>NC_136429.1:182160476-184835476 GCF_052849685.1 Lactuca virosa | reverse complement strand
GTTGGTGGTAGAAGAAGTGGCAGTGATATAGGTGAAGGAGGTGGCAGTGGTTCGATCCGTTGGTGGCAAAGGTGGTGGTGGTGGTGGTGGCAGTGGCTGTTGTGATGGTGGGGAAGTGGCGGGGTAAAAAGGAATTGACGGCTCTAAATAATCATTTATGATTATAAATCTTCCACCGCCCTGCTATGCCGGAGCGCTAGAGCGGAAAATGAGAAATATGTGGCTGAGGTCGAATCTGAAGATCTCTATATGTTTCGGAATCTCAACGGAACCAATATATATATATATATATATATATATATATATATATATATATATATATATATATATATATATATATATATATAGTGACATCCCCAAATTTGTCGGCCAGAAAAGACCGATTTAGTTTATGCTTTTAAAAATAAAATCAGAGTAATCCTCAAAAAGGTGTTGCAGAATTTTTTCTCAAAACAAAATATAATAAATATTTATCAAAGCATTTCTTAAAGAAATGTATTTTCATTATATAACAAAACATCAGGATGTCATGTTCCGATACAGACCAAAAGGATAAATAGTACATTATAAGCCTTACGACTACTGACCTATAATCCAAAAATCCCTCGTCATCATCCAAATTATGCTCTGGGTCCACTACATGTAATATAAAAAGCAGAGTGAGTCAGGCTTGGGAGCCTTTTGAGCATATAGGATTTTGAACCCATAAATAATAATAACTTTATTAAATTCATCAACGAAAATAAATTTATTAATCTCATCAACCAACAATAACCCTGATTACCCATTTCTGTTATCCTCACTTTACGTCCCTAAACACATATCATAAGGGTCCTAGTCTAAGGATTTTTATTGGGGCGACAACACTGCTTTAGGGATTCCTCAGCAATTTATGTCAAATAAGGCAACTATGTGGGGGATGGAGTATACCATTGAACACTAACTTCACAAACACCTACAGGTTGTGAGCCTGCTAGCGTTCCACTGGACTGTCTAGAAAGGTCCGTGATCGTCATCTATACTCCGCTAGATGACTGAAACAACAATAATATCGAGGCCTCTCATCATTTTAACACACATCAACTATTTCATGTACCCATGTTTTACCTAACATATTTGTAGATAAAAATACATATACAATTTGAAACTTGTATAAAACATCTATTCAACACCCATATCAAATAAACAAATAATATAATTACACATAACACGTATTTTATAAGAAATACTTCATATCTATGTGTAAGAGGAAAGTGACTACACACTCACTTGATTTAACGATAATCAGGCAGCACTTCATTTCTTAAAACGATCGTTTCCGATGAAACCGAGAGTTTTAATAAAAACCGGGCCTTGTGAGGGTTGAGCTTCAAACAAAAAAGATAAATTTCTCGGGGTCTTCGGACACTTAGGGACGTTCTTCGGGTGCTAAATATGATACCGGGGCTTCGGGGGGGGGGGGGTTGTAAGGAAGTTTAGGGAGGTGAAAGAAGTGAAAAAGGATGAAAATGGTGTAAAAGTGGTGTAGGAACCGGGAGGGTTCGCACCTCCTTTTATACCCTGCGAGGTTCGGATCTGAGGGAAGAAGGGAGGACACGCGGCAACTTCGCAGGCGAGACGTGGCTCGCTTCGAACACACCACAGATGCGACACGCGTTGGATCCTGATTGGACCTCGCTTCAGATGAGTCAACGGCTCGGACACGAGGCAGGCTCGCGAGGAATGTGGCGACGTGGCCGAACCCGGGTCTACTATATGCGAAATTTATCGGTTTTTGTTTCCCGAACTTCAAAAATTCATAACGTTTGCATACGAGCTCCGTTTTTGACGTTCTTTATATCCACGCGTAGGTGAAATTATATTCTACAACTTTCATTTACACTCTGTCGGCTAATTTTGAATTTGTATTTATTATTATTATTTTTAACAGACCGGGACAAGAAAATCCGTTTAAAATTAATAACTTATTAATCCGACGTCCATTTTCGTCTGTCTTTTTACCGTTGTACTACTATTGACGAGACCTTCGATTCTCGTTTAGGTTGTGTCGGCTAAAAATCAGCCGATCTAAAATTCGAGTTTTTAGCTGTCTAGTGCTGAGTTGAAACTTAGAAAGATCATAACTTCCTCATACGAAGTCAGATTTGGGCATTCTTTTTATGCACACTCTCGGTTTAACGAACACTACGAATTTCGTTTAGATCGCTAAGGCTAAAAAGCATTTTATCGTAAATTCACTTTTTACGTCACACAGCGTCATGCCGGTTTTGTCGCAAAACTTCGACATGTCATAACTTCTTCGTTATAATTCGGATTTCGGTATTCTTTATATCTCTGGAATTCTTAGTTCAACCACTAGTTTGTCTAACATTTATTTTCGATGCTTATTTTTATCCTTAATTCATTAAATTATAATAATTAAACATAAAACACATAATAATCAACAATACATCTTATTATTTCAAAACAAGTTACAAAGGTTGGCCTAGACTATTAATCATCATTAGTGCCTAGTCTATATATATATATATATATATATATATATATATATATATATATATATATATATAGATGTTATAGATGTATGTTCAAATTAGAACAATTTTTATTTTGAAAACAATGAGAACAATTCACAGCCAATCATTCTCATTTAACACTCATTTAACAAGTACGAGTCCTACCAGAGGTATTTTCGTAACTTTTTCTATTATAAACGATTTTCCATCCGATTCATTTCCATTCTTGACGTAAGTTTGTTCATAATATCCAACAAGCTCTTGCTGATTCTCTTCGATTTTCAGAATTGCTTCTAAATACTGTGGATTTCTATGATTTTGTTTCAAAAATTCATTTTGATTTGTGCGTCGATTCTTATACAAGAAGTAATTGTATCATCATCGAAGAAGTTAAGTTTAACAGTTTGTTCTATCAAAAGGTAAAAAACTTCACTTTGCATAACTTTTTTTTGATCATTAAAAACTCGCATTTATATTTACTTCATCTATTTTAGTAATAGAATAAGTTATAAAACTTTTTGAGTTCTAAAGGAGTTAGGTTTAACATATAAACACTCGCATTTGTAATTACTTCATATATTTTAGTAATTATATCAGTTATTCAACATTTTAAATTCAAAAGGAGTTAAGTTTAACATATCATTATTCATCGACAAGTGTAAATCGACACTTTGCATAACTTTTTTGAACATTAAACTTTGATTCTTACTTTACTTGTTTATTTTTTTTAACATTCATTTGTAACTGCATTTATGAAGTATATTATAAAATTATTGAGTATGACACTAATAATCATATTACTTCATTGACATGCGATTAAAATCTTTGATTAACAGTTTATGCTTAGCTATTATAGAAACTGATTATTGATAAATCATATATGATTAATACATATTATAAGAGTTTATGCGTTTTATTTTTGTTATAAACTATAATACAATGCTTTAAATCATATATGATTAATACATATTATAATCATAAATGTTTTAGTCAATTATGATTGAAATCATATGTGATTACAATGTTTAAATACACAAATATATTCAGTCATATGTCATTATCGTATGTTATGAACATTTACATTTTATATTATAGTATTTTAAATAATATATGACTAACATCTCTTTTAGTAGTAAATGTTTATGTTGTTATTCACAAGTGTTGTTTGACAATGTATTTTACAAGTGATAATATGAATTTCTTTAGAAATGAAGATCAAATTAGTATTTTTGCTCATAGTTGTGAAAATGATGATGAAGATGTTGAACATTCAAGTCATCCAAACCAAAACTACAGTGTTTCAGGTAAATTTTCTTTTTAAATGCTCATTCATCACATATGATTATATAAGGAACTCATAGTTTTTTATTCTTGTCGTAGTAGAAATGAATCCGTTTGTTAATCATATGTGATTAATCAATAGTTTTGTTATTAAATCTATTTATATCTTGTCTCCATAATATAAGATTATACATTTTTTGGTATTGAATAAATATCGACACATGTTTAGTTTATCTATGGTCAGTTGTCTATTATAATCACATATGATTATACATGGAGTTTGTTGTTAATCACATGTGATTGTATATAACATGCATTGATTTATATTCAATTGTTTCCTTTATAAGCATATATGATTAAAACGTTTTCCATATTTGAATATACAGGTGAATGTTTAGAATGAGTACAAGTTGTATGCCATATATTTACGGGTAACAGGTTTTGCATTATATGAAATCGGATGTTCCTGAAGAGTTGAAACCTACTGAGTCAATGAGGTTCACAAATGTTGATGATGGAGTTAAGTTTTATAAAAGATATGCAAAAAAGGTTGGTTTTTGTTCTTATGAACACATTAAGAAGAAATGGTGATATAATAAAGTATAGGTACGCGGTTTGCAATGAGATGGGTAAACCAAAAATGAAGTCAGTGGATATTAGTGACTAATGTAATACAACCTATAAGGTGTCTGATCGTAATGCTAAAATTATTGTGAAACGTGTCAAAAAATCGGGTGATTATAGGTTTGAAGGTTTTGAAGAAAGGAATAACCACGAGCTTGAAGATATATATCACTTAAAAAGTACAAGGAATCTTTCATATTCTGAGAAGGAGTTCATTGTTCGGGCTTCTACAAAGAAAATCGGTGCTAGAAAAGCTTACAAACACAAATCAACTTTGAAATGTTGTTTTCAGCATGTAAGGGGCTAGGCTATAGATTATAGAAACTTGAAGATGGATATGGTATCCATTATCAACTTCGAAGATGCTCAACTTATCATGAACAAAATGACTGATCGGAAAAAAAATTCAAATTATTCTTTTTATTATAAATACGATTTGAATAAATTTTTTAATGCTAAGTTTTGGCTGATGAAACAGAGAAAGCATACTACAAAAATTTGGAGATGTTATGTCATTTGATGAAACCTTTCACACAAATAAGTAACTTTTACTTCTATGAATGTGCTTCTAATCACATGTGATTCATTAATTGTCAACAAGTATGTTGATATGATTATTATTATAATCACATGTGATTGATGAATGCACAAAAAGTATGGTAATTTGATAATGATTATAATCATATGTGATTAATCATTTATAAACAGGCATGCTGATGTGATTACGTATTTAATCACATGTGATTAATATCATTATATTTAATAGACTGTTAAGTTCTAAATATGGTTAATCATATTTGATTATGTCGATTTTTATTAAACATGTATGCATTGGTTTTTGTTGCATTCACTATGATTAACCATCCTAAATCGTCTGTTAGGGCCGGAGTTGGGTTGTTTAGCACAGAGGATGTTGATTCATATAAGCGGTTACTTGAACAATTTCTGAAGGCTCTTTCAAATAAACAACTATTATTGGTTTTAACTGATGAATATGAAACACTAAATTAAGTTGTGGACTCTACTTACTTATCAATAAAAGTATAGATTGTTCATGTGGCATATCATGAAGAAACTTCCAAAAAGGTATATTTTTTTGTCTAGTTTTTTTCCTTTATTGATATTTGTATCATCAAACATGGTTTTAGACAAAATTTTTATTTAATCCGAATTCAAATATGATTGAACCAAGTCATGATAAATGAATAATACATTGTTCATTGCATATGCTAATCATATGTGATTGGATATCTTTGGATATACAAAAGATGTATAATCATATGTGATTAAAAGAAAATTAACTTCAAACACAATTTTATTATTAAAAAATTATGTTACTAATCACATATGATTTTATTTATATACTTAAACATTTAATATTATAACAGATGTTGATCGTATATGATTTAAAATAATTTATTCTTAAATGTTATTGTTTGTAACAGATTCTAATCGTATGTGATTAAAGCACAATGTTGGTTGTTTATGTTGGATTAGTGTCTAAGTCCATAACTATAATTGGTATGTACTTGACCCGATTTGGCATGGTCCATTTGGGTTGCATGGCATCGGAACGATTTGGATAGACTTTTGTGAGAAAAGGATATATATGATTTATTAATATATTATAAGTTCTAATATATTAATATGAAATTATATTATTTAATTAGTATTGATCAAGAATTAATTTCGAATTAATTTTGTGATCAAAAGACACTAATTGAATATATGAGGATTGATTGTGTGAATGATTCATTCTTATATATGTGGGCTTATGATCCATAGTTCTTCATGTTGGGCTAAACCCATGGGGTAACCCATGGATACTCCATGGAGGTTTTAACCCATGGAGCATGAAGAATACGGAAAGACATGAGTTACATGGTGTAACCCTAATAGCCACAATATATAAAGACCCTATAGCTCAAGAAAATTGTGCCTAAGGATTCATATGAGAGGGCTAGCCGATTTGGAGCATAAGGACTTTTCTCTCACGTTATTCCAAGTTGTTGTTGGTGTTGTGTGAACCATTTGAGGTGTCACACTTGGGGTACTAGGCTCTTAAGCTCCATGGAATGAAGCTACAACAAAGAGGTATGTTATCCTAACTAGTATCTTGTATTGTTTATGTAAATTGCATGCTAGTTATAGTTTTAATGCCTTGGAATCCATTTGAATGTATAATTAGTGAAAACATAGATCTAAGGTATTTAGGGTTGTATGTGCACCATAGGATGTTGTAGTACTAAAACCCATCAGTGGTATCAGAGCCAAGGCTTGTTTTCAATTATACTTGATGCAAAAGGCTGAAAATCGAAGTTTTTTGCTGTCTGGACAAGGGACTCGACGAGTCCATTGAGGGACTCGACGAGTCCATGAACAAACTCATCCAACTCGTCGATTTTGTTCTTGCAGTCGGTGAGTTGGTCCCCCTGACAACATATTTTCGAGTTTTTTTGCTGGAATTGGACTAGGAACATTTCCCTAAGCTATTTTTGAACTTATAAACCTGTTTTTGATGTGATAATGTTACTGATAATCCAATTTTAAAGAAAAATGTCATAATTTCAAGATTTGTATTAGTTTATATGTTAATGCTAATTTCTTGAAGATTGATGATTTGAATTGTCTTGTTCTTATGAGTTAGTTTAGATTAATAGAAAATGTATGTGATAAATTGTTTTCGATCCAAATTAATCTAAAAGTTGTTCATAAAATGTGTTTTTGTAACTTGTCCTCAAGTTATATGAAAAGTCTCATTTATGATTTTTAAAGCTCATAAGATTTCCATAAGTTATGAAAAATGAAGAGTCTCATTTTTAAATGTTTTAAAGTCTTCCATAACTTGTCCTCAAGTTATGGAACTTGAAGAGTTTTTCCATTAAAACTACTTTAAACTCATAAGTTATGGAATTGAAAAGTTTTTTTGAATTGTTCAAAACTTTCCCTCAAGTTTTGGAATTTGTAAAGTTTCCTCTCATGAATAATTTAATTCCAAGTTAAACCCTTAGAATTTTAAAAGTTAAAATTCAACCCTGATACTATTATAATATTAATAGTTAATAGTTATATATATATATATATATATATATATATATATATATATATATATATATATATATATATATATATATATATATATATAAGAACAAAGTCAGTCTTACCATTAGTAGGCCTCATTCACGAAGGCGGTCTATAAGGGGGGGGGGGGTATAAGGTTACTGCCTATAAAATGGCAGTTTAATGGGTGTCCACTCTCACCCACCGCTTCCTTGACTGGTGGAAGGTCGTTAGCCGAATGGGTTTGAAAGGACTCTAACTCTCCCTTCATTAAAAGTATAATGATAAATACTAAGTAACTAAACACTTATAAATTCCCAATCTTAGTTACTTAGGAAAATGTGAATTTGGTGCTAACCCATGAAATTACACTTTGCACCTTGCTTAAGTCGTTAGTGGAGCGTGTGTGGTTAACCGGCACACTAACTTGGATTTAACAAGGTTGGAAAAAGGTGGCTTAAGGTTTATCATAGATCTGTGGAGCACGTGTGGTTAACCGACACATCGATTAGGTGATAAAAATTAAGAGTACCAAATATATTTGCATGGTTATTCACACCTTGTTTGTGATCCTCGGCATGCAGTCACAAACTTGAGAGGGCACAATCGAGATTTAAACATACCATTGAAAAGTTCAATGAATCTCAAAAGATCTAGGAGTTTCAAACCTATTAACACCTAATTCTATTTCGTTTTTCATGGTGGAAATTGGTGAATCGTCATTTGCCTACCTTCAAATATTTTATAGCTTGGATTACGGCATCCCTCTTCCAAGTTATAAAATATTGTGTTGGGTCCTAGCCTTAATATTCCATATTGGGTGTTATATTAAGGACTTAAATCAACTAACTTGAATATCTCCCATTTTAGATGTCTGTTTCAGACAACTATGATCATCCCAAATCCCTTGAAACAAGCTTTCCTAATGAAGATGATGTCCCGTGGTTGGATCATGGAAATCATACTTCAATTCCTCCACCTCCTCCAATTATTCTCCTTAACCCACAAGTTCATGAATAGTTCAAGGTCACTGAAGCCCTATTGGCAAGCAAAGTCTATGTGTGCTCACATCTTGGAGATGAAGTCACATATTGACAAGTCGGGAGAGTTGGGTGTCAAAGTCTTGAGGAAGTTGGTTGTTGACTAGGTTCTTCAATCACTTTGTAAGTCACATAGTGAGTTCTTTAAGGACTACTATGTAACAGACTATGACATGACCCTTAATGATCTTGCCTATTTGCTTGATGCTGCTGAATCAGCAATGATTTGGAGCACTCGTAAAGCAAATTTGATTGGGAGATCGACTTCCCAAACTTCAATGGACATTGACAATGGTAACATTGAATATCCAGAAAATCTTTTTCTTCCCAATGGAAAGGGATCGGCCATAGTCAATTCTGTTGACCAAATGGTAAAGAGAAAGGCTAAGTCTGATATAGTCCTGTGTACCATTCCCAAAGAGTCCATATGTTTCTATTGCCAAAGGAAGGGGCATTGGTTGCGAAGCTGCCCTACTTACCTGAAATATCATAAGGATGGTAAAGTCAAAAAGTTTGACTCTACTTCGGGTAAAGTCCACTATCTAACTCTATTAAGTTCCTATTTTGAGATTCTTATTACATGATGTGACTAGGTCACATTTTGATGTTTTAAGAATCGAAGAAAAGAAAGGAAACTTAAAGGAAGAATATGCTGATTCCGATCGCGAAGATGGATTTCGATCGCATGGTTTGGTGATCAGAATTTTGAGCTGTTGCTTAAGAGTTGTGATAGGTTGCCTAGGAATAAATAACAACATTGTTTTCATATGGATTTGCATTGTAAGGATAAGTTTTTTTCCGCATGTTTTAAAATAAAAGAAAAGCTTTTATGTTTTTATTTATTTTAAATATCCTTACAATGGCATTTGTGAAAAATTGCTGTTTATATATGATTCCATTGATAGCAACATTGGAACATGGATTTGATTCTTTCGTTTGTGGTAGTGTCATAATCTACCAAATAAGGAAAGATTCTCATCACCCAAGTTTCAGTTGGATAGAAACTTGGAATCATGCAACTTGTATGATGAATGAGAATTTTCATCTTTGGGAAATTAAGACTAATTCCTTGATAACATGTATATGTGAGTCAAGTGAAGGACTAGGAGATCGGGTACACTTGGTTGTGCACTGATCAGGTCCACCACAAAGAACGATAAGGTTGTTCGTCATGATTTACTAAAGTTTAGTAAATATGGTTTTACTTACAAGTTTAAGTATAATTCTGAAACATTGGAAAACTTTCAATGTGTGGCAGAACGAATGCGAAGAATCAAATTAGGCAGAAAGATAAAAGTTTCTCAAATCTGAAAAGATGGGAGAGTAATTTAGTATCATGTTTTATGATTAAGATACCATATCACAATTGATCCTCTAAGGACATATTAGTGCATTTTTTTTGGCTAAGAAGAGGAATCGTGGATTGTTGAAATGGTTAAAATCAAAAAGATGAATCATACTTCGTTCCAAAACAATTCTTAGAGTCATACTCCGAGATTGTAACTTGAGTGACATAATATTTAGAAGGTTTATAACACTTGTCAAGTGTAGAGTAAAATGTTTTCTTACTCTTGTACATTTGAAATTGGTAAGTTGTGTTGTTTTGGATAAAACAAAGACCAACAAAGGCCAATTGTGTGAAGTGTTTGTCTTGATATGAATCCGCACTAACTCTTGAATATTTGCTTTGTCAAGGAATGGTTCTTGACAAGAGAATCTTATATGTCAAGAAGTTAGTGGGAGTCTTAAAGATCCTGAAAAAAGTCTCAAGAACTAATCAAGAATAAAAACTGTTGTTTATCACTAGCACACGACTTGAGGTTTGTAACCTATCGTGTTGACATATTCTTATTTCTGTACCCATTCCAGTTAAAGTTGACTGTACATATGAGTTCTATGAGTTCTCAGTTGTTTGCATAACTACTTGGAAGCAATGGTAGGCCCTTGTGCTGCCAAGTGGCAAGAAGTTAAGATTGCACAAGTTCAGTCCATATGAGTTTGGCTTTGTCACTAACCTTGTCTTGTGATTATGGTTCTGACAAATTTACATGGATAAGAACACATTGTCACACCCCCAAACCAGAACGGAGGAAACGTTCGGGGGCGGAGGACGTCATGTACAGTATCATGACAATGCATAATAGTAAAACAAGCAACAACATCATCCATTGCATTAATAATATAATTCAATACAAGTGTGTTCTGTATAGTTTATAAGACACCAAAATATGAATCAAAATAAAAGACGAGTCTTGTACGAGCTCCGTCTTCTCAAAACCTGATCATCAGTACCTGCCTACTGGTGACCTGAGAATACAAGTTATTTTGAAAGCGTAGATCAACATTAAAGCTGGTGAGTTCATAAGTATTTTAGTGTCATTGTTTGTATAAGTTTGATGAAAGTGTTTGTAAATGTTTGATGTAAAAGTTTGTAAGTGTTTGTTGTAAATGTTTGAATACCTCCTAGAAAATCCTATATTTTCTACTAAAGTAGTCTTCTACCAAGACTCGACTGTTTGTATGTTTGTTCTTTTGTAAAAGTGAGTGTTTTTCCCAAGTATGACTATCATTACCAAAATATAGTTTACATTACCGTTTATGTGAGAAGATCACAATATAAATGTAATGGGAAAATGACGATGTACAGTAGTATTGTATATAAGTAACTACAGATGTACTAACTACCTTAAACATGTTTGTTTAATTAAGGTAAAATGTGATGAGATTATAACCATACTTGATTGACTAGTAAAACACAACGTTTGAGACGTCGAAATGGTATGACATTCGTCACCCGTAGACCTGCAGGTCCCACTGTAGCTAGCAGCAAGGTGTAGGATGGTCAATCCCGTATAAATCTATACACAAACTCACGCTCTCCCTCCAAGAGACTCTGGTTACAAAACGTGGCACAGTAGTATATTGCCGTGCCATGAAGTAGTGGCTCACATTAATGTTATCTTTTTTATTGTATTAGTGTAGTATGTTCTCTCTGTCCTAGTATATAGTATGTTCTCTCTGTTCTAGTATGTAGTATGTTCTCTATGTTTCTCATTATAGTATGTTTGAACTGACTCATGTATGAACTGACTCTTGTAAGTTTCACTGTTATAGAAATAGTAAGTAGTGACTTCCTAAACTATACCTATTATAGTTTACTAGTAATGTTGTTTGAATGACTGATTATGTTTGAACACCTTTGCTACCCAAAGGTATTGAACTGAATGAAATAACTTTTATATATATATATACATATACATAATATATAACTAAGATTCAAACGACATTCGGACAAAAAACCGATACCCTAAGTCCACAACCAAACAAAGAACATGAAATAAGGCGAGTTATCAGTCCTAATCCTTTTCAACCTTATTTATATAACTATATCCATATAGAGATGATTTTGACCATATATAAGTTTAAAAGAGTTTAATAAAGAATTTAACATATAAATGAGTTTTAACCATTTGAATGGCTATAGATGACTTGATGTCAGTTTATAAAAAGGTTTTTGAAACAGTTTGATAACACAGTTTTGAAGAATAAGAAATCTACTTGATTGACAGTTATTAATCACATGTGATTGATATAATAACTATAATGTTTTCTACTTGTATTCCCCCCCCCCCCTTAAAAGCATTTAAAATCATTTAAAAGATAATTTATGGGTAGGAACTCACATGTAGTGAGTGATACGAATGTAAGTTCGATATAGGATGCTAAGTGTCAAGTGGAGCCTCGAGCACAAACGGATCCTATTAAGCCTATAATAACACATATATGTATATAATTAGTGTATATACAACTAATCATGCAAGGAAAGCACCTTAGGGACTAGGAAACACTTAGATTGAAGTGTTACAATCACATATGATTGCATCAAAGGGATTTACGGCCACACAAGGGTGTGTACGGCCAAGATGTGTACGGCCAAAGTGGTGTACGACCATTTGGTGTATGGCCATGGAGTGTACGGCCGTACACTCATGGAGGAAGCATGCAAAAAGGGTGTTTATGGCCCTATCTAGCATCCGTTAAGTGTTCATGATCCTATGTTGCGACATAAGGTGAGTTTGAGGCCAAAACATGCATTAAACAAGGGTTTACGGCCATATGAGGAGTGTACGGCCGTACACCCTTGGTGTTCATGCATTATATGACGATTCAAGGCTAGGAATCAAGTGTTTCTCAAGATTAACTAGAAGATAAAAGAGATACTCAACTTTTGAAGGTTTCTAAGGAGTTCACGGCCCAAGAACAAGTAGGTGTTCTTGGTGAAAGTGAAGAAGACTTGAAGATCTATCCAAAAGAGATAATTTCATGGATGAAAACATGAATCTTCACTAGATAAAGCAATGTATCAACTAATCAATGGAAGGAATACTTACATCTTTGAAGATCAAGGTGAAAAGCTTGATGATAGTTGAGAGAGAATCGGATTTCTTGGCTTGGAAGCGTGAATAGTGAGGGAAAAGAAGGAAGGACTTTATGTATGGGTGAGTTCACGACCATTTTGGGTGTACGGCCGTACACTCATGTGTACGGCCATACACTCCTATTGAAGGAGAGTTTGGATCGAATGCAATACGAAGAACATAAGATAACTCATCCCTAAACCCAAACCTTGAATGCACTAGGTTTAGAACACTCAAACAGACCCTAAACAATGCTAATAGATAGCAGAAACGAGTCTGACTTTGATTGAATTGAATGGCTTTACAAGATAGAAATTTCGGGTTGTCATACACATACACCATAAAATCTAAGTGTCGTAAGCGTTCTCTTCGATTCATGAAAATGATGGTGAGGAAAATCTTTCACTAAGTAGATTTTAAGTAGATAGCAATTGTGATATTTGCGTTCTCAAAGTCGTTAGTGGAGCGTGTGAGGTTAACCGACACACTAACATGGACTTGTGAGAAATGGCAAAGATCTAAAAAATTGAGACTATAATTACGACATCCCTTTTTATAGTTCTACAAATTGTTTAGACACACATGTGAGCTATCTAAGAAAAGGTGTATGATTTTTGATAAAGTTTTATCAAAGCATCTCGTATCAGAAATCTGAACTTTGGTAAGAAAGTCAAAAAAGTATTGATTTCTAGAAGTCCAGCTGATTTCTGGATACATGTCAAAGCTAGTGGGAGCATAAGTGTTATGCTAATGATTATCATGCTAGTGGGAGCATGATTATTATGTTAGCTGTTCTGAGTTAGCAATGTTAATTATAGAAACAAAAGTTTCAATTTGTAAAATGTGCTTTGCAGGGTTTGAAAAGTTGTTTTGCTATAATTAAGGGAGAGGAAATTATACTTCATTTCAAATCTAAAAGCTTAGATCATGAGATTTTAATCAAATTTAGTCAAGTATATATATGAATGTTATGTTGGAAAGGTTTAACATAAGGAAATTGTATATATGGGAACATCTTTTGCGTTCTAGAATTCGATTATGATTACGACATCCCTTTTCATAATCTGAATTATGAGAACATGGCAAATAGAAATCGAAATATTATAGCAAAAGACTGGTCTAGTATCATGTCTTTATGTGAGACATCATGAATTGTGTCCCATATGCTTCAGATATAAGATCGATTACATGTGCTATAATATTCACCCGTTCTAAATTTTCCAAATGCCTAGGGCATTAAGAGGGAAATAGGACTAGAACTGGATATGACTAAAATGATTAAGCAATTGTCGAGGAGAATCTAAGGTTTACCAAAGATTGGCTGCTCATGGACAATTGGAAGTATAGTGTTAATTTTGAAAGAACCATATTGACATATTCTGAAAAAGAGGCAACTCTTGTTCAGAAGTGATAGTCGAAATGAGAATGTGGAAATGTTTCCATAGGTGGAAGTTGTTTTTCAAATATGTGTAAGATTAGAAAACTTAATGCAAGAAGGATGTTCAAAGGAATGTACTTTGAATGTGAGACTTAGTTTCAATGGAATTGATCTCCATTGGAATACCCTGTAATTTCTGTTGACAAGTCTTTGTGACTTTGTGCATAGTCATTACGAGAGGAGCAATGCATATAAGTTTAAAATCTAACAGATTTCGGTAAATGGCAGGAATTTGGAATTCTTACATTTACGATAAGGATTTGGATTGTGAAATGAGAATCATTGGAATTATGTTCAATTGATCTATTTCACAAAGTAAGGATCATAGACAAACATAGTGTGCATACTTGGAGTATGGCATAACTGTTGTTTGGACAAACATAGTGTGCATGCTTGGAGCATGGCATGACTATTGTTTTGATTCAAGTACTAAGTTGATTATTTGAAACATTATGCAATGAATAATGTGTAATCAATATGGTGATAAATAAAAGGTGTTTTATTTATATTCAGAAGTTCTGAGACCATATTGGATTCGATTATTCTTGTGTTTCACTTTGCATGTTTTGATTTCCCGGATAACTAGGTTATTTAAACTATCCACAGTCGATCATACTTTGGAAGTAGGTATTGAGGCAAGACTGTCATGAAGGGTCTGTAGTTTGTCTGGGACAAAGTGGCTGTAGTGGTCATGAGTGCTCCTGGAATGAGATTCGAGTATTGGATTCAACCCACGCTCATTTGAATCACTTCGTGGATTTTATCATGAGTGAATCATGAGACGATAATATCATATAAGTCTTCAAACCTAGAGATATGAGTTGTTAACTATGAGTTGGTTACACATTGATTGTATGAAAACGCATTGGTAACTCGATGTTATAAAACATGCCTTTGTGTATGATTCAACAAGTAGTAGAACAAGCATATGAGTCGAAGTTTGTCCATTCCTTTTACCCTTGGAGGGATAAAAGCGATATCTGTGGGTCCCTGGATGATTTGGTGATGACAAACATAAGTGCTCGGTCGGGCCTGGACTGATTTGATTTGTTTAATTAGTAAGTCGTCATAAATCGGAAATCGGAAAACAACAGATGGACAAAGAGAATGATTATAATCCATGTCTCAGTCCATATTATATCTAGAATGGAGGAATATATGATCCCTTATCTAATGGATGCGTCATTGATTTGTTCAGAGTTCGACAACGGCTTTTAAGAGCTACGATTGCTAGTCGGGTTTTGGAGTCTTACTTGCAATAATAGTTTTAGACTTATCCAAGTGGGAGACTGTTGGATTAGTGTCCAAGTCCATAACCATAATTGGTATGTACTTGACCCGATTTGGCATGGTCCATTGTGGGTTACATGACATCGGAACGATTTGGATAGACTTCTGTTAGAAAAGGATATATATGATTTATTAATATATTATAAGTTATAATATATTAATATGAAATCATATTATTTAAATAGTATTGATCAAGAATTAATTTTGAATTAATTTTTTGATCAAAAGACACTAATTTAATATATGGGGATTGATTGTGTAAATCATTCATTCTTATATATGTGGGCTTATGATCCATAGTTCTTCATGTTGGGCTAAACCCATGGGGTAACCGATGGATACTCCATGGAGGTTTTAACCCATGGAGCATGAAGAATATGGAAATACATGAGTAACATGGTGTAACCCTAATAGCCACAATATATAAAGACCCCATAGCTCAAGAAAATTGTGCCTAAGGATTCATATGAGAGGGCTAGTCGATTTTGAGCATAAGGACTTTTCTCTCAAGTTATTCCAAGTTGTTTTTGGTGTTGTGTGAACCATTTGAGGTGTCACACTTGGGGCACTAGGCTCTTAAGCTCCACGCAATCAAGCTACAACAAAGAGGTATGTTATCCTAACTAGTATCTTGTATTGTTTATGTAAATTACATGCTGTGACATCCCCTAATTTCTCGGCCAGAAAAGACCGATTTAATTTACGATTTTTAAAATCAAATCAGAGAAATCTTTATAAAAGATGTTTTGGAATTGGTCCCCAAAACAAAATATGATAAAAGTTGGTCAAAACCTTTCTTTAAGAAATATATGATTACCTTTTATATCAAAACCTCGGGATGTCATGTTCCGATACAGATCAAAAGTATAAACAAGACATTATAAGCCTTACAACAGCTATTTATAACTACTGGCCTTTAATCCAAAAATCACTCATCATCATCATCCGACTATGCTCGGGGTCCACTACCTGTAATATAAAAAGCTGAGTGGGTCAGACTTGGAAGCCTGGTGAGCATATAGGGTTTTCAACCCACAATAAATAATAAACTCTTTAAGTTTATCAATCAACAAATAAGTTATCAATTTCATCAACCAAAAACAACCCTAATTACCCATTCCCGTTATCCTCACCTTACGTCCCTAAAACAACTATCACAAGGGACCTAGCCTAAGGATTTTCATTAGGGTGACAACTTTGCTTCGGGGGTTCCTCAGCAATTATGTCAAATAAGGCAACCTACATGGTGACAACACTGCTTTCCTCAGCAATTTATGTCAAACAAGACAACCTAACACAAAACGACCAATAAGGTGACAACATTGCTTTCTTCATCAATTTATGTCAAATAAGGTAAACACCGGGGTGACAACATTGCTTTTCCCTCAGCAATTTATGTCAAATAAAACAACCAATAATAGGTGACAACATTGCTTTCTTCAACAATTTATGTCAAATAAGACCACCTGACATAAAACAATCAGTATGGTGACAACATTGCTTTACCTCAACAATTTATGTCAAATAAAACAAACAACTGGATGACAACATTGTTTTCCCTCAACAATTTATGTCAAATAAAACAAACACCGGGGTGACAACATTGTTTTTCCCTCAACAATTTATGTCAAATAGGCACGAAGTCACATCGCCGCCAAGGTTTATACAACAGGCACTAAGTCCATAGCTGCCAACATACTAATTCCGTAGCTACCAACGTACATCTATATTGTACTAAATTCATAGCTACCAACGTACATCTATACTGTACTTCTATCCCTCATAATTTATCTACCAATGTTTTACCCTACATATTTGAAGATAAAATATATATACATTTTAAATCATTTTAAACATGTATAAAACATTCATTTAACACCCATCTCGAATAAACAAACAACATATATACACATAGCACGTATTTTATATAAAATACTTCATATCTATGTGTAAGATGAAAGTGACTACACACTCACCTGATTTAATGAAAATCGGGCAGCAATTCGTTTCCTAAAATGATCGTTTCTAATAAAACCGAGAGTTTTATTGAGAAACCGGGCTCTGCGAGGGTCGGGCTTCGAAACCGAAAAGATAAATTTTCCGGGCTTCTCGGGCACTTCGTGGCGTATTCCGGGGGTTATAATCGATACCGGGGCTTCGGGGGATGTTAATATGAAAGAAATATGAAATTTAGGGTGAAAGGTGGCAAATTTCCAAAGTTACCCGGGAAGGCTTGCAACCTTCTATTTATAGGGTGGAGCTTCTGATCGGACGGCTGAGAAGCCTCCAGGCGGCGAAGATCCGAAGGCTCGTAGGGAGGGCTCGCACATGGGTTGCGCGTGCGAAATGGCTGCTGGCAGCTTCTTACTGGACCGAGGTCTAGGGTCCGAAGTAGGGCATCCGTGGCTTCATGCAAGGGCTCGGTCACGTGCAAGAGAGTATGTGTCGCACCGCTATTGGACCGCTTCGGATAAGGTCAGGAGCTCGGATGACTCAACAGCTCGGACACGTGGCTCGCCTGACTCACCCATTTCGGACACGTGGCACGTTCTAAGCGAGGGTGACGTGGCAAAAACGTGACTATGCGAATTTTCTTGATTTTTGTGCAAAAACGTTCTTTATATGCACGCGTAGGTTGTGTCGGCTAAAAATCACTCGATCAAAAATTCAAGTTTTTAGCTGTCTACTGCTAAGCTGAAACTTCGAAAAATCATAACTTCCTCATACGAAGTCAGATTTGGGCGTTCTTTTTATCGAACTTCTTGGTTTAACGAATACTACGAGTTTCGTTTAGATCACTAAGGCCAAAAAGTTGTTTATCGAAAACTTACTTTTTACGACATTCGGCACCGTGCCGGTTTGTCGCGAAACTTCGACATGTCATAATTTCTTCGTTATAACTCGGATTTCGGCATTCTTTATATATCCGTAATCCTTGTCACGCCCACTACAAGTTTCTTAATATATACCGGCTTTATCTAAAAATTAATTTTTAACGCTCATTTTTATTTTTAATTAATTAAACCCTAATAATTAAGCATAAAACACATAATTCACATAATATTCACATAATTCCTTTTCATTTCTTCAAAATGAGTCACAAAGGTTAACCTAGACTATTATGTCAACATTAATGCCTAGCCTAGAAACACGGGCATTACAATTCTCTCCCCCTTAGAATGATTCTGTCCCCAGAATCACACCTCAGCAAACAAATACGGGTAGCGACTCACCATGTCACTCTCCGTTTCCCCAGGTGAGATTTGGCCCATTCGTATGTTTCCAATGCACAAGCACTAAATCGACCATCTGGCGTCACAACTTCTTAGTCTTACGGTCATCAATTGCCTCAGGTTCTTCAATTAACCTCTTGTTTTCATCCAACCTTAATTCAGAAATGGGAATTATGTCGGGCACATCTCCCGTGAACTTCCTCAAATAACACATATAAAAGGTGTTATGAATACCCTCCAGTTCTTTCAGTAATTCTAGCTTGTAAGCTTGATTTCCGATCCTCTGAAGAACTTTAAATGGTCCAATAAATCATGGACTCAACTTTCCCCTTCTACCAAATCTTATAAGTCCCTTCCATGGCGAGACTTTAAGTAAAACCGAATCTCCAACTTCGAATGATATCGGTTGTCTTTTCTTGTCAGCATAACTCTTTTGACGATCTTGAGCTGCTAACATCCTTTACTTCAATTCGACTTAAGTCAACTACTACATCGAACTTGGTTCTCTGAACCACGTAACAAACTCATCGTAGTCGGATTTAATTTGATATGACCTCTAGGGTCGGAATAACAATCATCTTCTTAGTAATTACTGAAACGAAGGTAATGAAGTACTCGAAAAATAACGAAATCAATTTCTAGCTTCTTGGTAACCTTGTGACTTTCCTTGATCCAAGTACGAGTCCTGTGCTTCTGGTAATATAGGCCTCTACTACCATTCACACCTACTCTTACTCGTACCAAGTATTGTCTCGCAGTTCTCCAAGTCACCATACAAGAATTTCACATAGTCATTCAATTCATCAGATGACAAAACCAGGGTTTATATTATTTCTTAAAATAATTACACAGAGGTTGGAGTTTACCCTATACTACGCCTCTAATAGGCTACACCATAAGTTACTAACTGCCTTGCTACTTTATATCTTGGCTTTGTGAATATAAGGTCCTTACTCCTGATCCTTTGTATTTCCATCTGCTTCATTAAGGATCATTTGGAATGCCTTTGGTTTTGGTTTTGGTGGAACATTAGGCATTGCTGCCTCTTTCTTCTTTGGGCAGTCTTTCGAAATGTGCCCTTCCTCGTTACATCGATAGCACATCCTCTTGTTGGACGGACACTCGTTGGCATAATGCCCAGTCTTTCCACACTTGTAGCAGGTCACCTCTTCTCTATATTTCCCGAAGTGCTTCTTTTTGCACTTCTCACACCATTTTGCTTCGCCTTCTCCTCCTCCAGCCTTTGAGAACTTTCTTTTCTTGTTGGACCCTGAAGTCTTTTCAAACTTTCTTTTCTCGCCAACTTCAACCTTGCTGGCGGCTCTGCCCTTAATCATATCTTCAATAGACTTGGCAGCCCATATAGCTGCCTCCAAAGTAAGTTCCTGGCGTACTGGCACCGCATACTCCCATGGAAGTCCCTTTGCGTACCTGTCAATTTTCGCCAGCTCATCTGGGACAATACGCAAAGCAAACTCCATTTTGTCTGTGAAGTTATTCGTATATTCATCAACGGTCATACTCCCCTTCTTCAACGTTAGAAATTGGTTTTCTAACTCAAGCATGTTTTGGGCCGAGCAGTACTTGCGCTTAAAGTGCACCAAGAACTCTGTCCAAGTCATTTGCAGTGGCTCATTAGGGCTTAGAGTTTTCCCCAATGTATTCCACCAACGAGCAGCACTACCCCTGAACTGACGTACTGTAAAGGTAGTTTGTAACTTGCCTTGGCAATCACAAGTCATGAAAGCCAACTCCATTTCCGAGATCCAGTCCATTACTCCGACAGGATCTTCTTTTCCAGTGAAGGTCGATGGCTTGCAAGTCATAAAGTCCTTATACTTGCACCCATTTCTCTCCACTCTACCCTCGTGGTTATTCCTCCCAACCACAAGCGGTTCACTATGAACAACCGATCTGCTGTTGTTCCCTTCTTCAGATCGATCTTCATTTAGTTCACGTTGTTCAACAGGAACTGAAGGTTCATCCCTGTTGTTCAGCAACATTTGCCTCAACTCCTCCCTCTGTTCAGCCATCATGGTCTGAATCACAGCTCGTTCTCCAGCGATGGTGATGGGTTCGGGTGCAGCTCCTACTATAGGCACCTGTTCCACCACTTGGGGTTGAGGTTGCTGATTTCTATTTACATTTCCAGCTCCACTTCGGGTTCTTGCCATTATAATCTTTATACCGAATAAGGCGAATTTAGGTCTTTATCCGTGTTAGACATGTCAATTCCCTTATCCCTCCGAAACGTTTACATGTTAGTTCTAATCTCGTAATCATACGCTTAGAATCCTACACACATAAGGTTTCCAGATCCGGTCGGCAACAGACCATAGATCCGAACAAATAATGGCATATATGGCAAACATATAACATTTAGCACATAAGGGCATTTTAGGCATCTTTCCTAAAATAAACTAGTGCTCGTGTCTAAAATATGGTAGACACTCATCTCACAATCATCACTTAGCATTCTAAGTTTAAGTCTAGAAATCCTACAATTTCTTAGTTCACTTAAACTAATGCTCTGATACCAACTGTGACATCCCCTAATTTCTCGGCCAGAAAAGACCGATTTAATTTATGCTTTTTAAAATCAAATAAGAGAAATCTTTATAAAATATGTTGCGGAATTGGTCCCCAAAAAAAAAATATGATAAAAGTTGGTCAAAACCTTTCTTTAAGAAATATATGATTTCCTTTTATATCAAAACCTCGGGATGTCATGTTCCGATACAGATCAAAAGTATAAACAAGACATTATAAGCCTTACAACAGTTATTTATAACTACTGGCCTATAATCCAAAAATCACTCATCATCGTCATCCGACTATGCTCGGGGTCCACTACCTGTAATATAAAAAGCTGAGTTGGTCAGGCTTGGAAGCCCGGTGAGCATATAGGGTTTTCAACCCACAATAAATAATAAACTCTTTAAGTTTATCAATCAACAAATAAGTTATCAATTTCATCAACCAAAAACAACCCTAATTACCCATTCCCGTTATCCTCACCTTACGTCCCTAAAACAACTATCACAAGGGACCTAGCCTAAGGATTTTCATTAGGGGTGACAACTTTGCTTCGGGGGTTCCTCAGCAATTATGTCAAATAAGGCAACCTACATGGTGACAACACTGCTTTCCTCAACAATTTATGTCAAACAAGACAACCTAACACAAAACGACCAATAAGGTGACAACATTGCTTTCTTCATCAATTTATGTCAAATAAGGTAAACACCGGGGTGACAACATTGCTTTTCCCTCAGCAATTTATGTCAAATAAAACAACCAATAATAGGTGACAACATTGCTTTCTTCAACAATTTATGTCAAATAAGACCACCTGACATAAAACAATCAGTATGGTGACAACATTGCTTTCCCTCAACAATTTATGTCAAATAAAACAAACACCTGGATGACAACATTGTTTTCCCTCAACAATTTATGTCAAATAAAACAAACACCGGGGTGACAACATTGTTTTTCCCTCAACAATTTATGTCAAATAGGCACGAAGTCACATCGTCGCCAAGGTTTATATAACAGGCACTAAGTCCATAGCTGCCAACATACTAATTCCGTAGCTACCAACGTACATCTATACTGTACTAAATTCATAGCTACCAACGTACATCTATACTGTACTTCTATCCCTCATACTTTATCTACCCATGTTTACCCAACATATTTGAAGATAAAATATATCTACATTTTAAATCATTTTAAACATGTATAAAACATTCATTTAACACCCATCTCGAATAAACAAACAACATATATACACATAGCACTTATTTTATATAAAATACTTCATATGTATGTGTAAGATGAAAGTGACTACACACTCACCTGATTTAATGAAAATCGGGCAGCAATTCGTTTCCTAAAATGATCGTTTCTAATAAAACCGGGAGTTTTATTGAGAAACCGGGCTCTGCGAGGGTCGGGCTTCGAAACCGAAAAGATAAATTTTCCGGGCTTCTCGGGCACTTCGTGGCGTATTCCAGGGGTTATAATCGATACCGGGGCTTCGGGGGATGTTAATATGAAAGAAATATGAAATTTAGGGTGAAAGGTGGCAAATTTCCAAAGTTACCCGGGAAGGCTCGCAACCTTCTATTTATAGGGTGGAGCTTTTGATCGGACGGCTGAGAAGCCTCCAGGTGGCGAAGATCCGAAGGCTCGTAGGGAGGGCTCGCACATGGGTTGCGCGTGCGAAGTCGCTGCTGGCAGTTTCTTACTGGACCGAGGTCTAGGGTCCGAAGTAGGGCATCCGTGGCTTCATGCGAGGGCTCGGTCACGTGCAAGAGAGTATGTGTCGCACTGCTATTGGACCGCTTCGGATAAGGTCAGGAGCTCGGATGACTCAACAGCTCGGACACGTGGCTCGCCTGACTCACCCATTTCGGACACGTGGCACGTTCTAAGCGAGGGTGACGTGGCAAAAACGTGACTATGCGAATTTTCTCGATTTTTGTGCAAAAACTTCTAAAATCCATAACTTTCGCATACGAGCTCCGTTTTTGACGTTATTTATATGCACGCGTAGGTAAAATTACGCTCTACAACTTCCGTTTAGACTTCGTCGGCTAATTTCGACTTTAATTTTTATATTATTATTTTTAACAGACCGGGACAGGAAATCCGTTAAAAATTCATAACTTCTTCATCCGATGTCCGTTTTCGTCAGACTTTTTACCGTTGTGCTACTATTTACGAGACCTTCGATTCTCATTTAGGTTGTGTCGGCTAAAAATCACTCGATCAAAAATTCAAGTTTTTAGCTGTCTACTGCTAAGCTGAAACTTCGAAAAATCATAACTTCCTCATACGAAGTCAGATTTGGGCGTTCTTTTTATCGAACTTCTCGGTTTAACGAATACTATGAGTTTCGTTTAGATCACTATGGCCAAAAATTAGTTTATCGAAAACTTACTTTTTACGACATTCGACACCGTGCAGGTTTGTCGCTAAACTTCGACAGGTCATAATTTCTTCGTTATAACTCGGATTTCGGCATTCTTTATATATCCGTAATCCTTGTCACGCCCACTACAAGTTTCTTAATAGATATCGACTTTATCTAAAATTTAATTTTTGACGCTCATTTTTATTCTTAATTAATTAAACCCTAATAATTAAGCATAAAACACATAATTCACATAATATTCACATAATTCCTTTTCATTTCTTCAAAATGAGTCACAAAGGTTAACCTAGACTTTTATGTCAACATTAATGCCTAGCCTAGAAACATGGGCATTACACATGCTAGTTATAGGTTTAATGCCTTGGAATCCATTTGCTTGTATAATTAGTGAAAAAATAGATCCAAGGTATTTAGGGTTGTATGTGCACCATAGGATGTTGTAGTATACTAAAACCCATCAGTTAAGGTGTATTATCATATTTGATTAAAGCATTTTAAGTTATCACATGTTATTATTAATGGGTTTTGAGCATAACTACAATCCTATGTGATCATGCAACCCTAACTGCTTTGGATCTAAGTTTTTCTCTATTGAAAATACAAATAAGAACACCAAAGCAATAACCCTAGATCTAGCATACAATTTTCGAAATTTACATATAAAATAGGGTTAGATGGTTACCTCACTTGTTATGTAGCAATAACAAGAACCACCTTGACTCTTGAAAGCTTAGTGGCCCAAGTGTTGCACCTCTAATGGGGTCACAAACACTCAATGCAAAGGATGACTTGGAGAGAGATGGAAATCGGTAGGGTTCTCTTAGAATGCATGCATAGGCCGAAAATCCCATAGTGGAGGGTTCCTTATATAGCTGTGGGCTGCTAGGGTTTTTGGAGGAAACCCTAATTCCTGCTTAAGGCTTAAGCAGCCCATGGACTCCCTCTTTAGAGCCCTTGGACAAAGTCTTATGGCCTTACCTATAGGTTTCGTCCACTCCACTCTCTGGAGTCCATCAGCCCAGTTTTGCAACTATCAATGATTTGCAAAACAGCCCCTCCATTATTAATCAGTTCCTTTAATCCCAAAATTAATATCAAATTAATTTCTGATTAATCACTAATTAATAATATGATTTCCAAATAATATATTATTCTTATAATATATTAATAAAATCATTTTAAGTACCAATTTATTATTCATATAAAAAATCCTACTCTCTCTCAATTTGTCCTCCTGTCAAGTTGCATGAGTGAAGGCAACCCAAAAGGACCATGCTACATATCAAATCAAGTACATACCAATTATAGTTATGGGCTTAGACACCTAATCCAACAGTCTCTCACTTGTATTAGTCTAATAACTATTATTGCAAGTATGGCTTCACAATCTGACTAGCAATCGTAGCTTTCAAAAGCCGTTGTCGAACTCTGATCTTATCAGTAACGCACCCTTTAGATAAGTGATTAAATATTCCTCCATTATACAAGATATCCTATGGGCGTGAGACATGGATTATAATCATTCTCTCTGTCCAGGTTCTGTTTCCCGATTTTCGATTTATGATGACCGACTAATTGAACAAATCAAATCAGTCCAGGCTTGGCCAAGCGCTTAGGGTGTCATCACTAAATCATCAAGGGGCCCACATATATCGTTTTTATCCCTTTTAGGGTAAATGGAAAGGATAAACTTCGACTTATATGCTTGTACTATTTACTTATCAAATTACACACAACAATACGTTTTATAACATCAAGTTACTGACCGTTTACGTATTATCAATGCGCAACCGACTTGTAAACAACAACGATATGTCTCCGTTTCAAGAATATAAGATATTATCGTCCCAAATTCACTCGTGATAAAATCCATGAAGTGATTCAAATGAGCATGGGTTTAATCCAATACTCAAATTCTTATTTAAGGAGTTCTCATGAACACTGCAACAAACATTTGCTATGTCTAAGCACTTAGACAATCTACAGTCGGATTCATGATAGTCTTACCTCATTACTTACTTCCAAAGTATGATTGACTGTGGATGTTTGAATAATCTTATTATTCGGGAAGTAAAACATGCAAAGTGAAACACAAGAATAACCTAATCCAATATGGTCTCAAAACTTTTGAATATAAATAAAACACTTATTATTTAATCACCATATTAATTAGACATTATTCATTGTATAATGTTTCGAACAATCAACTTAACACTTGAATTAAAACTATAGTCAGACCATGCTCCAAGCATGCAAACTATGTTTATCTATGGTCCTTCTTTTGTGAAATAAATCAATCGAACACATTTCCAATGATGCTCATTTCAAAATTTCCTAATCCTTATAAGTGTAATAATACAAAATTCTTGCCACTACTAGAATCAGTTAGAGTCTAAAATTATATGCAAAGATCTTTTTGTAATGTCAAGGCACCATAGTCACAGAGACTTGGCTAATGATATTACAAAGCATTCCATTAGAGATCTGTTACCAAACAATTCCATGGAAATGAAGTCTCACATTCAAGGTACGTTCCTTGAACATCCTTTTTGCATAAAAGTTTCTAACTCACACATAGATTCTTAATATCCATCTCCCATTATGGAAACATTTCCACAGTTTCCATTTGATAATCCATTCTTAATAGAATCCTGTCTATTAAGAATTATATCAATATGGTCCACCCATTACTATACTTCAACCTGTCCACAAGCAACCAATCTTCGGCGAACCTCAGAATGTCCTCGACAGTCGTTTAATAACTTTATTCATATCTGGTTCCAGTCCTTTTTTCCCTTCTTAATGCGCTAGGTATTTGGAAAAATCAGAACATGCGAATATTAAAGTATATGCAGTCAATCCTATACCAGAAGCATATGGGATATGATTCATAATGTCTTACATAAAGACATGATACTTGACCAGTCTCTTGCTACAATATTTCCATATATTGAATTTTCTATGTTGAATCATTTCAACATGATATTCATATATGTCCATAAATAAGTTTGATTAAAATTTCAATCTAAGCTTTTAGATTCGAAATGAAGTATAAATGCCCTCTCCCTTAAAACTTCCTATAGCGAAACAATTTCCAAATTCTGCATCTTTGTAAATTTAGAACTTTGTTTCCTATAAATAGCATTGCTAACTCGGAATACCTTACATAATAATCATGCTCCCACTAGCACAATAATTATGTTCTTACCAGCATAAAAATTATGCTCCCACTAGGTTTGACTTGTACCTAGAAATCAGTTGGACTTCTAGAAATCAATATTTATTGACTTTCTTACAAAAGTTCAGATTTCTGATACGTGGTGCTTTGACAAGTCTTTTCTTAGACTTCTCAAGCTCATACACCTTTCAGTAGACAGCTTATGTGTGTGTCTAAACCTTTTCAAAACTTATAGCATTAAGTCCCGAATGTTCAAACTAATTGCCATTTCTCACAATTCGAACTATGAAGAGGGATGTCGTAATCATACTCGAATTTGAGAACACAATTATCACAACTGCTAACTTTAATCCTTTAAAATCTACTAGTGAAAGCGTTTCCCCACAATCATTTTCATGAAGTGGAGAGAAACCTATTGCCACTTAGATTTTATGGTGTATGTGTTCCTATCCATGTGAACTTGCTTATTCTTAATTTCTTGCCATCCGGTAGCTCAAGGGCTTACCAGTGCTTCCAGGTTATTGAGCAGCTCACCCACACTGATCAATGTAATTTCACCGATCAATGTGCTTTGCCTTATATAGTCAAATGTATAGTCAACTTAACTGGAATAGGCACATAAATAAGCATATGTCAACACCATAGGTTGTTAACCTCAGGTCGTATGCTAATGATAACTAAAAGGTTTATTGCTGATTTGTTCTTGAAACTATTCAAGACCATTAGGACTCCCACTGACCTCTTGACATATAAGATTCTCTATCAAGGAACATTCCTTGACAAACAAATATTCAAGAGTTGGTGCGGGTTCTTATCAAGAAACACTTCATATAATTGGTCTTAGTTGGTCTTTTTTTAGCTAAAACATCACAACGACCAATTTCAAATGTGGAAGAGTATGAAACATTTCTACTCAACATTTCATGAGGTTTTATAAACCTACTTAAAACATGTCACTCAAGGTACAACTTGGAGTAACTAGATCATATCTTTAAAAATAGATTTTGGAATGAAGTACAATTCATCCTTTTGATTTAACCATTTAACCAATACCCGACTCCTCTTCTTAGTCATATAAATGCACTAAGGTGTCCTTAGAGGATCAATTGTGACATGGTTCCATAATCATTAGGATGATCATAAAACATGATACTAAAGTACTCTCATTTCCCTTCAGATTGGAGAAACTTTTATCTTTCTGCCTAATTGATTCTTCTTGTTCGTTTTTCTATACTTTGAAACTTTTCAAGGTATCAAAATTACACTTAATCTTGTAAGCATTACCATATTTACTGAACCATCAGTAAATCATGACGAATAGACTTATCGTCCTTTATGGTGGATCTGACCAGTCCACATCAATGTGTACTAGATCCTTCAGTCTTTCACTCGACTCACATACATATGTGAACAAGGAATCAGTCCCAATTTCCCAAGGATCAAGATTCTCATACATCACACAATTTAAATTGCACGATTTTAAGTTTCTGTCCAATTGAACTTGGGTGATGAGAATCCTTCCTTATTTGGTAAATTATGACATTACCACAAATGATATAACTAAGAATCAAATCTATTTTTTTTATCATTGGTAACAATAGAAATATAAACACCAATTTTCATAAATGCCCTTGCAAGGAAATGTAAAATAAAATAAAATCAAAATTTATTTTATTGATAAAATGCGGAAACTTGTCCTTACAACGCAAATACAAATGAAAACTATGTTACTAAATATTTCTAGGCAATCTATCATAACTCCTAAGTAGTAGCTCAAAATTCTGATCATTGAACCATGTGACCGAAATCCATTTCTTTATATCAAAATCAGCCTACTCTTCTTTTAATCTTTCGTCCTTTTCTTCTATCCTACAAAACATCAAAATGAAATCTTATTACATCATGTATTAAGTATCTATAAATAGGAACTTAATAGAGTTAGATAGTGGACTTACCTGAAGTAGAGTCATTCAATTTGACTTTACCATCTCTTACATCTCTCAGGTAATCCGGACAGCTTCGCTTCCAATGCCCCTTCAATTAATAGTAGAAACATATGGACTCTTTAGGAGTGACACGTGGAACTATCTCAGACTCGGCCTTTCTCTTATGGTTAAACTTTTTGACCTTGGCTAATTTCTCTTCCTTAGGAGAAGAAATCATTTCTGGACTATCAATGTTTTCATTACCTATGTCCATGGAAATTTGGGAGGTAGATATTCCAATCAATTTTGCTTTACCAGTGCGCCAAATAATTGCTGATTCAACATCAATTAGCAAATATGTCAGATCAATAAGAATCACGTCGTGGTCTGTCATATAGTAGTCCTTTACGAACTGACTATACGACTCAGGAAGTGATTGAAGAACCAAGTCAACAGCCAGCCTCCTCGGGAAAACGACACCCAACATCCCCAGTCTTTCAATGTGAAACTTCATCTTCAGAACGTGTGCACACACATGACTTCCATCTCGATGTTCGCATGCCAATAGGGCTTGAGTGACCTTGAACTTTTGAAGTCGACAAAAACGTGGGTCAGGGAGAATCACTGGAGGAGGTGGAGGAAGAGAAGTATGATTTCCATTTTCCAATTCCACCAATGCACGAAGAAGGGATGAATCTTTCACCTTGATCGACATGTGGAATATCATATTCATTAGGAAAGCTTTTTCCAAAAGGATAAGGAAGACCATAGTTGTCAGAACTAGACATCTACAAGGGAGAAAATTCAAGTTAGTTGATTTAATCCTTAATATAACATCGAAATGAAATATTAAGGCTAGGACCCAACACAATAATTCACAATCCGGAAGAGGGATGCCGTAATCCAATTGCAAATTATTTGAAGGTAGGTAAATGACTATTTACCAATTCCACCACGAAAACAAAATTTTAACCAATTAGGTTTTAGATGAAATTCCTAGATCTTTTCAGATTCATTGAACTTTTCAATGGCATGTTTAATCTCGATTATGCCCTTCAAGTTTGTGACTGGGATACCGAGGATCACAAACAAGGTGTGAATAACCATGCAAATTAGCTTGGTACTCTTGATGTCATTTAGCACCTAATCAATGTGTTGGTTAGCCACACACGCTCCATCAATCTATGATAATTTACGAGCTACCCATTTCCATCCTTTATTAGTCCTCATTAGTGTGTCGGTTAACCACACACGCTCCACTAACTGACCAATAAGGTGCAACGCACAATTTCATGGAGTAGCATCAAATTCACATTTTCCTAAATTAACTAAGATTTGAAAATTTATAAAAGCATTTAGTTACTTGGTATTTTCATTATACTTTTAATGAGATTTAATTTCCTATCACCCCCGTTCGGCTAACAACCCTCCACTAGTCATGTGTGAGGTGGGTAAGAGTGGATATCCAATGGCGGGCCTTTTACAGACCGCTTCCTTAAATAGTCCTTATAGACCAGCTTCGTGAATGAGGCCTACTAACGGTAAGACGGACCTTCTCTTATATATATATATATATATATATATATATATATATATATATATATATATATATATAAATTAAACTTTTAATATTATAATAGTATAATGTTGTATTTTAGACTTTTAAAATACTAGAGGTTTAGTCTTTTAATAAATTAAACTTTTAATTTGATTAAATCTAAACTTTTTATGGATTTATTAATTGTATTTTAATTAAACATTTAATTAAATTATTAACAACATCCATAATGATGTATTTTAAAACCATTTAGGGTTAGGGTTATGGGATAGGGGTGACGAGTTATATACCACGACCCCATATGAAACTTCCTCACATGTTAACAAAATCAGTCCCTCCGCCTCTCATTCTTTTCAAATAAGGTCCATAAATTATCATTCAGCCCCTTGGTTTTCAGAATCTATTCAATATAAGTCCAAATGATGCCAAACACCCCCTGACTTCTAAAATAAATCCCGGAATTACACTTTAACCCCTGAATCTCCAAATTATATCATTTGGCTCCCCGAAACCATCACCCCGCTAAATATTATGGATTTTAGAGCTACTATTCGTTTATTAATTTTTATCCATTTATTTATTTAATAAACGGGATGTTACAACTCTCCCCCACTTAAATTAGATTTCGTCCTCAAAATCATTCCTTACACGCCAGACAACTTGAACGGCATAGCCACAATCCCGAGCATAACCCCAGCCTTCCCAAGGAAATCAAAACCAACCCTCACATGGTTCTACAACCCGAAGATGGACGAATTCCCCGCATTATGATCACATTACTCAATCTGAAATCGGTAGTCTCTAGTTGGTCTGACTGCCTGACAGGCCTCCCATACTGAATCATTATTCTTGAACCCAGTCTGCTTATCTCTCAACTAACTATTCAATTTCTGATAACTGGGGGTTCCCACTGCGTGTGACTTAGCATTTCCTGAAACACCCAGATACTTCTCATACATACGAAAACCCAATTCGCTAATATTTCCCTAAACACAAAAACTGTCTGAAACAGTAGGCTGCCTTCTGGTTGCTTCCGAAATCCACTAAGACCTCCCTGGTCCCAACTTATCTGGACTACTGAAGTCCTGTCCGGTTGCTGAGCCAAGAGCAATCTCATAGTCGCCCCATGCGACTCTCAAGGAAACTTCGACTAGAAATAACATCCCTAGCTATCTCACCACTTATGGCTCCATCAATCCTTTTGGTCCATCCGATTATAATAGTCTGACAACCTGTCGCCATTGAATCAAATACGAAAAGTGAATGCTACCGGAATACTATAGTCTTACATCATGCCCGGTCCCCAACGACCTACCGTTTCCAGATTCCCATCATGCTGTGGTCTACCCACAATCTTACGAACTGGCCCATCCTGACCTAATCATCTGAAAGATTCCATGAATGCTACGGTTCATCCCGCGGTTTCATAACACTTCCACCCCAATTGACTACTAGTGAATGCTACCTCTCCCCCGTAGTCCTACAATACTTTCACCTCACTACATTCGCAAACCTATGTCTTACCCTCAATCTATCAATCCAAATACTCCCAGAGTCGAGCACACACTCGACCGAACACCCACACTGAACTCAATTCATGACGGGAACGCCAACCTAATTTAGCCAAACTCTGCTACCAAGCACCGAGAAGACATGATTTACATGCTGGGGAGTTTTACCGAACTCCCAACTCACCCCACCCTTAAACCAAACAGCCACTTCGGCCAACTTCCTACCTGACGAAAATGCGAAACTTATCCCAGTTTCAAAACCGCTCCTGCTTCTGAATCCCGGGACAAGTCTCCCCCACTTCGAATCGACTAAATTCTCAAGGCACAGGAGAATTGAAGGATTACTAATCCTTCTTGACTTACAACGACCGACCCGATGACAACTAGCGCTTTCCAACTAGTTCTCCATTACTAGCCAATCCCAAAAGATCGCACAACTTCTAAGAACCAGATGAACACTTCCTGAATCCCAGTGGAACCGACAGTTCCAAATGCTTGAATGATACCACTCCCAAATCTTGAAGACCAAAAGATAGATGCTCCAACCAATACCTCAGCAACGAGCTACTTTCCTTGGCGCCTTCATCCGCCAATCAATAACGGTTACTAAAACCTCTGAATCCTGACAATGCTGAATAACCATCTTGTGGGACCCCGTCTGCAGATCTCCCACATACTACCCCCTCTTCCCAATGTTCTCCAAACAAATCTCCCGCTCTCGGGCTCTAGAAATCATATCATTCAGGGTCTCACACCCTGAATCACTTACCAGCTCAATTGTTCAGAACTAAACTGTAGTAGCTGAAGCAACCTCTACCCTAAACCGGGCAGCAAACTACTCCCAAGACATAGTCTCCAATCCCAAAAGCGCAATAGATTGCACAATAAATCCTTGCCACCCGATAGAAGAGATCAAAGGCGAAGCGGACCTTAGCTCCTATGGGTAGGGACGGTAATCGCGTACGCCTCACAAGATACTCATGCCACATCGACCCACCCACGCTCACCAGCGCTGAAATACTGTCGCCAACCCCTGCGACCAACTGACCCCGAGCTGGAATACAATCTGACCCTGGGGTCACAAGCCTACTCACTCCTTCAAACTCGTAAAACTGAAAGGGCACAATCCTTGCCCTAGAAAATGACATTCCAATCCATCAATCAACTATTCGACTTCCATCTGCAAAACTCAAGATGATCATAATCATCACTCCCTTCCTGAGTCACGCGACTCGCATCCCGAACTCGAGCAAAACTCCCAAAGCCTCAAACCAAAACTCACTAGGTCTGCACTAGACAACCAAAATCGATAACACGACTGGGCTCACACCAAATACCAGGGCCATCCCCATGTCTCAGCAACCAAAACCAGAAGATTGACAGGAACAGAACCACTGTCGCGAACTGTGGTATCCAACCATGGTACCTTCCCTGACCAGCCCTTGGAATCCCCGAGATCTTCCTTGATTCAAATATGGATCCTGTGCTTTCAGTAGTACGGGCCCAATACTACCTTCCGCACATATCCCTACTTTCCTCAAGAATCATTTCGGGTCCTCTAAGACCTAGTCATAATATAATCATGTAGTCTACCCAACAGCGAACCACCACACTAAAATACCCCCTAGGCTATCCTAGGATTCCACACTTCTCTACCATCAGTTGCTGAAGAACTCCTCACAACTTCAATTAGCTATTTCATGAATACAATCACATGCAACAAAGCTCAGATAATCCTTCGAGTAACCAACTCATCCCTACAACGGTTGGACTCAGACGAGAGCTGCACAACAGGGTCAAATCCGTCACTTTGAGATTATCCAACCCTTTTCACATGTGACTTGACATATTCACTTAATAAGTAACCCACATCATTCATGAGTTCTAAAAATCATAAAGCAAGCATCATTCGTGTAGAGGAGCCGACTGGCACTAAAACACAATAAAATCCAACAAATCCTCATGCAAATTTTCCTAATCTCCAACTCCCAATATCTCAGGTGCACCTCCGTCATGCTCTCACTCTTCCAAGAGTGGCTAATCATTCCTCGTGCTGACCCTCTATACACTACACCCGTTCAGAGAAAGCTACTGGCCATCATCCAACAACGCGACTGGCCGGCGGACCCCACACGATTCACCATAGAACAAATTGCGACACGAACCTCCATTGGTTCCAGATGACTATTGCATGAATACAATCACATACCCCACCGTTTAAATAATCTTAGGCTAAAAGATTCAATGCCACAACGGTTAGACTCAGACGAGAGCTGCACAGCAGGACCAAACCTCTCAATCTAAGATCTTTTAAACCATGCGGCATGTGACTTAGCGTATCCACTCAATAGCCCGTTCACACGCGAAAGAGCCAAAGATCATCTCAACAAGAGAACTCTATAGGAACTAATGCATCATATAATCAGGAAATTCTACCATGCAATTCTTGAGGATCCCTAGCCTATTACTAGCATGCTGTTCTAACATATCATAACATAACATAAGCTCAAATAACTATGTGGTAGATTGGGGTCTTTTTACTGGCTCCGGCTGATCGTACACATCACATCCACTTTGATTATTTTGAAAACCATTTGGAAATTTATTTTTAAAACCCTTTTTCCTTAGTTTGAGACTGGATTCACACGAGTGTTCCTCCAGTTCACTCAAACCAAGGCTCTGATACCAACTTGTAACATCCATAAAAATCATGCCGATTTAAAACTTTTCAAAGCAACCCATTTATTAAAGAGGTGTTTACAAAACCGTTGTTCCCAAAACATTTATTTAAAATCGGAATCATTTACTCATAGTTTTCAAAACTTTTACGTTATCAGAGTATCCCAGAAACCATAAGTTCCAAAAACACGAGGATGTGTACGGTCACACCTTCGCCTTGCCAATCATGTGAAGCACCTGAAACAATAAACTAAACCATAAGTACGAAGCTTAGTGAGTTCCCCCAAAATACCAACACACACAAAATAACATATATCACAAATAGCAGACTACGGGTCCAATTATCTATCGGGATGGAATACCCTAGGCCCTCAACCATCGGGTTGGAATACCAATATACTATGGGTCCAATCATCCATCGGGATGGAATACCCCAGCCCTCAACCATCGGGTTGGAATGCCAACATAATATGGGTCTAATCAACCATCGGGTTGGAATACCCCGGCTGTCAACCATCGGGTTGGAATGACAACATACTATCAGTCCAATCATCGTCGAGATGGAATACTCTCGGCCCTCAACCATCAGGTTGGAATGACCCGGCCTGTTAGTTTATGCACAAAGCATTGAAGCCTCAGTCATCAATCAATCATATGAATATATATCAGATAATCTCATAACAGTCTACAGATAGTAAAACCGATCTACAGATCACTAAGCATAGCAACATCCTATCTACCAGGATACCGATCTAATAGATCATAACCACAGAGAAACATCCTATCTACCAAGATACCGATCTAACTGATCATAACAGTAATAAAACAGGATAACAATCCAAAGGGCCGACCTTGGTGCCTTAGACCCTGTTGATATAGCGAGAATAACTCACCTCACACTACTGAAGTCCCGCCGACAAAACCCCAGCTGCTGGATGACAGATTCCCAAACTGTCAACATCAAAACAACACCCAATTAATAATTGGGTTTCAATACATAACCATAAGTCCATTCTTGGGATAAAAGACTACTTTACCCCCAACATCGCTTGATTCAAGCCCAAGGCCCAAACTCACACTCCAAAGGTCCAAAAGTCAACCAATGAACCAAAGCCCAACATATGGCCCAATTTTCCAAATTGGGCCCAAACCTTTACATGGTCCTATCCTAAGGCCCAACCATTTATTCAAGTCCCAACACTTGGCATTCCAATGGTCTAATATCTCATAATTAGGGTTTTCTAAACCCTAATTAGGGTTTCCAACCCAATCGCGTGCCCATTAATCAAATGGTTAGGTTTATAGGTCAATTAGGGTTAAATAAGTCGGGCACCACCCACTACCACCTCGGGTAGTGGTGGTCAACGGCGGCTCACGGCGGCGGCCACCACCTCACGGTGGAGGTTATGATTCTAAACCAAAACATGTTCAAGCATCTAACTAGAAATATAATCACACAATGCATACCGCCACCCAACATGGCGGCTGGTGGTGGCAGAAGGCGGCAACCACCACCTCACGGTGGTGGTGGTGGGTTGTTTCCTTGATTAATCCGACTAAACAGTGTAGTTCCGATTGAATAGAGTAATGAAACAAAATCAGAGTATGAATTTATTTAGAACACGAGATCTAAATATAATATGTTTGGCACATTGTATTGCTTTAGTTGAATACAGGAGGAAAGAAAAAATGATTACAATCAGGGATAAGTTCTTAACCTCTAAATGTATCCTTCCCATATTTATAGGGAAAACTGAAAGCACAAAAAGTATAAGGACAATCAACATCTAAGCTTCGACACTAGAGTAGTCCTTAAAATAAAATACAATCCAACATTCGATATTACTAACTACAAAGATAAATTCGACATCTCACAACCTTCGAACCCCAACATTCTCCCCCTTTGTGAGAAGAGTCGAATCTAAGTCATTAACATCTGGATTGCTTGATGCATCGAACTCCGAATCTATGCATACCAATTCATTACCTTCTTCAATTCAACCTTGTCTGCATCATTGTTCTTCTTACAGTTATTCATACGAACCATCAAGTTCATATAATATGCTGTAGTATATCTTTCGACGTCACATGCTTGGAACAAAAACTTCGTCTTCTTCCCTTCTTGCTTCTCCCAACAAAGATTATCCCAAGTGGCTTTAGAAAAATCTATCCATCATCATAAGGCTACAAATCAACTTTACACTTCAATATTGATTGAGGTACATTAATCTCTTTACCCATTGTCAAAGCTAATTCGACATCTTTCAAGGCTAAACAATCGAAATAATTGTTGATGAATGCCTTGACATGAGCAAGACCCAGCAAATAATCTTCTTGCTTGTACCCTGAAGTTGATTTTCATTATTGACCTTGATAATCTTCGCGACAGTGATTAAGTCATTCAGATTCATAAGAGTAAATTCACCCACAGAGAAGTTGAAGTTGGTATTGTTTGCTCTAACCACATGATATCGAAAATTTTGAAGTACTCCCTCGAAAAGAACATCTTTGGTGATACTCAAAACTCGAACTATCTTTATAAGTGACCAAACTTCTTCTTCTTCTTTCCCAAGCACTACATGAAATCGAAGTTTTAGTTTCTTAAACTCTTCCTTATCCTCGAACTTGTCAACAATCTGATATTGTGAAGTAATATACATCATCTTGTTGATAGGAAAGTCCAACTGATTCATATCTGAATTCTCAGTTGCATAACTCTTCTTTGGTTTCTTCTCAAAATCATGCATCTCTCCATGTACTACCATAGCTTCAATGTTCTCATAACTATGTAGTTTCCTTGGATCACCTTTGTTCAACGTTGGGGGATCATTTTGACGAAGCCTGAGAATACTTTGAATATGACGTTGTTTTTCCATTTCAGCTTCAACATCAGCTTTTTTTCCTTCCTTCCACAGTTCAACCCTAATACCTTTCCCTTTGCCTTTATCTGCTTCAGTAGGTGTAGGTTTCATAGAATAACTAGAACCACCAATAACAATCCCTTTAGCCAAAGGTCTTCTTGTTGTAGTTGTCGAAATAATTGGATCAATCTTCTTTGGCAAAGTTGTAGGAATTTGAGTAGTCAGAACTTTTCCCACAACTTTCACATCTCCACTCGCATCGCCACTTTTCTTTCCAGATGCTCCTCCACCTTTATTTACACCAACAACTTTTCTTTATCCCCGTTGCACCCCTGTGACAACAGGCGGGACATCAATTGGTAGTAAGTTCATGAGTTTCGAAAGTGGAGCCAATTCAGAATGAATTGTTGACTCAAATAACTGAAACTTCTGAGTTAAAAACTCAGGAGTGAACAAAGATGAAGAACCAGACTTGGAAACCATTTCCTTTAAGTTAACCAAAAGCGAATCAACCTTCCTAAAATTCTTTAAATCAACTTTCGCCTTCGCATCTATCTTCGGAAGCATAGAATGATAATACTCAACAATTTTCGTTACTGCACGAGCAACTATATCGACCTTCGTGAGAAGAGAAGAATGAGTAGTTGTCAAGTTGGTGATCTCCTTTTTGCATGTCTGAGCGTAACTCTTCAATCTTTCGATTGGCATCTTCGTGAACAATCTTCACATCCTGAACAAATAGAACATGTCTTTGCTTGACAACTACTTTCAAATCCTTCAATTCACCATTAAAGGTCTCAGATTGAGCCTTGACCCTTAACTCATTGTTCTTGTCAGACTGATCGATTTTGTTGAGAAGACGAAGCTCTTGAGCTTTCAGCATAACATCCATTTCAATCCCAGAAACCGAATGTTTACCCCCTACATAATCTTGTAGTTGGAGTAAAGAGTTGAGCTTTCGGTTTAATATCTTGAATTGCTTCCCAGACATGAGCATATTTTTGGGAATATTCTCCTCTTCAGGATCAAACTCAATACCAGCAAACGAGCCTACAAACCCTCCATCATCTGTTTCATCATCACGAACAGTTCTGGGTTCTTCGGTGGATTGAGATGGGAATAATGAAGTAATGGGTTGTTGCATGATGTTTTCAAATGTATAAGAATAAGTAGATGAAGGGATATGAGATGTATTCGGAACAATGTATGGTGGTAATGAAACTGAAGTATCAATAATGGAGGTATCGAAAGTAGATGATACAACAAGAGAAGGATTACCCTGGGCTTCATTTGTCGAAACTCCATTGTCCTTGTTGACATTTGCATTCGTATCATATACGTGTGCAGTGATGCCTGAAGTTTGAATCTCCTCATGAAATGATTCGATAATCGAAACTTCGGGTGGTATGACAGTCATCTGCTCAGGAGTCGAAACTTTCGGTTGTTCACAATGATTGATGGTTGTGTCCGCTGTAGAAGTTTTCACAGTGCCATCAGGATTTCTAGTCTCCTCAATATCCAAATTAACTGGAGAATCCATCACTGGTGAAGAATTGCCCATCTGATCATTGTTCAAAGGAGATTCTGGTACAACTTCATCATCCATTGAATCATCTTGAATGATTAATTTCCTCTGCTTCCTTTGTTTCTTTGAGATCTTCTAAGAGATATCCTCTGCTCTCCTTTTCTTCGATTGTGGAGAAACAAGTGTGGGTATTTCATGAATTACAACACCCTTTCGACCCAATTGAGGCTTGCGAATAAAGGATGGCGAAAAACTACAAGATCTTTCAGGAGAATGGCGAGGTTTGTGAGCCATTTTCTTGAGTCTCTTCAATACTTCCAATTTCGAAGGTACCAACTCCTTCGAAGGATTGACAGTTTCTTGAACAATAGGCTTTGACCTTTTCTTCTAAGCTTCTGCTCGTACAACAACTTTCAGCTGGACTGACTTTCGAAGGACTAGGCTGAACATCCTTCTTTGATACTCTTTTCTTCTTCGAAGGACATTCACTTGTCTTTTTTAACAAAACACCAGTTTCAATATCCGGAGTGATCGTCTTCAAGTAATTCACCAAGATAGGATTACCCGGATCAACCTTTCGAAGCATTGCATCTGGAATCCTAGAAACAGTTGGAAAAACTTCGACATCATCTTCAACTGTTTTAGGAAAATGAAATAGGGAAAACTCATCAGTTTCTTCACCCTTAGGAACTGGGATACCTTCCTTCTCATAAGCATACTAGAGAATGATGCTCCAGTAGCTAGCACATGCAATTCCATCAACAACATCTGTGTTTACAACACTTTTCAAATATTCATTCCAAAGTTGAGTTGCATAGTCCATCTGTAAATCGTAGTACAAACCCGCAACCATTGCATAAACCTCCAATCTTCCTTTGTCTAACCCCACTATTCGTCCAGTTAAACAACAAAGGTATATCCCAAAGAAGAAATTCCACAGACACGGTAATCCAGACTTCTTGAACTCACTGATTTTGGTAAGAGGAGGTTCATAACCCATCTCGTTGAACATATGAATGATATGGTCATTTATGACCATAAAGAAGGGTTCAACATTTGGAATACTAAGAATTTGGGCAAAGTTCTTTTTCGACAGTCTGAATTTCTTTTCATTCATCAGTTGAAAAGTGTCTGTGTTCATCGTCTTGTTGTATGTTGCCGTTGAACCAGCAAGAGATAGCCAAGAAAGTGGTACGGTAAAAGAGTTAAACATCGCCTTGGAGAGAACAGAGTTTTGAAGAGCAATAATGAGCATCTTCAGTTCATCAGGATAAGCAGACACATCACTTTGAACCTGGAAGTTGGTGATTTGGATCTTCTTTATAGGTTGAGAAGAAACATCTTCAGTGCTTTTGCGATTGATGAGCAACCGTTGTTCGGGTTTTGGAAAAAACTTTGCAGAATAGAGAATAAAATCACAAATGTCTGAGAATCGTATTGTGAGCTTAAATTTGGAATAAAATCCCAAATTCTCTTTTTATATGTAGACACGATTTGAATTCCAAACAATTGTCTTGAATAGATTGCCACGTTTCTCCAAGAAAATCGTACCAGTTGCCGGAAAGCACGCCTTGTCAGGAAAAGTGATGAGTACTTTTGCCTAGAAAGTCGCACAATAACTAAACCGTCACATTAGATGTGTGGAGGTAGGGCTCTTTCACTTTTGGGTTGAAATGCGAAATCATTTTCCAGACTTGCGAAATCTTCAGCCTGAGTTGGTATTACTCAGAACCTCAAGGATTTTGTGACTGCAATGTGTGCCAAAGAAGAAGAGATAATCAACAGTTTGTGTGGTTTCCCGTAAAGTACAATCGAATACTCATAGAGAAGTATCGAAGGGCATCTTTTTATATGTCTTCATGGGTTGGTTTAAAATTTCGTTACATATCACATCTAAACATAAGAGTGATACATTGTAAACGAAATTACTTGTTTGACCAGTTTAGTCAGGGACAAGTATGGCTTGAAAAACTATTTGAAGTAATGAAGAATCAGATAGATACTTACAAAGAAATCATATTCCACAAACCAAAAATATGTCTGGATCTTGTTTGGTAAAAATGTCGTGGGTTTCGAGCATTTTTACAAGACCACTCAAAAAGAAAGAATATGATTTTAAGTATCGAAATTCGGTACTGAAACAAATGTTTCGTGAAAGCCTGGAACAAAGTTCCCTGTCAATTCCTTTATTAGTTCGAAAGTTTGGGTTTCACTTCCATCACGGTCTCATGATGTTAGATCATAAACACATAGTTTTGATATGTCTAGATCCTAATTGGTGTATACTAGAAATCTCTTGGACATATGTCTTTGTGTGTGATCGTGAAAGAACTTTAGGATGAAAAACATTGGGTTTAAGAATCGAAAGTACCTCTGCTATGAATGGACCCAACAGGTAACTCTTAACTTAGATGAGAAGAGTAAGGTAGTTCAGTAACGAATGGGAATATAGCCTGATTGGGAAGAAATCCCAAGATGAGAAAACCATTAAGGCTTCGAAACACATTGCGTTGTGGATGCTTGGGTCGACGTGCTGCATCATTCTTCTTGGGACATCCTAACTAGGTCATAGTTTCAAAAATATACATTTCCCTCAAGCAGCAAGCATGAACCACCAAAAATCTTCGCTAATATCTACACAAGAAAAGATTAACAAAAACACAAAAATATTTTTGAATTTTTAATTTTTCAAAGAAAATAAAAAAAATAACAAAAAATCTTTTTGGTATTTTTGAATTTTGATAAAGAAAGACAAAAATGAAAATCTTTTTGTTGTTTTTGATTTTTGATAACGAAAAAATAACAAACATCACAACAAAAAATTGTACCTGACTAACGAAAATTTGAAACATAGCAAAAGTAACGAAGATTTTTTGTCAAACCATTGTGCATGATGTCGAAAGCGAAGCATGTTGAAGCGTTGACTATGAACAGTAACAACTGAATCATGAACAATAACCGCTGAATCGACATCTTTTCTTCACTTTGGCTTGTCATTCTAACGAAGGTAGTCCAGGAACAGAATTCACATTCATCATTCCTAAGCCATTTAGAATTCTTATGAAAGATTTTTCATCCAAGGGTTTTGTAAAGATATTAGGAAGCTGATCAGTGGTCTTTACAAAGTGAACTTCTATGTTTCCATCTTCAACGCGATCTTTTATAAAATGATAACGAAGAGCAATGTGTTTGGTTTTCGAATGTTGCACAGGGTTATGTCAAACACGAATAGCACTTTGTGAGTTAAAATACAACGGAATTTTCTTCATGTTGATCTGTCACTTGTGCTTTTTCGATCATGATTACAACCTCCCAAATCAACATCTGAAAATGCTTGTATGAAAAAACCTATCTTCAAAGGATACCACAGTCCTAACGAAGTTGTTCCTTTGAGATAACGAAATATATTTTTGATAGCGGTTAGATGAGGTTCCCTAGGATTCGATTGGTACCTAGCCCAAATTCACACAAAAAACATAATATCAGGTCGACTTGTCGTGAGGTAAAGTAACGAACCTATCATGCTTCGATACAATGTGAGATCAATAACTAATTTATCCAATGATGGACTAAGCCTTGTTCCAACAGCCATTGGTAGTCTCAGCTTTGTGCTATTCGTCATTCCGAATTTTTCCATCAGATTTTGTGTATACTTATCTTGATTGATGAACATGCCTTCTCTGCTCTGACGAATGTTTAATCCCAAAAAATTGTTTATCTTCCCCATCATACTCATCTCAAATTGGCTTTTCATCAAAATTTCGAATTCTCTTGACAAAGCAGGGTCAGTAGAGCCAAAAATAATATTATCGACATAAGCTAGAACAAGCATGAGATGATCCCCAACTTTCTTTCGAAAGAGAGTGGGATCAACTGATCCTTGTTTAAATTTCGATTGCTTTAAGAAATTCGTAAGAGTAGCATACCATGCTCTTGGTGCTTGTTTTAACCCATAAACAACTTTATCTAAGATATAACAATGATCATGAAATTCTTCATTAATAAAACCTGGAGGTTGTTCAACGTACACTGTTTCTTCAAATTCTCCGTTGAGAAAAGCACACTTGACATCCATCTGGAAGACATCAAACTCCTTGTGCGTGGCATAAGCTAAAAATATTCGAACTGCCTCGAGTCTTGCGACAGGGGCGAAGGTTTCCTCATATTCTATACCTTCTTGTTGCGAATAACCTTTAACTACATGCCTAGCTTTGTGTCGAAAAACATTACCATCTTTAACTACAGACCTAGCTTTGTTGCGAATAACCTCATTCTTTGCATGAATTTGTTCATGTGGATGATTTCGAGTCCATCTATCCATCGGAGGATATGCTGGATCAAAATACAATGGTGCATCTTTGAATGGTTCATCATTCTCGGAACCTGCAATAGACACATTATCATTTGTATCATGAAAATTTTCATTTTGATTATTGGAATTATTTGTTTTATTATCATCTTGCTCCCCCTCGATAAAATTATCTTCTTTATGCTCCCCATTCTTCATTTAGTCCCTCATCTTCAGATATTTCTTCATCTTTCACCCAATCTTCACGATCCTCTTGTTTTGTAATGAAGGCTTTTAGCAAAGAGATGTTCACCTTTTTCATGTGGGCCAACAACTTCTTGTACAAGACTTCATAGTTCTATGGACTTTGAGTTTCTTTCTTCTCTTTGCAGTCCCTAGCAAAATGGTCAGGACTTCCGTAGTTAAAACAATTAACTGAGTTTCTCTTCTCTAAAGTAAATCTCCTTGCAGAACTACCTCCCTTAAACTGAGCTCTTCGAACCCCATTTGATATGCTTTCTTCATAACGTTTGACAATAAGTGCAACGCTGGAAACAAGTTCATAAGTAATTTCGTCACTACTCTATTCACCTTGATCAGAGTCATATGAGTCGCTGATGTGCTTTATTGCTTCCTTCTGAGAAGCGAAAGCTACATACTTTTCTTTGCTTGAATCCTTCATGATGTCTTTATGAATAACTTTGGTCCCTTCGTAATTTCGTAGATTTCCAAACAAAAAATTAAGATCCCTTGCATTGATCTTTTCACTGTTTTTAAGAAAATTAGCATGATGTTTGCATCTTTTCCCAAGGGAATCCAGAAACTTCATGACCAGCTGAGAAGAATGCTTGACGAGTCCTAGCCTACGCATGCCATTAACCAAATAGTTAAACATGTTAAAGGTTTGGGTTAGAGACTCACCTTGTTGAGAGAAGAAATGCTCGTATCTCCAATTGAGGTTGTTGATGGTTATGGCTTGAACTTCCATAGTGCCTTCATAAGCCACAATCAGCGTCACCATTATCTCTTGATCTGATTCACAATTATATACAAGATGCTACACGTGATAAGGAAGAGAGTTTCCTATTGCTGCTCTAGCTTTCACATCTAGACTAATCAGTTTCCTATCATTGTCGTCATAACTAGTCTCTAGTTTTTACTTCAAAGGACTAACGGGAGTGTTGTTGACTATGGGTTGATACATAGGAACATGTGGACCCTTCTTAACAATTTTAAGCATCTCATATTCCATGGTTTCAAGAACCACCATAGCCGTAGTTTTCCACATGGCAAAGTTGTGCTCATCGAAAGGAGGAATCCTATTGATACCAAAAGAGATTATAGGAAGCCGACATGATAACTTGAGTGTATCAAAAACCCGCTTTGATACCAATTAAAGGTTTCTATCGATCAGATACACTTCAAGTATGACAAAGAAGAACAAACCAACAAAGCAAAACAAGGAAGATAAAAAGTAAAGAAACTGAGTTAATCATAAATATGTCTTTCACCAAGATAGGGGTCGTTCTCACTAAGAGAACGATTGTCAAAATGATGGTCACCAAGACGATTACATTAGGGTTTCAATCTAATGTTGAATATATACTAAACTATACTAGTATATCCCATTAATCAAGGGATTGTATATAATCTACTTATAAATAGATCCTTATCACCAAAATATCAGATTTGTTATCTATTCTATACATATCTGTATAATTTCCTAACATACAAAGATTACATAAGATTACTTTCTAAACATTGACACGGATAGGTCTTGAGACGTTGGCGCTATAGCTGGCAGTCAACGCGTAGAGTATTTGACTCATCCGATCATAAGGTGTGACCTTACACAATGGTTGAACAAAAGTTGTATACTTTGATTCATCGACATCGAGAATTAAATTATGATCTGCCTTAACAATCAAGTAAGTTGATGACGCGGATTGATCCATAAAAGAGATGTTATCAGCAAAAGTTACCATTGTGATTAAGATGAACACATAGAAGCAGATGAGGAATAAAGAGATGATCGGTGTATTGGGATGAGTAGTTATTGGTATGCCAAACGTCGAGTTTGAATTTGAAAGGTCTACCAAAAACTTCCATAAGCCCACGTCTCATCACACTTCATTCTTGAATCATGCACCCATCACCATTAGATATAAATTCCAATACAAACATGCCAGCTCAACAACTTTATATTGGAAATAGATAAATCACTACAAACAGATTTTCATATTGATTCCAGATTTGTACCATCAAGAAAATTTGAAACAGGCCTATTTGGTTTGCAGTAGTTTCATAACGATTGAATCCACCCTTCAATTTTGCAAAAATTGAAATTGTATCTATTGTAATTACGACCAATGTCACATCAAAATCATCTCGAATCAAGGATATGAAGACTTTCATACAGTCAAGGGAAGAATAACTTGAAACATTAACTAGACTTTGTGATATCTTGGTTCAGGGTGGTTTGACCTAAAACCTCAAGGATTCTGTTGAATAATAAAAGTGACCCTCTTAAACTTGACAGATCCGAAGCCATCTCCAGATCCCAGTAAGTATCTCAACCGCAATCAAGAACCGAATCCGCAGTCGACGTCACCAATCCTTAGTCTTATTTATCTGTTATCTTATGTCTTTACATTACTTTACCCAGCATTCCTTGCATGGCCACCTCAGACAGATTAAACTTTGTAATCTTCGAGACTCTATAAATAGAGTTCTCTCTTTCTGAATGAACATATCGATCATTTTCTATCTTGAATATCATATCTTACTTATTCTTTTCTTACTCTCTCATCTTCAAAGATCTTCAAAACTTAAACTGATATATTAAGATCATAATCTCTCTTCGGAGCAAGTCAGTTTTGAATTAATCACAAGTCTGATCTCACTTACTAACTTGGTTTGATTGCAATCCTCGTTACGAATCAACTTAAGTGTATACTTGATATAATACTTGTTTGTCATTTATATTTCCTTATATTTCCGCACCCTAACTATCTAACTATCTAATTCTAACTTATTATTGTTGAGCTTTATGATCCTATGAGTTAAACTTCATTCCGCCATATTACTTGTAATAACGTTTGTTCAAGTGTGTTACTCAAGTTTTTCTCTCAACAATTGGTATCAGAGCCAAAGTGGTTGCTTTTTAAAAAAACAAAAAAATCTTTTCAAAAACAAGGAAATATGGCACAAGCATTATCTCTCAAAGTTTCCAACAGTGTTGGAGGTTCAAATAGAGCTCCAATACTGGTGGCAAATGAATATCATCACTGGTCTCAAAGAATGGAGAGGTATCTAAGAAGACTTGGAAGAGATGTATGTAGATCTGTAGAAGAAGGACCTCATGTCCCCGTTCTTACTCCAGTTCAAACCGACGACGCTCAAGCCAGACTGGGAGGAGGTCAACCAGCCATGAATTGTCCCACCAAAGATGATCTTGATAAGATGGAAAATGATGCTGTTGCTTTTTATGAGATATCTTGCGGAGTTGCTCCTGACAAATTCGACATCATCATAAATTGCAAGTCAACCAAAGAAATCTGGGATGTTCTCAAAAATTTGTATGAAGGTACAGAACAAGCTCAAGATAAGAAGCTTACAACCACACTCAACGAGTTCAACAACTTCAAAGCTCATGCTGGTGAAAGTCTGGAAGACTCCTTCAAGAGGTTCAATCTAATCGTCACTAAGTTATCAAATGTTGGCACCGTCCGAAGTAACCATGAGACAAATCTTCAGTTTCTCAATGGTTTGGGTATAGATTGGACTACGGCTAAGATGATAGTCCAAGGAGTTAGAAAAATTCACTCTTTATCTCTTTACAAGCTTTATGGTGAACTACAAGCACAAGAATCAACCGTACTCAAAGACTGTGCTGTCTTCGGAGGACCACTCGCTCTCGTAGCACAAGCACCTCACACTCAATCTTACTCTCCCTCGTATGACAACCCTCTGTAGTCATACGAAGCTGACTAAGAATACGATGATGAAGAGGAATTCTAAAAAGCTATTGCTCTAGTTAGTCAACACGTCAACAGGCTACCACCTTCATCTTTCCGCAAAAATCAACAGTTTACTAAACCTCCATTCAACCGCAACTTCAATCCTCAGAATAATCACTCTCGATATTCCAAAAACCCTCACCCATCACCGCAACCTCAAAACACTCAATCCAAAGATGCACCGCATCCTGTCAAGCCAACTGACTCTGGTACCTCAGCATAAGACGAAGCTGATGTTGTAATTTGTCACAAGTGCAACAAGGAAAACCACTTTGCAAAAGATTGCAAAGCTAATATAGTGAAAGACAGAGCATTCTACCTAAGAATGGATCAAGAAATGGAAGAAAAAGAGAAAGCAAGGGCATACGTAGCCCAATTCAAGAGAGACCATCAAGTGTGGTCATCCGGAGATGAGGATGAAGATATCAACAACATCAAGGATGGAAATCTGCATACGTAGCCCATGTTGTAATCTGCATGATGGAAGAAAAAGAGAAAGCAAGGGCATACATAACCCATGTTGTAATCTGCATGATGGAAAAGAACTACTGCTACATGGCAAAGGATGGAAATCTGAGAGTCGTTGAGCAGGTAAAACTCATGATCCAAACTAATAATTATAGCATGCATGATTGCCAACCATTCATAGACAACCTGAATGACACTTGTGCTGCCGTCCTTTCAGACAATAACAAAGCCCTAGATGAGAAGAATATAGCGTCCCAAGAGATGTGTCATGTGAGAGGACGACTAGAGGACAAGAGACTCAAAGTAGCTTTGTTAGAAAAAGATCTAGTGTTAGAAAAGGATGCTAGAATGTTATTTGAAACACAGTTAGGAATAGCCTTGAATCATAGAGATTTTGCTCAGAATGAAAATGTACGCTTAAATCTTCTAATATAAAAGTTGTTTAATGAAAGCGAAGCTATTGAGAATCTTCTTAATAATGGAACCGTAGATAACACATACAATTGGGGTTGGTCCAATAGGTACTCCACCGCAAAGGATTCATCACCCCGATTTAACAAAGACCGTCCCTATGTCCCTCCGGACCTAGAGTTCCATTTCCCAGTCAATGATAAAATCTTTCCCGAGGACATCAGAGTTCATTTTGGTCGACTTCATAATCTGAGTAAATATTGTGTTATTGAGGAAATTCTTCCTGAATCTTCGGGTCACTCAAATGATCAAATTCCTATCTATGGCACAATTTATTCCGACCCTCAGACTTCTTCAGTTGTTGATGAAGAATTTCTTATGGAAGGACTCGAAGTTCTTGTGAACTTCCCGTATCTGCCTTCAGACCGCAGTACTTCTCACTGCAATCCTGAATTGCAGTCTGACCAACTATCTCTCATCATATGTCCCACAAAGAAATCAACTCACACTTAGTCTGCGGTAGTCCAATCTTCTTTACCGCTGACCGCAGTTAAGAGTTTAGTGACCATTCAGCCAATTAATCATGAGTTGCCTATAGGAAACTTCGAGTATGGTCAATGTTCTCAGAATCCTGAACTTTCTAGTTCAGATGAATCAATTCCTCGTTTTCAAAAGCAATCTAAGGATTCTAAGAAACAACAGTTGAACCTCAATGACTACGGTTCTCCAAAAACTCAGGAAAAAATGGCCTTCAAAGAGGAACTTAAATCTCGTAGTAAAAAGCGGGAAATCTTTTCGAAAAACAAAAAAACAAGTCAAAATTTCAAAACCCAAGAGTCCAGAAAAACTTGTTTTCTCAAACTATTTTTCTAAAACACGGCAGTCAAGAAATCGAGCAAAAAGGAATGTACAGTTCCTAAAACCTTTTCAAAGTCTTCTGACAAAATACAAAAGAAAGTAAAGTCTTTTCAAAGCAATGGTTTTGTGATATATTCCTTAGACGATCCAAAATGGAAGGGGATTTTACCAACTCCAATACATTTTAAGTCACCTCAACTTTTCAGAAAGACACAACCTAGGAGATTTGCACGTACTCACACTTTTTCAAACCGTACTTTTTCAAATCCCAAGGGTATCAATGTCAAGTCTCAGTCTTGGACTGGTCACAAGTCTAATCCCACACCCTCCAGACTGCTGACCAAGCATAATGTCCGGATAAATGATAAAAATCTATCATCTGGATTTCATCGTCAAAAGGGGTCATCTCGAACCCCACCTCGATCTTTTCAAACAACTCACAATTTCCAAAAACCTTGTACTTGTGAAAAACCTCGTACTTTTCAAAAACCTCGCACTGTTCAAAAATCTCATAACTTTTCAAAATCTCACGACACTCCAAAAGTTCACAAACACCCAGGTCTAGGATTCAAAGCTGACACAAAACCTGTTCCTGCAACCTCGGTTCATGAATCTATGAAAAATCCACCTGTAGCCCTGGGCTCCAAACTTGTTTGGGTGCCCAAACTAATTGTTTCAGGCAATGTGCAAGGAGGATCAAGAACAGGAGTGGTTAATAGATAGTGCCTGCTCCTTGTACAAGACCGGAAGGTTAGAATACCTTCGGGATTTCAGGCCTGTATGCAACGGTGGAAATGTTACATTGGGAAACAACACGAATGGGATAATCCGAGGTTACTTACTACATGGAACTTATCTATCCAAAAGGTTGATTACGTGGAAGGCCTCAAACACAATCTCATCAGTGTAGGCCAACTATGCAAAGCAGGCCATAGGGTTGAATTTGATAACGACCATTGCTACATAATGAAAAGTGACAGAAGCACCTGCTTGATCAAATCCAAATCCGAAGGAACCATGTATCCTCTGGACGTCTCTCTGATCATTGGGAAATCGCAACTGTGCTTTCTATCCAAAGTTGTATCCGAAGTCAGCTGGCTATGGCACCGCAAGCTAGCTCATCTTAGCTTCCGGTATATCAACAACCTGGTCACCGGAGAACTCGTCCGAGGTCTCCCTATTCTTAAATTCAACTACGACACTCTTTGCTCTGCCTGTGAGTGTGGCAAAAAGTCCAAAGTAAGCCATCCTACAGTGATTGATTCTTCAATTTCTGAACCACTGGAACTTTTACATATTGATCTCTGCGGTCCATCTACCGTAGCCAGTCTCCTTCACAAGAAATACATACTGGTTATAGTTGATGACCTCACTCGTTTCACATGGGTCTTTTTCTTGAGAGTCAAGTCTGAAACACTGCAGGTTCTGATCAATTTCATGAAAGAAATTGAACTTCAAATCAAATTACCAGTACGCCGCATCCGAAGTGATAATGTAACCGAGTTCACTAATCATCTCTTGAACAGTTTCTTGGTTTCAAAAGGTATCAGTCACAATTTCTCAGATCCTTACACACCACAGTAGAATGGAGTAGTAGAGCAAAGAAATCGTACTATAGTGGAAGCTCAACAGCAGCATGCCGTAGTTTCTGGTCCTACTCTATCTGATGATGTGTCACTCAATACTACCTCACCGGTTGAGGGGGAAAGCTCCACTCTGGATCAAGTGACAACCATCGAGGTTCCAGTACTTGAGGAAGTAGCTCCGGTCCCTCCCCGCAGAGGATCTCTTCCCTCGAATGTCTCCTCAGACTCAGACGATGAAGATATAGAGAACATTGAAACAAGAACCGATCCAAGGATTATCACTCTCTTAACATTCCAGGGGGAACCATCTCAGGTTCGAGGGGAACTCCCATCTACAATCCAGGGGGAACCTCTCTTAATTGCTCAAAGTCTTCAGATATTGAAGACATTCCCTCCACCGCAGCCGCTGATCATCTGCAACCTCGTCTTCATGTATGGACGAAGGACCACCCACCGGGTCAAATCATCAGAAATCAATCCGCAGGTATTCAAAATCGATCCTCTAATGATTTAACTGATCACTGTCACTATCCAACGTTTATGTCCTCAGTCGAGCCCCAAACCATCAAAGAAGCTTTAATGGAGCCCGACTGGATATCCGCACTGCAAGAGGAACTGGCAGAGTTTGAAAGAAACAAAGTGTGGCAACTCGTTCCGAAGCATTTTCTTAGCGTATACTGCTCACAAGAACATCAAAGTACATCAAATGGATGTAAAGAGTGCCTTCCTGAATGGTGAATTAAAAGAGGAGGTTTATCTTCAACAACCTCCGGGCTTCGAACGTCATGAATTCCCAGATCACTGTTATAGGCTTGAGAAAGCAGTTTATGGTCTAAAGCAAGCACCAAGGGCGTGGTACGAGAATCTCTCAAAATTTCTTGTACCATCCGGATACAAAAGAGGAGTGATTGATCCCACTTTATTTAGAAAAGCGAATGGTAATCACCTTATGCTTGTAAAAATATATGTGGATGATATCATCTTCGGATCAACTGCTCTGGGGATGGTGGATGAATTTGAAAAGCTCATGACCAACAAGTTCCAAATGAACATGAATAGAGAGATTAATTTCTTTCTAGGACTTTAAGTGAAATAGGTCCCTCAAGGAATATTCATCCATCAGGAGAAATACACCTATGAATTGCTGAAGAAATACTCAATGGACAACTGTTCCTTTGCCAAGGTCCCTATGGCCTTGGGATATAAGATTTCTGCTGATCCTTTCGGAGAATCAGTATACCACAAAACTTATAGAGGAATGATTGGCTCGTTAATGTACCTCACCGCAAGCAGACCAGGCATTGTCTTCGCAACAGGCTTATGCCCAAGATACCCTGCCGATCTGAAAGTATCACATATGACCGCAGTTAAGCAAATTCTCAGATACTTGAAGGGAAGCAAAGCTCTAGGCCTCTGGTATCCTGGAGGGAACGACTTCAGTCTTCAAGCATTCACTGATGCGGATCATGCCGGATGCATATTGGATAGAAAAGCACTTTCGGTGGCTGTCAATTTCTTGGTGGAAGAATCGTCAGCTGGTCATCAAAGAAACAAAATTGTGTCTCATTGTCTACCGCAGAAGCTGAATATGTGGCCGCAGCCAGCTGTTGTTCACAAGTCTTGTCGATGAAAACTCAACTTATGGACTATAGATACAGGATGTTGTGGATACCGATTTACTGTGACTCAGAGACTGCTATAGCGATTTCCCACAATCCTATTCATCACTCTAAGACGAAGCATATTGAACTACGATATCATTTTATCAAAGACCACATTCTGAAAGGTAACATCGAACTAATCTTTGTTAACACTCATGAAGAGATTGCTGATGTATTTACTAAAGCACTTGACTCAACAATACTCAACAGTTTTCTACAAATGTTAGGAATGATGAATCCGGACCCACAATTCTTTTTGAATTGATAGGTACCGCAGACCACTTCTGGTCTCCGATGCGGTCGTAGTTGAATATATCTATCATACATGGTTTCAGTATACTTTATGTACCGCATCCATATATCATACCTATATTTCTAAGGTCCTTATTGTTTGTTATTTCGGATTTTGTTTAAGTGTTCCTCTCAGTTCCTTCTACCGCAGTCTCTTTACCACCCACTGCAATGATGAATCTATCCGTAATGATAATCCAATCCGCAATGACTACTCAATCCGCAGTTACATTGAATGCACCTTCAACTACTTCATAATTCCCGGAATTTTGTGTTCTATTTAATGATCCTTCATTAAATAACAAATACATTCTAAAAAAACATTCGTTGTGTAGCACATCATGTTTCAATTCCTTATCTTTTCAAATAATCTTTTTGTCAGACCTATTTTGGGTTTGATTCCAAATAATTCAGTTTTCCATAAAAGAAATCTTTTTAGAAATCTTTTTCCTTAAATTGTCAATTCTTCTTACCCCAAGATGCCTAATCCGTTCAAATTCCTCCTTTATTCAACGGACTAACGCCCCTCACCACACGTTCTTCAAAAGTATGATCATGGGCCTGACATTTCATTAAATGCCACATCTTTGGAAAAATCAAAAATTTAAATTTCTTTTTCACTTATTTTATTTGTGGCAGATAATGACTAAAACCCAAGGGTTTTTATCTTTAACCGCCACATATAGGGTAAAAAACAATAAGATTTTGAGATCCGGCACTATACAAACCTTTTTTCCATCCCGAAGAAAGCTTTACGCTTTCTGAACTTACTTCGATGATCTTCATCTTCTTCACCCTCTTGCACTCAAAATTTTTGTGTAAGTTCTTCAAACCTTTTTCAAAAACGGTGAAGTCTGGCATTTCAAAGAAGCAATAAAAAGCTTTTGGTTTCGCTCAACCCGCTGGTTCTGATTCCGCTACAAGAAACCAATCGCCATCACTTGCTTCGAGCAATTTTAGGGCTATCTTTGAAGATCACTCTGCTTACAATGAATCCATTCGCCTCATGATCAAGTTCATCTGAAATCACCCTCTGTTTGGACCCTTTGACTCATTCACCGATGTGGTTCCAATTTCAACCCTTTTCAAGTGTGCATTCTCGACATTTCAGCCCCTCAACAATATGCAAGAAGTTCATCTGAACTTAGTTGATGATTCTTTGGTCATCCTGACCAAAGATAAATTTCTGAATGCAATCAACCTTTTAGTGCATCCTTCTACAAAGTTCTTCTCTCCAAGTGTGACAGACATCATCACTTCTCTCTACCAGATTGGGTACCAAAAAAAGCTCAAGGGGATAGGCGAATTCAAGAAGAATCAATTGCCTACGGTCTGGCAGTTTATTTGTCACTTCATCATCCGCAGTCTGTCAGAAAGAACCGGAGGCACAGATAACATGGGCCTCAAGCTGCTCGAATTGATGTGGAGCATTTTCACTGGACACGATGTCAACTATGGTCAGATCTTATGGGATGACTTCCTTCAATACATCCCTAAGGAAAATCCGAGAGCAAACCCCACAGAGCTCACTTTCGCAAGATTTTGGTCCTTATGCATTTCAGACCTCCACCGTGATGCAAAGATCAGCATGGGCAACGACATCAACTTCTTTGTCACACGTGATCTCAAAATGTACGCACCCTATAAAGATCAATCTATCTTTGGACCTCTAAGACGCTTACCTATACACATCTAGACCAATATTGGACTTGAAACTAAAGAATTCATAGATCACATAGAGGCTACGGAAGGTATTCACCCATAACTTTCTTCCCCGCCTCTTCCTAGTCAGTCTATATTAGCCTCGACAGACCCTCATGCCCCAGAAAGTACCGCAGCCCCAACTACTACCACACAATCTCCCATTCCACTATCAAGAAGACAAAAGAACATTTCTTCAAGAAAAACCTCCCGTGGCAAGTCCAAGAAAGGTGCAACATCCAAGAACGAAGAACCATCCAAAAAACGCAAACTCAGGCATGTTGTATCTTCGGATGAAGATTCTGATCCAATTCAGACCCCCACAGTCAATATTGCAGATGAGTCTGATGATGACTCTGTCCCAATTCTTATCCTCAAGAAACGAAAAACAAACCCCAGTCCTAGCCATATGCGTGACCGGACAAATACCGTAGACTCTCAACAGGCTCTGGTAGTCCTTGGGGTCCCCGCAGGCCCATTTGCAACAACCCTATCTAGCCACTCGGGCACAACAAGTGTGCACGTTTCATCAAAACATGGAGACTCACTCCCAGCTAAATCCCAAGAGGATTTAATTGGTTCTCGCCCTAAGGTCTACAGGACTTCCCGACTTCATTTCTTTGAGGAACAGGAGTTGCGCTCCAAACTTAATTCTGTCATCCATACACTAAATAATCCTTCCCAACCGCAGGACAATTCTTCAGCTCTTGCCAGAACTGAGCCGAGACCAAACTTGACTATGGGTCAAGGAGAGCAAGCAAGATTAGGAAATCCTACTCTCCTTACCTTACAATCAGGTGGTTTAGGCACGGTGAGCACCAATGTGCAAGGATCCGTGAACCCGGGGGAAGCTCCGGTGCGAACAGAAGGAATTGACGGTGATGATTCTGTTGATACTTGGACTCGGGATCGTCCCACTACCAAGTCCGGTATTAAAAAGTATGAAGCTTTCCGTAGGGCATTTCAAGCAAGAAAGGATCAACAAACAAAACAACTTCAACAAAAGGAGAACGAAATACAAACCGTGGCTAAGTACTGGGCAGACGCAATCAATAACGCCAACACCGTAGCCACCATTCTCAAGGTTCAAGATTGGATGACCACAATGGCTGAGACCATCCGCAACACTCATTCCAGTCCCGATGGTGCAGGTCCATCCAAGCCCCCTCCAACAAAAAATTGTTCAGGACTCCCAAGATGACAGAACTGCAATTAAAGTCAGTTCCGGCCCAACTTTTGGCTTTGATGACTTAGACATGAATGAAGTCAATCAACCGGAGCCATCAGATGATATGATGACGATCTTCGACGAAGAAGAAGAATCAAGCGGATCCCAACACTCTACATCAAAACTTAAGGAGAAGAAAAAGAAGAAGAAACTGGTAGTCTCTAGAAAAGAATTTCTAAGCCTACAAGACAAGGTTGATCAGATTTTAGCTGCTGTGAAATCTAGCCAACCGGAACCTGAATATGTGCCTTGACCGCAATCCCTTATCGAAAGAATCGAACGCTTGGAAGCAAGGGAAAGACTCGATGCTGAGAGAGTCTCTCTCAAGGTCGAAATGGGTATCCGAGCCCTGGATACAAACAGAAAGGCTGATCATCAACAATTCATAGCCACTGCGGAGCAACTCATCACTGAAGTGTCCGGAATCAAAGCTGAACTTCAATCAACCATTGCGGGTCAAGATGCTCATTCAAAGAAGCTTGTTGAGGAAACTCACAATGCTTATGAGTCCACTACCTCTATTTTACAAACAACTATCAACAACCTCAGACGATCCTTATCTTCCAACTTCCATGGCTAGGAGATTCTGAAATTTACCAAGGAGATCCACAAACTACTCTTCAACACCGCAATCCCCAACAATCAACAACTTGGTGATGCAGTCAAAGCCCAGTTTAATGAAGTCTTTGCCAAGATTGATGGTCTTAAACAATGGCTTGAGGAGGAACCAGGTGTTCCTTCCTCACTAGGGGGAAGTGAAGACCGTGGCTCGGACCGCATCTCACATCTGCTTTCACATCCGCATCTCACATCTGCTTTCACATCCGCATCAACATCTACTAACTCCCATCCGAATCGGTCCCAATCATCAGCAACCAATCATATCGCAATCGACCTTTCAAGAACTCATCATTCAACAAAAGGTTCCTACTCCGCAACCTTCCCCGCAACCATCTCCCACCAAGAAGACTCCTGTGCCTTCTCCCCAACAAAGTCAAATTCAGTCCTCTCATTAGTCTCCACCGCAACATCAAGAAGTTCAACAAGTCCAAGTTATTCAACATCCTTCTTCCCCGCATCTAGAGACTCCCCCTCACTTCCGAAATTTAGCCCCAACAATGTCATCCGAAAACTCCTACGACTCTCCCAAAACCAAGCAAAGGAAATCTGACTGGAAAGCAACTAATTTTGCAGAGTTGATATGGAAGGATCACGGATTCAAAATTACTATGGATGAATCCCTCATCAATTCCTAGGTTAATCCTACCAGAAGATTATTTGATGACGACTATAATCCTTATCTCACCTATCGGAACCCCCATCTGACGGTTATTGGGACATTCCCATCTCTCCCAACGCAAAATTCTTCACCGTTTTCGAATCGTTTGACTGCAATCTCCCCGATGATCAGAGGTTCGCACTGGAATTTGAAAGATTTAACAGATTTCATGCCAAGCATGGATATGCAATTGAAAACATTTGGTCAAGCGACAAGCCCACCGCAATCAAGAACTTTAAGCCCATAAAGTTTATGAAAGAAGACTTCATTCAGTACACTCTCACAAGAAGAAATTCAGGCTATGTCCAAACCTAAGCTGACTTTCCTTGCATGAACCCGAAGGAAATCTTTCTGATTGCTAAGGTATTTCAGAACACATGTGAAAGGAATCCTAAAATGAAGATTGCATATGAAAGGGCTTGTACGTTTCTAAAAGAAACTGTTTGTGACTTTGCCAAATCGACGCGAATATACACCCTGCTCTCGTACAGAAGTTCAACCTTCTTCCTCTTGAACCAGCTCCGGTGCTAACTGAAGGTTTTCAAGAGAGATCCCTTGGAGCAACCGACTTCCCAGATCTTGGAGTCATTTTCAAACACAAGAATGATGAAACAAAATATTTCATTCCAATGACTGCCATGAATCGCATGACCCGAAAGCAACTAGAGATCATTCAAACTGTAGTCAATAAGTCAAAACACACCACTGCTAAAGTAAAATTTGAAATCTCTAGGAGAATTGTTTGGCTCAGAGAAGTCAGGAAGTTCTGGTGGATTCTCATCAAATTCATGTAGCTTGACAAATGAAAGGAAAGTTGAAGAGGTCACCTAGGGGGAAATTGTTGAAGCATAAAAGTGACCCTCTTAAACTTGACAGATCCGAAGCCATCTCCAGATCCGCAGTCAGTACCTCAACCGCAATCAAGAACCGAATCCGCAGTCGACGTCATTAATCCTTAGTCTTAATTTTTATCTGTTATCTTATGTCTTTACAGTACTTAACCCAATGTGCCTTGCATGGCCACCTCAGACAGATTAAACTTTGTAATCTTTGAGACTCTATAAATAGAGTTCTCTCATTTTGAATGAACATATCGATCATTTTCTATCTTGAATACAATATCTTACTTATTCTCTGCTCACTCTCTCATCTTCAAAGATCTTCAGAACTTAAACTGATATATTAAGATCATAATCTCTCTTCGGAGCAAGTCAGTTTTGACTTAATCACTAAGTCTGATCTCACTTACTAATTTGGTTTGATTGCAATCCTTTTTACGAATCAGCTTAAGTGTATACTTGATATAATACTTGTTGTCATTTATATTTCCTCATATTTCCGCACCTAACTATCTAACTATCTAATTCTAACTTATTATTGTTGAGCTTTATGATTCTCCGAGTTAAAATTCATTCCACAATATTACTTGTACCAACGTTTGTTAAAGTGTTTTACTCAAGTTTTTCTCTCAACAGATTCCAAAGGAGGTGTATGAAAGTGCTAGAGAAAATCGATTTTGGAAATAAGAAAGGTTGGTGGTGCATCATGTTATCTTACGGTGATAGTAGGTGATCATCGTACAGAGATTTATAACACCATATGTTCTGAATTGTTTTTATCTGAAACCTAGGGTGTTATGCGAAATGTGATATATATATATATATATATATATATATATATATATATATATATATATATATATATATATATATATATATATGGACGAAATAAGTAGAAGGAGTGATGGTGGTACATAGTTAATTTTATCCGTCAATTCCTTTATGACATTGTTTTGTGGGTCTCACTTTTCATCATGGTGACAACAATGAAAAGATCATAAACACATATTTTTGGCACACCTGCATCCTAGTTTTTTTTTACCTAGAGATGTCTTGAGATATGCGTCATTGTATGTGCACAGTGTAAGAAATATGAGATAGGAAAAGGGAAAATGAGTTTTTCACTTTCTCATGGTGATAACGAGAATGATCATAATTTTTTTTTTGAGAAACCATCACTCAAAATATCAATGCTTAATAAAAAATTCTTGTTAAGAAAACCGTCAATCCCTTAAAGCTAAGAAAAGGAACCATACGCTTGAATTTGTATATACTGAAAACATCATCGGTTTCCAAGATTGGTAAAAAGAAACATAGTACCTCTACTGAAAAAAGTGACCAATCAGGAATTTTTAAACTCCGAAATAAGTAGAGAACGGTAGCTCTATAACTTTTGTTAATAGAGACTATTGGGAAGAAACTTTTAGATAAAATTTTCATTAAGGGTTTTCGCAAAAAAAGAGTATTTGATACTTCATACAACATGTTGCAACATGCTTCTTGGGACACTTAACTAGTTAATGAGTTACGGATATTACCTGATCCCTTTTGAGCTTTGCTTCCGCATGCATAGTTACAACGTGTATAACGAAGACATAACCAACCATAATACAAAATAAAGAAAAATAAAAAATAAAGAAATTACTTTTGTATTTTTGAAATTTTGAAGTAAAAGATAAAAATAAAAAAGATATTTTTGGATTTTTGATTTTTCAAAATTTAAAAGCAAAAATAAAGAAAATCTTTTCGGATTTTTTATTTTTCGAAAATTAAAGACAAAAATCATAAAAAAAATCTTTTTGAATTTTCGATTTTTCGAAATTTAAAGACAAAAATAATATCTTTTCGGATTTTTGATTTTTCGGAATTTAAAGGAAAAAATAAAAAAAAATCTTTTTGTGTTTTTGATTTTTCAAAATAAAAAAAAATAACAAACTATGATTAGATGCAAACAATCTTAATATGAGTACGAACGAGGATATAAAGAAAATACCTTTTGAAGACTCAATGTGAGCGGCCGCAGACAATCACATTTGAACAGTAATCTTTCGTATGAATAATCCATAACAATGCATTAAACAACTCATATCCATTCGTATTTAAATAGTAACCTTTCGCAATATTATTATGAGATAGCAATGGGAACCGATTCCGCCTCCATCATTCCTAAAGATTAAAGAATGTGATTAAATGATGCTTCATGTACACTTTTGTGAAAATATATGACACTTGATCAGCAGATCTGACAAAATGCACTTCAACATTCCCATTTTCAACATGATCTTTAATAAAATGATATCGCAAAGCAGTATGGTTGGTTTTTGAATGTTGATTGGAATTTTGACAAATACGAATAGAACTTTCGGAAGCACAATTGTTGATAGAAAAACTTTTGAGAAACACACTTGAACAAACATTAGTACAAGTTATATTGCGGAATAAGTTTAATTAAAAGGATCATAAAGCTCAACAATAATAATAAGTTAGAGTTAGAGAGTTCAATAATTAGATGCGGAAATATAAATGACAACAAGTATTATATCAAGTATACACTTATGCTGATTCGTAACAAGGATTGCAATCAAACCAAGTTAATAAGTGTGATCAACTTAACGTGATTAAGTCAAGAGTGACTTGCTCCGATGAGAGATTATGATCTTTAAGTAAGAGATTTAAGTTCAGCAAGATTGTAAGAGAGTAATGAGAGATAAGATAAGATAAGAGAAAGATGTGTATTGCAAACTGAAGCAGAAAGCTCTATATATAGAGCTTCAGAAAGTTACAGAAGAAATAAGCAAAGACTAAAGAAGTGTCCATGCAAGGTACACTATACAAAACATAGTAAATACATAAGTTAAAAATACTAAGTCTTTTGTCTAGAAGAAAGGTTGCGGATGACATCTTTGGTTGACGTTGCGGTAGAGCAGTGACTTTGGTTGGAGGTTCAAGAGGGTCACTTCTTGCTTCAACAATTTCCCCCTAAGTGACCTCTTCAACCTTCTTACTTGTTAAGCTTCAAAAACTTTATCAGCAGCCACCAGAATTTTCTAACTTCTCCCAACCATTTGATTCTTCGAGTGATCTTGAATTTGACTTCGTCTGTTGTGTGCTTTGATCTTTGAACTGCAGTCAGAGTGGGTTCGAGTTGCCTGCGGGTCATGCGGTGCATGGCAATGATGGGAATAAAGTACTTGACATCACTATTAACTCTTTTGAACACTACTCCCAGTTCTGGGAAGTTGGTTGCACCCAAAGAACGTTCTTGATAACCTTCAGTATAGACTGGTGCGGGATCAAGTGGAGGAAGGTTGAGCTTCTGAACCAGGGCCGGATGAATGTTAACATCTATTTTAGCAAAATCGCATACTGCACACCGTAGATACTCGCAAACTTTTTCATACGCTATCTTCATTTTGGAGTGTTTTTCGGATTTGAGTTGAAACACCCTTGCGATTAAGAATAATTCTTCCGGTTCATACACGGGAAGTCAGCTTAAGTTCGGATTTAATCACAGCCTCTTCATGTCAACGTGTATTGGATGATCTCGGACTTCATGAATTTACGGATCTTGTAGTTCTGGACTCCAGAAGGCCTATCACTTGACCATATGTCCTAGAATTTAGATCGATGCTTTCCATGGAACTTATTGAGACGTTCAAACTCCAGAGGTAGTCTTTGATCATCAGGGAGACTTAGGTCAAAAGGTTTAAAAACTGTGAAAACATGGCATTTGGAGAAATGGGAATGTCCCAGTAGCCATCTTCCGGAGGCTCAGCGTATGTCAGCACTGGCCTGTAGTCATCATCTAGAAGTCTGCGGGTTGGATTAACCAATGAGTTAATGAGAAATTCATCCATGTTAGTGTCGAACCCATGGTCTCTCCATATTTGTTCCGCGAACTTGGCTGCCTTCTAGTCTTTCTTCCTTTGCTTCGTTGCGGGGGAGTCATCTGATTGCTCAGATAACATAGTTGGTGCCAAGTTTCTGAAATGAGGAGGGGTTTCTTGGGGAGGAGGAGATTCATGTTGCTCAATCTGAATCAGCGGAGTAGGATTTTTGAGGAGAAGGCACCGGAGTGGGAGGTTTAGTTCGGTCCGTAGTTAAAATCGGAGATTGGTGAGCTTCAGGGGTTGCAATTGGTTGTTTTGGAGTGAAGTGAGATGGACTAAAGTCTGGTGTGACCCGAGATTGATGGAGCTGCGGATCAGAGTGCTCACTTTCCCCTTTTGAGGAATTAACCTATTGATCCTCAAACCACTGACGGAGTCCATCAATCTTTGTGAATACATCGTTGAATTGGGACTTCAGAATATCATATAGTTGCTGATTATCGGGGATCTTTGTGTTGAACAGCAACTGATGAATGTCTTTGGTTAGCTTGAGGATTTCCTGACCAGGAGAGCTTGCGGTCAGGGAGCGTCAGAGATTGTTGATCGTTGACTGGAGCACTGTAATGGTTGACTCGTAAGCATTGTGAGTTTCCTCAACAAGCTTTTTAGATTGAGTTGCCTAGTCCGCAATCATTGATTGAAGTTATGTTTTTATTGCGTTGACCTCTTGAATGAGTATCTCAACAACGGCTAGGAATTCCTTGTGGTCTGCGGTCCGATTGTTATCAATACCTCGGATTCCCATTTGGACTTTGAGTGCTATCCGTTCAGCAGTCATACGTTCTCTTGTCTCCAGACATTCAAGTCTTTCAGCAATAGACTGGGGACCAGTAGCTTCGGATTATGGAGCGGTTGAAACTGCGGCTAAAATTTTATCAACCTTTTCTTGGAGACTTAGAAACTCTTTGCGCGTCACAGCCATTTTCTTCTTTTTCTTCTTCTCTTTAGGTTTGGAAGTTGAGTGATGAGAACCACTTGAATCTTCATCATCGAACACCATCATGAAGTCATCTGACTTAGGTGGTTGATTAACTTCAGTCATATCAATATCATCCAGACCAAAGGTTGGACCGGAACTGACTTCAATTGCGGTACCATCTTCATTGGATGCATGAGTTTCGACATGTTGAGTGGGCTTGGAGGGACCTGCACCACTTTGAAGAGCTTGGGCTTTTTGAATAGTTTTAGCCATTGACGCCATCCAATCTTGAACTTTAATGATTGTGGCCACTTGTAACAAACCGTTATTTCAAATCTATGTAATAGTATAGATCAATTCGTAGTTCTTTTTAAAATAATAAAGAGAAATTTTTGTATACTATATACATTTACATAATCGACCCTCAAAAATGAAGTATTAAATAATCTTGATCGGGATGAACAAAGTGGTAGAGATTTTAACAAGGTTTCCAAAAATATAAAGAACACTAAAATTAGAGTTATAGCGAAGAAGTTATGACCAATCGAAGATCCGCAACAAAACCAGCAAAACACTGTTCATCTTAAAAAGCGAGTTTTCAATAAAATGCTTTTTAGCCTTAACAATCTAAATGAAAGTTATAGAATACGTTAAACAGAGAACTTTCATAAAAAGAACGTCAAAATCTGACCTCGTATGAGGAAGTTATGATTTTTCTAAAATTAAGTATAGCAGTATACAAGTAAAAACTCGAAATAAAGATCGAGTGATTTTTAGCCGACACAGCCTAAACAAGAATTGAAGGTCTCATCAATAGTAGTACAACGGTAAAAATACAGATGAAAACGGACTTCGGATAAAGAAGTTATGAATTTTTAACGAATTTTTCTGTTCCGGTATGTTAAAAATAATAATATTAAAAATAAATTCAAAACTAGCCAACGGAATCTAAACAAAACTCGTAGAGTGTAATCTCACCTATGCGTGCATATAAAGAACCCCGAAAACGGAATTCGTATGCGAACGTTATGAATTTTCCAAGTTTTGGGCACAAAAACCGAAAAATATTGAAAACCGGGAAATTTCACATGGTCACAATTCGGCCACGTCACCTCGCATGCGAGGCTCCGTCGTGTCTGCCCCGTGTCCATTTCTGATTCGACCAAAGGCGCGACCCAACCTGATTCCGACGCGCATCCGAGGCCGCCGCGTGCTTCGCTTCTCCTTCTGACGCATGCCCCCCCCATCGCATCAGAAGCCTCCGCGTGTCCTTCTTATCCTCTCGGCCGAAGACCCTCGCAGGGTATAAAAGGAGGTGCGAGATCCTCCAGTTCCTACACCCCTTTTACTCCATTTTTCACACTTTTTCACTTCTTTCACTCCCATAAACCTCCTTACAACCCCCAGAAGCCCCGTTATCACATCCAACACTCAAATAACATCCCGAGATGGCAGAAGTCAGCAAAAATAGAGTCTTTGGGTATCTAAACCCGACCCTCGCAAAGCCTGATTTCCAACAATAAAGCCTTCTTTTCTAGCAACAAAGTGCTACCCAATTCACAACCTATCAAGTGAGTTCATACCCCCGTATTTTCATAGTTTTTACTGTTTTAAGGGGGGGGGGGGGGGGGATACAAGTCTAACACAAGGATTTTGTGTTACAAGTAAATGGTTTCAAAATATCTTATCAAAATGGATTTTAATCGTCATCAAATCAAATGGTTTCAAAATTGTGTTAAAATGACATCAAGTCACCAAAAGTTTTTCAAAATGTTAAATTCTTTAAATGATTTCATAAACTTATATTTTTCCCCAGAAATTATATATATATATATATATATATATATATATATATATATATATATATATATATATATATATATATATATATATATATAAGATTTAAAGGGCTTATGACTGATAACTCACTTTGGTTCCTTTTCCTTGTTTGGATGTGGGCTTATAGTATAGGTTAATTGTCCGAATATCATTTAAATTTTACTTATATATAAATGTATATGTATATAAATATAAAACTTACTTCATTCAGTTCAGATACCCTTTGTAACATGTTGAGCAAGGGGTTTCATTCATGAATAGTTAGTACCAATTCAGAAAGTACATATAAATTATAATAGGTATAATTTATGATTCATAGAATATTAATTCACGATTCAAGTATACTAGAGTACACCATTTTACAAGAACAGAGGTTTGTTTCAAAACTAATAAAGGGTATACAACTTTCTAATATATGTTAAGGATACTAATTTAGAAGCATACTATCAATCAATATTTCAGAATGGTTGATTTTTCACTAATATTATACACATAACGTCTATATGCTTTTTATGAGTCATTTGATTCAGGTTGATTAGTCCATTTAAACAACATAGATAAAGTCCTGACATTATAACAAGAATCTCCAGTCGGGGATCGAGAAAAGTGTGTATAGATCTATATTGGGATTGACAACCCCGCACTCAGACTGCTAGCTACAGCCGTGCATACACGCCTAAGAGTGACAGTTGTTATCAATAGCTTTTAACGCCTTCAAAGCGTTGTTTCAGGCCATCTAGTCTCAGTATGGTTATAATAACTCATTAAAAAGATATTAACAATACGGTTTGTGTATAATTAACTAAACATGAGTACATTTTCAAAGTACTAGTTTACCAAAATACCATTTATAGTATTACATCTCAGTATTTAATAACAGCTGGTGAAGCTAGGCACCCTCACTTTTACAGAACATTGGTTTACAAACAAAACAGTTTTATGTGATTAAAACTAATTTTCATATACATCAGAAAATATAGGATTTTCTTGAACAATTTACATATTTAAGAAACATGAAACATACTTTCAAACATAAACACTTATGCACTCACTCAACTTTATGTTGATACTCTCTTTTCAAATTACTTGTATTCTCAGGGAATCAGTAGACAGGTACTCCCTGAGCTTTTGAGAAGATGGAGCTATTTTTGAGTCATGTCTTCTACTTGTGTATAACTATTTTGGTGTTGATATACATTGATGGGGCACATATAAACACTTATATTTATGAATACAATGGTGTACTTTGATTACTATAATGCATGTGTTGTGATACTACAAATGAAGCCCTCCACCCTCAGACGTTTCCGCCGTCTGGTTTGGTGGTGTGACACCACTGTGTTTGCATTGTTGATCGCATCTGCCCAGTACTTAGCCACAGTTTGAATTTCCTGCTCCTTTAATAGCGGCTGTTTGTTTTGTTGATCTTCTTGACTTCAGATTCAGTCTGAGGTTTATACTTCTTGACTTCCGATTCAGTATGAGGTTTATACTGAACCCAAGAGTTATCAGAATCATAACCATTAAATCCTTGTTGTCGCACCGGGGTGTCCCTCGGGTTCATGGATCCTTGCACGTTTGTTCTCACCATGCCTAAACCACCTGATGGTAAGGTAAGCAGAGTAGGATTTCCTGATCTTCCTCGGTCTCCTTGACCCATAGTCAAGTTTGGCCTTGGCTCAGCTCTGGCAAGGGCTGAAGAATTGCCCTGCGGTTGGGAGTGTGTATCAAGTGTTTGGATGACGGAATCAAGTATGGAGCGTAACTCCTGTTCGTCAAAAAATGGAGATGGGAAGCCCTGGAGACCTTTGGGCGTTTGGAACCAACAGGATCCTCTTAGGATTCAATTGGGGTCAAGTCTCCATGATGAGATGAAACAGACACTTACTATGATTGAGTGGCTGGGGAGGGTTGAAGCTAATAGGTAAGCGGGGACCCCAAGGACTACCAGAGTCTTTTGAGAGACTTTGGTATCAGTCCGGTTGTGCATATGGCTAGGACTAGGGTTTGTTTTTCGTTTCTTGTGAACAAGAATTGGTCCGGAGTCACTGTCTGATTCTTCTTCAATGTGGACAGGAGAGTTTTGAGGATGAGGAGGGGATTCATCTGAGGACACAACTTCCTTTCGTTTCTTTGAAAATTGAACTTTCTTTGACTTGTGGCGAGGGGCTTTCTTTGACGATACCAGCTTCTTTTGCCTTTGAGCAAAGGGCTGACTTGAGTGTGTAGTTTGTAGTTGGGGCTATGGTACTCAGTGGACGATGTGGTTCGAACAAGGCTAAAATCGACTGACTGGGTAGAGGCGGGGTAGAAAGGTATGGGTCAATACCTTCCGTAGCCTCTATATGGTCCGAGACTTCTTTGGTTTCCAGTCCAACAGACATTAACAAGTATATGGGTAAATGTCTCTGAGGTCCAAAAACAGATTGATCTTTTAGAGGGAGGGTACCTTTTGAGATCACGTGTGAAAGAGAAGTTGATGTTGTTGCCCATGCTGATTCTTGCATCATGGTGAAGGTCAGAAATGCACAAATACCAGAAGCGTGCAAATGTGAGTTCTGTTGCGCCTGCCCTCGGATGCTCCTTTGGAATATACTGAAGGAAGTCGTCCCACAATATTTGCCCGTAGTTGACGTCGTTCCCAGTGAAGAAACTCCACACTATTTCAAGTAATTTCAGGCCCATGTTGTCAGTTCCTCCGGTTCTGCCAGAGAGACTTCGGATGATGAAGTGACAAAGAAACTGCCAGACCGTGGGCAACAAGTTCTTCTTGAATTCCCCAATGCCTTTGAGCTTCTTCTGATAGCCCATATGATAGAGTGCAGTGACAATGTCATTCATGCTTGGAGTGTAACACCTTGTGGACGGATGAACACGAAGGTTGATTGAGTTCAGAAATTTGTCCTTGGTCAAGATGACCAAAGAATCATCAACTAGGTTAAGATGAACTCCCTATAGTTTGTTGATTAGGCGAAACACTGAGAATGCACATTTGAAGAGAGTTGAAAGTGGAACAACATCACTAAATGAATCAAACGCTCCAGACAGAGGATGTGAAGGTAAGAACTTGATCATCAGACAAATTGATTCGTTGTAGGAGGGATGATCTTAAAAATTTTCCCTAAAATTTCTTGATGCGGTTGCTTGCGATTGATTTCTGGTTGTGGAATCTGAACCAGTGGGTTGTACTGATCCAGATGCTTTGGATTGCGTCTTCGATGCTCCCGATTTCATCATTTTTTTAAAAATAGTTCAAGAACTTGCAGAAAACTTTTGATTGCAAGAGGAAGAAGATGAAGATCGTCTAAAAGTTCAGAAAGCATAAAGCTTCCTTAGGAGGGAAAATGAGGTTTTTATAGTTCCGGATTCCAAATGGGTATTGAATTTACCCTGTCTATGACAATTAATGATAAAAACCCTTGGGTTTTAATCATCATTAGCCGTAAATAAAAAGTTATTATATTTTTTATTTTTCCAAAACTGAGGCATTTAATGAGTTGTCAGGCCCATTGACACACATTTGGAGATCGTGTGGTTAAGGTCAAAAGTCCATTGAATAAAGGTGGAATGTGGAACGGATTTGACAACTTGGGGTAAAGGATCTGTAAAACGATTTTGTAAAGGAGATTAGACAGTTTATTGAAAAAGATTTCTTAAAAGATTTCTTTTATGGAAAACTGGTTTATTTGTCATTATCCCTAAAATAGGCCTGACACCAAAAGATCGTTTGAGAAAGGACTGAAACGTTGTATGCTACAAAAGAATGTTTGAAATTAATACGAAAGAATTTTTATTTAATGAGAAACATTAAATAGCACACAATGTTTTTTTTTTGTATTTTTTTGAGAATTCATGAAGAAGTGGTTGAAAAATCATTAAGTGTGACTGCGGATTGATCTATCAATGCGGATTGATTCTACACAGCGGTGGATGAGTATGTGACTGCGGTAGAACAAGTTGAGGAACACTTGAGAAAAAATATCAGAAATAACAAGAAATAAGAATCCAAGAAATATAAGTATGATATATGGTTGCGGTACACAAAGTATATTGAAACCATGTATGATAGGTATATTTAACTAGGACTGCAACGGAGACCAGAAGAGGTCTACGGTACTTATTAATTCAAGAAGAATTGTGGATCCGGATTCATCATCCCTAACATTTGTAGAAAACTGTTGAGTTTAGTTGCATCAAGTGCTTTTGTAAACACATCCGCAATATCTTCATGAGATGGAACATAAATTAGTTCAATGTTACCTTTGAGTATATGATCTTTGATGAAATGGTACCGAATTTCATTGTGTTTCGTCTCTGAGTGGTGAATAGGATTGTGAGAAATCGCTATAGCACTCTCTGAATCACAGTAAATTGGTATCCGCAACATTTTTTATCCGTAGTCCATCAGTTGGGTTTTCATCCAAAGGACTTGAGAACAGCAGCTCGTTACCAGTCTTCCTCCAAGAAATTTACAGCCACCGGAGGTACTTTTCCTATCCAGTCTGCATCCGACATGATCCGCATCTGTAAGGCTTCAAGGCTGAAGTCGTTCCTTGCAGGATACCATAGACCTAGAGCTTTCCTTCCTTCTAAGTATATGAAGATTTGTTTGACTGCGGTTAAGTGCGATACGTTGGGGTCAGCTTGGTACCTGGCACATAAGCTTGTTGCGAAGACAATGTCTGGTCTGCTTGCGGTGAGGTACATCAACAAACCAATCATTCCTTTATAAGTTTTGTGATATGCTGATTCTCCGGAAGGATCAGCAAAAATCTTATATCCGAAGGCCATAGGAACCTCGGTAGAGGAACAATTATCCATTGAGTATTTCTTCAGCAATTCAGAAGTATATTTTTCCCGATGAATGAATATCCCTTGAGGGACTTGTTTCACTTGTAGTCCTAGAAAGAAGTTAATCTCTCTATTCATGCTCATTTGGAACTTCTTGGTCATGAGCAATGCAAATTCATCCACCATACCTTGATCTTTTAATCCAAAAATGATATCATCCACATAGATTTGTACAAGCATAATGTGATTACCATTTGCCTTGCGAAACTATGTGGGGTCAATCACTCCTCTTTTGTATCCTGACATGACAAGAAACTCAGAAAGAGTCTCATACCATGCCCTCGAGGCTTGCTTAAGACCATAGACTGCTTTCTCAAGCTTGAAACAATAATCTGGGAATTCTAGATTTTCAAAGCCTGGAGGTTGTTGCAAATAAACTTCTTCTTTCAATTCACCATTCAGAAAAGCACTTTTTACATCCATTTGATGTACTTTGATATTATTGTGTGCTTCAAACGCTAGGAAGATGCGTATTGCTTCCATCCTTGCTACAGGGGCATATGTTTCATCATAGTCAACACCTTCTAATTGACTATATACCCCTTAGCAACTAACCTTGCTTTGTTACGAACGACCGCACCAGATTCTATGAGTTTGTTTTTGTACACCCATCTTGTTCCAATAATAGTGTGTCATTTAGGCTTCGGAACGAGTTTCCATACTTTGTTTCTTTCAAATTCTGCTAATTCTTCTTGCATGGTATATATCCAGTCAGGCTCCAGAAGAGCTTCCTTGATGGATTGGAGCTCGACTGCGGACATAAAGGCTGCATAGTGGCAATGGTTCGTAAGATCATGAGAAGATCGAGTCTGTACTCCTGACGATGGGTTTTCGATGATTTGACCCGGAGGGTGTTCTTTTGTCTATACATGCAAACAAGATTGTTGACGATCAACAGCTACGGTGGAAGGGATGTCAACAATGTTAGAGGATTCTGTGGTTGGAGAGGGCAGTTCCCCCTCGACTTGTGAGCAGCCTGCAGAAGTGTCTTGGACTTGGACTGAAGGAGTAGGATCAGAATGAGGTTCCCCCTGGAGTGCAGATGGGAGTTCCTCTTGAATTAAGGATAGTTCCCCCTGGGTTAAAGAATGCGTGATAACCCTGGAATATGTTCTTGTGTCAATATTTTCTTCTTCATCTAAATCAGAGGAAGCATTTGATGGATTAGAGTCTCTGCGTCTTAAAGCACTGGAACCTCGATGGTTGTCGTAAGAACCAGAGTATTGTTTTCCCCCTCAATCGGCAAGGTGGAAGTTCCTTGAGACAAATCATCAGAGATGGAGGGTCCAAAGACTTCAGAATGTTGTTGCTGAGCTTCTGGAGACACAAGAATTTCGGATAGTTGAGCAGTCTCTACGGAGTCAAAGAGGTCTGTAACTACCGGATTTCCAGGGACATGATTGTGTATGTTAATCTTGAGATTTGAGAAGGGACTCGACGAGTTGAGGGATCAACTCACCGAGTCGGGTCGAGATTGCCGCGTGGATTTAATGAGCGGACTCGACGAGTCCAAGGATGGACTCGCCGAGTAGGTACTGGGCAGAGAAAACCCGAAGTTTCGGGGTTGGAGCCTATTTAAAGGAATTTATGACCTTGGGTGTGGCTCATATCTCCTGTGAGAAACCCTAAATCGCCATTGGAGCCAAGGAAGAGTTCTTGTGATGAAATCAAGTAATTTTGGTGTGGTTTTTCAAATGAAGTGAAGGGATTCAGCTTGAAGGACCAAATGAGGTTGTTATTTTGAGACATCTAAGCAAGGATCTCCATTTTGAGGTAGTATTTCGCCCCTTCCTTCTGTTTTTGTGTAAAATCCTTGAATCTAGGGTTTTCTTTACCCTTTCTTGGATTGTATATGATGCATATGAGATCCCAATGTGGAATAAGCTTTAGATCTAGACCTTAAGAGGTCCAGAGAGTCCCAATCTTCCAGCTTTATGCAGTCCCTTTGGGGTTATGGATCTAGGTTGCCATTTAAGGAGCTATTTCTTCATATAAGGGCATAAGAGGGTTGCATGAGCTTAAAGATTGAACCTTTACGTGATTATTGGGTATAAGAAGGTCAGATCTATAAGTTAGAGAAACAGATCTGACCTCAGAAGGTCTTTTGAGTGTTTCCATGGGGGGAACTCGCCGAGTCCATATGGGGACTCGACGAGTCGAGTCGGGTTGCCCCGCGATTCGTGACCAGTGACAACCCGTCGAGTGAAAGGTTAACTCGATGAGTCGAGTCGGGTTGCCCCGCGACTCGTGACCAGTGGTAACCCTTCGAGTGAAAGGTTAACTCGACGAGTCGAGTGAGGCTTTTGAGGATTCAGAGGACACGCACGGACTCGCTGAGTCACTCGAGTGCACTCGACGAGTCTAGTCAAAGTTTGACCGTTGACTAGAGTTGACTTCAGTTGACCTAGGGGTTTTTGTCAAGCTGATTCAAGAGAGGTCAGAGAGGGGTAGAATGGTCTTCTACCCATTATTAGGGATGAGAACACGAGAGGATTTTGATTAGAGATGTTATCATTTTGATAGGAGGAGGCTAGGTCGGATTATCGAGCACGAGAGGGTATCCGACATCATGCGAGGTGAGTCTTCTCACTATACTTCACCTAGAGTGATAATTAGAGTTATATGACATAGTATCTTGTATGCTATTTATGTGATGGTAATGCACTGCATTATTTCTATGTGATTTATGTTGTGTATGTTCCAGTGTTTACAGAGTTAGAACCGGAAGGTTCACAGAGTTAGGACCAGAGGGTCCACAGAGTTAGGACCAGAGGGTCCACAGAGTTATAGCCTCGAGTGGCTAATATGTGTTATATGTGGTATTTTGGGGAACTCACTAAGCTTCGTGCTTACCGTGTTATGTGTTATGTGTTTCAGGTATCTCAGAGGATCTCGGGAAGGCACCGGCTTGATTGTACACACCAGAGAGAGAGTTATGTTTTGAGGATCCTGGATTACTAATGGAGTTGTGTTTTGTAATTTGAATAAACGAGATTTTTATACAATATGCTATGAAAAGTATGCGATTTTAGAATGAAAAATTTGTTTGAAAAATTACGGTGTTACAAGTTGGTATCAGAGCCTTGGTTTGAGGGATTCGGATGCACCTTCGGGTAAATCTGGACTCAAACTGGGGATTTAAGAAAAGTTTCAAAGAAATGATTTTTCTAAAGCGAACAAGAGTTCCCAAGGGAAAACGAGAAAGAGCAGTGTGTACAATCAGCCAGAGCCCGAACGGTGATTTCCCAAAATACCCTTACTTTTGTATTATGAGATAATAATGACGTATTATGCATGCTAGAGATAGGCTAAGTATTTCATATTCTAGGACTAGAGTGGCCTGTTTTATGATGCCTTAGCCTAGGAGTTGTTGTTATTTGTGATGTGTTTTCGAGTATGTGCTGAGTAAGAGTATCCAGCAGGAATCTTTTTAGAGAGGGATTTGAGTAGAGGAGTAATCTAGGAGAGATACCTAGATGAGCAATTGTGGAATCCGCTGAGAGGGTAGTCAGATGCCCGCGTGGGGTAAAGTTGCTTGGGTTCGGTGGTATACTTATAGTATGAGGAGAGCAAGTGGGTAATGACCTAGAGTGGTTTTACATGTTAGTAGAGATTATTCGATGCTCGAATGCTGCTTGCTTCGTGCTTTGTGGAACTCTTGATGATGAGAGTCAACTACTAAGTGAATATAACGATATTTAGGAGGTAGATGGCTGGCATCATAAGGAGTTCTTCAGCAGCTGATGGCGGAGAAGTGTGAGAACCTAGGAAGAGCCAAGGAAAGGGTGACCCTAGTCAGATGAGTACGCTGACAGAGTAAGATATTTCGCAGAGGCGCGAACACGCATGACGGGGTTGGTGATTGAGAAGGTCGAGCAGCTACTTAGGAACTCGGGGATGGTCCATGTGGAAAGTATGGGTAGATGTGGCAGGTAGTATGGGCCTGTACTACTGAAAGTAGAGGACCCATACTCGATACAGGGAACATTCCGGAGGTTTTAAGTATCAGATCAAGAGGCGATTTCATGGTTCGTGTACCATGATTTGTAGCTGATCAAGAGGTGATTCCATGGTTCGAGTACCATGATTTGCAGCAGATCGAGAGGCGATTTCATGGTTCGTGTACCATGATTTGTAGCAGATCGAGAGGCGATTCCATGGTTCGAGTACCATGATTTGCAGCAGATCGAGAGGTGATTTCATGGATCGTGTACCATGATTTGTAGCAGATCGAGAGGTGGTGTCATGGTTTGAGTACCATGATTTGTAGCAGATCGAGAGGTGATGTCATGGTTGGAGTACCATGATTCGTAGCGGATTGAGAAGAGATAACATGGTTCGGGTACCATGATTCGTAGCGGATTAAGAAGAAATAACATGGTTCGGGTACCATAATTCATAGCAGAATGATAGGTGGCCACATGGTTCGAGTACCATGACCCGTGGCAGTTAGTGTTAGGGGTTCTACCAGTTATTCCGTGTTGATTGGTTAGACTGAGATCAGAGGTGAAAGAGTATGGGGCTAGAGGGCCATGATGAACGAGTTTTAGTGAAGCATCCATTAAAAGGGAAATCGAGTTAGCTCCAAGGGATTATTGGTGAGATGCCATTTGGAGTCGCAAGACTCAAGAATAAGTAGAGATGTCGGTTATGGAGGATTACGGCATGAGTTGAGCAATCAGCCGATGGTGGAGATGTCATTTTCTGTGACCTGAGCGGTGTTATTTATGTTCCTATGAGAAACAGGAGAGGTATTGAGATTTTCGGTTTCCAAGGTTGGGGGTGACCCCTGTGGGGTAACTTTGGTTACGATCTTTCATCAGAGTATTTTGGGCAGTATGTCTGTCGAGAGGTAATGTTAGAGCATGAGCAGGTTGTCAGCGGGGACTGAGATGATTAAGGACAAGGATATTGGAGCGGTGGCTCTTATTATCTATGATGAGTATCGAGTGTGGTAATGAGGACTCCACTCTTATTACAACCCACGTGATGTAACGTTGGTTGAAGAGTCAAGGATGAGGAATATGTTAGTTCGTTATTTTCAGACTGAGAGTCAGGGTTGCGACTGGACAGTTGAGATGTCCGGTAGTGGGATGGTACGAGATTCTGAATAACTAGAGGAAGTCATGATGAGAAGTTTCTGAGAATTTCATCGGAGATTCGGGGTATTTGGAATTGATTGACCTCCATCGGGGGGATTATCGAGCATTGCGTATCACCTTCCAAGAGTAGTTGCGATGTTATTGGTAAAGACAGTCTGTGAGCTAGATGGTTGGCGAACCAATTGGTGATGGTTCGAACCCTGAGTGGGGGAGAACCGGGTACTTTTGAGGAGATTAGAGATTTGTTCAAGAACGGTTAGAGAACTGGATGAAGAGGCCTGCGGTGCGGATTCCTGAGACCAGGGTTATTAGTGGTCAAGGAGAGGTGCAGAGTGAGATAGTGCATGTGGTACGTATTTGAGAAAGGATGAGTGTCTCCACGGCAAGTGGCCATTGGTCGGAGACCTTGTGATGGTTAGGAATCCTTCAAGGTTAAAATGATGAATTCGAGGTGGTTAGCTTGTGAGGTTAATTCGGCGGTTGAGAATTTCTGGTTCAGAGTATGGGCTATTATATGCAGTATGGGAAGGGAAGAAGTTGATTGGGCAACCAACTTCAGGGTCATTATGAGTATTCTTGCATGAGATTTGAGCAATAGAGAAGGAAGTTTCGGATTGTCAACTTCATGTTCTGGGTCGTTGGCAATTTCTCCGTGTTTTAAATTGGGGGATGGAGTATTCCGGGGTTACAAGTGGCACGAGAGAAAGACCGGTTGTGAGGTTCCGAGGAAGCCATGCGGTATCTGAGTATGATGCCATGAGTATGAGATCAGTGGTAGAGTCAAGACACTGCGAGGCGTCGTGATGGTATTCCGGGGTATCCGAGTTTAATGTCCTAAAATCTCGGATTATTTTGAGTTTGAGTTTGAGATGACGAGTTATGTATCAAGTGTCTATGGTTCCGGTGGGGGTCCTTCAACTAATTGACATCAAATGGATTTATTTGAGAATGCGAATTACAGCGAGAAAAAGAGGTTTTGTCACGACGGTGGTCATCTGAAGTAGTGATGGTTAGCCCGGATGGGTGTGTGTGTACCTATCTATGTTGGGCCGCAGAGCATGAGTTAATGATCGCAGTATGGTGTTAACCTGAGGATGAGATTGTGAAGTGGTAAGAGTAAGTGCGGTAAGACTGCAGGGAGCTGCAGTTTCAATTAGTCAGTGCAGAGAGGTGTGGTGATGCTACGGGGAGCCGTAGTACTCACTATTCAGTGAGAGGGTGTGGTGATGCTTTGGGGAGCCGTAGTACTCACTATTCAGTGAAAGGTTGTGGTGATGCTACGGGGAGCCGTAGTACTCACTATTCAGTGAGAGGTTGTGGTGATGCTACGGGGAGCCGTAGTACTCACTAATCAGTTAGGGGTGTGGTGATGCTACGGGGAGCCGTAGTACTCACTATTCAGTGAGAGGTTGTTGTGATACTGCAGGGAGCCGTAGTACCCACTAGTCAGCGAGAGAATGTTGTGATGAAGTGCTCTCTGATCAGAGCTTGACGCATAAGAGTTTTAGGCTTGGGTAGCCCTAATATTTGAGTGTGTGGAAGCCTGGGGTCGAACCAGGGGCGAGACTGGGGTCTCCATGATTGTCGGGAGTCGTTATATTCTGAATTGAGTAGTGGTTTTCGCAACCAAAGGGAAGTGGATAAGTGAGAAACGCATGGGTTGCGGGTCATGAGTCATGAGTTGAGTGGTTCGTTGGGACGAGTGGTTCCAACTCTGTGCCGGATCAGACTCTCGAGTTGAGTTCGATTCTAGTAGTGTATTGAGTAGGCAGAATGAGATTCCGGATACATAAATGAATTTCGTTTGGAAGGGGGTATTGGTTCCATCTGGTGTCTTAGACCTGAGTGGGTCAATTCGTTAGTATGAGAAAACCGCGAAACGCATGGAACTAATGAGCAGTAGACGACAGAGGTCGAGAGTGAGTCTAATTTCGTATTCGCTTGAGGTGAAGCGAACTTCGTGACTTGTATGTCACACAGGGCAGAGATAGTTGCATTGATAAGGAAGTCAGTGAGGCGTTTTGGTACACGCAATGGGTAAGCTTTGCAGGTTCAATTGCTGGATCGGGAGATGACCTGTTGCTCAGTCTTGAAAGGGATATTGAGAAGGGAGCTGAGGTTTATGTTTGTCAGATGCCAGGGGACGCTTCTGAACAAGCATAGTCATTGTTCGTGTTTGAGGACAGGGTGTTGAGGGTTCGTTGTTCAGAGGGGTTGTGATTGCAGTGCAGTGGATGAGTCCCTGGTGTGATGTGACCCTTCCACTCCTTGGTATATGATCTGGATTGTTTATCATGTCTGGGACGAGTGATCGGTAGCCAGTTTTGGGCATGGACTTGTTTTATCAGTTCCCACTAGAGAATCAGAGGGGCAGTGAGCTATCGGGGTTTGTTATCCGAGGAGCGAATAACATGGTGACATCTGGAGAGGGCGGTCTGGCTGTGTGTCAGGCTACTAGAGCTCCAGATTCTTAAGAGTCAGAAGGGGTAGCATAGTGGCAGATGGGTCTATCCTTTTCTAGGGAGGCGTTCCTGTTTGGATTCAGGTGCCCAGAGAGGAAGATAGTTGTGTGGTATGAGACCCTTTCGATGGTGCTGTTTGGTTGTTGAATTAGATCTATATGTGGTGGAGAAGCGATTTCGAGGGCGAAATCTAATTCAAGTGGGGGAGAATTGTAACAACCAGATTTCCAGGGACATGATTGTGTATGTTAATCTTGAGATTTGAGAAGGGACTCGACGAGTTGAGGGATCAACTCGCCGAGTCGGGTCGAGATTGCCGCGTGGATTTAATGAGCGGACTCGAGTTGAGGGATGGACTCGCCGAGTAGGTACTGGGCAGAAAAACCCTAAGTTTCGGGGTTGGAGCCTATTTAAAGGAATTTATGACCTTGGGTGCGGCTCATATCTCCTGTGAGAAACCCTAAATCGCCATTGGAGCCAAGGAAGAGTTCTTGTGATGAAATCAAGTAATTTTGGTGTGGTTTTTCAAATGAAGTGAAGGGATTCAGCTTGAAGGACCAAATGAGGTTGTTATTTTGAGACATCTAAGCAAGGATCTCCATTTTGAGGTAGTATTTCGCCCCTTCCTTCTGTTTTTGTGTAAAATCCTTGAATCTAGGGTTTTCTTTACCCTTTCTTGGATTGTATATGATGCATATGAGATCCCAATGTGGAATAAGCTTTAGATCTGAACCTTAAGAGGTCCAGAGAGTCCCAATCTTCCAGCTTTATGCAGTCCCTTTGGGGTTATGGATCTAGGTTGCCATTTGAGGAGCTATTTCTTCATATAAGGGCATAAGAGGGTTGCATGAGCTTAAAGATTGAACCTTTACGTGATTATTGGGTGTAAGAAGGTCAGATCTATAAGTTATAGAAACAGATATGACCTCAGAAGGTTTTTTGAGTGTTGCCAAGGAGGGAACTCGCCGAGTCGATATGGGGACTCGACGAGTCGAGTTGGGTTGCCCCGCGATTCGTGACCAGTGGTAACCCGTCGAGTGAAAGGTTAACTCGAAGGTTATTTCTATGTGATTTATGTTGTGTATGTTCCAGAGTTTACAGAGTTAGAACCGGAAGGTTCACAGAGTTAGGACCAGAGGGTCCACAGAGTTAGGACCAGAGGGTCCACAGAGTTATAGCCTCGAGTGGCTAATATGTGTTATATGTGGTATTTTGGGGAACTCACTAAGTTTCATGCTTACCGTGTTATGTGTTATGTGTTTCAGGTATCTCAGAGGATCTCGGGAAGGCACCGGCTTGATTGTACACACTAGAGAGAGAGTTATGTTTTGAGGATCCTGGATTACTAATGGAGTTGTGTTTTGTAATTTGAATAAACGAGATTTCTATACAATATGCTATGAAAAGTATGCGATTTTAGAATGAAAAATTTGTTTGAAAAATTACGGTGTTACAAGGTCGTCATAGTTAACTTCAACTAAATTGAGAGGACCCGAAGAGGCTGGGATATCACCTTCCAGGATTGCTTTCATTTCTCTTGAAGGAGCAATGTTGCGAATGTAATAGTCATCGAATTTGACATCGAAGCTTTCAACTATTAGCCGCGTGCGTCTGATAAGAACTCTGTATGCCACCTTGTTTGTTGAGTAGCCAAGAAATATGCCTTCATCTGCCTTCAGTGAAAATTTGATAAGGTGATCCTTGTTGTTGATCACAAAACATCTACACCTAAATATGTGAAAGAATCGTACATTTGGTTTTCGATTGTTGAGGCCCTCGTAAGGTGTTTTGTTGAGACGCTTGCAGATAATGCTTCGGTTTTGGACAAAGCATGCGTCGGTATAGAGGAAAGTTTGCATAGTTTAGCATAGACCTGGCTGCTTCTACCAGAGTGCGGTTCCTTCACTCTACTAATCCGTTTTGCTGCGGTGTGTAGGGAGCTGAGAAGTTGTATCTAATACCTTTTGACACTAGGAAATTTTTTAAGAGATAATTCGTGAACTCAGTGCCATTATCACTTCGGATTCGGCGCACTGGTAATTTGATTTAAAGTTCGATCTCTTTGATGAAGTTGATCAGAACCTGCGGTGTTTCTGATTTGAGTCTCGGGAAGAAGACCCAAGTGAAACGAGTGAAGTCATCAACTATAACCAGTATGTACTTCTTGTGACGGAGACTGGCTACGGTTGACGGACCACAGATATCAATATGTAAGAGTTCTAAGGGTTCAGAGATTGATGAATCAATCACCATCGGATGGCTTCCTTTAGACTGTTTTCCACACTCGCAAGTAGGGCAGATATTATCTTTGTTGTACTTTAGAATGGGGAGACCTCGGACGAGTTATCCAGTGACAAGTTTGTTGATATATCTGAAGTTTAGATGAGCTAGCTTGCGGTGCCATAACCAGCTGACTTAGGATACTGCTTTGGATTGAAAACACAGTTGCAGTTTCCCAATGATCAGAGAGACGTCCAAAGGATACATGGTCCCTTCAGACATAGATTTGATCAAACAGGTGCTTCTATCACTTGTCATTATGTAGCAGTATTCATTATCAAATTCAACCCGATGACCTTCTTTGCATAGTTGGCCTACACTGATGAGATTATGTTTGAGACCTTCCACATAAGCAACCTTTTGAATAGAGAAGTTCTCTGTAGTAAGCACACCGTAACCTCAGATTATTCCATTTGCATTGTTGCTGAATGTGACATTTCCACCGTTGCATATAGGCCTGAAATCCCAAAGGTATTCTAACCTTCTAGTCATGTGCAAGGAGCAGGCACTATCAATCAGCCACTCCTCTTCTTGTTCCTCCTTGCACAAAGCCTGAAATTTACACGGTTAGTTTGGGAAACTAAACGAGTTTGGAGCCCGGCGTTACAAAAGAATTTTTCTTAGATGCATGAGAGGAGATTGTGAGGATAGGTTTTAAGTCAACCTTGAGACCTAGACCTGGATGTTTTGAGGTCTTTTAAGGATTATGAGGTTTTGGAGGATTACGAGGTCTGGGAGGATTTCAGACTTGATTAGGTCTTTTATGATGATAACCATTACTTTGAAAAGACTTTGAAAAGACTTGACTCGCTTTTGTGTCCTGTCAGAAGAGTTTGAAAAGGTTTTTGAAACTGTACATTCCTTTTTGGTTGATTTCTTTACTACAGAGTTTTTTGAAAAGTAATTTGAGAAAATGAGTTTTTCTGGACTCTTATGTTTTGAAATTCTGACTTGTCTCTTGTTTTTTGAAAAAATTTCCCGCTTTTTATTACGAGATCTAAGTTCTTCCTTTAGATCCAGTTGTGCCTGAGTTTTTAGAGAACCGCAGTCATTGATGTTCAACTGCGGTTTCTTGGAAACCTTTGATTGATTTTGAAATCGTGGACTTAAGTCATCTGAACTAGAAGGTTCAGGACTCTGAAAGCATTGACCGTATTCGAAATTTTCTATGGGTAATTCATGTAGGATTGGCTGAATGGTCACAGTACTCTTGACTTCGGTCTGAGGTAGAGAAGATTGTACTACCGTAGAGTAAGTCAGAGATGGTTCTTTGGTGGGACACTTTATGGATGGTAATTTTGGATCAAGACTGCAGTTAGAAGAACTGCGGTTAGATGACAAGGTCGGATAGTGTACAAGTGCTTCAGGTCCTTCCACTAGAATTTCCTCATCGACAACTGATGAGGTCTGAGAATTGGGATAAATTGTGCCAATGATTGGAATTCGATCACATGGATGATCCGAGGTTTTAGGAAGAATTTCCTCGATGACACAATTACTAATGAGATTGTGAAGTCTATCGAAGCGTGCTCTAATATCTTCAGGAAAGGTTTTTTCATTTACAGGAAAGTGAAACTCTCGGTCAGGAGGGACATAGAGGCGGTCCTTGTTAAACCGAGGTGATGAGTCCTTTGCGGTTAAGTACCCACTGGACCAACCCCACTTGTACGTATTGTCATAGGTTCCAATATTTACAAGATTTACAATGGCCTCGCTTTCATTAAACAAATTTTCAATTAACAAGTTCAAACGTACAATTTCTTTTTGTGCTAAATCCCTCTGATCTAATGTTATGCCTAATTGAGTTTCACATAACATTTTGGCATCCTTCTCTAAACCTAAGTCCTTTTCTAGCATGGCCACTTTGAGTCTTTTGTCTTCTAGACGTCCTCTAACATGGAAAATTTCTTGGGACGCTATGTTCTTCTCATCTAGGGCTTTGTTATAGTCTGAAAGGACGGCAACACAGGTGTCAATAAGGTTGTCAAGGAATGGTTGACAATCATGCATAATATAGTTAAGAGTTTGAATCATAACTTTTACCTGTTCGACTATGCTCAGAGTTTCGTCCTTGGCCATATAGGAGTAGTTCTTTTTGAGCTTGGTCGGTTCATCTTCGTCCGCAGTGGCCAGCATGCAAATCTTTCCTTTGCTTTTGATGTTTAAGTATTCATCCTCATCACCCGAAGACCACACTTGATGATCTCTTTTTACCTGGGCAACATATGCCCTACCCTTTTCTTTATCATCCATCTCCTGTGCCATTCGGAGACAAAAGGCTTTGTCCTTTACAACATTTGCTTTACAGTCCTTAGCAAAATGATTCTCTTTGTTGCACTTATGACAGACGACAGTATCTTCTTTAACTTCGGTTGAAATACCGGAGTCAGTTGGCTTAGTGCGTTGCGGTACCTCCTTGGCTTGAAGTGAGTTAATAGGTTGCGGAGATTGGTGAGGGTTTTTGGAATATCGAGAGTGATTATTCTGAGGATTGAAATTGCAGTTGAAGGGAGGTTTAGTAAACTGTTGATTTTTTCGAAAGGAGGAGGGTGTTAGCCTGTTCAACTGTTGGCTAACTAGAGCAATAGCATTTTGGAACTCTTCTTCATCACCGTATTTTGAATCAGCTTCGTATGACTGTGGTGGGTTGTCATACGAGGGGGAGTAAAGTGAGGATTGGGTGTGAGGGGTTTGAGCTATAAGAGCTAGCGGACCTCCGAAGTCTGCACAATCTTTGAGTAAAGTGGATTCTTGTGCTTGAAGTTCACCATATAGCTTGTAAAGAGATAATGAATGAATCTTTCTATCTTCTTGGACTATCATCTTAGCAGTAGTCCAGTGTCTACCCAAACCATTGAGAAATTGAAGGTTAGTCTCATGGTTACTTCGAACAGTGTCAGCATTTGATAACTTCGTAACAATGAGGTTGAATCTCTTGAAGGAGTCCTCAAGGCTTTCACCCGCATGAGCTTTGAAGTTGTTAAACTCATTGAGTGTGGTAGCGACCTTCTTATCCTTTGTAGATTTACAATTGATGATAATGTCGAAGTGGTCAGGAGCAACTCCGCAGGATTTTTCATAAAAGGCAATTGCATCATTTTCCATTTTGTCTAGATCATCCTTAGTGGGACGATTCATAGCAGGTTGGCCTTGACCAAGTCTGGCTTGAGCACCGTCGGTTTGAACTAGAGTGAGAATAGGGACATGAGGTCGTTCTTCTACAGATCTCCATACATCCCGTCCAAGTCTTCCAAGATATCTCTCCATTCTTTGAGACCAGTGATGATACTCATTTGCCACCAATATTGGAGCTCTATTCGAACCTCCAACACTGTTGGAAATATTGAGTGATAATGCTTGTGCCATATTTCCTTGTTTTGAAAAAGATTTTGTTGATTTTTTTGTTTTTTTAAAGAGAAGTGAGCTTCAGTGGTATAGAAAGCCTTTTACAATTAGAGTTCTTATTCAAAAAGCAACCATTTTGGCTCTGATACCAATTGTTGAAAGAAAAACTTTTGAGAAACACACTTGAACAAACGTTAGTACAAGTTATATTGCGGAATAATTTTAACTCAAAGGATCATAAAGCTCAACAATAATAATAATTTAGAGTTAGAGAGTTAGATAATTAGATGCGGAAATATAAATGACAACAAGTATTATATCAAGTATACACTTAAGCTGATTCGTAACAAGGATTGCAATCAAACCAAGTTAATAAGTGTGATCAGGTTAACGTGATTAAGTCAAGAGTGACTTGCTCCGAGGAGAGATTATGATATTTAAGTAAGAGATTTAAGTTCAGCAAGATTGTAAGAGAGTAATAAGAGATAAGATAAGATAAGAGAAATATATGTATTGCAAACTGAAAGCTCTATTTATAGAGCTTCAAAAAGTTACAGAAGAAATAAGCAAAGACTAAAGGAGTGTCCATGCAAGGTACACTGGACAAAACATAGTAAATACATAAGTTAAAAATACTAAGTCTTTGATCTAGATGAAAGGTTGCGGATGACATATTTGGTTGACGTTGCGGTAGAGCAGTGACTTCGGTTGGAGGTTCAAGAGGGTCACTTCTTGCTTCAACAACAATATAAAGGAATATTTTTCATACTTATTCCATAATCCCTTAACTGATTTTGTATCCAAATAACTTGTGTGCAGTTGCAATATATTCAGCTTCACTAGTGAATAAGGAGACACATGTTTGTTTCTTTGATTGCCAACTGAATCACTTCGCGTCCAAGAATTGACATCCAACAGTCATGCTTTTTCGATCAAGAACACAACCTCCTAGATCAACATCTGAGTAAGCCTGCATGAAGAAACCAGAATTAGATGGATAACATAACCTAAGTGATGCAGTTCGCTTAATATATCTAAAAATATTTTCCACTACGATCATGTATGGCTCTCGGGGATTTACTTGATAACGAGCACAACAACATACAATGAACATGATATATGGTCTGCTAGATGTAAGATATAATAATGATCCAATCATTTTTCTATACAATGTGAGATCTGCTGCAGGTTTATCAAGAGATGGAGTCAACATAGTTCTGAACACCATTGGAGCCTTCACCTTAGAATCTACAGTCATTCCGAATTTCGAGAGTAACGATTTTTTAAAAGCCTCCCGGTTTATAAAAATGCCCTCCGAACTTTGTTTAATATTTAATCTAAGAAATAAATTAATGGGATCCATCGAACGCATTTCAAATTTAGTTTCCATCAATTTTTGGAATTCAACAATCAATTGAGAATTTGTAGATCCGAAAATGATATCATCAATATAGATTTGAACAATCATAAGATGTTTACCTTCTTTCTTACGAATAAAGTAGGGTCAACAAGACCTTGTTTAAACTTAGATTGTTTAAGAAATCGAGTTGGAGTTTCATACGACGCCCGATGAGTTTGTTTTAAACCATAAACTGCCTTATCTAAAATATGGCAATGATCTGGATATTTTTCATTCATACAACCTGGTGGTTTTTGAACCTAAATAGTTTCTTCTAGTTCACCATTTAGAAACACACACTTCACATCCATTTGAAATACTTTAAAGTTGTCGTGAGCGACATATGCAAGAAAAATGTGAATTGACTCCAACCTTACCACTGGCGCGAATGTATCCTCATAATCAAGGCCTTCCTCTAGCAATAACCTTTTATAACAAGACGCTCTTTATTCCGAAAAGCATTTCCTTATTTGTCAAGTTTGTTGCGAAACACCCAGTTTAAGCCAACAACAAAAGCATTTGGAGGTATTAGAATTAATCTCCAAACATTGTTACGTTCAAATTCATTTAATTCATCTTGTATTGACTTAACCCAATTTTCTTAATCAAGAGTAGTTTTTATCATTTTAGGAACTATTTTTGAAATGAAAGAATTAAACATGCAAAGCTCTATTTTTTTCGTTCAAAGAGCCTGTTTTGATTTAAGTTTAGCTCGAGTAAGAACTCCAGAAGATCTATCTCCAAGAACTTGAGATTTCGGATGATCTTTTGTCCATTTTGTAAACGGTGGAAAATTGGGATTATGTTCAGGAACTATTTCTGAATAAACATCTACCACTTTAGAAAAGTCATCTACTTCATTGTGATCAATACGCCCCCTGGACATTATCGTCATTACGATTCTCCCCCTGAATTTGATATCCATTATTATCTATTAAAAGATTTTGATTAGAACATGATATGCTTTCTATATTCTCCCCCTGAATTGAATCACCGTTGGAGTTGATCACGATTTATCACCCTCAGTTGGAACATTAGGTAGATTAGAAAACACTGGTTGCTTTCCTTCAAGTTGAACATCAATGTTATCAAAAGCATTATGAACAAGTTTCAATAATTCATCGCGTTGATTATCAGTAGCCTTCACTGTAGAAGAACTTGCCCTTTCAAATTCATCAAAAAAATATAATCAATCTTCGTCAAAAGATGTAATTGGAGTTGAAATGGAACAAGATGAAGGAAAATCTTTTCGTATTTTGATACAGTTTTCTGATAGGATTTTAGATATCAATCATCAAACGTCACAAAATAACTTTCTTCAATATTCTTTGAGCGTCTATTTAAAACACGATAAGCTTTTGAATTAAGAGAATATCCAAGAAAAATTGCTTCATTTGACTTGGAATCAATTTTTTTCCTATTTTCCTTTGAAATGTATATAAAACACCTGGAAGCAAAAACATGAAAAATTTTCACATTAGGTTTTTGATTATTTAATATTTCATAAGGAGTAATAAAGAAACTTTTATTGATATAAGATCTATTATGAGTAAAACAAGCTACACCAATAGCATATACCCAAAAAGAAAGTAGAAGATTTGCAAATGAAAGCATTATCCTCGCACCTTCATACAATGACCGATTTCGCCTTTCAATAAGTCTGTTTTGTTGTGGTGTATATGGCGATTAGATATTATGACTTATGACTTTTCTATTAAAAAAATATTCAAATACACGAGTATTGAATTCAGAACCATTGTCACTATGAATATTCAGAACATATTTTTGTAGTTGTAATTCAAACGTCTTAACAAAGTCAATCATCTTTTATGTAGTGTCTAATTTCTGTTTAAGAAGGAAACCCACTTAAATTGAGAAAAGTAATTAACAATAACAAGAATATACTTATTACCACCAATGCTTTCAACATAAGAAGGATCATATAATTCAATGTGAAGTAACTATAGTGGTTCAACAATCTTGGTATTAATGATATATGAATGATTTTTACGACTTTGTTTTCCCTGTTGACAAGAAGCAATTAAATGGTCTTTTTCAAACTTTAAAATCAGAAGTCCTCGAACTAAATCTCCTAAAATGATTTTATTGATATTTTAAAATTAAGATGTGAAAGACTTCTATGCCATAACCAACTATCAACATATGATGCTTTTGAAAGCAAACATATTGATGGTTTTACTTGAATCAGTTTCATATCAAGAGGATACATTTATCCTTTTCGATTTGATTCTAAAATCAATTTCGTAGTTTCTTTATGTATGATTTCGGAACCTTCTTCATCAAATGAAAATTTCAATCCTATTCCTACAACCAATTGAGACATATTTATTAGATTATGTTGTAAACCTTCTACATAAGCAACTTTATGAATTGTAAATTCGCCATTAGTAATCATTCCATATCCTTTAATCTCCCATGTCGCATTGTTCCAATATTTGACTTTTTCTAGATCTTTCAATCTTCTATACTCTCACAATTGTGATTTTCACCTAGTCATGTGACGCAAAATGCTGTTATCAATATACCAATCTAAATTAAATTGTGCGTCAAGAATTACCTGCAACATCAAATTAGGTTAGGAACCCAAACCAACTTCGGCCCATGTGCCATATTGATTTTCGAAGTAATAGTTGGAAAAATCTTACTCTTATAAACCGAAAATGACTTCTTAACAAAAACATTATTCATATTTTTCACATTCTTAAAAACTTGTTTCTTTTGATCACAAAGAAATATCTCCACAAATGTTGATTTGTTTTGAATAAAACTTTTGATTTTTGGTTGAATATTTTCCAAAAAATTCATTTTCTTCTTCTTTCAATTATTTTTCATATTGTCTCAACATGTGATCCTCCTTTTTAATTGTTTTCATTTTGTCAAACAACACGTTTGACTTCAACTTTCTTGGAAGATTTTTCATTCCTTGAGTAAAAAGAATTTGAAGCAAAAACAAATCTTTTGTTTGTAATGTGTTATGAATAATTTTTCTGATTTGGGGATCTTAATGGTTTGTTAGACTTTTGATTTTGAGAGCAATATGTAGAACATGAGTAGAAATTTTCTTGATTTTTGACAGAGTTATTCTTTTGTTTCCAAAAATTATATCTTTATTTCATAAACGTTTTGAAATTCAATTTTCACTCTTTGTTCTTTGCTTTTCTTTCTTCCTTTGAATGATTATTTTTGATATTGCTATCAACAACCTTGATTTTCGTTTCACATCTCCTTTTTCATTCTTTTTCACTTTTTATGAGATCCACCACTCAGAACTTCTGAATACTCTTTGTCTTTAACAACTTCATCAAGAATTTTATTCAAAGGTTCACAAATGTATCTTGATATTGACATACTTATACATAATTTAGGCACTAGTTTAAAACATTTTAAGCTATATTTGGTTAAATGAAAATATATTTGGTACTTATTAAGTAAAATTACATATTAGATCCAAAAAGGACACTCTTGAAGAAAAAGGACTGAAAACGACAAAAGCTGGAATGTAGAAGGACTGGAGCTAAAGATGGGAGCTTAATCGAGCCTAAAAGGACCAAAGATCATGCAAATACGCTCTCCATGACGTGGCTCATGGAAAAATATCGATTACTTCCATAAACTAGAAGCTCACGATGTGAGACCTTGCTATTCACGTTGTGAGAATGAATATTTCAGAAGATTACTATGCTTTGAATCAAGATTGCTTGTTGATTACGAATATCTACTGATCTCCCCATGTGAGCATTATAATCTCACGACGTGAGGAGAAATTTTAGGAAACTATAATATATATATATATATATATATATATATATATATATATATATATATATATATATATATATATATATATATATATCGACTTTGGGAGGGATTGGAGACATATTCTTGATTGATAGATTTATGAAGTTGGTGTAGCAAGAATTAGCATCACCCATTCGGTTTGAATTAGATTTATCATGTCTAGTCTACTTTTTATTGTGTTTATATGTTTATTTTATGCTATAAGTAGTTAAATCATTAGGCTTTCGTTTAGTGTAGATGAACCCTAATACTAGGTGTTAATTTCTTGCTTTTCATTGATTAATGAAGTTAGCGTAGCTTGTGTTTGATTTATAATACCTATCATGTTCAAGTTCAAATCTTTATTGCTTTGATTCAAATATAAGTGTAGTTGAATGACCATTTTGATTGCATGAACTTGATTAATTAGTAGTTTATGATAATTAAATTGCTAGAGCTAGGATTTGCCAAATTTTAGATTAGGTAATAAAGGTAATAGCTTTACCTATGTTGGAGAACATAATTTGATTATAATTGTGTTTTGTTATTTGTCTTGATCATAGATAATAGTCTTAGATATTTCTCACATATCCCAATTATCTTTAATAATCAATTATGTGTTTACTTATGTATGATCACTACATAGTAGTTCATGAATTGGTGAAAACATTAGGAGATCAGATCAAGACTGCTAAGTATATTTATATTGGTAACCAACTGAATTAATCCATGTTTAGAAACTAAACATAGGAAAAATGGGGGTTCAAAGCTAAACGAAAGTGTCTTCATAATCTTGATAACAATCGTACTTAGTTAAGTGTTTGCTTAGTTTTAAGTTAATGGAATAGTTAAGCTAATCTGAACCGGAAAAATCAGATAAAAACCCTTTTTAGTTATTATTCTTAGATTAATTTTTAGTAGTTATTTATAGCTAAATTTCATTCCCTGTGTTCGATACCCAACTTACTTTACTAAACTTTGAACTGACTAGGTACACTGCTTACAAGTGTATTAGTAGATAAGTTAGTTAGGTTTATAAATTTAAAACTGCTAGGTTTATATCATTGCACATCAAGTTTTTGGCGCTGTTGTCGGGGAACGACGATTTCAATTTTTAATTTAATTGCTTTATGTTAATCGATCCTTTTTGTGGTGCAAAAAACCGCAAAAAGTTAATTTTCTGCATTTAATAATTTTTTTTTGTTTTTACAGTTCTCACAACGTGAACATTACCCTGTCACGGCGCGAGTTTTTATTTATTTTTCTTTTTAGTTCGTTTTTTATATTTTTGTCTTGTTTTGTTTTAGTGATTTATGACTAGGGGATCACAATTTCCCATCATACCACCACTTGAGGATCCAGATTGCGCATTCCATAAGAAGAAGGATTAAAAGGTTGACGAATCAAGTAGCACCTTCCAGTTTGACAAGTTTGAAATCTTTGAAAGAACTCCAAACAAGAAAGGAACCAGTTACGAGCCAGGTATAGAAAGCAAATCTGAAGTAGAGGTCAAAAGTGATATTGAAGAGATGGCAGATATGACAACCATAATGATGGAAGAATACAAAAGGAGAGTGCAAAATGATAACGGTCCCGGTCTTATGCCACCTACAATACCAATTGCCACAATTTTGAGCTCAAGGGTCACCTTCTTGCAATGCTAAAAGACATACCATTTTTCACGAAAGATTACAAATATGCCTTGATGAACATTGGTGATGTATTGGACATTGCATACTGTTTCAATGTTCTAAATGTTTCAAGAGATGCAGTTTTATTAAGGATGCTTCCAGTAACGCTTACTGGAGATGCAAAAATATGGTTGAAGTCGTTAGAACCTAGAACTATAAGAACTTGGCAGAACATTCGTGAAGAATTCATAGAGAAATTTAGTCCTCCTTCAAAGATAGCCAAACTTAAAAATAAGATTGCTAATTTTCAACAAGAAGATGGAGAGTCTTTATACGAAGCTTGGGAATGATACAAGGACTTTTTAAGAAATTTTCCTCAACATGACTTATCCATGAAACAAGAAGTTCCATATTCTATAATAGAGTGTATGTGACCACAAGGCTCCTTGATTCTCAAGGAACAATGACGAAGAAAGATGGCACTATAATCAAAGAGTAAAATGAATAATTTGAAAAGCACTCTAGAGAATACCATAACCCACGAGAGGATTTTACAAGATGTGAAGGAAGTAGAAATCGAGATTCAAAGGATTTAGCATCTGTAATGGAAAAACTAGAGAATATGGACCGAAGGATGACGAAGATGGGTCAATCAATTCATGCCATACAAGTGGGGTGTGACAATTGTAGTGGATCGCACTTAACTAAAGTTTGCGATTTGGATGATAATGGAAACTAAAAAGCTCAAGTGTGATACTCTAGTGGTGGTCGGCTTGATGAAGATTGGATAAATCCGAAGAAAGAATGGTTACATTAGGAAGAAGACAAGAAGCAAAAAATAAGTATCGACAAACCAGACGAGTCTTCTACCAAAAGGATCAACCACCACTAGAGAAGAAACCCAACTTTGAGTCTACCAATAGGTTTATGGAAGCCAATAGATTTATGGAAGCCTCTGAGAAAAGGAATGATGCTATTGATGTTACCAATAGAGTCCAAAAAGCTTCCGTTAGTAACATCGAGACTTAACTCGGGCAATTGACTAAACTCATCAACGAAAGGTTACCACTCAAAAATCCCGTACCGAAACAACAACCTCATGTCATGGCCATAACCACTGAAGAAGACCCTCATTCAAAGCCTCTAATAATCCATAATTAAGACTTGAAGTAGCCCAATGCACAAACAAATAAGATGAAGATCGAAGAAAAAGAGCAATTCGGTGCCCAGTTCTCACGATGTGAGTAGACACCTCTCACGTTGTGGTCGCAATCTAATCATAAAAAAGAGTATTTTGTCAATCCATATTAGCCTCCGTTACCCTATCATTCACAAGCGAGGGAACATTCATTAGAGAAAGTGCATAAGAGGTTTATGAATCAAGTCAATGGTATCCCAATTAATACCCTATTTATCGAAGCATTAGCTAAAATTCCATAATACAAGAAATTCCTTCAAGATCTTCTGGACACACGCCAACAACTAAAGAAGACTTACAAGGTTGTTCTTAATGAACAATGTTACGAGGTTATCATGGAAGGAACAACAAAAAAGATGGGAATTTAGAAATTCCACAAAGACGTTTGCTTTAGCCGATTCTGGAGCTAGCAAAAATTTAATGCCTTATTAATTTCTTCAAAAGTTTGAGCTTCCAGAGTTGAAGACCACGAGGATGGCAATCCGTATAACGAATTGCTCGTTGACTTATCCTCGAGGAATAATAGAAGAATATTTGGTTAAAATTAGAAAATTATTTTTCCTAATGATTTTGTAGTCATAGATATGAAAGAGGATGAAGATGTACCCATTATGCTAGGATGCCCACTACTAAACACCGCAAGATCCTTGGTAGATATTCGAGATTCAAAACACACTTTATGATTGGGAAAAGAAGAAATGACATTCGGGGTTGATGAAGGATTCAGGAGGTCTAAGTAACACGATGAAGTACTCTTTAGGGATGAGGACAATGAACTAGAAGAGTTGGAAAAGTAAATGGTAGAAGAAGAACTCCAAAAAAGGGAAAAGCCCAAGATAAAGGAAGAAGTCAAGCTTACCAAGCCAAGAACATCGATCCCCATGGTTTTTGAAGTCTTTGCCTTTACCACACCAAAAGCTCAATTTGAGGAGGAAAATAAAGATGAAGAGTTTATTTCCCTTAAAGAGACCAAGCTTGATGATATGGTAGTACACAAGAAAGAACCTGCTACAGATAAAGAGAAGAGCACAAATGAAGAACAATTCAAGGAGTCAAAAGAAAACACGATGCATGCGAAAACCAAATGAAAAAAGGAAAATTCGAAGAAAGCATATATAAGTAGAGTTCAAGCTTACAAGAGAAGGTGGAAGGAACAGAAGGAGAAGAGGGGGATTCCAGTCCCACCTGCAACAACGTCAAGCGGGAAGGATTTAGGATTAGTCATTTATTCATCTTCTATTTGAAAAATCAAGTGTGGGATTTAATTTGTTAGTAGTATAATAAAAGAAAAAAATATGGTTTTTGTCAAATTTTCGAGCCTACGAAGTGGCAATAAAATACCAAGATATGGGAGACAAGAGAAGTCCCGATTATATCTGCCAATTTAAGTCTCCCGACATGAGCTTAATAATTCACGACGTGAGTTCAAAAGGGGACCGATACTTGTATACGCTTAAAACCTTTTGTCTTTCATTATCTTAAATAATCACTCACGACATAAGATTCCACCTTCGGCCCCCCTCACTTCGATTTTCAACTGCAAGTGCCTCTTTCTTACAATTTTCTTATGTTATCAACATAACAGGTATGATTTCCACACTCAAAAGTCTTTAATTTTACTAATTTTATGTATTTATAAGTTAGGGTTTATTTTTGGGTTTCTTAGTGTCAAATACGTTTGATTTACTGTGAAATTGGTATTGAATGTGCGCTTATTAGACTTAGATTGACTACTCAAGTAAACTCCATTGAGAAATTTGACTCGATTTGGACAAAACCATGACCGATCATGCTTTTGCTGTCGAGCAAAACTCACAACATGAGCTTCATATCCCATGACATGAGAACTGGGCAAGCAACCATACTTTGTTTTCTGTTTGCTTAATCTACTTTTTTTTTGTTTGTTGGATATTTTGATGGTCTAATGGGTCCTATGAAGGCTACTCCATATTCCTATGGGGATGTGTCCAACCTTCAACTATTTTACTTGTACCCGAGCAATATTCCAAGGGAAATTTTGAACAATACACCAACAAGTTGGGGTGGCTTCATAACCAAGAATTTGCAATCTTTCCAACTATTTACCGTGATAAGCTAAATGAGATAGGAATCTTGGAAAGGCTAAACCGTGCAAATATGTTTAAAGAAAATGTTGTTTCTATTAAATGTAAGGGTTAGAGGAATTTGTTCTAAATCAAGGAGCCCGTTTACAAGGAATTTTGTGTCGAATTTTTCTTAATTGTTTCTTTCAAAGCAAATACGGTGGACCACATTTAACGGGTGCACTAGTGTTCTGTCTTGGCAGCCAGTATCGAGATTGTTGTTTAGCCGAGTTTGCATGGAGGATGGGGTTATATGAGGAACATGAAGCCATGTCTCCTTCATTTTACATATTTATGCGTTTGACTGAACAACATTACTCGTCAGGGATAAATGGTTATGGATTTTGGACACGATATCAAATAGAGCATTTAACTTGGGAGTATCTCAAGAAAGTTATATTAGGTCTCCTATGCACTGTCTCATCCATCACATCGTTACATTTTCAATCAATCACAAGAAACATGAGGACAATGTAACGAGTCTTAATTTATTTTTCCTATGGAGTATTATAGAACCCAAAGTTTGCTGCAACATCCCTTATTTCGTTACTCAATATTTACGGGGTAAAGCAGTTAGTTAGAGATCAGGAACGATTGACATTTTTTTTACCTGGTTGGCAAAATCTTATGGCGTATTTTTTCCGAGATTGACTCCTACTTTGACATGAATTAAGGAAAATAAACTTCCTTAAAGTTATTTGAAGTCAATGAGCGTTATAGTAAACATGGGAGGATTTTATGGGATACCAGCTGATGATGAAGTGAGACCAATAGGAAATATTGAGGAGCCACCGAGATAGAGGGGGCATAGGAGCGTGAGAGGAAGAGATAAGTGAGGAGAGCCACAAACACCAAACATGCCAATTGAGGGAATTCCAATTGACCCATTCCAAGGTCGGGTTATGTATTATTTGGTCAACATTAGAGGTGCCATGCATTATTAAAACCAAGCAATTGACAAGATTTATTCACATTTTCAAATCGAGGGCCAATCCAACATGCCACCACAAGCAACCTACATTCCAACTTGGGAAGAGATATGGGCATCGCGTAACTTTAGGGTCGGATCGAGTGGAGCACAAGGAGATGAAGAAGATGAATGATCACTTATCCTTTTTATTTTTATTTGGTTATTTTTTGGGTCTTATTTGATTTGTTTGATTTTTATTTGTTTTGGTGTGTTTTGATTTTTGTTTGTTTATTTATTACATGTAACCGAATGGTAGTATGTTTGTTTTCTTGTTGCAATCAAGGTGTTTTGTTTTGTTCATAGAATTGTTGAACTATCGAGAAAGAGAAAAATGTCATAGAGTTAGAATTAAGAATCGATGACTATAATTTTTATTAGTGTGGGGTGACATACGTGTGTGAAGGAAGAGATGTTCAAGCCGTGAGAGTTAGAGTTAAGAATCGAAGACCACAAATTTTGAAGTATCTTGCATCACACCCTTTCCAACATGTAAGTTTTTTATTCATATTTTATCCGACACATTCACGAGTAGCAGCAAAAGTCCATTTCCAACAACATATTTGAGATGTTCAAGCTTTCCCACAACGATGAGATTCAATCATGCAACTACTGCCCCGTGGGAGTCTGTTCCTTTTTCTCCCTTTATTGCTTTTTATTTCTTTTAATTTTTTTAAGCATACACTGAGGGCATTATATGAAATAAGTATGGGGTAGGGGTTGAAAAAGGATTTTGGAGCATACAAATAGTTACGATGAAAAATACTAGAAATTAAAAAAAAAATTAATAAGCTTGCAAAAGCAGTCTAATAAATCTAGTAATTTTAAAAATTTGATATTATTGCATTTTGGCTAGTTTGCTAGTGTGGGATGATTAAATGAGAGGCCTAAGATTTAGTTGAGCCAATATGTTATACTGTATCTGTGGCTTCCCAGTCTTAGTGAAATCTTGGGATAAAAATGCAACCCTGTTTAGTTTGAGGGACATAGTATGTTTAGAATCGTGTTCCAGAAATGTATCTTGGATAAAGTATGTAGTCATTGCACTTTAGACTAATGCCTTTAACCAATAAGGGTTGAAGTTAAGTTCCCTTTATTAAAAATATGTTTTCTCTTTTTAGGATTTTTAGTTTTGAGTGAAAAAAAATTGAGTTGTCAAAAAGGAAAAAAGGTAGAAAAGAAAATTAAGTTGCAAAGTTCGAGCGAATAAGAGTCTACAAAGTTATGAAGATCAAGAAATAATATGAAGAAAATTTCAAAAAGTTCCAAATTATTGAAGGCTCAAGTTGAAGAATTTCAAGAATAAGAAAAAATTGCCCAAAGTCAAAGTTATTATTATTTGAATTTTTCTTTCCAGATTATTTTTCCATATATATATGCTTAGGATCTTAACCAAAAATACCTTGAGGTTAAGAAATATTTCTAATGATGGATTCGAAGGGATGCATAAAATGAATGTTGTTCAAAATACATGTGAAGTGTTTAGCGGACCGTAAGTATTTATGGTTGGGAGGTAATTAGGAATTAGACACAAATACATCTGTTGCGGTAAGGCGTAATTAGTGGGTTCAATTCAGACTGTGTGTAATATTGGTGGGCAAGGTTCTATGTGATGTATTAAAAGATAAGTTTTGCTTGAGGGAAAGCAACATACAAGTGTGGGCTATTTTGATATTTACATATTTATACATATTTTAGGATTTATTTTAATTCATTTTAAGCTATAATTTAGTTAAATGCAAAGACATTTGGTACTTATTACGTTAAATTACATTTTATAGCCAAAAAGGAGACTCTTGAAGAAAAAGGACTAACAACGACAATAGCTGAAACCTGGAAGTACTTGACCTGAAGTGGTAGCTCAATGGAGCTTAAAAGGAAGAAAAACCATGAAAATACTCTCCCCACAACGTGGCTTTAGAGTACCACAACGTTGTTCATGGAAAAATCTTTACTACTTCCGTAAACTAGAAGGTCACGAAGTGAGACATTACCATTCAAGTCGTGAGAATTATAAAGAGTATTAATCTGCATCTCGAGAATTATCATTGTTAATGGAGCGTGTGTGGTTAACCAGCACATCAATTAGGGATGACAAATGACAGTGAGGTTGCCAAGCACATTTTCATGGTTATTCATATCTTGTTTGTGATCCTCGATATCCCATTCACATATAAAAGAGCATAAGTTGAGATTAAACATGTCATTGATAGATTCAATGAATCTCAAAAGATGTAGGAATTTCATTTTGATTGAAATTAGTAAATTTCTTTTACCTACCTTTAGAAAATTTACAATTAGACTACGGCATCCCTCTTCTAGATTGTCAATTTCATAGTTGGGTCCAAGCCTCAAATATTAGTTATGGGTTAAATATAAAGGATTATTTTATCATCTAAGTAAATCTACCTTTATTTTTCCATATTTATCTACTCATGGTGAGGCTTCCACTCCATCAACATCTACCCACAACTTGGGTTTCTCTTTACTCTCGATCATGTCTAAGGTGAAATTTGATGGCACCAACTACAATGGTTGGATATGGAACAGAAAGATGGCTCTTCGATTTAAGGGCAAAGAGTATATCCTTGAACAGGAACTTGTTCAAATCAATGAAGCCACTGCTACTCCAGAACAACTAGCCTCCTACAAGAAACACTACGTTGATGCAACAAAAGTTACTTGCATCATGGTCGCTTCTATGGTCCCTGAATTTCAGATATATAAGAGATAGAAAGAAAAGACTTATTGGACTTAATCAAAGTATATACTTGGACAAAGTACAAAAACAATTTATTATGGAAAATTCCATGAAAAAAGACCTGCCTATTTAGATCAGTGCAAAATTGAGTAAGACTCAAATCCCAAGTACGGATGAAGAGATAGTTATTATAAGTCGTGTCCCTTATGCTTCGGCTATAGGATCGATCATGTACACTATGACATGTACTAGTCCTGAAGTGTCCTTTGCTTTAAGCATGGTCAGTCGCTATTAGGAAAATCCTGGCAGAGCTCAATGGATAGTAGTAAAGAACATTCTCATCTATTTGCACAGGACAAAGGATATGATTCTAGTATTTGGAGGTAGAGATATGTTGAGAGTGACTGGGTATAGTGAGACTTGCTTCCAAGCATATATAGAAAACTTTCATTCTTAATCTCGTTGGGTGTTCACATTAAATGGTGGAGAAGTTACTTGGAAAAGTTCCAAGAAAGATACGATGGCTGATTCTAATTGCAAATCAGAAATGAAGCATAAAAGGAAGCGATTTCATTGAAAAACTCTATTGGAGATCTAGGAGTAGTTCCAACCAATCGGGAGCCAATGGAACTTTTTTGCGATAATGAAGGTACAGTTTCTTTGACTAAAGAACCGAGAGACCATGGTAAATCAAGACATATTCACAGAAAGTACCATTACATAAGATATAGAGTAGAAGAAGGTCTCCTCATTGTAAATAGAGTGTCATCAGAAGAGAATCCTATAGATCCTTTGATGAAGGCTCTGAGTAGGGTCAATCATAATCAACATGCTGAGAACATTGGTTTGAGAGATGATATTAGTTTTAATAGTTAGATGAGTATTTTGAAACTTGTAATAAAATAAATGTAATTGACTTTTGGTGATTAAATGATAGAGATTATTTATGAGTTTGTTTACTGCCTTTTTCAATTTTTTATTTTTGTGTTTAATTTTTCATGTTTACTTCCCGAATAATTTAATTATTAAAATTTCATAGTCACTCATACATTGGGAAGTAAGTAGTGAATTAATATTGTCATGAATTGGATTGTACATTGTATAAGAAGGTTAGACATAACAATTTTATTACTACAACATTCATGAGTACTTAGAAATAGAGATTTAAGTATTAGATAAACCCACACTCGGAGAATTATGTCATGGATTATATCACGAGTAATTCTGAGACGATAATATCTTATATTCCTAAAAGGCAGATATATTAGTTGTAATTTACAAGACGATTATGCCTTGGTGTTGCAAAAATGCATCAGTAACATGATGTTATAAAACGCAGTGTCATGTATGATTTGGTGAGTAAAGGATACAAACATATAAGTCAAAGTTTATTCGTTCCTTTTTCCCTAACGAGAAAAGCGATATCCTTGGGCCCTTTGGTGATTTGGTGTTGACTTATAGTGTTTGGCCCAACCAGGACTAAATTGATATGTTCAATTAGAAGTCTTATATCGTCACCAATAAGACATCGGGAAACAAAATTTGGACAATGAGATGGATTCTATTAAATGTCTCATGTCTACAATATGTCCTGTAGTATAGAGGAATATTTGATCACTTATCTTAGGGCTAATGTCTGGTAAGTTCAGAGTTTGGCTGTTGCTATGGAAGCCCTCTTTGTTGTTTAATATATAAGTTATACTGGTAATTGCAGTATAGACTTATCTAAGTGGGAGACTGTTGGATTAGGTATCTAAGCCAATAACTGAATTAGTATATACTAGAATTATTAGTAGAGTCGTTTTGGGTTGCCCTCAAACCTAGTAATAAAATAGGATAACTTTTAGAGAGAGAGAGACAGAGAGAGAAAGACCAATTTATTAATTTATTATGTGATTAATAAAATAATTAGAAATCAAAATAAATAATTTATTAATATATTATGAGAATAACATATTAATTAGAAATTGTATTATTTAATTATAAATTAATCAGAAATTAATCAGAATTAATTTTGAGATTAATTGGAATAATTAAAAGTGGAAGGACTAAAGGTGAGAATGTTTAAAAGTTGAACATTGACCAATTCTGGAACCTCCCTTAGAGGGGGGACGAATTCTAGAAGTGTTATATGGTTTCATTGGGCATTAAGGGAGCCTTGGATGCCTTAGGGAGAAAAGAAAAGGGATAAGGCTTGTATAAGGAAACCGGCCTTATCCTAGTTCCCTTAGTCACCTATATAAACTCTCCATGGGGTTTATAATTTAGATTATGTCATTATCCTAAGAGAAATACAAACTTTATACTCGCCCTCTCCTCTCTCTTTAATCCTCCTTGTTGCTAGGGTTGGGTGTGAACCATCAGAGGCACGAGATTTCTGGTGCTAGCTTCCAAGTGACTACAAGAAGGATTTTGTTTGATTATGTACTAGTATAGTAATGAGGTATGTTTTTCTATACCCTTTTATTAATTTCCAAAAGGTAGGGTTCCTGATGTTCAATTGGTTATTGCATTCAATAGTGAAAAAATAGATCCTTTAGGTTGCATGCAAACTTAGGGTTTAAGTTTTTCGCCAAAATATGATTTTTGTAACATATAAATCCCATTAGTGGTATCAGAGCCATTGTTTTCAATTGAATATGCATAAGAGTTGAATAGATCAAGATTAGGGTGTATAGGAATTAAACCCTAAAAAAGGCTAATTTTGACAAGGGCTAGGATTCTTTAAACCCTAGCCTCCATCCTTATTTTCGAAATTCCTAGGGTTTCCTTATTCGATAATAATTAACTTAAATTGTTTAAAGTAGGATAATTAAAATTGGAATTCTTATCCCTTGATTTTCGAAAATATAGATGGAAAAGGATTAAGATTAAATTTAAATTATTTGATTAATAGTTAATGGTAAATAACTATTTAATCCTCATAAGATCTAAATTAATTTAATTAATTGTTAATTAAAAGATAAAGATTAAATGTTAATTAGTTTATTTTAAAGTAAATTAAAATTTTTAATTTCGAAAATTAAATTAAAATTTTTTAAAATACACCTTATAGATAATATTAAAAGTTAATTACTATACATATAAGATTAAGTCAATCATATTGCTAGTATGCCTCATTCACGAAGTTGCATTATAACGGCGGTCTAAGCAAACTGCCTATAAAATGGTAGTTCAATGAGTGTCCACTCACACCAATCGCTTCCTTGTGTGGTGGATGGTCGTTAGCAGAACGTGTCTGATAGGACATTAAATTCATTAAAAGTATAACGCAATTAAAGTAACTAAATAATTTTTTTTTAAAAAAAATCCCACTGTTAGTTACGTTAGGAAAAATGTGAAAATTATGCTAATCCATTAAATTGCACATTAAGATTTATATGTTGTTAGTGGAGCATGTGTGGTTAACCAACACACTAATAGCGACTATAAATAGAATTAATAGGCATATTGAGAATTATCATTGTTGATGGAGCGTATGTGGTTAACCAGCACATCAATTAGAAATGATAAATGACATCGAGATTGCCAACCGCATTTGTATGGTTATTCACATCTTGTTTGTGATCCTCGGTATCCCAGTTACAAATAAAAGAGTATAATTTGAGATTAAACATACCATTGATAGATTCAATGAATCTCAAATGATCTTGGAATTTCATTTTGATTGAAATTGGTAAACTGTTGTACTTACCTTTATAAAATTTACAATTAGATTACGACATACCTCTTGTAGATTGTGAATTGCATAGTTGGGTCCTAGCCTCAAATATTAATGATGGTTTAAATATTAAGGATTATTTTATCATCCAACTAAAACTACCTTTATTTTTTTTAAAGATGTCTACTCATGGTGATGCTTCTGCTCCTTCATCGTCTACCCACAACTCATGTTTCTCCTTACTCTCGATTATGTCCAAGTTGACATTTGATGGGACCAAATACAACGATTGGATGCGTAACATAAAGATGGCTCTTTGATTCGAGGGCAAATAGTATGTCCTTAAAAAAGAACTTGTTGAAATCAATGAAGCCACTGCTACTCAAGAACAACTAGCCTCCTACAAGAAACACTATGATGATGCAACAAAAGTTGCTTACATCACGTTCACTATTATGGTCCCCGATTTACATCATGGTTTAGATTGTGTTTGATTTATCATACCTATGATGTTAAAGTTCTAATATTTATTGCTTTGATTCAAGTTAAGTGTAGTTTAATGACCATTTTGATTGCATGAACATGATTAGCTAGTAATTTATGATCATTAAATTGCTAGAGCTAGGATTTACCAAATCTTAGATTATGTAATAAAGGTAATAGATTTATCTGTGTTAGAGAACAAAGTTTGATTATAATTGTGTTTGGTTATTCTTCTTGATTATAGATAATAATTTTAGATATTTCTTAGTTAGCCTAATTTTCTTTAATTGTCAATTATGTGTTTACTTGTGTATGCTAATTACATAGTATTTCATGAATTGGTGAAAACAATAGGAGATCGGATCAAGACTGCTAATTATATTTATATTGGTAACCAACTGAATTAATCCATTTTTAGAAACTAACCATAAGAAAAAGGGGGATTCAAAGCTAAACAGGAGTGTCTTCATAATCTTGATAGCAATCGTTCTTAGTTATGTTCTTGCTTAGTTTTTATTTAATTGAATATTTAATTTATTATGAACCTGCAAAATCAGATAAAACCCTTTTTTAGTTATTGTTCTTAGATTTAATTTTTAGTAGTTATTTTACAGCTAAATTCTATTTCCTGTGTTCGATACCCAAATTACTTTACTATACTATAAAATGAGTAGGTACACTTCCTATAAATGAATTAGTATATAAGTTAGTTAGGTTTATAAATTTAAAACTGGTACTATATATCTTTGCATATCATATCTACTTTTAACACGCCATGAGGTTTGATCAGAAAGTCCAACGGTTTCACTTTAATTATCTATAGGTTTCGAAAAAAAAAGGATTTTCACTAGGATTCTCATTATCAGTCTTCACAATAGATGACAAGTTATTTGTGTCTGATTTGTTATGTCCTTTCTTAACGAAAATTTTATTTGGGGTGCATTGGACTTTGGGAAACACTACAACCTATTCTTTAAATTTTTCCGCATCTCCATTTTGCACAATTTGTTCAAATTCAATTGAATCTTCAAGAATCATATTCCTTTTTGGTTCTTTATCCTTAACAGATTTTGCAAATGATGAACAATCAACTTCATCCTCAACATAAATTTCACTCACTACACTTTCATCAGAGTTTGAATCAACCAAACTTTCACAATATTCTTGTGAATTAACTTTCTACACAACAAATTATATTTTTCATTTGAATTAATTTTGATTTGTGCTTTATCTTCTTCAGTTAAAATCATATTCAACATTTATTTTATATTCTTGGATTGCAAAAATTCTTCAACCTTTTCTCAACCAACTCTATAGGAATATCATAAAGAATCGTTCAAAGAGATTAAAGATTCACATTCATAAGATTCAAAATCTATTTCTTCTTCATTTAATTCTAAGGAAGGAAGCATTTTCCTATGAAGTTCAATTGCTATTTCACAGTTTAAGTACAAATGTGTGATATGACGATATAGTCTTTTCTCAATACAACATAAAATATTCCTTTGTTTCATCAATAATTTATTATCAGAACTAAGAATACAAAAATCATCCTTTGTGTTTCTCAAATCAAACTCTAACTTCTTAATCTTAATCCTTTTTTCCTCATATTTAAAATTAGACCTGCTAAGATTATCATTAAGATTAGAGACTTTTACTTTGTTGTATTTTAGACTTCCACCTAATTCTGAAATGTTTTCTTGCAATTCTGTTAATTCATCATTATATTTAAAGACTGGAACATTTAAAGATTTGAGAATAGAATGTACGTTCTCTGTAACTTTGTCGTACGATTTCCTATGTTCATTAGCATTTTTGGTGGAATAACATGATACAAAAGATTTCACATCATCACATTTGTCACCAAGTTTAGAAGCACTTCCTTGACCACAAGAATCAACAATTTTCACCATCAAACATTTAGCTTTATTCGCACCTGCATTCAACTTTTTAGCAATGAAACATATTTCATGAGTAGGTTTATGAACCTGCTTATCTTCATAATCGATAAACCAAACTTGACTTTTTCCATCATCAATATCAACTTCTTCAACCATCGTAACTTTTCCTCGTCTTTTGGACAATCGTAGTTCCTTGATCTTTTGAACATAGTAAGCTTCATCCTTCTGCTTTTCTTTATTTTCATTTTTCTTTGTAACATGCATTATTTTGCAAAATGATTTTTTCCATTACAGTAATTGCAATCGAAACCTGAATCACCAATCAACTTATTCTCTTTCTTTTCATCATCTTTCTGATATTTTTTCAGACTTTCTCCTTTGTTTCGCTCTGAATAATAGTTGTTCCCTCGATATCCATTTCCTCCATTATAAGACTTTGAATTATTGTTTCCTTTGAACTTTTTGAAAAACTTTTTTAGATTGCTGACTATAAGATCCTTTTCTTCATTTGTAAACTCATCATCAGTAGCATCAGATTCATAATCAACTTTTGAAATCTTTTCTTTTAGACATTCACTTTTACCACTATTAGCAACAAGAACAAGAGGACTAGCACTTGATATAAATTTAACATCTTTCATTACTTCAGCTTCATAACTTTTCAGAATAACAATCACTTGAACAAGATTGTATGATTTAAATTGCCCATGAGCTTTCACAGTTGACAGAACGGTTCTCCATTCTGAATGAAGACCATATAGAAAAGTATTTTTCTGTTCAATCACTACTCTTATCATAAAATGTTTTTGCATTTTACTTAAAAGATGATTGTATCGATCAACAACTAGCTCAAGAGATTCATCGTCTTTCTGCTTGAATGATTCGAATTAAGAAAGAAATTTGTTTGTAATTAAATGAGTTTGACCTTCACTACTAAAATACAATTCCTTCAAATGATACAAAATCTGTCTAATACTATCAAGAGAGCTGATCAATCTGAAAGTATTTGGAGTAAGAGAAAATTGTAAATCTATTTTTGCACGAAGGTCATTACGTAACCTACCTTTCTCATCTTGAGTAAGATCATGATTGAAGAAAATATTTGAGAGACGATTTTGACTAAAGACAAACAACTTCATTTTAGAACATGGATGTGGACCATTCATAATTAAATTCCACATGTAAGGACCCTGATCTTTAATTCATATGATATAATTTTCAAAATGCATCGTCCATACTTCATAATCTTTAGGAAAGAGAATTGGAAATATTAGATCCAATACTACTTGGAAGATTGATTCCACTTGATGAATCATATTTCGACATGATTTAAGAAAAATTGAGTAATAATCAATACAATAAGAACAAACAGACTTAAAATCAAAGAAACAGATTCAAAAAAATGAATATCAGATCAAAATTGCAAATTGTGGAAAGATCTATGAAAAATGAATAACATTAAAAACCCTATCTTCGCTTGAGAAAAAAATTAAATAAGATGTTTGAAGATGAACTCAAAGACATTCCTGCTCTGATACCACTTGTTTGATCGAAAGATTCAATAAGAATGAAACCAAGAAAATCAAAATTATGTAATAAATAGGAACACGAGAATGTAAATAATATTTTGGTTTCCATTAGAGATTAAAAGGAATGCAATTAGATAAATGTAAGACTCCTCTCAAAAGATACTCTCTACTTCTAACTAACCTTCTATTTATAAGACATAAAAGAAATCTCGAAAGGCATCCAACAAATCAGGTCAGGACACATGGGTTGCCATTAGCTGTCATAATACAATACTAAAAACTGCGAACCTAAAAAACTCAATGCATATATGAACATACCAATCACAAGTAGCACACAATACCAAATCGTACTTAACAGTGTTTGGCAATTAGACTCAATACAATCTATTACAATATGAACCCTACAATATTTGGCTGAAAAAACAAAACTTTTGTTGTATGATGTAAAGAGCAATTCTTCTAGTGAAGTGTCTTTTAAAATTTTGATGTGGCTGAGAAACTTTACAGGGTTACAATTCCATAAGAGGTTAAGATTCATGTTCCAAATTTTCAACATAATAAAGGATGTGGAAATAAAAGACTAGTTAGTGAAATGGAAAAATTAATTATGAAATAAAAAAAGTAGACCAAAAAATTCTCAATGTGTGTTAAAAGATAACCACACAATACTCATACATGTCGAAGTCGATCTGATTATGATAAATGATGTATACAACTTTTATGACATTCATTTGTGATTATGATTCCTACAATGTTCATAAGAGACTATGATCATATGTGATTTTGTTTCAATTTGTTGATACACAGTCAACTTTTTTGGTTTTTTTTTCAATTATACCATATCATATTTGTCTTGTTTTTATGTTAATAATATGTGAATCATATTTGTTTGATGTATAAATTATGTTTATATGTCTAATCATATGAGATTCATTTTTAAAATCATGGATTGTTCATAACAGACGCAGATCATATGTGATTGAATCTATTTGTATATATTACATATCATAATCATATATGATTATAATGGATTATATCTGTCTTGTTTTCATGTATGTACTGATATATAAGTCATATATTAAAGATGGTAATAATATGTGACTATACCAGATTATGTATGTGTTGTTTTTATGGTAATCATATATGTGAATATGCCAGATTATATATGTCTTTGTTTTTATGGTAATCATATGTGATTATATGTTATTATACCATATTACATATGTCTTTTTTGTGTATAATCATATTACAAATGGTAATCATATGTGATTATACCAGATTATATATTTCTTGTTTTTATGTTTATAATCATACGCGATAGAATTTGTTTGTCTATATTACAGACATCAATCATATGTGATTATATATAAAAACATGTTTATGTGTCTAATCACATGTGATTGATCTATAAATTATACATGTGTTCGTAATAGATGCAAATCATATGTTATTGAATTGCTTATGTATATTTCATATAGAAATCACATGTGATTATATATAAAACATGTTTATATGTTTAATCACATGTGATTGATCTATAAATAATATATGTGTTCATAACATATGATTGCAATTGGTGTCAATGTTACACAATCATATGATCCTTCATCAGTCACTATGGAATGATCAGAATGCTTCGATGCCTCAGAAACTTGATTATCTTTGATATTCACCTCGACATTTATAACTCTGTCAGGAATAGCAAAAATTAAGTCTAAATCTACATCAAAGTTCCAAATCCTTAGCAGTAATAATCAAATGTCAAATTGAAAGTCTCTTAAATCATTTGATTTCTTTTCTTCATCACCCTATAGGCCACAAATTTTTGTGAATATCCATGAAATATTCCTTCATCAGCCTTTGTTTGAAATTTTGAAAAATGATCTTTCAAATTCTTGATAAAGAATCTGTAACAAAAAACATGGAGAAATTGATGTTAGGTTTCCTTTTGTTAATAATTTGAAAAGGGGTGTTGTTGCCCATTTTCATGATCGGCTTGGGTGGAATAAGAACATCTTGAGATTAAACGTTAATAAAAATATGAAGAACACAATGACATGAGTAATTCGATAATTTACTAGAAAAGAGATGATAATACAAGAACTCTTGGTGAGAGAGATCCCACCACACTTTCTCTAACTAGAGAACTATATTTTTGTGCACGCATAAAACAATGGCCATCTCTCTCTATTTATAGAGAGAGATACCTTACAGTACAATAAAGGGAAATAAAATAACCTAACTTAGCACTCATAATTTGTAGAGAATTTCCATGCTCCAACAATCTATCCCTAAATGCTCTCAAATTATAAGGGATATAAATACAATGGTAAAAGGCTAAAATACACAGTAACCGACTAGCAAGTACGGTAATAAAAGTGAAACGTAATGAGAACCAAATGCTGAAATGTCTCTAAAACTCTGAAGTGTCTGTGATCTCTGATGCTGGACATGAATCTCTAATCGGTAAAGGTCTTTCGCTTCCAGGTCATCACTCTTGAGGCAGAGAAATAAGATCAAAATCTTCAAACTCATCACAAGCACAATGATCAAGTAGAAGATCCAATCAGAAAAACACTTCGGCTTCAAGAAGTTTGAAACATCTCTAGTTCTCGAATCATAATACACCCAAAATTCTTCAAAAGAATAACCTGCTAAAAATGTGAAGCATCCAAAAGTGAATTCCGAATAATAAATGATGTGAGTCCGAAGACATGGTCTAGCAATGCCGAAAATTTGATCGACAGATCAAAAATAAGTGCCACATCACATTGCCAAAATAATATTCGTCTTCAAAATATCACAAATCCAAACTCGAGAAAGCATAAGATCTGATTAGGATACAAACACAATTGAGACATCCTGTGGTAGAGTCTGAATAATAAATAATATGGATCTGGGAAACATCTAGTGAAGCCAAAAATTTGATCAAAAGATGTCCAAAAATCAGTGCCACGTCGCATCACTAAATAAATCATCGTCTTCAAAAGTCTCGAAAATCGAAGCTCAAACAATCATAAAATCATATTCAGATGATAACATATTATTCTCTCCCTATTTTTGATAACCGATGACTAGATATCAAAAATAAATAAATCAATGAGAATGGATAATGTTGGATACAAAGAGCTTCGCATGCTCTCCTTAGATGTATGAAGGATCTCAATTAAAAAAAAGAATGAGAGTAAAATAAATAATCTCCGGTCATAAGTAGCCGGTGGATTCTGTCGCTGAAAATTGTCTGAACAAGTACCGAAGTAACAATAAGAACCCTGCATGAAAAATCTCTCTTGTGCTGAGAAATACTGATGTACGAAAACTGCAGTGTCGGAACTCCTGAAGTGGTCTTCAATAAATAAGGTTCACATGCTCAAGATACATGGTTAATCAACTGAAGATCAAGACCGAAAAGTCATAAAAATCCCTTAGAGCGAAGGTTGCGAACCAATTTTGTTGATCAGACACAACTGTAGCGCAATCATCACGAAGAAAAATATGATGTCCGACTGCGGTATGGTGTCCATTGTGACGATCGAAGCTTGAATAAATATCCAATAATAATCTCTTTCATGAAGACAAAAAATCGAGTATTGTAAAAATTACTCTTCACAAAAGTGCTTTCTATCATGGGTTGGGTTGTGGCAAAAATTGGTGTTAAAAAAATAATAATTGGTTTTAAAATAAAATAAGGAAATAAATTGGTTTTAATAACAAAATTATAGGCTAAGGTGTTTGTTGGGTTTCAGCGAAAAAAATTGGCTAAATAAAAAAAATTGGTGTAAAAAAAATTAAATGAGTGTTAAATAATAAGAATAAAAAAAATTAAGAGAAATAAGGAGGGGCTGCGATTTCGAGAAGGGGTGAAAGGGGGAGGGGCTAATTTCTGAGAAGGGTTTTGGGTGAGAGGGGCACCGAGGAGGAGGAGTGACACGAGGACGGAGGGTTGAGGACGGTTAAGTGTAGAGAACCGAGGACTTGTCAGTCTCCGGGTAAGGTCAGGGTAGATACCAAAGACTTGGAGGTCTGCGGTTAAGGGAGGGTCTGCGGGTAGGCGAAGAGTGGTTAGGCTGCGGGTTATGTGAAGTCGGGTTAGCGACTAGTAGGTCTTCGGTATGCAAAGAAGTATGCGGTTATGTGAAAGGAAAGGATACGAAGGCAAAAGGTCTCCGATATTGCGAGATCTTCGGTATCTCGAATGAGAGGGACCGGAGAGGCTGCTCAACCGAGGACCTCTCAGTAGTCTTTGGTATAGCTTTTAATTCTTCCGTCATATTTTTGGTCCTCGGTTCTGAGCTCCGAGAATGAGCATGCTGACAACGAAAAAGACCATTTTTCATGAAATTTTGATACCGAGGAGGCTATATCTTCGTGTTTAGCAAATGGAATCTTTCCTAAAGCATATGGGAATGTTATAGAGTGTTGGGAAGGGTAAAAAGTGGCGGAAAGTAAGAGAGAGAAAGAAAAACGATGAGGGGACAAGGCATGGGTCATGTAACACCTGTTCCAGGTATTACTTAATTTATGTAAGATCTAGGGTTTTGGTGTGTGGACTCGGCGAGTTGGGAGTCCAACTCGTCGAGTAGAAGTCATTTCAGGGACGCGGGATCTACACCCTACTCGACAAGTTGGAAGTCCGACTCGGCGAGTAAGAGCTGTTAATACAAAACCCTGATTTTAGGATTTGCACCCTATATATTCTCCTTATGAGCCTAGAGGCTGACCTCCCATCAGCCTCCAAACGCTAAGAACGTCGGTGCTAACCCTAATCCCCATTCTTTCCATTTTGTGAGCTAGAGTAACCTTTGAATCTTAAGAAGAAGGAGATAGTGAGGAGATCCAGCAAACCAAGCACTCATCCTTGAGCTTAACCATCTTGGGGACTGTTGTAAGTCTTCGAGACTCCATTTTTATCAAAGAATAAGGCTAGATCTTTAGATTACTTCTCATTTCCTACCCTTCTTGTTGAATGCATGAATGGGATTCATAAAGTTGGCAACTTTATGAATCTCCAGAGCAAAATGGCCCCAAGGTGGGCTAGATCTGGTTTTTGGTCGTGTAAGGACACCATGCAAGGGTTTTAGGGCATATTTCCCTCTTTTTGGCCATTTTGACGTAGGGACATGTATTGGACATGCATATCCATAAAGCTGCCATCTTTGGGACGTTTTGAGGACTAGGAACCTTTCTGTAAAGGAGGGATTTCAGATCCCTAGAGTTTTGGATCAAATGGTAAAGCTTTGGAGCTTCTTAACCTTTATTAAGGACCTTAGAGCGTTTGGGATGGTTCTAGAAGGTAAAGTTGGAAACTTTATCCTTCTAAGCATCTTAGGGCTTCAGATCAAAGCCCTGGAATCCCTGTGTGGTAACGACCAAAAAACAGGAAGGGGGAATCGTCGAGTTCCCCTATCAACTCGAATAGTCGGTCAAGGAGTTTACGGCCAAGGGGTTTTCAAATGGATGGGTTTGCGGTCAGGAGTTTGCGGCTTAGGGTTCACGGCCGCAAACAATCGGGGAACTCGACGAGTAACTCTAGTGACTCGGCGAGTTGACGAGTTATGCCAGGAACTCGACGAGTGGCATGTTCTACTCGACGAGTTGAGGTTAATATGGACTATTGACCTTGACTTTGACCTTGTCCAGGGTTGACTCTGAGGGTATTTCTGGAATGGTGATAAGTTAATCACTTGATAATTATAGGAAGTTGAGAAGGAGCAGCGTGTGGGATATATTTGACTTTAGCTTACCAGTTCAACCTTTGAGAGGTGAGTCTTCTCACTATACCAATGAGTCTAAGGCACCAAGGCCGGCCCATTTTATGTTATGTGGATTGTTGATTGATTATGCGTTATGATATAATGACATTGCATGGAAGACCACATGGGGGTTCGCGTGGCATTTGGTATAAGACCTTGGAGGGTCTCTGTAGCATCCTAGTATATCTGCTTGTATAGTTTGCATTATGTCTTGTTTGGTAGTGAAGACCTTGTGGGGGTTCCCAAGGAAGGAAGACCATTTGGGGGTTCCCATGGAAGATATGACCACGTTGGGGTTCCTGTGGCATTAGGTGTAAGACCCTGGAGGTTTTCCATGGCTTCCTTATATGTTGTATGCATGGATTATGAGATATGTGTAGCTTTATAAGCTAATTTGATATGTGTATGTGGTTTGTGTGTGGGGTATGCTCTGAGGTATTCACTAAGTATTAGCTTACAGTTTGTGGATTTGTTTCAGGTACATTGGAGCCCAAGGGCAAGGGCAAATCTTGATGGCGCGGCGTGCACTCTCTCGTACTTTTGTAGGACACTCTTATGTTTGGAATAAAAGTTGTATTTGAATTATTTTTTGAAACCAATTATAACTGGATTTCTTGATATTGGAAATGTGTTTACTTATCTAAAAATGAAAAATTTCTTTGTAAAAAAAATATTGGGTCGTTACAAGTTGGTATTAGAGCCTTGGTTTGAGGGATTCGGGCACACTCTCTGGTGTGCCAGGACTCAAACTAAGGAAATGGTAAACTTTTTTTCAAAAATAACATAAAAAAAGGATTTTAAAAGAAATGAAAAGATGAGAGTGCAACGCGCGTGATCAGCCGAGCCAAGTAAGTAGTTCCCCCATATCTTAGCCATGTTATACTAATATTTGAGCTTTGTTGATCATATGGAACTTGCTATGTGTATGCTTTTAAAATTGTATTCGGTTAGGAGCTTATATCCTAAGAATGATTGATTTGGCCTTATTTCCTATTCCTTGTTAGGTTGTGGTCCTAGGGTAGAATCTTTTATTCGAAAGTCTATTTGATCCTTTTCTGTGTATAATTTGCATGCATAAAGGCAACTTGTCACGATTGGCCTGTTTGATGAGGGTAGAGCAAATCTTAGGACAGCCTAGGATTCGGGTTATGCGGTGGCTTGTGGTATATAATTTATTGTGGGACGAATTGGAGTTGTCAGGTAGAGCTTTGGGGAAAGGTACAGGTAGGTGTGGAAGGTAGTATTAGGCCCGTACTACTGAAAGCACATGACCTATACCCGAACTAGTTCTAGATCTGATAGCTTAAAGGAGGACCGATATGGGAAGATCCCTTATATTGATGTCCTAATTATTATGGTTTATGACATTCCAGTTCAGCATTGTGGTGACGCGATTTGGGACAGGAGGATCAGGATCAGGATCAGGATCCGGATCCGGATCGGCCAGCGGTGTAGAGCCCGTTGATGAGAGGCTGCACGAGATCATTGCAACCGAGGTTACGAAGGGTATCCTTGACGCTACCCCAGTGATCTTTCGGACGGTCAAGGAGGGTATTATGGAGATCATGGAGGAGAAGCTTAGGTCATTCAGAACTGAGATTGCTGCAGGCGAGATCGGAGCCCGAACTCCCTCTTTCCGGGAGTTCAAGGCGTGTGGGGTACCAGAGTTTTTCGGGGCTAAGGACCCCATTGTTAGCCGACGCTGGGTGGCGGATATCTAGAATGCCCAGCGCGCAAGTTCTTGACCGGATGCGGCAAAGGTGGGTTTCGCTTCCTGTATGCTGAGAGATAGAGCCCGAGATTGGTGGGGCGAGGTTACTAGCTAGGTGGCAGCAGCCGGTGTGGCTGAGATGACGTGGGTCGAGTTTGTTAGGCGGTTTAATTTGGAGTTTGCACCACCGATTGAGGTGCAACGAATTGTGACGAAGTTTCATGACCTTCAGCAGACCACCGAGACTATGGCGGAGATCACCTCCAAGTTCCAGGAACAAGCCTTACTGATCCCACAATATGCTACCGATGAGGACATGAGGAGGACACTGTATCATTCCATGATGAGGGATGATATCCGGGAATTTGTGAGCTTCAGAGGGTGCAAAACCCTGAATGAGATGGTGGAGAAGGCACGGGAGAGGGAGATGTAGTTGGACTTCCGCACCATGCGGAAGCCTGAGCAGGCACAGGCAGCAGCAGGTCAGGCTAAAAAGCCTAAGACCTCAGATACATCTAGTAAGGGCTAGCAGGGCCGTGGCCGGTGTGCCAAGTGTGGGACATCTCATGGGGGAGCTTGCCGGGGGTCGAACCCAGTGTGTTAGACGTGTGGTCAGCCAGGCCACGTAAACAAGGACTGCCCCAGGAAGGGATTGATAAGTTTCCACTGCAACCAGACTGGCCATAAAAAGGCCGATTATCCGAGGTTGCAAGGTGGGGGAGGAGCTGTGGCGACGCCTGCGCCAGCCACCTTGAGGATTACCGATGGCCGCCCTGCCAAGGCGGATGTTCCGGCGGTGAAGAGCCGCGCATTTCAGTTGACCATCGAGGAGGCTCGGGCAGCACCAAACGTCGTGGTTGGTATGTATCTATTATTCTTTGCTCATTATGCTTTGTATGGCTTATGTATATATTACTCTTGTATAGGTACCTATTTGGTTAACGGTATGTGTGCTCATGTTTTGTTTGATTCGGGTGCTACTCGATCGTTTGTGTCTCTTGCGCTTAGCAAGAAGTTCCGGGACGCGCCGGGAACTTTGGATTCCCCGCTCGAGCTAGAGATTGCAGATGACCGCACTGTGAGTGCTATGAGGGTGTATCAGGAATGTGTCCTGAATGTGCTTGGTGAGAGGTTTCGTGTCAACCTAGTTTCGATCCCGTTGTGAGGGTTGAAGGTGATTATAAGGATGGACTGGTTGGGGGCCAATGGGGCCATGATTGATTGCGAGCGCCAGTTGATTAGGGTTCGAACCCCAAGCGGGGGAGAACTGGTTATCCATGGTGATAGGGCCTCACAACGGCGAACTCTCTGTTCGGCTGCGAGGGCTAGGAGATTTCTGCAGCGGGGATGTATGGGATTTCTGGCTTATATCTCAGATGCCAGGGTAGAGACCGCGACAGTGGTGGACAGTGTGCCGATTGTACAAGACTTTGGGGATGTTTTCTCCGAGGAGTTACCGGGAGTTCCTCCGGAGAGGCAGGTGGAGTTTCACATCGATTTGGTGCCTGGTGCCGCTCCGGTAGCAAGGGCACCATATCAGTTGGCACCACCTGAGATGTAGGAGTTATCTACGCAGCTTCATGAGTTGCTAGACCAAGGGTTCGTACGTCCGAGCAGTTCCCAATGGGGAGCACCCATCCTTTTCATGAAAAAGAAGGATGGATCACAGAGGATATGCATCGACTATAGGGAGCTGAACTAAATAACGGTGAATAATTGTTATCAGTTACCAAGGATCGATGATTTGTTCAATCAGCTGTGCGTCTTGGTTTTGCAAGATTGATCTTCGGTCGGGATACCATCATATGAGAATTCGGGATGAGGATATACCGAAGACGCCTTTCAGGACTCGGTATGGGCATTATGAGTTCATGGTGATGCCGTTTGGGCTCACCAATGCCCCAACAACATTCATGGATCGTAAGAACAGGGTGTGCATACCGATGTTGGATCGGTCGGTGATCGTTTTTATTGATGATATCCTAGTCTATTCTAAGAGCAGGGAGCAGCATGAGCAGCATTTGAGGGAGGTACTGGAGACCCTGAGGGCAGAGAAGCTTTATGCAAAGTTCTCCAAATGTGATTTCTGGCTGCAGGAGGTACAGTTTTTGGGTCATATCATCAATCAGGAGGGCATTTCGGTTGATCCAGCCAAGGTTGAGGCTGTGATGCGATGGGAAGTGCCGAAGAGCGCATCAGAGATCCGTAGCTTCTTGGGTTTAGCGAGCTATTATCAGAGATTTATCTAGGATTTCTCCAAAATTGTTGTGCCATTGACCCGTTTGACCAAGAAGAATGTGACCTTTCGGTGGGGCACGGATCAACAGATGGCTTTCGAGACCTTGAGACGGAGGTTGTGCGAGGCTCTGATCCTAGTACTACCTGAGGGGTTAGACGATTTGGTAGTATACTGCGACACATCAATTTCAGGGTTGGGTGTTGTACTGATGCAGAGGGGGCACGTGATAGCTTACGCCTTGAGGCATTTGAAGCCTCATGAGGGGAATTACCCCACTCACGACCTGGAATTGGGGGTAGTAGTGTTTGCCCTCAAAATTTGGAGGCACTATTTGTACGGAGTGCGGTGCACCATTTATACGGATCACAAGAGTTTAAAGTATTTGATGGATCAACAAAACCTCAACATGCAACATCGGAGATGGTTAGATGTTCTGAAGTACTACGATTGTGAGATCTTATACCATCATGTGAAGGCCAACGTGGTGGTTGATGCCTTGAGCCACAAGGCGGTAGGTTCCCCGATTGGGAACGTTTGTTTGAGGGTGACCGTGATCTCTCCATTGTTGGACTTGATAAACGAGGCCCAGGTCGAGGGGGTGAAGAAGGAAAACTGGAAGATAGATTCGAGGCCAGTATCCTTTGTTCGTTAAGGATCGTCGTGGTCTTTTGACGCTGTGTGGTCGAATATGGGTACCGATGAATGGATGAGTGAGGCAGAGGATATTGGAGGAGGCACACAAGTCCAAGTTTTCTATTCATCCAGGGGCTACAAAAATGTATAGAGACTTGAGACTGAGTTATTGGTGGCCCTGCATGAAGTGAGAGATCGCCTGTTTTTGTAGAGCGGTGCTTGACTTGTAGGAAGGTCAAGGCCGAGCATCAGCGACTACACAGAAAGGTTCAGCCGCTACCCATTCCCATGTGGAAATGGGAAGATATCACTATGGACTTTATCACGAAGTTACCAAGGACGGCGAGGGGTGTGGATGCCATATGGGTGATCGTAGACAGACTGACGAAGAGTGCCCATTTCATTCCAATATCCGAGAGTATATCCTCGAAGAAGTTGGCTGATATTTATGGCGAGGCACGGGGTGCCCGTGTCGGTAGTCTCTGAGAGGGATGTGCGGTTTTCATCTAGGTTTTGGAAGAAGTTCCACGAGGAACTGGGCACCCAGCTGCATTTTAGTACGACGTACCATCCCCAAAGTGAGAGAACAATCCAGATACTTGAGGATATGTTGTGAGCATGTGTGTTGGATTTTGGAGGGAGTTGGGATACGTATCTCCAATTGGCAGAGTTTTCATACAATAACAATTATCATGCCAGTATCGACCGAGCTCCATTTGAGATGTTATATGGTCGGAGGTGCAGGACGCCGGTTTGTTGGGACGAAGTTGGGCACCGGGTCATGGGGAGCACTGAGGTAGTGCTCTAGACTATCGGGTTGATTCAACAGGTGTGCGACTGTCTGCGGGTCGTGCAGAGCCACCGGAAAAGTTACGCTGATCGGCAGCGGTCGGATCTTGAGTTCCAGGTGGGGGACTTAGTGTTGCTGAAGGTGTCGCCATCGAAGCGGGTAACCAGGTTTCGGAAGAGGGGCAAGCTAGGACCTCGGTATATAGGCCCGTTCAGGATAACGGCCCGGGTGGGCAAGGTGGCATATCACTTGGATCTACCAGAGGAGCTTAGCCAGATTCACAACACCTTCCACGTGTCTCAGCTTCGGAAGTGTGTCACGGACGAGTCCGCAGCCGTTTCGTTGTACGACATTCAGGTGGATGAGAGTTTGAACTATATCGAGAAGCCGGTTGTGATTTTTGATAGGAAAATCAAGGGTTTTCGGAATAAGGAAATAAGATTGGTGAAGGTGCAATGGCAGCACCGAAGAGGCTCTGAATGGACTTGGGAGCTGGAAGAGGAGATGAGAGAGCACTACCCGGAATTGTTTGGATCAACTGACTTCGAGGACGAAGTCTAATTCAAGTGGGGGAGACTTGTAACACCTATTCCAGGTATTCCTTAATTTATGTAAGATCTAGGGTTTTGGTGTGTGGACTCAGCGAGTTGGGAGTCCAACTCGTCGAGTAGAAGTCATTTCAGGGACGCAGAATCTACACCCTCCTCGACGAGTTGGAAGTCCGACTCGGCGAGTAGGCGCTGTTAAGACAAAACCCTAATTTTAGGATTTGCACCATATATAATCTCTTTATGAGCCTTGAGGCTGACCTCCTATCAGCCTCCAAACTCTAAGAACGTCGGTGCTAACGCTAATCCCCATTCTTTACATTTAGTGAGCTAGAGTAACCTTTGAAGCTTAAGAAGAAGGAGATAGTGAGGAGATCCAGCAAACCAAACACTCATCCTTGAGCTTAACCATCTTGGGGACTGTTGTAAGTCTTCAAGACTCGATTTTTATCAAAGAATAAGGCTAGATCATTAGTTTACTCCTCATTTCCTACCCTTCTTGTTGAATGCATGCATAGGATTCAACAAGTTGGCAACTTTATGAATCTCCAGAGCAAAATGTGTTGGCTAAGGTGTCTAAGTCCGTAACTATATTTGGTATGTACTTGACCCGACCCAGCATGGTCCATTTGGGTTGCACTTCACCGAAACAATTTGTATGGATAATATTTTGAGAATAGTATATTTATGATTTATTAATATATTATAAGTTATAATATATTAATATGAAATCATATAGAATTAATTTAGTGATCAAAAGGTACTAGTTAAATATGGACTCTTATATATATATAGAATGAGCCAAGTTCATTTAGGATGGGCTAAGCTTTCATGGATAGTCGATGGAGGTTTTAACCCATGGATCCTATGGAAATGAAAGGTCATGGGTATTAGGGTTTACATGGATGTAACCCTATTCCACCATACTATATAAAGAGGTCTTTGGCACATGAAATGGCACTTGTGTGTGAGTACAAAAGGTGGGCCGATTTCTACTTGGTTCATACTATTCTCTCAATTCTTCCAAGGTGTTTTGGTTATTTGTGATTCCACTTGAGGCATCCACATTATTGGTGCTAGGCTCTCAAGACTCCAAGCAATCAACCATATGAAAAGGTATGGTATTCTACTAAGTTTTAAATTACAAGTACCCCATAACATGCTAGTTAGGTTGAGAACCTTAGAAATGAATATTTGCATGTATAATAGAGAAAACATAGATACAAGGTTTCTAGGGTTGCATGTTCACCATAGGAGTGTTAGAATGCTCAAAACTCATCAGTGGTATCAGAGCCTAGGCTTCTTTTCATTATACCTGATGCAAAATGCTTGAAAAAGTCGAAAAAATGTTCACTATTTAATGGACTCGTCGAGTCCATGGGGGGACTCGACGAGTCCAAGTGAAAACTCATCCTACTCGTCGAGTAGGTTCTTGCACTCAGCGACTAGGAGGCCCTGTGTGCAGATTTTCGAGTTTTGCTGCTGGAAATGGACTAGAATCATTACCCTAAGCTGTTTTGGACTTATAAAACCTGTTTTTCGTGTGGTAATGATTATGCTAATGCATTTTCAATGGTTATTATCAAAATTTCAAGTTTTATATATGTTTATATGATTCTTGAAATTGTTGATATGAATGTTCATACTTATGAGTTTTAGAAGATCATAGGAATTATTTGCAAATTGTTTGTTAGTGTAATTCTTGATCTAAATGCCAATTAATGGACTCCATAACTTGTCATCAAGTTATGGAATTCCAAAAGTCTTTTCTTTAAAACCATTAAAACTCATAAGTTATAGAAATGAAAAGTTTTTGGATAGTTTCAAAACTTGCCCTCAAGTTTTGGAATTTGTAAAGTCACACACTTTAATTCCAAACCCTAGAGTTTTAAAAGTTAAAATTCAACCATTATACTTTATAGTAATATAAGTTAATAATATATATATATATATATATATATATATATATATATATATATATATGTATATATATATATATATATATATATGTGTATAAGATCAAGTCAGTCTTACCGTTAGTAGGCCTCATTCACGAAGCCGGTCTATAAGGAGGGTATAAGGTTGTTGCCTATAAAATGGCAGCTTAGTGGGTGTCCACTCTCACCCACCGCTTCCTTTACTGGTGGAGGATCGTTAGCCGAACGGGTATGACAAAGACAATAATCCTCATTAAAAGTATAATGATTATAAAGTAAATAAATGTTTTATAAATTTCCAATCTTAGTTATTTTAGGAAAATGTGAAAATGGTGCTAACCCATGAAATTACACTTTGTACGTTACCAAGTCGTTGGTGGAGCGTGTGTGGGTAACCGGCACACCAACATGGACTAGTAAGAGTGACAAAGGGTGACTTAATGTTTATCATACATCGGTGGAGAGTGTGTGGGTAACCGGAACATTGATTAGGTGATAATATTAAGGGTACCAAGTTAATTTGCATGGTTATTCACACCCTGTTTGTGATCCTCGTCATCCTAGTCACAAACTTGAGAGGGCACAATGGAGATTTAAACATGCCATTGAAAAGTTCAATGAATCTCAAAAGATCTAGGAGTTTCAATCCAATTAAAACCTAATAATTTATTTCGTTTTTCATGGTGGAAATTGTTGAATCGTCATTCACCTACCTTCAAATATTTCATAGCTTGGAATACGACATCCCTCTTCCAAGTTATGAAGTATTGTGTTGGGTCCTAGCCTTAATATTACATTTGGGTGTCTTATTAAGGATTCTATATCTAATCTAAACTTGTCTTTCTTCTTTTCAGATGTCTTCCAACAATGTTGCTTCTGGCTCAAACCCTACCAGCTCCTTCTCTCTCATGAATCTTTGTGGGAGAGTCATCTTTGATGGTTCAAATTTTAATGATTGGATCAGGAACATCAGGATGGTCACGCGTTACAAGGACAAAGAATATGTCCTTGACAAAGAGCTAAAGGAAATTGATGAGTCTACTGCTACTTCAGGACTCATGAGAGAGATGCCACCAAGGTGGCATGTATCATGTTGGCCACAATGATAGCTGAACTCCAGAAGTCCTATGAGGACTTTTACCCTTTTGAGATGCACATGGACCTGATGGACAGATACCATCGGAGTGCTCGTCAAGAGAGGTATGAAATCTTCTCTTCCATGATAACAACCTGAATGAAGGATGGTGAACCCATCACGGGCCACATGCAGAAAATGCAAAGGTTTGTGGCCCATTTGCTGAAGTTGAATGTGAACTTCCCCGAGGAGTTGGCTATTGATATCATATTGCACTCCTTACCTACTTGTTATGATCAGTTCCGAATGACCTATCACATGAACAAAGAGGAGGTCACACTCAGCAAACTTCAAGGACTTTTGAAGACCGCCGAAAGTGGTCTCAAAGGTAAATCGATTGTTACTACTCTTACTCCTAACTCCTTCCCTGTTATGGCAATTGGGCAAAGTAGAGGGAAAAAGAGGAAAACCCCTTAGAAGGTTACCAAGGGAAAGTCTCTTGATGGCTCATCTTCGAGTGGAACCAAAGGTGGTTCTGTCACTCCTTCCAACCCAAAGGAAGCTGAATGCTTCTATTGTCATGATAAGGGGAACTGGAAACGAAACTGCCCCAAGTACGTGCAAGATGTTAAGGATGGGAAGGTCAAACCTACCCATGCAGGTATTTACACTATATTGTCTAATAACTCAGCGCATACTAATTCTTGGGTCGTTGATACAGGTTGGGGTATTCATATATGTTCTGATTTGCAGGGCCTAAGAAGAAGTGAGGATGTGGAGCACGGAAAAATTAAAGTCAGATGATAGTTGCGAGTCTTGTTTGCTTGGAAAAATGACAGTCACCCTTCACTGGTACTTGTGCTAGGGGTGAAGGTTTGTTGGACCTCATACATACAGATGTGTGTCGACCCTTCAGAACCGCCACAAGGGATGCTAACCGCTTCTATGTAACTTTTACTAATGATTACAGTAGATGTGGTTATGTCTACTTAATCAAGCATAAGTCAGAAACCTTTGAAAAGTTCAAAGAGTTTAAACAGGAAGTGGAGAATCCGCTGGGCAGGTACATTAAGTTGCTCCGATCCTATCGAGGAGGAGAGTATCTTAGTACAGAGTTCCTTGACTATCTTAAGGAATGTGGAATTGTTTCACAATTGACACCTCCCAGAACACCACATCTTAATGGTGTGGCTGAGAGGCGTAATCGAACCTTGTTAGACATGGTTCGTTCCATGATCAGTCGAGCTTCGTTACCAATATCATTTTGGGGGTATGCCTTAGAGACTGCCGCCAATATCCTTAATCTAGTCCCTACCAAGAAGGTTGCCAAAACACCTCACGATATGTGGACTGGGAAAGTTCCTAATTTAGACCACATCAAGATTTAGGGTTGCGAGGCTTTCGTGAGACGTGAGACTCAGGACAAGCTCGAACCTCGTAGTGAGCAGTGTATTTTCATCGGCTACCCACATAAATCCTTTGGTTACCTCTTCTACAAACCCAGTGAGAATGTCATCTTTGTGGCAAGGAGAGGGGTCTTTCGAGAGAGAGAATTTATAAGCCAAAGAAACAGTGGGAGGAAAATTGACCTTGAAGAGCTTCAAGAGTCAAGTGGTGAAGGAACCTCAAACCCTAGCAATCAACCTGAGGAGGAAACTCCTGTTGAATCAACTGATGAGTATGTACCTCTGTGGTGTTCCACTAGAATTAGGAATACACATGAGCATTATTATGGTTTCCATATTACTGCTTAAGGTGATACATTTAGCAGTGATAGTACACTGGTAAATTTGGATGAACCTAACAGCTATAGGGAAGCCATGGCAGGCCCCGAGTCTGCTAAATGGAAAGAGGCTATCGATAGCGAGATACAGTCCATGTATGACAATCAAGTTTGGAACTTGGTTGACAATGTATCGGGCCGTAAGATAGTCGGGTGCAAATGGATCTTCAAGAAGAAGACCGACATGGATGGGAAAGTGCACACTTATAAAGCACGAGTGGTTGCGAAGGGTTTCACTCAAACTCAGGGAGTTGACTGTGATGAAACCTTCTCACCAATAGAAAAGATTAAGTCTATTAGGATTATGCTAGCCATTGCTGCATTTCATGATTATGAAATATGGCAAATGGATGTCAAAACCGCTTTCCTTATAGTAAAGTTGGCTGAGGATGTTTACATGAGTCAGCCAGAGGGTTTTGTCAGTGCAGAGTACCCTAATAGAGTGTGCAAGCTTGAGAAATCCATTTATGGATTGAAATAAGCATCTCGCAGCTAGAATCTTTGTTTTGATGAGAAAGTCAAAGAGTTTGGTTTTTCGAGAAGCGAAGGTGAGTCCTGTGTATATGTCAGAGCTAGTGGGAGTATAGTTAGCCTTTTGGTACTGTATGTGGATGACATACTACTCATAGCAAATGACATCCCAACCTTGCAGGAGGTTAAGTCATGGCTTGGGAAGTGTTTTGCTATAAAGGACCTTGGAGAAGATACCTATATCCTAGGGATAAGGATATTAAGAGAAAGGAGTAAGAGACTAATTGGACTTCGTGAAAGCACCTATGTGGACAAAGTGTTGAAAAGATTCAACATGCATAATTCCAAGAAAGGTAACTTACTGATCCAGCATAATGCCAAACTGAGCAAGGCTCAGAGTCCGAGTACAGAGGCTGAGATAGATGAGATGAGCCGATTACCATATGCTTCCGCTGTTGGCTCGACCATGTATGCTATGACTTGTACCCGCCTTGATCTGGCCTTTGCTTTGAGCATGGTCAACATATATCAGGGGAATCCTTGCAAAGCTCACTGGACTGCGGCGAACGAGAGTACAAGATTGATGCGCAGGGAGAAGGTTTGAAAGCTCAAACCTTGAGTGAATGCTTAAGATCAATGTCTGCTTGCTAATAAATGTTCAAGTCTTAGATAATGAGTTCAATAAATGATCAAGTCATGAAGTGAAGAATGGTATTAAATGATCAAGGTAAAGCTAATAAATGAAGAACAAGAAGAATGTTTAAAAGAAGTTTAAAATAACTTAGTAAATGCCAAAAGTTGCATGAGTGATCCGTTGTAGACTTTGCATTGAATACTCCTATAAATAGGAGAGAATGTCACAGCGAATTATCTAAGTAACTTACATATGACTGGACAATAGAAATGTTTCTGACATTCTGATTGTCTAATACAACAAAAGACTAAGTCCTATGAAACGTTACATCAATACAAAGACAGAGATAATAAATGACAAAAGACAAAACATATTGATTTCAGATCAGCATCCATTCCGGACATGAAAGTCATTCCGGAATGTCTTTTCTTCCTGAATCCTCTTCACTTCTTCGACTCCGAACAGACTCTAGAGCATTCATCCTCTTCGGAACTACCACCCTTCGGAATATGAACTTAGGATTGTTAGAGGTTCACTTTCAGGTTCCAACAATCTCCCCCTAAGTGAACTTAGCAATACATTCTTCTTTACATCACTTCTTCCTTGATGAAGGTGTAGGTCCTAAACAACCATTCTCGCACTTCGATGTACCAGGTCAATTGACTTACAAACTTTGCCTTGAACTGTTCCGGAGCATCAGACTTGGATGCACGCGAAATATATTTCTTCAGAGCTTTGGTTGGAACCAGATGTTTGTCAAGGACTAGGAAGAAGTCCTTCTTGTTTGATTTTCTTGTAGTGTAGACAAACCCTAGAACTAGTTCTTCGATTGGGCCATCGGCAATGAGTTCAGCTTCTGGAAGAACGAAGTCGATTTTAGCAATGAACTGCTTAGTTCCAAACAGATGTGCAAGCTCACAGTCATGTCTGGAAAATTCCGCAACATAGTCTTTCAAGAAACCAAGAGCAGCGTGATAAGCACCCATACTGATGTCATCCTTTTGATTTTCTCTGAAGTAGGCCACCAAGGTGAGGATGTCATTAGGATTCATTGAAGGAAAATCCGCATCGGTAACGGTCCGAGGAGTTGGCTTGTTCCGGAGGAGGTGAAAACGAATCAGTGGACAGTGGAGATCAAATTTCACAAGCATTTTCCTTCCGAAGCCTTGAACTTTGGTAATTCTCTTCCTTGTCCACACTTCCTTCAGAGGTTGTGCGTGCTTGGAATAGAATGTTTTGAGCCTTTCTCGTTCAGTTCGGATGATCATCTCTGGATCGCCATTAGGATGAAGTGGAGCAAACTTGATGTAGAATTTGTTGTACTGAGAGAGAGGAAGATCAAGCTATTCGAGATCATTGGAGGGAAGATCATAATACATGACTGGAACAATATCACGATCACGAATGATGCCTTCAAGGCAAAGAGGAGATATCCCATACATCGGATCGGGGCTATCTTTGAGAGCTTGGATCTTGATGCTTTCCTCTAGTGCCTTGTTGATTTCATCCTGAGACCATCCTTGTTTTTGTTTTCAAGGAGGTCCGGAATGAATGGCTAGTTGCTCGGCAGTCATTGTCTTCTTCCCTTTGTCATTCTTCTATAAGGCATATATGATAAACTGCAAGTTTTCATAAACAACATATTCCGGAGTGGGATTCGGAAGAGGTTCTTCCGGAATGTCAGCAAGGTTCCGGAGAGGAAAGCCCTGGTCAATTGGAGCTATTTTTGGTTCCGGAATGGGAGGAAGGACTGAAGGAGTGGCCCAGAATGCTTGAGCAGTCAACAACGATTTAGCCTTAGCCATTTGGATTCCGAAACAGAGAGCATGAAGAGAGGATGGCCAAGAAACAGCAGACCAGATCCTCTTTTGCTCATCCGTTATTTCCTTTGGAGCGGTCACCTTCGGAGCTTGAAGACCAAGAACTCCCTTAGGAGCGTCATTCAGAATATATTCGTCATCTTCATCACTCACTTCTCCCTCATTTCTTTTCAAATGAGAGACGGAAAGGACCTGTACTTCATCATCTCCTGAATCTTCTTCATCTCGGAGAGCGAACTGAATGGAAGGTTTCCATGGCTGACTTGGTCCTTCTCCCCCTCTTGCATTGGAGATCCGGCGGGCCGGTGCAAGCATCAAGGAGTCTTTCATCTCTTCAAATTTCTCAAACACATTTTGAAGTCCAGTGTTGAGTTGGCGTGTCAGATTATCGTATGCTTCGGAGGTAGGAGCTTGAGATGAGAGGTGATCAAACAGATAAGCAAGAACACCTAGTATCTCATAAATTTTTTTGGAAGGCATGTCAACAAAATTCCATGTGGATCTGAGCAGTTTGATGAGGACCTGCTGGATAATGAGATTCATTGCAACCTTTTTCTTTATCTCCTTCTCCAGCCTCTGGATTTGCTTCTCATGACGAATATGAGTCTACTTAATAAGTTCGTTTGTAGCAGACACCAAGTCGTCATGGACTTTTAGCATCGTAGTAATTGTAACCAGGTAATGTTCCACCGAAGCGTCGTATTTTGCTTCAACCTCCTCCATAGACCGTTTGAGCCGGAGAGAGATAAGATGATCAAGTTGGGCTTCTTGTTCCGCAACTGAAGGTCCGGACTGCTGAGATATGGACTGAAGAATAGCATCAAGCTTTGAATCCAGTCCGGAAACCTTCTGATCAATCTTGTTGTTGAGCTCGGTCACAGAGGTTTCAATAGAGAAAACCTTCTTCAAGGTATCTGACACATTGGTTTGTATATCGAGAAGAGCAAAAGGATCAATGTAGTTACCCGCAGTGGATCCGGTGTCAGACACATTGGTTTATTGTGAGGGGACTTTGCTTGATGAGAGAATGGATCAACGGATGGGCCCGACTTAGTTGCAGCATCGTCTTCATGAATCTTCATGTCTGAGTTGGAGCCACCATCCGGATCGGTCGATGAGGTGGATCTGAAGTCATAGGAAGACTTGGATGCGGATGGCTTAGATGGAAAATGAGTTGAAGCCTTGAAGGTGTAGTCCGGAACTGTTCTTGCTTCATCTTCTAGCATAACTTCTTCAGAAAGCTCTTCAACGTCAGGATCAATTTGAAAAATGCCTTAATGAGTAGTAACAGGCGGTTGTTCCGAAGTGAGTTCTTTATCTGCATCATCATCAGTGGGAGGAACGAAGGGCATGTTGCTTTGGATTGCCCTGTTCCTCATGGAGATAAGAGTTGACTCCACTTGAGCTCTGGTCAGGTCCGGACGCCTTGATATAGCCCTGTTGACAAAATCTTCCCATTTGGGATCATTAGCTCCTTGTCGTCCTGTACACCTTCCGGGTATCAGACCTGTTAAGGCATCCGAAATCGGAGGGACAGCTCCAACTTCGGAATGCTTGGGGTCCAGAACAGGGGTTCCGGAGTGTGTGTGTGTTGAAGAAACAATGGGATTATCGTAAGTGACTCGAGGGTTTGTTCCAGGGTGGTGCAAGGAACTATGGTCAACACCAGCATCACCCTTTTGGGAGGGTGAGGGTTGATTATGTGGAGACTCCCCGTGAGTGTGTGCACGTGTTTTTGAATCATCGAGGGATACCTCGGACGAGTGGGCAGGTGGGGTGTTCGGATGGCCAGAATCAGCCGGAATGTCATGGATTCCTTCCAGTTGAGAGGAAGAACTGACTTTGGATTTCTTTTTTGCCGTGAGATTGGTGGGAGAAGTCTTCCGTTTAGCAGACTTTTTAACTTTAGCTCCGGACTTGGAGGGGTTGGCCTCATCCGAGATGGGTTCAACTGGGACTGGGGCAGGTTGTGTCGGGTCAAACACAACCGAAGTCGCCATGTGAAGTTTGAGATTATCATAATCGGATGGAATGCGGGCCAACATGTGGTCCAGAAGATGTCTGACCGGACCAAAGGACGATTTGTCCGGAATACAATAGGCCTTGACAATTTCAAAATTAACAAATACCTCAGGAGGAATGGTGTTCACCGACATTGGTACATTTAGCTCCTTGAAGATTTGTTGGATGGTCAGACCCTGAAACCTAGGGCACGAGATTTCATTCTTTGTCCTTTTGGTGGCAAACTTGTAGAAGTCTTTCCATAGAACCTCCGGAAGGTCCACCGCTTTATTGCGTCCGGAGTAGATACTGTAAACCACGTTGAGCCAATCCTTGATGAGTGTGTCCGTTCCCCCATGCTTTCCAGACAAACCTCTGATAATGAAGTGCATGAGCACAGTCCAGAGTCCGGACACTGCAGATTTCCGAAAGTCTTTTTCCTTGAAGTCTTGGTTGTACCCAATGTAGGTCAGGAACGTCTGAAACTCTTCAGACGTTGGTTCTTGAACTTTAAAACCCTTTGGGTTTGGTTTGACGCCAATCACCTTGAGAAAGGTTGATTTGTAGATAGGAACCGTTCTATCACCGACAATGGTGGTCTCTAGTGTACCGTCTTCATGTTTGATGCTCGTGAAGGCTCGATGAAGATGGTAAAGTGGTAGTGGTGGTTCAGGAGTTTTGGTGAGGGGAATCGCAATGGGATTATTTGCGATGAACTCGATCATCACTCTGATAGATTCATCATAGTCCAGAGGGTTCAAAGAGAACAGTTGTGTAGTGTCTCTAAGAAAGGGTTTTGATCAGTAGCAGAAGACGAGGAACCTTTCGAACCTTTCGAACCCTTGGTGGTTTTCTTTCTGGCAATCGATTTCCTTGGGGTTGAGGTAGTTTGAGCAGGTTCTTGTGAAGACACCATTGTTGTAGGTTATGAGTTCTTTAAGAACACAAAGAACAGTTGAGAGAATTTGGGAGATTGGGAGTTTTGAGAGTGTAAAGAGGTAAAAAGGGGGTTTAAATGGGTATTTATAGGTAAGGGAAATGGGTCGGGTCAGAAAAGTGATGATGAGGATCCGAAAACGAAATGATTTGCATTAAATGTTTTACCACTTTTTGGGGGATGAGGTGACATGGGAGGGGAAAGGTTGAATGGATCGAAACTGAAAATGGAAAAACCAACCGGCGATTCGATGTTTGCTTTTAGAAGACGTTCAATCGTGGCATGAAAATAGAGGTTGATAGGATAAGGATCCTTAAAAGTAGCCGTTGCTGACGATTTATCTTATAACCCTTTGGAATTCCGGATGAGTGAGTGCGGATAGATTATGATCTGGAAGGTAAAGCGGTGAGTCCTGAAACATCTTCTTTTGAACCAGTTCCGGAATGAGAAATAATCTGGAGTAGGTTGGTGATTCCGGAGCCTAGTAGAGTCCGGTTTGAAATTTAAAATTCCGGAGAAAGAGTTTAACATTCCGGAGCAAAAGATCCGGAGCAAAGTTTGAAAATTTCCGAAGCAGAAATAAACTTATAATCTATAATTTGATGATCGAGTCGATTCTATAATTATAAGTTCATTTCATACCGGACCAGACCGGAATAGGTTTATATACATTCTCATTGTGAGAAGGGGTCATTTGAGCGTATCTAAATAAATACTATGTTTAGATATGAATCATTATTCCAAAATGAAGATTTTTGATTTTCAAGAAAATGACTTTGAAGAAGTTTAAAAAACCTTGAGAGAGGTTCCGGAACAAGAGTTTGTGAAAAACTTCCGGAGTGAATTTTGAGAGAAATTCCGAAGTATAGAGGGTAATACCTTTCCGGAGTGGAATTCCGAATGCAATCATGAAGTATATTCTGAGATGACAATTCGAGCACTATAACAAGGTGGACTTACAATGGTAAATAATCAGGATGAACTGCATAGCTTTAAAAAATCAAGTGTAGGTCAGAAATAAAGATAAGTAAAACAATCCTAAGTATTCCGAGAGAAAGTAGTTCCGAGATTAAAAGATTTTGAGATTGGAACGATATTTCTTTCAAATACGTCTATCAAAGAGAACAAGTCTCTTTAAAGAACTGAGGATTTGGTATCATCATACCCATCTTGTTGAGAAAACCATTGAATTTGGTTTCGTCTAATGCATTGGTAAAGACATCAGCAATCTCATCGTCAGATGGAACAAAAATGAATTCAATGTTACAATTAAGTACATGATATTTTATGAAATGGTACCTTATATCGATGTGCTTGGTCATTGAGTGCTGAATTGGATTGTGAGAAATCGCAATGGCACTTTGAGAGTCACAATAGATAGGAATATGTTGAAAGCAGTAACCATAATCCAAGAGTTGAGATTTCATCCACAGAACCTGAGATGTACAGCTGGCAGCAGCAATGTATTCGGCTTCGGCTATAGAGAGTGTAATGCAGTTCTGTTTCTTGGATGACCAAGTGACCAAATGATCACCTAAGAATTGACAGCCACCTGAAGTGCTTTTTTTATCAAGTTGAAGACCACCATAGTTTGAATCTGAATAGGCTTGAAGTATGAAGCTCTCATTTGATGGATACAAAATTTCGAGACTCTTTGTACCTTTGAGGTATCGGAAAATTTGTTTCACAGCCAAAAGATGAGACATCTTTGGGTTGACTTGAAATCTGGCACATAAACATGTTGAAAACGTGATATCCGGACGACTTGTTGTGAGATAAAGTAGGGATCCAATCATTCCACAGTACTTCTTTTCATCAACAGGAACACCCGAAGGGTCGGCAAAGATATTGTGTCCAAAGCCCATTGGTACTTTGGCTGAGGCACAGGTGTCCATTGAGTATTTCTTGAGGAGTTCCGAAATGTACTTCTCTTGATGAATGAAAATGCCTCTGTTGGTCTGTTTGACCTGGAGGCCAACAAAGAAGCTTAATTCACGATTCATGCTCATTTGAAATCGATTGATTATCAGCCTAACAAAGTTAGTAACCAAAGATGAATGCGTAGATCCAAAAATTATGTCGTCCACATTAATTTGTACCAGCATGAGATGCTTTCCATTTGATCTTCGGAACAGAGTAGGATCCAAAATTCCTCTTTGGAAACTGGATCGTTTGAGAAAATCAGCAAGGGTCTCGTACCATGCGCGAGGAGCTTGTTTGAGGCCATAGACTGCCTTCCGGAGTTTATAGTAGTGATTCAGAAATGCTACATTGATGAATCTGGGAGGCTGTTGAAGATATACTTCGGTGTCAAGTTCGCCATTAAGAAAAGCACTTTTAACATCCATTTGGTAAACTTTGAAGCCTTTATGAGCAACATAAGCAAGGAAGATTCTGATAGCTTCAAGTCGTGCAACAGGAGCAAAGGTCTCGTCGTAGTAGAGCCCTTCAATTGGAGTAAAACCTTTAGCCACCAGTCTTGCCTTATTTCGGATGATAACTCCTGCATCGTCTAGCTTGTTGCGAAATACCCATCTTGTACCGACAATGGGATGCTTCGGAGGAGGAGGTACGAGAGTCCATACTTCATTTCGGTCAAATTCTTCCAGTTCTTCTTGCATGGCTGTGATCCACTTAGCATGCTCTAATGCTTCATTGATGGATTTGGGTTCAACCATGGATATGAATGCTGAGAAATGACATTCATTTTGGATACTTGTAGCCAAACGAGTTTGTACACCAGCATTGAGGTTTCCAATCACCTGGTTCGGAGAATGATCTTTGGTCCAGACATGTAACCTTGGAAATTCTTAAGCAGCAGACGATCCGATATCAGCAATAGGATTGAGTTACTCCCCCTGAATGATTTGAATATTGGGATGATGTTCCCCCTGAACTTCTGAACCAGAAGGGAACTCAAAGAAATTTTCATTTTCATCAATGTTGAGAGGATTTGAGTCATCGAAATCAGCAACTGCATCTTGGATGCCATCCACATTTGATTCAAGAGAGGGATTAGAATTATTCTCCCGCTCAACCTGAGAAGGTTGAAACGGTTCGGAATCAAATGGAGGGAGGCTTGGGATCGTACCGGAGACATTTTGTGTGACTGGAGCTTGTGAAGTAGGAATTCGAATGAGAGTTGGTCTTGACCGAGATTCCGAATCAAGAGCGGTTTCGGAAGGACCAAAGAGAGTTTTAAAGTCAACCTCTAGAATTATTTGAGGGTTTGGACATCCGGGCAGAGGAGCATCAGACTCCATAATGTGAGTTGTAATGTGAGGCGGGGCAGATTTCTGAACGAAGTTGTCATCGAAAGTAATGTCAAAGCTTTCTTCCATAACACGAGTTCTCCCATTAAGAACTCTGTAAGCTTTCGATTTTGTAGAGTACCCAAGGAAGATGGCTTCATCAACTTTAGATTGAAACTTGGTAAGCTGATCACGGTTGTTCTTGATGAAGCATCTGCATCCGAAGACATGTAAAAACAAGATTGTTGGCTTCCGACCATTCATTGCTTCGTACGGTGTCATGTTGAGGCATCGATTGATGATACTCCGATTTTGAATGAAGCAGACAGTGGATACAGCTTCAGCCCAAAGATAGAGTGGTAAATTTGTGAAGTTCAGCATGGATCGAGCAGCTTCAACGAGAGTTCTATTGCGCCTTTCGACTACACCGTTTTGTTGTGGAGTATAGGGAGGTGAGAAGTTAAGGTCGATTCCTTTTTCTGCGAGAAATTTCTCAATGGTGGAATTAACGAATTCCGATCCATTATCACTTCGGATTCTACTGACTGGGAGTTTGATAAGAACTTCTATTCCTTTGATAAAATTGATGAGCTCAGAGGCTGTTTCGGATTTCAGCTTTAGGAAGAAGGCCCAAGTGAACCTTTTAAAATCATCAACAATCACAAGAATGTATTTCTTATGATGAAGACTTGCTACAGTGGATGGTCCACAAAGATCAATGTGTAGAAGCTCCAATGGTTCCGAAATAGACTTTTCGATAATAATAGGATGACCCTTCTTCGATTTCTTACCACACTCACAAGCAGCACACAAATGATCATTTTCGAATTTGAGAAGAGGTAAACCTCTCACCATTTCACCGGATACATGATCATTTATGTACCGAAAGTTCAGATGAGTGAGCCTTCGGTGCCATAACCAACTGACGTCAGGAATAGCTTTGGAGAGAAGGCAGAGTTGCGGTTTGCCAATAATCATGTTGATGTTAAGCGGGTACATTTTCTTGTTGCGAAGCGACTTTATTAAACACTCTTTCCAGTCTGAAGCCATTACATAGTTGTACTTTTTGCAAAATTCCACATGCCGATTTGAATCAGTGAGCTGAGCAACACTTATCAAATTATGTTTCAAATCAGCTACATATGCCACGTGTGAAATAGAGAAGTTTCCATTGGTGAGAGTCCCATAACCACGAATTTGAGAGTTGGAGTTGTTGCCATACGTCACATAACCAACATTTGGAGAAAGCTTTAAATCTCGCAGAAACTCTTTCAGCCCCTTCATGTCCATGGAGCAAGCACTATCAATATACCATATTGTTTCTTGCTCTGAAGCACAAAGTGCCTACAAAAACAGTGAGTGATGGTGTTTTTAGGCTCTGGATTAGATTTTGGGACATGGGCACGGGCTTTGGACTTTGATTGTGACTTAGGAACAACCTTGTGTTTCTGGGTCGTATTCTTTGAATTCTTTGTAAACAGACAAAAGGCTAATGTCTTGTCATCTATCCAGTAGTCATATTCAATGACTTGAGGGTTCCGAACTGGCTTCTTCGGACCTTTGACATCCGGAGTGTTGGTAACTTTTGTCACCTCCGGAATCGGTGTTGCATGAATGGGAGTTTTGACTTTCCACACAAGATTTTTCTTTGAAGATTTTGAAACAGTTGTTTTCTTTGAATTTATGGATTTCATTGATGACACATTGGTTTTTGAAAATTTGGGTTTAAAAATTGTGCCATCAGATTTTGCAATAAAAACGGATGAAACAGTTCGAGGTTCCGGTGAAGTGTTTCAGATGGTTTTGGCAGTGACATGACCTAGAGACCGAGTAAAGCTAATGACTTTCTTAGTTTCTACCTTAGCAAGAGGTTCGGAAGGTCTTTTGAGGATCCTAGTGGGAACAAAAGAGTTTTGACTAGGAGTTAATGCTTTAGAATTCCGGGATGAACTTGGTTTAGAGTTAGCAAGGAACCTGGATTTTGTCTAGTCTTAACTTCCTTTTTATGAGTGTTTCAAGCTTCTACTTTGGGATCTACAATATCCTTCCTATTCAACATTGGTTTTCTCTTAGGATGATGTGAGGATTTTGAGGTTTGTCCTTCAGATGGATTCCTAAACTCAGGAGTAATGGGAACCGATTTAGCTTTTGAAACTACTAAGGAATCCGATTCGCAGGAATCAGAGGACACACAGCTTGAGACTTCAACTTTATCATCTAAGGATGCCCATACAAACTCAGAGGCAGTGGTTTCAGTTGTCTCCGGAATAATGTCCTCAATCACACAATTGTTTACGTGATTACTTCTAGGAACATAGTCTACACAATTTGGAAGACTATAATGAAATTCCGAGGTCCGATTTAGGTCCAGGTTTATCAGAGGCGGAAGAGACGTGGAATCAGGACACCTGACAACTATTGGTTTGAACTCATGAATTAGGGACTTAAAATTGTCAGTAGTCTCCGGAAGTGGTAACAAGGGAGAAACATGGGTGTCCGAATGTTTAATGTTCGGAACCTCTCCCATGAATGTCAAATTTTGTAATTCCTTCAGGGGACTAGAAATTGGTTTCGGAAACTCGCTTCCGAGACCAGGTGCTTTTGACCATGGATGACGAAAATTGTGAGTCATCCGAATGTCCGCTTCAAGCATGTCTACAGAGTTATGCAAAGCATCTATCTTAGCATTAAGACGTTTGTTATCATAAATCAAAACATTGCGTTCAGAATAGGTGATTTCACATTTATCTTTCGAAATGATACATTCATCTTTTGACATTACAAGTTCATGCTCTAAAGACTCGATTTTCAATTTCTTATCCTCATAACGTAACCTAAGACGACTTAGTTCACAGTCCTTCTTCTCACTGGCTTCTATGGCAGACTCATAGGCTTTATAGATGGTGTTCATATCTGTTTGGATTTGGGTCAGATAAGGTTCACAAAGAGGCAAATAAAAATTATTAATATAGATCATAGATTTTACCTGCTGAACGATGCTTCGACCTGGTGGATCATTGGTGGCCACGTAGCAGTAGTGAGGTTCAAAAACATCATCTTCATCTTCTGACCCAGAAGACCAATACACTTCATCACATTCAACCGTTTGTCTTGCCATCAGATACATATTCCTTCCAGTTACCATGTCATCATCATCCCCAGATGACCAATATCCTTTAACATCTCTTGAAACCGTTGTAACAAAGGCTTTCTCACTTTCAACCATCTCTTTTGCTCTTCGGACAAAGTAGGCAGAGTCCTTGACTTTTGGTTTTTGTGGAGCATCAGCCAGGCAATCTTTGGAAAAATGATTTGCATCTCCACACTTATGACACACAATCTTTGGTTTGTCCGATTTGGAATTCTGAGAGGATTCCGGAGCAGAGTTCGGTTTAGATAGGTTCGGTTTGTAAGCAGGAGGATTTTCGGAAGTTGGTTTAGGTTCCGGAGCTGAATATGGTTGAGTATTGTTCTGGTGAGGAGAATTGAATCTATTTTGGTATGGTTTGTAAGAAGGATTGAACGGACGTTTGTACTTCATTGAGAGTAGAGCGAACTCCTGTTGGAAACGTAGTTCTGAATCCATGGCTTCAGAATCATGAGTAGGATAGATTTGTGTGGGTAAGGTAGGTGCGGATGATTGAACCAATGGAACAATGGGTTTGAAAGGTTCCGTTGTAGATGAGTTCGGAATGGTTGATTCGAAGGAACTGACGAGGGCAAGAGAACCTCCGGAAAGTTCCCTTATGGTTTGAGCGACATTTGACTCATGTCCTTGAAGTTCATCAAAAAGTTGATAGAGCTTTAACTTTTTCAATGAACCATTGCTTTGTAGACAAGATTTTACATTTCCCCATCCTTTGCCAAGACTGTTTATGAAATTGAGATTGTACTCCAAAGGAGTTCGGGCAATCCCATGAGCAGTCGTGTTGTTGACAACGATTCGGTAACGGTTGGAGGCTGAGGCCACTGATTCACCAGGAGTGGCGGTGAAGGTATCAAAATCGTTGACAACTGAGGTGAGGCGCTTGTCGTTCATATTTTCTGAACCTACAATCAGGTCCTGAAGAGTGTTCCAAATCTCTTTCGCTGATTTGCACAGCTTGATATGCTCAAAGAGTGAAGGAGGAACACCAAACACCATTTTTGAGAAAGCAATCTGATCAGCATGCAGCTTCTCGATGTCATCTGCAGTTAGAGGAGCTGGACGAGTGTTCATCTTCTCGCATGAGTTGAGCAGCTTCATCTCTTACGACTGTTCTTACAGGAACATGAGGACCTTCTTTGACGGATTTCCAGATTTGTTCAACTTTATCTTTGGCCAATAAAAATCTTTCCATTCTAAGTTTCCGATGATCATATTCTTCCACAACTAGTAATGGGGCACGAGTAGGGCCACCCACACTATTTACGATATGCATTGAAATCATTTGCTGAGGATTAGAAGCAGCCATTGAAGTTAAGATATCTTCAAGCTAAAGTGGTATATAGAAGAACTTTTATCCTTATCACAGAAATTGTTGAGATACCAAAGTAAATTCAAACCAACTATAATCTGATCTTATGGATTGAAAGGACAACCACTCAAGCTCTGATACCAATTGAGAGTACATGATCGATGCGCAGGGACAAGGTTTGAAAGCTCAAACCTTGAGTGAATGCTTAAGATCAATATCTGCTTGCTAATAAATGTTCAAGTCTAGACTGGAAAGACTAGTCAAGTCTTAGATAATGAGTTCAACAACTGATCAAGTCATGAAGTGAAGAATGATATTAAATGATCAAGGTAAAGCTAATAAATGAAGAACAAGAAGAATGTTTGAAAAAAGTTTGAAATAACTTAGTAAATGCCAAAAGTTGTATGAATGATCCGTCATCGATTTTGCGTTGAATACTCCTATAAATAGGATAGAATGTTACAGCGAATTATCTAAGGAAGTTAATCGGACTGGACAATAGAAATGTTTCTGACACTCTGATTGTCTAATACAACAAAAGACTAAGTCCTATGAAACATTACATCAATATAAAGACAGAGATAATAAATGACAAAAGACAAAACATATTGATTCCGGATCAGCATCCATTTCGGACATGAAAGCCATTCCGGAATGTATTCTCTTCCTGACTCCTCTTCACTTCTTCGACTCCGGACAGACTCCGGAGCATTCATCCTCTTCGGAACTAGCACCCTTCGGAATACGAACTTAGGATTGTTAGAGGTTTACTTTCAGTTTCCAACAATGAAGAACATTCTCAAGTACCTGCAGAGGAATAAGGACTGGGTCCTTACCCTTGGTGGGAGTGATGACTTGAGAGTAGTGGGGTATAGTGATGCTAGCTTTCAGACTGATAGGGATAATTTCCGCTCTCAGTCGGGCTGGGTCTTTACCATGAATGGCAGAGCAATTACCTGGAAAAGTTCCAAGCATGAGACAGTAGTTGATTCGACATGTGAATCAGAGTACATAGCAGCGAGTGAAGCGGCGAAGGAGGCAATATGGCTGAGGAACTTCATCGGAGACCTTGGACTTGTACCAGCTATAAAGGATCCTATGGAGATTTTCTATGATAAAAATAGTGCAGTTGCCTTAGCCAAGGAACCGAGAGATCATGGCAGATCCAAACACATTGACAGAAAATATCATTTCATAAGACACACGATAGAAGAAGGACTCCTCGTGGAAAAGAGGGTATCGTCAGAAGAGAACCCAACAGATCCCCTCACGAAGGGACTGACTAGGGTTAGGCATTTGCAACATGCAAGGCGCATCGGGCTGAAGGACGATATTAGTTTTACAGATCAGATAGCTATTTATGAAACTTGTAAAATGTAAATGTCATTCGATGATTAAATAAAAGTTGTTTATTTATAAGTAAGGTGTTGCTATCTTGTGTCAATCGTTTATTATTGTTTCAACTTTGCATGTTTTTACTTCCAGAATAATTACTTTATTCAAACTCTCCACAGTCAGTCATATGTTGGAAGTAGGTATGAATCAATACTGTCATGAATTGGTCTTGTAGATGTCTAAGGTGTTGGACATAGCCAGAGTTGCTACAACATTCATGAGTGCTCATAAGTTCTGAGTATTGGATTAAACCCACACTCACTTGTATCACTTCATGGAATTTATCTCGAGTGATCGTGAGACGGTAATATAATATAAGTCTTCAAACCTAGAGATATGAGTTGTTGCCTATGAGTTGGTTGTGCATTGATTGCACGAAAACACATTAGTAACTTGATGTTATAAAATGTGCCTTTGTGTATGATTCAACAAGTAGTAGAACAAGCATATGAGTCGAAGTTTATCTGTTCCTTTTAGTCATTGGAGGATTAAAAGCGATATTTAGGCTCCTCGACGATTTTTTTTTGACCTGTGTATCGGGCACGGTAAGAATAAAATTGATGTGTTCAGTTTAGTTCTAAGTCAAAAAAATCGGAAATCGGGAAACAAACTGCTGGACAATAAGTATGACATTGTTCCATGTATTTGTCCGGCTGATATCTAGAACAGAGGATTATATGATCACTTATCTAAAATGGCACTTCATATTTCAATAGATTTTTAAGAGCTATGATTGTTGGTCGGTTCCTGAAGTCATACTTGCAGCTATAGTTATCAGACATATCCAAGTGGGAGACTGTTGGATAAGGTGTCTAAGTCCATAATTATATTTGGTATGTACTTGACCCGACCCGGCATGGTCCTTTTGGGTTGCACTTCACCGAAACAATTTGTATGGATAATCTTTTGAGAATAGTATATTTATGATTTATTAATATATTATAAGTTATAATATATTAATATGAAGTCATATTATTTAATTAGTATTGATGAAGAATTAATTTAGAATTAATTTAGTGATCAAAAGGTACTAGTTAAATATGGACTCTTATATATATAGAATGGGCCAAGTTCATTTCGGATGGGCTAAGCTTGCATGGATAGTCCATCGATTTTTTAAACCATGGATCCTATGGAAATGAAAGGTCATGGGTATTAGGGTTTACATGGATGTAACCCTAATCCACTATACTATATAAAGAGGTCTTTGGCACATGAAATGGCACTAGTGTGTGCGTATAAAGGGTGGGCCGATTTCTACTTGGTGCATACTATTCTCTCAAGTCTTCCAAGGTGTTTTGGTGATTTACGATTCCACTAGAGGCATCCACATTATTGGTGCTAGGCTCTCAAGACTCCAAGAAATCAACCACAAGAAAAGGTATGTTATTCTACTAGGTTTTATATTACAAGTACCCCATAACATGCTAGTTAGGTTGAGAACCTTGGAAATGAATATTTGCATGTATAATAGAGAAAACATAGATCCAAGGTTTCTAGGGTTGCATGTACACCATACGAGTGTTAGAATGCTCAAAATCCATCAAAATGGTCCCAAGGTGGGGTAGATCTGATTTTTGGTCGTGTAAGGACACCATGCAAGGGTTTTACGGAATATTTCCCTCTTTGTGGCCATTTTGACGTAGGGACATGTATTGGACATGCATGTCCATAAAGCTTCCATCTTTGGGACGTTTTGAGGACTAGGAACCTTTCTGGAAAGGAGGGATTTCAGATCCCTAGAGTTTTGGATCAAAGGGCAAAGCTTTGGAGCTTTCCAACCGTTATTAAGGACATTAGAGCGTTTGGGATGGTTCTAGAAGGTAAAGTTGGAAACTTTATCCTTCTATTCATCTTAGGGATTCAGATCTAAGCCCTGGAATCCCTGTGTGATCACGACCAGCAAACAAGAAGGGGGACTCGTCGAGTTCCCTATCAACTCGACGAGTCGACCAAGGAGTTTACGGCCAAGGGGTTTCAGACTGGATGGGTTTGCAGTCAGGAGTTTGCGGCTGAGAGTTCACGGCTGCAAAAAATCATGGAACTCGACGAGTGGCAGGTTCTACTCGACGAATTAAGGTCAATATGGATTGTTGAACTTGACTTTGACCTTGTCCAGGGTTGACTCTAAGGGAATTTCTGGAGTGTTGTTAAGTTAATCACTTGATAATTATAGGCAGTTGAGAAGGAGCAATGTGTGGGATATATTTGACTTCAGCTTACCAGTTCAGCCTTTGAGAGGTAAGTCTTCTCAGCATACCAATGGGTCTAAGGCACCAAGGCCGACCCATTTTATGCTATGTGGATTGTTTATTGATTATGCGTTATGATAGTATGACATTGCATGGAAGACCACATGGGGGTTCCCATGGCATTTGGTATAAGACCTTGGAGGGTTTCCGTGGCATCCTAGTATATCTGCTTGTATAGTTTGCATTATGTCTTGTTTGGTAGTAAAGACCTTGTGGGGGTTACCAAGGCAGGAAGACCATGTGGGGGTTCCCATGGCAGATAAGACCACGTAGGGGTTCCTGTGGCATTAGGTGTAAGACCCTGAAGGGTTTCCATGGCTTCCTTATATGTTGTATGCATGGCTTATGAGATATGTGTAGCTTTATAAGCTAATTTGATATGTGTATTTGGTTTGTGTGTGGGGTATGCTCTAAGGGACTCACTAAGCATTAGCTTACAGCTTGTAGATTTGTTTCAGGTACATCGGAGCCCAAGGGCAAGGGCAAAGCTTGATGGCGTGACGTGCACTCTCTCGTACTTTTGTGGGACACTCTGATGTTTGGAATAAAAGTTGTATTTGAATTATGTTTTGAAAACAATTATAACTGGATTTCTTGATATTGGAAATGTGTTTACTTATCCAAAAATGAAATATTTTTTTGTAAAAAAAAATGGGTCGTTACAAGTCAAAGGAAAAAGGTTAAGTGTGTAGGGGATAAAAGGTGGGGAATAAGTCACATGGATGTCAGGAATGCATGGGAATGTATTACATGGGGAGTAAAGGACATGAGCTTTTTCAAAACACCTTTATAACGTTCATGATATTCTAAAAAATATCTACCAGCAACATTTGAAGAACAAAAAAAGCTTCATACCTTATTATGATTTCTCATATGTAGATTTACGAACTCCAAAAAAAATAAGTTGATAAAGTCTTCAAAAAGATATCTTCTCCAATCAATTCAACAAAACCCAAGATATTGTGTCTATTTCCAGAACATAAATGAAATGCCTAGATTAAAAATTCTTCAAGGGTTTTAGACTACAAATATAATCTTCCTTCTCTTCTTCTTCAACAACAGCAAGATAAAAAGCTTTGCAAACCCGGATTTTTAGAAGGCAAAAAAAATGAACGAACAGCAACAACATTTTTATTTCGAGATAGCTTGAATATACACTCAAAAAATCGAAAACTCGTCATAAGAATAACTGGTTGCGAACCTAGAAATTCTTGGTAGAAAAATCGAAAAATCATCAAGATAAGATAACCGATCGGGAGTTGTTCCATTAAAATAATTGCTTAGATCTTCAATATACGGCTCTGATACGATAAAAAAAATATAAGAAGATCATCTTTAGATTAAACGATAAAAAAAATATGAAGAACACAATGAGATGAGTAATCTGATAGTTTTACTAGAAAAGAGAGTAATAAAATATGACAATACAAGAACAGTTGGTGGGCGAGAGCCCACCACACTCTCTCTAAATAGAGAACTACATTTTTGTGCACACATCCAACAATGACCATCTCTCTCGACTTATAGAGAGATACCTTACAATACAATAAAGAGAAATAAAATAACCGAACTTATCACTCATAATTTATAGAACATTTGCATGCTCCAACAAGGGATGATATTAAATATGTGATAATGAAAGAATGATTTTGAGTGAACCAAGCTGTAGAAATAGTCGTTGCGCAAAAATATTAAGGTAAATTTGCATAAGTAAGTATAGTTCTAGCAGCTTCACACAAATATCGATTTCTCCTTTCAACAATACCATTTTTTGAGGTGTGTAAGGAGCTCGGAAATTATAAGAAAGGCCAAGATTCGTCAAAAATTAATCAAGATCTTGATTCTTGAACTATGTTCCATTGTCACTTTTGATTCTTCGAAATTTCTTCATTAGACTTATTTCAATGCTTTGGATGAATGCAATCATCACTTGAGCAGTGTTAGATTTCTTTCGAAGAAAATTAACCCAAGTAAAACACGAAAAATCATCTACTATGACCAATATGTATTTTTTCCCATTGGTTGACACAATACTCGAAGGTCCATATAAGTCAATATCTAGAAGTTCCAATGGTTCAACAATATTCGAGTCGATGATTATTGGATGACCTTGACGATGTTGTTTATCTTTCTCACAAGTATAGGTTTCATGTCCAGTGTGATCATATATCCCTTTCTCTTTGAATACAGCAATACTTCCTCCATCTCTTTATTTGATATGATATTTCCATCTTCATCAAATAACACTTGATTCGATTCGACAACAATGAATTGAGATACACTTATAAGGTTGTGCTTCAAACCTTCGACATAAACGACCCTCTTAACTGTAAAAGTAATTTTCCTATAACCTATGACTTTACACTTGTGATTATCACCAACTTCATCACTCCAACATTTTCTAACTTTCTGAAATCTCTCAAACATTCCTTCCTCGAAGTCATGTGATGCGAGCTTCCAATATCGCTATACCAATTTTCATCATATTGCTCGTCACATAGTACCTAGGGAGATAGTACATAGGATGGTAATGGAAGCCACCCAAGGGCATGTACTTATAAGGAGTTCATGAACTGTAAGCACAAACCCCACTTAGGAAATAAAGGAGTAGTAGGACTGATTCGCTAGATCGAGAAAATGGAGTCGGTATTCAAGATCAGCTTCTATGCTAAAAATTATAAGGTTAGGTTTGCTGCAAGTACCTTCAGAGACATAAAATTTTCATGGTGGAGTGGCCACGTTAAACCCATGGGAGTTACTATAGCTAATGCTTTCTTTTGGGATGAATTGAAGCAACTATTGATTGAAGAGTATCGTCCCAAAGAAGAGATGCAAAAGCTAGAACATGAGCACTGGAATCGTACCATACAAGATACAGACATTGCAGCTTATACTAGTCGCTTCAATTATCTCGCCATCTTCTGTCCCAGTTTCGTCACCCTAGAATACAAAAAATTAGAAAGGTCCATATGGGGTTTACCACAACCTATCCAAGGAATAGCTACAGCTTCCAGGCCAACTACTTATGATACTACCTAGAGACTGACCTTTACCCTGACCAATCAAGTAATTCGCCAAGGCACCATAGTTTTAAAGACTAATATCCTAGGATTAGAAAATAACACAAGAAAAATCTTGATAAAGATTCAGATCAATTAGCATGGAAGAAACAAGACTTCGCGAAAGTCTTTATAGCAAACATTATGTCACCCATTCCTTTAAGGCACTATGCAGGAGATGTTTTGTTATACAATAAGTGCAACTACCATCACGTGGGTGCATGTAGAGAATTAATATATAATAACTATGGCAAGAAGGGCCACACAGTTACCTTCGATGCCTCACAGGTCGAAGTGTTGGTTTACACAAAGGACGAATGGAGGTGTATGCTATGGTCGCAGGCATGTACTATGATCCACCTGTTGACTATGTGTCACATCCCCAAACCGAAACGGCTGAAACGTTCAGGGGTGGATGACGTCATGTGTAGTATGATACCAATTGCATCATAGTAATCAAAGTAAACACATTGAATATATAAAAGGTATTTACATCTGTTTGATTCATATTTATATACAACAAAAGTAGTAGAAATATAAGGAAGTGACTCTCTATACGGTCCGTCTTCTCAAAAGTTACGGGAGTACCTGTCTACTGATCTCCTAAGAATACAAGTTATTTTGAAAGAGTAGATCAACATTTAAGCCGGTGAGTTCATAAACGTTTTGATTTAGAAAACAGGTTCAGTGTTCTTTAACAAGTGTGTTATGTTTCTCCAGAAAACCCTTATATTTTCTGATATAATGAATGTTAAGATAAGTATGATAATACCAGTTCTTTCTATAATCTTTTAACTCATATTAGCCACCTGTAAACCAATATCGAACAGACAGTTAATTGTATGGATCTTCCCTAAGCCCACAACCAAACAAGGAACATCAAATGGGGCGGAAACCACACATTCCACAGTCTATCAAATATTCTACATACGTAACCCGGATGTATAAACCAAGGGATTATAGAATTAACAATGAATATTCGATGGTTGAATCATAATCCGATTGTTTGTAAAGTACTGATGTTTGTCCGGGGAAATCCTATATTTTCCCCCTGAATATGTGTTGTTGCTTTAATTATTCCAAAACTGAAGAGTACAAGTATTTTCCATACTAATGTTATTAAAGCATTGTTCATGAAAAGTATATTACTACGTAAATATATTGTTTTTATCTACTTGCGAGTTTTATGACCATACTAACTGATACGACGTGAATCGGACTCCAATATCCTTTATGACTTTGTCACCCGTAAACCTGCCGGTCCTATTGTAGCTAACAGCAGGGTTCACGGCCTGTTCTTGGTGAAATATGAAGATTTGAAGGGTTCACGGTCGTGAACTCAAGAACATCAATGCTTGATTTGATGAAAAACGGATGTTTTGATGCTCCAAAACGAGTTCCAAGGCGGATAGAGAGATAGAGGAATAGAAATCTTATGTTTTCGGGTGATGATTTTTAGAGAGAGAAAGGGTGTTCGCGGTCATAAAAGTATAAAAGAGGGTAGCACACACATATCTATAGGGGGTGTATGGTCGGTGGTGGGGTCCACCAATCGTGAACAGGTTTACGGCCGTGATCGGGTTCACGGCCGTGAACACCAGTCAGGCCGATTTTTGTTGATTTTTGAAGTAACTCGGGTTTTCGCGCGATTTTGGTTCCGACTCATAAAAGAAAATTCAATTATATAACTTAAATGATTTCCAAACCATAGGAATTTGACGGAACTAAATATAATTCCAAATTTATTTAACGGAATCGGGCTTACGTTAATGGAAAAAGGTTCGGGTTGTCACATCATCCCCCCGATAGAGGGAATTCCGTCCCGAAATTCAAACGTAGAATACAATCATTGTGACAACCCGAAATCTCTACCTTGTAAGTCAATCTAACCAATCAAAAGTCAGACTTGTTTCTGTTACCTTTTTAATGTGTTAAGGGTCTGTTTGAGAGTTTCTAAGCGTAGTACACTCAAGGGTTGAGTGTTTGGAAGTGTTAGCTTGAGATCAGTGAGTTGCAATCGAGCAAGGAACACCTTCAAAAGTGGTTCAGGGCCGCAAACTAGGTTCACGGCCGTGAACCCATCGTTGGGTCGTGAACTACCCTCCCCCCTATATATATGGGTGTTAGCCATTTTATCCTCATTTCTCAGCCTTCCAACCATGATCATCCAAGTTTGCTCTCAAGTATCATCCACAAAAGGGACTTCTTTCACCTCAAAAAACGTAAGTAACTCACCCCTCTTCTTGTTGTTACTTGAAAGCCCTTTACCTTCCATCTTAATTCATGATCTTTTCATCTTGAAATTCAAGATCTTCAAGCTTTGGGTCGTGAACCCTTCAAACATTCATCTTTGGGCCGTGAACCATTCATGTTGGGGCGTGAACATTCATGTCGGGCCGTGAACCATTCACGTTGGGCCGTGAACATTCATATTGGGCCGTTAACATTCATGTTGGGCCGTGAACCCTCATTCAACCTCCTAACTTGCTTCTAACACTTCTTTTGTGAGTTGTTCTTGCACCCTCATTCAACCTCCTATCCTCCTAACTTAAATAGGATCTATTTGTGCTCGAGACTTCACTTGGCATACCAATCATCCTATATCATATCTTCAATCGAATCACCAACATAAGGTGAGTTCATACCCCTATAATCTACCTTTTAAATGGTTTTAAATTCTATTAAAGGGGGGGGGGGATACAAGTTGAACACAATCTAATTGTGTTAATAATTGTATGTGATATCAATCACACAAAAGTATTCCTTTTGCTTTTAAGGATTACCAAATACTTCCATAATGACTTAAAGTCACGTTAAGTCATTTAAAAGTCACATAAACTCCTTTTAGAACACCGTTAACTCTTTTAAATGTTTTTATAACTATTTAAACTTATAATTTTCAAACTCATGTTTATATATGTATAGATATATAAGTAAGACTTAAATGGATTAGGACTAATGAATTGCCTTATTTCCTTTTGCTTGTCTGGATATGGACTTAAGATGGTGCTATTTGTTCGAAGGTCGTTTCCTTCTTAATTATTTATATTATACATATATGGATATAAAAGGTTACTTCAGTCGGTATCATTACCTTTGTATCATGCTGAGAAAAGGGTACACTCATGAGAAGATCATGCTAATCAGATAGAATGTATCAATTATATGTAACAACGTAAATTTTTCAAACCAAAATTTTCATTTCAAACATAAAAATCAGATGTCATATTTCCCAAAAATCTCAAGTGTCAACATTAATACAAATTATTTATCAAAATTTGTTTATCACATAAACCAGGATCCTCCAAAATATATCTCCAAAGCAAGTGTGTGTACAATCTAGCCGGGGCCTTCCCGCGATCATTGAAAGTACCTGAAACACATAACACATAACACGGTAAGCATGAAGCTTAGTGAGTTCCACAAAATACCACATACAACACATTAGCCACTCGAGGCTATAACTCTGTAAGACCCTCCGGTCAATGTGTCTCATTGGGACCCTCCAGTCCCACAACTCTGATGGACCCTCCGGTCCTAACTCTGTGGACCCTCCGGTCCTAACTCTGTTAACTCTGAATAACACATAACATAAGTCACACAGACATGATGCAATAATATCACAGTACTCAAATAAACACATAAGACCCTCTCGTCACACATAGATACCACTATAGGAAAAGTATAGTGACAAGACTCACCTCGTAAGCTAGCAAGCAAAACTCTCGTGCTCGGAATCCTCCATCTAGCCTCTGCCTATCACAAGGATAATATCTCTAATTAATACCCTCCTCACACTCAAATGCACCAAACGTCGATCTGTCTTACACTCTAGCCTTAGAAATGGGTAAAACACCATTTTACCCCTTCCTGACCTCTATCACTCATTTGACCAACCCTAAAGTCAACAAAAGTCAATTCCAGTTAACAGCCCAAATTTGACCAGACTCGCCATGTGCACTCGTGCGACATGTCGAGACCCATCGATTCTCGACAATCTCATGAAGGTCCAGCCCGTCGAGTTAACCCCTAACTCGCCGAGCATTCGCCTGATCCGGCTAATCAGGACAACCATAATCTACTCGCTGAGTCTGCTCAGCAACTCGGCGAGTCCATTCAGACTCAACTTTCATTTAGATGAATTTAAGGTAGGATACTTTCCCAAACTCCAGATCCATACTCTCAGGGATCATTTATCACGTAAAGTCATACACTTTACGTCCATGCGTGGCATTTTGGGCATGAAATGCCAAGAACACGATCAAAATGGGTTTTTCACTCATAAATTCCATCAAGGCTGAATAAAGCAGGAACCGTAAGATGATAGGGACCTCCTAAGATCCAGATCTGGAGTTCAAGCCTCCTCAAAGTCCCAAAATATAAGGAAAAGAAGTCGTAATCTTCACAATGAGAGATGTACTCAAACAAAGAGAAGGGTTCGAACTTGATACCTCTAACAAAAGCTCTTGGACGTATAAGCAGCAGATCTAACAGCCTCTTCACAACCCTTGCTTGGAATCAACCTTTCCTCTACCAAAATGCACTCACAAATCTTAAGTAAGGCTCACAATTCTCTCAAAAGCTCAAGGGTGAGATTAGGGTTTCTTCTCAGTGAGGTGTGGCCGCAAATGAGGCTATAAGTGCCTTTAAATAGGCCCCAAACCCGGGGATCTAGGGTTTCCACTCATAGTGCCTACTCGGCGAGTCTACTCTCGGACTCGTCGAGTAGATCATTAAAATCACGTGGCCACACCCGCTTCTACTCGGTGAGTTGTAGCACCAACTCGTCGAGTAGATCAATGAACCTCAAAAATAAATAATTAAAATAATATACCTGGGAATCCGGATGTTACAACTCTCCCCCACTAGAATTAGACTTCGCCCTCGAAGTCATGCTACGCAAATAACTCTGGATGCTGCTCAGGTATCTCTGACTCCGGCTCCTAAGTCAAATCGGACCTTTTCCGATGCTGCCACTGGACTTTAAGCAGGGGCACTTCCTTGTTCCTCAGAACCTTCACCTTTGGATCCAAAATCGCGATCGGCCTCTCAATATAATTCAGGCTCGCATCTACCTGAATGTCCTCCAGTGGTACTACTGTCGTCACTTCGGCTACACACTTCCTCAACTGAGACACGTGGAAGGTGTTATGGATCTGACTCAACTCCGCAGGTAGCTCCAAACAGTACGCTACCCTAGCCACTCTGGCGATCAGCCTGAAAGGACCGATGTATCGGGGCCCAAGCTTTCCCCGTATCATGAATCGGATCACCCCTTTCCAAAGGGATACCTTCAGAAGGACTAAATCCCCAACCTGAAACTCAAGCTCGGATCGTCGCCTGTCTGCGTGACTCTTCTGGCGACTCTGGGCCATCAGTAACCTCTGCCTGACCTGCTAGATCTGCTCGGTCGTCTTGAGCACTATCTCAATGTTACCCATCACTCGCTGCCCCACCTCTCCCCAACAGATAGGAGTCCGACACCTTCTCCCATAAAGGAGCTCGAAAAGAGGCATACCAATGCTGGAATGGTGACTGTTGTTATAAGAAAACTCAACCAAGGGTACGTAAGTGTCCCAACTTCCTCCGAAATCCATAACACATGCACGCAGCATGTCCTCCAGCGTCTGAATCGTTCGTTCGCTCTGCCTGTCTGTCTGCTGATGGTACGCGGTACTGAAGTGTAACCGGGTACCCAACTCCTCATGAAACTTCTTCCAGAATCTAGAAGTAAAACGCACGTGTCGATCTGACACTATCGAGGTCGGAAGTCCATTCCAAGCTACCACCTCCCTCACATAAATCTCGACCAATCTCTCTGTAGAAGAGCTCTCACTAATAGCAAGGAAGTGAGAACTCTTCGTCAGTCGATCCACGATCACCGAATTCGTGTCAACTCCACGTGCAGTCCTCGGTAACTTGGTGATAAAGTCCATCGAGATCTGCTCCCATTTCCACTGGGGAATCTCAAAAGGCTGCAATGGACCATGTGGTCGTTGGTGCTCTGCCTTGACCCGACGGCAGGTCAAGCACCTCTTAACTACCCAAGGCACATCCCTCTTCATACAGAGCCACCAGTAATCTATCTTCAGGTCTAAATACATCTTAGTGGCACTGAGACGGATCGAGAATCTCGATCTATGCGCCTCCTCCATAAGTATATGCCGAGCTCCGCCCGTGTAGGGCACCCAAATCCGCCCTTGGAAAGTGATAAGCCCTTGGTTATCCATCACAAACTCGGACACCTGCCCAATCACCCGCTCCCTCTTGCGGTTCTCCGGTCTCACGGCCTCCGCTTGGGCCTCTCGGATGGTATCTAAGATTGGAGTCATCATCGTCATCCTCATACACACATCTCAGATCGGAGCACTCTCTTCCTTGCGGCTTAGGGCGTCGGCTACCACGTTAGCCTTTCCCGGATGATACAGGATCTCGCAGTCATAGTCTTTCACCACATCCAACTATCTCCTTTGTCTCATGTTTAGGTTGGGCTGATCCATGAGATACTTTAGGCTCTTGTGGTCCGTGTATATGATACACCAAACCCCGTACAAATAGTGGCACCAGATCATGAGGGCGAACACCACCGCCCCTAACTCCAGATCATGGGTGGGATACCTCGTCTCATGAGGCTTCAAATGCCTCGATGTGTATGCTATCACATGCCCTTTTCTGCATCAGCACCGCACCTAATCTCTGGCGAAGGGTCTCAAATTAAGTGTGCTGCTCGGGACCCCAAATAAAAGTAACATCCTTCTGGGTCAACCTGGTGAGGGGGACGACAATCTTGGAGAAATCGCTGATAAATCTCCGATAGTAGCCGGCCAATCCAAGAAAACTCCTAATCTCGGATTGGGATCTCAGCACCTCCCATCGCATGACTGCCTCAATCTTGGCCGGGTCGACCAATATCCCATTCTGATTAACGAGATACCCTAGGCACTGAACCACTCGTAACCAGAAATCACACTTGGAGAATTTGGCGTATAACCTCTCCGATCTCAAAACTCCCAAAACCTCTCTAAGATGCTCCTCATGCTGTTCCCTGGACCTCGAGTACACCAGGAGTCCAAAAGGTCGTCTTCTGAATATCCTCCTCGCCTACTCTCATCTGGTGATACCCTGATCTCAAATCAATCTTGGAAAACCAAGATGCCCCCTGCAACTGATCGAACAAATTGTCAATCCGCGGAAGTGGATAACGGTTTTTGACCGTTAACTTGTTCAACTCCCAGTAATCATTTCACATCTGGTGCGAACCATCCTTTTTCTTGACAAAAATGATCGGAGCTCCCCACAGTGAACTACTCCGTCTAATGAACCCTATCCCCAGCAGCTCCTAGAGCTGAGAGGATAACTCATTCATCTCTGGCGGCGCAAGGCGATAGGGTGCCTTGGCAACAGGTGCCGCACCCGGAATCAAATCAATCCGGAACTCCACCTGCCTCTCGGGAGGCACTCCCGGCAAATCCTCAGGGAAAACATCTGTAAACTCACACACTATCGAAACCTCAGAGATAGAACTCGGTCTCCCAGCAGCGACCCGCGTATCCATCACGTACGTCAGAAAACCCATCCAACCCTGCTGTAAACCCTGTCTCGCTCGGTCAGCAGAGCATAAAGCTGATCCAGATCAGGTACCCTCGCCATATACTGTAAGCACTCCCCCACTAGGGTCTCGTAAGGTCAACAAATGACGCTCGTAGTCGATTACCGCTCCGTACCGGCTCAACCAGTCCATGCCCACAATGATATAGACATCGCCCATCGCGATCGGTACCAGATCTATTGGAAAATCAACACCAAAAATCTCAAGCACACATCCGGGATCACATTAGTGGCAAACACCGCATGGTTATTGGCTATAGAAACTCTCAGAGGTTGACTCAATGACTCACGTCGGATACTGATGTGGCAATTAAACGCTAATGATACGAAAGATCGAGTCGCACCCGAGTCAAATAACACTAAGGCAGGTACAGAACTCACAAGAAAAGTACCTACGCATATCATAATATAATCACAAATAACTCGGAATAGAATAAACAAAGGAATACATATCGGCCACGACATTAGGTAGTGCGCGGACCTCCTCCGCTGTCAGCAGGAAGGTTCTCCCACGAACCTTCGGCGCCTCGGCCTTCACGGGCCGACTCTCGGTAGCTCGTACAGTAGCGGGTGCGGATCCCAAAAGCAGTTGGGGGAACTCGGCCTTTCGATGGCCGGTCTGGTTGCAGTGAATACAGACTACAAATCCCTTGGGGAAATCCTTCTCCATGTGCCCCTCCTTGCCACAATTGTAGCAAGACCCCGCTCGACATATCCCCTCATGACCCTTTCCGCACTTCCCACAAGTGCGGCCCTTCTTGCCTCCTGATCTCGAATCTGCGGGCTTAGCCCGCTTGGCTATCGGCTGAGACTGTGTCGGCCGCCGGTATTTCCCCTAAGACTCCGCCTCCTCCCTGGCCTGAGTCTCCAGCTCAATCTCCCTCTTTCGGGAATTTGCCTGAAGCTCAGCAAATGACCGATAAGACGAGTTCCCCACGAACTCATGAATATCCCTCCTCATAATGCTCAAATACCGACTCATATGTGCCTGCTCGATAGACACGTGCTCAGGGCAGAACAACGCCATCTCATGAAACATTCCCGTAATCACTGTCACAGACTCTGTCTATGCTTGAGGGACAGGGACTCCTGGGCCAACCGTTCCCTCTCCACCGGGGGAACATACTCATCTTGGAACATCGCAGTACACCTCTCCCAAGTCACGGAAGTGTGCCCTGTAGGAGTAAAATGAGTTGTCACAGACTTCCACCAATCCTTCGCTCCCAAGCGAAGCTAGTTCAGCGCGAACCGTACCCTCAAGTGCTCTGGAAAAGAACAAGTGTAGAAACACCCCTCGATATCAGAAATCCATCTCATCGTATAAATTAGATCATGTGTCCCAATAAACTCTTGTGGCTTCGTGTTGCTGAACTCCCGGAACAGCAACGAGTCACCTCCCTGTGGCCTAGGAGCAGCAACAGCTGCAGTGGCGGCAGCAGCAGTAGCCTCAGTTACTACAGCAGCATATTGCTCATAAAATGTCTCAATCTGGGTGGTCTTGATAGACCCAACATGTCGGCAATCTCTGCTCGGATGGCTGCGACCACCTCCTCATGAATCATCCTCTGAATCTCATCATCACTAGTCCCACTGCCCCCAGGGTTGTGGCGTGTACCCACCACGATGCCTCTGAAACACAACACAAAATCATCAGAGACTCACTCGAGCATACTCACACTCGATCACCCATCCCTACTTTTTCCTTAGCTTCCTAAAGATTCTTACTTGGGTTGCATACAAATCTGGTGTTTTCAGTAGTACGGGCCCGATACTACCTTCCACACCCGGCCTGTAGTCACCCCAAGTCCTCCTCCTAGGATTCTAATTCCCAAGTACTCTATCTCTCTCAATATTAGACTACTCTCATCTCAGAATTCTCTCTCTAAGTGGTCCTGCTCACTATTCTCATTACTACGTACTCCAAGCACATAACAGGTAACAGCGACTCCTAAGCTAAGGCATCACAAATCAGGTAACCGAAGCCCTAAGATATGAAATACCTAGCTCATTCTCTAGCATGCATCACTATCATTTCATAATTAACTCATAACATACTAAGTAATGGTATTTTGGGAAATCACCGTTCGGTCTCTAGCTGATTGTACACACTTCTCCATCTCGGTTTCTGTTAAAACTCTTTCTCTTTTTTGAAAAATTCATTTCTTTTGAAAAAATATTCGCAAATCCTCAGTTTGAGTCCAAACACACCCGAAGGTGCATCCGAATCCCTCAAACCAAGGTTCTGATACCAACTTGTGACAACGTAAATTTTTCAAACCAAAATTTTCATTTCAAACATAAAAATCAGATGTCATATTTCCCAAAAATCTCAAGTGTCAACATTAATACAAATTATTTATCAAAAGTTGTTTATCACATAAACCAGGATCCTCCAAAATATATCTCCAAAGCAAGTGTGTGTATAATCAAGTCGGGGCCTTCCCGCGATCATCGGAAGTAGCTGAAACACATAACACATAACACGGTAAGCATGAAGCTTAGTGAGTTCCCCAAAATACCACATACAACACATTAGCCACTTGAGGCTATAACTCTATAAGACCCTCCGGTCAATGTGTCTCAGTGGGACCCTCCAGTCCCACAACTCTGCTGGACCCTCCGGTCCTAACTTTGTGGACCCTCCGGTCCTAACTCTGTAAACTCTGAATAACACATAACATAAGTCACACAGACATGATGCAGTAATATCACAGTACTCAAATAAACACATAAGACCCTCTGGTCACACATAGATACCACTCTAGGTAAAGTATAGTGAGAAGACTCACCTCGTAAGCTAGCAAGAAAACGTCTCGTGCTCGGAATCCTCGATCTAGCGTCTGCCTATCACAAGAATAATATCTCTAATTAATACTCCCCTCACACTCAAATGCACCAAATGTCGATCTTTCTTACACTCTAGCCTTAGAAATGGGTAAAAGAGCATATTACCCCTTCCTGACCTCCATCACTCATTTGACCAACCCTAAAGTCAACAGAAGTCAATTCCAGTCAACAGCCCCAAATTGACCAGACTCGCCGAGTGGACTCGTGCGGTTCGTCGAGTCCCATCGATTCTCGACAATCTCATGAAGGTCCAGCCCGTCAAGTTAACCCCTATCGCCGAGCTTTCGCCTTACCCAGCTAATCGGGACAACCCTAATCTACTTGCCGACTCGGCTCATCAACTCGGCGAGTCCATTTATACTCAACTTGTATTCAGACGACTTTAAGACATGATACTTTCCCAATCTCCAGATCCATACTCTCAAGGCTCATTTATCACGTAAAGTCATAGACTTTACGACCATGCATGTCATTTTGGGCATGAAATGCGAAGAACACGATCAAAATGGGTTTTTCACTCATAAATTCCATCAAGGCTGAGTAAAGCATGAACCTTTAGAGGCTAGAGACCTCCTAAGGTCCATATCTGGAGTTCAAGCCTCCTCAGCAACCCTAAATCCTCAAAGTTCCAAAATATAAGGAAAACAAGCCCTAATCTTCACAATGAGAGATCTAATCAAACAAAGAGAAAGGTTCGAACTTGATACCTCTAACAGAAGGTCTTGGACGTATAAGTAGCAGATCTAACAGCCTCTTCACAACTCTTGCTTGGAATCCTCATTTCCTATACCAAAATGCACCCACAAATCTCAAGCTAGGCTCAAAATTCTCTAAAAAGCTCAAGGGGCGATTAGGGTTTTTTCATAGTGAGGTGTGGCCGCAAATGAGGATATAAGTGCCTTTAAATAGGCCCCAAACCCGGGGATCTAGGGTTTCCACTCACAGCGCCTACTCTGCGAGTCTACTCTCAGACTCGTCGAGTAGTTCATTAAACTCACGTGGCCACACCCGCTTCTACGCGGCGAGTTATAGCACCAACTCGTCGAGTAGAACAATGATCCTCAAAAATAAATAATTAAAATAATATACCTGGGAATCCGGATGTTATATTATAATAGGTATAATTTATGAAACAAACGAGAAATCTATTTTCTAGATAAGTATATGAGGTCTAAACTACTTTGTAAAGAAAAGGGTATAATTCGATCTTTACTCAAACTAAAATGTGATAGTACGTCTTCAGGACATAACAATATACTTGATATGTTACATTATTGTAACCAGAGTCTCTTGGAGGGAGAGCGGGCATTATGTGTATATATCTATACGGTACCGACAATCCTACATCCCGACTGCTAGCTACAGTCCGACAGACAAGCCACGGGGTGACAAATGTCACATATTCAGTTTCAATGCCAGAAGGTGGTCATGTTCATTCTAGACCAGTATGGTTACAACTTTTTCACATTTTAACCCTAATTAATCAGTTTAATATTAGGGTAGTTATTACACCAGTAGTGTATTTTTAAGAAATCCTACTACATCAATCACATTCCATAAGCAAAATGGAAAACATTCTTCTTATAATTTTATGGTGAATTAAAATTATGCCATACTAGGTTATAAGTACAATAACACTTAATTAGAACGGTTTTATGGTTAAAATACTATAGGAGTATTTTAGGAGGCTATAACCACAAACCTAAAAACTTATCAACTTCATATATCTAGAAGTTGTATAATCAAACATATAATTAAAATACTATAGGAGTATTTTAGGTACCATAAATAACTTTAGGGAATTGTTTAAAAGACCCTTTCTGGAAGGTCTATAATTACTAAGTGTATACGTTAAAGTTATATATCGTTGAGATTTAATAGACTTAGAATTAGTGATTTTCACTCTACTTCCTTTTCCTTGTTTGGATGTGGTTTTAGAGTCGGATCACTTATTCGAAGGATCATCTTTGTAAAATTGTATTTGTAACAAAAATGTTTTATTAATCTCTTAGATTCTTTAGACATTTCCATTCTCGTGTAAACCACTTAGATAAATGTAACAACCTAACCACAACAACCAACAGAGAAATCAACGAGCATCCAGCAGAGTTTCATTAGGAGGATTCCGAGAAAGAAACATATGTGGAGTAAAGAAACTATAGAAACCACCAAATCCCTTTACCTTATTAAGGACGCCGATGAGAGGTTCGCATGAACTTCTGGGATTTGAGCTCTCCATTATGAAGTAATGGGGATCAGTGTCAGAATCAGAAGTAAGACGGAGAGAACAAATCACTACCGGCCAGAATAGATCGGAGAACAGAGGAAAACCACGCGTGTTCATGCGAAGTGTGTGAGTGCCTTTTCGTCATAGTCAAAACTAGTAAATTAATGCAACATAGTGAGTTAGTGATTTCATTACTCACATTAGGTATTAAGGTTATCATCTTTTCTCGTCATGGCTAATAACAGAAAATCGGATCATAAAATCTCAATTGAGAGTGATTATTTTCTCAAATTCATAAGTCTAATCCACATAGAATCTATTATGAATTGTTTTCAAATCTTTTCGAAAGTTGGAAAACGATATCCACCAATCGAAGGTAACTTAGTTCGGACAATACTTGATTTATAAGTATTCTAGAAACTTACTTCTGCTCTTTACAAGGACTGTATTATAGGGATGTAGGTCGAAACATTGAGATCCGTTTATCAAAACGACAAATTTATATGTATATATAAATGATTAGAATACATCTAGAGACAACCATTGTTTCTCATGAGCTTGTTTTCTCTCCGTGTAGCAGAATCATGCCTCCAAAGAAACATAACCAACCCACCGGAAAAACACCAATCCTTCAGATAGATGCGACTACATTTCAATCTGCAGTCACAGAAGCCGTAGCAGCTGTCATGGCCCATCTTAATACTAACAACGCAAATGTTATCGAAAATGTTATCGGCAATCCCGATCGTAGAAATAACAAATTTCAGCAACGAGTGCCTACTTGTAAGGACACTCCAGACCTCAAACCTAATATCCTTAAATGAAAGTTTGAGATCGAGAAACGGAGTAGTTCCACTCAAGGACCTATCGAAGTGTTAGATAAGGTGTCTAAGTCCATAACTATTTCTGGTATGTACTTGACCCGACCCGACATGGTCCATTTGGGTTGCATGGCATCATGCATTTGGATAGACTAAATGAGAGAAATAACACTTGTGGTTTATTAATATATTATAAGATTCTAATATATTAATAGTATTATTTAATTATTATTGATCAAAAATTAATTTGGAATTAATTAAGTGATCAAAAGAAGACTAATTAAATATATGGGTTGATTATGTAAATCATCCATAACTTGTAAAGTGGGCTAAAAGGCTCCATGGGTTATCAAGTTGGACTAAGGTCCATAGGATGCTCCATGGATGCTCCATGGGAGTTACAAACCCATGGGTCATGGAAATGAAGAGCCATGTTACATTAGGGTTTACATGGTGTAACCCTAAATATAACACACTATATAAAGAACATGTTATCTACCAAACTCGGCTACACAAGTAGTTGCTAGAGGGCTAGGCCGATTTTCAAGTGTTCTACATTCTCTCAAAGTCATTCCAAAGCATTTGGTGTTGTGTGAAACATTTGAGGCATCACACTTGGGGCGATAGGCTCTCAAGGTTTTCAAGGAATCAAATCAACTACAAGGTATGTAATTCTAGCCATCTTTTATGTTTAAAGTTCCCCATATATGCTAGATAGGTTTATGAACCTTGGAAAAAGTATTTTGCATGTATTTTAGACAAACATAGATCCAAGGTTTTCTAGGGTTGCATGTACACTTAGGAGTGTTAGAATGCTCAAAACACATCAGTGGTATCAGAGCCTAGGCTTGTTTGTTTGATACTTGATGCAAAATAGTGAAAAAAGTCGAATTTCTTGCTGTCTGCATGATGAACTCGTCGAGTCCATGGGGGGACTCGCCGAGTCCATGACTAAACTCATCCTACTCGTCGAGTAGGTTCGTGCACTCGACGAGTAGGAGCCTCAATATGCAGATTTTCGACTTTTGCTGCTGGAAATGGACTAGAAACATTACCCTAAACTGTTTTGGTGTTATAAAACTTCTTTTAGATGGTGTAATGGTTGTTCTAATCCATTTACAATGACTAATATCAAAATTACATGATTATATGTGTTCATATGTTCTTGAAATTTTGATATGACTATTCATGCTCTTATGAGTTCTTGATATATCATAGGAATTACTTGGTTAATGCTTAATTCATGATCTTTATGTGTTTTAATGGAGTCCATAACTTGTCCTCAAGTTATGGATAACCAAAAGTCACTTTGTATTCATTCCATTAAAAGAACACATAAGTTACAAAAATGAAGAGCCTTCATTTTAATAACTCATAAGTTATGAATTGAAAGGTTTCGTAAAGTTACGAAACTTGCCCTCAAGTTTTGGAACATGTAAAGTCACCTAATAAACTTTAGTTCCAACCCCTAGAATTTTAAAAGTTAAAATTCAACCCTTATACTTTATAATATTATAGGTTTAATAATAAATATATATGTATAATATCAAGTCATTTTACCGTTAGTAGGCCTCATTCACGAAGCCGGTCTATAAGGGGGTATAAGGTTGTTGCCTATAAAATGGCAGCTTAATGGGTGTCCACTGTCACCCACCGCTTCCTTGACCGGTGGAGGGTTGTTAGCCGAACAGGTAGGACAATGACTTAGTATTATCATTAAAAGTATAATGATTATTATAAAGTAACTAAATATTTTATAAATTCCCAATCTTAGTTACTTTAGGAAAATGTGAATAAGGTGTTAACCCATGAAATTACACTTTGCACCTTGATTAAGTCGTTAGTGGAGGGTGTGTGGTTAACCGACTCACTAACTTGGACTTAACAAGGTAGGCAAAGGGTGACTTAAGGTTTTTCATAGGTCGGTGGAGCACGTGTGGTTAACCGGCACATCGATTAAGTGAAAAACACTAAGGGTACTAAGTAATTTTCATGGTTACTTCACACCTTGTTTTGTGATCCTCGATATCCCAGTCACAAAACATGGAGGGCACACTCGAGATTGAAACATGCCATTGAAAAGTTCAATGAATCTCAAAATAATCTAGGAGTTTCTAAAAACCAAATAAAACCTAATAAATTAAATATTTCATTTTTCATTGTGGAAATTGGTGAATCGTCATTCACCTACCTTTCAAATATGTTATTACTTAGATTACGGCATCCCTTTTCTAAGTATAATATATTGTGATTAGATCCTAGCCTTAATATTACATTTGGGTGTTTTATTAAGGACTATCTTATATCTAAACTAAACTTGTCTTTTCTTCTTTTCAGATGTCTTCAAACAATATTGCTTCTGGCTCAAACCCTACCAACTCCTTCTCTCTCATGAACCTATGTGGGAGAGTCATCTTTAATGGATCCAACTTTACAGATTGGATCAGAAACACCAGGATGGTCACTCGATATGAGAACAAAGAATATGTTCTCGACAAGGAGCTTAAGGTACCTGAGCCAACTGCTACTCCTGAAGATATTGCTGAATATGAGGCACATGAAAGAGATGCTACGAAAGTGGCATGCATCATGATGGCCACTATGACAGCCGAGCTCCAAAAGTCCTATGAGGACTACTATCCTTTTGAAATGCAACAGGATCTGATGGACCGCTACCATCAGAGTGCTCGTCAAGAGCGATATGAAATCATATCCTCCATGATAACAACCCAGATGAAGGAGGGTGAACCCATCACGGGCCACATGCAGAAAATGCAAAGGTATGTGGACCGTTTGATGAAGCTGAACGTGGACTTCCTCGAGGAGTTGGCAATAGATATCATTTTGCACTGCTTACCTTCGTGTTATGATCAATTCCGCATGACATACCACATGAATAAGGAGGAAGTTACCCTCAGCAAACTTCAAGGACATTTGTAGACCGCCGAAAGTGGTCTTAAAGGTAAGTCGGTTGTTACCACTCCTACTCCTACTCAAAACTCCGCCCCTGTCTTGGCAATCGGGAAATATAGAGGGAAAAAGAGGAAGAACCCTTCGAAGGGTACCAAGGGTAAGACCCTTGATGGCTCCTCTCCGAGTGGAACCAAGAAAGGTTTCGTCACTCCTTCTTCTGATCCAAAAGAGGCTGAATGCTTCTATTGCCATGAAAAGAACACTGGAAGCAGAACTGCCCAAAGTACCAACAAGATTTGAAGGATGGGAAAGTAAAACCTAACCGTGCAGGTATTTACACTATATTATCTAATAACTCACCCTATTCTAACTCTTGGGTCCTTGATACCGGCAGTGGTATTCATATTTGTTCTGATTTGCAGGGACTAAGAAGAAGTGAGAATGTGGAGCATGGAAAGATAAACTTGATCATGGGGAATAGGAAAGCATCACCTGTCACCAAGAATGGAGTTTATACTTTGTTGCTAAGTAGTGGGTTTACTTTAGCCTTGAATAAGTGTTGTTACTCGCCTGAAATGGCAAGACATATTATTTCTTTTCATGCTTTGTACAAACAAGGGTTTACTTTTTGTTTTGATAATGAAGTTGGTGGAATAAATGCTTTCTTTAATAATGTATTTTATTTTAAAGCATTACCTTGTGATGGTGTGTATTAAGTTGTGTCTGTTGTAGATAACTTAGGAAATAATGTGTTGTGTATTGATTCTACTAATGATAATAACTTGGATAAAGCATCCTTGTGGCATTGTCGTCTTGGACATGTAAGCAAGAAACGCATAGGCCAACTCCAAAAGGATGGAGTCTTGGAGTCATTTGACCTAAAGTCAGATGATAGTTGTGAATCATGCTTACATGGAAAAATGAAAAGGTCACCCTTCACAGGTTCTTGTGCTAGGGGTGAAGGTTTGTTGGATCTGGTACACACAGATATGTGTGGACCCTTCAAAACTGCCACAAGGGATGCTAATCGTTATTATGTGACTTTTACAGATTATTACAGTAGATATGGCTATGTCTACTTAATCAAGCATCAGTCAGAGACTTTCGAAAGGTTTAAAGAGTTTAAATAGGAAGTAGAGAATCAATTGGGCAGGAACATTAAGATGCTTCAATCCGATCGTGGTGGTATCTTAGTACAGAGTTCCTCGACTATCTTAAGGAATGTGGGGTTGTCTCACAATTGACACCTCCCAGGACACCACAGTTGAATGGTGTAGTTGAGAGGTGTAATCGAACCTTGTTGGACATGGTTCATTCCATGATGATTCGAGCTTCGCTACAAATCTCATTCTGGGGGTATGCCTTAGAGACTACCGCCCATATACTTAATCTGGTCCCTAGAAAGAAGGTTGCCAAAACACCTCACGAGATGTGGACTGGAAAAGTTCCTAATCTAGCCCACATCAAGATTTGGGGTTGCGAAGCTTTCATGAGATACGAGACTCACGATAAGCTCGAACCTCGAAGTGAGAGGTGTATTTTCATCGACTACCCACAAAAATCCTTTGGTTACCTCTTCTACAAACCTAGTGAGAATGTGGTCTTTGTAGCAAGGAGGGCTGTCTTTCGAGAGAGAGAGAGAGTTCATAAGCCAAGGAAACAGTGGGAGGCAAATTGACTTTGATGAAATTCAAGAGTCAGGTGGTGAAGGAACCTCAAACCCTAGCAATCAACTTGAGGAGGAAACTCATGTTGATCCAATTGATGAGTCTGTACCTCTGAGGCGTTCCACGAGAGTTAGGAATGCACCTGAGCATTACTATGGTTTCCATATTACTGCGGAAGGTGAGACACTTATCAGTAATGAAACACTGGTAAGTCTGGATGAACCTAACAGCTATGCGGAAGCCATGGCAGACCCCTAGTCTGCTAAATGGAAAGAGGCAATGGACAGTGAGATACAGTCCATGTATGACAATCAGGTTTGGAACTTGGTTGACAATGTACCAGGTCGCAAGACAGTTGGGTGCAAATCAATCTTCAAGAAGAAAACCGACATGTATGGTAATGTACACAGTTATAAGGCACGACTGGTGGGAAAGGGCTTTTCTCAAACTCTGGGAGTTGATTATGATGAGACCTTTTCACCAGTAGCCAAGATTAAGTCTATTAGGGTATTGTTAGCCATTGCTGCATTTCATGACTATGAAATATGGCAAATGGATGTCAAAACCGCTTTCCTTAATGGGAAGTTGGCTGAGGATGTTTACATGAGTCAGCATGAGGGTTTTGTGAGTACAAAATACCCTAACAGAGTCTGTAAGCTTGAGAAATCAATCTATGGATTGAAACAAGCACCTCGCAGATGGAATCTTTTCTTTGATGAGAAAGTCAAAGAGTTTGGCTTTTCGAGGAGTGAAGATGAATCTTGTGTATATGTCAAGGCTAGTGGGAGTATAGTTAGCTTTTTGGTATTGTATGTGGATGACATACTACTTATAGGAAATGACATCCCGACCTTGCAGGAAGTGAAGTCCTGGCTCGGGATGTGTTTCGCTATCAAAGACCTTGGAGAAGCTGCCTACATCCTAGGGATAAGGATTATGAGAGACCGGAGAAAAAGACTAAATGGACTTAGTCAGAGTACATACCTGAATAAGGTGCTGAAGAGGTTCAGCATGCAAGACTCCAAGAAAGGAGAGTTACCCATCCAGAGTAACGCTAGATTGAGTTAGACTCAGAGCCCGCGTACCGAGGCTGAGATAGCAGAAATGAGTCGAGTACCTTATGCTTCTGCTGTAGGCTCGATCATGTATGCTATGACTTGTACTCGTCCTGATGTGGCCTTTGCATTGAGCATGGTCAGCAGATATCAGGGGAACCCTGGTAAGGCTCACTGGACTACGGTAAAGAATATCCTCAAGTACCTGCGGAGGACTAAGGACTGGGTCCTTACCCTCGGTGGGAGTGATGACTTGAGAGTTGTAGGGTATAGTGATGCTAGCTTCCAGACTGATAGGGATAATTTCCGCTCTCAGTCGGGCTGAGTCTTTACATTAAAAGGCGGAGCAATTACTTGGAAAAGTTCCAAGCAGGAGACAGTGGCTGATTCAACTTTCGAATCAGAGTATATAGCGGCAAGCAAGGCAGCAAAGGAGGCAATATGGCTGAAGAACTTCATTGGAGACCTTGGAGTTGTACCAGCTATAAAGGAGCCTATGGAAATCTTCTATGATAGTGAAAGTGCAGTTGCCTTAGCCAAGGAACCAAGGGATCACGGGAGATCCAGACATATTGACACAAAATATCATTTCATTAGACATAGAGTAGAAGAAGGACTCCTCATGGCAAAGAGGGTATCATCGGATGAGAACCCGGCAGATCCCCTCACGAAGGTATTGGGTAGGGTTAAGCATCTTCAGCATGCAAGGAGCATAGGGCTGAAGGATGATATTTGTTGTAGTAGTTAGATAACCTTGAAATTTGTAAAGTGTAATTGACATTTGATGATGAATAAAAGTTGTGTTTATTTCTGAGTAAAGTGTTGCTATCTTTTGTCAATCGTTTACTATTATTTCTTTTGCATGTTTTGACTTCCAGAATATTTATGATGTGTTTTACATATTATTCAAATTATCTACAGTCGGTCATATGTTGGAAGTAGATATGAATTAAGACTGCCATGAGTTGGTTGTAGAGGTCTAAGATGTTGGACATGGCCTCAATACTCATGAGTGCTCATAAGTTCTAAGTATTGGATTCAACCCATGCTCGCTGGTATCACTTCATGGAATTTATCTCGAGTGATCGCGAGACGGTAATATCATATAAGTCTTCAAACCTAGCGATATGACTTGTTGCCTATACGTTGGTTATGCATTGATCGTACGAAAACACATTGGTAACTCGATGTTATAAAACTTACCTTTGTGCGTGATTTAACAAGTAGTAGAACAAGCATATGAGTCGAAGTTTATCTGTTGCTTATTGGATTAGAAGCGATATCTGGGCCCCTCGGTGATTTTGTTTTGACCCATGTACCGGGCCCGGTCATAACTAAGTTGATATGCTCAATTAAGTTCTATGTCAAACAAATCGGAAATCGGGAAACAAACTGCTGGACAATAAGCAAGACATTTTTCCATGTATTTGTCCGGCTGATATCTAGAATAGAGGATTATATGATCACTTATCTTAAATGGCGTATCATCATCTTCTCAGTTCCGAGAGACCTTGAAAAGAGCTACGATTGATGATCAGTTCCTGAAGTCATACTTGCAGTTATAGTTATTAGACTTATCCAAGTGGGAGACTGTTAGATAAGTTGTCTAAGTCCATAACTATTTCTGGTATGTACTTGACCCGACCCGACATGATCCATTTGGGTTGCATGGCATCATGCATTTGGATAGACTAAATGAGAGAAATAACACTTGTGGTTTATTAATATATTATAAGATTCTAATATATTAATAGTATTATTTAATTAGTATTGATCAAGAATTAATTTGGAATTAATTAAGTGATCAAAAGAAGACTAATTAAATATATGGGTTGATTATGTAAATCATTCATAACTTGTATAATGGGCTAAAAGGCTCCATGGGTTATCAAGTTGGAATAAGGTCCATAGGATGCTCCATGGGAGTTACAAACCCATGGGTCATGGAAATGAAGAGCCATGTTACATTAGGGTTTACATGGTGTAACCCTAAATATAACACACTATATAAAGAACATGTTATCTACCAAAATCGACTACACAAGTAGTTGCAAGAGGGATAGGCCGATTTTCAAGTGATCTACATTCTCTCAAGGTCATTCTAAAGCATTTGGTGTTGTATGAAACATTTGAGGCATCACACTTGGGGTGCTAGGCTCTCAAGGTTTTCAAGGAATCAAATCAACTACAAGGTATGTAATTCTAGCCATCTTTTATGTTTAAAGTTCCCCATGTATGCTAGATAGGTTTATGAACCTTGGAAAAAGTATTTTGCATGTATTTTAGACAAACATAGATCCAAGGTTTTCTAGGGTTGCATGTACAATTAGGAGTGTTAGAATGCTCAAAACCCATCATGAAGGGCAACAAACTGGGGCAGTCAATATCCCTATCAGCCCTGCTATCCTGACACCGACCACACCGTACTTAGGAAACCTCCCACACTGCAGCAAGTGAAACTACCATCATTATGGAGTTTGTCGAGTGCTGCATTGCAATAGATGCAAGATGAAGAGGCACACCGCCCACGTCTGTAGGACTCCGGTCGAGTTTATCACTTCAACTACCAATGTTGAAACCAGTCCAATATGTCATCTTTGTGGTGAAATAGGACATTTCAAGAGGGACTGTCCAACCTAGAGGAATGACGGGGGAGCAGGAGGAGTTTGACCCCAGATCACGGGGAAGTATCAAAGAACCCTACTATAATTTTGGTACGCTTCCAAACCCCAATAATTAATATTAATTATGACTACTCTCTCGTTAGAACCAAATCACAACATTCATATAAAACTTGAAACACTAACCGGTAAACTATGATGGCTTAGTGTATACATTAGGGTCATTTATAATTAAGACTTGTAGATTTAGAGTGAGTGATCCCGCCTCATTTCATGTTCCTTGTTTGGTTGTGGATTTAGGGCAGGGTCGCTCAGTCAACTGTCTTACCAATCTTAATTATACATGACTTGTGTACACCAAGCGATTATAGAGAGACCTAGTATGGATCAATTCATGAAAGTGCATTATTTCTGTAACACCCCGTTTATTTAATAAATAAATAAATGTATAGAAGCCCTAAAATCAATAATAATTGAGCAAGGTGTTGGTTTCAAGGAGTTAAAAAGTCACAATTATAGAAGTTGGGGGTTAAAAGGTAAGCTCAGATTTATTTTGTAAGAATTTATGAAGGCAGGGACGAAATGGTAACTTCTGCTACTTCATTGAAGAGATTTTGGAGGCTAAGGGACTAATTTGTGAATTATTGGGGCTTTATTGAGAACAATTTGTAGAGGAGGGGCAGAATGTTAATTCTTGGAGCTGATTTGAAAAGATCCCCAGGGGGAGGGACCGAACTTGTAAAAATGGGCAAAGGTTTGTTTGGAGCGGGATTTTGAACCCGATGACTTCTCTCCCTGTTACATTGCCATAACCCTAACCCAAAGCGATAAGCAGCCGCCACCTTTCTTCTTTCCTCACTTCCGGCGCAGCCAGCCTTGCATTCCCCGTCTCCGCCCATTCCAGTGTCTTAGCTCACCGGTGACGTCGATCCAAGCCAAACGTCATCCTATCAGCCAACCACAACGAAGACCCTCACATTGAAGTTGAACCTGTGGGCCGTCGAGGTCGTCAAGCATGGCCGCTGCCTTGCCGTGGGACGACGCCACCACAGTGCCGTTACCAGCAAAGCTGTGCGCAGCCCGCATGATCACCGGAAGCCGACAATCGGGTGGGGTATTGTTGCTGCGAGGGTCGTGAGTGACCGGAAAACCGATGGTAAGTACATCTGCCGCCTCTCCCTCTCCTCTCCTTCGTTATTCCAGGTGAGTCGGTGTCGTATATATTGATTGTTGCCGTCGGCAGCCATGTTGTCGCCGTTTTGGGTCATTGTCGCAGTCTGTCGCCACCTCTGTGGCATTCCAGCGATGTTCTGCCACCTCGTAGGTGACTGAATGCATGTGTGTCTCCTTTAAGGGTCGTTTATTGAGCTAATCGGAGTGTATGTGCGTTATTTTGCTCACAGGAATCAAGAGAACCGCTGCCACCACCGTGAGGTGGTGGCTATCATCGCAATTCCGCCGCCTGCCACCATGCCTTTCACTTTCCGGCGTCGCTGCTATCGTGAATCAGCTGCCACCACTGCCGTGAACCACCAGGTGGTTGGCTGGACTCTTGAGCAAACCGGAATCATGTGTTGGGTGTGTTTTGTCTAGGTGGAAGATCAAGAATAGCCACCGCCACCACATGCCACGATTCCGGTTTGCTCAAGAGTCCAGCCACCTTAGGGTGGTGGCTGCGGCCTCCTACTGCCACTGGCCGCCGTGTCGGGTGGCGGTGTGCCTCTTTGTGTTGTGATTCGCTTGGATGTTTGGACAAGAGACTAAAACCCTAATGGGCCTAGTGAAACCCTAATGGGTCTAATGGACCCTAATTATACTAAGGAAAACCCTAATGGGCTTAAGTAATTGGTTTTGGGCCTATTGGGTTAAGATGGGTTGGAAACCCTAATTAGGGTTTGGAAAACCCTAATGCCATGAAACCCTAATTTGGGACTTATCGGGACCACATCGGGATTATTTAATAAACTTTAAATATTAGTTAACAAATAATGGCAAATTGACTTAACCCTTATCGACATTTATGTGAAAAACCTTAATTGGAATTGGGTTCCTATTAGGCCACTTATTGAACTAAGTTGTTGTGGGCCTTAATGGGCCAATTGGGAACATGTTATGGACTTAGGAAATCATTAGGCCTTAGAATAAGACCCGTTAGAGATGCTTGGGCCCTATTTGGGAAAATTAGGCCATAAGTGGGCCACAACTGGGCCCTGAGGATTATGAGAGGTTGGGCCATGGGAATGCCCAATGTTTGCACTAGAATGATTAGTTGGGCCTTAAATAAGTTCATATAGAGGTTTGGGCCCAATTTGGAAAATTGGGCCATATGTTGGGCTTTGGCCCATTACATGGCATTTGGGCCTTTGGAGTGTGATTTGGACCTTGGGCTTGGAACCCAATTATTAATTGGGTATTGTTTGACGTTGGCAGTTCGGGAATCTGTCAACCAGTAGCTGGGGTTGCATCTGCGGGACTTCAGCAGTGCCAGGTGAGTCTTCTCACCATACCCATGGGTCTAAGGCACCAATGTCGGCCCATTTTATGATATGTGATACACTAGTTGAAGTTGTATTATGTTGCATGTTAGCTGGTTATGTGATAGGGACCATGCTAGTGATTATGTAGTATGCTAATTTATTTTGTGGTACGTGATATGTTAGTGGCCTTTATGATACTTGCATGGAAGACCTCGGGGGGTTCCCGGGGCACTTAGGTGTAAGACCTTGGAGGGTTTCCTTGGCATCCTAGGTCAAGACCTCGGGGGGTTCCCGAGGCACTTAGGTGTAAGACCTTGGAGGGTTTCCTTGGCATCCTAGGTCAAAGACCTCAGGGGGGTTCCCGAGGCATTGGGCTAAGACCATGTGGGGGTTCCCATGGCACCCGGTGTAAGACCATGGAGGGTTTCCAGGGCTTCCCTATATTCTAATATGCATGGCTAGTGTAGTTGAGATGATTTACGTGAGTATGTGAATAAGACCTTGGAGGGTTTCCATGGCATCTTTATATGTGTATATGCATGCTTATGCGATTATTATGGTTTATGTAGCTGTTATAGCTGATATGGATTATGTGGTTATGTGGATTGTGTGAGGTATGCTCTAGGGAACTCACTAAGCTTCATGCTTACGGTTTACTGTTTTGGTTTCAGGTATCATTGGTTTGGAAAGGAAGGGCTCGAATTGATCGCAGTGTACACACCTATGATTTCCGCAATGAATGATTTTGGGATGAACTCTGATAATGATGATTTGAAATGTTTGAATTAAATGGTATCAATGTTTTAGCTATATTAAAAAAGAAATTTTTACCCTTGATTTTTGGGTCGTTACAATTTCAAATTATCAGAACCCTCGCTTATTTTTGTACTTATTAGTTTTGGTACAAAAAGGGTTCATAGTAATGAGAATAGAATAAAACCGGAAGCGCTGAAAACTTACGTACATAGGATAGTTCATCATCCTACTAATCATTTCTTCCAGAACGAATTAATATCTATTTCGTCGAGGTGTTCCGACATCCTCATCCGACATGGTTTGGCTTGATCCTTACCATGCAAAATCCTTATGCTGTATAAAAGAACTTTTTCCTTAATTAGTCGACAGATGAAATTCTTCAAATCCATAACGCAAACCCTTATATCATCTCTCACTTCAAAACTTTAGAAGTATCCATGCGAGGGGTACCACGCCCCTCTAGCCTACTCAGTAGACAGGAAACGCGAAGCAGAAGACACCCAAGGAGTCTCAGAAGTCAGTAATCACCCGAAGAATACCTAATAAATCTCATTGGAAGACCACTTGTACCGTAAGTCAAGTTCTAGAATAGAGACTATGAACTCATGAGGTTAATCTATCGCTGCTAAGTGTATACGCAAAAGTGGTATATAATTTAGACTTAACAAGATTTAGGATGTGTGATTCCGCTCTATCTCCTGTTCCTTGTCTGATTGTGGACTTGGGGCAGAGCCACCCATCCGAACGTTTTGTCAAATCTAAATTATATACGACTTGTATACACGAGGTGATGGTCGATGAACCAAGTATAAGTCTTATCATGAACTTCAAACAAAAAGTCCGTAGGCTTACTACAACAACCGGAGATACCTGAGTGGAAGTGGTAGCAGATTGGAATGGGCTTCATAATTAAGTTACCCATGGCAATAGGTGGACTTGATACGATTTTAGGTGATCGTCGACAGATTAACCAAGTCCACACACTTCCTGCAAATTGAAAGAAACAAGCAAAAATAGAGAAGCTAACTAGAACGTGTGTCCGAGAGATTAGTTAGACTACACGGTGTCCCAATATATGTTATCTTCGTTCGAGATAGTAGAATCATCTCCAGTTCAGTCAGTCACTTCGAAAATCTTTGGGAACTAGGCTAGTTATTAGCATAACCTACCATCCACAAACCGACATGCATAAGGAGAGAACGACTCAAGCATTAGAAGTCATGCTGAGAACATATGTGATCGATTTTGGTAAAGTATGGGATACCCATTTACCAACTAGTCGAATCCTTTACCATACTAGCATTTGAAGTTACTCCATTTGAAACCTTCTGTGGTCGCAAGTGCAGATCCTCTTTGCACTGGACTGAAGTAGGTGACATACAACTAGCTAGAGGTCAGATTCCAGACAGCACCTTCGCTGGTCCGGAAATCATCTGAGAAATTACTGAGAAAAGAGCATGAATCCGGGAGCGATATAAAGTTTCCAAAGTCAGACCGAAAAGCTATGCCTTCAATAGGAGGAAACCCTTGGAATTTCCAGATTGGTGATCACGACATGTGATGGTCTCACCCTAGAAAGGCATGATACGCTTTGGAAATTATGGAATACTAAATCCAAGGTACATAGGACCATTCGAGATTCTTGCTAGATTTGATCCAGTAGCTTGTAGACCCCGACTACCTCGAGAATTCAATAGAATACACCCTATCTTCCACGTCTTTATCTTGAAAAAGTATTTATCTGAAGAGACTCTTGTTATCCCACTCGATTAGATCGAGGTAAACGAGAGCCTCAACTTTGTAGAAGAATCCGTAGAAATCCTAGACAGCGAAGTCGTTAGGACTAATCAGATCCTTATCCCGATAGTGAGAGTCCGCTTAAAGTGCATAGCGAGGACTCAAATTCACTTGGGGTCGTGAGGATCATTAGAAACATAAGTATCCCCATATTTTCCCTTCGTCCATGTGTATCCTTTAGACTTAATTGCGGAACGAAATTCCCTCTAACGGGGGGATGATGTGACAACCCGAAATCTCTACCTTGTGAGTCAATCTAATCAATCAAAAGTCAAACTTATTTCTGTTACCTTTTTACTGTGTTAAGGGCCTGTTGAGAGTTTCTAAGCCTAGTACACTCATGGGTTGAGTGTTAGGAAGTGTTATCTTGTGATCAGTGAGTTGCAATCGAGCCAGGAACACCTTCAAAAGTGGTTCACGGCCGCAAACTAGGTTCACAGCCATGAACCCATCCTTGGGTCGTGAACTACCCTTCCCCCTTTATATATGGGTGTTAGCCATTTTCTCTTCATTTCTCATCCTTCCAGCCGTGATCATCCAAGTTTGCTCTCAAGTATCATCCACAAAAGGGACTTCTTTCACCTCAAAAACAAAAGTAACTCACCCCTCTTCTTCTTGTTACTTAAAAGCCCTTTACCTTCCATCTTAATTCATCATCTTTTCATCTTGAAATTCAAGATCTTCAAGCTTTGGGCCGTGAACATTCATGTTGGTCCGTGAACACTTCATGTGTTCTTGGGCCGTGATCACACTTTAGGTCCGTGAACCCACATACAACCTCCTAACTTGCTTCTAACACTTCTTTGGTGAGTTGTTATTGCATCCTAGGTTGATTCCCTCACACCTTTTGTGGTTTGATTCACTAATACCAAGCCTATAGGTATCATTATATGTTAAATAGGATCTATTTGTGGTCGGGAGTTCACTTGGCATACCAATCATCCTATATCATATCTTCAATCGAATCATCAACATAAGGTGAGTTCATACCCCTATACTCTACCTTTTAAATGGTTTTAAATGATTTTAAGGGGGGGGGGGGGGGAATACAAGTTGAGGACAATCTAATTCTGTTAATAATTGTATATGTATCAATCACACAAAAGATTTCCTTATGCTTTTAAGGATTACCAAATACTTCCATAATGACATAAAGTCATGTTAAGTCTTTTAAAAGTCACATAAACTCTTTTTAGAACACCGTTAAACTCTTTTAAATGTTTTTGTAACTATTTAAACTTTTAATTCTCAAAATCATGTTTATATATGTATAGATATATAAATAAGACCTAAAGGGATTAGGACTAATGAATTGCCTTATTTCCTTTTCCTTGTCTGGATGTGGACTTAAGGTGGTGTTATTTGTCTGAAGGTATTTTCCTTCTTAATTATGTATATTATACATATATGGATATAAAAGGTTACTTCAGTCGGTATCATTACCTTTGTATCATGTTGAGCAAAGGGGTACACTCATGAGAAGATCATGCTAATCAGATAGAACATATGAATTATAATAGGTATAATTTATGAAACAAACAAGAAATCTATTTTCTAGATAAGTATACGAGGTCTAAACTACTTTGTTAAGAAAAGGGTATAATTCGATCTTTACTCAAACTAAAATGTGATAGTACGTCTTCAGGACATAGCAATATACTTTCTATGTTACATTATCGTAACCAGAGTCTCTTTGAGGGAGAGCGGGCATTATGTGTATATATCTATACGGTACTGACAATCCTACATCCCGACTGCTAGCTACAGTCCGACAGACAAGCCACAGGGTGACAAATGTCACATATTCAGTTTCGAAGCCAGAAGGTCGTTGTGTTCATTCTAGTCCAGTATGGTTACAACTTTTTCACATTTTAACCTTAATTAACCAGTTTAATATTAGGGTAGTTATTACACCAGTAGTGTATTTTTAAGAAATACTACAGCATCAATCACTTTCCATAAGCAAAACGGAAAACATTCTTCTTATAATTTTATGGTGAATTAAAGTTATGTCATACTAGGTTATAAGTACAATAACACTTAAATAGAACGCTTTTATGGGATTAAAACTACTTATCAGTTGTAAAGTAGAAAATATAGGATTTTCTGGAACGTATTCAATCACTTTGTTAAAACTAGAATAACATAAAGGACCGTTAGTGGTTAATTCTATAATTCCTTAGTTTATACATTACATTTATATATAAATAATATCTGATAGGTAGTGGAATGGGTGATTTCGGCCTTACTTCCTGTTCCTTGTTTGGTTGTGGGCTTAGGGCAGATTCACACATTTAACTGTCCATTCGATATTAGATTATATATAGTTAGTATAAACTAAGTGATTATAGAAGGAACTATTGTGGTTACCAATTTACTTAAGAAAATATATTATTTTCTAAAAGAATCTTTTCATCAAATGTCAAGGAATTGTTACAGTTAACTCCGTAAGCACCTAGTGAATATGTCAAGGTTATATACAATGAGGATCTAACAAACAATGCAATGCATGACTTCCGCCTCATTTCCTGTTCCTTGTTTGGTTGTGGGCTTCGGGCAGATTCATACAATCGATTATCTGTTTGATCTGGATTGTATATAACTTGTATTCATTAAGTACTCATAGAAGGAATTGTAAAAGTCATTTTTACTTATCTCTCGTCCCATCAGAAAATGTAGAATTTCATGAAGGAACAGGCGAACTCTTCCAAAAGAACTTAGAGTATACTTTTTATAATAAAAATACTTATGAACTCACCAACTTAAATTCTTATCCTCTCTTTCAAAATAACTTGTATTCTCAGGGAATTCAGTAAATAGGTACACACCCGGAGCTTTTGAGAAGACAGTCTAGTGTCGCGTTGGGTCTTTTATCTTTTACTGTACCTCCTTTTGATGTTAAATATCTAATGTATAAACACTTATGTAAAAACTTATACATTATTAATGCAATGGTTGTATTACTTTGATTACTATAATGCATGTGTTGTGATACTTGACATGACGTCCTCTGCCCCCGAACGTTTCCGCCATTCTGGTTTGGGTGTGGGACAATCATGGACTCATAAAAATATATGGGTACTTCTGCTTTATCTAATCTTCGCGCTTCCAAGTGAATTCAGGTCCCCGCTTGGCATTCCAGCGGACCTTCACTATCGGTATGCGACTTTGCTTTGTTCGTTTGACTTCTTGATCCATGATTTCGACTGGTTCTTCCATGAAATTAAGGTCATCGTTGATCTCGATCTCATCAAGAGGGATCATAAGGGTTTTGGTGGATAAGCACTTTTTAAGGTTCGACACGTGGAAGACAGGATGAATGTTGTTAAGCTCTTGGGGTAAATGAAGTTTATAAACTACGGGACCGATCCTAGCGAGGATCTCGAATGGTCCTTTAATAGAACATGGTCACCAACCTGGAACCCCAAAGGCTTTCGTCTCTTATCGGCGTAGCTCTTTTGTCTATCTCTTGAAGATTTTAATCGTCCTCGAATTTGTACGATCTCTTCCGTGGTTTCACGGATGATTTTTGAGCCAGTGAGAGATCTATTTGGAACTTGACCTCTAGCTAGCTGCGTGTCACCCACCTCAGCCCAACACAGAGGGGATCTGCACTTACGGCCATAGAGAGCTTCAAATGGCGCAGCCTTGAAACTAGTATGATAGCTGTTGTTGTAGGAGAACTCGACCAAAGGCAAATGGGTGTCCCACTACTTGCCAAAGTCTATAACACATGCTCTCAACATGTCTTCCAAGGTCTTAATGGTCCTCTCATTCTGCCCATCAGTTTATGGATGGTAAGCTGTGCTCATATCCAGCTTAATTCCTACAGTCTTCTACAGTGACTGCCAAAATCTCGAGGTGAATCTGCTATCCCGATTGGAGATAATGGACACATGCACACTATACAGACAGACTACCTCTTGAATGTAGATTTGTATTAGTCTTTATGCTTGAACTTGACCTGTTGGACGAGTGGTGGTTCTAGAAGATCTGCTGGATATACGTCGACAAGGTTTCAGAAGTCATAGTACTCTTCTCATGAGTACTTCGGGTTTAGAATATAAAAGACAATTCTGAGGTCTGGGTTGGGTTGTCGTTATGAGTGACGAGGATTTCGTTCATCAGTCGGTTAAGGTGGTGGGTTTTCATAACACATGGACTTGGTATGGTGAGGACCACGCCAATTCACGTCGAATGACGACGCAGGACACTCTATAGAACAAATGTTGAGTCGATTTGAAAGAGACGTCTATTATAATGATGGTGTATCCCGAGTGTGTTTGACAATGCATTCTGTGTAGGCTTTCTAGTGCTTTCTTGATAATAACACTGCCACAAATTGTATCGCAATAAGCTAATACTAGCAGTGAAAGTGCTTTGATAATTGGTGACGATTCTTTATATTATGATCCTTCTCGGTACCTCTATGATCGCTTGGCATATACAATTTATGTATAATTAAGATGAATAAGACGGTCGACTGAGTGACTCTGCCCTAAATCCACAACAAGACAAGGAACATGAATCAAGGCGGAATCACTCACTCAAACTCTGCAAAATCTTAGCTATTCTTAACCTTGATGTACGTACTAAGCCATCATAGCTCACCTGCGCTAATCTTTAGTTCTCTTATGAATGTCGTGACTAGTTCGGACGAGTGAGTTATTTATAATTACTTTTTAATTTTCCCGAATTTTAATATTAATATAAATTAAATCTTTAAAGAAATTTTATTTAGAAGACGTACCAAAATCTCAAAAAAAAGGGGGGGTGGGGTTCCTCGTTGCTCTCTTATGACATGCCGTTAAATTCCTCCTTCTCCTCCGTCATTTCTCTCTGTCGGACGGTCTCTCTTCAAATTCCCCATTTCACCACATGCATGGCATACTTGAATTATACTAGCATCGGTAGTTCAAGTGATGTGTTGAGTCGGAGTCCAACAGAAGCGAGCTTCTTCGCCATTTCTAGTCTTTGGACAAAATCTTTTTAAATGTCCAGATTCACCGCACCTATAATAGACCTGACTTAAGCCAATGCCAAGGACTTGGGTGGTTGGTTGTGCCGGCATTCTGCAGAAACGAGTGGTGTGTCCTTGTCTGTTTCATTTCTTACAATGTATTTTGCGGCATTTTCCTAAGTGATGAAAATTGCATTTCTTGCAATCCGGTAGGTTTCCAGCATACTGTCGTACTGGCATTGGTACTGGAGTGGCAGATGTTGTGGCTGTAGGGGTTGCCACAGGTTGTTGTCTCTTGGCAAGTCTTTGAGATAACTTGCACTTCTTTTTGTTCCAAAACTTTCGTTTGTGGTTCTTAGGTTTATGAGCTGGAGTATCATTATAGCTAGGCCCTTGTCGGTTTCCTTGTGTGATACTACGGTTTAAATTGTCGAAACTGTTTCCATTCTCGTTTGGGTTGTTAGCATTGAATTGCGCCTTGACAGCTGTCATGGCGGATGTGACTGTGGCCTGAAATGTAACGGAGTCTATCTGCAAAATTGGTGTCTCGCCAGTTGGTTAGTTACCTCCTTCTGAAGACATGGTTCTGTGGCATGGCGAGAAACGATCTTGTGAGTAACGATGGTCATTGGTAGTTGTATTTCACCAATTTATATATACTTATAAATTTCACGCCTTCATGGACTACCCTGAATGTTTCTGACAACATTCCTGAAGTGTATTCTATGGAAGTGTGTATTGCACGAGTGTTATTTAAGCTAAGTTATACCGGTTTCCGAGAGTATCATGATCCAACTTCTATATTGTTCTGATAACCATCCATAAAGGAAGTCTTTACGAAATAGACTTTTGAATTTGATGTGACTATTCTTGAATGAATTTCCATGACCTGGTTTTACTGATACTAGTTGCAAGAAAAGAAGCGATAAGCCTAACACATAGTGTGCACAGTGTAATCACTAACTCACTAAGTTATATTATTTTATTAGGTATTAGTGTGACGTATAAGGTGTTCAGTTTCTTCGCATGATTCGAGAGTGGCTTCCTCTTTCTATGTGGGTTGTGCAAGAATGGGAGTGTCGAAGGAATCTATGAGATAAATATAACATTTTTATCTTACGGGTTGATCCTTGCTGGGTCCTTCTATGATCCCGCAGTGTATACAAGTGGTATATAATTTTGGATTAAATAGACCTTCGAATAAATGATCTTACTCTAAAACTACAACCAAACAAGAAGCGGGAAGTAGAGCATAGATGACAAATTCTAAGTCTATAAAATTTCCATTATATAAAACCCTAGGAGTATACACTCCACAGTTATAGACCTACCAGTAAGGGTCTTCTAAATTTTCATATAAGTTATATTATAGAGTCTAAAATACTTCTACAGTACTTTTAATTGTATGCATGATACTTATTGTTATCTTATTGTCACTAAAATACTCCTATTGTATTTTAACTATGCTTCATTAGTATAGGATTTGGTGAGTTTTAGACTTGTCGCAACACCACAGTCACTCCCAAACACATGTTGGTCATATCTCGGACAAATATAGTTGATCAGGTTATATTGGCCCCACATATGACTACATAACTATCCAGGTTTAACTGTAGTGCTCAACTCGCCCAAAATACTTTTATGTAATTCTTACTATGTTATAGCTTCTTGTACGTATGTATACTTGGATACTTCTTGTAAAATACTTATATTTTAAAGTTTACTTTTAGTTTCAGAGCGCTTCGGCCCCTTTAGTGTTTATAGTTGTATACCATGTAAGGGTTCGGTATACTTAGTTCACTATAAATAATAGCTCTGATACCAATCTGTCACACCCCCAAACTGAAATGGCAGAAACGTTCGGGGTGGAGGATGTCATGTGTAGTATCATAACAATTGCATCATAGTAGTCAAAGTAAAAACAACCATTACATTGAATATATAAAAGGTATTTACTTCTGTTTGATTCATATTTATGTACAACAAAAGTAGCATAAATATAACGACGTGACTCTCTATACGTTCCGTATTCTCAAAAGCTGTGGGAGTACCTGTCTACTGATTTCCAGAGAATACAAGTTATTTGGAAAGAGTAGATCAACATTTAAGCTGGTGAGTTCATAAGCGTTTTGATTTAGAAAACAGGTTCAGTGTTCTTTAACAAGTATGTTATATTTCTCGAGAAAAACCATATATTTTATGATATAATGAATGTTAAGATAAGTATGATAATACCAGTTCTTTCTATAATCTCTTAACTCATATTAGCCATGTGTAAACCAATATCGAACAGACAGTTAATTGTATGGATCTGCCCTAAGCCCACAACCAAACAAGGAACAAGATATGGGGCAAAAACCACACATTCCACAGTCTATCGGATATTCTTCATACGTAACCCGGATGTATAAACTAAGGGATTATAGAAATAAAAATGAATATTTGATGGATGAATGATAATCCGATTGTTTGTAAAGTACTGATGTTTGTCCGGGAAAATCCTATATTTTCCCCTTGAATGTGTGTTGTTGCTTTAATTATTCCAAAACTGAAAAGTACAAGTATTTTCCATACATATGTTATTAAATCATTGTTCATGAAAAGTATATTACTACGTAAATATATCGTTGTTATCTACTTGCGAGTTTTATGACCATACTAACTGATACGACGTGAATCAGACGCCAATATCCTTTATGACTTTTCCACCCGTAGACCTGCCGGTCCTATTGTAGCTAACAGCAAGGTGCGGGATTGTCAGTCCCGTATAGATCTATACACAAACTCACGCTCTCCCTCAAGGAAACTCTGGATCATAAGGGTAGTCTTCCACTAGTACATATGAAAGTACTCAAAGACGTGTCTCTCAAACTAGATTAACGACTTTACAAGTAATAATACGAAAACCCCTTTTGGTTTAGGAATGTTATCGGGACTCGATTGAATCGGAAAAAGCGGGTTTTCCGCCAAGTTCACGACTTGGGAAGGTTTGCGGCTGTGCACTGTTCTCGGCCGTCAACTGTTTACTGCATTTGAAGAGTTTGCGGTCTTTGAAGGTTTGAAGGGTTCACAACCTATTCTTGGTGAAATATGAAGATTTGAAGGGTTCACTGCCATGAACTCAAGAACAGCAATGCTTGATTTGATGAAAAACGGATGTTTTGATGCTCCAAAACAAGTTCCAAGGTGGATAGAGTAATAGATGAAGAGAAATCTTGTGTTTTCGGGTGATAATTTTTATAGAGAGAAAGGGTGTTCGCGGTTATAAAAGTATAAATGAGGGTAGCAAATACATATATATAGCTGGTGTATGGTCGGTGGTGGGATCCACCAACCGTGAACAGGTTTACGGTCGTGATCGGGTTCATGGCCGTGAACACCATTCAGGCCGATTTTTGTTGATTTTAGAAGTAACTCGGGTTTTTGCGCGATTTTGGTTTCGACTCATAAAAGAAAATTCAATTTTATAACTTATATGATTTCCAAACCATAGGAATTTGAAGAAACTAAATATAATTACAAATTTATTTAACCGAATCGTGCTAACGTTAACGAAAAATGTTCGGGTTGACACACTATGCGACTCAGATATGGAAAGAATTTTTGAAGAGTGTTGAAAACACGAATGCAGTAGATGGGGTTTCATGTGCAAGGTATTGGAGTTTAATTCTTCGATACGCTTATGAAAATGAAGGTATTTTGGTACCTGCTGATGAGCTTAAAGCAGAATTTGTGAAGTATCATTATCTAAAGACGATTGAAGAGGATGTGAGTATCTTTCCTACAATTGCTAGGATTCCTGATGGGATGCTCAAGAAGGTTGATCCTTCGAATCAGTGTTGGATGCTTATTTGCTCACTATAAACAAAAATGATGGAACTGGTGTTTTTATGGCAAAACGTGATAAAGGTTCTTCGAAGAAATCTCGAAAACAAAAGACAACTGCTGATCTTCCTAAAGAAAAAGTTGATCAATCACCCAAGAAGAAGGCTGGAGTAGTGATTAATGTTTCGAAAAAGTAAGAAAAAAGTATTGAGCCTGAAACTGCTGCACCTTCAAAGGAAATTGTTCCTTAGAAAACTGATGTATTCAAGCGTCTCAAAAAGAAAGCTCATAAATCACGAAATTCTCCTGAAAGATCTTCTAGCTTTTCTCCTTCAATGGTTCGAAAGCCACATGTTACACGGAAAGGGCTTGTCATTCGTGAAGTTAATGTTCCTGTTTCTCCATCCTCAAAGAAGCGATGGGCTGAGGATGTTGCTAAGCATATTTCAAAGAAGAGTAAGAAGAGAAAGTTGATTCTTCGGGAAGATACTATGGATGAGGAAGAAGTTCCTGAAACACCAATGGGTGATGTTTCATCTAAGAAGAAATCTCATGTCAAATCGAATAGCGAGGAGATAGGAATTTCAAGTAGCTCCGTGAAAACTTCTCTAGTGGACACATCTACTATTCTTGGTGAACCTATAAAAGTATCAACTCCTGATCATATTTTGGTCAGAACACCTAAGGTTTCATTAACCGAATCATCTTGTGAGGAGGTTCGAACCTCAGGTACTTTTACACACGTATATAATACGGATGTAAATGTCAATATGGGTGAAGGAGCCTCGAACAACGAAAATCCAGTTTCTACTCAAGGTATTTTCGAAACCTTAGTCATCACTACCAATTCTTCTTTACCACCATTTGTCATCATTGTTTCTACAACAACACATTCACCTACTTTTGATTTAGTCATGAATCAACCCATTACTTCTCTATTTTCGTCTCAATCTACTGACCCACCCAAACCAATGAATGATGATGATACTAATGATGGAGGGTTTGGAGGATCATTTGATGATTTAGAATTTGATTATGAAGAAGAAAAAATTCCAGACCATATGCTTATGTCGGGGAAACAGTTCAAGATTCTCAACAGAAAGCTTAAATCTTTGTTGCAATCACAAGCAGATGAAGGGGGTTGGAATTTTGTTTCTGGTATTGAAGTTGATGTTATGGTCAAAGCATAAGAGCTTCATCTTCTGAATAAATTAAATGTGTTGATACAAGATTCAGAATCTCGAATTCAAGACAAGCTTGATATTATGGATAAAAATAATGAGTTAAGAGTGAAGTCTATGTCTTCGACTTTTAATGAGGAGCTCAAGGATTTGAAAAGTGTTGCCAAGGAACGTCATGTTCTTTTTGTGCAAGATGTAAAAACAGTTCGTGAAAATATGAACCAAAAGCTTGAAGAGATGAAAGTGAGTGTGTCCACAGAGCTCAGTGAGTTGGATAAAAAGTATTATTCTATCCTTGAGAAAGTTGATATTATTGTTGTTGGTGTTACTACGTTTGTCCAAACCCATCAATCTTTTGTTCCCAAGTTGAATGAGAAATCAACCGCTGATGTTACCAGTTTTGGTAAACTTAGTACCATGCTTGTAGAATTGAAGGAGCTTATTTCGAAGTCTGGCTCATCATCTCTCTTAACTCCTGAGTTTTTAAACCAGAAGTTCCATTCATTCGAGACTGCAATTGACAACGTGTTCGCTCCATTGTCTCAGTTTATCAATCTTTTACCAAAAAATGCCCCGCCTGTTGCCATAGGGGTGAAAGGGGGAGAAAAGAAAGGTGTTGATAAAGGAGAAAGTGTTTCTGGGAAAACGAATGAAGAAACAAAGGTTGTTGGAAAAGTTTTCAAAACTCAAGTTCCTACATCAAAACCAATATTTTCGAAGGTTGAACCGGTGATGGAAACTACAGTTACTACAAGTCTAATTGCTAATGGCATTGTAATTGGGTCTACTGGTGAAGGGAGTTATTCGAGACCCAAACAAAATGAAACATATAAAGGGAAACGAAAAGGGCTTGTTATAGAAAAGTCTAAGGAAGAAAGAAAAGCTGAAATTGAAGCGTCAAATTCAGAGTATTTTGATGCTTCGTAAAAATGATCCTCCTACAATGGACAAAGGTGATCCAAAGAAGTTACACAGTTATGAGAATATTGAAGCCAGAGTTGCTTATAATGAGATGTATGAGTTCGAGAAGAAGCCAAGGAAAATTAATTCTATCGAGAACTCTGATATGAATCAACTTGATTTTCCAATCAATGAAATGATGTTTCTTACTCCTCAGTACAAGATTCTTGATCAATTCAAGGATAAAGATGATTTTATCCATATGAAGCTGAGATTTCATGCTGTGTTGGGGAAAGATCAGGAGGAGGTATGGTCACTTGTGAAGATTGTTCGAGTGATAAGCATAACAAAGGATGTGATGTTCGAAAATATGCTTCAAAATTTTCGATACCATGTTGTGAGGGCAAACAATGTTGCTCTTGACTTTTCGATTGCTGATTTTCCCTTAATGAACTTGAATGATCTGATTTAAGCTCCAACTATTCTCAAAGACACGGATGCTTTGATACTCCAAGGAACAAGTAAAGAAGTATTACATCTGGGATTGGGCCATATCAAACTTTTGATATACAATTACTATGATTGTCTAGCATTGACTGATGTTGAATTAGCACTGTCAATGGGAAAAGAAATCATAGTTCCTCAATCAGTGTTGAAGAGTCAAGCTGATTTGAAGAAGTATGTTGATGGTGAAATATGTCTGAAGCCTTTTGAAGTTGTTTTCGTGGGAAAGAGCAAGAAGTGAAAACAAACAAAAATCTTATTTCAATCAAGTGATGTTGAAAGATACCCAACTGCTCACTATATAAACTTAATTGTGCGTATGAACAGTTGTAAGAAGAACAATGAAGGGGATAAGGTAGAGTTGAAGAAAGTCACGAACTGGTATGCAGAGATTCGAAGGACATTACGTATGGCTGCTTAAGTTTTGATAACTTGATTTCGACACAGCATACAAAGGGGGAGATTGTAAGGGTCGAAGTTTAGTTGTAAGGTGTCGAACGTTTTGTAATGTTATTTACAAAGGCATTGTTAGTTTCGAATATGTAATGTCGAAGTCCTTTGTATTTTTTGTTTGCTTTCTATTTCCTATAAATATGAGAAGATACTTAGACTAGATAGAACTTTTCCACGATTCTGTCTAAACTCTCTCTGTATCTTGAAAGCAAATATGAGCTAAAACCATATCTTATTTACTCTTGGTGTTCTTACTTCTTGTCAATTTTGATCTCATTTCATTACTCGATAAATCAAACTACTACACTGGGTTATCCTCTGACGATACCCTCTTCACTACGAGGAGTACCTCTTCTACGCGATGTATAATAAAGTGATATTTCCTGTCGATATGCCTAGATCTTCCATGATACCTTGGTTCCTTGGTCAAGGCAACCGCACCTTCGTTATCACAGAAAGTCTCCATAGGCTCCTTTATCGTAGGTACAACTCCAAGGTCTCCGATGAAGTTCTTTAGCCATCTTGCCTCCTTTGACGCTTCACTCGCTACTATGTACTGTGATTTGCACGTTGAATCAGCCACAGTTTCCGACTTGGAACTTTTCTAAGTCACTGCCCCTCCATTAAGAGTAAATACCCAGCCTGACTGAGATTGGTAATTATCTCGGTATGTCTGAAAACTGGCGTCACTGTACCCTCGTACTCTTAAGTCATCACTCCCACCGAGGATAAGAAACCATTCCTTGGTCCTTCATAGGTACTTAAGAATATTCTTGACTGCGGTCCAATGGGCTGTACCAGGGTTCCCTTGATATCTGTTGACCATGCTCAAAGCGAAGGCCACATCATGGCGAGTACAAGTCATAACATACATGATTGAGCAAACTGCGGAAGCATAAGGTACTCGGCTCAACTCTGCTATCTCAGTCTCCATTCTCGGGCTCTGAGTCTTACTCAGTTTGGTATTGCTTTGGATCGGTAACTCCCCTTTCTTGGAATTTTCCATGCAGAAATGTTTCAGCACTTTATCCAAGTAAGTACTTTGACTAAGTCCTATTAGTCTCTTACTCCTATTTCTCATTATCCTTATCCTTATAATATAGACAGCTTCTCCGAGGTCATTCATAGCGAAGCACTTCCCAAGCCAGGACTTAACCTCCTGCAAGGTTAGGATGTCATTTCCTATGAGAAGTATGTCATCCACATACAACACGAGAAAGCAAACTATACTCCCACTAGCTTTGACATATACGCATGAGTCAGCCTCGCTCCTCGTAAATCCAAACTCTTTGACTTTTTCACGGAAACAAAGATTCCATCTGCGAGACGCTTGTTTCAATCCATAAATGAATTTTTCAAGCTTCGACACTTTATTAGGATGCTTCGCATCGACAAAACCCTCTAGCTGACTCATGTAAACATCCTCAACCAACTTTCCATTAAGGAAAGCGGTTTTGACATCCATCTGCCATATTTCATAGTTATGAAATGTGGCTATGGCTAGCATCACCTTAATAGACTTTATCTTCGCAACAGGTGAGAAGGTCTCATCATAGTCAACTCCAGGAGTCTGAGTAAAGCCCTTCGCAACCAATCGTGCCTTATACGTGTGCACTTTCCCATCCATGTCGGTCTTCTTCTTGAAGATCCACTTGTACCTGACCGTCTTACGACCTGATACATTGTCAACCAAGTTCCAAACTTGATTGTGATACATGGACTGAATCTCGCTGTCCATCGCCTCTTTCCATTTCGCAGACTCCGGGCCTGACATTGCTTCCTTGTAGCTGTTAGGTTCATCCAAATTTACTACTGTACTATCACTAATAAACGTATCACCCTAAGTAGTAATATGGAACCCATAAAACTCAGGTGGAACACTAATTCTACTATAACGTCTAAGAGGTAGGGACTCGTCAACTGGTTCAACAGGAGTTTCCTCCTCGGGTTGATTGCTAGTGTTAGAGGTTCCTTCATCGCTTGACTCTTGAAGCTCTTCAAGATCAATTTTCCTCCCACTTTCCTCTTGGGATATGATTTCTCTCTCGCGAAAGACTCCTCTCCTCGCAACGAAGACAACATTGTCACTCGGTTTGCAGAAGAGATATCCAAAGGGCTTTTGTGGATAGCCGATGAAAATACACCGCTCACTTCGAGATTCGAGCTTGTCGTGAGTCTATCGTCTTACGAAAGCCTCGCAACCCTAAATCTTGATATGTGCCAGCGAGGGAGCTTTCCCTGTCGACATCTCGTGAGGTGTTTTGGAAACCTTCTTGGTAGGGACTTGGTTAAGGATATGGGCGACAGTCTCTAAGCCATACCCCCAGAATGAGATAGGTAGCGAAGCACGACTCGTCATGGAACGAACCATATCCAACAAGGTCCGATTATGCCTTTCAGCTACACCATTGAGTTATGGTGTCCTAGGTGGCGTCAATTGTGAAACTATTCCACATTCCGTTAGATACTCGTGGAACTCGATACTAAGATACTCACCACCCCGATCGGAATGTAGCATCTTTATCTTCCAGCCTAACTGATTCTCCACTTCTTGTTTAAACTCTTTGAACTTTTCAAAAGTTTCTGACTTATGATTGATTAAGTAAATATACTCATATATGCTATAATCATCAGTAAAAGTCACATAGAAGCGACAAGCATCCCTTGTGGCGGATCTGAAGGGCCCACATACATCAATATGTATGAGATCCAACAAAACCTCACCCCTTTCACAAGTACTAGTGAAGGGTGACTTGGTCATCTTTCTATGTAAACAAGACTAGCAAGTGTCATCTGATTTTAGGTCAAATGACTCCAACACTCCATCCTTTTGGAGTTGGGCTATGCGTTTCTTGTTGACATGTCCAAGACGACAAGGCTACAAGCATGCTTTGTCCAAACTATTGGACGAATCAATTTCCAATACATTATTTCCTAAGTTGTCAACAATCATCACAATTTCATATATTCCATTACAAGGCAATGCTTCAAAATAGAAAATACCATTCAAGAAAGCATTAATAGAACCAATTTCATTACTAAACAAAAATCTAAAACCTTGTCTATACAAACCATGAAAAGAAATAATGTTTCTCGCCATTTCGGAAGAGTAGCAACAATCATTCAAATATAATCCTAACCCACTACTAAGCACTAAAGAGTAAACCCCAATCTTGGTGACAGGCAACACTTTCCTATTTCCCATGATCAGGTTCCTTTTCCCATGCTCGACATCCCTACTTCTTCTTAGACCCTACATATCAGAACAAATGTGAAAACCACATCCTATATCAAGAACCCAAGAACTAGCATGTGATGAGTTGTTAGATTGAATAGTATAAATACCCACAAAGGTAGGCTTTATCTTCCCATCCTTGATATCCTACAAGTACTTCGGGCAGCTTCGCTTCTAATGCCCTTTCTCGTGGCAGTAGAAGCACTCTGCTTCTTTAGGGTTAGTGGAGGGGGTAGCAGAACCAGCTTTGGTCCCATTATAAGAGGATCCATCATGGGGCTTTCCCTTGAGGCTCTTAGAAGGATCCTTCCTCTTCTTCCATTTACCTTGCCCAATAGCCAAGACAGTGGAAGAAGCAGTAGGAGTTGATGAAACAGACTTGCCTTTTAAAATGCTCTCAACATTTCGCAACAGGCCTTGAAGCTTGCTTAGTGTGACCTCCTCTTTGTTCATGTGATAGGTCATACGACACTGGTCATAGAAAGGACGTAAGGAGTGGAGAATGATATCAATCATCAGCTCCTCATCGAAGTTGACATTTAACTTCAGCAAGCGGTCCACATATCTTTGCATATTCTGCAAGTGGGCCGTGATGGACTCTCCATCCTTTATTTTGGTAGTGATCATCGAGGCGATGATCTCATACCTTTCTTGCCTGGCACTTTGATGGTACCTTTCCATCAAGTCCTGGTGCATCTCATATGGATAGTATTCCTCATAGAACTTTTGGAGTTTTGCAGTCATAGTAGCTAGCATGATGCAATGGACTTTCGTTGCATCCTTTTCATGTGCCTCGTAGGCAGCTATTTCGTTAGGAGTGGCAGTATTGACATTAACCTCCTTGAGCTCCTTATCGAGAACATATTCTTTGTCCTCGTATCTGGTCACCATTCGTATGTTACGAATCCAATCGTTAAAGTTGGTGCCATTAAAGATCACTCTCCCACAAAGGTTCATGAGAGAGAAGGAGCCAGAAGCGTTAGAGCCTGAAGCGTTGTTGTTGTTCTGATTAGACATCTGAAAAAGAAAAGAGACAAAGTTTTGATTAGATATGAATCCCCAATTAAACACCCATATGAGAAACTAAGGCTAGGATCCAACAACATTATTTACAATTTAGAAAACGGATGCGGTAATCTAATTGCAAATAATTTGAAGGTAAGTGAATGACGATTCACTATTTTCCAACATGAAAAACGAAAAAGACTTTAAGTTTTAAATCAATTGAAATTCCTAGATTCTTTTGAGATTCATTGAACTTTTCAATAGCATGTTTAAATCTCGATTATGCCCTTCAAGTTTGTAACTGGGATACCGAGGATCTAAAACAAGGTGTGAATAACCATACAAATGTGCTTGGTGCTCTCGATGTCATTTACCACCTAACCAATGTGTCGGTTAATCACATACGCTCCATTAGTCTATGATAAACATCGAGTCACCCTTTTCCACCCAAGCTAGTCCCAAATTAGTGTGTCGGTTAGCCACACACGCTCCACTAACGACTTGGCAAGGTGCAAAGTGCAATTTCATGGAATAGCATACAATTTCACATTTTTCCTAAAGTAACTAAGAATGGGAATTTTATAAAACATTTAGTTACTTTATTAACCATTATACTTTTAATGAGGAATTAGTTGCCCTATCCTACCCGTTCGGCTAACGACACTCCACCAATCAAGGAAGCGGTGGGTGAGTGTGGACACCCATTAAACTGCCATTTTATAGGCAGCAACCATATACCCCCTCCCCCCTTATAGATCGGCTTCGTGAATAAGGCCTACTAACGGTAAGAGTAGCTTAACCTTTTATATATATATATATATATATATATATATATATATATATATATATATATATGTGTGTGTGTTAATCTTATAATATTATAATAGTATAAGGGTTTAATTTTAAACTTGTAAAATTCCAGGGCTTAGAATTTAAATATTTCAAAATTAAACTTTTAATCAAAAAATTTAAATTCTAAAACTTGAGCGCAAGTTTTGAAACTTTTCAAAACTATCTAGATCAAATTACAAATAATTTAATTAAACAAATAATTAGTGTTTATCTAAATTTGACCTAATTCAATTTCATGGCAAGATAATTCAATCAAATAATTTAATTAAAAAAAGTTATCATATAAGGGAATGATTATTCAATTAATTGACAATTATCTTCTATTTTGATAAGGATAATCATATCTATGTAATAAAAACCGGATATTACTAATCAAAAACGTTTTTGGTAATTATCCCAACTCAAAACAAGTCAAAATCCTGAAATATCTGCTCTCTGACTCTCCGACTCGCCGAGTCACTGTCTAGATTCATCGAGTTCATCAGGTGACTCGACGACTTTGTCAGTCAGAAGGCAAAAATTTTGATTTGAAGCAACGAATGATCGTACAAGGCATCAAATACAATAGAAAATAGCCTAGGCTCTGATACCACTGATGGGTTTTGAGCATTACATCAATCCTATGGTGCACATGCAAACCCTAAAGCTTTGGCTCTAGTTTTCTCTATTGTACATGAAAATCATCCAAAGCATATAAACCCGAATTCTAGCATACTAAAATCGAAATCTATAACTAAATAGGTTTAGATGATTAGCTTTCAATATTAACAAGAATCTTCAACCTTCAAGAGCTTAGTATCACAAATGTAATACCTCTAATCGATCACAAACACCAAAGCAAGTTGGATGGTCTTGGATAGAGGGGAAGGAGGCTGAAAATCGGCTCTAGATCTCTAGGGTTTCGCTGGTAGCCGATTTATGATGCCCTAGGGTTCCTTTTATAGGTGAGTTGCTAGGGTTTCAGTCAAAACCCTAATTGGATAGCTTAGGCCTTAAGCAGTCCAAAGAACCTTCTGGAATAAGGCCTTGGACGAATTCAAGGTGGGCTTCCTCCTTGATTTTGTCCACCCCTTGATCTAAAGGATCCATAGCCCAAAATCCAATTATCTTATAATTGCAATTCTAGTCCCCTAAGTTCAATTAATATCTTTTGATCACAAAATTAATTCTTAATTAATTCTTCACCAATATTAATTAATCAATATGATTTCTCTTTTAATATATTACAACATATATTAATAAACAATAATATCCTCTTTCTCCACTAATCATCCAGTCAGGTTGCTCTGGTGAAGGCAACCCAAAAGGACCATGCTACTATTCGGTCAAGTACATACGATATATAGTTATGGGCTTAGACACCTAATCCAACACTAGTATGCTATGATATTATATGATAGTGGAAGGAGGGTGGGATAGACCCCGGTACCGGTCGAAAGGACCGAAGGGGTAGGCTAGCTCCCAGATATGCTAGGCAGTATGTGTCTTATGTGTTTATGTATCAGAATGATATATGGAAGTAGTAGGGGTGAAATTGTCCCCGTTACCGGTCGAAAGGAGCGAAGGGGTAGGCCAGCACCCTGATATGCTAGGAAGTTACCGGTTGAAAGAGACCGAAGGGGTAGGCCAGCACCCTGATATGCTAGGGAGTTACTATTTGAAAGAGACCGAAGGGGTAAGTCGGGCACCCAGATATGCCTGACAGTATGTTATTGTATGGTATGTGGTAAGATAGGGGAACTCACTAAGCTTCGTTCTTACGATTTACAGTTTTGGTTTCAGGTACTTCCTCTTCGAAGGGAAAGGAGTCGGCATGATGGAAACGCATCACACACACACGATTTTCCGCATATAAGATTCTTGGGATTTGTAATATGACATTATTATCTTATGACATGTTTTCGAAATAAATGACTTATGTGTTTTTATGAAATTAGATAACTTGATGATGTTTTCAGTAATCTGTTTATGAATTATTAAATTAAAAATGAAATTTCTGGTCTTCAATTTTGGGATGTTACAAGTTGGTATCAGAGCTTTGGTTTTAGGGATTCGCACACCTTCGGGGTGTCTGGACTCAAATCGAGCGTTTGAAATGTTTTTACAAGAAAAATATTTTTTCTGAAATTAAAATCAAGGTTTTGAGAAAGAACAAGGTGTGTGATGCGTGCAATCGGCCGAGGTCAAGTAAGATTTCCCCAAGATACCCATACATGTTTGATATGATTATGAGAATTGCATGCTAGATTTGGGCTAAGGATCTAGGAAGGATGCCTTGTATGCCTACTATATGAGAAATGCATGCTAGATTAGGGATAAGGATCTAGGAAGATGCCATATGTGCCTGTTGTAAGAGCTTATTGAACTACATGATAGTACTGATTAGTCAGTGATATGATAGCCTGATTAGGATATGCTTGGTTTCTCAATGCCCGAATGCTGCTTGCTTTGTGCTTTTAAGACTTCTAGTTATCTTTAATTAACTAGTAAATAAATATTTTAAGTTACCCATTACGAGGACTAAATAATTTAAGAAGGTTACGTCTAACCCTATATCGCAGCTCTCGTTTGAGTCTAATCGTTGTAGGGTAGGATCTCTCATTCGGAGAATTATCTCGTCTTAGTAATATGTAATTGTATTCGGGAGCTAGTTAGGGAGAGATAGCAGGGACTTCGTATTCAGCTGATGGCGGAGAGTGGGTCGGAGATTACCCTAGGGTAAGCCTAGGATGATATTAGCATGGAGAGTAATAGTAGTAGAAGGGACTTGGTGAAGTCGAGGCAATCGTTGAGGAAAGTACGAATATATGTGGAAGGTAGTATGAGCCCATACTACTGAAATCATAAGATTCGTACTCGATTCAAGGAGGGCTGAGATAGAACCAGGGAAGTTGTAGTGTGTGTGAGACCTCTCGAGGTTATGTATGACCCTCATGATTATGAGTTTTGTTTTAGAATGTTGGTGACACGTCACAAAGCAGGAGGTTCGGGTTCAGGTTCGCGTTCGGGTTCCGAGATAGTCGATAATGGATTGCAAGCATTCATTGCATCCGAGATTATGAGAGGCATCCTTGAGGCGACCCCGATGATTTCCGGGTCGATCAAGGAAGGTATCATTGAGCTGATGGAGGATCGGCTTAGGGCATCCAGGAGTGACATGGCATCTGGCCAGTCAGGAACTCACACACTCTCCTTTAAGGATTTTAGGGGATGTAGTGCGCCGGAATTTCATCGGGGGAAGGACACCATTATGTCCAGTAGATGGATTGCAGACATCGAGTTTGCACAGTTTACGAGCTTCTGCCCTGCGGGGGTTGAAGGTTAGGTATACTACTGGTTGTTTGAAAGATAGAGCTAGAGACTGGTGGAAGGCAGTCAGTGACACGTTGGGTTTAACCAATACTTAAAATCTATATTTTCAAAGTAATCTCTAAGTGTGGTTTTAACCAATACTTAAAATCTATATTTTCAAAGTACTCATGAATACTGCAGCAATCCATATGCAATGTCCAATCTATATGGAAAATCTACAATCAATTCGTGAAAGTCTTAAATCAGTACTTACTCCCAAAAGCCTGATTATCAGTGGCATTTTGAATAAATTAATATTCAGGAAGTAACACGCAAAATGAAACGCAATAATAAATTAATTGTTTTATGGTTTCACACTTTGAATATAAGTAATTCTCTTTTTATTTAATCACCATAACAATTAAGAATTAATCTATTGTATAAATGCTTCGAGGTAATCGACTTAATGACTAAACTTTTCAAAATTTCCCTAGCCAATGCTCTTAACATGCATATCAAGGTTTCCTTTGGTTATCACTATTGTGAACGAATCATCTTAAAGATATTCAGTTCCCAACTAGGAATCCATCCTCATCTTTATCTTGGATGTAGTGGAATCTGTGACAACCCAAAATTTCTATTATGTACAACCATTCACTTCAATAGGAGTCAGAACTGTTTCTGCTAATTTTCAAGCTTTTTGGCATAAGTTTGAGTGTTTTAAGATTAGTACTTCAGGAGGTAACAGGAGAGAGGATGCCCTAGGGTTTATTGTGTAGCAATAAAGTCCCAAAAACTCCAAGGGTTTGGCGTTTACGGCCTAAACAAAGTTTTTACGGCCGTAAACCCTTAGGGGAGGGATATAAATATGACACTTAGTCATATTTACCACTTTTTCACCATTTTCAAGTCTAAAACTCAAATCCTCTCAAGTATCATCCTACCTTTCTTCTTGATCTTCAACTATGTAAGTGTTTCTTACCCTAAAAAGTTGATATCTACCTTAATCTAGTGATCTTACATGATTCCATCCATGAAATCATTCCAAAAATGTAGATCTTCAAGTTTCACCAAGAACACACACTAGTGTTCTTGGAGTTTTAGCACCTTTTCAAGCTTCTATCTAGTAAGTACTCCTACCCTAGTGTATTGTAAGACTTGTTACACTTCTAAACATCAAGAAAACACCCAAGAAACCCAATATCAAAGGTGTTTACGGTCCAAGATGTTCATGGACCGTAAACCCTAACAAAGGGGCCAAAGTGGCCCTAGTCCCTTACTAAGCCTTGGAAACTAGTCTAGACCCCTTCCTTAATGTGTTTAGTACTTGAAAACATCAAAAGACCATAAACCATTTGGGTTTACGGCCGTAAACCCAAAGACAAATGGTCCAAGGACTGTAAACTCCCTAAAGGAGTGAAATGGTGCCCTAACCTCTTCCAAAGGCTTATACTTCAAGTGGAAATGCTTCTTAGGACTTGTAAAGCTTCAAAACTCATCATGGTAAAAGAACCATGAGTTTACGGCCGTAAACTCATGGGTTTACGACCATAAACTCATGGGTTTACGACCGTAAACTCAATGAGTTATGGTCACAAAATCGTAAACTCCAAAGGAGTTTACCCTTGAACTCTAAACTCAAATGCAAGGTCCTACCACCCTTAGATGCAATCCTTAGTACTTATAACACTTAAATAAAGTGTTAATCATGTCCTAGGATGTCTTAACATGATTAATTAGTTGTTTAAATGACTAATTTGATACATATATGTGTGATTATATGTTAACTAGGATCCTCGTGTGTGTTCAAGTCTCCACTTGACACTTAGCATCCTATAACATCCGTCCATCCAACCCACTTACTACAGGTGAGTTCATACCCCCATTAATTAACCTTTTAAATGTCTTTAAATGTTTATAAATTCTTTTATGGGGGGGATACAAGTAGAATCATGCTAGTTAGTACATCGATCACATGTGATTAATAACTAGCATACAAATGGATCTACCGCACTTTTAATTGTTTACTCAGTATACTACTTCCAAATGACTTACCAAAACGTTTTTACATGTTAAAACTCTTTATCAAACTATCTTACATATTGTATGTTTCCTTTCAAACTCTGTTACAATTGTGTTTCAAACAAAGGTTTTCTTATACTTAAAACTGTTCTTATCAAACAAACTGCTTTCAAATCGTTTTATAAATTGACATCAAGTCATTACTATTTATTGTTCAAAACTCTTATATGTATTACAAAACCTCTTTAAACTTATTGTTAAAAAGCATATCTATACACACATGTTTCATGTGTATATGTATTGATATGAGAGCTTTCATTCATTATTCAGTTCCAACACTCTTGAGTAGCAAGGGTGTATAAACCTACTTGGACATTCAATTTACATTCCAGTAAACTACTATAGGTATAGTTTAGGAGATACAAATTACTATTCCTATTACAAGGAATTACACAAGAGTCAGTTCATTCATGAGTCTATACTAATACATCAGATACAATATGAAGAGATACTATTTCATGGATACTTTTACATAGATACTATTACATAGTTACTATATGAAGAGATATTACTACATGGATACGTTTACATAGATACTATTACAAAGATACTATATGATGAGATACTATTACATATTATATGAATAGATACTATTATATATGTACGGGATTAACCATTCTACACCCAGCTGTTAGCTACAGAAGGAAAATGCACATCGACGGATGTCTACGGTTAATACTATTCGGCAATTACTATGCCATGTTTATCCTAGTACCAAAGGATAATACTTAAATGATTATATAATTTCCCTTTTACTTTTATTTTGTTACACATTCACATAAACGATGAGGTAGACTATATTATATAATTTCCCTTTTACTTTTATTTTGTGACACATTCACATAAACGATGAGGTAGACTATATTATATAATTTCCCTTTTACTTTTATTTTGTGACACATTCACATAAACGATGAGGTAGACTATATTATTATAATAATGATTATATAATTTTCCTTTTACTTTTATTTTGTGACACATTCACATAAACGATGAGGTAGACTATATTATTATAATAATAGTTGCACATGGGAAAAACCTTCATTCTTACAGAGATGCAAACCTTCAAAGCATTCGGGTCTTGGTAGAAGACTACCTTTTTATACTAGTGGGAAATATAGGGTTTCCTAGGGTTTTCATACTTATACGAACTTTTCATCAAACATTTTTGAGTCTTTTCTTTACAGCTTTACAAATCAAAGACACTAAAATACTTATGAATTCACCAGCTTTATTGCTGATACTCGCTTTCAAAATAACTTGTATTCTCAGGTCACAAATAGATAGGTACGACGACCAGGTTTTGTGAAGACGGAGCAGTCAAGACTCGTCTTTTAATTTGAGTATTCATTATGTTGTTTTATACTATGAAAGAACACACTTGTAAGTGAAATTATACTATTAATGCAATGGATGATGTTGTTGCTTGTTTACTACTTTACATTGTTGTGATACATTACATGACGTCCTTCGCCCCAGAACGTTTCCGCCGTTCTCGGTTTTGGGGTGTGACAGATTGGTATCAGAGCTTTGTTTATAGTGAATTGAGTATATCAACCCATAAAAGATATACAGACTATAAATACATTGGGATTAAAATACTCTGACCAAGAGTTTATACTTTTAAATAATAAAATATTTAACTAAGTATACATGCCTACATTCATACTAAAATCAGTGTCACAATGACAAGAACAAAAGTATTACGATTGTTGAATATCACAAGTAAGCTCGGGGATGTACGGTCAGTCCTGGGAGTGGCATAGCCTGATCAACTATGCTGGTCCGAGGAGTGATTAGCACATGCCCAATAATGGTTGTGATATGGCAACAAGTCTAAAAACTTACCAACACTACCACAATGAAATAACATAGGGGTATTTGGTGTTATTACAATTACTTATATGAGAATTAAAGGTCTTTATTAGTATGCCAATAGTTGTTTAGTGGATACACTAAGGTTATATGTACTAGGATGTCATAGACTTAGAATCTGTGATCTTTGCTTTACTTCCTGTTCCTTGTTTGGTTGTGGATTTAGAGTTAGGGTTACCTATTCAAAGGTCTATTCTATTTTGAGTACGTATAACTGGTATGCACTAAACAAGTATTGGAGTAACTGATAAAGATCATCTTATAATTATCTAGTTAGTACGTCTATTAAATACTTCTTATACCTCCTTTCTCGCGTAGATATTATGGCGGGATTCCATCCCCACGGCGACCCGTACCTTCCGAACGAAGGCAATGCTGGATGGTTTGAAGCAGAACCAGAAAACGATCACCCAATCCCTATGGATGATCACCAAGCTGAAGGCTTTGCGGATGGTTCTGACTCCGAACCTGAAGTGGAGAACCTACCCCCAGTGGCTCTTGTTCCAAATCCTAACCCTCGTCCGGCTTTTCAAGGCCCGACGCCTCCGTGGGTGGAAAGCTTGGAAACATGGAGCCCAGGGCAGGATCAACCTATGCCATTTAATGGAGACCGAAGCTTCTACAGCATAAGCGAAGGAGGCTCAGCAGACAGAATTCTGCCAATCCTGATCCGTAGAGTTGCCCGAAACGAAATTCAGGGCAGGACGGCTCTCCATCGTATCGCAGAAGTTGATGCCAATGCAAGAATGCATACCATCCGCACCATTCGCCTAGAAGATACTCATCAGAGATCTGAGAGAGACCATGAGGCCCTACTGCAAGCACTAGCTGAAACACGAGCCGAAGTCATAAAACTCCGACTACGCCAGAGGGTGTACGAAAGACACCTGCTTGATATGGAACGTCAACTGGCTGAGCTGAGAGTTCACCAGAGGAATGACCGTCGCCAGTAGGAAATGCTTTATTTTCCTTCTTTGTTTTAAGGAATCGTTTTTCCTGTCTATGCCCTATGTGGCACTTTTCTATGAAACTACCTTGTACTGTAAGTACTTTTAGTTAGGCCTTTATGCGGCCAAAACTTTCCTACTCCGGATATGATGTAAGACCTTCTACAAGGTCAATTTTCCCAAGTTTATTACATCTTAAACATCAATAATATGGACAGTCGGCAAAATTCTGTGTCACTCTTTGTTCAAATACTTTCATCATACTATCGTTGGAGCCTATCTGAAACCCCATCTAGTCAAGTTATTGGACTAGGGTAATTTAGCTCAGGGATCATTCCCAAGTCTGTTTCAAAGGTTGGATCATGTTATTCACCAACCAATGGTACCCCCAGTTTGGACGACAAACGTCTTGAGACCATTCTATGAACTTACTTCTAATCTGTACTACTACTGCATCATAGGGATGTAGGTCAAACCTTCGAGAACATACTTCCATTCTTTACATGAGCGATCGAAATACATCTAGTTTCAACCATATCAGCTCACGAACTCCTTCTCTTTCGTGTTACAGAATCATGTCGTCATCCGGAAATAGTTAGCCGAACAACGAAACCCCTATCCTTCATATCGACGCCGCTACATTCCAAGCCGCGGTAACAGCTGCCGTGACAGCTGTCCTTGCACACCTCGGCTCTGGCAACGCAAACAAGACTGACAAAGGGGTTGAGAATTCCGATCGTGGTAACGATCCGAGAAATCAACAAATAGTAACAGTCGCGAACACCCAAAGCAACAACTCAGAGTTCAAGAAACGGAAGCGTCGGGCCCAAAAAGAACGCAAGCGATATGAGGGAACACTCCCGAAGTGTAACAAGTGTAGCTATCATCATAATGGAGCCTGTCGGGTATTGCAATGTATCAATTGCAACAGACTGGGGCACATTGCCCGTTTCTGTGGAACCACCCCCTCCACCAGAGCCAGCCAGGTTTGCTATAATTGTGGTGAGACTGGACACTATAAAAGGAATTGTCCAAAAAGGAAGAAAAATGAAAGCGCCTACGTCCACATAACTCCGACGCAACACATCACTTCCACCACCAATGCTAGTACAAGCCAAATATGTCACCAATGCGGTGAAATTGGACACCTCGAGAAGGATTGTCCAATAACAAAGAACTCCGGCGCAGACGAGAAGATACTAAGGATCACTGCCGTAGGGGAGAGTACTCCGGACCCACGTTAAAGTATCTAAGGCGTTCGTTGTAACAGACTCATAAACTGTTTAAAACTAGTGCAACTCGAGTCTTATCTTTTGCGAGATCCCGTCAGTTAAGGGACCCTCGTGCTGCGTATACTTGTCTTTTGTAGTATACCTTGTTCGCAGCAGTAGTCTTGTAGTTAATCTAAAGTACTGTAACTCTGTTAAAAGTTGCACTTTCGTGGTTGCCTGTAACGCCTTTATGATCAAATCTAGTGCCTTTATTTCCGAGTGATTCCGATATTATCATACAACTTGAGTCAATTCGATCCGCACAATACCAGTTTCATGCGCACATCTCTTTCTCAAAATCACCTTTCTAGCGAAGCCGTCATTCCAGAACCCAGAAGTACTCATGCATAGAGTGCCTCATGTTTCGTAACTTTCCGAAGAAACCTCAGAAAACCTCCCCGGAGTACCACTCGTACAGTACGTCAAGTTCAATACAAGGACCCGTACGGTTGATCTATCTGTGAAGAATGTATACGCAAGGGTAGTATATAATCAAGGTTCTGCAGGTTTAGAATTGATGATTCCGCTTTAACTTCTATTCCTTGTTTGGATGTGAGCTTAAAGGAGAATCATTCATTCGACTACCTTTTCAATCTTAATTATATACGACTCGTATACACGAGACTATGATTGACGAACCATGTATGACTTCGAATATGAACTTCAGGACGGAGACTGCCCAAGATTACGAGTAATCGCATCGTCATGCGAAGAAACTTAGAACCCAATACTACTCCTGTAACCAGATCGCCCTACAGTCTAACACCTACGGAGATACAAGAACCATCCGGACAACATAGCGAACTACTCGGCAATGGAATTGAGAGACCAAGCTCCTCGCCCTGGAGAACTCCTGTCTTATTCTTCAGCAAGATAGACGGATTGTTTCGTAGGAGCATCGGCTAACGTAGACCTCGACAAGATTTCCATTAGAAATCATTACCCTCTGCCTCGCATAGGTGAATTGGTCGACCAACCGCAAGGAACGATGTACCTTTCAGAAATGGACCTGAGATCCGAATATCACCAGTTGCGAGTATTAGAGAAGGATGTCCCAAGGACAATCTTCCAAACTCGATGCGGACGCTACGAGTCCGTAGTGGTACCCCTCGGATAGGACCAATACGCCCGTAGTATTCATGAACTTAATGAATAGGGTACGCCATTCTTACTTGGATCAGTTCGTCATTGTCCTTATAACTGACTTACTTGTCTACTCACGTAGTAAGAAAGAGCAAAGAAGCATCCACGACTCAACTTACCCCACAAACTCAGCAACGTACTTTTTACCCCTCCACGTCTCGAACTTGAAAAAGTACCTTTCCGTCAGGACTCTTGTAATCCCACTCGACGAGATCGAGATCAACGAAAGCCTCAACTTCGTGGAAAAACCTGTAGAGATCATGGACTGAGAGGTCAAGCGAACTAAACAAAGCTGTATCCCGATAGTGAAGGTTCGCTGGAACGCCAAGCGAGGACCTGAATTCACTTGGGAACGAGAGGATCAGATGAAATTGAAATATCCTCATCTTTTACTTAGTTATTTGTAACTACTTATTTGCTTAAATTCTAATTTCGGGATGAAATTCCTTCTAACGGCGGGATGATGTGACAACCTGAAATTTCTATTCTGTACAACCATTCATTTCAATAGGAGTCAGAACTGTTTCTGCTAATTTTCAAGCTTTTTGGCATAAGTTTGAGTGTTTTAAGATTAGTACTTCAGGAGGTAACAGGAGAGAGGATGCCCTAGGGTTTATTGTGTAGCAATAAAGTCCCAAAAACTCCAAGAGTTTGTAGTTTACGGCCTAAACAAAGTGTTTACGGCCGTAAACCCTAAGGGGAGGGGTATAAATATGACACTTAGTCATATTTACCACTTTTTCACCATTTTCAAGTCTAAAACTCAAATCCTCTCAAGTATCATCCTACCTTTCTTCTTGATCTTCAACTATGTAAGTGTTTCTTACCCTAAAAAGTTGATATCTACCTTAATCTAGTGATCTTACATGATTCCATCCGTGAAATCATTCCAAAAATGTAGATCTTCAAGTTTCACCAAGAACACCAAGAACACACACTAGTGTTCTTGGACTTTTAGCACCTTTTCAAGCTTCTATCTAGTAAGTACTCCTACCATAGTGTATTGTAAGACTTATTACACTTCTAAACATCAAGAAAACACCCAAGAAACCCAAGATCAAAGGTGTTTACGGTCCAAGATGTTCTTGGACCGTAAACCCTAACAAAGGGGCCAAAGTGGCCCTAGTCCCTTACTAAGCCTTGGAAACTAGTCTAGACCCCTTCCTTAATGTTTTTAGTACTTGAAAACATCAAAAGACCATAAACCATTTGGGTTTACGGCCGTAAACCCAAAGACATATGGTCCAAGGACCGTAAACTCCCTAAACGAGTGAAATGGTGCCCTAATCTCTTCCAAAGGCTATACTTCAAGTGGAAATGCTTCTTAGGACTTGTAAAGCTTCAAAACTCATCATGGTAAAAGAACCATGAGTTTACGGCCATAAACTCATGGGTTTACGACCGTAAACTCAATGAGTTATGGTCACAAAATCGTAAACTCCAAAGGAGTTTACCCTTGAACCCTAAACTCAAATGCAAAGTCCTACCACCCTTAGATGCAATCCTTTGTACTTATAACACTTAAATAAAGTGTTAATCATGTCCTAGGATGTCTTAACATGATTAATTAGTTGTTTAAATGAATAATTTGATACATATATGTGTGATTATATGTTAACTAGGATCCTCGTGTGTGTTCAAGTCTCCACTTGACACTTAGCATCCTATAACATCCGTTCATCCAACCCACTTACTACAGGTGAGTTCATACCCCCTTAATTAACCTTTTAAATGTCTTTAAATGTTTATAAATGCTTTTATGGGGGGGATACAAGTAGAATCATGCTAGTTAGTACATCAATCACATGTGATTAATAACTAGCATACAAATGGATCTACCACACTTTTAACTGTTTACTCAGTATACTACTTCCAAATAACTTACCAAAACGTTTTTACATGTTAAACCTCTTACATACTGTATGTTTCCTTTCAAACTCTGTTACAATTGTGTTTCAAACAAAGGTTTTCTTATAGTTAAAACTGTTCTTATCAAACAAACTGCTTTCAAATTGTTTTATAAACTGACATCAAGTCATTATTATTTATTGTTCAAAACTCTTATATGTATTACAAAGCCTCTTTAAACTTATTGTTAAAAAGCATATCTATACACTCATGTTTCATGTGTATATCTATTGATATGAGAGCTTTCATTCATTATTCAGTTCCAACACTCTTGAGTAGCAAGGGTGTATAAACCTACTTGGACATTCAATTTACATTCCAGTAAACTACTATAGGTATAGTTTAGGAGATACAAATTACTATTCCTATTACAAGGAATTACACAAGAGTCAGTTCATTCATGAGTCTATACTAATACATCATATACAATATGAAGAGATACTATTTCATGGATACTTTTACATAGATACTATTACATAGATACTATATGAAGAGATATTATTACATGGATACTTTTACATAGATACTATTACATAGATACTATATGATGAGATACTATTACATATTATATGAATAGATACTATTATATATGTACGAGACTAACCATTCTACACCCAGCTGTTAGCTACAGAAGGAAAATGCACATCGACGGATGTCTACGGTTAATACTATTCGGCAATTACTATGCCGTGTTTATCCTAGTAGCAAAGGATAATACTTAAATGATTATATAATTTCCCTTTTACTTTTATTTTGTTACACATTCACATAAACAATGAGGTAGACTATATTATATAATTTCCCTTTTACTTTTATTTTGTAACACATTCACATAAACGATGAGGTAGACTATATTATATAATTTCCCTTTTACTTTTATTTTGTGACACATTCACATAAACGATGAGGTAGACTATATTATTATAATAATGATTATATAATTTCCCTTTTACTTTTATTTTGTGACACATTCACATAAATGATGAGGTAGACTATATTATTATAATAATAGTTGTACATGGGAAAAACCTTCATTCTTACAGAGATGCAAACCTTCAAAGCATTCGGGTCTTGGTAGAAGACTACCTTTTTATACTAGTAGGAAATATAGGGTTTCCTAGGGTTTTCATACTTATACGAACTTTTCATCAAACATTTTCGAGTCTTTTCTTTACAGCTTTACAAATCAAAGAAACTAAAATACTTATGAATTCACCAGCTTTATTGTTGATACTCGCTTTCAAAATAACTTGTATTCTCAGGTCACAAATAGACAGGTACGACGACCAGGTTTTGTGAAGACGAAGCAGTCAAGACTCGTCTTTTAATTTGAGTATTCATTATGTTGTTTTATACTATGAAAGAACACACTTGTAAGTGAAATTATACTATTAATGCAATGGATGATGTTGTTGCTTGTTTACTACTTTACATTGTTGTGATACATTACATGACGTCCTCAGCCCCAGAACGTTTCCGCCGTCCTCGGTTTTGGGGTGTGACAGAATCTCCTCCTTCTATGTATTAACCTTCTGTGATCTCAAGAATCCTTAGTCAACATGACCGAACTTTCACATAATGGCAATTTGTTACAAAAAAGAAAACCAATGTCAAGAATGAAGTTTTCTAGTCTAGGTATGCTCCTTGGATACTTGTATAAATGTAGTCATACCTACATTTCCGAATCCGCCACCATCTCCTACCTGAAGCCTTTCATGTTACATCTCAAAACGAATATCCATTTAGACTATGACTCAAATTCGTCTCTAAAATTCATGTTACTATAACTCTTCTCAATCATGTTTTCTATTGTCAGTTATCTAACAATTCGGTCAAACAATTTCTAAAACAATCTCCTAAAGCTCAAAACTTCTGAAACATCATAATAAGCACAATTCATAGCATTCATGATGGATGATTAGAAACAACCATTCATTGGTATATGGGACTCGACTCATTTTATCAAATTCATGACTAGAACATAAGAATTTGAGATTTACTCAAGTCCTTTCTATGAAGCATATGAACAATCTTTTTCTTAGAATTTTGTATTTTTCAAACTTTCAACACATTATGATTTGACTAGATTCCTATTAAACATTTTGATATATACTTTTAGAATAAAATACCAAATATCAATGTCGCTTTCCCTTGTCTATCATAGCAAAAGAATTCCAAGCTTTTGCACTTTGCAATTTAGGAAAATGTTTCCTATGAGGAGTATTGTCATCTACATGCAATATCAAGTAGACAATGATACTCCTACTAGCTTTGACCTGTACTCAAGGCTCATCTGGGGTTTTGCTTTGGTATTCAAATTTGCATGTTCACTAGTGAAAAACATAGATCCAAAGCAATTAGGGTTGCACGATCACATAGGTTTGTTGTTATGCTCATAACCCATCAGATACTTCACTTCATCCTTGGACAAAATCAAAAACAATGAAATCCAATCATTCGGATTCATACACGGAAGATCACTAAGAGTGAAGTCTTCTTCAATGCGACTAGCTTCTCGGAATCCCTTAAATTTGACGTTAGTGAAGTGTTCAGTTGGCACACGAGCATAAAATTTCACAAGAACCATATTCTTAAGGCTCCTTGTCTTGAACTGAGGCTGTCCATGCTTGAGATAAAAAAATAAAAGCATGTTGTCAACATCGTAGTCTGAAATTGGTGCTTTCTTAATATGCTCAAAACATTGGAATATGAAGGCTCTTAGAGTGAGTGGGAAGTCGAGATGAGAGTTAGCGGTATCGAATAGTTCAAATGATACCGAAGGCTCCAACCATTGAACACTCGGATCGTCGATAGCTTCCTTTTGAATTCTTTCTAAGGTCCAGGGAGTCAACATTATCATCTGTGTTGTGAGAGTAACTTTCGCAACTCTCTCTTCTGCTTCCTTTGCTTCTAATTCTTTGCAATGAATATGAAGATCATCAAGCACCTTATCACGTTTCTGCTGGATTAGGTGTCTAAGCCCATAACTATAATTGGTATGTACTTGACCCGATAGTAGCATGGTCAATTTTGGGTTGCCTTCACCAGAGCAATTTGATAGGATCGATATTTGAGAATCAGTTTATTTATGATTTATTAATATATTATATGTATAATATATTAATTGAAAAATCATATTATTTAATTAGTATTGATCAATAATTAATTTGGAATTAATTTAGTGATCAAAAGATACTAATTAAATTAACGGGGACTGATTAGGTAAATCAGTGATATTTATAGTTTGGGCTAATGATCCATATTGATTAGGATGGACTAATTATATGTGGGAGTCCACGAAGAGTTAGTCCAAAGGGCGTATCATATGGATTATTGGATTAAAGGCCTAAGGAGGTGAATTAGGGTTTACAAGTCATACCCTAGGAATTCCACACTATAAATGTAACCCTAGCACCACCAAACCACCCCCCCTCCCCCAAGAGTTCCAAGAAGAACCGTAGACGTTTTTGGTGTGCCTCCTAGCCTCTATCTCATTGTCTTTCATTGCTTATGGTGTTTGTGAACCATTTGAGGCATCACATTTGAGGTGCTAAGCTCTTGAAAGGCCAAGTTCTACAAGCTACATCAAAGAGGTAATCATCTAACTAGTTTTATGTTTTAAATAACAATGTTGTATGCTAGTTAGGCATCATGTTTTGGAATATGAAATTTGCATGTATAGCTAGAGAAAACTTAGATCAAGCATTAGGGTTGTATGTACCTCATAGGAGTGTTATACTACTTAAAACCCAACAGTGGTATCAGAGCCATGGTTGTTTTATGTTACATTGATGCATTGGTTATTTGTTTAAAGTTGAAAAAATTGAAAATTTGCTCACTCACTGCTGGACCCGACGAGTCCCATGAATGGACTCGATGAGTTGGTTCATTTCATGACGAACTCGACTAGTCCATTGCCTGGCTCGACGCGTCGGACTGTCTGGTGGCAGATTTTCGGGTTTTTTTGGCCTGAATTGGATTAGTATCATTACTACAAACTGTTTTGTATCATAAAATCCAAATTTTCTAATATGGTAGTGATTATCCTCATCCAATTAAAAGATAAATTGTGAAATTATAAAATAATTACTAGATTATATGATAAACTAATTATTTCTATTATTTGATTTGAATTGACTTGCTATATGAGTTGCATTAGGTCAAATTGGTAAAAGATAAATAAATATGATTATTTTATTAGTTTAAAATTTGATCTAAATGTTTTGAAGAGCTACAAAACCTAACATCAAGTTTTGGAACTCAAACGTTTTTTTAAGGAGTTACAAAACTTGCCATCAAGTTTGGAAGCCAAAAGTTTTCAATAGTTTCAAAACTTGCGCTCAAGTTTTGGAATTTGAAAAGTCTCAATAAATTCTAAAACTCTAGTAATTGAAAGTTTTCAAAAGGTGCAACTCTTGCTTTCGTAACTTAAAAATTAATTGAATAGTTTTAATTTTGAATTTTATATTTAGAACCTTGATGGTTTTTGAATGGTTCAAGTTACACTCTTATGGATTTTATTAAATTAATTAAATGTTTAATTAAAAGAGAATATTGATAAATCCATAATCATATGGTTTAAATTTAATTAAATTAAAAGTCTAATTTATTAATAGATTAAACCGCCTAGTATTTTAAATGTATAAAATACACCTTATAATATATAACATTAAAAGTCTAATATATTATATATGTATAAGTTAAAAGTCAGTCTTATCCTTAATAGGCCTCATTCAAGAAGATGGTCTATAAGGGGTGTTTAAGGAAGCGGCATGTAAAATGACCGCCATTGGGTATCCACTCTTACCCACCGCACCCTTGACTATGGAGAGTCGTTAGCCAAACGGGTAAGATAGGACGGAAAATTTCATTAATAAGTATAATGAATTACAAGTAACTAAACATTTATAAATTCACAATCTTAGTTACTTTAGGAAAAATGTGAATTTGGTGCTAATCCATGAAATTGCACATTGCACCTTATTGGTTATTAGTGGAGCGTGTGTGGTTAACCGGCACACTAATATGGGACTATTGAAGGATGGCAATGGGTAGCTCGTATATTATCATAGATCAATGGAGCGTGTGTGGTTAACCGACACATTGATTAAGTGATAAATGTCTTCGAGAGTACCAAGCTAATTTGCATGGTTATTCACACCTTGTTTGTGATCCTCGGTATAGCAGTCACAAACGTGAAGGGTATAATCGAGATTAAACATGTCATTTAAAAGTTAAATGAATCTCAAAGAATCTAGGAATTTCAATTCATTTAAAACCTAATGTTCAATTTCGTTTTTCATGGTGGAAATTGGTAAATCGTCATTTACCTACCTTCTAATATTTTACAATTGGATTACAACATCTCTCTTCCGAATTGTAGAATATTGTGTTGGGTCCTAGCCTTAATATTTCATTGGGGTGTTATATTAAGGTGATGATCCACGTTTCGATCATGAAAATGGAAATCATACTTCACTTCCTCCACCTCCTCCAATAGTTCTCCCTGACCCACATGTTCGTCGACTTGAAAAGTTCAAGATCACTCAAGCCCTATTGGCAAGCAAACATGAAGATGGAAAGTCTGTATGTGCTCAAGTCTTGGAGATAAAGCTGCATATTGACAGGCTGGGAATGTTGGGTGTCGTGTTCCTAAGGAAGCTGGCTGTTGACTTGCTTCTTCATTCACTTCCTAAGTCATATAGCGAGTTTGTTAAAGACTACTATGTGACAGACCACGACGTGACCCTTATCGATCTTACTTATTTGCTTATTGCTGCTGAATCAGCAATGATTTGGTGCACTGGTAAAGCAAACTTGATTGGAAGATCTAGTTCCCAAACTTCCATAGACATTGACAATGGCGACATTGGTAGTCCAGAAAAGCTTTCTCTTCCCAATGGAAAGGGATTGGAGAAGGTCAAACTGTTTGGCCAAATGGTAAAGAGAAAGGATAAGTCTGTTATTGTCCCGTGTACCATTCCGAGATAGTCTGTTTGTTTCTATTGACAAGAGAAGGGGCATTGGTTGCGAAGCTTCCCTAACTACCTGAGAGATCTAAGAGATAGTAAAATCAAATTGTATGGTTCTACTTTAGGTAAATTCACTATCTAACTATATTAAGTTCCTACTTATAGATTCTTAATACATGATGTGATAAGATTGCATTTTGATGTTTTGTAGAATCAAAGAAGAGAAAGGAAAGCTTGAAAGAAGAGTAAGTTGATTCTGGTAGCGAAGAGATGGATTTCGATCGCATGGTTCGATGATCAGATTTTTTTGAGCTGCTATTTAGGAGTTATGATAGATTGCTTAGGAATAGATAGCAACATAGTTTTCATTCGTATTTGCATTGTAAGGACAAGTTTTTCCGCACTTCAATAAATAAAGAAATTTTGGTTTTATTTTATATTTCCTTGCAATGGCATTTGTGAAAATTGTTGTTTATATGCTTCTATTATTAGAAATATTGAAAATGGTTTGATTCTTAGTTATATCAATTGTGGTAGTGTCCTAATTTTCTATGTAAGGAAAGATTCTCATCAACCAAGTTTTAATTGGATAGAAACCTGGAATCATATGATGTATGAAAATCTTGGTACTTGGGAAATTAAGACTAATTCCTTGTTTACATATGTATGTAAGTCAAGTGAAATATGAAAGGATCTAGTACACATTGATGTGTACTGGTCAGGTCCACCACTAAGGATGAGAAAGTATATTCGTCATGATTTACTGAAAGTTCAGTAAATATGGTTATGCTTACAAGTTTAAGTGTAATTCTAATACCTTGAAAAGTTTCAATGTATAGCAGAGCGAATAAGAAGAATCAATTAGGCAGAAATGTAAAAAGTTCTCCTATCTAAAAGGAAAGGAAAGAACTTTAGTATCGTGTTTTATGATCATTCTAATGATTATGGAACCATATCTCAATTGATCCTCTAAGGACACCTTAGTGCACTTGCATGACTAAGAAGAGGAATCAAGAACAGTTGAAATGGTTAAATAAAAAAGGTGAGTCATACTTCGTTCCAAAATGGAGTCTTAGAGTCATACTCCAACATTGTGCCTTGAGTGACATAATCCTAAGTAGGTTTATAAGACATCATGAAATGTGAAAGGTGTCTTACTCTTGCACATTTGAAATTGGTATTTGTGATATCTTGGATAATACAAAGACCAACTAACACCAATTATGTGAAGTATTTTTCTTGATAAGAACTCACGCTAACTCTTGAATATTTGATTGTCGAGAAATGTTCCTTGATGGAGAATCTTATATGTCAAGAGGTCAGTGGGAGTCTTAATGGTCCTGAATAGGTTCAACAACTAATCAAGAATAACCCTATTGTTTATCACTAGCACACGACTTAAGGTTTATAACCTATCATGTTGACATATCCTTGTTTCTGTGCCTATTCCAGTTAGTTTCACTATAAATGTGAGTTCTGTGAGTTCTCATTTGAATATATAAGGCAAAGCACCTTGATCAATTTAAAGTACATTGATTTGTACAGGTGAGCTGCTCAACAACATGGAAGCAATGGTAGGACTCTTGTGCTACTAGATGGCAGGAAAGTAAGATTGAACTAGTTCAGTCTGTATGAGTTTGGATTTGTCATAAACCTTGTCTTGTGATTATGGTTTTGACAAATTCACATGGATAGGAACACATACACCATTAAATCTAAGTGGTAAAGGTTTCTCTCCGCTTCATGAAAATGATTGTGAGGAAACGCTTTCACTAAGTAGATTTTAAGAATATCATAGTTGTGTTAATTGCATTCTGAAATTCGATTATGATTACGACATCCCTCTTCATAGTTCGAATTGTGAGAAATGGAAAAAAGTTTGAACATTCGGGACTTACTGCTGTGAGTTCTAAAATTGTTTAGACACACATGTGAGCTTCTAATGAAAGGTGTATAAGCTTGTGAAGTCTAAATAAAAGACTTTTCGAATCACCAAGTATCAGAAATCTAAACTTTGGAAAGAAAGTCATTAAGTATTGATTTCTAAAAGTCCAACTGATTTTTGGGTACATGTCAAAGCTAGTGGGTGAATAAGTGTTATGCTCGTAAGAATGTAATTATTATGCTAGTGGGAGCACAATTATTACATTAAGTATTGCGAGTTAGCAATGCTAATTATAGAAAACAAACGTTTGCAAAGTTGCACAGTTTGAAAAAATTGTTTTGCTATAATTAAGGGAGAGGAACTCATAATTGATTTCAAATCTAAAAGCTTAGATTGAAATTTTAATAGAATTTAGTCATGAACATATATGAATTTTATGATGAAATGATTCAACATAAGGAAATTCTATATATGGAAACGTTATAGCGAGAGACTGGTAAAGTATCATGTCCTTATGTATGACATTATGAATCATGTCCCATATGCTTCGGGTATAGGATCGATTGCATATGCTATAATATTTATGTGTTCTGAATTTTCCAAATTCCTAGGGCATTAAGATGGAAATGGGAACAGAATCATATATGACTAAAGTTGTTAAACAATTGCTAAGAACAATCCAAGGTTCGCCAAAGATTGGTTGCTTATGCACAGTTGGAAGTACGGTAATGGATGGACCATATTGACATGATTATGAATAGATAGGACTCTATTAAGAATGGATTGTCATATGGCAAATATAGAAATGTTTCCATAATGGGAGTTCGATATTAAGAATCTATGTGTAAGCCAGAAACTTTTATGCAAGAAGGATGTTCAAAGGAATGTGCTTTGAATTTGAGACTTCGGTTCCACGAAATTGCTCTTCATTGGAATACTTTGTAATATGTTTTGCCAAGTCTCTGTGACTTTTGTGCATAGTCATTACAAAAAGAAATAATTGCATATAATTTTATAATCTAACAGATTATAGTAAATGGCAAGAATTTGGTATTCTTACATTTACGATAAGGATTTGGAATTGTGAAATAAACATCATTGGAAATGTGTTCAACTGATTTATTTCACAAAGCAAGGACCATAGGTAAACATAGTGTGCATGCTTAGAGCATGGGATAACTATTGTTTTAATTCAAGTATTAAGTTGATTAGTCGAAACATTATACAATGAATAATGCGTAATCAATATGGTGATTAAATAATAAGTGTTTTTATTTATATTGAAAAGTTTTGAGACCATATTGGATTCGATTATCTTGTGTTTCACTTCGCATGTTTTACTTCCCGAATAACTAGGTTATTCAAACATCCACAGTAAATCATACTTTGGAAGTAAGTAATTAGGTAACACCGTTGTCAATCCGACTGTAGATTGTCTAAGTGCTTATACATAGCAAAGGTTTGTTGCAGTGTTCATGAGTACTCCTGTAATAAGATTTGAGTATTGGATTAAACCCACGCTCATCTGAATCACTTAGATTTTATCATGAGTGATTATGATATGATAATATCTTATATTCTTGAAGCAGAGACATATGAGTTGTAGGTTACGAGTCGGTTGCACATTGATGATGCATAAACATACTAGTAACTTTGTGTTATAAAATGTATTGTTGTCTGTGATTTGATGAGGAAATTGAGCAAGCATATGAGTCGAAGTTTATTCGTTCCTTTTACCCTAAGAGGGATAAAAGCGATATATGTGGGCCCCTCGATGATTTAGTGATGACAACCCTAAACGCTTGGCTAATCCTGGACTGATTTGATTTGTTCAATTACTCAGTCGTCATAAATCGGAAATCGGGAAACAACACATGAAAGAGAGAATGATCATAATCCATGTCTCAATTCATACGATATCTTGTAGAATGGAGGAATATATGATCCCTTATCTAAAGGACATGTTATTAATTAAAGTTGACAGCGGCTTTTGATAGCTACGATTGCTAATCAGATTTTGAAGTCGTGCTTGAAATTAGAGTTATTAGACTTATCCAAGTGGGAGACTGTTATATTAGGTGTCTAAACCCATAACTATAATTGCTATGTACTTGACCCCATAGTAGCATAGTCCATTTTGGGTTGCCTTCAACAGAGCAATTTAATAGGATGGATATTTCAGAAAGAGATTATTTATGATTTATTAATATATTATAAGTATAATATATTAATTGAAAAATCATATTATTTAATTAGTATTGATCAAGAATTAATTTGGAATTAATTTAGTCATCAAAACAGACTGATTAAATTAACGGGGACTGATTAGGTAAATCAGTGATATTTATAGTTTGGGCTAATGATCCATATTGATTAGGATGGACTAATTCTATGTGGGAGTCCATGAATAGTTAGTCCAAAGGGCTTATCATATGGATTATTGGATTAAAGTCCCAAGGATGTGAATTAGGGTTTACAAGTTAGACCCAAGGAATTCCACACTATAAATGTAAACCCCTAGCACCAGCAATCCCCCCCACCCAATATGAAGAACCCTAGACGTTTTTGGTGTGCCTCCTAGCCTTTCTCTCATTGTCTTCCATTGCTTATGGTGTTTGTGAACCATTTGAGGCATCACATTTGAGGTGCTAAGCTCTTAAAAGGCCAAGTTCTACAAGCTACATCAAAGAGGTAATCATCTAACTAGTTTAATGTTTTAAATAACAATGTTGTATGCTAGTTAGGCATCATGTTTTGGAATATAAAATTTGCATGTATAACTAGAGAAAACTTAGATCCAAAGCATTAGGGTTGTATGTGCACCATAGGAGTGTCATAGTACTTAAAACCCAACAGTTTCTTCCTCACTAGTTTTTCACCCTCCGAAAGAACTTCTTCTTCATCATTTTCAATCAACTTTTTTTTTCCTTTAGATACTGAAACTTCATTAACCTTCAGATCTATCTTCGGTTTTTCCTCATGTTGTTCACCAGTGGACTTCTTACCCTGGGGATTAGGTTGTTCTTTCTCTTTAACCTGTTCTCCCCCTTGTTTCGGAAGAGCATCACCTTCCAAAACACCTTCGATTCGGTTTAACATGGAAAAAACTGGCGTGAGCTTTTCATTGAGGTGTTCGCGAACCGAAACGGTAAGAATGGAATCACGAGTTTCCACCATACGATGTAGGTACTGATTGATTTCCGACTTGCAGCTTTTGATAACTTCTTTCTCAGTTTCCAGATCGTCCGAGTGTTTATTTGCGTATTTGAGCTTGAGGGAAAGAACCTTGGCCTTTTCAGTCTTCGCAGCCAATTTATCCATGATAGCCTTTTTTGTAGCAAGATCTTATTGAAGCTTCTCTATCTTCGAAACAATGGAAGCATTCACTTCGGAGCTGTCAACCTTTATCTTACCACAAATCTGAGAAAGGGCTTCTCTCTTGGTTTGTAAAGTTGTGCCGATACACGTAATGACCTTGTTTGCTGCTTTGGTGTTCTGATCCGCAGAGTTTCGGAAATCGGCCATGAACTTTGTGACTTCAGCATGTAGTTTTTTGACTTTTTCGGTCATTTCAGTAATAGTCTTCTCTAATGCCTGGATTACCTTGGTTGAGTCTTCAAGGACTTTTTCATTGCCTTTGGTGAGCGTTTCAACCGTTGCTCGATGAGATTTTAGCATAAACTCATAATTAGAAGAGGCAATAGATGATTGCAAAAGCAAATCCAACTTATCGTTGAGCTGTTTAAACTGCCCTTTCGATATAAGGGCATCCTCATCATCGCTTGCTTGTTGGACGATGAATAGGCTAAAAAAAAGTTCTTAAAGTCATCCTGATCATCCCCATACATAACTTCTGGATCATCTTCGCATAGAGGAGAAGATGTGGAAGTCCTTGGACCGATAGTAACACTGATATCATATGCTGCCGTTTCAGATACGTTGACAGTAGACATCGGAGTACCAAGAAAGGTTGTTGTTGTTGTTGTGGAGTCGGTATAGAAGGGAGTGGAACAGAAATATGAGGTTGAGAAACACCCACATATATTTTTGGTATAGGTGCAATGGTTATTAGGACAAAAGTAGTGATTGGAGATGAAGTGGCATTCGGAGATGTAGGTGGGGTATGCATCTAGAAAGAATCAGCAAAAAGGCATAGAAGTAGTGGGTGGAGAAGATACCTTCCGAATGGGAGTAGAGGTGGGAGGTTCCGAGGTTGCAACAATATCTTCAACTTGATTCTGAACAGGTTCACCCTCTCGAATCTCAGTTTGCGTTCTTGATTCCGAATCCTCCTGTACTGGAGATGGTGACCTCGGTTTCCGAGCAACCTTCTTAACTTTCTTCTTCGGAGTAATGATAGTTTCGGAAGGACCTGCCTTACCCTTTCGCTTTGCCCCACATTTTGTTTTGTTTACCTCATCAATAGCCTTTCGCAGATCTTCTGGCATAGGACGAACATCAGATGCTGGCTTCTATAAGTATTCATTCACAACAAGATTATCAGCAGGAACATTCAGCAGCATGGCTTCTGGAATAGAACCAATGAAGCTAAACTTGGTTGGATCAGAAACTATAACATTGGAAGTATGCAAGATGTGAATAGCAGCCAATATATAGTCATCCCTTCAATTTAATCTGGAGGCGAACAATGGCACGCGTCACGATGACAGACCAAAATCAGGCACATGAAATCTCTGAATACCTGGAGTTAGAGAGTGTGCTCTGAACAAGTTATGCCCAAAGAATTGAACCATAATCTAGGTTAACGCCAGTGTAGAGACCGTAAATAATTGTGCAAAATAACTTGTTGGAGCTATCAGACCCATTAACTCTCTCGGAGAAGCTTTTGAACAAGAGAATAAAGAGCCCATTCCACATAGGAGGAAGATTGGGCTTCCTGAATTTCGATAGCAGTGAGATATCCCCAATATACCCCATTTGATAGAACATCTCGATGATTGCAGATGAAGAGATCGATTCAGGATTGACAAGACCTTCTTTAGAAGAAAACCCTAGCATCCAGCAGAACCGGACTTTAGAGATGGAGGTTTTGTTTGAATCGACCTCAAAGGTAATCAAGCCTTCACTCTGATTGTAGTTTGTAGATGCGCCTTGGACGGATGAACTAAAGGTACAGATTCAGCCATTGTTCAGGCTTGAGCCAGTGGAGAGTAACGCAAGCATTCAATCACCTGCTTGACAGCGTTAGTGTAACGGAACGAATGAAGATCCAGAGACAGATTCTGGTTCAGCTTAATGTTCAGCATGACAGTAGAAGCGGTTTGACCAGCAAAAGAAGTGGTTTCAGATGAGGTAGCCATGGAAGTAACTTTGAAGATGACGATGAACAGTGTAGAAAAAAGTGGATTTTTCTCCTCGAGATTTTTTGAATTATTTGATAGTTGTGAGAGAAAATCAATCAACGAAACCCTTTTTATACGTCTTCATAGGTGAGAGAAAATCAGCGATTGATGGTCCATTAAATCCTTAACTCCAATTACCGCCTTTTCAGCTCTGAAATTTCGTAACAATCAGCCAATCATCCATAAATAGAATTCTGGATAACAATAATCAACAAAAGTTAGAACCAGATTTTGAAAAATCATAAAGATGTTTGTGCAAGAGTGTGCCAAAAAAAAAAGAAATCAAGCAAATTATATTTTTGGGATTGTTGTGATGTCAATTAGAAATTGACATGAAACTCTGATTGATCCCGGTCAACGATCTCTTCCTTCAGAATCAAGAGAGATTCAGAAGTGCTTGTGTGGTATCCCATTGAATTACGATCATCTATTTGTTAAGAAATAGTGAAATGCTTCTTTTGAGTAGGCTGCAAAGGTTGCTTTAGCTTCAACCAAATTCTGAAACTCAACATAAGTCCGAAAGTCTAGAAGGAGTCAAAAATATTGGGTCGAGAGCTTTTCATAAAAATAAGCAAGCTTTGGATATATTTTGAGTAACATGATAATTTTGAGAATCTCAAGGAAAAATAAAACTTGGATCTTTTGGGAAGAAAAATCTTGGGTCGAGGGCTTTTCATAAATATCACTCAAAAATAAAATATGACATTTTAAACTTCTAAGGTACCAACCAAAAAGGTTATATCGTCAATTCCTTGGTGAAATAATCTAGAACGTATTAATTGTTCACGATCAATTCATAAATAGGTTTCGGATTTTGGGTTTCACTTAAATCATGCTGATAACGATTTAAAGATCATGAACACAGATGTTGTGCAACCATAAACATCAATGGTAAATGTTGAGAGTCTCAAGGGTTAGACTGTATGAAAGTGAGGTTAATCGAGAAATATTAGTGATGGTTCCAAAGAGAATTGTGTACCTCTTCCATAAAATAGTGACTATGCAGTCAACTCTTAAGTCATTGTGAGATGAGTAAGGTAGCTCAATGACTTATGTGAATATCAGCTTGTTTGGGAAGAAACAATCAGAGTGAAAATTTCATCAAGGCTTCAAACATAGAGTCTCAGAGGCTTAGGACAACAAGCAGCAACATGCTTCTAGGGACACTTAGCTATTACAAAGATTTGGAGTTATATACCAGCCTCATTGTTCTGAATTGAGGTAACAATAATTTGTACCGGAAACAAAAATGTATTATGAAATTAACACACAAAGAAAGAAAAATATTTTTGTAATTTTGGGTTTTCTGATAAAGATAAAATAAAAATAAAGAAAATAATTTTGTGATTTTTAATTTTTTTTGAAAAGAATAAAATAGAAATAAAGTATACAAAGTATACAGAGGTGTGCCAAAACCCAGATGAGCAGTGTGCTCCGAACCGTTCCGAAGCTCAAATCTTCAACAGTAAAATCTGAATCATTCTGAATGATTGGAGCGTGAGCAGTAATTTCCGATTATGAATGGGATTTTGGAACTGAATCAGCTTCTATCATTCTGAGACCTTGTAAAATACGATTGAGCGTCGTTTCTGGTAAGGCCTTTGTGAAGATATCAACCAATTGATCAGAGGATCTTACAAAGTGTACTTCAACGTTTCCATTCTCAACGTGATCCTTGATAAAATGATATCTCAGTGCAATAGGTTTTGTCTTCGAGTGTTGCACTGGATTATGACATATTCGAATTGCTCTTTCTGAATCGCAGTATAATGGAATCCTCTTAACATTTATCCCATAATCTCTAAGCTGACTTTGAATCTAAACAACTTGTGAAGTGGACGATGCAACAACGATATATTCAGCTTCAGCAGTAGAAAAGGAGACTCATGTTTGTTTCTTAGATTGCGAACTGACTAGTTTGCTATCCACAAACTAACATCCTCCAGTTGTACTTTTACGATCAAGAACGCATCCACCAAGATCAGCATCAGAGTATGCTTGCACAAAGAATCCCGAGTTAGAAGGGTACCAGATTTTGGGAGAGGTTGTTCTTTTTAGGTATCGGAGAATATTCTTCACAACGGTCATATGTGGTTCACGTGGAATTGCCTAAAACCTGGCACAATAGCAAACAAGAAATATTATATCAGGACGACTAGATGTTAGATACATCAAAGATCCAATCATTTGTCGATGTAGATGATGGGTTTTGAGCATTCTAACACTCCTATGGTGTACATGCAACCCTAGAAACCTTGGATCTATGTTTGACTAAGATACATGCAAATAATTATTTTTCCAAGGTTCTTATCCTAACTAGCATGGCATGGGATACTTGAATCAAATAAAACTAGTAGAATTACTTACCTTGTAGTAGTAGTTGATTGCTTGGAGTTTGAGAGCCTAGCACCAATAATGTGGATGCCTCAAATGGAAGTCACAAATCACCACAAACTTGGAAACTTGAGAGAATAGTCACAAACTTCTTGAAATCGGCCCTCTTGGTTTACACACATCAACTAACGCAATTTCAAGAACCAAAGCCTCCTTTATATAGTGTGGTGGATTAGGGTTACATCCATGTAAACCCTAATACCCATGTCTTTTCATTTCCATGAGATCCATGGGTTAAAGCTCCATGGAGTATCCATGGACTTTCCATGCAACCCTAGCCTATTCCAAATAAGCATTAGCCCACACTACATAAATACAAGAGCCCATATTTAATTAGTCATACTTTTGATCTCTAAATTTATTCTAAATTAATTATAGATCAATACTAATTAAATAATATGATTTTATATTAATATATTAGGACTTATAATATATTAATAAATCATAACTTACTATTCTCAAATGATTATCCATAAATTGTTCGGGTGAAGTGCAACCCAAATGGACCATGCCGGGTCGGGTCAAGTACATACCAAATATAGTTATGGACTTAGACACTATATCCAACAGGCTCCCACTTGGATAAGTCTAATAACTATAGTTGCAAGTATGACTTCAGGAACCGATCAGAAATCGTAGCTCTTTAAACTCTGTTGAACTATGAAGCGCCATTTTAGATAAGTGATCATATAATCCTCTGTTTTAGATATCAGCCGGACAAATACATGGAACATGGTCTTGCTTATTGTCCAGCATTTGTTTCCCGATTTCCGATTTGTTTGACATAAAACTTAACTGAACACATCAATTTAGTTCTGACCAGGCCCGGTACATAGGTCAAAACAAAATCATCGAGGGGCCCAGATATCGCTTCTAATCCTAGAAGGAACAGATAAATTGCGACTCATATGTTTGCTCTACTACTTGTTGAACTACACACAAAGGCACGGTTTATAACATCAAGTTACCAATGCATTTTTGTGCAATCAATGCATAACCAACTCATAGGCAACAAATCATATCTCTAGGTTTGAAGACTTATATGATATTACCGTCTCACGATCACTCGAGATAAATTCCATGAAGTGATACAAGTGAGCGTGGGTTGAATCCAATACTCAGAACTTATGAGCACTCATGAGTGTTGTAGCCCCGCTTTGTCTAACATCTTAGACCTCTACAAGCCAACCCATGACAGTCTTGATTCATATCTACTTCCAACATATGACCGACTGTGGAGAGTTGGAATAATATGATATAAACCATAACATAATTATTCTGGAAGTCAAAACATGCAAAAAGAAATAATAGTAAACGATAGACAAGAGATAGCAACACTTTACTCATAAATAACAGCTTTTATTTATCATCAAATGTCAATTACATTTTACAAATTTCAAGATTATCTAACTACTAAAACTAATATCATCCTTCAGCCCTATGCTTCGAGCATGTTGGAGATGCTTAGCCCGAGTCAGTCCCTTCGTGAGGGGATCTGCTGGGTTCTCATCCGATGATACCCTCTTTGCCACGAGGATTCCTTCTTCTATTCGATGTCTGATGAAGTGATATTTTCTGTCAATGTGTATGGATCTCCCATGATCTCTTGGTTCCTTGGCTAAGGCAACTACACTATTGCTGTCACAGAAAATCTCCATTGGCTCCTTTATAGCTGGTACAACTCCAAGGTCTCCGATGAAGTTCTTTAGCCATATAGCCTCCTTTGCTGCCTCGCTTGCTGCTATATACTCTGATTCAGAAGTGGAATCAACCACTGTCTCCTGCTTGGAACTTTTCCAAGTAATTGCCCCTCCGTTTAGAGTAAAGACCCAGCCCGACTGAGAGCAGAAATTATCCCTGTCAGTCTGAAAGCTAGCATCACTGTACCCTACAACTCTCAAGTCCTCACTGCCACCGAGGGTAAGGACCCAGTCCTTAGTCCTCCGTAGGTACTTGAGGATATTCTTTACCGCAGTCCAGTGTGCCTTGCCAGGGTTCCCCTGATACCTGCTAACCATGCTCAAAGCAAAGGCTACATCAGGTCGAGTACACGTCATAGCATACTTGATCGATCCTACAGCTGAAGCATAAGGTATTCGACTCATTTCTGCTATCTCAGCCTCAGTACTAGGGCTTTGTGTCTTACTCAATCTGGCGTTACTCTGGATGGGTAACTCTCCTTTCTTGGAGTTATGCATGTTGAACCTTTTCAACACTTTGTCCACATAGGTGCTTTGACTAAGTCCAATTAGTCTTTTACTCCTGTTTCTCAAAATCCTTATCCCTAGGATATAGGCAGCTTCTCCAAGGTCCTTCATAGCGAAACACTTCCCAAGCCAGGACTTTACTTCCTGCAGGTTTGGGATGTCATTTCCTATGAGTAGTATGTCATCCACATACAGTACCAAAAAGCTTACTATACTCCCACTAGCCTTGATATAGATACAAGATTCATCTTCACTCCTTGAAAAGCCAAATTCTTTGACTTTCTCAACAAAGCAAAGATTCCATCTGCGAGGTGCCTGTTTTAATCCATAAATGGATTTCTCGAGCTTACACACTCTACTAGGGTACTCTGTACTGACAAAACCCTCTGGCTGAACCATGTAAACATCTTCAGCCAAGTTTCCATTAAGGAAAGCGGTTTTGACATCCATTTGCCATATTTCATAATCATGAAATGCAGCAATGGCTAACAGAACCCTAATAGACTTAATCTTGGCCACCGGTGAAAAGGTCTCATCATAATCAACTCCCGGAGTTTGAGAATAACCCTTTGCAACCAGTCGTGCCTTATAAGTGTGTACATTACCATCCATGTAGGTCTTCTTCTTGAAGATCCATTTGCACCCAACTATCTTACGATCAGGTACATTGTCAACCAAGTTCCAAACTTGATTGTCATACATGGACTGTATCTCGCTATCCATAGCCTCTTTCCATTTAGCAGCCTCAGGGCCTGCCATGGCTTCCGTGTAGCTGTTAGGCTCATCCAGATTTACCAGTGTGTTATCACTGATAAGTGTCTCGCCTTCTGCAGTAATATGAAAACCATAATAATGCTCAGGTGCATTCCTAACTCTGGTGGAACGTCTCAGAGGTATAGATTCTTCAGTAGGCTCAACAGGAGTTTCCTCCTCAGGTTGAGGGCTAGGGTTTGAGGTTCCTTCACCACTTGACTCTTGAATTTCCTCAAGGTCAATTTGCCTCCCACTGTCTCCTTGGCTCATGAATTCTCTCTCTCGAAAGAATCCTCTTCTTGCTACAAAGACCACATTTTCACTGGGTCTGTAGAAGATGTAACCAAAGGATTTATGTGGGTAGCCGATGAAAATACACCTTTCGCTTCGGGGTTCGAGCTTATCGTGAGTCTCGCGTCTAACGAAAGCCTCGCAACCCCAAATCTTGATGTGGTCTAGATTGGGAACTTTTCCAGTCCACACCTCGTGAGGTGTTTTAGCAACCTTCTTTGTAGGGACTAGATTAAGGATATGGGCGACAGTCTCTAAGGCATACCCCCAAAATGAGATTGGTAGCGAAGCTCGACTCATCATGGAACGAACCATGTCCAACAAGGTCCGATTGCGCCTCTCAGCTACACCATTCAACTGTGGTGTCCTAGGAGGTGTCAATTGTGAGACAATCCCACATTCCTTAAGATAGTCAAGGAACTCAGTACTAAGATACTCACCACCACGATCGGATCGAAGCATCTTAATGTTCCTGCCCAACTGATTCTCCACTTCTTGCTTAAACTCTTTGAATTTCTCAAAGGTTTCTAACTTATGCTTGATTAGGTAGACATATCCATATCTACTAAAACCATCAGTAAAAGTCGCATAGAACCGATTAGCATCACTTGTGGCGGTTCTGAAGGGTCCACACATATCCGTGTGTATGAGGTCCAACAAACCTTCACCCCTAGCACAAGTGCCAGTAAAAGGTGACTTTGTCATTTTACCAAGCAAACAAGATTCACAACTATCATCTGACTTTAGGTCAAATGACTCCAAGACTCCATCCTTTTGGAGTTGGCCTATGCGTTTCTTGCTTACATGTCCAAGACGACAATGCCATAAGGATGCTTTATCTAAGCTAGTGGAAGAGTTAATACACAATACATTATTTCCTAGATTATCTACAACAGATACAGTTTCATACACGCCATCACAAGGTAATGCTTTAAAATAAAGAACATTATTAAAGAAAGCATCAATACTACCATTATTATTATCAAAATAAAAGGTAAAACCTTGTTTATACAATGCATGAAAGGAAATAAGATTTCTTGCCATTTCTGGTGAATAATAACATTTATTCAAATCTAATGTAAACCCACTATTTAGCACTAAGGAATAAACTCCTATCTTGGTGACAGGTGAAGCTTTCCTGTTTCCCATGATCAAGTTTATCTTTCCCTGCTCCACATTCTCACTTCTTTTTAGTCCCTGCAAATCACAACATATGTGAATACCACAACCTGTATCAAGGACCCAAGACTTAGAATGAGGTGAGTTATTAGACAATATAGTGTATATACCTGCATGGTTGGGTTTTACTTTCCCATCCTTCAAATCTTGCTGGTACTTTGGGCAGTTTCGCTTCCAGTGCGACTTTTCATGGAAATAGAAGCATTCAGCCTCATTAGGGTTAGCAGAAGGAGTGACAAAACCTTTCTTGGTTTTGCTTGAAGAGGAGCCTTCAAGGGTCTTACCCTTGGTACCCTTAGAAGGGTTCTTTCTCTGCTTCCCTTTTCCATGCCCGATTGCCAAGACATTGGCCGCAGTTGGAGTAGGAGTAGGAGTAGTAACAACCGACTTACCCTTTAGAACACTTTCGGCGGTCTTCAAGAGTCCTTGAAGTTTGCTGAGGGTGACTTCTTCCTTGTTCATGTGATATGTCATGCGGAATTGATCATAACACGATGACAAGGAGTGCAAAATGATGTCTATTGCTAACTCCTCAGGGAAGTTCACATTCAGCTTCAGTAAACGGTCCACATACCTTTGATTTTCTGCATGTGGCCCGTGATGGGTTCACCATCCTTCGTTCGGGTTGTTATCATGGAGGAGATTATTTCATATCGCTCTTGACGAGCACTTTGATGGTAGCGGTCCATCAAGTCCTGGTGCATCTCAAAAGGATAATAGTCGTCATAGGACTTTTGGAGCTCGGCTGTCATGGTGGTCATCATCATGCATGCCACTTTTGTAGCATCTCTTTCATGTACCTCATATTCAGCAAGCTCTTCAGGAGTACCAGTTGGCTCGGGTACCTTCAGCTCCTTGTTGAGAACATATTCTTTGTTCTCATACCGAGTGACCATCCTGATGTTTCTGAGCCAATCTGTAAAGTTGGACCCATCAAAGATGACTCTCCCATAAAGATTCATGAGACAGAAGGAGCTAGTAGGGTTTGAGCCAGAAGCATTGTTATTGGAAGACATCTGAAAAGAAGAGGGAATAGATAAGATTAGATATAGAGATAGTCCTTAACAAAACACCCAAATGTAATATTAAGGCTAGGACCCAACACAATATTTTATAACTTAGAAGAGGGATGCCGTAATCTAAGCTATAAAATATTTGAAGGTAGTGAATGACTATTCACCAATTTCCACCATGAAAAACGAAATATTTAATTAGGTTTTAATTGGTTTAGAAATCTCCTAGATTCTTTGAGATTCATTGAACTTTCTTCAATGGCATGTTTCAATCTCGAGTGTGCCCTTCAAGTTTTGTGACTGGGATGCCGAGGATCACAAAACAAGGTGTGAAGTAACCATGCAAATTACTTGGTACCCTTAATGTATTACCCCTCAATCGATGTGCCGGTTAACTACACACACTCCATCGATACTATGATAAACATTAAGTCACCCTTTACCTACCTTGTTAAGTTCAAGTTAGTGTGCCGGTTAACCACACACGCTCCACTAACGACTTAAACAAAGTGTAAAGTGTAATTTCATGGATTAGCACCTTATTCACATTTTCCTAAAATAACTAAGATTGGGAATTCAATAAAGTTTAGTTACTTTAGAATTATCATTATACTTTTAATGAGAATTTATAGTCCTTGTCCTACCCGTTCGGCTAACGACCCTCCACCAATCAAGGAAGCGGTGGGTGAGAGTGGACACTCATTAAGTTGCCATTTTATAGGCAACAACCTTATACCCCCCTTATAGACCGGCTTCGTGAATGAGGCGTACTAGCGGTAAGACGAATTGATCTTATACATATATAAATATTATAAAACTTATAATATTATAAAGTATAAGGGTTGAATTTTAACTTTTAAAATTCTAGGGGTTGGAACTAAAGTTTTTAATATGACTTTACATGTTCCAAAACTTGAGGGCAAGTTTTGTAAACTTTCAAAACTTTTCATTTCTCATAACTTATGTGTTAATGGTTATTAAAAATGAAGACTCTTCATTTTTTGTAACCTATGTGTTCTTTTAATGGTTATTTATAAATGTGACTTTTGGTTATCCATAACTTAAGAACTAGTTATGGACTCCATTAAAACACATCAAGATCAAGAATTAATCTAATCAATTATTAGCACATAATTTCTATGATCTTCTAAACTCATATGTTTATGAGTGTTCATATCAAAAATTTCAAGAATCGTAAGTACTTATACAAAAATTGAAATTTTGATACGAGCTTTTGAACAAAACTTCGATTTTCAAGTTTTTTTTTTTTTTTTTTTTTTTTTTTTTTTGCATCAAGTATCAAATAAACAAACCAGGCTCTGATACCACTGATGGGTTTTGAGCATTCTAACACTCCTATGGTGTACATGCAACCCTAGAAACCTTGGATCTATGTTTGACTAAGATACATGCAAATAATTATTTTTCCAAGGTTCTTATCCTAACTAGCATGGCATGGGATACTTGAATCAAATAAAACTAGTATAATTACTTACCTTGTAGTAGTAGTTGATTGCTTGGAGTTTGAGAGCCTAGCACCAATAATGTGGATGCCTCAAATGGAAGTCACAAATCACCACAATCTTGGAAACTTGAGAGAATAGTCACAAACTTCTTGAAATCGGCCCTCTTGGTTTACACACATCAACTAACGCAATTTCAAGAACCAAAGCCTCCTTTATATAGTGTGGTGGATTAGGGTTACATCCATGTAAACCCTAATACCCATGTCTTTTCATTTCCATGAGATCCATGGGTTAAAGCTCCATGGAGTATCCATGGACTTTCCATGCAAGCCTAGCCCATTCCAAATAAGCATTAGCCCACACTATATAAATACAAGAGCCCATATTTAATTAGTCATACTTTTGATCTCTAAATTAATTCTAAATTAATTATAGATCAATACTAATTAAATAATATGATTTTATATTAATATATTAGGACTTATAATATATTAATAAATCATAACTTACTATTCTCAAATGATTATCCATAAATTGTTCGATCTGAATGCCATTGGAACCTTGACCTTTGAATCTCCTACCATTCTGAATTTCGCAAGCAATGTCTTCGTGTAGGCTTACTGTTTGATGAATATATCCTCCGAACTATGTCTCATGTTTAAACCAAGGAAAAAGTTAATAGGACCCATTGAGCTCATCTCAAATTTATTTTCCATTATTTTTCGGAATTCATTTGTTAACCTAGAATTGGTGGATCCGAAAATGATATCATCAACATAAATTTGGACGATCATCATATGGTTACCATCTGTCTTGCGAAAGAAGGTTGGGTCGATCGAGCCTTGTTTAAATTTGGATTGTTTCAAGAATATAGTTAGGGTTTCATACCATGCACGAAGTGCTTGTTTTAGACCATACCCAAACATAACCAAAATATAGCAATGATTTGGATATTTTGCATTTACTAAACCTGGTGGTTGTACCACATAGACTGTTTCTTCTAATTCGCCATTCAGAAACGCACATTTCACGTTCATTTGATAGACTCCGAAATTTTTATGAGTTGTATAGGCAAGGAAAATCCGCATAGATTCTATCCTTGCAACCGATGCAAATGTTTCTTCATAGTCTAGGCCTTCCTCCTGGCAGTATCTCATTACAACTAATCGTGCCTTGGTCCGAATTACGTTGCCTTCTTTGTACAGCTTATTCCGAAATACCCATTTTAATACTACTACAGATGCGTCCTTCGGAGTTGGAATCAATCTCCATACTTTGTTACGCTCAAACTCCTTAAGCTCTTCTTACATAGCTTGCACCCAATCAGAATGATCAAGAGCAATCTTTATAGTTTTAGGCTCAATTTTGGAGATAAACGAATTAAACATGCAAAATTCGATTTTTGAAAATAATGCAATTTGATTCAATTTTTGGTGAGCTCTTGTGAGAACTCCTAAAGAAGCTGCTCTGATCACTTGAGATTTAGGATGCTCTTTGGTCCATTTGTCCAATGGAGGGTAGTTCGGATCATAGGTTGGATCTAATTTTGTATTCATGTTCGGAAGTTTGCATGTGACTTTACGTTCGGAATCGTATTCTCCCCATGGATTTGAATATCAACGTTGACTTCAGGATTTGAATTCTCTCCCTGAACAGGTGTATTGGTTTTGGAGGTTGAAGTGTAACCCCCCTAAATTGGAGCATTAGAAGCTTGTGGCTAAGGTGGAATTTCATAACCCTTCGGAATGGGTGGCTCATTTCCAAGATCTTTAGCAGCATCATTAATGATTTTATTCAGTTCATCCTCCTTATTACATGATGCATTGGATTCTAAAGAAATAGCCTTTTTGGGCTCATCAAACAAGTTCATGAATTCCTCGTAAAGATTTGAAAGAGGAATCGTCATTGGATTTGTCGAAAGAAAAATCTCCTCAGATGGACAATCAGTTTTCTTATACTTCTTTAGATAATTATCTTCAAAGGTGTCATAATAGGTTTCTTCTATCCTTTTTGACTTTGTTGAGAGAAACTTTGGGAGAAACACTTGAACAAACATAAGTACAAGATAATGGTTGCGGAATAAGTTAATCTCAAAGGATCATGTAAGCTCAACTATAATAAGTTAGAGTTGTTAGATAGTTAGTTGCGGAAATATAAAGTGTTGAAATGTAAAGGAAATGTAAATGAGAACAAGTTATATCAAGTATACACCAAACTGATTCATAACAAGGTTTGCATTCAAACACAAGTTAGTATGTGTGATCAGTTTAAGGTGAAGAGGATCTTCGAAGATAATAAGAAAGATAGAGATATGAGAAAATGATCGTAGTATTTCAGAGTGAAAGTTTAAAAAGATCGATAAGATATATGAGAAGAAGAAGTGGTGGAGAGATGTATTTTTACATGAAAACCGAGTCTCTATTTATAGAGTTCCATAAAGTTACATCTTGAGCAAACAATAATAAACTACTGACTCTAAGTGACCATGCAAGGTTCACTAGACAATGCAATGCTAATACGCTAAGTCAGTTGATGTAACCAAAAAGTCTTCACTGCGGTAGAGAAGTTGCGGTTCAACTCTGAATCAAACATCTATTGTGGTGGCAAGACTGATTGTGGTAGACAAACGAGATACGGTAGAAAAATGGAACTGCGGTTCGTTAAGTTTAAGAGGGTCACTTTTTTCTTTAACAATTTCCCCCAAAGTGAACTCTTCAACTTTTATTCATTTGTTGAGCTTCAGGAAAACGATAATGAGCCACCAAAATTTCGTTACATCACCTAGCCACTAGATCCTCCGGATGATTTCAAAATTCACCTCTTTAGTCGTATTCTTAGATCTTTGGACGGAAGTCAGAGTTGTTTCCAGTTTCTTCTTGGTCAGTCTATGCATTGCAGTGACTGGAATGAAGTATTTGAGACCACTGTTGGTTTTCTTGAAAATCACTCCTAAATCTGGAAAGTTTGTTGCTCCGAGTGAAATTTCTTGACAGCCTTCAATGAAGCTTAGTGCGGGTTCAAGAGCTAGAAAGTTAAACTTCTTGGCAAAATGGGGAGAATTTCAACATAAATTTTCCCGAAATGACAGACCAATGTTCTGAGGAAATCACTGGCTTTTTCACACGCAATCTTCATTTTTGTGTGCTTTTCGGCTTAGACTTAGAACACCCTTGCAATAAGGAAAACTTCATTGGGGTTCATGCAAGGGATGTCATCCTGCGTCCGGATGTAATCAGCTTCTCGACAGGTGAGTGTATACTGAACAAAGTCTGTTTTCATTAATCCTCACCTTGTAACTCTTAACCGCCTCCGGTCTGTCATTGGACCAGATATTTTCGAAGGCAGTTCCATACTTAGCATGAAACTGGTTTAAACGATCAAACTCGAGGGGAAGTCTTTGATCATCTATGAGGCTAAGATCAAAGGGTCGAAGACGGGAAAGAATTTTGAGTTGGGAGAGATTGGAATATTACAGTATCCATCGGATGGGGGTTCAGCATAGGTTAAGATGGGCCTGTAGTAATCATCGAGAAGTCTTCAGATGGGGTTTACCCATGAATTGATTAAGGTCTAATCTATGGTTGTGTCAAAACCATGCTCTTTCCATATCTGTTCAGCGAACTTCACTGCCCTCCAATCTTTTTTCTTTTGTTGCATGGCTGGAGAATCACTTGAATGTTCCGAGGACATATAGGGTTCCAAATTTTTGAACTGCGGGGGAGTTTCATCAGAAGATTGGTGTGGATCCTATTATGGTGGAGTTTGTTTTGGACATGGCACCGAAGTTTGTTGTCTTGGACGAGTTTGTCTTGGAGATGGTTGCGGAGTTGGAATCCTTGAATGAATTGGAAGATGAAGTGGGATTCTTGGAGGAGATAGATGTGAATGGCCTTGATGACGATGCGGATGAGAATGCAGAGGGGACTGATTTCCCCTTTTTGAGGAAGAAACAATTTGTTGCTCCTCAAACCATTTTCTAAGGTTTTGTTGAACTGAGACTTCATTAAATCAGAAATTTGGAGATTGTTAGGAATTTCAGTGTTGAAAAGCAGTTGATGAATCTCCTTGGTGAGTTTGAGGATTTCAGTAGTATGTGGGTTGGAAGAGAGTGAACGCCTTAAGTTGTTGATGGTTGATTGGAGAACCGCAATGGTAGATTCATAAGCGTTGTGTGTTTCCTCTACCAACTGTTTGGAATGGACTGCTTTTTTTTTCAAGAGAAGTTTAAATTCATCTTTTAATGCAGTTACCTCTTTGACGATGTTTTTAGCAGCTAACAGAAACTCCTTGTGATCAGCTCTTCGGCTATTATCAAAGGCCCGGATTCCCATTTCAACTTTTAGAGTTATGTGTTATGCAGCCAGTCGTTCTCTCGTTTCAAGCCATTCCACCCTTTCAGCAAGAGACTACGGTGTAGGAGTCTCTGTGTTCAGCGGTTGGTTGGTGGTAACTGTGGCTAAGATTTGGTCGACTTTTGATTGGAGAGTTAGAAATTCCTTTCTTGTGATAGCCATCTTCTTCTTCTTCTTTGCCTTAGGTTTTGAAGTGGAGTGTTGAGATCCACTGGACTCTTCTTCCTCGAATATCATAAAAAATTCTTCTGAGTTGGGAGGCTGTTGAACATCATCCAAATCAAAATCATCAAGTCCAAACACTGGACCTCAACTGATTTCAACTGTGGTTCCATCATCATTGGAGTCATGATTTTCAGTAGTTAGAGGAGGCTTTGATGGACCATCACCACCTTCTAGACATTGAGCTTGTTGCATTGTTGCTTCCATTTTAGACATCCAATATTGAATCTGCAAAATATCATGAATAGTCTTTGCGTTGCTGAAGGAATCTGCCAGTACTTTGCAACTGTTTGAAGGGCTTCATCCTTTTTTTGTTGTTGTTGTTTCTACTGTGCTCTCCTTGCTTGAACTGCTCTCTGAAAAGCTTCAAGTTTTCTGATTCCAGACTCAGTACTTGGACGGTACCGAGACCAAGAATCATCATAACCAACACCGTCAATTCCTTGATTTCGCACCGAGGTGTTCCTCGGGTTCGTGGTTCCTTGCATAGTTGTGCTCCCCATACCTAGACCACTTGTGTGAAATGTTGGTGGAATAGGATTTCCTGAGCTTCCTCGGTCTCCTTGACCTGAAGTCAAGTCTAGCCTCGGCTCTGTTCTGGCAAAGGCGGAAGAATTGGCTTGCGGTGCGACTGGTGTTTGTAATGTTTGTGCGACATGAAGAAAAATGGAGTTCAACTCCTCAAGTTCAAAAACCTGTAAGTGTGATTCCCTGGAGACCTTAGGGTGACTCGAACCAATTGGATCCATATGGGATCCGACTGGGGGTCTGTCTCCATGGTGGGATGAAACATATACTCTTATTGTATCTGAGTCGTGAGATGGGGAATGAACAGGTGATATTGCGGTAGCTCCAATAACTATCAGATTCTTTTGAGAGACTGCAGTATGAGCCGTGGTACGCATTTGGCTTTGGTTAGGGGTTAACTTCAGTTTCTTCTGCCTAAACACATCTGAAGTTAAAGACTCATGATGAGTTTCATCTTCAACTTTGGCTGGGGAATTCTGAGAATAGGATGGATAATGGTGAACCGCAACAGAGGTTTATGCGGTCTTGATCTTATGTTTCCTAGACGGAACACCGCTTTTCTTGATGGTGATATGGGGGTTTCCTTGGGAATGTACTGCAAGAAGTCATCCCATAGAATTTGTCTGTAGTTGACGGCATTACCGTTGTAAATGCTCCAAATTATCTCCAGTAGTTTGATACCCATGTTGTCAATACCACTGGTCCTGCCAGAAAGACTTCTGATTACAATGTGGCACACGAACTGCCACACCGCCTGGAGTTGATTCTTCTTGAATTCTCCGATCCCTTTCAATTTCTTCTGGTAACCCATCTGGTACAGGGTTAAAATCACATCATTAGGGCTTGTTGAGTAGAATTTCGTCGATGGAAAAACCCTAGCGTTGATTGCTTCCAGAAATTTTTTCTATGTTAGAACAACCAGTGAATCATCCACCAAGTTAAGATGCACTTCTTGAAGGATCTGCAAAAGTGAGCTCGGTTACATCTTCTCGAGGAGCTTCCTCGGGAATGTACTGCAAGAAGTCATCCCTTAGAATTTGTCCGTAGTTGACGACGTTACAGGTGTAAATGCTTCAAACTGTCTCCAATAGTTTGATATCCATGTTGTCAGTACCACCAGTCCTTCCGGAAACACTTCTGATTACAAAGTGGCACATGAACTGCCACACCGTCGGGAGTTGATTCTTCTTAAATTCTCCAATCCCTTTCAATTTCTTTTGGTAACCCATCTGGTACAGGGTTGAAATCACATCATTAGGGCTTGGTGAGTAGAACTTTGTTGATGGAAAAACCCTAAGGTTGATTGCTTCTAGAAATTTGTTCTTTGTTAGAACAACCAGTGAATCATCCACCAAGTTAAGATGCACTTCTTGAAGGTTTTGCAAAAGTGAGCTCGGTTGCATCTTCTCGAGGAGCTTCCTTGGGAATGTACTGCAAAAATTCACCACATAGAATTTGTCCGTAGTTGACGGCGTTACCGGTGTAAATGCCCCACACTATCTCCAATAGTTTGATACCCATGTTGTCAGTACCACCGGTCCTGCCGGAAAGACTTCTTAATACAGCACACGAACTACCACACCGTCGGGAGTTGATTCTTCTTGAATTGTCCGGTCCCTTTCAACTTCTTCTAGTAACCCATCTGGTACAGGGGTGAAATCACATCACTAGGGCTTGGTGAGTAGAACTTCGTCGATGGAAAAACCCTAAGGTTGATTGCTTCCATAAATTTGTTCTTTGTTAGAACAACCAGTGAATCATCCACCAAGTTAAGATGCACTTCTTGAAGGTTGTGGCTTGGACGGAATGTAGAAAAGGCACACTTGAACAGAGTAGGTAATGGAACTACTTAAGTGAAAGAGTTGAATGCACCATAGAGTGGATGCTTTGGGAGGAACCTTATCATCGGTCTGATTGCATCGTTGTATAACGGATGATCTTCGAAAATAGCTCTGAAGTTGCTAGAGGCAATCGACGGTGATTGGTCCTTGATGGTGGTTTCTGATCCAGTGGGACGAGCAGACCCAAATGCCTTTGATTGTTTCTTGGAAATTCCCGATTTCACCATGTTTACAGTAAAAGGTTTTAGAACTTGCAAGAAAGAGTTTGAGCAAGAAGATGAAGAAGATGAAGATCGTCTTTAAGGGTTCAGAAGGTGTAAAGTGATCTTGGGAGAAATTGGGGTTTTTATGCCTCCGAATTTGAAATGTTATTGTAATTATTTTATTCGCAACTGTTAAAGTTAAAAACCTTTGGGTTTTTTTACCATTATCAGCCACAAAAAAAAGAAAATCAAAAATAAAAGATTTGCGAGAAATAAGGAGCATTAAATGCATGTCAGGTCCATGATCACACACCGGTAAATCATGCGGTGAAGGGTTTTTATCCATTGAGAAAAATTAGGAAGTGGAAATGGATTTGACAATAAATGGTTGTGAGACATGACTGGTTGAGAAAAGAGATTTCTGAAAGATTGTGTTTTATGGAAAAACGATTTATTTGAACTTTAGCCTAAAATAGGCCTGACTCTAGAAAAGTGATTTTGAAAGTGAATGAAACATCGTATGCTACATTAATCACTGCTTTTATGAGGAATGTTTTTTTATTTAATGAAGAACATTAAATAGCACACAACATTAATCACTACTTTTATGAAGTTATGACTGCGAGGTCATTTTTGTAACTGTGGACGGATCCAGGTGACTGCGGTGGAATGCAGTTTAACTGCGGTAGCATTAACTAAAAGAACACTTGATAAAGAAGTTAGAAATAAAAGAAATAAAAGACCTAAAGAATATATATCGATCATATATGATTGCGGTATACTGGGTATAGTAAAAAGATATATGAGGAACATATTATTCTAGAATCGTAGTGAGGAGAATGCTTCAAGAATTTTTACTTTGAAAAGAGAAGAAGCAACTCCTTCACACTTGGAGACCAGATGGGGTGTGCGGTACCTATCAATTCAAAAAGAATTGTGGGTCCAGATTCATCATTCCTAGCATTTCTAGAAACGCATTTAACTTTGTAGCATCAAGTGATTTAGTGAAAACATCAGCTATTTCTTCGTGAGTAGGAACAAAAATGAGTTTGATGTTACCTTTGAGAATATGAACCTTGATGAAGTGGTACCGTAGTTCAATGTGCTTCGTCTTAGAGTGGTGAATAGGATTATGAGAAATCGCTATGACACTCTCTGAATCACAGTAAATAGGTACCTGCAACATTCTGTATCCGTAGTCCATGAGTTGAGTCTTCATCCATAGAACTTGGGAACAGTAGTTGGATGCGGCCACATACTCTGCTTTTGTGGTAGATAATGAGACACAATTCTGCTTCCTTGAAGACTAGCTGACTAGTCTTCTTCCTAGAAATTGGCAACCACCGGACGTACTTTTTTGATCTAATCTGCATTCGGCACGATCCGCATCCGTGAAAGCTTGAAGGATGGAGTCATTTCTTACAGGGTACCAGAGGCCTAACGCTTTACTTCCCTTTAGGTATCTGAAGATTTGCTTGACTGCGTTCAAGTGTGATACTTTGGATCCGCTTGGAACCTACACATCTGGTCTACTTGCGGTGAGGTACATCAATGACCCTATCATTCCATGATAGATTTTGTGATTAACTGATTCTACGATAGGATCAGCTGAAATCTTGTATCCGAAGGTCATTGGGATCATGGCTGAGGAACAATTGTCCATTGAGAATTTCTTCAGCAGCTCATGTCGGAGCATGGAAATGCTCTACAAATAATGAGTGATAGTTAGGTTATTTATTTCCCTTTATTGTATTTTAGGTGTATTTTTCTCTCCCTCCTATTTAAAGTGAGATGTGGTCACTTTTCTATGTGTGCACTTCTAAAAATGTAATTTCTAGAGAGAGACAGAAATTGGTGGGATCTCTCCCACCAAGGGAGAATCTTCTCCCCACCCATGTTCTTCTAATGTTTTATTTTATCTCTCTTTTCTTTTCTTATCTATGAAATTCTCATCTTAATGTTCTTCATGTTATATTTTTATACCCGATAAATCTCGAGATATTTTTCTTCCGCATCCACCGTTCGTATAAAAAAGGGTTCTATCAATTGGTATCATAGTCGTACCATGAAGGTTTAATCGACTAGTTCAAGGGAACGACTCCCGTTCGGTGATTATCTTGGTGATTTTTCGTGTTTTCCAAGATTTTTCGGGTCCAAACCGGAAATTTTTTGATGAGTTCATTCTATTTTCTGGTGTTGATTCAAGTCTAGAAGAATAATTTTGTTGCTGCTGCTCATTCGAATTTTCTGCTGGAATTTATGTTCTTGATGTTCTTATTATTTTTATGTTTAAGAAATGTAGAAAAATGGGAGAAGAAATTGATTTTTATGGTCTTTAAAAGGTTGAAGATTTGCTCCAGGAGATTTTCTTATTCTTGGAAGAAAAGACACAAAAATTATGGGCTTAATATTGAAGACAATGTAGATTCTTGTGAAGATTTCATTTCTCAGCAACTTTTCTTGTTCTTCATAAATGGGTATGATATTCACATCCTTCAACCAAAAATATGTTGCTGTGAATCTTAATTTTGTAGAGTTTGGACGTAATATAGTGTTTCTATAAAGCCAGTTGTCCTCTTTACTCTATTTGGAAAGAGTCTTCAACACTTATTTGCCTTCCTAAGTAAAAACCATGTGACTTTGACTCATCCCATCACCTTTTGTCCCCTTAAAACCCCCTGCACACTCTTCTTTTTTCCTTCCTAAGACCCCTTTTTGACCCAAAATGCTTAAAAAATATTCCCCTCATTAAAATATAAATAAATGGCCTTTGCGGTACCATTTTTCATGGAAAAATAGCATTTTTCGTCATCTGTTCAGCCCTTCTCGGACCCCCGATCCGCAACAAAAAACTGCCTACCGGAGTCTCCTAAGAAGCCTCCCTGCAGCCCTCCTTAGCCTTGGTCCGAAGCCCTTCTCAGCCCAGGAGCGCAACCTTCCCTTCCTGCTGACCAAAGCCCCTTCTTGCCTTCGGACTGAAGTCCTGATTCACTACTACAACTTCGGACCTAACCTCTGACCGCAGCTCGCATCCGCAGCTCGGACCGCATGCCTCCTTCGTACCACTGCCATCCAACTTCGCTGCTACCACATCCTTCCCTTCGCCTCCTCGGTAGTTATCACCCCGCAACCAAGCCTCAACCGTTCGCAGCTGCTACTCGTCCGCACCCAACCACTCCATCAGCACTCCCCTCCACCCGCAATCCTCCCTGAACCGCAACCTCCCACCTTAACTCCGGTCCTCCCTTAGCTTCAGCCCCTCCCCTCTCTTCTTCTTCCTTCTTCTCCCCTCCCTCCTTTCCTCCTTCCTCCTTCTTTCTCCCTGAACCGCAACCTCCCCCCTTAACTCCAGTCCTCCCTTAGCTTCAGCCCCTCCCCTCTCTTCTTCTTCCTTCTTCTCCCCTCCCTCCTTTCCTCCTTCCCCCTTCTTCCTCCCCCTCCCTCCTTTCCTCCTTCCTGCTTCAACCCCCGAGTTTTTTTAAACCTTATTTTTTTTACTTATTTTTTTTTCTGTTCAGCCATTTTTTTATTATTTTTTTTAATTATTTTTTTAACACCAATTCTTTTTATTTAGACAATTATTTTTTTGACACCAAATTTTTTTTAGCCAATTTTTTTCATTAAAACCAATATTTTTTTAAAACAAATTTTTTTTAACACCAATTTTTGCCACAACCCAACCTTGGTTAGTCACAATGGTTCATTTCATGCCAGTTATTTTGGAAGATTACTCCATCCAGCAGTCGGACTTCATATTATTCTTCGTAACGTTTGCACCGCAACGACGATTGATCAACAAAGTTGTTTCACATTCTTCACTTTATGGGATTTTATGACTTGTCGCTCTTGATCTACGGTTGAAGAATCATGTATCTTGAGCATGTGGACTTTATTTTCGATTGAAGACCACTTCGAGACTTCCAGCACTGCAGTTTGAGTATTTCGGTATATTTTCGGCACAACATATTATTTTCTCATGCAGAGTGATTCCTCTTTCTATGGTATTTGTTCGAGCAGCCTCCAGCAACTGAATCACCCAGCTTATGATGATTGCAGAGTATCTCTTTTACTCTCTTTCTCGTGTCTTATCAAGACCCTTTATACATCTAGGGAGAGCCTTCTTAGTTCTTGGTATCCGACACTCTCCATCCCGATGATTTGTTGATTTTTGATATCCGGTCATTGGTTATCAAAAATAGGGAGAGAATATCAACCGGATGTGATTTTATGATTGCTTGTTTTTGAATTTTTGAAGACTTTGAAGACGATGATTTATTTAGTGATGCGATGTGGCACTTATTTTTGGTCTTCACGGATCAAATTTTTTACATTGCTAGATGTTTCCCAGTTCAGATTATTTATTATTCGGACTCTACCACATGATGATTTTGTGTTTGATCCGGTTCAGATATTATGACTTCTCGAGTTTGGATTTGTGATATTTTGAAGTCGAAGATTATTTTGGCGATGTGATGTGGCACTTATTTTTGATCTATCAATAAAATTATTGGCATTGCTGGACCATGTCTTTGGACTCACATTATTTATTATTCGGACTTCATTTTTGGATGCTTCACATTTTTTAGCAGGTTATTCTTTGAATAATTTTGGTGCATTATGATTCGAGAACTCGAGATTTTTTCAGACTTTTTGAAGCCGAAGTGTTACTTTTATTGGATCTTATACTTGTTCATGGTGATCTTCTACTTGCTAATGGCGTTTATGACTAGTTTGAAGAATTGGATCTTATTGTTCTGCTTCATTGGTGGTGCTTTGAAGCCGAAGACCTTCATTTTTAGAGATTCATGGCCAGTTTCAGACATCATAGACACTTCAGAGTTTTAGAGACATTTCAGCATTTGGTTCTCATTATGTTTCATTTTAATACCACACTTGCTAGTTGGATTACTGTATTATATCCTTGTATCACTTATTGTATCTCTCATCATTTGTAAGCATTTAAGGAGAGAATGTTGGAGCATGGAAATTCTCTACAAATAATGAGTGGTAGTTCGGTTATTTATTTCCCTTTATTGTATTTTAGGTATATTTTTCTCCCCCTCCCATATAAAGGGAGAGGTGGTCATTTTTCTATGTGTGCACTTCTAAAAATGTAATTTCTAGAGAGAGAGAGAGAAATTGGTAGGATCTCTCCCACCAAGGGAGAATCTTCTCCGCACCCATGTTCTTCTAATGTTTTCTTTTATCTCTCTGTTCTTTTCTTATCTATGAAATTCTCATCTTAATGTTCTTCATGTTATATTTTTATATCCGATAAATCTCAAGATATTTTTTGTCCGCATCCACCGTTCAGAGGTATATTTCTCTTGATGAATGAATATCCCTTGAGGGTCTTGTTTCACTTGAAGTCCTAGAAAGAAATTGATCTCTCTATTCATGCTCATTTGGAATTTACTTGTCATGAGCTTAGAAAAATCATTCACCATATCCTGATCTGTCGAACCAAAAATGATATCATCTACATATATTTGGACGAGCATCAAGTGATTACCATTTGCCCTTCTAAACAGCATGGGATCAATCACACCTCTTTTCTATCCAGACGTGAGAAGAAACTCAGAAATAGTCTCATACCATGCCCTTGGAGCTTGTTTAAGACCGTATACTACTTTTTCTAGCTTGTAGCAATGATTTGGAAATTCTTGACTCACAAAGCCCGTAGGTTGTTGCAAGTAAACCTCTTCCTTCAGTTCTCCATTCAGAAAGGCACTTTTGACATCCATTTGATGTACTTTGATATTCTTGTGTGCCGCAGACACTAAGAAGATGTGTATTGCTTCCATTCTGGCTACGGGGGCATAGGTTTCATCATAGTCAACGCCTTCAAGTTGGATGTAGGCCTAGGCCACAAGGCTTGCTTTGTTTCTTATTACCGCACCGCAATCATCAAGTTTGTTTTTGTATACCCATCCAGTGCCAACAATTATATGGCCTTTTGGCTTTGGTACTCGTTTCCATACTGTTTTTTTCAAACTCAGCTAACTCCTCTTGCATTGCGGTGGTCCAATCTGGCTCCATGAGTGCTTCTTCTATGGTTTGAGGCTCGACTGAGGACATGAAAGCTGCATATTGGTAGTGATCCGTTAAATCACTAGAGCATCGAGTTTGTACACCTGTTGATGTGTTTCCTATGATTTGACCCGGTGGGTGATTCTTCGTCCAGATGTGAAGACGAGTTTTTTGGTGATCAGTAGTTGTGGTAGAGGGAATATCTTAAACGTCAGATGACTCTGCGGTAGGAGAAGGTAGTTCCCCCTCGACTTGGGAGCATCCTACAGAAGTATCTTGGACTGTGGGAATTTGAACATCAGCAGTTTATGGAGGTTCCCCCGGAATTCAGGATGGGAGTTCCCCCTGAACCAAAGATGGTTCCCCCTGGATTGATGAGTGAGTGATAACCCTTGGATCTGATCTTGTGTCTATGTTCTCAACCTCTTCATCATCAGAGTCTGAAGAAGCATTTTATTAGATATTGACTCTGTAGGTAGACACCGGAGCGACATCTTCTAGTACTGGAACCTCGATGGTTATCACAGGAAACAGAGTTGAACTTTCCCCCTCAACCGGCAAGGTGGAAGTATTGAGAGACAAATCTTCAGATAAGGCTGGACTAGATACTCCAGTATGTTGTTGTTGAGTTACCGGAGACACCAGGATTTCAGAGCGATGAGCAGTCTCTGCGGGGTCAAACAGATCATCATAGTTGATTTCAACTATGTTTAAGGGACCTGAAGAGGCTGGGATATCACTTTCCAGGATAACTTTTGTTTCACTTGACGGAGCAGTGTTACGGACATAATAGTCATCAAATTTGACATCGAAGCTTTCGACTATCAGTCTTGTGCGTCAAATTCAACCCGATGACCAGCTTTGCATAGTTGATCCACGCTGATCAAGCTATGCTTGAGGCCTTCTACGTAAGCAACCTTTTGAATTGAGAAATTTCCTGTGGTCAATACATCATAACCCCTGATGAATCGATTAGCGTTGTAACCGAACGTGACATGTCCACCGTTACAGATAGGCCTAAAGTCGCGAAGGTATTCTAACCTTCTGGTCATGTCAAGGAGCAGGCACTATCAATTAACCACTCCTCATCTTGTTCCTCCTTGTACATTGCCTGAAAAATTAAACGGTTAGTTTGGGGACCCAAACAAGTTTGGAGCCCGGAGTCACATGAGAAACTTTCTTACTAGATGCATGGATGTGAGTTGTAGGAACAATTTTTGTGTCTGTTTGTAGGCCTAGTCTTGGGTGTTTAGTAACTTTTGGGATGTTACAAGGTTGGATGGGACATAAAGTTTTCAGTGGATAAAATCCAAAAGAAACATTTTTCTGGTTTACCTAGACATCGTATTTGGTCAACGGTCTGGAGGATGTAGTTTGAGTCTTGTGTTCGGTCCGTGAGTGTTGTTTGGCTGCAGTGCCTTTGGAATTTGAAAACGTTTTTGCACGTGAATTACTCCTAGGTTTTAACCTGACAACTGATTGAAGTGATTTTGAAGGTTCGGGAGTTGGTAAAATAGCTTTCCACTTTGGATCATTTAAGGAATATTTTTGAAAAGAATACCTTTGAAAAGAAGTGACTTTCGTTTGGGATTTTGAAGGAGTGTTTGAAAAGGTTTTTGGCACTGTACATTCCTTTTTGTCTGATCCTTTGACTACCGTGTTTTTTGAAAGATTTTTGGAAGTGGTTGGTTTTTCTAAGTTCTTTTGATTTGAAATCTTGACATGTTTGAGAGTTTTGTGTTTGTAGTGAGTATCCTGCTTTTTGCCTTGGGATCTGAGTTCTTCTTTGAAAACCAATTTTGCTTGAGTTTTTGGAGAACCGCAGTCATAAATGTTCAACTGCGGTTTCTTGAAAACCTTTGATTTATTTGAAAAAATGAGGACTTGAGTCATCTGAACTAGAGAGTTCAGGACTACGTGAACATTGACCATATTCAAAGTTTTCAATTAGTAATTCATGAGGAATAGGCTGAATGGTTACTGTGCTTTTGACTATGGTCTGCGGTGCGGACGAATGGACTACCACAGAGTATGTCAAAGATGGTTCATTAATGGGACATTTATGGAAGGTAAGGATGGATGATTTACAACTACGTCTGGTCCTTCCACAATGATTTCTTCATCTACATCTGAAGAAGATTGAGAATCGAGACAAATTGTACCAATGATGGGTAATTGTTCACTTGGATTACCCGAGGATTCAGGAAGAATTTCCTCGATGACACAACTATTACATAGCTCATGAAGTCTACCGAAGCGACATCGAATATCTTCAGGGAACGTTTTATCATTGACTGGATAATGAAACTGAGGATCAGGTGGGACATATGGTCGATCAACATTCAACTGGGGTGTTGAGTTCTCATTGGTTGAGTACCCATTGGACCACCCCAGTTATAGGTGTTGTCTACGGTCCCATTATTTACTAAGTTCTCAATTGCTTCAGATTCATTAAAGACCTTTTCTATTAATTGATTCTAACGTACAACTTCTTTCTGGGCTAAGTCCCTTTGAGTTAAAGCAATATCTAACTGAGTTTCATTCAACATCCTAGCATCCTTTTCTAACAAAAAATCTTTTTCTAGCATGACAACTTTAAGTCTCTTATCCTCAAGTCTTCCTCTCACATGATATAGCTCTTGGGAAACTTCATTATTTTCATCTAGAACCTTGTTGTAGTCTGAAAGGACGGCAACACACGTGTCATTAAGTCTTTCTAAGTATGGTTCACAATCATGCATGCTGAAATTATTAGAATGCATCATGATTTTTACCTGCTCGAAAATGTTGAGGGTGCCATCGTTGGCCATGTAATAGTATTTCCTCTCTAAGTTCGTCGATCCGTCCTCTTCAGTAGCTACAACCATGCAGATCTTCCTTTTTCTCTTGTTGTTTTTAAGATCTTCATCCTCATCTCCGGATGACCACATATGCTCTTGCCTTTTCTTTTTCTTCCATCTCTTGGGCCATTCTAAGGTAGAATGCCTTATCCTTAACCACATTTTCTTTGCAATCCTTTGCAAAGTGATTCTCTTTACGACACTTGTGGAAAATAATGACTTCACTTTTCTCTTCAGTTGAGGTACCGAAGTTTTATGATTTGTTGGACTGTGGTCCCTTGTTGGAATGATGTGCATTATGTGGTTGCGGTGGATGGTGTAGGTTTCTAGGATATCGTGAGTGGTTAAACTGCGGATTGGAGTTACGGTGGAAAAGTGGTTTTGTGAACTGCTGATCATTACGAAATGATGGTGGTGGAAGGATGTTGAATTGTTGGCTAACCAAAGCAATGGCATTTTGGAATTCATCTTCATCATCCATTTCAGCATCAGCTTCATATGATTGCGGTGGGTTGTCATATGAAAGTGGATTAGATGGTTAAGTATGGTATGAGAACTATTGAGTTTTGACTTGTGAAGTTTGAGCAATCAGGGCAAGTGGACCACCAAGATCAGCACAATCTTTCAGAATCGTTGATTCTTGTGTCTGAAGTTCTCCATACAGTTTGAGCAAAGACAAAGTATGAATCTTTCTATCTCCTTGCACAATCTTCTTTGCAGTGGACCAATGTCTTCCCAAACCATTGAGAAATTGTAGATTTGTTTCATGGTTTCTTCGAACTGTACCAGCATTTGATAGCTTCGTGATGATGAGGTTAAACCGTTTGAACGATTCGTCAAGACTTTCACTAGGAAGAGCTTTAAAGTTGTTAAACTCATTGAGAGCACTGGTGAGTTTCTTATCCTAACCTTGTTCAGATCCTTGATAAAGATTCGTGAGCACATCCCATATTTCCTTCGCAGATTTGCAATTGATGATAATGTCAAAATTATCAGGAGCAACACCAGATGAGATTTCATAGAAGGCTATGGCATCGTTCTCCATTTTGTCAAGATCATCTTTGGTCGGTCGATTCATTGTGGTTGGACCTCCACCTAGTCGTGACTGAGCACCATTTGCTTGAACAGGAGTGAGAACAGGGACATGGGGTCCTTCTTCCACGGATCTCCACACATCTCTTCCGAGCCTCTTAAAATACCTTTCCATTCTTTGTGACCAATGGTGTTATTCATTTTCAACAAGTATTGATGCTCTGTTCGAGCCTCCAATGCTGTTGGAAACGTTTAATGATAAATCTTGAGCAATATTTCCTTTGTTTTTTTCTTGTTTTTGTTTTTTTTAAGAATGAGATTTAGTGGTATAGAAGGCTTTTCAAAATCAGAGTTTTGTTTAAAAAGCAACCACTTTGGCTCTGATACCAATTGTTGATAGAAAAACTTTGGGAGAAACACTTGAACAAACGTTAGTACAAGATAATGGTTGCGAAAAAAGTGAATCTCAAAGGATCATGTAAGCTCAACAATAATAAGTTAGAGTTGTTAGATAGTTAGTTGCAGAAATATAAAGTGCGGAAATGTAAAGGAAATGTAAATGACAACAAGTTATATCAAGTATACACCAAACTGATTCATAACAAAGTTTGCATTCAAACACAAGTTAGTATGTGTGATCAGTTTAAGGTGAAGAGCATCTTCGAAGATAATAAGAAAGATAGAGATATGAGAAAATGATCTTAGTATTTCAAAGTGAAAGTTCAGAAAGATCGATAAGATATATGATTAGAAGAAGTGGTGGAGAGATGTATTTTTACATGAAGATTGAGGCTCTATTTATAGAGTTCCATAAAGTTACATCTTGAATAAACAATAATAAACTACTGACTCTAAGTAACCATGCAGGGTTCACTGGACAATGCAATGCTAATACGCTAAGTCAGTTGATGTACCAAAAATTATTCACTGAGGTAGAGAGGTTGCGGTTCAACTCCAGATCAGACATCTGTTGCGGTGGTAAGACTGATTGTGGTGGCCAAAAGAGATGCGGTACCAAAATGGAACAGTGCATCGTTAATTTTAAGAGGGTCACTTTTTGCTTTAACAGACTTTTTGTTCAGAACCCTATATGCCTTCGAAGTAAGTGAGTACCCTAAAAAGATTCATTCTTCTGCTTTCACATCAAATTTGCTCCGTTGCTCTTTGGAATTGAATATGAAAAACCTAGAACCAAAGACAAGAAAGAACTTAATGTTAGGTTTTCAGTTATTCAGAACCTCATAAGGTGTGATTAGGAATCTCGTATTGATTAGAGAGCGATTCTGAGTGAAACAGGCAGTTCCGATAGCATCGTCTCAGAAGTAAAGTGGAAGATTCGCAAATGATAACATTGTCCTTGCAGCTTCGCAGAGAGAGCAGTTTCGTTTTGCAACAACACCATATTTTTGTGGGGTATAAGGAGCAGAGAAGTTGTGAGCAACCCCTTTTTCAGTCAAGAATTCTTCAAACACTTGGTTTTTGAATTCAGAGTCGTGATCACAGCATACTTTCCGAACGGGCTTTCGGAATTGAAGCTCAATCTGCTTGATAAAATCCTTGAGCTTTAAAGTGGCATCTGATTTATGTTTAAGAAAGTAAACCCAAGTAAATCTTGAAAAATAGTCAACTATAACTACAATATACTTATTCCCACCAATACTCTCAATGACAGATGGGCCACAAAGATCAATGTGTAATAGTTCTAGTGGTTCGATTACTTTGGTATTGATAATAGTCAAGTGACTTCTACGACTTTGCTTTCCTAGCTCGCAAACAGCACACATATGTTCCTTCTCAAACTTCATAAGAGGTAAGCCACGTACAAGATCGTCAAGTACGAATTTGTTTATTCCTTGAAATTCAGATGCGAGAGCCTTCGGTGCCATAACCAACTATCATCGGAATATGCTTTGGTAAGAAGGCAAATGGCTGATTTCCCTATGATCAGATTCAGATTCAAAGGATACATTTCTCCTTTTCTTTTGGATTTCAGAAGAACTGCTTTTGTTTTCTTCTCAATAATCTTAGATCCCTCATCATCAAATGACACTTTCAGCCCAATACCTACAACCAATTGAGAAACGCTTATTAGATTATGTTGCAGGCCTTCCACATAAGTTACCTTCTGAATGGAGAATTCTCCATTCGTAATCATGTTGTATCCTTTAATTTCTTCTGTGGCATTTTTTCCATACTTTACTCTGCCACCATCCTCCAAATATCGGAATTCCCTCAGTTCTTCTCTCCATCCTGTCAAGTGACATGAACAAACACTGTCGATGTACCATTCAGATTCATATTGTTTGTCACACATTACCTACAAAATTCAGAGAGATTTAGGAACTCAAACCTTCTTGGGTCCTTGTGATGACTTCTTAAGAACAAGAAAAGTTATGTTCGTATCAACCCAGAAGGTTCTTTTTAACGAAACACTATTCTCCCCTTTGAATATTTTAAAAACCTTCTATTTATTTTCACCAAGATTAATTTCAACCACATTTGATTTCCGTTGTATAAATTCTATGTGTTTCTTATCCATTCTCTTTGCAATGGATTTTTCCTCCTTTTTCAAGTTTGCTTCCTATTCCTCGAGAAAAATCTCTGGTTCCGAAACAACTTTATTTTTTTCCCTTATCATCTTTTGATATGTTGACAGATTTTGAAAAATTCGTTTTCGGAGGACAATTGGATTTTAATTTTTCAACAGGTTTTGAAACTTGAGGATTTGAAACTTGTGGTTTTGAAACTTGTGTTTTTAAAAAAGATTTAGCTTTCAGTTTCTGAATAGGAGAAGAGTTTGTATTTTGAACGGAAGATCTTTCTGAATTAACAGAATTTTGATTAGAATTCTTGTTTTTCAATAAACGTTTTCTTTCTTGCAAGTTCTTCCTATATCTAGCATTCAATTGTCATTTCTTAGCAATGAGTTCCTCAACTGACTTATAAATGTTAGTTTTGGGTTTCTATTTTCTGACTGGAGTGTCAGTTTGTTCCAAAGAGATATCACTCGGAATATCCTTCATGCCACTTGTCCCCGCCTTATCGTAACAGTGATTTACATGATTCAGAGGTTCTGCAACGTATATCACTTTTGTTTTCCATGAGGTCATTTTGGAAAGACCTTTGGTTTCATCAGCATTGTCAATAGGTCTTGAACAAAAGAATTCTTCGCACCCGTCTCCATTATCATTATCTAGTAAGGACGTTAGTTCTTAAGTGTCGTTTTTGTTTAGTCCTTTTTTTCGAAAACCTAATTCGGAATCATTTTTACTTTCGGAAAAACTGTGGATTTTGCTTTTAAAACATTGGAACCTTTATTTTCAACAACACGAACGTATTCAATTGAATTTTTAGAAATAAAATTTTTCTTTGGTTCAACCTCATTTTATACAAACTCAGAACAATCTACTTCATCCTCTACAGAAATTTCACTCATGTCGCTTTCATCAATCAGTAACGTTTTCAGTATCAAAAGTATTTTCTGATCTTAATTTTGAGCACAAAGAGTCAAATTTTTGCACAGTATTAGATTTAATTTGTTCTTTATCCTTATCATCCAACATAATTTTTGAACATACACTTGTGTTCTTTGGACTGAATATACGCTTCTATTTTGTTAAACCGAATTTTATACGAATCAGAAACCTCATCAGACGACACAATAGATTCACACTTATAGCACTCCGCATCGATTTCATCCACTTTCAATTCAAAAAAGGGTAAAATCATTTTGTGTATATTTTTACCTATTCCAAAATCAAGATGCAGTTGAGTAATATTGAAATATAAACGCTTAGCAATTAAACAGAAAATATTTCTTTGTTTCAAAAGGACCAAATTGTCTCTCTTAAGATAAATGGCATCATCCTTTGACCTAGTGAGCTCTAATTCCAACTTCTCTATCCACATTCTTTAAACTATCACTAAAATTAGAGACAATGTAATTTCAATCATCTAATTCAGATTAATAATGGGTAACTGGAATATTAAGAGTTTGGAGTATAGAGTGTACCTTATTGATGACCTTCTTATTCTTTCACATGTTCAGAAACAGGCTTCGTAGTGAAACATTAAGCGTCATCCTTCTATGTTTCCTTCTTTTCACTCATTCTTCTCAGCATACACTCTTTGGCAAAACGATTCTTGCCATGGCAGTAATTGCAATCATAGCCAGAATTTCCCAACAATTTATTTTCTTGTTTTTCTTTATCATTTTGTGAGTTCTTAAAGCTCTCGGCTTTTGGCTTATCTGAACTGTAGTTTCCTATCCTAATCCGGTTCTTGAAACGTCTAAAGTTCATTTTAGCAAACTTCTTGGGATTAGATACCAACAGAGCATATTCTTCTTTCGTAAGATCACAATGCTAAAGGTCGGATTCAAAATCTTCTTCAGCTACCTTTTTGCCCTTCGCAACCAGGGCCAACAATCCCATGCTAGATACAAGCTTCACATCCTTCGTCACTTCATCTTCGTGGGATCTTCGAATTCCCACAAGCTTTGCCAAAGTGTAACTCCTGAACTGTTCATGAGCTTTACTGTGGATACAACTGCTTTCCATTCCGATCTCAATCCATTCATAAACGTGACTTTTTGCTCTATTATTTCACGCTTGATTTTGTGTTTTAACATCCTACTCAAAATATGATTAAAACGATTGAATGTTTGATCAAGTTTTTCTTCTGGATTTTGAACAAAAGCACCAAACTCTGATCGAAGCAACGTTTGAACTGAGTGTTCCAAATCGGCATCTCTTGAATAAAGCTCCTTTAACCTATTCCATATTTTCTTTGTTGTCTCACATGCACTCACTAAACGAAAAGTATATGGTGGAAGAGCAAACCTTATTATTCTCAATGTCTTGATGTTACTCAACAACTTCTATTTTTCATCCTGAGGAATATTTGTCTGTTCAACAAGAAGATCGTTGTATTCAGCTTGAGTTTTGATAACTCTTCGGGTTACTATGTGAAAAACGTCTCTTATGTCATTGATTGCCATATAGTTGAGATGTGTTCTTCAAGACCTAGAACATACTCTTCGAAGTGGAAGGCCCAGACTTCATAATCCTGTGGGAAGAGGATTGGGATCCTGGTAGTAGAACTGATGCTACTGGATAGATTGAAAGAAAGAGTATGGGGATCTTCGTGTTGTATAATTTAGAGATTCACAGAAACTGGTATAGAATCATATATGTAAAACAATAGATGATTTTAGAATAAAACTAGGATTTCGATCTGACATCTACAATCGATAGAAATGATGAAGATGACAAGACAAATCCAATAAAAACACAAACCCTAATAGAACCCGACAGAAGATTAGCGTATCAGTTACACAACCTCCTGCTCTGATACCAATTGTAGAAACAATAAAACTTAAGATTGATAGATTCTAAGCAGTAGAGTGAATCAAATAACAAGAGCAATGATCAAATATGTGTCGAATGCTTAATATTATCAAAGCTTTAGAAGAGTTCAACGTGAACTTTTCTATAAAAGCTAAGTAGGGCAATACAATCGATAAACCCTAATGATACATGCATGCACATTAAATATTATAACCCTAGAAAACCATAAAGATGGATGGACAGGCCCAACCCATAATAAATGAGACTATTCTACTACAAAATACTTTGACGCAATACACTAATAACCCAACATTTTAATCAAAGAAGGAAACAATGGTAACAAATAACCAAATAGACCTTTCTCCTATATCCTTTGAAGCTTCCTACCATACTATCTTTGAATGTGAGTGCATTCCCATCCATGTTAGTTGTAATATCACACGTGATGATTTGATGAGTCAAACACTATATATCCTGACTGTCAGCGATGGCACCAACATCAACATCAACGTCAATGCATCAAGACTTATTAGAGTCAACGTGTAGATAATAATCTTATGTAATCTTTGTATATTAGGTAATTATACAGATATGTATAGAATATATACGTTGATCCGATATCTTTGTGATGAGGATCGGTCCTTAGTGTAGATTAGATACAATCCTTTCAATCAAGGGATATACGTGTATAGTTTAGTATATATTCAACATTAGGGTGAAACCCTAATGTTAATATCTTGGTGACCGTCTTTGTGATAACTCATTTCCTTGGTGAAAAAAAAATCCTTTCTTGGTGAAAGGCAACTTTGTGAATATATTGTGTTCTTTATTTTTTTTGTTCTTTCTTTGTTTAAGTTAATTTGCTTCTTCTATGTTTATTTTACTTGAAGTGTATCCGATTGATACTAACCTTCAATTGGTATCCGATTACGTTTTTGATATACTCAAGTTATCATGTGGACTTTCTACAATCCCAAGTCCTTTGGCCTCAACAAGATTCCTCATTTCAATGAGCACAAGTTTGCTATGTGGAAAACTAAGGCCATGATTGTTCTTGAAACCACGGACTAAGAGAAGCTTAAAATTGTTGAAAAAGTTCCTCACATTCCTTTGTATCAACCTATGGTCAACGATGCTCACGTTGGTCCTTTGAAGAAAAAACTAGAGACTAGCTATGACGATGATGACATGAAACTGATTAGTCTTGATATGAAAGCCAGAGCAGCGATAGGAAAATCTATTCCCTACCACGTGTATCTTCTTGTACTTAATTGCGAGTCAGTTCAAGAGATGATGGATACGCTGACAATGGTTCATAAAGGGACTGTGGAAGTTCAAGCCAATAACATCAACAACCTTAATTAGGGATACGAGCACGTCTTTGCTCAACAAGGTATAACACTAACCCAAAAATTTAACAGATTTAACTGCTTGGTTAATGATATGTACATATTGGGAATTGTTAAGCATTCTTCTTAGTTGTTTCTGAAGTTCCTGGATGGGAAAATCTGGGAACATCACATTGACATCCTTAAAAACAATGAAACGATCAATGCCATGGATCTGAACTCATTGTTTAGAAACCTATGAAATTACTAAGAGACCAAATCTATTCATAAGTATATCATGAAGGAATCAAGCAAGGAAAAGTCAATAGCATTGGTTTCTCATAAGGAAGGTTTGAAGCACATCGGCGACTCCGGTGACTCAGATCAGGGTGAAAAGCATGGTGAAGATATCACTAATGAACGTGTTGCCAACGCTGCACTTATTTTCAAACGATGTGATGAAAGTTGATCAAATGGGGTTCGAAGAGCTCAGTTAAAGGAGGCACTTCAGTGAGGAGATCCACTTCAGAGGAGAAAAACTTAGGTAATTGTTTTAACTGTGGAAGCCCTAACCATTTTTATAGGGACTGCAAAAAGAAAAAAACCTCAAATTTCTGAGAACTATGAAGTGTTGTATAAGAAGTTGTTGACTCACATGAAGAAGGATAACATCTCTCTGCCTAAAGCTTTCATTTCAAAACAAGAGGATCATGAATAATGGGTGGAAGAAGAAGAGACATCTGAATATGAGGGGTTGAATGTTAACGGTCTTATGGCTCTTATCAATGATTCCCCTGATGATAATCTCAACATGTGTGACGCTGGTACCTCTCAGGTTGTCCAAGGTTCGAGTCAAAATCTAGATCATACTTGGTTTCTTGACAACAGGTGCTCCAGACACATGACCAATATCAAGTCCCTCTTAACATATTTTATGCAGAAAAATGGTCTAATTGTGGTTTTTTGCGACAATAATGAATAAGTTGTGATGGGGGTTGGAACATTTGAGTGTAGGGCGTTCAAGCTGAAGGAAGTATTCTACGTCAAGGGTTTAGAAAGCAATCTCATCTTCATCAGTCAACTTTATGACGCTCGTTATAAGGTTCTCTTTGACTGTTATGAAGGAAAGGTTCTTGACTCTAAGAAGAAAATTGTGCTCACTGCACTCAGGGACAACGACATTTACATGCTTTGATTTTACTTGTTTAGACAATGTTACTTTATGGTTTTGACTTTATGCTTCGCTACATTAAAACTTATAAACATAAGTTGCTAGAATTTTAATTTTCTATGACTTTTAATGTTCTATGACTTTTTTCTTCAAAAAAATTTTTTGAACTTTTATTTTACCAAAGAAGTATACATTGTACATTTTCCTAATAACGGTTCCTATGCATGTTTTGAAGGGTTTTGAGCATTCTAACACTTCTAATGTGTACATGCAACCCTAAATACCTTGGATCTATGTTTTCTCTATTATACATGCACACTTTCTTTTTCCTAGGTATTACCCTAACTAGCACACAAAACTTTGATAGTTGGGTAATAAAACAAGTTAGATAACATACCTTTTGTTGTAGCTTACTATCCTTGATGTATTTTGCCTTTAAGAACTTAGCACCAATAGTGTGAATGCCTCAAATGGAATCACAACACATGTAGGACAAAGGATGACATTTGAGAGAGTATTCCTTTCACACAAAATCGGCTCATAGTTCTCTAGAATAGATGCACACGATTTTGGTCATGGAGCAACATATTTATATGTAGAATTCCAAGGGTCATGGGTTAACCCTAATCTATACCCATGGGTTTATGATCCGTGGTTCATGTGGCCTAACTCTTTGTGTTTCCATACATAAACTTAGTACAACATGGATCATAAGCCCAACATATAAATGTAACTAATTTACACAATTAGTCCCCATTAATTTAATTAGTCTCTTTTGATCACTAAATTAATTCCAAACTAATTCTTGATAAATACTAATTAAATCATATGATTTCATATTAATATATTAGAACTTATAATATATTAATAAACCATAAATAACCTCTTCTCAAGTACATACCAAATGGACCATGCTACTCTCGGGTCAAGTACATACCAATTATAGTTATGGGCTTAGACACCTAATCCAACAGTCTCCCACTTGGATAAGTCTAGTAACTATTATTGCAAGTACGACTCCAAAATCTCGACTAGCAATCGTAGCTCTTAAAAGCCGTTGTCGAACTCTGACCTAGTCAATGACGCGTCTATTAGATAAGGGATCATATTTTCCTCCATTCTACAAGATATCATATGGACTGAGACATGGATTATAATCATTCTATCCGTCCATCTGTTGTTTCCCGATTTCCGATTTATGACGAGTGACTAATTGAACAAATCAAATCAGTCCAGGCTCGACCGAGCGCTTAGGGTTGTCATCACTAAATCATCGAAGGGCCCACAGATATCACTTTTATCCTTCTAAGGGAAAAAGGAATGGATAAACTTCAACTCATATGTTTGCTCTATCTACTCATCAAATCATACACAATGATGTGTTTTATAACATCAAATTACTAGTGCGTTTACATATGGCAATGTGCAACCGACTTGTAAATACAACTCACATGTCTACGCTTCAAGAATATAAGATATTATCGTCTCACAATCACTCATGATAAAATCCATGAAGTTCTTCAAATGAGCGTGGGTTGAATCCAATACTCGAATCTTATTCCAGAAGTACTCATCAACACTGCAGCCACCTTGTCCTAGACAAACTACAGACCCATTCATGACAGTCTTGCCTCAATACCTACTTCCAAAGTATGATCGACTGTGGATGGTTTGAATAACCTAGTTATTCGGGAAGTCAAAACATGCAAAGTGAAACACAATAATAATACTAATCCTATATGGCCCAAAAACTTTTGAGTCATATTGATTACTCATTATTCATTGTATAATGTTTCAAATAATCAACTTAATACTTGAATTAAAACAATAGCTATGCCATGCTCCGATCATGCACACTATGTTTGTCTATGTTCCTTACTTTGTTAAATAGATCAATTGACAATATTTCAATGATGCTCATTTCACAATCCCAAATCCTTACTTTAAATGTAAGAATATCAAATTCTTGTCATTTACTCTAATCTGTTAGATTCTAAACTTATATGCAATGATCCTTTTGTAATGACTATGCACAAAACTCACAGAGAGTTGGCAACAGACATTACAAAGCATTCAAATGGAGAGCAATTCCATGGAAAACGAAGTCTCACATTCAAAGTACATTCCTTTGAACATCCTTCTTGCATTAAGTTTTCTATTCTTACACAGATTTAAATAATGACTTCAACTTATGGAAACATTTCCATATTCCCATTTTGACTATCACTTCTAAACAAGAGTTGCCTCTTTTCAGAATATGTCAATATGGTCCTTTCCAAAATTTACACCATACTTCCAAGTGTCCATGAGCAACTAATCTTTGGTAAACCTCAGATTGTCCTCGAAAATTGCTTAATCATTTTAGTCATATCCAGTTCTAGTCCTTTTTCCTCTTAATGCCCAAGGCATTTGGAAAATTTAGAACGGATTAATATTACAGCACATATACTCGATCCTATATCTGAAGCATATGGGACACGATTCATGATGTCTCACATAAAGACATGATACTAGACCAGTCTTTTGTTGTAATATTTCTATTTCTATTTGCCATGTTCTCATAATTCGAAATATGAAAAGGGATGTCGTAATCATGGTCGAATTTTGAGAACGCAATTAACACATCTATATATAGAATTTCCTTATGTTGAACCATTCCAACATAACATTCATATATATATTTGACTAAATCTGATTAAAATCTCAATCTAAGCTTTTAGATTTGAAACGAAGTATGAATTCCTCTCCCTTAATTATAGGAAAACAACTTTTCAAACCCTGCAACTTGCGAATTGAAACTTTTATTTTCTATAATTAACAATGCTAACTTGCAACATTCATCATAATTGATTATGCTCCCACTAGCATAATAATCATTACTTTCACTAGCATAACATTTATGCTCCCACTAGCTTTGACATGTACCAATAAATCAGCTGGACTTCTAGAAATCAATACTTATTGACTGTCATTACCAAAGTTCAGGTTTCTGATACGAGATGCTTTGATAAGACTTTATCTAGGCTTCTCAAAATCATACACCTTTCCTTATATATCTCACATGTGTGTCTAAACAATTTAAGAACTTACAACAATAAGTCTCAAATGTTTAGACTTTTTGCCATTCCTCACAATTCGAATTATGAAAAGGTATGTCGTAATCATAATCAAATTTGAGAATGCAAATATCATAATTGCTATCTTCTTAAAATCTACTTAGTGAAAGCGTTTCCTCACAATCATTTTCATGAACTGGAGAGAAACCTTATCACACTTAGATTTTATGGTATATGTGTTACTATCCATGTGAATTTGTCAAAACCATAATCACAAGACAAGGTTAGTGACAAATCCAAACTCATATGGACTGAACTTGTTCAATCTTAATTTCTTACCACCTGGCAGCACAATGGCCTACCATTGCTTCCTAGGTTGTTATGCAAACAACTGAGAACTCATAGAACTCACATGCATAGTCAACTTAACTGGAATGGGCACAAAAACAAGAATATGTCAACACGATAGGTTACAAAACTCAAGTCGTGTGATAGTGTCTAACAATAGGTTTACCCTTGATTAGTTCTTGAAACTTTCAAGATCTTTAAGACTCCCACTAACCTCTTGACATATAAGATTCACTTTATCAAGGAACGTTACTTGACAAAACAAATATTCAAGAGTTAGTGTGGATTCTTATCAAGGTAAACACTTCACACAATTGGTCTTAGTTGGTCTTTGTCCTTACTAAGACATCACAACTTACCAATTTCAAATGTACAAGAGTAAAAAACATTTAACTCTACATTTGATGAGTGATATAAACCTTTCCTAAGATTATGTCACTCAAGGCACAATGTTGGAGTATGACTTTAAGACTTGTTTTGGAACGAAGTATGACTCATCTTATTGATTTAACCATTTCAGCAATTCACGATTCCTCTTCTTAGCCATAAAAATGCACTAAGATATCCTTAGAGGATCAATTGTGACATGGTTTTCATAATCATTAAGATGATCATAAAACACGATACTCAAGTACTCTCCCATCTTTTCAGATTGGAGAAAATTTTATCTTTCTGCCCAATTTGATTCTTCTCATTCGTTCTGCCATACATTGAAACTTTTCCAAAGTTTCAGAATTATACTTAAACTTGTAAGCATAACCATATTGACTAAACTTTACTAAATCATGACAAATAGTCTTATCGTTCTTTGTGGTGGACCTGACCAACGCACACCCAGTGTACCCGATCCCCTAGTCCTTCACTTGACTCACATATACATGTGAACAAGGAATTAGTCTTAATTTACCAAAGATGAAGATTCTCATTCATCATAAAATACAACTTGCATGATTTCAAGTTTCTGTCCAATTGAAACTTGGGTGATGAGAATCTTTTCTTATTTGCCGATCCCTTTCCATTGGGAAGAGAAAGCTTTTCCGGACTTCCAATGTTACCATTGTCAATGTCCATGGAAGTTTGGGGAGTAGACCTTCCAATCAAAATTGCTTTACCAGTGCACCGAATCATTGCTGATTCAGCATCAACAAGCAAATAGGTAAGATCGATAAGGGTCATGTCGTGGTCTGTCACATAGTAGTCCTTAAAGAACCTGCTATATGACTTAGGAAGTGACTGAAGAACCCAGTCAACAGCCAACTTCCTTGAGACTTCGACACCCAACTCTCCTAGCTTGTCAATATGTAACTTCATCTCCAAGACGTGAGCACATACAGACTTTCCTTCCTGCCAAAAGGGCTTTGAGTGACGTAGAACTTGTGGGTTAGGGAGAATTATTGGAGGAGGTGGAGGAAGTGAAGTTCCTACTACATCACGAAGAAGGGATTAATCTTTCACCTTGATCGCCTTGTGTAAAATCATCTTTGTAAAGAAAGTTTATTCAAAAGATTCGGGAAGACCATAGTTGTCTGAAATAGACATCTATAACGGGAGAAATTCAAGTTTAGTTGATTTTAGTCCTTAATATAACACCCAACGTGAAATATTAACGCTAGGATCCAACACAATATTTTACAATTCGGAAGAGGGATGCCGTAATCCTATTGCAAAATATATGAAGGTAGGTAAATGACGATTTACCAATTTCCACCATGAAAAACGAAATTTATCATTAGGTTTTAAATGGATTGAAACTCCTAGATCCTTTGAGATTCATTGAACAACTCAATGGCATGTCTAAATCTCGATTGTTCCCTTCAAGTTTGTGACTGGGATGTCGAGGATCACAAACAAGGTGTGAATAACCATGCAAATTAGCTTGGTACACCCGATGTTACAACCACCTAATCAATGTGCCGGTTAACAATACACGCTCCATTGATCTATGATTAACATCAAGCTACCCTTTGCCACACATTGTCAGCCCCAGATTAGTGTGCCAGTTAACCACACACGCTCCACTAACGACTTAACAAGGTCCAAAGTGCAATTTCATGGGTTAGCACCAAATTCACATTTTCCTAAGTAACTAAGATTGAGAATTTATAAGTCTTTAGTTACTTAGTATTTCATTATACTTTTAATGAGAATTTAAATGTCCTGTTAAGCCCGTTCGGCTAACGACCCTCCACCAGTCAAAGAAGCGGTGGGTGAGAGTGGACACCCATTAAACTGCCATTTTATACGCAGTAACCGTATACCCCCTTATAGAACAAGTAGCATCAAGTATAATTGAAAACAACAAGTAACACTCCTAAGGTGTACATGCAACCCTAAATACCTTGGATCTATTTTTTCTCTATTATACATGCAAACTTTCTTTTTCCAAGGTATTACCCTAACTAGCATACAAAACTTTGATACTTGGGTAATAAAACAAGTTAGATAACATACCTTTTGTTGTAGCTTGCTATCCTTGATGTATTTGGCCTTTGAACTTAGCACCAATAGTGTGAATGCCTCAAATGGAATCACAACACATCTAGGATAAAGGATGACATTTTGAGAGAGTATTCATTTCACACAAAATCGGCTCATAGTTCTCTAGAATAGCTGCACACGATTTTGGTCATGGAGCAACATATTTATATGTAGAATTTCAAGGGTCATGGGTTAACCCTAATCCATACCCATGGGTTTATGATCCATGGTTCATGTGGCCCAACTCTTTATGTGTCTATACATAAACTTAGTCCAACATAGATCATAAGCCCAAAATATAAATATAACTAATTTACACAATTAGTCCCCATTTATTTAATTAGTCTCTTTTGATCACTAAATTAATTCCAAACTAATTCTTGATCAATACTAATTAAATCATATGATTTCATATTAATATATTAGAACTTATAATATATTAATAAACCATAAATAACCTCTTCTCAAAAGTCTATCCTAACAAATTGTCCTGATGATATGCAACCCAAATGGCCCATGCTACTCCCGGGTCAAGTACATACCAATTATAGTTATGGGCTTAGACACCTAATCCAACATGTTCTTCTCTATCGATAGTGATCTTAACCTATTTGTTCCTTTGGAAAAAATCACCATGTCATTCTTTAGTGCAACATCTCCTGAGTAGAGCTAGTTGAAGCTAACTCTACATATTTTCTTCAGCACCAACTGCTCTCTCATTGACGTTGATGCTCACACTGATTGACATGGTGCATCTTCTTGATGAGACCAGATAGGATATAACTATGCCAAAATGTGTTTTTCGAGGCACATATCTCTTCCTTCTTGTACAACCTATCTCTATTGAAATGGGATGAAATGAACTTAGGTAACATATCATGTCTAATTTCCAGCGACGCTTCACCGCAACACCACTTCCCCTCTAAAATCCAGAGGTCCTTTCAGCAAGACAGTGGTCCCCTTCTCTTCCTTCACAAATCAGAGAGAATGGAACCTTCGAGTTTTGTCTTGGTGACTTTCATAACTCGAAGTTTACAAAAATTAGTTTTGTTTAACTCGTTGGTTACAGAGATTGGTTCACTCTCTTCTCTTGTTCTTGGTGAACATGAAGCTTCTAATCAATCTGCAATACTTCAATAACTAACGACATTTTCTCTTTGGCTCTATGAATTATATTTTAGTTTGATGTATTAATCTTGCTTGCTTGTTCTTTTATTGACAGTGTTGAAGGACAACTTTCTCGGCAAAAGGAAGGGCATTTATGAAACTTTAATTCAAATGGTTTGATGTATTGGGTCCTTAACTCATCTCTGAAAAAGCTGCAAAAATATCGCTTTTTAGAATATTTCCTTGTTTGACTAAATTTTTTGTTTGTATTCTTATTTATTTTATTTTGTACCATTTTTAGGATTTGATGGTGGCATTTCTTAAGCCATGTATGTAAGTTTTGAAAAAATGATCATCCCTTGAAGCATGTTGCTGTATGTGCCTAAATCTCTCTAAGTATCTCATCAGAGAGACCATCTGCTGAGATGACATTGAGTCACCTCCTCACACTGATTGTCTAGCATCGTCTAAACTTTCGAAATGAGATTTCTTGGACAATATATATATATATATATATATATACATATATATATATATATATATATATATATATATATATATATATATATATATATATATATATATGTATTAAAAGTGCTTGGGCATTTATTCTTAGTAAATTATTTTAACTAACTCTTATCCCTGGTAGCATGCTTGCCGTATGCACCAAGTCTCATGTTCTGATGAAACATTTAGCGTAACCTAATGGCTTACCCTGATTGCTAGTGATCAGCGTAAGAGTTAATTGTCTATTCCATGATCTCCTAGTCTGAGGTATGACATGGTACCACTATAAATTGACGCAAGATCTATGATTCTAGACCACAACTAACTATATGATGCAAGGATTAAACCACTTTTTGCTTATGGGTTATCATTGTTGATGATTCACACTAATTCCACCTCAACATGACTGAAACAATCCATTCTCTCCTTATTTTTTTCTTTAAAACTTTATGATTCAACGTAATGTACCATAGACCGATGAGAGCTTGAAAAATCTATGTCGATGGATATATCATTTTCTGTGACATATTACATGCCTCTACCCACTCTTTCCCAACAATTCTTCTATTAAGAAGCTAATGATTAATAGTATGAGGAAGAACCCATAACAAATGAGCCATTCATGAAGGAGAAAAAAGAGAAGCTAGAATTAAAAGGTGAGCGAGGAGGTGGGCAGGACTCCATTGAAACTAAAGAATAAAGTTTAAATTAGTCAATTTTATCCTTAATTATTAAGCCAACTTAAAGTTAAGGATATGATCCATAAATATGATTTGTAATATGAAGAAGGATGTCGTATTCACATCACAAAACTATTTTAGATAGGTAAAGCACCTTACCAATTTCAATCATAACGAAACTCCTAGATCTATTGAGATCAATGAACAATCAATGGCATGTTCATCTTGAATTATGCTCTTCGATTTGTGACTGGGATGTCGAGGATCACAAATAAGATGTGAATAACCATACAAACCCACTTGACAACCTTAGTGTCTTTTATCATCTCAAACTTGGTGTGTCGGTAACTAGAGTGAGATTTTTAAAGAAGGTTCTAGTACATTGTATCGTTATACTTTTAAAGCGGTTATATCATATCGAACACGTTCGACATACAAGGGAGTGGTGGGTAAGAGTGGACACCCAACGATGATCATTTTATAGGCCGCTTCCTTATACCCCCCCCCCCTTTCTTACAATATGGCTTCATAAATGAGGTGTACTAGTGCTTCGACTAACTTATGTTATACATATAGTAGTAAAATTTTAATATATAAATTATAGGGTGTATTTTAAACATTTAAAAAATCACAAGGTTCAAATCATATTAATTTAATTAACCTTTAACAATTAATATTTGAATATGATTTAATAAATATCTATTAATTAGAATTTTAATTAATTTCTTTAAATCTTATTAGGATAATTATGCTATCTTATAATTGTTAATTATATTATTTATCTTCCTTTCATATTCAAATTAGGATTCTAAATTACCTAGTTGATTTATTCAAATTTTATACTTTTAATTTAACATGGGTTAACTACTAATTATCATATCTTTTGAATTAAGCCAAAATACAAATTCACTGAAAAGAGGCTCCCCACGACGTGGAAGAGAGTTGCCCACGTCGTGGTAGAAAGAAAAATTACGTATTAGAAGATCGCCACGACATGGAAGAAAGATGCCCACGTCGTAGCTGCGACATAATGATGATTTTGTTTTCTTCAATTTGTTCAAGTTCAAATTTTGTACATCCAATTGTTAGACAACCTAATACTCTGATATCACTAATGAGTTTTACATGTAATAATGCGGAAAAATCCTTATATTCGTAAGGGTACATGGAACCTAATAGATCTATGTCATAACACTATTGAAGCAACATAATATTGAACAACAAAACTTATAAACGCTAAATGAAATCAAAATCACATTAAATGGAGGTTTACATACCTTTTGTAGATCCCAATCAACTTAATCAAATTCTTATTGTCACCAGGGAAAACCTAGCTCTAATAGTGTGCTATCCTCTAATGGTTTACACCTAAAACTCAAGAAACCCTAGGATTGAAGGAGAAAGGAGAGGGAGGTGGAGAATTTCTTTCTCCCTCTTAAGGTATGTGAGAGTCATGAAAATTAGCTGCTCAAGGGTCCTATTTATAGTCTTGGTAACTAAGGGACAAAGCCAGATTTGAAGAATTAAATAATAGATTTAATCCCAATGCAAATCCTCTCCTCATTTACCATTAGAAGGCTTCTGGAAACCCTAAGAATGGATCCAAAACTATCCATGCCGTGGACTATTCTAGAATTTCCTCTTTTGTTCAACTATTGAACAATTAAAATTCACCTCTTAAACCTTTAATTAATTCTAATTTATTTCGGATAAATTCTGATTAATAATTGATCAACTTTAACTATTTCTAATTATTTTATTATTCATATAATAAATTAACAAATCATTTTTTAACAATTTCTAATTAATATATTAATCACATAATACATTAACAAAACATTTTATCTCTCTCTCTCTCCTTTGATTAATCCACGCCCTTTCCCGGTTATAAGGGCAACCCAAAAAGGACCTTACTTTTATTCATCAACATTATACCAGTTTAGTTAGGACCTTAGACACTTAATCCAACAATAGGAGTATAGCTGTCTTTGTGACACTAACCGACATGCCTATTTGTGCTCGTTGTGTTTATGACTCTTTCCAGTATGTTTGTATGCTTAGTTGTAAGGGATGAAATAGACCCATACCGTTTGAAAGATACCGAAGGTGTCAGAAGGGACTTAGAGAGTTGGAAACGACTCATAGATTCGGAAGGGACTTTGGGGTAAAATAGACTGTTACAACTTTAGTATGATATGTATGTATGGTATCCACGTATGATATGTATGTATGATGTGTATGTATGGTATTTGATATTTTGGGGAACTTACTAAACCTTTTGCTTACGGTTTACATGTAAATGTTTTTCAGGTACTTTGGGTTCAAATGGGAAGGGCTCGGCATGATCGCATTGCATCCACCTGTGTTGGCAGTTTATGATTTTGGGATTGTACTCTAATAACTATTTTTCTACTATGACATACTTGATGGGATGTTATAGGAGTACACTATGCCAGTTAAGCAGGTACGTACCTTTGAAGCATCACTCTGGGATACAACGTGCCGGTTATGCAGGTACCAACCTTTGAAGCATAAGTAAATGTACAACGTCTGTGGACGATATGATCAAACAAAGAACCGCCAACAAAACTGAAGTTAGCGAGAATAGGAAAAGTAAAGGACTCTCAAATTCCGATAAAAAAAGGTAAAACATCAAGGTCTGACCCAACGACAAGCGGTTTTGGGGCAATAATGAAGAAGACCGGTGCACTAAATGCAAAAGAAAACATGTTAGGCAATGTAAAAGAAAAGTGACCTGCCATAGATGAAGAAGACCTGTTCACTATTCTGATGAGTGCAAGTACGATGGAAGAGTGTGTTTCGAGTGTTGGGAAGAAGGGTATGTCATGAAAGACTACCTAAAGAAGAAATAAGTTGCAAAGTAGAGTGCACCGCCAAAACCAAAGGCACGAGCATTCCAGATGATCCTGGAGGCGGAAGGAAATGGAGATGAGGACGCTTAAGGAAATTAGGAGAAGGAAACTCCTTATCTAGAGTTGAAGTGACCATCCTTTATACATAGTATTGTTGTATGTAGCCAGATATATGAGGCAAAATGTGTAATAGACTCTAAAAGATAGTTGTAATCGCTTTCGGAAATTATAAAGTCCTTAGTTTTTTATAGTGTGTGCTTAAGCACATTTATATGTGTTAATTGGTCGTGTTATTCTTTTATGGTGACTTGGAAACTGCAAGACAACTTTTGGGACGAGTATGAGTAGGTGTGGAAGGTAGTATAAGCCCGTACTACCAGAAGCACGAGAATAGTACTTAGATCAAGAGGAGTCACAAGGTTACTTAACCTCTAAGTGGTTAATCTATTTTATTCATTTCGATCATTACCTTTGTTTCAGTAATGACTACGAAGATAAATATTCTGACCTTAGTGTTCATATCGAATCGAGTCTGACTAATCTACGAAGAATGTTCGACATATAATCCGACTTTAGATTAAAGGAAAAGATATTCTAAGTAATCAATAGAAGTATCTTGATCGCCGTTAGGATTAATCAACCTATAGCTAGAGGTGCTACATACTAGAATGTGATTATATCACAACAGAACGTGAAGGAAGGTATCTTTCATGATAGAATCTAACTAAAAAAAGACATAAATCTAGTTGTTTCATCATACGAGGATAGGTCATTAGAGAATGACCATCGGTATGTTATGCTAGTCAAATTAAAGACCTTACGTTAGGTTAGCACTGCTCAAAGGGGAGTAAGAATCCCCGATGTAGATCAAATTTAATGGGGAGCGGATGGAAGCTTAAGCAAAACCAACAGTTAATAAGTCCAAGAGTTAGAAACTCATAAGTATTATGATTATTACCTAGGATTGAAAGATAGCATGTGAAATCGTTATACAAGCTATGTTTTGTTGTTGATTTGGGAACGTAATCATCCTAAGGAGGGGGGGGATAAATGTAACACACACAGATTCGGTCTAGTCTATTAAAATTTATTAAGCTATAAAAATAGCATTTTTATATAATATATTTAGGATAAATAATCATAAACAAAGTTAAAGTATACGAGACAACGATTCCACACATATAAAGAACGCCAATATCCGACTTCATATGAAGAAGTTATGCTTCCTCGAAGTTTCACGTTTAAACCGACACGGCTCTACGGATCAGAAAAAGTGAATTTTTTGATAAATCACTTTTTAGGCTTAGTGATCTAAACAAAAGTCATGGTAGTCATTAAACTGAGAGCATGCATATGGAGAACGTCCAAATCTGACTTCATAAGCGGAAGTTATGATTTTTCGAAGTTTCAGCGCACCAGTATGGGTACAGAAATCGAAATTCTAATCTTCTTATTGTAGGCTAAAACAATCTAAATGAGAGTTGAAGATATTGTCAATAAGAGCCTTATTGTCAATAAGAGCCTGTCGATATGGAGAACATCGAAAATAGAGTCTGTATATAGGAGTTACATTTTCTACAGCGATTTCTAACAACCTAATGTTATAAAAAATGAATTCTTTTGATAGAATGAGAATTAGCTATTGAGACCTAAAGGAAAGTTGTAGATCGTTTCGAGAGCTTTCCGAGGAAATAAAGAACATCCAAAACGGAGCTCATATGAAGAAATTATGACATTTTGAAAATATGGAAAATCACGCATGCAAAGTGCATCACGCGCACCGATGACGTGGCACTCTTCGGGGGCAACACGTGGCAATGTCGGATGGGCGAACTCTTTATGAGACATGGTGATGTGGCACCACGATAATCCAACACGAGGATCAATGGCATACCGACAGATGGCATGTTCTAGAAAGGGTGAGGTGGACCAAGGATTCAACGACATGTGGAAAGCAGGCGTTGGAGCCTGTAGGACCTCAGTGCACGACGTGCATCTTGGCCCTGAGCGGCGCACACTTTCTAGAATTTCATCTATTCTTATGTCCGTTTTTTGTCAAGTTCCTTAGGGTATTTAGCAAAGTTTTGAAGGGTCTAGGAGTCCGAGAAAAGTTTTTCCCGGTTTTTGCTAAAACCTCCGCCAATCTGTTAGCTAAACGTTTGCCAATAATCTTATATTGGCAACAAGTTAAACTAATAGGTCTAAAATCATGAATAGTCTTCGGGTCCCTAACTTTAGGGATAACTGTAAAGAAAGAAGCATTGCGTCCCCTAGGAAAAGTAGAATACCTAAAGAAATGCATAAAAAAAGCCACCAAATCATCCTCCAAAAGACCCCAATATATTTTTATAAATCCAAAAGAGAAGTTGTCTGCACCTGGGCTTTAGAAGAACCACAATCCCAAACATCCCTTTTTATTTTCTCCTGAGTAAAAAGAGTCTGAATAAACTGAAGCTGAGACCCTGAAAGAGAAGAAAAATAAGACCCATTTGTTTTAGGCCTATTCCCTTCCAATTGAGAAAAAGGAGTTTGATAAAAAAAAGGACATAAAATCATTGTTTAAATGAACCATATCATCCATCCAAACGCCATCACTAAAAACACCATGAATTGCTACTTGATGCCTCTTGCGATTAATAATGCCATGAAAAAACCCTGAATTCTCACCCCCCCCCCCCTCAATTCCCCAATATTGAACTTGTTTGTTCACGCGACCTTGAACAATTTCTTTCACTTTCTCAGCAACACCTATCCATATTAAAACCCAAGGATCTACCAACATCTAAAGTCTTTTGAATTTCGTTACGAAAAGATTGATTAGTGGTTGAGGCTTCAGAAAACACCCCTTGTCCGACAAAAATTTGAGAAACCCGGAGGATGAGTTAAGGAATCCTCTGAATCAACCACACCCGACAACCTTTCACCTCCCCCCTATAAAACCCACTGGAGCAGCCCTTACCCTTTGATTAGCAGCCGTATGTGAGCAGGATGAGAAGACCAGAGTTGTAGCCAGAGATTTAGCAGTTGAAGCAGACCCATCAATATCGACATGACTAGTAGGAGGGCTCATGTCTGTTTCTATTTCATTCACAACAGTCGGGGCTGTCTCGAACTGATGAACTACTCCCGAGGCAGCTTCGGTTTTTCACAACACATCTAAAATTGCCCTTGACTTTTTTTTTTGCAGCGATGCTCCTTATAACTAGATTTCCCATCTCTACCCTCACATTCCTTCTTTTTACTTTCCTCGCCTACCTTTATTTTTTCAAAAGTTTCATATATACGAAACGGTTCTTCTTAAATATCTTCATTATCATGCTTTGAATGTAGACTTTCTTCTTCTTCGAAACAACCGTGAGCCTCTCGATTTTCAAAGGTAGTTTTTGGAAAATTAGAGGAAAAAGAAGGTATACAGCCCGATGCTTCTTTAATTTGAACCATAAATTCAATATCCCCACCCAAACCTTAACCTCATCCGAAATAATTCCTTGAAAGGAAGTCAGAATGTAAAGGCGGTTCTGGTATATATCTTCACCAAGATCATATTCAATATGTGCAATACAACCCCATTTGAAAATAATTCTTCTAAACACATCCTTAATCCAAACACGGAGAGGAACCCTTTCAACATGAACCTATACAAGTCTTTCAAGAGGAATGAAATTTCTATCCCATTCTTGTTTTTCCACAAACCAATGACTCAATGCATCACTAATCATAAAGTTTTTACATGCCTCTCTACCATTAAATTCGAGCATGACCCAAAAACCACCAACATAACGAATATCAAAACCATCAAATCCTTCATCATAACAAAGCATATGAATATTAGGCAAAGTGGAATAATTTCTAACTTTTACAAGCCATGAAGGTTTTATTTTCTGTACAATAAAATCCCCGTATGGTAGAACTAGAATCTCATCAACTTGAGATTTATCACAATTCACAGTTAGCGGACCTCTAAGAACACTAGCATCGGAATTGACTGGTGAAACTGGTCTCTTAGTTTTGGATGGATCTCCCCAAGACTGGGGTATAGGAGTTTCAGGTTTTAGAACTCTAGGAAGGGAGGAAAACATTATGTGATACCTAAACCAAACCTAACGAAGATGATTAATCATATCATTATTCTTTTAAACACCTAAAAAATCTAACAAACCCAAATCATTTACGCAAACGTGATCAATTTTTTGAAATAAAAACATCATAAACTTTTCCAACACGTCTACATACACGCCACAAATCCCTTGGAATAATGTAATCAGGAAAAGTTATGATGTAGAAGGAAGAGACATTAGGGATTACGTTGTTATTATTTTTTATGTGATCATGTTGAGACGTCCCGGTCGACTAGTAGGGTTGCCGATTCTTGTTCGAGGAATCCGAGGGTTTCCAACGTGAAGACATGCTAATCGAACTACATCTACAATCAGCAAAACAAGATATGACCGGTAATTAACTTGAGATGGTCGGCGTTAGATCCCGTCAAGAATATCTTCAATTCGAATAGAAAAATATAAAGAATAAAAGAAATAATAAGAGTCGGAATCTATGATTAAATTAATTATATTTTTCAGCAGTTCAAATTCTAATCTAATCAAATTGGACTGAAAACCAAAGAATCGGAAACCGATTTAGTGGAAAGGAAAAAATGTCAAATTTTGTTAATAATAATTGCAAACTTAAATAAAAACATTACACTAAAGTTTATATTGAATTTGTGAATTGAATTATGTGTTTTAAAGTTTAAAACATATAATTCAATATAAACTTTAACGTAATTAAAAAAAACATTATCGGTTCAATTCACAGATAAAAAAAATTAAAGAAAAAATGGTTTCAGCATGGTTTATCGAATATAAGTTCACTTACTTGATTCTAAATAAATAACATATTAGAAAACCCATAAATAACTAAATTTATAAAAAAAAACTAGAAAACTAATGTAACATCATGTTAGGAGATAATCTTAACTAGAAGGTTTGTACGGTAATTGATCTGGTAAAGGTCTCGAGTCCCAAAGGATCGAGTTTGGACCTTAAGGAATAAGGTTCTTGGACTTGGTATTAAGATTTTGGGCTTAGAGTGATGCTGGGCTTAAATAATATTTGAGGTTTGCTGGCCCAGGCCTACCACGATATGGTAGGCCGATGACCACGACCAGCGGTATGTTGAATGCTAACATACCCAGACGGGTCAGCGATGTGTTGAAGGCCATGTGTAAACCAACTATATGTTGAAGGCAAGTGAGACAGACCAGCCTTAGACAGGTCATTGTGTGTATGCTTGTATGTATATTGTGGTGTGTAGTATTTTGGAGAAGGGATAATGTCACTGTAGCACAATGAACTTTTGTGATTTGTCCGACTTGACCAATTATGTTTTTTTCTTGCACATTAGGTCATCTAACTTTTATTGTACATGTCAATTAGGTCATTAGCGTTAGTTTTTAACCATTCCTCCGTTAACTAGTTATCTAAATTACACGAATGGCCCTATGGTTTAAATTTCTTTCGTAATTGGTCGTTATCAGCCATGTTTTAAATCACTCGACTAAAACTGCCATAATTCTAAAACTCTAGGGACCGAACTGTAACATTGTCATCGTCTTCCCTAAATTCTTTCGTATCCCAACTTACTCGACGCTCCTTCAAAATCGATTAGAAAGGTTGAGAGAATTTCCAAAATTTTCATATCTTTAGTCGAAAGGAGGACCTACGGGAACTTGAAGGATCAAACCGTCGAAATCCTGCTACCTGATTTCGACTTCGATCATATAGTCGAAAGGAGGTTAAGTTCAGTTTCAGGTCTCGTCGTTTGGGTTTACCAGGTTGAGTTCAGACGAGTTTTAAATTTGTTGTATCCGTATAATAAGCCAGCAGATGTGGTTATACCGAATTTGAAGGATTCATGTACCTGAATTATCAATCTTCAAATTTCTCAGAAGGCCTACAAAGCGGTGCTTGAATTATATGTTTCATTTCATGGAGAAGATGAATTTTGGTACATGAATCCTTCAGATTTGTATGTAGAAACCAACCATTTGTCCACCGGAAGAGCTCACGGGCCATACCGTGAAGTATTGGTGACGATTGACGGTCAATTAGTCAGATCAGTAGTTCCTTTCCCGGTGATATTCACCAGCGGAATTAATCTTCTGTTTTGGGAGCCTGTTGTCTCCATTGGAGCTTTTGATCTTCCTGCTTATGATATCGATTTCACTCCACTTCTAGGGCTTCTTTTAGATAACAAAAACCATTCAATCGGGCTTCATGTTGCTGATGGTATCTCCTTTTGGCTTTTTGATGCAAATCTACATCTCTGGTTGGCTCATACAGATGTAAATGCTGAAACTGTGAAGTATAAAGTCCCATCAATGGAGATCCAACGTAAATCTGAGTTCATACTCCCTGATGGAGAATTCGAAGTAGAAGGAGAAAGAAGTAGTCAAGCTACAGGATGGGTAAATTCAAGCTTCGGCAATCTGAAAACCCAATTTACCGAAAAAACCAAATTCAAGAGCAAGCTCAAGTTCAAATCAGAGGGAACTAAGAAAGAACTCGACCAACAGATCAATGCTTACAGGGTATTTGTCACACCCCAAAACCAAGAACGGCGGAAACGTTCAGGGGTGTAGGACGTCATGTAAAGTATCATAACAGTGCAAAGTAGTAAACAAGCAACAACATCATCCATTGCATTAAAAGTAAAGTTTTAATACATGAGTGTTCTTTCATAGTAATAAGACACCAAAATATCCAATCAAAATAAAAGACAAGTCTTGTCTGTGCTCCGTCTTCTCAAAACCTGGTCATCGTACCTGTCTACTGGTGACCTGAGAATACAAGTTATTTTGAAAGCGTAGATCAGCATAAAGCTGGTGAATTCATAAGTATTTTAGTGTCATTGATTTGTAAAGCTGTTATAAAAGACTTGCAAATGTTTAATGAAACATTTAGTATATGTGTGAAAACCCTAGAAAATCCCATATTTCCTACTAGTATAAAAGGTAGTCTTCTACCAAGACCCGAATGCTTTGAAGGTTTGCATTTCTGTATCAATGAAGGTTTTTCCCATGTACAACTATTATTATAAAAATATAGTCTACCTCATCGTTTATGTGAATGTGTCACAAAATAAAAGTAATAGGGAAAATTATATAATCATTGAAATCGTATCCTTTTGCCTTAGGATAATCACGGCGTGGAAACTCGCCGACCAGTACAACCGAGAACATCCGTCGATGAACAGGTCCCGCTGTAACTAGCAGCCAGGTGTAGGATGGTTAGTCCCGTATAGTATATATACTATCTCTCTCTGTATATATATAGTATATAGTATTTCTCTCTGTATAACAAGTAATAGTATCTCTTCATATAGTATTTAGTATATTTGTATAGACTCATGAATGAACTGACTCTTGTGTAATTCCTTGTACTAGGAATGGTAATTTGTATCTCCTAAACTATACCTATAATAGTTTACTGGAATGTAGATTGAATGTCCAAGTAGGTTCATACAACCTTGCTACTCAAGAGTGTTGGAACTGAAGAAAGAATGAAAGCCCTCATATCAATACATATATACATGAAACATAAGTGTATAGATATGGTTTTTATCAATAAGTTGAAAGAGGTTTTGTAATACATTTAAGAGTTTTGAACAATAAATAATAATGACTTGATGTCGGTTTATAAAACGTTTCAAAAGTAGTTTATTTGATAACAAAGTATAAAATAACTGAAAACCATTGCATTTAACACATTTTGAAGTATGTGAAAATCAGTTGGTTGAAAACACCGTTATAAATCACATGCGATTGATTCTATAACTTCCTGTTTTCTACTTGTATTCCCCCCCCCCATGAAAGCATTTAAAATCATTTAAAAGGATTGATTAAGGGGGTATGAACTCACCTGTAGTGAGTAACTCGAACGAAAGATCGATATAGGATTGATGGGTGTCAATTGGAGTCTTGAGCACAAACGAATCCTATTTAACATATAATTACACATATATGAATACATTCCATGTATATAACCACTAAAAGTGTTAGGGACACGCCTTAGGGACATAAAAACACTTAGAATTAAGTGTTACAACCATATATGATTGTATATAAGGGTTATATGGCTATACAAGGGAGTGTATGGTCAAAATGCACAACATTTATGTGTGTGCGGCTAGGGTGTGCGGCCAGGATGTGTGTGCGGCCACACACTCCCTATGAAATGTGCCAAAATGTATTTTAAGGCTTTAGGACTCATCTAGGAAGGTTTCTTACTTCATGCCTTAGCCTTATATGGAGTTTATCGCCAATTTTGGACCTAAAAAGGGTGTATGCGGCTACACATGGTGTGTGCGGCCGCACACCCTTTATGAAGATGATAAAATCGAGTTTTTCTAGTATATCATCAAGTGGTCTTAGCATATAACAAGTTATGATAAGTGTATACACGTTATAGAGGCTTGAAAGGGTGATTAAGGTCCAAAACTAGTGTGTGTTCTTGGTGTTCTTGGTGATCTAACACCAAATAGGTGTTTTCATGGATGAAATCAATGAGAAAGGCTAGTTAAGGTTATATATTAGCTATTAAAAGGATGAATCACTCACTTGATTGAAGATTGAAGTGAAACTTTGGATGATACTTGAGAGACAACGAGTTCTAGCTTTGAAGAAGTAGAAAAAGTGTTCGAAATGGCTAAGTGTTGAATATATAGGTGGGAGTGTGTGGTTGGGATGGGTGTGCGGCCGTACACACCTGTGTGTGGCTGTACACTCAACTGTGCGGCCGCACACTCCTTGTGGTTGAGTGTTTGGCCCGATTTTGCTTGATATGCATCGTGTTATCCCATTTCTAGGTTCCTACCTTAATTGTACTGGGTTTAGAACACTCAAATAGAACCCAAACAGTGCTAAAAGCTAGCGAAACGAGTCTATCTTTGATTAAGTTGATCCATTGATCGAGATAGAAATTTCGGGTTGTCACGTCATCCCCCTGTTAGAAGGAATTTCGTCCTGAAATTAGAGTTTAAGCAAATAAGTAGTTACAAATAACTAAGTAAAAAGACGAGGATATTTCAGTTTCATCCGATCCTCTCTCTCCCAAGTGAATTCAGATCGTCGCTTGGCGTTCCAGCGAACCTTCACTATCGGGATACGGCTTTGCTTTGTTTGCTTGACCTCTCGGTCCATGATCTCTACAGGTTCTTCCACGAAGTTGAGGCTCTCGTTGATCTCGATCTCGTCGAGTGGGATTACAAGAGTCTCGTCGGACTAACACTTTTTCAAGTTCGAGACGTGGAAAGTAGAATGTACGTTACTGAGTTCACGAGGTAAGTTAAGTTTGTAAGCTACAGGGCCGATTCTAGCGAGAATGTCGAAGGGCCCTATGTATCTTGGATTTAGATTTCCACGCTTTACGAAGCGTATCAAGCCTTTCCAGGGTAAGACCTTCAATAGAACACGGTCGCCCACCTGGAATTCCAATGGTTTCCTTCGTTTATCTGCATAGCTTTTCTGTCGGTCTCTAGAGGATTTCAATCGTTCACGAATCTGAATGATCTTCTCTGTCGTTTCCCGAATGATCTCCGGACCTGTGAGAGTGCTGTCAGGAACTCGTCCTTTAGCTAACTGTGTATCACCCACCTCAGCCCAGCACAGAGGGGATCTGCACTTTCGGCCATAGAGGGCCTCGAATGGAGCAGCCTTTATGCTCGTGTGATAATTGTTGTTGTAGGAAAATTCAACAAGGGGTAAATGAGTATCCCATGCCTTCCCAAATTCGATCACACAGGCTCGCAACATATCTTCCAAGGTTTGGATAGTCCTCTCACTTTGTCTGTCGGTCTGTGGATGGTAGGCTGTACTCATGTCCAGCCTAGTTCCTAGGGAACTTTGTAGCGACTGCCAGAACCTCGAAGTGAATCTACTATCTCTGTCCGATATAATGGATATGGGAACACCGTGCAGTCGTACAATCTCCCGTATGTAAGTTCTTGTAAGCTTCTCAATCTTGTCTGTTTCTTTGGTAGGCAGGAAGTGTGCGGACTTGGTCAATCTATCGACGATGACCCATATGGTATCAAGTCCACCCATTGTCTTGGGCAACTTGGTTATGAAGTCCATAGTGATCCGCTCCCACTTACATTCCGGTATCTCCGGCTGCTGTAGTAGACCGGAGGGTTTCTGGTATTCGACCTTGACCGTGGCGCAATTAAGGCATTTACTCACGAAGGTAGCAATCTCTGCTTTCATGTTAGGCCACCAGTATAGCTTTTTAAGATCCAGATACATCTTATCTGAACCTGGGTGGACGGAATAACGAGTGTTGTGCGCCTCGGTCATGACCAAGTCTCTGAAACCACCGTGTTTCGGTGTCCAGATCCGATCCATGAGATATAAGGCTCCGCCACCTTTGACTTCCAAGTTCTTATCCATCCCTCTCAGGGATTCACTCGCCACATTTTCAGGTTTCAAAGCGTCGAGCTAAGCCTCCTTAATTTACGTGGACAAGTGTGAATGGATAGTTAGAGTCAAAGATTTAACTCTACAACCAGAGTATTCTTTCCAACTTAGGACGTCAGCTACTACATTGGCTTTACCCGGATGATAACGAATTTCACATTCGTAATCACTGAGTAGCTCGACCCACCGTCGTTGTCTCATGTTGAGCTCCTTCTGGTTGAATATATGTTGTAGGCTTTTGTGGTCTGTAAAGATAGTGCTTTTTGTACCATACAGGTAGTGTCTCCAGATCTTCAGAGCAAACACAACTGCTCCTAGCTCAAGATCGTGGGTGGTGTAGTTGACTTCATGTGCATCAGAACACAGCCGAGCCCTTGATTTGAAGCATCGCAATAGACAACAAAGTCTTCTATCCCTTCGGGGAGGGATAGTATTGGTGCGGTGCACAAGGCTCGCTTGAGCATTTGGAAGACTCTCTCCTGCTTCTCTTCCCAGTCAAAGGCTACGCCCTTCTGGGTCAGAGTGGTAAGAGGTTTCGCAATTCGGGAGAAGTCATGAATGAACCTGCGATAGTAGCCAGCGAGACCTAGAAATTGATGAATTTCTATAGGTTTCTTCGGTGCTGACCAGTTCTCAATGGCCTTGATTTTTGAAGGGTCCATGTGAATTCCCTCTTCACTAACTACATGGCCCAAGAATTCGACTCTTCGAATCCAAAATTCGCACTTAGAGAACTTCGCATAGAGCTTCTCCGATCGTAATGTTTCTAAGACTCTTCGTAGGTGTTGACTATGTTCCTCCTTACTTCGAGAGTAGATGAGTATGTCATCGATGAAGACAATGACGAACTGATCTAAGTAAGGACGACACACCCTATTCATTAAATCCATGAATACTGCGGGCGCATTTGTTAATCCGAATGGCATCACTACAAACTCGTAGTGTCCATGACGAGTTTGGAAGGCTGTCTTGGGAACATCCTCCTCTAACAGTCGTAGTTGTTATACCCGGATCGTAGATATATCTTCGAGAAGTAGTTGGCTCCTTGAAGTTGATCAAATAAATCGTCAATGCGGGGTAGAGGATAACGATTTTTAATGGTAAGCTTGTTGAGTTCCCTGTAGTCGATGCACATACGAAACGATCCATCTTTCTTCTTGACGAACAAGACCGGTGCTCCCCATGGTGAGAAGCTTGGCCTAATGAATCCCTTCTTGAGAAGTTCGTTAAGCTGACTGGAAAGTTCCTACATCTCTGCTGGTGCCAGTCGATATGGAGATTTGGCTACTGGAGTAAACCCTGGCACTAAGTCGATTCTGAACTCGACTTGGCGTTGAGGTGGTAATCCCAGTAGTTCTTCTGGAAAGATGTCGGGAAAGTCGCGTACTTCTGGGATGTTCTGAATGTCTTTCAATTCTTGACTCGTATCGACGATGTGTGCGAGGAATGCATGATTTTCCTTTCGCAAGCACTTCTGAGCTTGGATACATGAAATGATGCGAAGGTTCGTACTAGGTTTGTCGCCGTAGATAACTAGAGTTTCGCTGTTAGGGAGGTTAAGACGAACTGCTTTCTCAAAGCACATGATGTCGGCGCGACGATGACTTAACCAATCCATGCCGATTATGACGTCGAAACTTTTAATTGGGACCGACATGAGGTCTATTTAGAAAGTATGACCATCTAGAGTTAGAGTACAACCTACGTATATGCAGTTAGTACTTTCCGTTTTCCTGTTTGCGATTTCTACAGTGAATGGTTCAACTAGTGCACGTGGTTATTGTCTAAGCAAGTGTGCAAATTTCTGGTTTACGAAGCTTTTCTCCGCTCCACTGTCGAAAAGTATGCATGCATAAGAGTTATCGAGGAGAAACGTACCAATGACCACTGTGGGGTCGGCAACCGCTTCCTCGTGGCCTATGGCCAGAACTCTTCCTACTCCGCCAGCTATCCCTGCCTTAGTGCAGTTCCTCTTGAAGAGGCCCACTTCGCCACAACCGTAGCAAGCTTGGCCCACACCGGCGTTAGGAACTTGAGCGATCGGACTTGCTGGAGTCTTGTAGAAACGGGCAGTATGCCCCCTTCTGTTGCAGTTAGTGCACTACATTTCCCGACAAGGTCTGTTGTGGTGGAAGGTGCATTTGTTGCACTTCGGAAGATTACCGGCATAAGGCTTAGCTGGTAAGGGATTAGCAGGGACAACAGGAGTTACCGTGGCAGCATTGATTATAACTAGTTGTTATCTCTTTGAGGATTCTAGCGAAGTCCCGCTTTTCCTCTTGTTCCACCCCTTTTTCTTGTTGTTGTTGTTGTTTCCCTTTTGTTGCTCGGGTGTAGTAATCGTTGGGTTCTGGTAGTTTCCGTGATCGATAATAGATTGTGCCAGCTCTTTAGCGCTGTCAAAAGTAACAGGCCTTGATGCTAACACACTTGACTGGATCTGGGGCGACAGTCCCCAAATATATCTCTCTATTTTCTTGCTCTCAAGAGCAACCATATCCGGGCAAAGAATTGCCAGATCACAAAATCTATTAGTATAGGTTGATATGTCAGAACCAACCATTACTAGACCCCAGAGTTCCTGCTCGAGTTTTTGAATCTCCCCTCGTGCACAGTACTCTCTCATCAGCATGGCTTTCAAGTTCTCCCAGCTTATCGAATTTGCCACTATTAGAGTCAGTGACTTAACGTGGCCATTCCACCAAGTTAAAGCCCTGTCAGAAAAGGTACAAGTAGCAAACTTGACTTTATTGTTCTCTGGGCAGGCGCAGATTTCAAAGACTGCTTCTGTCATTTCTATCCACTGCCTTAAAATCATAACCCCTCCAGTTCCATTGAAATTCCTGGGTTTGGCATTCGTAAAATCTTTGTAAGTGCATTCTCGGGGGTGCCCATGACTCTCGCCATGGTTAGAAATGTTGGTTTATGAGCATTCTAACACTCCTAAGTGTACATGCAACCCCTAAATACCTTGGATCTATGTTTTCTCTATTATACATACAATTATGAACATCCAAGGTATTATCCTAATCTAGCATACAAAATAATAAATATAACAAGATAGAATACATACCTCTTTGATGTAGCATGTCTTCATGAAGTTTGAGTGCCTAGTGCCCCAAGTGTGACACCTCAAATGGTTCACACAACACCAAATATACTTGGAATAACTTGAGAGAAACTTGAACACTCCTTGAAATCTTCTAGCCCTCACACTCACACATTAGTGCACGATTTCTTGAGCCATGGGATTCTTTTATATGGTGGCTATTAGGGTTACACCATGTAACTCATAACTTTACCCATTCCTTATGCTCCATGGATTTTAACCTCCATGGAGTATCCATGGGTCACCCCATGGACTTAGTCCAACATAAGGAATCTTGGATCACAAGCCCACATATATAAGAATGAATGATTTACACAATCAACCCATATATTTAATTAGTCTCCTTTTGATCACTTAATTAATTCCAAATTAATTCTTGATCAATACTAATTAAATAACCTTATTAATATATTAGAACTTATAATATATTAACCAACCTTAAGTGTTATTTCTCTCATTATAGTCTATCCAAATGCATGATGCCATGCAACCCAAATGGACCATGCCGGGTCGGGTCAAGTCTTACCAATTATAGTTATGGACTTAGACATTAATCCAACAGTCTCCCACTTGGATAAGTCTAAAACTATTATTGCGTATAACTTCAGGAACCGATCAGTAATCGTAGCTCTCAAAAGCTTCTGTCGAACTCTGACCTTGTTGATGAACTCTGACCATTATCAATGACTTGTCCATTAGATAAGGGATCATATATTCCTCCATTCTAGATATCATATGGACTGAGACATGGATTATCAATCATTCTCTCTGTCTATTTGTTGTTTCCCGATTTCCGATTCATGATGACTGACTGATTGAACAAATCAAATCAGTCCTGGCTTGGCCAAGCACTCACATGTATCATCTTTAAATCATCGAGGGGCCCACAGATATCGCTTTTATCCCGAAGGTAAAAGGAATGGATAAACTTCGACTCATATGGCTTGTTCTACTACTTGTTGAATCATACACAAAGGCAAGTTTTATAACATCGAGTTACCAATGCGTTTTCGTGCAATCAATGTATAACCAACTCATATTAATAACTCATATCTCTAGGTTTGAAGAATATAAGATATTATCGTCTCATGATCACTCGTGATAAAATCCATGAAGTGATTCAAATGAGCGCGGGTTGAATCCAATACTCATAACTTATGAGCACTCATGAGTGTTGTAGCACCACTTTGTCCACCAACTTGGACCTCTACAAACCAACCCATGACAGTCTTGATTCATATCTACTTCCAACATATGACCGACTGTGGATGGTTTGAATAACTTAATCATTCAGGAAGAGCGACTTAGTTATTCTGGAAGTCAAAACATGCAAAGTGAAACACAAGAATAAATGAATCAAATATGGTATCAAACCCTATGAATATAAATAAACACTTTTATTTATCACCATACTGATTACTCATTATTCATTGTTTCGGTTTTATCAACATTATACTTGAATTTAAAACAATAGTTGTCCCATGCTCCAAGCATGTACACTATGTTTTCTAAACACTAGTCATGCCATACACCAAGTATGCATACTATGTTTGTCTATGATCCTTACTTTGTAAAATAGATCAATTGAACATCACTCCAATGATCCTCTTTTCACAGTCCCAAATCCTTACTGCAAATGCAAGAATTCCAAATTCATGCCATTTACTGAAATCTGTTAGATTCTAAACTTATATGCATTGATCCTCTTAATGATTATGCACGAAGTCAGAAAGACTTGACAACAATCATTATAGAGCATTCCAAAGGAGATCATCTCCTTGGAAACATCCTTCTTTCATTAAGTTTCCTAATCTTACACAGATTGAATAATTTCTAACTTTGAAACGTTTCCATATTCCATTTTGACTATCACTTCTGAACAAGAGTTGCCTCCTTACAGATTATGTCAATATGGTCCTTCCAGAATTAACATTATACTTCCAACTGTCCTTGAGCAACCAATCTTTGGTAAACCTTAGATTGTCCTCGACAATTGCTTAATCATTTTAGTCATATCCAATTCTAGACCTTTTCCCTTCATAATGCCCCAGGCATTTGGAAAATTTTAGAAAGGATGAATATAGCACATGTAATCGATCATATATCCGAAGCATATGGGACACGATTCATGATGTCTCACATAAAGACTAAACCAGTCTTTTGCTATAATATTTCCATTTCAATTTGCCAAGTTCTCAAAATTCAGATTATGAAAAGGGATGCTGTAATCATAATCGAATTTTAGAACGCAAATAATGGACCCATATATAGAATTTCCTTATGTTGAGCCATTCCAACATGAAATTCATATATATATCCTTGATTAAATACGATTAAAATCTCAATCTAAGCTTTTAGAATTGAAATGAAGTATAATTTCCTCTCCCTTAATTATAGCAAAACAACTTTTTCAACCCCTGCAACCTCACGAATTGAAACTTTTGTTTTCTATAATTAACATTGCTAACTTGCAACCTTTGTCATAATTATCATGCTCCCACTAACATGATGATTATTAGCATAACACTTATGCTCCCACTAGCTTTGACATATACTCAGAAATCAGCTGACTTTCTTACCAAAGTTCAGATTTCTGATACTAGATTGTTTTGATAAAACTTTTTCAAAATCATACACCTCTCTTAGATAGCTCACATGTGTGTCTAAACAATTTTAGAACTATGAAAAGGGATGCCGTAATCATAGTCTCAATTTTTTAGACCTTTGCCACTTCTCACAAGTCCATGTTAGTGTGCCGGTAAACCACACACACTCCACTAACGACTTTGAGAATGCAAATATCACAATTGCTATCTAGCTAAAATCTACTTAGTGAAAGTGTTTCCTCACCATCATTTTCATGAATCGGAGAGAAACCTTATGACACTTAGATTTAATAGTGTATGTGTTCTTATCCATGTGAATTTGTCAGAACCATAATCACAAGACAAGGTTAGTGACAAATCCAAACTCATATTGATTAAACTTGTGCAATCTTAAATTCGTGCCATTTGGCAGCTCAGGTGCCTTCCATTGCTTCCAAGTAGTTGTGCAACCAATTGAGAACTCTCAGAACTCCTATGCAAAGCCAACTTGAATAGGCACAAAAATTTCAACATGATAGGTTATAAACCTCAAGTCGTGTGCTAGTGAAGGACTTTAGGTTTTATTCTTGATTAAGTCTTGAAACTTTCAAGAGCTTTAAGACTCCCACTGTCCTCTTGACATATAAGACTCCCTTGTCAAATATTCAAGAGATAGTGCGGATTCTTTATCAAGACTAACACTTTACACAATTGGCCTAAGTTGGTCTCTGTTTTATCCAAAACATCACAACTTACCAATTTCAAATGTACAAGAGTAGATAACTAGTGTTAACAAACCCTCTTTAAGATATGTCACTCAAGTTACAATCTTGGAGTATGACTCTAAGAATTGTTTTGGAACGAAGTATGACTCATCTTTTTGATTTAACCATTTCAACAATTCATGACTCCTCTTCTTAGTCATAAGAATGCACTAAGATGACTTTAGAGGACCAATTGTGATATGGTATCTTAATCATTAAGATGATCATAAACATGATACTAAAGTACTCTCCCATCTTTTCAGATTTGAGAAACTTTTATCTTTCTGCCATACTTTGATTCTTCTTATTCGTTCTGTCTCACATTGAAACTTCTCCAATGCTACAGACTTATACTTAAACTTATAAGTATAACTATATTTACTGAACTTAAGTAAATCATGACGAATAGTCTTCTTGATCTTTTGTGGTGGACTTGACTAGTGCACAAGAATGTGTACTCGATCCCTTAGTCCTTTCCTTATTCACATAAGGAATTAGTCTTAATTTTCCAAGCTGAAAGTTCTCATTCATCATACTATACAACTTGCATGATTCCAAGTTTCGGTCCAATTGAACCTTGGGTGATGAGAATCTTTCCTTATTTGGTAATATTAGACACTACCACAACCGAAAGAATCAAATCCATTTTTCCAATATTGCTATCAATGGAATCTTATAAGCAACAACTTTTCACAAATGTCATTGTAAGGATAAATAAAATCAAAACCTTTTTCTTTTATTTTAAAACTTTGCGGAAAAACTTATCCTTACAATCCATATGAAAACCTTGTTGTTATCTATTCCTAAGCAATATAAATATCATAACTCTTAAGTAATAGCCCAAAATTCTGATCACCGAACCATGCGATTGAAATCCATCTTCGCGATCAGAATCAGCATGTACTTAATAGAGTTAGACAATGGACTTTACCTGAAGTAGAGCCAAACTTATTGACTTTAACATCCTTAGGTAAATTTGGCAGCTTCGTAACCAATGCCCCTTCCTTTGGCAATAGTTACCTATAGACCCTTGATAATGGGACTATCTCAGACTTCGCCTCTCTCTTTACCATTGGGTCAACCGAGTTGACTATGACCGATCCCTTTCCATTGGGAAGAGAGAGCTTTACTGGATATTCAATGTCATCATTGTCAATGTCCATAGCGTTTTAGGAAGTTGATCTTAGCAAATAGATAAGATCATTAAGGGTCTTGTCTTAGTCTGTTTCATAGGATTCCCAAAAGAACTCACTATGTGACTTAGAAAGTAGTTGAGCCACCAACTTTCTCAAGACTTTGACACCCAACTCTCCCGGCTTGTCAATATGTGACTACATCTCCAAGATGTGATCACACCTAGACCTTACCTTGCCAATAGGGCTTGAGTGACCTTAAACTTTTTAGGAACTTGTGGGTTAGGGAGAATAATTGGAGGAGGTGAAAGAAGTATGATATCCATGGGACATCATCTTCATTTAGGAAAGCTTGTTTCAAGAGATTTGGGAAGATCATAAATGTCTAGACCAGACATCTTTTTGGGAGATATTGAAGATAGTTGATTTAAAGTCATTAATATGACACCCAATATGAAATATTAAGGCTAGGACCTAACAAACTATTTTATAACTTAGAATAGGGATGTCGTAATCCAAGCTATAAAATATTTGAAGGTAGGTGAATAACGATTCACCAATTTCCACCATGAAAAACGAAATAATTTATTAGGTTTTAATTGGATTTGAAATTCCTAGATCTTTGAGATTCATTGAACTGTTCAAAGGCATGTTTCAATCTCGAGTGTGCCCTTCAGGTTTTGTGACTGGGATGCCGAGGATCACAAAACAAGGTGTGAATAACCATGCAAATATACTTGGTACCCTTAATATTTACCCCTTAATCAGTGTGCCGGTTAACCACACACGCTCCACCGATACTATGATAAATATTAAGTTACCCTTTGCCTACCTTGTTAAGTCCAGGTTAGTGTGCCGGTTAACCACACACGCTCCACTAACGACTTAAGCAAAGTGCAAAGTGTAATTTCATGGGTTAGCACCAAATTCACATTTTCCTAAGTAACTAAGATTGGGTATTAATAAGAGTTTAGTTACTTAGTATTTATCATTAATACTTTTAATGAAAGGAGAATTATAGTCCTTGTCCTACCCGTTCGGCTAACGACCCTCCACCAGTCAAGGAAGCGGTGGGTGAGAGTGGACACCCATTAAACTGCCATTTTATAGGCAGTAACCTTATACCCCCCTTATAGACCGGCTTCGTGAATGAGGCCTACTAACGGTAAGACTGACTTTACTCTTATACATATATATAAATATTATTAACTTATAATATTATAAAGTATAAGGGTTGAATTTTAACTTTTAAAATTCTAAGGGCTAACTTGGAATTAAAGTATTCATAAGTGAAAACTTTTCAAATTCCAAAACTTGAGGGCAAGTTTTGAAACTATTCAAAACTAATTAATTCCATAACTTATGAGTTTAAAGTAGTTTTAATTAAAAACAAACTCTTCAAGTTCCATAACTTGAGGACAAGTTATGCAAGACTTTAAACTAATTAATAAAAAAAATAACTTTTTTTATTGTAACTTATGGAACTAATTAAGGTTACACTTTTTTTTTTAAATTTAATGAAGAGACTCTTGAACCTCCATAACTTGAGGACAAGTTATGGAGTCATAAAACCATTTAATTAGAACTAGACTCTTCATTTTGTAACATTTGCCAACTTTTATGAGTTTTATGATTCTTAAATGTGACTTTTCATATAACTTGAGGAGAAGTTACAAAAACACACTTTGGAATCAACTCTTAGATTAAAATGGATTGAAAACAACTATTTCACACAACTTTTCTATTAATCTAAGAACCTCATAAGAACAAGATAATTCAAATCATCAATCTTCAAGAAATTAGCATGAACATACAAACTAATACAAATCTTGAAATTATGACAATTATCTTAGAAATTGGATTAGCATGAACATTACCACATCAAAAACAAGTTTATAAGTCCAAAAACATCTTAAGGTAATGTTCCTAGTCCAATTCCAGCCAAAACAATCGAATATATGCATCCAACTCGATTTTTCAGCTACTTTTGCAAATATAACAAGAAAACAAGCCTAGTCTCTGATACCACTGTTGGGTTATGAGCATTCTAACACTCCTAAGTGTACATGCAACCCCTAAATACCTTGGATCTATGTTTTCTCTATTATACATACAATTATGAACATCCAAGGTATTATCCTAATCTAGCATACAAAATAATAAATATAACAAGATAGAATACATACCTCTTTGATGTAGAATGTCTTCATGAAGCTTGAGTGCCTAGTGCCCCAAGTGTGACACCTCAAATGGTTCACACAACACCAAATATACTTAGAATAACTTGAGAGAAACTTGAACACTCCTTGAAATCGTCTAGCCCTCACACTCACACATTAGTGCACAATTTCTTGAGCCATGGGATTCTTTTATATGGTGGCTATTAGGGTTACACCATGTAACTCATAACTTTACCCATTCCTTATGCTCCATGGACTTTAACCTCCATGGAGTATCCATGGGTCACCCCATGGACTTAGTCCAACATAAGGAATCTTGGATCACAAGCCCACATATATAAGAATGAATGATTTACACAATCAACCCATATATTTAATTAGTCTCCTTTTGATCACTTAATTAATTCCAAATTAATTCTTGAGCAATACTAATTAAATAACCTTATTAATATATTAGAACTTATAATATATTAACCAACCTTAAGTGTTATTTCTCTCATTATAGTCTATCCAAATGCATGATGCCATGCAACCCAAATGGACCATGCCGGGTCGGGTCAAGTCTTACCAATTATAGTTATGGACTTAGACATTAATCCAACAAGAAAGAGGTGCCCCAGTTCCCGATCCACTAGGGACAGGAGTATTGATGTGTGACATGGCAGCCGCTACGGCCGCCGTGACAGCTGCTTGGAACATAGCAGCGTCGAACTGAGGAGGTGGTGGTGGTATCGGTGTTTCGTTATTATTGTTACGCCTTGGATTTCTGCGAGGATGGATCTTTTAACTTCAAGTTTAAAAGATAGAAACAATGATAAGAATCCAATAGTATAGAGAATGAAAGTGTCTTGTGAACTAAGTCGCCATAGTTCGATATCAAATGAGAGTATGAATTTCTGAATAGATTAAATAACTGCCGAAATTACTGGTATAAAAGATGTAAATAAGTTCGGGAAAATGACCTAACTATAGGTCTTACATCATACCATAAGGAAAATGTCGACAGTTTAGAAGTCTAATAAAGTACTTGAGAGACAGGAATATTTTACAGAAGAGTGCTACTTAGAGCTCAGTTAGGAAAGGCTATTCCTTATATCAAAAGAAAAGATGTACTAGACATCTTCTACCGGCGACGGGAATTCCTGGGGAGAATCCTCATATCCGCCAGTTGACGAACCACTTCTTGGAGATGTCGCTCGTGAGCCCTCTGATGAACTCGAAGTTCTAGGATTTCGGTCCGAGATGCAGCTAACTGTTACCGCAGAGTCTCATTGGTTCTCCTCGTCCCTTCGACAACGCCTTCCAGATGTCGAATTAGGACAGTGTTAACGCCTGAGTTTGCATCAATTTCCATGACTCGGTCGATGGCTGCTCGACCTTGCTCGACGTTCTGAGCAATCCTACGGATCATAACCGGCTGAGCTCGATCCGCAAAGCCACCTCTGCTAAGGTAATAGAAGCTTCGGTCCCCATAGTAGGGTAAGGGTTGACCCTGTTCGTCGCTCCAGCGATTCAAGTTTGTTGCCCACAAGGGTGTGGGACCTTGAAACGCGGGTTGGGGGTTGAGATTTGGGGCCTGACCCACTTGGGGTAGGTTGTTGACTTCAGGCTCTGAGTCAGAACTATCAGAAAAGCCTTCAGCATGGTGATCATCCAAAGGGATTGGGTGATCATCTTCAGGTTCTTCCTCTAGCCATCCTACATTGCCTTCGTTTGGGAAGTACGGGTCGCCGTGGGTATGGAATCCAGCCATAATATCTACGCAATAAAAGGGGTACAAGAAGTAATTAATAGACGTACTAACTAAGATAATTATAAGATGATCTTTATCAGTTACTTCAATACTTGTTTAGTGCATACTAGTTATATGTACTCAAAACAGGATATACCTTCGAATAAGTGACCCTAACTCTAAGCCCACAACCAAACAAGGAACAAGAAGTAAAGCAAAGATTCACAGATTCTAAGTCTATGACGCCCTAGATACATATAACCTAAGTGTATCTACTTAGCAGCTATTGACCTACTGATAAAGACCTTTTTAGTTGGCAGATAAGTTATTATAGTAACACCAAATACTCCCATAGTGTTTCATTATGGTAGTGTTGGTAAGTTTTTAGACTTGTTGCCATATCACAACCATTCTTAGGCATATGCTAATCACTCCTCGGACCAGCATAGTTGATCAGGCTATGCCACTCCCAGGACTGACCATACATCCCCGAGCTTACTTGTGATATTCAACAATCGTAATACTTTTGTTTTTGTCATTGTGACACTGATTTTAGTATGAATGCAGGCATGTATACTTAGTTAACTATTTTATTATTTAAAAGTATAAACTCTTGGTCAAAGTATTTTAATCCCATTGTATTTATAGTCAGTATATCTTTTATGGGTTGATATACTCAATTCACTATAAACAATGCTCTGATACCAATCTGTCACACCCCAAAACCAAGAACGGCGGAAACGTTCAGGGGTGGAGGACGTCATGTAAAGTACCATAACAGTGTAAAGTAGTAAACAAGCAACAACATCATCCATTGCATTAAAAGTAAAGTTTGAATACATGAGTGTTCTTTCATAGTAATAAGACACCAAAATATGTAATCAAAATAAAAGACGAGTCTTGTCTGTGCTCCGTCTTCTCAAAACCTGGTCATCGTACCTGTCTACTGGTGACCTGAGAATACAAGTTATTTTGAAAGCGTAGATCAACATAAAGCTGGTGAATTCATAAGTATTTTAGTGTCATTGATTTATAAAGCTATTATGAAAGACTTGCAAATGTTTAATGAAACATTTAGTATAAGTGTGAAAACCCTAGAAAATCCCATATTTCCTACTAGTATAAAAGGTAGTCATCTACCAAGACCCGTATGCTTTGAAGGTTTGCATTTCTGTATCAATGAAGGTTTTTCCCATGTACAACTATTATTATAAAAATATAGTCTACCTCATCGTTTATCTGAATGTGTCACAAAATAAAAGTAATAGGGAAAATTATATAATCATTGAAATCGCATCCTTTGCCTTAGGATAATCACGGCGTGGAAACTCGCCGAACAGTACAACCGAGAACATCCGTCGATGAACAGGTCCCGCTGTAGCTAGCAGCCAGGTGTAGGATGGTCAGTCCCGTATAGTATATATAGTATCTCTCTTTGTATAGTATATAGTATTTCTCTCTGTATAACAAGTAATAGTATCTCTTCATATAGTATTTAGTATATTTGTATAGACTCATGAATGAACTGATTCTTGTGTAATTCCTTGTACTAGGAATGGTAATTTGTATCTCCTAAACTATACCTATAATAGTTTACTGGAATGTAGATTGAATGTCCAAGTAGGTTTATACACCCTTGCTACTCAAGAGTGTTGGAACTGAAGAAAGAATGAAAGCCCTCATATCAATACATATATACATGAAACATAAGTGTATAGATATGGTTTTTATCAATAAGTTGAAAGAGGTTTTGTAATACATTTAAGAGTTTTGAACAATAAATAATAATGACTTGATGTCGGTTTATAAAACGTTTCAAAAGTAGTTTATTTGATAACAAAGTATAAAATAACTGAAAACCATTGCATTTAACACATTTTGAAGTATGTGAAAATCAGTTGGTTGAAAACACCGTTATAAATCACATGCGATTGATTCTATAACTTCCTGTTTTCTACTTGTATTCCCCCCCCCCCCATTGAAAGCATTTAAAATCATTTAAAAGGATTGATTAAGGGGGAATGAACTCACCTGTAGTGAGTAACTCAAACGAAAGATCGATATAGGATTGTTGGGTGTCAATTGGAGTCTTGAGCACAAACGAATCCTATTTAACATATAATTACACATATATGAATACATTCCATGTATATAACCACTAAAAGTGTTAGGGACACGCCTTAGGGACATAAAAACACTTAGAATTAAGTGTGACAACCATATATGATTGTATATAAGGGTTATATGGCTATACAAGGGAGTGTATGGTCAAAATGCACAACATTTATGTGTGTGCGGCCAGGGTGTGCGGCCAGGATGTGTGTGCGGCCGTACACTCCCTATGAAATGTGCCAAAACGTATTTTAAGGCTTTAGGACTCATCTAGGAAGGTTTCTTACTTCATGCCTTAGCCTTATATGGAGTTTATTGCCATTTTTGGACCTAAAAAGGGTGTATGTGGCTACACATGGTGTGTGCGGCCGCACACCCTTTATGAAGATGATAAAATCGAGTTTTTCTAGTATATGTCATTAAGTGTTCTTAGCATATAACAAGTTATGATAAGTGTATACACGTTATAGAGGCTTGAAAGGGTGATTAAGGTCCAAAACTAGTGTGTGTTCTTGGTGTTCTTGGTGATCTAACACCAAATAAGTGTTTTCATGGATCAAATCAAGGAGAAAGGCTAGTTAAGGTCATATATTAGCTATTCAAAGGATGAATCACTCACTCGATTGAAGATTGAAGTGAAACTTTGGATGATACTTGAGAGAAAACGAGTTCTAGCTTTGAAGAAGTGGAAAAAGTGTTTAAAATGGCGAAGTGTTGAATATATAGGTGGGAGTGTGCGGTTGGGATGGGTGTGCGGCCGCACACTCCATGTGTTGGAGTGTTTGGCCCGATTTTGCTTGATATGCATCGTGTTATCCCATTTCTAGGTTCCTACCTTAATTGTACTGGGTTTAGAACACTCAAATAGACCCCAAACAGTGCTAAAAGCTAGCGAAACGAGTCTATCTTTGATTAAATTGATCCATTGATCGAGATAGAAATTTCGGGTTGTCACAGTATTCAATGTTACACTTTGGCCCCTAAAGTTTCAGAATTGTAACGGAGGAATAGTTTTAGTTGTATGATTTAAAACATGTCTGATAACGACCAATTACGAATGAAATTTAAACCATAGGGGCCATTCGTGTAATTTAGATAACTAGTTAACGGAGGAATGGTTAAAAACTAATGATAATGACCTAATTGACGTGTACATTAAAAGTTAGATGACCTAATGCGCAAGAAAAAAACATAATTTGTCAAATCGGACAAATCACTTTTGATCTTCCTGCTTATGATATCGATTTCACTCCACTTCTAGGGCTTCTTTTAGATAACAAAAACCATTCAATCGGACTTCATGTTGCTGATGGTATCTCCTTTTGGCTTATTGATGCAAATCTACATCTCTAGTTGGCTCATACAGATGTAAACGCTGAAACTGTGAAGTATAAAGTCCCATCAATGGAGATCCAACGTAAATCTGAGTTCATACTCCTTGATGGAGAATTCGAAGTAGAAGGAGAAAGGAGTAGTCAAGCTACAGGATGGGTAAATTCAAGCTTCGGCAACCTGAAAACCCAATTTACCGAAAAAACCAAATTCAAGAGCAAGCTCAAGTTCAAATCAGAGCGAACTAAGAAAGAACTCGACCAACAGATCAATGCTTACAGGGTATTCAATGTGACACTTTGGCGCCTAAAGTTTCAGAATTGTAACGGAGGAATAGTTTTAGTTGTATGATTTAAAACATGTCTGATAACGACCAATTACGAATGAAATTTAAACCATAGGGGCCATTCGTGTAATTTAGATAACTAGTTAACGGAGGAATGGTTAAAAACTAATGATAATGACCTAATTGACATGTACAGTAAAAGTTATATGACCTAATGCGCAAGAAAAAAACATAATTTGTCAAATCGGACAAATCACAAAAGTTGATTGTGCTACAGTGACATTATCCCTTTGGAGAAACCCACTAATCTTTGGGTTATAGTTGTGGGTTAAATGTTTTCAGGTACTATGTTCATGGAAAAGCTAAGACGTGACCGTACACACTCATCTACAACATTGGATTTCCGTATTTATTACATTACTCTGATTTTCATATAATTATATTTTAGACAAATGAGTTTTCTTAACTTGAGTTTTATGAAATTGGTGTTTACCTCAATTAAAAATAAAAAAAGTGGTTGTGAAAATGGTGGGTTAGGACAAAAGGTTAAAAAGAAAAAAAAAAACTTATCAAAGTGTTGAAAAATATAATAAAATAAACAAAAAAATAAAGCATATATATATATATATATATATATATATATATATATATATATATATATATATATATATATATATATATATATATATATATATATATATACACGAAATTTTAAATTTTTAGAATCGATACTTGAAGTATACGTATTTTCGAAACCATAAGGACCATTAACGTTTTTCATAGAAGTCATCTAATTGCAATATTTTGCTAACCACGTACGCCAACTGCAAATTCTATCCTATCACCTAACCCATTCACATAGGGAATAAATTGTAAAGTATTAAACAATATTTTAAGCTTACATCTCAAATTCTTAAATAAGACGACTCAAAAAAACAATAATACATTAAGGCAGCGAAAAGAAACGAAGTCTTGGCATGTATTTCTACAACATGCACTTCAAGGTTGAATTATAATTCTAGTTTGAACTTGCCATGTCAAGTATTGGGTCTTTGCATGTATAATCATGCAGATGAATTGTACATGGACATAGATTACTAAACCAGTTCATGCATGTATGTGTGGAAGTCGTAGAAAACACCCAAGCCAGTTAAATGGTTCAATGAACACAAACCCCAATTCAAAACCATCCGCTGTTTTATTTGGATTAAGATGTCTTAATGTATTATTTTGACTTTAACGTCTATAAGCCTATATGACTTGACTTTCTCTGTTTGACCGTGATTAGCTACAAATGACCTCAGGTATTATGACGTACATGCCATTACCATTAATCTTCATTCTCTGTAACAAAACCGTAATTAATTTTTCTTAAAACATAAAATATTTAAAGGAAATACGCCATTGAATACACAGTATAGCATGTTTGTCGTATTCAGTGTTTTCTATGATCAGTCTCATGTTATGGTACGTTTTGATAGGTTTACACAGCATTAGCAATCGTATATATGCACTTTCGAATTGTACGAAATAGCTAGCGATCACGATATGTCAATGTTTTTCTTTCTTTTTTTTTTTTTTTTTTTTTTTTTTTTTTTTTTTTTTTAGCTACGCAAGTCTTCCTACATAGGCATCATGTATGACTATTTTTTTTAATAGATTGTACACAACATTTTTTGTCATACTCATTATTTACATACTTTTTTTTGCATACAACCCATTTAAAGCATAAAATTGATCTTTGATTACCAAAGTTGGACATTAACTATTATCAAGTTGGTTTATTTAGTGGTTGTCACTTGAGATTTGAGGACTCTAAAATGAAGTTGACTATCATCTCTCTGGTAAGGGGAGTGATATGTCCTGTTTTCTGGTTAAAGTGCTGCGATATGAGAACGATCCCCATGTTCGAATCCCATGGGTCCCATCATTAAAACAATAGCAATGACACCAGAATGAAGTTAATAGTAGATGCACAGTCGGATGTTTGAATAGAGTAACATGTATGGTCATGAGATGTTTGGGGTAAAGGTGTTCCAGATTTGTTTTTAATGCGTCAAGTTCATATGAGTAGGATGTAGCATGTGAGTTCTATAGTGATGGCTTTCGACTATTTAAAGACAATCCACAAAATAGATACAGTTTGTGGTATATATAACATGTTTGTATATATGATTGTTTAACGTTTAATATTGATTGGTCTAGTATAATGTGTTTTATATGGTTGTATGTGGTGCCATACAAAATAAAATACCCCAGAACCAACATTTGTAAGAGTTGCTATTACTTAGTCCCATATCGGTGCGACACGGTCTAATAAGAAACTATATATGTTGGAGTCTATGTTCATAATGTCTCTTTTGGAGAGGTAATTTTGGGCTCCACATAACTTTACATGGCATACGAGCCGGCGTCCCGCATCCCAGTGTCCCAACACATCCATGTTTATCCTTATCGAGCCTTTGGCATTGAGAGGAAACGTTAGTGTATTCCATATCAGTGTAACAAAGTATTATAAGCGACTATATATATTGGAGTCTCTCATCTCTCTATAAAGGCTCTTTTGGAGAGACAATATTGGGTTTCACATATATTTATAATTGTTAACTTAGAATTATATTTGCTACTTCAAAGGTTGGAAATTAACCGTAACATTTAGAGAAATATTTTTTTATTATTGATATAATTTAATTTTGTTTGAACGACAAAGGATTTTATAAAAAAAAGAGAGCAAAAGCTAGCAAAGTACAAAATTACAGATTACATATCTTGAAATGGGAAATACCGTAATCCATCCGATTCAGATTATACATTTTGCCTCTATGCTTAACCCAAGAGAATAAGCAAACTTTAATATCCTCTACCAATTCTTTTCTCGTTAAGTTTTGCCTTTCTGAAGATAACCTCGTTTATAGATTTCCAAATGACCCAAACTAGATTTCCAAATGACCCAAACTACCTCTCCAAAAAGTGCATCAGCAAGCTTCAGATCTGTCGACTTCTGTTGTGAGCTTGAATTAAAAAACGCCAGCAAGTCCGCCAAGGAGCACAAGAACTGTTGTCTAGATTGCACCATTGAAACACCCACTTCCATATTGAGTTATCTACAAAATAGTTAAGAAACAGATGATCGATATCTTCGTCACTCCTGTAACATAAAGGAGATAAGATAGACGCCACTACTATACTTCTTCGAGCTGGATTTGTCGATAATGGGATACTGTTGTGGAAAAGCCTCCAAATGAAACAATTTACTTTAATTGGAAGCTAATTGTTCTAACTAAAAATAATTGGATCGTTCACAAAGAAAGTCTTTTCAATGAGATTTGAAAGTGATTGAACTGAAAACATTCCTTACGAGTTACCGGTCCACACCTACAAATCATCTAAGTTTGAGAAACAAAATTTTAGCCTTGAGTGCGACTATGAGCTCTTCTAGTTGTTTATTTTCCGCCCCTCATCAATGGATTTCTCCAATTCCTATGGTACGACTTTAGCTTGTCAAGGAGTCGTCTTTGTAACACCTGTTTTTTAGAATGGATAAGCTAAGGGCTTAATGGGATGAAAGATGGGGTTTTGGAGAAAAGCCCTATACCACAACGTAGGTTATGAATGACCATGACATAGTATGAAATTTAGGATCGCACATTTCGGGTGAGCCCCATGACGTGAAAAAATGCTTGTCATGATGTAGTGGCTGTTGCAGCCCACACCCACGATTTTAGGGTTTCTTCCATATTTAAAGCCCTTAACTTAGAGTTTAGGTCATCCTCTTCAGCCTCCAACCTCCTAAAGTGAAGCCCTAGCCTACTTGAAGCTTGTGAAGCTTATTTTGCAAGTTCTGGTGATTTTGAAAGAAGAAGGAAGAAGTTTGGTGTATAAATCCAGTAAGCAATCATACCCATCCTTATGTGCATCTTCTGGAGCATTTGGGAGTTCTCAGGTTCACTTCTTGATGATGTCTTCCTTTCAGATCTAGGTTATTTGGATTGTTTTGGTCCATATTTGAGTTTTGGATGGATGAAAGTGATAAAGATTGCTACTTTACAGCTTGCCTTAGTCCCTTGGTCAATATATGTTATAGATCTAGGATTTGGTGTAGTTTTGGTAATCATGTATGAGCTTTAGGTCCTTTTTTCTCATATTTTGACCTAGTTTGGGGAAGGACATGCCTAGAGCATGCATGTCTATAAATTTTGGATTTTTATGAGCCCTTTGAGCCCCTAGAAGCCTTCTGGAAAGTATAAGCTAAGGACTTAACCGATTAAAAGCTTGAACAAATAAGTTGTTTTTGCTTGTTGCCATGACATGGCGAGTTGGGTGCCACGACGTGGCAAAAACGGGAACCGCAACTGTTTTGTCAGGAAGGTCCCACGACATGGCCTAAGGATGATAACGACATGGACGTCAACTGACGTTGACTTTGTCGTTGACTTTTTGACATAGTTGACTTTTAGCCAAATTGCTAGTCTTAGAGTGTGGACCAATATTTGACCTTGGGTATTTCGATAGGTGGGTTGGAGTATCGGTTTACGGACTTTTCGAGCTCTAAGTGCCTGACTATGAGTTTATGGTGAGTCTTCTCACTATACTATGTAAAATGTTAGTTGTCTTTGTCATAATTGCATGGAAGATGAGGATCTGGCCCCTGAAATTTGTATGCAATACCATGGGGGTAGTCCATGGCAACTGTATGCAAGGCCATATGGGTAGCACGTAACACTTGTATGTAAGACCGGAATTTGGCCCTCGACATTGTAAGGAAAGACCATAGGGGTATCTCATGGCAAATTTATGTATCATATATGATATTTTGGGGAACTCACTAAGCTTTGTGCTTACTGTTTATGTTTAAAATGTTTTCAAGTACTTTTGGTTCCAAAGGGAAAGGCTCCGCTTGATCGTAATGCATCCCCTGGTGATTTATTCCGCATTGACATTTTTTTAATCGTACTCTGATGTTTTGAGAATACATATACTCATATTGTCTTTTGGAACAAATGAATAAGTGGTTTCTTTTATTTCAAAAATAAATTTTTACTTAATATTTTTGCTATGTAACAAGTTGGTATCAGAGCCTTGGTTTGAGGGATCCGGGCATACTCTTTGGTGTATCTGAACTCAAAATCAGGAGTTATAAAATCTCTTATAAAAGGAAAACAATTTTCTAATAATTTTTTTATAAGAAAAAAGGAGTGTTATGCATGCAATCAACCGAGTTCAAGTAAGTGATTCCCAAAATACCTATACGTGTTGATATTTTATATGTGTTATAGTATGATATGCATGCTTGAAGTTAGATTAAGGATCTATTTAGGGTTGCATGCTAGCTTGCCTGCTAGAGAGAGATTCATATTATGCATGATATGTGACTTGTTGGAGACGCATAATGATCCTCAGGGAGTGCATGTGAGAATTGCCTGATGTTTATGATGCCTTATTGCCAGTCGGTTTTGTTGCTCGGATGTTGCTTGCTTTGTGGTATGTGAGGCCTATATTGATGCATTTTAACTATTAAGATAATACGTTTGGTCGCATGCCACAAAGATTAAATAATTTTAGATTGGTTGATTTGGCTCTACAATGCAGCTCTTTTTTGAGTCCAACCGTTGCAGGGCAGGATCTTTCAGTTGAAAGATTGCTAAATATTTATTGCATGTAATAGTATTCATAAGATAGTTAATTGAAATTGGTAGAAGTTTCCTTTTCAACTGAGAGCGGGGTGAGGTAGGGTTCTAAGTGGATTAGGAACAATGTTATAATGTGCTATTATGGGATGTTGCATCCTAGGAGAGCCTAGGAAGTACCTTAGAATGCTGTTTAGCGCAAGGATATATTAGGATGGTCATAGGGAACTGACTTAGAGGATCCGGGATGATTTTTGAGGAAAGAACGGATAGGTATGGAATGTAGTATTGGGACCATACTACTGGAAACACATGAACCGTACATGAATCGAAGAAAAACATGGGGATTCTAAGGAGTTGGTTGAAGGGAGATAACATGGTTTGGTACCATGATTCGTTACAACGTTTTCATATCTATCGGTCTTTTGGTTAGGTTTTCTCAGGATAAAGACGAGTCTAGTATTTGTTCAGGGCTTAATGGCTATGGCAGTTTTGATATCAAGGGTATAGATCCGTATGATTTAGTTGATCTTAATTTGTCAAAGGCCTTGTTCAAGTATTTCCAGTTGAGTCGGATGACTCATATTAGAAGTGAATGTGATGATTGCTTCGAGGATTACGTCTAGGGATGGGAGGTCGGCCAATGGGTTAGGGCTTCGTTCTCTATGATGGGGTTATGTTCATCTAGCATCCTATGTTTGAGGAGGGGATAGGATCGAATGTGTATCAGTCGATATATAAAAGAAAGGGAGGGTGTCCTCCGCAACAGTTTCTGCGGTAAGGGAGTATCGTTCGAGTTATGGTGAATCATTTTTGTCTTTCAGCAAGGGAATGTTCGATAATGGACTATTCTTTTTGTTTGATGGTCTAGGTAAAGACCATATTGTGAGTTGGATATGTGGCATAGTTTTGAAAGGATCGGGCATATTGAAGAAGGATCGAGAATTTTTGATTTGGAAAGAAGAGTTATATTGATATACTGAGTTTGACAAAGCTGTTATTTGGGCATCTGTAAGAGATTTTAGAAGTTTCAAATGAGGATAAGGTTGTGGATAAATTCTTGTAACGCAAGTTTTGGTTGCACAAAGTTCAGTTCGTCAGGTGCCTCGTCAATCTAATGGTATTATGATCGATTTTTGTAAGAATGAGGCGACAAGGTTGGGGAAAGTTTTCGAGGTTTCCATCTGAGATTCAGGTTTCTTTATGAATATTTGATCATTATCCGAAGGATTTTCATATGCTATGTTGCATTCTGAGAGTCAAGGTTGGTATATATCATGTTGAGCTGGTCTGAGGCTTTGATGTGGTAGACGTCAGTCAATGATAGTTTAAACTGTAAGTGGAGAATAACTGGGTATTATACTGGAAGTATCATCATCCAGTTCGATTTTATGATTTCATCACAATGGGTCCGAGGAATTCGTAGTGCAAGTATGTTGGACTTTTGGTTCAAGATTCTTGTGACATATAAGTTGGAAAGTTCTCATTACGTTCTCAAGGATTCATCGGAGTCCATCATGGTTATGAAATAATTAAGGATTGCTCAGACCGCGAGTGCAGAGTTAGTTGCCTTCAGGAATGTGTGTGTTATCCTCACATCAGAAGCTGTTGGACGGAGATCTCGTTGTATCCCGTAGTCCCTTTCAGGGATGCCAAAGATTAGGTTAAGAAGTACTTGAGCCGTTGGGGTTGAATATTAGTTGTGGAAGAATTGGTTAGTTCGTTGTATCAAGCACTATATATAGTAAGGGAAGAGTGGTTTTGATCTGTCAACTAGCTTCAGAGTTGGTATGTGTATTCTTCGCATTGGCCTTGTTTGAGAATAAGTTAAACAAATGGATTGGTTATCTATTCATTTTTTACAGTTGTTTATTTCATTCTTCGTCATCAGCTGAATTTTTTCGATAGCTTTGAGTTGTATCAGTTTAAGGAGCTATGGATGCATCAATCTTTCATCAAGTTTGTGTGATGTATATCTTGTTTCCTCGGTATGTGTACCCATAATTTTTGGTTATGGGATTATGGGTCATTACAGACTAAAGTCTTGCACCTGTCCTATGGTTTTAGGAAGTTTTGATGTTAGAGCGGCGTTGTTCAGTTTTAGGTAAGACCTCAAATCTACGCAAAATCTAATTTTTGGCAGGTCGCGTCTGTAGGGTTGGTAATGGAGTTGATTTAATGTCATCATTATGGTTAATTTAGGAAAATTCTTCCAGGTGGGAAGTTGTATTAATGTCTTGTGCATTGGGAGGGTCTATTCGGTTTATCTAGGACTTGGTTATTGATTTATGTGAGGAGGATTTTATGATTCGGTGCTTTTGTTATCGAATTATAATCACAAGTTCGAACTGTTGGGGTCTTGTCATTATAGTTTGTAGTTATGTGTGGAGCTCTTGACTGTTGTTTGAAAATTTTGGATTCTCTTATGCATGGTAATGTGCGCGTGGAAATTCGAGTGGTTTTGAGGTCGTCATAATTTAGCCATATCCAAGTGGGGGAGAACAGCTTTGGTAGATGGAAATATTTCTAAGTGCAGGTCATCCTAGAGTTTCATATTCAAGGACATCAGGTAGCTGGTTCTGGTTGTTGTCCGATTTGAAGCTTATGCAAGGAATAATGTTCAACGGTCAGTTGTAATCGGGGAAGCAGTTGTTGAAGAGTCAAGTTTATCTCATTAGAATGATTGATGCATCAACTTTGGCACAAAGTTTGGTTTAGTGTATAGGTATAGGTTGAGTTTTTTATGAGGGGCTCTCTGCCTACTCTTTTCCGATTAAGGCTTTGGGGTTCGAAACACGACCTGAACTCCCGACCGGGTCTAGCAGGCTAAGGGTCCAACTAGTGTTAGTTTTGCACGGTATTCATGTAGATTCTTATCAAGGCTATAAGGGGAGTTTGTGGTAGTCGCATGAGTGTTGTAAGACTACTATTTATCTCGTAGCATTCACTTGGTTGAAATAGGTCGTTGTAAGGGTGTTTGTAATACTATGGGAGGGCCACATCATTCATATGGTTGCAATAGACCATTGGATGAATTACGTCGGATGTCATGTAAGACTACGATTTGGCCTATGGCATTCACTTGGGGTGAATTAGACCCGTCGTTGTTCATTTGTTAGCCACCCTTACTTGAAATTAAGGGAGTTTAAAGTCGTTTTGATGTATAAGCTTGGATTGCCTTTGTCTGTCAGAGTTTTGGTTGGAGTTTCATTGTACGACCATGTGTGAGGTTGTCAGATTTAGTAGTCGGACATGGATACTGTATTTTAGTTTGTTATTAGGACGACATGAGACCGGAAAGATATTGTTCGGATCGAGTTTACGAATTTCTGGTTAGCAGGATTAATGTATAGGTTAATGTAGTTTTCAATTGTCGGGGATCATATTTGGATTCGCCTTTGTATTTAGGTGTGAGATTGTGAGCATCGTCGGTTGGTCAGGGTGTCTATGTTGCAATTATCATTAAGGCGGTGAGAAGATAGGGAGGTCTCGGTAGGAGCAACTCTGTGAGCTTTTTGACAACATGGGTGATGTATGGGGTGACTCTGTTTACATGGGAGTCAGACGCAACTTTGAAATCTTCAAGTTATGGGCATGGAAGTTAGTTCTTCTCGTTGTCGGTTAGTGGGGACATGTTGGTGTTCGTCATTAACCTGGTCACATATTTCTCTTTAAAGATTTTTTTAAAATTCAGTTTCGGGTGGTGATCGTCTGCTTAAGGTGTCATCTCAGTGTTGCATAGGATGTGATTTCAGCCTCTGAGAGTTTCTTCTTGGATTTGGTAGATGCGCCTGGTTTTGGAAATCCTTATGATTATAGTCATAGTTTCCTGCATTTAGGGTGGCGTTGGCTTGTGTAAGAAGTAAATGGACATGCAAGAACCCTCAATGGGTTCAAAGGGTGTTTTAAGATTAACCTGTAAGGACAGATTTTAGGTGCAAAATCTAATTTAAGTGAGGGAGAGTTGTAACACCTATTTTCCAGAATTGATCAACTAATGGATTAATAAGATCTAAGATAGGGGTTTGGAAAAAAGCCCTATGCTACGATGTGGGGAACTAGTGACCACAACGTGGCATGAATTTGAGGATCGCGTATTTTGGGCAAGCCCCACAACGTGAAAAATGGTTGTCACGACGTGGTGGCTGTTGCAGCCCAAGCCCATGATTTGAGGGTTTCTTCGGTATTTAAAGCCCATAACTCAGAGTTCAAGGAATCCTATTCAGCTTCCAACCTCCCAAAGTGAAACGTTAGCCTCTTTGAAGCTTTTGGATCTCATTTTGCAAGTTTTGGTGATTTTGAAGGAAGAATGAAGATGTTTGGAGCATAGAACCAACTAGAAATCCTTCCCAATCCTTTTATAAATCTTTTGGGCCATTTGTGATTTCTCAAGTTCTCTTTTTGGTGATGTGTTCCTTTTGAATCTAGGTTATTTGGATTGTTTTGGTCCATATTTGAGTTTTGGATGGATGAAAGTGATAAAGTTTTCAATTATGGCTTGCCTTAGTCCCTTGGTCATTATATCTTCTTGATCTAGGATTTGGTATACTTTTAGTAACCATGTATGATCTTTAGGTCCATTTTCTCATATTTTAACATATTTTGGGGAAGGACATGCATCGGGCATGCATGACCATAAATTTTGGAATTTTATGAGCCCTTTGAGACGCTAGAAGCCTTCTGGAAAGTATGAGCTAATGACTTAACCGATTAAGAGCTTGATTAAATAAGTTGTTATCAACTTGTTGCCAAAGTGTGATGAGTTGGGTGCCACATGTGGCCAAATTGGAAATCACGACTGTTTTGTCGGGAAGGTCCCACGACGCTGCCAAAGGGTTACCACAACCTGGAGGTCAACTGAAGTTGACTTTGACCGTCGACTTTTTCAATTGGTTGACTTTTGGTTAAATTGCTAGTCTTACAGTCCGCACCAAGGTTTTACCTTGGGTATTTCTATAGGTGGGTTGGAGTACGAGGTTTTGGAATTTTCGAGATGTGGGTCCTTGACCGCAAGTGTGAGGTGAGTCTTCTCACTATACTATGTAGAATGATAGTTGTATTTGTGGTACTTACATGGAAGACCAAGATCTGGCCCTTGACATATGTTTTAAAGACCATGGGGGTAGTCCATGGAGATTGTATAAAATACCATGGGGGTAGCCTACGACATGTATATGTAAGACCATGATTTGGCCTTGGCATTGCAAGGAAAGACCATTGGGGTAGCCCATGAAAAATATATGTATGGCATATGGTATTCTGGGGAGCTCACTAAGCTTTGTGCTTACGGTTTATGTTTAAACTGTTTTCAAGTACCTATAGTTCCAATGGGAAAGACCCGGCTTGATCGCACTGCATCTCTTGGAGATTTATTGTGCATTAAATGTTTGTGATCTTACTTTGATGTTTTGAGAATACTTACACTCATATTGTCTTTTGGAACAAATGAATGAATGGTTTGATTTATTTAAAAATAAAAATTATACTTAGTATTTTTGTGATGTTAAAAATTTGTATCAGAGCCTTGGTTTGAGGGATCCGGGTACACTCTTTGGTGTATCTGTACTCAAACTAGGGATTTAAAAAAATATATTTTAAAAAAGGAAAACAATTTTCTAAAGAAGTTTATATAAAAAAGGGAGTACGATGCATGCAATCAGCTGAGCTGAAGTAAGTGATTCCAAAAATATGCATACATGTGGATATGTGATATGTGTTATAATATGATATGCATGCTTGAATTTTGATTAAGGATCTTCTCAGGTAGTATGTCTGTTAGAGAGAGATGCCTTTTATACCTAATATGTGAATTGTAGGAGATACATAAGCATCCTTAAGGAGTGCATGTGAGAATTGCTTGATATTTATGATGCCTTATTTCCAGTCGGTTTCGTGGGTCGAGTGTTGCTTGCTTTGTGCTATGTGAGGCCTATATTGATTCTAATGAATTATTAAGCGAACACCTTAGGTTGCATGCCACAAAGATTAAATAAATTTAGATTGCATGACTCGGCTCTACTCTGCAGCTCTTGTTTGAGTCCAACCATTGTAGGGCAGGATCTTTCAGTTGAAAGATTGTTTAATCTTTGTTGCATATAATTGTATTTCTAAGATAGTTAATTGACATTGGTAGAAGTTTCCTTTGCAGCTAAGAACGGGTGAGGTAGGGTTCCTTGTGCATTAGGAACCGTGTTATAACATGCTATTATAGGATGTCTAATCATAGGAGAGCCTAGGAAGTTCCTTAGAACGATGTTTAGCGCAAGTATCTATCAGGATGGTCATAGGGAAGTGACTTAGGCCCCGCTTGATAGATGTTGACTGAGAAAGTGCTGACTGAGAAATGTCTGTCTGGGTAAGAAATCCTGAATGAGTAAGAAATCATGTTGTTTGATTGTACATCTGACTGAATGTGCTGACTAATGAAAAATGACCATTTTACCCTGCTGCTGTATATAGTGATGGATGAAGTTACTGAATAGTTATAAAAACATACAGATTGTCATACAAAATGTGAATTACACACAAGTCATTTAAAAATCAAAATAAAAATTGTCATACAAAATGTAAATTAAACATAAATCATTTAATATCCAAATAAAAACATAATGAAATTTAATATAACATAATAATTTAATGTAAAGTAGGTGAAAGTAGTTGATTTGCAATCTGATCACGCAAAACACACATATATTGAATGACTTATGGACCCCATTTTATGCCTTGTATGTTTTCTCTATCAATTCCCCCACCTTAGACGTCCGGTTTAACCATACTGTTCTCCTCAAAATTTGTAAACAAGTCATCGTCTATATTGTATTTCCTTATTAAATTATGGATCACGACACAAGCAATGACTATGTCTCTTTGCACTGTAAAAGGATAAGGAGCCATTTGTTTTAAGATAGGGAATCCCGCCTTCAATACACCATAAGCACGCTCAATAACATTTATAAGTTGTGAACGGGCATAATTGAACCCTTCTTCTCTAGTTAAAGGTCCGCCTCTTTGAAAATCGGCTGACCAATACCTAGTATTGCGGTATGGAGCCATAAACCCATGAGTGTTTGTATATGCAGCATCACAAAGGTAATATTTATCTTAAAATGAGTGTGACAAATATTATATAAAGAAGATAGATAATAAAAGTTGTGTAAAGATTACAAACCTGGTGGAGGAAATGGAAATCCAGAAGTTGAATCGGATGCAACTTTTTTCAAAACTCTTGAATCATGTGCTATACCCTCCCATCCAGCCCAAACAAAGGTGAATATCATATCAAAATCACAAATTCCTATTACATTTTGAAAACATTCTCCTTTTCCTCTTCCCCTATAACGAGTTTCTTGATCAACGGGTACAACCGCATGTACAAGAGTTTTATCTAATGCACCTATTGCTCTGGAAAAAATCGCTTTTAACCGTCTATGTCATTCTGAGTTATGTCTTGTTGGATTAGGAGTTGTTGGTACTATAATTTCTTTTGCAGAACACATCATTGCAGTTAGGACCTCGTGAAAACATTGATGAATTGTTTGTGTGGAGTGATGAAATCTTCCCTTAACCGCGCGAAAACGTTCATTATGTGCGATAACATGTAAGAACATAGCCATCTTCTCTTTAATACTTATTGTCCTACTAGGTTGCAACCAATCTTTTTGGGTAAAATGGTTGCATAATAATGAAAAATACCTCTTGTGTAAGACGCATCATATCGTAACATTGTGTAGGGTCTCCGTACATCAAATCTTGCGTATACGCATACCCGCTTGAATCGTTATCTCTAATTCTATGAATTCTGATTAGCATGCGCTGGTTTGACCTCAACCAATAAACCACAAGTAAAAGCAAAGCTACAACTTCACCATCAGAAACCATATTTGACTTGTTACAAGCAATTAGGTAACATTTTAAAGTAAAAAAAAATTCATGCACCAAAAAAACTCGTAAACATCATCCAAAGTAACAAAATTCATATAACAAAAAACTAGTAAATAGCAAAAGTCATATTCAATATCCAATAACATAACATCTAATGTAACAAAATTCATATAACAAAAAAGTCATCAAACATCACCAAAGTAACAAAAGTCATATTCAATATCCAATAACATATCATCCAAAGTACCATCCAAAAAAGTCATCAAACATAGCATCCAAACGTCATGCAAATAGCAAAAAGTCATGCAACAAAAAAACTAGTAACCATCATCAAAGGTAAACATACTCACAACAAGTATGCGAAAGTCGTAACCAAACTTTCCTAATATCGGCACGTTCACCAAATAGCAAAAGAGCGGTTTTGTGTCTTTCATCTTCTTCTCTCCATTCCATTTTGTTCAATTTCTCCATACATGCATCAACATCCTTGTCCATTTCACTTTTTTCAGTTCTTTCATTTTTTCCCACTAATGACCTTGCAAGCTTGACAATCTCATCCTCAACTTCTAATGCCCTTTCATCTCTTTTTTTCCACCAACTCTTTTCTTTCCAACAACTTCCTTATTTTTTGAGCGCCCCGAAGATTCTTCACTTGCACCTACGTGTTGTGTTGAGGTTTCCATTGGAACATCATCATCAAAATCATGGGCACTAAACTTTTGTACAGGACAAGGGAGTGTAGAAGATGGACCTAACTATGAAAGTCGGTTGGGGTCGAGCCTTCAAATAGTTGGGTACAAAGATCAGGGAACAGTAGGGGTTTAGTTTTTAATGACAACACGAACTTGTTCAACTGTTTATAATTTTTATAAATATTAGTATTTCTTATAAAAATCATCATACTAGTATTTGTTATAAAAAGTATTACCTTCCCCTCTTCCTTCCATTGTTCATCGGTCAGATTAAATTTAATTTTTATAGGATCATATATATTTCCGGTTTTGTTTTTCAGTTTCACCCAAGCAACATATTTTGATTTGTAGTAGTCAAAGTGGTTTCTTATTTGCTTCTGATCAACCTCTTTACCGTGTTCGTTTATCATTTTTTCGCGTATTGTCTTCCATGAACTTGCCTTAAGCCCAGAACCCTCACGCCCATTAGTGGTTAGTTCATGGATACATGCATCAAGAAAGGTTTTATCCTCACACTCGTTCCAAAGCAACATCCTAAAACATAAATAACAAGTTAACATAAATATTTAAACATAAAACAATTTTCTACCAATGAGATCAACATAATCCTAAATAACAATAGCACAATCCAAGTCAACAACTTTCTACCAATTTCACAGCATATACACAAAAAAAAATTCTGATTTCATAGCTTATACATATACAATTTGATATTTCATAACATTAGAACATAGATTATATACAAAAAAATTCTGATTTCATAACGTTAGAGCATAGATTCTATAAAAAAAATCTGATTTCATAATATTAGAGCATACATTATACACCCAAAAATCAGATTTCATAGATTATACAAAGAAAAAACATTCTGATTTCATAATCTATACATACATAAATTGGGAATTCTTAACATGAGAGCACTAGAAGAAACAACATATCTGATTTCATAGATTATAGACAATTTTTTTTCTGATTTCATACATTGTACACAATTTTCATATTTCAGAAATTACACATACACAATTTCAGTTTTCATAACAATAGAGCAAAAAAGATTTGGATTTAAGAGATTATACCCTAACATTTTTTGATTTCCTAAACTTTTTAAAAGATTTTCGGATGTCAAAGCTTACCTGTGTTGATGATTCTAGCCGGAGAAAACAAGACGATTCTGGCCGAAGAAGATAGACGGAGCTTGGACGGAAGGACGGCAGACGCCCGGCTGAAGGAAGAAGGTGGCGATCTTGCAGTGATTGGGACCTGTCGAAGGGAGATGTAGGATAAGGTTGTCGTTGTTCTTTTAGGTCACGAGAAGGGAAGAATAGATCATGGATAGGGAGGTCTTTTTTCCCAGTCAGATAGGCCTTGCAGGCTGACTAATTCAGTCAATTCACCCAGACATGTTGACCGACTCAGCACACATCAAACGGCCTTCCATTTGACCGAGTCAGCTGAAATTGCTCACTCAGACCAGTCAGACGGGTATCAAACGGAGCCTTAGAGGACCCTAGATGATTCTTGAGGAAAGTATGGATATGTGTGGAAGCTAGTATTTGGCATCTACTACTGGAAACAAATGATCCGTACTTAAATCGATGAAAATCACAGGGATTCTAAGGAGTTGGTTAAGGGGGGATAACATGTTTTGGAACCATGACTCACTGCAATGTTTATGTATCTATCTATCTTTTGGTTAGGGTTTCTCAGGATAAATATGAGTCGGTATTTTTCCGGGCCTTAGTGGGCATGTCAGTTTAGAGATGAATGTTACATATCCGTATGAGTTAATTAAGCTTAAGGTGTATAAGACTATGTTGAAGTAGTTCAAGTTGTGTCTCGAGACTCATGTCGGAAGAGAATGTAATGATTGACCCGAGGATTACAACTTGAGCATAGGAGGTCGGCCAATGGATTGGGTCGTTATTCTCCACGATGGGGTTATGTTCTTCCAACCTCTCGTGTTTGAGGATGGAAAAGGATCAGACGTGTATCAGTCGATTGATAGAAGAAATGGAGGGTGTCCTCCATATCAGTTTATGCCGTAAGGGAATGTTCGAGACTCGACTATTCTTTTGGTTCGGTGGCATAAGTGAAGATCATATCATTAGTCAGATATGTGGCATAATTTTGAGATGAGTGTGGATATTCAAAAAGGACCGAGATGTTTCTGATTCGGAAAGAAGAGTTCTATTGATACACTAAGTCTGATTGAGCTGTTATTTGGGCATCTGTAAAAGATTCTAGCAGTTTTAGATGAATATAAGATTGTGGATAAATTCTTCTAATGCAAGTTTTTGTTGCACAAAGTTCAGTTTACTAGGCGCCTCCTCGATCTAATTGTATTATGATCGATTTCTCTAAGAATTAGGCGACGAGGTTACGGAAACTTTCCGAGGTTTCCATCCGAGGTTCAGGTTTCTTTATTATTTTTTGGTCATTATCTGAAGGATCTTCATATGCTATATTTCATTTTGAAAGTCTAGGTTGGTATATATGTAGTTGAGTTGGTGTGAGGCTTTGATGTGGTAGACATCAGTCGATGATGGTTCACACCCTAAGTGGGGGAGAAATGAATATACTGCATGTAGGATCATCATCAAGTTCAATTTTATGATTTCATCACAATAGGTCTGAGGAACTTTAAGTACAAGTTTGCTGGATTTTTGATACACGATTGTTGTGACATAAGAATTGAAAAGTTCTTGTCGTGTTCTCAAGGATTCGTCGAAATCCCTCATGGTTATGAAATAATTAAGCATTTGTCAGACAGCGAGTGTAGAGTTAGATGCCTCCAGAAATGTGCGTGTTATCCTCACATCGGAAGCTGTTGGACGGAGATCTCGTTGTACCCCATAGTCCCTTTCGGGGATGTCGAAGATTAGGTTAAGAGTTGCTTGAGCCGCTCGGGTTGAATATTAGTTGTTGAAGAATTGGTTAGCTAGTTGTATCGACCACTATCTATAGTAAGGGAGGAGTGGTTTTGATCTATCAACCAAACTTCTGAGTTTGTATGTGTAGTCTTTTCATGGGCCTTGTTCAGTAATAAGTTGAACCATTAGATTGATTATTTATCCACTTTCGATAGTTGTTTATTTCATTCTTCGTCATCAACTGAATTTGTTCAAAGGCTTTGAGTTTTATTAGTTGAAGGTGATATGCATGCATCAATCTTTCGTCAAGTTTTTATGATGTATGTCTTGTCTCATGGGTATATGTACCTTTAATTTCTGGTTGTGGGATTATGGGTCATTGCAGACTCAAGTTTGGTACTTGTCCTTTGGTTTTAGGAAGTTAGGATGTTGGAGAGACGTTGTTCAATTTTAGGTAAGACCTTAGATCTACGCAAAACCTAATTTTTGGGAGGCCGCATCAGCAGGTGTGACAGCCTGATACTTTCTAGTCAACAAAAGTCAATCCCGTTAAATAAAATATCGAATTTTTTTTATTCCGTTAAGCTACTGAGGGTTAGAAAATAATTTAAAATTTTATATAAATAAAATTTATATAATTCTTCAGAAACAAAAATGCTCGAAAAATCAAGATTTCCCTCGAAAAATTAGCAAACTCGTCCAGCCACGCGTTTACGGCCGTAAACCCCTGGGCCATAAACCCGTTTATGGCGGAGAACCCATTTCCGGTCGCAAACCTAACCAATATAAAGGTTATTCCCGGAGAAAATTTTCATTTCTCACCTTCTTCACCCGAAAACTCTCTCCAGTTACTCCCAAGAACTTTCATATCTTCAAGAACAAACCTTCAAATCTTCATATTTTCACCAAGAACACCAAGAACATCTTCAAATCTTCAAGCAACTGAGAACTCCCTAAACCGGGAACCCGTTTACGGCCGTAAACCCGTGTTCGGCCATAAACCCGTGTTCGACCGTAAATCCGTCATCCAGCATCGGTCTACACACCATATTCATAAGATCCATGAACGTTGTTGGGGCATTAGTGAGCCCAAACGGCATCACCACAAACTCATAATGCCCATACCGAGTCCTGAAAGCCGTCTTCGGTATATCCTCATCCCGAATCCTCATCTGATGGTATCCCGACCAAAGATCAATCTTGGAAAACCAAGCGGCACCCTGCAGTTGATCGAATAAATTATCGATCCTTGGAAATAGATAACGGTTCTTCACCGTTAGTTTGTTCAGCTCCCTATAATCGATGCACATCCTCTGCGATCCATCCTTCTTTTTCACGAAAAGAATCGGTGCTCCCCACGAGGAACTGCTTGGACGTATGAACCCTTGGTCTAGCAACTCCTGAAGCTGCACAGATAACTCCTGCATCTCAGGTGGTGCCAACCGATATGGTGCATTTGCTATCGGAGCGGCACCAGACACCAAGTCGATACGAAACTCCACCTGCCTCTCCGGAGGCACTCCCGATAACTCCTCGGGGAAGACATCCTGAAAGTCTTGTACAACCGGCACACTACCCACATCTATCGCGCTCTCCACCCTCGTGTCTGAGATATAAGCCAGAAATCCCGTACATCCCTGCTGCAGAAATCTCCTATCGCTCGCAGCCGAACAGAGAGTCGGACCATGTGAGGCCCTATCACCATGTATCACTAGTTCTCCCCGACTTGGGGTTCGAAGCCTCACCAACTGCGCTCACAATCGATCATTGCCCCGTTGGCCCCTATCCAATCCATCCCGACAATCACCTTCAGCCCTCGCAAAGGTATCGGGACTAGGTCGACACGAAAACTCTCTCCAAGCACATTCAGGACACAGTCCTGATACACCCTTGCAACACTAACGGTGCGGTCATCTGCAATCTCTACCTCAAGTGGGGAATCCAGAGCTCTCGGTGCATCCCGAAACTTCTTGCTGAGCGCAAGCGACACGAACGATCGAGTAGCACCTGAATCAAACAAGACATGAGCAGACATACCATTGACCAAAAAGGTCCCTATACAAGCATATAGTACACATAAGTCATAAAATTAATAAGAACATAGAATAATAGACACGTACCAATCACAACGTCTAGCGCTACCCGAGCCTCCTCGGTAGTCAGCTAAAATGCACGGCTCTTCACCGCCGGAGCATCCGCCTTAGCAGGGCGGCCATCAGTAATCCTCAGAGTGGCGGGTGCAGGCACCGCCACTGCTCCTCCCCCTCCCTGCAACTTCGGGCATTCGGCCTTTTTATGGCCCGTCTGGTTGCAGTGAAAACATTGTTGAATAAGGTGTCTAAGTCCATAACTACATTTAGTATACACTTGACCCGGCTTAGCATGGTCCATTTGGGTTGCATCTTCATCTCAACTGTTAGATAGACAAAATGAGAAAAAAAAAGGACACTTACGATTTGTTAATATATTATAAGTTCTAATATATTAATATGAAATCATATTATTTAATTAGTATTGATCAATAATTAATTTGGAATTAATTTTGGGATCAAAAAGAGACTAATTAAATATATGGGGATTGATTTGTAAATTATTCATTCTTATATAGTGGGCTTATGGTTCATGATTCACTAGATTGGGCTAGGACCCATTGGGTGCTCCATGGATGCTCCATGAAGGTTATAACCCATGGATCATGGGGGAAATGAAATGCCATGCACGTTAGGGTTTACATGGTGTAACCCTAGATGTTTCACACTATATAAAGAGCTCCATAGCTAGCAAAATCGGCGACTATTACAAGACAAGGATGGCCAGCCGATTTTGTGATCAAAGTGTTCTTCTCTCAAGTTATTCCAAGAGTTGTGGGTGTTGTGTGGAACATTTGAGGCATCACATTTTGGGTGCTAGGCTCACAAAGTCTTAAGGAATCCAAGAAACTACAAAGGTATGTCACTCTACTTGTTTTATATTACAAGTACCCCATGCCATGCTAGTTAGGATGTAAACCTTGGAAAAATATTATTTGCATGAATATTAGAGAAAACATAGATCCAAGGTTTCTAGGGTTGCATGTACACCATAGGAGTGTTAGAATGCTCAAAATCCATCAGTGGTATCAGATCCTTGGCTTGTTTTCTTTGTATTTGATGCAAACTGCTTAAAAAATCGATTTTTATGCTCACTGAACAGTGAACTCGCCGAGTCCATGGGGGGACTCGAGGAGTCCAAGTGTAAATGGATCCTACTCATCGAGTAGGTTCTTGCACTCGACGAGTAAGAGCCCCTGTGTGCAGAATTTCAATTTTTGCTGCTGGAAATGGACTAGAATCATTACCCTAAACTGTTTTGGACTTGTAAAACCTGTTTTTGATGTGGTAATGATTATGCTAATCCATTTATAATGGTTATTATCAAAATTTCAAGTTTTATATGTGTTTATATGATTCTTGAAATTGTTGATATGAATGTTTATACTTATGAGTTTTAGTAGATCATAGGAATTATTTGCAAATTGTTTGTTAGTGTAATTCTTAATCATAATGCCTATTGATGGAGTCCATAATTTGTCCTCGAGTTATGGATTACCAAAAGTCACTTCTTTAAATTGTCATTAAAGAGCCATAGGTTACATAAAATGAAGAGTCTTCATTTTAATAAACCATTAAACCCATAAGTTATGAATATGAAAGGTTTTAAATAGTTTCAAAACATGCCCTCAAGTTTTGGAATTTGTAAATTCACTTTAGAAAACTTTAATTCCAAACCCTAGAGTTTTAAAAGTTAAAATTCAACCCTTATACTTCATAGTATTATAAGTTAATAATATATATATATATATATATATATATATATATATATATATATATATATATATATATATATATATAAGAGCAAGTCAGTCTTACCATTATTAGGCCTCATTCACGAAGCCGGTCTATAAGGGGGGTATAAGTTTGTTGCCTATAAAATGGCAGCTTAATGGGTGTCTACTCTCACCCACCGCTTCCTTGAGTGGTGGAGGGTCGTTAGCCGAACGGGTAGGACAAGGACTATAATTCTCATTAAAAGTATAATGAAATATATAAAGTAACTAAACCTTTTATAAATTCCCAATCTTAGTTACTTTAGGAAAATGTGAAATTGGAGCTATCCCATGAAATTACACTTTGTACCTTACCAAGTTGTTGGTGGAGCGTGTGTGGGTAACCGACACACCAAAATGGACTAGTAAGAGTGGAAAAGGGTGACTTAATATTTATCATATATCGGTGGAGCGCGTGTGGGTAAGCAGCACATCGATTAGGTGATTAAGATTAAGGGTACCAAGTAAATTTGCATGGTTATTCACACCTTGTTTGTGATCCTTGGCATCCCAGTCACAAACTTGAGAGGGCACAATCGAGATTTAAACATGCCATTGAAAAGTTCAATGAATCTCAAAAGAATCTAGGAGTTTCAATCCAATTAAAACCGAATAATTCATTTCGTTTTTCATGGTGGAAATTGGTGAATCGTTATTCACCTACCTTCAAATATTTCATAGCTTGGATTACGGCATCCATCTTCCAAGTTATGAAGTATTGTGTTGGTTCCTAGCCTTAATATTACATTTGGGTGTTTTATTAAGGATTCTATATCTAATCTAAACTTGTCTTTCTTCTTTTCAGATGTCTTCCAACAATGTTGCTTCTGGCTCAAACCCTAGAGGCTCCTCCTCTCTCATTAACCTTTATGGGAGAGTCATCTTTGATGGTTCCAACTTTAATGATTGGATCAGGAACATCAGGATGGTCACTCGTTACGAGGACAAGGAATATGTCCTCGACAAGGAGCTGAAGGAAATTAATGAGTCTACTGTTACTCCAGAGGAGATCGCTGACTCTAGGGCACATGAGAGAGATGCTACCAAGGTGGCATGTATCATGTTGGCCACAATGAAAGCTGAACTCCAGAAGTCCTATGAGGACTTTTACCCTTTTGAGATGCACATGGAATTGATGGACCGCTACCATCAAAGTGCTCGTCAAGAGAGGTATGAAATCATCTCTTCCATGATAACAACCCGAATGAAGGATGGTGAACCCATCACAGGCCACATGCAGAAAATGCAAAGGTATGTGGACCGTTTGCTCAAGTTGAATGTGAACTTCCCCGAATGAAATATCACATGAACAAGGAGTAGGTCACACTTAGCAAACTTCAAGGGCTCTTGAAGACCTCTGAAACTGGTTTTAAGGGCAAATCGGTTGTTACTACTCCTACTCCTACCGCCGCCTCAGTTCTGGAAATCGGGAAAAGTAGAGGGAAGAAGAGGAAGACCCCTTCGAAGGGTACCAAGGGAAAGTCTCTTGATGGCTCCTCTTCAAGTGGAACCAAAAGTGGTTCTATCACTCCTTCTTCCAACCCAAAAGAAGCTCAATTCTTCTATTGTGAGGAAAAAGGGGCACTGGAAACGAAACTGCCCCAAGTACCTACAAGATGTTAAGGATGGCAAAGCCAAACCTACCCATGCAAGTATTTACACTATATTCTCAAATAACTCATCACATTCTACTTCTTGGGTTCTTGATACAGGTTGCGATATTCATATATGTTCTGATTTGCAGGGCCTAAGAAGAAGTGAGGATGTGGAGCACGGGAAGATAAACTTGATCAAGGGGAATAGGAAAGTTATACCTGTCACCAAGATTGGATTTTATTCTTTGTTGCTAAGTAAAGGGTTAGTGTTAGATTTGAATAAGTGTTGTTACTCGTTTGAAATGGCGAGAAATATTATTTCTTTTCACGGTTTATACAAACAAGGGTTTACTTTTTCATTTGATAATGAATGTGGTGGTATTAATGCATTTTATAATAATGTTCTTTATTTTAAAGCATTACCTTGTGATGGTGTATATGAAACTATGTCGGTTGTAGAAAACTTAGTAAATAATGTGTTACATATCGATTCTTCCACTAGTTTGGATAAAGCATCCTTGTGGCATTGTCATCTTGGACATGTTAACAAGAAGCACATGGGCCAACTCCAGAAGGCTAGAGTCTTGGAGTCATTTGACTTAAAGTCAGCTGATAGTTGCGAGTCTTGTTTGCTTGGAAAAATGACAAAGTCACCCTTCACTGGTACTTTTGCTAGGAGTGAAGGTTTGTTGGACCTCATACACACAGATGTGTCTGGACCCTTCAGAACCGCCACAAGGGATGTTAACCGCTTCTATGTGACTTTTACTAATGATTACAGTAGATATGGTTATGTCTACTTAATAAAGCATAAGTCAAAAACCTTTGAAAAATTCAAAGAGTTTAAACAGGAAGTGGAGAATCAGTTGTGCAGGAAAATTAAGATGCTCCGATCCGATCGAGGAGGAGAGTATCTTAGTACAGATTTCCTTGACTATCTTGAGAAATGTGGAATTGTTTCACAATTGAAACCTCCTAGAACTCTACAGCTTAATGGTGTGGCTGAGAGGCGCAATCGAACCTTGTTAGAGATGTTTCGTTGCCATGATGAGTCGAGCTTCGTTACCAATCTCATTCTGGGGGTATGCCTTGGAGACTGCCGCCCATATCCTTAATCTAGTCCCTACCAAAAAGGTTTCCAAAACACCTCACGAGATGTGGACTGGGAAAGTTCCCAATTTAGACCACATCAAGATTTGGGGTTGCGAGGCTTTCGTGAGAGGTGAGACTCAGGATAAGCTCGAACCTCGAAGTGAGCGATGTATTTTCATCGGCTACCCACAGAATTCCTTTGGTTATCTATTCTACAGACCCAGTGAGAATGTGGTCTTTGTAGCAAGGAGAGGGTTCTTTCATGAGAGAGAATTCATAAGCCAAGGAAACAGTGGGAGGCAAATAGATCTTGAATAAATTTAAGAGTCAAGCGGTGAAGGAACCTCAAACCCTAGCGATTAACCTGAGGAGGAAACTCATGTTGATGAGTCCGTACCTCTGAGGCATTCCACAAGAGTTAGGAATCCGCCTGAGCATTACTATGGTTTTCATATTACTGCGGAAGGTGATGAATTTATCAGTGATAGGACACTGGTAAATCTGGATGAACCTAACATCTTTAAGGAAGCCATGGCAGGCCCTGAATCTGCCAAATGGAAAGTGGCCATGGATAGCGAGATTCAGTCCATGTATGACAATCAAGTTTGGAACTTGGTTGACAATGTACCGGGTCGTAAGACGGTCGGGTGCAAATGGATCTTCAAGAAGAAAACCAACATGGATGGAAATGTACACACTTATAAAGCGCGACTGGTTGCGAAGGGCTTTACTCAAACTCCGGGAGTTGACTATGATGAGACCTTCACACCAGTAGCGAAGATTAAGTCTATTAGGGTTTTGCTAGCCATAGCTGCATTTCATGAATATGAAATATGGAAAATGGATGTCAAAACTGCTTCCATTAATGGAAAGTTGGCTGAGGATGTTTACATGAGTCAGCCAAAGGGTTTTGTCGATGCAAAGTACCCTAATAGAGTGTGTAAGCTTGAGAAATCCATCTATGGATTGAAACAAGCATCTCGCAGATGGAATCTTTGTTTCGATGAAAAAGTCAAAGAGTTTGGTTTTTCGAGGAGCGAAGATGAGTCTTGCGTATATGTTAAGGCTAGTGGGAGTATAGTTTGCTTTTTGGTATTGTATTTGGATGACATACTACTCATAGGAAATGACATCCCAACCCTGCAGGAAGTTAACTCCTGGCTTGGGAAGTGTTTTGCTATGAAGGACCTTGGAAAAGCTGTCTATATCCTAGGGATAAGAATATTGAGAGAAAGGAGTAAGTGACTAATTGGACTTAGTCAAAGTACATACTTAGATAAGTTGCTGAAAAGGTTCAGAATGCAGGATTACAAGAAAGGTGACTTACCAATCCAGAGCAACGCCAAATTGAATAAGAATTAGAGCCCGAGTACAGAGCCTGAGATAGCTGAGATAGGTCACGTACCATATGCTTCCGCTATGGGATCAATCATGTATGTTATGATTTGTACTCGCCCTGATGTGGCCTTTGCTTTGAGCATGGTCAGCAGATATCAAGGGAATCCGGGCAAGGCTCATTGGACTGCGGTGAAGAATATCCTCAAGTACCTATGAAGGACTAGGGACTGGGTCCTTACCCTTGGTGGGAGTGATGACTTGAGAGTAGTGGGGATTAGTGACGCTGGCTTCCAGACTGATAGGGATAATTTTCGCTCTCAGGCGGGCTGGGTCTTTACCCTAAATGGAGGAGCAATTACTTGGAAAAGTTCCAAGCAGGAAACAGTGGCTGATTCAACTTTTGAATCAGAGTACGTAGCAGCAAGCGAGGCGGAAAAGGGGGCTATATGTCTAAAGAACTTCATTGGTGACCTTCGAGTTGTACCAGCTGTTAAGGAGCCTATGGAGATTTTCTATGAAAACGAGGGTGCGGTTGCCTTAGCTAAGGAACCTAGGCATCACGGGAGATCCAGGCACATCGACAGAAAATACCATTTCATTAGACATCGGATAGAAGAAGGAATCCTCGTGACAAAGAGGGTATCATCGGATGACAACCCAATAGATCCCCTCACGAAGGGACTGTGTAGGGTTAAGCATTTGCAGCATGCGAGGCGCATCGGGCTGAAGGATGATATTAGTTTTATAGATTAGATAGTTATTTCTGAAACTTGTAAAATGTAAATTGACATTTGATGATTAAATAAAAGTTGTTGTTTATTTATAAGTAAAGTGTTACTATCTTGTGTCAATTATTTACTATTGTTTCAATTTTGCATGTTTTGACTTCCAGAATAATTTCTTTATTCAAACTCTCCACAGTCAGTCATATGTTAGAAGTAGATATGAATCAAGACTGTCATGAATTGGGTTTGTAGATGTCTAAGGTGCTAGACATAGCAAATAGTTTCTACAACATTCATGAGTGCTCATAAGTTCTGAGTATTGGATTCAACCCACACTCACTTGTATCACTTCATGGAATTTATCTTGAGTGATCGTGAGACGGTAATATCATATATGTCTTCAAACCTAGAGATGTGAGTTGTTGATTACGAGTTGGTTGTGCATTGATTGTACGAAATGGCATTGGTAACTCGATGTTATAAAACGTGCCTTTGTGTATGATTCAACAAGTAGTAGAACAAGCATATGAGTCGAAGTTTATCTGTTCCTTTTAGTCCTTGGAGGATTAAAAGCGATATCTGGGACCCTCGATGATTTTGTTTTGACCCATGTACCGGGCCCGGTCATAACCAAATTGATGTGTTCAGTTACGTTCTATGTCAAACAAATCGGAAATCGGGAAACAAATTGCTAGACAATAAGTACGACATTGTTCAATGTATTTGTTCGGCTGATATCTAGAACAGAGGATTATATGATCACTTATCTTAAATGGCGCATCATCATCTCAGTTCCGCGAGACTTTGAAAGAGCTACGATCGCTGGTCGGTTTCTGAAGTCATACTTGTAACTATATTTATTAGACTTATCCAAGTGGGAGACTGTTGGATAAGCTGTCTAAGTCCATAACTATATTTAGTATACAATTGACTCGGCTTAGCATGGTCCATTTTGGTTGCATCTTCATCTCAACTGTTGGATAGACAAAATGAGAAAAAAGGACACTTACGATTTGTTAATATATTATAAGTTCTAATATATTAATATGAAACCATATTATTTAATTAGTATTGATCAAGAATTAATTTGGAATTAATTTTGTGATCAAAAAGAGACTAATTAAATATATGGGGATTGATTTGTAAATCATTAATACTTATATAGTGGGCTTATGGTTCATGATTCACTAGATTGGGCTATGATCCATTGGGTGCTCCATGGATGCTCCATGGAGGTTATAACCCATGGATCATGGGGGAAATGAAAAGCCATGCACATTAGGGTTTACATGGTGTAACCCTAGATGTGGCACACTATATAAAGAGCTCCATAGCTAGCAAACTCGGTGACTATTACAAGACAAGGTGGGCTAGCCGATTTTGTGATGAAAGTGTTCTTCTCTCAAGTTATTCCAAGAGTTGTGGGTGTTGTGTGAAACATTTAAGGCATCACATTTGGGGTGTTAGGCTCACAAAGTATTAAGGAATCCAAGCAACTACAAAGGTATGTCATTCTACAAGTTTTATATTACAAGTACCTCATGTCATGCTAGTTAGGATGTAAACCTTGGAAAAATCTTATTTGGATGAATATTAGAGAAAACATAGATCCAAGGTTTCTAGGGTTGCATGTACACCATAGGAGTGTTAGAATGCTCAAAACCCATCAAATATATCAAGCCCTTCCTGGGGCAATCTCTGCTCACATGGCCCTGCTGATTACATGTATAACATATCAGACCCGTCCCCCGGCATGCTCCACCATTAGATCTCCCACACTTGGCACACCGGCCACGGCCCTGCTGGCCCCTACTCGATGAATCTGAGGTCTTAGGGTTTTTAGCCTGACCCACTGTTGTTTGAACATGCTCCGGCTTCCGCTTGCTGCGGAAGTCCAACTCCATTTCCCGCTGGCGGGCCTTCTCCACCATCTCTTTCAAGGTTTTGCACCCTGTACAACTCATAAACTCCCAGATATCATCCCTCAGCATGGAATGATATCTCGTCCTCCTCATGTCCTCGTCAGTAGCATACTGGGGGATCAACAAAGCCCGTTCCCAAAACTTGGCGGTGATCTCCGCTACCGTCTCGGTAGTTTGCTGAAGGTCATGAAACTCCCTCACAAGTCGATACACCTCAATAGCTGGTGCAAACTCCAAATTAAATCGCCGGATAAACTCGGCCCAAGACATCTCAGCCAGACCGGCTGCTCCCACCTGGCTGGTAACCTCACCCCACCAATCTCGGGCTCTGTCTCTCAGCATGCAAGACGCAAACCCAACCTTCGCCACATCCAGGCAAGAACTAGTGCGCTGGGCGTTCTCGATATCCGCCACCCAGCGTCGGCTGAAAATGTGGTCCCTGGCCCCGAAAAACTCTGGCGCCCCGCACGCCTTGATCTTCCAGAACGAGGGAGTTTGGGCCCCAATCTGGCCCGTAGCAATCTCAGCCCTGAATGATCTGAGTCTCTCCTCCATGATCTCCATAATGCCCTCCTTGACAGTCCCAAAAATGACTGGGGTAGCATCAAGGATGCCCTTCGTAACCTCGGCTGCGATGATACCGTGCAGCCTCTCATCAATAGGCTCCATACCACTGCCTGATCCTGATCCCCCTATCCCAGATCGTGTCGTCACCATGCTGAACTTGAAATATCACAAACCATAATAATCAGGACATATATAGGGGATCTTCCCACACTGATCCTCCTTAGAGCTGTCAGATCTAACCTTGGCTCGAGTACAGGTCATGTGCTTTCAGTAGTACGGGCCCAATACTACCTTCCACACCTACCTATACCTTTCCCCAAAGCTCTACCTGATAACTCCAATTCGTCCCAAACTGAACCATATTCTTCAACTACAGCATACATCAATCTCAGGCCATCCTAAGATTTATTCTACTCATATGAATCAAACCTATCATGACAGGTTGCCTTTATGCATGCAAATTCTACACAGAAAATGATCAAATAGACTTTCGAATAAAAGATTCTATCCTACGACCACAACCAGACAAGGAACAGGAAATAAGGCCAAATCAATCATTCTGAGGCTATAAGCTCCTAACCGTATACAATTTTAAAAGCATACACATAGCATGTCTCATACGATCATCAAGCTCAAATATTAGTATAACATGGCTAACACATTGGGAACTACTTACTTGGCTCGGCCGATCGTGCGCGTTGCACTCTCTTCTTTTCATTTTTTAAAAGTTTTTAACTTTTATTTTGAAAATAATTTATCATTTCCTTGGTTTGAGTTCTGATACACCCAAGAGTGCCGAATCCCTCAAACCAAAGCTCTGATACCAACTTGTAACGACCCAAATTTTCAAAACAAATTTTCATTTTTAATTATCCAAAAAGCATGATTACCATCCACAAAAAACCAGTTACAATTGTTTTCAAAAACATATCAATTATAACTTTATATAAACCATCAAAGTGTCCCGTAACATAATGATGAGAGATAGAGTGCACGCCGCGCCATCATACCTTGCCCTTGCCCTTGGGCTCAGATGTACCTGAAACAACTCCGCAAACTGTAAGCGAATGCTTAGTGAATTACCCAGAGCATACCACACATACAATTCAAATATCACATCTTATATTAGCCTTAAGGCTACATACATTACATAAGCCATGCATACAACATATATGGATGCCCTGGAAACCCTCCAAGGTCTTACTCCGGGTGCCTTGGGAACCCCCCGAGGTCTTAGCCCATGTGCCTCGGGAACCCTCCGAGGTCTTTACCGAGGATGCTTCGGAAACCTTCCAAGGTCTTATAACCAGGTGCCTCGGGAACCCCCCGAGGTCTTTCATGCAAATGTCACATATAATCAAGAATAACACATCACATAGCAATTAATGGGCCGGCCTTGGTGCCTTAGACCCATTGGTATGGTGAGGACACTCACCTCTATCTGCTTAATACAAAATCTGCTCTCCTAACAGTCTAAAACCTCCCGAGCTGAATAATAATATTAATTAATTGTCAGGACCTTACTTAATCAAAAGAAACCCAAACTTCGAACCCTACCATGAGGCCCAATTATTCTTCCCTTTCTAATGGGCCCAAAGTCCAAGTCCAAAATCATTAATGGGCCTCTTGGCCCAATAAGGCCCAACCAATATATCCATGGCCTATAACAGATGAAATGGACCATAATTCATAGAATGCAATCGAGTCCAATAACCAAATGAGGTCCAATAGCTCAAAGGCCCAAAACAGATTTGGGTCCAACTGCTATGCGTACGCTTGGCGTACCATCTGGGTATGCGCAGTGTACTGGGGTCTTGGGACTAATCGCAACGTACACTAGCTTACGCCCAGGGTACTACTAGGTTAAGCACTTTCTCCATTAAGTTCTTAATACTCGATTCCTTCACGTTCAAATGCCATATCTAAGTGTGTTAAGATGTCCTAAGGCATAAAGTTGGCAACTTTATGCCTTTTCATGCCTCATATACACCCAACACCTCCATTAAGACCTTTCCAAGGTCTTTAACCCATGCATGATGCCAAAACTCCCATCAAGACTCCATTTTTATGATACTAAAGGACCAAGGGACCTCAGATCTGTCATTCCTACATCTTGGAGTTGCCTAACTCACAAATGGAGGTCCAAAATCAACCAAAGGGACAAAACTAGAAAACCTTAGCTAGATCTAGAGATTTAAGTGGAAAGTTGCAAGCTTTTTACCTCCAGAAGCTTTGAAAGATGACTAAGATGCAGATTCTTGAAGCACCAAACCGTCCCAAGCTTGCTTGACCACTTCCTCCTCTTGAAAGAACTCTAAAATGGCCACAAAATCCACTCCTTAAGCTTAAAACCCTATCACACAATAACTCAGCTGAAGGTAGACGAAATAAGGCTGAAGAGACTGAAAGGGTTTTGTCCAAGAGGCTTAAGGATGTTTAAATAGGGGAAAAGTCTGAGATTTAGGGTTTTGGCCCTCTGTTGCGTATGCCCGGCGTACCCTTGCGTACCCCCAGCGTACGTATGGCTCCTCCACGATCCTTCATGCAGAGTACGCTAAGCGTACTCATACGTACGCCCAGGGTACTCAAGGGACCACTTATGCCAAAATAGGAATTCTTCGAGGGTCTCAAGCCATACCTGATTTAGGGCGTTACAACATCATTATGCTTAATTTGGGAATCTTTCTCCGAGCGGGAAGTTTTATTAATGAGTGGTGCATTTGCATGATATTTTTGGTTTATCTAAGATTGTGTTATTACTTTGTGTTAGGAAGGTTCTATGATTGGGTGGTTTTGGTATGGGATTATATTCACAAGTTGGAACTCTTGTGATCTTGTCATTATGGGTTGTAGTAATATATGGAGCTCTTGAGTTGCAACATCGTGATTTTTCATCCAAATTTTTTATTTTAAAAATATCATTTAATGGAAAAATGCAACATAAGTCTCTTTATTAGTTTATTTGAATAAACTCACCAAATATCAAAATAACCACTTTAAAAGTTCCAAATTCATCAGACCAAAATCATTCTTACATGAATACAAAACTCACATAGCATAACATGTCATCATATATGTCACACAATTCTGGTCAATTATTACTTTTCTTCTTTTAGAGCTATTATAATTAGTTACTCTTCTTTATTTCTTGCTATAACTAATTACTATTCCATTCACCATTACAATATTTTGAAGTAATATTAACATTCTTCTTCATCTTTAATAATTACTCTCCCCTAGCCACCTTTGTAATTATTACAATATTGCTTCCTATTTATCGATCTATTTATTTGTCAGAAACCCCAGGGCAAGTATCCCACTCACTAATAACATGACCGACACGACCTAATGCAGTAAGCGAGGCACAAATCTTACCCGTAACATTGCTCCCAGTTTGATTTCTTCGCTACCCGTAACACATGCGTTGTTGTTAAGGATTGGCATAAGCGGTGCCAATTCCACCGTGTTACACCTCCCAAATCCCAAAAGATGTTTGTGATGGCCCCACCGCTTTGCCAACATCACTCCAGTCTACCTACCGCAAGGACCATGTCCCACGTGATTATCTAGAAAAACCACTCAAACTCTCTCTTTTGGCTTAATCTATTATCCTATAGGTATCTTTCAACCCACTAGGCCATCAACTAATCCGGATAGGATACGTACCTATGTCTAGGTTGCTATTATCTGCCCCACTAGTGTGTTTCCCCTTTTTAATTAATTAATTATTAATTCATCTTTTAAGGAATTGTACATATGACCTCCATAAGTAATCATGCATATTTATTATTATCTTTTTCCTTCACAAGTTCTTATGTAAACATGCAAACTATTAATTACTAGTTGTAACATTTTACATCACATCCAATTTCCATGCACATATCACCATTATACATATCACTTCACTATCATGCTTTTCCTTAAATTATCACATACAAATATTTTCTTGAAATCATGGCATGCACACATCACATAAAATCAACATAAGGCCCTCTTTCTATCATGGGCCTAACACATTAAAAGAATAAGGAATCATCATTACAAATAACATATCACACACAATGTGGTTACATGCAACCTAAAAGCCTAGGTTCATTCCAATCCATCTAATATATGGAACTCCCTAACAAAGTACTTAAAACAACAATGATTAACTCACATTTGTCAAAAACGCATCCTATGTACACGTCAAATCTTGTAGGAACAGAGGTATCAAACATTCCCCTATTAAAGAACAAATAAATAGATTACTAGAAGTCTAATTGAACAAAGAATATCAATATTCGACCTAAAACATGCAAATTAGTTATTAGGCCAAATTTTTAGATTTTGTCCGGAAACAGTAGCCTATTCAAGGCCACTTTAGCATGACTAAACCCTGCATAATTTACAATTTCTCTTCATATTACAGTAGTTTAGAATTTTATATTTTAAAATAGTTCTTATACAATTCCGTACAATGTTTCTATAATTTTCTATGAATTTTACAAAACTGCATATCTATGCAGCTAGTTTCAGACCAATCAGTGAAAAAGAGGATTTCCACCTTGGTTAGAGACAACCTTAGGCCTTGGAAAATCATGGACAAACTACACTCAAAATTAAGACTTTTAGAGTTTACGGATCCTCAATCCAACTCCAGATGATTTTATAGATGTTTTTCAAAACAGGGACATACTGGGAATTTTCCTGAATTTTCCAACTTTGAATTTTCAGGGTTAATTGACAACTTAACCCATTAATACATAACCAAAATCAAATATAAATATGGAAATTAAGTTCTTAACATTATCAACATGTCAAGAAGTTAAAATAACAATTTCAACCTTAAAGCATGACTCAAAGTACATTGCTTTTTTTGGAAAAACAAAGTACATTTCTAAAAGAGAAAACATCTTTAAGGCTTGAGTTTCCTCCACCATTAAGCCTCATTAGAAGAATTTTAGGGACTAGTTTGAAGACCTTTGGATCGCTCAAAACATGGTCTATTTATAGAAAATTACCCACTTTAATCGAGATAGCAAAAACATGAATTTTATTAATCAACAATGAAGATACTATCCCCAAAACTTGGAGTAATTCAAGGACATGAACAATAGCATTCTTGAGAATGTTCATAGAAAAATTCTGACAGAAACAAACTATGAAAATACACCCAATAAAGCTAGAATTATATCAGATGAACATTCAATGATTGTAAGGAGATGAAGGTGTGATCAATAACATCAAAAAGAAAGAAATTGGCAAGATAATCAACCAATTCGTCATTAATTGGAAAAGAATTGACATGATAGGAAACCAAAGACTTACAATGGAGGAGTGATTGATCCAAACATTTCAATGGCACAAAGGCTTTTCTATGATCTCTTCTACCCCTTGAACAATCGATTCAACTCTTCCCTTACACACAATCGCTGCTTCTTCTCAACCCAAGCCACACGTTTTTTTTCTCTTCATACGATCAAGCGACGCACACTAGAGAATTAGGATGCGTGAGTTTTTTTAATAGAGATGAATGACCGCAAATAGGAACGGACATTGGGAGGTGGATGGATCCTCCTCCTTGGGAGTTATACCATAATTTTACCTATTGATCCCTCACATGTCAAATTTTAAACCCTTTCCAACTTAACCCAAGAACATTGACAAATTTAGTTTCACTAAATGATACCTTGACCCTCTAATCATACTAAGCCTTTATATTTTTTTATGATTAGAATTATCCTAAGTACCCTGACTATTAAACTCTTAAGTATAAGTTAAAACCCTTTTATTTTAAGTTTTGACAATTAATAATCATAGAAACTATACACAATAATGAAAATTAGTACTCAAGTAGCGGAAACAAACCTTGTTGATGGATGGAAAGTTTTTTGGATCGTTAAAATCCTCCTCTCCTCAAGTGGATTTCGTCCCGGAATCACGAACCAAAACAAACAAATGTGGGTAATGAGCCCTCGTTTCATCCTCAAGCTCCCATGCAATGTCTATGCCATGCTTGTTCTTCTAAAGAATCTTCACAAGTTTCACCCTCTTCTTTCGTATGTACTTTGTCTCACGTTCCAGTATAGATGTTGGTGCTTCAACCAACCGCTTTTATTCATCGATCTGTAGCTTGTCCAATGGTAGTGTGTTGGGTTTCTCCTCTAAGAACTTCGTCAGGTAGCACACGTGAAATACATCTTGAATTCCCGCTAACTCAGGTGGTAGCTCCAACCTGTATGCACGATACCCTACTCGCTCTAACACCGCAATTGGACCAATGAAACATGGTACTAACTTACCCTTCTTTCTTAAACAAGTAATCCCCTTCTAAGGTGAGACTTTCAACATCACTTTCTCGCCCACCTCAAAAGTGTTCGGTCGGTGCTTCTTGTCTGAATACTTATTTTGACGTTCACGAGCCACTCATCAACGTTCGTGTGTTATATTCACTTTATACTCAGTAATCTGCATGATTTTTAGAAGTTGCAAACTAATTTTCTCCTGGATCCAACCAGCAAGTAGGTGTTCTTGTAAACAAATTCCACCAAGGTTAAATGAGTATCCTAATAAAATCCATACTCGATAACACTTGCGCGTAACATATCCTCGATAGTCTGAATAGTCCTTTCGCTTTGCCCGTCAATATGAGAGTGATAAGTTGTACTCAAATGCACCCTCATACCCAGCTCCTCCTATAGTTTCTACCAAAATCTCGACATAAAAAAGACTGTCACAGTAAAAAAATAATGGATAATGGTACACCATGCCTCATGACGATATTATATCATTTCATCAAGAGGTTTTAGGAAGCTTTGTGACAAAATCCATTGTAATTTTATCATATTTCCACTTTGAAATATATGGCTTCTGCAACGCACCATAAGGCTTCTGGTAGTCAGCTGTGACTAAAGCACATGTCACACACTCAGTTACATATTTTGTTATTTCCCTCTTCATACGTGGAAACCAATAATTGGCTTTCAGGTCTCGATACATCTTTGTTTCTCCCGGATTTATACGTCTCATAGAAATGTATCATGCACACCACCCACCTTGGGGACCCATAGTCACCCCGAAAGGTCTTACATCCCCGATCATCATTTACCAATAAGGCTTGCTGCTTAACCATAACCTCTTCGTTCACATGCTCTTCATTCATACCCTCCACTTCAGCAGCTCAAAAATGCCTGGAACTATTACCACCCCATATATTTAAGGTGAAAAGCCCCTCTAGGTTCCTTACGAATTAAATCATTAACCACCACATTTTCTTGCCCAGAGTGGTAACTAATCTTACAGTCATAATCAGCTTATAACTCCACCCAACACCGCTGTCTCATATTCAGTTAGTTCTGATTTTTTATGTGTTGCAAGCTCTTATGATCAGTATATAGGGTACAATTCGTACCATACAAATAGCGATGCCATAAGTCAAGTGCTAATACAACTGCTGCTAACTCCAAGTCATGTATCGAGTTGTTCATTTCAACACTCTTCAACTGTCGGGAAGCAAAAGCAATCACCTTTACTCTCTACATCAACACATATCCCATTCCATAGTATGATGCATCAATGTAAACAAAAAATGTACTCATTCCCCTCTGGTAGTGAAAGAATAGGAGTCTCACACAAAAGACTCTTCAGGGTCTAAAATCCCTCCTCCTACTTGTCGGTCCACACAAATGGCTATACTTTCCTCGACAATTTGGTCAGAGGACCCGCCATCTTGGAGAAATTACTGATGTACCTCAGACAATAACCTGCTAAACCTATGAAACTCTGAATTTCAGCAGGAGTCTTCGGTACTGGCCACTTTTTAACCGCTTCTCTTTTAGCTGAGTCCACCTTGATCCCCTCTAACCTGACTATGTGTCGAAGGAACTAGATCTCCCTCAACCAAAACTTGTACTTTGAAAATTTCGCATACAATTTCTCCCTCCAAACTATGTCTAGAACTTCTCGTAAGTGCCTCTGATCATCTTCGGCACTCTTAGAATACACTAATATGTCATTGATGAAAACAATGACCGACGTATCCAGATGTGCATAAACTATACCTATTTAGCTTTAAATTTATAAAGCTAACTACTTTGCTAAATTATGCACTTATAGGCAGTGTACCTAGACAAATTATAGAATAGCTTGGGTAAGTTGGGTGTAGAGCACAGGGAACGGTATTTAATTAATAAAATAACTACTAAAAGCTAAACTAATAAAAACAACTAAAAGTCAGGGTTTTATCTGATTTTACAAGTTTAGAAAAAATTAAATTAAATTACCTAATTAATGAATATAAAGACGATTTAAAACCAAGAATAAAAGATACTCTGGTTTAGCTTCGAATCCCTCATTTTTCCTATGGTTGATTTCAAGACAATGGATTAATTCTGTTAGTTACCAAATATAAGTTACTAGTCATCATTTTCATACTAACTAGAATAAGTCAATTTAACAACTTTAACCCCAATGACCATGAAAGTTAAGGACACTAAATTGATTTTAAAGTTAAATTGGACTCTGAATGATAGAATCTACAGACTAATATTATTTGGTCAAGTCTAGTAATCAAGAAAATATTATGATCAAATACCACTCTCTAACACAGTTAAGCAACTAACTTATCATCTATACTATGATATGACTAGTCACTAGCTCTAGCAATTTGATGATCATAAACAACTAGGTAAATCAAGTTCAGGCAATTAACTGCAGTTTAACTACAGAATCTTGATACAAGGCAACAAATATAGCAACTTTAACAAGATAGGTTTATATTTATCAAACAATATTTAAAGCAAAAACCAACTTCATCAATCCATCAAACAGGAAATCAACACGTAGTAATCAAGAGCTCATCTAATCCCAACGAAAGCAAGGGTTTTTAGCCCATAATCACAGCTAAAAAACAGAGAGACAAAAGGTAAACCAAGCTAAACATCATTAAACTAAGCAAACTAAATGTGTAGATGTGAATCCTTGCTTCAATCTCTTTATCCTTTGATCTCTAGTTGAATTCTTCTCTCCAAGGGTTCTTGGAAGGGGTTTTCATCATAAATAATCGCAGTCCTAAGGACTTTACCCTATGGAATCGACCTAATGTCCAAAATATTTATAATTACCAAAATCTGGTCAACACATCGTGGTTGACAGCCACCACTTCGTGGTCCTCAAGTTTATCCCATATTCTCCAAGTCAATGTCAAGAATCGCGAAGATTCCAGTGACCATGTTGTGGTGGTGATCACCATGTCATGGTCGTTGGGAATCATAATTTTCTCAAAACACGAAAGTTGTCCGAAGTCTTGTCGAGTTTTCAGATCATTTTGAATCACATCAATCGAAGTTACGAGTCATGATATATGGTTAAAATCCTGACGAGGGGTCATGCTATCCATCAACATCCTTTTTGTGTCTTCTTCTTGCCTAAGCTCGCATTTTCCTACTTCCTGCTCCTCGTTAACTTCCTTTTCATCCCGTGAATGTCTTTGCTACTACAAAACATATTTCAACCATAATAAGTACCATTTGTTCCAAAATAATCATAATTGTATCTAAAATTATTAAGATAATGTACTAAATATATAACTAAATATGCACATATAACACCCGATTCATCAGGTCCATAAACAGCGTCGGAGCATTCATCAGTTCGAAGGGAATCACTAAGAACTCATAATTTCCATACCGTGTCCTAGATGTCATCTTGGGTATGTCATGCTCACTAACTCGTACCTGATGATATCCTGATCACAAATCAATCTTCGAAAAATGAGTAGGACCCTACAATTGGTCGAAAAGATCATCAATCCTTGGGAGTGGATACTTATTTCTTCATGGTAACCTTGTTCAACTTGCAATAACCGATGCACATCCTCAAAGTACTATCATTCTTCTTTACAAAAGGACCGGTGCTCCCTAATTTTAGGAAATCGGTCGAGTGATCCCACATTCTAGAAGTTCCTAAAGCTGTGACATCATTTCTTTCATTTATGACGGAGCCAACCAGTAAGGTGCTTTAACTCTTGGGGTCACACCTGGAAAAAGATCAGTATGAAACTCTACTTGATATGATGGTGGTAAACCCAATAGGTCATCACTGAAAACATCCTCATATTCCATAACCACCTCCATATCAGAGAGACTCGTAGTCTTCTTAGGACTCTCCACCACATGAGCCAAGAAAACCATACAACCCCTTGTGATACACGTTCATACCTTCATCACTGAGATAAGGGGAAGACACCCTAACCAATTCTCCCCATGAATATAGACAGGATCCCCTCCAAAACTCGGAATATGAATGTGCTTATCAGCGCAGAGAATCTCAGCTCGATTGACAGACAACCAATCTATGCTAATGATGATGTCGAATGACTTTATCTCGATTAGAATCAAAGTCATGGGAAAAGTGCGTCCGAAAAGAAATATAGAACACCCATCAAACTTCTCGCCCACAGGGACAAAATTTCTTACCGCGATCTTAATGTCCAACATATAACCCAGAGAGCTCTGAGCACAAAAAATAGGAGATACAAAATATTTACTAGCACTAGCATCAAATAGTACTCTAACAGGCATATAATTCACAATGTAAGTTCCGAGAATAACCGCATAGTCGCGTCTGGCCTCCTCGGATGTCATATTGAAGGCTCAAGTTTACACTTTTGGTGCATCAGTCTTCTTCCCACAGCCACTAGCATAAACCTTCGTATTCGTACACTGACCACTTAAATGACTCGTCTGCCTACATATCTATAAAATCTACTCATTCTTGCAGTCCGCCTGCTTCTCGCCCATCTTTCCACATCGTCTACATCTCATAGTAGTGTAACTGCATGGTCCCTTGTGGCCAGAATGACATTTTGTGCAATAATTCAGCTTGTCAGTCCTCTTGCTCTGGTAACCCTCCTTCTTCTTCTTCGAGGATTAAGACAAACCCTCCCATTTCCTTTTCTCGCCTCATTTTTCTAAGGTTCTATCACAAACCGTGATATCTTTCTCAATCATACGTGCCTCATCCATAGCTTCAATCAAAGTAGCTTTGACCTAACCATAGCTCGGTACTCATACGGTAACCCCCTAACATAGTGTCATATAGTCTTCTCTCCAGTAGAGCAATAATTTGTGTCGCATTGCAACTTCTCAGTGAATGTTGTGTTGTATTGGGATATAGTCATATCTCCCATCATTAGTGCAAAGAAATCCATTTCAGTTTCCTGTTTGCGGCCTTCACTATAGAACCGTTCTTCTACCTTCTTGTTGAATATTAGCCATGTCAAAGCATCTTGTGCAACATCATTAAGTCTCATGCCATTCGTATCCCACCATCGTAACGCCTTATCCTCGAACATCCTCACAACATATTTAACCTTCTAGTGCTCAGTAAAGGCACCCAATCGAAAGGTTTGTTCCATCTTCATTATCCAGTTGAAGCACTCCAAAGCTTTCTTAGACCCAAGATACTTCGGTTGCTTGTAATCAATGAACTACTTGAAGGTACTGCCTTGGGGTGGCCTGCACCCCCCTCCAAACAACTCCCTCTTAATTGGCTTCCTCACAACGAACTCCCTGGGCACCGAGCGACTGTCGACAACCTCCTCAAAAACTACACGTATAGAATCAACTTTCGTAGTTAGTAGTCCAGCGATCCACATTTTTTGTTGAAACTGAGAAATCTAGGCATCCCTAGCCTCCATCTCCTCGTCACGTCTCCACAATTGTTCCTCTAGGTCGACAATGATGGTAGCACTCCCTACACTACGCTCGCTCTGTGCTAGCTGGTCGGACTCACTACGAGTCTGCTGAATCTATGATTGATGGTCATTCGTTGGGGTCTAGAAGATAAGATGAATACGCCCCCTTGCACATTCTGTTTATCGTCTGCTCTGCCCGATTCGTTGTTTGCATGTGTTGCAGATATTTTCCTGAATACAATAATTTTTTTATTTATTTCACAAAATTAAGGAAGGTACGACAAATAAGATCTAGACAACTATCCTAAATATCTCAACACACACCCTCCGCCTTTAAGATCCTAAAGAACATAATTGAGCTAATGTATACTATGAGTCTGAACACCGACCATTGTATTCAGTTCACTTACAGCATGGCTCGGATACCAACTTATAACATCGTGATTTCTCGCCCAATTTTTTATTTTAAAAGACATCAATTAACAGAAAAATGTAAAGGAAGTCTCTTTACTAGTTTATTTAAATAAACTCACCCTAATATTAAAACAACCACTTTCAAAAGTTCCTAATTCATCAAACCCAAATAATCAAGTCTTGAAAACCAAAATAGATAAAAAAAAATCAACGGCTATTGAAAGTGGTATCATCAATGATAATAAACTAATATAACTACCCCAAAATATCCCTATCCTCGCCAAGGCCTTATATCATGCTACATGTTCCAATACAAGGAAAATAACAAGCAAAGAAACAACTCTCAGCATAAGCTAAGTGAGTCAATGATAGTACAGTGTCTTGGAACACACATATCCCGAATGGGTCAAACAACAGCATCGTTACATGTAAACAAAACTTACATAGCATAACATGTCATCATATACATCACATAATTCTGCTCATCTATTTCTTTTCTTCTTTTAGAGCTATTACAATTACTTACTCTTCTTTATTCATCTTTGTAACTAATTACTAATCCATTCACTATAATATTATGAACTAATATTAACCTTCTTTTTCATCTTTAATAATTACCCTCTACTAGCGAACTTTTTAATTATTACAATAATACTTGCTATTTATGGGTCTATTTATTCGCCAGAAACCCCAAGGCATGTATCCCATTTGCTACTAACATGACCTACACGACCCAATGCACTAACTGAGGCGCGAATCTCAACCATAACATCGCTCTCAGTTTGTCGTTCGCTACTCTGACGTTGCATGTACATGTACATGCATTGTCGTTAAGGATTGGTACGAGCGTTTCCAATTCCACTATGTTACACATCCCATATCCCACGTGATGTTTGCGCTGGCCCCACCGCTTTTTCAACATCACTCCATTCCGCCCACCGCAACGACCATGTCCCAAGTGATCCTCTAGAAAACCACTCGACCTCTCCTTTGGCTTAAGCTCTTGTCCTATAGGTATATTTCAACCCACTAGGCCATCAACGAATGCGAATAACATGTCCCAAGTGATTCTCTAGAAAAACATATGCCTAGGTTGCCACCCTTCTCCCCACTAGTGTATTACCCCTTTTTAATTCATTAATTATTAATTAATATTTGAAGGAATTACACATATGACCTCTTTATGCAATATACATATTTATAATTATCTTTTTCTAGCATACTACTTCACAAGTTCTTCTCATGTAAACCTAGAAACTATTAATTACAAGTTATAATATTTTATATCACATCTAATTTCCATGCACATATCATCATTATGGATATCACTTCACTAGAATAATTTTCCCTAAATCGTCACATAAAAATATTTCTAAGAAATCATGGCATGCACACATCACATAAAATCAACATATGGTCCTCTTTCTATCATGGACCTAACATACCTCTCATATCAAAAGAATAAGAGTGAATCATGTAAGCATCCCAAATTCTCATACATAAGGAAGAATAATAACCAATAACATATCACACAGTTGGGATACATGCAACCTAAAAGCCTAGGTTCATTCCAATCCATCTAAGATATGGAATTCCCTAACAAAGTACTTAAAACCACACGTATTAACTCACATTTTTCAAAAACGCGTCCTCTCTACACTTCAAATGTTGTAGGAAATGAGGTATCAAACCTTACCCAATTAAAGAAAAAATAAACAGGTTACTAGAAGCTTTAAAGAAAAAAGAATAAAAATTTACTACCCAAAACATGCTAACTAGTTATTAGGCCAAATTCTTAGATTTTGTCCTGAAACAGCAGCCTGTTCAAGGCCACTTTATCACCATTTAACCCTATAAAATTTAAATTTTTTCTTAATATTATAGTGTTTTAGAATCTTAGCTTTTTTGAAATTTCTCGCACAATTCCATACGGTTTTTATAGAATTTTCTATGAATTTTGCAAAACTGCATATTCGTGCAGCTAATTTCTCACTAGTTAGTGAAAAAGAGGATTTTCACCTTGGTTAGAGACAACATCAGGTCTTGGAAAAAAAGCATTGACAAACTAGACTCAAAATGCATACTTCAGAGTTTACGGATCCCTAATCCGACTCTTGATGAGTTTTCTAGATTTTTTTTAAAAACTAGGATAAAATGGGAATTTTCTTGCTTTGAATTTTAAAGGTTAATTGACAACTTAATCTATTAAGCCGTAACCAAAATCAATTATAAAGACGAAAATTGAGTTCTTAATAGTAGCAACAAGTCAGGAAGCTAAAATATCAATTTCAACCTCAAAGCATGACTTAGTTTACATTGATTTTATGGGAAAAACAAAGTACAATGCCAAAAGAGAAAACATCATTATGGCTTAAGTTTCCACCACAATTAAGCCTCATTAAAAGAATTTTATGGATTGTTTTCAAGACATTTTGGATGCTTCAAAAAATGGTCTTTCTACATAAAATTACCCACTTGAATCAGGATAGCAATAACATGAATTTTATCAATAAAAAAAGAAGACAATGTCCCCAAAACTTGGAGCAATTCAACGACATGAACAATAGGATTCTTGAGAATGTTCATAGGAAAATTTTGAATGCAACAAACTATCAAAATAAACCCAATAAAGGGAAAATTTGATGACAGAAACATTTAAAGGTTGTAAGGAGATCAATGTGTGATCAATAACATCAAAAAGAAAGAAATTAGCAAGATAATCAACCAATTCTTCATCAATTGGAAGGGAATTGACATGATAGGAAACCAAAGACTTATAATGGAGGATTGATTAACTCAAACACTTCAATGGAGAAAGGCATGTCGATTATCTTTTCTCCCCCTTGAACGATCGATTCTACTCTTCCCTTACACATAATCGTTGATTCTTCTCTACCGAAGTCGCGCGTTTTTTTCTCTTCTTGTGATCAAGCGGCGCACACTAGAGCATTAGGATGCATTCGTTTTTTTAATAGGGATGAGTGACCACAAACGAGAAAGGATATAGGGAGGAGGATCGATCTTCCTCCTTGGGAGTTTTACCATAATTTTACCTATTGGTCCCTCATATTTCAAATTTTAAACCCTTTTAAACTTAACCGTAGAACCTCAACAAATTTAGTCTCACTAAATCATACCTTGACACTTCTCATCATAATAAGCCTTTATATTTTTTATGATTTGAATTATCCTAAGTACCCCAACCATTAAATTCTTAAGTATAAATTAAAACCCGTTTATTTTTATTTATGAAAATTACAAATCATAAACACTAAAAATAATAACGAAAATTAATACTCAAGTAATGGAAACCAACCTTGTTAACGGATGGAAATTTTTTTGAGTCGTTACCTGAGTGTTATTTGAAAATTTCAGATTCTCTTATGCTTGGTAATGTTAGACATGGATGTTAAGAACCAGATAGTTGTGTTATTTGGTTGGCTTGGAAATTCGAGTGGTTTTGAGGTCATCAGAATTTAGCCATATCCAAGTGGGGGAGAACTGCTTGGGTTAGATGGAAATACTTCCAAGCACAGTTCAAACCGGAGTTTCATATTCAAGGACAGGAGGTAGCTTCTTCTGGTTGTTGTCCGAATTGAAGTTTATGCAAAAAATAATATTCATCAGCCAGCTGTAATCGGGGAAGCAGCTGTTGAAGACTCTAGGTTATTCTTCTGAAGGATTGAAGCATCGGCATCGACACAAGTTTAGGTTAGTGTTGTGTGAGGGCGTATCTTCTTATTCTTGTTTGATTAAGACTTTGGGGTTCGAAACACTACCCGAACGCCTGATGGTGTCTAGTTGGCTAGGGTCCAACTAGTGTTAGTTTGGCGTGGTATTCTTGTAGATTGTTGGCAACATTATGCGGGGAACCCATAGTAATCCCAGGAGTGTTGTAAGACTACTATTTGGCCCATAGCATTCACTTGGATGAAATAGGTCGTTGCAAGGTTGTTTGTAAGACTATAGGAGGGCCACATCATTTATATGGTTGAAGTAGGCCTGTCGTTTTTTGTATTTTGGTTTATTCTCTGTCCCTTGCTTGGACTTAAGGCATGTTAGAGTCGTGTTGATGTATAAGCTAGGATAGCCTTTGTCTATCAGACTATTGTTTAGAATATTTTTGTGCGGTTGTATGTGGACGACATGGGCTGGGAAGATCTTTGTCAAATCGAGTTTGCAAATTTTCGGTCAGCTGGATTGATGTTTAGGTTAGTGTAGTTTTCAATTTTTAGGGCTCATGTTTGGATTCGCCTTTGTATTTGAGTGTGAAGTTGTCAGCATCGTCGGTTGGTTAGGGAGTCTGCATTCTAGTTATCGTTAAGGCGGTGGGAGGAAGGAGAGGTCTCGGTAGGACCAAGTTTATGAGCTTTTGGACAACATGGGTGATGTATGGGGTGGCTATCTCAACCTGGGAGTCAGACATGACTTTAGAATCTTCAACGTATTCATTCTTCTCGTTGTGGGTTAGTGGGATACGTGTTATTGTCCGTCCTTCATCGCGTCACATATTTCTATTTCAAGATTGTTACAGAATTAGTGTCAGGTAGTAATCGTCTACTTGAGGTGTCATCTTAGTGCTGCATTGGATGCGATTTCAGCCTCTGATAGTTTTCGCTTAGATTTGGAAGACGCGACTGGTTTTGGAAATCCTTGTGATTATAGACGAAGTTTTAGGCATTCAGTGTGGCTCTGGCTCATGTAAGAAGTAAATGGACTTGCAAGAACCCTCAATGGTTTCGAAGGGTGTATTAAGAGTAATCTGTTCTAACACCCATTTTCCAGAATGGATCAACTAAGCACTTAATAGGATCAAAGAGCGGGTGTACTCATAATAATCCCTTCGATTACTACCATTAAAGTGGAGTTTCTTATGTCCCTGTTATTTCACGATATTTATCCTATTATAAAAGATTTGTAACCAGTAATGATAAATCCAAACTCATAGTTATGATCAATGTTAGGTATTTGTTACATAGTGATTTATCCTAAGGATACAACCAAGTTTTCTGTTTCGACCCAGTCCCTCGTTATGAATCCTAAAAATGGTACTATATCCTTTCATTGTATGCCAATTCGGTCGGTCAGTGTGCTCACCATAATCCATTCGATTACTACTTTATAGTTTCCACCAATGTTTGTTAAAATCTATGACTTCTTGAATGTTAATTTCTAAGACACAATTCCCACTTGTGTCATATATTAATGGTAGTTATTTGGTTGGCTCGTTGTTTTCTTCTTCGACTAAAGTATTGAATTTTAGTGATCACCATTTCTTGATGGTTTATTGGTTTGCAGGATGTGGCTATTTGAAAAACCACAAAATTCCCAATTCATAGGATTCCAAAATATTGGGAGTCGCACCCCCGGCCGGTGGCGGAAATGCTAGTCGGTGTGACGACATCACTGATCACATTCATTTGCATAAATATAACAATACAACCAATAAAGAAGGATAAGAAGACAACCTTTGTAGTCTTAGAATCCTCAAGGGGAGGCTTGGAAGTTATAGAAGAATGTAAGAACCTTTGAGACACCATCAATAATCCAGCTTGATGATGATGCTAGTCTTTAAACTCTTATACTCTTAAGATTAAAGTTTAGATCCAAATATGAACTTCAAAAGAAAAAAATGCAAGTACGATTCAAGTAAATGAAATAAAAACTAGAGAGAATGAGCAAGCGAGAGAGGGCTACCGTTCTGGCATGCAAAAAATGAACCCAAATAAAATCATTCATTTTATGGTCTTAAAGCAAAGATAATACCCATAACATTTTAGCACTTTAAGACCTACCATGTACATAATGTTCCCCCTACCATTAAGCCATGCCTTACTTTCTATTATATTAATCAAATGAGCATAACTAGTCTATCTAGTTAGAGGATTTATAAAAGAAAGTCAAAGTTTTATAAATTTCATAAACTCTCTTATAAAAAATAAAACTTAAATTTTGTGATAAAGACAAAAGGTCTTTCTAGTCCAAAAACATGTACATTACTTAATAAATCATACCATGTGATATATTATGTTACTTGCTAATGAACATTATTATTTCCATGAAATAAGTAATTTCCAATTAACTATAAGAGTTTATTGAAGATTTATTAAAATCAGTTTCTAATAAATAATCATTGTATCAACTTGTTGTTAGTGTTGATGAGTTTTGTTGAATAAAATAAATAGTTTTTCACAAAAAACCGGCAACGGAAGCTTTAAAATTTCTTACAAATTTCGAGTGTGACAACAACACAAACCATCAAGGATCCTTTTAAAGAGGTTAGAATGATATTACAACAACCATAGGGTGTTTAGAAATAACAATCTTTGTAGGCTTTGGACCCTCTTGGATTTGGAGTGTTGAAGAAGATGGCAAGAACAAGAAGCTTGATCTTCTCTACAAGTAATCCACCAACAAGAATAAGGTACCGAAATTGCTAGATTTATTCTTGTACAACTTTGTGCTTTAAGCCTTAAGTGCTTAATTAATTAAGCACTAGAAGGAAGACACAAAGTAAACACTAAAAGAAAGTAATGTCTTCAAAAGAGGAAAGAGCTTCAAGCTCATAGATGCTCACGGTTTTGAGAGAAAGGAAGAAGAAGTTTTTAGACCAAAAAACTAGCAACTTCTCCCTGTAAGAGACCCTCTATTTATAAGCCCATCCAAGCATGGCCTCTTGAATATAATATTCAAAAGTATGGGCTATAAAAGAGAGGCATGGGGAACAAGATGATGGAGGTTGACAAGCAACCTCCATTCCTTTACATATTTCGGCCATAGGCCCTATATTTCAACCATGGTAGAGTAAGCCTTTGATTTAATCATGGTTAACCAAAGTGTCCAAAACTTTGTACATGACTTATTATATGATACCTTATCATATAAAGACTATTTTTTTTACTTCTTATAATATTGTCATTAATTCCAACTGTTTCATTGGCTATTATTAGCTTATAACCCATGTATAGCAACCAATGTAAGTAGGAACCACAATATAGTACCTTTAATAAAACACGGTTATAAAACTAATTGTGAATGTAGCCATGCAAAATCATAAACAAGTGAAACCCCATGTATGATTGTCTTTGAGACCAATTCAAATCATAAAGAGATTCCTTCAATAAACGTACATGATCCTTCATAAAATCAAGGAACACTTCTGATTGGGACATGTAAATCTTCTTATCTAAACTCTCACGAAGAAATGAAATTTTCACATCAAGTTGCTTACGCTCTAGATCTATTGTGGCCGGAAGATGATGTGATTTTAGTTTCTGATAAGGAAGAGAACGTGGTCACTCCTAGTGCTATTGTGGCCGAAGAACATAATTTACAATCTGTACGGGTTGATAGTAACTACAGTGAAGGAACAATGGAGGTTATGACTGAAACTGAAGAAGGAGAAGATGATTCTTTTGAAAATATTTATTTATCGGGATTTGACAAAGATGATATTCCTTTGAATTTCGGAGTCAATGACAACCCTTTGCCAAATGATGAATTCGACAATTTTTTTTTAAAAAACTTAAAAGAAACTCTAATCAAAATGCTAGATTACGGTTGAAAAACTTTTGACCGTAAACACAGTTTACGGTCGAGAATACGGTTGTGAATACGGTTGAGAATACGGTTGATGAAGATTGTCTGTATACGGTTTCTAAAGATTGGCTGTATACGGTTTCTGAAGATTGGTTGTATACGGTTTTCTGAAGATCTTGAGATTACGGTTGAAGTAGAGTTCACGGTTGTAACTAATTTGACTGTAAACACCCAGATTTCGACAATAACACAAATTCCAAATCTAAATTGATTCCCCACGCTATGAAAACACTAAACCAAACTTCAAATGCAAACGAACACACACCTATTGAGATCGTAAACGTGAAAAGAAGTGAGTTGACACCGGTTTGAGCTCTGATACCAATTGTTAGGTCCTCAATACAAGGATCTTAACCAGTGATCAATCAAACAATCAAATAAAATAAGAGATGAGTAGAAGAAGAATAATGATCAAGCTTGCACACGTTGATAACTAAAAAACGTCAGGTATAACTTGATGACCGTAAACTCAACTGACTGACAGACTGACAACCTGACAACAACCACTCTGACAGACTCTGACAAGATATATATATAAGAAGACAAACCGTAAACCTGATTATGGTCAGGCAGACCGTAAACAGGTTTACGGTCACAACAAACCGTAAACACACAATAAGACCTATAATAACCACAAAAGCCTATATCATCAACACATTCAATTGCCTAGCCCAAACCACAAAATAAGACCTTTCAATCTCCCCCTTGGTTTGGGACTAGCTTGACTTAGTCCTTGTCAACAAGAAGAACATCTGATTTTCCCATCGCCCCATTCCACATCCTTTTATTGATGATATCAGCAACCATGGAGGTATATTCTTTAGCAGCTGGCTCAAAAATGTCTTCTGCAACCTTGATATGATGAAGGTTCAACTGATGAATATCCCATCTTCCAAATTGAAGCAGATCTCTTTTGTCATACAATCGAATGCATCCATCTTGATGTTTTATGACTGTAGAGGCTTTAGTTTAATCAAAAACCCAGTAGAGCATGGACTTCAATGATCCATCTGGATAATTCTGAAGCATAGGAATCTGTTTTACTTGACTGGTAGCAGGCCACATCACATTTTGAATAGGAAGTTTATTTTTGGGATCAAGTACACTTGGGTATAGTTTGATGATTGACTCTGCAGTCTTCATTGAAGGAAAACCCTTTTTCACTTGATCTTCCAAAAAGAGCTTGAATTGTGTTGCCTTGGGATTTTGTGAAGGATTTTCAAAAGGAGCTTTTGATAATTCTGTAAGATCAACCCTGGTCCAGGAATGGAAATCATGAACATCTTTATAGTATTCTGTGTTGCCACTCTTACGTCTCACGAGCCACATGTCTAGCGTATCATGAAAGCCCCATGAGACGATTCCTGACCTATCACCATATGTGTCTCTAAAACGGTTTTCTTGAAGGTCTGTGACGGTGATTTTTGGCTGATCTCCAGGAGCATTTTGATATGAGCTCTTTATAAATAGGAGTTGACCTTTCTCAGCTGCTTTGGTCAATTTGGCGCGTTTCAGGGCTGCGACATTTGGAGCTTGAGCTGGTTCTTTTTCAAAACGGTCCACAATTCGAGATGTTTGAACAGGTGGTGGCACAACCGGGGGAGCTTGGGAAGGCAGATACATCCTTGACTCATCAACAGATGATTTGAACTTATCTCCAAGTTCCTCTTCCAACTTCTTCTTCAGATCAAAGAAGCTGGCAGTGAGGAGGCCAAAGTGAGTCTGAAGATCAGTGATCTGATTTGTCTTTAGAGTCTTGTCCTCTTCAAGATCAGTAACTTGAATTTTGAGCTTGGTATTCTCAGTCATAAGATCAGCTACCCGAATGTCAAGCTCAATATTTTTCTGATTCAGCACATTTATTTCCTTTTGAAGTTCAAGGATAATGGGATTATCTTCTCCAGAGTGGCCTTCCCCAATAGAAATTCCTTTAGCTCGGGGAGAAGGCAATGAGCTTTGTTCTTTAGCCAAATGCATAGCAAGCCTCACAGAGGCAGCATCATGTTCAGGACTAGGAGGAGATGATCTCAGACCGGCTGATGAACCGCCAATTTCATGAATTGAGCTTGGGCCTTCTTGTGTTGGAACAGATGATGCAGAGACAAAAGTAGTTGAAAGAGGAATCACAGGTGCTTGAGCTTGTTCAGGATTGAGCACTCCTGGCCTTGGATCATGTCTTCTTCTTTTCGATGGAGGCTGGGAGGTCAGAGTCGTCAGTGGATCACTCACGAGAGGCTCAGTGGTAGGAACAATATTATCAAGGGGAGGAATCCCTGATGATGCATCCATTGGAATTGAAGTATCGGCCATCTGGATGGAAGTAGGAGGCATCGTCTCTCGATCATCTTCTTTCTCCCTTATCTCTGTTGTTTGATGAACAACATCATCGATATTGTCGAAAAAAAAAATTGTTTGGTTTAAAAAAAATGGAATCTCAAACTATATCTGCTCATCATGAATTGGATGCTATCATGGGTACCACCTCACACATTCCTAGATTGTTATCCGGTGAAGGTTTTCCTGAGTGGAAGTATCGCATTGAAAAATACATTAAGATGAAAGATTTCAAAATTTGGAGAAGCATTTTGAGAGGACCAATTCGCATCACCATAACACTTGAAGATGGAACTGTTACAGACAAGCAAGTTGAAAATTATACTGATGATGATTTTGAAAAAATTGAAGAACAAGAAAAGGCACTTGCCACTCTTACCATGGCTTTGTCTCCAGAAATTGCACAGGGTTTTCATGAATACACTTCTGCAAAAGCGTTATGGGAAGCGTTGATTGAAGTATATGAAGGGAATGAAGATATGAAGCAAAGTCGTCAAGACATGTTGAGACAAAAGTTCAACCTGTTCAATTATGTCTTGGGGGAATCTCTTGAAACTCAACTGCAAAGGTTCATCACTCTCACCACTGAGATGAGTTATGTTGGTGTTCTGGTTACAAAATCCGAAATCAACAAGAAATTGCTGAATTCGTTGCCAAAATCTTGGGATATGAATGTATCTGTAATAAAGAAGACTAAGGATTTGAATCAGTTGAGCCTAGCTGAGACAATGGCGATAATTAAAGCTTGTGATCTAGATGACAAGCAGATAGAAATTAATCACGTTAATTCATATTCTTCTGCTAATCTTGGCACTCAATCCTACAATGCCTTTTCGTCCTTCACTACTCCTCAAGTTCAGACCTTCCCTGCTCATCCGACCACATCATATGTCATTCCATCTGTGCAAAACGTTCAAGTTTCTCAAACTCCAACTTCTTTTCAACAAGCTGGTTCATCTTCAATTGCATTTGTTCAGACTCCTGGAAATACTTCTCAAGCACCGACATCTAAAGAAAATGATGAAAATCTGGCCTTTGCTACTGGACTTGCGAATTGTTATAATGCTTTTGTAGCTAGAGAACTTTCTCCTCAGTTGTCGTTTGCTGATATGGATCAAATTCATCCAGAAGATGTTGAAGAAATGGATATCACGTGGCAAATGGAAATGGCAGTATTTAGAGCAAAACAGTTTGCAAAGAAAACCGGAATGAACAACTGGGGAGTGAATTCTGATAAGAATGTGGGATTTAATAAGGGAAAGTTGCGGTGCTATAACTGTCATGAACCTGGACATTTTGCCAAAGAATGCCCAAACCAGATAGAAGAGAAAATACTGAACGAACTCTGGTGTCAGTAAACAACAACAGGGGATCTACTGTCAACAATCAGACAGCAAATCTTGCTATGGTGACTCAATCATTTGATTGGGAAGATCAAATTCAAGCCCTGAACATTTCAGGACCTGAAAATGCTCATCTTACCCAGATCAATGATGGTGTGGAAGAAGAAGCTGAAATGGATCCTGAGGCAGAAATGATGAATCTTCTATTTGCATTCATGGTTCAGTCCACACCAGAGTCTACTAAACCAGAGGTCAGTGAAATAGGTTGCTCTCAATCTTGTATTAAAACTGTTCAATTTTTACATGACAAAATTGAGATAATTAAGAGAGAGAATGAGGACCTTAAGTATGAAGGTTATACCCTCAGGAAAAGTCAGAAACCTCTGAAAACTCAATTAGAGAACAAAATAAAAGATTTCAAGAAATTGCAAGAAGATTACAGCAACAAGTGTGAGAATTATGATCATATTAAAAGAAAACTTGTTGCTATAACCGCTGAACTTGACACATTGAAAATCCATTTTGAAAATGCTGATTTTAACTTTAAAAAATTTGATGTGTCAAGCAAAAGGGTTGCAAAAATAATCGAGGAACAAATGCAGTGGAGGGACCAAAGATCAATAGGAATAGGATATGAGAGTTTCCCCCCTCCATTTAATCATTCATATTCTGTTACTCCTTTATCAAAAGAATAGATCGACAGAGAACCTTATATGGTTTATGGCAAACCTGCTGCTGAACAGGCTATAGGATCTAGTGTTAGGGTTTTGGATACTAACATTTCTACTTCAAGTGCAGATATGTCAGTAATCCAGGGGGAGCAAGAGGCTGAGAAGTTTGAGTCAAATAATTTGGTGTCTAAGTTTGGTGTTCAAATGTGTGATGAGTCTGTGTCAAATTCTAAAACTGATGACTTTGTTTGTGATGATGTGATGTCTCAGACTAATTGTGATGTTGTTTTTGAAAATTTTGCAAAATCTGATTCGAGTGCATCTACATCTTCTACATTTGCTACACAATCTAATACGTGCACTTGCAAATGTGGAAATGTTAGAAAAGATAATAAAAGCCTGAAATCTGATAAGAATGGTACCAAGTCTAGTAATAATAAGCCAATCTGCTTTAATTGTGGTACTTCAGGTCATATTGCTCGAAACTGTTTCAATCGAGCGTTTGTGCATTTCTTGTCCCCAAGAGGAGAGAACGAATCTCGTGGAAGGTCTTTAACTAGAAAGTCCTCGAGATCTCGTCCTCGAGATGATGAATGGAAGGCAAATAATAACACGAAAAGGGCAGTTTTTCATCCAAACAGACAGGTTTTTCAATATAAAGTAAAAAATAATTTACCGAAATCGAACAAAGCTAAGCCGAGATCGATTTCGTCAAAAGGAGGATCTGGATTTTCAACCAGTAATGGTCCAAACTCCAGATGCTCAAAGCAAAAAGAAAAGAAAAACATTTCAAAATCACCTGTGTCTTTTCAAAAACCTAAATTTCAATGGGTGCCCAAATCTGTTTCCAGCCAATCATCATCAACCTCTAAAAAGTGTTTTAAGTGAAAATTCAAAAACAAAAGTCTCAAAAGATAAACCTGTGATTGTCAAGGGTAAACCCAGGACTGCAATGACCTGGGTCCCCAAATCTCAATAATCCCGCTCATTTTGCAGGGACAGTTGCGGAGGAATGTCGTCAGACCTTGGTATGTGGACAACGACTGTTCCCGGCATATGACAGGAGACACCTCCCAATTGAACAACATTCAGACTTTTAATGGGGGTTTTGTTTCCTTTGCGGGAGGAGAAGGTGGTAAAATCACTCAAAAAGGAACCGTGTCTAATGGAGTGCTTAGTTTCGAGAACGTCAACTATGCTCCCGAGTTAAAACATAGCTTGTTGAGTGTTTCTCAGATATGCGACAAAGGTTATTCAACCCACTTCACTGATAAGGAATGTCTGATCTTAAAGCCTGGCATTGTCATCCCGGAAGAATGGATTCTTGTTAAATCAAAGCGAGATGGAAATGCCTACATAATTGACATGAATAGCAACGTCCCTGATCAAGTCACTTGCCTCTTTTCAAAGGTCTCCGAACAAAATGCTATGTTGTGACATCGAAGACTCGGGCATGCCAATGCAAAGAACCTGAATCGTCTTGCGAAAAACGAAATGGTCCGTGGTGTTCCAGTCAGATACTTCATAACTTTTGAGAAATGTGTGTCATGTGCTCAGGGTAAACATCATCGAAAACCACATCTGCCAAAACAGGTTAATTCAATTAGTCAAGTGCTCCAATTGTTGCACATGGACTTATTTGGTCCGGTCAATGTCCTAAGCATCAACAGAAATTCATACTGTCTGGTTGTGATAGATGATTTTTCGCGTTTTACGTGGGTCTTCTTATCCAACAAAGCTGGGATTGCTGATCTGTTCAAGAAGTTTATTGTGATGATTGAGAATCAAAAAAACCACCGGGTGAAGGCGCTACGAACTGATAATGGAACAGAATTCAAGAATGTTTTCTTGATCACTTTTGCGCAGAAAAGGGAATTGTACGTTAATATAGTTTCGTTCGCACACCCCAACAAAATGGTGTTGCTGAGCGAAGAAATCGAACGCTGCAAGACGCTGCAAGAACGATGCTCTGTGATTCCAAGCTTCCTGTCTTCTTTTGGGCTGAGGCGATCAACACTGCATGCTATGTTCAAAATCATGTCTTGATCAACAAAGCACAGATGAAGACTCTATATGAAATTTTATACGGACACAAACCATCAGTCAGCCACTTCCGCGTATTTGGTTGTCCTTGCACCCTTATTGCTGTCAAAAGAATTTTTCGGTATCTTAAAGGCAGCCCAAAATTGGGTCTTTGGTATCCGAAAAATTCTGAATTTGATTTATATGCTTTTGCTGACAGTAATTATGGAGGCTGTGAGCTTGACAGGAAATCAACTTTAGGAGGGTGTCAATTCCTTGGTGACCGGCTGGTGTCATGGTAGTGCAAGAAACAACACACTGTCTCAACTTCAACAGCAGAAGAGGAATATGTTGTTGCATCTGCTTGTTGCTCTCATGTCATATGGATCCAACATCAGCTGTTGGATTACGGTTTGAATTATCAAGAAACCCCTATTTTTTGTGACAATGAGGCTGCGATTCAGATTGCTAAAAATCCAGTCCAACATTCAAAAACCAAGCACATTGACATCAAAATTCATTTTATCAGAGATTGTTATGAGCGATCGCTCATTCGGCTAGAACAGTTTCACACTGCTAATAATGTGGCGGATCTGTTCACAAAGCCGTTTAACAAAGCTCGATTTGATGTGCTTGTAGGATTTTTGAAAATGATTCGTTTTGAGGATTAAATTTTGTTAGGTTAGTTTAAATTTGTGCATGCTATTTTCATTCTCACCCATCCACAAATTTAGGGGGAGAAATAAACAAAAAAACCAAACAAAAATTTTAAAAAAACTCAAAAATCCAAAAACAAAACAACAAATTCAGAAAAACAAAAAAATTATTATTACTGATAGTTTCTTTCTGTAGGTGATGTTTTGGGAAGTGATATCAATTAAGTGATAACAGACAATCTGAATTTGTGTAAGGTACCAAAGCTGAATTGTCTAGGCTCTGTGTTCAATGCGCTGGTAGGCTCGAAAGATTTTTATGAACTTGACTAGGCATAGATGAACTTAAGGAATCAAATGATTTGACAAATCTTGACCTAGATAGTTCCATTTTGTCTGACAATACGTCGCTCGGGTAGGTCAAGCAGGGAGATATACATGGGAATCTACCGGTCACATTAAAAGAACCTGTATCTAGAACTGTGGTTTAATTTTTCCTTGATGTACGGACTCATGTCTAACAACTTAAATTAAAGGTACTGATAAACGGGTAAAGGATGTCTAACAACTTTGATCCCAATATCACAAAAAGGTTTATTAGCAGTAGTTATGGTAATATTAATGATAATTCATTTTAGTTTTATTTTATTTTATTTTTTATTTTATTTTTAATCCTATTCCTCAGAATGAATTATTTTTAAATAGCCTTTAGTTTTATTTTGGACTCTATTTTTTAAGGACTAAGGTTTGCGGCCCATTGGTCTTTGGGCTAGGTATATAAAGAAAAATGTCTCAATCCGAAATCTCCTCCTCCTCAGTTTTCTGAACTCCAACCGTAAACTGCTCTCACTCTCTCAAAAAAAATTTCGATTTCTTGTAAAATTGATCTGTTTATCTCAAAGGTATGATGATTTCGATCCTAGCAAAGTATATCTCGCATCAAATCGTTGATTTTTCAGGGTTTAAGAGTCAAAAATCAAACTGTCGGCGAGTGTACGGTCAGACAGAGCTTACGGTCCAAATCGGCTTAAGGTCGGCTTACGGTCCAAATCAGCTTGCGGTCGGCTTACGGTCCAAGTCGGCTTATGGTCGGCTTACGGTCCAAACGGCTTACGGCCTGAGCTTACGTTCCTGAGCATACGGTCTTGACCATTTTGACCGTAAACTTGCTTTTAACAAATAAAATTTGATTTTTATCATTTCCAAGGCCAATTTAATTTGTTTCAATGAGAAAAACAAAAATTTAACTGTTAAATCAAAGGTTTTCTCACTTGGCTTCGTTTGTACAGGATAAGATGGCAAGCATGAAGTTCGCAGACAGTCACAATGTGGCTATCATCTTGGCTGACCCTCCTGCTTCTCATGCAGAGTTTGGATCAATGATGCATGGATTAAGGAATTGTTGCCTGGCTACTGCACTCACTGTAAATCCAACCATCTTTCAAGGATTGATAAAAGAATTTTGGAGTTCTGCAAAAAGTGATGAAAGGAGATGATGGTGTGATTTCTATTCAAGCCACTGTCAAAAATTGCAAGATGATAATTAATGAGCAGTTCATCCGGGATGCTCTCAAGATTGATGATCAATCATCCTTTCCTACTGAGATTGAGGCCAACCAGATTGAAAGATTTTTGATCAAGATAGGTTATGAAGGCGACTTTCCACCAACAATCAAGAAGCTGCTTCCACCCTATTGGAGGTTTTTGGCTCATGTGTTCGTGAGCTGCATATCTGGAAGAAAGTCAGGATTTGATGAGATTTCCTCTCGTAACACTCAAGCCATCATTGCTCTGGCTGCTGGAATTGACTTCAATTTCTCAAGGTTTATATTTGAAGAGATTCCTGCCAATGCCAACGGAAAGGTCAGGGAGAAATTCTTGTTGTATCTAAGATTTGTTCAAGCATTTATTGATGAACAATTTCCGGAGATTATCAAGGCTGGAGACACTCTTGACATGAAGTCCCTTAGACCGAACACAGTAGGTCTTATCAAGCAAAACAGGAAAGGAAAGATCAACTTTCAAGGAAAGTATCCTCTTGAAAAGTTTGGTATGTTCGCCGACTCTGGTGACGCTTATGAATCTCATGGATCATCAGAGCGTGTCTCATCGGAAGAAAATGTCAATCCGGAAGATGTTGTGATTTTAGTTTCTGATAAGGAAGAGAACGTGGTCACTCCTAGTGCTATTGTGGCCGAAGAACATAATTTACAATCTGTACGGGTTGATAGTAACTACAGTGAAGGAACAATGGAGGTTATGACTGAAACTGAAGAAGGAGAAGATGATTCTTTTGAAAATATTGATTTATCGGGATTTGACAAAGATGATATTCCTTTGAATTTTGGAGTCAATGACAACCCTTTGCCAAATGATGAATTCGACAATTTTTTTTTAAAAAACTTAAAAGAAACTCTAATCAAAATGCTAGATTACGGTTGAAAAACTTTTGACCGTAAACACAGTTTACGGTCGAGAATACGGTTGTGAATACGGTTGAGAATACGGTTGATGAAGATTGTCTGTATACGGTTTCTAAAGATTGGCTGTATACGGTTTCTGAAGATTGGTTGTATACGGTTTTCTGAAGATCTTGAGATTACGGTTGAAGTAGAGTTCACGGTTGTAACTAATTTGACTGCAAACACCCAGATTTCGACAATAACACAAATTCCAAATCTGAATTGATTCCCCACGCTATGAAAACACTAAACCAAACTTCAAATGCAGACGAACACACACCTATTGAGATCGTAAACGTGAAAAGAAGTGAGTTGACACCGGTTTGAGCTCTGATACCAATTGTTAGGTCCTCAATACAAGGATCTTAACCAGTGATCAATCAAACAATCAAATGAAATAAGAGATGAGTAGAAGAAGAATAATGATCAAGCTTGCACACGTTGATAACTAAAAAACGTCAGGTATAACTTGATGACCGTAAACTCAACTGACTGACAGACTGACAACCTAACAACAACCACTCTGACAAACAGGTTTACGGTCACAACAAACCGTAAACACACAATAAGACTTATAACAACCATAAAAGCCCTATATCATCAATACATTCAATTGCCTAGCCCAAACCACAAAATAAGACCTTTCAAATAAAACCCTTTTATCACCAACCACACTTTTAACCTATTTGGTTCAACTCTAGGAATTCTTTCATTTCTCTTAAAGAAACATTTGTATCCTATTCGCTTTGCTCCTTTCGATAATGGAGTGAGATCCCATGTATCTTTCTTTTCCAATGATTGGACTTATTCATTCATCACCATCAACTAGTTAAATTCTTCTTTGCTCGCTACAACCTCTTTGTAAGACTGAGGCTTGTCAATATCAATGTCTTCTCATCACCACTAGTTGATTGATCATTAGTTGGATTTCTCATGCCCATTTGGTGTTCTTCATTTATTATAAATATATCTAGAGTTTGTGTTTCAAACTTCACCTTCTAGCTAGCACCCCGATCTTGTTTCCCTGCCAGACTTGTATTTTCTCCTATCTTGTTACTTATAGTAGATTCATTAAGGGTCATATATATGCTAATAAAAAAATTGGAGTTCTTTCTTCTTCTATACACTACAACTAATAACTTTCCATTCTGATTGCATACACTAGAAATATTCACTTTATGGCCTGGACTCCAGTTTACCATCATTAAGATGAGCCTAAATAGGGCATCCAAATATCCATAAACCATAATAATTAGAGGGTTTCCTAGACCATACCTCTTGATAAGTCTTTATGTCGACTTTTTTTATAGAGATCTATTCACTAGATAAAAAGCAATATTGACTGCTTCCACTTAGAATTGCTTTGATACATTAATAAGTAATCAAATTCTTCTTGCATGTTGCATCACTGTTTGGTTCATTTGTCCTGCCACTCCATTTTTTTCTAGGGTATGTCATAAACTGCGGTGCCTCATTATATATTTTTACTTGAAGAGGTTGTAGAATAAAGCATTGCAAAACTCAAACCATTATCCATTTTGAGTGTCTCGACTTGTATCACTATTTTTTCTCAACCATAGTCTTCCACTCCTTGAACTTTCCAAACACTTCATTGAAACACCCCAAAAATATAGTCCAAAAATTTCGTTTAATTCCATTAGTAAAAACCATAATTACCATCCATCATATAAAAGTTATAAACCATGTTTCTCAAAAATAACATAAAATCTATCAATGTATCAAAATAATATGTCAAACATCAGAGTAATTCCTCCCAGGATGAAAACGGTGGTGTGTGCCATGCAGTCATCCAGAGATCTTCCCCTTACTAGCAGAAGTACCTGAAACCAAAACTGAAAACTGTAAGCACGAAGCTTAATAAGTATCCCCAACTACCACATACCATACACATATCACATAAAAATATATTGGGTCCCGCCCCTACTACATCGGGTCATCGCCCGACATTGGCTTTCCCGGCATCAGGCCCCGCTTGGCATCGAACCCTATTCGGCATCGGGCCTCGCCCGACATCCAGCACATATCGGAATTCATGTGAGAATAATCAAATAATACACATAAACCTAAGCATATACCATGAACATTTAAACATTCCTCGGGCCGCGCCTGGCATCGGACCGTAATCCAGAAACATACTAACATTACTCGGGACCGCCCCGACATCGGACCGAATTCTGGAAACATACAAGTATAAACACATGCAAGAATCACAAAGACATCAAGCATACAAGCATTCCTAGGGACCACCCGGACATCAAATTGAAATCCGGAAAAGCATATAAACCTACAACGGGCCCCGCCAGGCATCGGACTGTATCCGAAACTATTACGAACTAAACGGTCCGGCCTTGGTGCGTTAGACGCGTTCCTACTGGAGGAAAACTCACCTCGTATGCTAACTGTGAAATCTCGTGTGAGGAATCTCTGACGGTTGCTCCAACGACTTCCCGGCTATTAATTTCACAATAACACTTAGTTAAAATCTGATAATCCTTCTTAGGGTAAAATGATCATTTTACCCCTGGTCAATGTCAACATCCTGGTCAAAGTTAAGGTCAAGGTCAACTCCCAGTCGACTCAACTCGTCGAGTTACCTCCTAACTCAACGAGTTCCTATACTACTCAGACTCGTGATAAACCGAGTCAACTCGTCGAGTCCCTTCACAGACTCGTCGGGATCTACTTGGTATAAAATCAGGACAACCCGACTCAACTCGTCGAGTCCCCCTCTGGACTCACCGAGTTCCCCTGTCTGTTTGGGCTATCTTAATGGATTAAGCCCCTACACTTCAGATCCAAACTTCATACTTCACCTAAACCCTAAAAATGTCCTTTTAAGGGTAAAGTTTCCAACTTTACCCGTTAATACCTCTTCTTAAAGGGTTTAGCTCAAACCCTAATTCCTTGGGACCTAGAACTTGGTCCTTAAGCCATCCATATACCAAACTAAAGCTTACAACCATAGATCTAAACCCCTAACACTACGTGGACACGTAAAGTTCCCACCTTTCTCTACATGCATGGCCTTTTAGGGCTAAAAGGCAAATATGACACTCTTTGGCTTGCATGGGGGGCTCCAATGACATAAAGTTTGCACCTTTATGTCATATCAGCCCTTCAAGGTCCTAGATCTGGAAGAATACCCACTTGGGTCGATCATTCTCCAAAAGCTACCACGCTTGGACCAAAAACACTTATAAAATGGACATAATGAGATCAAATGAACTAATAGCCAATATAGAAACTTGATTACCAGAAATGTAGCAAATGGAGTGTAGTTTTTTGATCTACTCCTTTCCTCTTGATCCCTCTATCTTCTTCTTCTTCCACAAGCTTCAAAAGTACACAAATATCACTCCAAATGGCTCACACTCTCAAACAAAGCTCTAGGGTTTCGTGGATTAGGGTATGGGACATGGAGGCTGAAAATGAGGCCAATGGGTGGGGGTTATGGGGCTTAAATAGGGTGCAAAACCCCAAAATTAGGGTTTCACTCTGGCGGCCTTACTCGTCGAGTTGTGGCTCTCAACTCGTCGAGTAGACTTCTTAAAACCCGCGCATATTCTTCCCTATACTCGACGAGTTAGGGCCACCAACTCGTTGAGTTGCCCTTCCAAAATGAATAAATTATTGAGTTAAATGCACACCAGGAAGTCTGTTGCGTTTGAAAACAACTCCGGGTAGTGCTCCCTCATCTCCTCCTCGAGCTCCCATGTCCACTTTGAACCCATGCGGTGCTGCCACTCCGCCTTCACTAACTGTACCACCTTGTTCCTCAATGTCTTCGTCTTCCGGTCTAAAATAGCAATGGGTCTCTCGATGTAATTCAGGCTGCCATCAACCTGAATATCCTCTAAGGGCACAATCGTTGAATCGTCCACTAGGCACTTCCGTAACTGAGAAACATGAAAAGAGATGTGGATCTGGATGAGCTCTGCTGGAAGATCCAATCGGTACGCCACCTTGCCCACCCGGGCTATAACCATGAAAGGACCGATGTACCTGGGGCCCAGCTTGCCCCGCTTCCTGAACCGGATGACACATTTCCAAGGTGACACCTTTAGGAGGACCATGTCGTCCACCAGACATTCCAAGTCTAAATGCCGCTTGTCGGCGTAGCTATTCTGCCGACTCTGAGCAGTCTGGAGCCTGCTCCGGACCTGTTGGATCCGCTCTGTAGTCTTGAGTACTACCTCAGTACTCCCCATGAATCTCTGACCGACCTCGCCCCAACAGATTGGGGTCCTACACTTCCTCCCGTAGAGCATCTCAAAGGGAGGTCGATCTATGCTGGCGTGGTAACTGTTGTTACATGAAAATTCTGCTAACGGAAGATACGTATCCCAACTACCACCAAAATCCAAAACATATGCGCGCAGCATGTCCTCGAGAGTCTGTATCGTCCTCTCGCTATGTCCGTCCGTCTGAGGGTGGAAAGTGGTGCTGAAGTGGAGATGAGTACCCATCTCCTCGTGAAACCGCTTCCAAAACCTGGAAGTGAAACGGACATCCCGGTCTGACACCATCGAGACAGGCACTCCATGACGTGCTACTATCTCTCACACGTAGATCTCGGCTAGCTTCTCAGCCGAGATACTCTCCTGGATCGGGATGAAATGATCACTCTTGGTCAACCGATCCACGATGACCTATACCGAATCTACTCCACGTGCGGTCCTAGGAAGCGTGGTAATGAAATCTGTAGTTATATCTTCCCATTTCCACACGGGAATGTCCAACGACTGCATCTTTCCGTGGGGACGCTGATGTTCGGCGTTGACCTTTCTACAGGTCAAGCACCAATGTATGTACCAAGCAACGTCCCGCTTCATGCAGGGCCACCAGTAATCAGGGCGAAGATCCTGGTACATCTTCGTCGCCCCCGGATGGGTGGAGAACCTCGACTTGCGGGCCTCGTCCATCAGAACTTGTCGTACTCCGCCCCAGTACGGAACCCAGACCCTCCTATGCAGGTTCAATAACCCTCGGCTATCATAATCAAATGAGACCACCCAGCCTACGATCCGCTCGCACTTCTGGCGCTCTTCCTTCAGGCCCTCAACCTGCGCCTCTCTAATCTACTCCATCAATGGAGTAATCACTGTCATCCTCAGACATATATCTCTAATCGGGGTCGCTACCGCCTTGCGGCTTAGGGCATCGGCCAACACATTGGCCTTGCCCGGGTGGTAAAGGATCTCATAGTCGTAATTCTTCACCACATCTAACCATCGACGTTATCTCATGTTCATATTCGGATGATCCATGAGGTACCTCAAACTCTTGTGGTCCGTCTAAATGGTACAACGGACCCCATAGAGGTAATGCCGCCAAATCTGTAGGGCGAACAGCACAGCCCCCAGCTCCAAATCATGCGTCGGATAGTTAGCCTCGTGAGGCTTCAATTGCCTCGAAGCGTAAGCTATCATGTGACCCCACTGCATCAATACCGCACCCATGCCCGTAATCGAAGTGTCAACCACAAAATCATCGACGCCCTTTGGCAAAGTTAGGATCGGTGCCTCGCACAACCGCTGTCTGAGAGTCTCGAAAGTTGCCTGCTGCTCAGGCCCCCATCGGACGGTCACCGCCTTCTTGGTCAGTCGGGTCAAAGGAACAACGATCTTGGAGAAATCCTAAATAAATCTCCGGTAATAACCCGCTACACCAAGGAAACCCCGAATCTCAGTTGGAGACCTCGGAATCTCCCACTGCATCACGGCCTCTATCTTGGCCGGATCGACCAGAATACCCTTCTGGTTGACAAGGTGTCCCAAAAACTGCACCTCGCGTAACCAGAACTCACACTTGGAGAACATTGTGAAAAGTCTCTCCCTCCTTAGTGTCTCCAGCAACTCCCTTAGGTGCTCCTCATGCTTCTACCGAGTCTTGGAATAGACCAAGATATCATCAATGAAAACGATCACAGATCGATCCAGCATCGGTCTGCATACTCGGTTCATGAGATCCATGAACGCGGCTGGAGCATTGATGAGCCCAAATGGCATCACCACAAACTCATAGTGACCATAGCGAGTCCTAAAAGTCGTCTTCTGCACATCCTCATCCCTGACTTGCATCTGGTGATAGCCCGATCGCAGATCAATCTTGGAGAACCAAGATGCACACCTGTAGCTGATCAAACAAATCATCGATCCTCAGGAGGGGATAACGCTTCTTCACTGTTACCTTATTCAGCTCCCGGTAGTCTATGCACATCCGATGAGACCCAGGCTTCTTCTTCACAAATAGGATCGGGGCTCCCCATGGCGAACTAGTCAGCCTGATAAATCCCTTGTCTAGCAGCTCTTGCAGCTACGTAGACAACTCCTGCATCTCAGAAGGAGCCAACCGATATGGTGCCTTGGCTACGGAGCCGCACCAGGGACTAGGTCAATCCTGAACTCAACCTGTCTCTCCAGAGGTATCCCAGGAAAATCCTCCGAGAATACATCCGGGTACTCTCGCACGACCGGTACATCATCCATTATCGCCTTACCCTTATCCTAGTTATCCATAGCATAAGCGACATAACATGCGCAACCCTGCTGAAGGTAACGCCGCGCCCTCGCTACTGAACATAAAACCGATCTGCGTTGTGGCCTCTCGCCCTGGATCAGTAACCCTTCCCCACTAGGAGTCCGAACCCTCACTAGCTGCTGCTCGCAATCGATCACTGCCCCATTGGGGCTCAACAAATCCATACCCACTATAACCTTATTCCCTCGCAGGGGAAGGTGACGAAATCCACTAAAAACTGCTCGTCAAACTATTGTAGTATGCATCCCCTATGCACCCTCTCAACCCGGATGGTCCTATCATCTGCTATCTCCACATCAAGTTGACAGTCTAGCTCCCCCGGAGCTCCAACAAATTGCCTGCTAAGCGCAAGCGACACAAAAGATCGGTTGGCCCCCGAATCGAACATTACCAGAGCTGACATACCGTTCACTAAGAACGATCCCGTCACAACATCAGAAGTTGCGCGTGCCTCCTCTACAGTAAGCTGGAAAGACCTGCTCCTCGTCGAAGGCGCCTCTGTCCAGCCCTGATGGCTATCTGTAATCCTCAATGTGGCAGGAGTGGGTGCCACCACCTGTCCTGTTGCTGCTAGACTCGGACATTGGGCCTTCTTGTGCCCCTCTGATTGCACTGAAAGAAAATCAGATCTGAAACTGCTGTGGTGGTGGTGGTGGTGGTAGTTGTACAATCCCTGCTCATGTGACCATTTTGGTCGCATTTGAAGCAGCCCGAACTCCCCTCCCTGCAATCCTCCTCGTGCATCTTGCCACATTTGCCACACCGGTTGCGGCCCTGTTGGTTCCTCGATATGTGATCTGATACATAAGGCTTCTTTCCCGAACTACATGTCTAAACCCCATCTGGTTTCCTCTTCCTCTGCACCTCCAAATCTAACTCCCTCTCTCGAGCCCTAGCAATCATGTCCTCCAGCGTCTTGCAGCTGGAGCGGCTCACAAACTAGCGGATCTCACTTCGCAACATCTCATGATATCGGGCCTTTTTCATCTCCTCGTCCGCCACGTACTACGGAATGAGAAGGGCCCTCTCCCTAAACTTGGCGGTGATCTCCACCATAGTCTCTGTCGTCTGCTCAAGATCTTGGAGCTCCCTGGCTAGCTGTTGCACCTCAATCACAGGTGCAAACTCGGCCCTGAACCTGGCCGAAAAATCACTCCAGGTCATCGCATCCAAAACCGCATCATCCCTAATGGCTCGTCCGACGTCCTCCCACCAGTCACGTGCCCTGTCCTTCAGAAGACATGATGCAAGTCTAACCTTGTCCCCCTCGGGACATCTACTAGTACGGAATGTGTTGGCGACATCCACCAACCATCTGGTACTCGCAATGGGGTCCCGAGCCCCATGGTAATCGGGAGTTGCACAAGCCCTGAACTCCATGAATGTCAGTATGCACGCCCCTAGCATGGCCGCCATCTCGGTGCGGAATGCACCCAACTTCTCATCAAGTATCTCAAAGATACCCTCATTGACCGATCCAAAGATCACATGAGTCTGGTCTAGAATGTTGCATGTGATCTCAGACGAGATGAACTCTCTCGTCTGCTCGTCAAGCTTCCCGACTCCAGAGCCCGATCATGATCCCTCACTAGTGCCTGAAGTGCCGACTGGCCTAGTGTGTAGCGTCACCATTCTGAAAATACACCATAACAAACATCAGTGTAATGATCATATCTCGAGGGATCTCACGTACTAGAAGTTTCCTGGGTTCATCTCAGCCTTCCTTGATTCGAGTACAGATCCTCTGCTTTCAGTAGTACGGACCCATACTACCTTCCTCATCTATCCGTACTTTCCTCAAGAACTGCCTTGACTCCACCAAGTCCCTACTACTACTACTGCTGATCTCATGCTAATCTCATCCTAGGCTTGCCCTAGGGTAATCACCAACCTACTCTCTGCCATCAGCTACATAAGAAGTCCCTGCCATCTCCCCCAAACTAGCTCGTTAATACCATTACATATCACTAAGACTAGATAATTCTTCGAATGAGAGGTCCTACCCTACAATGGTTGGACTCAGGCAAGAGCTTGGAAATAGAGCTAAACCTAACCTTCTGAAATTAGTTAGTCTTCGTAATATGTAACTTAGCATATTCGTTTACTAGGTAGTAAGAGATAAATAGAACTCCTATAAGCACAGAGCAAGCAACATTCGAGCAATGAGTACAAATAATCAAGCATATCCTAATCAGACCATCATTGACTAATCTGTACTAGCATGGAGTTCTCATAAAGTTGATACACATATAACAGGCACATAAGGCATCCTTCCTAGATCCTTAGTCCTACTCTAGCATGCAGTTCTCATAAACATATCATAACATAAACTTGTATGGGTAATTTGGGAGTACTTACTTGAGCTCGACTGATTGCATGCACCACACCCTTTTCTCTTTTCAAAATCATTTTCTTATTTTCAAAGTTCTTTTTATAAAATGATATTCTTTATGAAAAAAATTTCATACCAAGTCCTTAGTTTAAGTTCAGTCAAACCCGAGAGCGTGTCTGATTCCCTCAAACCAAGGCTCTAATACCAACTTGAAACACCCCAAAAATATAGTCCAAAAATTTTGTTTAATTCCATTAGTAAAAACCATAATTACCATCCATCATATAAAAGTTATAAACCATGTTTCTCAAAAATAACATAAAATATGTCAATGTATCAAAATAATATGTCAAACATCAAAGTAATTCCTCCCAGGCTGAAAACGGTGGTGTATGCCATGCAGTCATCCCGAGCTCTTCCCCTTACTAGCAGAAGTACCAAAAACCAAAACTGAAAACTGTAAGCACGAAGCTTAGTGAGTCTCCCCAACTACCACATACCATACACATATCACATAAAAATATATTGGGTCCCGCCCCTGCTACATCGGGTCATCGCCCGACATCGGCTTTCCTGATATTGGGCCCCACCAGGCATCAAGCCTCGCCCGACATCTAGCACATCTCGGAATTCATGTGAGCATAATCAAATAATACACATAAACCTATGCATATATCATTAACATTTAAACATTCCTCATTCCCCCGCCCGACATCGGACCGTAATCCAGAAACATACTAACACTCCCCAGGACCGTCCCGGTATCAGACTGAAGTTCGGAAACATACAAGTACAAACACATGCAAGAATCACAAAGACATCAAACATACAAGCATTCCTCGGGACCGCCCCGGCATCGGATTGAAATCTGTAAAAGCATATAAACCTACATCGGGCCCCGCCCGACAACGAACTGTAGTCCGGAACTATTCCTAACTAAACGGGCCGACCTTGGTGCCTTAGACCCGTTCCTACTGGAGGAAAACTCACCTCGTATGCTAACTATAAAATCTCGTTTGAGGAATTTCCGACGGCTGCTCCAACGACTCCCCGACTATTAATTTCACAATAACAATTAGTCAAAATCTGATAATCCTTCTTAGGGTAAAATGACAATTTTACCCCTGGTCAATGTCAACATCCTGGTCAAAGTTAAGGTCATGGTCAACTCCCAGTCGACTCAACTCATCGAGTTACCTCCTAACTCAACGAGTTCCTATACTACTCAGACTCGTGATAAACCGAGTCAACTCGTCGAGTCCCTTCACAGACTCGTCGGGTTCTACCTGGTACAAAATCGGGACAACCCGACTCAACTCGTCGAGTCCCCCTCTGGACTCACCGAGTTCCCCTGTCGGTTTGGGCTATCTTAATGGATTAAGCCCCTACACTTCAGATCCAAGCTTCATACTTCACCTAAACCCTGAAAATGTCCTTTTAAGGGTAAAGTTTCCAACTTTACCCGTTAATACCTCTTCTTAAAGGGTTTAGCTTAAACCCTAATTCCTTGGGACCTAGAACTTGGTCCTTAAGCCATCCATATACCAATTTAAAGCTTACAACCATAGATCTAAACCCCTAACACTACGTGGACACGTAAAGTACCCACCTTTCTCAACATGCATGGCCTTTTAGGGCTAAAAGGCCAATATGACACTCTTTGGCTTGCATGGGGGCTCCAACGACATAAAGTTTACACCTTTATGTCATATCAGCCCTTCAAGGTCCTAGATCTTGAAGAATACCCACTTGGGTCGATCATTCTCCAAAAGCTACAACGCTTGGACCAAAAACCCTTATAAAATGGACATAATGAGATCAAATGAACTAATAGCCAATATAGAAACTTGATTACCAGAAATGCAGGAAATGGAGTGTAGTTTTTTGATCTACTCCTTTCCTCTTGATCCCTCTATGTTTTTCTTCTTCCACAAGCTTCAAAAGTACACAAATATCACTCCAAATGGCTCACACTCTCAAATAAATCTCTAGGGTTTCGTGGATTAGGGTGTGGGACATGGAGGCTGAAAATGAGGCCAAGGGCTGGGGGTTAAGGACCTTAAATAGGGTGCAAAACCCCAAAATTAGGGTTTCACTCTGGAAGCCCAACTCGTCTAGTTGGGGCTCTTAACGCGTCGAGTAGACTGCTTAAAAGTCGTGCATATTATGCCCTCTACTCGACGAGTTAGGGCCACCAACTCATCGAGTTGCCCTTCCAAAATGAATAAATTAATTAGTTAAATGCATACCAGAAACCAGGAGTTACAATCATCTTTTGTTTTCAAGAGATACAACCACACCTTTTAAGATTAGTCATCAATGAATGTCACAAATTATGAGCATCCACCATGGGATTTCACCAGAAAGGGGCACCATAAATCTAAGCGAACATACTTGATGATCTCCTTTCTTGTTTATTGACCAATACTAAACTTCACCTTGTGTTGCTTCCTATTAATGCAAGATTTATAGAATGTGAGTTTTCCATTTACTTCTCCACCAAACAATCCATGTTTACTGAAGGCTGACATGCCTTTTCACTGATATACCCTATTATGTGATGCCATAATGTTATTTTATCATTATGTTGCTTCAATGACTAGGACTCAACCATTGTTCCTTTAACTACAGAACCTTCCAGAAAATAAATTCCATGTTGCAACTTTCCTTTAATAACTACTAGAGCTCCTTTGCAGACCTTTACTGAGTCACCTTCACCAGAATACTTTATCCCATACATAGCCAATGTTACAAGAGAAATCATATTATTCTGAAGCTCATGAACATATCAACAATCAAGTTTTCTAAACATACCATTATGCATTTTGATATGCACTATGTCATTTCCCTTGATACTTCGCATTTTGTCATCACCTATCTTCATCGTTCCATTTCATTCTTTAAAAGATTTGAACCAATCACGATTATAGGTCATATGGTCAGATTCTCCCGCGTCTAATATCTAAGCAACCACAGAACTACTCGTGCTTATAGACAAAATTTCACCTATGTCTCCTTTATATAAACTTTCTTGGACTATACCAACACTATTACTACTACTTTTTCAGCCTTGAAATTCCACTTCTTTGTCTTTGGATACTCTCTTCTAAAGTGCCCATTTTGCTTATAGTTATAGCATTTAATATTAGCTGAATACTAACAATTAGAACGTGACTTCTATCTATTTTCTCCATTTCTTTTTGTTGTCCTTCCCCTACATGCAAAAAAATCAGAACCAAAAACATCTTCACTAATGGAAACTTTTTGTTCCAATTCTTTATACAACAAAGAATCATTCATATTATTTATAGTGATTGTTGCTATAACATACAACATGGTATCAACAAAATTCTCCTAAGAATTTGGTAGTGAACATAACAGAATAAGACCTTGATCTTCATCGTCTATCTTTTACATCAACTCCTTGTAAATCTAGGATGATAAGACTGGAGTTATCCAGCTGATCCTTTACTTAGGTACTTTCTATCATCTAGAGAGTATCTAAATATTGCTTATGATATAGTTGGTTCATAAGAGAATCTTTCTGATACTTGTCATAGAGTTTCTCCTAAAGCTGAGTAGCTGACGTTTGATCCACACCATTCCTCGGTACTTCTTTTGTCAAGCTTAATAGAATAACACTATGTAGTTTTGCAATCCTTCTTTAGCGTTTCAGCCATGTATTATGGTAACTTTGCTTCTCCTTCTAATGTTGCGGCGCAACCTTGTTGAACAAGAATATCCCTCATCTTCACCTTCCACAAAGTCAAATCATTCGAGTTATTCAACTTCTCCAATCGAACTTGTAGGAAGACGTCTCTTTAATCAGCAAAACAAAATACAACTCTAGTACCATTTGTCCAAAACTGGATATCACTTATTAAGATCTAGAAGGGCTCTGATACCATTTCTCAATCTCTCATACCACTTGTTATGGAGTAAACGAGAAAACATGTGGAATCACATAACCACATAGAAATGATATTTAACATGGTTCAGTCAATATGACCTACGTCCACACGGGAAAAAGGAATCTTTATATTTACAAGCTCAAACATAGTTGCAAGCACAATATAGCAATTCAAGACCATTAAAAGACTACCACAAGGATCACTATATAAAGACTGAGGATCTGACCAAAAACGCTAATAGGTCAAACCCATTAAATCTTATGACCGAACTCATGTGAACCAATCACAGGAAGATATGCAATTGCTTCTACAGACTTCCGCCTTGAAGAATGTGCGTGGTCACCAGCCATGCACCTGGAACGCTTTCACTATGTAAGGAGCGTAGTCTCCATGCATGAATCACCTCTTACCAAGAGCACTTTAGATCAAGATATCACATTTATTCCAAGAGAAAACCTTTAGACATAGACAACGCCTTTCAGAGGTGCCAGCACATGTAGGAGCCCATTCATACTCTTGGAGCACATCATCCAGTCCCAACGCATTCATATGAGTGCACCATCTCTGGCAAGAGCGCATTCAACTACTTGATCGCAATCTTCTTAATCACATTTACCAACAACACATTTTTGGACCCATATAAACACATGCGGAGCACATTCTTTTATGCCTGGAACGCATTTTGCTTCACCAAGAGCGTATTTTGGCATGCTTCATCCGAATGTTCCAACCCATGTCAGAATGCTCCAAGTGTGATTCCAAATGTTCCAATAAGTATTTAATGTCTTCAATGTTCAAGTCACATTTGACAATCATCTTTATTGTGTTTGTTTTTAGATAATGATTTCCCCTATGTATATTTCTCGGTCTACTAAATGAATAAACACAATCATTTTATCGAACTATACAAACTCAATATAGGGGAATATGCTCTGGAAATTCTGTGAAGACAAAACTACAAAAATGGTCCCAGTTGTATGCAATTTTTTGGGGTTTTAGTCCAAACCACGACTTTTTTGGATTGGTGGTCCTTTTGAGCTAGTTTCTTTGCGTTTTTGGTCCCTCAGTAAACTGAAAAGACTATTATGCCGTTCTGATATATTTTTTATGCTTTTTCTATTTAATTTAAATGAAAAATAAAATAATTACCTAATTTGGGGCCCACCTCTCTCTCTCTCTCTCTCTCTCTCTCGATGGATTACAACCAAAAACACATACAACTTTGTTCTTCATCTTCTTCCCTTTTTCACCATATTCTATCCTTCCAAAAAACCTAATTTCTCCCGTAAAAAATGCTCAATTCCTACATGTAGAAAACGCAATCAAGTTTCATAAATACATAAGCCACCATCATTCGCCTCCAACAGTCTCCACCCCCTATATCTTCACCATCACTGTTCACCACCACCATCCCTTTTGACTATGTTTATCGTTTCGGGAACATCATCATCACCATTACTATTACTCCTCCCCAATCTACAAATCCCTATTTGCTTAGCTTTCTTCGACATCAGCTTAGCTCACCTGAAAGAATCCGCTCTATTTAACCTCCCAGATCTTGCAACATCTTCATTTTGGAGAATCGATCATCGTTTTCAATAGATTGGGAAGGGAAAGAAAAAGAAAACAAATAGGAAGCACCTCCGGTGGTGGCTGGGAAATCGCGAGGAGAGGAAGAGCCTGAAGAAAGTAGTTGTCGACGACTGTGGCATCGAAGGGAAAGGGTCTCCGATCTTTGACCGATCGTGAAGAAGAACGAAGGTAGAAATCGGGGGAGGATCTTTGATCCTCGTCTGATCGTGAAAGGAGAAGCACGAATTTAATAAAAAATAGAAGTGGTCCGGTGGTGGTTTAGCAACTCACTAGGAGGCGAGGCGACATCGAAGGGTTGCTCTGGCAACTTCTTTCTTTTTTGGCCCGATCAAGAACAACACATATAGGAGGAGGAAGGACTTCGGTCCTCTGTAGATCGGAGAAGGATGTTGAACGAAAGCAACACCGAATTGGGGGTCTTTGGATGATTGTTCTGATCGACAGGAAAAATGAAGGAAGGAGAAAGATTTTTTTACTCTTTAATGGCAGCAACAAAATTTAAGGGAGAGAGAGAGAGAGAGAGAGAGAGAGAGAGAGAGAGAGAGAGAGAGAGAGAGAGAGAGAGAGAGAGAGAGAGTGGGCCCCCTATTTTTATTTTTTATATATAAATACTTATAGAAAAAAAAATGGAAAATAAATATAATAATGGCAATTTAGTCTTTTCAATTTACCGAAGGACCAAAATCACAAGCAAACTACCTCAAAATGACCATCAATCCAAAAAAATCGTGGTTTTGACTAAAACCCTAAAAAATTTCATATCACATGGACCATTTTTGCAATTTTGTCTTCTGTGAAATATAATTCCATTATGAACAAAAAAAATGCGACATAGAAATGAAAATTACATAATTATATTAGAAAATTTTATATGTTAGACTTTTTTTATTTAAAATATGGCAATATTGATAATAAATACCGGCAGTCAGTAGTGAGTGGTTACCAGTCGACAATTTATGTGAATCTTACAATCGAAGAAAGTTCATTTGAATGCAACCAAGCTAATTAATAAGGTCGATCACTATTTGTTCTAAATAAAAACGTATAAAATGCTTAAATATATTTCTTTCCTTTTTTTTCAGTTATGAACAATACTTGAATTGATTCTCAACAGAAACGTTTTTTTTTTTTTTTTCAAGTTTCACACCATCAAATATGATATGACGAGACTTATTTTTATTAGAGTTTTAATGGACGGATATGATTTAGACACATGGGGTGTCAAAATGTGATGCACAAATCTTGAAAATTAATAAAAATAAAATAAAATAGAAGCATTACGCGCATGAGGCACGTACAGTACACAACAAAAGTTATTAAAGTTTCATCCCCACCCCCACTTTCATATATTAAAAAACGAACAAATAATAACGTGTAAAATGTTGTCAAAATACATGACACCAAATCCATCTTATCCCTGTTTATTAAAATATTATAAAAAGTTAGACCCTTGTGATTCCTTTTAAATCATATGTTCTTGAGTATGTACATAACCAAACATGTAATTATGTTGATATTGACTTTTTAATTTAATTCTTAAAAAGAACGATGAAATGAAAAGAATATATTAGAAGAATTGTATAATAAATCAAAATAGATTATTTTTTGTTTATTTTTTTTATAGTTTTTCTAAATAATTAATATAATCGACATTATCACAAAAAGTATAGTATAAACACAAGTAATTCTAGTATATTAATAATTAATAATAATATAAAACTATATATATATATATATATATATATATATATATATATATATATATAATCTTTTTATTCATAAAACAATTTAAAAAAAAAATTTAATTATTGTTGACATTCAATTTCTCCAATCTATTTATTTTAACTAATTTTTTTTTTTCTTGTTGATGCATTCAAGATATAACATTTACTAAAGTCACTTTTTAAGTAAATAAACAGAAACCCTCTCACTCTTCCATTTAAATAATAATAGTTCCAACACAATGTGCTTAAGTCTCTTGTTATCATTCTTATTTTTGTCTATGACTCAAATACCGGAAAAATTATTCATTTTTGCCCCTTTACCTTCTATGGCCGGTCAAGTCATAGTTGATTGGAGGGAAGATGTGAGTAGGAGCTGGAGTGGCGTCAGCTTCGCTGCATTCTAAAGAAAAATAAAAGTCTGAATCTAATGTAGACGAGAGGATTCGAACCCAGTTTTTTTTTTTTTTGTTCGCGGCTAATTGGGTGCATTGCCCAAAGAAAAATAGAGTTTTTCTGGGGATTGTTTATGGACTCTTATGATGTATTTGGAAAGCGAGGAACAAAAAGATGTTTAGATCTACTTGTGCTAATGCTCCTAAGGTGGTGGATAATATTCTTGCTTTGGTGTTTGATGGGGTTAAAGATAGGGGGAAGTTTAATAATTGTAATTGGTGTGTTTGGGTTTGTGACCCTTTTGACATTTTGTAGTTGTGTTGTTTATGTTTTTGCCCTGCCTTTGCCTCGTTAGGCTGTGACTTTAATAAATTTCTCTGCCGGTTCAAAAAAAATCATTCTTATTTTTGTCAAGAAAAAGAAAGAGACTCGAAAGTACAAAAATACCCTTGTATTAAATTGTATAAAGAAAAAGTGCGAAATTGAATGTCGGCCCATGAGAACGGTGGATAAAGAAATAGTTAAAAAGAAAAGGATATACTGGAAACAGGAAAGGGTTAGTAGGTCAATGTATAAGACCAATAGACCTATTTTGGCTCCTTCCATTTCCATTTTCCATGTGCATACAATGGAATCTATTCTACATTTTTTTTCCCTGTAATTATTATAATTAGTATTTGATCGATTAGCAGAATCACATTTTATTGAAATTAGAATCGACATGTAGTGGAACCGAACCCAAAATCTTTATTATATGTGATGATAGGAAATTTTGGAAAGCTTTGTGGCAAAAACCTAAAACATTACAACTATAATGTTTCTTAAGGTTTTATGCATTAATATGTATATATTAATTAATGACTCTTTTTTTTAAACCGTAAAACAAGTCAATTGAGGCTTTATTTTACAAAATAGCCATTTTAGAAAGAATTTTAAATAATCAAAAATTTAATTTAGTTGTAAGACAAAATTACGTGATTGGTCTCTGTGGTTTTCCAAAATAATTTCTATCAGGACAACTATTGCAACGCAACGCCTACTCGCTTGGTCCATATGATTTCAAAAACCTTGTCAATCTAGTCCTTTTGGCCACTGTCGTCCACTTGAAGCCATTATTCGTCTCAAGTGGCCTCCCCTGGCCTACGTGGCTTGCTACGTCAGTAGTTAAGTGGGGCTAAATACTTATGTGCATTGTCACATGGACACTGGCATTTTATCTCTCATATTGACCCTTTAACTTCTCCGTTGTCGAACTTGTTGCCATTTTCTTAAAATGCTTTATAAAAACTCACTTAGTGACACACACACACACCATCACATCTAATTTGCACAAGAGTTTAGAACACAAAAACTAGAGTTTTCAGATGGCGAGTTCCCAAAAACTAATTCAACAACAAACACAAAACACATAATTCATATAGAAATCATTTATATATTAGTCAATTTCAATAATCTACAATCATTGACATGTCAATGAAAAATCATCATTCTAAACCATACAAACATCGTAAAGCTTCAAAATTTTCAACAAAACCTCATTCTAAGCCCCACAAAAACCATTATAAACCCCAAACTTTCATCATCCTTCTAATCTATGTAGAGCTCCTTCCTCCTCTGCAATCGTTCCTCGAGAACCTCTACCAGATTAATCAACTCAACAATAATCTGCAGATCATTGTCGATATATAATCCATCTTATCATGCGACTAAATCCAGTTACATGGTCTCTCATTTGCAAGTTTAATCGACGTCCTGCTAATATCTATGTCACCATATCCACATATGTTCTTATTTTCTGTTAGTCCTTTTACTTCCCGTGCTTGACCGTTATCATGAACTAGTCGTTGAAAATTATCACTATTGCCATTTGTTGTTGTTGATGAAGATAAAAATATGTTGACTTTTTTGGAAACTGTTGTGAAATTAATCTTTGTTTATTTGTTTATATAGAGTAGTTATTACCACCTTAGTTATTACTTGCATTAATAATGAGATATTTTTGTGGTCATTAGACTCGTTGGTGCCTTCTTGGTCAAAGAATAATTTAGGCATAACTAAGGTAGGGTATAAGGGCCGTGATTAGAGGCAAAGAGTCGTGATTAGAGGCTAATGTGTTGGTATAGGCCCTAACGTGATGTAACACCTAATCCAAGTATTCAATATTTTTATGCTTTTGATTCAATCGATGTTCTAAAACCAAAAATAATTGAGGGTCATGACGTGACCATCGATGCAGAATCGTATGTCCATCCTTGCGGGTTACGACGTGTCGTATAGTTGGTCATGCCATGATGGCGGGTTAACCCTAATTCTCCGTTTTTTATGCCCTATATAAGGAAATTAAAGGGCTCGGTTTTGCACACCCTCAGCTTCCATCACCTTCATCCTGCCCAAATCGATTTAACTTCACTTGTTAACCTTGAAGAGTTCTTTTGGTGGTTTTTAGCTCATTATTGAAGAAGAAGAGTCCTTGGGTTCATTTTTGTGGCAAGCAAGTCTCTTCATTGCCACCTTGTATTGTACCTGGACCTTTGTAAGTCCTAAATCTCTTGGGTTGGGTAGCATGCATGGGATCCATAAAGTTAGCAGCTTTATGGATCATTTAGGCCCTTTATTTAACATAGGTCTCAGATATGAGGATTGGTGGTGGTTTGGACTCCAAGCATGAGTTTTGGCCTCATTTTTTTCTTTATTGATCTAGTTAGTGTTCAAGTCATGCATTGGACATGCCTGGCTAAAAAGCTACGATTTTTAGGGTCCTTTGGGTTGGGGAAGACCTTTTGGAACTTTTGAAGGATTGGCTTAAGGGATTAAGTGTTGGATAAGGTGTATAAGTCCATAACTATATTTGGTATGTATTTGACCCGATTTGGCATGGTCCATTTGGGTTGCATGGCATCGGAACATTTGGATAGACTTTTGTGAGAAGAGGATATTTATGATTTATTAATATATTATAAGTTCTAATATATTAATATGAATTATTTAATTAGTATTGATCAAGAATTAGTTTGGAATTAATTTTGTGATCAAAAGAGAGTAATTAAATAAATGAGGATTGATTTGGTAAATCATTCATTCTTATATAGTGGGCTTATGATCCATAGTTCTTCATGTTGGGCTAAACCCATGTGGTGACCCATTGATGCTCCATGGAGGTTAAAACCCATGGATCATGAGGAATATGGAAAGGCATGAGTTACATGGTGTAACCCTAATGTGCACACTATATAAAGGAGCCTCACTCTAGCAAAATTGGCACTTAAGTGATACAAGTGAGGGCTAGCCGATTTTGTGTACAAGATAATCTTCTCTCAAGTTATTCCAAAAGTTGGTGGTGTTGTGTGAAGAATTTGAGGCATCACATTTGGGGTGCTAGTCTCACGAAGTCTTAAGGAATCCAAGCAACAAGTAAGGTATGTCATTCTACTAGTTTTTTATATTACATATACCCCATGATATGCTAGTTACGATGAAACCTTGGAAAAATCAAAGTTTGCATGTATAATAGAGAAAACATAGATCCAAGGTTTCTAGGGTTGCATGCACACCATAGGAGTGCTAGAATGCTCAAAACCCATCATTAGGAGCTTAATGCTCTAAGTTGTTCAGATCGGATCTCACGACGTAACGGGTTGTGTGTCACATCGTGACGAGGGGTGTTTTTGCGACTATTTTGTCCTAGCTTTGTGTGCAGGATAATCTTCTCTCAAGTTATTCCAAAAGTTGGTGGTGTTATGTGAAGCATTTGAGGCATAACATTTGGGGTGTTAGGCTCACAAAGTCTTAAGGAATCCAAGCAACAAGAAACGTATGTCATTCTACTAGTTTTTTTATATTACATATACCCCATGATATGCTAGTTAGGATGAAACCTTGGAAAAATCAAAGTTTGCATGTATAATAGAGAAAACATAGATCCAAGGATTCTAGGGTTGCATGTACACCATAGGAGTGTTAGAATGCTCAAAACGCATTAGTGGTATCAGAGCCTAGGTTTGTTTTCAATTACACTTGATGCTACATGTTTTTCCAAAGTTGAAATTTTGCCATTTTTGCATCTGACTGCTCACCAGGACGTGGCAGTCTTTACCATGATGTGGTGATGCACCTGTGTGCAGAATTTTGGGTTTTTGTTTGCTATTGGATGAGGATCACTAACCTAAACTGTTTTTTGAACCTAGAAATCTGTTTTCCAAGAGGTTAATGTTCTTGTTTGTCCAATTGAAAGATAATTGTCAAAGTTTCAAGTTTTATATTAAGTTCATATGATTCTTGAAAATTGCTGATATGAATTATACATGCTTATGAGTTTTGTTAGATCATAGAAATTATTTGACATGCTTGTTAGTTTAATTGTTGATCTAAATGCATTTTAATGGACTCCATAACTTGTGCTCAAGTTATGGAATTCCAAGAGTTTTTTTATTAAAATCATTAAAACTCATAAGTTATAGAAATGAAAGGTTTTGTATAGTTTCAAAATTTGCCCTCAAGTTTTAGAATTTGTAAAGTCACACATTAATACTTTAATTCCAAACCCTAGAATTTTAAAAGTTTAAAATTCAACCCTTATACTTTATAGTATTATAAGTTATATATATATATATATATATATATATATATATATATATATATATATATATATATATATATATATATATAAGAACAAGTCGGTCTTACCGTTAGTAGGCCTCATTCACGAAGCCGGTCTATAAGGGGGGTATAAGGCTGTTGCCTATAAAATGGCAGCTTAATGGGTGTCCACTCTCACCCACCGCTTCCTTGACTGGTGGAGGGTCGTTAGCCGAACGGGTTGGACAAAGACTATAATTCTCATTAAAAGTATAATGATAAATATAAAGTAACTAAACCTTTTATAAATTCCCAATCTTAGTTACTTTAGGAAAATGTGAAATTGATGCTAACCCATGAAATTACACTTTGCAACTTGCTAAGTCGTTAGTGTAGCGTGTGTGGTTAACTAGCATACTAACTTGGACTTAACAAGGGTGGTAAAGGGTGGCTTAAGGTTTATTATAGATCCGTGGAGCGTGTGTGGTTAACCGGCACATCAGTTAGGTGATAAAATTAATAGTACCAAGTTAATTTGCATGGTTATTCACACCTTGTTTGTGATCCTCGGTATCTCAGTCACAAACTTGAAGGGCATAATCGAGATTCAAACATGCCATTGAATTGTTCAATGAATCTCAAAAGGTCTAGGAGTTTCAATCCAATTAAAACTTAATAATCTGTTTCGTTTTTCATTGTGGAAATTGGTAAATCGTCATTTACCTACCTTCAAATATTTGTAGCTTGGATTACGGCATCCCTCTTCCAAGTTATAAAATATTGTGTTGGGTCCTAGCCTTAATATTTCATTTGGGTGTCTTATTAAGGACTCTTTATCTAATCTAAACTTGTCTTTCTTCCTTTTTAGATGTCTTTCAACAATGCATCTGGCTCAAACCCTACTGGCTCCTTTTCTCTCATGAATCTTTGTGGGAGAGTCATCTTTGATGGGACTAATTTCAATGATTGGATTAGGAACATAAGGATGGTCACTCGCTATGAAGACAAGGAGTATGTCCTTGAGAAGGAGCTTAAGGTCATCAATGAGTCGTCTGCTACTCCAGAGGAGATTGTTGAGTACACTACCCATGAGAAGGATGCCACTAAGGTGTCTTGTATCATGTTGGCTACCATGACATCAGAACTCCAGAAATCCTATGAAGATTTCTACCCTTATGAGATGCACCAGGACCTGATGGAAAGATACCATTAGAGTGCTCGTCAGGAAAGGTATGAAATCATCACCTCCATGATAACAACGAAAATGAAGGATGGAGAATCCATCACGGGCCACCTGCAGAAAATGCAAAGATTTGTGGACCGTTTGCTAAAGTTAAATGTGAACATTGATGATGAGTTAGCAATAGATATTATTCTACACTCCATGCCCTCCTTTTATGATCAGTTCCGCATGACCTATCATATGAACAAGGAGGAGGTCACACTTAGCAAACTTCAAGGACTTTTGAGGACTATTGAAAGTAGTATCAAAGGTAAGAATGTTGTTACCACTCCTACCACCGCCCCTATCCTGGCAATCGGGCAAGGTAAAGGGAAAAAGAGGAAGACCCCTTCGAAGGGTACCAAGGGAAAGTCTCTTGATGGCTCCTCTTCAATTGGAACCAAAGGTGATTCTGCCACTCCCTCTTCCAACCCGAAGGATGCACAATGCTTCTACTGTCAGGAAAAAGGGCACTGTAAGCAAAGCTGCCCCAAGTACTTGCAGGATCTTAAGGGATGGGAAAGTGAAACCCACCCATGCAGGTATTTACACTATATTGTCTAATAACTCACCACATACTAATTCTTGGGTCCTTGATACAGGGTGTGGAATTCACATTTGTTCTGATTTGTTGGGCCTAAAAAGAAGTGAGGATGTGGAGCACGGGAAGATAAACTTGAACATGGGGAATATGAAAGCTTCACCTGTCACCAAGATTGGAGTTTATTATTTATTACTTAGTAGTGGGTTAATGTTAGATTTGAATAAATGTTGTTACTCGTCTGAAATGGCGAAAAATATTATTTCTTTTCATGGTTTGTACAAACAAGGATTTACTTTTTCATTTGATAATGAATGTGGTGGTATTAATGCTTTTTATAATGGTGTTGTTTATTTTAAAGCATTACCTTGTAATGGTGTATATGCAACTGTGTCGGTTGAAGACAACTTAGGAAATAGTGTATTGCATATTGATTCTTCGACTAGTTTGGATAAGGCATCCTTGTGGCATTGTCATCTTGGACATGTCAACAAGAAGCGCATAGGCCAACTCCAAAAGGCTAGAGTCTTGGAGTCATTTGACTTAAAGTCAGATGATAGTTGCGAATCTTGTTTACTTGGAAAAAAGACAAAGTCACCCTTCACTGGTACTTGTGCTAGGGGTGAAGGTTTATTGGATCTCATACACACAGATGTGTGTGGACCCTTCATAACCACCACAAGGGATGCCAACCTCTTCTATGTGACTTTTACTGATGATTATAGTAAATATGGCTATGTCTACTTAATATAGCATAAGTCAGAAACCTTTGTGAAATTCAAAGAGTTTAAACAAGAAGTGGAGAACCAGTTGGGCAGGACGATAAAGATGCTCCGATCCGATCGGGGTGGTGAGTATCTTAGAATCGAGTTCCTTGACTATCTTAAGGAATGTGGAATTGTTTCACAATTGACACCTCATAGGACACCACAGCTGAATGGTGTGGCTGAGAGGCGCAATCGGACCTTGTTGGACATGGTTCGTTCCATGATGAGTCAAGCTTCGTTACCAAACTCATTCTCCGGGTATGCCTTAGGGACTGTCGCCCATATCCTTAATCTAGTCCCTACCAAAAAGGTTTCCAAAACACCTCACGAGATGTGGACTGGGAAAGTTCCCACTTTAGATTACATCAAGATTTGGGGCTGCGAGGCTTTCGTGAGGCGTGATACTCACGACAAGCTCGAACCTCGAAGTGAGCGGTGTATTTTCAACGGCTACCCACAGAAATCCTTTGGTTATCTCTTCTACAGATCGAGTAACAATGTTGTCTTCGTGGCGAGGATAGGAGTCTTTCGTGAGAGAGAATTCATAAGCCAAGGAAACAGTGGGAGGCAATTTGACCTTGAAGAACTTCAAGAGTCAAGCGGCGAAGGAACCTCAAAAACTAGCAATCAACCTGAGGAGGAAACTCCTGTTAAGCCGATTGATGAATCTGTACCTCTGAGGTGTTCCACAAGGGTTAGGAACACACCTGAGTTTTATTATGGTTTCCATATTACTACAGAAGGTGATGCATTTATCAGTGATAGTACACTGATAAATTTGGATGAACCTAACAACTTCAAGGAAGCCATGGCAGGCCCTGAATCCGCCAAATGGAAAGAGGCTATAGACAGCGAGATTCAGTCCATGTATGACAATCAAGTTTGGAACTTGGCTGACAATGTACTGGGTCGTAAGACAGTCGGGTGCAAATGGATCTTCAAGAAGAAGACCGACATGGATGGGAATGTACACACTTATAAGGCGCGAATGGTTGCGAAGGGCTTTACTCAAAATCTGGGAGTTGACTATGATGAGAGCTTCTCACCAGTAGCGAAGATTAAGTCTATTATGGTTATGCTAGCCACTTCTGCATTTCATGATTATGAAATATGGCAAATGGATGTCAAAACCGCTTTCCTTAACGGAAAGTTGGCTGAGGATGTTTACATGAGTCAGCCAGAGGGTTTTGTTGATGCAAAATACCCCAATAGAGTGTGTAAGCTTAAGAAATCTATTTATGGTTTAAAACAAGCATCTCGCAGATGGAATCTTTGTTTCGATGAGAAAGTCAAAGAATTTGGCTTTTCGAGGAGCGAGGATGAGTCATGTGTATATGTTAAGGCTAGTGGGAGTATAGTCAGCTTTTTGGTATTGTATGGATGACATACTACTCATAGGAAATGACATCCCAACCTTGCAGGAGGTTAAGTCCTGGCTTGGGAAGTGTTTCGCTATGAAGGACCTTGGAGAAGCTGCCTATATCCTAGGGATAAGGATATTGAGAGACAGTAGTAAGAGACTAATTGGACTTAGTCAGAGTACCTACTTGGATAAGGTGCTGAAAAGATTCAGCATGCAGGATTCCAAGAAAGGTGACTTACCGATCCATTGTAACGCCAAACTGAGTAAGAATCAGAGCCCAAGTACAGAGGCTGAGATAGCTGAGATAAGTCGAGTACCATATGCTTCCACTGTAGGCTCGATCATGTATGCTATGACTTGTACTCGCCCTGATGTGGCCTTTTCTTTGAGCATGGTCATCAGATATCAAGGGAATCTGGGCAAGGCTCACTTGACTGTGGTAAAGAACATTCTCAAGTACCTGCGGAGGACTAAGAACTGGGTCATTAATCTTGGTGGGAGTGATGACTTGAGAGTAGTAGGGTATAGTGATGCCAGCTTTCAGACTGACAGGGATAATTTCCGCACTCAGTCGGGCTGGGTCTTTACCCTAAATGGAGGAGCAATTACTTGGAAAAGTTCCAAGCAGGAGACAGTAGCTGATTCAACTTGCGAATCAGAGTACATAGCAGCAAGCGAGGCGACGAAGGAGGCAATATGGATGAAGAACTTCATTGGAGACCCTGGAGTTGTACCAGCTATTAAGGAGCCTATGGAGAGTTTCTGTGATAACGAGAGTGCAGTTGCCTTAACCAAGGAACCAAGGGATCACGGCAGATCCAGGCACATCGACAGAAAATACCACTTCATTAGACATCGATTAGAAGGAGGACTCCTCGTGGCAAAGAGGGTATCATCGGATGAGAATGCAACAGATCCCCTCACGAAGGGACTGTGTAGGGTTAAGCATTTACAGCATGTACGGCACATTGGGCTGAAGGGTGATATTAGTTTTAGTAATTAGATAGCTTTCTAAACTTGTAATAGTGGAAATGTAATTGACATTTGATGTTTAAATAAAAGATGTTTTTATTTTCTAGTATGGTACTGTCTTGTGTCAATCTTTTACTATTGTTTCATTTTGCATGTTTTGACTTCCAGAATAATTATGTTATGGTATATCATATTATTCAAACTATCCACAGTCGATCATACCTTGGAAATAGGTATTGAAATAATACTGTCATGAATTGGGTTTGTAGATTTGTCTAAATTGTATTAGACATAGCAATTGGTGCTGCAACATTCATGAGTGCTCATAAGTTCTGAGTACTGGAATCAACCCACGCTCACTTGTATCACTTCATGGAATTTATCGCGAGTGATCGTGCGACTGTAATATCATATAAGTCTTCAAACCAAGAGATATGAGTTGTTGACTATGAGTTGGTTATACATTGATAGTACGAAAACGCATCAGTAACATGATGTTATAAAACGTGTCTTTGTGTACAATTTGATGATTAGTCAGTACAAGCATATGAGTCGAAGTTTATCGGTTTCTTTTAGTCCTTGGAGGAATAAAAGCGATATTTTGGGCCCCTCGATGATTTTGTTTTAACTTATGTGTCGGGCCCGGTCAGAACTGATTTTATGTGTTCGATTAAGTTCTATGTCAAACAAATCGGAAATCGGGAAACAAACTGCTAGACAATAAGTACGACGTTGTTCCATGTATTTGTCCGGCTGCTATTTTGAACAGAGGAGTATATGATCATTTATCTAAAATGGCACAACTTAGTTCCACGAGACTTTGAAGAGCTACGATTGCTGGTCAGATCCTGAAGTCGTACTTACAACTATAATTATTAGACTTATCCAAGTGGGAGACTGTTGGATAATGTGTCTAAGTCCATAACTATATTTGGTATATACTTGACCCGATTTGGCATGGTCCATTTGGGTTGCATGGCATCGGAACATTTGGATAGACTTTTGTGAGAAGAGGATATTTATGATTTATTAATATATTAATATGAATTATTTAATTAGTATTGATCAAGAATTAGTTTGGAATTAATTTTGTGATCAAAAGAGACTAATTAAATAAATGAGGATTGATTTGGTAAATCATTCATTCTTGTATAGTGGGCTTATGATCCATAGTACTTCATGTTGGGCTAAACCCATGTGGTGACCCATGGATGCTCCATGGAGGTTAAAACCCATGGATCATGAGGAATATGGAAAGGCATGAGTTACATGGTGTAACCCTCATGTGCACACTATATAAAGGAGCCTCACTCTAGCAAAATTGGCACTTAAGTGATACAAGTGAGGGCTAGCCGATTTTGTGTGCAAGATAATCTTCTCTCAAGTTATTCCAAAAGTTGGTGGTGTTGTGTGAAGTATTTGAGGCATCATATATGGGGTGCTAGGCTCTCAAAGTCTTAAGGAATCCAAGCAACAAGTAAGGTATGTCATTCTACTAGTTTTTTAGATTACATATACCCCATGATATGCTAGTTAGGACGAAACCTTGGAAAAATCAAAGTTTGCATGTATAATAGAGAAAACATAGATCCAAGGTTTCTAGGGTTGCATGCACACCATAGGAGTGTTAGAATGCTCAAAACCCATCATGAAGATCTTAATGCTCTAAGCTGTTCAGATCAGATTTCACGACGTAACGGGTTGCGTGTCACATCGTGACGAGGGGTGTTTTTGCGACTATTTTGTCCTAGCTTTGTCATGACATGACCCATGGGTGGTCACTCTGTAACAATCACTTAAGGTTGACTTTAGCGTCGACTCTTGACCATGGTTAACTTTTGGGTTAAACTCAGGTTTTTAGGGTTTAGACTGAGAGGGTAGATCTTTATTGTTGTTAGGTATCTTCTTACTCTTGCCTACCCCTATGTGTGAGAGTTGTGGTATTTTGAGCTGCTATTCACGAGGTGAGTCTTCTCACTATAGTTAACTGTGTTGTAGCTATGTATGTTGACCCTTTGGGCCTTAATTTTTGTTGTTGTTATATGTGAATTGAATTAAACTGTTGATAATTTCAGGATTGCTAAAAGTCCTTAGGGTTGCTGATAACCCCTTAAACATGTTGTTAATCCATTGAGTGTGTTGTTAGCTCATGAAGATTGTTGATAATCCTCAAGGTTGCTGATAACCCATAATTGTTTGTTATGTTGTGTGGTATGGATATTTTGGGAAGGACTCACTAAGCTTCTGAAAGGGCCACATATATCAGTACAGATCAAATCTAACAATCCTTCACATCTTTCACATGTTCCAGTGAAAGGTGATTTAGTCATCTTACCCAATAGACATGATCTGCATTCATAATCTGATTTTAAGCCAACTGATTCCAACACTTCATCCTTTTGGAGATAGGTGATGTTTTTTGTGTTTATATGTCCAAGACGACAATGCCATAAGCATGCTTTGTCTACACCATTAAAAGAATCAATATTAAATACAATATGACTTAAGTTATCAACACATATAACAGCTTCATACACGCCATTACAAGGAAAACACTTTGAATATAAAAACACCATTCTTATAAACCAATATAGAACCATTATCATTATTAAAGGAGTAGCGATATCCTTTTTTAAACAAAGCATGAAATGAAATTATGTTTCTAATCATATTAGAAGAATAAAAACAATTTAATAAATCAATCCTAACACCACTATCAAGTACAAGTTCATAAGTTCTAATCTTGGTAACAGGAGAAGAACGACTATTCCCCATGATCAGGTTTAATCTTCCATGCTCGACATCCTCACTTCTTCTTAAAACCTGCATATCAGTGCAAATGTGAAAACCACATCCCATATCAAGGTCCCAAGAATTAGCAAGTTGTGTTTTATTGATTTGAATAATGTATATACCTGATGAAGAACCATATGTCTTGATCTTTCCTTCTTTCAACTTTTGCAGGTATTTCAGGTAACTTTTCTTCCAATGCCCTTTTTCGCCACAGTGAAAGCAAGTGGCCTCTTTAGGATCATTGACAGCTGGAACATCAAAGTAGGCTTTTCCCATTAACCCACTACTAGATGTTCCAACATGGGATTTCCCTTTCCAATTGGGTTGGGTATTTGCCTTCCTTTTCTTTACTTTTCCATGATTTATGGCTAGGATAGGAGTAGTTGTTGCACTAGGGACATGAGACTATTTCATTCCTGCTTCAGTAGTATGCAACAAGTTTTGGACTTGAGTCAATGTCGTTTCATTGTTATTCAGATGACAGGTCAGGATGAACTGATCATAACTAGTAGGTAAGGAATCTAGGACCATTTCAATGACCAAATCCTTGTCGAATTTCACATAGAGCTTCTCTAGCCTTTCCATATGGCTTTGCATCTTTTGCACATGAGCACACATGAATTCTCCTTCCTTAAGCTTACATGCCATAAAGAACTTTACGATCTCATATAGTTCTTGTCTTTCCTTTTTATGAAACATTTCTGCAAGATCCAAGTTCATTTCATATGGATAGTAGTCCCCATAGGACTTTTATAGGTCTGTACCATATTTACAATCACAATGCAATCTACCTTAATGGCGTCGTCAACATGTTGTTTATGAAGTGCAAGTTCTTAAGGAGTAACAGTCAATTCATCAATCTCAAGAATAGCATTTTCAAGAACATACTCTTTGTTCTCATAACGTAGAGTTATTTTTAAGTTTCACATCCAGTCCATACAGTTTAGACAAGAAAGCTTTTCCACTAACAGAATTAATAGGAGAGTGAAGTTTAAATTTAGAGTAGAGTTTTAAGTGGCAGGAGCATCACCATTTCTAGACATCTATAGTAAGAGAGACATTTTAGTTAGTTGATTAATCCTTAATATTTTAACCCAAATTAATATTCAAGGCTAGGATCCTAAATACATTTCGAAATGAGAAGAGGGATGATGTAATCTAATTGTGAATTTATCAAGGTAGGTAAGACATATTACCAATCTTAATCTAATATGAAATTCCTAGATCTTTTGAAATTCATTGAATCTTATCAGTAACATGTTTAATCTCAAATTATGCTCTTCTATTTGTGACTGGGATACCGAGGATCACAAACAAGATGTGAATAACCATGCAAACCCATATGACATACTCGAGGTCGTTTATGATCTCACATTGATGTTTTAGTTAACCATACACGCTCCATCAACAATAGCATATTCGAGTATTCCATCATTTCATCTTTATAGTCCTAAATTAGTCTGTCAGTTAACCACGCACGCTCCACTAACGACTAATAAAGAAAGGATGTGTGTTTTCATGGATTAGCATACATTTCATATTTTTCCTAAAGTACATAGAGTGGGATTTTATAAAAGGTTCTATTACTTCACATTATATTTTTAATCTTGTTTATGTCCTATCAAATCCGTTCGACTAACAACCATCCATCACACAAAGAAGCGGTGGGTGAAAAGGACACTCATTCAACATACATTTTATAGGTCGTTTCCTTATACCTCTCCTTTAGCATGGCTTCATGAATGAGGCGTACTATAGATTCGAATGACTTTTAATGTTACATATAGTAATATAGGCTTATATGTATAGGGTGTATTTTAAACATTTTAAAATTTTACAGTTTAAATATTAATTATCTAAATTAGCTATTAACTAATTAATCTTTTAAACCCTTATATTATTTATCTTTATCCTTTATTTGACTAATTACATAAATTAATTAAATCAAATAATCCAATTATGGATTTCATATTTATCCTTTGATTAACCTTTAATTAATATAATATTTAAATTCATAAAGGATAATAGTATTGAATTGTCTTATGTGACAACCGGCTATTCTGGGTCAATAAAAGTCAAGCAAGTCAAACGAAAGTCAAATAGTTAAGACATAAAGCATGAACTATGCCTTGCTTTTAGGGTTTTCGGTTTTGGAACCCAAGAACCTTGAGATTTCAGTTGTGAAGGACCGAAATCACATGCCATGGACGAAATCATACTTGATCAAAATCATGCATAGGACCGAAATCACATGTGATTTCGGTGGTACCTAAGGGATTTCGGTGGGAAAGAAGAGAAAATAAGGGTTGACTTAGTGACTTAATGTTTCATCCTCTCCAACACCAAGTTTATCCAGCATGTATCAAAGCATTTACCCAACAGATAACAAAGAAAATATCCCCCACCATTTCCATATTTTCCTTCTGTTTACTCTAAACTCTATCAAGAATCAAGTCCAAAACTTCCAAGGGAAAATTCTCCAAGATGATTCCTATAATTTTGATAAGTAGTTCTTGATTATCTAGTGTTTTTATACACTTTCATGTTAGATTCATCTTATTTACACACATTATCATGTGTTAAAACTCTTAGGATAATATCATCTTTAAAAGAGTTCATCAACCACTTCCAGGTGTTCTAGGCATAAAGATCTTCACCATCATCTCTTCAACAAACCACAACCACATTCAAGGTGAGTTCACACCCCAACATTTTCGAGTTTTTCATGTTTTAAGGGGAATACAAGTAAAATTTGGTTTATCACACAAATACTTGCATGTTTCATCTCTATGTTAATTATAAAACATTATTTGCATGAAATATGAGTATCACTAGCTTTTATACAATTATGTGTGCTATATTAGTTTTGAGAGGTAAAACTAACAAAAACAAAGCATAAACTATGATATATAATCATAAGAAAAGTTATGATTACAAAACTACAAGGATTTTGACACGTTTTACCAAAGTATAGCTATTAACAAAAAAGGTTACATTCTAGTTATTTCATAATTTTGTGGAATACAACCCAAAAGCAAGTTGTTTTGACCATACATTTTGAAACTAGACAAAAACACTGTTAAAAACGGGGAAAAACTTGAAATGGACTTTTTCATACAAAATTCTCTCACTTGTGTTAGATGTGAATTAGTATGACTTAATAACATCTAGACAAGATCACTATTACGTGTTTATATAAATGATTATATAAATAGTCTTAACAAACGAACATAATAAACTATAATTTGTATAATTTTGGAGACACAAACACTACATTATCATTTCAGAAGAAACATATAATTATTTAAAGGTAAAATTGTTTTTACTCTATGTAACCACTATGGAATAGTAATGCATTCATTTACAAGAAAAAGGGGTTTTCAGTTCATGTAAACCGGTTGATACAATTTTGTGAGACATTTGGCTTCACCGTACCTACCAGAGTACACACTAATTACTGAATTATAACATGAGTCTCTTGTAGGGAGAGCGTTACACTTGTGTATAGATCTATATGCGATTGACAACCCCACACCTGAGCTGTTAGCTACAGTTAGACCGGCCAGTCTAGGGTGACAAATGTCATAACATTCTGACGCCTGAAGAACGTCGTAGCAGGCCAACTAGTCGTTAGCATGGTTATGATAACTCACATGGGGTATCAACAAAACATTTGGTTTACGGGGTTAATATACATCCAAGTAGTTTTATATAAATATAAAACTTCAAAACACTATTCTCTAGTACAACATTACTTACATTTTTAGTCTTTGCTTTAAGACTTACAACTCGTTTTTAAAGAAAATATTGGATTTTCTGAAAGTATACACTATCATTTTCATGAAACAGTTACAAACCCTTCTCATACAAAACGCTTATTAACTCACCAACTTAATTGTTGACACTTTTCAAAATCACTTGGATTCTCAGGAAATCAGTAAACAGGTAATCACAAGAGTTTTTGGTGGATGGGGAGTCGTCGCATCACATTATTTATTTTTGTCAAACACATTTAATATCAAGTGGACAATGTTTTTTAGTACAATGTAAACTTATTAAATATTCAATATGATGGTTGTAATGCTTTGATCACTACTATTAATTTGTTATGATATTGTACATGAAAGTCATCCACCCGCAGATGTTTCCGCCATTCTCGGTTTGGGGGTGTGACATCTTATAATTAGGATTAGGTTTCCTTATTTAGTGCCAAAATTTATAATTAGGGTTTTAGTTTCACCAAACATTATAGAAATCCGATTTTAACAGTTAAAATATCAGATAATAACCAAAACCCCTACAATCAAACTTGGTAAGCAAAACACCAATAAAATGATTTTTTTTTTAAAACGCAACGCTCCTAGGCACGACGCGCCCTTTGAATTTTTTTTGTTTCATCTATCATGCACTCTTAATTGCAATACATGGCTCTGATACCACTAATGGAATTCGTAGGTTACAAGTACATGCGGAAAAATGACTTAAAACATTTAAGAGTATATGCAACCTAAAGGATGTATGTCTTTACACATTAGTAGCAACATACTATGGAACTATAGGAACCCTATTCTATAATAGAAATTTAAAAGGTAGGGTTACATACCTTTGATATTGTTATAGCAAACAATACCCTTCATTCCCTTGTAGAACTTCGGAAATCTTAGCACCAAAAGTATGAGGCCTCTAATGGCTCACACCCAAACCATATAAACTAGAATACTTTTGAGGGGAGAGGATGAGAGAGGAGATTTTAGACTATAGCTTCACAAGAGAGAGAGAGAGAGAGAGAGAGAGAGAGAGATGGCCGAAAAATACACGGGTTAGGACCCTTTATACAGCTAAATGGAAACTCTAAAAAACTCTAAATTTTAACATAAAATAATATTATTTCAAATCAGTGAATATCCAGTTTCCTTATGTTAATTGGAGGTTTCCAGAATCCCATAAACGTATCCCCAAAACCGTCCAAGCATGGAAGGTTCTAGAATCTCTCCATTGCTCAATGATGAATCAAAGAATCAAGTATAAAACAAATCAGAGTATGAAATCAATTAAGAATGCGAGATTGAACACCAGATGTAAATATGATCTTGTTTCAGCTCTATTACGCTTTCGAATGTTTACAGAGAATAAAGAAAGGTCTGTAAAAACTCTTATCTAACTCTAGTAAATATCCCTATTTATAGAGAACATAAAGCGTACAAAAAATATACTAAGGCATAGACACTAATGCTTCGAATAAAAGCGCCTTAGTAAAATACATTACAAGACATTCGAAGAGTACAGAATACAATTCGACTTATTACAATAATTCGACCCTTACAATCTCCCCCTTTGTAATCAAAGTCGAACTACTTAATTTGTAAGAAGCTGGATGGAATACAGCATTACTCTTCGAATCTCCGTGTACCAGGAGATTATCTTCTTCAGCTCTTTCTTATCTCCTTCATTGTTCTTCTTACAGTGATTCATACGAACAATTAAATTCGTATATTGAGACGTTGAATACCTTTCCACTTCGCATGCCTGGAACAAGAAACGTTTTGCTTTACCAGCCTTGTATTTTCCTGCGAAGACCATTCCAAAAGGCTTCAGGCAAATTTCACCATCATCATACTTCTTCAATTATGCCTGAGTCTTCGTAGGAGCCATCGGAGCTTTAATTTCCATACCTTTAGCCGTAGCTAACTCCACATCTGTAAGAGCCAAGCACTCATAGTAATTTTCAATGAAAATCTTGATGTGAGCAACCCCAAGCTTGAATTCATCAGGTTCTGTGTTTTGAAGGTATGAAAATGATTTGTCTTTTAAAATTAACGCAACTTGTATAAGATCATACAAGTTCATTAATGGAAAATCTGCAACAGTAAACTCACAAATATTTCCATTTGCCCTGGCAACCACATACTTGAAATTTTGGACTGTGTTTTCGAATACCACATCCTTTTTCATACTGATCACTTTCTTGATTTTAATCAATGACCACACTTCTTCAGGGGCTTTTGCAAGAACAACATGAAAACGAATTTTCATGTGTGTACCTTCATCCTTTTCTTTAAAATTTCCTTCTGCTTTGAACTGAGGCATGATGAACATCATTTCATTTATTGGAAAATCCAACTGGCTTGCATCAGTATTCGTGACCAAATAACTTTGTTTTGGTTTCTTCTCAAACGAATACATGTGATTATACGCTAGCTTGGCCTCAATTGTTTCGTAATTGTAGTGTTTGGATGGATCACCTTTGCCCATTCCCTTCGGATCACCAGCACGCTGAGCCATAATGCTTTGAATCAACCTTAGTTTTTCAATTTCAGCTTCTGCTTCAGCCTTCTTTTCTTCTTTCGACTTTTCCACAACAATCGATTTCCCTTTATCTTTCAAGGCTGAAGTATCAATTACTTCTTTTGGTTTCGAACCACTCTCACCAGTCTCTGTAGATTTACCAATTACAATTCCTTTCGGATTAGGTCTTGTAATAGGTAATGTTGTAACGACTGTTGAAGTAACCATCCCAGCAGAAACTATAACTGGCTTTGTTGTTGGGATCTTTGAAGAAAATACCTTTCCTACAACTTTCGCATCTTCATCACTCGCCTTCGATTCACTAGTTTTTCTTTCTCCCCCTTGCACCCCTGTGAAAACAGGTGGGGCATATGTTGTTGGAAGAAGGCTTGTAATGCGAAATATAGGAGCGAGTTGCTTGTTGAGAAGTGCTTCGAATTGTATGAATTTTTGTGATAAAAATTCAGGAGTAATTAGGGAAGAAGAAACCGGCTTGTCTGATAGATCTTTTAACTCTTTTAACAAAGTGATCATTTCCAAAAAGTTGTCACTTTCGGATGTTGAAAGCTGAGTTAGTTGTGGACTCAAATTTTCATACAATTTAACAAATCTTGTGAATGCATCACAAATGATATCAACCTTTTGATTCAGAGAAGCATAATCTTGTTGAAAATTTCCAATTTCTTTTTGCATGTCTTCGCGGAGTTCACAAATTTGCAAATTGACATCCTCCCTTACTTTCTTCACTTCTTGAACAAAAAGAACAAGCCATTCTTTTGTGACATTCTTCAATTCTTTCACATCACTGGTAAACTTTGAAATTTGAGAATTGATCCGAAGTTCATTATTTTGATCATTATGATCAACCTTCTCCAAAATTCGAGATTCAGAGTCTTTAATCATCCCCGATACTTTACTGACAATTCTGGCTTCGAACATTTTCAACAATGAATCAACCTCCAAACTTGAAACAGACGAACCACCCCCCAGATCAGCTTGAGATTGAATTATAGAATTCAACTTCTGATTCAGAATTTTAAATTTTTTCATGGTCAGCAACATATGATCTGGAAACGCCTCTTCCTCTTCATGAAATTCTAATTCTTCAAATGTACCTCCAAACCCCTCAGTATCAGTTTCTGTCTCCATAAAAATGTTTTCTTGAACATTTGACTTCGGTTTGGGTGTGTCAGTGGATTGAGAAGAAAAAATAGAAGTGAATGGTTGATTGATAATGTTTTCGAATGTAGGAGAATCAGTGGTTGAAGTAATGGGAATAATGGATGGTGGTAAAGAAACAATACTTTCGAAGGAAGCAGAAGTAGATTGACCTGGATCTTCATTCTTCGCATCTCCATCACCCATATTGACATTTGCATCCGTATCAGATACGTTTGCAGGGATGCCTGAAGTTCGTACCGCCTCAGAAACTGATTTGGCAACCGAATCTTCGGGTGGTATGACAAGTGTGTGCTCAGGAGTTGAACTTCCTGCGTGAGGAGTTAACTCTGGTGTTTCTGGAATTCTTTCATCATCTTCTTCTGTTGACTCAGTAGAAATCACGAGTTTTCGGGTCTTCTTCTTCTTCTTCTTTGACAAATGTTTTGCGATATCCTCAGCCCTTCGTTTCTTGGACACCGGAGAAACAGGTGTTGGCACTTCTCTAATTAAAACACCTTCATGAGTGATGTGAGGTTTTAGAACCACTTTATTTGTAGGAGACCTGCTTTTATGGGTTGACTTCATTTTGATTCTTCGAAACATACCAGTCTTCGAAGGAATGACTACATGCTCTTGTGTTTCTTCAATAATAGGCTCAGTCACTTGAGTCTCAGCAACAGACACTTCAACTGTTTCAGGCTTCTTCTTTGGAGATTTCGAAGATTTCAACTCTGTTTCAGTCTTCTTCGTCTTCTTGGATTTCTTATCATCTCTTCCCAATAGTATGCCAGTTTCGATTGTAGAATCAATGGTCTTCAAATATGCCACCAAGACAGAATTCGAAGGATCAACTCGTTTAAGCATTGCATCGGGAATACGAGCAATTGATGGAAAAACTTCAGCACTATCTGTGACATCCTTCGGATAGTGGTACGATTGAAAAACGGCTTTTTCTTCATCATTGGGTACCAAAATCCCTTCCTTGTTGTAAAAGTATTGCAAAATCAAGCTCCAGTATCTTGAACACGAAATACCATGAATAGCATTCGTGTGTTCTACACCCTTTTGGAATTCCTTCCATAATTGTGTAGAATAATCCACTTGAAGATCATAATAGATTCCAGCAACCATTGCATAAACCTCCATTATTCCTTTATCAAGACCAACTGTTCTCCCAGTTAAACATCTCAGAAAAATTCCAAATAAGAAATTCCATAGTCGTGGAAGACCAGATTTCTTAAAATCACCGATCTTTGATAGTGGAGGCTGATATCCCATCTCATTAAACATATTGACAATTTGAGGAAATGTGAAAGCAACATATGGAGGTGAATTTGGAATTTCAAGAATTTGACAAAATAATTTCTTGGATAGCCTGACGTTTTTGTTGTTCACCAGATGAAAAGTAATCGTATCAGAAGCTTTGTTGTATGTAGCAGTTGATCCTGCTTGAGAAAGCCAGGACATTAGAGCAGAGAATGAACTGAACATCGCCTTAGACAAAACAGAGTTCTTCCAGGCAACGATTAGCATCTTCAATTCTTTCGGATATTGAGAAACATCACCCTCCAAGTAATAGTTTGTTGCTTGAATCTTCATTATTGGTAATGAAGAGGCTTCTTCAGTGTTATGAGAATCAACATGAACAGAAGTCGCCATTGTTAGGGTTTGAAGATTTTGAAGATCAGAGAATTTAGGAATTTTTCTTTTTGATCGCGTAAACTGATAATGAAACCTTGAATCCCCTTTTATATGTAACCCTGAAGTTTGAATTTGAAGCGGGATAGGTATTTAATGATATCCGACGTGGCACCTTGAAAATTGGACCATTACTGCGTAAAAGTAGCCATGCGTCAAAAAGTAGCTGTCACATTTCCTTGAAAATCGGACAAAATACCATACATCATTTATAGACAACCTTTATTGTTATCCCCAAGATGATTGTAACCGTCAGAACCCTTCGTATGGAAGCAAGGCTCTTTCACTTTTGGGATGAAAAGCGAAGTCATATGCCAGATGTTTGAAATCATCAGCCTGAGTTGGTATTACTCAAAACCTCAAGGATTTCGTGAGTGCAGTGTTCCAAAGAATGTAGATAAGAAACAAAGATAAGAAAAATTTGGGATATTGTGATGTCAAAATTTCAATTTGACACAAAACCAGATGAAATCTCGGGCAAAGATTACTTTGTTAATCATTAAGAAAAATGATCAACAGCTTGTGTAGGTTCCCGTGAATTACAATCGAGTACTTGTTGATAAGTATCGAAGGGCTTCTTTTATAATGCTTCGTGGGTAGGAAAAAAATTTCGTTACATATCATCCTAAACATAAGGTGAGAAATTGTAACAGAAATTACTTGTTTAACCAGTGTAGTCAGTGACAAGTGTGTTTTGAAAATTTTAAGTGACATGGACTTTCGAATGAAACTCACACGGAAATCATATTCAAGAAAAAATTTATGCGGGATCTTGTTGGGTAACAAACATCATGGTTTTCGAATGTTTGATCAAGACCACTCATTTGAAATGAATATGATTTGGAGTTTCGAATTTTGGTACTGAAACAAATGTTTCGTGAAAATCTGGAACATTGTTTCCCGTCAATTCCTTAAAAGTATATTGAAAATTAGGTTTCACTTTCATCACGGTCTCATGATGTTAGATCATAAACACAGATTTTTGATATGTCTAAGTCTCGATGGGTTTGATCAGAGACCTCTCGGACATATGTCTTCGTGTGTGATCGTGTAAGAACTTTATAGGTAAAAAAGATTGATGTAAGACACGAAAAGTACCTCTGTTATTTTTGGACCAAACAGTAAACTCTTAACTCATTTTGAGAAGAGTCAGGTAGCTCAGAGACTAATGTGAATATAAGCCTGATTGGGAAGAAATTTTCGTATGAATAATTTCATTAAGGCTTTCGTACACACACATTGAGTCATTGGAGGCTTTTGGACAACATGCAGCAGCATGCTTCTAGGGACAACTTAGCTAGTTCAAGTGATGAAAAATGTATTGATTCATACGAAAAAAAAATGTACCTGACCCTAGAACTGCAAGCATAATCCACTTTATATCTTCATGATGTTCTGCAACAAAATACTAAAAAGAAATAAGATTCAAAATATTTTTGTTGTATTGAATTTTTCGAAAGTAGAGACAGAACAAACAAATTTTTTTTTTTAGTATTTCAAAAATTAAATGACAAAACAAAAGAAAATCTTTTTGGATTTTTGATTTTTCGAAAATTGAATGACAAATCAAAAGAAAATCTTTTTGGATTTTTGATTTTTTCGAAAATTAAATGACAGAACAAAAGAAAATCTTTTTGGATTTTTGATTTTTCGAAAATTGAATGACAAAACAAAAGAAAATCTTTTTGGATTTTTGATTTTTCGAAAATTAAAAATAAACTGTAATTGTTGCAAAAATACGAAATTTTATCATCCCCTTATAAGTGACAAATGTACGAATTCGAAGGGGTCGAAGCGTTGACTATGAACAGTAACCTTTGAATCAACCCTTAAAATAAGAGACAAATTTACGAATTCGAAGGGGTCGAAGCGTTGACTATGAACAGTAACCTCTGAATGCTGACGGATATTACTTTGTCTTTCATTCAGCGCCTCTGAATCATTCCTGGTCATTCATCATTCGCCTTTTTCACATGGAACAGAATTTCCATCGATCATTCCAAGTCCTTCTATAGTTTTCACAAGGGATTTTTCATCTAAAGGTTTCGTGAAAATATCAGCTAACTGATCAGTTGTTTTCACGAAATGTTCTTCAATATTCCCATCCTCCACGTGATCCTTGATGAAATCATAACGAAGTGCTATATGTTTAGTCTTCGAATGCTGCACAGGATTATGACAAATTCTTATTGCACTTTGAGAATCACAATATAAAGGAATCTTTTTCATATTGATTGCATAATCACGCAATTGACTTTGAATCCATATAATTTGTGAGGTGCAAGCAGCAGCAGCCACATATTCTGCTTCAGCTGTTGAAATGGATACACATGTTTGCTTTTTCGATTGCCAGCTCACCAATTTGCCATCTAGAAATTGACATCCACCACTTGTGCTTTTTCGATCAAGATTACACCCACCCAAATCTGCATCTGAATATGCTTGTACAAAGAACCTAGTTTTCGAAGGATACCACAATCCTAACGAAAGTGTTCCTTTAAGATAACGAAATATATTCTTCACAGCACTGAGATGTGGTTCTCGTGGATTAGACTGATACCTTGCACAATTACACACAGAAAACATGATAGCAGGTCTACTTGCTGTAAGATAAAGTAATGAACCAATCATGCTCCTATAACGAGTTATGTCAACTGCAGGTTTATCTAACGAAGGTGTCAACTTTATGCCAGTTGCCATTGGAACTCGTAAGTTTGTGCTATTCGTCAATTCAAACTTTTCTAGCAAATTCTTCGTATATTTTTCTTGATTAATAAAAATTCCTTCTCTGCTTTGACGAATATTCAAACCAAGAAAATTATTGATTTTGCCCATCATGCTCATTTTGAACTTACTTTTCATCAAATCTTCGAATTCTCTAGATAAAGCAGGGTCAGTTGAGCCAAAAATAATATCATCAACATAAATTTGAACAAGCATTAGATGATCCCCAACTTTCTTTCGAAATAATGTGGGATCAACAGATCCTTGTTTAAATTTAGATTGTTTCAAAAATGAAGTAAAAGTTGCATACCATGCTCGTGGTGCTTGTTTCAAACCATAAACTGCATTATCTAAAATATAAACATGATTTGGAAATTCCTCATTAATAAAACCTGGGGGTTGTTCCACGTAAACTGTTTCTTCAAGCTCTCCATTTAAAAATGCACACTTTACGTCCATTTGATAAACATCAAAGTCTTTGTGAGCTGCATAAGCCAGAAATATACGAACCGCCTCGAGTCTTGCGACAGGGGCAAAAGTTTCTTCATAGTCGATTCCTTCTTGTTGTGAATATCCTTTAACAACAAGTTTGGCTTTGTTTCGAACAATATTTCCATCTTTGTCGGTTTTATTTTTAAAAATCCATTTTAACTCGACAATCGAAACATTTTCAGGTTTAGGAATTAATCTCCAAACCTTGTTTCGTTCAAATTCAGACAATTCAGATTGCATTGCAACAACCCAATCAGAGTGTTCCATTGCAACCTTAACTGTTTTTGGTTCAATTTTAGAGATGAAAACATTGAACATGCAAAATTCTTGATGAGTATTCAATACCTCATTCTTTGCACGAACTTGAGCTCTTGTTAAAACACCCTCTTGTGGATTCCCAATCACTTGATTCTTCGGATGATCTCTTGTCCATTTTTCCATTGGCGGATATGCTGGATCAAATTCCAGAGGTGCATCTTCGTATATATCATCATTCTCTGAACCTGCAATCGAACAAACATCATAAAAATAATTATTATTCTCAATGTTTTCTAAATGCTCCCCCTCAACATTATGCTCCCTCTCAACATCATGCTCCCCCTCAACATTAGCATTCACTCTTCCATTCTCCCCCTCGAAAGAATGTTCTTCCTCAACTAAAGTATTCGAATCCAATTGCTCCCCCTCCACTGGATTGTTTTGCATACTTTCGCCTTTCTCTGGAGAAGTTGATGTTGAATTATCAGTAAGCTTTGTTAGTTCAGAGAGATGATTATCATTTGCATTTATTTCAGCATCAACTGCATGATCTGAAATTTCAAAAATTAAATCATAATCAATATCTAAGGTTTGTGAGGATTCAGATTCATCTTGTATGTTTTTCAGAATAGGATGATTTTCAAATTGCAATGTACTTTGTTTAATGTAATAATCATCAAATGTAAGATTAAAAGTTTCTTCAACCTTTCGTGTTCTTTTGTTCAACACAGGATATGCGACTGAATTATGCGAATATCCCAAGAAAATCCCTTCATCTACTTTAGCTTAAAATTTCGTAAGATTATCCTTGAGATTCACAATGAAGCACCTGCATCCGAAAACATGAAAAAATTTGACGTTAGGTTTTCGATTGTTGAGAATTTCATATGGAGTAATGTTAAAACGACGATGAATGAAAGATCTGTTTTGAGTGAAACATGCGGTGGATACTGCTTCAGCCCAAAGGTATTGTGGAAGATTCGTATATGCCAACATAGTCCTTGCCGCTTCGCATAGAGACCTATATCTTTGTTCAACAACACCATTTTGTTGTGGTGTGTATGGAGATGAAAAGTTATGCGAAATTCCTTTGTCCACCAAAAATGAATCAATGACCTTGTTCTTAAATTCAGTTCCATGATCACTCTTAATTTTTCGAACAATCTTCTTCAATGTTGTTTCCATCTTTTTGATAAAGTCAATCATGATTTGTGCAACTTCGGATTTAAGCCTGAGAAAATAAACCCACGTAAATCTGGAAAAGTCATCAACAATAACTAAAATGTACATTTTCTTGTTGAGAGTTGAAACGGTTGAAGGACCATACAAATCAATATGTAAGAGCTCCAAAAGGGCAATAATTTTCAAATCTATTGTAATTGGATGACCTTGTTTATGTTGCTTTCCAACTTCACAAGCTGCACATAAAGAATTATTGTCAAATTTAAGTACAGGTAAACCTCTGACCAAATCTTGTGCCACTAGTTTATTGATGTTTCGAAAATTGAGATGAGAGAGTCTTCGATGCCAAAGCCAACTTAAGTCTGATGTTGCTTTCGAAAGAAGACATATAGCAGGTTTCCCTACTATCGGATTGATGTCCAAAGTGAACATGTCACCTTTCCTTTTGGATTTCAGTAACACTTCTTTTGTGTTGACATTCGAAATAACACTTCCTTCTTCGTTAAAAAGAACTTGATTGCCAGTGCCCACAACAAGTTGGGAAACACTTATCAAGTTATGTTGAAGACCTTCAACATACGCCACACGATTCACTGTGAATTGTCCGTTCGTGATCTTCCCATATGCTTTGACTTGACATTTTTTATTGTTCCCAAACTTCACAACTCCAACATTTTTTAGACTTCGAAAATCACATAAATTCTCCTTCTTCCCAGTCATATGACGAGAGCAACTACTATCGATGTACCAGTTATTATCATATTGCTCGTCACATACTACCTACAATCAATGGAAAATTTTAGGTACCCAAGGCTTTTTGGGTCCTTGGAAATTAGATTTCAATTTCGAATGAAATGAAGAACTTTTAACCCAATCACAAACTCTGGTTTTGAGACTATCAATTAAGTTTACATCTTCATTTAAAGGAACCGAAACATAAGTTTTTTATGGTTTCGATTGTTCACTGACATTACCCTTCGAATTCTGAGTTTGTGAATGAACATTCTTTGCTTTTATTACTGGTTTCCAAGCTTTGACTGATATGTTCGAATCCTTAGAAGATGAACTGCCGTTTGATGAAGTATTCACATACTTCTCATATGCTTCGTGAATTTGCTCCTTTGAAAATGTATGCGACGGATACATCTTTCCTTTGCCTTCAAGCCAATGATCAATGTTCTTGCTTGAAGTCATTCCTTTTTCTCGTGAAATTTTCATAGTTTCTTTCTTCGTTTGATTTGGAAAATTTGGCTTTTGAGGAACAAAATCAACTTTTGGTTTTGTTATAAAAGATTGAGCATATGATTTATCAACTGTTGATTTAAAATGTTGACTTTGAAGAAATTTTTGATTTGGATTTGAGTTATTTGAAAATTTTCTTGGAATATTAGTTTCTGAAACTTTCGAAAACCTTGGTTGTTTATTCACTTCAGACTTTGAATGATTTGATTGAGATGAATGTTGAGGTTTTGTTGAAAAAGAGGAAATTTTAGCTTTAAAAACATTTTTGGGTGATTGTGATTCAGACATCTTTTGAGACTCAACATTTTGCCAAAATATTTTCTTTCGTGCTTGTCTTTTTGAAATGTTGTTTTCTTTCGAAAATTTGTCAATTTGATCTTTGAATTCATTGGAGTTTAGTTTGACAACTTTTTCATTTTCCTTTATAACTTGTTTTGAATACTCTTTTTCAATTTTTGATTTTTCAACCCATTTTCTTTGTGGTTTTTGACATTGAAACACGTACGCATTCTTTGTTAAGTTGTTTTCAACTGTGCTTTGATTTGCGAAAAAACCTTCATCAGTTGTTTTTGAATTATCCTCCTCAACTAATATCTTTAATTCTGGTTTGATATTCTCAACATTTCTAGTTGTTACGAAAACTTGATTTGGAAAAATGACATCATCTGTACACTTGAAATTTGGATAAACCACAGTATTTGTTTCAAGGTAATGTTCACCTTTTTCAGTCTTTACTTGTTCGAACTTTTGTGTATCACCATACACCTGATCAACCACTATTCGTGGAGTTTCTACTTCCTTTGAAGATTTCTTTTCCTTCGAAATTTTCTCTTCATTTTCATCATCACTATCATCAGTTTGACTGTCTTTGATATCCACGAAGTTCATATCACAAACTTTCGAAGTTGAAGGTATATCAATTTCTTTCTCAACTATCAAATCCTTAACTATTTCTTTTCCTTTAAATGTAGATGCAACATTAACAACAGACAACTGGGAACAATCAACATCCTCAAGTTCACTAATTTCACTAATATTGTCATAATTATCTTCAATATCAGCAAAATTAGATTGAGAATCAGATGTTGAATTCTCAGTCATTTTCAAAATTTGAATTTGTTTAGATTTAGTGAAAGTATCATTCACTATGTTAACTAATTCATTCGCATCAAGACATTCATCAATTTTGACAATTCCATATTTATATCTATCATTAGGAACTTTGTCAAAATCAGCTATAATTTGCTCACAATCATACGAAATATTATCTACCTTAGCTCTTTCGTATGCTAGAAAAGGTAGTAACTTTCTATGTTGCTCTTTACAATAAATGTTTCTTTGTGCTAGCAAAAGTTTGACATCACTTGATAAAGTATCCCTATCACACATAATATTTCTTATTTGTAATTCCAAACAATCAATTTTACTTATTTTCATTTCTAATCGCTTTTTGGTCTCTAACAACTCCATTGACAACTTGTTGGCCTCATTGCTAGCAGACACAACAATTGAATCAAAATAAGTAACCGTCTCATCAAAAGATATTAGTTCAGAATCATAAGCATGTGTAGGAATATTGAAAGATTCGAGAATTTTACGTACCTTTGTTGTCATTGGTGATTTGTCTGCTATCTTGGATACGAAGCATCGTCCTTTCACTTCGAATTCCTCGTCATCTGAGTCCTCCTCCATTTTCGCATACATTGCTCCATGTGTTGGATTCCTCATTTCTTCATCATCTGATCCGGATGAGCAGATTTGATACGTTCCATCTTCATCCTCATGTTCACCTTTTGCAACCAATGACAAGTTTTTGGCTTTTGCACGAACCTCCTCAAGCTTCTCTTTCAGATTTTTCTCGATTTTTCCTTCAGACATTTTCGAATCTTTCTTCTCAATTTTCTTTTTCTCCTCAACAGCAGTTTTACTCACATCATTTTCTTTTACCTCAGCAAGCTTAGTCTTCGGATTGAACGTCTTTTTGAAAAACTTCTTAACACGATTATTCGAGTAAAAAGCTATCGCCTCATCATCCGAATTCATGATGAATCCTTCTTCTTCCTTAGAATCACCATTTTCAACTTCTTTCTCAGATATCTTTAACACAAGTGCCAATGGACCTCCCAAATTCAGCTTCGTCTCCTCAGCAATTTCATTTACCTCAGTTTCGTGTGTCTTCAACTGATTATACAAATCATTGAGAGTTGATGTATCAAAACTTTGCTGATTCTTCACCATCATACTTACGCTTCTCCATTCTTTTCGAAGACCCATCACAAAAATGAGATTGAATTCCATTGAAGTCCTGGTAATTCCATAGCGATTACAACGATAGATTAACTCGTTCAGTCGATCATAGTAGACTTCAATTGTTTCACCTTCTTTTTGTCTGAAATCTTTCTGCTCAACCAAACATTGTTTGACTGAATTGATTTTAGTCTTCTCACTCCCTTGAAACTTATCTTTCAGATTGTTCCAGATCTCCTTTGCAGTTGTACAACTCCTTACATAATTGTACACAACTGGAGGTAAAGCTCCTCGCAATTCTCTTATACACCTCTTCTCCAGTTTCTTCAGACGATCAGTTTGATTATCAACAACAGAACTTGTAGTAGATGAACCAATTTCTTGAACAGTCACTGGAACATTAACATTTCCAGTGATACATGACCATAATTCTTCATCAAGACCATTCAGATAATCCTGCATACGATCAGCCCACTGATCATAGTATTCAGGGATTAGCATTGGAATTTTGGTTGATGATCCTAACAAATGAGAAAACAAGGTCATCGAATTGAGATTGAAACTCGCCATTGTTGTACGGAAGTTAATTTTGAAAATTCTTAAGAAGATTTGGAAATTTGAAAACAAACTGGTTGAATCAAACCGAAATTGCTAGAAGAATACTCGATTCAACAATTCAAATGCAAAATCAAATCACAGACTAAGATCTAGACAAATTTTTCACGATCAAAAAGTGCGGAAACTTTCAAACCGAAAATTTGATTCAAAAACTTTTTGAATGGATGAAAATCAGATCACAGATGTGATTCCTGCTCTGATACCAATTGATGAATCAAAGAATCAAGTATAAAATAAATCAGAGTATGAAATCAATTAAGAATGCGAGATTGAACACCAGATGTAAATTTGATCTTGTTTCAGCTCTATTACGCTCTCGAATGTTTACAGAGAATAAAGACAGGTCTGTAAAAACTCTTATCTAACTCTAGTAAATATCCCTATTTATAGGGAACAAAAAGCGTACAAAAAATATACTAAGGCATAGACACTAACGCTTCGAATAAAAGCGCCTGAGTAAAATACATTACAAGACATTCGAAGAGTACAGAATACAATTCGACTTATTAAGCAATTATAAATCATCCCTTGTACTTCTAATTAATTCCAATTGACCCCAAAATCATATCCAAATTAATTTTGATCAATTCTAAATTACTTCTAATCAATTTCTAATTAATTTCTTAATCATAATAAATTAAAAATTAACAAATTATTTCCTCCTTCCATGGTGTTTTGAAACTCTTTTGGTGTCAAATTAAAGATTTAGCGCTTGTTTCCACACCTCCTTACTTAGAAGGTATTGTTCCACACCTCCTTACTTAGAAGGTATTGTTCCCATATAATCTCTATATTTCCATGATTTAGGGTTTAAGTGCTTGATGAGAAATCCGATTTCATGTTTCTTCGTAGTGATTCTATTGAGGTTTTAACTGTTATCTCATCTCCAGAACATCACTACATCATAAACTTCTTCTATGGTTGCTTGATTGAGAATTTTGGGTGTTTTCAACCCTAGCTCTCTGAATCTTGAATTTGATGATTTATTCTTAAATTGAATGAGTTTTTATTCTTTTACCATGCTCTACAACATCAAGGTACCACTATTCTATCTACATAATGGGTTATTCCATCTTCAAGGATAGAATATAGGGATATAGAACCCTAAGTTGATGTTGGAGTTGTACCTAACTGGAAGAAGTTGTACTCGTGTTGGTAAATGTAGTTTTTGATTCAAATATAGGTTTCTAGATGGAGTTATATGGTAATTAATAACTAGTTATTGATCCTTATGATGATTACATCATCTATATGGTTTTGATGTGAGGAATATATGAGTTCAAAGGTAAATCATCATTTGAATGATATGAATTTAAATAAATCTAATATTTAAAAACTTTTTGAAAAAAAAAACAAAAGGAAACAAATAATTTAAATATATAAACTATTCTAAAGAGTCACAACTCCACCTTTGGAATTTGAATCATGTATTAAGGATGTATTCCACATCCTGAGACATTAAGTGCTAAATCAATTAACACATTTTAATATATGAATTAGTTTAATTCAAATATTGATATTAAGACTTATTTTAACCATAAATACCATTTGGTAAAGATTGGTGACGATTGAAAGTATTGTGAGCAGGTGCAAGGGCTAAAAGTGAAAATCCTAATTTTAGATGTGAAAAAGAGCCACACAAGCCATCACGAATTCCTTCACATATCCATACGGGCCATTCGTTAATTTGTAAGGGATTTTTATTATTGTCTAAACTTGTTCTTGGTAGCCTTCTTTGGACATTTTTATTCTTGTCTAAACTTGTTCTTGGTATCCTTCTTTGAACATTTTTATTCTTGTCTAATTTTATATGGACATTTTTAAGATTATGAAGTACTGACTATACATATAAGGGTATTTTAGTCCTTTGGTAGCCTTCTTTGGAATTACTAGGTGCAAATTGAAGGACTTCAAGCCTGGAAGAAGGTGGATTGGCACTAGTAGCTTTTGAGGTGAGTTTACTAGGAGTAAACACAGATACACACACACACACACTCACACATACACATATATATATATATATATATATATATATATATATATATAGTTGCATTTGTTTGATGAGAGGATTAATTTCTATATGATATATCTTATATGCAATGTGTAAACTATAAGTATCGTTTGTTCGTTGAAAGAAACTTGTTGTGGGAAACTATTTTATTAATTGAGATACCTTATTTATGTGAAAAGTAATACTTATCCTATTTGTGCATTCATTTAGGATAGGAAACTATGGGTGTCACTCATGATATCCATATGGGATTTGACCATTTGAAGTGATTAGATTTATAGATAATAATCATTATGCGCAAGCGAGAGTAGTTACCTCTTATGTGGTGTTTAATAGTTTACAAATCACCAAGTTAGAATATAACAAACATAAAAAAGTGTATTATCTATTTGGATACTACTACACAAGCCCTAATTAACATCATTGAGAGTTTGGACTTATTGAGATTGACTTGGGATTAGGGATATATACATATTTCATTTTTTTTATTGATTATCTTATTTTGAAATGTTCAAGTATTTAAAATTGTTCACTTCCTTTAGCTAACCATTATTGGCTTCTTTTATTATTCTACGTTTTGAATTAGATTATAGGTTATTAAACCTTTTGACTTTGGATTATAAGTTATTTAACTCTTTGACTCGGAAATATGGGTTATTAAATCCTCTTGACTTTAGATTATGGGTTGTATACCCTTTTCACTTATATTATGAGTTAACATACTCTTAAATTTGAATAATAGGTTTATAGAACTCTATAATATGGTTTGGAAGATTTTTATGTTTTTAATTGATTGCTTGTTTAAATCGAGTGTGAAGATTACTATCATCACTTATCTATATAATACAACCTATTCTTACTAGACATTCCATTACCTAACTGTACTTCGACATGTGCTCAGATTGAAGACTTATAGAATTAGATTAGAGATGAGTATTACATTCTTAAGGACACAAGTTGTAAGGATAAACTTAAACTATATTATGATACTATATTGTCACAACATACCCTCTTTTGAAACTTAAACTTTTATTTGGTATTTAGGACTAGTATTATGCACTTTAAATCTTTTGAAATATTTGAAACTTTAAAACCTTTTTATATAAAATAAAATAAATTTGTAATTTATTTTAAATTATCATAACAAGGGATGTTTCATAGAATGTGCATTATTAAAATCATGAACACTCATCTCAGGACCACAAACACTTACACAATAATGTTTAGTATCATTATGATCAAACTGCGCCAAGGAGGCAAACTATTTATAGTTCTCAAGCCATAACTAACATAAATTGTTCATCAGAATGTACACCCGCTTGAATCTAATAAAACACATAGATACAATTGTCTTCCCAGCCTTGGATCGTCTCCTCTATATAAAATATCAGCAATCATACCGAATTGCACACAAAGATTTCATAATTCACAAACTTACATTAAATGAATAAAAGTTAATAATGAAAAAATAATGGGACACCCATTGGAGAGTCGAAGCATTTGACTCTATTGAAACCACCTAAGGACCTAAACAATTAAAGATCGTTGGTCCAATACATCAGGCTCACTTCCTTTTAGTCATAAATATGTATTCTCCACCATGATGATAGGTTCGACCACGGTAACCCTGATTCACCATCAAATTACAAAATACAAATCAGGAAATAAAAAATAGCCATCCATGAGAACTTACCTTAGAAAAAGATGAGAACAAATCAATCATGGTAGAATATTGATTATGATGAAATATTGTTGCACCCTAATAACAGCTAAGAAGCCAATCATCTAAAAGACCTACAACGATTGTCATATGTCTAATATATATATATATATATATATATATATATATATATATATATATATATATATATATATAGAGAGAGAGAGAGAGAGAGAGAATAAATTACTGAAATCGTCCCTGTGGTTTGGTCAAAATTGCGTGTTTGGTCCCTAACATTTGTTTTGCACTCGGACCGTCCCTAAGTTTTGATTTTGTTGCGTTTTTCATCCCTCGCAGACATGAAAAGACTTTATTACCCTTGGCCATTTCTTTTTTCTATGTTATTTGATATTTGTTTAATATTAACCTAATAAAGAATATTATTAAAAATAAAAATATGGGTCCTTCCATAATCTCTTCCCTAAAATCTGCTAAACACCATCATACCAATACTCTCTCTCTCTCTCTCTCTCTCTCTCTCTCTCTCTCTCTCTCTCACCGGAGACCTGTAAACTTTGGTGTTTCTCTCTTCCAAATCCTTTCTTCTTCCCTAGACATATATCAGCTCTGGTGAACACAACCCAACGAAAACTATAACTCCTATATAACCAAATTCTGAAATCCTGAAATTAAACATGAACTCGAGCTGAATGTGGGTCCTTCCATAATCTCTTCCCTAAAATCTGCTAAACACCCTCATACCAATACTCTATCTCTCTCTCTCTCTCTCTCACCGGAGACCTGTAAACTTTGGTGTTTCTCTCTTCCAAATCCTTTCTTCTTCCCTAGACATATATCAGCTCTGGTGAACACAACCCAACGAAAACTATAACTCCTATATAACCAAATTCTGAAATCCTGAAATTAAACATGAACTCGAGCTGAATGATAAAGAACATACCCTCTCCGATTCACATACCTATAAAACATAGAAACCCTAAATCTAACTTCATCTCCCATAAACACAAAAAAAATCACCCGAAAAATAAAAATCAGTCCAAATGTAATTTTTTTTGGTAAAACCAGTCAACATTGTTCTTCAATCTTGAACTTGTTTAACGCCATCCATTGTCCCAGATCTGTAGTTAATTCTGACAACAAAGATGAAGTCTTAAACATCAGCAACCGTACAAGAATCGAGGAAACCCATGAAGCATTTACTTCATCGTCTTCGTTCAATCCAGAATCGGGAGAACCCCAAAATTAAAAACGAAGCGTCTGACTTCGTCATCGTCGTTTCCACCTAAATCAAAACACCCAAAATCGACAAACACAAAATCAACATAATTATTATTGTGTGTATATATATATATATGTGTATGTGAGAGAAAGAGTGAGATGAGAGAGTGATTAAAGGCGTACCAGTTATGTTTGTTCTACTCTTTGATTTCGAGGTATGTTCTTTTACGTTGAAAAATCGATTCAATTTCGAGAATTTCACGATGAATTAATGGAGTTCTTTTGATTTTCGGATCTCTGAATCCCCAAATGCTGCGAACACCAAAGTTTCCAGGTCTCCGGTGAGAAGAGAGAGAGAGAGAGAGGGAGGGAGAGAGAGAGAGAGAGTACTTGTTCGAGGGTGTTTAGCGGATTTTAGGGGAAGAAATAATGGAAGGACCCACTTTTTTATTTTTAATATTCTTTATTTTGTTAATATTGAAAAACTATCAAATAAAATAGAAAAAAGAAATGGCCAAGGGTAATAAAGTATTTTCATGTCTGCGAGGGATGAAAAACGCAACAAAATCAAAACTTAGGGACGGTCCGAGTGCAAAACAAATGTTAGGGACCAAACACGCAATTTTGTCCAAACCACAGGGACGATTTCAGTAATTTGTTCATATATATATATATATATATATATATATATATATATATATATATATATATATATATATATATATATATATATTAAGAAAACAAAAAGTAGTCAGCCACAAGAGATTTGTTTAGTAAAATGACAAGTCCAATAACTATATTATTTTCTATAATTTTAAAAAAACCAACAACAACGATTGATTTGTTTATTTTAAAAGGTTTAAATTTTTAGTCCTAAATATTCCATTAAGTTAAAACACAATAGGCAGTGTACCTATCCGCGTAGTAGTAAAGTTGAGTAAGTAAGGAATCGATTACAAGGAACAGTATTCTAATTAAGAAATTAATGATAAAAATTAAACTAAAGAAATAAACTTTAATTGGGGGTTTTATCTGATTTTTTTTTAAATTTAGAAAAACTTAAATTAAGCTAACAATTGATACTACTTCAAACTTAAGCAAACAACTAGAAAACGAGATTTATCCAAGAATTTAAAGATAGTTCAGTTTAGCTTCGAATCCCCCCTTTCCGATGATTGATTCCTAGATAGTGGATTAATTCCTTTGGTTCCCAAATCATAGTTACTAATTATCTTGATCACTAACTAACATACATAAATTTATGAACATTAATTACAATGATAATGTAAATTAAGAACTTCAAATTGATTTTAAGGATTATTTGTACTATGAATGGATAGATCTAAGAATTACCTATCTATGATCAAGACAAGTAAATAAAGCACATATTATGATGTCATAATGTTCTCTAGCACAATTATAGAAACTACCACCTAATCTAGGATATGTTCTATCATCGGCTCTAGCAATTTAATGATCATAAACTACTAGATGAAAATTCATGCAACAATAGTGGTTATCCAATTACATAGAGTTTGAAGGACACGTAATAAAAGCTAGAAGTTTAACATTCTAGGGTGATGCTCTATCATACACAAGCAAGAACCAACTTCATAAGTCCATATAAATAGAGATCAGCACATAGTCAAAGGGTTCATCTAATCTAAACAGAAGTAAAGGGTTATTAGCCTATGGTTGTCGAAATATCACATAGAATCAAAGAGTAAACTTGGTTAAACATTGTAAAAACTAGGAAAACCGAATGATTAATGATGAATCTTTACTCTAATCTCTCTAAATCTTGTTCTGTAATCGAAATCAGATCTCCAAGTGGTCTCTCATAGGTGTTTCGTTGCTTTTGGTAGAAGAAATCAACAACTCTCCTTTCAATCCTCTCGATATTTGACCTAAAAATTGTTATTTATACTTCCCAAATATCAGCTTCCATGCTGTGGCCATATATCTTCCACGCCGTGGGAGACATCCTAAACATGTATTCAACAAGTTTTTGAGCAGATCATCGAGAAGCTTCTTCTACTTGACACATCATCACGCCATGGAAATAAGAAAGCCACGTGTTGGAATCATCATAATGCTAGATTTATCCTTCTCCTTTCCTCTCCATGCATGCTCCATCCTCTAAGTTCCAAGATTTGTCCATTTTTGGCCCTTATTCTTGAGAATGTCTTTTTTGGCTACAAATTAGAATCTATAGTTTATACATACCGAATATCTTTGTATTTAACCAAAATATAACTAAAATATATTGAAATAATGCATATATATATATATATATATATATATATATATATATATATATATATATATATATATATATATATAAAGGTAGGTTTAAATGTGGATGAACAAATATTGTGTGGATGTAGGGATTAATATGGGCCAAATATTATTTAATTTTAATAAATATTTAATTAAATCATCTACCCTTTAATTTAGGCAAATTACTCTATTTAAAACCCTATCAAACCTTCGGCCGTATCCCTCCCGCTTCCATCGACCGACTCCATCAGAGCTTCGTCCGTATTATTTGAAACCATCCATCCTATCGTCGGCCATCTAAATCAGTTTTGAGCAATACAGTAATATGTTCATTGGGTTCACTATAGGAGGTAACCATGGAAAATAAATATTACAAGAACAATCTTGAAAGTCTGAATCAAGGCTGAATCTAAGACGATTTCTTAGGGATTTTAATTCAAGGTTCTTGATGTGTGAATTCAATTCACAGATTTACGAATTTGATCATTTATCAAGTCTCATAGAGGATTAAGGTAATTCAAATTTCAAATTTTTTATATCACACATCCCTGCGTATTGTCGGCGCTCTACTCGTCGGTGTAGGCTGCGGGGATCACACTTATGTTCTTCAAGATTTTCGTTTTCTTGCAGCTATGTTTACTGAATATAGGGAGGTACTTACTATGTTCTCTTCTTCTCTTCTCCCTCCTTCCTCCAATTTTGCCACTCTGGTAAACTGTTGCAATGAGTATCTCCCTTTGTTTTACATTGTCAGGTCCATGATTTTTTAAAACTTAGTTATGCAAATCGTGAATGGGATAGTGGAATTAACATCTTTAACCTAATTTTGATTTTTTTGTTTACAGTAGTTTCTTTTGCTCAATTTTATTGGTTTCCTTGCTACTCCAAGCTATCGCAATATGGTGTTTTGGGTAGTATTTTCAATGATCAAGGTATGATCTAGGTAGCTTGGTTTAGTTGTTTGATTATAAAATAAAACTTGAACCCAACAAAGAAATTTATCAAATGGGTGTGTCACTGTGTTGCACACCTGTTTATGTTTTTGTTTCAGGCTTTTTTTCATATGCGTTTTGATTGTAATATCTTTAAATAGTTTCTTATTGTCTTATTCACCATTTTTGTTGTAGGCTCTTGTAAATAGAATTGGTCCACCTTATAAAAGCAGCATCATTCTTTCAAAATATCAAGGTTCATTTTACAAAAGCAACATCATTCTTTTGGAATACAATGGTCCACCTTACAAAAACAGCAACATTCTTTCAGGATAAAATGGTCCAGCTTACAAATACAACACCATTCTTTCTTCAAGGAGAAATCTGGCAGAATGCATTCTTAAATTTTATATCAGTTTTTGTACTTTCAAGAATTGCATATATCTTTTTCCTAAGAATGGGTAACATTAGTTAGAGAATGAATTAAATTTAGTTTTATTCTTTAAGAATATATTTATATTTTTCATGTCTGTTGAAAGTCATTAAAGAACGTGTATTGTTGTTTGTCAGTATGAATGTTGTTATTCTTCAACTCATAGTTCAAAAATTTGTTATTCTTCAAAATGTTCATTCAATCAGAATATGTATTTTGTCAGAATTTGTATTCAATCAGAATATGTATTCTATTAGAATATGTATTTTAAACTCTTGGTCCATATTCATTCCTATATCCACACAATAATTATCATCCACATTATAACATAGCCCTACATATATATATATATATATATATATATATATATATATATATATATATATATATATATATATATATATATATATATATATATATATATATCAATATCAAAATACCCTTCACTTTTCTTTTGATTGTCCTCAAGCAAAACTTATTTCAATACATCACATCAAAACCTAAAATTCCAACACCACACAAAACAATCCAACTTTAACTCACTAATTATTCATTTCCTCGATGCATGTATTTGTGTATTTATACCCTTTTATTACCCCATTTGTTTCAAAAGTTATAGCCAAGCTTCCAAGCAACACGAGTTAAAAAAATTCTATATAATTTAATTGTTCTAAAATATAACTACACTTTTATTGTAATTTTATATTTTTGAGGATTTTTTTTATATTTTTCACAACTTTTCAACTTTTTATCTTTTCTCAACATTTCAACTTCAACTTTCAAATAAATAAGCAAAAAAAATAATTTCTAACTTTATTGCTACTATACTATAGTTTGTGACTTTCTAAGAAATTTATTGGAGTACTCGGAATTCCTTACGCCACTAATGGAACCCATCACTTTCGATTAAACCCATGTAGCGATTTTCTTCCCATCTATCCAAGCTTTTATAAATAGGTAGATAAATGTAAACATCTCCGGAAGGGAATTCTCACCAGGTCTCAAAGGCCATAGATTGGTTCCACTCCTGAACTATTAACTATTCATCAAATATAACTAGATTCAAAGTGCAAAAATTAAACAGATAATACTTGGAAACTTGACTCACTCTATTTTAACTTAGGACCCAGGAGATAAATCGTCTCTGGTAGTATTTTATTTGGGTCTATATATATATATATATATATATATATATATATATATATATATATATATATATATATATATATATATATCTTATTATGTCCCTCAAAACGCACAAGGTCGCGTTTTTATCTCATGATTTCAGTAGGACTATAAAGCTGCAAATACACTATAATAATTGACTCAACTAAATCTTAGAGTTCTCTTTGAATCATCACATACAACACTAGCAAAGTAGTTCTAACGCAATAGCATCAAAATTTTAAAGAAAATGTACTAGATTTTTTTTAAATTAGACTATTTTTGCAAGTCTATACAAGACAATTAAAAATTTAAATCTAGAATTTTTTATAATAAAATTTTTAATGCTTGAAATACTTTTTCAAGCCCCCAACCCAACACTTATATCATGAAATGCCCTCATCGTATGCATAAACCAAATTAAAATACTTAAAAGAAATAAATGAGAGAAAAAAGAACAGACTCCCCTGGGTTGCAGTGACGAGATCAAATCTGATTGTAGTGGGAAAGTGTTGACATCTCCACATGTAAGTTGGAAATTGAACTTTACTCCTTCTGAATGTGTCGGAAAATGAATCAAGAACATCGACTTTTGCCATATGGTGCAAAATATGGCATTATAATGCAATGTCTAGTGACCACGACATGGGAAAGTGTCAACCATGTCGTGACATCGAGTTTGAGAAACTTTTGAATTACGATGAATGCAGTCACCACGGAGTAGAATAGTAATGGCCACACAGTGGAATGAAAGATTACGGCTTCCGATTGCAAAGAATTAAAATGCCATGTTGTGGAAGTAGATTGTCCATGTCAAGGGAACGGAGTATCGCAGAACTGGGAAATCTTCAAAAATTAATCATATGGGTGTGATACTCTCATATGAAAAATGTCAAAAAGTTAAGAATATGCTCTATGAATTCACCATTAAGCAAAAAATCCCTCACAAACTCGACGATCATGCCACACTTATTAAAAGTCGTGGCTCTCGATTATAATCTTCAAAACTCTCTCACTACTTTTTCTCTCAAATATTAAACATACTTTATGCGAAACCAAAAACAAACCAAACTCCTAGTGTAAAACAAGGAAACAAACGTCGTCATTCGATTACAAATTCAAAATGAATGAAATGAACATAGAGCAAACATAGTTTAAAACAAAACCATAAAATGTAAAAATAAAAGGAAAATGATAGTTGTCACTCGTCATCCTTATGATCACGTGCTCCACTCATGCAAGATCCAACGTCACCAACTCCCCACAATTCATCCCAAGTTGGAATGTAAGGAAGTTGTGGTGGCATCTTAACCGGACTTTCGATGTGTAAATGAAAAAACAATAAATCCATAGAATTTCCAATGTAATTCACACCTCCTCGAAGATTTTCCAAATACATCCCGACTAAATTTTGAAATGGGTCCACTGTAAATCTTCCAACGGGGGCATCGCGTGGTGGTAGTGATGCTTGTCCTACCACTCTCCTACGTAAATTCTGGTTCTCTATCGGTCTAAACTCCTCGATTCCTCGAATTGGGTCATCCAAATATACAGTGTACTTCCATCCACCTACATCACTAACAATCCTAGCATCCTAAAATAAAAGGGGAAGTAGTAAACACCCCTCAACTATCATAAGCATCATAGTTAGTGGATGTTCCATTAAACCATAAGATCTAGCTAAACGTTTAACCAAATGCCCTCCATAAATTGGTGCTCCTGTTTGTTATTTTGCTACTTTCTCATAAAGGAAATGTGCCACATGGTATCGAATATTACAAATCACTCCAGGAGTAAGAATGCCCCAAAGGAAAAATAAATCCAGTTCGTGGAACCTATTTTCCCATTTCTTCTGGTTGTTGGAGAACGTGATAAGTCGATAAATGAAAAGATGTGTTGGAGATAGAAGTAGGCTTGCTGGTGTAATAGTTGGCTTAAAGACTCCATTTGTTATGCAGATTTAAACATCTTGATCAAAAACTTCTTGTGGTAACACTCGATGCCCATAGTTCAGAAAAGTCGCGAATTTTTTAGTAATAGCATTCGAATGATCATTTAGATCGAGCCTCCAAGCTATCTCCACAAGGCTACATTGGCGATCCACCCCACCAAGTCTAAAATTTAAAGCTCTCTTATCATTCATGTCACCTTAAAAATGAACAAGATTGTGGAAAAGAATTTCACACACAACTCTCTGTGTACTGGCTCTTGAATTTGGAACAAACGCCTCTATCCATCATAAGTAAAATGAAAACCCTTTCCTATATAGACTTTTCTCAAATATGGATCTTTTTGAGTAATAAGCCCCGTTTCTGCAATCCAATCCTAATCTAAAATTAGAGGTGCAACAATATCACTTGTGTGCAGTAAATTAAATCTGGTTCTGTAACGTGCAAGTCTTTCGGGATCGATATGTGAAGGCCATTTATGCCAATGAAGAAGTGATGTCTCAATTAGATTCTCTTGATTAACATGGGGAGAAGCACGATGTCCAGTGTGTTTCCGGGATCCTATTCCCTAGAAAACAAACAAACAAACAGACATCCAAAACACACCAAATGTTTTACAACGAATACAAAAAATTTCACTACAAGAAAAACGCGATTTTTCTAGGGAAGGAATCCATTGCGAAAAGTTGAAATTCCGTTGCAAAAGACGAATAGCGATGGAATTTGCGACAACCGATTTCCATCCCAAAAATCCCGTAGCGAGGGTTTCTTAGGGAAAAAATCATTATGTAGTAAATGTGACAACGGAATGAAATCCATTGTAGATAGTATTCCGTTGTGCATTCCATTGTAGAATTTTATCACAAATTCTGTGGTACTTCTTTTGTCACAAATTCCGTTGTAGTTAATTCCTAGCAAAATCCATGGTGATGATTCCCTAGAAAATTCTGTGGTGGTGAATCCCAAAAAATTTTGTGGTAATGAATCCCTAGAAAATTCTGTGGTTATGGATCCCTAGCATATTCCGGGGTGATGAATCCCTAGCAAATTTTGTGGTGATGAGTCCCTAGCAAATTCCGTGGTGATGAATCCCTAGGAATTTCCGTAGTGTATATTATGTAGTAGATTCCATAGAAAAGATTCCATAGGCATAGATGGATTATTAATTTATAAATTAAATCCAAACTATTTTGTAGTAATATATGAAAAACAAAAAAAAAACCAAATAACATTATATCATAAAATAATACAATAATGATTTATTACATGGAAAATGGAAAATGATTACTTTAAAATAAATATTTTTCAATAAACATATCAACATTTTATGACCTACTAGTTGTTTATCAAGTTGCTTGACTCTTGCGTTTTATTGGTCTTCTTGGGTTTTCATTATTTCTTTAAGCTTTTCGTTTTGCTCCTTTTGTTTAGCAACAAGCTCCCCCAGTTCTTACATTTCATCATTTTTTTTCGAAATGTAAGATACACCTGTTTTACCGTTAATCTTGGGAACCGCCTTTGCAAAAGGGTCTAATCCATAAAGTCTTATTTTTTTTATCATGACCACCAACAACATCATAAAATATTTTGTCATCCTTAAATTCAACACCTTCAGCTTCAAACTCTTCCCGTTTTTCTGTATAGGCCGCCTATAAAATAATAATAATTTAAATTAAAAGATATCAAAGTTATGAATGACATTAAGGACTAGCTACAATATAAAATTTTAATTGCATTGAAATGAATATTACATGAATTTGTCTATCTTTTTCATTTGTAAATGTGACTCCATCATGATTCTTCGTGTGTGTATACAAGAACAATTCACTCTGGGGTGGATCACGTCCTAATTTCCTCTTCTGCATAAATACCATAAAATCTAAAATATACACATAAACATAAAAGTTAATGTACCATTAAAAAAATTACCAAATCAGAATCTATCTCCAAATGATTTGTGGATCCAGCGTTATGGGTAGGTTGTGCTATTCCATCAACCACACCGTTACACCTTTTTTTTATTCTACTCGGATTTCCACTTGTGTTCATCTGTATTCCATTTTGTTTACCAGAAGTTCCAGACTTCTTGTGAAATATGATCTGGTTTAAAGGCATGTGGGTTTCTTTGTTGGCTCTGCATGTTGTAGAGATATTGGCCATCACTTTGTGCCGCTTTACTTGCCCAAGCTTACCTCACCAACGAGTCTATTGCTTCACCCCAACAACATTTTTCTACACATTAACAACATAAACATAAGTTTAAACGTAAATGTTTACCAAACAACAATTTATCACATATATTTAACTACCTAGAACTCCTCCCAATATAATTCTCACATTTCTTTGCTTACTTTTTCCCAAGTGTAGCCTTTTGGATCTACTCTTTGAAAAAAGGACCGACTAATAATGTGTGCACAAGGTCCTGGTGGCATGAGCTTGCAAATAATGTGACCGTTTTAGTTTTGAATTCATATCTAGGTGTAGACCAAAAGGTTATACATTGATAAAAATTGTAATATTTGATTGGTAACTCACGTTTTTTTTTGCCAAACATGAATAGTTAAACGTTCATCTGTTCCACAATAATTAGAGGAATTGTTTCGACCTTCTACATTTTCCACAACAGATCCATTCACATTTGTTGTGGATGTAGTTAAGTTTGGTTGTGTTGGCGATGGGGTAGATTCTGGGGTAGGTGGTGGGATAGACGTATATGTTGAGAATGTGGTAGTTCGTTTAGGTAAGGAGGATGTGGTAGTTACTATAGTTGTTGATTATTGTAGTGTCGATAAAGGTGTTAAGCTTGTGGTAGTAGATATAGGTATTGATTATGTGGTAGTCGATGTCGGTGCTGAGGATGGTGTTGATGATGTAGGTGTTGAATTTCATGATTATGGGGAGTACACAGGTGTTGCTGAAAGTGCCAGAGATTTGTTGATGAATGTAGATGTTTTTCATAAACTTACAACGAATAACATCACATTCCAATGGTGAAGAGGAAGGTCATTTTGTTGAAGGGGCATTTGCTGATGGACTAGAAAAGGATGAGGTTCCATAGAGGTATTACATGGTTTTCCGTTGGTATGTGGAGTATGATAAATTTTGTCGGTTATTATTAAAAAACAATGTGGTTCATAATGGACATTCATAGTGTGTAAGTGTTGTAGCTACTCTTTATATTGTACATATATTTCTACATATATATTTTTTGTAAGACAAAAAGAAAAATGCTTGTAATTATTAAGTCTTAATGACTTTTAGTAGTTATGTTTATATTCTATTAGTATAATTAACTGTATACAATTTTATTTTGGTTTAGGTTGTTATTTTATTATTAAGTAGTATAATAAAGTTTGCATGTTTGTTAGGAAATATAATTATGCATACATCTACCCTAACAGGTAACAATTGATCAAATGTGAAACACATCAGGACGTTTTTTTTTGGTTTACAAAGGAGGGTCAATATGGTTAATAAGGTGCAACATATATACTTTCGTTAAAATAATGAATAATATCGACCAAATACTTTGACCCAGTATCCATCCACCACATCGAAATCATGGGTTGTCGAAGGTTCCATCATACACTCTTTCTTTAAAATTGTGGTGTATAATTCTCAAATTCAATTACAACATTCTACAAATATTATACATCATTATCAAATCATCCAAGTGATTCATCCATACAAACGACGAAACTTTGAAGATTGGTTCATGAATCGGTCATTAATTTTGTGAAACGATTTGTAGTAAAGGTACCTTTGCAATATTTATATTCTACACATATATTTAATTCAAATCCCATCTATCAATTCGAAGCCTTATTAATGAACATAATATTTTGTTATTTAAATGTATATTTTACAGATTTAACATCATGAACAATACTAATAGAATGTGGATGTATGAAAGAAAATATTATCATGGTTGTGTATCGTTTGTTTTCATATAAGGAGTGAAAAAATCATAGACTTTGCTACCAATCAACAAAGGTTCATGGACAAAAATAGAATCAAATGCCCATGCATCAAATGTCGTAACATACCATATAGAGACCCTGATATTGTTAAGCATCATTTATAGAATTCAGGTTTTGTTAAGGAATATTGGTTTTGGGATAAACCTGGCGAAACATCCATTGATGATGACAATACGTCTTTAGGGGTGGATGATTCAAACACAACTTTGAATGAAGGTGAATGTACTTTTAAAGAAATGGTCATAGATGCAATGGCTCCTGATTTTCTTACTAGTAATCCTGAGGAGGAGCCAAATGCAGTAGATAAGAAATTCTTTGATATGCTAGAGGGAGCAGATAAAGAGTTGTGGTCTGGATGTAAAAAATTCACAGAAATGTCTACTGTAGCTAGACTATTGAATATAAAATCAGAGTATCGCTTACCTGAACAAAGTTATGATGCTATCTGCCAATTGATAAACGATGTGTTACCGAAGGAGAATAATATGGTAGGTAATTTATACAAGAGCAAAAGGTTAATACAGGCACTAGGTTTTCCTGTGGAGATGATTGACTGCTGCAGGTATGGATGTATGATATATTGGAGGGAAGACACAGAGCTTTATCTGTGCATATTTTGCATTGCAGATAGGTTCAAACGGTCAAAAAATTTGGCCAGATGTTCTCGCGTACCCTTTAAGAGAATACATTACTTTCCTTTGACTCCCAGGTTGAAGAGACTGTATGCTTCACAAGCCACAACCGCTTCCATGCGATGGCACTCTGAGGATCATGGACATGATGCTTGAGTGATGTGTCATCCATCCGATTCTAAAGCTTGGAAGCCGTGTGAAAAAATTCATCCTTCATTTGTAGTAGAAATATGTAATGTTAGATTAGGCCTAAGTACAGATGGGTTTGCACCACATGCAACATTTAGAAAACAATATTCATCTTGGCATATTATTATAACACCATATAATTTGCCACCTTCTATGTACATTAAAGAGCCTTACATATATTTTACCGCACTTGTGCTAGGACCGTTAAACCCTAAGCATAAAATAGATGTATTTTTGCAACCTATTGTTGCAAAATTGGAGCAATTATGGGAAAAAGGCGTATTTGTTGGATAAGGTGTCTAAGTCCATAACTATTTCTGGTATGTACTTGACCCGACCCGGCATGGTCCATTTGGGTTGTATGGCACCATGCAATTGGATAAACTAAAATGAGAGAAATAACACTTATGGTTTATTAATATATTATAAGTTCTAATATATTAATAATATTATTTAATTAGTTTGTTTGATCAACAATTAATTTAGAATTAATTAAGTGATCAAAAGATAACTAATTAAATATATGGGTAGATTATGTAAATCTTCCATATCTTATATAGTGGGCTAAGAGGCTCCATGGATTATCAAGTTGGGTTCCACCCATAGGATGCTCCATGGGAGTTACAAACCCATGGGTCATGGAAATGAAGAGTCATGACACATTAGGGTTTACATGGTGTAACCCTAGATGTGTCAACACTATATAAGAAACCCATTCTCCACCAAAATAGGCTATACAATAAGAAAGAAGAGGGCTAGAGCCGATTTTGCAAGTGTAAGATTCTCTCAAAGTTTACTCCTTTGCATTTGGTGTTGTGTGAAGCATTTAAGGCATCACACTTGGGGTGCTAGGCTCACAAGGTTTCAAGGATCATAATCAACAACAAGGTAAGTTATTCTATCTTTCATTCAAGTTAAAAATGTTCCCCATGTATGCTAGATAGGAATATAACCTTGGAATTCAACTTTGTATGATTATTAGACAAACATAGATCCAAGGTTATTAGGGTTGCATGTACACTTAGGAAGTGTTAGAATGCTCAAAACCCATCAGTGGTATCAGAGCCTAGGTTTGTTTGTTGTTTTTTTTTTGTGTGCAAACAGCTTGAAAAAAAAATCGTTTTTCTGTTTTCTGCTCGTATGAAAGTTTGCACATTTGTTGCTGGAAATGGACTAGAAACATTACCCTAAACTGTTTTGATGTTTTAAAGCTTGTTTTAGATGGTGTAATGTTTATGCTAATCCATTTACAATGGCAATTATTAAAATTACAAGTTTTTTTTTAAGTGTAATTTTTGATTCTTGAAAGTGTTCATATTCATGTTCTTGAACTTATGAAGATTAGATGATCATAGGAATTGTTTGTAACCTTCATGGTAGTTTAATTCATGATCATAATGTGTTTTAATGGAGTCCATAACTTGTCCTCAAGTTATGGAAAACCAAAAGTCTCACTTTTATTAAAGCCATTAAAAGAACACAAGAGTTATAAAAATGAAGAGTCTTCATTTTTATTACTCAATTAATTCATAAGTTATAAGAAATGAAAAGTTTTGGAAGTTTACAAAACTTGCCCTCAAGTTTTGGAACATGTAAACTCTTGATTAAAACTTTAGTTCCAGCCCTTAGAATTTTAAAAGTTAAAATTCAACCCTTATACTTTATAATATTATAAGTTACTAATATATATATGTATATCAACAAGTCGTCTTACTGCTAGTACGCCTCATTCACGAAGCCGGTCTATAAGGGGGGTATAAGGTTGTTGCCTATAAAATGGCAACTTAATGGGTGTCCACTCTCACCCACCGCTTCCTTGATCGGTGGAGGGTCGTTAGCCGAACGGGTAAGACAAGGACTTATAAATTCTCATTAAAAGTATGATGAATATTATAAAGTAACTAAATGCTTTTATTAAATTCCCAATCTTAGTTACTTTAGGAAAATGTGAATAAGGTGCTAATCCATGAAATTACACTTTACACTTTGTTTAAGTCGTTGGTGGAGCGTGTGTGGTTAACCGGCACACTAACTTGGACTTAACAAGGTAGGTAAAGGGTGACTTAAGGTTTACCATAGCATCGGTGGAGCGTGTGTGGTTTACTGGCACATCGATTGAGTGATAAACCTTGAGGGTACCAAGTGATTTGCATGGTTACTTCACACCTCGTTTTTTGATCCTCGGTATCCCAGTCACAAAACTTGGAGGGCACACTCGAGATTGAAACATGCCTTTGAAAAGTTCATTGAATCTCAAAAGAATCTAGGAATTTCTAAGAACCAATTAAAAACCTAATATTTATATTTCGTTTTTCATGGTGGAAATTGGTGAATTGTCATTCACCTACCTTTCAAATATGTTATAGCTTGGATTACGGCATACCTCTTCTAAGTTATAATATATTGTGATTGGATCCTAGCCTTAATATTACATTTGGGTGTTTTATTAAGGACTCTCTTAATATCTAAACTACTCTTGTTCTCTTCTTTCAGATGTCTTCAAACAATGTTGCTTCTGGCTCTAATCCTAATGGCTCCTTTACCCTTATGAACTTGTGTGGGAAAGTCACTTTTGATGGATCCAACTTCAATGAATGGATCATAAACATCAGGATGATTACCCGCTACGAGGACAAAGAATATGTCCTTGACAAGGAGCTTAAGGAGATTGATGAGACCACTGCAACTCCCCAGGAGATCGCTGACTTCCGGGCACATGAAAGGGATGCTACAAAAGTGGCATGCATCATGTTGGCCACCATGACAGCGGAACTCCAAAAGTCCTATGAGGACTTCTACCCTTTTGAAATGCACCAAGATCTGATGGAAAGATACCATCAAAGTGCACGACAAGAGAGGTATAAAATCATATGCTCTATCATAACAACCATGATGAAGGACGGGGAATCCGTCACGAGCCACATGTAGAAAATGCAAAGGTATGTGGATCGGTTGTTGAAGCTTAATGTGAACTTCCCTGAGGAGCTTGCAATAGATATCATTTTGCACTCCTTACCATCGTGCTATGATCAATTCCACATGACATATCACATGAATAAGGAAGAGTTCACACTCAACAAACTTCAGGGACTCCTCAAGACCGCAGAAACAGGTCTTAAGGGTAAGTCGGTTGTTAACACTCCTACTGCAAACTACGCCTCGGTTTTGGCAATCGGGAAAGGTAGAGGGAAGAAGAGGAAGAGCTCTTCGAAGGGTACCAAGGCTAGGACCCTTGATGGCTCTTCTTCAAGTGGAACCAAGAAAGGTTTTGTCACTCCTTCTTCTGACCCTAAAGAGGCTGAATGCTTCTATTGCCATGAAAAGTCACATTGGAAGCGGAACTGCCCAAAGTACCAGCAAGATGTGAAGGATGGGAAAGTTAAACCCAACCATGCCGGTATTTACACTATCTTATCTAACTCACCCCATTCTAACTCTTGGGTCCTTGATACCGGTTGTGGTATTCATATCTGTTCTGATTTGCAGGGACTAAGAAGAAGTGAGAATGTGGAGCATGGAAGAATAAACTTAATCATGGGGAATAGGAAAGCTTTACCTGTCACCAAGATTGGAGTTTATACTTTATCGCTAAGTAGTGGGTTTAGTTTAGATTTGAATAAATGTTGTTATTCGCCAGAAATGGCAAGAAATATTATTTCCTTTCATGCATTGTATAAACAAGGTTTCACCTTTTCATTTGATAATGAAGTTGGTTCGATTAATGCTTTCTTTAATAATGTTCTTTATTTTAAAGCATTACCTTGTGATGGTGTGTATGAAACTGTATCTGTGGTTGATAACTTAGGAAATAATGTATTGTGTATTGATTCTGTTAATGATAATAACTTAAAGTCAGATGATAGTTGCGAATCATGCTTACTTGGAAAAATGACAAAGTCACCCTTCACAGGTTCTTGTGAGAGGGGTGAAGGTTTGTTGGATCTTATACACATGGATGTGTGTGGGCCCTTCAAACATGCCACAAGGGATGCTAATCGTTATTATTTGACTTTTACTGATGATTATAGTAGATATGGATATGTCTACTTAATCAAACATAAGTCAGAGACTTTTGAGAGGTTTAAAGAGTTTAAACAGGAAGTCGAGAATCAATTGGGCAGGAACATTAAGATGCTTCGATCCGATCGAGGTGGTGAGTATCTTAGTTCAGAGTTCCTCGACTATCTTAGGGAATGTGGGATTGTCTCACAATTGACACCTCCCAGGACACCGCAGTTGAATGGTGTAGCTGAGAGGCGTAATCGAACCTTGTTGGATATGGTTCGTTCCACGATGAGTCGAGCTTCGCTACCAATCTCATTATGGGGGTATGCCTTAGAGACTGCCGCCCATATCCTTAATCTAGTTCCCACAAAGAAAGTTGCCAAAACTCCTCATGAAATGTGGACTGGTAAAGTACCCAAACTAGACCACATTAAGATTTGGGGTTGCGAGGCTTTCGTGAGACACGAGACTCATGATAAGCTCGAACCTCGAAGTGAGAGGTGTATTTTCATCGGCTACCCACATAAATCCTTTGGTTACCTCTTCTACAGACCTAGTGAGAATGTGGTCTTTGTAGCTAGGAGGGCTTTCTTTCGAGAGAGAGAGTTCATAAGCCAAGGAGACAGTGGGAGGCAAGTTGACCTTGAAGAAATTCAAGAGTCAAGTGGTGAAGGAACTTCAAACCCTAGCACTCAACTTGAGGAGGAAACTCCTGTTGAGCCAATTGACAAGTCTGTACCTCTGAGGCGTTCCACAAGGGTTAGGAATGCACCTGAGCATTACTATGGATTCCATATTACTGCGGAAGGTGATACACTTATCAGTGATGAGACACTGATAGGTCTGGATGAACCTAACAGTTACGCGGAAGCCATGGCAGGCCCTGAGTCAGCCAAGTGGAAAGAGGCAATGGACAGCGAGATATAGTCCATGTATGACAATCAAGTTTGGAACTTGGTTGAGAATGTACCAGGTCGTAAGACTATAGGGTGCAAATGGATCTTCAAGAAGAAAACCGACATGGATGGTAATGTACACACTTATAAGGCACGACTGGTTGCAAAGTGTTTCTCACAAACTCCGGGAGTTGATTATGATGAAACCTTTTCTCCAGTGGCCAAGATTAAGTCTATTAGGGTTCTGTTAGCCATAGCCGCATTTCATGACTATGAAATATGGCAAATGGATGTCAAAACCGCTTTCCTTAATGGAAAGTTGGCTGAGGATGTTTACATGAGTCAGCCAGAGGGTTTTGTAAATACAGAGTGCCCTAATATAGTGTGTAAGCTTGAGAAATCCATTTATGGGTTAAAGCAAGCACCTCGCTGATGGAATCTTTGCTTTGATGAGAAAGTCAAAGAATTTGGCTTTTCTAGGAGTGAAGATGAATCTTGTGTATATGTCAAGGCTAGTGGGAGTATAGTTAGCTTTTTGGTATTGTATGTGGATGACATACTACTCATAGGAAATGACATCCCAACTCTGCAGGAAGTTAAGTCCTGGCTTGGGAAGTGTTTCTCTATGAAGGACCTAGGAGAAGCTGCATATATTCTAGGGATAAGGATCTTGAGAGACCAGAGTAAAAGACTAATTGGACTTAGTCAGAGTACCTACTTGGATAAGGTGCTGAAGAGATTCGGCATGCAGGACTCCAAGAAAGGAGAGTTACCCATCCAGAGTAACGCCAGATTGAGTAAGACACAAAGCCCTAGTACTGAGGCTGAGATAGCAGAAATGAGTCGAATACCTTATGCTTCGGCTGTAGGATCGATCATGTATGCTATGACGTGTACTCGACCTGATGTAGCCTTTTCTTTGAGCATGGTTAGCAGGTATCAGGGGAACCCTGGCAAGGCACACTAGACTGCAGTAAAGAATATCCTCAAGTACCTACGGAGGACTAAGGACTGGGTCCTTACCCTCGGTGGGAGTGAAGACTTGAGAGTTATAGGGTATAGTGATGCTAGCTTTCAGACTGATAGGGATAATTTCCGCTCTCAGTCAGGCTGGGCCCTTACGTTAAACAGAGGAGCAATTTCTTGGAAGAGTTCCAAGTAAGAGACAGTGGCTGATTCAACTTGCGAATCAGAGTATATAGCAGCTAGCGAGGCAGCAAAGGAGGCGATATGGCTGAAGAACTTCATTGGAGACCTTGGAGTTGTACCAGCTATTAAAGAGCCAATGGAAATTTTATGTGATAGTGAAAGTGCAGTTGCCTTAGCCAAGGAACCAAGGGATCACGGGAGATCCAGACACATCGACAGAAAATACCATTTCATCAGACATCGAATAGAAGAAGGACTCCTCGTGGCAAAGAGGGTATCATCGGATGAGAATCCAGCAGATCCCCTCACGAAGGGACTGACTCGGGTTAAGCATCTCCAGCATGCTCGGAGCATAGGGCTGAAGGATGATATTAGATTTAGTAGTTAGATAACCTTGAAATTTGTAAAGTGTAATTGACATTAGATGATGAATAAAAGGTGTTTTATTTATGAGTAAAGTGTTGCTATCTCTTGTCGATCGTTTACTATATTTCTTTTGCATGTTTTGACTTCCAGAATAATTATGTTTGGTATATCATATTATTCGAACCTCCACAGTCGGTCATATGTCGGAAGTAGGTATGAATCAAGACTGTCATGATTGGTTGCAGAGGTCTAAGTTGTTGGACATGGCTACAACACTCATGAGTGCTCATAAGTTCTGAGCATTGGACTCAACCCATGCTCACTGGAATCACTTCATGGAATTTATCTCGAGTGATCATGAGACGGTAATATCATATAAGTCTTCAAAGCTAGATATATGATTTGTTACTTATGAGTTGGTTATGCATTGATTGTACGAAAACGCATTGGTAACTCGATGTTATAAAACGTGCTCTTGTGTATAATTCAATGAGTAGTAGAACAAACATATGAGTCGAAGTTTATCTGTTCCTTCTTGGATTAGAAGCTGATATCTGGGCCCCTCGATGATTTTGTTTTGACCTATGTACCGGGCCCGGTCAGAACTAAGTTGATGTGTTCAATTAAGTTCTTTGTCAAACAAATCGGAAATCGGGAAACAAACTGCTGGACAATAAGTAAGACATTGTTCCATGTATTTGTCCGGCTGATATCTAGAACAGAGGATTATATGATCACTTATCTTAAATGGCGTATCATCATCTTCTCAGTTCCGAGAGACCTTGAAAGAGCTACGATTGCCGATCGGTTCCTGAAGTATTGCAGTTATAGTTATTAGACTTATCCAAGTGGGAGACTGTTGGATAAGGTGTCTAAGTCCATAACTATTTCTGGTATGTACTTGACCCGACCCGGCATGGTCCATTTGGGTTGCATGGCACCATGCAATTGGATAAACTAAAATGAGAGAAATAACACTTATGGTTTATTAATATATTATAAGTTCTAATATATTAATAATATTATTTAATTAGTTTGATCAACAATTAATTTAGAATTAATTAAGTGATCAAAAGATAACTAATTAAATATATGGGTAGATTATGTAAATCTTCCATATCTTATATAGTGGGCTAAGAGGCTCCATGGATTATCAAGTTGGGTTCCACCCATAGGATGCTCCATGGATGCTCCATGGGAGTTACAAACCCATGGGTCATGGAAATGAAGAGTCATGACACATTAGGGTTTACATGGTGTAACCCTAGATGTGTCAACACTATATAAGAAACCCATTCTCCACCAAAATAGGCTATACAATAAGAAAGAAGAGGGCTAGAGCCGATTTTGCAAGTGTAAGATTCTCTCAAAGTTTACTCCTTTGCATTTGGTGTTGTGTGAAGCATTTGAGGCATCACACTTGGGGTGCTAGGTTCACAAGGTTTCAAGGATCATAATCCACAACAAGGTAAGTTATTCAATCTTTCATTCAAGTTAAAAATGTTCCCCATCTATGCTAGATAGGAATATAACCTTGGAATTCAACTTTGCATGATTATTAGACAAGCATAGATCCAAGGTTATTAGGGTTGCATGTACACTTAGGAAGTGTTAGAATGCTCAAAACCCATCAGTGGTATCAGAGCCTAGGTTTGTTTGTTGTTTTTTTTTGTGTGCAAACAGCTTGAAAAAAAAATCGTTTTTCTGTTTTCTGCTCGTATGAAAGTTTGCACATTTGTTGCTGGAAATCGACTAGAAACATTACCCTAAACTGTTTTGATGTTTTAAAGCTTGTTTTAGATGGTGTAATGTTTATGCTAATCCATTTACAATGGCAATTATTAAAATTACAAGTTTTTTTTTAAGTGTAATTTTTGATTCTTGAAAGTGTTCATATTCATGTTCTTGAACTTATGAAGATTAGATGATCATAGGAATTGTTTGTAACCTTCATGGTAGTTTAATTCATGATCATAATGTGTTTTAATGGAGTCCATAACTTGTCCTCAAGTTATGGAAAACCAAAAGTCTCACTTTTATTAAAGTCATTAAAAGAACACAAGAGTTATAAAAATGAAGAGTCTTCATATTTATTACTCAATTAATTCATAAGTTATAAGAAATGAAAAGTTTTGGAAGTTTACAAAACTTGCCCTCAAGTTTTGGAACATGTAAAGTCTTGATTAAAACTTTAGTTCCAACCCTTAGAATTTTAAAAGTTAAAATTCAACCCTTATACTTTATAATATTATAAGTTACTAATATATATATGTATAACAACAAGTCGTCTTACTGCTAGTACGCCTCATTCACGAAGCCGGTCTATAAGGGGGGTATAAGGTTGTTGCCTATAAAATGGCAACTTAATGGGTGTCCACTCTCACCCACCGCTTCCTTGATCGGTGGAGGGTCGTTAGCCGAACGGGTAAGACAAGGACTTATAAATTCTCATTAAAAGTATGATGAATATTATAAAGTAACTAAATGCTTTTATTAAATTCCCAATCTTAGTTACTTTAGGAAAATGTGAATAAGGTGCTAATCCATGAAATTACACTTTACACTTTGTTTAAGTCGTTGGTGGAGCGTGTATGGTTAACCGGCACACTAACTTGGACTTAACAAGGTAGGTAAAGGGTGACTTAAGGTTTACCATAGCATCGGTGGAGCGTGTGTGGTTTACCGGCACATCGATTGAGTGATAAACCTTGAGGGTACCAAGTGATTTGCATGGTTACTTCACACCTCGTTTTGTGATCCTCGGTATCCCAGTCACAAAACTTGGAGGGCACACTCGAGATTGAAACATGCCTTTGAAAAGTTCATTGAATCTCAAAAGAATCTAGGAATTTCTAAGAACCAATTAAAAACCTAATATTTATATTTCGTTTTTCATGGTGGAAATTGGTGAATCGTCATTCACCTACCTTTCAAATATGTTATAGCTTGGATTACGGCATACCTCTTCTAAGTTATAATATATTGTGATTGGATCCTAGCCTTAATATTACATTTGGGTGTTTTATTAAGGACTCTCTTAATATCTAAACTACTCTTGTTCTCTTCTTTCAGATGTCTTCAAACAATGCTGCTTCTGGCTCTAATCCTAATGGCTCCGTTACCCTTATGAACTTGTGTGGGAAAGTCACTTTTGATGGATCCAACTTCAATGAATGGATCAGAAACATCAGGATGATTACCCGCTACGAGGACAAAGAATATGTCCTTGACAAGGAGCTTAAGGAGATTGATGGGACCACTGCAACTCCCCAGGAGATCGCTGACTTCCGGGCACATGAAAGGGATGCTACAAAAGTGGCATGCATCATGTTGGCCACCATGACAGCGGAACTCCAAAAGTCCTATGAGGACTTCTACCCTTTTGAAATGCACCAAGATCTGATGGAAAGATACCATCAAAGTGCACGACAAGAGAGGTATGAAATCATATGCTCTATCATAACAACCATGATGAAGGACGGGGAATCCGTCACGAGCCACATGCAAAAAATGCAAAGGTATGTGGATCGGTTGCTGAAGCTTAATGTGAACTTCCCTGAGGAGCTTGCAATAGATATCATTTTGCACTCCTTACCATCGTGCTATGATCAATTCCGCATGACATATCACATGAATAAGGAAGAGGTCACACTCAGCAAACTTCAGGGACTCCTCAAGACCGCAGAAACAGGTCTTAAGGGTAAGTCGGTTGTTAACACTCCTACTGCAAACTACGCCCCGGTTTTGGCAATCGGGAAAGGTAGAGGGAAGAAGAGGAAGAGCTCTTCGAAGGGTACCAAGGCTAGGACCCTTGATGGCTCTTCTTCAAGTGGAACCAAGAAAGGTTTTGTCACTCCTTCTTCTGACCCTAAAGAGGCTGAATGCTTCTATTGCCATGAAAAGTCACATTGGAAGCGGAACTGCCCAAACTACCAGCAAGATGTGAAGGATGGGAAAGTTAAACCCAACCATGCAGGTATTTACACTATCTTATCTAATAACTCACCCCATTCTAACTCTTGGGTCCTTGATACCGGTTGTGGTATTCATATCTGTTCTGATTTGCAGGGACTAAGAAGAAGTGAGAATGTGGAGCATGGAAGAATAAACTTAATCATGGGGAATAGGAAAGCTTTACCTGTCACCAAGATTGGAGTTTATACTTTATCGCTAAGTAGTGGGTTTAGTTTAGATTTGAATAAATGTTGTTATTCGCCAGAAATGGCAAGAAATATTATTTCCTTTCATGCATTGTATAAACAAGGTTTCACCTTTTCATTTGATAATGAAGTTGGTTCGATTAATGCTTTCTTTAATAATGTTCTTTATTTTAAAGCATTACCTTGTGATGGTGTGTATGAAACTGTATCTGTGGTTGATAACTTAGGAAATAATGTATTGTGTATTGATTCTGTTAATGATAATAACTTAAAGTCAGATGATAGTTGCGAATCATGCTTACTTGGAAAAATGACAAAGTCACCCTTCACAGGTTCTTGTGAGAGGGGTGAAGGTTTGTTGGATCTTATACACACGGATGTGTGTGGGCCCTTCAAACATGCCACAAGGGATGCTAATCGTTATTATTTGACTTTTACTGATGATTATAGTAGATATGGATATGTCTACTTAATCAAACATAAGTCAGAGACTTTTGAGAGGTTTAAAGAGTTTAAACAGGAAGTCGAGAATCAATTGGGCAGGAACATTAAGATGCTTCGATCCGATCGAGGTGGTGAGTATCTTAGTTCAGAGTTCCTCGACTATCTTAGGGAATGTGGGATTGTCTCACAATTGACACCTCCCAGGACACCGCAGTTGAATGGTGTAGCTGAGAGGCGTAATCGAACCTTGTTGGATATGGTTCGTTCCACGATGAGTCGAGCTTCGCTACCAATCTCATTTTGGGGGTATGCCTTAGAGACTGCCGCCCATATCCTTAATCTAGTTCCCACAAAGAAAGTTGCCAAAACTCCTCATGAAATGTGGACTGGTAAAGTACCCAAACTAGACCACATTAAGATTTGGGGTTGCGAGGCTTTCGTGAGACACGAGACTCATGATAAGCTCGAACCTCGAAGTGAGAGGTGTATTTTCATCGGCTACCCACATAAATGGCGTATCATCATCTTCTCAGTTCCGAGAGACCTTGAAAGAGCTACGATTGCCGATCGGTTCCTGAAGTATTGCAGTTATAGTTATTAGACTTATCCAAGTGGGAGACTGTTGGATAAGGTGTCTAAGTCCATAACTATTTCTGGTATGTACTTGACCCGACCCGGCATGGTCCATTTAGGTTGCATGGCACCATGCAATTGGATAAACTAAAATGAGAGAAATAACACTTATGGTTTATTAATATATTATAAGTTCTAATATATTAATAATATTATTTAATTAGTTTGATCAACAATTAATTTAGAATTAATTAAGTGATCAAAAGATAACTAATTAAATATATGGGTAGATTATGTAAATCTTCCATATCTTATATAGTGGGCTAAGAGGCTCCATGGATTATCAAGTTGGGTTTCACCCATAGGATGCTCCATGGGAGTTACAAACCCATGGGTCATGGAAATGAAGAGTCATGACACATTAGGGTTTACATGGTGTAACCCTAGATGTGTCAACACTATATAAGAAACCCATTCTCCACCAAAATAGGCTATACAATAAGAAAGAAGAGGGCTAGAGCCAATTTTGCAAGTGTAAGATTCTCTCAAAGTTTACTCCTTTGCATTTGGTGTTGTGTGAAGCATTTGAGGCATCACACTTGGGGTGCTAAGCTCACAAGGTTTCAAGGATCATAATCAACAACAAGGTAAGTTATTCTATCTTTCATTCAAGTTAAAAATGTTCCCCATGTATGCTAGATAGGAATATAACCTTGGAATTCAACATTGCATGATTATTAGACAAACATAGATCCAAGGTTATTAGGGTTGCATGTACACTTAGGAAGTGTTAGAATGCTCAAAACCCATCAGTATTAACATATGATATATCTTTAAAAAGAATTCAATTATGAGCAACTTTGATGTGGACAATTAGCGATTTTCCGGCGTATACAATGTTTTCAGGATGGTCTACATCAGGTAAGTTAGCATGTCCACATAGTCTACGGGCATCTTTCCTTCATCTTTAGTTGTAACAACCAATTGATATGTGCATATCTATATATATATTTTACATCATATCTTAGTATTTTTAGTCATTTTTATGCTCATCAAATCTATTATATGTTGTGTTGTAGAGGTAAAAGAGATGCTCAGATCAAAAAGGAAGTTGGAAGCTAGGGACTTGGATCAAGGCTAAATTGAAGAAAAGTCTCTTTGCGACGTCGTGGTGGCATTACCACCACGTGGCATTCTGAAGTTTCCCGTAGAACCTCGAAGACGTGCGGATTACGTGAATAAACCCGAAGACCACGTAGTGGTGGACTTACCACGACGTGGTGGACCGAGTTCAAGAAAAATATAAATAGAAGGCACATTCCTCCGAAAACCCAACTTTTTCTGGAGCTTTTGTCGACTTTTGAAGGCCAAGAACGTACTTGGAAGCTTAGAGTTGTAAAATATCCATTAGAAGCTTGAATTTGAGAGATTTGAGGCAAAACATCTTATTAATACTTTTTCTTCTTTTGTTTGATCATGGATTACAAGTTGAATTTCGATTTTATATGTTTGCTTGCTGAAATCATTGGCTAAAAACCTTGAATGTCGTTTAGACTAGACTACTTGTCTTTTTATGATTTGATTTATGGATTGGATTATACTTAGTTGGTTATTTGTTATTTTAGCTTATTATAGAACTTCTCTATGCTTATGATAACTACTTTTATGTTGATTGTTGAGTTTAATTAATTTTGCATGACCATCATTCTTGATTAACTTGAATCTTATGATCTGGTGAATTGCAAAATTGTAGGACTAGTGTTTTGACCAAAAACTAGGCTTAAATGGAAAAGTGGAAAGTAATTGTAGGAGCTAATATATGAGGACCAGTCATATATTGAACTGATTTAATTAACCAAATTGATCAATCCATTATAAGTCTAATTTAACTCGAACGAAACACTAGTAAATTTGTTAGTTTACCCGCTTGATCACCGTATGAATGAACTTATTACCTAAACGATTAGGTTAGTGAACATTAACATGGTCATCTTAGGAATCGGTTACCAATGAAGTATTAATCCATTGCAATTCCATTAAATCAACCATAATAGAAAGTATATCGAAGTTAAACAAAAGTCTCTCAATTATCTTGCTTAAAATCATCTTTTGTGTTTCTTGTTTTTTGTTTTCCTTTTTGTTTCATTAGTTGATAATTAGATTTAGTTTGATTAATTAAGTTTCTAGTCTTGCAAAAGTACAGAAAACCCCCTTTCTTTTATTAAATTGTAATTTAGGTAATTAGTACATAAAATTAGATAATAATTTTGTTCCCTGTGTTTGATACCTGACTATTTGTGTTATTCTATTTTCGACTAGTTACACTACCATAGGAGTAATAATTAGTTACATTAGTAGGTTAAAACGTGCATAGTTATTTTCACATCAAGTTTTGGCGCCGTTGCTAGGGAACTATAAATTTTTAGTTAATTTTTATCTGCTATTTTATTAGGAAATTTTCTGTCTATTTTCTCTTAGTTTTCGTTTTAGTTTTCTTCTGATTGACTTACCACGTCGTAGCCATAAACACCACATAGTTGTGTTATAGTAGTTAAGTTTTATTTTTCGTTTTGTTCTTTTTATGCGTTTCATTTGTTTTTTTTTTCAGTGATTTATGACCCGAGGATCAAAAACACCAATCATACCACCGTTTGACGATCCTGAGTCAGCATTCCATAAGAGGAAGACAACCAAACTCGTAGAATCTAGGAAAAGGACTCTTGAAAGAGAATTCGAAAGTTTTGAGAAGACTCTTAACAAAAAGGAATCAGGTTACGAGCCAAAAAGTGAACCCGAATCAGACAAAGTAAGCGAACCCGAAGGTGAGCCAAAAACCAGCATGGCAGACATTGTTGACCTGACGATGGAGGCATACAAGAGACGAATGCGTGAAGACACTAGATTGGGACTTGTGCAACCCACAATTCCCAACACAACTAGCTTTGAATTAAAAGGACACATACTTGCTCAATTGAAAGACATACCATTCCATGGGAAAGACCACGAGGACGCCTAAAAGCACATTGATGAGGTCAATGATATAGCCGACTACTTCAACATACCAAACATACCACATGAGACGGTTTTACTAAGAATGCTCCCTATTACTCTTAAGGGTGCTGAAAAAGATTGGCTGAAGGCACTCCCACCGGGCACAATAACCACATGGGCACAAATGCATGAAGAATTCATACCACAATTTTGCCCACCATTGAAGGTTTCCAAGTTGAAGAAGGCTATTGCAAATTTCGAGCAACAAGCGGGAGAGTCATTGTATGAGGCATGGTAGCAATACAAGGATTTGTTGAGGAATTGTCCTAAAAACGATTTAAATATCAAACAAAAAGTCTCGATTTTCTATGATAGGTAAACGTAACGACTAGGAAACTCCTTGATTCTCAAGGGCCACTCACAAAGAAATCACCGGTCGTAATCAAGGAGCTAATCGAGGAATTTTCCAAACATTCAAGAGAATGTCATAACCCTCGACAAGATGTAACTAGGGGAATTGTGAATTCTGCTTCAGATGACATGGCGGCCATCTTAGCAATGTTGCATAAAATAGATAGAAGGATGACGAAAAATGGATCAAACAATGCATGTAATATGAGTGGGGTGTGAAAACTGTAACATGCCACATTTAACAAAATATTGTGATCTTGATGAAAATAAAAACTGAAAGGCCCAAGGTTGCTATTCGAGCAGTGATCGTTATGACGAAGACTGGAGAAAGCCCAAAAAGAAGTGGTTACCTTATGATGAGTACAAGAAAGCCAAAGAAGAGAAATATGAACAAAAAGGAAGAGGCTTCTATTAAAAAGAGGAACCAGCTCCCAAAAAGAAACCCGATTTCGAGGCAATGCTTGCTCGGTTTGCTACTGCATCAGAAAAGAGACACGAAGATACCGAAACTATCAAAGCAATTCAACGAAAGATTATCAGGAACACTTCCAGGAAACACCGAATAAAATCCAAGCGGAGCTCACACCCAGGCCATTACAACGAGAAGTGGAAAAATTGTTACCCATCTGACTCCTATTACTAGCAATAACCCGGATGTTGAGCGGGAAGGGAGAGAAGCAAGTTAAGAAAAGGGTACTGAACAGTCAGCACGACGTGGTGAAGACACAATGACATGGCGATCACCTGAAACCAAATTGTTGAACCCGTTAAGCCATACCGCCCACCGCTGCCATTTCCCAATAGTGCAAAGCAAGATAAAAATGTTGAAGACTACTAGAAGCTCCTAGAGCACATCAAATCCCTTCAAATCAATATCCCATTCATTGAAGCCTTAGCTCAAATGTCAAAGTACGCAAAGTTCCTTAAGGATCTCCTAAAAAACTGAAAGAATATAGGGGAGGTGTCTAAAGTAGTACTAAATAAAACCTGCTTAGCTGCTATGTTAAACATGTTACTAAAGAAGACGGATGATCAGGGTAGTTTAACACTTCCATGCCAATTCGGGAATCTAGCCACAAGCCATGCTCTAGCCGATTCATGAGCAAGTGTAACTTAATGCCTTATTCATTCTTCAAGAAGCTTGACCTCCTAGAACCAAGACCAATCCGCATGGCCATTCACTTAGCAAACAAGGCGGTGACTTTTCTAAGAGGAATTTGTGAAGATTTATTAGTTAAAATTGACAAGTTTGTTTTTCCCGCATATTTTGTTGTTCTAGACATGGAGGAAGACGAACAAGTACTAATTATTCTTGGAAGGCCCTTTTTGAGCACCACCCGAGCTGTGGTAGATATAAGAGAATCTAAACTCATTCTTCGAGTTAGAGAAGAAACCATAACTTTCGGGGTTAATAGAGAAATAAAACATTCAAGAATAAGTGATGACATGGATTTTTCGGTAGATGTGTTCAATGAAATTTTGGAGAAAGAGCTTGGAGGATGGAAGGAAAAGGAAACTGAGGGTTACATGGTTCTACAAGAAGATGATTTTGATGTTGAACATGAGTTGCAAGAACTAGACAAGCTACTTGAAGAGATTGAGTACAATGAATTGAAAAAAGCAAGTGAAGACCCACCAGGATGTGGTAATAACACCACGTCGTGGCATTCTGAATTCACTCGATCTGACGAAAAAAACAGCAACACCACGACGTGGTAAGATGTCCACGTCATGGTCACTGAACAAAAACCAAAAATCAAGTTAAAGATTTTCCTGAACATTTGGATTATGCATTCTTGGAAGAAAATGAATAAAAGCCAGTCATCATAGCAGCTGATCTCACACAACACGAGAACGAAAACCTAGTTGAAGTACTCAAGAAATGAAAGAATGCCATCGCATGGAAGATCACCGATATCAAGGGCATTAGTCCCTCATATTTTGCACATAAAATCAATTTGGAAGAGGGAGTTAAACTATTGATGCAATGCTAAAGGAGATTAAACCTCAACATGCAAGAAGTAGTCAAGAAAGAGGTAGTCAAACTCTTGGATGTCAGTATTATTTACTCAATATCGGATAGCTAATGGTTGAGTACGATGCACATGGTACCTAAAAAAGGAGGCATGAAGGTGGTGAAAAATGAAGAGAACGAGCTTATTCCTACGAGAACGGTAACCGGTTGGTGTGTGTGCATCGTTTATCGCAAGCTAAATGATGCCACTTGCAAAGACCATTTTCCTTTACCCTTTATTGATCAAATGCTCGAAAGATTATTCGGTCACCTTTATTACTGCTTTTTAGATGGTTTTTCATGATATTTTCAGATCACTATTGATCCTCAAGACCAAGAAAATACCACGTTCACTTGCCTAAGTGGGACCTTTGCTTATCGTCGAATGCCATTCGGGTTATGCAACGCACCGGCCACGTTCCAAAGATGCATGATGGCTATTTTCCATGATATGGTTGAAAAGTTCATGGAAGTCTTCATGGACAAATTTTCTATTTTTGGGTGTTCTTTTGATGATTTCTTGTCCAACCTCATCTTGATGCTTGCTAGATGTGAAAATACCAACTTGGTCTTAAATTAGGAGAAGTGTCATTTCATGGTCAAAGAAAGGATTGTCTTGGGACATAAAGTCTCCAAATCGGGTATAGAGGTGGACCGTGCAAATGTTGACACTCTAGCTAAATTGCCACCTCCAACAAACGTAAAAGGGGTAAGAAGTTTTCTCGGCCATGTGGGATTTTACCGCCGATTTATAAAAGATTTTTTGAAAATTACAAGGCCATTAACCCAACTTCTTTTGAAAGATGCCACATTCGACTTCTCAAATGAATTTCTTGAATCCTTTCAATTATTGAAAGAAAAATTAACCAATACCCCGATCATGATCGCCCCGAATTGGAACCTCCCATTTGAGCTCATGTGCGATGTTAGTGATTTTGCGGTAGGAGCGGTCCTTGGACAAAGGGTTGATAATAATTTTCAACCTATTTATTATGCAAGCAAAACACTTAAACCGACTCAAGACTAATTATACTACCACTGAAAAATAACCTTTTTCCGTTGTTTTCGCTTTTGACAAATGCCACCCTTACTTAGTTTTGTCCAAAAATAATGTGTTCACTGACCATTCTGCTCTTAAGTATCTATTTGCTAAGCCAAGATTGATCTGATGGTTACTTCTTTTGCAAGAGTTTGACATCGAGGTTAGGGACAAAAAAGGTATGGAAAATATGGCGACTGATCACCTATCGAGAGTAGAAAATCCGGAAATGGAAAAATTAGAAGAAAAAAAGATTAGAGACGATTTTCCCGAAGAATATCTAATGGTGATCGCAGGGGAGGAGCCATGGTATGCTAATATAGCCAACTATTTGGCTAGTGACTATCTTCCAAAAGGATTGACTCATCAACAAAAGAATAAATTATTTTTAGAAGTCAAATACTACTTTTGGGATGAACCATATCTCTTTAGAAGTTGTGCGGGTGGTATGATAAGAAGGTGTATATCCGGGAAGAAAAGTTTGGAAAGTTTGAAGCATTGTCATAACGGACCCAACGGAGGACATCACATATCACATTACACGAAAACGAAAGTATTTGGTTCGGGATTTTATTGGCCTACGATCGGGCAACATTTATTGCTTCTTGAGGGAATAAGTACATACTAGTGGCAGTTGACTATGTCTCAAAATGGGCGGAAGCACAGGCCTTGCCAACAAAAGATGCTTGTATGGTAGTAAAATTCTTAAAAATTCATTTTGCTCGTTTCGGTGTACCAAAGGCTCTAATAAGAGATCTGGGAACTCACTTTGAAATTAAACAACTAGCCAAAGTGTTACAAAAATATGGTGTACACCATAGATTTGCAACACCCTACCATCCGCAAAATAAGTGGGCAAACCGAAGTCACAAATCGGGCGTTAAAAAGGATTTTTGAACGATTGGTTGGTAACAACAAGAAGGAGTGGTCGGAAAAACTAGATGATGCGTTTTGGGCATTTTGAACCGCCTTTAAAACACCTATTGGTACTACACCATATAGGTTGGTCTTTGGAAAGAATTGTCATTTGTCGGTAGAAATTGAACACAAGGCGTATTGGGCTTTGACGACTTGCAATTTTGAGTTGGCCGAATTACGAACCGATCGTCTAATACTAATGAATGCCCTAGAGGAATTGAGATATGAAGCATACACAAGCTATTTGATCTACAAAGACAAAACAAAGAAATGGCACGATGCTAGACTGAGAGGTCGTAAGGATTTCCAAGAAGGGAAAAAGGTTCTCCTTTTCAACTCAAGAATGAAGCTTTTTCCCGAGAAATTACAGACATGCTGGAACAATCCGTTTATTGTAAAGCAAGTATTTCCATACGGAGCTATATAGTTAATCGCAAGAGATGGCACTGCTTTCAAGGTTAATGGATATCGGGTAAAGCATTATGAGGAAGGGATGCCAATGGAGGAAAATGAAGGAGAAATCGTGAAATTGTCAGTAGCTGCATCAACGTAGAGCGGGAAGGAGTCCAGATCACGACTCTCCAAAAAGAAGAGCTCGCAGGAGGCAACCTGTGATTTAGAGTTTGCAATTTTCTTTCCTTTTCTTTTATTTGCTTATTTTGTTTTATTTTGTTGGATTTTCACTCTTATGAATTTCTTTTTGGATCTTATTGAGAGGACAAGCATGGAATGAGTGTGGGGTGGAAGTTTTTATGGAAATTGTTCCAAAATAAATAATTTTATTTACCACCACGTGGTGAATTTACAGAACACATCAAAATAATTTTCGAAAAAAGACCACGACGTGGTAACTGTTCAAATGTAGTCAATTTTTAGGGTTTTTAACCTAGAAAGATTACTTTCTCTTTTTACTTCCATTCCTACTCGCTACATGCTCACGCTCCCACAGATTCCTCCTCCAAATTTTCTTCCGATTTCCACTTTTTTAAGGCAAAGGTACGATATTTACATGTATTAGCTGCTAATAATCACATATTCTTGCATCGATTCAGTCATTTGGACTATTATTTAGAGTATTTGGTAAGTTAGGGATCTGATTTTGATTCAATTAGGGGTTGATTTTAGTTGTTTTTTCCATGATTCATACACAAACACATGTATTTTGTTGATCTTAGCAAACCCTTGAACTTGATTTGAGTTGAAACTGTTGGAATTTGTTCGATTTCTGATATTATTGTTCGACCTGTTCGTCGACCACGAAGACATGTCGTGGTCCTCGTTGTGGTTGCTTCTATTTCATACTATCTTGAATTTTTTCTTCCTAATCCTAAATTGGTTGTTTGGAATGGTGTTATCTGTTTCTTATGCAGATCATGCAGGGTAGGGGTCGCCGAAATCAACGACAAGGGGGTCGTCCCGATTTCCGATGGTACTCTTTCCCAAATGTTGTAACACCCGAGGTTATGGTTCAATGGAACGATAAGTTAGCTTGGTTGAAAGAACAAAAAGTGCATATCCCTGCGGAAATTAATTGGAGTTGGATGGAAGAGGTTGGCTTGTCGGAAGCGCTTGAGCCATACTTAACAAAGTCTTTTGACGGGGTACAAGGCCGATTTGTTTGCATGGGTTGGAGATGCCTTTTTCGGATTCCAGAACCGGTTTACAAGGAGTTATGTGTGGAATTATTGGCTACTGTTCATTTCCGCAAGAAAAAAAGGCATTCATGATAGAAAAAACATCACTTTTTGTTTGGGAGGAGAAAGAAGGGAATTGATTTTGGCGGACTTTGCATTGAGGACAAAGCTATTTTTACCGTCAGAAGTACACATTGAATCCTATACTGAATTTATTCCTCAATGTCTCAATTCAAATGAAGATTCAATGAGGCCAAATACTGGCCCTCTATCGCCAATGGGGTCTACCAATTGGGGACTGCTCAGGAAAGTGATATACGGTCTCCTCTCCATCGCCTCTTGCACCGATTAATTACAAACACCATCAACCAAAGGCAGGAAGGGGACAAGGTCCCGAGTTTGGATGTCTTCTATCTTTGGAGCCTTATTTCTCTGGTGGTGCTTATTGATATTCCTTGGCATGTGGCCAATTTTCTATCCAACCGGGCAAGAAGGGACCGTCGGGGGACGCCCATATGTGGGGGCATGTTAATCACGATATTGGCCAAATATTTCGGGGTTTTCCAAAAACGGGAATCCTTCATGCTCACGGTTGAAAGGAAGAAACCTTTTAGTCCCCTTATTTTCAAAAGGTCCAATATTGTGGTTGACAATGGGTTTGGAAACTTCTCAATTCCGAACGACAATCCAAAAGACCGAGCAGGAAGGAGAGTGAGACAAAGGGTCGGCGATGCGAAAGAAGAACCCCCCGTGATTCCTACCAAAGATGAGTTACCAATGGACCCTTACAATGTTGTCATGCGTCGTTATCAAGACAATTTAGAAAGAGGTGATAACTACACCAATATGCACCTCGATCTTATGATGCAACACAGGAACATCCAACGCCCGAGTGAGTATCCGGTTTCCTACCCATACATCCCAACTTGGGTCGAGCTTTGGGCAGAACAACTTGGAGGAGCCGGCAGAAGTGCAGGAGGAAATGATTACGAGTGAATTATCTTTTTTATTTTCGGTTTCTTAAGTCTTTTTAAAGACAATGTTATTTTTAGTTGTTTTTTCTTGGTTTGTTTAATTTTCTATTTTCTAGGATTATGGTAATTTTAGGATTTAAGTACTTTGTTTTATTTGTTTCCTTGTTATTATCGTTTATTGTCTCTATATTTCCTAAAAGTTCGAGTTTGATGAGTGGAGTATATTTCGAGAGATTTTGATGAATTTAAGTGAGGGGTTATAAATGCAGCAAGAGAGATGAATTTGAGCATATAGTGCGTTTATTTGATAACAAGAGCTGAAGAGTCACATTTTCAGAAGCTTATCATCATTAGTAACCAAAGTTTATTGAATAAATCTATTATTGGAATGAATTATTTTTGCATTTTTACACATACCACAACATGGTCACAATAACCACGACGTGGTGTCGTTACATAATAAGTATTTTATTTATCAAACGCATAACACGACGTGGTCTCCCTACCACGACATGGTGATGGTCTCATGTTCAATTTCCGAGTCCTTTTCCAACACCTAATGAAGTACATTTTTTCCATGTGTTAAAGACAAGTTCCAAAGCAGTCTACCACTTCTATATTTACACATATTGGCGAGCAATTCTACACACACGCAACACGATCGACCTTGCAACTTCTATCTCACGGGAGTCTGTTCCTTTTTCTCCCTCCTTACTTTTATGTTTTGCATAGCATGAAATGGGGACATTGCATCAAATAAGTGTGGGGTAGGGGGTTGATTGCATTAGAGTAGAAGCATTTGATTTTTGAAAAAAAAATGCATTATCATAAAATTGCTAGTTTTTACAATATGAATCCACATAAACTTGACATAATAGTTTAATTTACGAAAATCTAGCCAATTAAATTTTTTTGCTAGTATTGTGTGGGATGATCTGATGAGAGCCCAAATGTTTACCTCAGCCAACATATGTTATAGTGTATTTGTGGCTTCCCATTCTTAATGAAAAGTCATGAGATATGAAAGATAATCTGGTCGTTTGTACGATGTAATAGCAGCATGTACCTGAAATCCATCTAGGAGAGCTTATGTAGTCATTGCACTTAGACTAATACCACTAACCAATAAAGGTTGAAGTTAAGATCCTTGCTTAAGCATGTAGGATTTGAGTGAAAAAAGTGAGATAAAAAAGAGAGAAATCTAATGTACCTCCAATTGCACCTCATAGATCTGATATAAAACACTGTCAAACAGATTTTTTATGGATTTCATATTACTCTAGAGGATGATAATCTGTTAGTAGATAATGAGTCGTGCAACTATCAGGAAGTCATGGCGACCCCAGAGGCTGCAAAGTTGACAGATGCGATGGACAACCAGATTCATTCCATGTATGATAACCGAGAATGGAACTTGGTTGATCCTAAACCTGGTCTTAAAACCATCAGATGTAGATGGGTCTTCAAGAAAAAGACTAAAATGGATGGGAACATACAGACTTATAAAGCTCGACTGGTCGTGCAAGGTTATACTCAGACTCAGGGAATTGATTATGAGGAAACCTTCTCACCATTAGCTATAATTTAGTCTATAAGGATACTATTTGCCATAATTGCATTTCATGATTATTAAATAGTGCAAATGGATGTAAAAACTGCTTTCCTTAACACTAAAGTGACGGAGGATGTTTATATGGCTGAGCTAGAAGGTTTTGTACAATCCAAGTGTCTTAATATGGTATGTAAGCTTGAGAAGTCCATCTATGGACTAAAACAAGGTCCTCACAAGTGGAACATCTGTTTTGATGAAAAGATCAAGGAGTTTGGTTTCTTATGAAATAAATATGAACATTGTGTGTATGTTAGATCTAGTGGGAGAGTCGTTGTCTTTCTTGTCTTGTATGTCGATGACATTCTACTCATAGGAAATGACATCCCTACACTTAATAGTGTAAAATCATGGCTTGGGAAGATTTTTGCTATGAAGGACTTGGGAGAAGCTGCTTACATACTTGGTATCAAAATCTATAAGGATAGATCTAGGCGTCTAATCGGACTTTTCAAAACCACATACTTAGATAAAATCATGAAGAAATTCAAGATGGAAGATTCTAAGAAGGGATTTATACCTATACAACATGGCATAATTTTGAGTAAAACCCAATGTCCTAGTACTAGTGAAGAACTAGACAGAATGAGTCGATTCCCATATGCTTCTGCTATCGGATTGATCATATACGCAATGATATGTACAAGGCCAGACAACCCCTACGCCATTACTATGATGAGTCGTTATCCGGCCAATCCTAGTGAAAGTCATTGGACCATAGTCAAGAACATTCTGAAGTATCTTAGGAGGACTAAAGATATGTTCTTGGTTTATGGTGGTAAAGATGAGCTAAGTGTCAAAGGATATGTGGATAGAAGTTTCCAAACTGATAGAGATCACTCAACATCTCAATTTGGTTTTGCGTTTACATTAAATGGAGGTTCAGTGACTTGGAGAAGTTCCAAGCAAGAGACTATTGTCAATTCAACTACAAATTCAGAGTACATTGCAACCAATGATGCGGGTAAAGAAAAAGTGTGGCTAAAGAAATTCATCAACGATTTAGGTGTTATTCAAACCATAGCTGAACCGGTTGAGATCTTTTGTCATACAAGGGTGCAGTTGCCTTAACTAAAGAACCTCGATATCACAAGCACACAATGCATATTAAGAGAAAATTCCACCTTATCAGGAAGCTAGTTGAAAAAGGAGACATTATTATGAGTCGGGTTCCATATAAAGACAATCCAGCAGATTCGCTCACCAAACCATTGTCACTGATTAAGCATGATTCTCATACGAGGTTTATTAGCATTAGATTTGCAAGTGAATTGGTTTGATAACACAATTTGTAGTTTGATCACTTTTGGGAACTTTTGGATATTTTTATTTGGTATTTATTAATAATAAGTTACTATCATTGTTCATAATATTTGCGTTCCATTTTTTTTCATGTTTAGAACCCCTTCCAAAATAATTTATTATTCGAACTTCCACAATCAATCCTACTCTTGGAAGATAATAGTGAATTAAGATTGTCATAGTATTGGTAGATTGTTCATGGGGATAAACATAGCAATGCCTTGCAACCAATACTGATGAGTACTTGAAAATGGAGATTTTAAGTATTGGAGTAACTACGCTTAAAGATTACTCCATGGATCATGTCATGAGTAAATTAAGAGGATAATTTTCATATTCTTAAAATGGAGATACAAGAGGTTTTGTTCTACAATCTGTTGTATCTTATTTTCCCCAATATTGTTCGTAATTGGCATCTATATAGGTTTTGACTAGGTATTGCATGAGTAATAGTACTAACTTATGTAGTCAAAGTTTATTTGATCCTTCTACCATAAACAGAAATGTAGATATATCTGGGGCCCTCGTTGATTTGGTGTTGACAAAAAATATTTGGCCAAGCTGAGACTGAGTTGAATAGATTCGATAGTCAGTCTGAAATGTCACCACAAGTCAGTATCGAGAAACATAATATTAAACCATGAGATTGACTGTTGATCCATGTTTATAGTTTATAGTACAATATCATGAAGATCAAAGGAATTTGAAGTTATTAGTCTTAGGGTTGTTTATAGCAAAGTTGTTATAAGTACAGTAGTTGCACTGGACTGCCACTCATTGTTGTTCCTAGTAAGTATTAGACTAGTCAGTTGTTGATGTCTAAGTGCAAGTAGGAGCTGATGGAGATTAGTGCCCATAGCCATAACAAAGCCTGATAATATTACTATAAATAACAATGTCCTTTTGGTTACACACAAGAACAAAAATGAAGCAGATCTGAAAAGATATTTATTTGAGGGACTTGCTTTGTTAATTAATTCATAGTTTAATTAATTAATAGTAAATAAATGGAATATGGAATATTCTAGAAATGATTTGAATACCATAGATAATTAATACTATATTTGATATTTATCTCTAGGGTTTCAAATCACCTCCCTGTAAATAGAGGGCTTTAAATCCAGTTTTGACATATAAGAAACATACCTCTAAGCTACCAAAATTCAGAATTCTCAAAACCCTTAAAGAATCCTAAATCTTTGTTTCCACATCGTGGCCGTTTAATCCGTATGTGGTGATCGAAGAACATAATTGAGGTTTCGATTATGTTTGAGCTCGAAGTTTTAGGATTGCTTGGATCTGTTTCGTGTTTGTGTATTGGGTGCGATCATGGAAGAGGAACTCTCCTTTGGGATCTCTAGTCCAATCCACTATCTCGGAAAAAGAAGAAACCAACTAAGAAATCATAAGTATGTTTTCTATCTATTGATTTCTAATACGTTTCATCGATTAGTGAGTTTAGATCCCACAAATTTTAGTTCAGATCATATTTTTTTTATTGTTTCTATTGCCCTATGTTTTTGATTTAATAAGATTTGAAACCCATCAAAAACATTATAACACTTTATATATGGACCATCTAACAATATTTGGGACCCTAAAGGTCCACTAAAATATAACCATTATGGACAAGCATGACCCATACATGTCCTCCACTCAATGTAACATCCTGTTTCTGATCGTCCGTGATTAGGGTTCGTGGGCTGCAACCGAGCAAGAAGGAGTCTCGGGGTTGTGACGAGTTGCTAGGAGCTTAGGGCATCTCGTCACCTATCCGAGGGTATGAGGTTCGTGGGAATTGGGGTCATGTCGAGGAAGCGATGACAGTTGATGATTTAGCAAGATAAGTCCTTTAGTTGAAATTGTTGGCAGCGGAGTACGTTGGGCGTACGTGTGTGTACACTTAGCGTACTCATGCGCGTGACATTTAAGCTGAGCCACCTAGTACGCTGGGCATACCAGAGGGTACGCGGGGCGTACTAGGCACAGAAGAAAACCCTAATTAAGAGAAGTGTCCCTATATAAAGAATGAGATGGCCGCATTCCTGGCCACCATCCTCATTCAATAATCCCCTCTAAACCCTAATCCTCGTTCTTGAGCTTTTGTGTGACCATTGTGAGCTTATAAGTGTTATTGTGGAAATTTTGGAGTGAAGAAGGAGCATGGAAGAGAATAGAGTTGGAGTCCAGGCTTTGGATCTGAGCTTTTCTGTGGTTGGAGCATCATTTGGAGGTATAAAGGTCAAAGCTTTCCCATCCTTTTTGTTTTGTGCATGATATGGTCCATTTTAGGGCTTTTGGTCCCAAAGCTTGAGGCTTTATGAGTTGTTGCACTCCATAGCTTAATATTTGTCCTTTTAAGTGTTTCTAGTGGTGAAGATCCATAAAAATGCGGTCTTGAACGTAAGAATCAACCCATGCATGAGATTTGAGCATTTTGAGTTAAGAGAATAAGAGTTTTATGTGTTTGTAACCTTATCAGCCATGCAAAGGCTTAAAGTCACTAACTTTATGGAGTAAGAGATGATAGGGAGTCCAGATCTGAGAAATAAGTTAAGGTCTTAATGGATTAAGACCAAGAGAATGGACTAAAGCAAAACTAGGAATACGCCCAACGTAAGTTCTACTACGCCCCGCGTACTGGGTTGGAGTCCCCGATCAGTTTCATGTATGCATGAGTACTTTGAGCGTAGCAAGAGAGGTACGCCCCGTGTAACTCCACTGTGGGCTTTTGGGCTGGATCCTATCATGGGATGTGAGGGTTGGGCCTGAATCTTTGGGCTTGTGAATTAGAGACTATGAGCAGAGAAATATTATAATTATGCCTTAGGCCCTTGAGTTGGGCTTGTCACTTGGACTTGAGAGTTGGGCCTCGGGAGAGCCCATTCATTATTGGCCCTTGGTAGGCCCAATGGGTTTTAGATTGTTGATGGTATGGTTAGCGGACTTCCTTTAGACCTATTTAGTGAGAGTCTGGACTTAGTCCCTAACTGGGTTATTTGTGGATTTGGCACAGAGTTAGTGGCCGGTGCGTAGCAGCAACGTCTATATGAGTTGTTCATCATCCGAGGTAAGTCTTCTCACTATACTTTACCTAGAGTGGTAACTATTTGTGACCAGAGGGTCTTATGTGCTTGCCTGAGTTATGCATTTTATGTGTGATATGTGTTGTGTGCTATGTTATGCGATATTTAGCCTGGACCGGAGGGTCCAACGAACTGTGATATATTATGACTAGACCGGAGGGTCCAACGAATTATGAGACTGGAGGGTCCTCACTTAGACCGGACCGGAGGGTCCAACGAGTAGTGAGAGCGGAGGGTTCTCACCCAGACCGGACCAGAGGGTCCAATGAGCCATGGGACTGGAGGGTCCTACTGAGACACATCGGACCGGAGGGTCCTATAGAGTTATAGCCTCGAGTGGCTAATATGTGTATTTCGTATTTTTGGGAACTCACTAAGCTTCGTGCTTACCGTGTTATGTGTTATGTGTCTCAGGTTTTTCTCAGGATCGCGGGAAGGCACCGGCTCGATTGTACACACCAGTAGAAGAGTTATGTTTTTGAGGATCCTGTATTTTAACCAGTCAATTATGAAACTTTGAAAGTGTAAACTTATTAAATGAGATTTTGTGAAATGAATTATGAGAATTACCTGATTTTAAAATAATTTTTTTTTTTAAAATTACGGTGTTACAAGTTGGTATCAGAAACTTGGTTTGAGGGATTCGGATGCACCTTCGGGTGTGTTTGAACTCAAACTGAGGATTTGAGAAAGATTTTCAAAAGAGATAAATTTTTCTAAAAATGAGAAAGAGTTTAAGGGAAAACAAGTTGGAGCAGTGTGTACAATCAGCCAAAGCCCGAACGGTGATTTCCCAAAATACCCTTACTTTTGTGATAAGAGATATTTATGAGATATTTTATGAGATATCATGCATGCTAGAGATAGGCTAGGTAATTCATAATTTAGGACTAGAGTGTCCTGATTTGTGATGCCTTAGCCTAGGAATTACTGCTATCTGTGATTTGCTTTTAAGTATGTACGGAGTAAGAGTATCCAGCATGAATCCTTTTTAGAGAGGGATTGGAGTAGAGGAGTAATCTAGGAGAGATATCTAGATGAGCATTTGAGGAGTCTACTGAGAGAGTAGTCAGATGCCTGCGTGGGGTAAAGTTGCTTGAGTTCGGTGATATCCTTTGAGTATGAGGAGAGCAATTGGGAAATAACCTAGAGTGGTTTTACATGCTGGTAGAGATTATTCGATGCCGGAATGCTGCTTGCTTCGTGATTTATGGAAATTTTGATGATGGGAGTCAGCTACTAAGTGAATATGACGATATTCAGGAAGTAGATGACTGGCATCATAAGGAGTTCTTCAGCAGTTGATGGCGGAGAAGTGTGAGAACCTAGGAAAAGCCTAGGAGAGAGTGACCCTAGTCAGATGAGTACGTTGACAGAGTAGAGCATTTCGCAGAGGAGCGAACACGCGTGAAGGGATTGGTGATCGAGAAGGTTGGGCAGCTACTTAGGAACTCGGGGATGGTCCGTGTAGAAAGTATGGGTAGACGTGGCAGGTAGTATGGGTATGTACTACTGAAAGTAGAGGACCCATACTCGATACAGGGAGCATTCCAGAGGTTTTAAAGAGCAGATCGAGAGGTGATGTCATGGTTCGAGTACCATAATTTGTAGCAGATCGAGAGGTGATGTCATGGTTCGAGTATCATGATTCGTAGTGTATTGAGAAGAGAGAACATGGTTCGAGTACCTTGATTCGTAGCAGATTGAGAAGAGAGAACATAGTTTGAGTACCATGATTCGTAGCAGATTAAGAAGAGAGAACATGGTTCGAGTACCATGATTGTAGCAGATTGAGAAGAGATAACATGGTTCAGGTACCATGATTCATAGTTGATCGAGAGGTGGCCACATGTTTCGAGTACCATGACTCGTGGCGGTTAGTGCTTATGGTTTACCAGTTATTCTGTTGTGATTGGTTAGACTGATATCAGATGTGAAAGAGTGTGGGGCCAGAGGTCCATGTTGAACGAGTTTCAATGGAGCATGCCTTGAGGGGGGAAAAACGAGTTAGTTCCCGAGGGATTTTTGGTGAGATGCCAGTTGGAGTCGCAAGACTCGGTGAGGAGTAGCAGATGGTGATTTATGGAGGATTACGGTTAGAATTGAGCAACCGGCCGATAAAGGAGATGCCACCTTCTGTGACCAAAGTTGTGCTAGTTCTGTTTCCTGTGAGAAGCAGAAGAGATATTGAGACTTTCGGTTTCTGAGCTTAGGGGTAGACCCTGTGGGGTAGCATCGGTTGCGATGTTTCACCAGAGTATCTGGGCAGTATGTCTACCGCAAGGTAGTATTATAGTAAGAGAGGAACATCAGTGGTGACTGAGGCGATCAAGGACAAGGATATACCCTATCTGAGTATAGTAGGGCATGTGTTAGCGGCAGTGTCAGGTAATCAAGAGGAGCATTGTTGGGGCAGTGGTTTTCGTTGTCTGAGTTGTGTATCGACAATGAGAGTGGGATCTCGTGCTTTGATGATGATTCCCGTATTGGGAGGCTGGTCGAGGAGGCAGAGATGAAGTGTGTGACAGTGCATTATTTCCGAACCGAGAGTCAGGATTAGTTCGGAACAGTTGGGGTATTCGGTGGTGTGTCGGTCTGAGGCCTCGAGATGACTAGAGGCAGTCACATCGTGAGGATTCTGAGATTTTTGTCTAAGTTACGGGATATTTGGAGTTGCTTGGTTTCTATCGGGAAGATCAATGATGTGATTACGTGTTACGTTCCAAGGATTAAGTGTGATGTACCCGGTGAAACAATCTGTGGAGTAGACTGTGAGTATGCCAATTGGTGATGGTTCGAACCCTGAGTGGGGGAGGACTGAGTATTTTATTAAGAGGATCAGAGATTTGTTCAGGTACTATTAGAGAGCTGGTTATGGAGATCTACGGTGCGGACACATGAAATCTAGGTTATTGGTGGATGAAGCGAGGTGCAAGGTTTGCAAATGTGGAGTTCGAGGCAGTTGAGTCGCTGATTTCAAGGTGCAATTGCTGAGAGATGTGGGTATCGGTATAGATTGTGATTTATACTCCAGGAGTGGCAACAGTTGATTTGTCAACCAATTGCAGAGTAGATATGAGTAGTTATGTATGGATGGTGATCAGTACAGGATGGAGCTTTGGATTTTCGTCTGCATATTTTCAGTCGTTGACGATTTATTTCGTGTTTCAATTTGTGAGATGAGAATATTTCAAGGTTTCAAGTTGCGTAAGTGGAAGATCAGTGGTTGAGGCAAGACATCGTGAGATGCTGTGATGGTGTACCGGGGTATCTGTGTATGATGCCCTAAAATTTTGAATTATTTTGAGATTTGAGTTGTAAGTGGAGTATCGAGTGACTATTATTCCAGTGGGAACCCATCAGTTAATTGTCCCCAGAGCGAGACTGTCTAAGGGTGTACTCGTGTTGGGATAAGTGCCTGGCTTACGAGAATTTGCATCTGGAGTGGTAGTGCATAAGTTGGGTGAGTGTAAGCACCTACCTATGTGAACTGCGGAGCATGAGTTGGTGAACTCAGTGTGGTGATGTGTGATGATGAGGTTATGGGGTGATAAGAGAGCAAGTGGATCCGGGTGGAAGTATTCGCTTGGGATTATCAGGAGAAACCGTGGAGTGAGCCCATGTTGAGTCATTGAGCGAGATAGTGTTGTAAGACTACGGAGAGCCGTAGCATCCATGAGTCAGCGAAAGAGAGTGTCGTGATACTGCAGGGAGCCGTAGTACTCACTGATTAGAGAGAGTGTGTTTTGATACTACGGGGAGCCGTAGCATTCACTGGATAGTGGGAGTGGGTTGTGATACTGCGGGGAGCCGTGGTATTCATTAGTCAGTGAGAGACTATCGCAAGACTGCGGGGGAGACCGTAGCACACAGAAGTCGATAAAAGTAAATACTCTTCTGCCGAGGGGAGGGGCTGTAGTATTCGCTAGTCAGAGTATGGCGCAGAGGAGTTCTTAAGCTTGGGTAACCTTACCGTTTGAGTCTTCGGGAGCCTGGTTGCCGAACCAGGGACGAGACGGGGGTCTCCGTGTCAGTTGGGAATTGATATATCCCAGGTTGAGTGGGTATTATCGTAATCGGAAGGAATTGGGGAGAAGGTGTGTGCTTAAATTCGCGAATCTTGAGTCATGAGTTGAGTACCAGATTGGAATCGAGTGGTTCCAAGTCTGCTGTTGAATCAGACTCTCGAGCTTGAGTCTGGATTCGTTCGTGTGTTGAGTAGGCGAGATGAGGTTTCAGTTTTGTAGATGGGTTTCATTTTGAGGGATATTGATCTTCATCGGATTTCTTAGACCGGAGTGGGTCAGATTCGTTGGTATGAGAATACTCGCGAGACACATGGAACAAGTGGGTGGTAGATTACAAAGGTCGGAAGCGAGACGATTTCAGATGATTGGTAGCATTCACTTGGGGTAAAGCGAACTTCGTGACTTGTGTGTCGCGATGAGCCGATATAGTTATCGTGAGAAGGAAGTAGGTGAGATGTTTTGGTTTGCTATGAGTAACCTTTGGAGGTTCATCTATTGGGTCGGGAGCTGACCTGGTGCTCAGTATTGAAGGGGAAATCTGAGAGGAAGCTGGGGCTTATGTCTATGGGTGTCAGAGGATACTTCCAAGTGAGTATAGTGTTCTTAGAGTCTGATAATCAATGAGAGATTAACATGATATTTTGCGAGGACGGTCTGACAGGTAGACAGACCACTAAAGTTTTCTAGTTCGGAAAAAGTCAGATCGAGTACCGCAGCGGCAGATGGGTCTGTCCTTCTTCGGGGTCGGGATTTCCTGTTCGGATCAGGTGTCTTTGGAAGAGATTGTTGTATGATAAGAGGTCCTTTCAGTGGTGCTTTTTGGGTTATCGGTTCGATCTATGTGTTGATAAGGAGCGATTTCGAGGGCGAAATCTAATTCAAGTGGGGAGAATTGTAACATCCTGTTTCTGATCGTCTGTGATTAGGGTTCGTGGGCTGCCACCGAGCAAGAGGGAGTCTCGGGGTTGTGACGAGTTGCTAGGAGCTTAAGGCATCTTGTCACCTATCCGAGGGTATGAGGTTCGTGGGAATCGGGGTCATGTCGAGGAAGCAATGACAGTGGATGATTTGGCAAGATAAGTCCTTTAGTTGAAATTGTTGACAGTGGAGTACGATGGGCGTACGTGTGTGTACGCTTAGCGTACTCATGCGCGTGACATTTAAGTTGAGCCACCTAGTATGATGGGCATACCAGAGGGTACGCTGGGCGTACTAGGCACAGAAGAAAACCCTAATTAAGAGTAGTGTCCATATATAATGAATGAGATGGCCTCATTCCTCGCCACCATCCTCATTCAATAAACCCCCCTAAACCCTAATCCTCATTCTTGAGCTTGTGTGTAACCATTGTGAGCTTATAAGTGTTATTGTGGAAATTTTGGAGTGAAGAAGGAGCATGGAAGAGAATAAAGTTGGAGTCCAGGCTTTGGATCTGAGCTTTTCTGTGGTTGGAGCATCATTTGGAGGTATAAAGCTCAAAGCTTTCCCATCCTTTTTGTTTTGTGCATGATATGGTCCATTTTAGGGCTTTTAGTCCCAAAGCTTGAGGCTTTATGAGTTGTTGCACTCCAGAGCTTAATATCTGTCCTTTTAAGTGTTTCTAGTGGTGAGGATCCATAAAAATGAGGTCTTGAACGTAAGAATCAACCCATGCATGAGATTTGAGCATTTTGAGTTAAGAGAATAAGAGTTTTATGTGTTTGTGACCTTATCAGCCATGCAAAGGCTTAAAGTCACTAACTTTATGGAGTAAGAGATGATAGGGAGTACAGATCTGAGAAATGAGTTAAGGTCTTAACGGATTAAGACCAAGAAAATGGACTAAAGCAAAACTAGGCATACGCCCAACGTAAGTTCTAGTACGCCCTGCGTACTGGGTTGGAGTCCCCGATCAGTTTCATGTATGTGTGAGTACGCTGAGCGTACCAAGAGAGGTACGCCCCGCGTAACTCCTATGACACCCACAAAAATCATGCCAAATTTAAACCTTTAAAAACGTTTCAAACCATTAAAAATCATTACAACTTTGTTTTCGAAATGTTTAATATCCGAGTTTACCAGAAACATAAACAAATCATGAGGAGCTGTACGATCATGCCTTCGCCTTGCCGCGATCCCCTGATGTACCTGAAACAATAAACTGAAACTGTAAGTTCGGAAGCTTAGTGAGTTCCCCCAAAATACCCATACCCACAATAATACACATATAATCGTAAACAACATACTATGGGTCCAGTCAACCATCGGGTTGGAATACCCCAGGCCCTCAACCATCCGGTTGGAATGCCAACATACTATGGGTCCAATCATCTTTGGGATGGAATACCCCAGGCCCACAACCAACAGGTTGGAATACCCACATACTATGAGTCCAGTCATCCTCGGGATCGAATACTCACGGCCCACAACCCACAGGTTAGAATGCGCAGGCGTATTGGCTTTCGCACAAAGCAGATAAGCCTCAACCACCAAACAAACATGTGCACATATAACAGATAATCACATAACAGTCTATAGACACAACCGATCTAACAGATCATATCACATAATATTATCCTACCCTCTAGGATACCAAACTAACAGGTTATACCACATATCACATATTATCATCCTACCCTCTAGGATACCGATCTAACAGATCATACAAGCATAACATAACCAATAAAAATTCAAAGGGCCGGCCTTGGTTCCTTAGACCCTTGAGTATAGTGAGGATAACTCACCTCACAACTGCCACCTGGAAATAGAAAGCTCAACTCCCGGATCACCGCCACCAACTCCACTACCTATATCCAACACATCCCAAAGTTCATAAATTCCCGAGATACCCCTAGAAGTCAACTGGTCAACCCTTGGTCAAAGTCATAGTCAACTGGCAACGTCAACAGTCCATGTTAACCTCAACTCGTCGAGCACCCTCAACTACTCATTGAGTCCTTGCCTAATTTTACCAACTCGCCGCGTTACTCATCGACTCGCCGAGTCCAGGGCAATCTTCAACGGACCCGCCGAGTCACTCTACTGACTCGCCGAGTCTACAACAATCTTCATCTGACTCGTCGAGTCGTTCATACGACTCGCCGAGTCCCTTCAGTCCTTCATCCATACAGATGCTTTTTAAGTCATGCAAATGCTCCAGATTGCAGATCCAATAATGTAATATGTTTGGGATGGATTTATTTTTGATTTTATATATATTTGTCTTTTAAAAAATATGGGTTTTATTTCATTATTTTTCATAAACAGAAGAAAATTTGAATTATTTATGCAATAAATATATCATATTAAAAAATATAATCGTTTTTTATTAAATAATCTTAAAATTTTCATTGATAAAAGTCAAACTGTTATAAGGAGGTCACAAATAACCATAAAACGTTTTTGATGTTATTACATAAACATTTTACATAGTATTTAAGATCGTTTGCTAACAAATAACCATAATACCTTTTAAAATTGAATAAATGAATAAACACGAACCTATAAAGGAATGATGAAAACAAACAAAACATAAAAAAACAATAGTAATACTTATATCGGATGATTGATAGTTATCTATATTTTTATTTTAATCTATTTATTTGTTCAAAACGTTAAAGAAGAAATTATATAACGTAAACGAACAAAAATTTAACAAAAATAATAAATAATCTATATAAATAAAACGTAAAAAAATATTATTTAATGAGTAGATGGTTGATTGAAAAAAAACAAAAAACGATGGGTGGGACTTTTTTTTTTGAAAAACCCCTTCCTAATATGTTAAAGTAACCCTTGTTTAAGACTTTTTATAAAAGGACTTACGCAGGCTTCAACATTTTCTAAGAATTATATAAGGAAATGATAAAATGTGGGATAGGAGGATATTATCTAATTTGGACCAATACTTTTTGAAAGATTTGTTTAGTAGTTGTACAAATTGCAAGTAACCTTGGCAAAGGTGGGCTTGACTTTGACTAAATGCAAAGACTTCTTACTCTCACAGCCGACAACACTTTCTCCCACACACACTCTCCGTTTCCTTTTTTTCTTCCTTCTTTGTCTTCCTACCATTCATTATAAGAAAAATAAAATACAAATTCTGATCCAATAAAATTTCTTATATATTGTATTATTCACATATTATTTTTCAATTAATAATCAAATATTCCGAATACAAAATTTATTACATTCATTGTAAATCGACACAAATATTGAAAGGGACGTCACATTTCTGTTTATGTTTCTAATTTATCCGCTAAAAAATGTTATAAGCTTTTATCACGATTCTTTTTATTCAACTAAAATGAAAAGTATAAAAATCAATTTTTTTAAATAGATGGATAAAAATATAAATTGAAATGTATTGAACATGACTATTGTGGTTTAAAATTAGATAGTTATTTTTTATCTTTTGTTTTACAGAATATATAAAATCATCAATCTTAACTTATGAATTTGAGATCGGAGAATTAAAATTACGTAGGTAAAATAAATAATGTGAAAATACACTAATATCCGGTTAGTAGCAACGATGTTGAAAGATTTTAGTGAGATTTGAACTTATAGCGTAGTAAGTATTAAGATCTAAAGAACGAAAAGTTTTATGTATATTTTAATAAATAATTATTTTAAAATTAAATATAGACCTTTATTTAATTATATAGTCATAATAATACATGTTTATAAATGTTTAATTATTAAATTCCATTTTTTGTATAAGTTATTTAGTTAGAATCTTATCGGCATCCGAGTCTTCTATTTAATTCAAATTGATGGTATAAGTTTTTAAAGGTTAGTTTTGAAAATATATTTCTGTAAATATACGTATCAAGTTAAATTATACTATGTGATCACGATTAAGCATTTGGAACTATTATAAATTTATAACTTATAATAAAACTAAAAAGAATAATACAAATGAGAAGCTAATTTAAAGTTTTCAACTAGAGATATAATAATTAACAAATAACCTATCTCCATCTTGACCATAATAATATCTGTAGCAACCCACCTTCCTCTTGTCTTCCCTGTCAATTTGCACCTCCTTATCTATATATTCTACTCTTTCTTTTCATTCAGTTCTTCAGTTCAACTCTCTCCTTCTCTTTCTCTCCCTCTTTCTCTATAACTACTGCAAGATCAATCTATACTGCAACAGGAGTTTTCTTTCAAGAATCTTTCCATGGAATATACAAGCTTAGTTGACACTTCGTTGGATCTTAATTCAAACCCTTCCCACTTCCTCTCTCTAGTTCCTGTAAGTACTTGGTTACGGATATACATACACATGTATCTAGATCATATATATCTATATATACATGTGTAATCCACACACATACAGATGGGTTTCTCTTTAGCTTACATAGTTTCTTGATTTTGAATCGCAGAAACAAGAAGTTCAAAGCAGCTTCAATATTGAGCTGGGATTGAAGATGTCTTCTGTTAATGATCAGGTATACACCATTTTTCACTTCTGGGTTCTATCATATATATATAATATACATATATGTATATGTATATATATACTCTCTCTCTCTCTCGCTCTCTCTCTCTCTCTCTCTCTCTCTCTCTCTCTCTCTCTCTCCATGGCTTTATCATTAAAGGAGATGTTTATTAGCAGGATGCAAGCGAGTTGGTGGAGGAATTGAATAGGGTGAGTGCAGAGAACAAGAAGCTCACGGAGATGTTGACTGTCATGTGTGAGAACTACAACGCTTTGCAAAACCATTTGGCTGATTATATAAGCAAGAATCCGGCACCATCAGATAGCGCCACCAACAACAACCCCAAGAAACGGAAGCCGGAAAACCACGTGAACCAAATCATCAACAATGAGAGAGGGAACTCCGAAAGCAGTTCAAGCGATGAAGATTCTTGTAAGAAACCTCGACAAGAACAAAACCTTAAGGCCAAGATTTCTAGGGTCTGTGTTCGCACCGAAGCTTCAGATACAGGCCTTGTAAGTCCTCTTGATCCATTCTATATACATTAAAGAATATTATTTCTAGTATTTGCCAAGATTTGTAAATCTGAATGTTATATTTGTTGTATACAGTTGGTGAAGGATGGATATCAATGGAGGAAATATGGACAAAAGGTTACAAGAGACAACCCTTCTCCTAGAGCGTATTTCAAATGCTCTCATGCTCCAACCTGCCCAGTCAAAAAGAAGGTAAGAAGCCATTGCCAACTTCTATATATATCTTCATTTCAAAACACAAATCTGATACGAACTTCATGTTTCTAAAGTCTAATATGTTCTCGTTGTTTAATCTTGTTCGGATTAGGTTCAAAGAAGTGTCGAGGATCAGTCGATCTTGGTAGCAACTTATGAAGGAGAGCACAACCATCCAAACCAAGCTAAAAACGAGCAAGCCGGTTCATGTTTGAACCGAACTGTGGCCACCACCACTCTCGGTTCAGTCCCATGCTCGGCCTCCCTGAGCTCATCCGGACCCACCATCACCCTGGACTTGACAAAACCAGTCACTAACGCGTCGGATGAACAGAAAGTTGGTGGCAACAGAAGGGTTGACACACCCGAATTTCAACAGTTTTTGGTAGATCAAATGGCATCTTCGTTGACAAAAGATCCGAGCTTCAAAGCAGCATTAGCAGCCGCAATTTCTGGAAGAATGGTTCAACAAAATCAGTCACAAAAGTGGTAGAATTGGTGGCTACTAGCCATTGGTGAGATCATGGATGATGTAGATACCACATAGTTGAAAAAGAAAAACAAGTAAAGCACTAGTGGTAGGAAGCTTCGATCTGAAATGAGATTAGGAGGGAAAAGTTTGTACCCAAGTTGTGGTGGTTGATTGGTTGGTTTGATTTGATTTGGTTCCAATTTTGAAGGGACTTTGCTCGATTATAGGAGACACCCATACGAACCAAATGGCTAAAGCCATAAGATACTTGAATTGTTCATATTAAAGATTATTTCGGCTTTTTGATTCCTCTATTTCGATCTTATAGTTGGTTCTTTTTGTGTTTTTGAATATGATATACGGTTAAGTTTAATGGTGTTAGACGTTATATCTTTCACGTGGAAAAAAATGGGCTTTATGTGGTCCAATGACGACTCCAATCTATCGAAAGATTCAAAGTGGTCCTCAAATTCAAGATGGACAATTTAATGTGCAACACTTTCACATGCCTTTTTATTCAAAATGAAGGGACATTTTCTTCTTTTGGGTGCTTGAAAAGACATGATAATTGCATATTGCATCTAGAGACTCCAATGAACTCATTTAAGTAACTCTACATAAACTCAATGGAAATATTTTTAAATTATTTATTCATATAATAATTTAATATTAAAAAAGTTATTTATTTTTTTTTTTTCAGACTCATTATTTACGCGGCAAATAAAATTCTATAAAAGTAAAAGCCCACGTCTAGCATGAAGCTAAGACAAAGGCAACAGATACATTTACATGAAAAGATAATAAAATGAGAACTTCAATATGCTCGACTACCACAACTAAGGTTACACCTATTTATGCACCAAACATATGAGAGAGATATGACATTATCTGGAGCATCCTCCTCTGGCACATATTACAATATTGTTCGTTTTGGGCATCCGACACAAAAACTTCTCAGAGGGTCACCAATCCCTGAATTGTTCTCGCCTGGGCACGCTTAACTGTAGAGTTCTTATGAGATTTGTTGTCCTCACGACTTTAAAACGCGTTTGTGACAAGGAAGGTATCCACACCCCTTATAAGGAAATGTTTCGTTCTCCTTCCAAGCCGATGTGGGATCAGGTGCATGTACCACCCACCTTCACCCCACATTATAGGGTTCGACATCTCCGTCGAACACATCGACCCGTACTCCATCTCTGATACCATTTGTAACATCCCCCTCGGGCACGTATCACAATATTGTCTGTATTGAGGTCCCGACACGAAAACTTCCCAGGGGTCACCCATCTCTGAATTGCTCTCGCCCGGACACGCTTAACAGCAGAGTTCTTATGGGATTTGCTGCCCACACGGCTTTAAAACGCGTTGTGTTAGGGAAAGGTATACACACCCCTTATAATGAATGTTTCGTTCTCCTTCCCAGCCAATATGGGATCAGGTGCAACCCACCTAAGGTGGGTGGTACTTGCACCTGATCCCACATAGGCTTGGAAGGAGAACGAAGCATTTCCTTATAAGGGGTGTGGATACATTCCTTGCCACAAAGCATTTTAAAGCCGTGAAGGCAGCAGATCCCATAAGAACTCTGCAGTTAAGTGTGCCCAGGCGAGAACAATTCAGGGATAGGTGACCCCCTAAGAAGTTTTCGTGCAGGGAGCTCAAAGCGGACAATATTGTGATACATGCCAGAGGGGGATGTTACAAATGGTATTAGAGCTAGGACATGGGTCGATGTGTTCGACGGGGACGTCGAACCCTATAATGTTGGGTGAAGGTGGGTTTCACATGATCCCATATTGGCTGGGAAGAAGAATGAAACATTCCTTATAAGGGGTGTGGATACCTTCCCTAACACAACACATTTTAAAGTCGTGAGGGCAGGAAATCCCATAAGAACTTTGTAGTTAAGCGTGCCCGGGCGAGATCAATTCAGGGATGGGTGACCCCCTGGGAAGTTTTCGTGTCGGGAGCCCAACACGAACAATATTGTGATACGTGCCAGAGGGGGATGTTACATTATCTGTGATTTTGGTTGGGGGCATTTATCTTCTAAAAAAACTTATTGTTTCTCGTCGTCCATATATTCCGAAGAGTACAAAAAAAGATCATATTAGTTATCAATCTTTTGCAAGGATAATTACCCCACGAAGCAGCATAATCTATGAATTTCAAAATACTCGAAAATTGTCTGTTTTGAATCCCACACCATTCTAGCACCCACTGTCGAATAGTCTTTCCAAAATCGCAACTGATGAGTAGGTGGTCTGATAATTCCAAAATGGTACTATATAAGTGACACTCCAAGGATTGGACGATAATAGCCCTGTAAGCAAGTGCTTCAACAACCGGTATTCTCTTCATGGCAGCCTTCCAAACAAAGCAATACAGTGGTAAATGAAGCCCATTCAACTTACAACTACCAAACTTCTTGCATGAATTATGATTTTAGTTTGATATATTTTAAGTCAAAGTTAACTAGATAGGGTTGTGGGGCTCGGCAATACCTGTTCGTGCATATAAATATCACCGAATACGAAGTTGAACCGAAGAAGTTATGGCTGATTGAAGCTGGAATAGATTTTGGTGAAAAACCGTCACCACGGAGCGGAGATCAGAGCTCCACGTCGTGACAAGCCATGTTGTGGAGAAAATTATATGTTTTGAATCCCACACCATTCTAGCACCCACTCTAGAACAGTCTTGTCAAAGTTGCAACTGATGTATAGGTGGTCTGATAATTCCTAAATGGTACTACATAACTGACACTCCAAGGATTGGACGATAATACCCCTGCAAGCAAGTGCTTCAACAACCGGTATTCTCCTCATGGAAACCCCCCAAACTTTTGGGTTTTGAGCATTCTAACACTCCTACGGTGTACATGCAACCCTAGAAACCTTGGATCTATGTTTTCTCTAAAATGCATGCAAATTTGATTTCCAAGGTTTACAACCTAACTAGCATGTTATGGGGTACTTGTAATACAAAACTTTAAGTAGAATAACATACCTTTCTTTTGTGGTTGATTGCTTGGAGTTTTAGAGCCTAGCACCAATAGTGTGGATGCTTCAAGTGGTGTCACAAATCACCCAAAACAACTTGGAAATACTTGAGAGAATATGATGTTCTCTAAAATCGGCCCACTCTTGTTTCTCACACACACACTCTAGTGCAATTCTAGAACCAAGGACCTCTTTATATAGTATGGAGGATTAGGGTTACACCCTAATACCCATGACTCTTCATTTACCTAGGATCCATGGGTTAAAAGCTCCATGGACTTCCATATACTCTTAGCCCATCCTAAATAAATCTTAGCCCAATCCATATATATGTAAGAGTCCATATTTAATTAGCCTCTTTTTGATCTTTAAATTAATTTGCAAAATCAATTCTTGATCAACACTAGTTAAATAACATGACTTCATATTAATATATTATATCTTATATTATATTAATAGATCATAAACATCTTATTCTCAAATGTATATCCATACAAATTGTTAGGTGAAGTGCAACCCCAATGGACCATGCCGGGTCAGGTCAAGTTCATACCAAATATAGTTACAGACTTAGACACCTTATCCTACAGTCTCCCACTTGGATAAGTCTGATAACTATAGTTTCAAGTATAACTTCAGGAACCAACCGGCAATCGTAGCTCTTTAAAACTCTGTTGAACTATGAAGCGCCATTTTAGATAAGTGATCATATATTCCTCTGTTCTCAAGATATCAGCCAGACAAATACATGGAACAATGTCATACTTATTGTCCAGCAGTTGTTTCTCGATCTCTTATTTGTTTGACATAGAACTAAATTGAACACATCAATTAGGTTCTGACCGGGCCCGGCACATAAGCCAAAACCAAATCATCGAGGGGCCCAGATATCGCTTCAATTGCTAGAAGGAACAGATAAACTTCGACTCATATGCTTGTACTAACTACTAGTTGAATTATGCACAAAAGCACGTTTTATAACATCATGTTACTGATGTGTTTTCGTACAATCAATGGACAACCAACTGATAGTCAACAACTCATATCTCTAGGTTTGAAGATATATATGATATTACCATCTCACGATCACTCGAGATAAATTCCATGAAGTGATACAAGTGAGCGTGGGTTTAATCCAATACTCAGACCTTATGAGTACTCATAAATGTTGTAGCAACCATTGCAATGTCTAATGCACCTTAGACAAATCATACAAGCCAAATTCATGACAGTCTTAATTCAATACCTACTTCCAACGTATGATCGACTGTGGAGAGTTTTGAATAATATAATTATTCAGGAAGTCAAAACATGCAAAATTGAAACAATAGTAAACGATTAAAATATGATAGTAACATTTTACTCATAAATAAATAACAACTTTTATTTAATCATCAAATGTCAATTACATTTTACAAGTTTCAGAAATCTAATTATTAAAACTAATATCGTCCCTCAGCCCGATGCTTCTTGCATGCTGCAAATGCCTAACCCTTGTCAGTCCCTTCGTGAGGGGATCTGCAGGATTCTCTTCTGACGATACCCTCTTTGCCACGAGGAGTCTTTCTTCTATCTTGTGTCTTATGAAGTTATATTTTCTGTCAAAGTGTCTGGATCTGCCATGATCTCTTGGTTCCTTGGCTAAGGCAATCGCACTATTGCTGTCACAGAAAATCTCCATAGGCTCCTGTATAGCTGGTACAACTCCAAGGTCTCCAATGAAGTTCTTCAGCCATATCGCCTCCTTTGGCGCTTCACTTGCTGCTATGTACTCTGATTCACAAGTAGAATCAGCTATTGTCTCCTGCTTGGAACATTTCCAAGTAATTGCTCCTCCATTTAGGGTAAAGACCCAGCCTGACTGAGAGCGGAAATTATCCCTGTCAGTCTGAAAACTAGCATCACTATACCCAACCACTCTCAAGTCATCACTCCCACCAAGGGTAAGAACCCAGTCCTTAGTCCTCCGTAGGTACTTGAGAATACTCTTTACCGCAGTCCAGTCAGCCTTGCCAGGGTTTCCCTGATATCTGCTGACCATGCTCAAAGCAAAGGCCACATCAGGACGAGTACAAGTCATAGCATACATGATCGAGCCAACAGCGGAATCATATGGTAATCGACTCATCTCAGCTATCTCAGCCTCTGTACTCGGACACTGAGTTTTACTCAGTCTGGCATTGTGTTGGATCGGTAACTCCCTTTTCTTGGAATTCTCCATGTTGAACCTCTTCAACACTTTATCCAAGTAGGTACTCTGACTAAGTCCAATTAGTCTTTTACTCTTATCTCTCAATATCCTTATCCCTAGGATATAGGCAACTTCTCCAAGGTCCTTCATAGCGAAACACTTCCCAAGCCAGGACTTAACCTCCTGCAAAGTTGGGATGTCATTTCCTATGAGTAGTATGTCATCCACATACAACACCAAAAAGCTAACTATACTCCCACTAGCCCTAACATATACACAGGACTGATCCTCGCTCCTCGAAAAGCCAAAGTCTTTGACTTTCTCATCTAAGAAAAGATTCCATCTGCGAGGTGCTTGTTTCAATCCATAGATGGATTTCTCAAGCTTACACACCCTATTAGGGTATTTAGCATCGACAAAACCCTCTGGCTGATTCATGTAAACATCCTCAGCCAACTTTCCATTAAGGAAAGACGTTTTGACATCTATTTGACATATTTCATAATCATGAAATGCAGCAATGGCTAGCATAACCCTAATTGACTTAACCTTTGCTACTGGTGAAAATGTCTCATCATAATCAACTCCCGGAGTTTGAGAAAAGCCCTTTGCAACCAGTCGCGCCTTATACGTGTGTACATTACCATCCATGTCGGTCTTCTTCTTGAAGATCCATTTGCACCCAACTGTCTTACGACCTGGTACATTGTCAACCAAGTTCCAAACTTGATTGTCATACATAGACTGTATCTCGCTGTCCATAGCCTCTTTCCATTTAGTAGCCTCAGGGCCTGCCATGGCTTTCGTGTAGCTGTTAGGTTCATCCAGACTTACCAGTGTACTATCACTGATAAGCGTATCACCTTCCGCAGTAATATGGAAACCACAGTAATGCTCTGGTGCATTCCTAACTCTCGTGGAACGCCTCAGAGGTATGGGTTCGTCAGTCGGATCAACTCCAGTTTACTCCTCAGGTTGATTACTAGGGTTTGAGGTTCCTTCACCACTTGACTCTTGAATTTCTTCAAGGTCAATTTGTCACACCCCCAAACCAGACGGCGGAAACGTCCGGGGGTGGAGGACTTCATTTGTAGTATCACAACACATGCATTATAGTAATAAGAGTACAAACAACCATTGTATTTAAAAAGTATAAGTATTTACATGTGTTTCGTCATTGTATACTGAAACTAAATAGTTATACAAAAGAAGAAGACAAGACATAAATAGCTCCATCTTCTTAAAAGCTCGGCATGTACCTGTCTACTGGTTCCCTGAGAATACAAGTAATTTGAAAAGAGAGTATCAACATAAAGTTGAGTGAGTGCATAAGTATTTATGTTTGAAAGAATATTTTCTGTTTCTTGAATATGTAAACTGTTTCCAGAAAATACTATATTTTCTGTTGTATATGAAAAGTAGTTTTAGTTACATAAAACTATTCTAATTGTAAACCAATGTTTTGTATTTGTAATCCTTTTGTAAACTTGTACCTGAGAATATATCTGATTTGATCAACTGTTATTGTAAACTAGTACTTTGAAAATGTACTTAAGTTTAGTTAACCATACTGACTAGATGGCTTGACCCAACGCTATGAGTGCGCTGAAATCATGTTGATAACAATTTGTCACTCACAGGAGTGTATGCCTGACTGTAGCTAGCAGTCCGAGTGCGGGGTTGTCAATCTAATATAGATCTATACACACATTGTTTCGATCCCCGACTGGAGATTCTGCTTATAATGTCAGGACTTTACTATATTGTTGAAATAAATTAAACAACCTGTACTACTTGACTCATAAAATCATATAAACGTTACATGTATAATAGTTATGAAAAACCCAATCATTCTGGAATAAATGACTGACTGTATGTTCTTGAATTAGTAATGCTTAACATGTATCTGAAAGATGTATACTCTTGATTAGTTTTGAATCACACCTTTGTTCTTGTAAAATCAATGTACTTTATGTTGGATTAATGTCTAAGTCCATAACTATATTTGGTATGTACTTGACCCGACCCGGCATGGTCCATTTGGGTTGCACTTCACCGGCACAATTTATATGGATAGTCTTTTGAGAATAGTATATTAATGATTTATATTAATATATTATAAGTTCTAATATATTAATATGGAATCATATTATTTAATTAGTATTGATCAAGAATTAATTTAGAATTAATTAAGTGATCAAAAAGAACTAATTAAATATGGACTCTTATATATATGGAATGGGCCAAGTTCCTTTAGGTTGGGCTAAGCTTTCATGGATGGTCCTTGGAGATTTTAACCCATGGATCCTATGTAAATGAAAGGTCATGGGTATTAGGGTTTACATGGATGTAACCCTAATCCTCCATAATATATAAAGGAGTCATTGGCTCACAAAATTGACACAAGTGTGTGAAAATAAGAGTGGGCCGATTTTAGTGTGCATACATATTCTCTCAAGTTCTTCCAAGGTGTTTTGGTGATTTGTGATTCCATTTGAGGCTTCCACACTATTGGGGCTAAGCTCTTAAAGCTTGAAGACATCAAGCTACATCAAAAGGTATGTCATCTAAGTAGAACTTTGTAGTATAGGTGCTTCATAATATGCTAGTTAGGATGAAACCTTGGAATAGTTAATATTTGCATGTATAATAGAGAAAGCATAGATCCAAGGTTTATAGGGTTGCATGTACACCATAGGAGTGTTAGAATGCTCAAAACCCGACAGTGGTATCAGAGCCATGGGTTGTTTTCTGTTATATTGATGCAAATGTTTTATTTTCAAGTTGAAAAAAAAACATGACGTTTGTCAAATTTTAAGATAATTACTTGTTTTTGTGAAAAACTAATTATTTGTAAAATTTGAATCATTTGCTATATGAGTTGAATTAGGTCAAATTTAATAAAAGATAAAATGATATGATTATTTTATTAGTTTTAAAAGTTTGATCTAAAGAGTTTTTTGAAACCTCCATAAGTTATGGATATGAAAAGGTTTTAAAAAAAAATTGATTCAAAGTTTTTTATGGAGTTACAACACGTGGTCTTAATGTTTTAAAGAATTTCATAACTTGTTCTTAAGTTATAGAACATGAAAAGTTTCATCATAAAACAAGTATTTAACTCCATAAGTTATGGAATCCAAAAGTTTTCAAGAGTTACAAAACTTGCCCTCAAGTTTTGGAATTTGGAAAAAGTTTTTTATGATAAAAAAAAGAATTGAATTCTAAAACTCTTGGGTTCATAACTTAAACAATTAATTAAATGGTTTTAATTTTGAATTTAATAAATGGAATTATGATGTTTTTATTGAATAATTCAATTAACTCTTATGGACTTTATTAATAGATAATTAAAGTGTTTAATTAAAAGAGAATTAATAATTCCATAATGACATGGTTTAAATTTAATTAAATTAAGAGTATAGTTTAATTAATAGATTAAACCACCAAGTATTTTAAATGTCTAAAATACACCCTTATACTATTATAATATTAAAAGTTTAATATATTATATGTATAAGAGCAAGTCGTCTTACCATTAGTAGGCCTCATTCACGAAGCCGGTCTATAAGGGGGGTATAAGGTTACTGCCTATAAAATGGCAGTTTAATGGGTGTCCACTCTCACCCACCGCTTCCTTGACTGGTGGAGGGTCGTTAGCCGAACAGGTAGGACAAGGACTATAATTCTCCCTTCATTATAAGTATAATGATAAATACTAAGTAACTAAACACTTATAAATTCCCAATCTTAGTTACTTAGGAAAATGTGAATAAGGTGCTAATCCATGAACTTACACTTTGCACTTTGTTTAAGCTGTTAGTGGAGCGTGTGTGGTTAACCGGCACACTAACCTGGACTTAACAAGGTAGGCAAAGGGTAACTTAATGTTTATCATAGTATCATTGGAGCGTGTGTGGTTAACCGGCACATCGATTGAGGGGTAAATATTAAGGGTACCAAGTATATTTGCATAGTTACTTCACACCTTGTTCTGTGATCCTCGGCATCCCAGTCACAAAACCTGAAGGGCACACTCGAGATTGAAACATGCCATTGAAAAGTTCAATGAATCTCAAAAGAATCTAGGAGTTTCAAAACCAATTAAAACCTAATAATACATTTCGTTTATCTTGGTGGAAATTGGTGAATCGTCATTCACCTACCTTCAAATATTTTATAGCTTGGATTACGGCATCCCTCTTCCAAGTTATAAAATAGTTTGTTGGGTCCTAGCCTTAAATCAACTTTACGTGAATTTCTCCCATTGTTGATGTCTGGTTTAGACAACAATGATCTTCCCAAACCAAGCTTTCCTAATAAATATGACTTCCCGAGTTTAGCTCATGGAAGTCATACTTCTCTTCCTCCACCTCTTCCAATTATTCTCCCTAACCCACAAGTTCAAGGTCACTCAAGCCCTAATGCCAAGCAAGGTCTATGTGTGATCATATCTTAGAGATGAAGTCACATATTGACAAGCCGGGACAGTTGGGTGTCAAAGTCTTGAGAAAGTTGTATGTTCAATCACTTTCTAAGTCACATAGTGAGTTCCTTTGGGACTACTATGAAACAGACTATGACATGAACCTTAATGATCATATCTATTTGCTTGGTGCTGCTGAATCAGCAATGATTTGGAACGATAGTAAAGCAAATTTGATTAGAAGATCAACTTCCCAAAAACTTTATGGACAGTGACAATGGTGACACTGGAAATCCAGAAAAAGCATTCTCTTCCCAATGGAAAGGGATTGGCCATGGTCAACCCGGTTAACTAAATGGTAAAGAGAAAGGCTAAGTCTGAGATAGTCCCATTACCAAAGGGTCCATATGTTTATTTTGCCAAAGGAAGGGGCGTTGAATGCAAAGCTGCCAAATTTACCTAAGGATGTTAAAGTCAATAAGTTTGACTCTACATCAGGTAGAGCCCATTATCTAACTCTGTTAAGTTCTATTCTGAGATCCTCATTACATGATGTGACTGGGTCACATGTTGATGTTTTAAGAATCAAAGAATAGAGAGAAATCTTAAAGGAAGTATATGCTGATTCTGATCGCGAAGGTGGATTTCGATCGCATCAGAATTTTGAGCAGTTGCTTAAGAAGTTATGATATATTGCTAAGGAATAGATAACAACAATTTTCCATGTGGATTGTAAGGATAAGTTTTTCCGCAAAGTTTTAAAATAAAAGAAAATTGTTTAATTTTATTTATTTGAAGTATCCTTACAATGGCATTTGTGGAAAATTGTTGCTTATATGATTCCACTGACAGCAATATTGGAAAATGGATTTGATTCTTTCATTTGTGGCAGTGTCTAAATTTACCAAATCAGGAAAGTTCCTCATCACCCAAGTTTCAATTGAACCGAAACTTGGAATCATGCAAGTTGAATAGTATGATGAATGAGAACTTTCAAGCATTGGAAAATCAAGACTAATTACTTGTTCACATGGATGTGTGAGTCAAGTGAAGGACTAAAGGGATCGAGTACACATTCTTGTGCACTGGTCATGTCCACCACAAAGCTCGTTAAGACTATTTGATTTACTAAAGTTTAGTAAATATGGTTATACTTACAAGTTTAAGTATAATTCTGAAACATTGGAAAAGTCTCAATGTATGGCAGAACGAATGGGAAGAATCAAATTAGGCAGAAAGATAAAAGTTTCTCAAATCTGAAAAGATGGGAGAGTACTTTAGTATCATGTTTGTGATCATCTTATTGCATTCTTATGACTAAGAAGAGGAGTCATGAATTGTTGAAATGGTTAGATCAGGAAGATGAGTCATACTTCGTTCCAAAACAATTCTTAGAGTCATACTCCAGGATTGTAACTTGAGTGACATATCTTAAAGAAAGGTTTAAAACACTTGTCAAATGTAAGAGTAAAAGTGTCCTACTCTTGTACATTTGAAATTGGTAAGTTGTGATGTTTTGGATAAAACAAAGACCAACTAAGGCCAATTGTGTGAAGTGTTTGTCTTGATAAAGAATCCACACTATCTCTTGAATATTTGGCAAGATAGTCTTATATGTCAAGAGGATAGTGGGAGTCTTAAAGATCCTAAAAAGAATTTCAAGAACTAATCAAGAATAAAACCTGAGGTTCTTCACTAGCACACGACTTGAGGTTTATAACCTATCGTGTTGACATATTCTGTGCCCATTCCAGTTAAAGTTGGCTTTGCATAGGAGTTCTGAAAGTTCTTAATTGGTTGCATAACAACTTGGAAGCAATGGCAGGCCCTGTACTGCCAGGTGGCACGAAGTTAAGATTGCATAAGTTCAGTCCATATGAGTTTGGATTTGTTATTATCCTTGTCTTGTGACTATGGCTTTGACGATTCACATGGATAAGAACACATACACCATAAAATCTAAGGGTCATAAGGTTTCTCTCCGATTCATGAAAATGATGGTGAGGAAACACTTCCACCAAGTAGATTTGAAGCAGATGGCAAAAGGTCTAAACAATTGAGACTATGATTACGGCATCCCTTTTCATAGTTCTGAAATTGTTTAGACACACATGCATGCTATCTAAGGAAAGGTGTATGATTTTGATAAAGTTTTATCAAAGCATCTCGTATCAGAAATATGAACTTTGGTAAAAAAGTCAATAAAGTATTGATTTCTACAAGTCCAGCTGATTTCTGAGTACATGTCAAAGCTAGTGGGAGCATAAGTGTTATGCTAATAATCATCATGTTAGTGGGAGCATGATAGTTATTGTTAGTGTTGCAAGTTAGCAATGTTAATTATAGAAAACAAAAGTTTCAATTCGTGAGGCTACAGGGATTGAAAAAGTTGTTTTGCTATAATTAAGGGAGAGGATATACTTCATTTCAGTTCTAAAGGCTTAGATTGAGACCTTAATCATCTTTAGTCAAGAATATATATATATATATATATATATATATATGAATTTCATGTTGGATTGGTTCAACTTAAGGAAATTCTATATATTGCGTTCTCAAAATTCGATTATGATTACGACATCCCTCTTCATAGTCAAATTTTAAAAACATGGCAAATAAAATTATTGTAGCAAAAGACTGGTCTAGAATCATGTCTTTATGTGAGACATCATGAATCGTGTACCATTTGCTTTGGGTACAGGATCGATTGCATATGCTATAATATTTGTCATTTCTAAATTTTTCCAAATGCCCAGAGGCATTAAGAAGGGAAATGGTCTAGAATTGGATATGACTAAAATGATTAAGCAATTGTCGAGGACAATCTGAGGTTTACCAAAGATTGGTTGCTCAGGGACAGTTGGAAGTATAATGCTAATTTTGGAAGGACCATATTGACATATTCTGAAAAGAGGCATCTCTTGTTCAGAAGTGATAGTCAAAATGAGAATATGGAGTTGTCTCCATAGGTGGAAGTTATCTGTGTAAGCTTAGAAAACTTAATGCAAGAAGCACGTCCAAAGCAATGTACTTTGAATATGAGACTTAGTTTACATGGAGTTGATCTCCATTGGAATACCTTATAATGACTGTTGACAAGTCTTTGTTACTTTGTACATATTCATTACAGGAGGGTCAGTGCATATAAGTTTAAAATCTAAACAGATTTCAATAAATGATAGGAATTTGAAATTCTCACATTTTTCGATAAGGATTTGGGAGTGTGAAATTAGAATCATTAAAATTATGTTCAATTGGTTTATTTCACAAAGTAAGGATCATAGACAAACATAGAGTGCATACTTGGTGTATGGCAAAGCTATTGTTTAGAAAAACATAGTGTACATGCTTGGAGCATGGGACAAATAGTGTTTTTAATTCAGGTATAAAGTTGATAAAACCCAAACAATGAAATAATGAGTAATCGGTATGGTGATAAATAAAACTGGTCTATTTATATTCATAGGGTTTGATACCATATTTGATTCATTTATTCTTGTGTTTCATTTTGCATGTTTTGACTTCCAGAATAAACTAGGTCATTCTTCCTGAATGACTAAGTTATTCAAACTATCCACAGTCGGTCATATGTTGGAAGTAGATATGAATCAAGACTGTCATGGGTTGGCTTGTTGAGGTCTAAGATGTTGGACAAAGCGGTGCTACAACACTCATGAGTGCTCATAAGTTCTGAGTATTGGATTCAACCCACGCTCATTTGAATCACTTCATGGATTTTATCACGAGTGATCATGAGACGATAATATCTTATATTCTTAAAACCTAGAGATATGAGTTGTTACTATGAGTTGGTTATAAATTGAATGCACGAAAACGCATTTGGTAACTCGATGTTATAAAACGTGCCTTTGTGTATGATTCAACAAGTAGTAGAACAAGCCATATGAGTCGAAGTTTATCCATTCCTTTTACCTTCGGGATAAAAGCGATATCTGTGGGCCCCTCGATGATTTAGCGATGACACATGTGAGTGCTTGGCCAAGCCAGGACTAATTTGATTTGTTCAATCAGTCAGTCATCATAAATCGAAAATCGGGAAACAACAAATGGACAGAGAGAATGATTATAATCCATGTCTCAGTCCATATGATATCTAGAATGGAGGAATATATGATCCCTTATCTAATGGACGCGTCATTGATTTGTTCAGAGTTCGACAGCGGTTTTAAGAGCTATGATTGCTAGTCGGGTTATGAAGTCGTACTTGCAATAATAGTTTTAGACTTATCCAAGTGGGAGACTGTTGGATTAGATGTCTAAGCCCATAACTATATTTGGTATGTACTTGACCCGACCCGACATGGTCCATTTGGGTTGCACTTCACCGACACAATTTATATGGATAGTCTTTTGAGAATAGTATATTTATGATTTATATTAATATATTATAAGTTCTAATATATTAATATGGAATCATATTATTTAATTAGTATTGATCAAGAATTAATTTAGAATTAATTAAGTGATCAAAAAGAACTAATTAAATATGGACTCTTATATATATGGAATGGGCCAAGTTCATTTAGGTTGGGCTAAGCTTTCATGGATGGTACATGGAGATTTTAACCCATGGATCCTATGTAAATGAAAGGTCATGGGTATTAGGGTTTACATGGATGTAACCCTAATCCTCCATAATATATAAAGGGGTCCTTGGCTCACAAAATTGACACAAGTGTGTGAAAATAAGAGTGGGCCGATTTTAGTGTGCATACATATTCTCTCAAGTTCTTCCAAGGTGTTTTGGTGATTTGTGATTCCATTTGAGGATTCCACACTATTGGGGCTAAGCTCTTACAACTTGAAGACATGAAGCTACATCAAAAGGTATGTCATCTAACTAGAACTTTGTAGTATAGGTGCTTCATAATATGCTAGTTAGGATGAAACCTTGGAATAGTTAATATTTGCATGTATAATAGAGAAAGCATAGATCCAAGGTTTATAGGGTTGCATGTACACCGTAGGAGTGTTAGAATGCTCAAAACCCAACACTTTAGTATACTTGAATCGTGAATTAATGTTCTGTGAATCATACATTATACTTATTATAATTTATATGTACTTTCTGTATTGATACTGAGTATTCATGAATGCAACCCCTTGCTCAACATGTTACAAAGGGTAATTGAAACTTAATGAACAAACTTTTATACTTGTATAAATATACAAATATATATAAGTAAAATTTAAATGACACTCGGACAAATAACTGATACTTGTAATCTCACATCCAAACAAGGAAAAGGAACCAAAGTGGTTTATCAGTCCTAAGCCTTTTAAATCTTATTTATATAACTATATGTATACCAGTATGATTTTTGGGGAAAAATATAAGTTTATAAATGTTGGGTATAATAGTGTTGCGTCTTTGGGCTCGGTCCTTAGCCCAGTTTTGTTATTCGGTTTGAGCCTGCCCAACCGTGTTTGTTTTATTAGGGTTTAGTATTTAAGGTGCATGCATGCATCCTTTATTGGTAGCGCTTTTATTATTCTCATTATTGTACTACAAACCCTAGCTCGCCTCTACAGTGGAAGTTCTTCATCGAGCTCTGCTGAGGCGTGACTACATTTGAATCACTAAGCATTACTTGATTCTATATCGTGTTTACTGTGTTTGTTTGCTTTTATTGTTCAACCTGTTGAAGATCTAATCGATCTAAGAGTTTTTCAACTCATCAATAAAAACATTTAAAAGAAGTTTGATATTTTGAAATCCATTTTGGTGACTTGATGTCATTTTGAAACAATCATTTAAAACCATTTGATTTGATGATAACTGAAATCCATTTTGATAAGATATATGAAAATCACTTGTTTATAACACAAAAACTTTGTGTTAGACTTGTATTCCCCCCCCCCTTAAAACAGAAAAAACTATGAAAATACGGGGTCTATGAACTCACCTGTAGTAAGTTATTCAAATATACGACCAGTGTAGGATGCTAAGTGTCAAGTAAAATCTTGAGCACAAACGGATCCTAATAGCATATAATCACACATATATGAATATAATTAGTGTTTATACATCTAAATATGCTAAGTAACCATCTTAGGGACTAGGAATCACTTGGACTAAGTGTTAGAATCACATGTGATTCATTTAAGGAGAGTGTACGGCCACTAAATGGAGTGTGCGGCCATGGGTGTACGGCCATGGAGTGTACGGCCGTACACTCATGGTAAAATATGCACAAGAGGGTGTTTAAGCCATACTGAAGCTTATGGGTCTATTGCTCATCAAGGTTATGAATTAGTTTCTCAATTTGGAGGCCCTTTAGGGGTGTTTTGAGGTGTGTACGGCCACACCAGGTGTGTACGGTCGTACACCCTTGATGATCTTGAGTCAGATGTCGTTTTAAGGCTTTGAATCAAGTGTTTAACATGTCTTACTAGATGATAAAAGGAATACTCACACTTTTGAGGGCTTCAAAGGAGTTCAAGACTCAAGAACAAGTGTATGTTCTTGATGTTTTTGGTGAAATGGATGAAGATTTGAAGATCTAACCATAAGAGAAGTTTTCATGGATGAAAACATGGATCTTCACTAGATAAAGCCATGTATCAACAATTAAATGGAAGGAATACTTACTTATTTGAAAATCAAGGTGTAAATCTTGATGAACTTTGAGAGAGAATCGGATTTTCTTGAGGTCAAAGTGTGAGGAAATGAAGGAAAAACATATATATATATATATATATATATATATATATATATATATATATATATATATATATATATGTTTGGGTTCACGGCCACACTTGGGTGTACGGCCGTACACCCATGTGTACGGTTGTACACTCCTGTGTACGGTTGTACACACGTGTACGGCCGTACACTCCTCTAATTGGAGTGTTTGGCCCGAATGCTATACGATGACTTAAGTTATCTCATTCCTAAACTCAAATCTTGAATGTATTAGACTTAGAACATTCAAACAGACCCTGAACAACGCTAAAAGATAGCAGAAACGAGTCTGACTGTGATTGAATTTGAAAGACTGTACAAGATAGAAATTTCGGGTTGTCACATTATCCCCTCGTTAGAGGGAATTTCGTCCCGAAATTAGAGTTTAAGAAATTAAGTAATTACAAATAACTAAGCAAAAAGATGAGGATATTTCAGTTTCATTTGATCATCGCGCTCCCAACTAAATTCAGGTCCACGTTTGGCATTCCAGCGAACCTTCACTGTAGGAATACGGCTTTGCTTCGTTTGTTTGACCTCCCGGTCTAAGATTTCTACTGGTTCTTCCACGAAGTTGAGGCTATCGTAAATCTCGATTTCGTCGAGTGGGATAACATGTCTCGTCGGACAGACACTTTTTCAAGTTCGAGACGTGGAAAACAGGATGTATGTTACTTAGTTCTTGAGGTAGTCGGAGTTTGTAAGCTACTGGATCGATTCTAGCAAGAATATCGAATGGTCCTATGTACCTTGGATTCAACTTGTCATGTTTTCCAAAGCATATCATGCCCTTCCAGGGTGAGACTTTCAACATGACGCGGTCACCAACCTGGAACTCCAAAGGGTTTCTTCTTTTGTCAGCGTAGCTTTTCTGTCTATCTCTGGAAGCTTTAAGTTGATCCCGGATTTGTACGATTTTCTCTGTGGTTTCGCGTATGATTTCCGGACCAGTGAGAGTACTGTCAGGGACTTGACTTCTAGCCAGCTGCGTGTCACCCACTTCAGCGCAACACAGAGGTGATCTGCACTTGCGGCCATAGAGAGCTTCGAAAGGAGTAGCCTTTATGCCAGTGTAATAACTATTGTTGTAAGAGAATTCGACAAGGGGTAAATGAGTATCTCATGCCTTACCAAAGTCTATCACGCAAGCTCGTAACATATCTTCTAAAGTTTGAATCGTCCTCTCACTTTGTCCGTCAGTTTGTGGATGGTAGGCTGTACTCATGTCCAGCCTAGTTCCCAAAGATTTTTGTGAAGACTGCCAGAAATGAGAAGTGAATCTACTATCTCGGTCAGAAATAATAGATATTGGAACACCATGCAGTCTAACGATTTCTTTTAGGTAAGTTCTTGTTAGCTTCTCCATCTTATCTGTCTCTTTTATTGGGAAGAAATGTGCGGATTTGGTTAATATATCGACGATTACCCAAATAGTATCATAACCACCTGATGTCTTGGGTAACTTGGTTATGAAATCCATTGTAATCTGCTCCCATTTCCATTTAGAGATTTCAGGTTGTTGCAATAAACCTGAAGGTTTCTGGTATTCTACCTTGACTTTGGCACAAGTAAGGCACTTGCCCACAAAGGTAGCAATTTCGGCCTTCATGTTTGGCCACCAGTACAGTTTCTTGATGTCCAAATACATCTTGTCTGAACCTGGATGAATGGAGTATCGGGTTTTGTGTGCTTCATTCATGACTACGCCTCTGTAACCACCGAACTTTGGTGTCCAGATCCGGTTCATGAAAGACTCCATCATCTCTGACTTTGAAGTTTTTATCTATTCCTCTCAAGGCTTCACCTGCCATGTTTTCAGGTTTTAAGGCTTCAAGTTGAGCCTCTATGATCTGTGTGGACAGATGTGAATGGATGGTCATGGTTAACGACTTTACTCGGCGTCCCGAGTATTCTTTTCTGCTAAGGGCGTCAGCTACTACGTTAGCTTTACTAGGGTGATAAAGTATCTCACAATCGTAGTTGTTCAGTAGCTCCACCCATCGTCGTTGTCTCATGTTCAACTCTTTCTGATTGAAGATATGCTGGAGACTTTTATGGTCCGTGAATATTGTGCATTTCGTGCCATATAAGTAATGTCTCTAGATCTTCAGAGCAAATACTACTGCTCCTAGTTCAAGGTCATGTGTTGTATAGTTGACTTCATGTGTCTTTAGCTGTCTTGAGGCATAGGATATAACCTTTACTCTCTGCATAAGAACACATCCAAGCCCTTGATTAGAAGCATCACAGTACACTACAAAATCCTCTGTCCCTTCAGGAAGAGACATGATTGGTGCACTACACAAAGCTCGTTTCAGCGTTTGGAACGCTGTTTCTTGTTTTTCTCCCCAGCTAAAAGTTACACCCTTTGCATCAGGGTGGTAAGAGGTTTAGTTATTCGAGAGAAATTCTGGATGAACCTGCGATAATAGCCAACACGACCTAAGAATTGACGGATTTCTGTAGGTGTTTTGGGTGCTGACCAGTTTTCAATTGCCTTAATTTTGGAAGGGTCGACATGTATTCCTTCAGAACTGACCACATGACCTAGGAATTCAACCTTCCTGATCCAAAATTCAAACTTTGAAAACTTAGTATAGAGTTTCTCTGTTCTATGAGTTTGCAATACTTGACGAAGATGTTGGCCATGTTCCTCTTCACTTCTTGAGTAGATAAGGATGTCGTCGATGAAGACTATGACGAATTTGTCCAGAAATGGACGATACACTCTGTTCATTAGATCCATGAACACAGCAGGTGCATTCATCAATCCGAATGGCATCACTACGAACTCATAATGACCATAACGAGTTTTGAACGTGGTTTTGGGAATGTCATTCTCCAAAATCCGTAACTGGTGATACCCGGATCGTAAGTCTATTTTAGAGAAGTAGCTTGCACCTTGAAGTTGGTGGAACAGATCGTCAATGCGAGGCAGAGGGTATCGATTCTTAATGGTAAGTTTATTCAGCTCGCGGTAGTCTATGCACATACGGAATGATCCATCCTTCTTCTTCACGAACAAAACCGGTGCTCCCCAGGGTGAGAGGCTTGGTCTTATGAAACCTTTACTAAGGAGTTCGTTAAGTTGGCTGGATAATTCCTGCATTTTAGAAAGTGCAAGACGATAGGGAGATTTGGCTACTGGGGTAGCCCCTGGAATTAAGTCGATTCTGAACTCGACTTGTCGTTCAGGAGGCACTCCTGGAAGATAATCAGGAAAAATGTCGGGAAAGTTGCAGACCTCAGGAATGCTCGCTATGTCTTTCACTTCTTGCTTTTTGTCTACCACGTGAGCTAAGAAAGCACAGTACTCTTTGCGAAGGTACTTCTGTGCCTTGATGCAAGAAATGATCTGGAGGTTCGTTCCGGGTTTGTCACCGTAAATAACAAGTGTTTCGTTAGTTGGCAAGTTCAGACGAATGACTCTTTCATAGCATACGATGTCAGCATGGTTAGGACACAACCAATCCATACCTATTATGACGTCGAAACTTTTGATAGAGACCGGTATAAGGTCTATTGGGAACGAAAAGTTATTCAAGGTAAGAGTACATCCTATGTATAGATCGTTGGTGGATTCGGATTTCCCGTTAGCCATTTCGACTGTGAATGTTTCTTTTAATGGTTGGGAGTTTTGATTTAGCAAGTGTTTGAAATTATGGCTCACAAAGCTCTTCTCAGCACCACAATCAAATAGAATGTATGCATAAGTGTTGTTGAGAAGGAACGTACCCGTGACTACAGCTGGGTTTGCCACAGCTTCTTCGTGACCCAAGGCTAAAATTCTCCCAACTCCACCGACATTTCCAGCTTTAGGACAGTCTTTCTTGAAATGTCCCACTTCACCACAATTGTAGCACGCTTGACCTACTCCAGCAGCAGGTATTTGGTTAAGTAGTTGAGGTGGTGTTCTATAGAATCGGGCAGTATGCCCTTTTCTGTTGCAGTTACGACACTGCATTTCCCTGTAAATTCCATTATGGTGAAAATTGCACTTCTTGCACTTGGGGAGATTACCAGCATAAGGCTTAGCTGGTACTGGGTTAACAGGAACAACAACAGGTACAGTAGCAGCATTAACTGTAACTAGCTGTTGTTTTTTTGAGGAATCCTGTGAGAACTTGCCCTTCCTCTTGTTCCGACCCTTCTTCTTACTGTTGTTGTTGTCATTGTTGTTGTTGTTGTTTCCCTTCGGTTTTTCTGGTGCAGCAACCACTGAGTTTTGACGGGCTCCATGGTCGATAAGAGATTGTGCCAGTTCCTTGGCACTGTCAAAAGTAACAGGCTTCGAAGCTAAGACACTTGACTGAATTTGGGGCGAGAGTCCCCAAATATATCTCTCAATCTTCTTGCTCTCCAGAGCAACCATATCCGGGCAAACAATTTTCAGATCACAGAATCTACTAGTATAGGTTGATATATCATAACCAACCATTGTGAGACCCCATAACTCCTGCTCGAGTTTCTGAACTTCTCCTCGCGGATAGTATTCCCGCATTAGCAAGGCTTTGAAGTTCTCCCAGCTTATCAAATTAGCCACTACCAGAGTAAGTGACTTAACATGGCCATTCCACCATGTTAAAGCTCTTTCCGAAAAGGTACAGGCAGGGAATTTGATCTTGCTGCTCTCTGGACAGGAGCAGATTTCAAAAATTTCTTCTGTCTTTTCAATCCACTGTCTTAATGCCATAACTCCTCTAGTTCCATTAAAGGTCCTGGGTTTGTCATTCATAAAATCTTTATAAGTGCACTCTCGCGAGTGCCCATGACTTTCGCCATGGTTAGAAGGATTTGCACCAGCTCCCGACCCACTAGCACCAGGAGTATTGATATGAGACATGGCAGCAGCTACAGCCGCCGTGACTGCCGCTTGGAACATAGCGGGGTCGAACTAGGGAGGTGGTGGCGGGGTTGGTACCGACACTTCATTAAAAGTGTTACGTCTTGGATTTCTACGAGGATGCATCTTTTTCTATAAAAGTCAAAAGATACAAGGATGGTAAGATATCAATAGTAAATATAAATTTTGATATCTCTGAACTAAAACATATAGTTCAACATGAATCTTATAATGAATTGGAAATAGAAGTCTACGACAAGTATAACTTGTAACAGAATGATAAGAAATTGAATGGTTATTTTTCAAAGAGTACGAAAATGCATGTCGATTTAAATTGGCATATTGAATACATAAAGTTCTGGAAAACTTGACCCTAAACAGGTCTACAATACACCAAATTCTGGGAAAACATCGACATCATACAGACCTACTGAAAATAAAATTTCCGTGGTCTTACTGAAAAACATGAAAAATAACGCTAGAACATATTTGTAGACTTAACTATAACCAAAAGAGTGAATAGGAAATGAGTAGAGCATCTTCTACTGGCGATGGGTATCTCTTGGACGAAACCTCAACTCAGCCAGTTGACGCTCCATAGCAAGCAGATGTCTTTCATATACTGTCAGACGCGCTCGAAGCTCTATGACTTTGGATCGATTTACAGCTAACTCTTGAAGTAAGGCTTCATTGTCTCTCATTGCTCTGTCACGAGAATACTCAAGACGACGAATGCGGACTGTATTAATTATCGCATTAGCATCAACTTCCCTGATTTGGTTGATGGCTGTTCTACTCTGAATTTCATTCCGAGCAACCTTGTGGACCAGAATTGGCAGGACTCTATCTGCTGAGCCTCCTTCGCTCAGGTTGTAGAACCTTCTGTCTCCATTGTATGGTATAGGTTGACCCTGCTCTTGACTCCAGGTTTCTAGGCTTTCTACCCATGAAGGCAGCAGGCCTTGAAAAGCCGGATGAGGGTTAGGATTTTGGGCTACTGGTGGAGGATTATAGGCTTCTGATTCTGAATCATTTTCTTCAGGAAAATTTTCTTCAAAATCATCATCTAAAGGAATTTCGTGATTTTCTTCTGGCTCTGCATCTTGTTCTTGACCGGGGAAGTAAGGGTCTCCGGGTAAGTGAAATCCAACCATTGCTATCTAAGCGAGAATAAGGATAAGAGATATAGAATATAGTTAGTAACGATTGATTAAGGATATAAGTTTCTATGAGAGAGATCTACAGTTATCAAGTAATATATTCTCTATAACTTGTTCTAGGTCTTACTATAACTATAAACTGTATACTACTTATATATAACTTGGGTATAATCGACCTTTGACTAAATGACATGGCTCTAAATCCACAACCAAACAAGGAACAGGAAATGAAGCTAGATCACATATTCTAAGTCTATATAACTTTAATTATATATAATTGTAATATACCCTTAATATTTATAGTTTTACCCTTAATTGTTCTATTGTTTTCATCTGTTTTTTTAGTATGTAGTGCCTAAAATACCCCTATAGTATTTTAATCTTTATGTTTTGTTCTAGAATTCTTTTGAATATATATGACTGGTAAGTTGTAGACATGTCACAACACCACTATCACTGCCAAACACATGTTGGTCATATCTCAAATCAATATAGTTGATCAGGCCATATTAATCTCAGATATGATTACATAACTGCCCAGGTTTGACTATAATGTTCAATATCCAAATACTTTTAAGTTCTTATGATTGTGATATTGTACTTGTAGATATGAGTGTTAGTATACTTCTTGTAAAAATACTTAAATTTTTTAAAAAGTATACTTGTAGTCAGAGCTCTCAGCCCCAAATGTATTTATAGTTTGTATATCTTTTATGGATTGATATACTGAATTCACTATAAACAATGCTCTGATACCAATCTGTCACACACCCAAACCAGACGGCGGAAATGTCCGGGGGTGGAGGACTTCATTTGTAGTATCACAACACATGCATTATAGTAATCAGAGTACAAACAACCATTATATTTAAAAAGTATAAGTATTTACATGTGTTTCGTCATTGTATACTGAAACTAAATAGTTATACAAAAGAAGAAGACAAGACATAAATAGCTCCATCTTCTCAAAAGCTCGGGGTGTACCTGTCTACTGGTTCCCTGAGAATACAAGTAATTTGAAAAGAGAGTATCAACATAAAGTTGAGTGAGTACATAAGTATTTATGTTTGAAAGAATGTTTTCTGTTTCTTGAATATGTAAACTGTTTCCAGAAAATCCTATATTTTCAGTTGTATACGAAAAGTACTTTTAGTTACATAAAAGTGTTCTAATTGTAAACCAATGTTCTGTATTTGTAATCCTTTTGTAAACTTGTACCTGAGAATATATCTGATTTCATCAACTGTTATTGTAAATTGTAATGTAATACTGTAAACTGTATCTTGTAAACTAGTACTTTGAAAATGTACTTAAGTTTAGTTAATTATACACTAACGTATTGTTAATATCTTTTATATGAGTTATTATAACCATACTAACTAGATGGCCTGACCCAACGCTATGAGTGCGCTGAAAACATGTTGATAACAATTTGTCACTCACAGGCGTGTATGCCTGACTTTAGCTAGCAGTCCGAGTGCGGGGTTGTCAATCCCAATATAGATCTATACACACATTGTTTCGATCCCCGGCTGGAGATTCTGCTTATAATGTCAGGACTTTACTATATTGTTTAACTTAATTAAACAACCTGTACTACTTGACTCATAAAAGCATATAAACGTTACATGTATAATAGTTATGAAAAACCCAATTATTCTGGAATAAATGACTGACTGTATGTTCTTGAATTAGTAATGCTTAACATGTATATGAAAGATGTATACTCTTGATTAGTTTTGAATCACACCTTTGTTCTTGTAAAATCAATGTACTTTAGTATACTTGAATCGTGAATTAATGTTCTGTGAATCATAAATTATACCTATTATAATTTATATGTATTTTCTGTATTGATACTGAGTATTCATGAATGCAACCCCTTGCTTAACATGTTACAAAGGGTAATTGAAACTTAATGAACAAACTTTTATACTTGTATACATATACAAATATATATATAAGTAAAATTTAAATGACACTCGTACAAATAACTGATACTTGTAATCACACATCCAAACAAGGAAAAGGAACCAAAGTGGTTTATCAGTCCTAAGCCTTTTAAATCTTATTTATATAAATATATGTATACCAGTATGATTTTTGGGGAAAAATATAAGTTTATAAAAACATTTAAAAGAAGTTTGATATTTTGAAATCCATTTTGGTGACTTGATGTCATTTTGAAACAATCATTTAAAACCATTTGATTTGCTGATAACTGAAAACCATTTTGATAAGATATATGAAAATCACTTGTTTATAACACAAAAACTTTGTGTTAGACTTGTATTCCACCCCCCCCCCCCTCTTAAAAAAATAAAAACTATGAAAATATGGGGGTATGAACTCACCTGTAGTAAGTTATTCAAATGTACGACTGGTGTAGGATGCTAAGTGTCAAGTAAAATCTTGAGCACAAATGGATCCTATTAACATATAATCACACATATATGAATATAATTAGTGTTTATACATCTAAATATGCTAAGAAACCATCTTACGGACTAGGAATCACTTGGACTAAGTGTTAGAATCACATGTGATTCATCTAAGGAGAGTGTACGGCCACTAAATGGAGTGTGCGGCCATGGGTGTACGGCCATGGAATGTACAGCCGTACACTCATGGTAAAATATGCACAAGAGGTTGTTTAAACCATAGAGAAGCTTGTGGGTCTATTGCTCATCAAGGTTATGAACTAGTTTCTCAATTTGGTGGCCCTTTAGGGGTGTTTTGAGGTGTGTACGACCACACCAGGTGTGTATGGCCTTACACCCTTGATGATCTTGAGTCAGATGTCATTTTAAGGCTTTGAATCAAGTGTTTAACATTTCTTACTAGATGATAGAAGGAATACTCACACTTTCGAGGGCTTTAAAGGAGTTCAAGACTCAAGAACAAGTGTATGTTCTTGGTGTTTTTGGTGAAATGGATGAAGATTTGAAGATCTAACCAAAAGAGAAGTTTTCATGGATGAAAACATGGATCTTCACTAGATAAAGCCATGTATCAACAATTAAATGGAAGGAATACTTACTTATCTGCAGATCAAGGTGTAAATCTTGATGAACTTTGAGAGAGAATCTGATTTTCTTGAGGTGAAAGTGTGAAAAGTGTGAGGAAATGAAGGAAAAACATATATATATATATATATATATATATATATATATGTTTGGGTTCACGGCCATACTTGGGTGTACGGCCGTACACCCATGTGTACGGTTGTACACTCGTGTACGGCCGTACACTCCTCTAATTGAAGTGTTTGGCTCGAATGCTATACGATGACTTAAGTTATCTCATTCCTAAACTCAAATCTTGAATGTATTAGACTTAGAACATTCAAACAGACCCTGAATAACGCTAAAAGATAGCAGAAATGAGTCTGACTGTTATTGAATTTGAAAGACTGTACAAGATAGAAATTTCGGGTTGTCACACAATTTGCCTCCCACTGTTTCCTTCGCTTATGAACTCTCTCTCACGAAAGACTCCTCTTCTAGCTACAAAGACCACATTCTCACTGGGTCTGTAGAATAGGTAACCAAAGGATTTCTATGGGTAGCCGATGAAAATACACCTCTCACTTCGAGGTTCGAGCTTGTCGTGAGACTCGCGCCTCACGAAAGCCTTGCAACCCTAAATCTTGATGTGGTCTAAATTAGGAACTTTCCCAGTCCACATCTCGTGAGGTGTTTTGGCAACCTTTTTGGTAGGGACTAGATTAAGGATATGGGCGGCAGTCTCTAAGGCATACCCCCAGAATGAGATTGGTAACGAAGCTCGACTCATCATGGAACGAACCATGTCTAACAAGGTTCGATTGCGCCTCTAAGCCACACCATTCAGTTGTGGTGTCCTAGGAGGTTTCAATTGTGAGACAATCCCACAGTCCTTAAGATAGTCAAGGAACTCAATGCTAAGATACTCTCTTCCCCGATCGGATCGGAGCATCTTGATGTTCCTGCCTAGTTGATTCTCCACTTCCTGCTTGAACTCTTTGAACTTTTCAAAGGTTTTTGACTTATGCTTGATTAAGTAGATATATCCATATCTACTATAATCATCAGTAAAAGTCACATAGTAGCGATTAGCATCCCTAGTGGCGGTTTTGAAGGGTCCACACACATCTGTGTGTATGAGGTCCAACAAACCTTCACCCCTCTCACATGAACCAGTGAAGGGTGACTTTGTCATTTTTCCAAGTAAACAAGACTCACAACTATCATCCGACTTTAGGTCAAATGATTCCAAAACTCCAGCCTTTTGGAGTTGGCCTATGTGCTTCTTGTTAACATGTCCAAGACGACAATTCCACAAGGATGCTTTATCTAGACTATTTGAAGAATCAATACACAATACATTATTTCCTAGATTATCTACAATATTCACAGCTTCATATACACCATCACAAGGTAATGCTTTAGAATAAAACACATCATTATAAAAAGCATCAATAGCACCAATTTTATTATCAAATGAAAATGTGAATCCTTGCTTGTACAAACTATGAAAGGAAATAATATTTCTCGCCATTGCTGACAAGTAACAACATTTATTCAGATCTAAAGTTAACCCATTATTAAGCAATAAAGAATAAACTCCAATCTTGGTCACATGTGATGCTTTCCTATTGCCCATGATTAAGTTTATCTTCCCGTGCTCCACTTCTTCACTTATTCTTAGGCCCTGCAAATCAGTAGAAATGTGAATACCACAACCTGTATCAAGTACCCAAGAGTTAGAACGCAATAAGTTATTAGACAATATAGTATAAATACCTGCATGGGTGGGTTTAACTTTCCCATCCCTTACATCTTGCAAGTATTTGGGGCAGCTTCGCTTCCAGTGCCCCTTTTCCTGGCAGTAGAAGCACTGTGCTTCTTTAGGGTTTGAAAAAGGAGGAATGGAACCTTTCTTGGGTCCACTTGAAGAGGAGCCATCAAGGGGCTTTCCCTTGGTACCCTTCGAATGGGTCTTCCTCTTCTTCCCCTTTCCTTGCCCAATTGCCAGAACAGGGGCAATAGTAGGAGTAGGAGTAACAGCTGATGTACTTTTAAGGCCACTTTTAGTGGTCCTTAAAAGTCCTTGAAGCTTGCTGAGTGTGACTTCCTCCTTGTTCATATGATAAGTCATGTGAAACTGATCATAAATTGGAGGTAAGGAATGGAGAATGATGTCAATCGCCATGTCCTCAGGGAAGTCCACATTAAGCTTCAATAATCGGTCCACGAACCTTTGCATTTTCTGCACGTGATCGGTGAGGGATTCTCCCTCCTTCATCCTAGTTGTTATCATGGAGGAAATGATTTCATACCTCTCCTGACGAGCACTCTGATGGTACCTATCCATCAGATCCTGGTGCATCTCAAAAGGGTAGAAATCTTCATAGGATTTTTGGAGTTCTGCTGTCATTGTGGCCAACATAATGCAAGACACCTTAGTGACATCTTTCTCATGGGTAATGTACTCAGCAAGGCAGCAACCTCCTCAGGAGTAGCAGTCGACTCATCAACAACCTTCAGTTCTCTGTCAAGGACATACTATTTCCCCTCATAGCGAGTAATCATTCTGATCTTCCTAATCTATTCATTGAAATTGGAACCATCAAAAGTGACTTTCCCAACAAGTTCATTAGGGAAAAGGAGCCTATAGGGTTTGAGCCAGTAGCAGTGTTGGAAGACATCTGAAAGAAAGAAACACAAGTTTTATTAGATAAAGAGTCCTTAATAAGTCACCCAAATGAAATATTAAGGCTAGGACCCAACAACCTATTTATAACTGGAAGAGGGATGTCGTAATCCAAGTTATAAAATAGTTGAAGGTAGGTAAATGACGATTTACCAATTTCCACCATAAAACGAAAATATTATTAAGTTTTTCATTTGGATTTGAAACTCCTAGATCTTTTGAGATACATTGAACTTTCAATGGAATGTTTAAATCTCGATTGTGCCCTCTCAAGTTTGTGACTAGGATGCCGATAATCACAAACAAGGTGTGAATAACCATGTAAATTGACTTGGTACCCTCAACTTTATCACCTAATCGATGTGCCGGTTAACCACACGCGCTCCACCGATCTATGATAAAATCAAGTTACCCGTTGCCACTCTTACTAGTCGTTGTTAGTGTGCCGGTTAACCACACAAGCTCCACTAATGACTTTGTAAGGTACAAAGTGTAATTTCATGGGTTAGCACCTAATTCACATTTCCTAAAGTAACTAAGATTGGGAATTAATAAAGGTTTAGTTACTTTATAATTTCATTATACTTTTAATGAGGATTAAGGTCCTATCCTACCCGTTCGGCTAACGACCCTCCACCAGTCAAGGAAGCGGTGGGTGAGAGTGGACACCCATTAAGCTGCCATTTTATAGGCAACAACCTTTTACCCCCCCCCCCCTTATAGACCGGCTTCGTGAATGAGGCATACTAACGGTAAGACCGACTTATTCTTATACATATATATAATAATTAAACTTTCAATATTATAGAAGTATAAGGGTTGAATTTTAAACTTTTAAAAAACTAAGGTTCAATTTGGAATTTAAAGTATTAATGTGTGAGACTTTGCAAATTCCAAACTTGAGGGCAAGTATTGAAACTATTCAAGACTTTTCATTTCATAACTTATGAGTTTAATGGTCCATTAAAGTGAAGACTCTTCACTTTATGTAACCTCTTATTCTTTAATGACAATTTTAAAGAAGTGACTTTTGGTTATCCATAACTTGAGGACAAGTTATGGACTCCATCATTAGGCATTAAGATCACGAATCAATCATGAAATAATTGAGCAAATAATTCCTATGATCTAACCATAACTCATAAGAACATGAACATTCATATCAAAATTTCAAGAATCATATTAACACATATAAAACATGGAAGTTTGATATTAGCCATTGTAAATGGATTAGCATAAGCATTACACCAACTAAAACAAGTTTTAAAACACCAAAACAGTTTAGGGTAATGTTTCTAGTCCATTTCCAGCAGCAAAACTCGAAAATTTGCATTCAGGGGCTCCTACTCGTCGAATGCAAGAACCTGCTCGACGAGTAGGATGAATTATCACATGGACTCGTCGAGTCCCCCATGGAATCGGCGAGTTCATGCAGCAGATAGCAGATTTTTGAGCTTTTTCAACAAATTTGCATCAAGTATCAAGAAAACAAGCCTATGCTCTGATACCACTGTTGGGTTTTGAGCATTCTAACACTCCTATGGTGTACATGCAAACCTAGAAACCTTGGATCTATGTTTTCTCTAAAATGCATGCAAATTTGATTTCCAAGGTTTACAACCTAACTAGCATGTTATGGGGTACTTGTAATACAAAACTTTAAGTAGAATAACACACCTTTCTTTTGTGGTTGATTGCTTGGAGTTTTAAAGCCTAGCACCAATAGTGTGGATGCCTCAAGTGGTGTCACAAATCACCCAAAACAACTTGGAAATACTTGAGAGAATATGATGCTCTCTAAAATCAGCCCACTCTTGTTTCTCACACACACTCTAGTGCCAATTCTAGAACCAAGGACCTCTTTATATAGTATGGAGGATTAGGGTTACACCCTAATACCCATGACTCTTCATTTACCTAGGATCCATGGGTTAAAAGCTCCATGGACTATCCATGGACTTCCATATACTCTTAACAAATCCTAAATAAATATTAGCCCAATCCATATATATGTAAGAGTGCATATTTAATTAGCCTCTTTTTGATCTTTAAATTAATTTGCAAAATCAATTTTTGATCAACACTAATTAAATAACATGACTTCATATTAATATATTATATCTTATAATATATTAATAGATCATAAACATCTTATTCTCAAATGTATATCCATACAAATTGTTAGGTGAAGTGCAACCAAAATGGACCATGCCGGGTCGGGTCAAGTTCATACCAAATATAGTTACAGACTTAGACACCTTATCCAACACAAACAAAGCAATATAGTGGTAGATGAAGTCCATTCAACTTACAACAAACGGACTTCTTGCATGAATTATGATTTTAGTTCAATATGTTTTAAGTCATTGTTAACTAGATAGGGTTGTGGGGCTCGTCAATACATTTTCGTGCATATAAAGATCGTTGAATACGGTGTTAAACCGAAGAAGTTATGGCTGATTGAAGCTGGAATAGATTTGGGAGAAAAACCACCACCACGGAGTGGAGATCGGAGCTCTGATGGGTTTTGAGCATAACATACAATCCTATGTGTGCATGCAACCCTAAATAAGATATACGTTTTCTCTAATTGAACATACAATTTGAACAACCAAGTGTAAACCCTAGATCTCTAAGGAATAATCGAAAATCATATAAGAAGGGTTATGATACATACCTTTAAGATTGTTATTGTAAACAATCTTGAATCCTTGATTGAAAGACCTTTGGTAGCAAGCGCCATAAGTGTCGCACCTCTAACGGTTCACAAACAAACCTAGAAACCAAGGAAAACTATATATATATATATATATATATATATATATATATATATATATATATATATATATATATATATATATATATATATATACTTGGGGAATATGGGCCATAAATGGGTTTACGGCCGTAAACACCCATTGGGCCGTAAATACAACTGCAAAAATATATTACACGAACAAAAAAACTATTAATGCCTAGAAAAGTAAAGTATAAACCATATTTTTGACCCAACAATCTCCCCCTTGGTTTATAGCTTTCTTTTCTTAAATGACCCAACAAGCTCCACCTAAAAAGTAGTTGGCTTTCTTGTTCATCTTCATTGTAAGCTTGGCTTCAGCATTTATCTTCAAATTCTTCACAACTTCAAGATGAACTTGATGAATCTTCAATGAATGACTTCATTTTGAGCACTTGAGCTTTTCTTCAGAATTTGGCATTGAACGCACATTGGGTGAGGAGGATTGACGTATTGATTCTTGAAAGATAGCGCTTTCAGCTTGGGAATCTTTAGAGAGAACAAATCTTCTGGATCACTTCAGCAGGTACAAAGATAGCAACAGACTGATTGAGGAGGCTTCAATGCAATCTGTCACATAATCTTCAAGTTCAGCTTCACCTTGCTTCTGGGGTTGAAAGATTGAATGTCGAAAGAATAATCTTCATTTCTTGCTCCTTCGAATGAGAATTCTTCGATGATCACGGATGAAGCCTTGGCTCAGAAATCTTCGACACAAACTCCATGAGTTTCATCTTCACCTGAATTAACTTTTCAAGACAAAACAAAACTAAAAGAAAATATAACACACAATATTTTTGGGTTTTTCATATTTTCTTAAAAAAATAAAATAGAAATAACACTAATTTTTTTTTGATTTTTAATTTTTTGATTTTTTGTTTGGTTTTTAAAATTTTTAATTCTCCCATAATATTTAAACTAGAAGAAACTATGAACAAATTTAACAAAAATAAAATGATATCTAACTTTAAGAGTGATTTGGGATCAAAGTTTTTAGACAGCCTTTATCCGTTTATCAGTACCTATCCCTTCATGAATAGATCTGGTCAATCGCCGGTATTGTGGTCCACTTAAACACAAGAGATTGTGACAAAATTAGGACATACTATAAGTGACAAGACAATGTGATCCTAAGTTCCTAGATAATATTCCTTAAGGATCATTCAGCTGACGACGACCAAAGATATTGTTGTCTACCTAAATTGAGCAGCGAGATCTACAAACAACCTAGTGATTGTTCAATTTTAAATGTACTAGAACATGTTTCCCGCTTCCTGACATACCCCAATAATCAGGAACTTCCAAATTACTCCTTACTTTAGGTGAGCAGACAATTATAATGAGAGAAGTCAGATTTAGAATGCATATGCTATACATCCAGGTCGGATCTCTTCCAATCTCGCAGAGGGTGAAACATATGACTAACCAGATTTAGAGGGATTGAGAAATAGAATGGTGCATATGTTGTGTACCAGGTCGGATGTATTTCAATCACGCAAAGGAGACAACATATGACTAACAGACAGGAAGAATTGCATAGATAGAAGATGCATAGAAATAGAGTTGCATATGTTACAGTCCAGGTCGGATGTATTTCAATCACGCAGAGGAGGCAACATATGACTAACAGAAAGAAAGCAAGAAAATAATTTCCTACAGACCTACTTTATCGGAATTCCCCAGTCGCCCCATCAATACTGGAATTAAGGACAGAGTCCGTACATCGAGGAAGAGTTAAACCACAGTTCTAGATACAGATTACTTTAATGTGACCGATGGATTATCATGTATATCTCCCTGCTCAACCTATCTGAGCGTCGTATTGTCAGGCTAAATGGATCTATCTAGGTCAAGATATTTCAAGTCTCTAGATTCCTTAAGTTCATTAATGCCTAGTCAAGTCCATTTTAATCTTTCATGCATACCAGCGCATCGAACACAGAGCCTAGACAATTCAGATTCAGTCCCTTAGACAGATTCAGATTGCCTGTTATCACACGATTATATCACTTCCCAAAACATCTCCCTCAAGCACATTTTATTAACACCATATTTTTGGATTTTCTGATTTTCTAATGTTTTTGTATTTTTTTTTCTTTTTAAATTTTCTAATTTTTGTTTTGTTTTTATTTCTCCCCCTAAATTTGTGCATAGGAGAGAAACGAAAGTAAATGCGCAAATTTAAACTATCCTAAAAAAAATTAGTCTTTAAAGCGAATCAGCTTAAGAAAAACTCAGGAGTATAGAGAAGAAAACTCAAACCGTAAGTCACCGATTGGATTTGCATCCAGAAGGTCTGAGAACAGCACGCGTAATCTCAGAACAGATCCAAAAATTATTCACATCGTTAAGCACTAACCCCATGAGTGATCCCTTCCCTTCTTTCCTTCCCGCAAAGGACACATACTCTCAAATAATGTTCTGAGTGTTGTACAGATGAGAGATGCCTCCTATCATGTGCCAGGAAAAGCCACTACCAACAAACCGAAGTCCAATGATATGCCTCCATAGCTGCTCCGACACAGAGCGGGATCAGTTGGTCTTTGGAACCCAGTCCATTTTGAAACTGGGTCGACCTTTGTCATCTACGCAAGATACATTCTCCCATGACATGTCCTGTTTATCACAAACAGAAGATGTAGAAATATTAGAGTCATTAGTTGATTTGGGAGATTGAGCTTTGGAACCCATTTGTAGTTGGGTTTGACCCATTTCTTTTTCGATCTGATGGGTGGCTCAGTACTTGCTTTTGATCTTGATGTCGGCCGTTGAGATGACTTTGACCTAACCGGTCTTTGTTTCACTGGAGCATCTCTTGGATTGGGCTTCTTGGCCGACATTCCCTTCTTACCCTTGGGATTCGGATTCTTGGCCTTATGAGTTTGATTCTTGGCCTTCTGCGCGTTCCAGTCACCGTTGTCTGAACGTGACCTTGAGGGGTTTCTTTTGGAGTATCTCCCTCTTGGCGCTTTCTGCCACCCTTGTGCATAGTAGGGAACATATGCGCGATTAGGACAATTTCTGGCAATGTGTCCAGGTGTTCCATGGTGAAAACATGTCTTTTTCTTCACTGTGAAGTTGTTTCTTCCTGCCACTGGTGGCGTATCCATGCCTTGTCTCTTATTGTTCCCACAAGCAAAATTACAGCAAGTCGGCTGTTTCACTTGGTTTGGTGGCCTGTACTTCTCAACGGCAGGTTGATCAGAAACAGCTGAGTTCGGAGCAACAGATTCAGAGTTCAAGGAGATGTTGGTTTGTTCAATGGTGTTCTCCTTGTTCTCATCCTCTGCTACTTTACATGCACATGAAGTAGATGTGCTAGAAACAGGAACATCAGTATTTTCAAACAAATCATCAAATATGTCAAAAAAATTTAACTCAACGTGATCCGATGCAGAAGCATCACAAGATGTATCATCAATTTTAACATCAGAAACAATAGAGTTTTCATTCGAAACAGAAACAGCAAGTTCAGACACAATCTTATTATCAGAAACATATCCTTAAGCTTCATGCTTTTACTGATTTAAGGATTGATCTGCAGGGGAAGTAGAAACATTAGTAGTTTCAACATTAATAATTCCTCCTGAAACAAAACCAGATGACTTGCCATAAACCATGAATGGTTCGTTGGCAATCTCCTCTTTCGTCAAAGGGTGATACTGATATGTATGATTAAAAGGAGGAGGTACATTATCGTATCCTAAACCCTTTTGCTGGTTTCGTTTGAACTGCAGGAAATGGTCAATCATGTTGGCAACTACCTCGCTTGATACATCAAACCTTTTAAAATCAAAATTTGCAGTTTCAAATTGCCCTTTTAATGTATCAAGCTCAGTAATTAACTCAACATTTTGTCTCTTGATATAATCATAATTTTCACATTTGTTACTGTAGTCTTCCTGAAGTCTCCTAAACTCCTTTATTTTTGTTTCTAACTGGGCCTTTAGGGGTTTTTGTCCTTTTCTAAGTTGATATCCTTCATATCTCAGGTCCTCAACTTCTCTTTTTAATAAATCAATTTGTTCCCGAAGAAATTTAATCGTAGCTTCACATGATTGAGAACATGAAACTTCATTGACCGGAAGGTTTGCAGAACTCATTGTTTTTCCACACTTCAAAGCGTCAAGTTCTTCAATTACAGCAGCAAGACTAAGACGATTGAGATCTTTTGTCTTCTTGATGACATCCACGTTCATATCCCACGACTTTGGAAGTGCATTCAACAGCTTTTTATTTATCTCAGATTTAGTCAAGAAAATCCCAGCTATACTCATCTCAGTAGTAAGTGTAGTAAATCGCTACAACTGAGCTTCCAGGGTTTCTCCAGGGATATAGTTGAACATGTTGAATTCTTGTCTTAACATATCCTGACTCTCTTTCATATCTTCATTTCCCTTGTTGACCTCAAAAGTCATTAAAAACACAACTAGAAGCCAAAATCAAACTTAAAAGTCAAACCCTTTGACTACAAACCTCAAAAGTCAACCTTAAAAGTCAAATTTAAAAAGTCAAACTCAAAAGTTAAACTTGAAAAGTCAAACTTAAAAGCTAAATTTGAAAATTTAAAAGTTAAATGAGAAAGTCAAAGTTTAAAGTCAATGGTCAAATTTTAAAAGTCAAAGTCAAAGGTCAAATTTTAAAAGTCAAAGTTAAAACTTTAAGTAAAAAGTCAACAATAAAAGTCAAAAATTAAAATCTAAAATTTTTTGTTGAAAAACTAATTTAAAAATAAAGGAAATTGATTTTTTTGGGTTAAAAGTGTCAATATGCGAAATTATGAATGAGACAGTAACGACTTATGAATTAAATTGCGAAGGTTTGTAGCATGTGATATGTTGGTTCAACTGGTAAGGCGGAGGGGGAAGGAGGCAGGTGATCCGGGTTCGATCCTTGCAACCCCCAAAAACGCTTCGCTTTTTTTTTAAGTGTATGCAGTGCGAACTTTGGACCCTGATCGAAGTCTCGCACACACTGCTAACCGAGACCGAGACCGAGGCTGGCCGTAAACGAAGCTGACCGTGAACGCGAAGGCCATAATCTCGGACCGTAAACTCCGGGGCCGTAAACTTTGGCCGCAAACTCCGAGGCCGTAAACTCTGGGCCGTAAACTTCGGAAACCCTAGCTGCTGACCGTACACGCCGCCACCCCCTCGCTGGTTACGACGAAAAACAACGTTTTTCACCCTTTTTGCTCCAAAACTCGATCAAAAACTCGTTTTTATCAAAAACGCAAAGAACAAACCCCCCCTAATTTTCAGAGATCTGACAAAAATTACTGATACAATCAAATAAGCTCCAGATCTGACAAAAATTACTGATACAATCCAAGCTCTGATACCACTTGTAAGTCCCTAATCTGCTTGTGTATCAATCAGATCTAATTGATGGTGCGGAATCCTAATCAATTGGATGATGTCAGATCAAATAGAAGAGAAGGAAAAGAAGAAGATGATGAATCTTGAATGTATTGATTAGAATGAAGTTCCCTTACACAAGATTCACACACTTACACACTAAAACTCCTCTCTTCTCTCTTGGCCGTACACTCCTTTTCTGTTCATCTATCCCTCCTCAACCACCTAACACCTATATATATATATATATATATATATATATATATATATATATATATATATATATATATATATATATATATATACTTGGGGAATATGGGCCATAAATGGGTTTACGGCCGTAAACACCCATTGGGCCGTAAATACAACTGCAAAAATATATTACACGACCAAAAAAACTATTAATGCCTAGAAAAGTAAAATATAAACCATATTTTTGACCCAAGAATATATATATATATATATATATATATATATATATATATATATATATATATATATATATATATATATATATAGAGAGAGAGAGAGAGAGAGAGAGAGGAGATGCCTAAATTTTGTCTATGGAACTTAGAAGAAGTCATGGCCGAAATGCTACCCTAACGAGGGTATATATAGGTGTTAGGAAGGTATTGGATTAGGCATGTATCTCCAAGATAACCCTAATCCCTTTACTTCCTCCCTAAGGCATCTAGTGCACCCTTAGAGCCCAAGGAAACCCTAGGAGCAGTCTAGATTTCGTTCCCCCCTCTTTAGGGAGGTTCTAGAATTACCCAATGCTCAACTATTGAACATTGTCACCTCTAGATTTCGTTCCCCCCTCTTTAGGGAGGTCTTATAAACCTATGTAGTTTGAAATAAGCTTCAAGATACGATTTGTGGTTACTAGAGTATGACTCTAAAACTCGATTGGAAACGAAGTATGACTTATCTCTCGATTAAACCATTTCAATAATATTTGATTCCTCTTCTTAGTCGAAACAATTTCACTAAGATGTTCTTCGAGGATCAATTGTGACATGGTTCCACATTCATTAAGATGATCATAAAACACGATACCAAAGTACTCTCCTTTCCTTTCAGATTGGAGAAACCTTTATCTTTCTGCCTAATAGATTATTCATATTCGTCCTGCCACTCGTTGAAACATTTCAAAGAATCAGAATTACACTTAATCTTATAAGCATAACCATATTTACTGAACCATCAGTAAATCATGACGAATAGACTTATCATCCTTTGTGGGGGATTTGACTAGTGCATATTAGTATGTACTAGATCAATTTGTCCTTTACTTTGACTCTCATACATCACACAATTCGAATTGTATGACTCTAAGTTTCTATCCAACTGAAACTTGGGTGATGAGAATTCATTTTCACTTGGTTAATCATGACACTACCACAAACGATATAATTAATAATCAATTCACATTTAACATTGCTAATAATAGAAATGTAACCACCAATTTTCATAAGTGCCATTGTAAGGAAACATAAAGTAAACCAGATAAAAACAAAATTCACTTTATTGATAATGAGTGGAAAAATTTTGTCCTTACAATACAAATATATGAAAACTATGTTTCTAGATATTTCCTAAGCAACCTATCATAACTCCTAAGCAACAGCTCATAAATATGATCATTGAACTATGCGACCGAAATCCATCTCTCATGATCAGATTCAGCTTACTCTTCTTAAGCTTCCTTCTTTTTATTAGATTCTGCAAAACATCAAAATGTGACTATCACATCATGTATTAAGAATCTATGAATATGAACTTAATAATATAATGGAGTTATATAGTGGATGTACCTGAAGTAGAGTCACATAACTTGACTTTATTATCTCTACGATCTTTTAGGTAGTCTGGGTAGCTTCGTATCCAATGTGCCTTTAATTGGCAATAGAAACACATGGACCTTTTGGGATTAGCACATGGAACTATCTCAAAATTAGCATTTCTCTTTACCATATAGTTAAACGATTTGACCTTGGTCGATCCCTTTCCATTAGGAAGAGAAACCTTTTCTGGACTACCAATGTTGCCATTGTCAATGTCCATGTAAATTTTGGAGACAGATCTTTCAAACATTTTTGCTTGACTTGTGCTCTTAAGCATTTATTTTTCAGTAGCAATCAACATATATGATAGATCAATTAGGGTCACGTCGTGGTCCCTCATATACTAGTCTTTAATGAACTGACTATAGGAAGCGAAACTAGAACCAAGTCAACGGCCAAATCCCTTGGGAAAACGACACCCAACATCCCCAATCTGTCAATGTGCGATTTCATTATCAGAACACAAGCATATATAGACTTTACATCTTGATGTTTACATGCCAATAGGGCTTGAGTAGTTTCGTACTTTTCAACTTGAAGAAGACATGACTTAGGGAGAGTCACTGGAGGAGGTGGAGGAGAAGCATGATTTCCAGTTCCACCATTACTTGAAGAAGGGAACATTCTTTCACCTTGATCAACATGTGGAAGATCATCTTCAGATAGAGAATGAAAAACAATTCCATAAGAACGAGGAAGACCATTGTTGTCTGAACTTAACATTTATAAAGGGAGAATAGAGAAATCAAGTTAGTTGATTTTAATCCTTAATTATTAACCCAAAAATTTAAATTAACGCTAGGATCCATATTTTCGATTCGAATTCTGAAGAGGGATGCAGTAATCAAATTCGAATATATTTTAGGTAGGTAAAACATTTACCAATTTCAATCTTATGAAACTCCTAGATCTTTTGAGATTCATTGAACTATTCAATGGCATGTTTAATCTCGATTATGCCCTCACTTTGTGATTGGGATGCCGAGGATCACAAACGAGATATGAATAACCATGAAAATTAGCTTTGTACTCTCGATGTCATTTATCATCTGAAATTAACGTGCCGGTTAACCACACACGCTCCATTAATTCAATGATAATTTGCGAGACACTCATTGCCAACAATATTAGTCTCATATTAGTGTGTCGGTTAACCACACACGCTCTACTAACGACCAATAAGGTGCAATGCGCAATTTCATGGGTTAGCATCAAATTCACATTTTTCCTAAAGTAACTACGAATGAGATTTTTGAAAATGGTTTAGTTACTTTATCATTTTACTTTTAATGAGGATTAATTGTCCTATCGAACCTGTTTGGCTAACAAACCTCCACCATACAAGAGAGCGGTGGGTAAGAATGGATACCCAATGGCGGTCATTTTATAGACCACTTCCTTAAACTCCCCTTATAGTATGGCTTCGTGAATAAGGCGTACTAGCGGTTCGACTGACTTTTCTTATACATATAATAAATATTGAACTCTTAATTATATATATAGTATATGGTGAATTTTACCCATTTTAAAATTTCAATGGTTTAATCATTTAATAAAAACTTTTAATTTAATTAAATTTAAACCATATATGGATTTATTAATTATCCGTTAATTAATCATTTAATTAAATTATCAACAAAATCCATAAGAATGTAATTTAGGGTTTACATTTTAAATTTCAAAAATTAAACCTTTTAATTTAAATCTAAAATAACCCTAAAATTAACATTAATTACTAAGTCCAATTAATAATCAAATTAATTATTTAGTAACCAATTATGGATATATTAATTATCCTTTAATTAAACAATTAATTAAATTATTAATCATATCCATAAGGATAATTATAATCAAATAAAATCAACATTATCCAATTCATAATTATCTCCTAACATTTAGGTCTTATTTAATTATCTAATATTACCAAAAATCAGATTATGGCAGATTTAATAAAAGATAATTACCAAATATTAACCAAATAAATCAAGTTAGGCAAGAAAATCCGAAATCGGGATCTGACACACAAACAAGCCATGTTGGAGGACCAACACGCGGTGTTGAAGAACACCACGACGTTTTCGAAGAACAGAATGACGATTTTGTTTTCTCCTCCTTGTTCAAGTTCATATTAGTATCAATTCAATAGAAAACTAAATATGTCTCTGATACCACTGATGAGTTTTGAGCGTAACATACAATCCTATGTGTGCATGCAACCCTGAACAAGATCTATGTTTTCTCTATTTGAACATACAATATGAACAACCAAGTGTAAACCCTAGATCTCTAAGGAATAATCGAAAATCATATAACAAGGGTTATGATACATACCTTTAAGATTGTTATAGTAAACAATCTTGAATCCTTGCTTGAAAGACGTTTGGTAGCAAGCACCACAAGTGTGTCGCCTCTAATGGTTCACAAATAAACCTAGCAACCAAGGAAAACTATAGAGAGAGAGAGCGAGAGGAGAAGCCTAAATTTCATCCAAGGCACTTACAAAGAAGTCATGGCTGAAATTCTACCCTAAGGAGGGTTTATATAGGTGTTAGGAAGGTATTGGATTAGACAGATATCTCAAAGATAACCCTAATCTCTTTACTTCCTCCCTAAGGAATCCAAGGCACCCTTAGAGCCCAAGGAAACCGTAGAAGCACTCTAGATTTCGTTCCCCCCACTTTAGGGAGGTTCTAGAATTGCCCAATGCTCAAGTATTGAACATTGTCACCTTTAGTCCCTGTATATTTAATTAATTCCTTTAACCTAAAATTAATTCCAAATTAAATTCTGATTAAATATTAATTAAAAAAATATGATTTCTAATTAATATATATATATATATATATATATATATATATATATATATATATATATATATCCATAATACATTAATAAATCATTTATTTTGATTTCTGATTAATTTATTAACCAAGTAATAAATTAATAAATCATTCTTCTCTCACTAAAAGCTCTCATATTCAGTTGCCAGGTTTGAAGGCAACCCAAAAGGACTGTACTACTATAAATTTAAGTATATACCAATTGTAGTTATGCACTTAGACACCTAATCCAACAAGCTCCACGGTGTGACAAGCCATGGAATGGAGAAACGTGGCCACAGAGTGGCAGTTTGTCAGGCCCAAGCCCATGATTTTAGGGTTTTCAATATATTTAAGCATAAGGTTCCACATTTTTGGGCATTTTAGCAGCATCCGTCGTATCTGGAACCCCTTAAACCCTAGCCTCCATCTTCAAGATTTGAGCTCCTCCCCTCCCCCTTTCCTCTTTTGGATGATTTTTATCATATTTTTGATGAAGCTTAAAGATCAAGAACGTTTTTTTGTGTACAAAGAATGTTGCTTCAAGTTTGGATTCATCAAAGGCGCTACATTTCTTGACTATTGTGAGTATAAAGTTCCAATCTTTCTCTTTAATTCTTTAAATCTCTTCATTTGTGGTTTTTGGCACTTTTGTCCATTTTATGAGTAATCTTGGAGTTGAGTGGACTTCAATGTCTTTTGATCAGTTTGAAATTCTTATTGGACCTCATGGATGAGGAAAGTTATGATCTTTTGTCTTCCCTTTTAGCCATGAGATGTTATCTTGGTCCTTTAGGTCATGTTGGTGTATTAAAGTTTAGATCTTGAAATATTATGACATTGTTATGGATAAAGTTGGAAACTTTATGCATTATGAAGCTATTAAGAATCAGATCTAATGTTTTTAGCTTTGGTCTTTATGAATTAAGCTCTTTTTGAAGAAAATATTTTCAGAATGAAGACCACGGCATGGCCAAAGAAGGCCCACGACATGGTGGCGAGACTTATCATGTATGTTATGTCCACACGTTCCCACGTCGTGGCATGATGCTCACCACAGCGTGGCGATGCGTTTATCCGCGACCGTTTTGTCTGGATTCTACCATGGCGTGGTGGCAATTTTTTTATCGAGACTAGATTAAGTAGTCGCGGTATGGCCATGGGTTCTCCATGACAAAGGCATCAGTTGGAATTGACTTTGGTCATTGACTTTTTGACCAATTTGACCTTTTGGAGAAACTTGGGTTGAATTGAGTATTTGACTAAGGATTGGTCTCGATTTGGCTTTAGGAAGCTTGGGTTGGTTGTTATGTTGCCGAGGTAGCGGTTAGGCTTCTGTTAAGTAGTTCTGGTGAGTCTTCTCACTATATACTCTTGTATGGTGGTATATGCTTGCTGACCAGCTGGGTCTTAGCTCGTTAATTGTTATTATATGTAAACCGAGTTGCTGATAAATCCTTGACTGTTGTGAGTCTATGAAACTGTTGATAGTCCCTAGGGTTGCTGATAACACGTGAGGTGTGCTATTACTCTACATGGGCATTCTGTTAACCCACTGGGACCATTAATAGTTCCTAGGGATGTTGATTACCCATAGCTGATTATTGTGTTGTGTTGTATGCGATATTTTGGGGAACTCGCTAAGCTTTGTGGATTAAATATTTTATAGGTACTTATGAGATTATCAAAGCGAGACTGTACACACACATCGACATATTTATGTTTTGAGATCCTATATTATCTTATTACTAACTCTTATTTTGGAATAATGGTTTATGAACAAAAGGTTGTAAGGTTTCTTCTTGGTGTCACCTTTAGTGACGGAGAATTCATCAGTTTGCGACCTGTTTACAAGAACGGAAGACCATGAGGATGAAAGGAAACCAAGTATCCAAGTTCACCATTTTCTCTCGAAAAATATTTGGTTCATCACGAGTCAAGATATATACCCTCAATTTATCGATTGAAACACATTTTCAAAATCGAATTTAAACAAATATCTTCTTTCTGATTTCTTAGCCGATGAGTAAATTTCATTCATAACTAGAGTACCACATATGAAGTTTATTTGTTCGATGTAAGTTGAGTGGACTTCATCTACCACTATATTGATAACCCATTTGAGTCGAGTTGCGAGCATTTTCGTCACAATCTTATAAAGACACCCGAGGAGTCGGTAATCTCCAAGTGTGAGCGGGTATTAAATTTTTTCTAGAATTAGGATAATAAATTATGAGTTGCAGCCTTTAGTAAAAGTTCTCGCAGCCTTGAAGTGCTTAACGAATCGAAATATCACTTTTTACAAGCACTATTGAGAGGAACATTCAACCCTTCCATAGTAAGGATGAAGAGGAAAGGGGATAAGGTTTCTTCTAGGTAGGACCTTTAGTGATAGAGAATTCATCAGTTGGCGACCTATTTACAAGAAGCGAAGCCCATGAGGATGAAAGGAAACCAAGTATCCAAGTTCTCTATTTTCTCCCGAAACACATTTGGTTAATCATGAGTCAAGATATGTACCCCCAATTGTGACAACCCGAAATTTCCATTCGTACAAACCCTACAGTCAAGCACTTCAAATAAAAGTCAAATACTTTTCTGCTAAATTTTAGCCGGTTTAAAGTCCGTTTGAGTGTTTTAAAGCTTAGTACTTCAGGAGATAACTGGAGAGAGGATACCCCAGGGTTTATTGTGCATCGATAAAGTCTTAAAACTCCAAGAGTTTGGAGTTTACGACCCAAACATAGTGTTTATGGCCGTAAACTCTAAGGAGTATAAATATGACACTTAGTCATTTTTATCACTTTTTCACAATTTCAAGACTAGAACTCGAAATCCTCTCAAGTATCATCCGATTTTCCTTCTTGATCTTCAACTTTGTAAGTGTTTCTTGCCTTAATTATTTGATATCCTTCATCATCTAGTGATCTTATATGATTTTATCCATGAAATCATTCCATTTGTGTAGATCTTCAAGTGTTCTTCATTTCACCAAGAACACCAAGAACACACACTAGTGTTCTTGGACTTTAAACACTTTTACAAGCTTCCTATAAGTAAGTAAACTCCTCCTAACTAGTTACTTACTTAGAATACTTGTTAAACCATTGGAAAACATCAAAAATCCCCAAGAACACATGGGTTTACGGTCAAGGGATCTCCTTGAACCGTAAACACCATCAAGTGGTGTATAAGTACCACCAACACCTTCTAGGGCTTGGATATTGGACTAGAACCTTGCATGCAAGAGCTAAAGACCCCAAAACACGAAATGGTAGGAGTTACCATGAGTTTACGGCCGTAAACTCATGGGTTTACGACCGTAAACTCCAAGGGAGTGGTCCAAAAACCGTAAACTCCAATGAAGGGCCATTTTGAGCCCTAGTCCCTTCCTAAGCGTTGGATACAAGTATAGATCACTTCCTTGTGTGGAATAAGACCTTAAAACTTAAAATGATACTAATTACCATGCGTTTACGGCCGTAAACTCATGGGGGAAATGACCATGGGCCGTAAACTCATGTGTTGTTACCATATGGGAAGTAAACTCCAATGTGAGGCCATACTCTCTTTAGATACAACCCTTTAGTACTCCTAGCACTTGAATCAAAGTGTTATCCATGTATTAGGGTGTCTTTACTTGATAAATTGGTTGTTAAATGACTAATTGGATACATATATGTATCATTACATGTTAAATAGGATCCGTGTGTGTGTTCAAGTCCTCACTTGACACTTAGCATCCTATCTGGCACTTCCATCCAAATCACTCACTACAGGTGAGTTCATACCCCTTAATTAACCTTTTAAATTTTTTTAAATGCTTTTATGGGGGGGGATACAAGTTGAATCCTGATAGTTATTATATCAATCACATGTGATTAATAACTATCAAATTATGGATTTACTACACTTTTAGCTGTTTTACCAAACAAACTACTTCAAAGTGATTTCCCAAATGCTTTTACACGTTAAACTCTTTATCAAACTTGTTTTCTAAACTGCACCTTTCCTTTCAAATTCTGTTATGACTATGTTTCAAAAAAAGGTTTTCATGTACTTCAAACTATGTTCCAAATAAGGGATTTCTTATACTTTAAACTGTTTATATCAAACAAACTGCTTCTAAATCGTTTTATAAATTGACATCAAGTCATCAAGTCTTATTATTAAACTTTTCAAATGTTTTACAAAACTTCTTTTAAACTTTTATATTGTCAAATGCATGTCTATATATGTATAGTTATATAAGTAATGTTTAAAGGACTTAGGACTACTAACTCGCTTTAATTCCTTTTCCTTGTTTGGATGTGGCTTTAGGGTATAGTTTATTTGTCCAAAGGTCGTCAAAATATTAGTTATATATTATGTATACATGTATAGACATAAAATTTCTATTAGTCAGTTCAGTACCTTTGGGTAGCAAAGGCATACTTCCACTTATTCATATACATACATTACTAGTGACTATAATGGGTATAGTTAGGAGATACTATTTACTATTCCTAGTAAAAGGAATCACACAGGAGTCAGTTCATTCTTGAGTTTATACAAATATATTACATACTATATGAAGAGACACTATTACATACTATATAAAGAGACACTATTATATACTATATGAAGATGCACTAGTACATACACTACTCCCCACGGGACTGACCATTCTACACCTGGAGTCTGCATTTCATTCATTTAGACTCTCCGAGGCGTATTGTTCATTTAATACCACCTGGAGTCTGCATTTCATTCATTTAGACTCTCCGAGGCGTATTGTTCATTTAATACCACCTTGAGTCTGCATTTCATTAATTTAGACTCTCCGAGGCGTATTGTTCATTTAATACCACCTCGAGTCTGCATTTCATTCATTTAGACTCTCCGAGGCGTATTGTTCATTTAATACCACCTGGAGTCTGCATTTCATTCATTTAGACTCTCTGAGGCGTATTGTTCATTTAATACCACCTGGAGTCTGTGTTTTAATCACTTTATAGCCAGCAGTGTCACTGCTGAGATAAAATATTATTTTCCCTATTACAGTTACTTTGTGATTTTATCACATACACATTTATGTATAACTATATTTAGATAATAATAGTTATACAGGGGAAAAACCTTCATTTTGCAGAGGTGCAAACCTTCAAAACAGTCGGGTCTTGATAGAAGACTGCTTTTTATACTAGTAGGAAATATGGGATTTTCTAGGGTTTTCATACTTATACAAACTTTTCATAAAACGTTTACAAGTCTTTACTTTACAGTTTTACAAATCAATGACACTAAAATACTTATGAATTCACCAGCTTAAATGCTGATCTACACTTTCAAAATAACTTGTATTCTCAGGTCACCAATAGACAGGTACGATGACCAGGTTTTGAGAAGACGGAGCAGTCAAGACTCGTCTTTTATTTTGATATCTTATTATCATGTCTTATACCATGAAAGAACACACATGTATTAAAATTTTACTATTAATGCAATGGATGATGTTGTTGCTTGTTTACTACTTTACACTGTTGTGATACTTTACATGACGTCCTCCGCCCCAGAACGTTTCCGCCGTTCTTGGTTTTGGGGTGTGACACCAATTTATTGACTCAAACACATTTTCAAAATTGAATTTAAACAAATATCTTCTTTTTTAACTTCTTAGCCCATGACTAAATTTCATTCACAACTAGAGCACCATCTACGAAGTTAATTTGTTCGACGTAAGTTGAGTGGACTTCATCTACCACTGTATTGATAACCCCTTTGATTCGAGTTGCTAGCATTTTCGTCAAAACCTAGTAAAGACACCCAATGAGACTGATGAGTCGGTAATCTCCAAGTGTGAGCGGGTATTAAATTTTTTCTAGAACTAGGATAATAAATTATGAGTTGCAGCCTCTGGTAAAGGTTATGGCAGCCTCAAAGTGCTTAACGAATCGAAAAATGTTTTCTTTAATGGTTTCCTATTTTTCTTTGAAAATCTTTAAATTAAAACCATCGGGACCTAGTGTCTTTTACACTTCCGCACCTCCACATTGCGCCATCATGACATCTCATTATAATTGAGTGTCATTAATTGAGTTTAGCTAGGCATTCTCCATCATTCAACAAGCCCATTACGAATGTCTTAAATATGTTGTTAAACTTATTGTATAATTAGGTAATGTGATATGATAGTTAGTTTTAATATTTTTTTATTGAGTTAATCATTATAATGATAAAATACGACAAGTCATATAGTACTACTAGATGAATTATCGTGCGTTGCGCGACGCATGTTAAAAATTCTATTGTTAGAATATTGAAAAATATATGTTTATAATGGTTATGTTATTGACATTAACTTTGACATAATATTTTTACACTAATTTATATATATATATATATATATATATATATATATATGTATATATATATATATATATATATATATATATATATATATATATATATATATAATCTCAACTATTTTGAACAATAATATTCATTGGCATCAACCCACATTCCGCATTAAATATAATTATCTATTTCGTATTATTTTTAACAATTGTTAAGATTGATTAATTTAAATTTTTGCTTTTGCAATTATTTTCTAATTTCATTAATGATGTTCATTTAAAATACAATTTATTTGTAGCTAACGTTATGTAATTTATAATTTGATGTTATTTTTATTTAAAATTATTTTTCATTAATTTTGAACCACTTATTATTATTAATAAGTTAAAGAAGATTTATAAGAAACACTTAATATTATTATTCAAATATGAAACATATACTAAATAATAAAGTGATAAGATTTACAATTTGCATTTCAAAAGAGACTTGTGTGGATAATATGACATATTCATGATTTTTATAATTTGATTTTATTATTTATAACTATTGTTCGTTAATTTTAAAAAAACTTATTATTATTAATAAGTGAAATAAAACTTTTAAAAAGCACTTATTATTATACTTCAAATGTTAAACATATACTAAAATATAAAGTGATAAGATAGACAATTTGTATTTTAAAAGAGACTTACATGGATAATATGACATATCCATGATTTTTAAGTAATTATTACTTTGAAGCAACACAAACATACAAACATATATAGAATATTTAATTAAATATTATCTATATCACATTCCATAACATATGATCGATAACATGAATCTAATCTAATTTACATTAAAATTTCAACCACAACATAAAATGATTGTCTTAAAAGAATACTTAAACCAAGAAAAAAAGAATTAGTATATAACAAACTTATAAATTAAAAACTTTAACATAATAACATGGCTCGAAAAATGGTTCAAAACCCTCAAACCAACATAAAAACCTTTAGACTTGTTTTCTTTGTGAATTTTGTATGTGATTGGTATTTGTGTGTCTACTCAATGAGATTGGCCTTTTATAGTAGACTATCCATTAATTGCTTATTAAACATATTATATAAGTTATAAAACCTTTGAATGGTTAATCATTATTAAGAGACTTTTGAGTAGTATTCATTCAAATATGAGGTTTCAAATGAATATGGTTTAAGCAAAAATGTCTCATGGGAGTTTCAAATGAATGTGATGAAAGGAAAAATGATTCCTTTACAAGTATACTTGACGAATTCTCGCACGTTGCGTAGTGCAGGTTAAAAATATATTGTTAAAATATTGAAAAAATATATGTTTAAAATGGTTATGTTAATGACATTAACTTTGAGATAATATTTTTCCACTAATTTATATATATATATATATATATATATATATATATATATATATATATATATATATATATATATATATATATATAATCTCAATTATTTTGATTAATAATATTCATTGACATCAACCCACCTTATACTTATGCGATCATTTTCTAATTTCAATAATGATGTTCATTTAAATACAATTTATTTGTAGCTAAATGTAATTTATAATTTGATGCTATTATCATTTAAAATTATTATTCATTAACTTTAAACCATTTATTATTAATAAGAAGTTAAAGAAGACTTTTAAGAAACACTTAATATTATTATTAAAATGTGAAACATACAGTAAATAATAAAGTGATAAGATAGACAATTTGCATTTGAAAAGAAATTTGCATGGATAATATGACATATCCAAGATTGTTATAATTTGATTTTATAATTTATAATTATTGTTCATTAAATTTAAAACCACTTATTATTATTAATAAGTGAAATAATTTTTTTAAAAACACTTATTACTATAATTAAAATGTTAAACATATACTAAAATATAAAGTGATAAGATAGACAATTTGCATTTTAAAAGAGACTTACATGGATAATATGGATAATATGACATATCCATGATTTTTAATTAATTATTACTTTGAAGCAACACAAACATACAAACATATATACAATATTTAATTAAATATGATCTATATCACATTCAATAACATATGATCGATAAGATGAATCTAATCTAATTTACATTAAAATTTCAACCACAACATAAAATGATTGTCTTAAAAGAATACTTAAACCAAGAAAAAAAATTAGTATATAACAAACTTATAAATTAAAAACTTTAACATAATAACATGGCTCGAAAAATGGTTCAAAACCCTCAAACGAACACAAAAACCTTTAGACTTGTTTTCTTTGTGAATTTTGTATGTGATTGGTATTTGTGTGTCTACTCAATGAGATTGGCCTTTTATAGTAGACTATCCATCAATTGCTTATTAAACATATTATATAAGTTATAAAACCTTTGAATGGTTAATCATTATTAAGAGATTTTTTGAGTGGCATTCATTCAAATATGATGTTTCAAATGAATATGGTTTAAACAAAAATGTCTCATGGGAGTTTCAAATGATTGTTGTGAAAGGAAAAATGATTCCTTTATAAGTATACTAAACGAATTCCCGCGCGTTGCACAGTGCAGGTTAAGAATATATTGTTAAAATATTGAAAAATATATGTTTAAAATGGTTATGTAAATGACATTAACTTTGAGATAATATTTTTCCACTAATTTATATATATATATATATATATATATATATATATATATATATATATATATATATAATATCAATTATTTTGAATAATAATATTATTTGACATCAACCCACCTTCCTCATTAATAGAATTTTAAATATAATTATCTGTTTAGTATTATTTTTAACAATTATTATGATTGATTAATTATAATATTACTTATGTGATTATTTTCTAATTTCAATAATGATATTCATTTAAAATACAATTTATTTGTAGCTAAACGTAATTTATCATTTGATGTTATTATCATTTAAAATTATTATTCATTAACTTTAAACCACTTATTATTATTAATAAGTTAAAGAAGACTTTTAAGAAACACTTAATATTATTATTAAAATGTGAAACATACACTAAATAATAAATTGATAAGATAGAAAATTTGCATTTGAAAAGAAATTTTCATGGATAATATGACATATCCATGATTGTTATAATTTGATTTTATTATTTATAATTATTGTTCATTAAATTTAAAACCACTTATTATTATTAATAAGTGAATGAAACTTTTAAAAAACACTTATTACTATAATTAAAATGTTAAACATATACTAAAATATAAAGTGATAAGATAGACAATTTGCATTTTAAAAGAGACTTACATGGATAATATGGATAATATGACATATCAATGATTTTTAATTAATTATTACTTTGAAGCAACACCAACATACAAACATATATACAATATTTTATTAAATATTATCTATATCACATTCCATAACATATGATCGATAACATGAATCTAATTTAATTTACATTAAAATTTCAACCACAACATAAAATGATTGTCTTAAAAGAATACTTAAACCAAGAAAAAAAGAATTAGTATATAACAAACTTATAAATTAAAAACTTTAACACAATAACATGGCTCGAAAAATGGTTCAAAACCCTCAAACGAGCACAAAAACCTTTAGCCTTGTTTTCTTTGTGAATTTTGTATGTGATTGGTATTTGTGTGTCTACTCAATCAGACTGGCCTTTTATAGTAGACTATCCATTAATTGCTTATTAAACATATTATATAAGTTATAAAACCTTTGAATGGTTAATCATTATTAAGATACTTTTGAGTGGTAATCATTCAAATATGAGGTTTCAAATGAATATGGTTTAAGTAAAAATATCTCATGTGAGTTTCAAATGAATGTGGTGAAAGGAAAAATGATTCTTTTATAAGTATACTAGACGAATTCCCGCACGTTGCGCAGTGCAGGTTAAAAATATATTGTTAAAATATTGAAAAGTATATGTTTGAAATGGTTATGTTAATGACATTAACTTTGAGATAATATTTTTACACTAACTTATATATATATATATATATATATATATATATATATATATATATATATATATATACATAATCTCAATTATTTTGAATAATAATATTCATTGACATCAACCCACCTTTCTCATTAATAGAATTAAATATAATTATCTATTTAGTATTATTTTTAACAATTATGATGATTGATTGATTATATTTTTACTTATGCGATCATTATCTAATTTCAATAATGATGTTCATTTAAAATACAATTTATTTGTAGCTAAATGTAAATTATAATTTGATGCTATTATCATTTAAAATTATTATTAATTAACTTTAAACCACTTATTATTAATAATAAGATAAAGAAGACTTTTAAGAAACACTTAATATTATTATTAAAATGTGAAACATACACTAAATAATAAAGTGATAAGATAGACAATTTGCATTTGAAAAGAAATTTTCATGGATAATATGACATATCCATGATTGTTATAATTTGATTTTATTATTTATAATTATTGTTCATTAAATTTAAAACCACTTATTATTATTAATAAGTGAATGAAACTTTTAAAAAACACTTATTACTATAATTAAAATGTTAAACATACACTAAAATATAAAGTGATAAGATAGACAATTTTCATTTTAAAAGAGACTTACATGGATAATATGACATATCCATGATGTTTAATTAATTATTGCTTTGAAACAACACGAACATACAAACATGTATACAATAGTTAATTAAATATTATATATATCACCTTCCATAACATATGATCGATAACATAAATCCAATCTAATTTACATTAGAATTTCATCCACAACATACAATGATATTCTTAAAAGAATACTTAAACCAAGAAAAATATAAAAAGGAATTAGTATATAACAAACTTAAAAATTAAAAACTTCAACATAAAAATATGGCTTGAAAAATGGTCCAAAGCCCTTAAACCAACACAAATACCTTTAAACTTGTTTTCTTTGTGAATTTAAATGTGATTTGTATGTGTGTGTCTTATCAAAGGGATTGGCCTTTTTATAGTAGAGTATCAATTAATTGTTTATTAAATATATTATATAAGTCATAAAACCTTTGAATTGTTAATCATTATTAAGAGACTTTTGAGTGGTATATATATATATATATATATATATATATATATATATATATATATATAATCTCAATTATTTTGAACAATAATATTCATTAACATCAACCCACCATCCTCATTAATAGAATTAAATATAATTATCTATTTAGTATTATTTGTAACAATTATTATAATTGATTAATTATATTTTTACTTATGCGATCATTTTCTAATTTCAATAATGATGTTCATTTAAAATACAGTTTATTTGTAGCTAAACGTAATTTATAATTTGATGCTATTATCATTTAAAATTATTATTCATTAACTTTAAACCACTTATTATTAATAATAAGTTAAAGAAGACTTTTAAGAAACATTTAATATTATTATTAAAATGTGAAATATACACTAAATAATAAAGTGATAAGATAGACAATTTGCATTTGAAAAAAAATTTGCATGGATAACATGACATATCCATGATTGTTATAATTTGATTTTATTATTTATAATTATTGTTCATTAAATTTAAAACGACTTATTATTATTTATAAGTGAAAGAAACTTTTAAAAAACACTTATTACTATAATTAAAATGTTAAACATATACTAAAATATAAAGTGATAAGATAGACAATTTGTATTTTAAAAAAGACTTACATGGATAATATGGATAATATACAAATCCATGATTTTTAATTAATTATTGATTTGAAACAACACGAATATACAAACATGTATACAATAGTTAATTAAATATTATATATATCACATTCCATAACATATGATCGATAACATGAATCCAATCTAATTACATTAAAACTTCAACCACAACATACAATGATATTGTTAATAGAATACTTAAACCAAGAAAATATAAAAAAGATTTAGTATATAACAAACTTAAAAATTAAAAACTTCAACATAATAACATGGCTCGAAAAATGGTCCAAAACCCTTATACCAACACAAATACCTTTAAACTTGTTTTCTTTGTGAATTTTTTATGTGATTTGTATTTGTGTGTCTTCTCAAAGAGATTGACATTTTTATACTAAACTATCAATTAATTGTTTATTAAATATATTATATAAGTTATAAAACTTTTGAATTGTTAATCATTATTAAGAGACTTTTGAGTGGTATTCATTAAAATAGGAGGTTTCAAATGCATGAGGTATTTGCAAATTTTTGTGGGGGTTTCAAATGCATGAGATTTAAGGAAAAATGCCTCCTTTATAAGTATACTAGACGAATTCCCGCGCGTTGCGCAGCGCAGGTTAAAAATATATTGTTAAAATATTGAAAAATATATATTTAAAATTGTTATGTTATTGACATTAACGTTGAGATAATATTTTTTACACTAATTTATATATATATATATATATATATATATATATATATATATATATATATATATATATATATATATATAATCTCAATTATTTCGAACAATAATATTCACCGACATCAACTCACCTTCCTCATTAATAGAATTAAATATAATTATCTATTTAGTATTATTTTTAACAATTATTATGATTGATTAATTATATTTTTACTTATGCGATCATTTTCTAATTTCAATAATGATGTTCATTTAAAATACAATTTATTTGTAGCTAAATGTAATTTATAATTTGATGTTATTATCATTTAACATTATTATTCACTAATTTTAAACCACTTATTATTAACAATTAGTTAAATAAGACTTTTAAGAAACACTTAATATTATTATTAAAATGTGAAACATACACTAAATAATAAAGTGATAAGATAGACAATTTGTATTTCAAAAGAGACTTGCATAGATAATATGACATATCCATGATTTTTATAATTTGATTTTATTATTTATAAGTATTGTTCATTAATTTTAAGACCACTTATTGTTATTAATAAGTGAAAGAAACTTTAAGAAAGCATTTATTATTATAGTTAAAATGTTAAACATATACTAAAATATAAATTAATAAGATAGACAATTTTCATTTTAAAAGAGGCTTACATGGATAATATGACATATCCATGATTTTTAATTATTTATTGTTTTGAAGCAACACGAACATACAAACATATATACAATAGTTAATTAAATATTATATATATCACCTTCCATAACATATGATCGATAACATGAATCTAATGTAATTTACATTAAAATTTCAACCACAACATACAATGATATTATTAAAAGAATACTTAAACCAAGAAAATACAAAAAAGAATTAGTATATAACAAACTTACAAATTAAAAACTTCAACATAATAATATGGCTCGAAAAATGGTCCAAAGCCCTCAAACCAACAAAAAAATATAAGAGACTTTTGAGTGGTATTCATTAAAGTAGGAGGTTTCAAATGCATGAGGTGTTTGCAAATTTTTGTGGGGGTTTGAAATGCATGAGGTTCAAGGAAAAATGTCTCATTTATAAGTATAGTATGACTAGGCAAATGCTCGCGCGTTGCGCAGAAACACCTATATAGTTGAAGTATTTACAAATATATGTTTTTTTTAAATATAACAATAACATTGTTGTTAAATTTGATATAATAATTCATATACTAAATTGATATAGTATATTGATTATTTTAAATTATATGATAATATATACATCTATTATAACTGCATAATCTCGATCGTTTGAATGATTTCTACCGGCGAGTTACACATGAAAAAAATTAAATATAATATATGGTTTAATTTTATTTATAGTTGTCGTTATTGTTAATTAATTTTTTAAAGATTATTTGCTTAACGTTTTAATTTCTATCATTATAATTATTTAAAACATCAAACGTTGTTTTTTTTTATTTTAAAGGTAACAATATAATCATTATTATAGAGTTGTTTTTAACTATTGTTACTGTAAGTTATTTTAAGCTACTTATTTGAAAATTTTAACGATTATAAAAATATATTTAGGAAATATTTTAGTTAAATAGATATTACAATTTGGGTTTTACATTTATCACTGCAATTTATCACTTTTAATTATTTACAAAATATTATTTGGTTTTTTAAGTGGAATGAAAATTTATATTTAAGATGACAATGTAATGTTATATTTAAATTAACAATTTAAGTATTTTGTCCAAACTGTTCAAAAGTTGTAGCTTTTAAATTGATAATGATTTATATATAACAACATTTTAAATCTAATAAATTAAGTATAATATGTTAAAAGTTATAGACAGAATTTTATAAGTAGAATTAAATATATTATTTTAAAATTGAAATTTAGTTTATTTATGATTACACTTTAGGTTTGATATTTATTTAACCTTATTAACCAACTTATAATCATTATTAGAAAGACACTATAATTTATCACTTTAAACTATTTACAAAATATATTTTAGGTTCTTTAAGTTAAACTAAAATTTATATTTAAGTTGACCATGTAATGTTATATTTAAATTAATAATTTAAGTATTTTATACAAATTGTTCCAAAACTGTATCTTTAAAATGATAATGGTTTACATCCAACAATATATTAAAACTAATAAATTAAATATAATATGTTAAAACTTAAAAAACATAACTTTATAAGTAGAAGTAAAGATATTATTTTAATATTGAAATTTAGTTTATATATGATTACACTTTAGGTTTGATATTTATTTAACCTTATTAACCAACTTATAATTATTATTAGAAAGAAATTGAAAAGTCATGGGAGTTTCAAATTAATGTGGTAAAAGGAAAAATGCATGAGAGTTTCAAATGAATGTGGTGAAAGGAAAAATGCTTCCTTTATAATATAGTACTAGACGAATCCTCACGCGTTGCGCGGCGCAGGTTAAAAATTTATTGTTAGAATATTGAAAAACATATGTTTATAATGGTTATGTTATTGACATTAACTTTGAACAATAATATTATTGACATCAACCTACCTTCCTCATTAATAAAATTAAATATAATTATCTATTTAGTATTATTTTTAACAATTGTTATGATTGATTAATTTAAATTTTTACATATGTAATTATTTTCTATTTTCATTAATTATTTTTAACAATTGTTATGATTGATTAATACAGTTTATTTGTAGCTAACGTTATGTAATTTATAATTTGATGTTATTATCATTTAAAATTATTGTTCATTAATTTTAAACCACTTATTATTATTAATAAGTTAAAAAAGACTCTTAAGAAACACTTAATATTATTATTCAAAAATGAAACATATACTAAATAATAAAGTGATAAGATTGACAATTTGCATTTCAAAAGAGACTTGCATGGATAATATGACATATCAATGATTTTTATAATTTGATTTTATTATTTATAGTTATTGTTCGTTAATTTTAAAACCACTTATTATTATTAATAAGTGAAAGAAAACTTTTAAAAAGCACTTGTTATTATACTTAAAATGTTAAACATATATTAAAATATAAAGTGATAAAATAGACAATTTGTATTTTAAAAGAGACTTACATGGATAATATGACATATCCAGGATTTTTAACTAATTATTGCTTTGGAGCAACACAAACATACAAACATATATACAATATTTAATTAAATATTATCTATATCACATTCCATAACATATGATCGATAACATTAATCTAATCTAATTTACATTAAAATTTCAATCACAACATACAATGCTTGTCTTAAAAGAATACTTAAACCAAGAAAAAAAATTAGTATATAACAAACTTACAATTAAAAAATTTAACATAATAACATGGCTCGAAAAATGGTCCAAAGCCCTCAAACCAACACAAAAACCTTTTGACTTGTTTTCTTTGTGAGTTTTGTATGTGATTGGTATTTGTGTGTCTACTCAAAAATATTGGCCTTTTATAGTAGACTATCCATTAATTGCTTATTAAACATATTATATAAGTTATAAAACCTTTGAATGGTTAATAATTATTAAGACACTTTTGAGTGGTATTCATTCAAATAAGAGGTTTCAAATGAATATGGTTTGACTAAAATGCATCATGGGAGTTTCAATTGAATGTGGTGAAAGGAAAAAATGCTTCATTTATAAGTATATAAAGATAATGAAATGATGATAATGATGATATCGATGATATGACTCTTCTTCTTTTCAGAAGGTTTCAATAAGTGTCTGTAGACGCAAAGTAGGGTGTTGGATCCTCATTTTGGTCAACCGGCTGTAGAAGCTTTTACTTGAGGGGGTGCTCTTGGCCCAGTGAATATCGCCTATTCTGGTGTTTATCAGTGGTGGTATATAATCGGTTTACGAACTAATGAAGATCTTTATACTGGAGCTCTTTTTCAATTATTAATTTCTGCCATATCGTTAATAGCGGGTTGGTTACACCTACAACCGAAATGGAAACCGAGTGTTTCGTGGTTCAAACCCGAGAAAAGCGAATGTTCAAAGCTTTCAGCGGGCTAGAGTTGCTGTTGTTGAATATGAAGTTGTGATCAGCTTAGTAGTAAAGAGCTCTTGTTTAGCGAGAGTCGTATTCGGATTCTGCTTGAGCGGCCTTCTCTCTCTGAGTTACGGCAAAGGTAGTTCGGTAAGCCTCGTCATCTAGCATGACCAAAGCATTAGCCCTGTATCTATCCTTGGGCTAAGGGCGTGACCAGATGCGTGATCCATGAGGTTGGCCGCCCAGCGTCGGCTCTACGTACTAACAAGGGGTCGGTCGCGAGAGAGAGAAGGGGTGGTCCGGCGGGTAGGGGGGCTCGTCAGGGGGAGCAAATCGATAAGTCCTTCGAAAGATAGGGCTTCCCGGAGAATTTGGTGTCTTTCTATTTGGAAACAAAGGACCATAAGTCTAATTGGACACTTCGTCTTTGATGGGATATGGTCGTACCTTTTTTATGCAGCGTAAAAGGTAGCCAACTACCCAGATCAACCTCACTTTGTATCAGATGACCCAACTGCTCAACAACCAGTACAAAGAGGAATAGTGGAATGGAAGGCACTACAAGAAAGATATACTCCTTTTCAAATCGCCCCGCGAAGACAAACGTTCAGAAAGGTTCTCGAGATTCTCAATCACTCTTTTTTTAGTGGGGAGGAATAGTACGGGAAGGGAGCAAGACCAAGTCGAGCCTCTAGTAGAGTAAGCCCTTCCCACGTGTAAAAATGAATTGCACCCTCAACCATAGAGATCAACCTGCGCCTACATCATTTTAAATTTATATAATGAAATGACCTACCATTTATTGAAAAAAATACTTTGAAATATATCCCTTTTGTGACTCCATTTTTTGATAAAAAAAATAATTTTCTGACATGTTTGCATAAATTTGTTAGACTCATGAGAAATATTTGCAAGTAAACCAATATAATCATCACTATTACACTTTCCAAACTTCTATTAATTAGTTCGTGAAATGTTCATATAATATTGTTGTAAGTTCACGAATCTCATTGGAACCAACTAACAACTTTTAATCTTTTTTTTACTATCTCAAAACTCAAATTCTTTGCACGATAACAAGTTCATAAAATAATAATATTAGAATATTTTTTTTTATATTTGAGAGACACGAGAGAATGTTAATGACAATTTTGAGTATTTTCCACATGTGCATAATCAAACCTTGAATTTGCAATTGGGTTACAACCTATTACGAGTGGTTGCACCATCTATAATGGAGGGGTGCGAAAGAAAGTCAAACAATAGATTGCCTTGCCTTACACCTTAATTTTTGCACATTAAACTCTTTTGTAAGTGTATCATTGGGCAATGGTGGAGGTCCTTGCAGATGTGAGACAACCCCATATCCAAGTTCTTCAAAGATAACAAAATCTCGTATTCTCCATATATAGAAAAAAAGCTCAATTCAACTCAACTCAAAGTGTCACAAGCTTTTTAAAAATCGACTAAAAAAATATTACAATTTTTAATGACTTTTTTTAATTCATGAATACACCTCTTACTGTGAGTGTGTTTGAACTAATGTGAAACAACAAAGAAATAACGATATTGATGTTTGTATGTGAATCAATAATGTAAAGTTGTACACTTTCAAGTTAAACCAACAAAACCCTTGCGATTTTTCCGACTTGTCTTCCGCAAGCGATGACGTCAAGTTTTTCTAGTCATCGACTCTTGTTTTTCATGCTTTTTCCATCATGGGTGGCAATCAAAATAATGAAGGGTGGTAGTGGAGGATTGGAAATCATCATATATGAATAGAAAATCATCATGCATCAAGAAAGGGAAAGTATAATACTAATCAGAACTACAAAAAAAAATTGAAGGAGATTTCGGGTAATGTTTACATCACAAATTTCCTTTATTCGATGTCTATCAATGACATTTGGAAGTTGTATGAAAGGCATGCTACGGTTTTATATGTCTATATTGCCAGGAAATTATCCAGGTTGGGTAAAAGATTTGCATTCGTTAAGTTTCCTGAAGAATAACAATGTTTCATGTGTAGTAGAAGACCTCAACATAATTGGGATTGGGAACTTTCACTTATTCGCATCGTGGGCTAGATTTCAAAGATCAAATGAAGGTAGCAAGAATGTTAGTGAACAAGGAAATCAAAAGGAAAGAAACGTTCATGGAATAAATTAGTCTAAGGGGAAGTTCTCTAGATCTTATGCATCGACATTGGCCTAACAAAAGATAAGAAAATTTTGAAGCAAACTAAAGTGACGCTACAGGATCTAAAGATCAAGTTATACATGATTCCATGTCTATGTGTTAGGGGGAGTTAAAGATGTTAATAACATTGAAAATCATTACAATATCTGCCATAAAGAAGGATTTCATTACTTGAATATAGCTTACCTTGGTGGTGAATGGGTGTGGATAGAATTCAAAAAAAGGAACTCGTGTGAAAAGTTCAAGAAGAATAAGAAAATGAAGTTATATTTCAATGAAATTAAATCTCTAGCTAAAAGTTTTGTTCTTGATTCACGTATAATATGGATTGAAATATCGGGCTTGCCATTGCATGCTTGGAATCCTTCTTCGTTTAAAAAGGTTGTGTCTTATTAGGGAAAGACACTCCTTTTTTGATGATGATAAGGACGAACCAGCAGGTCGTGGGAGAGTATGCTTAACAACCACCATAAACATGAATAAGATAGGAGTTATTGATGTATTGTAACATCCCAAATTTCGAGTTCAAAAATTTCTTTTAAAAACATTACTGATTCATAGCATTAAGTCATTCAAACATACTAAAAGGGTCTATATAACAACTCATAGTTTCATTTCCAAAACACTTGTTTAATTATCAGAGTAAACATCCCAGGCTAACTTGTCATGGTGTGTGCACTGCAACCCTTCCGAGCTCCTCTTCTGAAAACTGAATACCTGAATCCAAAACTGAAAACCGTAAGCACGAAGCTTAGTGAGTTCCCCAGATACCACATACCATACAAACCAACTGATCCATACATACCATACGTAACCATGAGCCATACATAACAAACATATCCATAATCAAGTAAAGTGCTATGTGCCAAACATAGTCTTGCTGTATTGCCACAGGCCACAGGTGGTCTTTCTTGTCAAGCCTGGGGGCCACTCCCTGGGTCTTACATACAAGTGCCAAGGGCCACCTCCTGGTCTTCCATGCAAGCATCACAAAGATAACTATACCTACTACTCTACTAGGCTACTCAGCATACAGTGTGCCAGAAGCCACCTCCTGGTCTTTCATTCATAATAGTATACAGTATGCCAGGAGCCACCTCCTGGTCTTTCATACATGTTGCCTAGGGCTAACCCCCGGGTCTTCCTACCATACATAATAACATACTGTGTGCCAGGAGCCTCCTCCTGCTCTTTCATGCATAATGCCTAGGGCTAACCCCCGGGTCTTCCTACCATACATAATAACATACTGTGTGCCAGGAGCCTCCTCCTGGTCTTTCATGCATAATACCTAGGGCTAACCCCCGGGTCTTCCTACCATACATAAACTAAATGGGTCGACATTGTGGTCGTAGACACATGCAAACAGTGAGGAGACTCACCTCGCACTGCTGAACTTTGCTGATAACCCTCTGGCTGCTGTCCGACCACTTTCTGAACCGCTGCTCCACTAGCTCCCCGAGCTACTAATATCAATAAAACACTTAGTTCCAAACTGAACTCTAGAAGTCAAACTAAGTCAACTCTGGTTAAAGTCAAAGTCCTGGTCAAAGTCAACCTTCCAGTTGACTTGACTCGCCGAGTCAACCCGTAGACTCGCCGAGTCCTTAAACTCAGAAGCTCTCAAAATACGACCCAACTCGCCGAGTCACCCCAAGACTCGTTGAGTTCAACGATCTCTGAGTCCCATCCTGTCCAACTCACTGAGTCACCACTCAACTCACTGATCTGCGTCTTAACCAGAAGAGGTTGGGGGTTCTGCGACATGACTCGTCGATTTCAAGAACAGACTCGCCGAGTCCTAGGCAATCTTCAACAGACTCGCCGAGTTGTTCTTCCAACTCACCGAGCCCATGCACATATTCATACAACTCGTCGAGTACACCCATGTGACTCGCCGAGTCTCTCCAGTTCTCAATCCATACAGTGGCTTTTCGAGGCATGTAAGGGCTCCAATCCATAGATCCACTCTTCTACAGTCTATCCCCCACGTAAAGTTGCAAACTTTACGTGAAACCAAGGAGCTAAAGGCCCAAAACACTCTAGGGCTAGGGTTTAAGACAAAGGGGCTTCACCAATGACTCATTGACTGCTGCTTTAAGACATTCTGGACCATCACAACCCTAGATCTGAAGTAGCAACCTCAGATCTAAGCCCCAAACCCGAAATAGACCTCAAATCTCATTCAATAATAGATCTTGATGCAAAAAGAGTGAAGGTAACAACTTATTACCTCCAAGATGACCTCCCACTGAAGATTAATCCAAATCTCTGCAAACCCCCTTGATCCAAGCGTCTTGATCTTCAAGATCTCTTCACAAAACCACTTATCTAAGCTCCAAATTGTTTCCAAGGACTCTCACTCACGATTTAGGGTTTCTGGATCTCAAAAGGGTAGCAAAGAGGCTGGGGAAGGGATGTAATGTTCTTTAAATAGGGCACAACCCTCGGGATTAGGGTTTTTCTCGTCTAGACCAGACTCGCCGAGTCCACTAGCCGACTCGCCGAGTCGGTCACTTACTCTATGCCCCGGATCCCGCTTCGACTCGTCGAGTTCCTCCCTGGACTCGACGAGTTGACTCTTGACTTAGAGCCTTTCCTTCCTTTTCTTGGTCTTTCTGATTCTGGCTGTTACAACACTCCCCCACTTAAACCAGACTTCGTCCTCGAAGTCTGCCACGGCCAACTACCTTACCATCTGGTCGCCACTTTACCACTAGGTACACACTCCGCCCATCCGATCCAAACCTTGAAGATGTCATCTTCAGAATAACCCGTTACTTACTACCTTCGAGTACACCACTTTTATCCAACCGGTAATCATACCGATACTCCTGATACACTTACCCTTGATTCGCAAGGGGTTTACCCTTTTACCCTACACTGTCACTAGCCTTTCTAAGGCACTTTCCACAAGCAACAACCTTCCCAATTTCCTTCGAGGACCGATCCTCTGCTGAAACCGCAATCCCGGCCACTCCCAGTGCCGGCCATCATACCAATACTCCCGAAATAACCCCCATACAATGCTCCAATACTGAAAGCTCCACCCAATCGTGAGAATTCAGACAACCCTTCGGGTAGTAGATCCCTCTCTGCTACGTTTAGGGCTCAGACGAGAACGGCGTCACCGAGCCAAATCCTTTACTCTGAGATCATTCGATCCCGCGATGAGCAGCTTAGCATCATCCGATCAGCTCACGGCTTTTCACACCGAATCCCTTACCATCATTCCTGCCTGTAGTCCTGTTGACTCCCATCCGCCTACCGGATGAACCGAGACTGCCCTGGTCCCAACTGATCTACCATCACCCGGAATACCGGTTTCCCCCATGCTACCTCGGAGATACGGGCCGCCGCCCACACTCCACGAACTAAGCTACTAATGAATGCCACGGCTTACCCGCAGTCTTACGCCACTCTTGGTCTCCAATGACCTACCGCCTTCCGGACCCAACCATAATGTGGCCCACCCACATCCGGGCGGCTGCCCCGTCCTGAACTTAACTATCTGAAAAACCCTGCCACTGAATCACACACCTGATACATTTGCACTAGCGAATAGGGACCGACGAATGCTACGGGCCATCCTGTAGTCTTACTATACTCGCTCTGTCAACTAGTGAATGCTACGGCCACCCACATAGTCTTACAACACTTCTGCGCTGCCAGCCAACTAAAGCTACGGGCCACCCCGCAGTCTTGCTAACCCAGTGCTACGGGCCACACCGCAACCTAACTATACTCACATACAATTTCTACGGGCCACACCGTAGTCTTACTAAACTAATGCTACGGGCCACACCGTAGTCTTACTAAACTAACGCTACGGGCCACACCGCAATCTTACTAAACTAACGCTACGGGCCACACCGCAGTCTAACTACCCTCACATACGATTGCTACGGGCTACACCGCAGTCTTACTAAACTAATGCTACGGGCCACACCGCAGTCTTACTAAACTAATGCTACGGGCCACACCGCAGTCTAACTATCCTCACATACGATTGCTACGGGCCACATCGCAGTCTTACTAAACTAATGCTATGGGCCACACCGTAGTCTTACTAAACTAATGCTACGGGCCACACCGCAGTCTAACTATCCTCACATACGATTGCTACGGGACACATTGCAGTCTTACTAAACTAATGTTATGGGCCACACCGCAGTCTTACTAAACTAATGCTACGGGCCACACCACAGTCTAACTATCCTCAAATACGATTACTACGGTCCACACCGCAGTCGCACCACACTTCGACGCTATCTGTTAACCATTGCTACGGACCACCCCGCAGTCTTACCACACTCTTCTTACTATCTGACCACTGGTGTATTCTACGGCCATCCGGTAGTCTGACAACACCTTTCCACACCGATTGGCTTCTAGAGGTTGCTACGACTAACCCATAGGCGAGCATACAAGCACAATCTAGTACCCCCAAGTGGTACTCATGTCCCAACTGGAACTCCCAACCGATTCCTCTGCGATCTGCTACCAGACATCTCGAGAATGAGGTCTCACAATTGGCAAGTTTTTCCAAACTTCCAATTCACACTGTCCTTAATTCATACAGCCACCTGGGCCGTCTTTCTTCCTGACAGGAGAGCGGAACTTATCCTAGTTTCATAACCGCTTCTGCTCCCATAACATGATTGTTTCTCCCCCACTTAGCTTCAGCTAAGTCTTTCCTGCACGCGAAAACCCGAGGATTTCCATTCCTTCCTCCCTTGCGCAAAAGGCATGATAACTACCATCGCCTTGACGTCGCTAGCGATCCATCACTAGTCCGCTCCAAATACCGTACGATTACCGAATACTAGATGAACACCTCCTGCATCCCCGATACTGATAATCCCCTGAGCTCCAACTAATGCCCTTAAGGTCCGAATAACTAATGCTCAGAGCAACCCCATCAGTGATCGACCACTTCCCTTGATACTTCCAAAAGCTATCCCAAGTACCAATACTAGAACCACCAAACCCTAATGATGGTGGAGGGCTACTCCATGGACTCTGTCCACCAACCTCCACGCAACGCTCCTGAACCGCTTTGGTCATAATCGAGATAATACTGGACACTTCGAACCCGAAGTGAGGGATGACCCTACACTAGCTACTAATAGTTCCCGGTATGCAATTGGCATATGACAATTCTGAAAGTACAATCCGAATACAAGTAGAGAGACAACTCATACATACTATTACCTGAGTCCAGGGTAAGAACAACCCTAATACACATATAATCGAAAATAGCCATAGATACGTACCTGCAACATTCCCTGCTGTAATCCAGATCTCCCTCATCTGTCACTGCAAGGCCCTACCCTCTCACCCATCCATAATCGTCGAAGTTGTCGGGGCAGACGCACTCCCTGCTCCTCCCCTCACCGTCGGGCAGTCGGCCTTCTTGTGTCCCACCTGATTGCAGTGAAAACATAATGGGCTTGCCCCCTGTGGGCAGTCCCTGCTGACGTGACCATCACTGCCACACTTGTAGCAGCCTGAACCCCTGGAACGACAAACTCCCTCGTGTGGTTTCCCGTACGTGCTACACTGACTTCGGACCTGCCGACCTACTAATCGCTGATCTGAAGTCTTAGGTCTCTTCCCGGGACCCTCCAAAGTATACGTCTGATCCGACCTCCTCTTCGCAATGAGCTCCAAATCAATCTCCCTTTCCCGCGCCCTGGCAATCATAGAGTCCAGGGTCGGGCATTCCGAGAAGCTGAAATGCTCCTGAATATCAGCTCTCAACATGTCATGATAGCGGGTCCTCTGCATCTCATCATCCCCTGCATACTGAGGCACCAATAAGGCCCTCTCCCGAAACTTGGCGGTAATCTCCGCCATCGACTCCGTCGTCTGCCTCATGTCTAGGAACTCTCTGGCCAGCTGCTGAAGCTCCACTGCCGGCGCAAACTCCGCCCTAAACCTGGTCACAAAGTCTGACCAGGTCATAGCCTCGACGATCGAGGCTCCCATTGAGTCACCGACCGACTCCTACCAATCTCTAGCTCTGTCTCTCAAACATCCTGCCGCAAAGCGGACCTTCGACCCCTCCGGGCAGAAGCTCGTCAACTGTGCAGACTCAATGTCTGCGATCCATCTCCTCGCAGCAATGGGGTCCTTCACCCCGTGAAAATCCGGCGCACCACTCCCTCTGAAGTCCTTGAAGGACAGTGTGCGCGTACTCGCCTGGCCAGACGTCAAATCACTCCTGAAAGCTCGGAGGCGATCCTTTATCAGCTCAATGATCCCCTCCTTGATCGACCTGAAAATGACCGGGGTCGCCTCAAGGATGCCTCTCATAATCTTAGACGCGATGAACTCGCGTAACCCATCATCAACTTGCTCGGATCCCGTGCCCGAGTCCGATCCTGATCCAGATCCTGAGCCTCTTGCTCCATGTCGCGTGGTCACCATACTGGAGATAAACACATAAATGTCCGGATCAAAACATACCCCTAGAGGTCTCACACATTATCCAAGATTCCTGGTTCCATCTCGGCCCTCCTTGACTCGAGTACGGATCCTCTGCTTCCAGTAGTACGGGCCTATACTACCTTCCACATCTATCCGTACTTTCCTCAAGGGTTGCTTCAACTTCACCAAGTCCCTTTCACTACTACTAACACTGCTCCCAACACTACTCTCATCCTAGGCTTTCCTAGGTTCCCGAACTCATCCAGTCCTCAGCTGCTGAAAGATTCCCAGTAATGTCAACTAGCTACCTCATGAATATAGCTAGCTCACATTACTAAGAGTCTCACAAAGCACAAAGCAAGCAGCATTCATACAATAGAAAATCTAACCATCATATTCCAATCAAATCATTCTATCCTCTAATCAGGAATCTGTACATGCACTTCAAAGGCTCATACAATTAGGCATAACCTAAACAGGCTATCCTATTACTGACTGGTCAGTACTAGCATGCAAGTCTACAAGCACATACAATAGGCATATAAGGCATCCTCCTAGATCCTTAGCCCTAATCTAGCATGCAATTCTCATAATCATAACATAACATAAACTTGTATGGGTAATTTGGGAGAACTTACTTGAGCTCGACTGATTGCATGCACCACACCCTTTTCTCTTTTCAAAGTTCCTTTTTCTTTTTCTAAAACCCTTTTCTTTCCTCAAAATCCTTTTATAAATATGGTTTTTCCTTTTGAAAATTTTTATACCACTTCCTCAGTTTGAGTTCAGACACACCCGAGAGTGTGCCCGAATCCCTCAAAGCAAGGCTCTGATACCAACCTGTAACATCCCAAATTTTGAGTCCAAAAATTTCTTTTAAAAACATTACTGATTCATAGCATTAAGTCATTCAGACATACTAAAATTGTCTATATGACAAATCATATTTTCATTTCCAAAACACTTGTTTAATTATCAGAGTAAACATCCCAGGCTAACTTATCATGGTGTGCGCACTGCAACCCTTCCGAGCTCCTCTTCTGAAAACTGAATACCTGAAACCAAAACTGAAAACCGTAAGCACGAAGCTTAGTGAGTTCCCCAGATACCACATACCATACAAACCAACTGATCCATACATACCATACCTAACCATGAGCCATACATAACAAACATATCCATAATCAAGTAAAGTGCTATGTGCCAAACATAGTCTTGCTGTATTGCCACGGGCCGCACGTGGTCTTTCTTGTCAAGCCTGGGGGCCACTCCCTGGGTCTTACAGACAAGTGCCAAGGGCCACCCCCTGGTCTTCGATTCAAGCATCACAAAGACAACTATACCTACTACTCTACTAGGCTACTCAGCATACAGTGTGCCAGGAGCCACCTCCTGGTCTTTCATTCATAATAGTATACAGTGTGCCAGGAGCCACTTCCTGGTCTTTCATACATGTTGCCTAGGGCTAACCCCCGGGTCTTCCTACCATACATAATAACATACTGTGTGCCAGGAGCCTCCTCCTGGTCTTTCGTGCATAATGCCTAGGGCTAACCCCCAGGTCTTCCTACCATACATAATAATATACTGTGTGCCACGAGCCTCCTCCTGGTCTTTCATGCGTAATGCCTAGGGCTAACCCCCGGGTCTTCCTACCATACATAAACTAAATGGGTCGGCATTGTGGCCGTAGACCCATGCAAACAGTGAGGAGACTCACCTCGCACTGCTGAACTTTGCTGATAACTCTCTGGCTGCTGTCCGACCACTTTTTGAACCGCTGCTCCACTAGCTCCCCGAGCTACTAATATCAATAAAACACTTAGTTCCAAACTGAACTCTAGAAGTCAAACTAAGTCAAATCTGGTTAAAGTCAAAGTCCTGGTCAAAGTCAACCTTCCAGTTGACTCGACTCGCCGAGTCAACCCGTAGACTCGCCGAGTCCTTAAACTCAGAAGCTCTCAAAATACGACCCAACTCGCCGAGTCACCCCAAGACTCGTCGATTTCAACAATCTCTGAGTCCCATCCTATCCAACTCACTGAGTCACCACTCAACTCACTGATCTGCGTCTTAACCAGAAGAGGTTGGGGGTTCTGCGACCTGACTCGTCGAGTCCAAGAACAGACTCGCCGAGTCCTAGGCAATCTTCAACAGACTCGCCGAGTTGTTCTTCCAACTCGCCGAGCCCATGTACATATTCATACAACTCGCCGAGTCTCTCCAGTTCTCAATCCATACAGTGTCTTTTCGAGCCATGCAGGGGCTCCAATCCATAGATCCACTCTTCTACAGTCTATCCCCCACGTAAAGTTGCAAACTTTACGTGAAACCAAGGAGCTAAAGGCCCAAAACACTCTAGGGCTAGGGTTTAAGACAAAGGGGCTTCACCAATGACTCATTGACTGCTGCTTTAAGACATTCTGGACAATCACAACCCTAGATCTGAATTAGCAACCTCAGATCTAAGCCCCAAACCCGAAATAGACCTCAAATCTCATTCAAGAATAGATCTAGATGCAAAAAGGGTGAAGGTAACAGCTTATTACCTCCAAGATGACCTGCCACTGAAGATTAATCCAAATCTCTGCAAACCCCCTTGATCCAAGCGTCTTGATCTTCAAGATCTCTTCACAAAACCACTTATCTAAGCTCCAAATTACTTCCAAGGACTCTCACTCACGATTTAGGGTTTCTGGATCTGAAAAGGGTAGCAAAGAGGCTGGGGAAGGGATGTAATGTTCTTTAAATAGGGCACAACCCTCGGGATTAGGGTTTTTCTCGTCCAGACCAGACTCGCCGAGTCCACTAGCCGACTCGCCGAGTCGGTCACTTACTCTATGCCCCGGATCCCGCTTCGACTCGTCGAGTTCTTCCCTGGACTCAACGAGTTGACTCTTGACTGAGAGCCTTTCCTTCCTTTTCTTGGTCTTTCTGATTCTGGGTGTTACATGTATACACCAAATCTGCTAAATTTCTTGTTACTATGATGGAAGTCGGGAATTAGGTCCCTTCTATCTCGTACGAATTGAAAAATGATGAGTAGTCTAGGATGAAGAGGGGAGTTCTAATTCGGATCAGGACCAAGACAACGGATATGAGTAAGGTGAAATAAAAGATATGGGACATGATTTTGATAAGGACCAGCAAGTGAATCCAAATGAAAAAATGATAAAAATAGGAAGGGTAGTGAAGATTCTTCAAAGAAACAAATGGATAAAGAGAATTTGGCGGACGAATTGGTTGAGGAGTGTAACCGGACGAGAAATCCGGTTGACCGTCCAAAAAAAATGAAGAAAGCAATGTGGGGTGATGAGCCTGAGGATAAGGATGATGGTGTAGAAGGAAATGTTAATTCCAACTCATTTTTGTCTAAACCTCTAGGATTTGGCTCGTTTATTCTAGGAGGTGGCATATTATTACGATCTTTTCATGGTGAGGGGGCAGGATTCAGAGATGCATGTTACGTAATCAGGTAGTTCAAGTTCCAGGAATAGGAAGACCTCCAGAGTTGGTATAAAAAGGTAGATGTTAATGGAGTGTCTTTGGTTGATGCGATGGAAAAGTTTATTGAAGAGGGAAACTACACTTTGTTATAAGATGACAGGATGTAACAAAAACATGGATTAAATTATAAAGTAAATGGGGAAAAAATTAGGTGATAAAGGAATTTATTATCAATTAATGCTTGTAGTGTTGAGAGTAAATTGAAAAGGAGGAAGATATTGACTATGTGTTACAATATGAGTATTTCGTTTCTTGGGATCCAAGAAACAGGGATACCACAGTATGATCTTTTTACTTTTCGAAGTTTATGGGGGAATTTTTCTTTTGATTTTGCTTCTAGTGGATCTTGAGGAAGGCCTAGGGGTATCTGTCCTTATAGGATCCTTTGGTCCTTACTAAAATAAAAGTGATCTCAAAGTATAATGTTCTGATAGTGCATCGAAATTAGGTGGTTTCAAATTTCCGTTGTTATATGGTTACCGTCTATGCTCCTCGGGAGGATAGAAAAGAAGACAGATATGGATGTTCTTGTATGAGTTTATGAAAAATAATAAAGGTGCTTATGTTTTTTTTGGCGATTTTAATGTGGTGTGTAACCCGACCGAGCGCTTGGGGTGTATGTTTTCCCAATGTCAATCAGATGATTTTAACTGGTTTATTAATTCCTATGATCTTTGTAACATTCCCATGGGTGGTTTTTCTTATACTAGAGTTAGTAAAAATGGTTCCAAATCTAACAAGCTCGATAGATTTTTAGTGTCCCGTGATGTGTTGGAGGTGTTCCCCGGATATCTCTTCAACTGCTTTGGAGCGTTCTATATCTGTTCTTGTTTGATGAAGGGCTTAGGGTAGAATCAAGTATTCGACTGTCTATAAGATCCAGTGTTATGTATGATTATCATACACGGATGCTGAAGGGTTTGTGGGAGTTTCATGGATGAGTTGTGTGGGGTCTGCCGATCGGTCGCGTAATGTTTAGCCTTCCTCTAGATAGTGAGGATAGAATGTATGTGTATGCTAGTATGTATGGTTAGGGTTGTTGTGATGATCCTTTGAGACAAATATGGATAGGTGTGGAAGGTACTATGGGCTCTTACTATTGGAAGCACATGACCCATATGCGTAGCAGGGAAGTCCCAACCCATAGGGCTTTGTTGGGAGTTGGTTCCCTGGTATGATATATTTTTTATCTGATATCTCCCTGGTTTATTTTCAGTATGGTGATGACAAGAAGATTTGAGGCAGGATCCGGATCGGGATCTGGAGCTGGTAGCCAGGATAGCCCATCTTTGACTGAGGAGTGAGTTAGGGAGATCATGCAGGAGGAGGTTGTTTCCCACTTCCGGGCGCAGTTACTGGAGATGTTTGGGTCTATCAAGACCACCATGCTGGAGTACTTTGACGAGTGTTACGCTGTACTTTCTGAGGCTGCTGTTGCTGCAACCACCATAACCGTAGCTGCTACCGGGATTGGTGCCGGGAGAGCCTTTCAGCATCGAGACATCACAATATGAAGCCCCTGATATTTGATGGAGTTCAGGATCTGGTCATAGCCATGAGGTGGCTGTCTGACATCGAGGGGTGATTTTTCACTTGCTCTTGCCCAGCTGACCAGAAGGTCAAGTGCGCTCTGAACCTTCTGCGGTCCGAAGAGAAGGATTGGTGGAGACTTGTTACTAGCTCGTATTCTTCTGAGCATACGGTTGTTGTGTCTTGGGAGCAGTTCTCAGAGATGTACCGTTCTAGATATGTTCCGCTGGTGGAGTGTGAGAGGTTGGCCCAGGAGTACTTGGATTTGAGACAGGAGACGGAGTCGGTGACAGAGATCACCAAGATGTTTATGGAGAGGGCCTTGTTTTGTCCTGAGTTTGCTGCTTCTGAGCAAGCTCAAAGGACCCGTTACTTGAGCATGCTCAAGATGGACATCAAGCATTTTGTGTCCACTCAGCGTTATGGTTCATTATTGGAGTTGCAGGAGGCCGCCTCGCAACGGGAGATTGAGATGGAGCTCCAATCGAGGGAGAAGAGATAGGCCTCGACACAGTCGCTGCCAGCACCAAAGCGGTTCAAGGCCCCTGATACTAGATATGGGAGTCAGAGGGGCCGCACTTGTGGGAAGTGCGGCAAGGTTGATGAGGGGGCCTGTCGACCAGGCAGTGTATGCCACAAATGTGGCAAGGAGTGGCACTATACGAGGAATTATCGTAAGCCGACCCCAGTTTCGAGTACCAAGATATGTTACCACTGTGATCAGGTTGTCCATATGAAGGTCAAATGTTCGTTGCTCGCCGCCAAGCTGGCGTAGGTGTTGAAACAAAAAGTGACCCTCTTCAGCTAAAAGGAACCTCAAACTTTTGCCTTGATGATACCGTAGAGAAGATGCTACCGGAGTTTGTTTTTGTCTTTTGAAGACCCGCAGAGTTGGAGATGAACGATCAAGTGGAGTATTGCATGAAGATAGTTTCAGTTACTTTACTGACATTGCTTGTATTCCATGTAATATCTGGTGTACCGTTCATGATCACCGTAGTCAGTTACTTTACCTTTATTTTACTCTTTGATGTAACTTTTGGGACTCTATAAATAGAGCTTCCCACTTCATGTATTCCTTACCAATTTATCAATTATCAACAATCAATCGATCACCGAATGTTTATAAATATCGGATTGTTCATCTCTATATCTTAAGTTATCTTAACTGATACTTAACCAAGTCCATCCTCACTTGTGTTGTTCATCTTATACTAACTTGTGTTTTCATGCCAACCGTGTTACGATTCAACCTTGTGTCTACTTGTTTACTGCTTATTGATATAAACTTGCTGCTATTTATTTTCCTTACATTTCTACAATCTAACTATTATTATTATTGAGCTAACCAGATCCACTGAGATTAACTTTAATTCCGCAACTTATTATCTCGTTAGTAACGTTTGTTCAAGTTTTTCTCTCAACAAATGGTATCAGAGCCAGAGTGGTTTCCTTTTAATTCCTTTCAAAATCGAAGTTTTTGTTCTAAAAACTCTAATTTAAGAGGCCTTGTATACCACTAAAGCTCATAAGAAATTTTGAAAAAATCAAGGAAAATGGCACAAGCTTATTCTCTAAGTGTTTCAAACAGTGTTGGTGGTTATAATAGAGCTCCAATACTTGTTGCAAGTGAATATCATCGTTGGTCCCAAAGAATGGAAAGATATCTAAAGAGGCTCGGTAGAGATGTGTGGAGATCTGTAGAAGAAGGACCTCATGTCCCTATTCTCGCTCCCATTGCAGCAGACGGTGCTCAAGCAAGATTTGGTGGATGACAAGCAGCCATGAACAGACCTACCAACGACGACCTAGAGAAGATGGAGAAAGATGCAATAGCCTTCTACGAAATCTCGTGTGGTGTTGCACCTGACAACTTTGACATCATCATCAACTATGAATCTGCTAAAGAGATCTGGGATGTTCTAAAAAATCTCTATCAAGTGCCTGAACAGGCTCAAGACAAAAAGCTTACTACATTTCTCAATGAATTCACCAACTTTAAAGCCTTACCCAATGAAAGCCTTGATGACTCCTTCAAGAGATTCAACCTCATTATCACCAAACTTTCAAACGCTAGCACTGTAAGAAGAAATCATGAAACAAACCTACAGTTTCTAAATGGGTTGGGTATACATTGGACTATAGCTAAAATGATAGCCCAAGGAGACAAAAATATCCAAACTCTCTCACTGTTCAAACTATACGGTGAACTTCAAGCCCAAGAATCGACGATGTTAAAAGAATGTGCAAAACTAGGTGGACCACTCGCCTTGATGACTCAAACTCCACAATTTAAAGCTCCTCAATATTCATATCCCACAGAGTCATCATACCAACACTCATATGACAGCTCACCATAGTCGTATGAAGCTGATGCAGAACTTGATGACAAAGAAGAGTTTCAAAATGCCATTGCCTAAGTCCCTTAACAGTTCAATAGACTCCCACCACAATCCTTTCGTAAAAATCAACAGTTTAGAAAACCACCTTTCAATCGCAACTTTAACCCGCAGAGTAACCATCCAAGATATCCTACAAACCCTCATCGCCAACCTCAACCACAGAATGTTTCTCAAACAAAAGGAACCCCTCAGACCAACAAACCTTCATACTCTGGTACCACTACCGAAGACAAAGACAGAGTCGTTGTTTGTCATAAGTGTCACAAAGAAAACCACTTTTCCAAAGACTACAAAGCAAATATGGTAAAAGACAAGGCATTCTACCTCAGAATGGCTCAAGAAAGGGAGCATAAGGAGAAAGAAAAGGCAAGAGCTTATGTTGCTCAAGTGAGAAGGGATCATCAACTGTGGTCCTCAGGTGATGAAGATGAAGAGATTGATAACGACCGAAAGAAAAGGAAAATATGCATGGTGGTAGAAAGTGAGGAAGACAGATCAACGAACCTGCAGAGGAATTATTGCTACATTGCAAAGGATGGAACCCTCATCATCGTCGAACAGCTAAAAATTATGATTTAGTCTAATGATTACAGCATGCATGATTGTGAACCTTATCTAGAAAGACTTAATGACACATGTGTTTCCGTCCTTACAAACTACAACAAATCCCTAGATGAAAAGAATATAGCGACCCAAGATTTGTACCATGTGAGAGGAAGACTAGAAGACAAAAAGGTTAAGGTCACTATGTTAGAAAAATATTTGTTTTTAGAAAAAGATACTAGAGTGTTAAGTGAAACTCAATTAGATATTGCTTTGGATTAATGGGATCTTGCCCGAAAAGAAATTGTACGTTTGAATCGTTTAATAGAAAAACTGTTTAATGAAAGGGAGCAATTGTGAACTTAGCTAACAATGGGACCGTAGACAACACTTATAATTGAGGATGGTCCAATGGGTACTCTACCGATGAGAACTCTCCTCCTCGGTTTGATGCTAATTGTCCCTATGTCCCACCAGACCAGACTTTTCATTATCCAGTCAATGACAAGACTTTTCCCGAAGACATAAGATGTCACTTCGGTAGACTTCATGAACTTAGCAACAATTGTGTCATTGAGGAAATTCATCCTGAATCCTCGGGTAGTCTTACCCATCATTGACACAATTTGTCCCAACTCTCAGTCCAGTTCAGATGTGGACGAAGAAATTGTTTTGGAAGGACCTGAATTAGTTGAAGATTGTCAATAATTTCCTTCCAAAACATGTCCCAACCAAGAGTCACCAATTACTTACTCTGCGGTACTCAATTATTATCTACCGCAGACCCCAGTCAAAAGCACAACTACTCTTTAAACTATCTTGCATGAATTGCCTATTGATAACTTTGAATTTGGACAATGTTCTCAGAGTCATGAACTTTCTAGTTCTGATGACTCAAGTCCTCGATTTTTAACTCAAACAAATAATTTCAAGAAACCTCAATTAAATGTTTCTGATGTTGTCCCACCAAAGGTAGAAGCAAAATTGGCTCTGGAAAAGGAGATCAGATCTTGGCGTGAAAAGCGGGTAGCTGATACCAAAAGCAAAAATTTCAAAAACCAGACCAAATTTTCAAACCAAAGGAATTCTAAAAAACCCACCACTGCAAAAAACTTTTCAAAACCCACTGCAGTCGATGTATCGTACAAAAAGTCATGTACAGTGACTAAATCTCTTGACTCAAACAAAAGTTAAAAAATTCAAAAAGGGTTCGAGTCAACATCACCAATTTCCTTAAAAGACACAAAAAGGGTATTTTACACACTCCACAATTTTCGAAATCCCTTCCAATAGTCAAAATGTCTAAACCTATGACAAACTCTTTCAAAAAAACCTTTTCAAAATCCAGTGCACAATTCCAAGAAACACCAACCTCGGACCAGTCAAAAACAAAAGACCACACCCTCCAGACCGTTGACTATGTATGGTCTGTGGATTAATGAAAAGAACTTATATTTTTGCTTTTATCCACTGCCATCAAAGACTTGTCCAATCCCAACTCAAAAAACTCCAAAAGATGTAACACATCGTGGTCCCAAAGAAACATGGAAAAAGAGATATGTTTCAAAGACCCACATGCATGCATCTGTTAAGAAAGTTTCCCACGTTATTACGGGCTCCAAAAATTTTTAGGTGCCCAAACTAACCAACTGATTATGCAGGCAATGTGCAAGGAGGAACAAGAAGAAGAATGGTTAATTGATAGTGTCTGCTCCTTGCACATGACTAGAAGGTTGGAATACCTTCGAGATTTCAGGCCAATCAGTAGTGGTGGACACGTCACCTTTGGGAATAATGCAAACATGATTATCAGGGGATATGGAGTTTTGACTACGAGTAGCTTCTCTATTCAACGAGTTGCTTACGTAGAAGGTCTAAAACATAATTTGATCAGTGTGGATCAATTATGCAAAGTTGGTCATCGAGTTGAATTCGACAGTGAATATTGCTATATCATAACAAATGACAGAAAAACACGCTTGATCAAATCAAAAGTTGAAGGGACAATGTATCCATTGGATGTCTCTCTGATCATTGGCAAACCACAATAGTGTTTTCTGTCAAAGGCAGCATCTGAAGTGAGTTGGTTATGGCACTGCAAACTTGCTGACCTCAACTTCAGATACATCAACAACTTGGTAACCGAAGAGTTAGTACGAGGACTACCAATGTTGAAGTACAACAATGATACTTTGTGCCCAGCCTGTGAATGTGGTAAACAAACTAAGGGTAGCCATCCTCTGATAGTTGATTCTTCAATCGTTGAACCTCTAGAGCTACTTCACATCGATCTCTGCGGTTCATCAACCATAGCTAGTCTTCACCACAAGAAATATATTATGGTCATGGTTGATGACTTTACTCGCTTCGCTTGGGTCTTATTTTTGAGACTCAAATCAGACACACCGCAGATCATGATCAACTTCATCAAGGAAATACAACTCCAGATCAAACTACCTGTCAGACGAATAAGAAGTGATAATTTCACTGAATTTACTAATCAACTTTTGAATAGTTTTTTAGTCTCCAAGGGAATCGGCCGTAGCTTCTTGGCACCTTATACACCACAAAAAATGGAAGAGTTCAGAGAAGGAATAGAACATTGGTCGAAGAAGCTAGATCGAGGCTTAATTTTGCCAAATTACCTCTCTACTTCTGGGCAAAAGCAGTGGCAACTGCATGCTTTGTTTAAAATCGTAGCATCATTTGCAAACGCCTCAACAAGACTCCCTATGAAGGTCTCAACAATCAAAAACCCAATGTACGATTCTTTCACATTTTTGGTTACAAGTGTTTTGTGATCAATAACAAGGATCGTCTTAACAAGTTTGCACCTAAGTATGATGAAATCATCTTCCTGGGTACTCAACCAACAAAGTTGCATACAGGGTTCTCATACAGCGTAAAAGACTAATAGTCGAAAGCTTTGACATCAAATTCGATGACTATTACGTCCGCAACACTACTCCTTCAACAGAAACAAAGTTCATCCTGGAAAGTGATATCCCAACCTCCTCGGGTCCGTTAAATATAGTTGAAGTTAACTATGATGACCTCTTCGACCCCGCAGAGACAACACATCTTTTAGAAATTTTGGTGTCTCCGGTAGCCCAATAACATCATGCAGAAGTATGTAGACCAATCATGTCTAAAGGAACATCATTCAATACTTCCACCTCGTCGGTTGATGGGGAAAGTTCAATTACTTTGGCAATTACAACCATCGAGGTTCCAGTAATTGAAGATGCTGCTACAACACCTACCCACAGACCAACCAATCAATCAACTATGTGTGAAGACTCTGAGGATAAAGAAGTTGAAAATATTGATACAAGTTGGATCCAAGGATTGTTAATCACTCGTTCGTCCAGGGGGAACCGTCATCGCTTCAGGGGGAACTCCCATCTTTAATCCAGGGGGAACTTCGATTACCATTCGCAGAACTAATACCAACAGTCCAAGATTCATCTGCGGGCTGCTCTTACATCGAGGGGGAACTAACTTCTTCAAGCAGACCCAAAGAGTCATCTGACATGGAGGATATTCCCTCAAATGCAGCCACTGACCATCAGCTGTCTCGTCTACACATTTGGATGAAAGATCACCCACCGAGTCAAATCATCGGCAAACCGTCTTCAGGTATTGAAACTTGTTCTTCCTCTGATTTAAATAACCATTGTCACTATGCAACATTCATGTCGTCGGTCTAGCCCAGAACCACAAAAGAAGCACTTATGGAGCCCTATTGGATCATTGCAATGCAACAGGAACTTGCTGAGTTTGAAGGTAATAAATTTTGGAAATTGGTAGCAAAGCCAAAAGGCCACACTGTTATCGGTACAAGATGGGCTTATAAGAACAAGTTTGATGAATACGGTGTGGTAGTACGAAAAAAAGCATACTTAGTTGCAAAGGGGTATAGTCAACTTGAAGGTGTTGATTACGATGAAAAATATGCACCAGTACAAGGATGGAAGCCATATGTATTTTCTTAGCGTATGTAACTCATAAAAACATCAAGGTTCATCAGATGGATGTGAAAGTGCTTTTCTTAATGGAGAACTGAAAGAGGAAGTATATCTGCAACAACCTCCAGGATTTGAAAGCTCGTATTTTCCTAATCACTATTACAAGCTGGAGAAAGCGGTCTACGGATTAAAGCAGGCTCCTAGAGCTTGGTATGAAACACTTTCAGAGTTTCTTGTCTCTTCAGGATACAAAAGAGGTGTGATTGATCCCATTTTATTCAGACGAGAAAATGACAAACATTTGACGTTTGTTCAAATCTATGTGCATGAAATCATCTTCGGTTCAACGGATCAGGGAATGGTGGATGAATTTGCAAAGCTCATGACAAACAAGTTTCAAATGAGCATGAATAGAGAGATTAATTTCTTTCTAGGTCTTCAAGTTAAACAAGTTCCTCAAGGGATTTTTATCCATCAAGAGAAATACACCACTGAATTGTTGAAGAAGTTTTCAATGGATAATTGCTCCTCGACAAAGGTCCCTATGGCCTTTGGGTATAAAATCTCGGCTGATCCTACCGGAGAGTCAGTTGATCACAAGGCATACCGATGAATTAATGGGTCATTAATGTACCCTACTGCTGGTCGACCGGACATTGTGTTTGCTATGGGTTTATGTGATAGATACCAATCAGATCCCAAAGTATCTCACTTGACCACAATCAAGCAGATCTTCAGGTATCTAAAAGGGAGTAAATCCTTGGGTATTTGGTACCCTATGGGTAATGACTTCAGTCTTTAAGCCTTCACAGACGCAGATCATGCCGGATGCAGACTTGATCGAAAGATCACTTCGGGTGGATGTCAGTTTTTGGGTGGAAGATTAGTTGACTAGTCTTCAATAAAACAAAATTGTGTTTCATTGTCTACCGTAGAGGCAGAATATGTGGCCGCAACCAGTTGTTGCTCCCAAGTCCTTTGGATGAAGACATAACTTTTGGACTACGGGTATAGAATGTTGCGGGTGTTGGCTATAGTGTCTAAGTCCATAACTATATCTGGTATGTACTTGGCCCGACCCGGCATGATCCATTTGGGTTACATGGCATTGCAATACTTGGATAGACCAAATTAAGAGAAAGGACACTTAAGGTTTATTAATATATTATAAGTTCTAATATATTAATGATATTCTTTAATTAGTATTGATCAAATAATTAATGTGGAATTAATTAAGTGATCAAAAAGAGACTAATTAAATATATGGGGTTGATTGTGTAAATCATCTATTCTTGTATAGTGGGCTAATAATCCATGGTTTGTATGGATTGGGTTAAAACCCATAAGGTGCTCCATGGATAGTCCATGGAGGTTACAAACCTATGGATCATGGAATATGGAAAGCCCTAACAATTAGGGTTTACATGGTGTAACCCTACTTGTGCCACAACTATATAAAGACCCCTAGTCTAGCAAAACTTGCACTACTTGTACAAGTAAGAGGGCAATCCGATTTTAAGGTTAAGTGAAACTTCTCTCAAGGTTATTCCAAGTGTTGTAGTGTTTTGTGAGACATTTGAGGCATCACACTTGAGGTGCTAGGCTCACAAGGTTCTCAAGGAATCCAAACTACAAAAGCTATGTTCTTCTTCTAGCATTTATGTTTAAAAGTTCCCCATGATATGATAGATAGGTTAAGAACCTTGGAAAAATCAAATTTGCATGTATCATAGTAAAACATAGATCCAAGGTTTCTAGGGTTGCATGTACACCATAGGAGTGTTAGAATGCTCAAAACCCTTCAGTGGTATCAGAGCCTAGACTTGTTTATTTGATACTTGATGCAAACTTGTTGAAAAAACTCAGTTTTCTGCATTCTGCAGCATGAACTCGCCGAGTCCATGGGAGGACTCGACGAGTCCATGACTAAATTCATCCTACTCGTCGAGTAGGTTCGTGCACTCGACGAGTAGGAGCCCCTGAATGCAGATTTTCGAGTTTGGCTGCTGGAAATGGACTAGAAACATTACCCTAAACTTTTTTGGTGTTATAAAACTTGTTTTAGATGGTGTAATGGTTATGCTAATCCATTTTCAACGACTATGATCAAAATTTCAAGTTTTATATGGTTTATTTATGATTCTTGAAATTGTTGATATGAACATTCATGAACTTATTAGTTTAGAAGATCATAGGATTTATTTGTAACTTGCTTATTAGTTTAATTCTTGATCTTGATGTGTTTTAATGGAATCCATAATTTGTCCTCAAGTTATGGATTACCAAAAGTCATTCTTTTAAAGTCCATTATTAAACACATAGGTTACATAAAATGAAAAGTCTCTCATTTTATTAATCCATTAACTCATAAGTTATGAAAGATGAAAAGTTTTGAAAGTTACAAAACTTTCCCTCAAGTTTTGGAACATGTAAAGTCACTTTAAATACTTTAGTTCCAACCCCTAGAATTTTAAAAGTTAAAATTCAACCCTTATACTTTATATTATTATAAGTTGAATAATAATTATATATGTATAAGAACAAGTCGTTTTACTGTTAGTAGGCCTCATTCACGAAGCCGGTCTATAAGGGGGGTATAAGGTTGTTGCCTATAAAATGGCAGCTTAATGAGTGTCCACTCTCACCCACCACTTCCTTGACTGGTGGAGGGTCGTTAGCCGAACGGGTAGGACAAGGACTTTAAATCCTCATTAAAAGTATGATGGATTATAAAGTAACTAAATGTTTTATAAAATTCCCAATCTTAGTTACTTTAGGAAAATGTGAATAAGGTGTTATCCCATGAAATTACACTTTTCACTTTGATTAAGTCGTTAGTGGAGCGTTGTGTGGTTAACCGGCACACTAACCTGGACTTAACAAGGTAGGTAAAGGGTAACTTAATGTTTATCATAGTATCGATGGAGCTTGTGTGGTTAACCGGCACATCGATTGAGGGGTAAATATTAAGGGTACCAAGTAATTTGCAAGGTTACTTCACACCTTGTTTTGTGATCCTCGGCATCCCAGTCACAAAAACTGAAGGGCACACTCGAGATTGAAACATGCCATTTAAAAGTTCAATGAATCTCAAAGAATCTAGGAGTTTCAAAACCAATTAAAACCTAATAATTTATTTCGTTTTTCATGGTAGAAATTGGTGAATCGTCATTCACCTACCTTCAAATATTTTATAGCTTGGATTACGGCATCCCTCTTCTAAGTTATAAAATATTGTGTTGGGTCTTAGCCTTAATATTACATTTGGGTGTCTTATTAAGGACTATATTTATATCTAAACTAAACTTGTCTTTCTTCTTTTCAAATCTCTTGCAACAATGCTGCTTCTGGCTCAAACCCTACTGGCTCCTTCTCTCTCATGAACCTTTGTGGGAGAGTCATCTTTGATGGATCCAACTTTATGGATTGGATCAGGAACATCAGGATGGTCACTCGGTATGAGGACAAGGAATATGTCCTCTACAAGGAGCTTAAGGAACTCGATGAGTCATCTGCTACTCTTGAGGAGATCACTGATTACCAAGCACATGAGAGAGATGCTACCAAAGTGTCATGTATCATGTTGGCCACTATGACAAACAAGCTCTAAAAGTCCTATGAGGACTACTATCCTTTTGAGATGCACCAGGATTTGATGAACCGCTACCATCAGAGTGCTCGTCAAGAGCGATATGAAATCATCTCCTCCATGATAACAACCAGGATGAAGGATGGTGAAACCATCACGGGCCACATGTAGAAAATGCAAAGGTATGTGGACCGTTTGCTGAAACTGAATGTGAACTTCCCATAAGAGTTGGAAATTGCTATCATTTTATACTCCTTACCTTTGTGTTATGATCAAGTCCGCATGACATATCACATGAACAAGGAGGAAGTTACACTCAGCAAACTTCAAGGACTTTTGAAGACCGCAAAAAGTGGTCTTAAAGGTAAGTCGGTTTTTACTACTCCTACTCCTACCACGGCCCCTGTATTGGTAATCGGGCAAGGCAAAGGAAAGAAGAGGAAGAGCCCTTCGAAGGGTACCAAGGGAAAGTCGCTTGATGGCTCCTCTTCAAGTGGAACCAAGAAAGGTTTCGTCACTCCTTCTGCTAACCCTAAAGAGGCTGAATGCTTCTATTGCCATGAAAAGTCGAACTGGAAGCGAAACTGCCCAAAGTACCAGCAAGATGTTAAGGATGGGAAAGTAAAACCCAACCATGCAGGTATTTACACTATATTGTCTAATAAATCACCCTATTCTAATTCTTGGGTCCTTGATACAGGTTGCGGTATTCACATATGTTGTTATTTGCAGGGACTAAGAAGAAGTGAGAATGTGGAGCATGGGAAGATAAACTTGATCATGGGAAATAGGAAAGTTACACATGTCACCAAGATTGGAGTTTATTCTTTATTGCTAAGTAGTGGGTTCACATTAGATTTGAATAAATGTTCTTATTCGCCTAAATTGGCAAGAAATATTATTTCCTTTCATGGTTTGTACAAACAAGGTTTTACCTTTTCATTTGATAATGATAGTGGTGGTATTAATGCTTTCTTTAATGTTCTTTATTTTAAAGCATTACCTTGTGATGGTGTGTATGAAACTGTGTCGGTTGTAGATAACCTAGGAAATAATGTATTGTGTATTGATTCTTCCTCTAGTTTGGATAAAGCATCATTATGGCATTGTCGTCTTGGACATGTAAGCAATAAACGCATAGGCCAACTCCAAAAGGATGGTGTCTTGGACTCATTTGATCTAAAGTCAGATGATAGTTGTGAATCTTGTTTGCTTGGGAAAATGACAAAGTCACTCTTCACTGGTACTTGTGCTAGGGGTGAAGGTTTGTTGGATCTTGTACACACTGATGTGTGTGGACCCTTCAGAACTGCCACAAGGGATGCTAACCGCTTCTATGTGACTTTTACTGATGATTTTAGTAGATATGGATATGTCTACTTAATCAAGCATAAGTCAGAAACCTTCGAAAAGTTCAAAGAGTTTAAACAGGAAGTGGAGAATCAGTTGGGCAGTAACATTAAGATGCTTCGATATGATCGAGGTGGTGAGTATCTTAGTACAGAGTTCCTTGACTATCTTAAGGAATGTGGGATTATCTCACAATTAACACCTCCCAGGACACCACAGTTAAATGGTGTGGCTGAGAGGCGCAATCGAACCTTGTTGGATATGGTTCGTTCCATGATGAGTCGAGCTTCGCTACCAATCTCATTCTGGGGGTATGCCTTAGAGACTGCCGCCCATATCCTTAATCTAGTCCCTACCAAAAAGGTAGCCAAAACACCTCACGAGATGTGGAATGGAAAAATTCCCAATCTAGACCACATCAAGAATTGGGGTTGCGAGGCTTTTGTGAGGCGTGAGTCTCACAATAAGCTCGAACCTCGAAGTAAGAGGTGTATTCTCATCGGCTACCCACAAAGATCCTTTGGTTACCTCTTCTACAAACCCAGTGATAATATGGTCTTTGTAGCAAGGAGATGAGTCTTTCGAGAGAGAGAAAGAGTTCATAAGCCAAGGAAACAGTGGGATGCAAATTGTCCTTGAAGAAATTCTAGAGTCAAGTGGTGAAGGAACCTCGAACCCTAGCAATCAACCTAAGGAGGAAACTCCTGTTGATCCGACAGAAGAGTCTGTACCTCTGAGGCGTTCCACGAGAGTTAGGAATGCACCCGAGCATTACTATGGTTTCCATATTAATGCGGAAGGTGATACACTTATCATTGATAGCACACTGGTAAGTCTGGATGAACCTAACAGCTACACGGAAGCCATGGTAGGCCCTGAGGCTGCTAAATGGAAAGAGGCTATGGACATCGAGATACAGTCCATGTATGACAATCATGTTTGGAACTTGGTTGACAATGTACCAGGTCGCAAGACAGTCGGGTGCAAATGGATCTTCAAGAAGAAGACCGACATGGATGGTAATGAACACACTTATAAGGAACGACTGGTTGCAAAGGGATTTTCTCAAACTCCAGGAGTTGATTATGATGAGACCTTTTCACCAGTAGCAAAGATTAAGTCTATTAGGGTTATTCTAGCTATTGTTGCATTTCATGACTATGAAATATGGCAAATAGATGTCAAAACTGTTTTCCTTAATGGAAAGTTGGCTGAGGATGTTTACATGAGTCACCAGAGGGTTTTGTCAGTGCAGAGTATCCTAATAGAGTGTGTAAGCTTGAGAAATCCATCTGTGGATTGAAACAAGCACCTCGCAGATGGAATCTTTGTTTCGATGAGAAAGTCAAAGAGTTTGGCTTTTCGAGGAGTGAAGATGAGTCATGTGTATATATCAAGGCTAGTGGGAGTATAGTCAGTTTTTTGGTATTGTATGTGGATGACATACTACTCATAGGAAATGACATCCCAACTCTACAGGAAGTGAAATCCAGGTTTGGGAAGTGTTTCGCTATGAATGACCTTGGTGAAGCTGCCTATATCCTAGGGATAAGGATTTTGAGAGACAGGAGTAAAAGACTAATTAGACATAGTCAGAGTACCTACTTGGATAAGGTGTTGAATAGGTTCAGCATGCAGAATTCCAAGAAAGGAGAATTACCGATCCAGAGTAACGCCAGACTGAGTAAGACTCAGAGCCTGAGTACATAGGCTGAAATAGCTAATATGAGTTGAGTACTGTATGCTTCCGCTGTAGGCTCGATCATATATGCTGTGATTTGTACTCGTCCTGATGTGGCCTTTGCATTGAGCATGGTCAGCAGATATGAGGGGAACCCTGGCAAGGCTCACTGGACTACGGTAAAGAACATTCTCAAGTACCTGCGGAGGAATAAGGACTGGGTCCTTACCCTCGGTGGGAGTGATGACTTGAGAGTATTAGGGTATAGTGATGCTAGCTTCCAGTCTGATAGGGATAATTTCCTCTCTCAGTCAGGCTGGGTCTTTACCTTAAACGGAGGAGCAATTTCTTGGAAAAGTTCCAAGGAGGAGACAGTGGCTGATTCAACTTGCGAATCAGTGTATATAGCAGCAATCGAGGCAACAAAGGAGGCTATATGGCTAAAGAACTTCATTGGAGACCTTGGAGTTATACCGGCTATAAAGGAGCCTATACAGATTTTCTGTGATAGTGAAAGTGCAGTTGCCTTAGCCAAGAAACCAAGGGATCACGGTAGATCTAGACACATCGACAGAAAATACCATTTCATCAGACATCGAATAGAAGAAGGACTCCTCGTGGAAAAGAGGATATCATCGGATGAGAACCCAACAGATCCCCTCACGAAGGGACTGAGCAGGGTTAAGCATCTCCAGCATGCGAGGAGCATAGGGCTGAAGGATGATATTAGTTTTAGTAGTTAGATAGCTTTGAAATGTGTAAACTGTAATGGACATTTGATGATGAATAAAAGTTGTGTTTATTTATGAGTAAAGTGTTGCTATATTTTGTCAATCGTTTACTATCGTTTCATTTTGCATGTTTTGACTTCCAGAATAATTATGTTATGGTATATCATATTATTCAAATTCTCCACAGTCGGTCATATGTTGGAAGTAGATATGAATCAAGACTGTCCTGAGTTGGCTTGTAGATGTCTAAGATGTTGGACATAGCAAAGTGTTGCTACAACACTCATGAGTGCTCATAAGTTCTAAGTATTGGATTCAACCCACGCTCGTTGGTATCACTTCATGCAATTTATCTCGAGTGATCACGAGACGGTAATATCATATAAGTCTTCAAACCTAGATATATGACTTGTTTCCTATGAGTTGGTTATACGTTGATTGTACGAAAACGCATTGGTAACTCAATGTTATAAAACGTGCCTTTGTGTATAATTCAACAAGTATTATAACAAGCATATGAGTCGAAGTTTATCTGTTCCTTCTTGGATTAGAAGCGATATCTGGGCCCCTCGATGATTTTGTGTTGACCCATGTACCGGGCCCGGTCAGAACTAAGTTGATGTGTTTAATTAAGTTCTATGTCAAACAAATCCGAAATCGGGAAACAAACTGCTGGACAATAAGTAAGACATTGTTCCATGTATTTGTCCGGCTGATATCTAGAACAGAGAATTATATGATCACTTATCTTAAATGGCGTATCATCATCATCTCAGTTCTGCGAGACCTTGAAAGAGATACGATTGCTGATTGGTTCCTGAAGTCATACTTGCGGTTATAGTTATTAGACTTATCCAAGTGGGAGACTGTTGGATATAGTGACTAAGTCCATAACTATATCTGGTATGTACTTGACCCGACCTGGCATGGTCCATTTGGGTTGCATGGCATTGCAATACTTGGATAGACCAAATTAAGAGAAAGGACACTTAAGGTTTATTAATATATTATAAGTTCTAATATATTAATAATATTAGTTAATTTGTATTGATCAAAGAATTAATTTGGAATTAACTAAGTGATCAAAAAGAGACTAATTAAATATATGGGGTTGATTGTGTAAATCATCTATTCTTGTATAGTGGGCTAAGGATCCATGGTTTGTATGGATTGGGTTAAAACCCATAAGGTGCTCCATGGATAGTCCATGGAGGTTACAAACCCATGGATCATGGAATATGGAAAGCCATGACAATTAGGGTTTACATGGTGTAACCCTACTTGTGCCACAATTATATAAAGACCCCTAGTCTAGCAAAATTTTCACTACTTGTACAAGTAAGAGGGCAATCCGATTTTGAGGTTAAGTGAAACTTCTCTCAAGGTTATTCCAAGTGTTGTAGTGTTGTGTGAGACATTTGAGGCATCACACTTGAGGTGCTAGGCTCACAAGGTTGTCAAGGAATCCAAACTACAAAAGGTATGTTCTTCTTTTAGCTTTTATGTTTAAAAGTTCCCTATGCTATGCTAGATAGGTTAAGAACCTTGGAAAAATCAAATTTGCATGTATCATAGTAAAACATAGATCCAAGGTTTCTAGGGTTGAATGTATATCATAGGAGTGTTAGAATTCTCAAAACCCTTCAGCGGGTGCCCATCTATTGTGATTTAGAGAGTGCAATAGCGATTTCTCATAATCCTATTCATCACTCGGAGACGAAACACATTGAACTACGGTACCACTTCATTAAAGACTACATTCTCAAAGGTAGCATTGAACTTTTTTTCGTGCCAACTCATGATGAAATTGCTGATGTTTTCACTAAAGCACTCGACTCCACAAAATTGAATGGATTTTTGGAAATGTTAGGGATGATGAACCCTGAACCGTAGTTCTTCCTGAAAGAATAGGTACCGCAGACCTTATCAGGTCTCCGGGTGTGAGTAAATTGCTTTTTCTATTTTGAAAACCAAACTCTAAAAGCATCTATTCACTGCGGTATCTTTCTAGAATGACTGATATAGTGTATATTTCATAATTACTCTTCGGTATATACTGAAGTCATTTATGATTTATATACTCCTCGGGTCTCTTTGTTTCCATTATTTCTAACATTTATGATCTAGTTTGTATTTCAGCTACTACAGACGCATTAAATGATCCCGCAGACATCATCTCACAAATGCTTTAAATGACAATGTGTGCTACTTAATGAAACTAAAAAAAAAATTCTTCAAATATTCAGTTTGCCGCACATCATTTTCCAATCTCTTTTCAAACGACTTTCCTCAGCCAGGCCTACTTTTCGATAAAAAATAAGAAAATGATTTCCCTTTAATAAAATCTTTTTGCAAATCCTTTCCAATCACGTCAAGAAACCGTTGGGGTCTAATCCGTTCCACTTCCCCATTTTTTACAACGGATAAACGATTTCTCACCCCACGTTTAACTGGCGTGTCATAATGGGCCTGCAAAACAATAAATGCTCCACTTTTCCCGGAAAACATTTCTTTTTGATTTATTTAATTTAATCTGATAATGGTAACAACCCAAAGGTTTTTAGCTTTGATAACTGTAATTAAAGTCATATCAATACTTTTTTAAATCCGGAGGAATAAAAACCCCCTTTTCTTCCCAAGAGAGCTTTTACGCTTTCTGCACTCTCATTAGATGAACTTCATATTCTTCACCTTCTTGCAAAAACACTTTCGAGCAAGTTCTTAAAACCTTTTCCTATAACAATGGTGAAATCAGGCATATCGAAGAAGCAATCCAAAACATCTGGTTCAACATGACCAACTGGGTCAGAATCCATGATCAAAGACCTAACTCCATCAATACAGAGGAATCTTTGAAGATCACCAATTATACAATGAAGCCATTAAACTTATGATCAAGTTTCTCCCAACTCACCCTCTGTTTGGAGCTTTTGATTCCTTTACTGAAGCTGTTCCACAAGAAGTGTTGTTCAAATGTGCATTCTCTACATTCAGACCTCCCGACAAACCTCAAGAATTTCATCTCAATCTTATCGATGATTCTTTGGTGGTTCTAACCAAAGATAAATTTCTTTCTGCAATCAACCTAAGGATGCTTCCTTCAACCAAGTTCTACTCTCCAAGAACAACAGATGTGTTTTATGCACTTTACCAAACGGGATACCAGGCAAAACTCAAAGGAGTGGGTGAATTCAAGAAGAGCAAATTGCCTACTAGTTGTCAATTTGTTTGTTATTTTGTGATTCGTTGTCTGTCAGGCAGAACCGAAGGGACAGACAACATGGGAAAGCAATTGCTGGACATAGTATGGAGTATATTTACTAGAAATGCGGTCAACTATGGGCAAATCATGTGGGATGATTTTATACAGTACATTTCCAAGGATTCCCCGAAGGAAGGCATGACATAACTCACATTTGCTAGGTTCTGGTCATTATGCCTTGTGGATCTTAACAAAGATGCTCATCTTAGCATGGGAAATGACACCAATCTATTCTCTGTTCGCAATCTTAAAAGGTATAATCCTTCCAAGGATCAATCTATTTTTGGTCCCATTCGTCGACTGCATATCTACATTCTCGAATCCATTGGACTTACAACAACAGAGGTGGCTGATCACATTATGGCTACGAGGTATATTGCCCCATATCACTCTTCCCCGCCAAGACCCAGTCAGCCTACCGCAGTCCAGGACCCGTAGCCAAAACCAAAAATGCTTAAATCCCTTGCCATATCTAGGAAAAAACCATTGAATGTTGTCACTAAGGGAGTTTGTCCCTCAAAGAAGAGAAAGGCTAAGACCATGTGGGCGCTGGTGCTCTACTTTGACCCGACGGCAAGTCAAGCACCTCTCAACTACCCAAGCAACATCCCGCTTCATACATGGCCACCAATAATCTCTCTTCAGGTCCAAATACATCTTAGTAGCCCCGGGATGGATCGAGAATCTCGATCTATGCGCCTCCTCCATCAGTATACGCTGAGCTCCACTCGTAAAGGGCACCCAAATCCGCCCTCGAAAAGTCATAAGCCTACGACTGTCTGTCACAAACTCAGAAACCTGCCCAATCACACGCTCTCTCTTGCGGTTCTCCGGTTTCACAGCCTCCACCTGAGCCTCTCGGATGATATCTAAGACTGAATTCATCACCGTCATCCTCATACATACATCCTGGATCGGAGCGCTCTCTACTCTGCGGCTCTGGGCGTCGGCTACCACATTAGCCTTGCCCGGATGATATAGGATCTCACAGTCGTAGTCTTTCACCACATCCAACCATCTCCTCTGTCTCATGTTTAAGTTGGGTTGATCCATGAGATACTTCAGGCTCTTGTGGTTCGTGTATATGGTACACCGGACCCCGTATAAATAGTGGCGCCAGATCTTGAAGGCGAACACCACCGCCCCCAGCTCCAGATCGTGGGTGGGATATCTCGTATCATGAGGCTTTAATTGCCTAGATGCGTATGCTATCACGTGCCCTCTTTGCATCAGCACCGCAGCGAACCCGGATATAGATGCATCACAGAAAACCACAAAGTCCTCCACTCCCTCGGGAAGGGCTAACACCGGGGCTTCGCACAATCTCTGGCGAAGAGTCTCAAATGAGGTCTGCTGCTCGGGACCCCAAGTAAAAGTAACGCCCTTCTGGGTCAACCTGGTAAGGGGGACCATAATCTTGGAGAAATCTCTGATAAATCTCCGATAATAGCCGGCCAATCCTAGAAAACTCTTGATCTCGGATGGGGATCTTGGCACCTCCCATCGCATAACTGCCTCAATCTTGGTCGGGTCAACCAAGACCTCATTCTAATTAACGAGATGCCCTAGGAATTGGACCTCTCGTAACCAGAAATCACACTTGGAGAATTTGGCATATAGCCTCTCCGATCTCAAAACTCCCAAAACCTCTCTAAGATGCTCCTCGTGCTGCTCCCTGGACCTCGAGTACACAAGAATATCGTCGATGAACACAATCACCGATCGATCCAACATGGGCTTGCACACCCGGTTCATGAGGTCCATGAACGCCGCCGGTGTGTTGGTGAGCCCGAAGGGCATCACCACAAACTCGTAGTGCCCATAACGAGTCCTAAAGGCCGTCTTCGGAATATCCTCCTCTCAAACTCTCATCTGATGATATCCGGACCTCACATCAATCTTGGAGAACCAAGATGCCCCCTGCAACTGATCGAACAAATCGTCGATCCTCGGAAGTGGATAACGGTTTTTGACCGTCAACTTGTTCAACTCCCGGTAATCAATACACATCCGGTGTGAACCATCGTTTTTCTTGACAAAAAGGATCGGACCACAGTGAGCTACTCGGTCTACTGAACCCTTTCCCCAGCAGCTCCTAGAGCTGAGAGGATAACTCCTGCATCTCTGGTGGCGCAAGGCGATAGGGTGCCTTGGCAATAGGCGCCGCACCCGGAAACAAATCAATCTGAAACTCCACCTGCCTCTCAGGAGGCACACCCGACAACTCCTCGGGGAAAGCATCTGCAAACTCACACACTATCGGAACTTCAGAGATAAAAATCGGTCTCCCTGCAGTAACCTGTGTATCTGTAACACTGTAATTTTTCAAAACAATTTTTCACTTTTAAAAATATAATTTCATTCACAAATATTCTCAAATCTCAATGTATCACATCTTAAATCCATAAAAACACATCCCAAGATCAAAATGTATAAAACTCTAATAGTGTGTTCTGATCATGCCGTTACCTTCCCGCGATCCTCACTGGTACCTGAAACACATAACACAAAACACTGTAAGCATAAATGCTTAGTGAGTTCCCCAAAATACCACATATAACACATAGTAGCCACTCGAGGCTATAACTTTGTGGGCCCTCTGGCCCTAACTCTGTGGACCCTCTGGTCCTAACTCTATGGACTCTGGAATACACACAAAATAAATCACATAGAAATAATGCAGTGCAACACATCACATACATAGCATACAGGATACTCTGTCACATAACTCTAATTACCACACAAGGCAAAGTATAGTGAGAAGACTCACCTCGGGTAACTCGGTAAACCTCGAACTCTGAAATACTGCACTAGCCTCCGCCTAATCACATAAATAATTACTCTAATTAATACAACTTCTAAAGGCTAGGCTAACCCCTCTCTATAAGTTATCTAAGAAGGGTAAAAGACCATTCTACCCCCCTGATGGCTCATAAGTCCAAAGACTGACTAAACCCTAAAAGTCAACAAAGTCAACGATCAACATTGACCGAACTCGTCGAGTACACTCGTGTGACTCGACGAGTACATGTGTGTTCTCTTTGCCCCTGGTCCACACTCGACTCGCTGAGTAAACCCTGCACTCATCGGGTTATCACAGGTCGCAAATCGCGGGGAAACCCGAGTCGACTCGTCGAGTCCCTTATGGGCTCGGCGAGTTCCTCCCATGAAAACACTCATCTGACCTCCTGAGGTCAGATCTGCTTCTCTAATCTATAGATCTGACTTCCCCATGACCAATAAACACGTAAAGTTTGAATCTTGATACACATGCAAGGCACTCTAGGCTTATTTTGGTGAAATTCCATCTAACATGGCAACCTATGTCCATTTCCTCCATAGAACCACAAAAAGCAGCATGGTTCAGGCTCTCTGGACCTCAAAAGCTCCAGATCTAGAGCTTAGCACTCAATGGGACACTATACATAACTAAACGAGCCATAAAAGGGTATAGAAAACCCTAAATTCAATGCCCTTAAGCAAAACAGAAGGATATGATCAAATAGCTACCTCAAACTTGAAGATCCAAGCCGAAAACCCACTGAAATGCAATCCTCTTGACCTCCCCTTGCTGGAAACACTTTCTCCTTTGCAAAATCACACCAAAAATGATCAAAAAGGCTCAACCTCTCTCACAACTCTCTCACAATCTCTAGGGTATCTCTCTCTGGACTGGTGGCCGCAAATGGAGGCCATAAAGGCCTTTAAATAGGGCTCATTCCCTGAGATTTAGGGTTTCACTTTACAGCGCGGACTCGCCGAATCCACGCATCGACTCGTCGAGTCCCTCATTAATCCAGACAAGCATTCGCGATCCTACTCGGCGAGTCTGAGCGCCTACTCGCCGAGTCCCTCCCTAAAACTCGAAGTAAATACTTAAAATATGATACCTGGGAATCCGGATGTTACAATTCTCCCCCACTAGAATCAGACTTCGCCCTCGAAATCTTGCTCAGCAAACAACTCTGGATGCTGCTCCCGCATTTTCAACTCCGGCTCCCAAGTCAGCTCGGACCCTCTCCGATGTTGCCACTGGACCTGCACCAGGGGCACCTCCTTGTTCCTCACAACCTTGATCTTCCGATCCCGGATCGCGATCGGCCTTTCAGCATAATTCAAGTTCGCATTCACTTGAATATCCTCCAGCGGCACCACCGCCGACTCGTCGGCTATACACGTCCTTAACTGAGACACGTGGAAGGTATCATGAATCTGGCTCAACTCCTCGGGTAGCTCTAGACGATATGCTACCATTCCCACCCTCACGGTCACCCTGAACGGGCCAATATACCGGGGTCCTAGCTTGCCCCTCTTCCTGAATCGAATTAGTCCTTTCCAAGGGGACACTTTTAGGAGTACGAAGTCTCCCACCTGGAACTCAAGCTCGCATCGTCACCTATCCGCATAACTCTTCTGGCGACTCTAAGCCATTAACAACCTCTGCCTAACCAGCTGTATCTGCTCGGTCGTTTGAAGCACTATCTCAGTGCTGCCCATTACGCGCTGCCCTACCTCTCCCCAACAAATGGGAGTCCGACATCTCCTCCCGTATAACAACTCGAAGGGAGGCATACCAATACTCGAATGGTGGCTGTTGTTATAAGAAAACTCAGCCAACAGCTGATACGTGTCCCAACTTCCCCCGAAGTCCAACACATATGCTCGGAGCATGTCCTCGAGCGTCTGAATCGTCCGCTCACTCTGCCCGTCCGTCTGTGGGTGGTAAGCGGTACTGAAATGCAGCCTCGTACCCAACTCCTCATGGAACTTCTTCCAGAATCTGGAAGTGAAACGTACATATCGGTCTGACACAATCTGAGATCGGTATTCCATGTCGCGATGCCACCTCTCTCACATACAACTCTGCCAATCTCTCTGCAGAAGAGCTCTCACTGATAGCATGGAAGTGAGCGCTCTTCGTCAGTCGGTCGACAATCACCCATATCGCATCGACACCCCTCACGGTCCTTGGCAATTCGGTGATAAAGTCCCTGGAAATCTGTTCCCACTTCCACTGGGGAACCTTAAGTGGCAGCAACTTTCCGTGCGGACGCTGGTGCTCAGCCTTCACCCTGCGACAGGTCAAGCACTTCTCAACAAACCATGCTACATACCTCTTCATACAGGGCCACCAGTAATCTTTCTTCAGGTCCAAATACATCTTAGTGGCCCCGGGATGGATCAAGAACATCGATCGGTGCGCCTCCTCCATCAAAGTGGTGCGCGTCCCGCCTGCATACGGCACCAAAATCCGACCCTGAAAGGTCATAAGCCTACGGCTATCGGTCACGAACTCAGGTACCTGTCCAATCACCCACTCTCTCTTGCGGTTCTCCGGTCTCACGGCCTCTGCCTGGGCCTCCCGAATGGTGTCCAACACCGGAGTCATCACTCTCAATCTCAAACAAAAACATCTCGTATCGGGGCACTTTCCGCCCTGCGACTCAGGGCATCAGCTACAACATTAGCTTTGCCCGGGTGGTACAGGATCTCACAATCATAATCCTCTACCACGTCCAACCATCTCCTCTGGCGCATATTCAGATTGGGCTGATCTATCAAATACTTCAAGCTCTTGTGGTCCGTGTATATGGTACACCGAACCCCATATAAATAGTGACGCCAGATCTTGAGGGCGAACACCACTGCCCCCAACTCCAGATCGTGGGTGGGATACCTCGTCTCATGAGGCTTCAGCTGCCTCGATGCATACGCTATCACATGCCCCCTCTGCATAAGTACTACACCCAACCCTGATATCGATGCGTCACAATACACCACAAAATCCTCCATCCCTTCCGGGAGGGCTAACACCGGGGCTTCGCATAACCTTTGGCGAAGTGTCTCAAACGAGGTCTGCTGCTCCGGTCCCCACGAAAAAGCCACACCCTTCCGGGACAACCTGGTGAGAGGCACGGCGATCTTGGAGAAATCCCTGATAAATCTCCGATAGTAGCCAGCCAACCCCAGAAAACTCCTGATCTCAGTGGGGGATCTCGGCACCTCCCAACTCATCACCGCCTCAATCTTGGCCGGATTGACCAATATCCAATTCTGGTTGACGAGATGTCCTAAGAACTGGACCTCTCGTAACCAGAAATCGCACTTGGAGAATTTGGCGTAAAGCCTCTCTGATCTCAGAACTCCGAGGATCTCCCTCAAATGCTCCTCATGCTGCTCTCTGGATCTCGAATACACTAGTATGTCGTCGATGAATACAATCACCGATCGGTCCAACATCGGTCTGCACACCCAGTTAATGAGATCCATGAATGCTGTCGGTGCGTTGGTGAGCCCAAAAGGCATCACCACGAACTCGTAATGCCCATAACGAGTCCTGAACGCCGTCTTCTGGATATCCTCATCTCGCACCCTCATTTGGTGATATCCAGACCTCAAGTCTATCTTGGAGAACCAAGATGCTCCTGCAACTGATCGAACAGATCATCAATCCTCGGCAGTGGGTAACGGTTCTTGACCGTTAACTTGTTCAACTCCCGGTAATCAATGCACATCCGGTGTGAACCATTCTTTTTCTTGACAAAAAGGATAGGCGCTCCCCACGTCGAGCTACGCGGTCGAATAAACCCCTTCCCCAGCAGCTCCTGAAGCTGCGAGGATAACTCCTGCATCTCTGGTGGCGCAAGGCGATAAGGCGCCTTGGCGATAGGCGCTGCCCCCGGAACCAAATCGATGCGGAACTCTACCTGCCCCTCAGGAGGCACGCCCGGCAACTCCTCGGGGAAAACATCCGGGAACTCACACACTATCGGGACCTCATCGACCGACCTTGGTCTCTCTGCATCTATTCTCGTATCCACCACATAAGCCACAAACCCACTACAGCCCTGCTGTAGGCTCTGCCTCGCTCTAGCGGCCGAACAAAATGCTGACCCAGAACGGGTACCCTCGCCATAAACCGTAAGAACACCCCCACTAGGGTCTCGTATGGTCACCAACTGTCGCTCGCAGTCGATAACCGCTCCAAACCTGCTCAACCAGTCCATGCCCATGATGACATAGACATCTCCCATCGTAATCGGGACCAAGTCAATCGGAAACTCAACGCCGAAGATATCGAGTACACATCCTCGGATCACATCAGTGGCATACACCGCTCTCTCGTCAGCTATGGAAACTCGCAAAGGTCGACTCAACGCCTCTCGACAGATACTGATGTGATGACTAAAGGCTAACGACACAAAAGACCGACTCACACCCGACTCAAATAACACCAAAGCAGGTACAGAACTCACAAGAAACGTACCTACGCATATTATAATATAAGCATAACACCATAATCTCAAAATAAATAGATGAAAGAACACATACCCGCCACAACATCTGGCGCTGCGCGGACCTCCTCCGCTGTCAACTGGAAGGCTCTCCCGCGAGCCTTTGGCGCCTCAGCCTTCACTTTCCGACTCTCTGCAGCTCGAACGGCAGCAGGGGCAGATCCCTATGATGCTCCCTGGGCTGACCCCCACAACTGCGGACACTCGTCCTTCCGGTGTCCGGTCTGGTTGCAGTGAAAACAGACTAAAAAACCCTTTGGGGCAATCCTTGGCCATGTGCCCCTCCTTGCCACACTTGTAGCAAGACCATGCTCTGCAAACCCCCTCATGACTCTTGCCGCACTTGCCACAAGTGCGGCTCTTCTAGTTCCCTGATCTCGAATCGGCGGGCTTGGCCCGCTTGGCTGCCGGCTGGGACTGTGCCGGTCGCCGATCCCTCCCTTGAGACTCTGCCTCCTCCCTGGCCTGAGTCTTGAGCTCAATCTACCTCTTCCAGGCATTTGCCCGAAGCTCGGAAAATGTCCGGTATGACGAGTTCGCCACGAACTCGCGGATGTCTCTTCTCAAAATGCTCAAATATCGACTCATGCGTGCCTGCTCGGAAGACACGTGCTCAGGGCAGAACATCGCCCTCTCATGGAACATCCTGGTGATCACTGTAACAGACTCGATACCCTTCTTGAGGGTCAAGAACTCCTGGGCCAAACGTTCCCTTTCCACCGGGGGAACGTACTCATCACGAAACACAGCGGTGAACCTCTCCCAGGTCACTGCGGCAAGCTCTACAGAAGAGTAGTGCGTTGTCACAAACTTCCACCAGTCCTTTGCTCCCAAGCGAAGCTGGTTCAGCGCGAACCGAACTCTCAGATGCTCCGGACAAGAGCACGTATAGAAGCATCCCTCAATATCAGAAATCCATCTTATCGCAGCGATCGGATCCGGCGTCCCATCAAACTCTGGTGGCTTCGTGTTGCTGAACTCTCGGTACAGCAACGAGTCACCCCCTGCGGTCTCGCAGCAGCGACGGCTGCGGTGGCTGCAGCAACAGCAACATTAGTAATAGCAGCGTAACGCTCGTCAAAAGTCTCGATCAGGGTGGTCATGATAGACCCAAACATCTCTGGTATCTCGGCTCGGATGGCAGCAGCCACCTCCTCATGAATCAACCTACGGATCTCCTCATCACTGGTACCACTGGTACCACTGCCTCCTGGGTGGTGGCGCGTCCCAACCATGATATCTATGAAATACAACACAAAAGAAATCAGAGACTCTCTCGTGTATACTCACACTCGATACCCAACCCTACTTGCTCTATAGTACCCTAAGGATTCTTACTTGGACTGCTCACCGATCCGGCGTATCCAGTAGTACGGGCCCTTATACTACCTTCCACAGCGCATCGGTATTCACCCCAAGTCCTCCTCCTAGGATGCCAAATCACAAGTACTCTATATCTCACTAAACTCAGGCTACTCTCCGGTAGACCACTCATAAGCTCCTCGCTGCTACCTACTTACTCTCGAAGTATCTCATAGTAGCAATAACTCCTAGGTTCAGGCATCACAAATCAGGCCCATTCTAGTCCTAACCATGAATACCTAGCCTACTCTAGCATGCATGACATACCACATAATATCTCATAACACATAATCTAAGGGTATTTTGGGAAATCACCGTTCGGGCGCTGGCTGATCGTACACACTGCTCTGCTCTTTTCAAAATCCTTTTACTCTTTTAGAAAAATTTTGTTTTATTTCGAAAAATTCCTCAAATGCTCAGTTTGAGTTCAAATGCGCTCGAAGGTGCATCTGCATCCCTCAAACCAAGGCTCTGATACCAACTTGTAACACTGTAATTTTTCAAAACAATTTTTCACTTTTAAAAATATAATTTCATTCACAAATATTCTCAAATCTCAATGTATCACATCTTAAATCCATAAAAACACATCCCAAGATCAAAATGTAAAAAAATCTAATAGTGTGTACTGATCATGCCGGTGCCTTCCCGCGATCCTCACTGGTACCTAAAACACATAACACAAAACACTGTAAGCATAAATGCTTAGTGAGTTCCCCAAAATACCACATATAACACATAGTAGCCACTCAAGGCTATAACTTTGTGGGCCCTCTGGCCCTAATTCTGTGGACCCTCTGGTCCTAACTCTGTGCACTCTGGAATACATACAGTATAAATCACATAGAAATAATGCAGTGCAACACATCACATACATAGCATACCAGATATTCTGTCACATAACTCTAATTACCACACAAGGTAAAGTATAGTGAGAAGACTCACCTCGGGTAACTCGGTAAACCTCGAACTCTGAAATACTGCACTAGCCTCCGCCTAATCACATAAATAATTACTCTAATTAATACAACTTCTAAAGGCTAGGCTAACCCCTCTCTATAAGTTCTCTAAGAAGGGTAAAAGACCATTCTACCCCCCCTGATGGCTCATAAGTCCAAACACTGACTAAACCCTAAAAGTCAACAAAGTCAACGGTCAACATTGACCGGACTCGTCGAGTGCACTCATGTGAATCGACGAGTACATGCGTGTTCTCTTCGCCCCTGGTCCACACTCGACTCGCCGAGTAAACCCTGCACTCATCGGGTTATCACAGGTCGCGAATCGCGGGGAAACCCGACTCGACTCGTCGAGTCCCTTATGTGCTCGGCGAGTTCCTCCCATGAAAACACTCATCTGACCTCCTGAGGTCAGATCTGCTTCTCTAATATATAGATCTGACTTCCCCATGACCAATAAACACGTAAAGGTCGAATTTTGATACACATGCAAGGCACTCTAGGCTTATTTTGGTGAAATTCCTTCTAACATGGCAACCTATGTCCATTTCCTCCATAGAACCACAAAAAGCAGCATGGTTCAGGCTCTCTGGACTTCAAAAGGTCCAGATCTAGAGCTTAGCACTCAATGGGACACTATACACAACTAAACAAGCCATAAAAGGGTATAGAAAACCCTAAATTCAATGCCCTTAAGCAAAACAGAAGGATAGGATCAAATAGCTACCTCAAACTTGAAGATCCAAGCCGAAAACCCACTGAAATGCAATCCTCTTGACCTCCCCTTGCTGGAAACACTTTATCCTTTGCAAAATCACACCAAAAATGATCAAAAAGGCTCAACCTCTCTCACAACTCGCTCACAATCGCTAGGGTATCTCTCTCTGTACTGGTAGCCGCAAATGGAGGCCATAAAGGCCTTTAAATAGGGCTCAGGCCCTGAGATTTAGGGTTTCACATTATAGCGCGGACTCACCGAGTCCACGCATCGACTCGTCGAGTCCCTCATTAATCCAGACAAGAATTCCTGATCCTACTCGGCGAGTCTGAGCGCCTACTCGCCGAGTCCCTCCCTAAAACTCGAAGTAAATACTTAAAATATGATACCTGGGAATCCGGATGTTACAGTATCCATCACGTACGCCAGAAAACCCATACAACCCTACTGTAAACTCTATCTTGCTCGGGCAGCAGAACAGAAAGCTAATCCAGACCTAGTACCCTCGCCATACACCATAAGTACTCCCCCACTAGGATCTCGTATAGTCTCTAACTGACTCTCGCAGTCTATCACAGCTCCAAATCGACTCAACCAGTCCATGCCCACTATGACACAGACATCACACATAGCGATCGGTACCAAGTCTATTGGAAACTTAACACCAAAAATCTCCAGTGTGCACTCACGGATCACGTCAGTAGCAAAAACCGCATGCCCGTTGGCTATAGAAACCCTCAGAGGTCGACTTAATGCCTCACGTCAGATACTGATGTGCCGACTAAAACCTATGGACACAAAATATCGACTCGCACCCGAGTCAGATAACACCAAAGCAGGTACAGAACTCACAAGAAAAGTACATATACACAACACAGTATAAGCACAAAATATCTCAAAAGAATAATAATAAGAATACATACCGGCCACAACGTCAGGTGGTGCACGGACCTCCTCTGCTGTCAGCTGAAAGGCTCTCCCACGAACCCTCGGTGTCTCGGCCTTCGCTGGCCGACTCTCAGTAGCACGCAAAGAAGCAGATGCAGATCCCTGTGCTGACCCCTGCACGAGCTAAGGGCACTCGGCCTTCCGGTGGCCGGTCTGGTTGCAATGGAAGCAAACCGATAACCCCTTGGGGCAATCCTTCGCCATGTGCCCCTCCTTGCCACATTTGTTGCAAATCCCTGCACGACATGAACCCTCATGGCTCTTACCGCACTTGCCACAAGTGCGGCCCTTCTGGCCCCCAGCTCTGGTATCAGCGGGCTTAGCCCGCTTCATCGCCGGCTGCGACTGTACTGGTCTCCGGTCCCTACCCCGAGACTCCTCCTCCTCCCTGGTCTGCAGCTCAAGCTCAATTTCCTTCCTCCTGGCATTGGCCTGAAGCTCGGCCAATGTCATGTACGACGAGTTCTCCACGAACTCTCGTATATCCCTCTTCAGTATGCTCAAATATCGGCGCACATGTGTCTGCTCAGTGGACACGTGCTCAGGGAAAAATATCGCCCTCTCGTGAAACATCCTCGAAATCTCAGTCACTGACTCTTTTTTCTGCTTGAGAGACAGAAACTCCTGTGCCAAACGTTCCCTCTCCACCAGGGGAACATACTCGTCTCGGAACAACTGAACAAACCTCTCCCATGTCACTGCAACATGATCTGCAGAGGTAAAGCTGGCTGTCACAAACTTCCACCAGTCCTTCGCCCCCAAGCAAAGCTGGTTCAGCGCAAACCAAACTCTCAAGTGATCCGGACATGAACATGTGTAAAAACACCCCTCAATATCAGAGATCAACCTCATCGCAACAATCGGATCCTGTGTCCCATCAAACTATGGTGGCTCCGTGTTGCTGAACTCCCGGAACAACAACGAGTCACCTCCATGTGGCCTAGCAGCGGCGAAAACTGCAGTGGCGGAAGCAACAGCAGCCTCAGTGACAGCAGTGTATCGCTTATCAAATGTCTCAATCAGGGTGGTCTTGATAGACCCAAACATCTCGGGAATCTCTGCTCAGATGGTTGCGGGCACCTCCTCATGAATCATCCTTCGAATCTCATCGTCACTAGTCCCACTGCCTCCAGGGTTGTGGCGTGTACCCACCATGATGCCTCTGAAACACAACACAAAATCATCAGAGACTCGCTCGAGCATACTCACACTCGATCACCCATCCCTACTTGATCCTTAGCTTCCTAAGGATTCTTACTTGGGTTGCATACAGATCTGGTGTTTTCAGTAGTACGGGCCCAATACTACCTTTCACACCCGGCCTGTAGTCACCCTAAGTCCTCCTCCTAGGATTCTAATTCCCAAGTACTCTATCTCTCTCGAATATCAGACTACTCTCGTCTCAGAATTCTCTCTCTAAGTGTTCATGCTCACTACTCTCATTAGCACATACTCATAGCACATAACAGGTAACAACGACTCTTAAGCTAAGGCATCACAAATCAGGCAACCCTAGCCCTAAGATATGAAATACCTAGCGCATTCTCTAGCATGCATCACTATCATTTCATAATTATCTCATCACACACTAAGTAAGGGTATTTTGGGAAATCACCGTTCGGGATCTAGCTGATTGTACACACTGCTCCATCTCGATTTCTCTTAAAAATCTTTCTCTTTTTAGAAAAATTAATTTTTTTGAAAAAAATTCTCGAATCCTCAGTTTGAGTCCAGACATACCCGAAGGTGCATCCGAATCCCTCAAACCAAGGCTCTGATACCAACTTGTAACAACGTAAATTTTCAAACCAAATTTTTCAAAATTTTAAAACACAGTTTCCTCTATTCAAACATCTCCAAAAGTATTATAGTATCAAATCATCAAACACATATCCCAAAAACTGACTATATAACAAATCCAGGATCCTCTCAAAACATGACTCAAATCTCTGACGTGTGTACAATCAAGCTGGCGCCTTCCTGTGATCCTGAGAAGTACCTGAAACACATAACACATAACACGGTAAGAACAAAGCTTAGTAAGTTACCCAAAATACCACTCATATCTCATCAGCCTCTCATGGCTATACTCAGATAAAACCCTCTGGTCAAATGTGTCTCAGTGGGACCCTCTGGTCCCACAACTCAGATGGACCCTCCGGTCCCTCAACTCAGTAACTCAATATAATACACAGCATACATATCACAAAGACAATAAGCAGGATATCTCAATACACAGTATATGCACATAAGACCCTCCGGTCACACATAGATTACCACTCAAGGTAAGTATAGTGAGAAGAATCACCTCGTAAGAACTTGGATAATCTCGAACTCGAATCACCGGTCTAGCCTCGGCCTAACACAACAATAATAATCCGTAATTAATAAGGCTCTCACTGAAGCTAAACTAACCCTTCTACAAACTCACAGAAGGGAAAACTGCCACTTTACCCCTCTATGGCCTTATAGTCCACAAATTGACCAAACCCTAAAAGTCAACGGAAAGTCAACAACAGGGAGTACGCTGGGCGTACCAACTCTCTACGCTGGGCGTACTCGGCTGCCATGCAGGCATCGGGGATGCTTGACCCCTACGCTGCGCGTACTGGGATTACGCCCAACGTACGTCCCAGTTTCACTCTCTTCACATATTTGGTCTTAATCAGTTAACACCTTGGCTCATATCACAAATCTGGACTCCCTAATATCTCTTAATCCATAAAGTCAGTGACTTTAAGCCTTTGCATGGCTGATTAGGTCACAAACACTCAAAACACTCATCCTCTTTCCTCATGAAGCTCATATCTCATGCATGGCTCACTTCTCACGTCCAAGATTGGATTTTTATGACTTTACTCCATAAAATACACTAAAAGGGGTAGATCAAGGTCTCTGGAGATCATTGACTCATAAAGTCTCCATCTTTTGGGACAAAAACCTAAAATACTCCATAAAAATGCACAAATCAAAAGAGTGAGAAAGCTTGAAGCTTTACACCTCTATGTGAAGCCTTCCACACAACTAAGCTCATATCCAAAAGCCTGGACTCTCACTCCTTCTTCTCCAAGACTTCTTCTCCACTTCAAGAACACAAGATTACACTCACAAGCTCTCAAATTCACTCACAAGCTATAAGAATGAAGATTTAGGGTTAGGAGGGTTTGGTGTCTAGGAATGGTGGCCAGGAATGAGGCCATCATATCCTTTATATAGGGTCACGCCCCAAATTAGGGTTTCCACTCTGGGCCTAGTACGCCCAGCGTACCCTCTAGTACGCCCAGCGTACTAGGTGGTCTCCGCATCAAATGCACGCATATGAGTACGCTGAGCGTACACTCTAGTACGCCCCGCGTACTTATTTACCACCTTTTCTCTAAAAAGGGTCAAAATGAACAAATGCTCAAAATATCAAGGTTTACAAGGTATACCTGGACTTGGGATGTTACATAAGTTATCTTAACTGATACTTAACCGAGTCCCTCTTCACTTGTGTTGTTCATCTTATACTAACTTGTGTTTGCATGCAAACTTTGTTATGATTCAACCTTGTGTCTACTTGTTTACCGCTTATTGATATAAACTTGCTACTATTTATTTTCCTTACATTTCTGCAATCTAACTATTATTATTGTTGAGCTAACAAGATAAATTGAGATTAACTTTAATTCCGCAACTTATTATCTCATTACTAACTTTTGTTCAAGTTTTTCTCAATAGTAGGCCCCGATGCCAGCTACTTTGAGGATCACCGATGGGCGCCAGAGGAGGGCAGAGCGCCTGAGGGCTCAGGGTCGTGCTTTCCAGCTCACTTCCGAGAAGGCCGGAGCAGTTCCAGATGTCGCGACTGGTATGTTTCTATTTATTATTATGTTGGTTATGTTTTATGTTATGCTTATGTATATGCTCCTAATAGGTACGTTCTTAGTGAACTCTTTTCCTGCTCTTGTGTTATTTGACTAGGGCGCGAGTCGGTCCTTTGTATCTTGATCTTTCAGAAGGGAGTTTGATATTCCTATTGGGGAGTTAGAGTGTCTGTTTCTGGTTTCTATCGCCAACGAACATAGGGTTTATGCATCTGTAGTATATCAGGGTTGTGTATTGGAGATGTTCGGGGTGCCTTATCCTATTGATCTGATCCATATCCCCATGGGGGATGTATGCGTGATAGTGGGTATGGAATGGCTGAGCAGGTTCAGTGCCATGATTGATGGCGTGGGCTAGCGAGTGGTAGTTCGAACCCAAAGTGGGGGAAAACTTGTTATCCATGGACAGAGCACTAGGGTTGGTTCAGGGTTTTGTTCAGCAGCCAAGGCTCGCTAGTATATTCAGCATGGGTGTGCTGGTTACTTGGGTTATGTGGTTGATACTCGGATTGGGGAGCAGACTTCAGTTTTAGAAGTACAAGTTGTTAGGGATTTTGCTGATGTTTTCTCGGAGGAGTTACCCGATGTGCCTCCTGAGAGGTAGGTTGAGTTCAGGATTGATCTTGTGTCAGGTGCGGACCTGATTGCCCACTTGTCTGACGAGGAAGGGGGTAGATTTCTGATGGGTCCCTGAGCAACAGTCGGCGTTTGAGACTCTTTGTCAGAGGTTATATGAGGCCTCGATATTGACCCTCCCGGAGGGAGTTGAAGATTTTGTGGTATTTTGTGATGAATGCATCACCGGTTCGGGGGCGGTCCTCCAGTAGAGAGGATGGGTGCTTACTTATGCTTCGCAGCAGCTGAACCTGCATGAGGCGTGCTATCGCACGCATGACCTGGACTTGGGGGCAGTGGTGTTTACCCTCAAAATTTGGTGACATTATCTATATGAGGTCCGTTGTAATGTCTACACGGATTACAAGAGTTTGAGATATCATATGGATCAGCCGAACCCGAACATGAGGCAACACACGTAGCTGGACGTGGTCAAGGATTATGACTGTGAGATCCTTTACCATCCATGTAAAGAGAATGTGGTAGTGGATACTTTGAGCCGCAAGTCGGTTGGGTCTTCTGTCGGGGAGATTTGTATGAGGTTATCCGTTGATTCTCCGCTTTTGGGATTGATCAGAGAACTGGGAACATGAAAGGATCAGGGGTGAGATCGACGGGTTTGTCACTGATAGTCGAGGGTTATTGACCTGTTGTGGCCGGGAGTGGGTTCTAGTTTCAGGAGGGATCAGGCAGACTGTGTTAGAGGAGGCTCATAAGTCTCGCTTCTCTATACACCCGAGAGCCATCAAGATGTATCGGGATTTGAGATTTAGTTATTGGTGGCCGTGTATGAAGAGGGAGATAGCCTGGTATGTCGAGAGGTGCTTGACTTGCAGGATGGTCAAGGTTGAGCATCAGAGGACACATGGCAAGCTACAGCCTCTAGAGGTTCCCATGTCAAAATGGGAACATATGACCATGGATATTATCACCAAGTTGCCAAATACGGCAAAGGGTTTTGATGCTATATGGGTCATTGTGGATCAATTTACCAAGAGTGCCCACTTTTTGGTCATCCGGGAGTGCTCTTCGGCCGAAAATTTGGCCGATGTGTGTGTCCGGGAGATTGTTGGTCGTCATGGGGTTTCGGTCTCTATTGTTTCCGATCGAGATGTTCGGTTCACTTCCCGTTTCTGGCAGAAGTTCTACGAGGAATTGGGCACGAGGCTGCATTTCAGCACTACATATCACCCGCAGACCGACGTCCAGAGTGAGTGGACTATACAAACCCTGGAGGATATGTTGCAGGACTATGTTATTGATTTTGGTGGGAGTTAGAATTCCTACCTAGCTCTTGCGAAGTTCTCCTACAACAATAGTTATCACTCCAGCATTGGTGCTCCGCCATTTGAGCTCTTATATGGTCGGAGATGTCATACCCCAGTTTGTTGGGGAGAGGTTGGTCATAGGGTCATGGGAAGGGCTGAAGTGGTCCTTCAGAACATGAAGCTTATCCAGCAGGCCATGCAAAGACTGCAAACCACTCAGAGTCAGCAGAAGAGCTATGACGATCGATCCGATCAGAGTTGGAGTTTCAGGTTGGAAATGTGGTTCTCCTGAAGGTCTCACCCTGGAAGGGTGTGGTATGCTTTAGGAACCCCCGGTTTATTACACCTTATCAGGTCATTTCCCGGGTTGGCAAGGTAGCTTACAGGTTGTATTTGCCGTGCGAGCTTAATCAAATCCACAACACTTTCCACGTCTCTCAGTTGCAGAAGTGTGTGTTAGATAGCGAGGTAGGGGTTCTGTTGGATGATATTCAGGTTGCTGATCGTCTGAACTATGTCGACAGACCGGTGGCTATCCTAGAAAAGAAGATGAAGTTCCTGTGCAACAGGGAAATACCTTTGTTAAAGGTACAGTGGCAGCATCGGAGAGGCTCCGAGTGGACTTGGGAGCCAAAGGCTGAGATGCACGAGCATTATCCTGAGTTATTCGCCACAGCCGACTTCGAGATGAGATACTTCTAAATTTGGTCATATAATTGAATTATATTGCATTTTGGTCACGAAGTGTTAGAAAGTGTGAATAAGGGGCCCATAGTGGCATATTGCTGAAAATGTGAATTAGTGAGTATGTCGTGCGTACGTGGGTGTACGCTAAGCGTATTAAGGTACACATTAGTATCCTGGTTATATGTGGCTTTCATGCTAACCCTAATTTTTATGTTTTGGCTCCTATTTAAGCAAACTTATGGACTCACGTACTCTTCTTACCCATCCACCTTCTGTGCTTTCAACCTTTAAGCAACCCTAGGGCAAAAGAGAGAAAACTTTGAGCTTTAAAGTGAGTTTTAGAGTGGCTTTAGAGAAAGAAGAAGGTGGTTAGAAGATCTTGGAGTTGAGTGCACTTTGGATCTGGGATTTCTTCTTGGTTTGCAACATCTTGAAGGTATAAAGCTTGCATATTTCTCACTTTATCTTGTAGATCTAATTTTTTACTCTTTAAGTCGCCTTTTTGGTCCCAAAATGATAATTCTTGAACAAAGCATGTTCTTGACCCATTAAGTTGTCCTTTCAGACCCTTGGAAGGATTTTGAGTCATAAAAATGGGTTTTAAATGGTTGCGGTTTTCTCCATGCATCATTTAGAAGGTCTTAATGGATTTAGAAGTTGAGTTAAGCTCTTAAAGGACATGTAAAGTCATAGAGTTGGAAAGTTTATGACTCTTAGGTGTATTTTAGCCACAGATATGAAATTGGATGTGAATGCTTAAGCCATGAAGCAGTTAATGAGTTTTTGGAACTTTTGGGAGTACGCCCTGCGTACTTGGAGTACGCTCAGTGTACGAGGTCAACCACCTCGATGGTGGTCAATATGCAAGTACGCCCAACGTACCATTGGCGTACGGCCCACATACTCACTCTAAGTTGACGCGGCTGAGTTGACTCGGCTGGTTTGACTCAGTTGATTTGTCCAGTTTGACTTTGACTTGACCAAGTTTTGACCTCAAGGGTATTTTGGGTAATTTGGGATTTTGATTGAGATTGGTCATTTGGTTGGAATAGGTGTCAATTAGCGTTAAGATTCAGAGTCGAGACCTCATCAACTTTTGTCCAGTTTAGGAGGTGAGTTTCTCACTGGACTTGCGGGTCGAAGGCACCAAGGTCGGCCCATTGGATTACATATCATGTTATGTGATAGTATGTTGTCGTGCTGTAGTGATCTGTTAGATCAGTATCCTGATATATAGGATGATGCTATGCTTAGTGATCTGTGAGACCTGACAAATTGTCTATGAGCGTTCCAGATAGGCTGCAGGCCCGGCGAGGCGGTCTAGTCATGGTGAAGGTTCTGTGAGCATTCCAGATAGTCTGTAGTCCGGCGCAGCATTCCAGTCAGGCTGAAGGCTTTTGTATGCATGATGTTTGTTATTATGTTTATGTGTATGTGGTGGTACTTTGGGGGAACTCACTAAGCGTTGGCCTATAGTTTTGGGTTATGTTTCAGGTACTTCGAATGACCGCGGGAAGGTAAAGGCATGACCGTACACATCCTCTTGTTTATGACTTATGATTTTGGGAGACTCTGATGTTGAAAATGTTTTGAAAACTATGATTGTAAACAATTTATGAATTTAGGTTGGTTTTAAAAGTTTAAATTTATTGTGATTTTTATGAGTGTTGCACTAGAGGCCCGTGGGCCTCGAATTTTGTGCAACGGGTGAAGGAACTCATGAGCGTGTGCGCGAAAATTCCAAATGCGGCAGGTGTGGATGGAAGGGTCACCTTCGCCAAGAATGCACCTTAGAAGTAGAATTATGTCATCGTTGTAATCATCCTGGTCATATCAAGGAAAATTGCCCACGTTTAGTGGTTGGGGGCGGCTCAGTTTCCATTGCAAATGCTTCTGCAGGAAGGGGGAGCAGAACCCGGAGACACTATGGGTATGTATCGTATTCTTCTTTTTCACGCTTAAATCACTATGCTAATAATTCTGTGTTGACGTGTGTGACATATTATCCGTTGATTATCTAAGAATGGAAGCATCTGTATGAGTAATATAGTTATTTTATTCGGAAAGTTGTCATATGCTATTTTGCATACCGTGGGCCACGTATAGAAGAGGCTTGAGTATTCCGCTTAGGAGATCGGCATCCGGTCAGATCTTTAGTAGTATCAGTGAGAGTTTGGGAAATTTGCAAGGTAGGTGTGTCGGATTTGAAGGCAAGAAGTGTAGGGTTGTGCATGGTTTTGAGCTAGTAAGGAATTAGGTCGGTCGTGAGTGTAAGATCTGTAATTTTTGAGTTCACACCTTCAAAGTGAGGTCAGTTCAGGTTGCATGGGAATTGATCTAAGTACAAGTAAGTGGTTGAGCGGGTATAGAAGCATCCCTCAATATCAGAAATCCATCTCATCGCAGCGATCGGATCCGGCGTCCCATCAAACTCTGGTGGCTTCGTGTTGCTGAACTCTCGGTACAGCAACGAGTCACCCCCCTGCGGTCTCGCAGCAGCGACGGCTGCGGTGGCTGCAACAACAGCAGCATCAGTAAGAGCAGCGTAACGCTCGTCAAAAGTCTCGATCAGGGTGGTCTTGATAGACACAAACATCTCTGGTATCTCGGCTCGGATGGCAGCAGCCACCGCCTCATGAATCAACCTACGGATCTCCTCATCACTGGTACCACTGGTACCACTGCCTCCTGGGTGGTGGCGCGTCCCAACCATGATATCTCTGAAATACAACACAAATGAAATCAGAGACTCGCTCGAGTATACTCGCACTCGATACCCAACCCTACTTGCTCTATAGTACCCTAAGGATTCTTACTTGGACTGCTCACCGATCCGGCGTTTCCAGTAGTACGGCCCTTATACTACCTTCCACAGCGCATCGGTATTCACCCCAAGTCCTCCTCCTAGGATCCTAAATCACAAGTACTCTATATCTCACTAAACTCAGGCTACTCTCCGATAGACCACTCATAAGCTCCTCGCTGCTACCTACTTACTCTCGAAGTATCTCATAGTAGCAATAACTCCTAGGCTAAGGCATCACAAATTAGGCCCATTCTAGTCCTAACCATGAATACCTAGCCTACTCTAGCATGCATGACATACCACATAATATCTCATAACACATAATGTAAGGGTATTTTAGGAAATCACCGTTCGGGCGCCGGCTGATCGTACACACTGCTCTGCTCTTTTCAAAATCCTTTTACTCTTTTAGAAAAATTTTGTTTTATTTCGAAAAATTCCTCAAATCCTCAGTTTGAGTTCAAATGCGCTCGAAGGTGCATCCGAATCCCTCAAACCAAGGCTCTGATACCAACTTGTAACACTGTAATTTTTCAAAACAATTTTTCACTTTTAAAAATATAATTTCATTCACAAATATTCTCAAATCTCAATGTATCACATCTTAAATCCATAAAAACACATCCCAAGATCAAAATGTATAAAACTCTAATATTGTATACTGGTCATGCCGGTGCCTTCCCGCGATCCTCACTGGTACCTGAAACACATAACCCAAAACACTGTAAGCATAAATGCTTAGTGAGTTCCCCAAAATACCACATATAACACATAGTAGCCACTCGAGGCTATAACTTTGTGGGCCCTCTGGTCTTAACTCTGTGGACCCTCTGGTCCTAACTCTATGGACTCTGGAATACACACAACATAAATCACATAGAAATAATGCAGTGCAACACATCACATACATAGCATACAAGATACTCTGTCACATAACTCTAATTACCACACAAGGTAAAGTATAGTGAGAAGACTCACCTCGGGTAACTCGGTAAACCTCGAACTCTGAAATACTGCACTAGCCTCCGCCTAATCACATAAATAATTACTCTAATTAATACAACTTCTAAAGGCTAGGCTAACCCCTCTCTATAAGTTATCTAAGAAGGGTAAAAGACCATTCTACCCCCCTGATGGCTCATAAGTCCAAACACTGACTAAACCCTAAAAGTCAACAAAGTCAACGCTCAACATTGACCGGACTCGTCGAGTGCACTCGTGTGACTCGACGAGTACATGCGTGTTCTCTTCGCCCCTGGTCCACACTCGACTCGCTGAGTAAACCCTGCACTCATTGGGTTATCACAGGTCGCGAATCGCGGGGAAACCCGACTCGACTCGTCGAGTCCCTTATGGGCTCGGCGAGTTCCTCCCATGAAAACACTCATCTGACCTCCTGAGGTCAGATCTGCTTCTCTAATCTATAGATCTGACTTCCCCATGACCAATAAACACGTAAAGTTCAAATCTTGATACACATGCAAGGCACTCTAGGCTTATTTTGGTGAAATTCCTTCTAACATGGCAACCTATGTCCATTTCCTCCATAGAACCACAAAAAGCAGCATGGTTCAGGCTCTCTGGACCTCAAAAGGTCCAGATCTAGAGCTTAGCACTCAATGGGACACTATACACAACTAAACGAGCCATAAAAGGGTATAGAAAACCCTAAATTCAATGCCCTTAAGCAAAACAGAAGGATAGGATCAAATAGCTACCTCAAACTTGAAGATCCAAGCCGAAAACCCACTAAAATGCAATCCTCTTGACCTCCCCTTGCTCGAAACACTTTCTCCTTTGCAAAATCACACCAAAAATGATCAAAAAGGCTCAACCTCTCTCACAATCTCTAGGGTATCTCTCTCTGGACTGGTAGCGGCAAATGGAGGCCATAAAGGCCTTTAAATAGGGCTCATGCCCTGAGATTTAGGGTTTCACTTTACAGCGCGGACTCGCCGAGTCCACGCATCGACTCGTCGAGTCCCTCATTAATCCAGACAAGAATTCGCGATCCTACTCGGCGAGTCTGTGCGCCTACTCGCCGAGTCCCTCCCTAAAACTCGAAGTAAATACTTAAAATATGATACCTGGGAATCCGGATGTTACAATTCTCCCCTACTAGAATCAGACTTCGCCCTCGAAGTCTTGCTCAGCAAACAACTCTGGATGCTGCTCCCGCATTTTCAACTCCGGCTCCCAAGTCAGCTCGGACCCTCTCCGATGTTGCCACTGGACCTGCACCAGGGGCACCTCCTTGTTCCTCACAACCTTGATCTTCCGATCCCGGATCGCGATCGGCCTTTCAGCATAATTCAAGTTCGCATTCACTTGAATATCCTCCAGCGGCACCACCGCCGACTCGTCGGCTATACACTTCCTTAACTGAGACACGTGGAAGGTATCATGAATCTGGCTCAACTCCTCGGGTAGCTCTAGACGATATGCTACCATTCCCACCCTCACGGTCACCCTGAACGGGCCAATATACCGGGGTCCTAGCTTGCCCCTCTTCCTGAATCGAATCAGTCCTTTCCAAGGGGACACTTTTAGGAGTACGAAGTCTCCCACCTGGAACTCAAGCTCGCATCGTCGCCTATCCGCATAACTCTTCTGGCGACTCTGAGCCATTAACAACCTCTGCCTAACCTGCTGTATCTGCTCGGTCGTTTGAAGCACTATCTCAGTGCTGCCCACTACGCGCTGCCCTACCTCTCCCCAACAAATGGGAGTCCGACATCTCCTCCCGTATAACAACTCGAAGGGAGGCATACCAATACTCGAATGGTGGCTGTTGTTATAAGAAAACTCAGCCAACAGCTGATACGTGTCCCAACTTCCCCCGAAGTCCAACACACATGCTCGGAGCATGTCCTCGAGCGTCTGAATCGTCCGCTCACTCTGCCCGTCCGTCTATGGGTGGTAAGCGGTACTGAAATGCAGCCTCGTACCCAACTCCTCATGGAACTTCTTCCAGAATCTGGAAGTGAAACGTACATATCGGTCTGACACAATCTGAGATCGGTACTCCATGTCGCGATGCCACCTCTCTCACATACAACTCTGCCAATCTCTCTGCAGAAGAGCTCTCACTGATAGCATGGAAGTGAGCGCTCTTCGTCAGTCGGTCGCCAATCACCCATATCGCATCGACACCCCTCGCGGTCCTTGGCAATTCGGTGATAAAGTCCATGGAAATCTGTTCCCACTTCCACTGGGGAACCTTAAGTGGCAGCAACTTGCCGTGCGGACGCTGGTGCTCAGCCTTCACCCTGCGACAGGTCAAGCACTTCTCAACAAACCATGCTACATACCTCTTCATACAGGGCCACCAGTAATCTTTCTTCAGGTCCAAATACATCTTAGTGGCCCCGGGATGGATCAAGAACCTCGATCGGTGCACCTCCTCCATCAAAGTGGTGCGTGTCCCGCCTGCATACGGCACCAAAATCCGACCCTGAAAGGTCATAAGCCTACGGCTATCGGTCACGAACTCAGGTACCTGTCCAATCACCCACTCTCTCTTGCGGTTCTCCGGTCTCACGGCCTCTGCTTGGGCCTCCCGAATGGTGTCCAACACCGGAGTCATCACTCTCAATCTCAAACAAAAACATCTTGTATCGGGGCACTTTCCGCCCTGCGACTCAGGGCATCAGCTACAACATTAGCTTTGCCCGGGTGGTACAGGATCTCACAATCGTAATCCTCTACCACGTCCAACCATCTCCTCTGGCGCATATTCAGATTGGGCTGATCTATCAAATACTTCAAGCTCTTGTGGTCCGTGTATATGGTACACCGAACCCCATATAAATAGTGTCGCCAGATCTTGAGGGCGAACACCACTGCCCCCAACTCCAGATCGTGGGTGGGATACCTCGTCTCATGAGGGTTCAGCTGCCTCGATGCATACGCTATCACATGCCCCCTCTGCATAAGTACTACACCCAACCCTAATATCGATGCGTCACAATACACCACAAAATCCTCCATCCCTTCCAGGAGGGCTAACACCGGGGCTGCGCATAACCTTTGGCGAAGTGTCTCAAACGAGGTCTGCTGCTCCGGTCCCCACGAAAAAGCCACACCCTTCCGGGACAACCTGGTGAGAGGCATGGCGATCTTGGAGAAATCCCTGATAAATCTCCGATAGTAGCCAGCCAACCCCAAAAAACTCCTGATCTCAGTGGGGGATCTCGGCACCTCCCAACTCATCACCGCCTCAATCTTGGCCGGATTGACCAATATCCAATTCTGGTTGACGAGGTGTCCTAAGAACTGGACCTCTCGTCACCAGAAATCGCACTTGGAGAATTTGGCGTAAAGCCTCTCTGATCTCAGAACTCCGAGGATCTCCCTCAAATGCTCCTCATGCTGCTCTCTGGATCTCGAATACACTAGTATGTCGTCGATGAATACAATCACCGATCGGTCCAACATCAGTCTGCACACCCAGTTCATGAGATCCATGAATGTTGCCGGTGCGTTGGTGAGCCCAAAAGGCATCACCACGAACTCGTAATGCCTATAACGAGTCCTGAACGCCGTCTTCTGGATATCCTCATCTCGCACCCTCATTTGGTGATATCCAGACCTCAAGTCTATCTTGGAGAACCAAGATGCTCCTGCAACTGATCGAACAGATCATCAATCCTCGGCAGTGGGTAACGGTTCTTGACCGTTAACTTGTTCAACTCCCGGTAATCAATGCACATCCGGTGTGAACCATTCTTTTTCTTGACAAAAAGGATAGGCGCTCCCCACGTCGAGCTACGCGGTCGAATAAACCCCTTCCCCAGCAGCTCCTGAAGCTGCGAGGATAACTCCTGCATCTCTGGTGGCGCAAGGCGATACGCGCTGCCCCCGGAACCAAATCGATGCGGAACTCTACCTGCCTCTCAGGAGGCACGCCCGGCAACTCCTCGGGGAAAACATCCGGGAACTCACACACTATTGGGACCTCATCGACAGACCTTGGTCTCTCTGCATCTACTCTCGTATCCACCACATAAGCCACAAACCCACTACAGCCCTGCTGTAGGCTCTGCCTCGCTCTAGCGGCCGAACAAAATGCTGACCCAGAACGGGTACCCTCGCCATAAACCGTAAGAACACCCCCACTAGGGTCTCGTATGGTCACCAATTGTCGCTCGCAGTCGATAACCGCTCCAAACCTGCTCAACCAGTCCATGCCCACGATGACATAGACATCTCCCATCGTAATCGGGACCAAGTCAATCGGAAACTCAACGCCGAAGATCTCGAGTACACATCCTCGGATCACATCAGTGGCATACACCACTCTCTCGTCAGCTATGGAAACTCGCAAAGGTCGACTCAACGCCTCTCGATAGATACTGATGTGATGACTAAAGGCTAACGACACAAAAGACTTACTCGCACCCGAGTCAAATAACACCAAAGCAGGTACAGAACTCACAAGAAACGTACCTACGCATATCATAATATAAGCATAACACCATAATCTCAAAATAAATAGATGAAAGAACACATACCCGCCACAACATCTGGCGCTGCGCGGACCTCCTCCGCTGTCAACTGGAAGGCTCTCCCGCGAGCCTTTGGCGCCTCGGCCTTCACTTTCCGACTCTCTGCAGCTCGAACGGCAGCAGGGGCAGATCCCTGTGATGCTCCATGGGCTGACCCCCACAACTGCGGACACTCGGCCTTCCGGTGTCCGGTCTGGTTGCAGTGAAAACAGACTGCAAACCCTTTGGGGCAATCCTTGGCCATGTGCCCCTCCTTGCCACACTTGTAGCAAGACCATGCTCTGCAAACCCCCTCATGACTCTTGCCGCACTTGCCACAAGTGCGGCTCTTCTAGTTCCCTGATCTCGAATCGGCGGGCTTGGCCCGCTTGGCTGCCGGCTGGGACTGTGCCGGTCGCCGATCCCTCCCTTGAGACTCCGCCTCCTCCCTGGCCTGAGTCTTGAGCTCAATCTACCTCTTCCAAGCATTTGCCTGAAGCTCGGCAAATCTCCAGTATGACGAGTTCGCCACGAACTCGCGGATGTCTCTTCTCAAAATGCTCAAATATCGACTCATGTGTGCCTGCTCGGAAGACACGTGCTCAGGGCAGAACATCGCCCTCTCATGGAACATCCTGGTGATCACTGTAACAGACTCGGTACCCTTCTTGAGGGTCAAGAACTCCTGGGCCAAACGTTCCCTTTCCACCGGGGGAACGTACTCATCACGAAACACAGCGGTGAACCTCTCCCAGGTCACCGCGGCAAGCTCTGCAGAAGAGTAGTGCACTGTCACAAACTTCCACCAGTCCTTTGCTCCCAAGCGAAGCTGGTTCAGCGCGAACCGAACTCTCAGATGCTCCGGACAAGAGCACGTATAGAAGCATCCCTCAATATCTGAAATCCATCTTATCGCAGCGATCGGATCCGGCGTCCCATCAAACTCTGGTGGCTTCGTGTTGCTGAACTCTCGGTACAATCACACCAAAAATGATCAAAAAGGCTCAACCTCTCTCACAACTCGCTCACAATCGCTAGGGTATCTCTCTCTGTACTGGTAGCCGCAAATGGAGGCCATAAAGGCCTTTAAATAGGGCTCAGGCCCTGAGATTTAGGGTTTCACATTATAGCGCGGACTCGCCGAGTCCACGCATCGACTCGTCGAGTCCCTCATTAATCCAGACAAGAATTCGTGATCCTACTCGGCGAGTCTGAGCGCCTACTCGCCGAGTCCCTCCCTAAAACTCGAAGTAAATACTTAAAATATGATACCTGGGAATCCGGATGTTACAGTATCCATCACGTACGCCAGAAAACCCATACAACCCTACTGTAAACTCTATCTTGCTCGGGCAGCAGAACAGAAAGCTAATCCAGACCTAGTACCCTCGCCATACACCATAAGTACTCCCCCACTAGGATCTCGTATAGTCACTAACTGACTCTCGCAGTCTATCACAGCTCCAAATCGACTCAACCAGTCCATGCCCACTATGACACAGACATCACACATAGCGATCGGTACCAAGTCTATTGGAAACTTAACACCAAAAATCTCCAGTGTGCACTCACGGATCACGTCAGTAGCAAAAACCGCATGCCCGTTGGCTATAGAAACCCTCAGAGGTCGACTTAATGCCTCACGTCAGATACTGATGTGCCGACTAAAACCTATGGACACAAAATATCGACTCGCACCCGAGTCAGATAACACCAAAGCAGGTACAGAACTCACAAGAAAAGTACATATACACAACACAGTATAAGCACAAAATATCTCAAAAGAATAATAATAAGAATACATACCGGCCACAACGTCAGGTGGTGCACGGACCTCCTCTGCTGTCAGCTGAAAGGCTCTCCCACAAACCCTCGGTGTCTCGGCCTTCGCTGGCCGACTCTCAGTAGCACGCAAAGAAGCAGATGCAGATCCCTGTGCTGACCCCTACACGAGCTAAGGGCACTCGGCCTTCCGGTGGCCGGTCTGGTTGCAATGGAAGCAAACCGAGAACCCCTTGGGGCAATCCTTCGCCATGTGCCCCTCCTTGCCACATTTGTTGCAAATCCCCGCACGACATGAACCCTCATGGCTCTTACCGCACTTGCCACAAGTGCGGCCCTTCTGGCCCCCAGCTTTGGTATCAGCGGGCTTAGCCCGCTTCATCGCCGGCTGCGACTGTACTGGTCTCCGGTCTCTACCCCGAGACTCCTCCTCCTCCCTGGTCTGTAGCTCAAGCTCAATTTCCTTCCTCCTGGCATTGGCCTGAAGCTCGGCCAATGTCATGTACAACGAGTTCTCCACGAACTCTCGTATATCCCTCCTCAGTATGCTTAAATATCGGCTCACATGTGTCTGCTCAGTGGACACGTGCTCAGGGCAAAATATCGCCCTCTCATGAAACATCCTCGAAATCTCAGTCACTGACTCTTTTTTCTGCTTGAGAGATAGAAAATCATGTGCCAAACGTTCCCTCTCCACCAGGGGAACATACTCGTCTCGGAACAACTGAACAAACCTCTCCCATGTCACTGCAACATGATCTGCAGAGGTAAAGCTGGCTGTCACAAACTTCCACCAGTCCTTCGCCCCCAAGCAAAGCTGGTTCAGCGCAAACAAAACTCTCAAGTGATCTTGGCATGAACATGTGTAAAAACACCCCTCAATATCAGAGATCAACCTCATCGCAACAATCGGATCCTGTGTCCCATCAAACTATGGTGGCTCCGTGTTGCTGAACTCCCGGAACAACAACGAGTCACCTCCATGTGGCCTAGCAGCGGCGAAAACTGCAGTGGCGGAAGCAACAGCAGCCTCAGTGACAGCAGTGTATCGCTTATCAAATGTCTCAATCAGGGTGGTCTTGATAGACCCAAACATCTCGGGAATCTCTGCTCAGATGGTTGCGGGCACCTCCTCATGAATCATCCTCCGAATCTCATCGTCACTAGTCCCACTGCCTCCAGGGTTGTGGTGTGTACCCACCATGATGCCTCTGAAACACAACACAAAATCATCAGAGACTCGCTCGAGCATACTCACACTCGATCACCCATCCCTACTTGATCCTTAGCTTCCTAAGGATTCTTACTTGGGTTGCATACAGATCTGGTGTTTTCAGTAGTACGGGCCCAATACTACCTTTCACACCCGGCCTGTAGTCACCCTAAGTCCTCCTAGGATTCTAATTCCCAAGTACTCTATCTCTCTCGAATATCAGACTACTCTCGTCTCAGAATTCTCTCTCTAAGTGTTCATGCTCACTACTCTCATTAGCACATACTCATAGCACATAACAGGTAACAACGACTCCTAAGCTAAGGCATCACAAATCAGGCAACCCTAGCCCTAAGATATGAAATACCTAGCTCATTCTCTAGCATGCATCACTATCATTTCATAATTATCTCATCACACACTAAGTAAGGGTATTTTGGGAAATCACCGTTCGGGATCTGGCTGATTGTACACACTACTCCATCTCGATTTCTCTTAAAAATCTTTCTCTTTTTAGAAAAATTCATTTCTTTTGAAAAAAATTCTCGAATCCTCAGTTTGAGTCCAGACATACCCGAAGGTGCATCCGAATCCCTCAAACCAAGGCTCTGATACCAACTTGTAACAACGTAAATTTTCAAACCAAATTTTTCAAAATTTTAAAACACAGTTTCCTCTATTCAAACATCTCCAAAAGTATTATAGTATCAAATCATCAAACACATATCCCAAAAACTGACTATATAACAAATCCAGGATCCTCTCAAAACATGACTCAAATCTCTGACGTGAGCACAATCAAGCTGGCGCCTTCCTGTGATCCTGAGAAGTACCTGAAACACATAACACATAACACGCTAAGAACAAAGCTTAGTAAGTTACCCAAAATACCACTCATATCTCATCAGCCTCTCATGGCTATACTCAGATAAAACCCTCTGGTCAAATGTGTCTCAGTGGGACCCTCTGGTCCCACAACTCAGATGGACCCTCCGGTCCCTCAACTCAGTAACTCAATATAATACACAGCATACATATCACAAAGACAATAAGCAGGATATCTCAATACATAGTATATGCACATAAGACCCTCCGGTCACACATAGATTACCACTCAAGGTAAGTATAGTGAGAAGAATCACCTCGTAAGAACTTGGATAATCTCGAACTCGAATCATCGGTCTAGCCTCGGCCTAACACAACAATAATAATCCCTAATTAATAAGGCTCTCACTGAAGCTAAACTAACCCTTCTACAAACTCACAGAAGGGAAAACTACCACTTTACCCCTCTATGGCCTTATAGTCCACAAATTGACCAAACCCTAAAAGTCAACCGAAAGTCAACAACAGGGAGTATGCTGCGCGTACCAACTCTCTACGCTGGGCGTACTCGGCTGCCATGCAGGCATCGGGGATGCTTGACCCCTACGCTGCGCGTACTGGGATTACGCCCAACGTACGTCCCAGTTTCACTCTCTTCACATATTTGGTCTTAATCAGTTAACACCTTGGCTCATATCACAAATCTGGACTCCCTAATATCTCTTAATCCATAAAGTCAGTGACTTTAAGCCTTTGCATGGCTGATTAGGTCACAAACACTCAAAACACTCATCCTCTTTCCTCGTGAAGCTCATATCTCATGCATGGCTCACTTCTCACGTCCAAGATTGGATTTTTATGACTTTACTCCATAAAATACACTAAAAGGGGTAGATCAAGGTCTCTGGAGCTCATTGACTCATAAAGTCTCCATCTTTTGGGACAAAAACCTAAAATACTCCATAAAAATGCACAAATCAAAAGAGTGAGAAAGCTTGAAGCTTTACACCTCTATGTGAAGCCTTCCACACAACTAAGCTCATATCCAAAAGCCTGGACTCTCACTCCTTCTTCTCCAAGACTTCTTCTCCACTTCAAGAACACAAGATTACACTCACAAACTCTCAAATTCACTCACAAGCTATAAGAATGAAGATTTAGGGTTAGGAGGGTTTGGTGTCTAGGAATGGTGGCCAGGAATGAGGCCATCATATCCTTTATATAGGGTCACGCCCCAAATTAGGGTTTCCACTCTGGGCCTAGTACGCCCAGCGTACCCTCTAGTACGCCCAGCGTACTAGGTGGTCTCCGCATCAAATGCACGCATATGAGTACGCTGAGCGTACACTCTAGTACGCCCCGCGTACTCATTTACCACCTTTTCTCTAAAAAGGGTCAAAATGAACAAATGCTCAAAATATCAAGGTTTACAAGGTATACCTGGACTTGGGATGTTACATAAGTTATCTTAACTGATACTTAACCGAGTCCCTCTTCACTTGTGTTGTTCATCTTATACTAACTTGTGTTTGCATGCAAACTTTGTTATGATTCAACCTTGTGTCTACTTGTTTACCGCTTATTGATATAAACTTGCTACTATTTATTTTCCTTACATTTCTGCAATCTAACTATTATTATTGTTGAGCTAACAAGATAAATTGAGATTAACTTTAATTCCGCAACTTATTATCTCATTACTAACTTTTGTTCAAGTTTTTCTCAATAATAGGCCCCGATGCCAGCTACTTTGAGGATCATCGATGGGCGCCAGAGGAGGGCAGAGCGCCTGAGGGCTCAGGGTCGTGCTTTCCAGCTCACTTCCGAGAAGGCCAGAGCAGTTCCAGATGTCGCGACTGGTATGTTTCTATTTATTATTATGTTGGTTATGTTTTATGTTATGCTTATGTATATGCTCCTAATAGGTACGTTCTTAGTGAACTCTTTTCCTGCTCTTGTGTTATTTGACTCGGGCGCGAGTCGGTCCTTTGTATCTTGATCTTTCAGAAGGGAGTTTGATATTCCTATTGGGGAGTTAGAGTGTCTGTTTCTGGTTTCTATCGCCAACGAACATAGGGTTTATGCATCTGTAGTATATCAGGGTTGTGTATTGGAGATGTTCGGGGTGCCTTATCCTATTGATCTGATCCATATCCCCATGGGGGATGTATGCGTGATAGTGGGTATGGATTGGCTGAGCAGGTTCAGTGCCATGATTGATGGCGAGGGCTAGCGAGTGGTAGTTCGAACCCAAAGTGGGGGAAAACTTGTTATCCATGGACAGGGCACTAGGGTTGGTTCAGGGTTTTGTTCAGCAGCCAAGGCTCGCTAGTATATTCAGCATGGGTGTGCTGGTTACTTGGGTTATGTGGTTGATACTCGGATTGGGGAGCAAACTTCAGTTTCAGAGGTACAAGTTGTTAGGGATTTTGCTGATGTTTTCTCGGAGGAGTTACCCGATGTGCCTCCTGAGAGGTAGGTTGAGTTCAGGATTGATCTTGTGTCAGGTGCGGACCTGATTGCCCACTTGTCTGACGAGGAAGGGGGTGGATTTCTGATGGGTCCCTGAGCAGCAGTCGGCGTTTGAGACTCTTTGTCAGAGGTTATATAAGGCCTCGATATTGACCCTCCCGGAGGGAGTTGAAGATTTTGTGGTATTTTGTGATGAATGCATCACCGGTTCGGGGCGGTCCTCCAGTAGAGAGGATGGGTGCTTACTTATGCTTCGCAGCAGCTGAACCTGCATGAGGCGTGCTATCGCACGCATGACCTGGACTTGGGGGCAGTGGTGTTTACCCTCAAAATTTGGTGACATTATCTATATGAGGTCCGTTGTAATGTCTACACGGATTACAAGAGTTTGAGATATCATATGGATCAGCCGAACCCGAACATGAGGCAACACACGTAGCTGGACGTGGTCAAGGATTATGACTGTGAGATCCTTTACCATCCATGTAAAGAGAATGTGGTAGTGGATACTTTGAGCCGCAAGTCGGTTGGGTCTTCTGTCGGGGAGATTTGTATGAGGTTATCCGTTGATTCTCCGCTTTTGGGATTGATCAGAGAACTGGGAACATGAAAGGATCAGGGGTGAGATCGACGGGTTTGTCACTGATAGTCGAGGGTTATTGACCTGTTGTGGCCGGGAGTGGGTTCTAGTTTCAGGAGGGATCAGGCAGACTGTGTTAGAGGAGGCTCATAAGTCTCGCTTCTCTATACACCCGAGAGCCATCAAGATGTATCGGGATTTGAGATTTAGTTATTGGTGGCCGTGTATGAAGAGGGAGATAGCCTGGTATGTCGAGAGGTGCTTGACTTGCAGGATGGTCAAGGTTGAGCATCAGAGGACACATGGCAAGCTACAGCCTCTAGAGGTTCCCATGTCAAAATGGGAACATATGACCATGGATATTATCACCAAGTTGCCAAATACGGCAAAGGGTTTTGATGCTATATGGGTCATTGTGGATCAATTTACCAAGAGTGCCCACTTTTTGGTCATCCGGGAGTGCTCTTCGGCCGAAAATTTGGCCGATGTGTGTGTCCGGGAGATTGTTGGTCGTCATGGGGTTTCGGTCTCTATTATTTCCGATCGAGATGTTCGGTTCACTTCCCGTTTCTGGCAGAAGTTCTACAAGGAATTGGGCACGAGGCTGCATTTCAGCACTACATATCACCCGCAGACCGACGTCCAGAGTGAGTGGACTATACAAACCCTGGAGGATATGTTGCAGGACTATGTTATTGATTTTGGTGGGAGTTAGAATTCCTACCTAGCTCTTGCGGAGTTCTCCTACAACAATAGTTATCACTCCAGCATTGGTGCTCCGCCATTTGAGCTCTTATATGGTCGGAGATGTCATACCCCAGTTTGTTGGGGAGAGGTTGGTCATAGGGTCATGGGAAGGGCTGAAGTGGTCCTTCAGAACATGAAGCTTATCCAGCAGGCCATGCAAAGACTGCAAACCACTCAGAGTCAGCAGAAGAGCTATGACGATCGATCCGATCAGAGTTGGAGTTTCAGGTTGGAAATGTGGTTCTCCTGAAGGTCTCACCCTGGAAGGGTGTGGTATGCTTTAGGAACCCCCGGTTTATTAGACCTTATCAGGTGATTTCCAGGGTTGGCAAGGTAGCTTACAGGTTGTATTTGCCGTGCGAGCTTAGTCAAATCCACAACACTTTCCACGTCTCTCAGTTGCGGAAGTGTGTGTTAGATAGCGAGGTAGGGGTTCTGTTGGATGATATTCAGGTTGATGATCGTCTGAACTATGTCGACAGACCGGTGGCTATCCTAGAAAAGAAGATGAAGTTCCTGTGCAACAGGGAAATACCTTTGTTAAAGGTACAGTGGCAGCATCGGAGAGGCTCCGAGTGGACTTGGGAGCCAAAGGCTGAGATGCACGAGCATTATCCTGAGTTATTCGCCACAGCCGACTTCGAGATGAGATACTTCTAAATTTAGTCATATAATTGAATTATATTGCATTTTGGTCACGAAGTGTAAGAAAGTGTGAATAAGGGGCCCATAGTGGCATATTGCTGAAAATGTGAATTAGTGAGTATGCCGTGCGTACGTGGGTGTACGCTAAGCGTATTAAGGTACGCCTTAGTATCCTGGTTATATGTGGCTTTCATGCTAACCCTAATTTTTATGTTTTGGCTCCTATTTAAGCAAACTTATGGACTCATGTACTCTTCTTACCCATCCACCTTCTGTGCTTTCAACCTTCAAGCAACCCTAGGGCAAAAGAGAGAAAACTTTGAGCTTTAAAGTGAGTTTTAGAGTGGATTTAGAGAAAGAAGAAGGTGGTTAGAAGATCTTGGAGTTGAGTGCACTTTGGATCTGGGATTTCTTCTTGGTTTGCAACATCTTGAAGGTATAAAGCTTGCATATTTCTCACTTTATCTTGTAGATCTAATTTTTTACTCTTTAAGTCGCCTTTTTGGTCCCAAAATGATAATTCTTGAACAAAGCATGTTCTTGACCCATTAAGTTGTCCTTTCAGACCCTTGGAAGGATTTTGAGTCATAAAAATGGGTTTTAAATGGTTGCGGTTTTCTCCATGCATCATTTAGAAGGTCTTAATGGATTTAGAAGTTGAGTTAAGCTCTTAAAGGACATGTAAAGTCATAGAGTTGGAAAGTTTATGACTCTTAGGTGTATTTTAGCCACAGATATGAAATTGGATGTGAATGCTTAAGCCATGAAGCAGTTAATGAGTTTTTGGAACTTTTGGGAGTACGCCCTGCGTACTTGGAGTACGCTCAATGTACGAGGTCAACCACATCGATGGTGGTCAATATGCAAGTACGCCCAGCGTACCATTGGCGTATGGCCCACATACTCACTCTAAGTTGACGCGGCTGAGTTGACTCGGCTGGTTTGACTCAGTTGATTTGACCAGTTTGACTTTGACTTGACCAAGTTTTGACCTCAAGGGTATTTTGGGTAATTTGGGATTTTGATTGAGATTGGTCATTTGGTTGGAATAGGTGTCAATTAGCGTTAAGATTCAGAGTCGAGACCTCATCAACTTTTGTCCAGTTTAGGAGGTGAGTTTCTCACTGGACTTGCGGGTCGAAGGCACCAAGGTCGGCCCATTGGATTACATATCATGTTATGTGATAGTATGTTGTCGTGCTGTAGTGATCTGTTAGATCAGTATCCTGATATATAGGATGATGCTATGCTTAGTGATCTGTGAGATCTGACAAATTGTCTATGAGCGTTCCAGATAGGCTGCAGGCCCGGCGAGGCGGTCTAGTCATGGTGAAGGTTCTGTGAGCATTCCAGATAGTCTGTAGTCCGGCGCAGCATTCCAGTCAGGCTGAAGGCTTTTGTATGCATGATGTTTGTTATTATGTTTATGTGTATGTGGTGGTACTTTGGGGGAACTCACTAAGCGTTGGCCTATAGTTTTGGGTTATGTTTCAGGTACTTCGAATGACCGCGGGAAGGTAAAGGCATGACCGTACACATCCTCTTGTTTATGACTTATGATTTTGGGAGACTCTGATCTTGAAAATGTTTTGAAAACTATGATTGTAAACAATTTATGAATTTGGGTTGGTTTTAAAAGTTTAAATTTATTGTGATTTTTATGAGTGTTGCACTAAAGGCCTGAGGGCCTCGAATTTTGTGCAACGGGTGAAGGAACTCATGAGCGTGTGCGCAAAAATTCCAAATGCGGCAGGTGTGGATGGAAGGGTCACCTTCGCCAAGAATGCACCTTAGAAGTAGAATTATGTCATCGTTGTAATCATCCTGGTCATATCAAGGAAAATTGCCCACGTTTAGTGGTTGGGGGCGGCTCAGGTTCCATTGCAAATGCTTCTGCAGGAAGGGGGAGCAGAACCCTGAGACACTATGGGTATGTATCGTATTCTTCTTTTTCACGCTTAAATCACTATGCTAATAATTCTGTGTTGACGTGTGTGAAATATTATCCGTTGATTATCTAAGAATGGAAGCATCTGTATGAGTAATATAGTTATTTTATTCGGAAAGTTGTCATATGCTATTTTGCATACCGTGGGCCACGTATAGAAGAGGCTTGAGTATTCCGCTTAGGAGATCGGCATCCGGTCAAATCTTTAGTAGTATCAGTGAGAGTTTGGGAAATTTGCAAGGTAGGTGTGTCGGATTTGAAGGCAAGAAGTGTAGGGTTGTGCATGGTTTTGAGCTAGTAAGGAATTAGGTCGGTCGTGAGTGTAAGATCGGTAATTTTTGAGTTCACACCTTCAAAGTGAGGTCAGTTCAGGTTGCATGGGAGTTGATCTAAGTACAAGTAAGTGGTTGAGCGGGTTAGGTACTTGTTCGACACTGAGATGTTGTTCCTCGTCAACCGATTAGTCGCAAAGGACTTGTAGTGGATTCAGTGAAAAGTGCTTAAAGATTTAGAGGATCGTTGAGGTATTGGGACTGTATAAGGTCTAGGCTTGGCTGGTCAAGGAAGGCTAGCTATTGTAAAGCTCAGCTTGTCATCTACTATCATCAGTAGGAATTGCGCAGTGGTATTATGTCCCTCTTAAGTAATGAGATAGTATGGTTCGCATGGGTTATTTAAGCCATTGAGAGTGTCAGCAGAAATCGAATGGTATCTACTGGTGAACTTTGAGTACATCGATCCTTCGGCAGTTGAGTTGTTGGATTATGATTCGCCTGTTCCAGTCAAAGGTTATAGTTCTTCATAATGAGCTGAAGTGGCTTAAGAATTTGGAGTTGTATTAGGAGAAGTACTGGGGATCATTGAGCTCGTAGATATTTCGGGAAGTGATCATCTGGTTTTCGAATGTGTGTGATCGCTAAGGTTGTCTAGTAATGGAGTGCTAGTTTTTGTAATCCGTGGTTGTTGGTAAGTTGGAATTGTAAGATTGTGAGATGGATTGGGAATCCATCAACTTTTGGTGAATTAGGAGAGCGCATTTTGAATCCAAGTGGAGAGAATCGTTTGGTCTAAAGGTTGTACAAGAAAGGATATTCAGGTTTCATTGCGCATCAGTAGTAATGTTTGGTGGATATTGATCAGGAACAGGTTGAGGGTTTTGTTAAAGCCTCTTTGACTGTTCTTGTCTGATGAAGGCTTTAGGGTTCGAAGCATAAGTCAAACACCTGATTGGGGGATATAGTCAGATACGGGTTCGACTCAAAAAGATTATGGTTGGATTGGTAGATGAACGGTAAGACCATGGCAAGTAGTGGTGGAAGTGTTGTAAGACTGCAGGGTGGTCGTACATTCACTAGATTGGCAGATAGTATTTGAGTGTTGTAAGACTGCGGGGGTGACCCGTAGCATTCACTTGGTTCTTGAGCATCTGTGAGGGCTTGGTATGTATATGTTTGGCTCGTGTCTCCTCTAGGTAGGATTATACCATGGCAGGATAGGTTGTGAGACTGTGGGAAGGCCACAACATTCATGGAATTAAGGAAGGTTGTGGGTCGTATGCGACCGGTTGTGATATAAGACTACAGCTGGGCATGCAGCATTCACATATAGCAAAGTGGATTTGGTTGCATCAGTTTTGATGGTTGGTTATGTTCAGTTGAATCAGGAGGGCTGTTAGAGCCATTATAGAAGGCAAGCGAGGACAACTTATGCCCAATAAGACCCTCGTTCAGAGATCGCGTGGTGCGACTGTGTGAGCCTATTAGTCTCAGCAAACGGTTGGAAATTCGGTATATTGGTTAATTGGTAGGTAAAATATGAGACCAGGGATGTCTCGGTTGCATCTGGAATGTAATTATAGGGCCGCAAGATGAGCCTGAGGTGGTACAAATGTTTGGGACTCATGTTAGGAGTCTCTTGTTATTAAGTGAATATGTTAAGTCACTTGGTGCATGGGTTAAATAATCTCAGAGGAATTGATTTGAACCTACTACGCAGCTCTCATTTGAGTCTAACCGTAGTAGGGATGAGTCTATTACTGGAAGGATTATCTAAGCCTTCTATCGAGTGAAAAGTTTTCGGCAACAAGAAATGGTCGTTCATTCTGTTTTCAGTGGAAACTACAAGATAATCAAGGGTTGGAAGTGTTATGATCAGTTGAAATTCGAAGTGGAGTTGAAGTGGTAGTAATTTAAAGTGGCCTGTCTGTCGGGGAGTGAGATAGCATTTTAGGATTTTGGACTTCGGTCAAAGTAGTAATGGTTATTCTTCAGGGCTGAACGCTAGTGGGGTAAGATCTGTTCGTCGAGAGCCCTGCTAAGGCTGGGTTCAGTTGCAGTTTTGGAATGTTGTTGTATGGTTGAGTTGTTTCCTTCGTCCGTATTTGAGTCGTGGAAGAAGTGTCCAAGTTGTCTGAAGTAGCTGGAAGATAGTAAGGAATGATTTCGAGGGCGAAATCTAATTTAAGTGGGGGAGTGTTGTAACACCTGTTTTTTCAGAATGAATCGAATTAGGGTTTCAAGGAGTCATATGTTCGATTTTAGAGGAAAAAAGATCCTTACGACATAAAGCATGGAGGCTCACGACGTGAGATGAGATGCATGAAGATTTTATCTAGGACTAAGCTCACGATGTGAGCAATAAGAGCTCACGACGTGAGGAGCGATGCAACCGAAGCCCATAATCTTTCAGGGTTTCCTTCGTATCTAAGCATCGCTAACCTCTATTTTGGGTTTCTTATCAACCCCAAACCCTCTTTCACCTCATAAAAAGCCGAATACCCATCCTTGCTTGATCTTTGGTGGTTTTAGAGCTTTTCTTGGATTGGAAGAAGGAGGAAAGAAGAAGAAAAAGGTGGTCTTGTGTTGTCGCTTGTAAGGAATCATCATCTTCATCACCTTACATTGTTTCTGGACCATTGTAAGTGAGAAAGTTCCCACCTTTATGGTTATATAAGGCTAGATCTATGTTTTGTCCCACTTTTATTCTTGATTGAACATCTTGAGTGAATATAAACCATAAAGTTGGCAACTTTATGAGTTATGAGGACCTTAAGGATGTCTTGGAATTCAGATCTAGAAAATGGTTGAGTTTTTGGAGCATTGCATGAAAGTTGGATGTATTTTCTTCAACTTTGGACCTAAATGAGATCTAGACATATATTGGACATATACGTCTTAAAAGCATCGACTTTCTAATGTATTAAGAAGTTATAAGACCCTCTGGAAAGTTGGAGTGCAAGGCTTAATGGATTAACAACTTAAAAGATGGACTTTTTGCTTGGGATTCTCACGACGTGAGGGATGAGTGACCCCGTTTCTGGTTATCTTCTTGGAGCTCACGGCGTGAGAAAAGGGTTCTCACGATGTGAGGGCAGCTCTGTTGACTTTTCTTGACTGAGTTGGCCAGGGTTAGTCGTGATGAGTTGGAATTGGACTGAGTGGGATCTCACGACGTTACCAAGGATTAAAAACGACGTGAGAATGGGCAAGTTGACTTTGGGCTATTGACTTTGTCGTTAACCGAGTTTTGGCCCTCGGCATTGCAAGGAAAGACCACAGGGGTAACCCATGACACTTGTATGTTTTGGTATGTGGTATCTTGGGGAAATCACTAATATTTGTGCTTACGTTTTATTGTTATGGTTTTAGGTACCTCCGGTACAAAAAGGAAGGGCCCAACATGACTGCACTGCATCGATCCATGTTTCCGCAACTCTATGATTTTGGGATTGTACTCTGATAACTGTTTTTATATTTAATATACTTTTGAATGATTGGTAATACTAAATGGTGCTTTATGGCTGAATTAAAAATGAAATTTTCACCTTACCATTTTTGGGATGTTACAGAAACGACATAAGGGTCATTCAAGAGGCGGAACAGATGATCGATAAACTACAACAAGAAAATGCAAAAAATGAACACCGGAGGAAGAGAAGATACATACAAAGATTTCGTGAGGAGGCTAATGAACGACTCATGGAAGATTACTCAGTGGATGACACCACATTTATAGGATATTATTTTCGTCGCCAGTTTAGTATGCATAAATCTCTGTTTTGAATATCATCGATGACAACACGGCAGCGTGTCCATTTTTTGAAGAACATCGAGATGCTAGAGGTACAGTTGGTTTTACTCCTATACAAAAATGCACCACTGCACTTCGTCAATTAGCGTGTCACTTGCCCTGATGCACTAGAGGAGAACATTAGGATGTCTGGATGTAGTGCATGAACTAGCCTTGACAAGTTTTGCAAGTATGTCATGAGATTATATGGTCCACGCTATCTGCGCAAACCTACTTGTAGTGACATCCAACAATTGTATGCATGTCACTCAAATGTGCACGACTTTCCTGGAATGTTAGGAAGCCTAGATTGCCTTCACTGGGCATGGGGTTGTTGTCTAAATGCCTATAAAAGGCAATACACCCGAGGCGATCATGGTTATCCAACCATTACACTTGAAGCGGTGGCCTCACAGGATATGTGGATATGACATGCATTCTTTGGCTCAGCTGGCTCCCTCAATGACATTATTGCTCTTAACATGTCTTCATTACTTGACGACATGTATAACGGGACTGCACCCGACTCATCCTTTCAAGTAGCTGGAACATCATATAGGAACGGGTATTATCTTGTGGATGGGATCTATCTGGAGCGTGCTTGTTTTGTGAAGTCATTGTCTTGTCCAAATGATCGCAAAAGGTTGAAGTTTAAGAGAGCTTAAGAGAAGGCGAGAAAGGATGTTGAACGGGCATTTGGAGCTTTGAAAAACATTGGCATATTCTTAAATATCTTGCGCCTTATATGGAGGAGAAGAAAATGAGTGACCTGATGTATACTTGTATCATATTGCATAATATGATTCTCGAAGACGAAGGAAATGAAATATGTGAGTATAACGAAAACGAAATCCTCCCACCGACACAAGCATTCGAGGTTGGAAGCGTGAAGTACATGTTGAGGCAGACAATAGTTCATGATGTTGAGACGCATCATGTTCTTCGTAGGGACTAGACAAAACATATTTGGAACGTCGACCACATCGATCTTAATACGGAACCGATCGACGATTTGGAAGGCCAATCGTGCGATGAAGATGTCCTTTGGGTCTATCTAGGTTTGGTAATTTTAGTTTCTATGTTTTTTATTTTAAATTCTAATTTTTTTAGTGTGTTTGTTGTGTTTTTGAATTTCTATGTTTTTATTTTAAGTTTACTGAATTTTTAGTTTTAAAAACAATGCTATGTTTGAAATATTTATTTTGTATATCAGAAAAAAAAAGGTAGCATGGCAAGTGTGGCAACCTGTACCTAGCAAATGGAAAGCATTGGTTAAAATGTTGCAAGTGTAACGTGACGTGTACGTGGACCGTGGCAAATATGGCACCACACCCACCAGCCTAATAGTTTAAGCTTGCTACTATCTATGGATCAACCATTTAGATAAACCATTTAACTTGTTTTCACCTGAACCATGAATCTCCATTATTGAGGTAGTATTCCAAAATATCATATAGTTGAACGTCGTTGATTTAATTACTTCTAAATAAGTCCATGGCTTTGTAGATTAAAATTTTAAAAATATGTATTAATTTTGTTTGCTTGTTAATCTATTATTATTTTAAACATCAATTCCCAATAATAGTATCCACTTTTAGAAATTTAAATAACAAAACTATTTTTTTTATTGTTCTTGAATATGTTCTTCGTGGTATTAGAAATAAAAAAAATAAAATAAAATAAAAATAATAAAAAATTGATTATTTTTAGAACTTTCGGTAATCTAAATGTTTTTTTTAACAAAGAATTAACATAATAGATATTTTACATTTTAAAAATCAATGCTTTTTCATCAAAATTGCTTTTAGTAAGATTGATATGTTGTCCTTTATCCTATTAGATCAATTTTTGTTTTGTTTTGAAACACCTCTCATTATAGTAGTTTTAAAATATCTTATAAATCATTTGATTCTAAATCAAAACCTTTTCAAAATTTAAAAAGTGTGAAAAATATAGCCTCGAAGTCTTAAACAAGTTATCTTGTTAAAGAGCACCAGGTTGTATCTTCATCTCCATGTTTAATAAAACACTCCTAAACCAGCCACGTGTCACTTTTAAGCACTATCTTATGCTACGTGTCCTTCCACCATCATTCTACTCTTTCAATTTCCCGCCCAATGATTTTCATCGTCCATCCGTATTCAATTCCTAAATATCAGCGTTTAGGTTATAATATTCAAAAATCAACCTAATTTAGCTGAACTCAATCTATAAAATCGGCAATCAATCTTCAAAAATCAGAAAGTAAGTAGCAAGAAATCAGTAACCTAATCTTTTCCAAATTTGAATCTGATACCCTACGCATTCTGTTGAATTCATATATACCTCCACACACACCTTATTATTGATTACAAATTCATCTGCAACGAAGGTAATCGACATCAATTTCTTGTGTTTTTCATTATATTCAAGAGCAGTTTCAGAGAAGGTACCAAAAATCGCATGTAATTTTGTTTTGGTAGAAGACATGTTGTATAACGAATTCTAGGTTGGTTCTTATAAGGTATGTTATTCCCCAAAATCTATTTCTATTTTGTTTTTTATCATTTAGAAAATGAAGACGATGATGTAAGTGAACATGAAACAACAGTGATAGGGTTTTGGAGTGGGACGCATACCATGTGTTTGATAAGAATCCCCAACCAAAGTGCATTTCAAATTGACAACTGCAAATTTGAAAGTCTTTTATGTATCTGCTAAAATTGTTATCCTTTCCCAACTATACCCTTCAGGTATATTATATTACTATTTTTCCTAACTATTTCAATTATATTTTACTCTAACTGTTTGATTAAGAGTTTAATTATTATCATTTTTTTCATTTCTGAGGATTCTCATTTCTAATAAATAAAGCACGAATGCTTTGTCTTCAGCATATTAACATTATTGTGCCTTTCATCAGCTTAATACCATAGTTTTTTAAATACATGAAGTTGAAAATAGCATGGTATGGGTTTATCACATATTTGGATGGTAAAACTGAATTTTTTTTTGACTGAATTATGTAAATAGTTTGCTCTGTTGCAAGTTAAAAGAATCGTGCATATAGAAACCTGGTTACTTTATTACGATTTCATTCTTTTTAAGCATGTTACCTAATTAAGAAACAAGCAAGTTCCAATAGTGATTGTTTTGTTAGCATTTTCTTTAACTGATTATCATGTTGTTCATTCGTTATAATAGTGTCTTTTGCAAGGAACTTGAGCAATTTAACATCTGTTGATTAGTAAATGCTATTTGTATATGCATTTCAGACCATCACTCTGCATAAGATGGTTATAGAATGGTGGTTATCTGTACTAACATTTGCTTAAATTTGCAGCCTCCATCTATTGAAACACAAATAGAGATTCAAGATTGGAATTACTAAAAACATCTCATCTACTAGCAACATCATTTGTAGCATTTCTACTCTTCTGTGAAAGAATGATAAAATAAAAATAGAAAAAAATAGTTGTTTGGTGGCTATTTGATAATCTTCAAGTATATTTGTAACTTCTATTCCAGATTCGAATCATATGGGTGATGATGTTGAAATAGATTTTGATTTTGAATCATATTTGTGACTTTTGTCCCTTGAAAAGTATATGTTTTAAATTAAACTTTACTATCTATAAGTGCTGAATTGATGCTTAATGTCTTAATGAATGATGACTAATGACACTCAAATGAAAAAAAATGAATTTAGTTTTATTAAATATTAGAACTTAATAAAAAACCTTACTGAGACCATGTAATATGAGTGATAAGTGCTAAAAGTAGGATATAAAAAAAAGCATTCATGAGACAAGGAAATAATACATAATTTTTGCATACAGGTTTCCCTTTTAAATTCTCATTGTTATCTGAATACTTGGTGGATACCATTGAGGTATATATATCGATCCCTTTTTGTTGAATATAATAATTTTCAAAAATTCATATAATTTAGTTTAATAAAATAATAATTTAGATTGATAGGAAGCCTCAACTTCATGGGGCATATCAGTGAACTTTATTAGCATCATCGTGCTACAAATTGTTGGAAATGCAGCTGAGCAAGCTGGAGCAACCATCATTGCTTTCAACAACAAATTGGTATTCTTTTTTCCTTTTTTCTATCTTTTGAAATTTAGGGTTTTCCCACAAGAGGTTCATGACTTAAATTTAAACCATGTAAATTAATCACCTTGATTTTGATTATTTATTGTGTTAATATTTCATAACTGTAGGATATAACTTTGGGTGTTGCCCTTAGTTCTGCAACTCAAATTTCTATTTTTGTGGTAAGTGTTCTTTCAAGAATTTTAAGAAATGATGTATATTTTTGGATTTAATTTATTTGAATTTTGGAAATATCATTTGATTTTAATTTTTTTTATATGAATTAGGTTCCAGTGAGTGTTATTGTTTGTGATTACATTGTAGAATTCATTCCTTCATCAAATACTATAAGATTGGATTTTTTATAGGCTTGTGAACGGGACCCTACTTGTGGTGATTTTCATGTGGGTGCATTTGTTTTTGTCGATAGTCAGCTGTAAATCGAGTGTATGTTTGACTCTCTTTAGTCTTTACTTCCATTTTGCAAGAAATAACAACCTACTTTCATTCATTTGTCTAATATAAAAAGAAATACATATAAAATTACATTTTAGATTGAATTTTGTCGAAGAAACATTGGTGTTTTTAGCATATGTTTAAAATACCTTCATTCATATTGTTGGATTAATGGTAGTGTAATAAGCTGTGTGTTGGAACATGAAATTAAAATTTAGTTGATGGATTGTTTTGGGGTTTATATCATGCATATGACATGTAATGATCCTGCAATAAAGTATTGATGCTATTTAATGTTATTGAGTAAAGTATTTTTTTTGAACGACCTATTGAGTAAAGTATTGATGTTTCTTTTTTACTTGTATATGGAAAGAAAGAGTATTTTGGTTCATATCTTTTTTATGGTTTGTTATATAATTTGTGCTGATGTGAATGAAAAGAAAAATGATTTCCTCGGTAAAAAATAATGTCCGCCATTATGCATTATTGTTTTTGGACAAGACCCTTTATATATTATAGACAATATCAACCTGAGAAATGGATCACCTTTGTGTTTTCATGCTTGCTGTATTTCTTTATCCGATTTGAAATTTACACTTTTATGAAATCTTGATTCTTTAGAAATTATATTGATGCTATCACTATGGGCTTGGTAAAGGTTGCCTTAAGCCAATCAACCACTTACTTATCTCAAAATCCATTTCTTTAACTATACTGAAATATATATTATACTTCATTTAAGGACTAATATTATTCTTATTATTTTAATTTCATTAAAACAAAAACCGATCATTAGTTAGTTTAAGAAGTATATATGTCGTGACCATGACTTAAAAGGTTAGATTGGAATTTTTGTAAAGTTATTTTTATAATCAATTTAACATTACATTATACAATATTATTAATTTTTTCATTAGCTAAACAAATAAAAATTATCTCATATATCTTGAAAAATAATTTTAATTATAAAAATTTAGTTTTACATAAATAATAAAACATAAATTTAATTATGACTTTTTACGATAAAAATTTAATTATTTTTATATCCGTGGTTCTCACGGGTTATAACCTAATCAATTAATAATCACAACATCGTTCAAATGATACCACACAAACCATAACTTTCAAAATATCTTTGCTATATTCTACTCAAGTTCTATAAGGTATTTGATGTGTGTAAAACTAGTCAAACTTGATTAATCTTAAAAGCTAAGCCTTTTATTTATATTTTTTCAAATATCAGACTTACAATAGTTACCACCAGGTTACGTGTACGTGATTAGTTAATAGTTTAGACTAGTAAGTAAGAGTGTCAAACTCACGGGGAACATGAATGTACTAATAGTAAAAGAGTTCAAATACTAAAACAAAACTAAAGGAAATTTATTAATATAACTAAATAACAATAAATACTATATAAACTAATAACAAACATGTTGAGCCAATAAATATTGAATCTGATGATGTGGCATCTCTGATAGAGAAAGATGATGTAAAAGCTTCTTTATAGAAGGGGTTGAGAAAGAAATAGAGAATGTGTTGAGAAAGAAATAGAGAAGGTGATTGGGAATGTGATTAAGAAGCTCATGTATTAAAGTCCATGTCGAAGACCTAACTTCTCTATAGAAGGTCATAGATTTTCTCTATATCGAAGGGAAATACCTTCGATATATCTATGTATTTCAGTGTGCATTTTCAAGTTGTACTTTGATAGCTTAGTCACACTGTACATTTTGAGTCTGTTGAGGGCACTACTATAAATAGTGTTGTAGTCTTAAGTGTTAGATATATATATATATATATATATATATATATATATATATATATATATAGAGAGAGAGAGAGTTCTTACATTGCTTATTTTGTACACTTAAGATTACCTTCTCGACATCAATTGAGCTAAACAGAATTATTTACATCTTGCACTCTTTCTATTACCGTTCAATTCATGTTGATTGTTCTTAATTCCGCAGTGTCATTTCCATGTGATGCTACATGTGGTATCAGAGCTAAATCTTCGAGGTTTAAGCAACTATTTCAAGAACAACGATCCAAAATGATAATCAGATCTCGTGAATCTTACATCGTTCTTCAGTGTTGTAAGTATTCTGTTTTTGGAAGGAATTCTTGTTCTAAAAATCGAATTCAATTCTTTGTTTCATTCAGATTCAATTTTCTCTCTGTAGAACATTGTTCAGATCTTATTTCTTATTCGGAAATTCATTCAGATATGTTATTGATTCGTGTTTTAAAAGCGATTTTGTTAAAGATACTCATATTTTGTTCATAGATTCGTTCTACATCTCTTAAAATTTGTTTCAGATCTACTTTCTCTCTCTATAATTCGTTTCAAATCTATTTTCTCTCTCTTAAAATGTCCAGGATCTTGTGATCTTTTTGTTTTCTGATCTGAAATGGAAGAAGCAATTAATGAGAAATGGTTTGTGCTAGATGGAGGTTATCCTTATAGCTACACCTTTGAAGAAATTCTTTATAACTTGACTATTGGATCCATTAAAGAATATTCACTCATTTCTTCCTGTGAAAAGGATAAGCATGGAGAATTAATTGGTTATCCTATTGATCACGAAAATCATAAAGTTTTGTTTGATCGATTGATTGCTACTTAATAAGAGAGACAAAGGAATAAGAAATAAGGAGAAGTTATTAAAGGAATTCATGTTGATAATTGTACATATGGTTTCAATGTGCTTGGAATTCATGTTGGTGTTCATGAAGTTCATAATGATGTTCAAGAAGATATTCTTGGTGTTCTTTCTTTTCATAATGAAGATCATGATGTTCTTCATGTTCCAGAAAAGGAGATAACTCTAAATTCTCGTGTTGAGGGGGATTTAAGTTTTTTGGTAAACTCTTGTGATTCATAAGATTTACACTCCGAATTTGGTATGTCAACTAAATAATTCCAAAGCAAATCTCCTAAAGTTGTGAAAGTATTTTGTTATGTTAGAACTCGAACTTAATATTGTTCATGTTCTTCTGATTCATTTGAAGGAATGGTTCCTTACAGAAAACCCATAATTCAAGATGTTCAAATGTATCAAACTCCAAAGGATATGATATAAAGGTGCAATGTCGAAGTTGTGAAGAAATTTGCTGATTCTCTTAGCTTCAAATCATCAAAGTCGAAAAAATCGAAAAAGAAGAAGAAGAAGAGAAAGAGTAAAATCCAGAAAATTTGGGTGCCTAAGCAAAAATCATATAACGTACAAAAATTTATAACCAAAAATTTCATTTTATATCAGATAAACAACCAACCAATTTTTGTTCATAGAATACCAAATTGAAAATCAGAGTATATCATCCATATCCAAAATACATCAAAGTCAATAATGTTGAAGCCATGGTGTGTGCAATACGATCATCCCGAGCTCTTCCCCTTTGAACCGGAAGTACTTGAAACATAAACCGAAAACCGTAAGCACAAAGGTTAGTGAGTTTCCCCAAAATACCACATACCATACATACAACGGGCCCCTCTCGATATTCTTTGCCCCCCCCCCCCCCCCGGTATCCTTTGGGCCTTGCCCGACATCCATCGAACCTCGCCCGGCATAGAGTCCTGCCCAGTATTCATAACATGCATACATATAAGCAAGAGTCACACAAACAACCAGCATACAATGACACCAAGTGTCCTACGGTACAGTGAGAAGACGCACCTCAATCCGCTGGTAAACAAATAACACTTGGGCTGCTGAACCGGAAAATCCCTACACTAAATCACAAATAATAAAACCCTAATTAACAATTAGGCCATAAACCATAACCAATAGTCTAAATCCTTAATCCCGACTCTTTGGGTAAAAGACCAATTTACCCTTCCCTTACTAGGCCTAACTAATCACGGCCCAAAACCCATAATGGCCCAAGGCCTAGAAATGACCCAAATATATAAAGACCTAAGGCCCAACAATAGACTAAACTCATAAAGACTTATGGCCTAACAATGGCCCAAACTAGTTCAAGGCCTAAAAGCCCAGCCGATGAGTACGCCATGCGTACCACCAGATTATGCCCAACTTACAAGTCCAAACAGCGAGGAAGAAAACGGGACTCAAACCCAATACAGGCAATGTACTCAATCACGAATAATCATCTTATGGGACCAAAGAGCATAAGATTTTACTCACATACAAGATCTACACTACAGAGTCATAAATTTCAGAGTTGTATACCTTTTGAGGCTTGCAAATATGTCGAAGATTCTGGATCTTCAAGCTTCAACTCAACCAATGCTTCACCACCAAGCTTCTTCTTCTTCAAGGTACTCAAAAAGACCACAAGATCACAACAAAGACTCAAGAACACTCAAATAGAGGCTAGGGTTTCATGAGGATCTTTTTAGGGTAAGGAGGCTGCTGAGAGGGCCGCCTCAAGGTCCATAATGTTGCTTAAATAGGGGCCAAACCCTAAAATCAGGGTTTGTTGTTTGAACGAGTACACCCAACGTACGCTAAAGTACGCCCAACATACTAAGGGATCCCCGTGTCCGACTTAAAGAGAGTACGTCATGTGTACTCCAAGTTATGCCTAACGTAACAAGGACCAAAATGCAAACTTTTATAATTTTAAGACCAAACTGAAAGATACCTGATAATCGAGTGTTAGAAATCGTATAATGCTGCTATGGTGTCAAATTTCAAAGCCAAAGATGTCGAAGGTTCTCAAATTTGACATAATGATGAAGTTAGATATTGGAGAAGTGAGAAAAACTATCATGGTGTTGGAAAGAGTGTCCAAGGTCATTAACTATTGGTAATATTTCAAATAAAATATAGGGTCCTTTGGGTTTTCCTCAAGACCCAAATTGAGTAGAATCAGTGTTGCGGAAATTGGCCTTGGCGGCCGATTAATCGGCGATTAATCATTTGGCGGCCTTAAACTGATTACGATTAGGGTGTTTGGTGGAAATTGGTCAAAATCGGTCAAAGTCGGGCTTGGCGGTCCTTGGCTGCAATTGGCGGTCTCTGGCTGCCCTTGGCGGTCTTGGCGGTCATAGGTGGGAATTTTTTAAAAATTTCAAAAAATTTTAATTTTCAAATATTACACCAAAATTTTAAATTTTCAAATTTTTAAGCTTTCAAATCTAAAAATATTAAACTAAAACTTTCAAAATTTTAAATTTTTGAAATTTTAAATTTTCAAATACTTAGTTTTTTAGGGAATATTAATTTTTGAAATAATTTTATTAATAATTAAGGGTCCCCGATTAATCTCCGATAAATCCCCGCCTAGTCCGATTAATCGCTTATCGTCAGTCGACCGCCGAGCTACCGCCGAACGATTTTTACAACCTTGAGTAGAATAAATAAAGGAGCAATTGGTTTATTAATTATTATGGTTAATAATTAATTAGAAACTAATTGGAAATAAAAGTTGGGAATTAATTAACAGTTTAATTAATTAAAGGGTTGAATATTCATTAATCGATAATTGGTTAATCAGGAATGTTCCAGAACCCTTATGGAATTTGGTTTGGATGAAAATCACTCCATCCCACATAGGAAAATGAGTGAATTTTGTGTTTGGACTCTCATCCCACATGGGAAGGAGTACAAAACCTAGGAAGACATCCAAGGCTATAAATAGGGCCTTAAGGATTTCATTTTTCCTTGCACCTTAGCTTGAAGTTTCGCCAACCCTTCTTCCTGTCCCTCTTAGGGATGATTTCTAACCCTCTTAATATTTACGAAATTTACCCTTCTCCTAGTTATTTTATTCCACTCTTTGGGGTTATTAGGTGTGGTACCATTAGATGTATTCTGGTTTGTGTCCTCTCATCCAAGAAACTTCACGGAGGATCAAGATCTCAAGCATGGAGATCAAGGGCTACATGAGAGGTATGTTCTTCTTCTTTGTATTTTTGTTTTCTATGGTAGATGTAATTAGCTTGAAATCATAGATCCATAGGGTGCATGTACACTTAGGTACGTCGTAGTTTTGATTTTTCTGCTACCTAGTTTAGAGTGTATTTTATGCGTAGAAAACCCATCAGTGGTATCATAACCATTGGTTCAGGATTATATTCACCCTAAATCCATATTTTCTACAAATGCTTGTTCGAAATTGAATGAAAGAATAAAAAATTGGAAAATTCATAACTAAAAAAAACCCTTTGTCACAGCTCATGACGTGAGGGGTTTATGCTCACGACGTGTGTAGCCCGGATTAAGGTTTCCCTATTTTTTTCATTTTTTAAATTTGAAGGTTTGTTAAGTATGGATAAATACCAAATTTAAAATGTTGTACATCTGGAAAATTTGAATATTTATTTATTATTTAAATAGTGAATTTTAATATTTATTATTATTTATAATAGAGATTAATAAATTTGAATATTAATCCCTCATGAATTATTAATTGTTACATTCCGTCCTCGCAGTTAATTAGAAATAAAAATAGACAACTAATTTTGAGAGTTTTAAATTTACCCCTTGTATTTATACATATAATTGTATCTATTATATGTATGAGAAAGTTACAACATGTGTCCGCACATGTTTAAATATTGACATTATCAATCTTACCATGACTAGGCTCACCCATCCTGATGTAGGGGTTTGAGGAGGTCTCTATGATTCCTAATGAGGTCGGTTTTTTATATGCTTCACGCTTACCACCCTATTGCATTTTGAGAATGGAGTTACGGAAAGGATTTGATAGTGATAATGGTCAATCTAAAAGTACTCTAAATACAAGTATAAAACAAAATCCCATTTTATTAAAAGAACGTGAGTCTTATATTATCCATGAAAATTGCACATTCTCTTTATATTCTGTTGGTGGAGCTTGTGTGGTTAATCAACACATCAATCTAGAGTATCGTTGAGAATGATGTGGAACTCACAAATCTCAAGAGAAACTTGAGTCGGGGACCATGCAATTTTGCATGGTTAATTCACAATCTATTTAATATGAATCTTATGTTATCCATATAACATGCACATTCTCATTATAACTTGTTCATAAAGCTCGTGTGCTTAACCGGCACGTCAATTTGAGAGTATAGGTAGAGAATGATGTGGAACTCGCGAATCTCAAGTGTAACTTGAGTAGGTGACCATGCGATTTTGTGTGGTAGATTCACCATCTGTTCAGTGATCCGTGACGATGCCTGTTGAGAGAAAAACTTGAGACACTTGAAAAAACGTTAGAACAAGTATAGTTACGGAATAGTTTATCTCAAAGGATCTAAAAGCCCAACAATAATAAAGAGTTAATGAGTTAGATAGTTAGAGTGTTAGTTGCGGAAATGTAAGGAATATAAATGACAGCAAGTGATATATCAGGTATACACATAAGTTGATTCATAACATGGAATGCATTCAGACCAAGTTAGTAAGTGAGATCGAACTTAGTGATTAAGTCACGAATGACTTGCTCCGAAGAGTAATAATATTCAGTAATGTTCTAGTGAACTTTGAGAGTAAGGAGAGATTTTTAGGTGCGTTATCAGATAGAGATGAGAGATATATTAGATAACATAGAAGTTGCGATAGATTGTAGAAGATGTGAAAGATTGTTATTGAATCAGAAAGATTGAGTCCTTTATATAGACTCAGGAGTAACATGGATCAAATCTCTAAGAGTAGCCATGCAAGGCATACTGGACAATAGAGAGTATCACAATAAAAGTAAAGTAATCTAGTAAGTAAGAGTGATTGCGGTTGATGATGACTTCGGGTGCGGTTGTTGAAGGAGATCTGACTGCGGATTCTCGAGGGCTACGGTAGCTGAAGTTCAAGAGGGTCACTTTTATGATTCAACAATTTCCCCCTAAGTGACCTCTTTAACTTTACTTCAGTTATCAAGTTTTAGGAACTTGATCAGAATCCACCAAAACTTTCTGATATTCTCCAACCATGTGATCCTTCTTAAAATTGCAAACTTGACTTCGGCAGTCGTGTTCTTTGATCTTTCAACTGCGGTTCGACAAATTTCAAGTTGCTTCCTTGTGAGGCGATTCATGGCAGTCATAGGAATGAAGTATTTGATTTTATCGACCTTCCTTTTGAAAATGACTCCGAGCTCAGGGAAGTTTGTTGCACCTAGGGATCTTTCTTGATAACCTTCGGTAGCCATCGGTGCAGGATCGAGTGGTGGTAGATCGAACTTTTTAGCAATTGTGGGGTAGATGTCTGCATCGATTTTTGCAAAGTCACAGACGGTTTCCCACAGAAAAGTGCTCGCCCTTTCAAGTGCTATCTTCATCTTCGGGTACTTCTCGCTTTTGTTTTTGAACACCTTTGCTATCAGGAAGATTTCTTCTGGATTCATACATGGGAAGTCAGCTTGGGTGCGGACATAGTCCTGATTCCTTCTTGTAAGCGTGTATTGAATGAAGTCAGCTTTCATGAATTTTCGGGGATTAAAGTTCTTGACTGCGGATGGTCTATCATTAGACCAGATTTTCTCTATGGAAGAAGCATGTTTGGCGTAGAAACGGTTAAGTCTTTCGAATTCCATAGGCAGTCTTTTGTGATCGGGTAGGCTACGGTCAAACTGCTCAAATACAATGAAGTATTTAGCATTTGGGGAGATTGGAACATCCCAGTAGCCATCATAAGGGGGTTCAACATAGGTAAGGTAGGGTTTGTAGTCATCATCCAGCAGTCTTCTGTGGGGATTGATCAAGGAATTGATTAAGGATTCATCCATAGTAATGTCGAATCCGTTCTCTCTCCAGATGAGTTCAACAAACTTGCTTGCTTTCCAATCTGCTTTCTTCTGTTGTGTAGTGGGAGAGTCGTCGGAGTGTTCGGATGACATATTGGATGCAAGATTCTTGAAGTGGGGAGGACTCTCCGGTCGCTCAGAAGAACTTTCTTGAACGATTTTGTGTTGCGGTGGAGATTGATGAGGTGGTGTTTGATGCGGTGGTGGTTGCGATGAGGGAATTTTTTCAGTTATGATGGGGGGATTTGATGATGAGAGACGTTATTTGAGTGATGGTCTTCATCACTTCCCCCTCTTGAGGAATGCAACACCGGAGCATCCTCAAGCCATTGTTTGAGACCATCAACTTTGGCACATACCTCCTGGAATTGAGCTTTAAGAACGTCAGCCAGTTGCTGATTGTTTGGGATGGCAGTGTTGAAGAGTAATCGATGAATCTCCTTTGTCAGTTGAAGAATCTCCGGGCCATGAAAATTTGACGATAAGGATCGTTGAAGTCTGTTGATTGTGGATTGAAGGACTGAGATGGTGAACTCATCATTAGTGTAAGTCTCTGCTATCAGCTTTTGGGATTGAGTAGATTGGTCCGCAATGGCTGCTTGGAGGTCTGCCTTGATTGCGGATACCTCAGAGATGAGGCGCTCCGCAACAGCCATGAATTACTTGTAATCAGCTTGGCGACTTGTATCCATGGATCGGATTCCCATTTCAACTTTCAGGGAAATACGCTCAGCAGCCAATCTTTCACGGGTTTCCAATCTTTCAATTCTTTCAATTAAGGACTACGGTCCGGGAGTGTCTTCAGGTTGCGGTTGAGTGGGTTTGACCGCAACGAGGATCTGGTCTACTTTGGCTTGTAGACTCAGAAACTCTTTTCTGGACACAGCCATCTTCTTTTTCTTCTTCTTCTCTTTGGGCTTAGAGGTTGAGTGATCAGAGCCACTAGATTCTTCTTCTTCATCAAACATCATTAAGTGATCATCAGAAGGGTTAGGTTGGTTTACCTCATTGAGATCGACATTGTCGAAACCGAAGGTAGGAGCAGAGCTAACTTCGATTGCGGTTCCCTCTTCTTGAGAATCGCTCACAATTGGAGTTAGAGTTGGGGGAAGCTTAGATGTACCTTCACCACCATGAGTGGATTGAGCCTTGCGAATCGTCTCAGCCATTTCGGTCATCCACTCTTGTACTTTGAGAATGGTGGCTACGGTATTAGCATTGTTGATTGCGTCCGCCCAATATTTGGCTACGGATTGGATCTCCTGTTGTTTTTGTTGAATTTGTTTGATTTGCTGATCCTTCCTTGCTTGAAATTCCCTACGGAAAGCGGCATATTTCTTGACATCGGAGTCAGATACCGAAGTGTAGTGTAACCATGAGTCATTCGACTCATCACCGTCAAATCCTTGGAAACGCACCGAGGTGTCCCTCAGGTCCACGGATCCTTGCACATTAGTGCTCACCGTGCCTAAACCACCTGTAACAGATGTAAGCAGAGTAGAATTTCCTGAGCTTCATCGGTCTCCTTGACCAGTGGTCAAGTCTGGACTCGGCTCAGTTCTGGCAAAGGCAGAAGAATCGCCTTGCGGTTGGGAAGGTGTTTGTAGTGTTTGGGTGACAGACAAAAGTATGGAGTTCAACTCCTCAGGGGAAAAGAAGTGTAGATGGGAAGCCCTGGAGACCTTAGGGCGAGAACCAGTTCCATCCCATTGGGAGTGAGTTGGGGGTGAGTATCCATGTTGAGATGAAACAGACTCACTTTCCGAGTCTGAGTGGAATTCGATTGTGATATTGAATGGGTCTGTGGCCACCCCAAGGACAATCGGAGCCTTTTGAGAGGCTTCAATCTCAGTCCGGTCACACATTTGGTCTGTGGGATTGGTTTTTCTTTTCTTAAGGATAGAGATGGGTTGTGCATCCTTATTAGAATTACTCACAGAGGGAGACTGAGGTTGATGTTCAGATGATTCGTCATCTGAGGGCACAGTTTGTATGATCTTTCTTTTCTTTGAGGGTTCAGCTTGTTTGGGATTATCTTTCTTCTTTGGAGTTCTTTGTTTCTTGGAGACGTTGCGGGGGCCTTGATGGACTGGGGCTAACTTCTTTCTTCTTTGTGACAGATTGGAAAGAGTGGTGGAGGATGGTACTGCGGTACTACCAGGAGTGGTGAGTGCAGTTGTAGCTTGTAGAGGCGGGGTTGAAAGGTATGGGCTAATACCTCCCATAGCCTCGATATGGTCTGTGACTTCAGGGGTTTCAAGACCAAGGGTAGATAGAATATGGACTGGTAGTCGTCGGATGGGTCCAAAAATAGATTGATCAGTAGAGGGATTGTACCTTTTCAGATCTTTAGTGATGAAGAGATTGGTGTCGTTGCCCATGCTAAGTCCTGCATCCGCATGAAGATCAGAGATGCATAGTGACCAGAACCTAGCAAAAGTGATTTCGATAGGGCTTTCTCTTGACTCTCTTTGGGAATGTACTGCAGGAAATCATCCCATAGTATCTGACCGTAGTTAACGTCGTGGCCAGTGAAAATACTTCATACCAGCTCCAAAAGTTTGAGACCCATATTATCAGTGCCTCCGGTTCGGCCTGATAGACTGCGGATGACAAAATAACAAACGAATTGCCATACCGCAGGCAGCTGATTCTTCTTGAACTCGCCTATTCCTTTGATTTTCTTCTGGTAACCCATTTGGTATAGAGCAGAGAGAATGTCCGCCATGCTTGGAGTAAAAACCTTGGTGGAAGGATGAACAAGTAGATTGATGGCATTGAGGAATTTTTCTTTGTTCAGAATGACCAAAGAATCATTCACCAAATTGAGGTGCACTTCTTGAAGATTTTCGAGGGGTCTATATGCAGAAAAGGCGCATTTGAATAGAGTTGAGAGGGGAACCACATCTGTGAATGAATCGAAGGGGCCAAACAGGGGGTGATTGTTCAGAAACTTGATTATTAGCTTGATCGGAGCATTGTAGGAGGAATGCTCTTCAAACACAGCCCTAAAATTGCTTGAAGCAATCGTAGGAATTTGGTTTCTTGTTGCAGAATCAGAGCCAGTTGGGTTTGCAGAGGCAGAGGCTTTGGAGAGTTTCTTCGAAATGCCGGATTTCACCATTTTTGAGAGTTTGAGGAAGGTTGCAGAAACAGAGTGCAAGAATGATGGAGAGGTTCGATATTCAGAAAGCGTAAACCTTTCTTGGGGAAGAAGATGGGGTTTTATAGTGGGGGTTTTGGAACGGTAAATGATTTTTACCCTAGGTGAAATAAGATAAGGTAAAAACGTTTGGGTGTTTTTCTTCGATTGGGAGATGAAATCTCAGCCATAGATTAATAAGAGGTTTTAATCTATTTTTCGAGATTTACCAAAAAGGGTTGGCATTTAATGAAGTGTCAGTCAAAAAATGTCACGTCTGAAGAACGTGTGGTGAGGGTGGGTTTAATCCGTTGTGTAAAGGGGAAGGTGTAACGGATTGGACGTGTTGGGGGTATTGGAAGGGACAGCTTAAAAATATTTGTTTATGGAAAAACGTTCTTTTTGTCATCATACCTAAGATAGGTCTGACACAAGGTTTATTCAAAAAGGGAAATGGGACAGTTACATAAAGAATGTTTTTTTTAATGATTTTCTTATTTAATGAAGGATCATTAAATAGCACACCATGAATCAAGAATTAATGAAACAGTTTAGAAAACAATCAATGTGGTTGCGAATTGAGATTTCATTGCGGATGGATCATTTGTCATTACAGATGATTGGATGACTACAGTAGAAGAACTGAGGAGAACGCTTGAACAAAAATTAGTAACAACAAACAATAAGGACCATTGAGAGATAAATATGATATATGGTTGTGGTACATAGATTGCGGTACACAGGATATACCAAAACCATCTATCATAAGTAACTTCAGTTAGGACCGCAATCAGAGACCAAGGATGGTCTGCGGTACCTATCAACTCAAGAAGAATATGGGTCCGGATTCATCATTCCTAACATTTGTAAGAAACTGTTGAGTTTTGTAGAGTCAAGTGCCTTTGTGAACACATCAGCAATCTCTTCATGAGTATGGAAAAAAAATTAGTTCAATGTTACCTTTCATGATGTGGTCTTTGATGAAGTGATATCGTAGTTCAATATGCTTTGTCTTGCAGTGCTGAATTGGATTGTGAGAAATTGCTATAGCACTTTCAGAGTCACAGTAAATTGGTATCCGCAACATTCTATATCCGTAGTCCATGAGTTGTGTTTTCATCCATAAGACTTGCGAACAGCAGTTGGCTGCGGCCACATATTCAGCTTCTGCGGTAGACAATGATACACAACTTTGTTTCCTTGATGACCAACTGACGAGTCTTCCACCCAGAAATTGACATCCACCGGAGGTGCTTTTTCGATCTAGTCTGCATCCGGCATGATCCGCATCAGTGAATGCCTGTAGGCTGAAATCATTCCCTGTGGGGTACCATAAGCCAAGAGTCTTGCTACCCTTTAAGTATCTTAAAATCTGCTTGGCTGCGGTCATGTGTGACATTTTTGGGTCAGCCTGGTACCTTGCACATACACCTGTTGCAAAAACAATGTCTGGTCGGCTTGCGGTGAGGTACATCAATGAGCAATGATACGTCTATAAGTCTTGTGATCCACTGATTCGCCAGAGGGATCAGCAGATATCTTATATCCAAAGGCCATAGGAACCTTAGCCGAAGAACAGTTGTCCATTGAGTATTTCTTTAGCAGTTTAGTGGTGTATTTCTCCTGATGAATGAATATTCCTTGCGGTACTTGTTTCACTTGAAAACCTAGAAAGAAGTTAATCTCTCTATTCATGCTCATTTGGAACTTGTTGGTCATGAGCTTAGCGAATTCGTCCACCTTTTTTTGATCAGTTGATCCGAAGATGATATCATCCACATATATTTGTACAAGCATAAGGTGATCACCATTTGCTTTTCTAAATAAAGTGGGATCAATCATTCCTCTTTTGTATCCGGACGAGACAAGAAATTCAGAAAGAATCTCGTACCATGCTCTTGGGGCTTGCTTTAGACCGTAGACTGCTTTTTCAAGCTTGTAGCAGTGGTCTGGAAATTCAATACTTTCAAAGCCCGGAGGTTGCTGAAGATAAACCTCCTCTTTTAATTCACCATTGAGAAATGCACTTTTCACATCTATTTGATGAAGCTTGATATTCTTGTGAGCTGCGTATGCTAAGAAGATTCAGATGGCTTCCATTCGTGCTACCGGAGCATACGTTTCATCATAGTCAATACCTTTAAGTTGACTATATCCCTTGGCAACTAGCCTTGCCTTGTTTCTGACGACTGCACCGGATTCATCCAAATTATTCTTGTACACCCATCTAGTACCAATAATGGTGTGACCTTTAGGCTTCGGAACGAGCTGCCATACTTTGTTTCTTTTGAATTCTTCTAGCTCTTCTTGCATTGCGGATATCCAGTCTGGTTCTAGTAATGCTTCTTTGATCGCTCGGGGCTCAACCGAGGACATAAATGTTGCGTAGTGGTAGAGGGAACATCTTCAATATCTGAAGACGGGGTTCAACCGAGGACATAAATGTTGCGTAGTGGTAGAGGGAACATCTTCAATATCTGAAGACGTGGTAGAGGGAACATCCTTGGAAGATCGAGTCTGGATACCTGCGGTTGGAGACGGGGTTGCAGATAATCAGCAGCTGCGGTAGAGGGAACATCTTCAATATCTGAAGACTCTACGGTTGGAGACGGCAGTTCCCCCTGGACTTGAGAACATCCTGTTGAGTTGTCTTGAACTGGAAAGGTAGATTCAGAGTTTGCTTGGGCAGATGGATAAGGTTCCCCTGGATTGCTTTCGGGAGTTCCTCTTGAACCTGAGAAGGTTCCCCCTGGATTGCGGATGGGAGTGTGATAATCCTCGAGTCTGTTCTTGTGTCAATGTTCTCTATTATTTCATCATCTGACTCCGAAGAAACGTTTGATGGTTGAAAGTCTCTGCGGATAGGGATTGGAGCTGCATCTTCTAGTACTGGAACCTCGATGGTTGTTGTATGGTCCGGAGTTGAGTTTTCCCCCTCAACCGGCAAGGTGGAAGTATTTAGTGATACCTCATCGGACGGTGTAGGACCAGATACGTCATCATGCTGTTGTTGAGCTTCCTAGGACACAAGAACTTCGGATAACTAGGCTATTTCTACAAGGTCGAAGAGATCGTCATAGTTTACTTCAACTAGGTTGAGTGGACCCGAAGAGGCAGAAATATCACTTTCTAGGATTGCTGTGGTTTCGGTTGATGGAGCAGTGTTGCGGATGTGATAGTCATCGAATTTCACATCGAAGCTTTCAATTATCAACCTTGTTCGTCTAATGAGAACCCTATAAGCAACTTTGTTAGTGGAGTAGCCAAGGAAGATTCCTTCATCAGACTTTGGTGCGAATTTGTTGAGGTGATCTCTGTTGTTGATTACGAAACATCTACACCCGAATATATGAAAGAATCGAACATTTCGCTTGCGGTTGTTGAGGCCCTCACACAGTGTTTTGCTGAGACGTTTGCACACAATGCTTCGGTTCTGTACAAAACAAGTTGTGGCCACTGCTTTGGCCCAGAAGTAGAGAGGAAGGTGTGCGAAGTTGAGCATAGATCTCGCAGCTTCTACTAGAATGCGGTTCCTACGCTCTACTACCCCATTTTGTTGCGGTGTGTAAGGAGCTGAGAAGTTGTGAGTGATGCCCTTTGAAACCAAGAAACTATATAGAAGATGATTAGTAAACTCGGTTCCATTATCATTTCGGATACGTCGTACTGGTAACTTGATCTGAAGTTCAATTTCCTTGATGAAATTGATCATGATCTGCGGAGTTTCTGATTTGAGTCTTAAGTAGACCCAGGTGAACCGTGTGAAGTCATCAACTATAACCAGTATGTATTTCTTGTGATGAAGACTGGTTACGGTAGATGGACCGCAGAGATCAATGTGTAAGAGTTCCAATGGTTCAGAAATTGAGGAGTGAATCACCATGGGGTGACTTGCTTTGGATTGCTTTCCACATTCACATGCACGACATAGAGTATCATTGCTGAACTTGAGGATTGGAAGACCTCTGACTAGTTCTCCAGTGACCAAATTGTTGATGTATCTGAAGTTGAGATGAGTTAGCTTGCGGTGCCATAGCCAGCTAACTTCGGATACTTCTTTGGATAGAAAGCATAACTGCGGTTTTCCTATGATCAGAGAGACGTCCAGAGGATACATAGTACCTTCGGATCTGGATTTGATCAGACATGTGCTTCTATCTCTTGTCATTACATAGCAAAATTGGTCATCAAATTCAACACGATGACCTGCCTTACATAGTTGACCAACACTGATGAGATTGTGTTTAAGGCCTTCTACATAAGCAACCTTTTGAATAGAAAAATTTTTCGTAGTAAGAACACCATAACCTCGGATTATCCCATTCGCATTGTTGCCGAATGTGACATTTCCACCGTTGCAAACTGGCCTGAAATCCCGAAGGTATTCTAACCTTCCGGTCATGTGCAAGGAGCAGGCACTGTCGATTAACCATTCTTCTTCTTGTTCCTCCTTGCACAAAGCCTGAGAATTACACGGTTAGTTTAGGCATCCAAACTAGTTTGGAGCCTGGGACAATTGATGAATTTCTGATTGATGCATGCACCGAGGTTGCAGGGACAGGTTTCGTGTCAACTTTTAAGCCTAGTCCTGGGTGTTTGTGAGATTTTGGAGTGTTGTGTTTTTTAGAAAAGTTACGAGGTTTCTGAAAAGAGCCAGATTTGACATGAGATGAACCATTTTGACACCTATATTGACATTGACATGCTGAAATTTTGTCTTTTGTTCTGACACTTGGTTTGGTCAGCGGTCTAAAGGATGAAGTAGACTTGTGACCGGTCCGAGGTTGGTAATGTCTGACATTGGTGTTGTTGGATTTTGAAAAAGTTTGTTTCGAAAAAGGTTTAGCATGTGTAGATTCTTTGGACCTTTTTATTGGATTCGGTAAAATTCCCTTCCACTTGTTAAAATTTTGATGTGATTTTAAAAGTGTTGGAGTGGGTAAAATACCCTTCCATTTCGGATCATCAGAGGAATAGATTTGAAAACCATTGCTTCGAAAAGATCTTACACTTTTTTGGGTTGTGTCAGATGAGTTAGGAATGACTGTTGAAACTGTACATTCCTTTTTGCATGTTTTCTTGATGAGAGAGTTTTTTGAAAAATAGTGAGAGAAAACAAACTTTTCTGGACTCTTAGATTTTGGAAATCTGATATGTCTTTTGTTTTTTGAAAAGTTTAGTCGATTTGTGCCTTGGGATCGAATTACCTCTTTGAAAGCTTTTTTTTTGCTAAAGTTTTTGGAGAACCGCAGTCATTAGTGTTAAGATGCTGTTTCCTGGAAGCCTTTGAAATTTTTTGAAAACGAGGACTTGATTCATCCGAACTTGAAGATTCAGGGTTTTGAGAGCATTGACCCACTTCAAAGTTTTCTATGGGTAATTCATGATGAATTGGCTGAAGAGTCACAAAGCCTTTTATTGATGACTGCGGTAAGGATGATTTGACTACCGCAGAGTAAGTCTGAGTTGGGACTACAATGGGACTTTTGTGGGACTTCTGTGGCTCATGACTATAGTGAGAGACACTGCGGTCTGAGGGCAGAGATGGGAAGTCCTGTGAGACTTCGGGACCCTCTATGACAATTTCTTCATCAACAACTGATGAGGTCTGAGAATTTCGATATATTGTGCCACAGATAGGGATTTGATCACATGTGTGACCCGAAACCTCAGGCACGATTTCCTCTATGACACATTTATTACTTAGATTATGAAGTCTACCGAAGTGTGTTCTGATATCTTCGGGAAAGGTCTTGTCATTGAATGGAAAATGAAATTCTCGGTCAGGAGGGATATACAGTCGATCTTTGTTGAACCGGGGTGAAGAGTCCTTTGCGGTAGGATATCCATTGGACCAACCCCAATTGTATGTATTTTCCACAGTTCCATTATTCACCAAATTTTCAATAGCTTCACTTTCATTGAACAACTTTTCTATTAAAAGATTTAAGCGTACAATCTCACTCTAAGCTAAATCTCTCTGATTCAAAGCTATCTCTAGTTGTGTTTCACTTAACATTCTTGCATCTTTTTCTAATTCTAAGTCCTTTTCTAACATAGCCATTTTGAGTCTTTTGGTGTCCAGTCGTCCTCTTACATGAAACATCTCTTGGGACGCTATGTTCTTCTCATCTAAGGCTTTGTTATAGTCTGTAAGGACGGCAGCACATGTGTCATTAAGATTGTCTATGAAAGGTTGACAGTCATGCATGCTATAGTTTAGAGTTTGAATCATGAGTTTTACCTGTTCGACGATGCTTAGAGTTCCATCCTTTGCCATGTAGCAGTAGTTCTTTTCCAGCTTTGTAGACCCATCATCATTCGTAGTTGCCAGCATGCAGATTTTGCCTTTTCTTTTGACATTGCTGATGGCTTCTTCTTCATCTCCGGATGACCAAACTTGATGGTCTCTTTTGACATGGGCTACGTATGCCCTAGCCTTTTCTTTTTCTTCCAATTCTTGAGCTATTCTAAGGTAGAAAGCTCTGTCTTTCACTATATTTGCCTTGCAATCTCTTGCAAAATGATTCTCTTTGTTGCACTTGTGACAAATCACAACATCAGTTTTGTCTTCTGAGGGAGTACCGGAGTCAGAGGTTTGAATGGACTACGGTGCCTACTTTGGTTGAGTATTTTGAGATTGCGGTGGTGGATGAGAACTTTTGGGATAACGTGAATGGTTGTTCTGCGGGTTGAACTTACGGTTGAATGGAGGTTTGTTGAACTGTTGATTTTTATGAAATGAAGGTGGTAGCCTGTTGAACTGTTGACTAACAAGAGCAATAGCTTTCTGAAATTCTGCTTCATCATCATACTCTGAGTCAGCTTCGTATGACTGCGGTGTAGTGTCATACGAGGGAGAGTATGATTGATTATGTGGAGCTTGTGCTATAAGAGCAAGTGGTCCTCTGAAGTCAGCACAGTCTTTGAGTACGGTTGATTCTTGTGCTTGCAGTTCCCCGTAGAGCTTGTAGAGGGACAAAGAATGAATCTTTCTATCCCCTTGGACTATCATCTTAGCAGTAGTCCAATGTCTTCCCAAACCGTTGAGAAACTGAAGGTTTGTTTCATGGTTGCTGCGGATGGTGCCAGCATTGGATAAGTTAGTGACTATCAGATTGAACCTTTTAAAGGAGTCTTATAAACTTTCGCCAGTATGAGCTTTGAAGTTATTGAACTCATTGAGTGCAGTTGTAAGCTTCTTGTCTTGAGCTTGTTCTGAACCTTCATACAAATTTTTGAGAACTTCCCAGATCTCTTTTGCTGATTTGCAGTTTATGATAATGTCGAAGTTGTCAGGAGCAACTCCACAAGAGATTTCATAAAAAGCAACATCATCATTTTCCATTTTATCAAGATCATCCTTGGTGGGACGGTTCATGACTGGTTGTCCTCCTCCTAGTCTGGCGGTGGCGCCATCGGTTTGAACTGGTGTAAGAACAGGGACATGTGGTCCTTCTTCTACGGATCGCCATACATCTCTACCAAGTCTTCTTAAGTACCTTTCCATTCTCTGAGACCAGTGATGATATTCATTTGCAACCAGTATTGGGGCTCGATTCGAACCACCAACACTGTTGGAAACATTCAAAGACAGTGCTTGTGCCATTTTTCCTTTTTTGATTTTTTTTTTTGAGAAATGAGCTTTAGTGGTATAGAAGGCCCTTTGAAAATCAGAGTTTCGTTTTCAAAAAGCAACCACTATGGCTCTAATACCAATTGTTGAGAGAAAAACTTGAGACGCTTGAACAAATGTTAGAACAAGTATAGTTGCGGAATAGTTTATCTCAAAGGATCTAAAAGCCCAACAATAATAAAGAGTTAATGAGTTAGATAGTTAAAGTGTTAGTTGCGGAAATGTAAGGAATATAAATGACAGCAAGTGATATATCAGGTATACACATAAGTTGATTCATAACATGGAATGCATTCGGACCAAGTTAGTAAGTGAGATCAAACTTAGTGATTAAGTCACGAATGACTTGCTCCGAAGAGTAATAATATTCAGCAATGTTCTAGTGAACTTTGAGAGTAAGGAGAGACTTTTAGGTGCATAATCAGATAGAGATGAGAGAAATATTAGATAGCATAGAAGTTGCGATAGATTGTAGAAGATGTGAAAGATTGTTATTGAATCAGAAAGATTGAGTCCTTTATATAGACTCAGGAGTAACATGGATCAAATCTCTAAGAGTAACTATGCAAGGCATACTGGACAATAGAGAGTATCACAATAAAAGTAAAGTAATCTAGTAAGTAAGAGTGACTGCGGTTGATGATGACTTCGGGTGCGGTTGTTGAAGGAGATTTGACTGCGGATTCTCGAGGGTTGCGGTAGCTGAAGTTCAAGAAGGTCACTTTTATGATTCAACAATGCCATCATTGAATTTGACATGAACATAATTCGAGATTAACATGTCATTGATAGTTAATGAATATCAAAGATGTAGGAATTTCATACTAATCGAAATTTGCAAATGGATTTGCCTACCTAAATAACTATATGGTGTTTTTACGGCATCCCTTTACACATCATGGAGCCAAATATGGATCCTAGCCTCCTTAAATAATTTTGTTAGGGTTATTATTTTCTAAGGATAAGTAAAACAAACTATAATGGAAATTGATATTGAATGATGTCTATAACCTTATCCACTAAAATCTACTGTTATAAAACCTTTGAAAGGATTAGCTATGACGATGATTAATCTTATCAAATTTGAAGTTTGGGAATAGTTCTCTTAAACGAAAGGAAAGATCATGCCTTTGATAAAGCTCTTCGTAGATTACTACAAACATTGCATTCTAAAATATTAGAAAGAGCAGTTATCAAGTGTACATTGTAAACTGACATATTGAAGTAAAATGGAATTTCCTTGAGTTAGGAGTTGACTAGGGTTAGTCGACTAGCTGTCATGTCCATATAATCAGTTCACTCTGAATTTGATATGAACAACTTGGAATGTCCATTAAGGAGTTGGGTAGCATGTTGAGGTTTCCTTTTGGAAATAACATGGCCAATCATAGAAACTCAAACTTCAAAACACTCCAATATTTTACTATCATGAACAGAAGGGTCAAGAAGAAGAATGCCAATCACCCATGGGTTAAAAGCGATTAGTGTTGGTATACCTAATCTAGTCCCAAATGCCAAGGACAAAGGAAGGTTATTCTGAGACATGTTCTGATAGCAATTCATTTTCATAACAAGAAAGGACTAAGAACGTATACAAGCCCTATATATATATATATATATATATATATATATATATATATATATATATATATATATATATATATATATATATATATATATATAAAGAGAGAGAGAGAGAGACAGAGAGAGAGAGACAGAGACAGAGAGACAGAAAGAAAGTGATTTGATTATGGAGTACGAGTTCACGCTACTATCCATAGGATCAAAAGACAACTATTTCTCCTATGTTTGGTATTCAATCAGATATATCAATTTATGATACCATTAGAAAATTACTTTTAAACCTTGAGTATTTTACTGAGGATTAAGTACTGACATTTGCAAGAAACTGCAGTGACTAAAATGAAGTAAGAAGACTTAAACATGGAGAAGATAATTTGATCGTGAATACCGAGCCCTTGCTACTATTCATAGGATCAAAAGACAACTCTTTTCCCAAATGTTTAGTCTATGGTCTTATAATTGAAATTGTTTATACTATGATTCATGAGATAGTTTTGACTTATTTAAATGTGGAGCATTCTAACATGTTAGAAGAAATTGAATTCTATGAAGCTAGTATAGTAGCAATATTTCAAAATTGATTCGAATATTTAAGGTGTATTATTGTGGTACAAATATTTGTTGAAATTAGTTTACCTAATGGGTCGTTCAGATTGACCACGATACGTACTAGATCTGATGACTCGTATGCTCTTAGCATAAGTAGTTGGATTAGATAAATTTGGAAAAAATCAACGAATCAATATCAAGAATGTTCTTAAGTGTCCTAGGAGGATAGAGGAAATGATCTTGACAGTATGGAAGAGATCATTGTAAAAGGTACATTGATGCTAAGTTTCATACTAATAAACACGATTTCGTTCGCAGTTAGAATTTGTGCTTTTACTGAATGGTGATGTATTAACATGGAAGAGTACCAAGTAATATAACATATTGAATTTCATAAACTTAGAGTATATTCCGGTTGGTTAAATTGTAAAAAAAAAAAAAAAAAAAAAAAAAAAAAAAAAAAAAACGTGACTATAAGAAGTTCATTAGTGACATCTTTGTTGAAATTAAATCATTGATGGTCCTTATGAAGGTTCTTGTGACTATAAGGGTGAACTTACCTCGAGTATGGATCCCAAGTCACACAAGATTACAAGACACATACTAAATAAGTACCAACACATTTGATAGTGAGTCAAATTTAAAGACATCATAGTCAATAATCATATCGAAAGATAATCTTGTTGATCCATTCCATAAGCCAGTGTCACTGACAAGTCTAACAGACAGACAAATTCGAGAGGCATTAGATTTGCAAATGAATTGGCTTAAGCACTTTTAGTTTAGTTTGTTACAAACTTGAGAATTTAAGGGGTATAAGTGTTAATTTGGTTATGGCGATTATTAAGTGGAGATCTTAATATATGATGGAGATCAGCATTTCATTTAGCCTATTACTGTGTTCTCATTTTGCATGTTTAGAACCCACTTCCTGACTATTAATTTACTCAAACGTCCACAGTCAGTCATACTTTGGGAAGTAAGTAGTGACTCAAGACTGTCATGAGTATTTGTGGATTGTCCATAGTGATTGGACATAACATAGAGATTGTGTTAACACTCATGAGTACTTAATAGGGATTTAAAGATTGGACCAACCTATGCTTAGAGATTACTTCATGGATACAGTCACGATTAATTCTAAGACGATAATATCTTATATTCTTCAAGCATAGATACATGTGGGGTTTTTTCTATGATTCTTTTATGCATTGGTCTACTCCAATGCTATCCGTAACTGGTAGTTATAAAGGGTATGTCCATGCGTGACATGATGAAGTAGACAAAAACTATGTAGTCGAAGTTTATTTGTTCCTTCTGCCTTAACATGAGAAGTGATATCTATGGGACACTCGATGATTTGGTGCTAACATCTAAAGTGCTTGTTCAAGACCTGACTGGAATTGATGTGTTCAATTTAGTAGTCAGATGCAGTCATCACAAATCTATATCAGGAAACACAATCTTGAACTCTGAGAGTGACTCTTAACCATGTCTCAAGTTCATACAGATATCATAGAACGAAAGGATAGTTGATCACTTATCTAAGGGTTGGATCTTGATTAGATTAAGAGTTCGGTAGTTGCATTGGATGGCTAACTCTCTGTTGATTATTGGAGAAGTATTGGTAGTTGATGAATTGTCCAAGTGGGAGACTGTTGGAAAGAGTGTCGAAGGTCATTAACTATTGGTAATATTTCTAATAATAAAGGGTCCTTTTGGGTTGCCATCAAGACCCAAATTGAGTAGAATAAATAAAGGATAAATTGGTTTATTAATTATTATGGTTAATAATTAATTATAAACTAATTGGAAATAAAATTTGGGAATTAATTAACAGTTTAATTTATTAAAGGGTTGAATATTCATTAATTGATAGTTGGTTAATGTTCTAGAACCCTTATGGAATTAGGTTTGAATTAAAATCACTCCATCCCACATGGGTAAGGAGTGAATTTTGTGTTTGGACTCCCATCCCACATGGGAAGGAGTACAAAACCTAGGAAGGAATCTAAGGCTATAAATAGGGCCTTAGGCATTTCATTCTTCCTTGCACCTTGGCTTGAAGTTTCATAGACCCTTCTTCCTCTCTCTGTTAGGGATGATTTCTAACCAACTTAGGGTTTATGAAATCAACCATTCTCCTAGTTATTTTATTTCACTCTTTGGTGTCATTAGGTGTGATACCATTAGAGGGATTCTGGTTTGGGTCCTCTCATCCAACCAACTTCATGGAGGATCAAGATCTCAAGCATGGAGATCAAGGGCTACATAAGAGGTATGTTCTTCTTTTTTATATTTTTGTTTTCTAGGGTAGATGTAATTAGCATGAAACCATAGATCCATAGGGTTCATGTATAATTAGGTATATCGTAGTTTCGATTTTTCCGCTACCTAGTTTATAATGAATTTGATGCGTAGAAACCCCAACACATGGTTGGTACATAGTGATGTTTGATCATTTTTATGTGCCTACCAAAGAGCCTAGAAGATCTTTCAATTCTCATAAGTATGAAAATGGTGATTCTATACTTAATTCGTGTTTTTCTGAAGGGAAATGAATTTTCAAGGCATTTTCTCAAATTCTCAATCTCAAGTGGGTTCTTAAAAATTCATGTTAATTGGTGAAGTTTATTTGAGGGGGAGCTTACAAAAAAGTCTTGTTGATGTTAAAGCTTTGTTTAAGGGGGAGCTAATGCAAGTATAGTTCATTGATTTAGTTCATTGAATGATTATGGTTCATAATCAAAACGTTCGCAGCTGGTTACAAAGAATTGGAGATAGAAGAAGATTAACCTAAAAGTCAAAAATCAATATGTGCTTAAAATACTTGAACCAAATTGGTATTCGAAATCATGAAATCAATATTTTTTTATCGAAGGGTGAATATTGAAATTAAATGGGCATGTGCTTTACGCAAAATTCGAATAGGATTGTTGATTTAATACAATATGTCCAGCATAGCAGAAAATGAAGAATTAGCAACACTCCTACTCTAGAGTGCTCTACAATGTTAGAACGTGAATAGCGCATGGGGAACTAAAAAGCTATTACCATATTTAATATGTTGTTGTTTATTTTTCACATAAAAAAAAGACAAAAATCGATACTTTGTTGTGTTCATTTTCCTCCAACGACATCAGAAAACGTGACCAGTGATGTGTATACATTTGTTCGCAGCATGCTCCTCTTATCATAAATGGTCACAAAAATATGTATGTGACAATTTTTATGTTGAATAGTCTAAAAAGTCATTGATGTCGACTGATGGTTGTCAAGAGGAAACATCAAGTAACTTTTCTGAAAAGATGGTTTTCTCTGCAGAAAAGTGTAATGTTAACCTGTCACTTGTGTTCGGCAATCAACAAAAAATCCAACAGTGACGTGCCTATAGTTTATTGGTTTTCTAATGGTTGACTTTTGATTGGTTGTGTTGTAGAAATCGAGTGGACAACGAAGCTCTTCAAATATCTGTGACAGGTCACATTTGTTTTCTTGGGATATCAAATGAGTTTTTAGGAAGATTGAACATTTGTAAACACGATTTAGGGTTTCGTGTCATCTGAAAATGGTGTCAAATGTCAAACCCCTTAGATGGAGTTTTGGGAACAGAACAAGTTGGGTATTTTCCTCAAGCTTCGTTATGGATGGTGTGTAAGTTGAAGGCGTCCCATTCACAAAGTGTTTTCGATGTTTTTTTAAGCCTTGTTTTGGATGGGCTTTGCAAATCGAAAAATTTTCAAAGTCTTTAACATCAGAGTGAAAATCAGGCCTATGAGGAAGGTTGGGAAGGTGTGGCTAGGAAGGCATAAAAACCTTTGATTTTTATATTGAAGTTTAACCTTTACCTATTACCTTCGTTTTTTATAGCGAAACTTTCTCAAAGAACATTTCCTCCATCTTATTTTTGTTTCTTATCTTTTCTTTTGGTTTGATTCTAAAGAAAATCGAAAAACACAAAAATATTTTTGTATTTGTTCTTTGTTCTTTGTTCTTTGAAGCCTTAGAAAACCCGAGAAAACACAAAAAGATTTTTGTTTTGTTTGCCTTTTTGTTTGAAGCCTCAGAAAAACTCAAAAAATCAAAAAGATTGTGTTTTACTTTGTTTTTAGAGGTTTAGAGTGTCAAACTTTGCTCAAAGTTTTTGTGTAACGAATTTTCCTTCAAGATATCACTTGCGAAGTTTGCTTCAAGATCTTACTTGCGAATTTTTCTTCAAGATCTCACTTGCAAAGTTTTCTTCAAGATCTCACTTGCGAAGTTTGCTTCAGGATCTCACTTGAAAAGTTTGCTTCAAAGTTCTTACTAGCGAAGTCTGCTTAAAGATCTTTCTTGGGAAGCTTGCTCAAACATCTTACTTGCGAAGTTTGCTTGTGATGTTTGAGTGTCGAAGCTTTAAATACCTAAGTGTCGAAGCTCTGAAGTTTTGAGTGTCGAAGTGTTGTAGCTCTAAGAAAAATTTTCGACATTGATAGGGAAGTCGAAGCTTTCAGATATGATAAATTTTGTTGCCATTGATAGAGAAGGTTACTATTCATCCTTCGTCATTGATAGCGAAGTCAAAATTTTCAGCTTTGAGAAAAAAAAATTCTGATATTGATAGAGAAGGTACTTTTCATGTTGATAACGAAGTCAAAGCTTTCAGATCTGAGAAAAATTTACGGCATTGATAGAGAAGTTTTCCTCTAACTCATTCAGGGGTTATTATTCCCATTCAAAGCTTTGCAACCCTTCGTTTTTGACATTCAAAGCTTTGCAACCCTTCTGATAGAGAAGTCTGATGTAAAAGCTTCTCTATAGGTGTTGAGAAGGCAATAGAGAAAGTGTTGAGAAGGCAATAGAGAATGTGATTGAGAAGTCCATGTAGAAGACCCAACTTCTCTATAGAAGGTCATACATGTTCTGTATATCGAAGGTAAGGACCTTCGATATAACTATGTATTTCAATGTGCATTTTCAAGTTGTACTTTGATAACTTTAACACTATATATTTTGAGTCTGTTGAGGGCACTACTATAAATAGTGTTGTAGTCTTAAGTGTTAGAAAAAGAGATTCCTTACATTGCTTATTTTGTACACTTAATATTAACTTCCAGACACCAAGTGAGCTAAATAGAATTATTTACATCTTGTGTTCTTTCTATTACGTTTTATTCATGTTGATTGTTCTTAATTCTACAATGTCATTTCCATGGGATCCTACAAAATAGATAAGTTGCTTTTAATAATGATAATTAATACACTTTTGTTTAGACTTTCGAGTCCCTTAATGATTATGGTTGATTTATAAGACGTGTAATGGATATTATCAATCATTCACCGATTTCTAAAATAATTAACTCATTGTCAATATCCTTAATCATATAATTCTAAGTTATCTAGCAGCAAGGATAACTTTCCTAAATCTATTCTAATAATTCATATTATGCAAGATTCAATTGGTATGATCGGTCCCATGCATTAGCGGTTAACCTCTCAAATTGACTAAATCAATAGTTCAGTTACAAACATTAAATCAATATTTGTATGTCTAACCTAGGGATGCCTCCTCCATTCACTACTGATTCACTTCATTAGTCGGGTTCTAGTGACTACTATTAACAAACACTATACTACATGAAACATAACCTCAACTCAATCACTAAATTATGCAAATCAGTTACATAGACATTACAATATCAATATTACCACTTATGGATCTTTAATTAAGGAAACATAATATACTGAATAATTTCTAATATCAGTTTAATGAATTAACACTTAATCAAATAAGTTCATCTACATCTGAACAAAGATATTGTGAACTTAGGTCATAAACAAAATAAAAAAACAAAAGAATTGAATGGGATGTTAAAGATAATGCAAGTCGATATGATTAATTCTTCTTCAGCCTCCCATTCTACTCTGAATCCTCTTTATTCTTTTGTCTTTTTTCACCACCTATGGTTTCGGTCAAACTTAGGGCTCTATTTATAACCTTTCCAGACCGAATTAAATCATGATATTATTCGGAGATCGTAGTCTAAATCTATCATATATATTTAGAATCTTCTAATTTCTTTCCTTGATATCTTCTAGTTATTTTCCTTGTTCAATACCTTATGAAAATGTTCTCTAATTGGCCCTCTTTAAGCTTTTATTTCACTAACATACCATTTTTAGCTGCAAAACATAAATATACATCAAATAAGTACCTTTTTTCATAATTAAATTATAAAAATGTCCAGAAAAGTATATGAAATGTCCTTTAAAATACGTATAATTTATGATATATCAAAATACCTCACACTTGGCTTTTTCTTGTCTCCAAGCAAATCATTAATCGCTTAAGTAATTTCTTTAAATAATAATAACAATCATTAGATTATGAACGTATAGATGTATGTTATATTCAGTGAGCAAGAATATAATGTGAACTTTTCAATACCCCAAACATACATTCACGTCGTAAAAAACAAACTTTTAAATAGGACACCAATTATTTCTACAAAACCGTATTACTATACTCTTTATCTATTTCATCACCACGAGGACATCTCGCCAAGTTTCCAATTTATTTATTTGATACTATCCATTGAATGATATTTCCATGATGCTACGACTTTCCACTTTCCTTGATACATAATTTTTTATGATGTGCCTTGACTTCACATAGTACGAATTTGATACATTTAGTTTGTAACTTTCTACGGAATATATATATATATATATATATATATATATATATATATATATATATATATATATATATATATATATATATATATATATATATATATATATATATATATATATATATATATATATATAGACACACACATTTAGTTTGTAACTTTCTATGGAATATATATATATATATATATATATATATATATATATATATATATATATATATATTACAGTTGGTTAAATTGCAAAGAAGAAAACGTGAATATAAGAAATTCATTAGTGACATCTTTGTTGAAATTCAATCATTGATGGTCCTCTTGGAGGATCTTGTGACTTTAAGGGTGAATTTACCTCGCGTATTGTGACAACCCGTTATTTTCGATATTGTAAAAGTCAACCGAAGTCAAACTTGGGTCAACTAAAGTCAAACATGTTAAATAAAGTCAAAATGTCAAATAAAGTCAAACTTATTGTTTTGATTTACTTATTAAGGTTAGATTGATAATCTATGTGTGTTAAAAAAAACCTTTTATTAGAAGTGTTGCTTAAATTAGAAGTGTAGTGCTTAAACCGAGAAGTCTCGCATGGGCTGTAAACCTTCGGATCGCAAACCCTCGGTTCGCAGCCGGGAACTCGCTTCGGATCCCAAACAGGCGAGCCCGAACTGCCGTTTTCGTCCGTAAACCTCCTGACCCCAATCTTCGGTCTTATCCTATCGGTGCGAAACCAATGCATGTGTCCCATAAACAATTTCGGCCCTATACGTATGGGGAGACCGGAAATACTTCCTCACTTCTACTCTTCTAACCGAAAACACAAAGTTTTCTCTCAAACACATCAACCGAAAACCCTTTATTCTCTCTCAACTATCATCCGAAATCGACTCATATCTCCTTCGCATCTTGCTTACAACACCAAGTGTTCTTCATTTCATCAAGAACCTCAACCGAAAACCCTTGAATCTCTTTGGTTTCACCAAGAACACGAAGATCTTCATTGGGCTGAAAACCCAAGGGGCTGGCCGAAAGCTCAAAGAAGCCTTCCTAAATCACTTCTAACACACTTATTTGTAAGTGAAACTTACAAATTAGTCCATTTCCTTAGCATACTTGCGGTTATATTCACTAATAATATAAATATATACTACGTGAAATGCTTTTAGGACTCCTTTTTGTCTCGGGATCTCACTTATGGAAAAACTTCCTATATTGAACCTTCAAACGAATCACTCACTAAGGCGAGTTCATACTCCTATAATTTACCTTTTTCAATGGTTTTAGGGGGGGGGGGGGGAATACAAGTAAAACACAATAGAATTGTGTTAAATTTTACATGTAAAAACAAACAAACAAAGAATGTATTATGCTTACATATATTGTTAAAAATCATTTTCAAACTCTTTTAAACTATTTTAGATTTCTGTTTATTATCAAAATCATATTCGTTGGTATATTTATGTATAATCATGCTTTAACGGACTTAGGACTATTGCTAAATACATTCACTCATGTTTCTTGTTTGGTGGTGGGCTTAGGGTAGGATCACTAGTCCGACTGTCGGTTAACTCAAAATTATACATGCTAAATATATACATGAATATTAAATCTCATTTTCAAAAACATACTTACTCAATTGCAGATGATGGGCAAATGAGTCTTTTCTATAAATCATTTACAGTTCAAACAAACATACTAGTAAACTATAATATGTATAGTTTAGAGATCAGTTCATACTATATTCTAGAACAGAGGAACAATACATGAATCCATACATACATACTATTCATTACAAAGTACACTACTCATTTACAAGAACAAGAAATATACACATACTATACGTAAACAAGTTAACTAGAATTTGATATACTACTTCATGGTACTTAGCAATATTCTTGCTATGTCATGTTTTATAACCAGAGTCTCGTGGAGGGAGAGCGTGAGTTTGTGTATGGATATATACGGAACCGACAATCCCACACCTCTTAACTATTTCAAGTACAAACATACATTTATACTATTTCAAGAGAACAAAACATACAAACAGTTGGGTCTTGGGTATAAGACTACTTTTCATTTGAAGCAGAAAATATAGGATTTTCTCGGAAGTATACTAACATTTTCATGAAACAAATGCAAAAATTTGACACTAAATACTTATGAACTCACCAACTTAAATGGTGATACTCTCTTTCAAAATAACTTGTATTCTCAGGGAACCAGTAGACAGGTACACTACCACAAGTTTTGAGAAGACGGAGCATGTTCAAGACTCATCTTTTATTTTGATATTACATTTTTGGTGTCATACAACTATACAAAGAACACACATGTATTAACTATATTATTAATGCAATGGATGTTGTTGCTTGTTATACAATTGTGCATTGTTATGATACTGTACATGACGTCCTCCGCCCCCAAATGTTTCCGCCATCACGGTTTGGGGGTGTGACAGATTGGTATCAGAGCATTGTTTATAGTGAACTAAGTATATTAACCCATAAAAGATATACAATTATAAATACAATGGGGTTAAAACACTCTAACCAAGAGTTATACTTTTTAAATATAACGAATATTTTACTAAAGTATACATACATGCATACATACCAGAACAGTTTCATACTAGAACAGAACAAAAGTATTGTGATTGTTGAACAGCACAAGTAGGCTTGGGGATATATAATCAGATTTAGGATTGATATAGCCTGATCAACTATATCTATCCGAGAAGTGATTAGCATATGCCTAGGAATGGTTGTAGTGTTGCAACAAGTCTAAAAATTTACCAACTCTTACTACAATGAAACACTAGAACATAACATAAACTTAAAATACTATAGGAGTATTTTGTGATACTATAATTAACTTATGTGAAAACTAAAAAGATCTTTACTAGTATATCTATAGTTACTAACTGGATACACTAAGGTTATATGTGACTAAAATGCTATAGACTTAGAATCTGTGATCTTTGCTTTACTTCTTGTTCCTTGTTTGGTTGTGGCCTTAGAGTTGGATCACTTATTCGAAGGTCTATTCTATCTTGGTTATATATAGTTGGTATGCACTAAGTAAGTATAGAAGTAACTGGTAAGGATCACCCTATAAATATCTTTAGGAATACATCTATTATATGTCTCTTACACCCCTTTTCTCGCTTAGATAACATGGCTGGATTTCATCTGTCGGGTGACCCGTACTTTCCCAATCAAGGGAACGGTGGCTGGCTGGAAGCCGAACCAGAAGAAGATAACCCTGTGGTCCCGATAGAAGAAGACCTCGAGGAGAGTTCTGAGGAAGAGAACGAGGAGGAAGTTCAAGAAGACTCTGACTCAGAACCCGAGGTCTATAATCCACATCAAGTTGCCCAAAATCCTAACCCTCGACAGGATTTTCAAGGCCCGACGCCTCTGTGGGCAGTGAACTTGGGAAGGTGGAGCCACGAACAGGGACAACCACCTCCTTTTAATGGAGACCGAAGCTTCTACAACCTGAACGACGGAGGGTCAGCTGACAGAGTCCTCCCTATCTTGGTTCTGTTGGGTTTTGTATACTACAACATCCTTTGGTGCACACACAACCCTAAAAGCTTTGGATCTATGTTTTCTCTAATTATACATGCAATATTTTTTCCAAAGCTTTAAGCCTACAGCTAGCATAAAAATGATATAAACAACATGAAATACTAGTTAGGATGACATACCTCTTATGTAGCTTGAAACCTTGTTGTATTTGGCCTTAAGAGCTAAGCACCAAAAGTATGAATGCCTCAAATGGCTCACAACTCACCTAGGACAAAGGTGGCTCTTGAGAGAGAATCCTCATGCACCAAAAAACCTCATAAACTCCAAGAATATGTGTGTAGGTGTTTTTTTAGCTAAGGAGTACATATTTATATGTTGGATTCCAAAAGTCATGGGTATAACCAAAATCCATACCCATGGTTTTTATGATCCATGGTTCATGTGGCCCAACTCTTTATGTGTCCATACATAAACTTGGTCCAACATGGATCATCAGCCCAACACATATAAATATAACTAATTACCATAATTAGTCCCCATAGATTTAATTAGTCTCTTTTGATCACTAAATTAATTCCAACTTAATTTTTGATCAATACTAATTAAAACATATGATTTCATATTAATATATTAGAACTTATAATATATTAATAAATCATATATAACCTTCTCTCAAGAGTCCATCCTAACAAATTGTCTTGGTGTTATGCAACCCAAATGGATCATGCTACTCTCGGGTCGAGTACATACCAATAATAGTTATGGGCTTAGACATCTAATCCAACAGTCTCCCACTTGGAGAAGTCTAAAACTATTATTGGAAGTACGACTCAAAAACCCGACTAACAATCGTAGCTCTTAAAAGTCGTTGTCGAACTCTGACCTAGTCAATGACGTGTCCATTAGATAAGGGATCATATATTCCTCCATTCTAGATACCATATGGACTGAGACATGGATTATAATCATACTCTATGTCCATCTGTTGTTTTCCAATTTCCGATTTATGACGACCGGCTAATTGAACAAATCAAATCTGTCCAGGCCCGACCGAGCACTTATGTTTGTCATCACTAAATCATCGAGGGGCCCACAGATATCGCGTTTATCCACATGGGGTAAAAGGAACGGATATCTTCGACCCAAATGCTCTCTTGTACTCACTCATCAAATTACACACAACGATATGTTTTATAACATCCAAGTTACTGGTGCGTTTACATATGTCAATGTGCAACCGACTCGCAACTACAACTCACACGTCTCCGTTGGAGAATATAAGATATTATCGTCTCATGATCACTCCTGATAAAATCCATGAAGTGATTCAAATGAGTGTGGGTTTAATCCAATACTTGAATCTTATTCCAGGAGCACTCATGAATATTACAGCTATGTCTAAAACATCTAGACATACTACAGACCCATTCTTGATAGTCTTGCCTCAATACCTACTTCCAAAGAATGATCGACTGTGGACGGTTTGAATAACCTAGTTATTCGGGAAGTCAAAACATGCAAACTGAAACACAAGAATAATATTAATCCTATATGGCCCAAACACTTTTGAGTCATATTGATTACTCATTATTCATTGTATAATGTCTCGATTACTCAACTTAATACTTGAATTAAAACAATAGTTGTCCCATGCTACAAGCATGCACACTGTGTTTACCTACGGTCCTTTCCTTGTAGAATAGATCAATTGAAAACATTTCAGTGATGCTCGTTTCACAATTCCAAATCCTTATGATAAATGTAAGAATCCAAGATTCTTTGCCATTGACTGAAATATGTTAGATTCTAAACTTATATGCAATGATCCTCTTGTAATGACTATGCACAAAAGTCACAAAGACTCAGCAACAAACATTACAAAGTATTCCAATGGAGAGAAATTCCATGGAAACGAATTCTCAAATTCAAAGTACATTCCTTTGAACATCCTTCTTGCATTAAGTTTTCTAATCTTACACAGATTTAAAGAATAACTTCCACCTATGGAAACATTTCCATATTCCCATTTTGACTTTCACTTCTGAACAAGAGTTGCCTCTTTTTAGAATATGTCAATATGGTCCTTCCAAAATTTACACCATACTTCCAACTGTCCATGAGCAACCAATCTTTGGTAAACCTCAGATTGTCCTCGACAATTGCTTAATCATTTTAGTCGTATACAATTCTGGTCCTTTTTCCCTCTTAATGCCCTAGGCATTTGGAAAATTCAGAACGCATATAAATATTATAGCATATGCAATTGATCCTATACCCGAAGCATATGGGATACGATTAATAATGTCTCACATAAAGACATGATCCTAGACCAGTCTTTTGCTATAATTTTTTTTATTTGCCATGTTCTCACAATTCAGACTTTGAAGAGGGATGTCGTAATCATAATCGAATTTTGAGAACGCAATTAACATTTTCATATATAGAATTTCCTTATGTTGAACCATTCCAACATAACATTCATATATATACTTGACTAAATTTGATTAAAATCTCAATCTAAGGTTTTAGAATTGGAATGAAGTATAATTTCCTATCCCTTAATTATAGCAAAACAGCTTTTCAAACCCTGCAATTTTGCAAATTGAAACTTTTGTTTTCTATAATTAACATTGCTAACTTGCAACACTTAACAAAATAATCACGCTCCCACTAACATGATAACTATATCCTTATTAGCATAACACTTATGCTCCCACTAGCTTTGACGTGTATCCAAAATCATAAACTTTTCCTCAGATAGCTCACATGTGTGTCTAAACAATTATGAAGAGGGATGTCGTAATCATAATGTTTAGACCTTTTGCCTCTTCTTACAATTCGAATTATGAAGAGGGATGCCTTAATCATAATCGAATTTGAGAATGAAAATATCACAACAGCTGTCTTCTTAAAATCTACTTAGTGAAAGCGTTTCCTCACCATCATTTTCACGAATCGAAGAGAAACCTTATGACATCTAGATTTTATGGTGTATGTGTTCCTATCCATGTGAATTTGTCAAAAACATAACCACGAGAGGAGGTTAGTGACAAATCCAAACTCATATGGACTGAACTTGTTCAATCTTAACTTCTTGCCACCTGGAAGCACAAGGGCCTACCATTGTTTCCAAGTAGTTATGCAAACAACTGAGAACTCATAGAACTCACATGCATAGTCAACTTTAACTAGAATGGGCACAGAAACAAGAATATGTCAACACGATAGGTTATAAACCTCAAGTCGTGTGCTAATGACAAACAATAGGTTTTTATTCTTGATTAGTTCTTGAAACTTTTCAAGACCTTTAAGACTCCCACTGACTTCTTGACATATAAGATTCTCTTGTCAAGAACCATTCCTTCACAAAGCAAATATTCAAGAGTTAGTGTGGATTCTTATCAAGACAAACACTTCACACAATTGGCCTTAGTTGGTCTTTATTTTATCCAAAACATCACAACTCACCAATTTCAAATGTACAAGAGTAGAAAACATCTTACTCTACATTTGATAAGTGTTTTAAACCTTTCTTAATATTATGTCACTCGAGTTACAATCTTGGAGTATGCCTCTAAGACTTGTTTTGGAACGAAGTATGACTCATCTTCTTGATTTAACCATTTCAACAATTCACGATTCCTCTTCTTAGCCAAACAATTGCACTAAGATGTCCTTAGAGGACCAATTGTGATATGGTTATTCATAATCATTAAGATGATCATAAAACATGATACTGAAGTACTCTCCCATCTTTTCAGACTGGAGAAACTTTTATCTTTTTGCATAATTTGATTCTTCTCATTCGTCCTGCCACACATTGAAACTTTTCCAATGTTTCAGAATTATACTTAAACTTGTAAGCACAACCATATTTACTAAACTTTAGTAAATCATGACGAATAGCCTTATCGTTCTTTGTGGTGGACCTGATTAGTGCACAACCAAGCGTACCCGATCTCCTAGTCCTTCACTTGACTCACATATACATGTGAACAAGGAATTAGTCTTAATTTCCCAAAGATGAAAATTCTCATTCATCATACAATACAAGTTGCATGATCGCAAGTTTCTATCCAACTTAAACTTGGGTGATGAAAATCTTTCCTTATTTGGTAAATTATGACACTACCACAAACGAAAGAATCAAATCCATTTTCCAATATTGCTATCAATGGAATCATATAAACAACAATTTTCACAAATGCCATTGTAAGGAAACTTAAAATAAATAAAATCAAAAAATTTTCTTTTATTTAAAAAATTGCGGAAAAACTTATCCTTACAATGCAAATACATATGAAAACTATGTTGTTATCTATTCCTAAGCAATCTATCATAACTCTTAAGCAGCAACTCAAAATTCTGATCTCTGAATCATGCGATCGAAATCCACCTTCGCGATCAGATTCAGCATCCTCTGCTTCTAATCTTCCTCTCCTTTTTCGATTCTACAAAACATCAAAATGCGACCTAGTCACATCATGTAATAAGAATCTCCAGATAGGAACTTAATAGGGTTAGATAGTGGACTTTACCTGACTTTTACCATCCTAGTGAACTTTCAGGTAAATAAGGCAGCTTCGCAACTAATGCCCCTTCTTTTGGCAATAAAATATATATGGACTCTTGAGTAATGGTACATGGGACTATCTCAGACCTAGCCTTTCTCTTTACCATTTGGTCAATCGGGTTGACTATGGCCGATCCCTTTCCATTGGGAAGAGAAGACTTTTCTAGACTTCCAATGTTTCCATTGTCAATGTCCTTGAAAGTTTGGGAAATAGATCTTCCAATCAAATTTTCTTTACGAGTGCTCCAAATCATTTCTGATTCAGCAGCAACAAGAAATTTGGTAAGATCGATAAGGGTCATGTCGTGATCTGTCATCAGGGAGTGACTGAAGAACAAGGTCAACAGCCAACTTCCCCGAGACTTCGACACCCAACTCTCCCAACTTGTCAATATGTGACTTCATCTCCAAGATGTGAGAACATATAGACATTACTTCCTGCCAATAGGGCTTTGAGTGACCTTGAACTATTCAAGAACTTGTGGGTTAGGGAGAACAATTGGAGGAGGTGGAGGAAGTGAAGTATGATTTCCAGTCTCATTAGTGCACAACAAAGGGAATAATCTTTCACCTTGATTGCCATTTGGGATATCATCTTCATTAGGAAAGTTTTATCCAAAAGGATATGGAAGACCATAGTTGTCATAACTAGACATCTATGAGGGAGAAATTCAAGTTTAGTTGATTTAAGTCCTTAATATAACACCCAAGATGAAATACTAAGGCTAGGACCCAACACAATATTTTATAACTTGGAAGAGGGATGTCGTAATCCAAGCTACAAAATATTTGAAGGTAGGTAAATGACGATTTACCAATTTCCACCACGAAAAACGAAATTTAACATTAGGTTTTAAATGAATTGAAACTTCTAGATCTTTTGAGATTCATTGAACTATTCAATGGCATGTTTAAATCTCGATTGTGCCCTTCAAGTTTGTGACTGGGATGCTGAGGATCACAAACAAGGAGTGAATAACCATGCAAATTAACTTGGTACACTCAATGTTACAACCACCTAATCAATGTGCCGGTTAACCACATACGCTCCATTGATCTATGATTAACATCAAGCTACCCTTTTCCACACATTGTCAGTCCCAGATTAGTGTGCCGGTTAACCACACACGCTCCACTAACGACTTAAAACGGTGCAAAGTGCAATTTCATGGGTTAGCACCAAGTTCACATTTTCCTAAAGTAACTAAGATTGGGAATTTAATAAAGTTTAGTTACTTTATATTTATCATTATACTTTTAATGATGGGAGAATTAATGTCATGTCCTACCCGTTCGGCTAACGACCCTCCACCAGTCAAGGAAGCGGTGGGTGAGAGTGGACACCCACTAAACTGCCATTCTATAGGCAGTAACCTTATACCCCCCTTATAGACCGGCTTCGTGAATGAGGCGTACTAACGGTAATACTTACTTTGTTCTTATACATATATATAAATATTAAACCTATAATATTATAATAGTATAAGGGTTGAATTTTAACTTTTAAATTTCTAAGGGTTTAATTTGGAATTAAAGTATTCATGGGGGGAAACTTTACAAATTCCAAAACTTAAGGGCAAGTTTTGAACAATTCAAAAACTTTTGGTTTCCATAACTTATGAGTTTAATATGGTTTTTATTGAAGACTTTTCAAGTCCCATAACTTGAAGACAAGTTATGGAAGACATAAAAAAAACATTTTTATGATGACATTAAAAATAGAGACTCTTCCATTTTCATAACCTATGAGACTTAATGTGCTTTTTAAATGAAAAACTCTTCATTTTTTATAACTTGAGGACAAGTTATGGAGTTCATAAAAACCATTAAGATCAAATATTCCAATTAACACAATAATCAAATAATTTTTCCATGATCTAGATTAAACTCATAATAACAAGATAATTCATATCAACTATTTACAAGAAATTAGTCTATTACATAAATTAATAAAAACTTGAAACTATGACAATTATCTTTTATTTGGATGAGGATAATTATTTTCACAACATAAAATCGAATTTTTATCAAGAAAACATTTTATAGTAATTATCCAAATCCAAATTAAGCCAAGAAATCCAAAAAAAAAAAAAAACTGCCAGACCTGTCACCACCTCGTGGTAATTTTTACCACCTCGTGGTGATCACGCGGAGTAAAAAAAAACAATTTTTTAGCTTTGACAAAATAACCAAGCATCAAATATAATAGAAAACAACCCATGTCTCTGATACCACTGTCGGGTTTTGTATACTACAACATCCGATGGTGCACATACAATCCTAAAAGCTTTGGATCTATGTTTTCTTTAATTATACATGCAATATTGTTTCCAAAGCTTTAAGCCTACAATTAGCATACAAATGATATAAACAACATGAAATACTAGTTAGGATGACATACCTCTTATGTAGCTTGAAACCTTGTTGTATTTGGCCTTAAGAGCTTAGCACCAAAATATTGAATGCCTCAAATGGCTCACAACTCACCTAGGAGAAAGGTGGCTCTTGAGAGAGAATCCCCATGCACCAAAACACCTCATAAACTCCAAGAATATGTATGTAGGTGTTTTTGGCTAAGGAGTACATATTTATATGGTGGATTCCAAAAGTCATGGGTATAACCCAAATCCATACACATGGGTTTTATGATCCATGGTTCATGTGGCCCAACTATTTATGTGTCCATACATAAACTTGGTCCAACATGGATCATAAGCCCAACGCATATAAATATAACTAATTACCATAATTAGTCCCCATAGATATAATTAGTCTCTTTTGATCACTAAATTAATTCCAAATGAATTCTTGATCAATACTAATTAAAACATATGATTTCATATTAATATATTTGAACTTATAATATATTAATAAATCATATATAACCTTCTCTCAAGAGTCCATCCTAACAAATTATCCTGGTGTTATGCAACCCAAATGGACCATGCTACTCTCGGGTCGTGTACATACCAATAATAATTATAGGCTTAGACATCTAATCCAACAGGTTCGTCGTGTTGCTCGCAATGTTGAACAAGGAAGAGCGACCATTGACCAAGTCATGGAGATTAGAGCTAACTCAGGAGTCAACACAGTTCGCATCCGCTATCTGGGCAAAGACCAGGAGTTAACAATGACTCACACTGATGCACTACAGAGGGAGTTGACTGCCAGCCGATCTGAAGTTAGAGAACTTCGTCAGAGCCAAGTGGCATTGGAAAGGCGTGTGTGGGAAACAGAACACCAGTTGGCTGAATCCAGGGCAGAATCTAGTACTAATCAGAACAACACATCTCGCGAGTAGTGCATACTCTACTCACTCTTTTGGATGTATATTAAGTCTACTTATAGACTCTAGTGTTATTTTCCTATGTTAGGATCCGACCTCGAGATTTCGATTTCGGTAGGTCGTTATGTTGTCAAAGTTTTCTCTATGTTAGTATGTTGTAGACCTATTACAAGGTCTAAATTTTTCCCGAACTCTATACATATATAATACCAATGGAATTGACAGGCATCTATTTCTCTTGAAAATTTTCTATCCAAATTCATTCACTTTCTAAAAGTAGATCTCTATTGCAAACTCTTAAAACTAATACATATTGAACTAGGGTAAATTAGTTCAAGGAACACTCATATTATAATCACTATTGGCGTCTTATCATTATCTTCATTTTTAATCTTATAGTTAAAAGTTGCCTCCTTGTAAATCAAACAGACGCAATCCACCAATAATTCCAACTCAACCACCACCTCCTCCACAATTCGATCCTGTAGTTTTTCAAGTTGCAGTGACTGCGGCTGTGACAGTAGCCTTAACTCAGATCAACACTAGCGGTACTAGTGGGGGTGGAACAGGTATTAACTCTACCGAAGGAGATAGTCATGGACACCCTAAGGAGTGTTCATACAAGGACTTTACCAACTGCAAACCCAAAGCCTTTAATGGGACTGGGGGAATCATTGCTCTATCATAATGGTTCGAGAAAATGGAATCTATCTTCGAGATTTGCTCCTGCCCAGAAGGCAGCAAAGTAAAATTTGCTGCCTGCACCTTCTCAGACAGGGCCCTCACATGGTGGAATGGCCATGTCAAGTCACTTACTCTCATAGTGGCTAATTCAATGGGTTGGGATACACTGAAGGATCTGATGATGGGGGAATACTGCCCGAGGGGCGAAGTTCAGAAACTAGAACAGGAACTTTGGAGCCTTACCATGAAAGGCTCTGATATAGTAGCTTACACAACTAGGTTTAGTGATCTAGTGGCTTTATGTCCAGGAATGGTCCCCACGGAGAGCAAGAAGATCGAGAGGTACATCTAGGGACTGGTACCTCCATTTCAGTGGAACGTATTATCTTCAAACCCCTCTACATTCGATTATGCCAAACGATTGGCACAAGGACTCATTGACTATTGAGTCCGTTCACAAGTAACAACCCCTGTCCTAGAACCAGCCAAGCGGCCGACAACAAGAGGAAGTTTTGGGACGGAAAGAAGAACAAATCGGCACACAACTCCACCAAGAAACAACAGATGGTGGTTGTTCATGCCACAACAACCACTGCTGTCCATGCACCAGCAAAGCAGTACGCTGGAAGTTTGCCGAAGTACAACAAGTGCAACTTCCATCACAACGGTCCCTGTCGGGAGATGCAGTGTGCTAACTGCAACAGGAAAGGGCACACGACCCGTTTCTGTACGGCTCCGGCAAGACCAATCACCCAGGTCCCTGGTATTGGATTAGGCCAAGCCTACTACGGGTGTGGTGAAGATGGACGCTACAAAAGGAACTTCCCGAAAGCAGGGAATACTGGTGGAGTAAGGAGAATTTTGGCGATAGGCCATGAAGAAGCCGTGGCAGACCCTGCGGTGGTCACGGGTACGTTTCTCCTTAATAACTCTTATGCATACATATTATTTGATAGTGAAGCGGAGAGGAGTTTCGTAAATCAAAATTTTAAACACTTACTTAAACAACCACCACAAGCACTAAAAGAAACGTTCATCGTAGAAATGGCTAACGGGAAGACTGAGAGCACGAACGATATATACATAGGATACACCCTCACTTTAGATAGCTATTCATTTCAAATTGACCTCATGCCTGTCTCGATTAAAAGTTTCGACATCATCGTCGGCATGGATTGGTTGAGTCTTCATCGTGCTGACATCCTGTGTTTTGAAAAAGTCGTTCGTCTTAATCTACCGAATAGCGAAACCCTAGTTATCTTTGGCGACAAACCAGGCACGAACCTTAGCATCATCTCAAGTATTCAAGCCCAGAAGTACTTACGAAAGGAATATCATGCGTTCGCTCATGTAGTTGATGTGAGCCAAAAGGTAAAAGACATAAAGAGCATCCCAGAAGTACGCGACTTTCCTGACATCTTTCCCGAAGATCTTCCTAGAGTGTCACCAGAACGCCAAGTCGAGTTCAGAATCGATTTAATTCTGGGAGCTACACCTGTAGCCAAATCGCCCTATCATCTAGCACCAGCTGAGATGCAGGAACTATCCAGTCAACTGAATGAACTTCTCAGCAAAGGATTCATTAGACCAAGCTTCTCACCCTGGGGAGCACCGGTCTTGTTCGTGAAGAAGAAGGATGGATTGTTTCGTATGTGCATCGACTATCGCGAGCTAAACAAACTGACCATTAAGAACTGATACCCTCTACCTCGTATAGACGACTTGTTCGACCAACTTCAAGGAGCGAGCTACTTTTCAAAGATTGACTTAAGATCTGGGTATCACCAGTTACGAATTTTAGAGAAAGATGTTCCCAAAACAACCTTCCGGACTCGTTACGGTTACTACGAGTTTGTAGTGATGCCCTTCGGATTAACCAATGCGCCCGCAGTGTTCATGAGACTTAATGAACTGGGTGTCCGGGTGTACCGTCCTTACTTAGATAAGTTCATGATAGTATTCATTGATGACATACTTATCTACTCGCGCAGTTAGGAGGAACATAGTCAACACTTACGACAGATTCTGGAAAGACTACGAGCATAGAAGCTTTACGCGAACTTCTCTAAGTGCAAATTTTGGATTCGAAGAGTCGAATTCTTGGGTCACGTGGTTAGTGAAGAGGGAATTCACGTGGATCCTTCCAAAATCAAGGAAATTGAGAACTGGTCAGCACCAAGGACGCCTACAGAAATTCGTCAATTTCTAGGCCTTGTTGGCTACTATCGCGGGTTCATTCAGAACTTCTCAAAGATTGTGAAACCACTTACCACCTTGACCCAGAAATGTGTAACCTTTGATTAGGAAGAGAAACAAGAAAACGCGTTCCAAATGCTAAAGCAAGCCTTATGCAGCGCACCGATATTATCCCTCCCCGAAGGGATAGAAGACTCCGTGGTATACTGCGATGCATCCAACCAAGGGCTTGGTTGTGTTCTTATGCAACGGGGAAAGGTCATCGCCTATGCCTCAAGACAGCTTAAGACACACGAAGTCAGCTATACTACGCATGATCTTGAGTTAGGAGTAGTGGTATTTGCTCTGAATATCTGGAGACACTACCTGTATGGTACGAAAAGCACTATCTTTATAGATCACAAAAGCCTACAACATATATTCGACCAGAAGGAGCTCAACATTAGACAGCGACGGTGGGTCGAGCAACTAAATGACTACTGTAGGGTTTCAAAGCACTCCATGGATGATGACAATGGGCCCCTTTGATGAATTGTAGGTTAAAAGCCCAAGACTTGTCTTTTCCTTATAAATAGTCATGTATTATTCACAATTAGGGTTAAGAGTGAGGCAAAATGTAGCCGCCACGTTGTGAGGTTTCTTATGTAGTGTTAGATTCTTTAGTCTATGCTGAAAGTGTAATTTATTCCTCATGTTTGAATAAATCGAGTGATCATTCGACATATCTTCTTTATTTGTGTTTGTTCTTATTTTCCGCATCTTGTTCATCAAATCTCAATTAGGGTTTTAATCCCAACAAGTGGTATCAGAGCGGGTCTTTGAAGATCTATTGATTTTTGAAGTATCGGTTCTTGATTTGATGATTTTTTGCACAAGTTATTGAAGATTTTGGTGTTTTGGCGGTATGGAATCAAGATTTTTGTTCAAGTTACTGTTCATGGAGATTTATACTGTTCATATGGTATTTCTTGTAATCCGATTCGTTTTTTCTGTTCGTATTTTATGATTGGATCTGTAGTCCAATATCAATATCGATTCTATTTTTCTGATCTGGCCCAAATATTTGGCTTTCACTGTTCATGATCTATCATCTTTGGCCCTACTCGTTTTCGTTTTGTGTCTCTGGAACGTGTGTATGCTACCTGCTTTATACATTATTCATTCATCTAGTTGGTCTCTCATTGTTTATCTCGATCAAAATCGATGATTATTAATTAATTATCTGAGGTCATTGTTTGTAATCGTATATTCACCAATCATTTTTTTTTTGTTCAAGATCATATGTCTTGTCGATTTTCACTTTCATATTCTCAAAGATCGATCTGATTAACTAGTATTGAACTTGAAATTGTCTTTGAATGAATTCGATTTTTGAAAGTGGCAATTGGGTGTTTGTTGAATGCAAATCTTGAAGTCCTATGATGAACAGATGGTGAACGGATGAACTGCACTGTATCTCAATTTGGATGGTCAAACGCGAAAAGTCAAAATTCAAAATCATTTGAAATCGGGATGATGTAATCTACGTGGATGTATTCGGTGTTTCGGAATTATTACTCGGAATCAAAAACAATATTTGTTCTTGATATCAGTTTTAGATTTACTGTCAAATCGAAAGGGTTGTACCTGTTCACAATCGCCATGTGGGTTTGGTAATCGGGGCTTAATACAATCAGAAAGAATGATATTGGATTCGCAATCGGAAGGGTGATGATCGGAACGAATGGAATCGGAATTGGAACTTATCGGAATGATTGAGCAGTTGTTCTTGCAGGTCAAACGAAAGTCAAAATTGCCTTGAAAGTCCTTCCTGCGAACATTCTCTTTAGGGTATAATCAATGAAATTGAAGCGAACCTGTGAATGGGTTCTTCTTTGAAATTGTTTTGCTTTGGGTATAATTCTTGACGTTCAAAACTCAAGGATCGGTATAAAGGCTCGTGCTCGAAAAGAACATGGAACGAATTTGTGTATGTAAGCTCTTGGAACGAAAGAGCTTGGAGCGAAAGAGGGAAGAATAATAAGCGAACCTGTGAATGGTTTCGCCTTGGGATAAAGCTGATGCACTTGGACCGAACCTGGAAGAAAGACTTTGGGTTTGCTTGTTAATGGTTGGAGCGAACGAAGGAAGGACCGAAAGCGAAAGGGTGATTCGTCTGAAGGAGCTTGAAACGGAAATAGAAACGAAAGGAAATGAACCTTCGGTTGGGTTTGCTTCAGGTGTATAATTGCATGAGCTCAGTATAAACCTTCGCTTTGATATCAATGGTCGTGTTCGCCTGTAACAATTCGTTTATAACCATCGTTCCAATTGTGTTCTTTTATTCAGACGTCTTGGGGAAGAAGATACCATGTTACATTTATGGTCCCTGAAACTTCAGCAAATTTACTCCTTTGGTCCCTATGCGTTTCATGCCTTGGCAGTTTTGGACCAATTTCAGCCCCTGAGTTTCTGGAAAGTGACCATTTCAGCCTATTTTTCGAAAAAGTTTACAATTTTAAGGGCTGGTGACCAGTTTTGAATTCTTTAACGCACATATTTTTTTTCGTGAACAGAAAATTAAAGATTCCATCAAGTATTGGTGGTTCGGAAAGTCGTTTTTCGTGATAAAGTCAAAATTTCACTACTTTTTCGAATTTTATACTTCATTGTGTATATCATTTTGTCGCGGGGGAGCACAGTAATTTTTTATCCATTCAAAATCATTCTCATGACCATTTGAAGGCTTTATAATCATATTTTCGATTATAAATCGGGGGAGAATTTGTTATGGCCATTCGAAATTGGATTTGTGACTTTTCAAAGTTGAAGATTTTTTATAAAGCTTGTGGTAGAATTATGAAGGTAGCTTTTACAGTAGAAGTTCTTCATCGAGCTCTGCTAAAGCTTTCACAGAGAAGTATCCTTTACAGCGGAAGTTCTTTATCGAGCTCTGCTAAGGACTTGTTATATCTCCAACTTCTAGTATTTTCTCGATCAAGTGACATTACGAATCTTAAAGTTTGGGTTGTTACATGATATTTTTTGATGGCTTATATCATTAGCTTATTTGAAGATCATTGTGACTTGGAGGGGGAGCTCTTCAAAGACAAGAAGTGGTTCGGTTTCTTTGTTCTGAAATGGGTTTTTATGGCGGGTTTGGTTTTCATGAAGATTTTGTTTTTTGGGATTGCATTCGAAAATGAAGTTTAAAGACATTACTTCAGTGCTTGGTTTATATATCCTAGAGCCCATGTTTGAAGACTATTGAAGAATCAAGATTCGTGGATTGCTTCATATATTCCTCGTTGCAGATCTTTTTACTTGCTAGATGCTTGTTTTGGAAGTTAAAGCATTGTCATTCATTCCATACTTTGAGGGGGAGATTGTAGGGTTTCAAAGCACTCCATGGATGATGGCAATGGGCCCCTTTGATGAATTGTAGGTTAAAAGCCCAAGACTTGTCTTTTCCTTATAAATAGTCATGTATTATTCACAATTAGGGTTAAGAGTGAGGCAAAATGTAGCCGCCACGTTGTGAGGTTTCTTATGTAGTGTTAGATTCTTTAGTTTATGCTGAAAGTGTAATTTATTCCTCATGTTTGAATAAATCGAGTGATCATTCGACATATCTTCTTTATTTGTGTTTGATCAATTGGCTGACATCTTCACTAAGGCCTTGCCTGAAGCAAGTTTTAATAAAATCTTGCATGGCTTAGGAATGATGGAAGCTGAATATGTACCGAATACTCCTATGTTTCAATAAAAGTTAGAAGCGAAATAGAGCGAACGCTCGGTTCATTTCGGGTTCGGTTCTTCTGGGAACCGAAATGCACCAAACGCTCAGTGCATTTCGGGTTGGGTTTCACCGGGCTCACTTCGCCTCTAATTTCTATCTTATGGTTTCGGTTGTATAGTATGTATACTCTTTTCTTGCAACTTTCTTTATGCATCTCTTTTATATTTCATAAAATCCAAAAATATTTTTATTTCTGCTTTTAATTCTTTTTCAGAATATTTCTTAAAATCCAAAAACATTTTTCTTTTCATTTTCGTTTCTTGTTAATAAATTCCAAAATCTATTTCTCTTCTGCTTACTTTGTGTACAAGAATTTCTCTCACTAATGGAGCTGGGGCAGGTATCAATCTCAATCTATGTACTAGCTAAGTGTCCCTAGAAGCATGCTGCTGTATGTTGACCAAAGCCTCGAACGATTTTGAGTAAAGCCTTAATGACTTGATATATACAAATCTTGTCTTACCAATCAGGCTGTCAAATTTACTCTAATCATGAGCTGCCTTACTCTTCTCAAATTGAGTTCAGATTTTTTCTGCTTTGTCAATCTTTTATGGCAGAGGCACATTCGGTTCTCTTAACCACCTTATTTTTCTCCATAACGGTTCGTTTCACATCTTGTAACCCTTGAGATTCTCAGCAATAACCACTGAGGTTTATGGTTACATAATTTCTGTGTTGATGATCTTAGTATCGTCCACTACGAATTAAGTGAAACCCAAAATCCAACTCCCATAATGAATTAACGGTGAACACTTCAAAGTTCTAGCTATTATATGTCACCTTATGAAATCTCCATTTTCTTTTTGCGCGATCCTTATGAAATTGTTTTCACCAAGACTTTTTCTTCCAAAAGGATCCAGGTTTTTTTTTGAGATTTCCTATTAACGATTTTCAACGAGTCACTGAATATGTTTCCTACCTACTTGTTTACCAGGCCACATTGGTCTCACAAGTACTTCGTTCTGTTTCGGTCTTATATCAAGTATTGAAATCAAGAATTGAAGCGAAAGCCACCCTTAATAGCCTTAATTAAAAAGATGACTTTCAATGCTTCTTAACAAGTACTTGATCGTAATTCAACGAGAATCCAAACAAGCACTTTGAAGTCTCTCTTGACTTTGAAGGAAGAGATTCGTGCCCGGGATCAAATGCTTTATGTCTTAATAGACATCACAAATTCCCACAAAAAGTTTGCTTTATTTCTTTATCTTTTAGACTCTTACGCACACACATTCTATATTCACAAAGAGGTCTTGTTCGGTTCTTAACGAATTAATGCAGACGATTTCAAAATTAAAAGCGATGGGTTGGTGTACCGTCTTTGGGTTATTATGGTAATAGCATTTTTATTGAAGATTCAACCGATGACTCAGCAGGAAGTTTAAACGCGTGATAATTTGAATTATGGATAAGTTTGGAAGGCGCCAGAATTTGAATCGGTCATCATCATGCATCATCTCTACTTTATCGGGGTTGCAGGATGTCCAATCACGCCTTTTTAGGAGTCGTTTCCAAGATTCAAGCAATCATTACTCACGATTTTTCTCTCTCTCCAAGATCGTATATAAGGGCTGATTTCTGTGCGATTATTCCTTACCACACTTCAATTCTCTAGAGCAAAAGCAGGCGATCAATTTTTCACTGTTCATCTTCTTCCATGACAAGCTTCATCTTCTCTACGATACGTACATGTTTCAAGTAGTGGAATGCCTAAAATATTCCCCACTCGCCAAAGCCCTAACCACAATCGAAGTCCATCTGATGTTCTGTCTCTCTCAAATCTATTCCTCTGCATCGTATGACAAAGGGGCAGACAAAATTTTCTTCGACATTCTTAACCAGAAAGCCTCGATCTCCAGGAATCGTTTCTGCTCTCTTCTAGGGCTTACGTATGAAGAATCCATGGTTAATCCCGATTCCATTGCCACAGGTCAGCTTTTCTCAATGTTCTACAACATGGGGTATACTGAAACCCTAACCACTGTGACAAAGTTCAAAAATCCTGCCTTCCTCCTGAATGGAATGGCCTCTTCACTCTACTCTTCAAAGGGCTTTCTGAACGGAGTGTTGGATCTGACGGTGCGAGCAAGTCCTTCATGACTTTGCTTTATGGTGTGTACCACGGTCTTAATCTGGATTATGGAATGGTCTTGTGGCTTCAGCTTATTCAGAGTTTATCATCTTTTTCTCGCCACACCGAAATCTCTTATGCTCGCTTCTGGACTATTATCACTCAGTGGATAATGGATCGTTTCCATGTTCCTATCATGGCGGACTCAATGCTTTCTTCCATTTCTACGTTTCATACTACCAACATCATTGTTACTCATCCTTCAAAGTTTCTTTTTGTTGGGTCCATTCCTGAGTCGATGTCTGCTTCTGTGTCTCCTTCAAGCAAGATTATTCAGGAATACAAGAAGCTTCCCTCTTCTGGTCCAAGGGAACTCACTGCTGACATGGTGAAATCAATTGATGACGCAGACAAACCTGCCAAGAGAGGCAAGAAGCCAGATGTGAAAAAGGGGGATAAGGGGGGTCAAGTCTCAAAAGTTCAAACCCCTAGGAAACGAAAGTCTGAGAAGGCAGCACCATCTCAACCTAAGCCGAAGAAAGGCAAGAAACCCGCTCGCCGGCTAATTCTTCAATCCTCAAGTGATTCTGACCCAGAATATGTGCCGCCTAATCATCCCACAACTCTTCCTAGTGAATCTGATAGAGAAAGCTCATAGGATGAAGGCTCGGTTCGTGGTAATACTATTGGATAAGGTGTCTAAGTCCATAACTATTTCTGGTATGTACTTGACCCGACCCGGCATGGTCCATTTGGGTTGCATGGAACCATGCAATTGGATAAACTAAAATGAGAGAAATAACACTTATGGTTTATTAATATATTATAAGTTCTAATATATTAATAATATTATTTAATTAGTTTGATCAAGAATTAATTTAGAATTAATTAAGTGATCAAAAGATAACTAATTAAATATATGGGTAGATTATGTAAATCTTCCATATCTTATATAGTGGGCTAAGAGGCTCCATGGATTATTAAGTTGCGTTCCACCCATAGGATGCTCCATGGGAGTTACAAACCCATGGGTCATGGAAATGAAGAGTCATGACACATTAGGGTTTACATGGTGTAACCCTAGATGTGTCAACACTATATAAGAAACCCATTCTCCACCAAAATAGGCTACACTAAGAAACAAGAGGGCTAGAGCCGATTTTGCAAGTTTAAGATTCTCTCAAAGTTTACTCCTTTGCATTTGGTGTTGTGTGAAGCATTTGAGGCATCACACTTGGGGTGCTAGGCTCACAAGGTTTCAAGGATCATAATCAACAACAAGGTAAGTTATTCTATCTTTCATTCAAGTTAAAAATGTTCCCCATGTATGCTAGATAGGAATATAACCTTGGAATTCAACTTTGCATGATTATTAGACAAACATAGATCCAAGGTTATTAGGGTTGCATGTACACTTAGGAAGTGTTAGAATGCTCAAAACCCATCAGTGGTATCAGAGCCTAGGTTTGTTTGTTGTTTTTTTTTGTGTGCAAACAGCTTGAAAAAAAAATCGTTTTTCTGTTTTTTGCTCGTATGAAAGTTTGCACATTTGTTGCTGGAAATGGACTAGAAACATTACCCTAAACTGTTTTGATGTTTTAAAGCTTTTTTAGATGGTGTAATGTTTATGCTAATCCATTTACAATGGCAATTATTAAAATTACAAGTTTTTTTTAAGTGTAATTTTTGATTCTTGAAAGTGTTCATATTCATGTTCTTGAACTTATGAAGATTAGATGATCATAGGAATTGTTTGTAACCTTCATGGTAGTTTAATTCATGATCATAATGTGTTTTAATGGAGTCCATAACTTGTCCTCAAGTTATGGAAAACCAAAAGTCTCACTTTTATTAAAGCCATTAAAAGAACACAAGAGTTATAAAAATGAAGAGTCTTCATTTTTATTACTCAATTAATTCATAAGTTATAAGAAATGAAAAGTTTTGGAAGTTTACAAAACTTGCCCTCAAGTTTTGAAACATGTAAAGTCTTGATTAAAACTTTAGTTCCAACCCTTAGAATTTTAAAAGTTAAAATTCAACCCTTATACTTTATAATATTATAAGTTACTAATATATATATGTATAACGTCAAGTCGTCTTACCGCTAGTACGCCTTATTCACGAAGCCGGTCTATAAGTGGGGTATAAGGTTGTTGCCTATAAAATGGCAACTTAATGGGTGTCCACTCTCACCCACCGCTTCCTTGATCGGTGGAGGGTCGTTAGCCGAACGGGTAAGACAAGGACTTATAAATTCTCATTAAAAGTATGATGAATATTATAAAGTAACTAAATGCTTTTATTAAATTCCCAATCTTAGTTACTTTAGGAAAATGTGAATAAGGTGCTAATCCATGAAATTACACTTTACACTTTGTTTAAGTCGTTGGTGGAGCGTGTGTGGTTAACCGGCACACTAACTTGGACTTAACAAGGTAGGTAAAGGGTGACTTAAGGTTTACCATAGCATCGGTGGAGCGTGTGTGGTTTATCGGCACATCGATTGAGTGATAAACCTTGAGGGTACCAAGTGATTTGCATGGTTACTTCACACCTCGTTTTGTGATCCTCGGTATCCCAGTCACAAAACTTGGAGGGCACACTAGAGATTGAAACATGCCTTTGAAAAAAAATTCATTGAATCTCAAAAGAATCTAGGAATTTCTAAGAACCAATTAAAAACCTAATATCTATATTTCGTTTTTCATGGTGGAAATTGGTGAATCGTCATTCACCTACCTTTCAAATATGTTATAGCTTGGATTACGGCATACCTCTTCTAAGTTATAATATATTGTGATTGGATCCTAGCCTTAATATTACATTTGGGTGTTTTATTAAGGACTCTCTTAATATCTAAACTAATCTTGTTATCTTCTTTCAGATGTCTTCAAACAATGCTGCTTCTGGCTCTAATCCTAATGGCTCCTTTACCCTTATGAACTTGTGTGGGAAAGTCACTTTTGATGGATCCAACTTCAATGAATGGATCAGAAACATCAGGATGATTACCCGCTACGAGGACAAAGAATATGTACTTGACAAGGAGCTTAAGGAGATTGATGAGACCACTGCAACTCCCCAGGAGATCGCTGACTTCCGGGCACATGAAAGGGATGCTACAAAAGTGGCATGCATCATGTTGGCCACCATGACAGCGGAACTCCAAAAGTCCTATGAGGACTTCTACCCTTTTGAAATGCACCAAGATCTGATGGAAAGATACCATCAAAGTGCACGACAAGAGAGGTATAAATTCATATGCCCTATCATAACAACCATGATGAAGGACGGGGAATCCGTCACGAGCCACATGCAGAAAATGCAAAGGTATGTGGATCGGTTGTTGAAGCTTAATGTGAACTTCCCTGAGGAGCTTGCAATAGATATCATTTTGCACTCCTTACCATCGTGCTATGATCAATTCCGCATGACATATCACATGAATAAAGAAGAGGTCACACTCAGCAAACTTCAGGGACTCCTCAAGACCGCAGAAACATGTCTTAAGGGTAAGTCGGTTGTTAACACTCCTACTCCAAACTCTGCCCCGGTTTTGGCAATCGGGAAAGGTAGAGGGAAGAAGAGGAAGAGCTCTTCGAAGGGTACCAAGGCTAGGACCCTTGATGGCTCTTCTTCAAGTGGAACCAAGAAAGGTTTTGTCACTCCTTCTTCTGACCCTAAAGAGGCTGAATGCTTCTATTGCCATGAAAAGTCACATTGGAAGCGGAACTGCCCAAAGTACCAGCAAGATGTGAAGGATGGGAAAGTTAAACCCAACCATGCAGGTATTTACATTATCTTATCTAATAACTCACCCCATTCTAACTCTTGGGTCCTTGATACCGGTTGTGGTATTCATATCAGTTCTGATTTGCAGGGACTAAGAAGAAGTGAGAATGTGGAGCATGGAAGAATAAACTTAATCATGGGGAATAGGAAAGCTTTACCTGTCACCAAGATTGGAGTTTATACTTTATTGCTAAGTAGTCGGTTTAGTTTAGATTTGAATAAGTGTTGTTATTCGCCAAAAATGGCAAGAAACATTATTTCCTTTCATGCATTGTATAAACAAGGTTTCACCTTTTCATTTGATAATGAAGTTGGTTCGATTAATGCTTTCTTTAATAATGTTCTTTATTTTAAAGCATTACCTTGTGATGGTGTGTATGAAACTGTATATATGATTGATAACTTAGGAAATAATGTATTGTGTATTGATTCTGTTAATGATAATAACTTGGATAAAGCATCATTATGGCATTGTCGTCTTGGACATATAAGCAAGAAACGCATAGGCCAACTCCAAAAGGATGGAGTATTGGAGTCATTTGACCTAAAGTCAGATGATAGTTGCGAATCATGCTTACTTGGAAAAATGACAAAGTCACCCTTCACAGGTTCTTGTGAGAGGGGTGAAGGTTTGTTGGATCTTATACACACGGATGTGTGTGGGCCCTTCAAACATGCCACAAGGGATGCTAATCGTTATTATTTGACTTTTACTGATGATTACAGTAGATATGGATATGTCTACTTAATCAAGCATAAGTTAGAGACTTTTGAGAGGTTTAAAGAGTTTAAACAGGAAGTCGAGAATCAATTGGGCAGGAACATTAAGATGCTTCGATCCGATCGAGGTGGTGAGTATCTTAGTTTAGAGTTCCTCGACTATCTTAGGGAATGTGGGATTGTCTCACAATTAACACCTCCCAGGACACCGCAGTTGAATGGTGTAGCTGAGAGGCGTAATCGAACCTTGTTGGATATGGTTCGTTCCATGATGAGTCGAGTTTTGCTACCAATATCATTTTGGGGGTATGCCTTAGAGACTGCCGCCCATATCCTTAATCTAGTTCCCACAAAGAAAGTTGCCAAAACTCCTCATGAGATGTGGACTGGTAAAGTACCCAAACTAGACCACATTAAGATTTGGGGTTGCGAGGCTTTCGTGAGACGCGAGACTCATGATAAGCTCGAACCTCGAAGTGAGAGGTGTATTTTCATCGGCTACCCACAGAAATCCTTTGTTTACCTCTTCTACAGACCTAGTGAGAATGTGGTCTTTGTAGCTAGGAGGGCTTTCTTTCGAGAGAGAGAGAGTTCATAAGCCAAGGAGACAGTGGGAGGCAAGTTGACCTTGAAGAAATTCAAGAGTCAAGTGGTGAAGGAACTACAAACCCTAGCACTCAACTTGAGGAGGAAACTCCTGTTGAGCCAATTGACAAGTCTGTACCTCTGAGGCGTTCCACAAGGGTTAGGAATGCACCTGAGCATTACTATGGATTCCATATTCCTGCGGAAGGTGATACACTTATCAGTGATGAGACACTGATAGGTCTGGATGAACCTAACAGTTACGTGGAAGCCATGGCAGGCCCTGAGTCAGCCAAGTGGAAAGAGGCAATGGACAGCGAGATACAGTCCATGTATGACAATCAAGTTTGGAACTTGGTTGAGAATGTACCAGGTCGTAAGACTGTAGGGTTCAAATGGATCTTCAAGAAGAAGACCGACATGGATGGTAATGTACACACTTATAAGGCACGACTGGTTGCAAAGGGTTTCTCACAAACTCTGGGAGTTGATTATGATGAGACCTTTTCTCCAGTGGCCAAGATTAAGTCTATTAGGGTTCTGTTAGCCATAGGCGCATTTCATGACTATGAAATATGGCAAATGGATGTCAAAACCGCTTTCCTTAATGGAAAGTTGGCTGAGGATGTTTACATGAGTCAGCCAGAGGGTTTTGTCAACACAGAGTACCCTAATAGAGTGTGTAAGCTTGAGAAATCCATTTATGGGTTAAAGCAAGCACCTCGCAGATGGAATCTTTGCTTTGATGAGAAAGTCAAGGAATGTGGCTTTTCTAGGAGTGAAGATGAATATTGTGTATATCTCAAGGCTAGTGGGAGTATAGTTAGCTTTTTGGTATTATATGTGGATGACATACTACTCATAGGAAATGACATCCCAACTCTGCAGGAAGTTAAGTCTTGGCTTAGGAAGTGTTTCTCTATGAAGGACCTAGGAGAAGCTGCCTATATTCTAGGGATAAGGATCTTGAGAGACCGGAGTAAAAGACTAATTGGACTTAGTCAGAGTACTTACTTGGATAAGGTGTTGAAGAGATTCGGCATGCAGGACTCCAAGAAAGGAGAGTTACCCATCCAGAGTAATGCCAGATTGAGTAAGACACAAAGCCCTAGTACTGAGGCTGAGATAGCAGAAATGAGTCGAATACCTTATGCTTCGGCTGTAGGATCTATCATGTATGCTATGATGTGTACTCGACCTGATGTAGCCTTTGCTTTGAGCATGGTTAGCAGGTATCAGGGGAACCCTGGCAAGGCACAATGGACTGCGGTAAAGAATATCCTCAAGTACCTACGGAGGACTATGGACTGGGTCCTTACCCTCGGTGGGAGTGAACTCTTGAGAGTTGTAGGGTATAGTGATGCTAGCTTTCAGACTGATAGGGATAATTTCCGCTCTCAGTCAGGCTGGGTCTTTACCTTAAATGGAGGAGCAATTTCTTTGAAGAGTTCCAAGCAAGAGACAGTGGCTGATTCAACTTGCGAATCAGAGTATATAGCAGCTAGCGAGGCAGCAAAGGAGGCGATATGGCTGAAGAACTTCATTGGAGACCTTGGAGTTGTACCAGCTATTAAAGAGCCAATGGAAATTTTCTGTGATAGTGAAAGTGCAGTTGCCTTAGCCAAGGAACCAAGGGATCACGGGAGATCCAGACACATCGACAGAAAATACCATTTCATCAGACATCGAATAGAAGAAGGACTCCGCGTGGCAAAGAGGGTATCATCGGATGAGAATCCAGCAGATCCCCTCACGAAGGGACTGACTCGGGTTAAGCATCTCCAGCATGCTCGGAGCATAGGGCTGAAGGATGATATTAGATTTAGTAGTTAGATAACCTTGAAATTTGTAAAGTGTAATTGACATTAGATGATGAATAAAAGGTGTTTTATTTATGAGTAAAGTGTTTCTATCTCTTGTCTATCGTTTACTATATTTCTTTTGCATGTTTTGACTTCCAGAATAATTATGTTTGGTGTATCATATTATTCGAACCTCCACAGTCGGTCATATGTCGGAAGTAGATATGAATCAAACTGTCATGATTGGTTGCAGAGGTCTAAGTTGTTGGACATGGCTACAACACTCATGAGTGCTCATAAGTTCTGAGCATTGGACTCAACCCACGCTCACTGGAATCACTTCTTGGAATTTATCTCGAGTGATCGTGATACGGTAATATCATATAAGTCTTCAAACCTAGAGATATGATTTGTTACTTATAATTTGGTTATGCATTGATTGTACGTTAACGCATTGGTAACTCGATGTTACAAAACGTGCTTTTGTGTATAATTCAATGAATGGTAGAACAAACATATGAGTCGAAGTTTATCTGTTCCTTCTTGGATTAGAACCTGATATCTGGGCCCCTCGATGATTTTGTTTTGACCTATGTACCGGGCCCGGTCAGAACTAAGTTGATGTGTTCAATTAAGTTCTTTGTCAAACAAATCGGAAATCGGGAAACAAACTGCTGGACACAAAGTAAGACACTGTTCCATGTATTTGTCTGGCTGATATCTAGAACAGAGGATTATATGATCACTTATCTTAAATGGCGTATCATCATCTTCTCAGTTCCGAGAGACCTTGAAAGAGCTACGATTGCCGATCGGTTCCTGAAGTATTGCAGTTATAGTTATTAGACTTATCCAAGTGGGAGACTGTTGGATAAGGTGTCTAAGTCCATAACTATTTCTAGTATGTACTTGACCCGACCCGGCATGGTCCATTTGGGTTGCATGGCACCATGCAATTGGATAAACTAAAATGAGAGAAATAACACTTATGGTTTATTAATATATTATAAGTTCTAATATATTAATAATATTATTTAATTAGTTTGATCAAGAATTAATTTAGAATTAATTAAGTGATCAAAAGATAACTAATTAAATATATGGGTAGATTATGTAAATCTTCCATATCTTATATAGTGGGCTAAGAGGCTCCATGGATTATCAAGTTGGGTTCCACCCATAGGATGCTCCATGGGAGTTACAAACCCATGGGTCATGGAAATGAAGAGTCATGACAAATTAGGGTTTACATGGTGTAACCCTAGATGTGTCAACACTATATAAGAAACCCATTCTCCACCAAAATAGGCTACACTAAGAAACAAGAGGGCTAGAGCCGATTTTGCAAGTGTAAGATTCTCTCAAAGTTTACTCCTTTGCATTTGGTGTTGTGTGAAGCATTTGAGGCATCACACTTGGGGTGCTAGGCTCACAAGGTTTCAAGGATCATAATCAACAACAAGGTAAGTTATTCTATCTTTCATTCAAGTTAAAAATGTTCCCCATGTATGCTAGATAGGAATATAACCTTGGAATTCAACTTTGCATGATTATTAGACAAACATAGATCCAAGGTTATTAGGGTTGCATGTACACTTAGGAAGTGTTAGAATGCTCAAAACCCATCAAATACACCACCTCGCTCGCCTACACCAGAGGTACCTGTTCGTTCCACAGCACCTTCTCCTCCACCTGTTTCTGTTCCTGTTTCCATCCCTCATATTTTTCCTATCATCACATCTCAACCATCCTCTACCATTCCCATTTCTGCACTCATCTTCACTGAGGCTACTACTACCACCACTACTGGAGTTCGAACCAACGTACCTGATACGGGGGCTCGTTCTTCAGCTCCCGAACCCCCAGTTACTACCAAACCACCATCACCTACTCAATCCACTGAAACCAACACTGTTCTTAGAGGTGAGGACTTGGAGTTTGATTCCACTTACTTCAGTCCCTACCGCATCCAAAGTGACGATGATGACGATGCTCCTATTACCAAGCGCCATCTTAAGACGGTTACTGATAAGCTCGACCAGCTACTCTCTTCCTCCTCCACTGGTGCTTACTCAGAAACTGCTCTCAAGGCTTTGTTTTCTTCAGTTGTTCAAGAGCATGCTACCTCTCTCTCTGACGCAGCAAAGGCTATTGATGCTTCTACATCTCAATGTCAGAAGGCCTCGCTTGCTGTTGAGGCCTCCACAAAAGAATGCAAAGATGCGACCACAAAAGTCGAAAAACTAATTTCTGAGGCTCAACTATTCCTAGATTCTTTGCAAGCTGCCGCTCAGAAGAACTCTCAGATTGTGAATGCTTTGGTTGATACTCTCACGCGTTCTCTCGACGCTGAAAGGACTAATCGTGAAGTCGCTCGCAGGGCCATTGAAGCTGCCAACGAAAACCTTCATACTATTGTTAATGAGCGTTTGACTCAGCTGGAAGCCGAACTTGCAGTTGAAAATTGGATTATGGATGAGCTTGACAAGCGTACTTCTCAGCTAAAAATTCAAAACATAAAGCTTCGTTCTGCCACAAAATAGCTTGATGATTTAAAGTCTGAAAGAGAAGTTATTCGAAGCTCCATGGGTGACGTTCATTCCATTCTGTTACACCTTCTCGACGCACACGACTTTGTTCTGACTATATCCATTAGACGCCATTTAGCCGAAAAAGTCAGACCTGCGTTGGATATCCTTAGTCGGATAGAGGGTGTTCCGGTGACTTCTGTCAAGCCGAAACAAGGGGGAGAAAAGGTTACTCAAGCTGGCAAGGATGATACTCAACCTCCTCCCGAACCCAAATCAACAACTGCACCGAAGGATAATGTAGCTTTGGTCAGCAAAAGGAATAAGAAGAAGAAGAAGATTGGAGAAGATGATGAAGATGATGATGATGATTTTGAAGATATCTTGGGTGAAAATCCCACTAAGCCTTTTCAGAAAACTAAGGCCACTGATAAGGAGATTGAGGAAAGGATTGAGAAGGAAACGGTTGAGATCGAGAAGAAGCTAAAAGAAAAGGAGCTCTTGGAGAAAAAGAAGTCCATGTTTCCAGAATGGACCATTGAATCGCTCTAGAGAGAAGTTATAGATGAAACCTGTTATGTCGTTCGGTCTTGAGAACTCGAAGGATGCTCAATTCGATATGCCAATCACTCGAAAGGCATTTATATTTCATTGCTTCAACTCAACTGCTGATATTCCCTCTCCGGACCCGAAGGTAGATCGGGATCTGTTGGAATTTTATCTGGAGTTCGCTCAGCCACAGTACTTGACCTGGAGCTCATAGAAGATTACTACGGTCAAGGTACTGAAGCCTTATTCAGTTGGAAAATTTGTCAATGACAAGTTTAAAGTGACCCGAGGCTCTGATAGCTCGGTTCATAATTTTTCCCTGGCTGATCTACCGAACCTTAATCCTCACGACTGGATGCTCCTCAACAATATTATGTTGTCCAATCCTCAGGAGTATCAGCCGATCATTGACCACATCAAGCGAATGCTTGTTTGCTACATTCATGAAGTAGCAAAGATGGATCAAGAAATCGCATCTGCCATTCACAAGCGACCAACGATCAAACCAATTGGAAGAACTGGAAATGTGAACGCGATGGTCAAGGGTAAAATCGACCCAAAATTTCACACAGTGATGTTCGTTAGGGGCGAAGGTCAAAAATGTCTTTTTGCTCTTATTGATAAGCACCTGTTCTCAACTGCTTGCTTGGAGCATATTTTGGAGATCATTCACATGTGTGATCAGAATTCTGCAGCTAACAAGAAGTTGTTTACTGATATGCTACGCTGGTACATTCAATTTCGGCAGACACTTCTTGCTATCATTCCTCGGTTGTTCAAGGTTGTGAAGAAAGTGAAGGATACACAACAGAAATAATCTCTCGCCTCATTTGACGCAAAGGGGGAGATTGTTGGGTCGAATAGTGTTGCGTCATGGGCTCGGTCCTTAGCCCTGTTTTGCTATCCGGTTTGGGCCTGTCCAGCCGTGATTGTTTTTGTTTAGGGTTTAGTATTTAAGGTGCATGCATGCAGCCTTTATGAGTAGCGCTTTTATAATTATCAATTGAATTGTACTACAAACCCTAGCTCGCCTCTACAGTGGAAGTTCTTTTTCGAGCTCTGCTGAGGCGTGACTACTTTTGAATCATTAAGCATCATTTGATTCTATATTGTGTTCATTATGTTTATTTGATTTTATTTTTTAACCTGTTGAAGATCTAATCGATCTAAGAGTTTTTCAACTCAACAACTACGAATGCGAAATTTGTTATCATCCAGGTAAAGCCAATGTAGTAGCTGACGCCCTTAGTCGGAAAGAGTACTCAGGTCGTAGAGTCAAATCATTGACTATGACAATCCGTTCACATCCGTCCACACAAATTAAGGAGGCTCACCAAGAAGCCTTGAAACCTAAAAATGTGGCAGGTGAAACCCTAAGAGGGATGGATAAGAACTTAGAAGTCAGGGGTGACAGAACTTTTTCTCTCGTGGATTGGATCTGGACACCGAAGCTCAGTGGTTTTAGAGACGTTGTCATGAACGAAGCAGACAATACTCGATACTTCGTTCATCCAGGTTCAGACAAGATGTATTTGGACCTCAAAAAGTTATACTGGTGGCCTAACATGAAAGCAGATATTGCTACCTTTGTAGGCAAGTGTCTTACTTCCATAACTATATTTGGTAGGAACTTGACCTAGTTGTGCATGGTCCTTTTGGGTTGCCTTCACCAAAGCAACTCGACAAGATGATTTATGGAGAGAGAGGATATTGTGGTTTATTAATATATTATAAGAATAATATATTAAAATAGAAATCATATTGTTTAATTAATATTAATCAAGAATTAATTAAGAAATTAATTTTGTGGCTAAAAGAGATTAATTAAATAAAGGGGACTAGTATTGCAATTATAAGATAATTGGTTTTGGGCTGAGAATCCTTGTGGACATAAGGGGGGGGGGGACGAAATTAGGTTAGAAGCCCACCTTGAAAACGTCCAAGCCTTATTCCAGACGGTTCCTTGGACTGCTTAAGGCCTAAGCTATCCAATTAGGGTTTTGGCTTAAACCCTAGCAGCTCAAGTATATAAGGACCCCTAGGGCTTTAGTTTTTGGCTACCAGAAGAAACCCTAGAGTTCCTATTGCCGAAATTAAGCCTCCCTTCCCTCTCTTCTCAATCATCTTCTTGCCTTGGTGTTTGTAAGCCATTAGAGGTATTACATTTGTGATACTAAGCTCTTGAAGTTGTAGATTGTTGAAGATTCTTGCTACTATCAAAAGGTAATCATCTAACCTTGTATTAGATGTAGATTTCGATTTTTGTAGTATGCTAGATTAGGGCTTTCAAGCTTTGGATAATTTTGCATGTACAATAGAGAAACCTAGATCCAAAGCTTTAGGGTTTTTCATGTGCACATAGGATGTTCTTTTTCTCAAAACCCATCAGTGGTATCATAGCCTTGCTTGGTTTCTATTGTATTTGATGCGTTATGTGTTTGTTCTTTGCTTGAAATTGATTTTTTGCTCAAAACCCATCAGTGGTATCAAGTCCCAAAGAGGACTCAACGAGTCAGATGAACTCGACAAGTCCAAAAGGGGACTCGGCGAGTCGGGCTGTCAGACAGAGGGAATTTCAGGATTTTTGCTTATTTTGACTTGGGATAATTACCATAAGTGTTTCTAATTAATAAAATTCGAATTTTATTGATTCTATATGATTATCTTTGTCAAAATAAAAGATTTTTGTCATTTAATTTGATAATTATTACCTTATTTGATAAATCTTAATTATTTGAATTATTTGATCAATTATCTTGCATGCAATTGGATTAGGTCAAAATTAGATAATCACCAAATTAATTGTCTAATTGTTTATTTGAATTTTGATCTAGATACTTTTGAAATGTTTCAAAACTTGCCCTCAAGTTTTGGAAATTAAATTTTTGATTAAAAGTTAATTTTGAAATAATTAAATTCCAAACCCTAGAATTTTACAAGTTTAAAATTCAACTCTATACTATTATAATATTATAAGAATAACTAATATATATGTATAAGATAAATGCTAGTCTTACCGTTAGTAGGCCTCATTCACGAAGCCGATCTATAAGGGGTATAAGGTTATGGCCTATAAAATGGTCGTTTAATTGGTGTCCATTCTCACCCACCGCTTCCTTGATTGGTGGAGGGTCGTTAGCCGAACGGGTAGGATATAGCAACCTAATTCCTCATTAAAAGTATAATGATTAATAAAGTAACTAAATAAAAAAATTCCCAATCTTAGTTACTTTAGGAAAAATGTGAATTTGATGCTATTCCATGGAATTACACTTTGTACCCTTACTAAGATGTTGGTGGAGTGTGTGTGGCTAACCGGAACACTAATTTGGCTCTAAGAAAAGGTGGCAAAGGGTGACTCGTTGTTTGTAATAGATCAATGGAGCGTGTGTGGCTAACCGACACATTGATTAGGTGACTGTAACATCGAGGGCACCAAGTACATTCGCATGGTTATTCACACCTTGTTTGTGATCCTCAGTATCCCAGTCACAAACTTGAAGGGCATATCGAGATTTAAACATGCCATTGAAAAGTTCAATGAATCTCAAAAGATCTAGGAGTTTCAATACATTTAAAACTTAATCTTTTTCATTTTTCATGGTGGAAATTAGCTGAAGGAGGTGAACATCGAGACTGCTACTCCCGAGGAGATTGCTGCTTTTGAGGCCCACGAGTGAGATGCTACGAAAGTCCATTGCATCATGCTCGCCACCATGATGGCAGAACTCCAAAAGTCCTACGAGGACTTCTACCCCTACGAGATGCATCAAGATTTGATGGATAGGTACCATCAAAGCGCGAGGCAGGAGAGGTACAAGATCATCACTTCGATGATCACGACCAAGATGAGAGACGGAGAGTCTGTCACTGCTCATCTCCAGAAGATGAAAAGATATGCCGACCGCCTGCAGAAGTTAAATGTGGACTTCAATGAGGAGTTAGAGATTGATATAATTCTTCACTCCTTACCTTCTTTCTACAACCAGTTCCGCATGACCTACCACATGAACAAAGAAGAGGTCATGTTCAGCAAGCTTCAAGGGCTGTTGAGGACTGCTGAGAGCAACCTCAAGGACAAATCTGTTGCATCAACTCCTACTACTACCCCCGTCTTAGCTATTAGGCAGGGGAAGGGTAAGAAGAGGAAGGCTCCTTTCAAGAGCCACCATAAGGGAAAGTCCTACGATGGCTCCTCTTCTAGTGGAACCAAGGCTGGTCCTGCTGCACCCACCTCCAACCCGAAGGATACAGAGTGCTACTACTGCCATGAAAAGGGGCATTGGAAAGGAAGCTGCCCGAAGTACTTGCAAGATATCAAGGATGGGAAGATCAAGCCGTCCTTCGCAGGTATTTACACTATTCAATCTAACAACTTATCACATGCTATTTCTTGGGTACTTGATACAGGATGTAGTTTTCACATTTGTTTTGATTTGCAGGGCCTAAGAAGAAATAGGGATGTGGAGCATGGGAAGATAAACTTGATCATGGGGAACAGAAGATCGTTGCATGTCACCAAGATTGGAGTTTACTCTTTAGTGCTTAGTAGTGGGTTAGGACTAGAGTTGAATAATTGTTGCTATTCGCCAGAAATGGCGAGAAACATCATTTTTTCATGGTTTATATAAACAAGGATTTAGATTTTCGTTTGATAATGAAAAAGGTTCTATTAATGCTTTTCTTAATGGTGTTTTCTATTTTGAAGCATTGCCTTGTAATGGAATATATGAAACTATGATGGTTGTAGACAATTTAGGAAATGATGTGTTGTGTATCGATTCTTCCAATAGTTTGGATAAAGCATGCTTGTGGCATTTTCGTCTTGGACATGTTAACAAGAAACGCATAGCCCAACTCCAAAAGGATGGAGTGTTGGAGTCATTCGACCTTAGGGACGATGACGTGTGCGAGTCTTGTTTACTTGGAAAGATGACCAAGTCACCCTTCACTGGTACTTGTGAAAAGGGTGAGGGTTTATTGGATCTCATACACACCGATGTGTGTGGGCCATTTATATCCACCACAAGGGATGCGAGCCGCTTCTATGTGACTTTCACCGATGATTATAGCAGATATGGGTATATCTACTTAATCAAGCACAAGTTAGAAACCTTTGAAAAGTTCAAAGAGTTTAAGCAAGAAGTGGAGAATCAGTTGGGCAGGAAAATCAAGATGCTTCGATCCGATCGAGATGGAGAGTACCTTAGTCTTGAATTCCACAACTACCTCAAGGAATGCGGAATCGTTTCGCAATTGACGCCACCTAGGACACCGCAGTTGAATGGTGTGGCTGAGAGGCGAAATCGAACCTTGCTGGACATGGTTCGTTCCATGATGAGTCATGCTTTGCTACCTATCTCATTCTAGGGGTATGCCTTAGAGACTGCCGCCCATATCCTTAACTTAGTCGCTACAAAGAAGGTTTTCAAAACACCTCACGAGATGTGGACAGGGAAAGCTCCCTCGTTGGCACATATCAAGGTTTGGGGTTTCGAGGCTTTCATAAGACGAGAGACTCACGACAAGCTCGAACCTCGTAGTGAGCGGTGTATTCTCATCGACTACCCACATAAGTCCTTTGGTTATCTCTTCTATAGACTGAGTGACAATGTTGTCTTTGTTGCGAGGAGAGGGGTTTTACGAGAGCGAGAACTTATAAGCCAAGGGGACAGTGGGAGGCAAGTCGATCTTGAAGACCTTCAAGATTCGAATGATGAAGGAACCTCTAACATTGGCGCTTAACTTGGGGAGGAAATTTCTGTTGAACCGATTGACGAGTCCTTACCTCTTAGACGTTCCGATAGAGTTAGTGTTCCACCCTAGTTTTATGGTTTCCATATTACTACTGAAGGGGATACGTTTATTAGTGATAGTACACTAGTAAATTTGGACGAACCTAATAGCTATAAGGAAGCCATGGCAAGCCCGGAGTCTACGAAGTGGAAAGACGCTATGGACAGCGAGATTTGGTTGACAATGTGTCAGGTCGTAAGATGGTCGGGTGCAAGTGGATCTTCAAGAAGAAGACCGACATGGATGGAAAAGTACACACTTAAGGCGCGATTGGTTGTGAAGGGCTTTACTCAAACTCCCGGAGTTGACTATGATGAGACCTTTTCACCGGTTGTGAAGATAAAGTCTATTAGGGTGATGCTAGCCATTGCTGCATTTCATGACTATGCGATATGGCAGATGGATGTCAAAACCGCTTTCCTTAATGGAAAGTTGGCTGAGGATGTTTACATGAGTCAGCCAGAGGGTTTTGTTGATGCGAAGCATCCCAATAGAGTGTGTAATCTTGAAAAATCCATTTATGGGTTGAAACAAGCATCTCGGAGATGGAATCTTTGTTTCGACGAGAAAGTCAAAGAGTTTGGCTTCATGCGGAGCGAGGATGAGTCATGTGTATATGTCAAATCCAGTGGGAGTATAGTTAGATTCCTCGTATTGAATGTCGATGACATACTACTCATAGGAAACGACATCCCAACCCTGCAGGAGGTTAAGTCCTGGCTTGGGAAGTGCTTCGCTATGAAGGACCTCAGAGAGGCTGCCTATATTTTGGGAATAAGGATAGTGAGAAACAGGAGTAAAATACTGATAGGACTTAGTCAGAATACTTACTTCGATAAGGTACTAAAACGTTTTAGTATGCAGAATTCCAACAAGGGGGAGGTACCGATCCAAAGCAATACCAAGTTGAGTAAGACTCAAAGTCCGAGTACCGAGGCCAAGATAGCAGAAATGATTCGAGTACCTTATGCTTCCGCAGTTGGATCGATCATGTATGCTATGACTCGTACTCGCCCTGATGTGGCCTTCGCTTTGAGCATGGTCAGCGGATATCAAGGGAACCCTGGTAGAGCACATTGGACCACAGTCAAGAATACTCTAAAGTACCTTCGAAAGGACCAAGGAAAGGTTTCTAGTCCTCGGTGGGAGTGATGACTTAAGGGTGCGAGGGTATAGTGATGCCAGTTTTCAGACAGACCAAGATAAATATCGATCTCAGTCAGGCTGGGTCTTTACCCTAAATGGAGGAGCAGTGACTTGGAAAAGTTCCAAGCAGGAGGCCGTAGCTAATTCAACGTGTGAATCAGAGTACATTGCAGCAAGCGAAGCGTCAAAGGAGGCTATATGGTTGAAGAAGTTCATCGGAGACCTTGGAGTTGTTCCAGCCGTAAAGGAGCCTATGGAAATTTCTGTGATAACGAAGGTGCGGTTGCCTTGACCAAGGAACCGGGGATCATGGCAGATCCCGACATATCGACAGGAAATATCATTTCATTAGACATCGGGTGGAAGAGGGACTCCCCGTAGTGAAGAGGGTATCGTCAGAGGATAACCCAGCAGATCCCCTTATGAAGGGACTGAGTAGGGTTAAGCACTTGCAGCACGCTAGGAGCATTGGGCTGAAGGACGGTATTAGTTTAGATTAGATAGCTTTGAAACATGTAATAGATAAATTGTAATTGACATTTGATGATTAAATAAAGGAGTATTATTTATGAGTAAAGTTACTGTCTTGTGTTAATTATTTACCTATTGTTTCACTTTGCATGTTTTGACTTCCTGAATGATAAGATTATTCGAACAGTCCACAGTCGCTTATACTTTGGAAGTAGGTATGAAAGAAGACTGTCATGAATTGGTTTGTAGACTGTCTAAAATGTATTAGACATAGCAAAGGTTTGTTGCAACGTTCATGAGTGCTTATGAATAAGATTTGAGCATTGGATTAAACCCACGCTTGTTGGCATCACTTCATGGAATTTATCACGAGTGATCGCAAGACGAAAATATCATATAGTCTTTATACCTATATATATGGTTTATTGTTTGCAAGTTGGTTGTGCATTGATAATGCGTAAACGCATCAGTAACTTGATGTTATAAAACACATTGTTGTGCATGATTCGATGAGTGAATAGTAAATGCATATAAGTCGAAGTTTATATGTTCCTTTTATCCTAAGAGGTTAAAAGCGATATCTAGGCCCCTCGATGATTTGGTTTGACTTATGTGTCGGGCCCGGTCAGGACTGAATTGATGTGTTCAATAAAGTTCTATGTCATACAAATCAGAGATCGAGAAACAAACTGCTGGACAATAAGTATGACTATGTTCCATGATATTGTCTGCACGATATCTAGAACAGAGGACTGTACGATCCCTTATCTAAAGGACAGGTTACTGATAAGATCAGAGTTCGACAGTGGCTTTCGAGAGCTACGATTGCTAATCGGATCCAGAAGTCGTACTTGCATTTATAGTTATTAGACTTATCCAAGTGGGAGACGGTTGGATTAGTGTCTAAGTCCATAACTATATTTGGTATGAACTTGACCCGGTTGTGCATGGTGCTTTTGGGTTGCCTTCACCAAAGCAACTGGACAAGATGATTTGTAGAGAGAGAGGATATTATGGTTTATTAATATATTATAAGAATAATATATTAAAATAGAAATCATATTGTTTAATTAATATTAGTCAAGAATTAATTAAGAAATTAATTTTGTGGCTAAAAGAGATTAATTAAATAAAGGGGACTAGTATTGCAATTATTAGATAATTGGTTTTGGGCTGAGAATCCTTGTGGACATAAGGGGGGGGGGGAAATTAGGGTGGAAGCCTACCTTGAAAACGTCCAAGCCTTATTCCAGAAGGTTCCTTGGACTACTTAAGGCCTAACCTATCTAATTAGGGTTTTGGTTGAAACCCTAGCAGCTCAAGTATGTAAGGACCCCTATGGCTTCAGTTTTCGGCTACCAGAAGAAACCCTAGAGTTCCTATAGCCGAAATTAAGCCTCCTTTCGCTCTCTTCTCAATCATCTTCTTGCCTTGGTGTTTGTAATCCATTAGAGGTGTTACATTTGTGATACTAAGCTCTTGAAGTTGTAGATTGTTGAAGATTCTTGCTACTATCAAAAGGTAATCATCTAACCTTGTATTAGATATAGATTTCAATTTTTGTAGTATGGTAGATTAGGGTTTTCAAGCTTTGGATAAATTTGCATGTACAATAGAGAAACCTAGATCCAAAGCTTTGGGGTTTTCCATGTGCACATAGGATGTTCTTTTGCTCAAAACCCATCAACTACAACAACCGGAGATACCTGAGTGGAAGTGGGGAGCGGATTACAATGGACTTCATAACCAAGCTGCCCAAGACAATAGGTGGTCTCGACAGATTAACCAAATTCGCACACTTCCTACCAATTAAAGAAACTGACAAGATGTAGAAACTGAACAGAACATACATTAGAGAGATTGTTCGACTGCATGGTGTACCAATATATATTATCTCCGATAGAGATAGTAGGTTCACCTCGAGGTTCTGGCAGTCACTACAAAAATCTCTAGGAACTAGGATGGACATGAGTACAGCCTACCACCCACAAACTGATGGACAGAGTGAGAGAACTATACAAACGTTGGAAGACATGCTGAGAGCTTGTGTGATCGACTTTGGTAAAGTGTGGGATATCCATTTACCATTGGTCGAGTTTTCATACAACAACAGCTACCATACCAGTATCAAAGTTGCTCCATTCGAAGCCCTCTATGGCCGGAAGTGTAGATCCCCTCTGTGCTGGGCTGAGGTGGGTGACACACAACTAGCTAAAGGACAAGTTGCTGACAGCACTCTCACTGGTCCAGAAATCATCCGGGAAACGACAGAAAAGATTGTACAAATCCGTGAGCGACTAAAAGTCTCTAGAGATCGACAGAAAAGTTACGCTGGCAAAAGACTGAAACCCTTGGAATTTCAGGTTGGTGGCCATGTGTTATTAAAGGTCTCACCCTGAAAGGGCATGATACGCTTCAGAAAGCGTGGCAAACTAAATCCAAGTTACATTGGGCTTTTTGAGATTCTCGCTAGAATCGGCCCAATAGCTTACAAACTTCGACTACCTCAAGAACTTCGTAACGTACACCCTACCTTCCACGTATCCAACTTAAAGAAGTTTCTATCTGATGAGACTCTTGTTATCCCACTCGATGAAATCGAGATAAATGAGAGTCCCAGTTTCGTGGAAGAACCAGTAGAAATCATGGATAGGGAAGTCAAACAAACAAAACAAAGTTGTATCCCGATAGTGACGGTCCGCTGGAATGCAAAACGGGGACCTGAATTCACTTGCGAGCGAGAGGATCAAATGAAACATAAGTATCCGCATCTTTTTCCTTAGTCCGTGTGTATCTCTTAGATTTAATTTCGGGACGAAATTCCCTTTAACGGGGGGATGATGTGACAACCCGTTATTTTCGATATTGTAAAAGTCAACCGAAGTTAAAATTGGGTCAACTAAAGTCAAACATGTTAAATAAAGTCAAACATGTTAAATAAAGTCAAACATGTCAAATAAAGTCAAACTTATTGTTTTGATTTACTTATTAAGGTTAGATTGATAACCTATGTGTGTTTAAAAAAAATCTTTTATTAGAAGTGTTGCTTAAATTAGAAGTGTAGTGCTTAAACCGAGAAGTCTCGCATGGACTGTAAACCTTCGGACCGCAAACCCTCGGTTTGCAGCCGGGAACTCGATTCGGACCACAAACAGTCGACGCCGAACATCCGTTTTCGGCCGTAAACCTCCTGACCGCAATCTTCGGTCTTATCCTCTCGGTGCGAAAACCAATACATGTGTCCCATCAACGATTTCGGCCCTATACATTTGGGGAGATTGAAAACACTTCCTCACTTCTACTCTTCTAACCGAAAACACAAAGTTTTCTCTCAAACACATCAACCGAAAACCCTTTATTCTCTCTCGACTATCATCCAAAATCGACTCATATCTCCTTTGGATCTTGCTTAGAACACCAAGTGTTCTTCATTTCATCAAGAACTTCAGCCGAAAACCCTTGAATCTCCTTGGTTTCACCAAGAACACCAAGATCTTCCTTGGGCCGAAAACCCAAGGGGTTGGCCGAAAACTCATAGCAGCCTTCCTAAATCACTTCTAACACTCTTATTTGTAAGTGAAGCTTACAAATTAGTCCATTTCCTTAACATACGTGCGGTTATATTCACTAATAGTATATATATAGATTACGTGAAATGCTTTTAGGACTCGTTTTTGTCTCGGGATCTCACTTGTGGAAAAACTTCCTATATCGAACCTTCAAACGAATCACTCACTAATGTGAGTTCATATCCCTACAATTTACCTTTTCAATGTTTTTAGGGGGGAATACAAGTAAAACACAATAGAATTGTGTTAAATCTTACATGTGAAAACAAACAAACAAAGAATTTCTTATGTTTACATATATTGTTAAAAATTATTTTCAAACTCTTTTAAACTATTTTACATTTCTGTTTATTATCAAATTCATATTCATTCGTATATTTATGTATAATCATGCTTTAACAGACTTAGGACTATTGCTCAATACCTTGACTCCTGTTCCTTGTTTGGTTGTGGGCTTAGGGTAGGATCACTATTCCGACTGTCGGTTAACTCATAATTATACATGCTAGATATATACATAAATATTAAATCTCATTTTCAAAAACATACTTACTCAATTGCATATGATAGGCAAATGAGTATTTTCTATAAATCATTTACAGTTCAAACAAACATACTAGTAAACTATAATAAGTATAGTTTAGAGATCAGTTCATACTATTTTCTAAAATAGAGGAACAATACATGAATCAATACATACATACTATTCATTACAAAGTACACTAGTCATTTACAAGAACAAGAAACATACACATACTATACGTAAACAAGTTAACTAGAATGTGATATACTACTTCATGGTACTTAGCAATATTCTTGCTAAGTCATGTTTTATAACCAGATTCTCCTGGAGGGAGAGCGTGAGTTTGTGGATGGATCTATACGGGACTGACAATCCCACACCTTGCTGTTAGCTACAGTGGGAGCAGCAGGTCTACGGGTGACAAATTTCATATCTTTTCGACGCCTGAAGAACGTCGTTTTTTATACTTGTCAATTAAGTATGGTTATAACCTCATTCATATTAGAACTTTAATTAATCATTTTGGTTACAAGTCAGATATTTCTTTAGTGGTGTTATTTTAAACAACACTACTGTAAATCTTCATTTTCCATTACATACATACAGTGATGTTCACACATGAACAAGGCATACTATTTTTCTAGTAAAGATAGTTTACAAATATGGAACACATACATTTATACTATTTCAAGTACAAACATACAATTATACTATTTCAAGAGAACAAAACATACAAACAATTGGGTCTTGGGTATAAGACTACTTTTCATGTTAAGCATAAAATATAGGATTTTCTGGGAAGTATACTAACATTTTCATGAAACAAATACAAACATTTGACACTAAATACTTATGAACTCACCAACTTAAATGTTGATACTCTCTTTCAAAATAGTGTGTATTTGCAGGGAACCAGTAGACAGGTACACTGGCACAAGTTTTGAGAAGACGGAGCATGTTCAAAACTCGTCTTTTATTTTGATATTACATTTTTGGTGTTATACAACTATACAAAGAACACACATGTATTAACTATAGTATTAATGCAATGGATGTTGTTGCTTGTTTTACTATTGTGTATTGTTATGATACTGTACATGACGCCCTCCGCCCCCCAATGTTTCCGCCATCTTGGTTTGGAGGTGTGACACGCATGGATTCTAAGTCACACAAGCTCACTTGATACATACTCACTAAGTACCATTACATTTGATAGTTGTTCGCATGTAAAGACAATCATAGTCAATAAGTCATATCGAAAGATAATCTTTTCGATCCATTCCATAAGCCAATGTCACTGATCAAGTCTGACAATCAGACAAATTCGAGAGGCATTAGATTTGAAAATGAATTGGCTTAAACACTCTTAGTTTAGTTTGTTTTAAACTTGATAACTTAAGAAGTATACGTGTTAATTCGATTTGGAGATTATTAAGTGGAAATATTAATATATGATGGAGATCAGTCATTTTAATTAACTTATCACTGTGTTCTCCTTTTTCATGTTTGGAACCCACTTCCCGAGTATTAATTTACTCAAACGTCCACAGTCGGTCATACTCTTAGAAGTAAGTAGTGATTCAAGATTGTCATGAGTATTGGTGGATTGACCATAATGATTGGACATAGCATAGAGATTGCGCTAACACTCATGACTACTTAATAGAGATTTAATTATTGGACCAACCCACTCTTAGAGATTACTTCATGGATATAGTCACGAGTAATTCTAAGATAATAATATATTTTATTCTTCACTTTTGGAACTTTTACTTTTCTTCATTTCTTTCTTTTTCTCGTTTTACTTGGAAACTCAACTCACCCTACGTTGGATAATAAATTTTTAAGGGGTACATTACATCAATTATACAACACTCTTATGTATTTGACCTAACAGATGGCTAATTTTACAATTCAAAATTTCACTTGAAATTTTAAAAAGAACAGAAATAATATTCAAAATGGTTAAAAATAACTTAAGCACTACATACTTTATGTTTTTTAGCACTTAAGTTCAATGATATCATCTACATTACGTCAACTATGCAAAACTCTTAGGTATCTAATCTAAAAGGCGACTAATTTTATAATTTAAAATTTGACTTGAAATCTCAAAAAGAACAAAAATAATATTCAAAATGGCTAAACACAAGTTAAGCAATACATACTTTGCATTATATTTTAGCATTTAAGTTCGATGTTATCATCATGTATTTCTATATTAATATGGATTTATTCATAATTCATCCACACCCCACACTTGAATGATACAACATCACCGTTGTATAGAAATAAAAATAAGAGAGTAAGTGGAAAGGAATCCCCTTGGATAGAAGTGTAGAGATCAACATTTGTCTTGTTCACATCTTGTTGTTGATAAAAAAAACATTTGAAATTTGGCTGGAACTTTGAGCATTTATCCTTCTTTCGTGAGTAGAACTTCTTGGATAGTCATTTTTTTCTTCATAAAAATAGTTTGGGTCATCATTGGTACTTGGAACCATAGATTTATACTTGAAAAGTCATGCGTTCCATCAGAGACAAATGACAGTGATATGCATGAGTGTTGACACGATTTGTTGTTTGAAATACTCCATCTCTAGTTTCGGCAATCGAAGGGCATAGTAGATAGTCACGACGCGATTCAGACAGTGCCTTCACTTTTTATTTGAAATTCTATTCAGTAGGACTCGTATTGATCAATCACTTGCCTTCCTGCCTTTTTAAGCTTCATTCTTTAATAGATGACCTTTCACTTGGATCTTTTTTCTTCTCCTTCTTCATAGTTGATTAAATGCCCACTTATGATTGTTTAATTTATCTTAGCATATCGATTTTGACCTAAAAAAATAAGAGTTAGAGGAAAACATTAAAAATAAAATTTGAATTTTATTAATACATGCATAAAGAAAATTAAACACATCAAACAACATAGAAAAATAAAATAAAAATCTTAGATAATAAAAACTAGCTAACTTCCATGCATCTATCTATTTAGTCGTCATTGTCTGATATTTCATAAATTTCCATTAGGTCTTCTTCAAAATATTACGATGGTTCCCCATCAGACGTTTCTTCTACGAATGGTTAATCACTCCATTTGTCGTACTTATCTCTATCATCATCACTTTCATCCTCTTTCGGTTCATACTCACTATCACCTTTTTCAATTTCATCCTTAGGTTCATCATAATTATCTTCTATTTCACTATCTTCATCCTCGTCATCGGGTTTTGTGAGTGATGTATAATCTCTATATTTTAATTGCATAATTTCTCAAACTGCCTAATTCATCATCTTCGCGATTCCTTCTAAACAACTAGTCATATTATCCACCCTTTTTCATAATTCATTTAATCATCTCTTCGTTATTCTTATTTATAATATTTTCAATCTTCTTATCTTCTTCTATCCTTGCTTTCTTTTTCTTAGTATTTTCTCTATATTTAAATTCTCCTCTCTTCAACTTTTCCATGCTAGTATCTATCTCACCATCACTCTTTATCTTAATCATATTCAACTTTATTTACCTTTTCTATTCTCCAATGCATCAATACACTTCAGAAAATCCATGTCATGATTTTTGGCATTGCACCTTTCATTCTCAATAAGACCTCATTAGATAAAATCTCAAAAGAGTTTGTAATCCTAGTGATCAAGTGTCCTCTAATGATTACTTTACTATGAGATGGGAATCCAACATTTATTCCAATATAATAGGCTAAAATATATGGTAAATTCACATCATTTTCAAAATCAATCAAGTGGTGCATCGGGAATAATTCACTCCTACATACAACATTCTTATCCTTGTAACGTGAAATTGTATTTGTAAGCACTTAATGGAGAATACGATGCATGAGACTCTTTATCTTCTTCACAATTGCAATACTTAAGAATTCTACATGCCCAATCTTTTTCCAACCTTTATTGTAGTCAAATCCCTTGTAACCTTTTCATAGCAATCTAGCAATATATGTGTGACAATATTGCTTATGTCTTCTTCTTTGCTATAGAAACCATATCTCCATGCTAACTCTAAAACACTATAACTCCTATCTTTTCCTCCTAATCTAAAGCAAATGACATATTCTTCATGGTAATTTGAAACTTCAAATTTGGATTCCACAGTAGCATAGAATTCCATTATCAACTCTTTATATAAAAAAAGAGAAATTAAATTACCTCCTATTTTTTATGACTACAATTATTCCTACCATTAAGATTATGACAAATCACCATTCAATTTAATATTATTTGATATATTCCTAATATAGCCTTAATGAGTTAGTTAAAAAAATATAGAATGATGACACTTGTCATAATTTTATTGGGTAGGAACATTTGTACGCATAAAAAGTAGGAAACAATTTAATTTACCATAAAAAAAAAACTCCCTTCATGTTAAAAAGATTCAACCCATCTAGTGATATGAATAATAGAGATTTTGTAGTATAGTAAGAAATTTCGCGTTTGATTCTTAGAGAATCTAAGATTCCCTAATCTATAGTTTTTAGAACCAAAATCTCTCTTTTTAAAAGATTTTTTAGCATTGAAGTGTAAAGATTTTTGTTATTCCAAGGAATACTTTTTGGGAACTTCAAAAATACATGATCAGATATATGTTATTAGTTTAAAAAAAACAGTAAAATCAATACTCATATACGTTCTACGTTCTGTTTGTAAGTGGAGTTGTGATTGATGAAAGATGTGGTGTGAATTTCGATCTATATATATATATATATATATATATATATATATATATATATATATATATATATATATATATATATATATATATATATATATTGCCATTTTCGAATGATTTAACTGTTAATGCTCATTTGGGTTGTAGTTTCTCAGTTAAAAATAAATCTTCATTATAAAATATTCTTTTGCCAGATAATTTAGAAAAGTAGGGTTGCATTATTTTAATGAAAAAATATTTATTAGATAGGGAACATTTATATACTATATGAAATACAAGGACCGTCTTTGTAATTTTTCTATTAAAGCAAGGACCATTTATATAAATTTATACACAACTTCCTAAATTCCCTCGTAATTAGTAATATTTGATTACGAAAAGGTTAATTTCTATATTTTTGTGTGAAAATATGGCCCATTTTTGTAAAGGTCATATTAGGAAGGCGCCGTTTATATTGTTTTGTGAAACATGATGATCATATATGTTATTTCGTTAGTATGTATGGAGCATTTTTGTAATTTTATGGAACATAGGGAGAAATTTTATAATTTTGCTATAAGGTAGGGACCATGTTTATAAAAATAATTAATATAAGGACCATATTTGTAATTTTAGGAACCTATTTTTGTAAATATGGGGACCATAATTTACTATTACACATTTACCATTTATATACTCTATAAAATATAGGGACCATTTTTGTAATTTTCCAATTAAAGCATGGACCATTTATGGAAATTTAGCACAACTTCCTAATTGTGTCTGATAATTAGTAACTAGTATTTGGCCCGGTCAATCTGTTTTGTAAATTGAATTTTAATGATTGTATTGTTAAAAGTTAGATATCGTTGCATATATTGATAAATAAATATACAAAGTGCCACTGACTAAACTGACAATAATTGAGATAAACACGGAAGTTTTGAAAGTCAAGGGAGTGATTTTTTTAAGTTAATAAACGAACCTGTTAAACGAAATTGTTAAACAAAATAAGATTATGTATATTACGGTTGAGATACATACATAAAAATAAGAAAGTAATATTTTTTTAAATTAATGAATGAAGTTCAAATAATCAAAATTGTATTATATGTTATCAGACTCATAAGTAGGAAGCATACATAAAATAGACATGAAAACAAAAAAAATAAAAAAAAAAATAAAATAAAATAACTATATCGAAACCTTGAAAACTCGAATTTATATGGAAACGTACATAAAAACCCCAACTATTTAAAAAAAAATAATCAACGAAAGTTTAAATTTATGTTGAAAAGTTGACCACCATGAATTTATACTGACACATACATAAATTAAACATGTCAAAAAATTTGTTTTTTCAAATTAACAAAACCAAAGTTATTAAGACCTGTAAACATGGGGACCATATACTTGTAAAAGTTATTAAGAAAAACAAATTTAAATATAAGGACCATAGTTGTATTTTTAGGAACCATTTCAGTAGTTTTGTAAACATGGGACCAATTTTACTATTAGACATTTAACATTTATATACTCTATAAAATATAGGGACCATTTTTGTAATTTTCCTATTAAAGCATGGATCACTTAGGGAAATTTAGCATAACTTCCTAAATGTGCCTGATAATTAGTGACTAGTATTTTGCCGCCGCGCCGTTTTCTAAATTGAATTTTCATGATTGTATTGTTAAAAGTTAGGTATCGATCCATAGGGATGAGTATTTCGGCAGGACCAAACCTCACCGGATCGGCTCTTGGACCGGACTGGTTTCAAAGAAAATTACGGACCGTGGACCGGACCGGATGAGACTTATTGGGTCCAGGTCCAGGTCCAGGTCCAGGTCCGAGTTTTCCAATTTCTTGGACCGGTACAACTTGTTAAAACGCATTTTTGGTTTTCATACAACTCGTTAAAATGAATATGTTGTTGGGTTTGATACATTACAGTTGTTAAAATGAATACTTTTTGGGGTTTGATACGAGGCCAACCGATTTCAAACCTTTAACTTAAAAACAATAAGTGACATTCATTGTTTGAAATCATAGTGTTATCAGATTTGAATTACATGACAACAGAAATCATTATCTTCGATGCGTGTGTACAGTCTCGCCAAGCTCTTCTCACGAACAACCTGCACAAAATTATATCCATAACTGTAATCATAAAGATTAGTGTGTTTCGCAGTATACCACATTATCCATCATATAAAGAATGTGTCCACATAAAATCCTTAGCTCTTAAGCCGACCTACCTGTTCTCCCTACCATAAGAATACAATACATATTACGGGGCCAACCGAAACATACATAACGGGCCTCATCCCTATACATAACGGGCCCCGTCCACATACATAACGGGCCCCACCCAAAGAGTATAATGCTCCCGGCTATAATTCATATAACCGGCCCAGCCCAACGTACATAATAAGTCAATGTCAGGGGTCAGATCCTGGTCTTCCATACAATACATAAAATCGTATGTGGTTAGAGGTCAGATAGACAGTCGAACAGGTGGTCCACACAAAAGCAATAAATCAAACAAGAACCATGCAATCAAGCTTTAAACCAAGAGTTCTTAGGCTATCCAACTCAACCACCTACAACCATTACGAGCATTGCCTTAACAAACCATGACACCTAACATCCTCTATTTTTCATAACAAAAAAAAAGAAAAAAAAAACTTTTCTTTACGCTTTAAAATCATAGTATTTTTTATTGCGGAAAATCCCAGTATAACAAACATTTTGCGGAAACTGTTTCGTTTTTTTAACATATTTTTTAGTAACGATGTTGTTTACAAAAACTCTAAGGATGTCATAATCAATAAATAACATTGTTACAGCGTAAACACATAATGGTCATGAACATTATTGCATGTTGACTCTTTGTTAGATCCCAAACCCTAACACTTGTGTATGAATCTAATAGAAACGCAGAATAATAACACAAGTATTTGACAAATAAAAACTAGTTTTATTTATCGGGTTTTTCACTAAGAAAAATGTTCTCACAAAGAGAACGAGTACAATGATTCAACACTCACCAAGTACTTTGAATATATCTACAAAAACTCTATCTCTCTCTCTCTCTCACTCTCAGAATATAATAAAAATCATCATCTATCAACTAATGAGAGAGGCTAGTATAAATACTAGTCTAAACCTAAGAGATAAACTTTTTGCAGATTCTCCTGATCTTCTAGTTAAATCAAATCCCTGATTTGAGGGGATTTAATCTTCAAATAAATATAGATTTAGTAAATAAGGAACAGATCATATAAGATCTTCAGAATACTTCTTCACCAAGTAATTCTGATCTGCTCCTGATTCGGACATCAGCACCAGAAAGATATACGCTAATCAGGAGCATCAGCGCCATCGTCAGGAGATGATCCATTGATCAGCTTCAGCTGATTATGTATAACCACCAGTGTATCATTATTCAACATATCATATGATCAGTGTGTCATTAGTGTAAGAACATCAACATATGGACACACTAATCAGTACCAACGAATCAGGTCTTTAGGTAATGGTCTTTGTGCTAATAATACTATCAGTGCCTTTGGTGTTGATAGTGCCTTCAGTGTATTTAGGTCATCAGGGGATGATCTTCAGTGGTACCAAGACTTCAGAGATTAGTTCCATATCTGATCCGCTAAGGTAGCTCAGATCTAGTCTTCATTCATCGATATATGAACTTCCATCAACATATCTTTAGATTAACTAAATAAACAAACTCGAACATATCAGCTTGTCTAAGTTCTATTATTTACACTTGCTTAGACAAGACTGGCTGTCAACAATGAGTAGATAAACTATAACTATAATGTGTATCTTTTCCATCATCAAATATATACAAATATGTTCCCAACAATATTCCCCTATTTGATGGTGTCAAAACTAAACCAATAAAGAATGAAATAATAAATGAACTAACTACATTTGAAGTAGAATGTTGATATATGCCCCCCATCCTTAGATTTAGCTCCCCCTTAGATAAAAAACATATAAGTTTTGCTCCCCCTTATATGTACATTCTTCTTTCAAGAGTGTCTGCTATATTATGAGTGATCAAGTGATAACTAAGCGGAACTAAACATTTCTCCCCCTTTTTTACAGCATCAATAATCACTTCCTTCCCCTTTTTTATGAAGACACCAAGAATCTGAAATGAAAGAAAACATCAAATAAAATTAAAGTGTGGGATGTTTATGTATCATACATCATATGGTGTAATACAAATGTTCTTTGACATGTGAAAGTTTGATGCTCACTATTGTATGTTTTATTATGACGGTTCTTAAGCATCAGTTTGACTTTCATGCCTCGTAAAGGAGGGAGCAGATGGTTTAAACTGGACTTCAATTCAAAGTTCATAGATTATGGAAAAGTGATACACAGAGGATGTTGTGTAACCTCTTGTGTTTCCTATTCTCTGAAAGTTTTCTCTTCGCCCTCTCCGTCACTCATGGCTGATTTTTTTGATTTGGTTTCAGAAGAATCTATGGTTTTGAATTTTTAGAGGGTGTTGGGGAGTATGTTTTAACAGGTCTTTGGGAAGGTAAGGATGGAGTTGCTTTCGGGAATAATGAAATGGTGATTTCTGGTTTGTTCCATAAGGGATTGCCTTGTGGTGTAGAGATTTCAGGTGGTAGGGAGGATGATGTAACAAAGAAACCAACTTATTGTTTCTGTTTTGCTGCTTCTTTCTTCGGTTTTCTTGTAAATTTCAAAGCTTATGGATAAATTTATAGTGGTGTAACTGTATGTGAAGATCTTGGCATACAAACTATTAGCAATATCGTGTCCCCGACAACGATGCCCATTTGTTAAACCCGATGTCGCACACGATTTAAGCAAATAAAATTCCATTGCTCGAATGCACTAATGGATAGCATAGGGAAGTAGGGTCGAATCCTCAGGAACATGGCCTAATGGTCAATGTCTCTTTGCATAAGGCACATACTAGTCCAAAAACAGAAAAATATAAAAGGGGATTTTTTTTGTTATAACTAAACTAAAAATAGCAGCGAAAATAACCAAAGAAAATTCAATAATTTAAAACGAATTTAGTTATTCTGCGAATTTCCTAATCATGCAATCAATCCAGACCCGGTTATTCAAAATGTGTTCTATCTAAGCTGGTACTAAGAACAACTAATAAGCTCCAGTACATTCCTTTTTACCTAATTAGTTGACCAAAACAAGTTGTTTAATTAACCCTAACTTTTTACTAATCTAATTAAACAAGCTCTTAATTAAACTCTGAAAAGTTGCATTAAGATCTGTGTAAAATTCCAAGCAAGATCCAATACTTGTCACAAGCTCAGAAGCATAAAGATATGAATTTTCAATTTATAATAAAGTCAAATCCAAACATACATCTGATTTATTACTTGTTACTTATTATCAGAATGTCAAAACAATTACAGATTTCAACAACTGATTAACCGGAATGATTAAACCCTAGATAGATGATCAGACTAACAGAAATCAAAGTCAAACATTCATTAAGCAGAAAACTGAAATTCCTAAATAGAATCACACAATGAAAGCCAAATATGATGTCTAATTACATGAAAAGTACTAGTATTTTGTAGAACTGAAAACTAGGGTTATAGCCATACATGGCTAAAATCGAACTAAAACTAATGAAAAGAGAAAGTAAATGAATGATCACACTAATCTAACTGATTGAGATGATCTATAGTCTTCAAATCATCAGAAAGTGATGCAAAGTGTAGAAAATCGCCTTCAGAAGTTGTTTTCGTCGTTTAGGAACGTCTCTTCTTTCAAATTGATCAGATGGTAGCTATTTATATGCAAGCTAGTAACTTCTGGAGCAAGAAAATAAAAAATTCGATCGAATTTCTGAAAAACACGATCAAAATTTTATACTTTGATCGAATTTGACATTTAACTGATTTCTGACGAATTTCTGAACCACGACATGTAAACACGATCGAATTTTCGGGAAAATTCGACCGAATTTTTTCTTTTCCTTATTTAAACTTCAAAATATGGTAAACAATCCTCGAAAACTTAACACGATTTGAATTTCTATGGAAATTCGATCGAATTTATGGCTTTTCGCGCAAATTGTTTGTTTTTACTTGATTTAAGCACCTTCCAATCATTCCTCAGCATCCTTCATAATTTTCTAGCTCTATTTAGGCTCTAATGCTCCGTTAAACACATCCAAAGCTTCTACTAAAGAACTGGTCCACTCGAATTATCTGAAAATGACATCAAAACATGAGCAGTAAGGGAAATATGGTGAAAGGCATGACCTGAACATTATTTATACTAATGCACATGAAAATACATAAAATATGATCTTAAATGATAATAAAAATTACCCTAAAAGATGCATAAAATGGAATCTATGAAGCATACATCATAGAATTTAACTGCTTGAGCTATGTTGATGTTTGGAGTTGGAGATGGAACTTGACTCTTGATAGGATGACAAGGAGAGACAGCGTCAACTCTCTTTTCATGACAAACTTGATAGCTTTTATAGGTTACAAAATTAATCATGTGGCGGAAAATTACTTACCTCTTAAGTTCCCATGCAACCTAATTAGATCTATGTTTTCACTATTGAATGTTATAATCTATGAACATCAAAGAACCCTATGGAAACCCTACTTTAATGGAAATTCATAAGAGTGTTAGGGTTTACATACCTTTTGATTATTCTTGTAAATAACCAATGAAATCCTTCTTCAATGGCTCTTGGAAGCAAGCACCAGGAATCTCACGCCTCTGATGGTTCACATCTAAACCCTAGCAACTAAGGAAACTTGAAGAGAGACAGGAGATGGGATGATTTTCAGAAATCCTTCTAGGAGTATGAGTGGCCAAAAATGTGATGCCTAAGGACCTTATTTATAGTTGATAGAAAAAACCGTAAAACCGTAATTTGGAATAAAATAATATTATTTCAAATCTGGAATTATCCAGCTTCCTAATTATGCATATGGAATATTCGAGAAACCCTAGGGAGCCTCCAATTTTCGGCCAACCCTAGGAATATTCTATAATTCCTCTCTTGTTCAACTATTGAATAATTACAGCTTTAGTCCTTACATTTTTAATTAATCCAATTAATCAAAAATTAATTCTAATTAATTTCTGATTAATTCTTAATTCAATAATACTTTTTCGAATTAATATATTATTCTCATAATATATTGATAAATCATTTATTCTTATTTATTAATCATATAATAAATCAATAAATTAGTCACTCTCTCCAAAATTCGTCCTTTTCAATTACTAGGTTTGAGGGCAGCCTAGAAGTACTTTGCTAATAATTCAAGTATATACCAATTTAATTATTGGCTTAGACACCTAATCCAACAATCTCCTACTTGGATAAGTCTATAAATACAATTGCAAGTATAATTTCTAAACTAAACAGCAAATGGTGCTTCCCAAAGCAACTCTAGTCTCTGATATGATCAGGCATCGGTCCTAATATAAGTGATCAAATATTCCTTTGTTCGACAAGATATCGTATCGACACTAAACATGGATTAGAATCAATATCATTATCCAAAATTATTTTTCCCGATTTCCCGATTTGTGATGACGTCATAAGACTTCTAATTAAACACATCAATTTAGTCCTGGATGGGCCCATCACTATAAGTCAACACCAAATCATCGAGGGGCCCAAAGATATCACTTTTCTTGTTAGGGCAAAAGGAACAAATAAACTTTGACTTATATGATTGTATCCTTTACTCACTAAATCATACATGATACTACGTTTTATAACATCATGTTACTGATGCGTTTTCGCAATACCAATGCACAACCAACTTGTAAATTACAACTCATATGTCTCCATTTTAAGAATATAAGATATTATTGTCTCAGAATTACTCGTGATAGAATCCATGAAGTAATTCTTTAAGCGTAGGTTTGTCCAATACTCAAAATCTCCATTTTTCTAAGTAATCATGAATACTGTAGCAACCATTTCAATGTCTAATCTCCATAGACAATCTACAATCAATTCATGACAGTCTTCATTCACTACTTACTTCCTAAAGTATGAGCGACTGTGGAGTTTTGAATAATCAAATTATTCAGGAAGTAAAACATGCAAATCGAAACACAAAGAATAAATATTTGACAAACGTAGTAAAAAAATCATATATAATCTCTATTTTTCAATCACCAAAATCAATTACATTTATTCCGTTACAAGTTTCAAACTAATCATCTAACTACTAAGACTAATATCATCTCTCAAACCAAAGCTCCTAGCATGCTGATTATACTTAACCCTACTTCGAGCCTTTGTGAAAGGATCTGCGGGATTGTCTTCTAATGACACTCTCTTCAGCATGATATAACCTTCTTCAACTCTATGTCTTATGTAATGGTATTTTTTGTCGATATTTCTGGATTTACCATGATCTCTCGATTCTTTGGTCAAAACAACCACTCCTTCAATATCGTAGAAAAGTTCCATTGGCTCCTGAATGGTCGGAACTACTCTGAGATGGTCGATAAAGTTCTTCAACTAAGCTGCTTCCTTTGATGCATCATTTGCTGCTATGTACTTTGATTCACAAGTGAAATCAGCCACCATGTCCTGCTTGGACACCTAATCCAACAGTATCTCTCTCTCTCTCTCTCTCTCTGTGTGTGTGTGTGTGTGTGTGTATGTGTAACACCGTAAATTTCCAAAGAAAATTTTCATTTATAAATTCATATAAATCTCATAATGCAGTTCACAAAATCTCACTTATTTAGTTTACAAAACGCATCTCCATAATTGTTTGTTTAATAATCCAGGATCCTCAAACATAACTCTTTCTCTGGTGTATACAATCGAGCTGGTGCCTTACCGCGATCCTGAGAAAAACCTGAAACACATAACACATAACACGGTAAGCACGAAGCTTAGTGAGTTCCCCAAAATACCACACACATCTCAGTAGCCTCTCATGGCTATACTCAGATAAGACCCTCCGGTCAATGTGTCTCAGTGGTACCCTCCGGTCCCAGACCTCAGGTGGACCCTCCGGTCCTAACTCAATAAGCTCATAATAACAATATTCAACATAACTCACATAGACATAATGCAGAGTATCTCAATACACAAATAGGCACATAAGACATCTAAGTCACACAAGGATACCACTCATGGTAAGTATAGTAAGAAGACTCACCTCGAATGATGAACAGCCCCTAAAAACGCTGATCGGCCTCTAACTCTGATCCAAATCCATAATTAACCCAATTAGGAAGTAATTCCAGACTCTCACTCATTAGGTCTACAGGAGGTCCACTAACCAGATGATCAACAACCTAAAACCCATTGGGCCTACCAAGGCCCAATAATAAATGGGCTCTCCCGAGGCCCAACTCTCAAGTCAAAAAGTGTAACACCCTCGTTTATTTCATAAACAAATAGACGAAATTACTGAATGAATCGTAGCCCTAAAATCATAATTATATAGCAAGGTATTGGTTTTGGGAAGCCAAACGCCATAAGGTGGATTATTCGAGGGTCAAAGTATAAATTCGAGATTTATTTTGTAAATATTTTAGAAGACAGGGGGATGTTTGGTAAGTATTAGACCTAATATGAAAGGATTTATGAAAACAGGGTCTAAAGAGTTTATTATGGACCTTATTTGAAAATAATTGTAGAGAAGGGGCTGCACGGTAATTATGAGGACTTAAGTTGAAGGGTTTTTGGTTGGATGGGGTTAAAAAGGTAAAATTCGGACTTCCTTTGTAAAGGATTTAGGAGGCAGGGTTCAATTGGTAAATAAGTTAGATTTGGTGATTTAACTTATGGGCAGGGTTCAATTTTTTATCATAGTTGGAAAGAATTTTATGGGCAGGGACTGGTTATGCCATTATGGAAATAAGTTAGATTTGGTGATCGGGTATATAACCCACCGTGTAACCCTAACCCTAGCTGTGTTTACAGCCGCCACCCTCTCAACCCTCCTTCTCCTCCGACCGCCAACCTTGTATCTCCCATCACCGGCTGCCACCTAGTCGATTCCGATCACCGCCACTACAATCTCGCTGCCGGAAAAGTAGTGAATAGACGATGAAGAATCGTTGCACACCGAGGGTGAGTTGTGAACCGTCGATGCAAGGCCTGGAACGATTGGGGGTTGTTGCCACTGCACCGCCACTGTGAAGAAGACGAAGCCATCGCCCGACGCCGCAACTGTCATTCCCCGTGGCGGCGGTTTCTCCTGTGTCGTCGTGAAGGTCGAGTGGACGCCCTCCTCTGTAGCTGTTGTCACGACCGTTCTCTTCATCCCTTCTCCTCCATTTCGGAGTTACACCTCAGCCAAGACCCGCCGTCCGCCGCTGATGTCGATCGTAGCTCTTGTCGCCGGCGACGACGGGGACTCGCAAGCGAGCGGACGTCATTCGCTGTTGCTGTTGTCGTGTTTGCGTGTGTGTTGCTGCTCCTCCGTGGCGTGTAAAAGGCTGCTCGTTGGACGAAAAAGCTCAAGGAAAACCACCATGGCCGCCAGCCATGGTGGTTGTCACTGCTCTTTCATCTCCGCCGCCAACAGCCACCGTGGGTGGGTGGTTGTATGCGAGTATTAGGGTGCCATTATTCTGAGGTGTGAAGTTGTTGAGTTTTAATCTTGGCCGGAAATTGAAGAAGACCACCACCACATGCCGCCGCAGGCCACCAGGTTGTTGTGTATAGGTGTTTTGTATTAGTGTGTGTGTATGCATGATTATTGGTGTTTAGCAATGTAAATGTAACAAAAAAATGGAATAATGAAAAGAAATTCATAACCACCACCGTGAGGTGGTGACCGCCGCCTCCTGCCGCCACCGGCCGCCGTGTCGGGTGGCGATGTGCTTGCCTCGTTGAGTTTGATTCGTTTGGGGTGCTTGAAACGCTAATGGGCCTTGTAAGCCCTAACGGGCCCAAAGAAGCCTAATAGGCTTAGTGAAAACCCTAATGGGTCTAATGGACCCTGATTGACCTAAGGAAAACCCTAATGGGCTTAAGGACCTAGCTATTGGGCCTATTGGGCTAATATGGGTTGGAAACCCTAATTAGGGTTTGGAAAACCCTAATGCAATGGAACCCTAATTTGGGGAATTAATCGGGACACGCGGGAATTATTTGATAAGTTGAAATATTAAATAATAATCGTTGGCAAAAATTAATCTAAGCAATATTGGACTTAATGGATTAATTCCTTAGTGGATTAAGTCCCTAATGGGTTAAGTAGGAAAACTTAACCCTAATCGTCATTTTATGTGAAACCCTATTTTCACTTGGGCTTTATGTTGGGCCTTCCTATTGGGCTTGGTAATTGGATTATAAATAGGCCATCCAAGAATAATCATATGGACCATAATATGTTGTTGGGCTTTAGGGTAATGCCCATATGAGGGGTTGGGCCCAATTTGGAAAATTGGGTCATAGATGGACCATATGTTGGGCCTTGATTCCTAGTTTGACTTTCGGCCTATGGATTGGGCCTTGGGCATGAATAAAGCCAAGCAAGGGGGGGGGGGGTAATGTAGTAATTACCCAAAGTATGTACTTATGGTTATGTAGTGGAACCCAATTATTAATTGGGTGATGTTTTGATGTTGACAGTTCGGGAGCCTGCCAATCAGCACTGGAGTTTTATCTGCGGGACTTCAGCAGTGCCAGGTGAGTCTTCTCACCATACCCATGGGTCTAAGGCACCAAGGCCGGTCCATTATGTGATTATGTTATATGTGTTGGTCATTATATGATTTGATATGATACATGATTTGTTATGATATATGATTGTGTGTTTTTGCATGGAAGACCTCGGGGGGAGCCCGTGGCATTGGATATAAGACCATGTGGGGTAGCCCATGGCATTCCTAGGTAAAGACCATGTGGGGGAGCCCATGGCATTGGATGTAAGACCATGTGGGGTAGCCCATGGCAGTCCTAGGTAAAGACTTCTTACTGGTTTTATGTATGCATGGCTTATGTGATATGTGTGTAGCTATAATTAGCTAATTTTATGATAATTGGTATACTTGCTATGTGGAGGTGTGTGATATGTATGTATGCATGATATGCGATAGAGATAGCCTTTGTGGCTGATGGTAGAGACAGCCTTTATGGCTGATGGTAGAGATAGCCTTGTGGCTGATGGTAGAGACAACCTTTATGGCTGTTGGTAGAGATAGCCCTTGTGGCTAACGGTAGAGATAGCTTTTATAGCAATACGATATGTGTTATGTGGATTGTGTGTGTGGGGTATGCTCTAGGGGACTCACTAAGCTTTGTGCTTACGGTTTACAGTTTTGGTTTCACGTTGCATCGACTTGGAAATGAAGGGCTCGGATTGATCGCAGTGCACACACCTATGATTTCCGCAATGAATGATTTTGGGACGAACTCTGATAATTATTTTACTTAATGATGATTTGGAATGTTTGAAATAAATGGTATCAATGTTTTAGCTATATTAAAAATGAAATTTTTACCCCTGATTTTTGGGTCGTTACAAAAAGGCAAGCCCAACTCAAGGGCCCAAAGCACCTATACATAATCCTCTGGTCCGAAACTCTATTTCAACAAGCCCAAACTCCAGGTCCAACACTCAAGGCCCAAAATGAGACTTAGCCCATAAGTCCACAGAGAGGTTACGCGGGGTGTACCTCTCTTGGTACCCTCAGCCTACTCACGAATCCAGATTGGTCATCGGGGACACTGGGGCAGTATGCGGGGCGTGCAGGAATTACGCTCAGCGTACTTCCCAGATTTACTCTTTCTACTTATTTGGTATTAATCAGATAAGACATCAACTCAAATCCCAGATCTGGACTCCCTAATGGCTCTTACTCCATAAAGTCAGTGACTTTAAGCCTTTGCATGGCTGAGGAGGTCACAACACCCAAATCACTCACTCTCTTATCTCAAAAAGCTCATAACTCATGCATGGTTTGATTCCAACGTCCAAGACCTCATTTTTATGGATCCTCTCCACTATAAACACTTTAAAGGACAAACATTAGGCTCTGAAGTGAAACAACTATTAAAGCTTCAAGCTTTGGGACCAAAAACCCTAAAATGGACCATAACATGCACAAATCAAAAGGATGGGAAAGCTTTGAGCTTTATACCTTCAAATGATGCTCCATCCACAGAAAAGCTCAGATCCAAAGCCTGGACTCCAACTTTATTCTCTTCCATGCTCCTTCTCCATTCCAAAAATCTCACAAGAACAATTAAAACACTCAAAGGCTCTCAAATGAATCCACAAACTCCATGAACGAACGTTTAGGGTTTAGGAGGGTTTGAAATCTGAGGGTGGTGGCCAGGAATGAGGCCATCTCATTCTTTATATAGGGACACACCCAAAATTAGGGTTTTGACTCTGTGCCTAGTACGCCCAGCGTACCCACTGGTACGCCCAGCGTACTAGGTGGCTCCGCTTAAAAACCATGCATATGAGTAAGCTAAGTATACACATACGTACGCCCAGCGTACTCAACTGCCACCTTTCTCAAATTAAGGGACTTATCCTGCCAACACTTCAAACTTACAATGCTTGCTCGATATGACTCCGTTTCCAAAGAACCTCATACCCACGGAAAGGTGAAGAGATGCCTTATGCTTCTAGTAACTCGTCGCAACCCCGAGACTTCCTCATGTTCGGGTTGCAGCCCACGAACCCTAACCACTGACGACCCGAAACAGGATGTTACAATTCTCCCCCACTTGAATTAGATTTCGCCCTCGAAATCGCTCCTTGTCATCACAAAGATCGAACCCAAAACCCGCGAAACACCACCGAAAGGGCCTCAAATCATTCAACAATCTCCTCCAAAGACACATGGACCCAACGGGAACTCCTGACCCCGAAGAAATAACAAACCCTTCTGCCGCTGCAGTACTCGGTCTGACTCCCCAGAACTTGAAAGCTCTAGTGGTATGTCTCCCTGTCAGACCACCCTCGCAAAATATCATCATGCTAACTGCTCATCGAAAACATACTCTAAGGACACTCTACCAACTCAGATTCCCTAATTCATCCCAATCGAACTCAGGAGGAACGGAAAGGTCATATCCCACTAAGGACCCACCGGCTGAACAACTATCAGAACTCTTCTGATGGAATGATCCTCAAAACTCTGTCCTCAAGCACAAGAAAACGGTCAAGACAGCTCGAAACGATCCTTTGATACTCTTAAACATAAGACCCAACTTCTCTCAATTGTCCCTTCCAACACTGAGCACCATGTCGACTCCGACCCAACAAGTTGAACCTCCAAAGGTTACCCACTGCACGCCCAAAAATGACTTACCGGCTTTCACCTCTCAATAACTATCTCGACTCATAGTGACACACAAGTCACGAAGTTCGCTTTACCCTAAGCGAATGCTACAACTCATCTGAAATCGCTTCACCTCCGACATATGTCGTCTACCACCCACTGGTTCCCTGCTTCTCGCGGTACTTCTCATACCAACGAAACTGATCCACTCCGGCCTAAGATATCAGATGGAGGTCAATCCCCCCCTCCAAAATGAAATCCATCCACGAATCTGAAACCTCATCTTGCCTATTCAATACACGAATGGATCCAGACTCGAGCTCGAGAGTCTGATTCAATAGCAGAATTGGAACCACTCATTTCCAATATGGTACTCAACTCATGACCCAAAATTCGTGGATTATGCACACACCATCTCTCCAATTCCTTCTGATTACGATTATCCCTCCTCATCCAAGGGATACAACGATTCCCAACCGACATGGAGACCCCCGTCTCGCCCCTGGTTCGGCAACCAGGCTCCCGAAGACTCAAGCGGTAAGCTACCCAAGCCTAAGAACTCCTTTGCGCCATACTCTGAGTAGTGAATACTACAGCTCTTCGTTGAATAGTATTCACCCTCGTCGACTACTGAGCGCTATGGTCTCCCCCGGAGACTTGCGACACTCTCTCACTGACTCGTGAATGCTACGGATCCCCGTAGTATCACAACACTCTCTCTCTAACCAGTGAATACTACGGCTCCCCGTAATATCACGATACTCTCTAACTGACTAGTGAATACCACGACTCCCTGCAGTATCACAACACTCTCCCACTATCCAGTGAACACTACGACTCCCCGTAGTATCACGACACTCTCTCCCACTGACTCGCCATGGACTCACTCCACAGTTTCTCCTGATAATCCCAAGCGAATACCCCCACTCGGATCACTTGCTCTCGTATCCCCCATATTCTCATCATCAAGTCATCACCACACTGAGTTCACCAACTCATGCTCCGCAGCTCAACATAAATAGGTGCTTACACCCACCCAACTTATGCACCACCACTTCTGATGTAAGTTCTTGCAGGCAAGGCACTAGTCTCAGCACAGATACACCCTTAGACAATCTCACTCCAATGACAATTAACTGATGGGTTCCCATTGGAACAAAATCACTCGGTACTCCACTTGCCATCTCACAACTCGAGTCCTAACATGACCAAAAATTAGGACATCACACTCGGGTACCTCGGCACACCATCACAGCGTCTCACGCGGTCTTTCCTTAACCACTGATCTTCCACCTACACAACTCGAAACCTCGAAATACTCTCATCTCTTAGTTGAAACACGGAGGAACCGTCAACGAATGAATGCATGTTGATGAAATCCGAAGCTCCACCTTCTGTTGATCACCGGCCATACGAACTACTCATACCGACTCTGAAATTGGTTGACAATTCAACTGCTGCCCTTCTGGAGTATAGATCAGAATCTATACCTATACCCACGAATCTTAGCTATTGCACCCTGAACTCAGCGACCCAACCGCCTCGAACTCAACATTTGCAAACCCGAAAAATCTCTAGCCATAATAAATCACCTGACCAACGGCCACCTGCCGTGGATTCACTCATCCTTCCTTAAGCACATACTCATACATCATCCAGCCTCGCACCTCGCCGCATCCACCAATATCCTAGGTTTCATGTGTCCACACCGCAGATCTCCATAATCAGCTCTCTAACCGTACTTGAACGAATTGCTGATCTTCTCAATTGAATACCCAGTTCTCCCCCACTCAGGGTTCGAACCATTACCAGTCGGCATACCAACCATTTACCCCGTGGACTGTTTCACCTGGTACATTACTCTTGACTCTGGGAACATACCATAAAAACACTCAATGATCTTCCCGAAGGAAAACAAGCAACTCCAAATATCCCGTAAATCAGAAAAAATCTCAAAATCCTCCCAGCGCGACCGCCTCTAGTCATCTCGAAATCTCTGACCGATATACCGCCGGACACCTCAACTGTTCCGAAAATCCTGATCCTCTGTCCGGAAATAATGCACTATCACACACCTCATCTCTGACTCCTCGACCAGCCTCCCAACACGAGAATCATCATCAAAGCACAGGACCTCACTCTCACAACCGATACACAACATAACAACGAGGGCCACCGCCCCATTATATTCCTCTTAATCACTTGAAACTGCTACTAAAAGCATGCCACACTCAAAAAGGCACCTTACTGGGTGTCTTCCATCTCATCCTCCACTAATGACTCCATGGTACAAGAAATACCTCACAGCAGACAAACTGCCCAAATACTCTGATGAAAAGGTCACCACCAATGCTATCCCACGGGGTTTACCTCCAAACTTTGAAACCGGAAACTCGATATCTCCTTCGCTTCTCCCAGGAAACGGGAACAACGCAACTCTTTCCACAGAAGGTGACGTCTCATCCATCATTCGATGGCTCGACTCAAACCTCGTTCCTCCAATAAGCATCATCTCTACTCATCCCTGAGTCTTGCAGCTCCAACTGGCATCTCACCAACAAAATCTCTCGGAAACGAACTCAATTTCCCTTTCAAGGTATACTCCATTAGAACTTGCTCGACATGGGCCTCTGGCCCCACACTCGATCTCCTGATCTCAGACTAATCAACCACCATGGGACAACTGGTAAAACCTGAAGCACTAACCGCCACGAACCTTGGTACTCGAACCATGTTGTTTCCCCTCAATCTGCTATGAATCATGGTACCCAAACCATGTTATCTCCTCTCAATCTGCTACTTAGAACCTCTGGTATTCTCCCTGTTTTGAGTACGGGTCCTATGCTTTCAGTAGTACGGGCCCACACTACCTGCCATATCTACCCATACTTTCCACACGGATCGTCCCAGAATTCCTAAGTAGCTCCTCAACCTTCTCGATCACCAATCCCGTTAAACCTGGTCGCTTCCCAGTGAATACTCTCCTCTATCAGCGTACTCATCTGACTAAGCCACTCCCTAGGCTCTTCCTAGGTTCCCTCACTTCTCTGCCATCAGCTGCTGAAGAACCCCTTATGATGCCAGCCATCTACTTCCTGAATATCGTCATATTCACTTAGTTGATGACTCTCATCATCAAGAGTTCCACAAAGCACGAAGCAATCAGCATTCGAGCATCGAATAATCTCTACAAACACATAAAACCACTCTAGGTTACCACTCCACTTACACTAAAAAAAGGTATCACCGAACTCAAGCAACTCTACCCCCTTGCGGATATCTAACTACTCTCTCAGTAGGCTCCTCCAATACTCATCTAGGTATCTCACCTAGATTACTCCTCTACTCAAAGTTCTCTCTAAAAGATTCCTCCTGGATACTCTTACTCGACACATATTCAAAGAACATCATAGATAGAAAAAGTCCTATGCTAAGGCATCACAAATCAGGCAACTCTAGCCCTAGAATATGAAATATCTAGCCTATCATCTAGCATGCATCACTAATATCTCAATAATAACTCATAACACAAATAAGTAAGGGTATTTTTGGGAAATCACCGTTCGGGCTCTGGCTGATTGTACACACTGCTCCTTCTCGTTTTTCTCTTAGAAACTCTTTCCTGTTTTAGAAAATCACTTCTTATGAATTTTTTTTTCTCAAATCCTCAGTTTGAGTCCAGATTTACCCGAAGGTGCATCCGAATCCCTCAAACCAAGGCTCTGATACCAACTTCTAACACCGTAAATTTCCAAACAAATTTTTCATTTTAAATTCATATAAATCTGATACCGCATTTCAAAAAATCTCATTTATTTACTTTACAAAACGCATCTCCATAATTGTTTGTTTAATAATCCAGGATCCTCAAACATAACTCTTTCTCTGGTGTGTACAATCGAGCCGGTGCCTTCCCGCGATCCTGACAAAAACTTGAAACACATAACACATAACACGGTAAGCACGAAGCTTAGTGAGTTTCCTAAAATACCACACACATCTCAGTAGCATCTCATGGCTATACTCAGATAAGACCCTCCGGTCAATGTGTCTCAGTGGGACCCTCCGGTCCCAGAACTCAGGTGGACCCTCCGGTCCTAACTCAATAAGCTCATAATAACAATATTCAGAATAAATTACAAAGACACAATGCAGAGTATCACAATACACAAATAGATACATAAGACATATCAGTCACACAAGGATACCACTCATGGTAAGTATAGTGAGAAGACTCACCTCGAATGATGAACAACCCCTAAAAACGTTGTTGCCACGCACCAGCCTCTAACTATGATCCAAATCCACAATTAACCCAATTAGGAACTAAGTTCAGACTCTCACTCATTAGGTCTACAGGAGGTCCACTAACCAGACCATCAACAACCTAAAACCCATTGGGCCTACCAAGGCCCAATAATAAATGGGATCTCCCGAGGCCCAACTCTCAAGTAAAAAAGGCAAGCCCAACTCAAGGGCCCAAAGCACCTATACATAATCCTATGGTCCGAAACTCTATTTCAACAAGCCCAAACTCCAGGCCCAACACTCATGGCCCAAAATGAGACTTAGCCCATAAGTCCACAGTGAGGTTACGCGGGGCGTACCTCTCTTGGTACGCTCAGCGTACTCACGAATCCAGATTGGCCATCGGGGACACTGGGGCAGTACAGGAATTACGCTCAGCGTACATCCCAGATTTACTCTTTCTACTTATTTGGTCTTAATCAGATAAGACATCAACTCAAATCCCAGATCTGGACTCCCTAATGGCTCTTACTCCATAAAGTCAGTGACTTTAAGCCTTTGCATGGCTGAGGAGGTCACAACACCAAAAGCACTCACTCTCTTATCTCAAAAATCTCATAACTCATGCATGGTTTGATTCCAACGTCCAAGACCTCATTTTTATGGATCCTTTCCACTAGAAACACTTTAAAAGACAAACATTAGGCTCTGGAGTGCAACAGCTCATAAAGCTTCAAGCTTTGGGACCAAAAACTCTAAAATGGACCATAACATGCACAAATCAAAAGGATGAGAAAGCTTTGAGCTTTATACCTTCAAATGATGCTCCATCCACAGAAAAGGTCAGATCCAAAGCCTGGACTCCAACTCTATTCTCTTCCATGCTCCTTCTCCACTCCAATAATCTCACAAGAGCACTTAAAACACTCAACGGCTCTCAAATGCATCCACAAACTCCATGAACGAAGGTTTAGGGTTTAGGAGGGTTTGAAATCTGAGGGTGGTGGCCAGGAATGAGGCCATCTCATTCTTTATATAGGGACACACCCAAAATTAGGGTGTTCACTCTGTGCCTAGTACGCCCAGCGTACCCACTGGTACGCCCAACATACTAGGTGGCTCCGCTTAAAAACCACGCACATGAGTACGCTAAACGTACACACACGTATGCCCAACATACTTAGCTGCCACCTTTCTCAAATTAAGGGACTCATCCTGCCAACACTTCAAACTTCCAATGCTTCCTCGATTTGACGCCATTTACAAAGAACCTCATACCCACGGAAAGGTGACGAGATGCCTTACGCTTCTAGTATCTCGTCGCAACCCCGAGACTTCCTCATATCCGGGTTGCAGCCCACGAACCCTAACCACTGACGACCCGAAACAGGATGTTACACACACACACACACACACACTCTCTCTCACTCTCTCTCTCACTCTCTCTAAAAGTTATCATATTCAATTACCAGGTTTTAGGTCAACCCAAAAGGACTTTGTTAATAATTCAAGTATATACCAATTTAGTTATTGGCTTAGACACCTAGTCCAACAGTCTCCCACTTGGATAAGTCTATAACAATTATTGCCAATATAACATCTAAATTATCATCAAAGGATGCTTCCAAAAGGAACTCCAATTTCTGATCTGATCAACCATTAGTCCTAAGATAAGTGGTCAATTATTCTTTAATTCTTCAAGATATCATATGGATATGAGACATGCATTAGAATCAATCTCATTGTCCAAAAATTTTCGTTTCCCGATTTGTGATGACCTCATAAGTCTTACTAACTGAACACGTCAATTTAGTCCTGGTTAGGCCCAAAACTATAATTCAACACCAAATCACCGAGTGTCCTAAAGATATCGTTTTTCCCGTCAGGGAAAAAGGAACGAATAAATTTTGGCTCATATGCTTGTATCATTTAATTATCAAATCATACATGACACTATGTTTTATAACACCAAGTTACTGATGCATTTTCGCAATACCAACGTACAACCGATTTGTAAATTACAACTCATATATCTCCATTTTAAGAATATAAGATATTATCGTCTCAGAATTACTCATGACAGAATCCATGAAGTAATTCTCTAAGCGTGGGTTTATCCAATACTCAAATCTCCATTTTCTAAGTACTCATGAATGTTGTAGCAACACAATTGTTATGTCCAAACTTCTTAAACAATCTACAATCCAATTCGTGACAGCCTTCATTCACTACTTACTTCTTAAAGTATGATCCACTATGGAGCTTTGAATAATCAAATTATTCAGGAAGTAAAACATGCAAAACGAAACACAAGAATAAATAATCGACAAGGCAGTAAGCAAACTCATAAATAATCTCTATTATTTAATCACCAAAATTAATTACATTTATTTTGTTACACGTTTCAAACTAATCATCTAACTACTAATACAAATATAATCTCTCAAACCAATGCTCCTACCATGCTGACTATGTTTAACCCTACTCAGTACCTTTGTGAGAAGATCTACAAGATTGTCTCCTGAAGACACTCTCTTAACTATGAGATGACCCTCTTCAACTCTATGTCTGATATAATTGTATTTTCTATCAATATGTCTTGATTTACCATGACCTCTTGGTTATTTGGTCAAAGCAACTGCTCCTTCATTATCACAGAAACGTTCCATTGGCTCCTGAATGCTTGGAACTACTCTGAGATCGCTGATGAAGTTCTTAAGCCAAGCCGGTTCCTTCGATTCTTCACTTGTTGCTATGTACTCTAATTGACAAGTAAAATCAGCCACTATGCCTTGATTGGAACTTTTCCAAGTGATTGCTCCTCCATTTAACATAAACACCCAACCAGATTGAGAATGAAGATTGTCTCTATATGTTTGAAAGATGGTGTTACTATAACCACTTACTCTCAATGTATCACTGCCACCAAGGACTAGAACTATGTCCTTTATCCTTCGCAGATACTTGAGAATGTTCTTCACTGCTATCCAATAAGCTCTACCAGGATTTCCCTGAAAGCGACTAGCCATGGTTAAAGCAAAAGACACATCAGGGCGAGTACATGTCATAGCATACATGATTGATCCTACTGCCGAACCATATGGGACTCGACTCATTTCCGCTATCTCTTCATCTGTACCACAGATTTGATTCTTACTCAACTTGGCATTGCTTTAAATAGGTAGCTCTCATTTCTTGGAATTTTCCATACTAAAATGTTTTAGTACCTTATCCAAGTATGTACTCTGACTAAGACCAATTAGTCTTTTCTTTCTACCACTTATAATTCTTATCCCAAGAATATAGGTTGCCTCTTCTAGATCCTTCAAAGCAAAACACTATCCAAGCCAAGACTTTACTTCTTCCAAAGTTGGAACGTCGTTTCCTATAAGGAGTATGTCATCAACATACAATACTAGAAAAGTTACTATACTCCCACTAGCTTTGACATACACACAAGACTCATCCTCAGTCATAGAGAAACCAAATTCTTTGACTTTCTCATGGAAGCAAAGATTTCAGCTACGAGATGCTTGTTTTAATCCATAAATGGATTTCACAAGCTTACACACTCTATTAGGAAACTATGCATCTACAAAACCCTCAGGCTGACTCATGTAAAAATCTTCATCCAATTTCCAATTAAGGAAAGCAGTTTTGACATCCATCTGCCATATTTCATAATTGATGTCGAAATATTTTTTTTCTTAAAACTCAAATTTAATTTTTACTACTCAATATTTATGAACCCCACACTTGATTTTTACCATTTTCTAAAATAATTAAGGTGACTTGATGATTAAAAAGTTTAATATCCTAAAATTCAATTAAAAATGTAAAAATTAAAAATACAAAAACGAAAAGAAAATCGCAAAACGAGCTCGGGTTGTCTCCCAAGAAGCGCTTCTTTTTGTTGGGGTCATGAGTTAGACTCCTCGCCGCCTCATGTTGAATTTTCAGGAGTTTCCATCACCTTTTTCACTTTCTAATCTTTCCATCTTTTCTTGTGTGCTTGAAAGCGACGAAGATAAGCCTTTTTTGAATTTTCCTTTTCACCCTTAGCATCACCCTCTTCAAGCTTTCTTTTCAATCCCTTATTTACCACAACATTATTTCTCGCTTTTTCTTGATTCTTTAGCTCCATAGGTACCACCTTCTTGTCCAAAGTTAGTCGTTTTTCTTCTGAAGTAACCTCTTCCTCATCACTCGATACTAAGTCTTCTTCACTCTCTTTACTCGCCCAAGATGTTGGAGTTTGTAAGCAATTACTTCAAAAATTGTCGGAATGGATGCTCTTGGCTTCGTACGTTTTACTTGTTGAATTGACTGAATTTCTTCTTCCATTAGCTTTTCCAACTCCTCAAGTTCATTTTCTTTATCTATGTTAAAGACTTCACGTTGAGCATAATCCTTTTGAAATCCATCTTCCACTCCAAAGGTAACTCCTTCATCTCCAACTCTCAAAGTAAGTTTAGATTCTCGAATGTCAACCAAGGATCTATCAGTATTTAGTAAAGGACGAACAAGAATTATTGGGACATTGGTATCTTCCTTCATATCAAAAATGACAAAATTAACTGGAAAAACAAATTTCCCAGTTTTGACCAATATATCCTCCATTATGCCTCGAGGATGAGTCACTGAACGATTGGCTATGTGAATCGTCATTCTAGTAGCATTTAAATCCAAAAACTTTAGCTTTTGATAGAACGAGTAATGCATTAAATTTATGCTTGCCCCCGAATCAGCTAAAGCATAAGTCTTCATGTTATTTCCAAATTCACACGGAAGAGTAAGGCATCCACGATCTCCCATTTTCTTTGGTAATTCTCCCAATACCACTTTAGAACTCCGCTCACTAAGGATTACCTTGGAATTCTTCTATAAATTATTGGCGGCTATCGAGTAAGTCTTGCAAAAAGTTAACGTATTCAGGAACTTGGGACAATGAATCGATAAAAGGAGTATTTATTGGAATACCCTTTACTTGCTTCATAAATTTCAAATGTTCTTGCTCCAGCGGATGAATTCTTGCTCGAGACAGAAATGGAAGCGGAGGATAATAAGCTTGAACATTAGCAAAAATTTTCTGATCAGACCCACCTCACGTCGTGGCCTTATGATGCTCACGTTGTGGGTTCGATGTTTCAGCACTAAATTTTTCTTTAATCTTTCATTTCTTCGGCTTTGGTCCAGGCTGATGTGGCTCGACTTCCAAGCTTCAAGAAATTCAGAGATGGTATCTTCTTCAGTTTCAATCACCATAACTTGCGGTTGAGGCTTTTTGTCGGGAATTTTTGGTGAAAATCCTTCATTAACCAAAGTTGTTAATTGTCCAAGTTGAGCTTTGATGTTGTGTATTCATGCTTGATGATTCCTCAGCAAAGCTTGCTAGTCTCTCATGAGAATTTGATGGTCTCTTATCACCGCATCGTTGTCATTATGTCTTTTCTCCGAAACCTCCATGAATCTAGTCAACATGGACTCAAGATCGACCTTCTTTTCAGGTGGTTGCTCTTTTTCATAAAATCCTCAATCAGTTTGCCTATACTTTTCTTCTTTTTGTTTCTTATATTCATCATATGGCAACCACTCTTTCTTTGGCTTCCTCCTTTCTGCATCATATTTGTCTCTGCTTGAGTAACAAACTTGAGCCTTCTTATTCTCATTCTCATCCAAGTGGAAGTATTTGGTTAGATAAGGACCATTGCATCTTTCACAACCAACTCGCATAGCATGTATGGATTGGTCCATCTTTGTCATCCTTCGGTCCAAAGTGTTTAGCATAGCTAGAAAAGCAACCATATCTTCAGAAGTACCACCCCTAATTCCTCTCGCTCCATCATTTCTAGGATTGTGATATTCACGCGAATGCTTGGAAACTTCTTCAATTAATTCCTTGATTTCTGATGTATTTTTCTTGGTTAGCGGTCCTTGAGAATCAAGGAGTCGCATTCTCATGACATTAACCCCCATCAGAAAAGATTGATACTTCTTGTTGCTCATTCAAATCATTTTGGGGGACAATTTCTTATCAATGCCTTGTAGCATTCCTATGCTTCGTAAAGTGACTCATCCCGTTGTTGCTCAAAATTTGCTATGGCTTTCTTGAGTTTAGCAAAATTTTAAGGTGGGAAAAAGTGTTCTAAAAATTACTCACGCATTTGAGCCCAAGTAGTAATTGCACCGTGTGGAAGTGCCTTCAACCAATCTTTAGCAGACCCCTTGAAAGTGGCATGTAGCATGCTAAGTAAAACTATAGTGCATGGAACATTTGGGATGTTGAAGTAATTAGAAATGTCATTGACTTCATCAAGGTGTTTGTAAGCATGCTCATGATCTTTCACAGAAAATATAACTTCCTTAAGTGTAGACAGAATGTGTCCTTCAGCTCGAATGTTGTTGCAGCTGGTATTGCAGGTTGTACGAGACCGAGACCGGTGTCCTCTCAGATTCTCTTTTTATATGCCTCCATAGAGATATCCATAATGTTTGCCATCTCGTTTTTCGGATCGTCTTCCGTTTTGCTTCCTTCTTTATCTGTTTCTGTTTTGGAATCGGATTCGTGAAGATTTGGATTTTGCTCAAAGCTTTCTAATTTGCTTTCGTTCTTCGCGGAATTGCTTGATTCACCTATGTTCTTCCCCTTCTTCTTTCCAAAACTAATTTTAGATCTTTAAAAGGCGACTTCTTGGTGGGTTGGTTCCTATGTTTTTATACATCTTCTTGTGAAGGGATGACTCTGGATCTTCAAGTGGTGTGTTGGATCCACGGGTCATGTACTACTGCAACAAAAACACAAATCAAAACGTAAAATTGAACAAAAACTACTTAAAAATTCCTACTGACTGTTCACCACGACGTGGTAAAGACCTGTAACGCCCGTGTTTCTAGTCCAGGCATTAATATTGACATAATAGTCTAGGTTAACCTTTGAAACTCATTTTGAAGAAATGAAAAAGAATTATGTGAATATTATGTGTGTTATGCTTAATTACTAGGATTTAATTAACTAAAAATAAAAATGAGCGTCGAAAATAAATATTAGATAAAGCCGATATCTATTAAGAAACTTGTAGTGGGCGTGACAAGGATTACGGATATATAAAGAATACCGAAATCCGAGTTATAACGAACAAGTTATGACTTGTCGAAGTTTCGCGACAAAACCGGCACGGTGCCGAATGACGTAAAAAGTGAGCTTTTGATAAACTACTTTTTAGCCTTGGTGATCTAAATGAAAGTTGTAGTGTTCGTTAAACCGAGAGTATGTATAAAAAGAACGCCTAAATCTGACTTCGTATGAGGAAGTTATGATTTTTCTAAGTTTCAGCTTAGCAGTAGACAACTAAAAACTCGAATTTTAGATCGAGTGATTTTTAGCCGACACGACCTAAACGAGAATCGAAGGTCTCGTCAATAGTAGTACAACGGTAAAAAGACAGACGAAAACGGACGTCGGATGTAGAAGTTATGAATTTTTAACGGATTTCCTGTCCTCACGATATTCAGATCATGGCTAGGCAAAGTTCGATGCTAGATAGGGTGAGTCTGGGGGTTACATACCTCACGATATTCAGATCACTGCTAGGCAAAGTTCTATGCTGGATAGGGTAAGTCTGGGGGTAAATTACCTCACGATATTCGGACCACGGCTAGGCATTGATAACTACCCCTGACTTAATTGTCTTGTGGTTCTTTCTTTTACGAACGAAGGTTCGTGGTGAAACTTATTCCATTCCTCTCATTTGATGTCTTTTTCGATCCTCGTTTACTGCTAGGGAATTTCCGAAGAAGTTTCGTCAGTTGGTTGTTCATATCGATCCTTTAGGCTAGATCTAGTAAGATCACTGTATAGGATCAGTATGTGGGGATCGACGTTTGTTAGTGCTAGTAGTATAAACCTTGGGCAGCGATGGACTTCGTGCCTATTCCTTAGGAAAATTCCTTAGGAATGAGTGATAGATGATTCTTAGGGTAATTCCTTAAGAAATAAAGAAGATAATGGGGTTGGGTATTTGGGTTGATTGTTTGATGGTTAAACATAATAAATTTATTTATTGTGGGTTGAAAACCCTATATGCTCACCAGGCTCCCAAGCCTGACCCACTCAGTTTATTTGTATCACAGGTATCGATACGATGTTGCTTTACACTGAGAGATTAAAAAGGAGAAATAGATTACTAGTGTAAATGAATGTAAGTTTTGTTTATGCATATGTTTTTGTATTGACAATGACATCCCAGTGGTTTAAATGAATAAAATACATTTCTTCAGAAATGATTTGATAACATATTTATCATGTTTTTATGGGAACAAATTCTGCAACACTTTTAATCAAATTATTACTCTGGTTTTATTTTAAAAAGCATAAACGAAATCGGTCTTTTATGGCCGTGAAATTGGGGATGTCACAAGAGCACCACCTCATGTTGTCGCAAAAAAATCTAAACAGAAATGAAAAAATAACAAAAAACATGAAATAACCGAATTCACGTCGTGAGCTTAAGGCCCACGTCGTGACTTCACTAAAAAAACTAACGCTCAAAATTAACTTTTTGCAAGTTTTACCCCACAAAGAGGATCTATTAACCTAAAGCAAGTAAATTTTAAACTAAATAGCAATTCCCCGGCAACGGTGCCAAAAACTTGATGTCGATAATTCATGGAGCTATGTAAGATAGATTAAACAAACACAATTACAGTCACAATATATGTTCTCCAGCACAGCCAAATTTGATAACTTTAATTACTTATTCTAAGATTGGTAATATCCTAGCTCTTATAATTTAATGGTCACTAGTTTACTAGGTATCAAGTTCATGTAAATTAATATTCACTAAGCTACACAGAAACATGATTTCAAGCAATTTAAGTATCAAATATTAGCATGCTAGTTATTAATAATCAAGCACAAGCAGTTAACCAACTAGCAAAATCCATAACTAAATAACTAAACCATGAGTTGAAGTTTCATCTAGCTAGACAGAGGTAGCTAGATTCAGCTACTCATGGCAGAATTCAAACACACTAATTCAATGATTAAAAACATAGTCAATTGTACCAATTTAAAAGTGGAAGTTATGATCTTCAACTCCTTCTTCTTCCTTGGGTGCTAAAACTTGAATTCTCTCGGTTATTTGACTTTAGAAATCATATTCTAAAACCTCCAAAAATCTAAAACCTCCTTAAAATCGTAAGCATCATGGATATATATAGTTTTCGTGATTTTTGCACTCCACGTCGTGGACTACGACTTCACGTAGTGAATTAGGGTGAATCCTTATCGGGAAAGGACTCTGACTTCCCGTGTACTCATCTTCTAGGAACACCCACACCATGTCGTGGAATTGATATCCACGTCGTGAATTTAGCTTTTTGTTGAGATTTTCTTTTCTTTAATTCTTCGATCCTCCAAAGTGCCGCCACTTGTCGCTTTTAGTCCTTATTCATCAAGATTGCTCCTTTTGACTACAAAATAAAATTCAATCTTATAAGTACCACTTATCTTTGTAAATAACTAAAATATTAATCAAAATGTATTAAAATATTGCCTGACAATGTTTATAAATAAGGAAATATCAATAATCATGAAAGGCAGCCATGCAGAGCACTATATTAATATATTTTATCTTGGCCACTGGTGAGAAGGTTTCATCATAGTCAATCCATGGGGTTTGATCAGTAAATCACTTCGCAACGAGTCATGCAATGAAAGTGTGTACCTTTCCATCCATGTCGGTCTTCTTCTTGAAGATTCATTTGCAACCCACTGTCTTTCGACCAGGTTCTTGATCAACCAAATTCAAAATTGGATTATCATACTTGTGCTGGAAATAATGCCAAAGGTCATTAACTATTGGTAATATTTCTAAAAGTAGTAGGTTCCTTTTGAGTTTCCTTCAACACCCGAATTGAGTAGAATAAAAAAAGGATAAATTGATTTATTAATTATTATGGTTAATAATTAATTAGAAACTAATTGGAAATATATTTTGGGAATTAATTAATAATTTAATTAATTAAAGGGTTAAATATTCATTAATCGATAGTTGATTAATCAGGAATGTTCCAGAACCCTTATGGAATTAGGGTTGGATGAAAATCACTCCATCCCACATGGGAAAAGGAGTGAATTTCGTGGTTAGTCTCCTATCCCACATAGGAAGGAGTACAAAACCTAGGGAGAGATCCAAGGCTACAAATAGGACCTTAGGGATTTCATTTTTCCTTGCACCTTGGTTGGAAGTTTCGCCAACACTTATTCCTCCTCCTGTAAGTCCCCAATCTGCTTGTGTATCAATCAGATCCGTTTGATGGTGCAGAATCCCAATCAAACGGATGATGACAGATCAAATGAAGAAGACGGAAAAGAAGAAGATGATGAATCTTGTATGAATTGATATGAATTAAGATCCAGATACAATATTCACACACACACTAACACACACTAAAGCTCCTCTCTTCTCTCTCACTTTCTCTCTCTAGAACATGCTCTCCTCCTCTATGCCTCTCATTCCCACTCTTGTCTAGCCTCACACATGCACTCCTCACCATATATATAGTAAACATGGGTCGTGACTGGGTTTACGGCCGTAAACACAACCGTAAACATATATGCGGCCGTAAACACCAAGCTGTTTATGGTCCTAGACATAAAAGTACATTTTCCTAGAAAAGTAAAGTATAAACCATAATTTAGACCCAACAATCTCCCCCTTGGTTTATAGTTTTCTTTTCTAATTGACCCAAAAAACTCCCCCTAAAAAGTAGCTGGCTTTTCTTGTTAATCTTCATTGGGAGCTTTGGCTTCAGCTTTAATCTTCGATATCTTCATGACTTCAAGATGAACATATGAATCTTTTATGAATGATTTCATCTTGAGAACTTGGGCTTTTCTTCAGAATTTGGCATTGAACGCACGTTGGGCGAGGAGGCTTCTTGAAAAGATTCTTGAAAGATGGTGCTTTCAGCTTGAGAATCTTCAGTGAGAACAACAGAGAGAACTAATCTTCTGGATCACTTCAGCATGTTCAAGAATAGCAGCAAATTGATTCAGGAGGCTTCAATGCAATCTGTCACATAATCTTCAAGTGCAGCTTGACCTTGCTTCTAGGGTTGATGGATTGAATGTTGGAAGAATAATCTTCATTTCTTGCTCCTTTGAATGAAAATTCTTCAATGATCACGGATGAAGCCTTGGCTTGAAAATTTTCGATTCAGTCTCCATGAGTCTCATCTACATCTGAGTTCACTTTTCAAGACAAAACAAAACTAAAAAAAAAACTAACAGACTTAGACACAACATATATATATAAGGGAGAAGACTTGGCCGTAAACAGGTTTACGGCCGTAAACACACCAAACCACTTCTATTACAAGACCCGAAACATAATAAGACCTATACATTAATTAGCCTAGCCCAAACCATTAATTAGACCCTTCAGTCTCCCCCTTGGGTTGGGGCTAGCCGTGACTCAGTCCTTCTCAATTATAAGTACATCGGACCCTCCCATTGCCCCTTGCCACATCTACTTTTCAATAATTTCGGCAACCATTGTTGTGTACTCTTTAGCAGCAGACTCGAAAATCTCTTCAGCCACCTTGATCTGATGTAGGGCCAAATGATGAATATCCCACTTTACAAATTGGAGTAGGTCTTTTTTGTCGAACAAGCGAAAGCAACCATCTTGGAACTTGATGATAGCAGTCGCAATGGTTTCATCATAGACCCAGTATAGCATGTTTGCTAGAGATCCATCACTAAAGGTCTGTAGCACTGGAATTTGTCTAACTTGATTGGTTGGCGGCTACATGACAGTCTGGAAGGGCTCATTTGTCTTGGGATCCAGTACTTTAGGGAAACTTTTCATGAAAGACTCAGCAGTCTTCATGCCAGGAAATCCATTCTTTACTTGGTCCTCCAAGAATAGCTTGAAGTGAGTTGCCCTTGGATCACCTGATGGATTTGAAAATGGAGCATTTGATAATTTAGAAAGATCCACCCTTGTCCATGAACTGAAATCATGGAAATCGTTGTAATACTCCACGTTTTTGCTTTTGCGCCTTACTATCCACATGTTCAACCTGTCATGAAAACCCCATGAGACAATTCCAGTTCTATCACCGTACCTGTGCCTAAATTTTCTCCTTTCAAGATCAGTGACGGTGATTTGTGGTTGACCTTCAGGAGCGTTTTGATTTGAGCTCTTTTTGAACATTAGTTGCTTTTTCTTGTTGGATTCTGCTAACTTGGCACGTTTGAGAGCAGCAACGTTGGACGCTTGAACGGGTTCCTTTTCAAAGCGGTCAACGATCCGAGTACTTCTTTGAGTGGGCGGGTCAACAAGGGGGTCTTGAACTTGTTGAGCAGAAGACTGGGCAGCATTGAAATGTTCAACAAATGACTTGAACTTGTCGCCAAATTCCTCTTCCAGTTTCTTCTTTAAATCAAAGTAACTTGCAGTTAAGGAACCCATATGGGTTTGCAGATCAGAAATTTGCTGAGATTTCAGAGTTTTATCCGCGTCAAGATCTGCAACCTGAATTTTAAGTTGGGCCTTTTCAGCTTCAAGATCAGCCACACGGATATCAAGCTCAATATTCTTCTGGTTGAGCACGCTAATCTCCTTTTGAAGTCCAAGAATGGTGGGATCACTCTCTCCTGAGTGGCCTTCCTCAATAAAAATACCTTTAGCTCGTGAGGAAGGCATTGAGCTTTGTTCTTGTGCCAGATGTAGAGCAAGCCTCTCAGAGGCAGCATCATGATAAGGCCTAATAGGAGATGATCCCGAAGGAACTGATGAACCACCAGCTTCATAAAAGGCGCTCGGTCCTTCATAGGATGGAGTAGGTGAAGTAGCAGCAGAAGTAGTTATTGGTTGAGTCAACAGGCCTTGAGATAGATCTGGAACAAATACTCCTGGTCTTGGATCAAGTCTTTTCCTCTTCAATGTAGGCGAGGTGGTCTGAGTTGTCAACGATTCACTCACTGTTGGCTCAATGGTAGGAATAACATCCTCAAGGAGAGGAATCCCTGAAGTTGTCTCCATGGGAGTGGAAGTATAAGCCATTTGATTTGGAGTAGGAGGCGTTGTTGCAAGAATGTCTTCTGAAGCCCTTATCCTCTGTTGCTGGATGAGCAACATCACATATAGTGTCAAAGAACGTGTCAAGATCCTCATTGGACAAGAAATTAGCATTGCCTCCAAGGTTCAAGGAAATATCATCCTTGTCAAAACCTGTAAGATCCAAATCATCAAAAGAATCAGCATCATTTCCTTCGTTCTCTGTCACATCCTCTGTTGTTCCCTCGTTGAAATCACTCTCAACCTGTACAGAGTGCAGGTCATGTTCTTCAGCTACAATAGCAGCAGGTGTAGCTTCATCATCTTCATGATCAGAAACCGGAATAACATCATCTTCAGAAAAGATATCATCTTCAGAGGTCACACGGTCTGATGATACATGAGACTCAAATGCCTCACATGAATCGGCAAACAAGCTAAACTTCACCAAGGAATACTTTCCTTGAAAAGTAATTTTTCCCTTTCGGTTTTGCTTCATTAATCCGACGGTGTTCGGCCCAAGAGACTTCATGTTGAGGGTTTCTCCATCTTTAGACATTTCGGGAAATTGTTCATTAATAAACACTTGAATGAACCTAGGGTACAACAAGAACTTGTCCCTAGTCTTTCCTTTGATGTTTGAAATCAGTTCTTCGAGAATAAACTTTGAGAAGTTGTAATTCAGTCCCGCAGCCAGAGAGATGATGGCACCAGTGTTTCTTAGAGAAATCTCATCTGCGCCAGACTTTCTTCCGGAAATGCAGCTCACGAAGACATGAGCTAAGAATCTCCAGAACTGTGGCAGCAACTTCTTTATAGTTGGAGGGAAGACACCTTCATATCCCATTTTGATGAAAAATTCTTCAACTTGGGCGATATCAATCTCAGAGGAGAAGGTTGATTGGTCGTTAATTTTTAGAGCATCCCCGATGAACTGTTCCGTGATGATGATTTGGCAATCTTTGACTGTAGCTTGAATAGAAACATATCCATCACTTCCTTTCTTCACTTTTGCTGACCTCCAGAATTCTTTTATCAAACCTTGAAAGATAGTTGGATTAACAATCAGCGCAGTAGACAGACAACATTCTCGTAGTCCATGTATCATTGATTTGAATTCTCTGTGAGCGACAGGAGCATCAACCAAGAGGATAGCCAGGTTGTGATTGTCAGCAAATTTGAGTTCTGCCATTTCAATCTGCACTAAAACAAGCCAAGTGAGAAAAAAATATATTTAAACATTTAAAATTGATGTTTTACTCATGTTTGCAGTTTAATTTGGCTTTTAAGTGAAACATACGAAGAAAACTCAATTTTTATTGACCAAAGGGAGTTCACGGCCGTAAACTACCTGGTCGTAAACTGCCGGGCCGTAAACAGCCGGGCCGTAAACGGTCTGGCCGTAAACGCCGATACTGAAATTTCTTCAATTAAACCATCAAAACACGTCGATTTGAGGCGAGAATAACATGTTCGTGATCGGAATCAGTGTACCTTCAAGGTTAACGGATCAATTTCACAAAATTTCACGAAAATTTTTTAGAGAGAGAGAGAGAGAGAGAATAAGGAGTTTGTGGCCGAGATCTTGAAAATGAAGTGTAAAGTAGATTTTCGGCTGATGTTCTTCCTTATATACCTGGTCCAAAATGCCATGGGCCGCAATCTACAAAAATGAAGTCCAATACCCGAAAACTTTATAAAAATAAAACATTTTGAGGACAAAAAAATAAAATAAGAAAATAAAAATAAAGTAGAACAAAATAAAAATAATTTCTAAAACTAAACTTAAAAAATTTATAAAATTTTTTTATCAAAATAAAAAATAAAAAAATATAAAAAATAAAAATAAAAATAAAAATAAAATTCTCTCAAAATTTAAAGAGAAATAAAACTTATTTGATCTTAAATAACACTAAAAATATTATTAGACAGCCTACTCCGCTTATCGGTATTTCTACATTCATGTCTATGTCTGGTCGATCGTTGGTATTGTGGTCCACTTAAACACGAAAGGTTGTGACAAATTTAGGATATACTATAAGTGACAAGACATTATATCCTATGAACTTAGATAATTTTTCTTAAAAGATCATTCAGCTGACGACGACAAAGAATATTGTTGTCCACCTAAATTGACCAGCGAGATCTGCAGACAACCTATAAAATTTTCAATTTTAATTGTATTAGAACGTGTTTCCCGCTTCCTGATATACTCCAGTAATCAAGGTCTTCCAGAATACTCCTTACATCAGATGAGCAGACAATTATTAAGAAAGAAGTCAGATTTAGAATGCATATGTTGTACACTCAGGTCGGATCTCTTCCAATCATGCAGAGAGTGAAACATATGACTAACTAGAGTTTAGAGGGATTCATAAGTAGAAAGTTGCATATGCTGTGTACCAGGTCGGATTGTTAATCACGCAAAGGAGACAGCATATGGCTAACAGGTAGAAAGAATTGCATAGATAGAAGATGCAGAGAGATAGAATTGCATATGTTGTAATCCAGGTCGGATGTATTTCAATCATGCAAAGGAGACAACATATGACTAACAGAAAGAAAGAAAGAAAATAACTTTCTACAGACCTAATTTAACGGAATTCCCCAGTTGCCCCGTCAATACCAGAATTAAGGACATAGTCCGCACATCGAGGAAAAGTTAATCCACAGTTCTAGATAATGATCATTTAATGTATCCGCAGATTTTCATGTATATCTCTCTGCTCAACCTACCCAAGCGTCGTATTGTCAGGCCTAATGGAACTATCTAGGTCAAGATTTGTCAGGTCTCTAGATTTCTTAAGTTCATCTGATCCTAGTCAAGTCCAGTTTAAAAACTTTCGTGCCTACCGACGCATCGAACACAGATCTTAGACAATTCGACTTTGGCACATTACACAGATTCAGATTGTCTTTTATCACATGATTATAGCACTTCCCAGCACATCACCTACAAACAAAAACTATTAACAACATATTTTTGATTTTTTGATTTTCTAATGTTTTTGGAATATTTTCTGAAAAAAAATAAAACAGAAATAACACTATTTTTGGATTTTTAATTTTTTAATTTTTGTTTGGTTTTTGTTTATTTCTCCCCCTAAATTTGTGCATGGGTGAGAATGAAATTAAAATGCGCAAATTTAAACTAACCTAAAGCAAAAATTAGTCCTCAAAACGTAGCATTTTCAAAATGCTCACAAGAGCTTTGTTAAACGGCTTTGTGAACAGATCCGCCACATTATTACCAGTAGGAACCTGTTCCAGCCGAATGAACGAACGCTCATAACAATCTCTGATGAAATGAATTTTGATGTCAATGTGCTTGGTTTTCGAATGCTGGACTGGATTTTTAGCAATCTGAATCGCAGCCTCATTATCACAGAATATAGGGGTTTCTAAGTAATTCAAACCGTAATCCAACAACTGATGTTGGATCCATATAACTTGAGAACAACAAGCAGAGGCAACAACATATTCCGCTTCTGCTGTTGAGGTTGAGACGGTGTGTTGTTTCTCGCACTGCCAAGACACTAGCCGATCACCAAGGAATTGACACCCCGCAGACGTAGATTTCCTGTCAAGCTCACAGCCTCCATAATTATTGTCAGCAATCGCATATAAATCAAATTCAGAATTTTTCGGATACCAAAGACCCAATTTTGGGCTGCCTTTGAGGTACCGAAAGATTCTTTTGACAACAATAAGATGTGAAACTTTAGGATTAGCCTGATAACGTGCGCATTGACAAACTGCAAACATGATGTCTGGTCAGCTTGTAGTTAGATACATCAACGAACCGATCATTGATATGTAGTGAGTTTGATCTACGGATTCGCCATCAGTATCTGGAGTCAGCAGGGGTCTCTCGGCCATTGGCGTCAAAGCAGGTTTTGCGTCTTGAAACCCGAACTTCTCAAGTATATCGACCACATACTTTGCTTGATGAATCAGGATTCCGGTTGATCTTTGATGGACCTGAAGCCCCAAAAACATGGTCATTTCGCCTAACGAGCTCATCTCGAACCTCTTTTTCATCACTCCTTCGAACTCTGTGCAAAGCTGTGGACTTGTAGACCCGAAGATAATGTCGTCAACATAGATCTGGACTAGAATCTGATCATTACCCACATGCTTGATGAACAAAGTTTGATCAATAGTGTCACGAGAATATCCATGTTCGAGCAAGTGCTTTGTGAGAATTGCATACCACACTCGAGGAGCTTGATGTAACCCATACAACCCCTTGTCCAACTTGTAGACATGATTGGGAAACTTTGAGTTAACAAACCCAGGGGGTTGATCAACGTAGATTTATTCCTTCACTTTGACATACAAGAAGGCTGTCTTGACATCCATCTGATAAACAGTGAAGTTCATGTAGGAAGCGTATGCAAGGAAGATACGGATAGCCTCCAAGCGAGCCACCGGAGCATAAACCTCAGTGTAGTCAAGACCCTCGATCTGTCTAAACCCATGAACCACCAATCTCGCCTTATTGCGCACTATGACTCCGGAATCATCTTGCTTATTGCAGTATACCAAGCGTGTTTCAAGAGACTTTTTGCCCTTAAGAAGTTCAACCAGCGTCCAAACTCCGAGCTTTTCAAATTGATTTAACTCTTCGTGCATAACATCTACTCAGCTGGGCTCATTCAAAGCCATTTCAACATTCTTTGGCTCTATTTGAGAGATAAAGCAAGAATAGAGACATGTATTAACATCTCCACTCTGGCTTCTTGTTTTAACACCATCACCCAGCTGGCCAATGACATTATCGATCGGATGATCGCATTGAATACGTGAAGGTATCTCCTGGCTGATGTCATTGACTGAAACATGAAGATTGTGAATGTTTATAAATCCATCATTTGCCGAATGATCCACTTCAGACGAACCTGTCTCATTAGTAGAATCTGCCACAAACTCATTTGCAATTTACTCAGGAAAGAGAAGCTCCATAAAAGTTTGAGTAACAGCGGAAACATCTCTGGTCATGAACTCTCTTTCATCAGGAGTAAGAGGTGTAGCATCAGCATCTGGGCATGTTGTTGACTTGGAGATTCTGGAAAAGTAATTGGAACAGATGACTCCACGGAAGGAATTGCAGAAGAAACTATCGGCGGTCTGTAAACAACTTCGTCGTCTTCATCTTCAGGTACAATCTTCGAACCAGAAGTAGAACCAGATAAACTATCTGAACACATATTTAACGATTTGAACAAAGATGTGTAATCAAACAGCCAATCAGGACCCACTCTAGCATCCGTTTCATTCTCCTCCAGCCAGCGCACATCGAGGGATTCTACAATTTTCTTTGTTCTTTATTTGTAGACTCTGTACGCAGTGCGAGCAGCATACCCCACAAAATAGCAGTCATCAGCTTTGGCATTAAACTTCGGGTTGGACTCCAGGTGAAGAAGGGTACAAGGGCAGCCAAATACGCGAAAATGGCTGACAAATGGCTTGTGACCGTATAGAAGTTCATACGGAGTTTTCATCTGAGCTTTGTTGATCAAAACACGATTCTGAACATAGCAAGCAGTGTTGATCTCCTCAGCCCAAAAGAAAACTGGTAACTTTGAATCACACAGCATCGTCCTTGCAGCGTCTTGCAGCGTTCGATTCCTCCGTCCAGCAACACCATTTTGTTGAGGCGTGTGAACTGAACTGTATTGACGCATAATTCCCTTTTCTGCGCAAAAGTGATCAAGAACTGCATTCTTGAATTCTGTTCCATTATCAGTCCGAAGCGCCTTCACCCGATTATTGGTTTGGTTCTCTATCATTACGATGAATTTCTTGATCAGATCAGATACCCCAACTTTGTTGGATAAGAAGAAAACCCACGTGAAACGCGAGAAGTCATCAATCACAACTAGACAGTATGAATTTCTATTGATGCTTAGGACATTGACCGGACCAAATAAATTCATGTGCAACAATTGGAGCACTTGCATGATTGAATTGATCTGTTTTGGCAGGTGTGGTTTGATGTGATGCTTTCCTTGGGCACATGACACACACTTTTCAAAAGTTATGAAGTCTCTGACAGGCAGGCCATGCACCATTTCGTTTTTAGCAAGACGATTCAGATTCTTAGCATTCGCATGACCGAGTCGTCGGTGCCACATCATAGCATTTTGTTCTGAGACTTTTGAAAAGAGGCAGGTGACTTGCTCAGGGATGTTCCTATTCATGTCGATGATGTATGCATTTCCATCCCACTTTGATTTAACAAGAATCCACTCATCCGGGATGAAAATACCTGGCTTCAAGATCAGACACTCTTTATCAGTAAAATGAGTTGAATAACCCTTGTCGCAAATCTGAGAGACGTTCAACAAGCTGTGCTTTAACTCAGGAGCATAGTTGACGTTCTCAAAACACATCACTCCATTTGTCACAGTTCCTCTCTGAGTGATTTTTCCGCCTTCTCCCCCGCAAAGGAAACAAAGCCTCCATTAAAAGTCTGAATGTCGTTCAACTGGGAGATGTCTCCTGTCATATGTCGAGCAGCCATTGTCGACATACCAAGGTCTGACGACATTCCTCCGCAACTGTCCCTGCAAGATGAGCGGGATCATTTAGATTTGGGGACCCAGGTCATTTCTTTCCTGGGTGGACCCTTTACAATCACAGATTTATTGTTTGAACCTTTGGATTTTGAATCATCATGTACAACACTTTTCAGAGGATGACGATGATTGGTTGGAAGTTAATTTGGGCACCCACTAGTATTTAGGTTTCTCAAAACTCATGGGTGATTTTGAAGTATTTTTCTTTTTAGTTTGCTTTGAGCATGTGGATTTTCTACCAAAAGTGGTTGAAGATCCAGATTCACTCTTTGACGAAACGGACCTTGGCTTAGCCGAGCTCGATTTTGGCAAACTGTTTGTGTCTTTGTTATTGAAAACCTGTTTGTTCTTTTAAAAAATTGCCCTTTTCTTGTTTTGATTAGCCTTCCAATCATCATCTCTAGGACGAGATCTCGATGACTTTCTAGTTAAAGACCTTCCTCGAGACTCGTTCTCTCCTCTTTGAGACGAAAAATGCACAAATGCCCTATTAGCACAATTCCTAGCGATGTGACCGGCAGTACCATAGTTAAAACAAATCTGCTTATTATTATTGTAACTGGTACTGCTTTTGTCCGATTTACTTTCTTTACTGACACCCTTATTTTTTCCACAAGAACATGTGCAAGAATCAGATTGTGTGATAGGTGAGGGTGAATCCAGTTGTGTGATTGGTGAAGTGGATGTGCTTGAAACAGAAACATCAGGATTATCAAACAAATCATCAAATATGTCAAAAAAAATTGAAATCAACATGATCCGATGCAGAAGTATCACAAGTTGTATCATTGACTTTAACATCAGAAACAAAAGAGTCATTTTTTGAAACAGAAACAGCAAATTCAGAAACTTTTTTATTTTCAGAAACACATCCGACAGCTTCTTGCTTTGATTGACTTAAAGATTGATCTGCATGGGAAGTAGAAACATTAGTATTTTCAAGATTAATACTACCTCCTGACACAAATCCATATTTAAGAAATGGTTCTCTGTCAATCTCCTCTTTTGACAAATGGTTATTAGTATAGGTATGATTAAAAGGAGGAGGCACTTTATCATACCCTAAACCTTTTGACTGATTATTTTTGAATTGCAAATTATTTTCTATCATGGATGCAACTACTTCACTTGACACATCAAATTTTCTAAAAGTAAAATCTGCATTTTCAAATTTGTTTTTCAATGTGTCAAGCTCAGCAGTTACCTCGGCAAGTTGTTCAGTCACATATCTATAATGCGCACTCTTATTGCTATACTCTTCCTGAAGTTTTCTAAAGTCTTTGGTTTTTGTTTCTAATTCAGCCTTCAGAGGTTTCTGTCCTTTCCTAAGTTGATACCTTTCATATTTCAAGTCCTCGTTCTCTCTACGTAATAATTATATATGCTCAAGAAGATTTTTTAACTTTATCAATGCATGTTTGAGAACAAGAAGACTGACTTACCTCTTTCTTTTTCAGTTTCTGAAGTAGAAGATACCATAAAGGCAAACTGCAACTTCATCATCTCTTCTTCAGGATTAACTTCAGCTTCTTCCACAGGAGTATCATTGATTTGAACCAATTGAGCATTTTTAGGTCCTGAAATATTTAGTGCCTGAATCTAGTCCTCCCAGTCAAAAGACTGAGCAACCACTGCCAGATTAGCAGTCTCACTGTTGATAGCAACACTTCCACAACCATTTCCCACTGGAACCATTGTTCGATCACTACTTACTCTTCTGTCTGGTTTAGGACACTCACGAGCAAAATGACCCAGCTCATGACAGTTGTAGCAACGCAACTTTCCCTTTTTAAACCCTACTTTCTTATCCGCATTCATTCCCCAATTATTCTTTCCTGTCTTCTTAGAAAATTGCTTTGCCCTGAACACTGCCATAGCTATCTACCAAGTAATATCCATTTCTTCCACATCCTCTGGATGAATTTGATCCAGGTCAGCAAATGATAGTTGAGGTGGAAGCTCTCCAGCTACAAAAGCATTGTAGCAGTTGACAAGTCCAGTGGCAAGAGCTAAATTTTCATCGTTTTCTTTGCAATGGGGAGTTGTAACCATAACTAGTGCATTTGAGGAGGAAACAACTTGAGGAACAACGAAAGACTGACTTTGTGGATGAGAAACAGATGATGAGGCAACAAATGGTGCAAATGATGGAGTAATAAAGGTTTGATTCTGAGGTTGTTGAATGGCAAAAGCTTGACTTGGAGAGGAGGTAAAGGATGAAAAGGCGTTATTCGAAGAAATCCCAAGATTTGCAGTCGAGTAGGAATTCACATGATTGATCTCTCTTTGCTTATCATCAAGATCACAGGCTTTGATGATTGCCATTGTTTCAGCAAGACTAAGACGATTGAGATCTTTTGTCTTCTTGATGACAGCCACATTCATATCCCAAGACCTCGGAAGTGAATTCAGCAAGTTTTTGTTTATCTCAGACTTAGTGAAATAAATCCCAGCTGTACTCATCTCAGTAGTGAGTGCAGTAAAACGCTGCAACTGAGCTTCCACGGTTTCTCCAAGGATATAATTGAATATGTTGAATTTTTGTCTTAACATATCCTGACGGCTTTCTTTCATATCTTCATTTCCCTCGTAGACCTCAATCAAAGCTTCCCACAGTGCTTTGGCTGAAGTGTATTCTCTGAAGCCTTGAGCAATATCAGGAGATAAAGCCATAGTCAAAGTAGCCAGTGCCCTTTCCCGTTCTTCAACCTTTTCTAAATCTTCATCAGTGTAATCAGCGTACAACTTGTCAATTATTTGTCCAGTTGGAAGATTAGTAGTGATTCTGAGTGGTCCTTTGAGAATGCTTCGCCAAACCTTAAAATCTTTCATTTTGATGTATTTCTCGATCCTGTATTTCCATTCCGGGAACCCTTCTGCAGATAACAATCGTGGAATGCGAGTGGTTGTTCCCTTGATGGAATCCAATTCATGATGAAGTGCTTGGCCTTGAGAATCCATTTTTTTTAATTTTTTTTAATTGAAAATAACTTGAAAAATAAACTGAAATGCCAAAAAGGTAGTTGGCGGTCACACGATTACGGCCGTAAACAGGAGTTTACGGGCAACGTTTACGGTTGAGTTCACGGTTGAGTGGAGTTTACGGTTGAGGAGAGTTTACGGTTGAGGAGAGTTTACGGTTAAGGAGAGTTTACGGTTAATGAAGATTGCCTGTTTACGGTTAATGAAGATTGCCTGTTTACGGTCGTGAATGGGTGTTTACGACCGTAAACCCTTGACCGTAAATGCCCAGAACTTGATGAAAACACAAATTTTAAGCAGATAAGATCCCCTTTTGCCACGAAAACACCAAATCCAGTCTCGAACAATGATGAAACTGAGCTCCTTTGACCGAAAACGAGATTGAAAGATGATTTGACACTGGATTTGCTCTGATACCAATTGTAAGGTCCTAGAAACAGGATCTTAACCAGTGATCAAGCAATCTAACAATCAAATAAGATGAGAATTGAGTAGAAGAAGAATGAACCAAAGCTTGCACACGTTTATATCAAAAAATGTCTAGTACAACTTTGACAATGACCGTAAACTCATTGGATCATCAACAACCACTAACAGACTCAGACACAACATATATATAAGGAAAAAGACTTGGCCGTAAACAGGTTTACGGTTGTAAACCTGTTTACGGCCGTAAACCTGTTTACGGCAGTAAACACACCCTGGCCGTAAACACACCAAACCACTTCTATTACAAGACCCAAAGCACAATAAGACCCATACATTAACTAGCCTAGCCCAAACCATTAATTAGACCCTTCAATCTCCCCCTTGGTTTGGGGCTAGACGTGACTCAGCCCTTCTGAATTATAAGTACATCGGACCCTCCCATTGCCCCTTGCCACATCGCCTTTGCAATAATTTCGGCAACCATTGTTGTGCACTTTTTAGCAGCATACTCGAAAATCTCTTCAGCCACCTTGATCTGATGTAGGGCCAAATGATGAATATCCCAGTTTCCAGTTTCGCTGAAGTGAATTTCAATCAATTTTCCAAAACGACTTAAGTTGTTGTTTCTTGATGTTTTTGCATTACCAAAAGCCTCCAAAATTGGATTAGTTTTGAGTATCTCATATTCTATTCCACTTCCACCTCCAAGAGCAGCCAAATACTGCATTGTAAGTCCCCAGTCTGCTTGTATATCAATCAGATCCGTTTGATGGTGCGGAATCCCAATCAAATGGATAATGCCAGATCAAATGAAGAAGAAGGAGCAGAAGAAGATGATGAATCTTGTATGAATTGATATGAATTAAGATCCAGATACAAGATTCACACACACTAACACACATTAAAGCTCCTCTCTTCTCTCTCACTTTCTCTCTCTAGAACATATTATCACTTCTATGTCTTACTTACTTTATAATATGCACTTCTCACCCTATATATAGTAGACATGGGCCGTGAATGGGTATACGGCCGTAAACCTATTCACGGCCGTAAACACAACCATAAAAACGTATACGGCCGTAAACACCAAGCTGTTTACGGTCCAAGACACAAAAATACATTTTCCTAGAAAAGTAAAGTATAAACCATATTTTTGACCTAACAATCTCCCCCTTGGTTTATAGCTTTATTTTCTAATTGACCCAACAAAAACTCCCCCTAAAAAGTAGCTGGCTTTTCTTGTTAATCTTCATTGGGAGCTTGGCTTCAGCATTAATCTTCAAGTTTTTCACAACTTCAAGATGAACTTGATGAATCTTCAATGAATGACTTCATCTTGACCAGTTGGGCATTTCTTCAAAATTTGACATTAAACGCACATTGGGTGAGGAGGCTTCTTGAAAAGATTCTTGAAAATTTTGCTTTCGGCTTGAGAATCTTTAGAGAGAATAGAGAACGAAACTTCTGGATCACTTCAGCAGGTACAAGATAGCAGCAAATTGATTGAGGAGGCTTCAACGCAATCTGTCACATAATCTTCAATTACAGCTTGACCTTGCTTCTGGGGTTGAAGGATTGAATGTTGAAAGAATAATCTTCATTTCTTGCTCCTTTGAATGAAAATTCTTCGACACTCACGGATGAATTCTTGGCTTGGAAATTTTCGATTCAATCTCCATGAGTCTCATCTACAACTGAATTCACTTTTCAAGACAAAACAAAACTAAAAAAAAATTTCGCACACTAAACGGAAACAAAAATATTTTTGGATTTTTGATTTTTCTGAACAAGAAATAAAACAGAAACCAAAATATTTTTGGATTTTTTGATTTTTCTGAACAAAAAAATAAAAACCGAAATAACACTATTTTTGGATTTTAATTTTCTGATTTTTGTTTGATTTTTGAATTTTCTGATTTTTGTTTGATTTTTGAGTTTTTTTTAATTCTCCCCCTAAATTTGTGCATAAAGGAAAACTATGAACAAATTTAACAAAACAAAAATATTTGGGATCAAAGTTGTCAAGCAATCCAATATCGTTTATCAGCACACGTCTGCATGTCTAGATCTGGTCAATCACCGGTATTGTGGTCCACTTAAACACAAAGGATGTTGACAATTTGGACAGATTATAGGTGACAAGTCATTGTGATATATATTCCTAAATGGACATTTAGCTGACGACGACCAAGGATATTGTTGTCCACTTAAATTAAGCAGCAAGATCTACAGACAACCTATTAAATGGTTCAATTTTAGATGTACTAGAACATGTTTCCCACTTCCCGATATACCCCGGTAATCAAGAACTTCCAAAGAACTCCTTACTTTTAGGTGAGTAAACAATTATTAAGGAGGAAGAAAGATATAGAAGTGCATATGTTGTATCCCAGGTCGGATGTCTTCCAATCACACAGAGGGAACAACATATGACTAACATAGATAGAGGGATTGAGAGGTAGAATGTTGCATATGCTGTGTTCCAGGTCGGATCATTTCAATCACGCAGAGGAGACAACATATGACTAATAGATAGAAAGAATTGCATAGATAAAGAAGATGCATAGAAATAGAGTTGCATATGTTGCATTCCAGATCGGATCTCTTCTAATCACGCAGAGGAAGCAACATATGACTGACAGATAGAAAGAAAGAAAATAATTTCCTACAGACCTACTTTATCAGAACCCCCCAGTTGCCCTATCAATACTGGAATTAAGGACATGAGTCCATACATCAAGGAAATGTTCAGCCACAGTTCTAGATAATTAACTTTTAGTGTATCTTGCAGGCTCCCATGTTTATCTCACTGCTCAATCTACCCAAGCGTCGTATGGTCAGTCCAAATGAAACTATCTAAGTCTATATTGTCTAGTCCTTTCATGGTCAATCAATGTCTAGTCCTTTTGAATCATTTGTGCCTACCAGCACATTGAATACAGAGTCTAAACAATTCGGCTTAAGTGCATTACACGCATCATAAATTGCCCTTTAGCACTATACTTCATATCACTTCCCAAAACAATCTACCAAAGAAAGACATATAAGGAAATAAAAAATTGTCTTCAAAATGAATCAGTTTAAGATAAGCGCAGGAGTATAGGGAAGAAAACTCAAACCGTAAGTCACCGATTGAATTTGCATCCAGAAGGTCTGAGAACAGCACGCATAATCTCAGAACAGATCCAAAAATTCTTCACATCGTTAAGCACTAACCCCATGACTGATCCCCTCATTTCTTCCTTTCCCGCAAAGGACACATACTCTCAAACAATGTTCTGAGTGTTGTATAGTTGGGAGATGCCTCCTATCATGTGCCTGGAACAACCACTATCAACAAACCGAAGTCTGATGATATGCCTCCATAGCTGCTCCGACACAAAGCGGGATCAGTTGGTCTTTGGAACCCAATCCATTTTGAAACTAGGTCGACCTTTGTCATCTTTACACGGTACTTTCTCCCATGACATATCCTGTTCATCACAAACAGAAGATGAAGAAATATTAGAGTCATTGGGTGATTTGGGAGATTGAACCTCTGGTCCCCATCTGTAGTTGGGTTTAACCCATTTCTTTTTCGAGCGGATGGGTGCCTCGGCACTTGATTTTGAACTTGAAGTCGACCGTTGAGATGACTTTGAACTAGCCGGTCTTGGTTTCGCTGGAGCATCTCTTGGATTGGACTTCATGACTGACATTCCCTTCTTGACCTTGGGATTTTGATTCTTGGTCTTGAGAGGTGAACTCTTGCCCTTCGTGGCATTCCAGTCGCCATTGTCTGAACGTGATCTTGAGGGATTTCTATTGTAAAATCTCCCTCTTGGCGTGTTCTGCCAACCTTGTGTGTAGTAGGGAACGTATGCGCGATTTGGACAATTTCTGGCAAAGTGTCCAGGTGTTCTACAGTGAAAACATGTCTTTTTGTTCACTGGGAAGTTGTTTCTTCCTGCCTCTGGTGGCGTGTCCTTGCCTTGTCTCCTTTTGTTCCCACAAGCACAATTACAGCAAGCACTCTGTTTCGCTTATTTTGGTGGCCTGTACTTCTCAACAACAAGTTGATCAGAAGCAACTGAGTTCGAAACAATAAATTCAGAGTTCAAGGAGACATTGGTTTGTTCAACAGTTTTCTCCTTGTTCTCATCTTCCGTTACTTGCACAAGAAGTAGAAGCATTATAATCGTTCAGCTCAACACTTTCTGGCACATCCACGTCAGAATTATCAAAGATATCATCATATATATCGAAAAAATTAAGTCATCAAACTTTAATACAATTTCATTATCAGACACACTCTCTTCAGCTGCTTGCTTGCAATGACTTAAAGATTGATCTGCATGGGAAGTAGAAACATTAGTATTTTCAACTTTTATACTACCTCCTGACACAAATCCATATTTAAGATGTGGCTCTCTGTCCATCTCTTCTTTAGTCAATGGCTTAAACTGATAATTATGATTATAAGGGGGAGGCACTTTGTCATATCCTAAACCCTTTTGCTGATTCTCTTTGAATTGCAAATTATGTTCTATCATGGATGCAACTACTTCACTTGACACATCAAATATTCTAAAAGTAAAATCTACATTTTCAAATTTGTTTTTCAATGTGTCAAGCTCAGCAGTTACCTCAGCAAGTTGTTCAGTCACATATCTATAATTCGCACTCTTATTGCTATACTCTTCCTGAAGTTTTCTAAAGTCTTTGGTATTTTTGCTTCTAATTCAGCCTTCAAGGGTTTCTGTCCTTTCCTAAGTTGATATCCTTCGTATTTTAGGTCCTCGTTCTCTCTACGTAATAATTCGATATGCTCATGTAAATATTTAACTTTATCAATGCATGTTTGAGAACAAGAAATTTCATTGACGTTGGTGTTTGAAGAACTCATTGTTTATCAAAAATGCCCTTTGACTAAAAACTCAAAAGTCAACCTTAAAAGTCAAATTTAAAAAGTCAAACTTAAAAGTCAAACTTAAAAAGTCAAACTTAAAAGTAAAACCGAAAAGCTAAATTTAAAATTTTGAAGGTTAAACGAGAAAGTCAAAGATCAAACTTTAAAAGTCAAAGTCAAAATTTTAAGTAAAAAGTCAAAATTAAAAGTCAAAAAATTAAAAACTAAAATTTTTGGGTTGAAAATGGAATTTAAAAATAAAAGAAATTTAATTTTGGGCTGAAATTGACAAAAATGCGAAAGTTGGAACCGAGAAAGGACTCCTTTTGAATTAAATTTCGAAGGAATGAAGCAAGATGCAGCCTAGAAGAGTTGGAAGGGGCACTGGTTTAGTTGGGAGGAGACCCGGGTTCCATCCCCGGCACCCCCAACTTCGCTTCCTTTTTATTGGGCGTTGTTGTGCTGCGAGGACGAAGCTGCGAATGTGATGCGAGGAGGAGTGCTGCGAACTTCAGACCCTATGCGAGGCTGACCACGAATCCGAGGCGAGAACCGCAAACGTCCGAGAAACGTACACGTGCGAGGCTGCAGACCGCAAACCCGAACCGTACACGTGCGATGCTGACTGTAAACCTCGGACCGCAAACTCCTCGGACCGTAAACCTTCTGACCGCAACTCCTCGGACCGTAAACTCCGGCCGCAAACTCTTCGGAAACCCTAGCTGCTGGCCGTACACACCGCCACCCCCTCGTTGGTTACGACCGAAAACAACGTTTTTCCAACTTTGAAGCTCCAAAACTCGATCAAAAACCCCTTTTTATCAAAAACACGAAGAACAAACCCCCCTTATTTTGCCAAGATCTATCCGAAAACGCAGAAATCCTTCAAAAATAAGATCAAATAAGCTCCAGATCTGACAAAAATGATTGATACAATCCAAGCTCTGATATCAATTGTAAGTCCCCAATCTGCTTGTGTATCAATCAGATCTGTTTGATGGTGCGAAATCCCAATCAAACGGATGATGCCAGATCAAATGAAGAAGAAGGAGAAGAAGAAGATGGTGAATCTTGTATGAATTTATATGAATTAAGATCCAGATACAAGATTCACACACACACTAACACACACTAAATCTCCTCTCTTCTCTCTCATTTTCTCTCTCTAGAACATGCTCTCCTCCTCTATGCCTCTCATTCCCACTCTTGTCTAGCCTCACACATGCACTCCTCACCATATATATAGTAAACATGGGTCGTGAATGGGTTTACGGCCGTAAACCTGTTCACGGCCGTAAACACAACCGTAAACACATATGCGGCCGTAAACACCAAGTTGTTTACGGTCCTATACATAAAAATACATTTTCCTAGAAAAGTAAAGTATAAACCATAATTTAGACCCAACACCTCCCATAGGGACGATTTCTAACGCTCTTAGGGTTTGTGAATTGACCCTTCTCCTAGTTATTTTTATTCCACTCTTTGATGTCATTGGGTGTGATACCATTAGAGCGATTCTGGTTTGGGTCCTCTCATCCAAGCAATTTTGTGGACGATGAGATCTCAAGTATGGAGATCAAGGTCTACAAAAGAGGTATGTTTTTCTACTTTGTATTTTCGTTTTCATATGGTAGATGTAATTAGTATGAAACCATTGTTCCTATGGTGCATGTACACTTAGGTATATCGTAGTTTTGATTTTTCGATTACTTAGTTTAGAGTGCATTTGATGCGTAAAAAACCCAATAGTGGTATCAGAGACATTGGTTCATAATTATATTCACCCTAGATCTATATTTTCTGTAAATGCTTGTTTGAAATTGAATGAAAGAAAAATGATTGAAAAATTTGTAACTGAAAAAAAACCCTTTGTCGCAGCTCACAACATGAGGGCTTTATGCTCACGACGTAAGCAGTCCGGATTAGGGTTTTCCCATTTTTTTTATTTTTCATACTTGAAGATTTATGATATGGATAATTACCAAATTTAAAATGTTTTTTTTAATATGGAAAGTAATAAATATTATTTAATAGATATTTGAATTTGAATATTTATTTATTATTTAAATAGTGAATTTAAATATTTAATATTATTTATAATAGAGATTTATAAATTTGAATATTAACCTCTCATAATTTATTAATTTAGAATTAATAATAGACAACTAAATTTAAAGAGTTTTAAATTTACCCCTTGTATTTATATATATTAGAATTGTATCTATTATATATAAGAAAGTTACAACATGTGTCGTCACATGTTTAAATATCGACATTATCAGTTTTACGATGACTAGGCTTACCCATTCAAATGTAGGGGTTTAAAGAGATCTCTATAATTCCTAATGAGATCGGTTTTTAATATGCTTCGGGCTTACCACCCTCACCGCCCTATTCCATTTTGAGAGTGGAGTTACCTAAAGGGTTTGATTGTGATAATGGTCAATCTAAAAGTATTCTAAATACAAGTATAAAACAAAATCTTATTTTATTAATAGAATGTGAGTCTCATATTATCCATGAAAATTGCACATTCTCTTTATATTATGTTGATGGAGTTCTTGTGGTTAACCGACACATAAATCTAGAGCATAGTTGGGAATGATATGTAACTCGCGAATCTCAAGCGTAACTTGAGCCGAGGAACATACAATTTTGCATGGTTAATTCACAATCTATTTAATGTGAATCTTATGTTATCCATAAAAGTTACACATTCTCTTTATAACTTATTGTTGGAGCTCACGTGGTTAACCGACACATCAATTTGAGAGTATAAGTATAGAATAATGTGGAACTCGCAAATCTCAAGCATAACTAGATACGGGGACCACACAATTTTGTTTGGATGATTCACCATCTGTTCAGTGATCTGCGGTGACCCCATCATTGAATTTGAGATGAACATTATCGGAGATTAACATGCCATTGATAGTCAATTAATCTCAAAGATCTAGGAATTTTGTGGTGATCGAAATTGACAAAGGGCTTTGGCTACCTAAATAACTTTATGGTGTGTTTACGGCATCCCTTTACACATCATGGAGCCAAATATGGATCCTATCCGTCTAAAATAATTTTATTTTGGGTGATTATTTTCTAAGGATTAATGAAACAAACTATAATGGAAATTGATATTGAATGATGTCTATAACCTCATCCACTTAAGTCTATTTCTTTAAAACTTTTGAAAGGACTAGCTATTAGGATGATCAATCTTGTCCAAATTCGTAGTTTGGGAATAGTTCTCATAAACGAAAGGAATGATCATGCCTTTGAAAAATCTCTTCCTAAGGTTTGCAAGAATGTGCAGTGACTAAAATAAAGTGAGAAGACTGAAACATGGAGAAGATAATTTGATCGTGAATACTGAGCGCTTGCTACTATTCATAGGATACAAAGACAACTATTTTCCCAAATGTTTAGTCTATGGTCTTATGATTGAAATTGTTTATATTATGATTCATGAGATAGTTCTGACTTATTTAAATGTAGAACATTCTAATATGTTAAAAGAAAGTCATGAAATCTATGAAGCAAGTATAGTACAATAGTTCAAAGTTGATTCAAATATTTGAATAAGATGTATTATTATGGGAATATCTGTTGAAATTAGTTTAACTAATGGATCGTTCAGATTGACCATAACAAGTACTTATTCAAATACATCCAAAGGTTTGGGTGAAGTGTATTTGTGGAACCATAGTCTTGGATACATAAATAAGAAATGCATTACCATGTATCCAGTTGGATCGGATTTTGGATATCATTTGACCTCGAGTCTCATGATAAATGCAAATCTTACTTATCAAGATAGATGATGAATACATCACTGGGTGATGTGAATATATGTCGGAATTGGTTTGCACTAATGGACCGTTTAGATTAACCAAGATACATGATAAGACCAACTTCGTATGAGCATGAATCCGGAACCTTTCAGGTGCTTAGAGCTCTCATAAAAGCGAAGTTAAGAATAAACTGGGTAATAGGATGAAACACTCATAGTGAAAATCTGAGTCCAAACTTTATCGATCATCTAAGGAATTTTGAAAGAGTCTCACGAGCTATGTCCACCCAAAACACTTGTTAGTTGGATAGAGAAACAAATCATTCATTGATTTTGTACTAGATGAGTCATACTATGTTTGCTAACAATTCATGGATTGTACCATGAATAGTGTTACAAGAAGTCCTTTGGTCTTGTTTCAACTAGTGGGATTCATTCCTCACTACCATATATGGAAGTCTATGATTATGAGGATTACACTCGTCGCGAAGCACTCGAAAATCTAGGACTTAGAATAGAGATGTATTATCTCGTTGGAGAACCTATCAAGAATTTTGGATATTTGTTTAACAAACCTTCTGAGAACAATGTGTGTGTTGCTCGAAGGGTGATCTTCCAAGAGAGGGATCTGATTTCCAAAAGGGCTAGTGGGAGCCACATTGATCTTGATAAGATTCGAGAGTCAACCAACGAAAAACCTCAAGTTGGACCTAGCATTTAATTCAATATTAAAAGAGCTATAGGGGAAACTGACACATTTCCACCTCTTCCTTATAGATAGATAGAGGACGTCATATGGATAGTTATATAAGAGTTTATATGACTAAGGTAAGTGAATCACTGGTATTAAGCAATCAGAGTATACCGGCTATCAGAAGCTATGGTAGGACCTAAAGGCTACAACATGGAAGGAGGGCATGGAAAGCGAGATTCGGTCCATGTATATTGAAACTTGGTAGATCAAGCACTTAGCCTGAACGATTAGGTGTAAGTGCATCTTCAAGAAGAGACAATCATGGATAGGAACAGACACATATACATATATCAAAGCTAGTGGGAGTAACTGAAATCTTTTGTCAATGAGAAATGTCAAGGAATTTGAATTTCAAGAAACATAGATGGCCCATATATTAATGTCAGTGAGAGCAATGTATTCAGCCTTGTGTTGTACATTGTCAATGTACAATTCATAGAAAACTATGTTCTAAATTAGCAAGTGTAAAAGCTTAGATTTGTATGGGAATCATTTCACTATGATGTACATAGGATATACAACACACATACGTAATATAAGGATAGATCAAAGTGATTCATTGGATTAAGCCAAAGTACATGGAATCTTGAGGAAACTCGACATGCAGAACTCAAGAAAGAGTTCATGCTTAATAAGATATGGCATGACATTGAGCGATGCTAATTTCCTAGTTCTACTATTGAGCTAAACAAAATGAGTCATGTCACACATGCTTCTACTATGGGATCGATAATATATGCCATGAAATGTACTAGATTTGATGGCTCGTATGCCTTTAGCATGACAAGTTGGATCAGATCAATTTGGCAAGAATCAACGAATCAACATTGAGAACATTCTTAAGTGTCCCAGGAGGATAGAGGAAACGATCTTGACAGTATGGAAGAGATCATTGTAAAAGTTACATTGATGTTATGTTCCACACCAATAAACACGATTTCGTTCGCAGTTGGAATTCATACTTTTACTGAATGGTGATGTATTAGCATGGAAGAGTACCAAGTAATACACCTTAGTGGATTTAAAAAACTTAGAGTATATTGCAGATGGTTAAATTGCAAAGAAGACAACGTGAATATAAGATATTCATTAGTGACATCTTTGTTGAAATTCAATCATTGATGGTCCTTTTGGAGGATCTCGTGACTTTAAGGGTGAATTTGCCTCGAGTATGGATCCTAAGTCACACAAGCTCACATGATACATACTCAGTAAGTACCATTACACTTGATAGTTGTTCGAATGTAAATACATCATAGTCAATAAGTCATATCAAAAGATAATCTTGTCGATCTATTCCATAAGCCAATGTCACTGATTAAGTCTGAAAGTCAGACAAAGTCGAGAAGCGTTAGATTTGCAAATGAATTGGCTTAAACACTCTTAGTATAGTTTGTTTTAAACTTGAGAACTTAAGCAGTATAAGTGTTAATTCGATTTGGAGATTATTAAGTGGAGATCTTAATATATGATGGAGATCAGTCATTTCAATTAACTTATCACTGTGTTCTCCTTTTGCATGTTTGGAACCCACTTTCTCAGTATTAATTTACTCAAATGTCCACAGTCGGTTATACTATTGGAAGTAAGTAGTGATTCAAGATTGTCATGAGTATTGCTGGATTGACCATAGTGATTGGACATAGCATAGAGATTGTGCTAACACTCATGAGTACTTAATAGAGATTTAAGTATTGGACCAACCCATGCTTAGAGATTACTTCATGGATATAGTCACGAGTAATTCTAAGACAATAATATATTCTATTCTTCAGACCAAAATACATATGTGGTTTTGCTCTATGGTTTTGTTATGCATTGGTTTACTCCAACGTTATCCATAACTAGTAGTTATAATGAGTATGTCTATGTGTGACATGATGAAATAGACAAAAACTATGTAGTCAAAGTTTATTTGTTCTTTCTGCCTTACCAGGAGAAGCGATATCTATGGGCCCCTCGATGATTTGGTGTTGACACCTAAAGTGCTTGGCCGAGCCCTGACTGAAATTGATCTTTTCAATTTAGTAGTCAGATGTAGTCGTTAGAAATCTATATCGGGAAGCATAATCTTGAATTCTGAGATTGACCATTATCCATGTCTCGAGTTCATCCAGATATCATAGAACGAAGGAATAGTTGATCACTTATCTAAGGGTTGAATCTTGATTAGATCAAGAGTTTGGTAGATGCATTGGATGACTAACTCTCTGTTGATTATTGGAGAAATATTGGACCTCGTATAGTTTATGACTTGTCTAGGTGGGAGACTATTGGAAATAGTGCACAATATCATTAACTATTGGTAATATTTCTAATAATAACAATGCCCTTTTAGGTTCCCCTCAAGACCCAAATTGAGTAGAATAAATAAAGGAGAAATGTTTATGAATTATTATAGTTAATAATTAATTAGAAACTACTTGGAAATATATTTTGGGAATCAATTAAGAGTTTAATTAATTAAAGGGTTGAATATTCATTAATCGATAGTTGGTTAATCAGGAATGTTCCATAACCCTTATGGAATTAGGGTTGGATGAAAATCACTCCATCCCACATAGGAAAATGAGTGAATTTCATGGTTAGGCTCATATCCCACATGGGAAGGAACACAAAACCTAGGAAGGGATCCAATGCTATAAATAAGGTCTTAGGGATTTCATTCTTCCTTTTACCTTGGCTTGAGGTTTTTCCATATCTTCTTCCTCCTCCCATAGGGACGATTTCTAACTCTCTTAGGGTTTTTGAAATTGACCCTTCTCCTAGTTATTTTTATTCCACTCTTTGGTTTCATTGAGTGTGATACCAGTAGAGGGATTCTGGTTTGGGTCCTCTCATTTGAGTAACTTCGTGGAGGACGAGATCTCAAGCATTGAGATCAAGGGCTACATAAGAGGTATGTTTTTCTTCTTTGTATTTTCATTTTCATAAGGTAGATGTAATTAGTATAAAACCATAGATCCTAGGGTGCATGTACACTTAGGTATATCATAGTTTTGATTTTTCCACTACCCAGTTTAGAGTGTATTCGATGCGTAAAAAACCCAACAACATGGACTTTATATCGTTGTCCATTTCATCTTTCCACTTGGCAGCCTCAGGGCATGCCATCGCTTCCTTGTAGTTAGCTGGTTCATCTAAATTTACCAGTGTACGATCATTGACAAACGTGACACCGTCTGTACTTATATGAAAACCATAGAGCGCATGCGGCATGATAACTCTACTAAAACGTTGAAGAGGTAATGAATTGTCAATAGGCTCAACAGGAGTCTCATCGTCTAGTTAAGAGCTAGCGTCTTTTAAGGTTCCTTCATTATGTAACACTAATCAAAATTAGGTCAATAACAATCACATGTGATTATACCAATCATGTAATGTGATTTTGTCAAAACAAGTAATGTAGTAAACTCACTATGTATTTCATGATAATTCTAATATAAATATGAACTTTCATACATACTTTATAGTATAAATCAAAGTATACGTCCATACGATTCCAAAAATATAGAGAACGTCTAAATCTGACTTCGCGTGAAGAAGTTATGATAAACCGAACACTATAAATCTCTATAATAAGAGGAATTTAAAATATACTTAGAATTAGCTATTGGAGTCTAAAAGAGAGTTGTAGTACTTGTAAATACCTACGCGTGCATTTATGGAGATTTATAGTCGATGCAAGGCCTGGAACGATTGGGGGTTGTTGCCACTGCACCGCCACTGTGAAGAAGACGAAGCCATCGCCCGACGCCGCAACTGTCATTCCCCGTGGCGGCGGTTTCTCCTGTGTCGTCGTGAAGGTCGAGTGGACGCCCTCCTCTGTAGCTGTTGTCACGACCGTTCTCTTCATCCCTTCTCCTCCATTTCGGAGTTACACCTCAGCCAAGACCCGCCGTCCGCCGCTGATGTCGATCGTAGCTCTTGTCGCCGGCGACGACGGGGACTCGCAAGCGAGCGGACGTCATTCGCTGTTGCTGTTGTCGTGTTTGCGTGTGTGTTGCTGCTCCTCCGTGGCGTGTAAAAGGCTGCTCGTTGGACGAAAAAGCTCAAGGAAAACCACCATGGCCGCCAGCCATGGTGGTTGTCACTGCTCTTTCATCTCCGCCGCCAACAGCCACCGTGGGTGGGTGGTTGTATGCGAGTATTAGGGTGCCATTATTCTGAGGTGTGAAGTTGTTGAGTTTTAATCTTGGCCGGAAATTGAAGAAGACCACCACCACATGCCACCGCAGGCCACCAGGTTGTTGTGTATAGGTGTTTTGTATTAGTGTGTGTGTATGCATGATTATTGGTGTTTAGCAATGTAAATGTAACAAAAAAATGGAATAATGAAAAGAAATTCATAACCACCACCGTGAGGTGGTGACCGCCGCCTCCTGCCGCCACCGGCCGCCGTGTCGGGTGGCGATGTGCTTGCCTCGTTGAGTTTGATTCGTTTGGGGTGCTTGAAACGCTAATGGGCCTTGTAAGCCCTAACGGGCCCAAAGAAGCCTAATAGGCTTAGTGAAAACCCTAATGGGTCTAATGGACCCTGATTGACCTAAGGAAAACCCTAATGGGCTTAAGGACCTAGCTATTGGGCCTATTGGGCTAATATGGGTTGGAAACCCTAATTAGGGTTTGGAAAACCCTAATGCAATGGAACCCTAATTTGGGGAATTAATCGGGACACCCGGGAATTATTTGATAAGTTGAAATATTAAATAATAATCGTTGGCAAAAATTAATCTAAGCAATATTGGACTTAATGGATTAATTCCTTAGTGGATTAAGTCCCTAATGGGTTAAGTAGGAAAACTTAACCCTAATCGTCATTTTATGTGAAACCCTATTTTCACTTGGGCTTTATGTTGGGCCTTCCTATTGGGCTTGGTAATTGGATTATAAATAGGCCATCCAAGAATAATCATATGGACCATAATATGTTGTTGGGCTTTAGGGTAATGCCCATATGAGGGGTTGGGCCCAATTTGGAAAATTGGGTCATAGATGGACCATATGTTGGGCCTTGATTCCTAGTTTGACTTTCGGCCTATGGATTGGGCCTTGGGCATGAATAAAGCCAAGCAAAGGGGGGGGGGTAATGTAGTAATTACCCAAAGTATGTACTTATGGTTATGTAGTGGAACCCAATTATTAATTGGGTGATGTTTTGATGTTGACAGTTCGGGAGCCTGCCAATCAGCACTGGAGTTTTATCTGCGGGACTTCAGCAGTGCCAGGTGAGTCTTCTCACCATACCCATGGGTCTAAGGCACCAAGGCCGGTCCATTATGTGATTATGTTATATGTGTTGGTCATTATATGATTTGATATGATACATGATTTGTTATGATATGTGATTGTGTGTTTTTGCATGGAAGACCTCGGGGGGAGCCCGTGGCATTGGATATAAGACCATGTGGGGTAGCCCATGGCATTCCTAGGTAAAGACCATGTGGGGGAGCCCATGGCATTGGATGTAAGACCATGTGGGGTAGCCCATGGCAGTCCTAGGTAAAGACTTCTTACTGGTTTTATGTATGCATGGCTTATGTGATATGTGTGTAGCTATAATTAGCTAATTTTATGATAATTGGTATACTTGCTATGTGGAGGTGTGTGATATGTATGTATGCATGATATGCGATAGAGATAGCCTTTGTGGCTGATGGTAGAGACAGCCTTTATGGCTGATGGTAGAGATAGCCTTGTGGCTGATGGTAGAGACAACCTTTATGGCTGTTGGTAGAGATAGCCCTCGTGGCTAACGGTAGAGATAGCTTTTATAGCAATACGATATGTGTTATGTGGATTGTGTGTGTGGGGTATGCTCTAGGGGACTCACTAAGCTTTGTGCTTACGGTTTACAGTTTTGGTTTCACGTTGCATCGACTTGGAAATGAAGGGCTCGGATTGATCGCAGTGCACACACCTATGATTTCCGCAATGAATGATTTTGGGACGAACTCTGATAATTATTTTACTTAATGATGATTTGGAATGTTTGAAATAAATGGTATCAATGTTTTAGCTATATTAAAAATGAAATTTTTACCCCTGATTTTTGGGTCGTTACAAAAAGGCAAGCCCAACTCAAGGGCCCAAAGCACCTATACATAATCCTCTGGTCCGAAACTCTATTTCAACAAGCCCAAACTCCAGGCCCAACACACATGGCCCAAAATGAGACTTAGCCCATAAGTCCACAGTGAGGTTACGCGGGGCGTACCTCTCTTGGTACGCTCAGCGTACTCACGAATCCAGATTGGCCATCGGGGACACTGGGGCAGTACGCGGGGCGTACAGGAATTACGCTCAGCGTACATCCCAGATTTACTCTTTCTACTTATTTGGTCTTAATCAGATAAGACATCAACTCAAATCCCAGATCTGGACTCCCTAATGGCTCTTACTCCATAAAGTCAGTGACTTTAAGCCTTTGCATGGCTGAGGAGGTCACAACACCAAAAGCACTCACTCTCTTATCTCAAAAATCTCATAACTCATGCATGGTTTGATTCCAACGTCCAAGACCTCATTTTTATGGATCCTTTCCACTAGAAACACTTTAAAAGACAAACATTAGGCTCTGGAGTGCAACAGCTCATAAAGCTTCAAGCTTTGGGACCAAAAACTCTAAAATGGACCATAACATGCACAAATCAAAAGGATGAGAAAGCTTTGAGCTTTATACCTTCAAATGATGCTCCATCCACAGAAAAGGTCAGATCCAAAGCCTGGACTCCAACTCTATTCTCTTCCATGCTCCTTCTCCACTCCAATAATCTCACAAGAGCACTTAAAACACTCAACGGCTCTCAAATGCATCCACAAACTCCATGAACGAAGGTTTAGGGTTTAGGAGGGTTTGAAATCTGAGGGTGGTGGCCAGGAATGAGGCCATCTCATTCTTTATATAGGGACACACCCAAAATTAGGGTGTTCACTCTGTGCCTAGTACGCCCAGCGTACCCACTGGTACGCCCAACATACTAGGTGGCTCCGCTTAAAAACCACGCACATGAGTACGCTAAACGTACACACACGTATGCCCAACATACTTAGCTGCCACCTTTCTCAAATTAAGGGACTCATCCTGCCAACACTTCAAACTTCCAATGCTTCCTCGATTTGACGCCATTTACAAAGAACCTCATACCCACGGAAAGGTGACGAGATGCCTTACGCTTCTAGTATCTCGTCGCAACCCCGAGACTTCCTCATATCCGGGTTGCAGCCCACGAACCCTAACCACTGACGACCCGAAACAGGATGTTACACACACACACACACACTCTCTCTCTCTCACTATCTCTCTCACTCTCTCTAAAAGTTATCATATTCAATTACCAGGTTTTAGGTCAACCCAAAAGGACTTTGTTAATAATTCAAGTATATACCAATTTAGTTATTGGCTTAGACACCTAGTCCAACAGTCTCCCACTTGGATAAGTCTATAACAATTATTGCCAATATAACATCTAAATTATCATCAAAGGATGCTTCCAAAAGGAACTCCAATTTCTGATCTGATCAACCATTAGTCCTAAGATAAGTGGTCAATTATTCTTTAATTCTTCAAGATATCATATGGATATGAGACATGCATTAGAATCAATCTCATTGTCCAAAAATTTTCGTTTCCCGATTTGTGATGACCTCATAAGTCTTACTAACTGAACACGTCAATTTAGTCCTGGTTAGGCCCAAAACTATAATTCAACACCAAATCACCGAGTGTCCTAAAGATATCGTTTTTCCCGTCAGGGAAAAAGGAACGAATAAATTTTGGCTCATATGCTTGTATCATTTAATTATCAAATCATACATGACACTATGTTTTATAACACCAAGTTACTGATGCATTTTCGCAATACCAACGTACAACCGATTTGTAAATTACAACTCATATATCTCCATTTTAAGAATATAAGATATTATCGTCTCAGAATTACTCATGACAGAATCCATGAAGTAATTCTCTAAGCGTGGGTTCATCCAATACTCAAATCTCCATTTTCTAAGTACTCATGAATGTTGTAGCAACACAATTGTTATGTCCAAACTTCTTAAACAATCTACAATCCAATTCGTGACAGCCTTCATTCACTACTTACTTCTTAAAGTATGATCCACTATGGAGCTTTGAATAATCAAATTATTCAGGAAGTAAAACATGCAAAACGAAACACAAGAATAAATAATCGACAAGGCAGTAAGCAAACTCATAAATAATCTCTATTATTTAATCACCAAAATTAATTACATTTATTTTGTTACACGTTTCAAACTAATCATCTAACTACTAATACAAATATAATCTCTCAAACCAATGCTCCTACCATGCTGACTATGTTTAACCCTACTCAGTACCTTTGTGAGAAGATCTACAAGATTGTCTCCTGAAGACACTCTCTTAACTATGAGATGACCCTCTTCAACTCTATGTCTGATATAATTGTATTTTCTATCAATATGTCTTGATTTACCATGACCTCTTGGTTATTTGGTCAAAGCAACTGCTCCTTCATTATCACAGAAACGTTCCATTGGCTCCTGAATGCTTGGAACTACTCTGAGATCGCTGATGAAGTTCTTAAGCCAAGCCGGTTCCTTCGATTCTTCACTTGTTGCTATGTACTCTAATTGACAAGTAAAATCAGCCACTATGCCTTGATTGGAACTTTTCCAAGTGATTGCTCCTCCATTTAACATAAACACCCAACCAGATTGAGAATGAAGATTGTCTCTATATGTTTGAAAGATGGTGTTACTATAACCACTTACTCTCAATGTATCACTGCCACCAAGGACTAGAACTATGTCCTTTATCCTTCGCAGATACTTGAGAATGTTCTTCACTGCTATCCAATAAGCTCTACCAGGATTTCCCTGAAAGCGACTAGCCATGGTTAAAGCAAAAGACACATCAGGGCGAGTACATGTCATAGCATACATGATTGATCCTACTGCCGAACCATATGGGACTCGACTCATTTCCGCTATCTCTTCATCTGTACCACAGATTTGATTCTTACTCAACTTGGCATTGCTTTAAATAGGTAGCTCTCATTTCTTGGAATTTTCCATACTAAAATGTTTTAGTACCTTATCCAAGTATGTACTCTGACTAAGACCAATTAGTCTTTTCTTTCTACCACTTATAATTCTTATCCCAAGAATATAGGTTGCCTCTTCTAGATCCTTCAAAGCAAAACACTATCCAAGCCAAGACTTTACTTCTTCCAAAGTTGGAACGTCGTTTCCTATAAGGAGTATGTCATCAACATACAATACTAGAAAAGTTACTATACTCCCACTAGCTTTGACATACACACAAGACTCATCCTCAGTCATAGAGAAACCAAATTCTTTGACTTTCTCATGGAAGCAAAGATTTCAGCTACGAGATGCTTGTTTTAATCCATAAATGGATTTCTCAAGCTTACACACTCTATTAGGAAACTATGCATCTACAAAACCCTCAGGCTGACTCATGTAAAAATCTTCATCCAATTTCCAATTAAGGAAAGCAGTTTTGACATCCATCTGCCATATTTCATAATTGATGTCGAAATATTTTTTTTCTTAAAACTCAAATTTAATTTTTACTACTCAATATTTATGAACCCCACACTTGATTTTTACCATTTTCTAAAATAATTAAGGTGACTTGATGATTAAAAAGTTTAATATCCTAAAATTCAATTAAAAATGTAAAAATTAAAAATACAAAAACGAAAAGAAAATCGCAAAACGAGCTCGGGTTGTCTCCCAAGAAGCGCTTCTTTTTGTTGGGGTCATGAGTTAGACTCCTCGCCGCCTCATGTTGAATTTTCAGGAGTTTCCATCACCTTTTTCACTTTCTAATCTTTCCATCTTTTCTTGTGTGCTTGAAAGCGACGAAGATAAGCCTTTTTTGAATTTTCCTTTTCACCCTTAGCATCACCCTCTTCAAGCTTTCTTTTCAATCCCTTATTTACCACAACATTATTTCCCGCTTTTTCTTGATTCTTTAGCTCCATAGGTACCACCTTCTTGTCCAAAGTTAGTCGTTTTTCTTCTGAAGTAACCTCTTCCTCATCACTCGATACTAAGTCTTCTTCACTCTCCTTACTCGCCCAAGATGTTGGAGTTTGTAAGCAATTACTTCAAAAATTGTCGGAATGGATGCTCTTGGCTTCGTACGTTTTACTTGCTGAATTGACTGAATTTCTTCTTCCATTAGCTTTTCCAACTCCTCAAGTTCATTTTCTTTATCTATGTTAAAGACTTCACGTTGAGCATAATCCTTTTGAAATCCATCTTCCACTCCAAAGGTAACTCCTTCATCTCCAACTCTCAAAGTAAGTTTAGATTCTCGAATGTCAACCAAGGATCTATCAGTATTTAGTAAAGGACGAACAAGAATTATTGGGACATTGGTATCTTCCTTCATATCAAAAATGACAAAATTAACTGGAAAAACAAATTTCCCAGTTTTGACCAATATATCCTCCATTATGCCTCGAGGATGAGTCACTGAACGATTGGCTATGTGAATCGTCATTCTAGTAGCATTTAAATCCAAAAACTTTAGCTTTTGATAGAACGAGTAATGCATTAAATTTATGCTTGCCCCCGAATCAGCTAAAGCATAAGTCTTCATGTTATTTCCAAATTCACACGGAAGAGTAAGGCATCCACGATCTCCCATTTTCTTTGGTAATTCTCCCAATACCACTTTAGAACTCCGCTCACTAAGGATTACCTTGGAATTCTTCTATAAATTATTGGCGGCTATCGAGTAAGTCTTGCAAAAAGTTAACGTATTCAGGAACTTGGGACAATGAATCGATAAAAGGAGTATTTATTGGAATACCCTTTACTTGCTTCATAAATTTCAAATGTTCTTGCTCCAGCGGATGAATTCTTGCTCGAGACAGAAATGGAAGCGGAGGATAATAAGCTTGAACATTAGCAAAAATTTTCTGATCAGACCCACCTCACGTCGTGGCCTTATGATGCTCACGTTGTGGGTTCGATGTTTCAGCACTAAATTTTTCTTTAATCTTTCATTTCTTCGGCTTTGGTCCAGGCTGATGTGGCTCGACTTCCAAGCTTCAAGAAATTCAGAGATGGTATCTTCTTCAGTTTCAATCACCATAACTTGCGGTTGAGGCTTTTTGTCGGGAATTTTTGGTGAAAATCCTTCATTAACCAAAGTTGTTAATTGTCCAAGTTGAGCTTTGATGTTGTGTATTCATGCTTGATGATTCCTCAGCAAAGCTTGCTAGTCTCTCATGAGAATTTGATGGTCTCTTATCACCGCATCGTTGTCATTATGTCTTTTCTCCGAAACCTCCATGAATCTAGTCAACATGGACTCAAGATCGACCTTCTTTTCAGGTGGTTGCTCTTTTTCATAAAATCCTCAATCAGTTTGCCTATACTTTTCTTCTTTTTGTTTCTTATATTCATCATATGGCAACCACTCTTTCTTTGGCTTCCTCCTTTCTGCATCATATTTGTCTCTGCTTGAGTAACAAACTTGAGCCTTCTTATTCTCATTCTCATCCAAGTGGAAGTATTTGGTTAGATAAGGACCATTGCATCTTTCACAACCAACTCGCATAGCATGTATGGATTGGTCCATCTTTGTCATCCTTCGGTCCAAAGTGTTTAGCATAGCTAGAAAAGCAACCATATCTTCAGAAGTACCACCCCTAATTCCTCTCGCTCCATCATTTCTAGGATTGTGATATTCACGCGAATGCTTGGAAACTTCTTCAATTAATTCCTTGATTTCTGATGTATTTTTCTTGGTTAGCGGTCCTTGAGAATCAAGGAGTCGCATTCTCATGACATTAACCCCCATCAGAAAAGATTGATACTTCTTGTTGCTCATTCAAATCATTTTGGGGGACAATTTCTTATCAATGCCTTGTAGCATTCCTATGCTTCGTAAAGTGACTCATCCCGTTGTTGCTCAAAATTTGCTATGGCTTTCTTGAGTTTAGCAAAATTTTAAGGTGGGAAAAAGTGTTCTAAAAATTACTCACGCATTTGAGCCCAAGTAGTAATTGCACCGTGTGGAAGTGCCTTCAACCAATCTTTAGCAGACCCCTTGAAAGTGGCATGTAGCATGCTAAGTAAAACTATAGTGCATGGAACATTTGGGATGTTGAAGTAATTAGAAATGTCATTGACTTCATCAAGGTGTTTGTAAGCATGCTCATGATCTTTCACAGAAAATATAACTTCCTTAAGTGTAGACAGAATGTGTCCTTCAGCTCGAATGTTGTTGCAGCTGGTATTGCAGGTTGTACGAGACCGAGACCGGTGTCCTCTCAGATTCTCTTTTTATATGCCTCCATAGAGATATCCACAATGTTTGCCATCTCGTTTTTCGGATCGTCTTCGGTTTTGCTTCCTTCTTTATCTGTTTCTGTTTTGGAATCGGATTCGTGAAGATTTGGATTTTGCTCAAAGCTTTCTAATTTGCTTTCGTTCTTCGCGGAATTGCTTGATTCACCTATGTTCTTCCCCTTCTTCTTTCCAAAACTAATTTTAGATCTTTAAAAGGCGACTTCTTGGTGGGTTGGTTCCTATGTTTTTATACATCTTCTTGTGAAGGGATGACTCTGGATCTTCAAGTGGTGTGTTGGATCCACGGGTCATGTACTACTGCAACAAAAACACAAATCAAAACGTAAAATTGAACAAAAACTACTTAAAAATTCCTACTGACTGTTCACCACGACGTGGTAAAGACCTGTAACGCCCGTGTTTCTAGTCCAGGCATTAATATTGACATAATAGTCTAGGTTAACCTTTGAAACTCATTTTGAAGAAATGAAAAGGAATTATGTGAATATTATGTGTGTTATGCTTAATTACTAGGATTTAATTAACTAAAAATAAAAATGAGCGTCGAAAATAAATATTAGATAAAGCCGATATCTATTAAGAAACTTGTAGTGGGCGTGACAAGGATTACGGATATATAAAGAATACCGAAATCCGAGTTATAACGAACAAGTTATGACTTGTCGAAGTTTCGCGACAAAACCGGCACGGTGCCGAATGACGTAAAAAGTGAGCTTTTGATAAACTACTTTTTAGCCTTGGTGATCTAAATGAAAGTTGTAGTGTTCGTTAAACCGAGAGTATGTATAAAAAGAACGCCTAAATCTGACTTCGTATGAGGAAGTTATGATTTTTCTAAGTTTCAGCTTAGCAGTAGACAACTAAAAACTCGAATTTTAGATCGAATGATTTTTAGCCGACACAACCTAAACGAGAATCGAAGGTCTCGTCAATAGTAGTACAACGGTAAAAAGACAGACGAAAACGGACGTCGGATGTAGAAGTTATGAATTTTTAACGGATTTCCTGTCCTCACGATATTCAGATCATGGCTAGGCAAAGTTCGATGCTAGATAGGGTGAGTCTGGGGGTTACATACCTCACGATATTCAGATCACTGCTAGGCAAAGTTCTATGCTGGATAGGGTAAGTCTGGGGGTAAATTACCTCACGATATTCGGACCACGGCTAGGCATTGATAACTACCCCTGACTTAATTGTCTTGTGGTTCTTTCTTTTACGAACGAAGGTTCGTGGTGAAACTTATTCCATTCCTCTCATTTGATGTCTTTTTCGATCCTCGTTTACTGCTAGGGAATTTCCGAAGCAGTTTCGTCAGTTGGTTGTTCATATCGATCCTTTAGGCTAGATCTAGTAAGATCACTGTATAGGATCAGTATGTGGGGATCGACGTTTGTTAGTGCTAGTAGTATAAACCTTGGGCAGCGATGGACTTCGTGCCTATTCCTTAGGAAAATTCCTTAGGAATGAGTGATAGATGATTCTTAGGGTAATTCCTTAAGAAATAAAGAAGATAATGGGGTTGGGTATTTGGGTTGATTGTTTGATGGTTAAACATAATAAATTTATTTATTGTGGGTTGAAAACCCTATATGCTCACCAGGCTCCCAAGCCTGACCCACTCAGTTTATTTGTATCACAGGTATCGATACGATGTTGCTTTACACTGAGAGATTAAAAAGGAGAAATAGATTACTAGTGTAAATGAATGTAAGTTTTGTTTATGCATATGTTTTTGTATTGACAATGACATCCCAGTGGTTTAAATGAATAAAATACATTTCTTCAGAAATGATTTGATAACATATTTATCATGTTTTTATGGGAACAAATTCTGCAACACTTTTAATCAAATTATTACTCTGGTTTTATTTTAAAAAGCATAAACGAAATCGGTCTTTTATGGCCGTGAAATTGGGGATGTCACAAGAGCACCACCTCATGTTGTCGCAAAAAAATCTAAACAGAAATGAAAAAATAACAAAAAACATGAAATAACCGAATTCACGTCGTGAGCTTAAGGCCCACGTCGTGACTTCACTAAAAAAACTAACGCTCAAAATTAACTTTTTGCAAGTTTTACCCCACAAAGAGGATCTATTAACCTAAAGCAAGTAAATTTTAAACTAAATAGCAATTCCCCGGCAACGGTGCCAAAAACTTGATGTCGATAATTCATGGAGCTATGTAAGATAGATTAAACAAACACAATTACAGTCACAATATATGTTCTCCAGCACAGCCAAATTTGATAACTTTAATTACTTATTCTAAGATTGGTAATATCCTAGCTCTTATAATTTAATGGTCACTAGTTTACTAGGTATCAAGTTCATGTAAATTAATATTCACTAAGCTACACAGAAACATGATTTCAAGCAATTTAAGTATCAAATATTAGCATGCTAGTTATTAATAATCAAGCACAAGCAGTTAACCAACTAGCAAAATCCATAACTAAATAACTAAACCATGAGTTGAAGTTTCATCTAGCTAGACAGAGGTAGCTAGATTCAGCTACTCATGGCAGAATTCAAACACACTAATTCAATGATTAAAAACATAGTCAATTGTACCAATTTAAAAGTGGAAGTTATGATCTTCAACTCCTTCTTCTTCCTTGGGTGCTAAAACTTGAATTCTCTCGGTTATTTGACTTTAGAAATCATATTCTAAAACCTCCAAAAATCTAAAACCTCCTTAAAATCGTAAGCATCATGGATATATATAGTTTTCGTGATTTTTGCACTCCACGTCGTGGACTACGACTTCACGTAGTGAATTAGGGTGAATCCTTATCGGGAAAGGACTCTGACTTCCCGTGTACTCATCTTCTAGGAACACCCACACCATGTCGTGGAATTGATATCCACGTCGTGAATTTAGCTTTTTGTTGAGATTTTCTTTTCTTTAATTCTTCGATCCTCCAAAGTGCCGCCACTTGTCGCTTTTAGTCCTTATTCATCAAGATTGCTCCTTTTGACTACAAAATAAAATTCAATCTTATAAGTACCACTTATCTTTGTAAATAACTAAAATATTAATCAAAATGTATTAAAATATTGCCTGACAATGTTTATAAATAAGGAAATATCAATAATCATGAAAGGCAGCCATGCAGAGCACTATATTAATATATTTTATCTTGGCCACTGGTGAGAAGGTTTCATCATAGTCAATCCATGGGGTTTGATCAGTAAATCACTTCGCAACGAGTCATGCAATGAAAGTGTGTACCTTTCCATCCATGTCGGTCTTCTTCTTGAAGATTCATTTGCAACCCACTGTCTTTCGACCAGGTTCTTGATCAACCAAATTCAAAATTGGATTATCATACTTGTGCTGGAAATAATGCCAAAGGTCATTAACTATTGGTAATATTTCTAAAAGTAGTAGGTTCCTTTTGAGTTTCCTTCAACACCCGAATTGAGTAGAATAAAAAAAGGATAAATTGATTTATTAATTATTATGGTTAATAATTAATTAGAAACTAATTGGAAATATATTTTGGGAATTAATTAATAATTTAATTAATTAAAGGGTTAAATATTCATTAATCGATAGTTGATTAATCAGGAATGTTCCAGAACCCTTATGGAATTAGGGTTGGATGAAAATCACTCCATCCCACATGGGAAAAGGAGTGAATTTCGTGGTTAGTCTCCTATCCCACATAGGAAGGAGTACAAAACCTAGGGAGAGATCCAAGGCTACAAATAGGACCTTAGGGATTTCATTTTTCCTTGCACCTTGGTTGGAAGTTTCGCCAACACTTATTCCTCCTCCTGTAAGTCCCCAATCTGCTTGTGTATCAATCAGATCCGTTTGATGGTGCAGAATCCCAATCAAACGGATGATGACAGATCAAATGAAGAAGACGGAAAAGAAGAAGATGATGAATCTTGTATGAATTGATATGAATTAAGATCCAGATACAATATTCACACACACACTAACACACACTAAAGCTCCTCTCTTCTCTCTCACTTTCTCTCTCTAGAACATGCTCTCCTCCTCTATGCCTCTCATTCCCACTCTTGTCTAGCCTCACACATGCACTCCTCACCATATATATAGTAAACATGGGTCGTGACTGGGTTTACGGCCGTAAACACAACCGTAAACATATATGCGGCCGTAAACACCAAGCTGTTTATGGTCCTAGACATAAAAGTACATTTTCCTAGAAAAGTAAAGTATAAACCATAATTTAGACCCAACAATCTCCCCCTTGGTTTATAGTTTTCTTTTCTAATTGACCCAAAAAACTCCCCCTAAAAAGTAGCTGGCTTTTCTTGTTAATCTTCATTGGGAGCTTTGGCTTCAGCTTTAATCTTCGATATCTTCATGACTTCAAGATGAACATATGAATCTTTTATGAATGATTTCATCTTGAGAACTTGGGCTTTTCTTCAGAATTTGGCATTGAACGCACGTTGGGCGAGGAGGCTTCTTGAAAAGATTCTTGAAAGATGGTGCTTTCAGCTTGAGAATCTTCAGTGAGAACAACAGAGAGAACTAATCTTCTGGATCACTTCAGCATGTTCAAGAATAGCAGCAAATTGATTCAGGAGGCTTCAATGCAATCTGTCACATAATCTTCAAGTGCAGCTTGACCTTGCTTCTAGGGTTGATGGATTGAATGTTGGAAGAATAATCTTCATTTCTTGCTCCTTTGAATGAAAATTCTTCAATGATCACGGATGAAGCCTTGGCTTGAAAATTTTCGATTCAGTCTCCATGAGTCTCATCTACATCTGAGTTCACTTTTCAAGACAAAACAAAACTAAAAAAAAAAACTAACAGACTTAGACACAACATATATATATAAGGGAGAAGACTTGGCCGTAAACAGGTTTACGGCCGTAAACACACCAAACCACTTCTATTACAAGACCCGAAACATAATAAGACCTATACATTAATTAGCCTAGCCCAAACCATTAATTAGACCCTTCAGTCTCCCCCTTGGGTTGGGGCTAGCCGTGACTCAGTCCTTCTCAATTATAAGTACATCGGACCCTCCCATTGCCCCTTGCCACATCTACTTTTCAATAATTTCGGCAACCATTGTTGTGTACTCTTTAGCAGCAGACTCGAAAATCTCTTCAGTCACCTTGATCTGATGTAGGGCCAAATGATGAATATCCCACTTTACAAATTGGAGTAGGTCTTTTTTGTCGAACAAGCGAAAGCAACCATCTTGGAACTTGATGATAGCAGTCGCAATGGTTTCATCATAGACCCAGTATAGCATGTTTGCTAGAGATCCATCACTAAAGGTCTGTAGCACTGGAATTTGTCTAACTTGATTGGTTGGCGGCTACATGACAGTCTGGAAGGGCTCATTTGTCTTGGGATCCAGTACTTTAGGGGAACTTTTCATGAAAGACTCAGCAGTCTTCATGCCAGGAAATCCATTCTTTACTTGGTCCTCCAAGAATAGCTTGAAGTGAGTTGCCCTTGGATCACCTGATGGATTTGAAAATGGAGCATTTGATAATTTAGAAAGATCCACCCTTGTCCATGAACTGAAATCATGGAAATCGTTGTAATACTCCACGTTTTTGCTTTTGCGCCTTACTATCCACATGTTCAACCTGTCATGAAAACCCCATGAGACAATTCCAGTTCTATCACCGTACCTGTGCCTAAATTTTCTCCTTTCAAGATCAGTGACGGTGATTTGTGGTTGACCTTCAGGAGCATTTTGATTTGAGCTCTTTTTGAACATTAGTTGCTTTTTCTTGTTGGATTCTGCTAACTTGGCACGTTTGAGAGCAGCAACGTTGGACGCTTGAACGGGTTCCTTTTCAAAGCGGTCAACGATCCGAGTACTTCTTTGAGTGGGCGGGTCAACAAGGGGGTCTTGAACTTGTTGAGCAGAAGACTGGGCAGCATTGAAATGTTCAACAAATGACTTGAACTTGTCGCCTAATTCCTCTTCCAGTTTCTTCTTTAAATCAAAGTAACTTGCAGTTAAGGAACCCATATGGGTTTGCAGATCAGAAATTTGCTGAGATTTCAGAGTTTTATCCGCGTCAAGATCTGCAACCTGAATTTTAAGTTGGGCCTTTTCAGCTTCAAGATCAGCCACACGGATATCAAGCTCAATATTCTTCTGGTTGAGCACGCTAATCTCCTTTTGAAGTCCAAGAATGGTGGGATCACTCTCTCCTGAGTGGCCTTCCTCAATAAAAATACCTTTAGCTCGTGAGGAAGGCATTGAGCATTGTTCTTGTGCCAGATGTAGAGCAAGCCTCTCAGAGGCAGCATCATGATAAGGCCTAATAGGAGATGATCCCGAAGGAACTGATGAACCACCAGCTTCATAAAAGGCGCTCGGTCCTTCATAGGATGGAGTAGGTGAAGTAGCAGCAGAAGTAGTTATTGGTTGAGTCAACAGGCCTTGAGATAGATCTGGAACAAATACTCCTGGTCTTGGATCAAGTCTTTTCCTCTTCAATGTAGGCGAGGTGGTCTGAGTTGTCAACGATTCACTCACTGTTGGCTCAATGGTAGGAATAACATCCTCAAGGAGAGGAATCCCTGAAGTTGTCTCCATGGGAGTGGAAGTATAAGCCATTTGATTTGGAGTAGGAGGCGTTGTTGCAAGAATGTCTTCTGAAGCCCTTATCCTCTGTTGCTGGATGAGCAACATCACATATAGTGTCAAAGAACGTGTCAAGATCCTCATTGGACAAGAAATTAGCATTGCCTCCAAGGTTCAAGGAAATATCATCCTTGTCAAAACCTGTAAGATCCAAATCATCAAAAGAATCAGCATCATTTCCTTCGTTCTCTGTCACATCCTCTGTTGTTCCCTCGTTGAAATCACTCTCAACCTGTACAGAGTGCAGGTCATGTTCTTCAGCTACAATAGCAGCAGGTGTAGCTTCATCATCTTCATGATCAGAAACTGGAATAACATCATCTTCAGAAAAGATATCATCTTCAGAGGTCACACGGTCTGATGATACATGAGACTCAAATGCCTCACATGAATCGGCAAACAAGCTAAACTTCACCAAGGAATACTTTCCTTGAAAAGTAATTTTTCCCTTTCGGTTTTGCTTCATTAATCCGACGGTGTTCGGCCCAAGAGACTTCATGTTGAGGGTTTCTCCATCTTTAGACATTTCGGGAAATTGTTCATTAATAAACACTTGAATGAACCTAGGGTACAACAAGAACTTGTCCCTAGTCTTTCCTTTGATGTTTGAAATCAGTTCTTCGAGAATAAACTTTGAGAAGTTGTAATTCAGTCCCGCAGCCAGAGAGATGATGGCACCAGTGTTTCTTAGAGAAATCTCATCTGCGCCAGACTTTCTTCCGGAAATGCAGCTCACGAAGACATGAGCTAAGAATCTCCAGAACTGTGGCAGCAACTTCTTTATAGTTGGAGGGAAGACACCTTCATATCCCATTTTGATGAAAAATTCTTCAACTTGGGCGATATCAATCTCAGAGGAGAAGGTTGATTGGTCGTTAATTTTTAGAGCATCCCCGATGAACTGTTCCGTGATGATGATTTGGCAATCTTTGACTGTAGCTTGAATAGAAACATATCCATCACTTCCTTTCTTCACTTTTGCTGACCTCCAGAATTCTTTTATCAAACCTTGAAAGATAGTTGGATTAACAATCAGCGCAGTAGACAGACAACATTCTCGTAGTCCATGTATCATTGATTTGAATTCTCTGTGAGCGACAGGAGCATCAACCAAGAGGATAGCCAGGTTGTGATTGTCAGCAAATTTGAGTTCTGCCATTTCAATCTGCACTAAAACAAGCCAAGTGAGAAAAAAATATATTTAAACATTTAAAATTGATGTTTTACTCATGTTTGCAGTTTAATTTGGCTTTTAAGTGAAACATACGAAGAAAACTCAATTTTTATTGACCAAAGGGAGTTCACGGCCGTAAACTACCTGGTCGTAAACTGCCGGGCCGTAAACAGCCGGGCCGTAAACGGTCTGGCCGTAAACGCCGATACTGAAATTTCTTCAATTAAACCATCAAAACACGTCGATTTGAGGCGAGAATAACATGTTCGTGATCGGAATCAGTGTACCTTCAAGGTTAACGGATCAATTTCACAAAATTTCACGAAAATTTTTTAGAGAGAGAGAGAGAGAGAGAATAAGGAGTTTGTGGCCGAGATCTTGAAAATGAAGTGTAAAGTAGATTTTCGGCTGATGTTCTTCCTTATATACCTGGTCCAAAATGCCATGGGCCGCAATCTACAAAAATGAAGTCCAATACCCGAAAACTTTATAAAAATAAAACATTTTGAGGACAAAAAAATAAAATAAGAAAATAAAAATAAAGTAGAACAAAATAAAAATAATTTCTAAAACTAAACTTAAAAAATTTATAAAATTTTTTTATCAAAATAAAAAATAAAAAAATATAAAAAATAAAAATAAAAATAAAAATAAAATTCTCTCAAAATTTAAAGAGAAATAAAACTTATTTGATCTTAAATAACACTAAAAATATTATTAGACAGCCTACTCCGCTTATCGGTATTTCTACATTCATGTCTATGTCTGGTCGATCGTTGGTATTGTGGTCCACTTAAACACGAAAGGTTGTGACAAATTTAGGATATACTATAAGTGACAAGACATTATATCCTATGAACTTAGATAATTTTTCTTAAAAGATCATTCAGCTGACGACGACAAAGAATATTGTTGTCCACCTAAATTGACCAGCGAGATCTGCAGACAACCTATAAAATTTTCAATTTTAATTGTATTAGAACGTGTTTCCCGCTTCCTGATATACTCCAGTAATCAAGGTCTTCCAGAATACTCCTTACATCAGATGAGCAGACAATTATTAAGAAAGAAGTCAGATTTAGAATGCATATGTTGTACACTCAGGTCGGATCTCTTCCAATCATGCAGAGAGTGAAACATATGACTAACTAGAGTTTAGAGGGATTCATAAGTAGAAAGTTGCATATGCTGTGTACCAGGTCGGATTGTTAATCACGCAAAGGAGACAGCATATGGCTAACAGGTAGAAAGAATTGCATAGATAGAAGATGCAGAGAGATAGAATTGCATATGTTGTAATCCAGGTCGGATGTATTTCAATCATGCAAAGGAGACAACATATGACTAACAGAAAGAAAGAAAGAAAATAACTTTCTACAGACCTAATTTAACGGAATTCCCCAGTTGCCCCGTCAATACCAGAATTAAGGACATAGTCCGCACATCGAGGAAAAGTTAATCCACAGTTCTAGATAATGATCATTTAATGTATCCGCAGATTTTCATGTATATCTCTCTGCTCAACCTACCCAAGCGTCGTATTGTCAGGCCTAATGGAACTATCTAGGTCAAGATTTGTCAGGTCTCTAGATTTCTTAAGTTCATCTGATCCTAGTCAAGTCCAGTTTAAAAACTTTCGTGCCTACCGACGCATCGAACACAGATCTTAGACAATTCGACTTTGGCACATTACACAGATTCAGATTGTCTTTTATCACATGATTATAGCACTTCCCAGCACATCACCTACAAACAAAAACTATTAACAACATATTTTTGATTTTTTGATTTTCTAATGTTTTTGGAATATTTTCTGAAAAAAAATAAAACAGAAATAACACTATTTTTGGATTTTTAATTTTTTAATTTTTGTTTGGTTTTTGTTTATTTCTCCCCCTAAATTTGTGCATGGGTGAGAATGAAATTAAAATGCGCAAATTTAAACTAACCTAAAGCAAAAATTAGTCCTCAAAACGTAGCATTTTCAAAATGCTCACAAGAGCTTTGTTAAACGGCTTTGTGAACAGATCCGCCACATTATTACCAGTAGGAACCTGTTCCAGCCGAATGAACGAACGCTCATAACAATCTCTGATGAAATGAATTTTGATGTCAATGTGCTTGGTTTTCGAATGCTGGACTGGATTTTTAGCAATCTGAATCGCAGCCTCATTATCACAGAATATAGGGGTTTCTAAGTAATTCAAACCGTAATCCAACAACTGATGTTGGATCCATATAACTTGAGAACAACAAGCAGAGGCAACAACATATTCCGCTTCTGCTGTTGAGGTTGAGACGGTGTGTTGTTTCTCGCACTGCCAAGACACTAGCCGATCACCAAGGAATTGACACCCCGCAGACGTAGATTTCCTGTCAAGCTCACAGCCTCCATAATTATTGTCAGCAATCGCATATAAATCAAATTCAGAATTTTTCGGATACCAAAGACCCAATTTTGGGCTGCCTTTGAGGTACCGAAAGATTCTTTTGACAACAATAAGATGTGAAACTTTAGGATTAGCCTGATAACGTGCGCATTGACAAACTGCAAACATGATGTCTGGTCAGCTTGTAGTTAGATACATCAACGAACCGATCATTGATATGTAGTGAGTTTGATCTACGGATTCGCCATCAGTATCTGGAGTCAGCAGGGGTCTCTCGGCCATTGGCGTCAAAGCAGGTTTTGCGTCTTGAAACCCGAACTTCTCAAGTATATCGACCACATACTTTGCTTGATGAATCAGGATTCCGGTTGATCTTTGATGGACCTGAAGCCCCAAAAACATGGTCATTTCGCCTAACGAGCTCATCTCGAACCTCTTTTTCATCACTCCTTCGAACTCCGTGCAAAGCTGTGGACTTGTAGACCCGAAGATAATGTCGTCAACATAGATCTGGACTAGAATCTGATCATTACCCACATGCTTGATGAACAAAGTTTGATCAATAGTGTCACGAGAATATCCATGTTCGAGCAAGTGCTTTGTGAGAATTGCATACCACACTCGAGGAGCTTGATGTAACCCATACAACCCCTTGTCCAACTTGTAGACATGATTGGGAAACTTTGAGTTAACAAACCCAGGGGGTTGATCAACGTAGATTTATTCCTTCACTTTGACATACAAGAAGGCTGTCTTGACATCCATCTGATAAACAGTGAAGTTCATGTAGGAAGCGTATGCAAGGAAGATACGGATAGCCTCCAAGCGAGCCACCGGAGCATAAACCTCAGTGTAGTCAAGACCCTCGATCTGTCTAAACCCATGAACCACCAATCTCGCCTTATTGCGCACTATGACTCCGGAATCATCTTGCTTATTGCAGTATACCAAGCGTGTTTCAAGAGACTTTTTGCCCTTAGGAAGTTCAACCAGCGTCCAAACTCCGAGCTTTTCAAATTGATTTAACTCTTCGTGCATAACATCTACTCAGCTGGGCTCATTCAAAGCCATTTCAACATTCTTTGGCTCTATTTGAGAGATAAAGCAAGAATAGAGACATGTATTAACATCTCCACTCTGGCTTCTTGTTTTAACACCATCACCCAGCTGGCCAATGACATTATCGATCGGATGATCGCATTGAATACGTGAAGGTATCTCCTGGCTGATGTCATTGACTGAAACATGAAGATTGTGAATGTTTATAAATCCATCATTTGCCGAATGATCCACTTCAGACGAACCTGTCTCATTAGTAGAATCTGCCACAAACTCATTTGCAATTTACTCAGGAAAGAGAAGCTCCATAAAAGTTTGAGTAACAGCGGAAACATCTCTGGTCATGAACTCTCTTTCATCAGGAGTAAGAGGTGTAGCATCAGCATCTGGGCATGTTGTTGACTTGGAGATTCTGGAAAAGTAATTGGAACAGATGACTCCACGGAAGGAATTGCAGAAGAAACTATCGGCGGTCTGTAAACAACTTCGTCGTCTTCATCTTCAGGTACAATCTTCGAACCAGAAGTAGAACCAGATAAACTATCTGAACACATATTTAACGATTTGAACAAAGATGTGTAATCAAACAGCCAATCAGGACCCACTCTAGCATCCGTTTCATTCTCCTCCAGCCAGCGCACATCGAGGGATTCTACAATTTTCTTTGTTCTTTATTTGTAGACTCTGTACGCAGTGCGAGCAGCATACCCCACAAAATAGCAGTCATCAGCTTTGGCATTAAACTTCGGGTTGGACTCCAGGTGAAGAAGGGTACAAGGGCAGCCAAATACGCGAAAATGGCTGACAAATGGCTTGTGACCGTATAGAAGTTCATACGGAGTTTTCATCTGAGCTTTGTTGATCAAAACACGATTCTGAACATAGCAAGCAGTGTTGATCTCCTCAGCCCAAAAGAAAACTGGTAACTTTGAATCACACAGCATCGTCCTTGCAGCGTCTTGCAGCGTTCGATTCCTCCGTCCAGCAACACCATTTTGTTGAGGCGTGTGAACTGAACTGTATTGACGCATAATTCCCTTTTCTGCGCAAAAGTGATCAAGAACTGCATTCTTGAATTCTGTTCCATTATCAGTCCGAAGCGCCTTCACCCGATTATTGGTTTGGTTCTCTATCATTACGATGAATTTCTTGATCAGATCAGATACCCCAACTTTGTTGGATAAGAAGAAAACCCACGTGAAACGCGAGAAGTCATCAATCACAACTAGACAGTATGAATTTCTATTGATGCTTAGGACATTGACCGGACCAAATAAATTCATGTGCAACAATTGGAGCACTTGCATGATTGAATTGATCTGTTTTGGCAGGTGTGGTTTGATGTGATGCTTTCCTTGGGCACATGACACACACTTTTCAAAAGTTATGAAGTCTCTGACAGGCAGGCCATGCACCATTTCGTTTTTAGCAAGACGATTCAGATTCTTAGCATTCGCATGACCGAGTCGTCGGTGCCACATCATAGCATTTTGTTCTGAGACTTTTGAAAAGAGGCAGGTGACTTGCTCAGGGATGTTCCTATTCATGTCGATGATGTATGCATTTCCATCCCACTTTGATTTAACAAGAATCCACTCATCCGGGATGAAAATACCTGGCTTCAAGATCAGACACTCTTTATCAGTAAAATGAGTTGAATAACCCTTGTCGCAAATCTGAGAGACGTTCAACAAGCTGTGCTTTAACTCAGGAGCATAGTTGACGTTCTCAAAACACATCACTCCATTTGTCACAGTTCCTCTCTGAGTGATTTTTCCGCCTTCTCCCCCGCAAAGGAAACAAAGCCTCCATTAAAAGTCTGAATGTCGTTCAACTGGGAGATGTCTCCTGTCATATGTCGAGCAGCCATTGTCGACATACCAAGGTCTGACGACATTCCTCCGCAACTGTCCCTGCAAGATGAGCGGGATCATTTAGATTTGGGGACCCAGGTCATTTCTTTCCTGGGTGGACCCTTTACAATCACAGATTTATTGTTTGAACCTTTGGATTTTGAATCATCATGTACAACACTTTTCAGAGGATGACGATGATTGGTTGGAAGTTAATTTGGGCACCCACTAGTATTTAGGTTTCTCAAAACTCATGGGTGATTTTGAAGTATTTTTCTTTTTAGTTTGCTTTGAGCATGTGGATTTTCTACCAAAAGTGGTTGAAGATCCAGATTCACTCTTTGACGAAACGGACCTTGGCTTAGCCGAGCTCGATTTTGGCAAACTGTTTGTGTCTTTGTTATTGAAAACCTGTTTGTTCTTTTAAAAAATTGCCCTTTTCTTGTTTTGATTAGCCTTCCAATCATCATCTCTAGGACGAGATCTCGATGACTTTCTAGTTAAAGACCTTCCTCGAGACTCGTTCTCTCCTCTTTGAGACGAAAAATGCACAAATGCCCTATTAGCACAATTCCTAGCGATGTGACCGGCAGTACCATAGTTAAAACAAATCTGCTTATTATTATTGTAACTGGTACTGCTTTTGTCCGATTTACTTTCTTTACTGACACCCTTATTTTTTCCACAAGAACATGTGCAAGAATCAGATTGTGTGATAGGTGAGGGTGAATCCAGTTGTGTGATTGGTGAAGTGGATGTGCTTGAAACAGAAACATCAGGATTATCAAACAAATCATCAAATATGTCAAAAAAAATTGAAATCAACATGATCCGATGCAGAAGTATCACAAGTTGTATCATTGACTTTAACATCAGAAACAAAAGAGTCATTTTTTGAAACAGAAACAGCAAATTCAGAAACTTTTTTATTTTCAGAAACACATCCGACAGCTTCTTGCTTTGATTGACTTAAAGATTGATCTGCATGGGAAGTAGAAACATTAGTATTTTCAAGATTAATACTACCTCCTGACACAAATCCATATTTAAGAAATGGTTCTCTGTCAATCTCCTCTTTTGACAAATGGTTATTAGTATAGGTATGATTAAAAGGAGGAGGCACTTTATCATACCCTAAACCTTTTGACTGATTATTTTTGAATTGCAAATTATTTTCTATCATGGATGCAACTACTTCACTTGACACATCAAATTTTCTAAAAGTAAAATCTGCATTTTCAAATTTGTTTTTCAATGTGTCAAGCTCAGCAGTTACCTCGGCAAGTTGTTCAGTCACATATCTATAATGCGCACTCTTATTGCTATACTCTTCCTGAAGTTTTCTAAAGTCTTTGGTTTTTGTTTCTAATTCAGCCTTCAGAGGTTTCTGTCCTTTCCTAAGTTGATACCTTTCATATTTCAAGTCCTCGTTCTCTCTACGTAATAATTATATATGCTCAAGAAGATTTTTTAACTTTATCAATGCATGTTTGAGAACAAGAAGACTGACTTACCTCTTTCTTTTTCAGTTTCTGAAGTAGAAGATACCATAAAGGCAAACTGCAACTTCATCATCTCTTCTTCAGGATTAACTTCAGCTTCTTCCACAGGAGTATCATTGATTTGAACCAATTGAGCATTTTTAGGTCCTGAAATATTTAGTGCCTGAATCTAGTCCTCCCAGTCAAAAGACTGAGCAACCACTGCCAGATTAGCAGTCTCACTGTTGATAGCAACACTTCCACAACCATTTCCCACTGGAACCATTGTTCGATCACTACTTACTCTTCTGTCTGGTTTAGGACACTCACGAGCAAAATGACCCAGCTCATGACAGTTGTAGCAACGCAACTTTCCCTTTTTAAACCCTACTTTCTTATCCGCATTCATTCCCCAATTATTCTTTCCTGTCTTCTTAGAAAATTGCTTTGCCCTGAACACTGCCATAGCTATCTACCAAGTAATATCCATTTCTTCCACATCCTCTGGATGAATTTGATCCAGGTCAGCAAATGATAGTTGAGGTGGAAGCTCTCCAGCTACAAAAGCATTGTAGCAGTTGACAAGTCCAGTGGCAAGAGCTAAATTTTCATCGTTTTCTTTGCAATGGGGAGTTGTAACCATAACTAGTGCATTTGAGGAGGAAACAACTTGAGGAACAACGAAAGACTGACTTTGTGGATGAGAAACAGATGATGAGGGAACAAATGGTGCAAATGATGGAGTAATAAAGGTTTGATTCTGAGGTTGTTGAATGGCAAAAGCTTGACTTGGAGAGGAGGTAAAGGATGAAAAGGCGTTATTCGAAGAAATCCCAAGATTTGCAGTCGAGTAGGAATTCACATGATTGATCTCTCTTTGCTTATCATCAAGATCACAGGCTTTGATGATTGCCATTGTTTCAGCAAGACTAAGACGATTGAGATCTTTTGTCTTCTTGATGACAGCCACATTCATATCCCAAGACCTCGGAAGTGAATTCAGCAAGTTTTTGTTTATCTCAGACTTAGTGAAATAAATCCCAGCTGTACTCATCTCAGTAGTGAGTGCAGTAAAACGCTGCAACTGAGCTTCCACGGTTTCTCCAAGGATATAATTGAATATGTTGAATTTTTGTCTTAACATATCCTGACGGCTTTCTTTCATATCTTCATTTCCCTCGTAGACCTCAATCAAAGCTTCCCACAGTGCTTTGGCTGAAGTGTATTCTCTGAAGCCTTGAGCAATATCAGGAGATAAAGCCATAGTCAAAGTAGCCAGTGCCCTTTCCCGTTCTTCAACCTTTTCTAAATCTTCATCAGTGTAATCAGCGTACAACTTGTCAATTATTTGTCCAGTTGGAAGATTAGTAGTGATTCTGAGTGGTCCTTTGAGAATGCTTCGCCAAACCTTAAAATCTTTCATTTTGATGTATTTCTCGATCCTGTATTTCCATTCCGGGAACCCTTCTGCAGATAACAATCGTGGAATGCGAGTGGTTGTTCCCTTGATGGAATCCAATTCATGATGAAGTGCTTGGCCTTGAGAATCCATTTTTTTTAATTTTTTTTAATTGAAAATAACTTGAAAAATAAACTGAAATGCCAAAAAGGTAGTTGGCGGTCACACGATTACGGCCGTAAACAGGAGTTTACGGGCAACGTTTACGGTTGAGTTCACGGTTGAGTGGAGTTTACGGTTGAGGAGAGTTTACGGTTGAGGAGAGTTTACGGTTAAGGAGAGTTTACGGTTAATGAAGATTGCCTGTTTACGGTTAATGAAGATTGCCTGTTTACGGTCGTGAATGGGTGTTTACGACCGTAAACCCTTGACCGTAAATGCCCAGAACTTGATGAAAACACAAATTTTAAGCAGATAAGATCCCCTTTTGCCACGAAAACACCAAATCCAGTCTCGAACAATGATGAAACTGAGCTCCTTTGACCGAAAACGAGATTGAAAGATGATTTGACACTGGATTTGCTCTGATACCAATTGTAAGGTCCTAGAAACAGGATCTTAACCAGTGATCAAGCAATCTAACAATCAAATAAGATGAGAATTGAGTAGAAGAAGAATGAACCAAAGCTTGCACACGTTTATATCAAAAAATGTCTAGTACAACTTTGACAATGACCGTAAACTCATTGGATCATCAACAACCACTAACAGACTCAGACACAACATATATATAAGGAAAAAGACTTGGCCGTAAACAGGTTTACGGTTGTAAACCTGTTTACGGCCGTAAACCTGTTTACGGCAGTAAACACACCCTGGCCGTAAACACACCAAACCACTTCTATTACAAGACCCAAAGCACAATAAGACCCATACATTAACTAGCCTAGCCCAAACCATTAATTAGACCCTTCAATCTCCCCCTTGGTTTGGGGCTAGACGTGACTCAGCCCTTCTGAATTATAAGTACATCGGACCCTCCCATTGCCCCTTGCCACATCGCCTTTGCAATAATTTCGGCAACCATTGTTGTGCACTTTTTAGCAGCATACTCGAAAATCTCTTCAGCCACCTTGATCTGATGTAGGGCCAAATGATGAATATCCCAGTTTCCAGTTTCGCTGAAGTGAATTTCAATCAATTTTCCAAAACGACTTAAGTTGTTGTTTCTTGATGTTTTTGCATTACCAAAAGCCTCCAAAATTGGATTAGTTTTGAGTATCTCATATTCTATTCCACTTCCACCTCCAAGAGCAGCCAAATACTGCATTGTAAGTCCCCAGTCTGCTTGTATATCAATCAGATCCGTTTGATGGTGCGGAATCCCAATCAAATGGATAATGCCAGATCAAATGAAGAAGAAGGAGCAGAAGAAGATGATGAATCTTGTATGAATTGATATGAATTAAGATCCAGATACAAGATTCACACACACTAACACACATTAAAGCTCCTCTCTTCTCTCTCACTTTCTCTCTCTAGAACATATTATCACTTCTATGTCTTACTTACTTTATAATATGCACTTCTCACCCTATATATAGTAGACATGGGCCGTGAATGGGTATACGGCCGTAAACCTATTCACGGCCGTAAACACAACCATAAAAACGTATACGGCCGTAAACACCAAGCTGTTTACGGTCCAAGACACAAAAATACATTTTCCTAGAAAAGTAAAGTATAAACCATATTTTTGACCTAACAATCTCCCCCTTGGTTTATAGCTTTATTTTCTAATTGACCCAACAAAAACTCCCCCTAAAAAGTAGCTGGCTTTTCTTGTTAATCTTCATTGGGAGCTTGGCTTCAGCATTAATCTTCAAGTTTTTCACAACTTCAAGATGAACTTGATGAATCTTCAATGAATGACTTCATCTTGACCAGTTGGGCATTTCTTCAAAATTTGACATTAAACGCACATTGGGTGAGGAGGCTTCTTGAAAAGATTCTTGAAAATTTTGCTTTCGGCTTGAGAATCTTTAGAGAGAATAGAGAACGAAACTTCTGGATCACTTCAGCAGGTACAAGATAGCAGCAAATTGATTGAGGAGGCTTCAACGCAATCTGTCACATAATCTTCAATTACAGCTTGACCTTGCTTCTGGGGTTGAAGGATTGAATGTTGAAAGAATAATCTTCATTTCTTGCTCCTTTGAATGAAAATTCTTCGACACTCACGGATGAATTCTTGGCTTGGAAATTTTCGATTCAATCTCCATGAGTCTCATCTACAACTGAATTCACTTTTCAAGACAAAACAAAACTAAAAAAAAATTTCGCACACTAAACGGAAACAAAAATATTTTTGGATTTTTGATTTTTCTGAACAAGAAATAAAACAGAAACCAAAATATTTTTGGATTTTTTGATTTTTCTGAACAAAAAAATAAAAACCGAAATAACACTATTTTTGGATTTTAATTTTCTGATTTTTGTTTGATTTTTGAATTTTCTGATTTTTGTTTGATTTTTGAGTTTTTTTTAATTCTCCCCCTAAATTTGTGCATAAAGGAAAACTATGAACAAATTTAACAAAACAAAAATATTTGGGATCAAAGTTGTCAAGCAATCCAATATCGTTTATCAGCACACGTCTGCATGTCTAGATCTGGTCAATCACCGGTATTGTGGTCCACTTAAACACAAAGGATGTTGACAATTTGGACAGATTATAGGTGACAAGTCATTGTGATATATATTCCTAAATGGACATTTAGCTGACGACGACCAAGGATATTGTTGTCCACTTAAATTAAGCAGCAAGATCTACAGACAACCTATTAAATGGTTCAATTTTAGATGTACTAGAACATGTTTCCCACTTCCCGATATACCCCGGTAATCAAGAACTTCCAAAGAACTCCTTACTTTTAGGTGAGTAAACAATTATTAAGGAGGAAGAAAGATATAGAAGTGCATATGTTGTATCCCAGGTCGGATGTCTTCCAATCACACAGAGGGAACAACATATGACTAACATAGATAGAGGGATTGAGAGGTAGAATGTTGCATATGCTGTGTTCCAGGTCGGATCATTTCAATCACGCAGAGGAGACAACATATGACTAATAGATAGAAAGAATTGCATAGATAAAGAAGATGCATAGAAATAGAGTTGCATATGTTGCATTCCAGATCGGATCTCTTCTAATCACGCAGAGGAAGCAACATATGACTGACAGATAGAAAGAAAGAAAATAATTTCCTACAGACCTACTTTATCAGAACCCCCCAGTTGCCCTATCAATACTGGAATTAAGGACATGAGTCCATACATCAAGGAAATGTTCAGCCACAGTTCTAGATAATTAACTTTTAGTGTATCTTGCAGGCTCCCATGTTTATCTCACTGCTCAATCTACCCAAGCGTCGTATGGTCAGTCCAAATGAAACTATCTAAGTCTATATTGTCTAGTCCTTTCATGGTCAATCAATGTCTAGTCCTTTTGAATCATTTGTGCCTACCAGCACATTGAATACAGAGTCTAAACAATTCGGCTTAAGTGCATTACACGCATCATAAATTGCCCTTTAGCACTATACTTCATATCACTTCCCAAAACAATCTACCAAAGAAAGACATATAAGGAAATAAAAAATTGTCTTCAAAATGAATCAGTTTAAGATAAGCGCAGGAGTATAGGGAAGAAAACTCAAACCGTAAGTCACCGATTGAATTTGCATCCAGAAGGTCTGAGAACAGCACGCATAATCTCAGAACAGATCCAAAAATTCTTCACATCGTTAAGCACTAACCCCATGACTGATCCCCTCATTTCTTCCTTTCCCGCAAAGGACACATACTCTCAAACAATGTTCTGAGTGTTGTATAGTTGGGAGATGCCTCCTATCATGTGCCTGGAACAACCACTATCAACAAACCGAAGTCTGATGATATGCCTCCATAGCTGCTCCGACACAAAGCGGGATCAGTTGGTCTTTGGAACCCAATCCATTTTGAAACTAGGTCGACCTTTGTCATCTTTACACGGTACTTTCTCCCATGACATATCCTGTTCATCACAAACAGAAGATGAAGAAATATTAGAGTCATTGGGTGATTTGGGAGATTGAACCTCTGGTCCCCATCTGTAGTTGGGTTTAACCCATTTCTTTTTCGAGCGGATGGGTGCCTCGGCACTTGATTTTGAACTTGAAGTCGACCGTTGAGATGACTTTGAACTAGCCGGTCTTGGTTTCGCTGGAGCATCTCTTGGATTGGACTTCATGACTGACATTCCCTTCTTGACCTTGGGATTTTGATTCTTGGTCTTGAGAGGTGAACTCTTGCCCTTCGTGGCATTCCAGTCGCCATTGTCTGAACGTGATCTTGAGGGATTTCTATTGTAAAATCTCCCTCTTGGCGTGTTCTGCCAACCTTGTGTGTAGTAGGGAACGTATGCGCGATTTGGACAATTTCTGGCAAAGTGTCCAGGTGTTCTACAGTGAAAACATGTCTTTTTGTTCACTGGGAAGTTGTTTCTTCCTGCCTCTGGTGGCGTGTCCTTGCCTTGTCTCCTTTTGTTCCCACAAGCACAATTACAGCAAGCACTCTGTTTCGCTTATTTTGGTGGCCTGTACTTCTCAACAACAAGTTGATCAGAAGCAACTGAGTTCGAAACAATAAATTCAGAGTTCAAGGAGACATTGGTTTGTTCAACAGTTTTCTCCTTGTTCTCATCTTCCGTTACTTGCACAAGAAGTAGAAGCATTATAATCGTTCAGCTCAACACTTTCTGGCACATCCACGTCAGAATTATCAAAGATATCATCATATATATCGAAAAAATTAAGTCATCAAACTTTAATACAATTTCATTATCAGACACACTCTCTTCAGCTGCTTGCTTGCAATGACTTAAAGATTGATCTGCATGGGAAGTAGAAACATTAGTATTTTCAACTTTTATACTACCTCCTGACACAAATCCATATTTAAGATGTGGCTCTCTGTCCATCTCTTCTTTAGTCAATGGCTTAAACTGATAATTATGATTATAAGGGGGAGGCACTTTGTCATATCCTAAACCCTTTTGCTGATTCTCTTTGAATTGCAAATTATGTTCTATCATGGATGCAACTACTTCACTTGACACATCAAATATTCTAAAAGTAAAATCTACATTTTCAAATTTGTTTTTCAATGTGTCAAGCTCAGCAGTTACCTCAGCAAGTTGTTCAGTCACATATCTATAATTCGCACTCTTATTGCTATACTCTTCCTGAAGTTTTCTAAAGTCTTTGGTATTTTTGCTTCTAATTCAGCCTTCAAGGGTTTCTGTCCTTTCCTAAGTTGATATCCTTCGTATTTTAGGTCCTCGTTCTCTCTACGTAATAATTCGATATGCTCATGTAAATATTTAACTTTATCAATGCATGTTTGAGAACAAGAAATTTCATTGACGTTGGTGTTTGAAGAACTCATTGTTTATCAAAAATGCCCTTTGACTAAAAACTCAAAAGTCAACCTTAAAAGTCAAATTTAAAAAGTCAAACTTAAAAGTCAAACTTAAAAAGTCAAACTTAAAAGTAAAACCGAAAAGCTAAATTTAAAATTTTGAAGGTTAAACGAGAAAGTCAAAGATCAAACTTTAAAAGTCAAAGTCAAAATTTTAAGTAAAAAGTCAAAATTAAAAGTCAAAAAATTAAAAACTAAAATTTTTGGGTTGAAAATGGAATTTAAAAATAAAAGAAATTTAATTTTGGGCTGAAATTGACAAAAATGCGAAAGTTGGAACCGAGAAAGGACTCCTTTTGAATTAAATTTCGAAGGAATGAAGCAAGATGCAGCCTAGAAGAGTTGGAAGGGGCACTGGTTTAGTTGGGAGGAGACCCGGGTTCCATCCCCGGCACCCCCAACTTCGCTTCCTTTTTATTGGGCGTTGTTGTGCTGCGAGGACGAAGCTGCGAATGTGATGCGAGGAGGAGTGCTGCGAACTTCAGACCCTATGCGAGGCTGACCACGAATCCGAGGCGAGAACCGCAAACGTCCGAGAAACGTACACGTGCGAGGCTGCAGACCGCAAACCCGAACCGTACACGTGCGATGCTGACTGTAAACCTCGGACCGCAAACTCCTCGGACCGTAAACCTTCTGACCGCAACTCCTCGGACCGTAAACTCCGGCCGCAAACTCTTCGGAAACCCTAGCTGCTGGCCGTACACACCGCCACCCCCTCGTTGGTTACGACCGAAAACAACGTTTTTCCAACTTTGAAGCTCCAAAACTCGATCAAAAACCCCTTTTTATCAAAAACACGAAGAACAAACCCCCCTTATTTTGCCAAGATCTATCCGAAAACGCAGAAATCCTTCAAAAATAAGATCAAATAAGCTCCAGATCTGACAAAAATGATTGATACAATCCAAGCTCTGATATCAATTGTAAGTCCCCAATCTGCTTGTGTATCAATCAGATCTGTTTGATGGTGCGAAATCCCAATCAAACGGATGATGCCAGATCAAATGAAGAAGAAGGAGAAGAAGAAGATGGTGAATCTTGTATGAATTTATATGAATTAAGATCCAGATACAAGATTCACACACACACTAACACACACTAAATCTCCTCTCTTCTCTCTCATTTTCTCTCTCTAGAACATGCTCTCCTCCTCTATGCCTCTCATTCCCACTCTTGTCTAGCCTCACACATGCACTCCTCACCATATATATAGTAAACATGGGTCGTGAATGGGTTTACGGCCGTAAACCTGTTCACGGCCGTAAACACAACCGTAAACACATATGCGGCCGTAAACACCAAGTTGTTTACGGTCCTATACATAAAAATACATTTTCCTAGAAAAGTAAAGTATAAACCATAATTTAGACCCAACACCTCCCATAGGGACGATTTCTAACGCTCTTAGGGTTTGTGAATTGACCCTTCTCCTAGTTATTTTTATTCCACTCTTTGATGTCATTGGGTGTGATACCATTAGAGCGATTCTGGTTTGGGTCCTCTCATCCAAGCAATTTTGTGGACGATGAGATCTCAAGTATGGAGATCAAGGTCTACAAAAGAGGTATGTTTTTCTACTTTGTATTTTCGTTTTCATATGGTAGATGTAATTAGTATGAAACCATTGTTCCTATGGTGCATGTACACTTAGGTATATCGTAGTTTTGATTTTTCGATTACTTAGTTTAGAGTGCATTTGATGCGTAAAAAACCCAATAGTGGTATCAGAGACATTGGTTCATAATTATATTCACCCTAGATCTATATTTTCTGTAAATGCTTGTTTGAAATTGAATGAAAGAAAAATGATTGAAAAATTTGTAACTGAAAAAAAACCCTTTGTCGCAGCTCACAACATGAGGGCTTTATGCTCACGACGTAAGCAGTCCGGATTAGGGTTTTCCCATTTTTTTTATTTTTCATACTTGAAGATTTATGATATGGATAATTACCAAATTTAAAATGTTTTTTTTAATATGGAAAGTAATAAATATTATTTAATAGATATTTGAATTTGAATATTTATTTATTATTTAAATAGTGAATTTAAATATTTAATATTATTTATAATAGAGATTTATAAATTTGAATATTAACCTCTCATAATTTATTAATTTAGAATTAATAATAGACAACTAAATTTAAAGAGTTTTAAATTTACCCCTTGTATTTATATATATTAGAATTGTATCTATTATATATAAGAAAGTTACAACATGTGTCGTCACATGTTTAAATATCGACATTATCAGTTTTACGATGACTAGGCTTACCCATTCAAATGTAGGGGTTTAAAGAGATCTCTATAATTCCTAATGAGATCGGTTTTTAATATGCTTCGGGCTTACCACCCTCACCGCCCTATTCCATTTTGAGAGTGGAGTTACCTAAAGGGTTTGATTGTGATAATGGTCAATCTAAAAGTATTCTAAATACAAGTATAAAACAAAATCTTATTTTATTAATAGAATGTGAGTCTCATATTATCCATGAAAATTGCACATTCTCTTTATATTATGTTGATGGAGTTCTTGTGGTTAACCGACACATAAATCTAGAGCATAGTTGGGAATGATATGTAACTCGCGAATCTCAAGCGTAACTTGAGCCGAGGAACATACAATTTTGCATGGTTAATTCACAATCTATTTAATGTGAATCTTATGTTATCCATAAAAGTTACACATTCTCTTTATAACTTATTGTTGGAGCTCACGTGGTTAACCGACACATCAATTTGAGAGTATAAGTATAGAATAATGTGGAACTCGCAAATCTCAAGCATAACTAGATACGGGGACCACACAATTTTGTTTGGATGATTCACCATCTGTTCAGTGATCTGCGGTGACCCCATCATTGAATTTGAGATGAACATTATCGGAGATTAACATGCCATTGATAGTCAATTAATCTCAAAGATCTAGGAATTTTGTGGTGATCGAAATTGACAAAGGGCTTTGGCTACCTAAATAACTTTATGGTGTGTTTACGGCATCCCTTTACACATCATGGAGCCAAATATGGATCCTATCCGTCTAAAATAATTTTATTTTGGGTGATTATTTTCTAAGGATTAATGAAACAAACTATAATGGAAATTGATATTGAATGATGTCTATAACCTCATCCACTTAAGTCTATTTCTTTAAAACTTTTGAAAGGACTAGCTATTAGGATGATCAATCTTGTCCAAATTCGTAGTTTGGGAATAGTTCTCATAAACGAAAGGAATGATCATGCCTTTGAAAAATCTCTTCCTAAGGTTTGCAAGAATGTGCAGTGACTAAAATAAAGTGAGAAGACTGAAACATGGAGAAGATAATTTGATCGTGAATACTGAGCGCTTGCTACTATTCATAGGATACAAAGACAACTATTTTCCCAAATGTTTAGTCTATGGTCTTATGATTGAAATTGTTTATATTATGATTCATGAGATAGTTCTGACTTATTTAAATGTAGAACATTCTAATATGTTAAAAGAAAGTCATGAAATCTATGAAGCAAGTATAGTACAATAGTTCAAAGTTGATTCAAATATTTGAATAAGATGTATTATTATGGGAATATCTGTTGAAATTAGTTTAACTAATGGATCGTTCAGATTGACCATAACAAGTACTTATTCAAATACATCCAAAGGTTTGGGTGAAGTGTATTTGTGGAACCATAGTCTTGGATACATAAATAAGAAATGCATTACCATGTATCCAGTTGGATCGGATTTTGGATATCATTTGACCTCGAGTCTCATGATAAATGCAAATCTTACTTATCAAGATAGATGATGAATACATCACTGGGTGATGTGAATATATGTCGGAATTGGTTTGCACTAATGGACCGTTTAGATTAACCAAGATACATGATAAGACCAACTTCGTATGAGCATGAATCCGGAACCTTTCAGGTGCTTAGAGCTCTCATAAAAGCGAAGTTAAGAATAAACTGGGTAATAGGATGAAACACTCATAGTGAAAATCTGAGTCCAAACTTTATCGATCATCTAAGGAATTTTGAAAGAGTCTCACGAGCTATGTCCACCCAAAACACTTGTTAGTTGGATAGAGAAACAAATCATTCATTGATTTTGTACTAGATGAGTCATACTATGTTTGCTAACAATTCATGGATTGTACCATGAATAGTGTTACAAGAAGTCCTTTGGTCTTGTTTCAACTAGTGGGATTCATTCCTCACTACCATATATGGAAGTCTATGATTATGAGGATTACACTCGTCGCGAAGCACTCGAAAATCTAGGACTTAGAATAGAGATGTATTATCTCGTTGGAGAACCTATCAAGAATTTTGGATATTTGTTTAACAAACCTTCTGAGAACAATGTGTGTGTTGCTCGAAGGGTGATCTTCCAAGAGAGGGATCTGATTTCCAAAAGGGCTAGTGGGAGCCACATTGATCTTGATAAGATTCGAGAGTCAACCAACGAAAAACCTCAAGTTGGACCTAGCATTTAATTCAATATTAAAAGAGCTATAGGGGAAACTGACACATTTCCACCTCTTCCTTATAGATAGATAGAGGACGTCATATGGATAGTTATATAAGAGTTTATATGACTAAGGTAAGTGAATCACTGGTATTAAGCAATCAGAGTATACCGGCTATCAGAAGCTATGGTAGGACCTAAAGGCTACAACATGGAAGGAGGGCATGGAAAGCGAGATTCGGTCCATGTATATTGAAACTTGGTAGATCAAGCACTTAGCCTGAACGATTAGGTGTAAGTGCATCTTCAAGAAGAGACAATCATGGATAGGAACAGACACATATACATATATCAAAGCTAGTGGGAGTAACTGAAATCTTTTGTCAATGAGAAATGTCAAGGAATTTGAATTTCAAGAAACATAGATGGCCCATATATTAATGTCAGTGAGAGCAATGTATTCAGCCTTGTGTTGTACATTGTCAATGTACAATTCATAGAAAACTATGTTCTAAATTAGCAAGTGTAAAAGCTTAGATTTGTATGGGAATCATTTCACTATGATGTACATAGGATATACAACACACATACGTAATATAAGGATAGATCAAAGTGATTCATTGGATTAAGCCAAAGTACATGGAATCTTGAGGAAACTCGACATGCAGAACTCAAGAAAGAGTTCATGCTTAATAAGATATGGCATGACATTGAGCGATGCTAATTTCCTAGTTCTACTATTGAGCTAAACAAAATGAGTCATGTCACACATGCTTCTACTATGGGATCGATAATATATGCCATGAAATGTACTAGATTTGATGGCTCGTATGCCTTTAGCATGACAAGTTGGATCAGATCAATTTGGCAAGAATCAACGAATCAACATTGAGAACATTCTTAAGTGTCCCAGGAGGATAGAGGAAACGATCTTGACAGTATGGAAGAGATCATTGTAAAAGTTACATTGATGTTATGTTCCACACCAATAAACACGATTTCGTTCGCAGTTGGAATTCATACTTTTACTGAATGGTGATGTATTAGCATGGAAGAGTACCAAGTAATACACCTTAGTGGATTTAAAAAACTTAGAGTATATTGCAGATGGTTAAATTGCAAAGAAGACAACGTGAATATAAGATATTCATTAGTGACATCTTTGTTGAAATTCAATCATTGATGGTCCTTTTGGAGGATCTCGTGACTTTAAGGGTGAATTTGCCTCGAGTATGGATCCTAAGTCACACAAGCTCACATGATACATACTCAGTAAGTACCATTACACTTGATAGTTGTTCGAATGTAAATACATCATAGTCAATAAGTCATATCAAAAGATAATCTTGTCGATCTATTCCATAAGCCAATGTCACTGATTAAGTCTGAAAGTCAGACAAAGTCGAGAAGCGTTAGATTTGCAAATGAATTGGCTTAAACACTCTTAGTATAGTTTGTTTTAAACTTGAGAACTTAAGCAGTATAAGTGTTAATTCGATTTGGAGATTATTAAGTGGAGATCTTAATATATGATGGAGATCAGTCATTTCAATTAACTTATCACTGTGTTCTCCTTTTGCATGTTTGGAACCCACTTTCTCAGTATTAATTTACTCAAATGTCCACAGTCGGTTATACTATTGGAAGTAAGTAGTGATTCAAGATTGTCATGAGTATTGCTGGATTGACCATAGTGATTGGACATAGCATAGAGATTGTGCTAACACTCATGAGTACTTAATAGAGATTTAAGTATTGGACCAACCCATGCTTAGAGATTACTTCATGGATATAGTCACGAGTAATTCTAAGACAATAATATATTCTATTCTTCAGACCAAAATACATATGTGGTTTTGCTCTATGGTTTTGTTATGCATTGGTTTACTCCAACGTTATCCATAACTAGTAGTTATAATGAGTATGTCTATGTGTGACATGATGAAATAGACAAAAACTATGTAGTCAAAGTTTATTTGTTCTTTCTGCCTTACCAGGAGAAGCGATATCTATGGGCCCCTCGATGATTTGGTGTTGACACCTAAAGTGCTTGGCCGAGCCCTGACTGAAATTGATCTTTTCAATTTAGTAGTCAGATGTAGTCGTTAGAAATCTATATCGGGAAGCATAATCTTGAATTCTGAGATTGACCATTATCCATGTCTCGAGTTCATCCAGATATCATAGAACGAAGGAATAGTTGATCACTTATCTAAGGGTTGAATCTTGATTAGATCAAGAGTTTGGTAGATGCATTGGATGACTAACTCTCTGTTGATTATTGGAGAAATATTGGACCTCGTATAGTTTATGACTTGTCTAGGTGGGAGACTATTGGAAATAGTGCACAATATCATTAACTATTGGTAATATTTCTAATAATAACAATGCCCTTTTAGGTTCCCCTCAAGACCCAAATTGAGTAGAATAAATAAAGGAGAAATGTTTATGAATTATTATAGTTAATAATTAATTAGAAACTACTTGGAAATATATTTTGGGAATCAATTAAGAGTTTAATTAATTAAAGGGTTGAATATTCATTAATCGATAGTTGGTTAATCAGGAATGTTCCATAACCCTTATGGAATTAGGGTTGGATGAAAATCACTCCATCCCACATAGGAAAATGAGTGAATTTCATGGTTAGGCTCATATCCCACATGGGAAGGAACACAAAACCTAGGAAGGGATCCAATGCTATAAATAAGGTCTTAGGGATTTCATTCTTCCTTTTACCTTGGCTTGAGGTTTTTCCATATCTTCTTCCTCCTCCCATAGGGACGATTTCTAACTCTCTTAGGGTTTTTGAAATTGACCCTTCTCCTAGTTATTTTTATTCCACTCTTTGGTTTCATTGAGTGTGATACCAGTAGAGGGATTCTGGTTTGGGTCCTCTCATTTGAGTAACTTCGTGGAGGACGAGATCTCAAGCATTGAGATCAAGGGCTACATAAGAGGTATGTTTTTCTTCTTTGTATTTTCATTTTCATAAGGTAGATGTAATTAGTATAAAACCATAGATCCTAGGGTGCATGTACACTTAGGTATATCATAGTTTTGATTTTTCCACTACCCAGTTTAGAGTGTATTCGATGCGTAAAAAACCCAACAACATGGACTTTATATCGTTGTCCATTTCATCTTTCCACTTGGCAGCCTCAGGGCATGCCATCGCTTCCTTGTAGTTAGCTGGTTCATCTAAATTTACCAGTGTACGATCATTGACAAACGTGACACCGTCTGTAGTTATATGAAAACCATAGAGCGCATGCGGCATGATAACTCTACTAAAACGTTGAAGAGGTAATGAATTGTCAATAGGCTCAACAGGAGTCTCATCGTCTAGTTAAGAGCTAGCGTCTTTTAAGGTTCCTTCATTATGTAACACTAATCAAAATTAGGTCAATAACAATCACATGTGATTATACCAATCATGTAATGTGATTTTGTCAAAACAAGTAATGTAGTAAACTCACTATGTATTTCATGATAATTCTAATATAAATATGAACTTTCATACATACTTTATAGTATAAATCAAAGTATACGTCCATACGATTCCAAAAATATAGAGAACGTCTAAATCTGACTTCGCGTGAAGAAGTTATGATAAACCGAACACTATAAATCTCTATAATAAGAGGAATTTAAAATATACTTAGAATTAGCTATTGGAGTCTAAAAGAGAGTTGTAGTACTTGTAAATACCTACGCGTGCATTTATGGAGATTTATAGTCGATGCAAGGCCTGGAACGATTGGGGGTTGTTGCCACTGCACCGCCACTGTGAAGAAGACGAAGCCATCGCCCGACGCCGCAACTGTCATTCCCCGTGGCGGCGGTTTCTCCTGTGTCGTCGTGAAGGTCGAGTGGACGCCCTCCTCTGTAGCTGTTGTCACGACCGTTCTCTTCATCCCTTCTCCTCCATTTCGGAGTTACACCTCAGCCAAGACCCGCCGTCCGCCGCTGATGTCGATCGTAGCTCTTGTCGCCGGCGACGACGGGGACTCGCAAGCGAGCGGACGTCATTCGCTGTTGCTGTTGTCGTGTTTGCGTGTGTGTTGCTGCTCCTCCGTGGCGTGTAAAAGGCTGCTCGTTGGACGAAAAAGCTCAAGGAAAACCACCATGGCCGCCAGCCATGGTGGTTGTCACTGCTCTTTCATCTCCGCCGCCAACAGCCACCGTGGGTGGGTGGTTGTATGCGAGTATTAGGGTGCCATTATTCTGAGGTGTGAAGTTGTTGAGTTTTAATCTTGGCCGGAAATTGAAGAAGACCACCACCACATGCCACCGCAGGCCACCAGGTTGTTGTGTATAGGTGTTTTGTATTAGTGTGTGTGTATGCATGATTATTGGTGTTTAGCAATGTAAATGTAACAAAAAAATGGAATAATGAAAAGAAATTCATAACCACCACCGTGAGGTGGTGACCGCCGCCTCCTGCCGCCACCGGCCGCCGTGTCGGGTGGCGATGTGCTTGCCTCGTTGAGTTTGATTCGTTTGGGGTGCTTGAAACGCTAATGGGCCTTGTAAGCCCTAACGGGCCCAAAGAAGCCTAATAGGCTTAGTGAAAACCCTAATGGGTCTAATGGACCCTGATTGACCTAAGGAAAACCCTAATGGGCTTAAGGACCTAGCTATTGGGCCTATTGGGCTAATATGGGTTGGAAACCCTAATTAGGGTTTGGAAAACCCTAATGCAATGGAACCCTAATTTGGGGAATTAATCGGGACACCCGGGAATTATTTGATAAGTTGAAATATTAAATAATAATCGTTGGCAAAAATTAATCTAAGCAATATTGGACTTAATGGATTAATTCCTTAGTGGATTAAGTCCCTAATGGGTTAAGTAGGAAAACTTAACCCTAATCGTCATTTTATGTGAAACCCTATTTTCACTTGGGCTTTATGTTGGGCCTTCCTATTGGGCTTGGTAATTGGATTATAAATAGGCCATCCAAGAATAATCATATGGACCATAATATGTTGTTGGGCTTTAGGGTAATGCCCATATGAGGGGTTGGGCCCAATTTGGAAAATTGGGTCATAGATGGACCATATGTTGGGCCTTGATTCCTAGTTTGACTTTCGGCCTATGGATTGGGCCTTGGGCATGAATAAAGCCAAGCAAAGGGGGGGGGGGTAATGTAGTAATTACCCAAAGTATGTACTTATGGTTATGTAGTGGAACCCAATTATTAATTGGGTGATGTTTTGATGTTGACAGTTCGGGAGCCTGCCAATCAGCACTGGAGTTTTATCTGCGGGACTTCAGCAGTGCCAGGTGAGTCTTCTCACCATACCCATGGGTCTAAGGCACCAAGGCCGGTCCATTATGTGATTATGTTATATGTGTTGGTCATTATATGATTTGATATGATACATGATTTGTTATGATATGTGATTGTGTGTTTTTGCATGGAAGACCTCGGGGGGAGCCCGTGGCATTGGATATAAGACCATGTGGGGTAGCCCATGGCATTCCTAGGTAAAGACCATGTGGGGGAGCCCATGGCATTGGATGTAAGACCATGTGGGGTAGCCCATGGCAGTCCTAGGTAAAGACTTCTTACTGGTTTTATGTATGCATGGCTTATGTGATATGTGTGTAGCTATAATTAGCTAATTTTATGATAATTGGTATACTTGCTATGTGGAGGTGTGTGATATGTATGTATGCATGATATGCGATAGAGATAGCCTTTGTGGCTGATGGTAGAGACAGCCTTTATGGCTGATGGTAGAGATAGCCTTGTGGCTGATGGTAGAGACAACCTTTATGGCTGTTGGTAGAGATAGCCCTCGTGGCTAACGGTAGAGATAGCTTTTATAGCAATACGATATGTGTTATGTGGATTGTGTGTGTGGGGTATGCTCTAGGGGACTCACTAAGCTTTGTGCTTACGGTTTACAGTTTTGGTTTCACGTTGCATCGACTTGGAAATGAAGGGCTCGGATTGATCGCAGTGCACACACCTATGATTTCCGCAATGAATGATTTTGGGACGAACTCTGATAATTATTTTACTTAATGATGATTTGGAATGTTTGAAATAAATGGTATCAATGTTTTAGCTATATTAAAAATGAAATTTTTACCCCTGATTTTTGGGTCGTTACAAAAAGGCAAGCCCAACTCAAGGGCCCAAAGCACCTATACATAATCCTCTGGTCCGAAACTCTATTTCAACAAGCCCAAACTCCAGGCCCAACACACATGGCCCAAAATGAGACTTAGCCCATAAGTCCACAGTGAGGTTACGCGGGGCGTACCTCTCTTGGTACGCTCAGCGTACTCACGAATCCAGATTGGCCATCGGGGACACTGGGGCAGTACGCGGGGCGTACAGGAATTACGCTCAGCGTACATCCCAGATTTACTCTTTCTACTTATTTGGTCTTAATCAGATAAGACATCAACTCAAATCCCAGATCTGGACTCCCTAATGGCTCTTACTCCATAAAGTCAGTGACTTTAAGCCTTTGCATGGCTGAGGAGGTCACAACACCAAAAGCACTCACTCTCTTATCTCAAAAATCTCATAACTCATGCATGGTTTGATTCCAACGTCCAAGACCTCATTTTTATGGATCCTTTCCACTAGAAACACTTTAAAAGACAAACATTAGGCTCTGGAGTGCAACAGCTCATAAAGCTTCAAGCTTTGGGACCAAAAACTCTAAAATGGACCATAACATGCACAAATCAAAAGGATGAGAAAGCTTTGAGCTTTATACCTTCAAATGATGCTCCATCCACAGAAAAGGTCAGATCCAAAGCCTGGACTCCAACTCTATTCTCTTCCATGCTCCTTCTCCACTCCAATAATCTCACAAGAGCACTTAAAACACTCAACGGCTCTCAAATGCATCCACAAACTCCATGAACGAAGGTTTAGGGTTTAGGAGGGTTTGAAATCTGAGGGTGGTGGCCAGGAATGAGGCCATCTCATTCTTTATATAGGGACACACCCAAAATTAGGGTGTTCACTCTGTGCCTAGTACGCCCAGCGTACCCACTGGTACGCCCAACATACTAGGTGGCTCCGCTTAAAAACCACGCACATGAGTACGCTAAACGTACACACACGTATGCCCAACATACTTAGCTGCCACCTTTCTCAAATTAAGGGACTCATCCTGCCAACACTTCAAACTTCCAATGCTTCCTCGATTTGACGCCATTTACAAAGAACCTCATACCCACGGAAAGGTGACGAGATGCCTTACGCTTCTAGTATCTCGTCGCAACCCCGAGACTTCCTCATATCCGGGTTGCAGCCCACGAACCCTAACCACTGACGACCCGAAACAGGATGTTACACACACACACACACACTCTCTCTCTCTCACTATCTCTCTCACTCTCTCTAAAAGTTATCATATTCAATTACCAGGTTTTAGGTCAACCCAAAAGGACTTTGTTAATAATTCAAGTATATACCAATTTAGTTATTGGCTTAGACACCTAGTCCAACAGTCTCCCACTTGGATAAGTCTATAACAATTATTGCCAATATAACATCTAAATTATCATCAAAGGATGCTTCCAAAAGGAACTCCAATTTCTGATCTGATCAACCATTAGTCCTAAGATAAGTGGTCAATTATTCTTTAATTCTTCAAGATATCATATGGATATGAGACATGCATTAGAATCAATCTCATTGTCCAAAAATTTTCGTTTCCCGATTTGTGATGACCTCATAAGTCTTACTAACTGAACACGTCAATTTAGTCCTGGTTAGGCCCAAAACTATAATTCAACACCAAATCACCGAGTGTCCTAAAGATATCGTTTTTCCCGTCAGGGAAAAAGGAACGAATAAATTTTGGCTCATATGCTTGTATCATTTAATTATCAAATCATACATGACACTATGTTTTATAACACCAAGTTACTGATGCATTTTCGCAATACCAACGTACAACCGATTTGTAAATTACAACTCATATATCTCCATTTTAAGAATATAAGATATTATCGTCTCAGAATTACTCATGACAGAATCCATGAAGTAATTCTCTAAGCGTGGGTTTATCCAATACTCAAATCTCCATTTTCTAAGTACTCATGAATGTTGTAGCAACACAATTGTTATGTCCAAACTTCTTAAACAATCTACAATCCAATTCGTGACAGCCTTCATTCACTACTTACTTCTTAAAGTATGATCCACTATGGAGCTTTGAATAATCAAATTATTCAGGAAGTAAAACATGCAAAACGAAACACAAGAATAAATAATCGACAAGGCAGTAAGCAAACTCATAAATAATCTCTATTATTTAATCACCAAAATTAATTACATTTATTTTGTTACACGTTTCAAACTAATCATCTAACTACTAATACAAATATAATCTCTCAAACCAATGCTCCTACCATGCTGACTATGTTTAACCCTACTCAGTACCTTTGTGAGAAGATCTACAAGATTGTCTCCTGAAGACACTCTCTTAACTATGAGATGACCCTCTTCAACTCTATGTCTGATATAATTGTATTTTCTATCAATATGTCTTGATTTACCATGACCTCTTGGTTATTTGGTCAAAGCAACTGCTCCTTCATTATCACAGAAACGTTCCATTGGCTCCTGAATGCTTGGAACTACTCTGAGATCGCTGATGAAGTTCTTAAGCCAAGCCGGTTCCTTCGATTCTTCACTTGTTGCTATGTACTCTAATTGACAAGTAAAATCAGCCACTATGCCTTGATTGGAACTTTTCCAAGTGATTGCTCCTCCATTTAACATAAACACCCAACCAGATTGAGAATGAAGATTGTCTCTATATGTTTGAAAGATGGTGTTACTATAACCACTTACTCTCAATGTATCACTGCCACCAAGGACTAGAACTATGTCCTTTATCCTTCGCAGATACTTGAGAATGTTCTTCACTGCTATCCAATAAGCTCTACCAGGATTTCCCTGAAAGCGACTAGCCATGGTTAAAGCAAAAGACACATCAGGGCGAGTACATGTCATAGCATACATGATTGATCCTACTGCCGAACCATATGGGACTCGACTCATTTCCGCTATCTCTTCATCTGTACCACAGATTTGATTCTTACTCAACTTGGCATTGCTTTAAATAGGTAGCTCTCATTTCTTGGAATTTTCCATACTAAAATGTTTTAGTACCTTATCCAAGTATGTACTCTGACTAAGACCAATTAGTCTTTTCTTTCTACCACTTATAATTCTTATCCCAAGAATATAGGTTGCCTCTTCTAGATCCTTCAAAGCAAAACACTATCCAAGCCAAGACTTTACTTCTTCCAAAGTTGGAACGTCGTTTCCTATAAGGAGTATGTCATCAACATACAATACTAGAAAAGTTACTATACTCCCACTAGCTTTGACATACACACAAGACTCATCCTCAGTCATAGAGAAACCAAATTCTTTGACTTTCTCATGGAAGCAAAGATTTCAGCTACGAGATGCTTGTTTTAATCCATAAATGGATTTCTCAAGCTTACACACTCTATTAGGAAACTATGCATCTACAAAACCCTCAGGCTGACTCATGTAAAAATCTTCATCCAATTTCCAATTAAGGAAAGCAGTTTTGACATCCATCTGCCATATTTCATAATTGATGTCGAAATATTTTTTTTCTTAAAACTCAAATTTAATTTTTACTACTCAATATTTATGAACCCCACACTTGATTTTTACCATTTTCTAAAATAATTAAGGTGACTTGATGATTAAAAAGTTTAATATCCTAAAATTCAATTAAAAATGTAAAAATTAAAAATACAAAAACGAAAAGAAAATCGCAAAACGAGCTCGGGTTGTCTCCCAAGAAGCGCTTCTTTTTGTTGGGGTCATGAGTTAGACTCCTCGCCGCCTCATGTTGAATTTTCAGGAGTTTCCATCACCTTTTTCACTTTCTAATCTTTCCATCTTTTCTTGTGTGCTTGAAAGCGACGAAGATAAGCCTTTTTTGAATTTTCCTTTTCACCCTTAGCATCACCCTCTTCAAGCTTTCTTTTCAATCCCTTATTTACCACAACATTATTTCCCGCTTTTTCTTGATTCTTTAGCTCCATAGGTACCACCTTCTTGTCCAAAGTTAGTCGTTTTTCTTCTGAAGTAACCTCTTCCTCATCACTCGATACTAAGTCTTCTTCACTCTCCTTACTCGCCCAAGATGTTGGAGTTTGTAAGCAATTACTTCAAAAATTGTCGGAATGGATGCTCTTGGCTTCGTACGTTTTACTTGCTGAATTGACTGAATTTCTTCTTCCATTAGCTTTTCCAACTCCTCAAGTTCATTTTCTTTATCTATGTTAAAGACTTCACGTTGAGCATAATCCTTTTGAAATCCATCTTCCACTCCAAAGGTAACTCCTTCATCTCCAACTCTCAAAGTAAGTTTAGATTCTCGAATGTCAACCAAGGATCTATCAGTATTTAGTAAAGGACGAACAAGAATTATTGGGACATTGGTATCTTCCTTCATATCAAAAATGACAAAATTAACTGGAAAAACAAATTTCCCAGTTTTGACCAATATATCCTCCATTATGCCTCGAGGATGAGTCACTGAACGATTGGCTATGTGAATCGTCATTCTAGTAGCATTTAAATCCAAAAACTTTAGCTTTTGATAGAACGAGTAATGCATTAAATTTATGCTTGCCCCCGAATCAGCTAAAGCATAAGTCTTCATGTTATTTCCAAATTCACACGGAAGAGTAAGGCATCCACGATCTCCCATTTTCTTTGGTAATTCTCCCAATACCACTTTAGAACTCCGCTCACTAAGGATTACCTTGGAATTCTTCTATAAATTATTGGCGGCTATCGAGTAAGTCTTGCAAAAAGTTAACGTATTCAGGAACTTGGGACAATGAATCGATAAAAGGAGTATTTATTGGAATACCCTTTACTTGCTTCATAAATTTCAAATGTTCTTGCTCCAGCGGATGAATTCTTGCTCGAGACAGAAATGGAAGCGGAGGATAATAAGCTTGAACATTAGCAAAAATTTTCTGATCAGACCCACCTCACGTCGTGGCCTTATGATGCTCACGTTGTGGGTTCGATGTTTCAGCACTAAATTTTTCTTTAATCTTTCATTTCTTCGGCTTTGGTCCAGGCTGATGTGGCTCGACTTCCAAGCTTCAAGAAATTCAGAGATGGTATCTTCTTCAGTTTCAATCACCATAACTTGCGGTTGAGGCTTTTTGTCGGGAATTTTTGGTGAAAATCCTTCATTAACCAAAGTTGTTAATTGTCCAAGTTGAGCTTTGATGTTGTGTATTCATGCTTGATGATTCCTCAGCAAAGCTTGCTAGTCTCTCATGAGAATTTGATGGTCTCTTATCACCGCATCGTTGTCATTATGTCTTTTCTCCGAAACCTCCATGAATCTAGTCAACATGGACTCAAGATCGACCTTCTTTTCAGGTGGTTGCTCTTTTTCATAAAATCCTCAATCAGTTTGCCTATACTTTTCTTCTTTTTGTTTCTTATATTCATCATATGGCAACCACTCTTTCTTTGGCTTCCTCCTTTCTGCATCATATTTGTCTCTGCTTGAGTAACAAACTTGAGCCTTCTTATTCTCATTCTCATCCAAGTGGAAGTATTTGGTTAGATAAGGACCATTGCATCTTTCACAACCAACTCGCATAGCATGTATGGATTGGTCCATCTTTGTCATCCTTCGGTCCAAAGTGTTTAGCATAGCTAGAAAAGCAACCATATCTTCAGAAGTACCACCCCTAATTCCTCTCGCTCCATCATTTCTAGGATTGTGATATTCACGCGAATGCTTGGAAACTTCTTCAATTAATTCCTTGATTTCTGATGTATTTTTCTTGGTTAGCGGTCCTTGAGAATCAAGGAGTCGCATTCTCATGACATTAACCCCCATCAGAAAAGATTGATACTTCTTGTTGCTCATTCAAATCATTTTGGGGGACAATTTCTTATCAATGCCTTGTAGCATTCCTATGCTTCGTAAAGTGACTCATCCCGTTGTTGCTCAAAATTTGCTATGGCTTTCTTGAGTTTAGCAAAATTTTAAGGTGGGAAAAAGTGTTCTAAAAATTACTCACGCATTTGAGCCCAAGTAGTAATTGCACCGTGTGGAAGTGCCTTCAACCAATCTTTAGCAGACCCCTTGAAAGTGGCATGTAGCATGCTAAGTAAAACTATAGTGCATGGAACATTTGGGATGTTGAAGTAATTAGAAATGTCATTGACTTCATCAAGGTGTTTGTAAGCATGCTCATGATCTTTCACAGAAAATATAACTTCCTTAAGTGTAGACAGAATGTGTCCTTCAGCTCGAATGTTGTTGCAGCTGGTATTGCAGGTTGTACGAGACCGAGACCGGTGTCCTCTCAGATTCTCTTTTTATATGCCTCCATAGAGATATCCACAATGTTTGCCATCTCGTTTTTCGGATCGTCTTCGGTTTTGCTTCCTTCTTTATCTGTTTCTGTTTTGGAATCGGATTCGTGAAGATTTGGATTTTGCTCAAAGCTTTCTAATTTGCTTTCGTTCTTCGCGGAATTGCTTGATTCACCTATGTTCTTCCCCTTCTTTTTTCCAAAACTAATTTTAGATCTTTAAAAGGCGACTTCTTGGTGGGTTGGTTCCTATGTTTTTATACATCTTCTTGTGAAGGGATGACTCTGGATCTTCAAGTGGTGTGTTGGATCCACGGGTCATGTACTACTGCAACAAAAACACAAATCAAAACGTAAAATTGAACAAAAACTACTTAAAAATTCCTACTGACTGTTCACCACGACGTGGTAAAGACCTGTAACGCCCGTGTTTCTAGTCCAGGCATTAATATTGACATAATAGTCTAGGTTAACCTTTGAAACTCATTTTGAAGAAATGAAAAGGAATTATGTGAATATTATGTGTGTTATGCTTAATTACTAGGATTTAATTAACTAAAAATAAAAATGAGCGTCGAAAATAAATATTAGATAAAGCCGATATCTATTAAGAAACTTGTAGTGGGCGTGACAAGGATTACGGATATATAAAGAATACCGAAATCCGAGTTATAACGAACAAGTTATGACTTGTCGAAGTTTCGCGACAAAACCGGCACGGTGCCGAATGACGTAAAAAGTGAGCTTTTGATAAACTACTTTTTAGCCTTGGTGATCTAAATGAAAGTTGTAGTGTTCGTTAAACCGAGAGTATGTATAAAAAGAACGCCTAAATCTGACTTCGTATGAGGAAGTTATGATTTTTCTAAGTTTCAGCTTAGCAGTAGACAACTAAAAACTCGAATTTTAGATCGAATGATTTTTAGCCGACACAACCTAAACGAGAATCGAAGGTCTCGTCAATAGTAGTACAACGGTAAAAAGACAGACGAAAACGGACGTCGGATGTAGAAGTTATGAATTTTTAACGGATTTCCTGTCCTCACGATATTCAGATCATGGCTAGGCAAAGTTCGATGCTAGATAGGGTGAGTCTGGGGGTTACATACCTCACGATATTCAGATCACTGCTAGGCAAAGTTCTATGCTGGATAGGGTAAGTCTGGGGGTAAATTACCTCACGATATTCGGACCACGGCTAGGCATTGATAACTACCCCTGACTTAATTGTCTTGTGGTTCTTTCTTTTACGAACGAAGGTTCGTGGTGAAACTTATTCCATTCCTCTCATTTGATGTCTTTTTCGATCCTCGTTTACTGCTAGGGAATTTCCGAAGCAGTTTCGTCAGTTGGTTGTTCATATCGATCCTTTAGGCTAGATCTAGTAAGATCACTGTATAGGATCAGTATGTGGGGATCGACGTTTGTTAGTGCTAGTAGTATAAACCTTGGGCAGCGATGGACTTCGTGCCTATTCCTTAGGAAAATTCCTTAGGAATGAGTGATAGATGATTCTTAGGGTAATTCCTTAAGAAATAAAGAAGATAATGGGGTTGGGTATTTGGGTTGATTGTTTGATGGTTAAACATAATAAATTTATTTATTGTGGGTTGAAAACCCTATATGCTCACCAGGCTCCCAAGCCTGACCCACTCAGTTTATTTGTATCACAGGTATCGATACGATGTTGCTTTACACTGAGAGATTAAAAAGGAGAAATAGATTACTAGTGTAAATGAATGTAAGTTTTGTTTATGCATATGTTTTTGTATTGACAATGACATCCCAGTGGTTTAAATGAATAAAATACATTTCTTCAGAAATGATTTGATAACATATTTATCATGTTTTTATGGGAACAAATTCTGCAACACTTTTAATCAAATTATTACTCTGGTTTTATTTTAAAAAGCATAAACGAAATCGGTCTTTTATGGCCGTGAAATTGGGGATGTCACAAGAGCACCACCTCATGTTGTCGCAAAAAAATCTAAACAGAAATGAAAAAATAACAAAAAACATGAAATAACCGAATTCACGTCGTGAGCTTAAGGCCCACGTCGTGACTTCACTAAAAAAACTAACGCTCAAAATTAACTTTTTGCAAGTTTTACCCCACAAAGAGGATCTATTAACCTAAAGCAAGTAAATTTTAAACTAAATAGCAATTCCCCGGCAACGGTGCCAAAAACTTGATGTCGATAATTCATGGAGCTATGTAAGATAGATTAAACAAACACAATTACAGTCACAATATATGTTCTCCAGCACAGCCAAATTTGATAACTTTAATTACTTATTCTAAGATTGGTAATATCCTAGCTCTTATAATTTAATGGTCACTAGTTTACTAGGTATCAAGTTCATGTAAATTAATATTCACTAAGCTACACAGAAACATGATTTCAAGCAATTTAAGTATCAAATATTAGCATGCTAGTTATTAATAATCAAGCACAAGCAGTTAACCAACTAGCAAAATCCATAACTAAATAACTAAACCATGAGTTGAAGTTTCATCTAGCTAGACAGAGGTAGCTAGATTCAGCTACTCATGGCAGAATTCAAACACACTAATTCAATGATTAAAAACATAGTCAATTGTACCAATTTAAAAGTGGAAGTTATGATCTTCAACTCCTTCTTCTTCCTTGGGTGCTAAAACTTGAATTCTCTCGGTTATTTGACTTTAGAAATCATATTCTAAAACCTCCAAAAATCTAAAACCTCCTTAAAATCGTAAGCATCATGGATATATATAGTTTTCGTGATTTTTGCACTCCACGTCGTGGACTACGACTTCACGTAGTGAATTAGGGTGAATCCTTATCGGGAAAGGACTCTGACTTCCCGTGTACTCATCTTCTAGGAACACCCACACCATGTCGTGGAATTGATATCCACGTCGTGAATTTAGCTTTTTGTTGAGATTTTCTTTTCTTTAATTCTTCGATCCTCCAAAGTGCCGCCACTTGTCGCTTTTAGTCCTTATTCATCAAGATTGCTCCTTTTGACTACAAAATAAAATTCAATCTTATAAGTACCACTTATCTTTGTAAATAACTAAAATATTAATCAAAATGTATTAAAATATTGCCTGACAATGTTTATAAATAAGGAAATATCAATAATCATGAAAGGCAGCCATGCAGAGCACTATATTAATATATTTTATCTTGGCCACTGGTGAGAAGGTTTCATCATAGTCAATCCATGGGGTTTGATCAGTAAATCACTTCGCAACGAGTCATGCAATGAAAGTGTGTACCTTTCCATCCATGTCGGTCTTCTTCTTGAAGATTCATTTGCAACCCACTGTCTTTCGACCAGGTTCTTGATCAACCAAATTCAAAATTGGATTATCATACTTGTGCTGGAAATAATGCCAAAGGTCATTAACTATTGGTAATATTTCTAAAAGTAGTAGGTTCCTTTTGAGTTTCCTTCAACACCCGAATTGAGTAGAATAAAAAAAGGATAAATTGATTTATTAATTATTATGGTTAATAATTAATTAGAAACTAATTGGAAATATATTTTGGGAATTAATTAATAATTTAATTAATTAAAGGGTTAAATATTCATTAATCGATAGTTGATTAATCAGGAATGTTCCAGAACCCTTATGGAATTAGGGTTGGATGAAAATCACTCCATCCCACATGGGAAAAGGAGTGAATTTCGTGGTTAGTCTCCTATCCCACATAGGAAGGAGTACAAAACCTAAGGAGAGATCCAAGGCTACAAATAGGACCTTAGGGATTTCATTTTTCCTTGCACCTTGGTTGGAAGTTTCGCCAACACTTATTCCTCCTCCTGTAAGTCCCCAATCTGCTTGTGTATCAATCAGATCCGTTTGATGGTGCAGAATCCCAATCAAACGGATGATGACAGATCAAATGAAGAAGACGGAAAAGAAGAAGATGATGAATCTTGTATGAATTGATATGAATTAAGATCCAGATACAATATTCACACACACACTAACACACACTAAAGCTCCTCTCTTCTCTCTCACTTTCTCTCTCTAGAACATGCTCTCCTCCTCTATGCCTCTCATTCCCACTCTTGTCTAGCCTCACACATGCACTCCTCACCATATATATAGTAAACATGGGTCGTGACTGGGTTTACGGCCGTAAACACAACCGTAAACATATATGCGGCCGTAAACACCAAGCTGTTTATGGTCCTAGACATAAAAGTACATTTTCCTAGAAAAGTAAAGTATAAACCATAATTTAGACCCAACAATCTCCCCCTTGGTTTATAGTTTTCTTTTCTAATTGACCCAAAAAACTCCCCCTAAAAAGTAGCTGGCTTTTCTTGTTAATCTTCATTGGGAGCTTTGGCTTCAGCTTTAATCTTCGATATCTTCATGACTTCAAGATGAACATATGAATCTTTTATGAATGATTTCATCTTGAGAACTTGGGCTTTTCTTCAGAATTTGGCATTGAACGCACGTTGGGCGAGGAGGCTTCTTGAAAAGATTCTTGAAAGATGGTGCTTTCAGCTTGAGAATCTTCAGTGAGAACAACAGAGAGAACTAATCTTCTGGATCACTTCAGCATGTTCAAGAATAGCAGCAAATTGATTCAGGAGGCTTCAATGCAATCTGTCACATAATCTTCAAGTGCAGCTTGACCTTGCTTCTAGGGTTGATGGATTGAATGTTGGAAGAATAATCTTCATTTCTTGCTCCTTTGAATGAAAATTCTTCAATGATCACGGATGAAGCCTTGGCTTGAAAATTTTCGATTCAGTCTCCATGAGTCTCATCTACATCTGAGTTCACTTTTCAAGACAAAACAAAACTAAAAAAAAAAACTAACAGACTTAGACACAACATATATATATAAGGGAGAAGACTTGGCCGTAAACAGGTTTACGGCCGTAAACACACCAAACCACTTCTATTACAAGACCCGAAACATAATAAGACCTATACATTAATTAGCCTAGCCCAAACCATTAATTAGACCCTTCAGTCTCCCCCTTGGGTTGGGGCTAGCCGTGACTCAGTCCTTCTCAATTATAAGTACATCGGACCCTCCCATTGCCCCTTGCCACATCTACTTTTCAATAATTTCGGCAACCATTGTTGTGTACTCTTTAGCAGCAGACTCGAAAATCTCTTCAGTCACCTTGATCTGATGTAGGGCCAAATGATGAATATCCCACTTTACAAATTGGAGTAGGTCTTTTTTGTCGAACAAGCGAAAGCAACCATCTTGGAACTTGATGATAGCAGTCGCAATGGTTTCATCATAGACCCAGTATAGCATGTTTGCTAGAGATCCATCACTAAAGGTCTGTAGCACTGGAATTTGTCTAACTTGATTGGTTGGCGGCTACATGACAGTCTGGAAGGGCTCATTTGTCTTGGGATCCAGTACTTTAGGGGAACTTTTCATGAAAGACTCAGCAGTCTTCATGCCAGGAAATCCATTCTTTACTTGGTCCTCCAAGAATAGCTTGAAGTGAGTTGCCCTTGGATCACCTGATGGATTTGAAAATGGAGCATTTGATAATTTAGAAAGATCCACCCTTGTCCATGAACTGAAATCATGGAAATCGTTGTAATACTCCACGTTTTTGCTTTTGCGCCTTACTATCCACATGTTCAACCTGTCATGAAAACCCCATGAGACAATTCCAGTTCTATCACCGTACCTGTGCCTAAATTTTCTCCTTTCAAGATCAGTGACGGTGATTTGTGGTTGACCTTCAGGAGCATTTTGATTTGAGCTCTTTTTGAACATTAGTTGCTTTTTCTTGTTGGATTCTGCTAACTTGGCACGTTTGAGAGCAGCAACGTTGGACGCTTGAACGGGTTCCTTTTCAAAGCGGTCAACGATCCGAGTACTTCTTTGAGTGGGCGGGTCAACAAGGGGGTCTTGAACTTGTTGAGCAGAAGACTGGGCAGCATTGAAATGTTCAACAAATGACTTGAACTTGTCGCCTAATTCCTCTTCCAGTTTCTTCTTTAAATCAAAGTAACTTGCAGTTAAGGAACCCATATGGGTTTGCAGATCAGAAATTTGCTGAGATTTCAGAGTTTTATCCGCGTCAAGATCTGCAACCTGAATTTTAAGTTGGGCCTTTTCAGCTTCAAGATCAGCCACACGGATATCAAGCTCAATATTCTTCTGGTTGAGCACGCTAATCTCCTTTTGAAGTCCAAGAATGGTGGGATCACTCTCTCCTGAGTGGCCTTCCTCAATAAAAATACCTTTAGCTCGTGAGGAAGGCATTGAGCATTGTTCTTGTGCCAGATGTAGAGCAAGCCTCTCAGAGGCAGCATCATGATAAGGCCTAATAGGAGATGATCCCGAAGGAACTGATGAACCACCAGCTTCATAAAAGGCGCTCGGTCCTTCATAGGATGGAGTAGGTGAAGTAGCAGCAGAAGTAGTTATTGGTTGAGTCAACAGGCCTTGAGATAGATCTGGAACAAATACTCCTGGTCTTGGATCAAGTCTTTTCCTCTTCAATGTAGGCGAGGTGGTCTGAGTTGTCAACGATTCACTCACTGTTGGCTCAATGGTAGGAATAACATCCTCAAGGAGAGGAATCCCTGAAGTTGTCTCCATGGGAGTGGAAGTATAAGCCATTTGATTTGGAGTAGGAGGCGTTGTTGCAAGAATGTCTTCTGAAGCCCTTATCCTCTGTTGCTGGATGAGCAACATCACATATAGTGTCAAAGAACGTGTCAAGATCCTCATTGGACAAGAAATTAGCATTGCCTCCAAGGTTCAAGGAAATATCATCCTTGTCAAAACCTGTAAGATCCAAATCATCAAAAGAATCAGCATCATTTCCTTCGTTCTCTGTCACATCCTCTGTTGTTCCCTCGTTGAAATCACTCTCAACCTGTACAGAGTGCAGGTCATGTTCTTCAGCTACAATAGCAGCAGGTGTAGCTTCATCATCTTCATGATCAGAAACTGGAATAACATCATCTTCAGAAAAGATATCATCTTCAGAGGTCACACGGTCTGATGATACATGAGACTCAAATGCCTCACATGAATCGGCAAACAAGCTAAACTTCACCAAGGAATACTTTCCTTGAAAAGTAATTTTTCCCTTTCGGTTTTGCTTCATTAATCCGACGGTGTTCGGCCCAAGAGACTTCATGTTGAGGGTTTCTCCATCTTTAGACATTTCGGGAAATTGTTCATTAATAAACACTTGAATGAACCTAGGGTACAACAAGAACTTGTCCCTAGTCTTTCCTTTGATGTTTGAAATCAGTTCTTCGAGAATAAACTTTGAGAAGTTGTAATTCAGTCCCGCAGCCAGAGAGATGATGGCACCAGTGTTTCTTAGAGAAATCTCATCTGCGCCAGACTTTCTTCCGGAAATGCAGCTCACGAAGACATGAGCTAAGAATCTCCAGAACTGTGGCAGCAACTTCTTTATAGTTGGAGGGAAGACACCTTCATATCCCATTTTGATGAAAAATTCTTCAACTTGGGCGATATCAATCTCAGAGGAGAAGGTTGATTGGTCGTTAATTTTTAGAGCATCCCCGATGAACTGTTCCGTGATGATGATTTGGCAATCTTTGACTGTAGCTTGAATAGAAACATATCCATCACTTCCTTTCTTCACTTTTGCTGACCTCCAGAATTCTTTTATCAAACCTTGAAAGATAGTTGGATTAACAATCAGCGCAGTAGACAGACAACATTCTCGTAGTCCATGTATCATTGATTTGAATTCTCTGTGAGCGACAGGAGCATCAACCAAGAGGATAGCCAGGTTGTGATTGTCAGCAAATTTGAGTTCTGCCATTTCAATCTGCACTAAAACAAGCCAAGTGAGAAAAAAATATATTTAAACATTTAAAATTGATGTTTTACTCATGTTTGCAGTTTAATTTGGCTTTTAAGTGAAACATACGAAGAAAACTCAATTTTTATTGACCAAAGGGAGTTCACGGCCGTAAACTACCTGGTCGTAAACTGCCGGGCCGTAAACAGCCGGGCCGTAAACGGTCTGGCCGTAAACGCCGATACTGAAATTTCTTCAATTAAACCATCAAAACACGTCGATTTGAGGCGAGAATAACATGTTCGTGATCGGAATCAGTGTACCTTCAAGGTTAACGGATCAATTTCACAAAATTTCACGAAAATTTTTTAGAGAGAGAGAGAGAGAGAGAATAAGGAGTTTGTGGCCGAGATCTTGAAAATGAAGTGTAAAGTAGATTTTCGGCTGATGTTCTTCCTTATATACCTGGTCCAAAATGCCATGGGCCGCAATCTACAAAAATGAAGTCCAATACCCGAAAACTTTATAAAAATAAAACATTTTGAGGACAAAAAAATAAAATAAGAAAATAAAAATAAAGTAGAACAAAATAAAAATAATTTCTAAAACTAAACTTAAAAAATTTATAAAATTTTTTTATCAAAATAAAAAATAAAAAAATATAAAAAATAAAAATAAAAATAAAAATAAAATTCTCTCAAAATTTAAAGAGAAATAAAACTTATTTGATCTTAAATAACACTAAAAATATTTTTGAGACGCTGGGATCAATGTTATTAGACAGCCTACTCCGCTTATCGGTATTTCTACATTCATGTCTATGTCTGGTCGATCGTTGGTATTGTGGTCCACTTAAACACGAAAGGTTGTGACAAATTTAGGATATACTATAAGTGACAAGACATTATATCCTATGAACTTAGATAATTTTTCTTAAAAGATCATTCAGCTGACGACGACAAAGAATATTGTTGTCCACCTAAATTGACCAGCGAGATCTGCAGACAACCTATAAAATTTTCAATTTTAATTGTATTAGAACGTGTTTCCCGCTTCCTGATATACTCCAGTAATCAAGGTCTTCCAGAATACTCCTTACATCAGATGAGCAGACAATTATTAAGAAAGAAGTCAGATTTAGAATGCATATGTTGTACACTCAGGTCGGATCTCTTCCAATCATGCAGAGAGTGAAACATATGACTAACTAGAGTTTAGAGGGATTCATAAGTAGAAAGTTGCATATGCTGTGTACCAGGTCGGATTGTTAATCACGCAAAGGAGACAGCATATGGCTAACAGGTAGAAAGAATTGCATAGATAGAAGATGCAGAGAGATAGAATTGCATATGTTGTAATCCAGGTCGGATGTATTTCAATCATGCAAAGGAGACAACATATGACTAACAGAAAGAAAGAAAGAAAATAACTTTCTACAGACCTAATTTAACGGAATTCCCCAGTTGCCCCGTCAATACCAGAATTAAGGACATAGTCCGCACATCGAGGAAAAGTTAATCCACAGTTCTAGATAATGATCATTTAATGTATCCGCAGATTTTCATGTATATCTCTCTGCTCAACCTACCCAAGCGTCGTATTGTCAGACCTAATGGAACTATCTAGGTCAAGATTTGTCAGGTCTCTAGATTTCTTAAGTTCATCTGATCCTAGTCAAGTCCAGTTTAAAAACTTTCGTGCCTACCGACGCATCGAACACAGATCTTAGACAATTCGACTTTGGCACATTACACAGATTCAGATTGTCTTTTATCACATGATTATAGCACTTCCCAGCACATCACCTACAAACAAAAACTATTAACAACATATTTTTGATTTTCTGATTTTCTAATGTTTTTGGAATATTTTCTGAAAAAAAAATAAAACAGAAATAACACTATTTTTGGATTTTTAATTTTTTAATTTTTGTTTGGTTTTTGTTTATTTCTCCCCCTAAATTTGTGCATGGGTGAGAATGAAATTAAAATGCGCAAATTTAAACTAACCTAAAGCAAAAATTAGTCCTCAAAACGTAGCATTTTCAAAATGCTCACAAGAGCTTTGTTAAACGGCTTTGTGAACAGATCCGCCACATTATTACCAGTAGGAACCTGTTCCAGCCGAATGAACGAACGCTCATAACAATCTCTGATGAAATGAATTTTGATGTCAATGTGCTTGGTTTTCGAATGCTGGACTGGATTTTTAGCAATCTGAATCGCAGCCTCATTATCACAGAATATAGGGGTTTCTAAGTAATTCAAACCGTAATCCAACAACTGATGTTGGATCCATATAACTTGAGAACAACAAGCAGAGGCAACAACATATTCCGCTTCTGCTGTTGAGGTTGAGACGGTGTGTTGTTTCTCGCACTGCCAAGACACTAGCCGATCACCAAGGAATTGACACCCCGCAGACGTAGATTTCCTGTCAAGCTCACAGCCTCCATAATTATTGTCAGCAATCGCATATAAATCAAATTCAGAATTTTTCGGATACCAAAGACCCAATTTTGGGCTGCCTTTGAGGTACCGAAAGATTCTTTTGACAACAATAAGATGTGAAACTTTAGGATTAGCCTGATAACGTGCGCATTGACAAACTGCAAACATGATGTCTGGTCAGCTTGTAGTTAGATACATCAACGAACCGATCATTGATATGTAGTGAGTTTGATCTACGGATTCGCCATCAGTATCTGGAGTCAGCAGGGGTCTCTCGGCCATTGGCGTCAAAGCAGGTTTTGCGTCTTGAAACCCGAACTTCTCAAGTATATCGACCACATACTTTGCTTGATGAATCAGGATTCCGGTTGATCTTTGATGGACCTGAAGCCCCAAAAACATGGTCATTTCGCCTAACGAGCTCATCTCGAACCTCTTTTTCATCACTCCTTCGAACTCCGTGCAAAGCTGTGGACTTGTAGACCCGAAGATAATGTCGTCAACATAGATCTGGACTAGAATCTGATCATTACCCACATGCTTGATGAACAAAGTTTGATCAATAGTGTCACGAGAATATCCATGTTCGAGCAAGTGCTTTGTGAGAATTGCATACCACACTCGAGGAGCTTGATGTAACCCATACAACCCCTTGTCCAACTTGTAGACATGATTGGGAAACTTTGAGTTAACAAACCCAGGGGGTTGATCAACGTAGATTTATTCCTTCACTTTGACATACAAGAAGGCTGTCTTGACATCCATCTGATAAACAGTGAAGTTCATGTAGGAAGCGTATGCAAGGAAGATACGGATAGCCTCCAAGCGAGCCACCGGAGCATAAACCTCAGTGTAGTCAAGACCCTCGATCTGTCTAAACCCATGAACCACCAATCTCGCCTTATTGCGCACTATGACTCCGGAATCATCTTGCTTATTGCAGTATACCAAGCGTGTTTCAAGAGACTTTTTGCCCTTAGGAAGTTCAACCAGCGTCCAAACTCCGAGCTTTTCAAATTGATTTAACTCTTCGTGCATAACATCTACTCAGCTGGGCTCATTCAAAGCCATTTCAACATTCTTTGGCTCTATTTGAGAGATAAAGCAAGAATAGAGACATGTATTAACATCTCCACTCTGGCTTCTTGTTTTAACACCATCACCCAGCTGGCCAATGACATTATCGATCGGATGATCGCATTGAATACGTGAAGGTATCTCCTGGCTGATGTCATTGACTGAAACAGGAAGATTGTGAATGTTTATAAATCCATCATTTGCCGAATGATCCACTTCAGACGAACCTGTCTCATTAGTAGAATCTGCCACAAACTCATTTGCAATTTACTCAGGAAAGAGAAGCTCCATAAAAGTTTGAGTAACAGCGGAAACATCTCTGGTCATGAACTCTCTTTCATCAGGAGTAAGAGGTGTAGCATCAGCATCTGGGCATGTTGTTGACTTGGAGATTCTGGAAAAGTAATTGGAACAGATGACTCCATGGAAGGAATTGCAGAAGAAACTATCGGCGGTCTGTAAACAACTTCGTCGTCTTCATCTTCAGGTACAATCTTCGAACCAGAAGTAGAACCAGATAAACTATCTGAACACATATTTAACGATTTGAACAAAGATGTGTAATCAAACAGCCAATCAGGACCCACTCTAGCATCCGTTTCATTCTCCTCCAGCCAGCGCACATCGAGGGATTCTACAATTTTCTTTGTTCTTTATTTGTAGACTCTGTACGCAGTGCGAGCAGCATACCCCACAAAATAGCAGTCATCAGCTTTGGCATTAAACTTCGGGTTGGACTCCAGGTGAAGAAGGGTACAAGGGCAGCCAAATACGCGAAAATGGCTGACAGATGGCTTGTGACCGTATAGAAGTTCATACGGAGTTTTCATCTGAGCTTTGTTGATCAAAACACGATTCTGAACATAGCAAGCAGTGTTGATCTCCTCAGCCCAAAAGAAAACTGGTAACTTTGAATCACACAGCATCGTCCTTGCAGCGTCTTGCAGCGTTCGATTCCTCCGTCCAGCAACACCATTTTGTTGAGGCGTGTGAACTGAACTGTATTGACGCATAATTCCCTTTTCTGCGCAAAAGTGATCAAGAACTGCATTCTTGAATTCTGTTCCATTATCAGTCCGAAGCGCCTTCACCCGATTATTGGTTTGGTTCTCTATCATTACGATGAATTTCTTGATCAGATCAGATACCCCAACTTTGTTGGATAAGAAGAAAACCCACGTGAAACGCGAGAAGTCATCAATCACAACTAGACAGTATGAATTTCTATTGATGCTTAGGACATTGACCGGACCAAATAAATTCATGTGCAACAATTGGAGCACTTGCATGATTGAATTGATCTGTTTTGGCAGGTGTGGTTTGATGTGATGCTTTCCTTGGGCACATGACACACACTTTTCAAAAGTTATGAAGTCTCTGACAGGCAGGCCATGCACCATTTCGTTTTTAGCAAGACGATTCAGATTCTTAGCATTCGCATGACCGAGTCGTCGGTGCCACATCATAGCATTTTGTTCTGAGACTTTTGAAAAGAGGCAGGTGACTTGCTTAGGGATGTTCTTATTCATGTCGATGATGTATGCATTTCCATCCCACTTTGATTTAACAAGAATCCACTCATCCGGGATGAAAATACCTGGCTTCAAGATCAGACACTCTTTATCAGTAAAATGAGTTGAATAACCCTTGTCGCAAATCTGAGAGACGTTCAACAAGCTGTGCTTTAACTCAGGAGCATAGTTGACGTTCTCAAAACACATCACTCCATTTGTCACAGTTCCTCTCTGAGTGATTTTTCCGCCTTCTCCCCCGCAAAGGAAACAAAGCCTCCATTAAAAGTCTGAATGTCGTTCAACTGGGAGATGTCTCCTGTCATATGTCGAGCAGCCATTGTCGACATACCAAGGTCTGACGACATTCCTCCGCAACTGTCCCTGCAAGATGAGCGGGATCATTTAGATTTGGGGACCCAGGTCATTTCTTTCCTGGGTGGACCCTTTACAATCACAGATTTATTGTTTGAACCTTTGGATTTTGAATCATCATGTACAACACTTTTCAGAGGATGACGATGATTGGTTGGAAGTTAATTTGGGCACCCACTAGTATTTAGGTTTCTCAAAACTCATGGGTGATTTTGAAGTATTTTTCTTTTTAGTTTGCTTTGAGCATGTGGATTTTCTACCAAAAGTGGTTGAAGATCCAGATTCACTCTTTGACGAAACGGACCTTGGCTTAGCCGAGCTCGATTTTGGCAAACTGTTTGTGTCTTTGTTATTGAAAACCTGTTTGTTCTTTTAAAAAATTGCCCTTTTCTTGTTTTGATTAGCCTTCCAATCATCATCTCTAGGACGAGATCTCGATGACTTTCTAGTTAAAGACCTTCCTCGAGACTCGTTCTCTCCTCTTTGAGACGAAAAATGCACAAATGCCCTATTAGCACAATTCCTAGCGATGTGACCGGCAGTACCATAGTTAAAACAAATCTGCTTATTATTATTGTAACTGGTACTGCTTTTGTCCGATTTACTTTCTTTACTGACACCCTTATTTTTTCCACAAGAACATGTGCAAGAATCAGATTGTGTGATAGGTGAGGGTGAATCCAGTTGTGTGATTGGTGAAGTGGATGTGCTTGAAACAGAAACATCAGGATTATCAAACAAATCATCAAATATGTCAAAAAAAATTGAAATCAACATGATCCGATGCAGAAGTATCACAAGTTGTATCATTGACTTTAACATCAGAAACAAAAGAGTCATTTTTTGAAACAGAAACAGCAAATTCAGAAACTTTTTTATTTTCAGAAACACATCCGACAGCTTCTTGCTTTGATTGACTTAAAGATTGATCTGCATGGGAAGTAGAAACATTAGTATTTTCAAGATTAATACTACCTCCTGACACAAATCCATATTTAAGAAATGGTTCTCTGTCAATCTCCTCTTTTGACAAATGGTTATTAGTATAGGTATGATTAAAAGGAGGAGGCACTTTATCATACCCTAAACCTTTTGACTGATTATTTTTGAATTGCAAATTATTTTCTATCATAGATGCAACTACTTCACTTGACACATCAAATTTTCTAAAAGTAAAATCTGCATTTTCAAATTTGTTTTTCAATGTGTCAAGCTCAGCAGTTACCTCGGCAAGTTGTTCAGTCACATATCTATAATGCGCACTCTTATTGCTATACTCTTCCTGAAGTTTTCTAAAGTCTTTGGTTTTTGTTTCTAATTCAGCCTTCAGAGGTTTCTGTCCTTTCCTAAGTTGATACCTTTCATATTTCAAGTCCTCGTTCTCTCTACGTAATAATTATATATGCTCAAGAAGATTTTTTAACTTTATCAATGCATGTTTGAGAACAAGAAGACTGACTTACCTCTTTCTTTTTCAGTTTCTGAAGTAGAAGATACCATAAAGGCAAACTGCAACTTCATCATCTCTTCTTCAGGATTAACTTCAGCTTCTTCCACAGGAGTATCATTGATTTGAACCAATTGAGCATTTTTAGGTCCTGAAATATTTAGTGCCTGAATCTAGTCCTCCCAGTCAAAAGACTGAGCAACCACTGCCAGATTAGCAGTCTCACTGTTGATAGCAACACTTCCACAACCATTTCCCACTGGAACCATTGTTCGATCACTACTTACTCTTCTGTCTGGTTTAGGACACTCACGAGCAAAATGACCCAGCTCATGACAGTTGTAGCAACGCAACTTTCCCTTTTTAAACCCTACTTTCTTATCCGCATTCATTCCCCAATTATTCTTTCCTGTCTTCTTAGAAAATTGTTTTGCCCTGAACACTGCCATAGCTATCTACCAAGTAATATCCATTTCTTCCACATCCTCTGGATGAATTTGATCCAGGTCAGCAAATGATAGTTGAGGTGGAAGCTCTCCAGCTACAAAAGCATTGTAGCAGTTGACAAGTCCAGTGGCAAGAGCTAAATTTTCATCGTTTTCTTTGCAATGGGGAGTTGTAACCATAACTAGTGCATTTGAGGAGGAAACAACTTGAGGAACAACGAAAGACTGACTTTGTGGATGAGAAACAGATGATGAGGCAACAAATGGTACAAATGATGGAGTAATAAAGGTTTGATTCTGAGGTTGTTGAATGGCAAAAGCTTGACTTGGAGAGGAGGTAAAGGATGAAAAGGCGTTATTCGAAGAAATCCCAAGATTTGCAGTCGAGTAGGAATTCACATGATTGATCTCTCTTTGCTTATCATCAAGATCACAGGCTTTGATGATTGCCATTGTTTCAGCAAGACTAAGACGATTGAGATCTTTTGTCTTCTTGATGACAGCCACATTCATATCCCAAGACCTCGGAAGTGAATTCAGCAAGTTTTTGTTTATCTCAGACTTAGTGAAATAAATCCCAGCTGTACTCATCTCAGTAGTGAGTGCAGTAAAACGCTGCAACTGAGCTTCCACGGTTTCTCCAAGGATATAATTGAATATGTTGAATTTTTGTCTTAACATATCCTGACGGCTTTCTTTCATATCTTCATTTCCCTCGTAGACCTCAATCAAAGCTTCCCACAGTGCTTTGGCTGAAGTGTATTCTCTGAAGCCTTGAGCAATATCAGGAGATAAAGCCATAGTCAAAGTAGCCAGTGCCCTTTCCCGTTCTTCAACCTTTTCTAAATCTTCATCAGTGTAATCAGCGTACAACTTGTCAATTATTTGTCCAGTTGGAAGATTAGTAGTGATTCTGAGTGGTCCTTTGAGAATGCTTCGCCAAACCTTAAAATCTTTCATTTTGATGTATTTCTCGATCCTGTATTTCCATTCCGGGAACCCTTCTGCAGATAACAATCGTGGAATGCGAGTGGTTGTTCCCTTGATGGAATCCAATTCATGATGAAGTGCTTAGCCTTGAGAATCCATTTTTTTTAATTTTTTTTAATTGAAAATAACTTGAAAAATAAACTGAAATGCCAAAAAGGTAGTTGGCGGTCACACGATTACGGCCGTAAACAGGAGTTTACGGGCAACGTTTACGGTTGAGTTCACGGTTGAGTGGAGTTTACGGTTGAGGAGAGTTTACGGTTGAGGAGAGTTTACGGTTAAGGAGAGTTTACGGTTAATGAAGATTGCCTGTTTACGGTTAATGAAGATTGCCTGTTTACGGTCGTGAATGGGTGTTTACGACCGTAAACCCTTGACCGTAAATGCCAAGAACTTGATGAAAACACAAATTTTAAGCAGATAAGATCCCCTTTTGCCACGAAAACACCAAATCCAGTCTCGAACAATGATGAAACTGAGCTCCTTTGACCGAAAACGAGATTGAAAGATGATTTGACACTGGATTTGCTCTGATACCAATTGTAAGGTCCTAGAAACAGGATCTTAACCAGTGATCAAGCAATCTAACAATCAAATAAGATGAGAATTGAGTAGAAGAAGAATGAACCAAAGCTTGCACACGTTTATATCAAAAAATGTCTAGTACAACTTTGACAATGACCGTAAACTCATTGGATCATCAACAACCACTAACAGACTCAGACACAACATATATATAAGGAAAAAGACTTGGCCGTAAACAGGTTTACGGTTGTAAACCTGTTTACGGCCGTAAACCTGTTTACGGCAGTAAACACACCCTGGCCGTAAACATACCAAACCACTTCTATTACAAGACCCAAAGCACAATAAGACCCATACATTAACTAGCCTAGCCCAAACCATTAATTAGACCCTTCAATCTCCCCCTTGGTTTGGGGCTAGACGTGACTCAGCCCTTCTGAATTATAAGTACATCGGACCCTCCCATTGCCCCTTGCCACATCGCCTTTGCAATAATTTCGGCAACCATTGTTGTGCACTCTTTAGCAGCATACTCGAAAATCTCTTCAGCCACCTTGATCTGATGTAGGGCCAAATGATGAATATCCCAGTTTCCAGTTTCGCTGAAGTGAATTTCAATCAATTTTCCAAAACGACTTAAGTTGTTGTTTCTTGATGTTTTTGCATTACCAAAAGCCTCCAAAATTGGATTAGTTTTGAGTATCTCATATTCTATTCCACTTCCACCTCCAAGAGCAGCCAAATACTGCATTGTAAGTCCCCAGTCTGCTTGTGTATCAATCAGATCCGTTTGATGGTGCGGAATCCCAATCAAATGGATAATGCCAGATCAAATGAAGAAGAAGGAGCAGAAGAAGATGATGAATCTTGTATGAATTGATATGAATTAAGATCCAGATACAAGATTCACACACACTAACACACATTAAAGCTCCTCTCTTCTCTCTCACTTTCTCTCTCTAGAACATATTATCACTTCTATGTCTTACTTACTTTATAATATGCACTTCTCACCCTATATATAGTAGACATGGGCCGTGAATGGGTATACGGCCGTAAACCTATTCATGGCCGTAAACACAACCATAAAAACGTATACGGCCGTAAACACCAAGCTGTTTACGGTCCAAGACACAAAAATACATTTTCCTAGAAAAGTAAAGTATAAACCATATTTTTGACCTAACAATCTCCCCCTTGGTTTATAGCTTTATTTTCTAATTGACCCAACAAAAACTCCCCCTAAAAAGTAGCTGGCTTTTCTTGTTAATCTTCATTGGGAGCTTGGCTTCAGCATTAATCTTCAAGTTTTTCACAACTTCAAGATGAACTTGATGAATCTTCAATGAATGACTTCATCTTGACCAGTTGGGCATTTCTTCAAAATTTGACATTAAACGCACATTGGGTGAGGAGGCTTCTTGAAAATATTCTTGAAAATTTTGCTTTCGGCTTGAGAATCTTTAGAGAGAATAGAGAACGAAACTTCTGGATCACTTCAGCAGGTACAAGATAGCAGCAAATTGATTGAGGAGGCTTCAACGCAATCTGTCACATAATCTTCAATTACAGCTTGACCTTGCTTCTGGGGTTGAAGGATTGAATGTTGAAAGAATAATCTTCATTTCTTGCTCCTTTGAATGAAAATTCTTCGACACTCACGGATGAATTCTTGGCTTGGAAATTTTCGATTCAATCTCCATGAGTCTCATCTACAACTGAATTCACTTTTCAAGACAAAACAAAACTAAAAAAAAATTTCGCACACTAAACGGAAACAAAAATATTTTTGGATTTTTGATTTTTCTGAACAAGAAATAAAACAGAAACCAAAATATTTTTGGATTTTTTGATTTTTCTGAACAAAAAAATAAAAACCGAAATAACACTATTTGTGGATTTTAATTTTCTGATTTTTGTTTGATTTTTGAATTTTCTGATTTTTGTTTGATTTTTGAGTTTTTTTTAATTCTCCCCCTAAATTTGTGCATAAAGGAAAACTATGAACAAATTTAACAAAACAAAAATATTTGGGATCAAAGTTGTCAAGCAATCCAATATCGTTTATCAGCACACGTCTGCATGTCTAGATCTGGTCAATCACCGGTATTGTGGTCCACTTAAACACAAAGGATGTTGACAATTTGGACAGATTATAGGTGACAAGTCATTGTGATATATATTCCTAAATGGACATTTAGCTGACGACGACCAAGGATATTGTTGTCCACTTAAATTAAGCAGCAAGATCTACAGACAACCTATTAAATGGTTCAATTTTAGATGTACTAGAACATGTTTCCCACTTCCCGATATACCCCGGTAATCAAGAACTTCCAAAGAACTCCTTACTTTTAGGTGAGTAAACAATTATTAAGGAGGAAGAAAGATATAGAAGTGCATATGTTGTATCCCAGGTCGGATGTCTTCCAATCACACAGAGGGAACAACATATGACTAACATAGATAGAGGGATTGAGAGGTAGAATGTTGCATATGCTGTGTTCCAGGTCGGATCATTTCAATCACGCAGAGGAGACAACATATGACTAATAGATAGAAAGAATTGCATAGATAAAGAAGATGCATAGAAATAGAGTTGCATATGTTGCATTCCAGATCGGATCTCTTCTAATCACGCAGAGGAAGCAACATATGACTGACAGATAGAAAGAAAGAAAATAATTTCCTACAGACCTACTTTATCAGAACCCCCCAGTTGCCCTATCAATACTGGAATTAAGGACATGAGTCCATACATCAAGGAAATGTTCAGCCACAGTTCTAGATAATTAACTTTTAGTGTATCTTGCAGGCTCCCATGTTTATCTCACTGCTCAATCTACCCAAGCGTCGTATGGTCAGTCCAAATCAAAACTATCTAAGTCTATATTGTCTAGTCCTTTCATGGTCAATCAATGTCTAGTCCTTTTGAATCATTTGTGCCTACCAGCACATTGAATACAGAGTCTAAACAATTCGGCTTAAGTGCATTACACGCATCATAAATTGCCCTTTAGCACTATACTTCATATCACTTCCCAAAACAATCTACCAAAGAAAGACATATAAGGAAATAAAAAATTGTCTTCAAAATGAATCAGTTTAAGATAAGCGCAGGAGTATAGGGAAGAAAACTCAAACCGTAAGTCACCGATTGAATTTGCATCCAGAAGGTCTGAGAACAGCACGCATAATCTCAGAACAGATCCAAAAATTCTTCACATCGTTAAGCACTAACCCCATGACTGATCCCCTCATTTCTTCCTTTCCCGCAAAGGACACATACTCTCAAACAATGTTCTGAGTGTTGTATAGTTGGGAGATGCCTCCTATCATGTGCCTGGAACAACCACTATCAACAAACCGAAGTCTGATGATATGCCTCCATAGCTGCTCCGACACAAAGCGGGATCAGTTGGTCTTTGGAACCCAATCCATTTTGAAACTAGGTCGACCTTTGTCATCTTTACACGGTACTTTCTCCCATGACATATCCTGTTCATCACAAACAGAAGATGAAGAAATATTAGAGTCATTGGGTGATTTGGGAGATTGAACCTCTGGTCCCCATCTGTAGTTGGGTTTAACCCATTTCTTTTTCGAGCGGATGGGTGCCTCGGCACTTGATTTTGAACTTGAAGTCGACCGTTGAGATGACTTTGAACTAGCCGGTCTTGGTTTCGCTGGAGCATCTCTTGGATTGGACTTCATGACTGACATTCCCTTCTTGACCTTGGGATTTTGATTCTTGGTCTTGAGAGGTGAACTCTTGCCCTTCGTGGCATTCCAGTCGCCATTGTCTGAACGTGATCTTGAGGGATTTCTATTGTAAAATCTCCCTCTTGGCGTGTTCTGCCAACCTTGTGTGTAGTAGGGAACGTATGCGCGATTTGGACAATTTCTGGCAAAGTGTCCAGGTGTTCTACAGTGAAAACATGTCTTTTTGTTCACTGGGAAGTTGTTTCTTCCTGCCTCTGGTGGCGTGTCCTTGCCTTGTCTCCTTTTGTTCCCACAAGCACAATTACAGCAAGCACTCTGTTTCGCTTATTTTGGTGGCCTGTACTTCTCAACAACAAGTTGATCAGAAGCAACTGAGTTCGAAACAATAAATTCAGAGTTCAAGGAGACATTGGTTTGTTCAACAGTTTTCTCCTTGTTCTCATCTTCCGTTACTTGCACAAGAAGTAGAAGCATTATAATCGTTCAGCTCAACACTTTCTGGCACATCCACGTCAGAATTATCAAAGATATCATCATATATATCGAAAAAATTAAGTCATCAAACTTTAATACAATTTCATTATCAGACACACTCTCTTCAGCTGCTTGCTTGCAATGACTTAAAGATTGATCTGCATGGGAAGTAGAAACATTAGTATTTTCAACTTTTATACTACCTCCTGACACAAATCCATATTTAAGATGTGGCTCTCTGTCCATCTCTTCTTTAGTCAATGGCTTAAACTGATAATTATGATTATAAGGGGGAGGCACTTTGTCATATCCTAAACCCTTTTGCTGATTCTCTTTGAATTGCAAATTATGTTCTATCATGGATGCAACTACTTCACTTGACACATCAAATATTCTAAAAGTAAAATCTACATTTTCAAATTTGTTTTTCAATGTGTCAAGCTCAGCAGTTACCTCAGCAAGTTGTTCAGTCACATATCTATAATTCGCACTCTTATTGCTATACTCTTCCTGAAGTTTTCTAAAGTCTTTGGTATTTTTGCTTCTAATTCAGCCTTCAAGGGTTTCTGTCCTTTCCTAAGTTGATATCCTTCGTATTTTAGGTCCTCGTTCTCTCTACGTAATAATTCGATATGCTCATGTAAATATTTAACTTTATCAATGCATGTTTGAGAACAAGAAATTTCATTGACGTTGGTGTTTGAAGAACTCATTGTTTATCAAAAATGCCCTTTGACTAAAAACTCAAAAGTCAACCTTAAAAGTCAAATTTAAAAAGTCAAACTTAAAAGTCAAACTTAAAAAGTCAAACTTAAAAGTAAAACCGAAAAGCTAAATTTAAAATTTTGAAGGTTAAACGAGAAAGTCAAAGATCAAACTTTAAAAGTCAAAGTCAAAATTTTAAGTAAAAAGTCAAAATTAAAAGTCAAAAAATTAAAAACTAAAATTTTTGGGTTGAAAATGGAATTTAAAAATAAAAGAAATTTAATTTTGGGCTGAAATTGACAAAAATGCGAAAGTTGGAACCGAGAAAGGACTCCTTTTGAATTAAATTTCGAAGGAATGAAGCAAGATGCAGCCTAGAAGAGTTGGAAGGGGCACTGGTTTAGTTGGGAGGAGACCCGGGTTCCATCCCCGGCACCCCCAACTTCGCTTCCTTTTTATTGGGCGTTGTTGTGCTGCGAGGACGAAGCTGCGAATGTGATGCGAGGAGGAGTGCTGCGAACTTCAGACCCTATGCGAGGCTGACCACGAATCCGAGGCGAGAACCGCAAACGTCCGAGAAACGTACACGTGCGAGGCTGCAGACCGCAAACCCGAACCGTACACGTGCGATGCTGACTGTAAACCTCGGACCGCAAACTCCTCGGACCGTAAACCTTCTGACCGCAACTCCTCGGACCGTAAACTCCGGCCGCAAACTCTTCGGAAACCCTAGCTGCTGGCCGTACACACCGCCACCCCCTCGTTGGTTACGACCGAAAACAACGTTTTTCCAACTTTGAAGCTCCAAAACTCGATCAAAAACCCCTTTTTATCAAAAACACGAAGAACAAACCCCCCTTATTTTGCCAAGATCTATCCGAAAACGCAGAAATCCTTCAAAAATAAGATCAAATAAGCTCCAGATCTGACAAAAATGATTGATACAATCCAAGCTCTGATACCAATTGTAAGTCCCCAATCTGCTTGTGTATCAATCAGATCTGTTTGATGGTGCGGAATCCCAATCAAACGGATGATGCCAGATCAAATGAAGAAGAAGGAGAAGAAGAAGATGGTGAATCTTGTATGAATTTATATGAATTAAGATCCAGATACAAGATTCACACACACACTAACACACACTAAATCTCCTCTCTTCTCTCTCATTTTCTCTCTCTAGAACATGCTCTCCTCCTCTATGCCTCTCATTCCCACTCTTGTCTAGCCTCACACATGCACTCCTCACCATATATATAGTAAACATGGGTCGTGAATGGGTTTACGGCCGTAAACCTGTTCACGGCCGTAAACACAACCGTAAACACATATGCGGCCGTAAACACCAAGTTGTTTACGGTCCTATACATAAAAATACATTTTCCTAGAAAAGTAAAGTATAAACCATAATTTAGACCCAACACCTCCCATAGGGACGATTTCTAACGCTCTTAGGGTTTGTGAATTGACCCTTCTCCTAGTTATTTTTATTCCACTCTTTGATGTCATTGGGTGTGATACCATTAGAGCGATTCTGGTTTGGGTCCTCTCATCCAAGCAATTTTGTGGACGATGAGATCTCAAGTATGGAGATCAAGGTCTACAAAAGAGGTATGTTTTTCTACTTTGTATTTTCGTTTTCATATGGTAGATGTAATTAGTATGAAACCATTGTTCCTATGGTGCATGTACACTTAGGTATATCGTAGTTTTGATTTTTCGATTACTTAGTTTAGAGTGCATTTGATGCGTAAAAAACCCAATAGTGGTATCAGAGACATTGGTTCATAATTATATTCACCCTAGATCTATATTTTCTGTAAATGCTTGTTTGAAATTGAATGAAAGAAAAATGATTGAAAAATTTGTAACTGAAAAAAAACCCTTTGTCGCAGCTCACAACATGAGGGCTTTATGCTCACGACGTAAGCAGTCCGGATTAGGGTTTTCCCATTTTTTTTATTTTTCATACTTGAAGATTTATGATATGGATAATTACCAAATTTAAAATGTTTTTTTTAATATGGAAAGTAATAAATATTATTTAATAGATATTTGAATTTGAATATTTATTTATTATTTAAATAGTGAATTTAAATATTTAATATTATTTATAATAGAGATTTATAAATTTGAATATTAACCTCTCATAATTTATTAATTTAGAATTAATAATAGACAACTAAATTTAAAGAGTTTTAAATTTACCCCTTGTATTTATATATATTAGAATTGTATCTATTATATATAAGAAAGTTACAACATGTGTCGTCACATGTTTAAATATCGACATTATCAGTTTTACGATGACTAGGCTTACCCATTCAAATGTAGGGGTTTAAAGAGATCTCTATAATTCCTAATGAGATCGGTTTTTAATATGCTTCGGGCTTACCACCCTCACCGCCCTATTCCATTTTGAGAGTGGAGTTACCTAAAGGGTTTGATTGTGATAATGGTCAATCTAAAAGTATTCTAAATACAAGTATAAAACAAAATCTTATTTTATTAATAGAATGTGAGTCTCATATTATCCATGAAAATTGCACATTCTCTTTATATTATGTTGATGGAGTTCTTGTGGTTAACCGACACATAAATCTAGAGCATAGTTGGGAATGATATGTAACTCGCGAATCTCAAGCGTAACTTGAGCCGAGGAACATACAATTTTGCATGGTTAATTCACAATCTATTTAATGTGAATCTTATGTTATCCATAAAAGTTACACATTCTCTTTATAACTTATTGTTGGAGCTCACGTGGTTAACCGACACATCAATTTGAGAGTATAAGTATAGAATAATGTGGAACTCGCAAATCTCAAGCATAACTAGATACGGGGACCACACAATTTTGTTTGGATGATTCACCATCTGTTCAGTGATCTGCGGTGACCCCATCATTGAATTTGAGATGAACATTATCGGAGATTAACATGCCATTGATAGTCAATTAATCTCAAAGATCTAGGAATTTTGTGGTGATCGAAATTGACAAAGGGCTTTGGCTACCTAAATAACTTTATGGTGTGTTTACGGCATCCCTTTACACATCATGGAGCCAAATATGGATCCTATCCGTCTAAAATAATTTTATTTTGGGTGATTATTTTCTAAGGATTAATGAAACAAACTATAATGGAAATTGATATTGAATGATGTCTATAACCTCATCCACTAAAGTCTATTTCTTTAAAACTTTTGAAAGGACTAGCTATTAGGATGATCAATCTTGTCCAAATTCGTAGTTTGGGAATAGTTCTCATAAACGAAAGGAATGATCATGCCTTTGAAAAATCTCTTCCTAAGGTTTGCAAGAATGTGCAGTGACTAAAATAAAGTGAGAAGACTGAAACATGGAGAAGATAATTTGATCGTGAATACTGAGCGCTTGCTACTATTCATAGGATACAAAGACAACTATTTTCCCAAATGTTTAGTCTATGGTCTTATGATTGAAATTGTTTATATTATGATTCATGAGATAGTTCTGACTTATTTAAATGTAGAACATTCTAATATGTTAAAAGAAAGTCATGAAATCTATGAAGCAAGTATAGTACAATAGTTCAAAGTTGATTCAAATATTTGAATAAGATGTATTATTGTGGGAATATCTGTTGAAATTAGTTTAACTAATGGATCGTTCAGATTGACCATAACAAGTACTTATTCAAATACATCCAAAGGTTTGGGTGAAGTGTATTTGTGGAACCATAGTCTTGGATACATAAATAAGAAATGCATTACCATGTATCCAGTTGGATCGGATTTTGGATATCATTTGACCTCGAGTCTCATGATAAATGCAAATCTTACTTATCAAGATAGATGATGAATACATCACTGGGTGATGTGAATATATGTCGGAATTGGTTTGCACTAATGGACCGTTTAGATTAACCAAGATACATGATAAGACCAACTTCGTATGAGCATGAATCCGGAACCTTTCAGGTGCTTAGAGCTCTCATAAAAGCAAAGTTAAGAATAAACTGGGTAATAGGATGAAACACTCATAGTGAAAATCTGAGTCCAAACTTTATCGATCATCTAAGGAATTTTGAAAGAGTCTCACGAGCTATGTCCACCCAAAACACTTGTTAGTTGGATAGAGAAACAAATCATTCATTGATTTTGTACTAGATGAGTCATACTATGTTTGCTAACAATTCATGGATTGTACCATGAATAGTGTTACAAGAAGTCCTTTGGTCTTGTTTCAACTAGTGGGATTCATTCCTCACTACCATATATGGAAGTCTATGATTATGAGGATTACACTCGTCGCGAAGCACTCGAAAATCTAGGACTTAGAATAGAGATGTATTATCTCGTTGGAGAACCTATCAAGAATTTTGGATATTTGTTTAACAAACCTTCTGAGAACAATGTGTGTGTTGCTCGAAGGGTGATCTTCCAAGAGAGGGATCTGATTTCCAAAAGGGCTAGTGGGAGCCACATTGATCTTGATAAGATTCGAGAGTCAACCAACGAAAAACCTCAAGTTGGACCTAGCATTTAATTCAATATTAAAAGAGCTATAGGGGAAACTGACACATTTCCACCTCTTCCTTATAGATAGATAGAGGACGTCATATGGATAGTTATATAAGAGTTTATATGACTAAGGTAAGTGAATCACTGGTATTAAGCAATCAGAGTATACCGGCTATCAGAAGCTATGGTAGGACCTAAAGGCTACAACATGGAAGGAGGGCATGGAAAGCGAGATTCGGTCCATGTATATTGAAACTTGGTAGATCAAGCACTTAGCCTGAACGATTAGGTGTAAGTGCATCTTCAAGAAGAGACAATCATGGATAGGAACAGACACATATACATATATCAAAGCTAGTGGGAGTAACTGAAATCTTTTGTCAATGAGAAATGTCAAGGAATTTGAATTTCAAGAAACATAGATGGCCCATATATTAATGTCAGTGAGAGCAATGTATTCAGCCTTGTGTTGTACATTGTCAATGTACAATTCATAGAAAACTATGTTCTAAATTAGCAAGTGTAAAAGCTTAGATTTGTATGGGAATCATTTCACTATGATGTACATAGGATATACAACACACATACGTAATATAAGGATAGATCAAAGTGATTCATTGGATTAAGCCAAAGTACATGGAATCTTGAGGAAACTCGACATGCAGAACTCAAGAAAGAGTTCATGCTTAATAAGATATGGCATGACATTGAGCGATGCTAATTTCCTAGTTCTACTATTGAGCTAAACAAAATGAGTCATGTCACACATGCTTCTACTATGGGATCGATAATATATGCCATGAAATGTACTAGATTTGATGGCTCGTATGCCTTTAGCATGACAAGTTGGATCAGATCAATTTGGCAAGAATCAACGAATCAACATTGAGAACATTCCTAAGTGTCCCAGGAGGATAGAGGAAACGATCTTGACAGTATGGAAGAGATCATTGTAAAAGTTACATTGATGTTATGTTCCACACCAATAAACACGATTTCGTTCGCAGTTGGAATTCATACTTTTACTGAATGGTGATGTATTAGCATGGAAGAGTACCAAGTAATACACCTTAGTGGATTTAAAAAACTTAGAGTATATTGCAGATGGTTAAATTGCAAAGAAGACAACGTGAATATAAGATATTCATTAGTGACATCTTTGTTGAAATTCAATCATTGATGGTCCTTTTGGAGGATCTCGTGACTTTAAGGGTGAATTTGCCTCGAGTATGGATCCTAAGTCACACAAGCTCACATGATACATACTCAGTAAGTACCATTACACTTGATAGTTGTTCGAATGTAAATACATCATAGTCAATAAGTCATATCAAAAGATAATCTTGTCGATCTATTCCATAAGCCAATGTCACTGATTAAGTCTGAAAGTCAGACAAAGTCGAGAAGCGTTAGATTTGCAAATGAATTGGCTTAAACACTCTTAGTATAGTTTGTTTTAAACTTGAGAACTTAAGCAGTATAAGTGTTAATTCGATTTGGAGATTATTAAGTGGAGATCTTAATATATGATGGAGATCAGTCATTTCAATTAACTTATCACTGTGTTCTCCTTTTGCATGTTTGGAACCCACTTTCTCAGTATTAATTTACTCAAATGTCCACAGTCGGTTATACTATTGGAAGTAAGTAGTGATTCAAGATTGTCATGAGTATTGCTGGATTGACCATAGTGATTGGACATAGCATAGAGATTGTGCTAACACTCATGAGTACTTAATAGAGATTTAAGTATTGGACCAACCCATGCTTAGAGATTACTTCATGGATATAGTCACGAGTAATTCTAAGACAATAATATATTCTATTCTTCAGACCAAAATACATATGTGGTTTTGCTCTATGGTTTTGTTATGCATTGGTTTACTCCAACGTTATCCATAACTAGTAGTTATAATGAGTATGTCCATGTGTGACATGATGAAATAGACAAAAACTATGTAGTCAAAGTTTATTTGTTCTTTCTGCCTTACCAGGAGAAGCGATATCTATGGGCCCCTCGATGATTTGGTGTTGACACCTAAAGTGCTTGGCCGAGCCCTGACTGAAATTGATCTTTTCAATTTAGTAGTCAGATGTAGTCGTTAGAAATCTATATCGGGAAGCATAATCTTGAATTCTGAGATTGACCATTATCCATGTCTCGAGTTCATCCAGATATCATAGAACGAAGGAATAGTTGATCACTTATCTAAGGGTTGAATCTTGATTAGATCAAGAGTTTGGTAGATGCATTGGATGACTAACTCTCTGTTGATTATTGGAGAAATATTGGACCTCGTATAGTTTATGACTTGTCTAGGTGGGAGACTATTGGAAATAGTGCACAATATCATTAACTATTGGTAATATTTCTAATAATAACAATGCCCTTTTAGGTTCCCCTCAAGACCCAAATTGAGTAGAATAAATAAAGGAGAAATGTTTATGAATTATTATAGTTAATAATTAATTAGAAACTACTTGGAAATATATTTTGGGAATCAATTAAGAGTTTAATTAATTAAAGGGTTGAATATTCATTAATCGATAGTTGGTTAATCAGGAATGTTCCATAACCCTTATGGAATTAGGGTTGGATGAAAATCACTCCATCCCACATAGGAAAATGAGTGAATTTCATGGTTAGGCTCATATCCCACATGGGAAGGAACACAAAACCTAGGAAGGGATCCAATGCTATAAATAAGGTCTTAGGGATTTCATTCTTCCTTTTACCTTGGCTTGAAGTTTTTCCATATCTTCTTCCTCCTCCCATAGGGACGATTTCTAACTCTCTTAGGGTTTTTGAAATTGACCCTTCTCCTAGTTATTTTTATTCCACTCTTTGGTTTCATTGAGTGTGATACCAGTAGAGGGATTCTGGTTTGGGTCCTCTCATTTGAGTAACTTCGTGGAGGACGAGATCTCAAGCATTGAGATCAAGGGCTACATAAGAGGTATGTTTTTCTTCTTTGTATTTTCATTTTCATAAGGTAGATGTAATTAGTATAAAACCATAGATCCTAGGGTGCATGTACACTTAGGTATATCATAGTTTTGATTTTTCCACTACCTAGTTTAGAGTGTATTCGATGCGTAAAAAACCCAACAACATGGACTTTATATCGTTGTCCATTTCATCTTTCCACTTGGCAGCCTCAGGGCATGCCATCGCTTCCTTGTAGTTAGCTGGTTCATCTAAATTTACCAGTGTACGATCATTGACAAACGTGACACCGTCTGTAGTTATATGAAAACCATAGAGCGCATGCGGCATGATAACTCTACTAAAACGTTGAAGAGGTAATGAATTGTCAATAGGCTCAACAGGAGTCTCATCGTCTAGTTAAGAGCTAGCGTCTTTTAAGGTTCCTTCATTATGTAACACTAATCAAAATTAGGTCAATAACAATCACATGTGATTATACCAATCATGTAATGTGATTTTGTCAAAACAAGTAATGTAGTAAACTCACTATGTATTTCATGATAATTCTAATATAAATATGAACTTTCATACATACTTTATAGTATAAATCAAAGTATACGTCCATACGATTCCAAAAATATAGAGAACGTCTAAATCTGACTTCGCGTGAAGAAGTTATGATAAACCGAACACTATAAATCTCTATAATAAGAGGAATTTAAAATATACTTAGAATTAGCTATTGGAGTCTAAAAGAGAGTTGTAGTACTTGTAAATACCTACGCGTGCATATAAAGAACGTCAAAAAACAGAGTTCGTATGCAAAAGTTACGACCTTCCGAAGATACAGTTGTCAGAAACCCTAATCTGACTGAACTCACGAGATGAGCATAGATGTTCACGACGTGAGGAGTCATTTTGCCACATTTCGGATCTAGAAGGTGCGTGACGAGGCTACGAAGTGATAAGATCCAAACTTACGACGTGAACAAGGAGTTTTTCACGACATGAGTAGTCATATGGCCACCTTCGGAAGCTAGAAGACGGATGGCAAGTCTACGAAGAGATAAGCTCGAAACTCACGACGTGAACAATGAGTTTCTCACGTCGTGAGGGTCCAAAGTCCTTCATATAAATAGCAGGTCCGACCTTGAGACTTCCTCACACCATTTCCCTTTCTCCTCTCTCCTTTGCTGAAGCCCTCTTGCATCCCGAGCCCCGACGACCTCGTACGCTGACCGTTTCTGCTTATATTACATAAAATCACGCTACTAAGGTGAGTTTCACGACCCCACTTTCTAATATTTCGGGGGAAAATGCATGCTAAATATTATATATACGTTATTATTATGTCTATATGATAGTATATTAGTATCAACGTAGATAGTTATAATAACCGGGATATAGTTATTTCGTATCTGTAAGTATACAACTATCATAAAGTTGTTAGCATGTTATTGTTATAGTAGTATACTAATGTAGATCTTGAGTTATACTTAGGATTCTATATATATGTTGTGTGCGATATAGTTCCGAAGTTATATTCGGAAGTTCTATAGGTTAATTTATAATGTATGTTGTTATTGTTAGTTTTATGACATGATAAAACTTGGTATGTTATATGTTGTTGTTGTTATTGGTTTTATATCAAGATAAAACCTGGTTTTACTTCAAATTATAGTTGTTATACTGCCTAAATGTTATGAAGTTAGGAGTACTGTTTAAAAGCATAGTCTAGTAACTTAGGGTTTTAGACATGAAAGTGCTTTTGTTGTTAGGACTATAGAACGCCGTCAAAGTCTACATGAGCTACCTCATTCATGAACTAAGATTGGGGATCTTAGTGGAAGTCCTCTGACCTGTAACCGTTAATCCCGTGTGAGCGAGGAAGTCGTGTATGAATAAGATATGGGTTGACGACCCCACTCGTGGTTGTTAATTACAACCCAAGACAAGCGAATGACGATCCGTTCCTTTTATTTGTTATTGTTTCTGCGTCGATGAAGCGCACGATATTGTTTCTCATGGTAAATCATGAGTGTATTGTTTCTCATGGTAAATCATGAGTGTCTTTTGTCAGAGGTTTTGTTGTCAAGCAGCGGTTACAGACTCATGGTAGCAACTTGTTAGAAACATTATACTTTGTCGTATACAAGTATTAATGTTAAGTATAAGTTTCCCCTACTTATACCCTAGGTACTACTTGTATGTTAAGTAGATAATTATACCCAACACACATACTCGTATAGAATTGAAATAAGATTTATACGTAGGAACTTACAAACACTTATATTCATAGTATATGAGACTTATAGGTAAACTACTTATTTGGTAAGTAAAATTTTATACCTAGGATATATATACAAAACGTTGGAGAGTCAAAATGATACTTTCAAAACTATACTTTTGAACTTGGAAAATGTATTATTTTATGGAGTCAAAACCTGTGAACTCACCAACTTTATGTTGACGTATTTTTAAATTGCATGTGTTTTCAGGAAGTTGATAACTATGATACGAGAAATGACGTTACACTGCCCGGTGTTTCCGCCGACGGCCGAGGTGTGACACATTGGTTGACTCTTGAATCTCTTCAAGGTGAATTGTACTCCCACTGCCTTCTTTGCATATGAGATCTCTCTCACGAAAGACTCCTCTTTATGCTACAAAAACCACATTCTTACTAGGTCTGTAGAACTAATATCCAAAAACTTTTGTGGGTAGCCAATGAAAATGCACTTCTCACTGTTGGATTAATGTCTAAGTCCATAACTATATTTGGTATGTACTTGACCCGACGCGGCATGGTCCATTTGGGTTGCACTTCACCGGCACAATTTATATGGATAGTCTTTTGAGAATAGTATATTTATGATTTATATTAAAATATTATAAGTTCTAATATATTAATATGGAATCATATTATTTAATTAGTATTGATCAAGAATTAATTTAGAATTAATTAAGTGATCAAAAAGAAATAATTAAATATGGACTCTTATATATATGGAATGAGCCAAGTTCATTTAGGTTGGGCTAAGCTTTCATGGATGGTCCATGGAGCTTTTAACCCATGGATCCTATGTAAATGAAAGGTCATGGGTATTAGGGTTTACATGGATGTAACCCTAATCCTCCATAATATATAAAGGGGTCCTTGGCTCACAAAATTGGCAAAAGTGTGTGAAAATAAGAGTGGGCCGATTTTAGTGTGCATACATATTCTCTCAAGTTCTTCCAAGGTGTTTTGGTGATTTGTGATTCCATTTGAGGCTTCCACACTATTGGGGCTAAGCTCTTAAAGCTTGAAGACATCAAGCTACATCAAAAGGTATGTCATCTAACTAGAACTTTGTAGTATAGGTGCTTCATAATATGCTAGTTAGGATGAAACCTTGGAATAGTTAATATTTGCATATATAATAGAGAAAACATAGATCCAAGGTTTATAGGGTTGCATGTACACCATAGGAGTGTTAGAATGCTCAAAACCCAACAGTGGTATCAAAGCGCCATGGGTTGTTTTCTGTTATATTGATGCAAATGTTTTATTTTCAAGTTGAAAAAAAAGGAAAAAAAAACATGACGTTTGTCAAATTTTAAGATAATTACTTGTTTTGTGAAAAACGAATTATTTGTAAAATTTGAATCATTTGTTATATGAGTTGAATTAGGTCAAATTTAGTAAAAGATAAAATGATATGATTATTTTATTAGTTTTAAAAGTTTGATCTAAATGTTTTAAGGAGTTACATATTTTGTCATAAAATTTTGGAGCTCAAAAGTTTTTTTTTAAAGTTGTGATCTTAAGGGTTTTTGAAACTTCCATAAGTTATGGATATGAAAGTTTTTTTTTTTTTTAAAAAAATTTGATTCAAAGTTTTTATGGAGTTACAAAATTTGGTGTTAATGTTTTAAAGAATTCCATAACTTGTTCTTAAGTTATGGAACATGGAAAGTTTCATCATAAAACACCATTAATTCCATAAGTTATGGAATCCAAAGGTTTTCAAGAATTACAAAACTTTCCCTCAAGTTTTGGAATTTGAGAAAAGTTTTTTATGAAAAAAAGAATTGAATTCTAAAACTCTTGGGTTCATAACTTAAACAATTAATTAAATGTTTTAATTTTGAATTTAATAATTGGAATTATGATGTTTTGTTGAATAGTTCAAATTAACTCTTATGGACTTTATTAATAGTTAATTAAAGCGTTTAATTAAAAGAGTATTATTAATCCATAAATATATGGTTTGAGTTTAATTAAATTAAAAGTCTAGTTTAATTAATAGATTAAACCACCAAGTATTTTAAATGTCTAAAATACACCCTTATACTATTATAATATTAAAAGTTTAATATATTATATGTATAAGAGCAAGTCGTCTTACCATTAGTAGGCCTCATTCACGAAGCCGGTCTATAAGGGGGGTATAAGGTTACTGCCTATAAAATGCCAGTTTAATGGGTGTCCACTCTCACTCACCGCTTCCTTGACCGGTGTAGGGTCGTTACCCGAACAGGTAGGACAAGGACTATAATTCTCCTTTCATTATAAGTATAATGATAAATACTAAGTAACTAAACACTTATAAATTCCCAATCTTAGTTACTTAGGAAAATGTGAATAAGGTGCTAATCCATGAAATTACACTTTGCACTTTTTTTAAGCTGTTAGTGGAGCGTGTGTGGTTAACCGACACACTAACATGGACTTAACAAGGTAGGCAAAGGCTAACTTCATGTTTATCATAGTATCGTTGGAGCGTGTGTGGTTAACCGGCACATCGATTGAGGGGTAAATATTAAGGGTACCAAGTATATTTGCAAGGTTACTTCACACCTTGTTTTGTGATCCTCGGCATCCCAGTCACAAAACCTGAAGGGCACACTCGAGATTGAAACATGCCATTGAAAAGTTCAATGAATCTCAAAAGAATCTAGGAGTTTCAAAACCAATTAAAACCTAATAATACATTTCATTTATCTTGGTGGAAATTGGTGAATCGTCATTCACCTACCTTCAAATATTTTATAGCTTGGATTACGACATCCCTCTTCCAAGTTATAAAATAATTTGTTGGGTCCTAGCCTTAATATATCATATTGGGTGTTATATTAAGGACTTAAATCAACTTTACGTGAATTTCTCCCATTGTTTATGTCTGGTTTAGACAACAATGATCTTCCCAAACCAAGCTTTCCTAATGAATATGACTTCCCGAGTTTGGCTCATGGAAGTCATACTTCTCTTCCTCCACCTCCTCCAATTATTCTCCCTAACCCACAAGTTCAAGGTCACTCAAGCCCTAATGGCAAGCAAGGTCTATGTGTGATCACATCTTAGAGATGAAGTCATATATTGACAAGCCGGGAGAGTTGGGTGTCAAAGTCTTGAGAAAGTTGGATGTTCAATCACTTTCTAAGTCATATAGTGAGTTCCTTTGGGACTACTATGAAACAGACTATGACATGAACCTTAATGATCATATCTATTTGCTTGGTGCTGCTGAATCAGCAATGATTTGGAACGATAGTAAAGCAAATTTGTTTAGAAGATCAACTTCCCGAAAAATTTATGGACAGTGACAATGGTGACACTGGAAATCCAGAAAAAACATTCTCTTCCCAATGGAAAGGGATTGGCCATAGTCAAGCCGGTTGACCAAATGGTAAAGAGAAAGGCTAAGTCTGAGATAGTCCCATTACCAAAGGGTCCATATGTTTATTTTGCCAAAGGAAGGGGCGTTGATTGCAAAGCTGCCAAGTTTACCTAAGGATGTTAAAGTCAATAAGTTTGACTCTACATCAGGTAGAGCCCATTATCTAACTCTGTTAAGTTCTATTCTGAGATCCTCATTACATGATGTGACTGGGTCACATGTTGATGTTTGAAGAATCAAAGAATAGAGAGAAATCTTAAAGGAAGTATATGCTGATTCTGATCGCGAAGGTGGATTTCGATCGCATCAGAATTTTGAGCAGTTGCTTAAGAAGTTATGATATATTGCTAAGGAATAGATAACAACAATTTTCCATGTGGATTGTAAGGATAAGTTTTTCCGCAAAGTTTTAAAATAAAAGAAAATTGTTTAATTTTATTTATTTGAAGTATCCTTACAATGGCATTTGTGGAAAATTGTTGCTTATATGATTCCACTGACAGCAATATTGGAAAATGGATTTGTTTCTTTCATTTGAGGTAGTGTCTAAATTTACCAAATCAGGAAAGTTCCTCATCGCCCAAGTTTCAATTGGACCGAAACTTGGAATCATGCAAGTTGAATAGTATGATGAATGAGAACTTTCAATCATTGGAAAATCAAAACTAACTACTTGTTCACATGGATGTGTGAGTCAAGTGAAGGACTAAAGGGATCGAGTACACATTCTTGTGCACTAGTCATGTCCACCACAAAGCTCGTTAAGACTATTTGATTTACTAAAGTTTAGTAAATATGGTTATACTTACAAGTTTAAGTATAATTCTGAAACATTGGAAAAGTCTCAATGTATGGCAGAACGAATGGGAAGAATCAAATTAGGCAGAAAGATAAAAGTTTCTCAAATCTGAAAAGATGGGAGAGTACTTTAATATCATGTTTGTGATCATCTTAATGATTTAGAAATCATATCACAATTAGTCCTCTAAAGGTCATCTTAGTGCATTCTTATGACTAAGAAGAGGAGTCATGAATTGTTGAAATGGTTAGATCAGGAAGATGAGTCATACTTCGTTCCAAAACAATTCTTAGAGTCATACTCCAAGATTGTAACTTGAGTGACATATCTTAAAGAAAGGTTTAAAAGTGTCCTACTCTTGTACATATGAAATTGGTAAGTTGTGATGTTTTGGATAAAACAAATACCAACTAAGGCTAATTGTGTGAAGTGTTTGTCTTGACAAATAATCCTCACTATCTCTTGAATATTTGGCAAGATAGTCTTATATGTCAAGAGGATAGTGGGAGTCTTAAAGATCCTAAAAAGAATTTCAAGAACTAATCAAGAATAAAACCTGAGGTTCTTCACTAGCACACGACTTGAGGTTTATAACCTATCGTGTTGACATATTCTGTGCCCATTCCAGTTAAAGTTGGCTTTACATAGGAGTTTTGAAAGCTCTCAATTGGTTGCATAACAACTTGGAAGCAATGGCAGGCCCTGTACTGCCAGGTGGCAAGAAGTTAAGATTGCATAAGTTCAGTCCATATGAGTTTGGATTTGTCATTATCCTTGTCTTCTGACTATGGTTTTGACGATTCACATGGATAAGAACACATACACCATAAAATCTAAGGGTCATAAGGTTTCTCTCCGATTCATGAAAATGATGGTGAGGAAACACTTCCACCAAGTAGGTTCGAAGCAGATGGCAAAAGGTCTAAACAATTGAGACTATGATTACGACATCCCTTTTCATAGTTCTGAAATTGTTTAGACACACATGCATGCTATCTAAGGAAAGGTGTATGATTTTGATAAAGTTTTATCAAAGCATCTTGTATCAGAAATCTGAACTTTGGTAAGAAAGTCAATAAAGTATTGATTTCTAGAAGTCCAGCTGATTTCTGAGTACATGTCAAAGCTTGTGGGAGCATAAGTGTTATGCTAATAATCATCATGTTAGTGGGAGCATGATAATTATTGTTAGTGTTGCAAGTTAGCAATGTTAATTATAGAAAACAGAAGTTTCAATTCGTGAGGCTGCAGGGATTGAAAAAGTTTTTTTGCTATAATTAAGGGAGAGGATATACTTCATTTCAGTTCTAAAGGCTTAGATTGAGACCTTAATCATCTTTAGTCAAGAATATATATATGAATTTCATGTTGGATTGGTTCAACTTAAGGAAATTCTATATATTGCGTTCTCAAAATTCGATTATGATTATGGCATCCCTTTTCATAGTCAATTTTGAAAACATGGCAAATAAAAATATTGTAGCAAAAGACTGGTCTAGAATCATGTCTTTATGTGAGACATCATGAATCGTGTACCATTTGCTTTGGGTACAGAATCGATTGCATGTGCTATAATATTTGTCATTTCTAAATTTTTCCAAATGCCCAGAGGCATTAAGAAGGGAAAAGGTCTAGAATTGGATATGACTAAAATGATTAAGCAATTGTCGAGGACAATCTGAGGTTTACCAAAGATTGGTTACTCAGGGACAGTTGGAAGTATAGTGCTAATTTTGGAAGGACCATATTGACATATTTTGAAAAGAGGCATCTCTTATTCAGAAGTGATAGTCAAAATGAGAATATGGAGTTGTCTCCATAGGTGGAAGTTATCTGTGTAAGATTAGAAAACTTAATGCAAGAAGCATGTCCAAAGCAATGTACTTTGAATATGAGACTTAGTTTCCATGGAGTTGATCTCCATTGGAATACCTTATAATGACTGTTGACAAGTCTTTGTGACTTTGTACATATTCATTACAGGAGGGTCAGTGCATATAAGTTTAAAATCTAAACAGATTTCGATAAATGATAGGAATTTGAAATTCTCACATTTTTCGATAAGGATTTGGGAGTGTGAAATTAGAATCATTGAAATTATGTTCAATTGGTTTATTTCACAAAGTAAGGATCATAGACAAACATAGAGTGCATACTTGGTGTATGGCAAAGCTATTGTTTAAGAAAAACATAGTGTACATGCTTGGAGCATGGGACAACTAGTGTTTTTAATTCAAGTATAAAGTTGATAAAACCGAAACAATGAATAATGAGTAATCAGTATGGTGATAAATAAAAGTGTTTATTTATATTCATAGGGTTTGATACCATATTTGATTCATTTATTCTTGTGTTTCACTTTGCATGTTTTGTCTTCCAGAATAACTAAGTCGCTCTTCCTGAATGATTAAGTTATTCAAACCATCCACAGTCGGTCATATGTTGGAAGTAGATATGAATCAAGACTGTCATGGGTTGGTTTGTAGAGGTCCAAATTGGTGGACAAAGTGGTGCTACAACACTCATGAGTGCTCATAAGTTCTGAGTATTGGATTCAACCCACGCTCATTTGAATCACTTCATGGATTTTATCACGAGTGATCATGAGACGATAATATCTTATATTCTTCAAACCTAGAGATATGAGTTGTTACTATGAGTTCGTTATACATTGATTGCACGAAAACGCATTTGGTAACTCGATGTTATAATACGTGCCTTTGTGTATGATTCAACAAGTAGCAAAACAAGCCATATGAGTCGAAGTTTATCCATTCCTTTTACCTTCAGGATAAAAGCGATATATGTGGGCCCCTCGATGATTTAGCGATGACACATTTGAGTTCTTGGCCAAGCCAGGACTGATTTCATTTGTTCAATCAGTCAGTCATCATAAATCGAAAATCGGGAAACAACAAATGGACAGAGAGAATGATTATAATCCATGTCTCAGTCCATATGATATCTAGAATGGAGGAATATATGATCCCTTATCTAATGGACAAGTCATTGACAAGGTCAGAGTTCGACAGCGACTTTAAGAGCTACGATTGCCAGTTAGGTTTTGAAGTCATACTCAATAATAGTTTTAGACTTATCCAAGTGGGAGACTGTTGGATTAATGTCTAAGTCCATAACTATATTTGGTATGTACTTGACCCGACCCGGCATGGTCCATTTGGGTTGCACTTCACCGGCACAATTTATATGGATAATCTTTTGAGAATAGTATATTTATGATTTATATTAATATATTATAAGTTCTAATATATTAATATGGAATCATATTATTTAATTAGTATTGATCAAGAATTAATTTAGAATTAATTAAGTGATCAAAAAGAACTAATTAAATATGGACTCTTATATATATGGAATGGGCCAAGTTCATTTAGGTTGGGCTAAGCTTTCATGGATGGTCCATGGAGCTTTTAACCCATGGATCCTATGTAAATGAAAGGTCATGGGTATTAGGGTTTACATGGATGTAACCCTAATCCTCCATAATATATAAAGGGGTCCTTGGCTCACAAAATTGGCACAAGTGTGTGAAAATAAGAGTGGGCCGATTTTAGTGTGCATACATATTCTCTCAAGTTCTTCCAAGGTGTTTTGGTGATTTGTGATTCCATTTGAGGCTTCCACACTATTGGGGCTAAGCTCTTAAAGCATGAAGACATCAAGCTACATCAAAAGGTATGTCATCTAACTAGAACTTTGTAGTATAGGTGCTTCATAATATGCTAGTTAGGATGAAACCTTGGAATAGTTAATATTTGCATGTATAATAGAGAAAACATAGATCCAAGGTTTATAGGGTTGCATGTACATCATAGGAGTGTTAGAATGCTCAAAACCCAACACTCACTTCTAGGTGCTAGCTTGTAATGAGTCTCTCGCCTAACGAAAGATTCACAACCCCAAACCTAGATATGTGCTAACGAGGGAAATTTCTCTGTCCACATATGGTGAGGTGTTTAGTCAACCTTCTTGGTAGGGACAAGATTGAGGATGTGGGTGTTTGCCTTTAAGGTATACCCCCAGAAAGAAATGGAAAGAGAAGCTCGACCCATCATTGAACGAACCATGTCTAACAAGGTCCAATTATGCCTTTCAGCCACGCCATTAAGTTGTGGTGTCCTAGGAGGAGTCAATTGTGAAATAATTCCACATTCCTTGAGATAGTCATGGAACTCAATACTAATATACTCTCCACCTCTATCAGATCGGAGCATCTTTATCTTCCTGCCTAATTGATTCTCAACTTCATGTTTAAACTCTTTGAACTTTTCAAAGGTTTTTGATTTATGTTTGATCAAATAGATATAACCATATCTTCTATAATCATATGTAAATGTCACATAAAATCGATTAGCATCCCTTGTGGTGGATCTGAAAGGTCCACACACATATGTGTGTATGTGATCCAGCAAACCTTCACCTCTTTCATAAGACCCAGTGAAAGGTGATTTAGTCATCTTGCCCAAAAGACAGATTCGCATTCATCATCTAGCCTTAAGTCAAATGATTCCAACACTCCGTCCTCTTGGAGTTAGGCAATGCATTTCTTGTTAATGTTCCCAAGATGAAAATGCCACAAGCATGCCTTGTCTAAACCATTAGACGAATCAATATGGAATACACTATTGCCTAAGCTATCAACACAAATCACAGTTCCATACACACCTCTAAAAGGTAAAGCTTCAAACATAAAAATACCATTTTTATAAACCAAAATTGATCCATTCACATCATTAAATGAATATAACAAACCTTGTATAAATAGTGCATGAAAAGAAATTATGTTTTGGGTCATTTCTGACGAATAGCAACAATCAACCAAATCTAATCAAACATCACCACCAAGCACAAGACCATAATTTCCAATCTTGGTAATAGGAGAATATCGCCTATTTCCCATGATCAGATTCATCATTCCATGCTCCACCTCCTCACTTTCTCTTAACCCCTGCAAATCAGAAAAATGTGAAAACTATATCTTGTATTAAGGACCCAAGAACGAATAGGTTGTGAGTTATTAGTTTGAATAGTTTAAATACATGCCGGCGATGGCTTCACTTTGCCATCCTTGATGTCCAACAAGTACTTTGGTAGCTTCGTTTCCGATGACCCTTTTCATTGCAATAGAAGCAAGTGGCCTCTTTGGGATCACTAACAGAAGGAATATCAGAATTGGGCCTTGCTTTTGGGCCATTGCTAGATGACCCAACATGGGCCTTGCCCTTCCAGTTCATCTTAGGAGCACTTTTCCTCATCTTTCCTTTGTTTTGCCCAATAGCAAGGACATGAGCACTAGTGGGAGTAGAGATTTGATTTTTCTTCAAACCTAACTCCTCGTCAAAATTCACATTTAGCCTTTCAAGGCGCTCCACATATATTTGCATTCTTTGCACGTGATTGCAAACCAACTCTCCTTCCTTTAACATGAAAACCATTAGGGCTTTGATGACCTCATACTTTTCTTGAAGCGATATCTTATGAATCTTTTCCACCAGATCCGAGTTCATCTCATATGGCCAGTAGTTCTCACAGAACCTTTGCAACTCAGGAACCGTGATGGCAACCATGATACAAGCAACCTTTGTTGTGTCGTCATAAAGTTTCTTGTAGGAGATAATCTCCAGGAGTAGCTATGGACTCATCGATCTTAATAAGTTGGTTTTCAAGGGCATACTCTTTGCCCTCGAATCAAAGAGCCATCTTGATGTTACATATCCAATCATTGTAGTTGGTGTCATCCAATGTCACCTTGGACACGATCGAAAGTAGCAAGAATTTTGAGTTGTGGGTGGAGGTTTGAGAAGTAGAAGCATCACCAGGAGTAGACATCTATAGAGAAAAAGTAGCTTTAGTTAGATGACATAAATCCTTAATATTTTAACCCATAATAAATATTCAAGGCTAGGATCCAATATAACAATTCACAACTAAGAAGAGGGATGTTGTAATCTTATCGCGGATTTATGATGGTAGGTAAAACAATTCACCAATTTCAAACTATGAAATTCCTAAATCCTTTGATATTGATTAAATCTTATCAATGGAATTTTTAATCTTAGATTATGCTCTTCTATTTGTGACTGGGATGCTCAGGATCACAAAAAAGATGTGAATAACCATGCAAACATGTTTGGCAACCTCGATGTCTTTTACCATCTATAATTAATGTGTCCGTTAACCACACGCGCTCCACTAATAATAATAATTTTCGAGATGCCCATCATTTCTCTTTAAAGTCCCTATTAATGTGTCAGTTAACCACGCACGCTCCACTAACGATATATTAAAGTATGATGTGCATTTTCATGCATTAGCATACTTTTCATATTTTTCCTAAAGTTACTAGAGTGGGAATTTTTAAAGTAAGTTATAGCACTTTTATATCATTATACTTTTAATGAGATTATTTCCTACCAAATTTGTTCGGCTAACAACCCTCCACCATACAAGGGAGCGGTGGGTGAGAGTGGACACCCAATGACGGTCATTTTTTAGGCCGCTTCCTTATACTCCCTTATAGTATGGCTTCGTGAATTAGACATACTAGCGATTTGACTGATTGTTTTATACATATAATATATTAAACTTTTAATAGTATATATATATATATATATATATATATATATATATATATATATATATATAAGGTGTATTTTAAAACTTTTCTAAAATACTAGGTTTAATGTTTAAATTTTCGAAAATTAATAAAAAAATAATTTAATTTAAAATTATTCCAATTATGATTTAATCTTTATCTTTTAATTAACTATTAATTAAATTAATTTAAATCATATGAGGATTAAGTAATTATTTACTATTAAACTATTAATCAAATAATTTAAACTTAATCCTAATCCAATCCCTACTAGATTTCAAAATTTTGGGTTATCCAATTTTAATTATTATATTTTAAATAAACCCTAACAAACCATAGATAATTTTGAAATGAAGGGAGGAGGCAAGGGTTTCAAAATCCCTAGCCCAAGTAAAAAATTCCAAGTCTTTGGGTCTAACTTCTGTAAACCCCAAGTTGATCTATTCAATTATTATGCATATTCAATTGAAAACATTGGGCTCTGATACCACTGATAGGTTTTATAGGTTACAAAATTAATCATGTGGCAGAAAATAACTTAACTCTTAAGTTCACATGCAACCTAATTGGATCTATGTTTTCACTATTGAATGCTATAATCTATGAACATCAAAGAACCGTATGGAAACCCAAATTTAATCGAAATTCAAAAGAGGGTTAGGGTTTACATACCTTTTGATTATTCTTGTAAATAACCAATGAAATCCTTCTTCAAAAGCTCTTGGAAACAAGCACCAGAAATCTCGTGCCTATGATGATTCACACCCAAACCCTAGCAACTAAGGAAACTTGAAGAGAGAGATCAGTGGGGATGATTTTCAGCTATCCTTCTAGGAGTATGAGTGGCCAAAAATGTGATGCCTAAGGACCTTATTTATAGCAGATAGGAAAACCCTAGAAACCCTAATTTGAAATAAAATAATATTATTTCAAATCTTGAATTATCCAGCTTCCTAACTATCCATATTATCCATATGGAATATTCCAGAAACCCTAGGGAGCCTCCAATTTTCGACCGATCCCAGGAATATTCTAAAATTACTCTCTAGTTCAACTATTGAACAATTACAACTTTAGTCATTGCACTTTTAATTGATCAAATTAATCCTAAAATCAATTCTAATTAATTGCTGATTAATTCTTAATTAAATACTACCTCCGTCCCATATTTATTGCCCACTTTTGACTTTTGAAGTCTTTATTCTTCAAATTTAACCATAAATATTTTTGTGAGTTATTAGTTTGAATAGTGTAAATACATGCCGACGATGGCTTCACTTTGCCATCCTTGATGTCCAACAAGTACTTTGGTAGCTTCGTTTTCGATGGCCCTTTTCATTGCAATAGAAGCAAGTGGCCTCTTTGGGATCACTAACAAAAGGAATATTAGAACTGGGCCTTGCTTTTAGGCCATTGCTAGATGACCCAACATGGGCCTTGCCCTTCCAGTTCATCTTAGGAGCACTTTTCCTCATCTTTCCTTTGTTTTGCCCAATAGCAAGGACATGAGCACTAGTGGGAGTAGAGATTTGATTTTTCTTCAAACCTAACTCCTCATCAAAATTCACATTTAGCCTTTCAAGGCGCTCCACATATCTTTGCATTCTTTGCACGTGATTGCAAACCAACTCTCCTTCCTTTAACATGAAAACCATTAGGGCTTTGATGACCTCATACTTTTCTTGAAGCGATATCTTATGAATCTTTTCCACCAGATCCGAGTTCATCTCATATGGCCAGTAGTTCTCACAGAACCTTTGCAACTCAGGAACCGTGATGGCAACCATGATACAAGCAACCTTTGTTGTGTCGTCATAAAGTTTCTTGTAGGAGATAATCTTCAGGAGTAGCTATGGACTCATCGATCTTAATAAGTTGGTTTTCAAGGGCATACTCTTTGCCCTCGAATCAAAGAGCCATCTTGATGTTACATATCCAATCATTGTAGTTGGTGTCATCCAATGTCACCTTGGACACGATCGAAAGTAGCAAGAATTTTGAGTTGTGGGTGGAGGTTTGAGAAGCAGAAGCATCACCAGGAGTAGACATCTATAGAGAAAAAGTAGCTTTAGTTAGATGACATAAATCCTTAATATTTTAACCCATAATAAATATTCAAGGCTAGGATCCAATATAACAATTCACAACTAAGAAGAGGGATGTTGTAATCTTATCGCGAATTTATGAAGGTAGGTAAAACAATTCACCAATTTCAAACTATGAAATTCCTAAATCCTTTGATATTCATTAAATCTTATCAATGGAATGTTTAATCTTAGATTATGCTCTTCTATTTGTGTCGGTTAACCACACGCGCTCCACTAATAATGATAATTTTCGAGATGCCCATCATTTCTCTTTAAAGTCCTTATTAATGTGTTAGTTAACCACGCACGCTCCACTAACGATATATTAAAGTATGATGTGCATTTTCATGCATTAGCATACCTTTCATATTTTTCCTAAAGTTACTAGAGTGGGAATTTTTAAAGTAAGTTATAGCACTTTTATATCATTATACTTTTAATGAGATTATTTCCTACCAAATTTGTTCGGCTAACAACCCTCCACCATACAAGGGAGCGGTGGGTGAGAGTGGACACCCAATGACGGTCATTTTTTAGGCCGCTTCCTTATACCCCCTTATAGTATGGCTTCGTGAATTAGGCGTACTAGCGATTTGACTGATTTTTTTATGCATATAATATATTAAACTTTTAATAATTATATATATATATATATATATATATATATATATATATATATATATATATATATATATATATATAAGGTGTATTTTAAAACTTTTCTAAAATACTAGGTTTAATGTTTAAATTTTCGAAAATTAATAAAAAAATAATTAATTTAAAATTATTCCAATTATGATTTAATCTTTATCTTTTAATTAACTATTAATTAAATTAATTTAAATCATATGAGGATTAAGTAATTATTTACTATTAAACTATTAATTAAATAATTTAAACTTAATCCTAATCCAATCCCTACTAGATTTCAAAATTTTGGGTTATCCAATTTTAATTATTATATTTTAAATAAACCCTAACAAACCATAGATAATTTTGAAATGAAGGGAGGAGGCAAGGGTTTCAAAATCCCTAGCCCAAGTAAAAAATTCCAAGTCTTTGGGTCTAACTTCTGTAAACCCCAAGTTGATCTATTCAACTATTATGCATATTCAATTGAAAACATTGGGCTCTAATACCACTGATAGGTTTTATAGGTTACAAAATTAATCATGTGGCAGAAAATAACTTAACTCTTAAGTTCACATGCAACCTAATTGGATCTATGTTTTCACTATTGAATGCTATAATCTATGAACATCAAAGAACCACATGGAAACCCAAATTTAATCGAAATTGAAAAGAGGGTTAGGGTTTACATAACCTTTGATTATTCTTGTAAATAACCAATGAAATCCTTCTTCAAAAGCTCTTGGAAACAAGCACCAAAAATCTCATGCCTATGATGATTCACACCCAAACCCTAGCAACTAAGGAAACTTGAAGAGAGAGATCAGTGGGGATGATTTTCAGCTATCCTTCTAGGAGTATGAGTGGCCAAAAATGTGATGCCTAAGGACCTTATTTATAGCAGATAGGAAAACCCTAGAAACCCTAATTTGAAATAAAATAATATTATTTCAAATCTTGAATTATCCAGCTTCCTAACTATCCATATTATCCATATGGAATATTCCAGAAACCCTAGGGAGCCTCCAATTTTCGACCGATCCTAGGAATATTCTAAAATTACTCTTTTGTTCAACTATTGAACAATTACAACTTTAGTCATTGCACTTTTAATTAATCAAATTAATCCTAAATTTAATTCTAATTAATTGCTGATTAATTCTTAATTAAATACTACCTCCGTCCCATATTTATTGTCCACTTTTGACTTTTGAAGTCTTTATTCTTCAAATTTAACCATAAATATTTTTGTTTTATATATATAATAATTGATGCAATATATATGAATGGATTGTGTTTTAAATGTATTTTCATTGTTATAAGTTTCATCAAGTAATATATAACAAAAATAAAAATATTTAAGGTCAAAAGTGAAAAATAAAGACTTCAAAAGTCAAAAGTGAACAATAAATATGGGACAGAGAGAGTAATACTATTTCTAATTAATAAATTATTCTCATATATATTAATAAATCCTTTATTAATAAATCAGTCTCTCTCTCTCTCCAAAAGTCATCATATTCAATTACTAGGTTTGAGGGCAACCCAAAAGGACTTTGCTAATAATTCAAGTATATACTAATATAGTTATTGCCTTAGAAACCTAATCCAACAGAACCCTCTTGGCAGTGAGACTCGACTTGGCAGCGTGAACAACCTTGTCAGGGTGAACTAACTTAGCAACATGTGATGTCTTGGCAGTGCAAGTTGGAGTGGCATTGCGAACTTTCTCTACAGTGTGAGACGAAGATGAGGGAATAGGTCATTTGAGAATGGTAATTGGTTTAGATGGAACCTTTTGTGTTCGTTACACTTCTTTAGCATGAGGTTTCTCAGGATGATGCTTATCTGCGTGAGGCTTGTTAGTGTAAGAGTTGTTGTGATGTTCATCAGGGCGAAAACTAGGGTGTCTTGATGATACATTCTTCACATACACCTTATGTTTGATTACTTATAGATTAAAAGCTTTTCATCTAAACTTCTTTTTCTTTGACCTTCTCTTTTAGATCTAATATCTCTTTATCCTTTTCTATCAGTTTCTTCTTCAAGTCATAAATATCTTCTTGTTTCTGATTGATTACTTTGTCTTTCAGATCCAGTTCAACAATGTAGAACATAGATACGGGTGCTTTTAGATCATACATCAGTTCAGGAAAACATGATAAAGGACTTGCATCAACTGCCCTTTTATTTTTCAAATTGTTCATTTGTTCTTCATTATCAAGAACATTTTGTATCTTTGTTGATCATTCCACTTAAAAATAGTTCTCTAATATGAGAGACATTATAAGGAACACATATAGTTGATGTAGTTAGACAGTACCAAAGATAAGAGAACATACCATAATCTCTCTTCTTCGTTTCTGAAGTATTCTTCATATTTGAATTATTGTATAATATTTCTTCTTCTTCTTCTTCTGATTTTGAGTTTTTGAATAGTGATTGGACTTCTGAATCTTTAACAGATCCTAGAATGGATGTTCTAGCCAACTCTGATACCAATTTTAAGGTCCCAAACTATAACACTTGTGTATGAATCTAATAGAAACGCAGAATAATAACACAAGTATTTGACAAAAAAAACTAGTCTTATTTATCGGGTTTTTCACTAAGAAAAATGTTCTCAACAAGAGAACGAGTACAATGATTCAGAACTCACCAAGAACACTTAATCTTTCTACAAAAACTCTCTCTCTCTCTCTCTCTCTTAGGATATAATACAATTCATCATATCTAAAATAATGCGAAATGCTAGTATAAATATTAGTCCAAACCTAGGCGATAAACTTTCTGCACATTCTCCAGATCTTCTAATTAAATCAAATCCCTGATAAGATCTTCATAATACTTCTTCACCAAGTAATTTTGATCTACTCCAGATTAGGACATCAGCACCAGCAAGATATACGCTGATTAGGAGCATTAGCATCAACGCCAGGAGATGATCCACTAATCAGCACCAGCTTCAGCTAGAGAAACTTCAGCTTCAGCTGATAGTGTATAACCACCAGTGTATCAGTCTTCAGCGTATCATATGATCAGTGTGTCATTAGTATAAGAACATCAGCATATGGACACATTGATCAGTACTAGCGAATCAGGTCTTTAGTGAATGGTCTTCATGCTGATAATGTTATCAGTGCCTTCGGTGTTGATTGTACCTTTAGTGTCTTTAGGTCATCAGCGGATGATATTAAGCAGTACCAAGACTTCATAGATTAATTCCAGATCTGATCGGCTAAGGAAACTCATATATGTTCTTCAGTCTTCGACATATGAACTTTCATTAAAATATCTTCAAATTAACTAAATAAACAAACTCTAACAAATTAGCTTGTCTAAGTTGTATTATTTACACTTGCTTCGACAAGACTGACTATCTAATGACCTATATATATATATATATATATATATATATATATATATATATATATAATTTATATTTTATTTTACTGCGTAAATATGCTATTATAAATCATAACTTCTTCATATGAACTCCATTTTCAATGTTTTTTATATTGTTGACTTTGTATCGACAAATACTATAAACTTCATGTAGAATCCATCAGCTAATTCTCATTCTACTTCAATTTTACAAATTTGTACAAATTTTGGCTTGTTCGAAACTTAGGGACCAAGTTTCGCTCAAATCTTTCGCATACAAGCTCTGTTCTCGGCTGTCTTTATATTGACGGGTTCCTATTTACGATTTCTTCAACTCTCATTTACATTGTTTTGGCTAACAATCAACTAATTTTCATTTCGATTTCTATGTCGCACACTGTTGTACTATGTCGCACTCGAAACTTTGAAAAATCATAACTTCGTCATACGAAGTCAACTTGTGGCGATCTTTAAATTGACGTGTTCCTATTGACGAGTCTTAAGACTTTCTTTTATATCACTTATGTTGAAACAATAAAATAGTGATCGATAGATTCAGAATAGTTTAGTTGAATTAAACAATAAGAACAAAGATTGAATGTGATTGAAAGTGTGTCGAATGCTTTATTATCAATATCTTAGAAGAGTTCGATTAGAATTTTTCTGTAAAGATACGTAGGGCTACAAAAACATATTTTTTAAAACGATACATGCATGCTATATTTATAGTCTAACCCTAGCACCATAATGAAGGATGGACAGGCCCAATCCGATAACAATAAAGACTAAATACATGCATAATCAAAATTGACACAACACAATAAATATCCCAACAATCTCCCCCTTTGTGTCAATAATGAAGGAAGATTTTTCACTGTTGAACACGCTTCTGCACCTTGAAAAGTTTTGGCATTAAACCAAGCAAGGTGTTGCGAACTGAGATGTACCACCTTATCATATCTGCGAAGCACTTCTTGGCGGCAGCATCGTTGGCCTTTCTCTGTTCAGTTATTCCCAATACATAGTTCAGACAAGATGTGGAATAAAGATGCTTATCTAGTAAGCAGAATAAACACTTCTGAACGTTTGAACCATATCTAGAACTTTGTTGAAATGCCACACTCTAGTTATCTTTCTCAATTTTTCCCAGCCTCATCTTGGAGACATCATTCGGAGCTTCTTTTGGTAGCACATTGGGTTTCTTTCGTAAAACAGCCTCTATCTCCACATCCATTTTCGCAACTTCGTGAATGTAGGAGATCAACATCCTTTTAAGATGTGTCACGATGGGTTCGAATTTCTGTTCAACCTTTAATAAGAGATGGAACAAGGAAATCCAATCATATGGGTTAAGGCACAACAAGTCTGCGAGTGTAAACTCAAAAACTGAACTTTTTGTTCCACGGACAACTTTGAATTTAGCATTGATAAAGCTCTTCGTTTCAAATGGCCCGGTGACTTTCACAGCTGAAATTTTCTTTGAACTCCAGGTTTGATACTGAGGCTTCCCGTGCTTGAGGTAAAAAGAGAAAAGCGAATGGTTGACCTCGTAGTCTGTAGTGGGTGGCTTCTCAATTTTATCAAAACAACGAAACAGGAACGCCTTCGGAGTAATTGGTAGATCAAGCTGCGAATCCAAAGTGTTCTCCAGATCAAACGAAGTAACTGGCTCCAACCAGCAAGTACTCGGATTGTCGATAACTTCTTTCATAATTCACTCCACGGTCCAGGGAGGCGAAAGAGTCTTTTGAGTTTCCAATGTTACATGTGTTGGATTAGTGTCTAAGTCATAACTATATTTGGTATGTACTTGACCCGACCAGGCATGGTCCATTTGGGTTGCATGGCATCATGCACTTGGATAGACTAAATGAGAGAAATAAGACACTTATGGTTATTAATATATTATAAGTTCTAATATATTAATAATAAGAATAATAATATTTAATTAGTATTGATCAAGAATTAATTTAGAATTAATTATGTGATCAAAAGAAGACTAATTAAATATATGGGTTGATTATGTAACTCATCCATAACTTATATAGTGGGCCAAAGCTCCATGGATAATCAAGTTGGGTTAAACCCATAGGATACTCCATGGATGCTCCATGGAGGTTACTTAACCCATGGGTCATGGAAATGAAAGGTCATGGCAATTAGGGTTTACATGGTGTAACCCTAATTGTAACATACTATATAAGCATCATATTATTCACCAAAATCGGCCACTATGTGTGAAAAAGAAGGGCTAGCCGATTTCTTGAAGTGTGGATTTCTCTCTAAGTTATTCCAAGAGCATTTGATGTTGTGTGAGCCATTTGAGGTGTCACATTTGAGGCACTAGGCACTCAAGCCCCATGGAGTCAAGCTACACTACAAAAGGTATGTATTATATCTATATTATTACCCAAGTATCTATGATTGTATGCTAGATAGGGTAATACCTTGGAATATTAGCATTTGCATGTATATTAGAGAAAACATAGATCCAAGGTATTTAGGGTTGCATGTACACCATAGGAGTGTTAGAATGCTCAAAACCCAACAGTGGTATTAGAGCCTAGGGTTGTTTTCAATTATACTTGATGCAACTTATTTTTCAAGGCTGAGAATCTGTCCAGACAGAAAACTCGACGAGTTCTGGCCATAAACTCGACGAGTTCATGTGTTAAGGCATGAACTCGACAAGTTTCCTATAAGAACTCGACGAGTTTGTGTCCCAGACAGCATATCTTCGACTGTTTTGGCTGGAATTGGACTAGGAACATTACCATAAGTTGTTTTTGAACTTATAAACTTGGTTTTGATGTGGTAATGTTCATGCTAATCCAATTTCAAAGATAATTGTCAATAGATTCATGTTTTGTATTAGTTTAAGTGTTATGCTAATTACATGAAAAAGTTTGATTCCAATTATCTTGTTCATATGAGTTGCTTAGATTAATAGAAAATTTTGATTGATTATGTGTTGTTGATCCATTTTAATCTAAGAGTGGATTCTAAAATGTGTTTGTGTAACTTGTCCTCAAGTTACATGAAAAGTCACATTAAAGTTTCTTAAAACTCATAAAAGTTGGCAAAGGTTACAAAATGAAGAGTCTTGTCTTCATTGAATGGTTTTATGACTCCATAACTTGTCCTCAAGTTATGGAGGTTCAAGAGTCACTTCATTAAGTAATAAAATATGTAACCTTAATTAATTCCATAAGTTACAAAATAAAGAAAAGTTACATTCTTTTATTCGTTTAAAGTCTTCCATAACTTGTCCTCAAGTTATGGAACTTGAAGAGTCTTTTAATTAAAACTATTTTAAACACATAAGTTATGGAATTAATTAGTTTTGAATAGTTTCAAAACTTGCCCTCAAGTTTTGGAATTTGAAAAGTTTTCACTTATGAATACTTTAATTCCAAGTTAGCCCTTAGAATTTTAAAAGTTAAAATTCAACCCTTATACTTTATAATATTATAAGTTAATAATATTTATATATATGTATAAGAGTAAAGTCAGTCTTACCATTAGTAGGCCTCATTCATAAAGCCAGTCTATAAGGGGGGTATAAGGTTACTGCCTATAAAATGGCAGTTTAATGGGTGTCCACTATCACCCACCGCTTCCTTGACTGGTGGAGGGTCGTTAGCCGAACGGGTAGGATAAAGACTTTAAGTTCTCCCTTCATTAAAAGTATTAATGATAAATACTAAGTAACTAAACACTTATAAATTCCCAATCTTAGTTACTTAGGAAAATGTGAATAAGGTGCTAATCCATGAAATTACACTTTGCACTTTGTTTAAGCCGTTAGTGGAGCGTGTGTGGTTAACCGGCACACTAACCTGGACTTAACAAGGTAGGCAAAGGGTAACTTAATGTTTATCATAGTATCGATGGAGCGTGTGTGGTTAACCGGCACATCGATTGAGGGGTAAACACTTAAGGGTACCAAGTAATTTGCATGGTTACTTCACACCTTGTTTTGTGATGCTTGGCATCCCAGTCACAAAACCTGAAGGGCACACTCGAGATTGAAACATGCCATTGAAAAGTTCAATGAATCTCAAAAGATCTAGGAGTTTCAAATCCAATTAAAACCTAATAATATATTTCGTTTTCATGGTGGAAATTGGTGAATCGTCATTCACCTACCTTCAAGTATTTTATAGCTTGGATTACGGCATCCCTCTTCCAAGTTATAAAATAGTTTGCTGGGTCCTAGCCTTAATATTTCATATTGGGTGTTATATTAAGGACTTTTAATCAACTATCTTGAATATCTCCCAAAAGATGTCTAGCTCAGACATCTATGATCTTCCCAAATCTCTTGGAACTTCACTTCCTCCACCTCCTCCAATTATTCTCCCTAACCCACAAGTTCAAGGTCACTCAAGCCCTAATGGCAAGGCAAGGTCTAGGTGTGATCACATCTTAGAGATGAAGTCACATATTGACAAGCCGGGAGAGTTGGGTGTCAAAGTCTTGAGAAAGTTGGATGTTCAATCACTTTCTGAGTCACATAGTGAGTTCCTTTGGGACTACTATGAAATAGACTATGACATGACCCTTAATGATCTTACCTATTTGCTTGGTCAGCAATGATTTGAGGACTAGTAAAGCAAATTGATTAGGAGATCAACTTCCCAAAAACTTTATGGACAGGGACAATAGTGACACAGGAAATCCAGAAAAGCATTCTCTTCCCAATGGAAAGGGATTGGCCATAGTCAACTTGGTTGACCAAATGGTAAAGAGAAAGGCTAAGTCTGAGATAGTCCCATGTACTATTACCTAAGGGTCCATATGTTTCTATTGCCAAAGGGAGGGGCTTTGGTTACGAAGCGGCCAAACTTACCTAAGGATGGTAAAGTCAATAAGTTTGACTTTATTTCAGGTAAAGTCCATTGTCTAACTCTATTAAGTTCCTACTTGGAGATTCTTATTACATGATGTGGCTGTGTCACATGTTGATGTTATAAGAATCAAAGAAAAGAGAGAAAGCTTAAAGGAAGTATATGCTGATTCTGATCGCGAAGATGGACTTCGATCGCATCAGAATTTTTGAGTTGTTACTTAGGAGTTATGACACATTGCTTAGGAATAGATAACAACAAGGTTTTCATATGGATTGTAAGGATGAGTTTTCCGCAAAGTTTTTAAAATAAAAGGAAATTTTTAATTTTATTTATTTTAAGTATCCTTACAATGGCATTTGTGGAAAAAAAAGATTTGTTGCTTATATGATTCCATTGCTAGTAATATAGGAAAATGGTTTTGATTCTTTCATTTGTGGTAGTGTCTAAAATTACCAAATAAGGAAAGTTTCTCATCACCCAAGTTTAAATTGGACAGAAACTTGGAATCATGCAAGTTGAATAGTATGATGAATGAGAACTTTCAGCTTTGGAAAAAATTAAGATTAATTCCTTGTTCACATGTATATGTGAGTCAAGTGAAGGACTAAGGGATCGAGTACCAATTCTTGTGCACTGACCAAGTCCACCACAAAAGCTTGGTAAGACTATTCGTCATGATTTACTAAAGTTTAGTAAATATGGTTATACTTATAAGTTTAAGTATAATTCTGAAGCATTGGAAAAGTCTCGATGTATGGCAGAACGAATGAGAAGAATCAAATTAGGCAGAAAGATAAAAGTTTCTCAAATCTGAAAAGATGGGAGAGTACTTTAGTGTCATGTTTTGTGATCATCTTAATGATTAAAGAACCACATCACAATTGGTCTTCTAAGGACATCTTAATGCATTCTTATGACTAAGAAGAGGAGTCATGAATTATTGAAATGGTTAAATCGAGAAGATGAGTCATACTTCGTTTCAAAACAAGTCTTAGAGTCATTCTCCAAGACTGTAAGTTAAGTGGCATATCTTAAAGAAAGGTTCAAAACACTTGTCAAATGTAAGAGTAAAAGTGTCCAACTCTTGTACATTAGAAATTGGTAAGTTGTGATGTTTTGGGTTAAACAAAGACCAACTTAGGCCAAGTGTGTGAAGTGTTTGTCTTGATAAAGAAGCTGCATTATCTCTTGAATATTTGACAAGATAGTCTTATATGTCAAGAGGACAGTGGGAGTCTTAGAGATTCTGAAAGCTTCAAGGTCTAATCAAGAATAATAACCTGTAGTTTAACACTAGCACACGACGTGAGGTTTATAACCTATCGTGTTGACATAATTCTATTTCTATGCCCATTCCAGTTAAAGTTGGTTTTTCATATGAGTTCTTAGAGTTCTCAATTGGTTGCATAACAACTTGGAAGCAATGGCAGGCCCTTGAGCTGCCAGTTGGCAAGAAATTCAGATTGAGTTCAGTCCATATGAGTTTGGATTTGTCATTAACCGTGTCTTGTGACTATGGTTTTGACGATTCACATGGATAAGAACACATACACCATAAAATCTAAGAGTCATAAGGTTTCTCTCTGATTCATGAAAATGATGGTGAGGAAACACTTCCACCAAGTAGATTTGAAGCAGATGGCAAAAGGTCTAAACAATTGAGACTATGATTATGGCATCCCTTTTCATAATTCTAAAATTGTTTAGACACACATGCATGCTATCTAAGGAAAGGTGTATGATTTTGATAAAGTTTTATCAAAGCAATCTCGTATCAGAAGTCTGAACTTTGGTAAGAAAGTTAATAAAGTATTGATTTCTAGAAGTCCAGCTGATTTCTGAGTACATGTCAAAGCTAGTGGGAGCATAAGTGTTATGCTAATAATCATAATGTTAGTGGGAGCATGATAATTATGATAAGTATTGCAAGTTAGCAATGTTAATTATAGAAAACAAAAGTTTCAATTCGTGAAGTTGCAGGGGTTGAAAAAGTTGTTTTGCTATAATTAAGGGAGAGGATATACTTCATTTTAGTTCTAAAAGGCTTAGATTGAGATTTTAATCATTTTAGTCAAGAATATATATATATATATATATATATATATATATATATATATATATATATATATATATATATTTCATGTTGGATTGGTTCAACTTAAGGAAATTCTATATATTGCGTTCTCAAAATTCGGTTATGATTACGGCATCCCTCTTCATAGTCAAATTTTGAAAACATGGCAAACAAAAATTATTGTAGCAAAAGACTGGTCTAGAATCATGTCTTTATGTGAGACATCATGAATCGTGTCCCATTTGCTTTGGGTACAGGATCGATTGCATGTGCTATAATATTTGTCCTTTCTAAAATTTTCTGAATGCCTGGGGCATTAAGAAGGGAAAAGGTCTAGAATTGGATATGACTAAAAGGATTAAGCAATTGTCGAGGACAATCTAAGGTTTACCAAAGATTGGTTGCTCAAGGACAGTTGGAAGTATACTGTTAATATTGGAAGGACCATATTGACATGTTCTGAAAAGAGGCATCTTTTGTTCAGAAGTGATAGTCAAAATGAGAATATGGAGTTGTCTCCATAGGTGGAAGTTATCTGTGTAAGATTAGAAAACTTAATGCAAGAAGCATGTTCAAAGCAATGTACTTTGAATATGAGACTTAGTTTCCATGGAGTTGAACTCCGTTGGAATATCTTATAATGACTGCTGACAAGTCTTTGTAACTTTGTACACTTTCATTACAAGAGGTCAGTGCATATAAGTTTAAAATCTAAACAAATTTCGATAAATGATAGGAATTTGGAATTCTTACATTTTTTGATAAGGATTTGGGAGTGTGAAAAGAGAATCATTGAAAGTATGTTCAATCGATCTAGTTCACAAAGTACGGATCATAGACAAACATAGAGTGCATACTTGGTGTATGGCAAAGCTATTGTTTTAGAAAAACATAGTATACATGCTTGGAGCATGGGACAACTAGTGTTTTCTAAATTCAAGTATAAAGTTGATAAAACCGAAACAATGAATAATGAGTAATCAGTATGGTGATAAATAAAAAGTGTTTTATTTATATTCATAGTTTGATACCATATTAGATTCATTTATTCTTGTGTTTCATCTTACATGTTTTGACTTCCAGAATAAATTAGGTTATTCTTCCTGAATGACTAAGTTATTCAACCCATCCACAGTCGGTCATATGTTGGAAGTAGATATGAATCAAGAATGTCATGGGTTGGCTTGTAGAGGTCCAAGTTGGTGGACAAAGTGGTGCTACAACACTCATGAGTGCTAATAAGTTCTGAGTATTGGAATCAACCCGTGCTCATTTGAATCACTTCATGGATTTTATCACGAGTGATCATGAGACGATAATATCGTATATTCTTCAAACCTAGAGATATGAGTTGTTACTATGAGTTGATAGTACATTGATTGCATGAAAACGCATTGGTAACTCGATGTTATAAAACGTGCCTTTGTGTATGATTGAACAAGTAGCAAAACAAGCCATATGAGTTGAAGTTTATCCATTCCTTTTACCTTCGGGATAAAAGCGATATATGTGGGCCCCTCGATGATTTAGTGATGACACATGTGAGTGCTTGGCCAAGCCAGGACTGATTTGATTTGTTCAATCAGTCAATCGTCATAAATCGGAAATCGGGAAACAACAAATGGACAGAGAGAATGATTATAATCCATGTCTCAGTCCATATGATATCTAGAATGGAGGAATATATGATCACTTATCTAATGGACAAGTCATTGACAAAGGTCAGAGATTATCGGCAAGGTCAGAGTTCGACGGAGGCTTTTGAGAGCTACGATTGCCAGTTGGTTCTTGAAGTCATACACAGTAATAGTTTTAGACTTATCCAAGTGGGAGACTGTTGGATTAGTATCTAAGTCATAACTATATTTGGTATGTACTTGACCCGACCAGGCATGGTCCATTTGGGTTGCATGGCATCATGCACTTGAATAGACTAAATGAGAGAAATAAGACACTTATGGTTATTAATATATTATAAGTTCTAATATATTAATAATAAGAATAATAATATTTAATTAGTATTGATCAAGAATTAATTTAGAATTAATTATGTGATCAAAAGAAGACTAATTAAATATATGGGTTGATTGTGTAAATCATCCATAACTTATATAGTGGGCCAAAGCTCCATGGATAATCAAGTTGGGTTAAACCCATAGGATACTCCATGGATGCTCCATGGAGGTTACTTAACCCATGGGTCATGGAAATGAAAGGTCATGACAATTAGGGTTTACATGGTGTAACCCTAATTGTAACATACTATATAAGCATCATATTATGCACCAAAATCGGCCACTATGTGTGAAAAAGAAGGGCTAGCCGATTTCTTGAAGTGTGGATTTCTCTCTAAGTTATTCCAAGAGCATTTGATGTTCTGTGAGCCATTTGAGGTGTCACATTTGAGGCACTAGGCACTCAAGCCCCATGGAGTCAAGCTACACTACAAAAGGTATGTATTCTATCTATATTATTACCCAAGTATCTATGATTGTATGCTAGATAGGGTAATACCTTGGAATATTAGCATTTGCATGTATATTAGAGAAAACATAGATCCAAGGTATTTAGGGTTGCATGTACACCATAGGAGTGTTAGAATGCTCAAAACCCAACAACATGTGCATCGTGAAGCTCTTTTTCACGAGCATCAGCTTCTCTCGCAATTCATAGGTTTTCATCAGGCTCTTTATCACGAGACTTTCGTTTGAGCTTTGCACCTTCATCCTCTTTTTCTTCTTCATCATCATCGATCAATATTCCTTTCCCTTTCGATCTTGAAGCTTCATTACCCTTCGGATCATTTGGAGTCGGTTTCTGTTCATGTTCACCAGAATCATCAACTGGTTTCTTGACTTCTCCCCCTTGTTTCGAAAGTGAGCTAGACTCCGAAACACCTTCTATACGATTAAGCATTGAGAGGACAAGTTTAAGATTATAATCCAGATATTGGCGAACGGAGACCGTGAGTAAAGAATCACGAGTCTCGATGATATTTAGAAAGTATTGATTAACTTCTCCAACACAGCTTTTTATCACAGCCTTTTCAGACTGAAGCTCATCATTCTGCTGTTGTGTATGAGACAGTTGCATAGAAAGAACTTTGATCTTCTTGATTTTTACCGCAAGTTTATCCATAAGCGAATTATCGATAGCAAGGTCCTCTTGAAGCTTATCAAGCCGAGAAGAAATAGAAGTTTGCAGCTCAACATTATCAGCCTGAATTTCAATGTGAACCTTCAAAAGAGCAGCTTTCTCAGTTTGAAGAGTCAAGCCAAGGCTCATAATGACCTTATTCGCAACTTCAGTATTTTTGTCTGAGGATCGTCGAAAATCCACCATAAACTCAGTAACATCATTCACTAGTTTTTCGACTTTTTCGGTCGCCTGACGACAGTCTTCTTGGAATTTTCCATAGCTTTAGTAAAGGCATCAAGACTTTTGTCATGCTCCTTTGTGAAGGTCTCGATTAAAGCTTTGACAGACTTGTAGGAGTATTCAGTGGTTGACGAAGTTTTGGAGGACTCAAGTAGAGTATCCAACTTTTCATTGAGGGCTTTGAATTGCCCCTTCGTCATAGGTGCATCTTCGTCATCACTTGATGGTTGAACATTGAATGGGCTATAGTTAAAATATTGGAAGTCATCATGATCATCTCCAAAGATGGTATTCGGATAATCATTGCATAGTGGTGAGATTGGAGTAGAACTAGGACCGATCGTAACACCAGAAGCACCTGCCCCCGTATCAGATACGTTGATAGTTGATGGTGGTGTACTCGTGGTTGTGGTGGTTGTTGTAGTGCATTCGGTGTAAAGAGGAGTGGTTTGAGCAATGAATACCTGTGGTTACGAGACTCCCACAGATACATTAGGACATGGAGCAATGGTGATTCGTGTAGAGAGGGGTGGAGATGTAGTAGTAGGAGAAGGTGGAGGAGAAGGAACATGAAAAGTTCCAGTTCATGAGGGAACAGAGGTAGGAATCGGAGATGTTACCTTCGTAGAAGTCTGAGTAGGAATGGGCTCCGAGACCATTGGTTGTGAACTGACTCCTATATCTTCAGCTTCATGCTGGAGTTGCTCTATTCTCCGAACATCAGAAATAGTATTTGAATCTGAATCTTCTTCAACCACTTAAGAGGGAGACCGCGGCTTACGAGCGACCTTCTTGACTTTCTTCTTCGGAGTTTGAGCTGGTTCGGAAGGACCAGCCTTTGTCTTTCTCTTACCTCCCTTCTTAGGCTTGTTCGCTTCCTCCAAAGCCTTTTTCATTTTAGGTATGAAAGGACGAGGACCTGATGCAGGTTTCTTTCGATACTTGTTGATGAGCTCGTTGTCTATTGGAACACAGTAGGAGAAGGTGGAGGAGAAGGAACATGAAAAGTTTCAGTTAGTGAGGGAACAGAGGTAGGAATCGGAGATGTTACCTTCGTAGAAATATGAGTAGGAATGGGCTCCGAGACCATTGGTTGTGAACTGACTCCTGTATCTTCAGCTTCATGTTGGACTTGATCTATTCTCCGAACATCAGAAATAGTATTTGAATCCGAATCTTCTTCAACCACTTAAGAGGGAGATCGTAGCTTATGAGCGACCTTCTTGACTTTCTTCTTCGAAGTTTGATCTGGTTCGGAAGGACCAGCCTTTGTCTTTCCTTTACTTCCCTTCTTAGGCTTGTTCGCTTCCTCTAAAGCCTTTTTCATTTTAGGTGTTAAAGGACGAGGTTTCTTCCGATAGTTGTTGATGAGCTCATTGTCTATTGGAACACAGTTGAGCATTGCCTCTGGAAGAGATCCAATAAAGTCGAACTTCCTAGGATCAGACACGATGAAGTTCAAATTGTGAAAGATCGGAATAACTGCTATTATACAACCCTCAGTTACCAAAATGTTGAGTTTAGTGATGGCTTTGTGGACGATGACGGACCAGAACCGAGCACACGAAATCTCCGAGTGTCGTGTTGTGGAAAGAGTACTCTAAACAAATTATACCCAAAGGATGGAACCAAATCCAGGTTGATTCCATGGTAAAGGCCGTAGATTATAATGCAGAAAAGCTTACTTGCACTGCCTGAGCCCGTGACTCGCTCTGAAAAGTTTTTGAAGAGAAGGGTAAAGAGGCCATTCCACATCAGAGGAAGGTTGGGCTTCTTGAACTTGGATAAAATGGTGAGATTTCCCACGTAGCCCATCTGGTAGAACATCTCCAGAATTACATAAGAAGAGATTAACTCCGGATCAACCAGATCCCTACCTTGAGAAAACCCTAGCAATTGGCTGAATCAAGACTTGGAGATTGATGTTTTGTGGGAATCGATCTCAAAGGTAATCACAGACTCACCTTCCTGATAACTTGCAGTTGAGTATGCCCTGGATAGATGAACCAATGGGACATTCTCCGCCACGGTGAGGGACGGAGCCAAAGGAGAGTGACGAAGACACTCAATCATCGGCTGGAGAGAGACGGTGTATTTCGATGAGACTAGATCCAAGATGAGATTTGGTTGGCTTTGATGTTCAGTAATTCTGATGAAGCAGTTTGGTCAGCCACGGATGGAGTTTCAGATGAAGCAGCCATTGATGCAGAAGGAAAAGATGAACAGTGCTTGAGAGAGAAAGAGAGTTTTTCTTGCCAGAGAATTTGAAAGCTTGAAAGTGGTAAACGATAATGAAGTGTCGATTTCCCTTTTATACGATGTGACATGTGAGAGAAATCCGACATTTGGCGCTTCCAAATCTCGTAAAGCTTGCCTAAACAGACATGACAGCTAGAGTGTGTCAGGCGACATAACAGACAAGTGTGACGTCAGGAGCCGTTTGAAAATTTCACGCGCCCAAATCAAAATCTTATCCCTTAAAAACCGCCGTTTCAGTTCTACACATTTGTAATTGCTTCCCAATACCTATTCTCCGAATCTGAAAGTAACCATTCAGAATAAGTGAAACCAGACTGTTGGAAAATCACAAGGATTTTCGTGCAAGAGTGTGCCAAGGATAAAGAAATAAAACAAATATATTTGGGATTCTGTGATGTTAATATAAAATTAACATAAAAGCAGATGGATCCCGCGAAACGATCTCTTCCTTCGGAGTCAAGAGAGACTCGAAAGTGCTTGCATGGTTTCCCGTTGAATTATGATCATCTATTTGTTGAGAAATAGTGAAAGGCTTCTTTTCATTAAGCTTTAATGGGTGGCTTTGCTTCAACCAAACTACGAAACTCAACATAAGTCCGAAAGTATGGAAGAAGTACTTGTCTGACCAGTGTAGCCATATTAACAAGTATGCTTAGGATTCATTTAAGTGGCTAGACAAAGTCGAAATCTCAAAGAAAAGTAAAAACTGGATCCATTTGGAAGAAATGTCTTAGGTCGAGAACATTCCATTAAGATCGCGCAAAAATAAAAATAATGAGATTTCAAGGTACAAACCGCGAGGGTTGAATGTCGTCAATTCCAAGGTGAAAAGTCTAGAACATATTTATTGTTCACCGTCCCATCATTAAGGCTTCAACAAAGAGTCTTAGACGCTTTGGTCAACATGCAGCAGCATGCTTCTAGGGACACTTATCTAGTAAATAGAATCAGAGTTATATACCTGCCCCATCATTCTGAATTGTAGTGACGACAAAGTACCTAAGATAAAACAAATTTTAAAAAACTTACACACAAATAAACAAAACAAAAATATTTTTGGAGTTTTTGATTTTCTAAAAAGAAAAAACATAAACAAGAAAGTAAATATACTTTTGGATTTTGGATTTTCTTAGAAAGAAACAAAAACAGATAAGAAAAATATTTTTGTAATTTGAAGTTTTTCTGAAAATGAAATAAAAACAGAAAATAAAATACCGAAAATACATAATATACAAAGGATACATGAAGTTCCGAGTCCCAGATGAACAGTAAACTCCAAGTCGCTACGAGCGTTCGGACCCGTTCGGAGTGTGAACAGTGAGTTGCGAGTACCTCCGAGGGTTCACACCGGTTCAGAACTTAAGAGATGCACTCCGATTACGAATATGGTTTTGGAATAGATTATGCTTCTATCATTCCTATGCCTTGTAGAATGCGATTGAAGGTTGTTTCAGGTAAGGATTTTGTGAAGATATCAGCAAGTTGATCAGAGGATCTTACAAAATGTACTTCGACGTTCCCATCTTCCACGTGATCCTTTATAAAATGATACCTCAGTGTTGTATGTTTCGTCTTGGAATGTTGCACAGGGTTGTGACAAATCCGAATAGCACTTTCCGAATCACAGTAGAGTGGAATCCTCTGCATGTTTATGCCATAGTCTCGAAGTTGGATTTGTATCCAGACGACTTGTGAAGTGCATGATGCAGTTGCGATGTATTCAACTTTTGTAGTTGATAGGGACCAACAAATATGTTTCTTTGATTGCGAACTTACTAGTTTGCCATCTAGAAACTGACATCCCCCAGAAGTGCTTTTACGATCAAGACCACATCCACCTAGATCAGCATCCGAAAATGCTTGCACAAAGAATCCGGAGTTTGAAGGATACCATATTCCGAGAGAAGATGATCTTTTGAGATATCTCAGAATATTCTTCACAGCAGTCATGTGTGGTTCACGAGGATTCGCCTGAAACCTAGTGCAATAACAAACAGCAAACATTATGTCTGGTCGACTGGATGTTAGATACATTAATGATCCAATCATCTGCCGATAGAGAGTAATATTCGCTGCAGGTTTGTCCAAGGACGGTGTTAGCCTCGTTCCGAATGCTATCGGTACCTTGACTCGTGAATCTCCTACCATTCCGAATTTTGCAAGTAATGACTTGGTGTAGGTTTCCTGGTTGATAAAAATCCCCTCCGAACTCTGTCTTATATTTAAACCAAGGAAAAAAATTAATAGGACCCATTGAGCTCATCTCAAATTTAGTCTCCATCAACTTTCGAAATTCAGCATTCAATCAAGGATTGGTTGATCCGAAAAAGATATCATCAACATCGATTTGGACGATCATCAGATGGTAACCATCTTTCTTACGAAAGAAGGTTGGGTCGACCGAGCCTTGTTTAAACTTTGATTGTTTAAAAATCGGATAATGGTTTCATACCATGCTCGAGGTGCTTGTTGTAAGTCGTACACAACCTTATCCAAAATGTAGCAATGGTTTGGATATTTCTCGCTCACGAAACCTGGTGGTTGCTCTACGTAGACGGTTTCCTCTAACTCACCATTCGGAAAACCACATTTGACATCCATCTGATAGACTTCAAAATTCTTGTGAGTTGCATAGGCGAGGAAAATGCGAATAGATTCAAGCTTTGCAACCACTGCGAATGTCTCTTCGTAGTCTATGCCTTCTTCCTGGAAGTATCCTTTCACAACCAACCTAGCTTTGTTCCGGATAACATTCCCTTCCTTGTCAAGCTTCTTCCGAAACACCCATTTTAAATCGACCACAGAAGCATCCTTCGGAGTTGGAATCCGTCTCCAAACTTTTTTTCGTTCGAATTCATTAAGCTCTTCCTACATATCTTGCACCCAATCAGAGTGATCAAGGGCAACTTTTACAGTCTTGGACTCAATTTTTGAGATAAACGAATTGAACATGCAAAATTCCATCTTAGAAAGTAATGCAGTTTGATTCGCTTTTTGCTGAGCTCTCGTGACAACTCCTGAAGATGGAGCTCTAATCATTTGATTTTTGGGATGATCTTTGGTCTGTTTTGTTAATGGTGGGTAGTTTGGATCATAAGTTGGGTCTAATTCGGCATTGACATCTACGAATTCTGATTGAACGTCGTCGGATTCATGATTTTCATTGTTGTTCTCCACCTGAGAATTTACTTGTGACTCAATGTTTGGAATTGGATTCTCCCCCTGGATCGGAATATCAGTACTAAATTCAAGGTTTGAATTCGCCCCCTCAACAGATGTATCAATTGTGGAGGTTGAAGTGGAACCCTCCCCCTGGAATGTAGTAGAAGTAGGTTGTGTTTGGGGTGGTATTTCAGACGTCTTCGGAATATCAGAATTCACTTCTGGATCCTTCAAAATTTGTGGTTCGGATTCGAGATCTTTTGCAGCATCATCGATAATCTTCTTTAACTCATCCTCTTGATTATCCTTGGCCTTTGATTCAGAGGAGATGGCTTTCTCAGGCTCATCAAAAAAATTCATGAATTCCTCATACATGTTCATCAGAGGAATCGTTTGAGATGGTATGGATGGAAAAATCTCTTTAGTTGGAATGTTGCACTTCTGATACTTCTTGAGATAGTTGTCATCAAAAGTGACATAGTAGGTTTCTTCAATTCTTTTGGATTTCTTATTCAGAACTCTTGCCTTCGACGTAAGATAATACCCTAAGAAGATTCCTTCGTCTGCTTTCACGTCAAATTTGTTCCTTTGCTCTTTGGAGTTAAAGATGAAACACCTGGAACCAAAAACATGAAAGAACTTAACGATAGGTTTTCTATTATTAAGAATCTCATAAGGAGTGATTGAGAATCTTTTGTTAATTAAGGATCGATTCTGAGTAAAGCAGGTTGTTCCGATCGCATCAGCCCAGAAATAGAGTGGTAAGTTCGCAAATGAAAGCATAGTCCTTGCAGCTTCGCAAAGATATCAGTTTCGTCTTTCAGCGACTCCGTTCTGCTGAGGAGTGTACGTAAGGAGCTGAGAAGTTGTGAGAAACTCCCTTTTCTGTCAAGAATTCTTCAAACACTTGGTTTTTGAATTCAGAACCATTATCACTGCGAATGTTCTGAACTGGCTTTCGCAATTGAATTTCAATCAGCTTGATAAAATCCTTTAGTCTCGAGGTACCATCTGATTTCTGTTTAAGAAAATAAACCCAGGTAAATCGAGAAAAATCATCTACAATAACCAAATAATACTTGTTACCACCAACACTCTCAATGGAAGATAGGCCACAAAGATCAACGTGTAAGAGTTCAAGTGGCTCGATAATTTTGGTATTGATAATTATGGAGTGAATCTTCCGACTTTGCTTTCCTAGTTCACAAGCTGCACACAGATGTTCCTTGTCATACTTCAGAAGAGGAATTCCTCGCACAAGGTCACCAAGTACGAGTATGTTGATGTCCTTGAAATTTAACTGCGAGAGCCTTCGGTGCCAAAGCCAACTATCATCCGAAGATGCTTTCATAAGAAGGCAAATGGCTGGCTTCCCGACTATTGGTTTAATGTTCAAAGGAAACATCTCTCCCTTTCTTTTGGATTTTAATACCACCGCCTTTGTTTTCGTTTCTATTATTTCAGATCCTTCATCATCAAACGAAACCTTCAGCCCTGTACATACAACCAGTTGAGAGACGCTTATTAGGTTATGTTGCAGGCCTTCTACATAGGCTACCTTCCGAATAGTGAACTCACTATTTGTGATCATGTCGTATCCTTTGATTTCTCATGTGGCGTTATTTCCATACTTCACTTTGCCACCACCCTTCAATGTTCAGAATTCCCTGAGTTCTTCCCTCCTCCCTGTCATGTGATGTGAACAGCCATTGTCGATGTAACATTATGAGTTGTACTGTTCGTCACGTATCACCTATAAAAATTCAGAGAGATTTAGGAACCTAATGTTGCTTAGGTCCTCGTGAGGTTTTCTTAAGAACAGGAAATGTTATTGATTCATCACCTAAATAGGATCTCTTTATTAAAGTTGAATCCTCTCCTTTCGCTATTTTGAAAAACATAATCCTTTAATCATTTGGATGTCTTTTAAAAGAAATTTTTGTTTGTTTTGAAGCAATTTGTTGCTTGATTGCCTTTTTCGCAATTTTCTTTTCTTCCTTTTTCAACTGAGTTTCGGAATCCTTGGAACAGATTTCCAGTTCCGAAACTAGTTTTCCTTTGCCCTTAACATCTTTGAGTGTATTGGCAGTTTTTGAAACATTAGATTTAGGAGAAAATGTCACACCCTCAAACCGGAACTGCGGAAACGTCAGGGGGGTGGACGTCATGTACAGTATCATAACAATGCAGAATAGTAAAACAAGCAACAACATCATCCATTGCATTAATAATATAGTTAATACAAGTGTGTTTTGTATAAAGTTGTACGACACCAAAAATATGTAATCAACAAAATAAAGACGAGTCCTGAATATGCTCCGTCTTCACAAAACCTGGTCATATGTACTTGTCTACTGGTGACCTGAGAATACAAGTTATTTTGAAAGAGTAGTTCAGCATTTAAGCTGGTGAGTTCATAAGTATTTTTGTGTCAATTGTTTGCATTAGTTTTATGATAATGTTTGTATATATGTAAGTAAAAAGGTTTGTATCTTTCCAGAAAATCCTATATTTTCTACTTAAATGAAAAGTAGTCTTCTACAAAGACTCAAATGTTTTGTATGCTTGTTCTTTTATGTTTTTCCAAGTTTATGACTATCTTTACTAGAAAAATAGTTTGCGTTCCTCAATATGAGGATATCATGTATGAATGAATGGAAAATGAAGATGTACAGTAGTGTAGTGTAAAGATACCCTACTGAAGCACTAACTACTTTAAAACCAATTTGTTAATTAAGGTTGAAAATGTGATTAGATTATAACCATGCTTGATAGACTAGTATAAAACACGACATTCTAAAGACATCGAAAATGGTATGACATTTGTCACCCGTAGACCTGCAGGTCCCACTATAGCTAGCAGCAAGGTGTAGGATGGCCAATCCCGTATAGATCTATACACAAACTCACGCTCTCCTCCCAGGAGACTCTTGTTATAAAATGTGACACAACAAGTATATTGCTATGCCATGAAATAGAGTTTCACATTCTAATTGTTCTGTTCTTGTTATAGTATATATGTTCCTTTCTGTTCTTGTTATAGTATGTATGTTCCTTCCTGTTCCAGTTGTAGTATGTATGAACTGACTCATGTATTAACTGACTCACACTACAAGAAAAACGCGTTTTTGCTACGGAAGCAATCCGTTGCGAAAAGCTGAAATTCCGTTGAAAAAGACGAATAGCGACTGAATTTGCAACGACCTATTTCCGTCCCTAAAAACGCCGTAGCGAGGGTTTGCAACGGAAAATATAATTTCATCACAAATGTGACAACGGAATGATATCCGTGGTAGGTGGTATTCCGTCGTGTATTTCGTAGTAGGATTCCATCGCACAATCTGTGGTAGTTATTCCATCAAAAATTATGTGGTGGTGATTCCCTAGGAAATTATGTGGTGGTATTCCCTAGCAAATTTTGTGGTGGTGATTCCCTAGCAAATTCCGTGGGGGTGATTCCCTAGCAAATTTCGTGGTGGTCATTCCCTAGCAAATTCCGTGGTGATGAATCCATAGTAAATTTTGTGGTGGTGATTTCCTAGTAAATTTCGTGGTGGTCATTCCCTAGTAAATTCCATGGTGGTCATTCCCTAGTAAATTATGTGGTGGTGATTCTGTAGCAAATTTCGTCGTGCTGAATCCCTAGCAAATTCCGTTTGATGATTTCCTAGCAAATTTCGTGGTCATGAATCCATAGCAAATTCCGTTTGATGACTTCCTAGAAAATTCCGGGGTCATGAATCCCTAGCAATTTTAGTGGTGTATATTATATACCTGATTCCATATGGACCGATGAATACTTGATTTATAAATTATATCCAAATAATTTTGTAGTAATATATGAAAAACAAAAAAAACAAAAAAATCATAACCATTATATCATAAAATGATAAAATAATTATTTATTACATGGAAAAAAGAAAGTTGCTACTCTAAAATACATAATCTCCAATAAACATATATCAACCTACTACTCTTGTTGTTTTGTAAAGCCATTAATAAGATCCAATGCCGTTTGAAGTTGTTTTTCAAGATGCCCGAACCTTGCTTTGTTTTCCTCTTGTTGGGCGTTCATCATTTCTTTAAGCTCTTCGTTTTGATGTTTTTGTTTAGCAACAAGCTCCCTCATTTCTTCTATTTCATCATTTTTTTCCGGAATGTAAGATACATCCGTTTTACCATTCCTATTGGGAACCGCCTTTGCAAAAGAGCCTAATCCATAAAGTCTTCTTTTTTTATCATGGCCACCAACAACGGCATAAAATAGATTGTCCTCCTCAAATTCAACACCTTCAGCTTCCAACTCTTCCCGTTTTTCTGTATAGGCCGCCTACAAAATAAAAATATTATAAGTTAAAAGATATCAAATTTAGGAATGATATTATGGAGTAGCTACAATATAAAAGATTAAACTTAAATGAATATTACATGTATTTCTCTATCTTTTTCATTTGTGAAAGTGACTCCATTGTGATTCTTCGTGTGTGTATACAGAAACAATTCACTATGGGGTGGCTCATGTCCTCATTTCCTCTTCTGCATAAATACCATATAAAATGTCAAATATACAGATAAACATATACAAACATTGATACGATGTACCATTTAAAAAATTACCAAATCAGAAGCTATCTTCAAATGACTTGCGGATCCAGCGTTATGTGTAAATTTTGCTACTCCATCAGCCACACCGTTACGCCTATTTTTCTTGTTCTGCTCAGATTTTAGCTTGTATTCTTCTGTATTCCATTTTAATTGCCAAGAGTTCCAAACTTCCTGTGGAATATGAGCTGGTTTAAATCCATGTTTGTTTCTTTTTGGGCTCCTCAAGTTGAAGAGATATTGACCATAACTTTCTGCCGCTTTCCTTCCCCAAGCTTGCCTCACCACCGAGTCTATTGTTTCATCCCAACAACATTTTTTCTACACATTAACAATATAAACATAAGTTTAAGTGTAAATGTTTACCAAACAACAATTTATCACATATATTTAATTACCTGAAACTCCTCCCAATATAATTCACGCATTTCTTTGGTTACTTTTGCCCAACCGTACCCTTCTGGATCTACTCTTTGTTTAAAGGACTGACTAATAAAGTATGCACAAGGGCCTGGTGGCATTAGCCTGCAAGTAATCATGTGATGTGTTAAGTTATGAACTGATATGTGCGTGTAAACCAAAATTTTATACATAGAAAAAGTTGCAATTAAGATTTTATTGGTAACTCACGTTTTTTTCCAAACATGAACAGTTAAACGTCCATCTGGTCCACAATCTTCAGAGGAATTGTTTTCACCTTCTACACTTTCCACTACAGATCCATTCATGGTTGGCTGTGTTGGTGATGAGGTAGATTCTGGGATAGGTGTTGTTGATGGGATATATTCTGGGGTAGGTGTTGGGATAGATGTATATGCTGAAGATGTGGTAGTTCCTTTACTTAAGGAGGGTGTGGTAGTTACTGTAGTTGTGGAGGATGGTAGTGTAGATGCAGGTTTTGAGGTTATGGTAGTAGATATATGTGTTGATGATGTGGTAGTGGGTGTCGGTGTTGAGGATGGTTTAGATGATGTAGGTGCTGAAGTTTTTCTTATTGATGTAAGTGTTGAGGATTGTATTGTTCCAGTTTCTGAAGTTTAAGATGTTTTTTTCTAAGGAGGGTGTGGATGTTGTAAGTGATGCCAAGGAAGTGGTAGTCATGGGTGATGTTAATGATATAGGTTTAGGGGTTTTGTTGGTAGATGTTATAGGTGCTTTGTATGTGGTTGTTGGTATTGGGAAGTCGATTTCTTCATCTTGTAACTGTCTGTTTACGAATTTTGCAGTTGAAATCCTGTTGCGTTTCATAACTTGTGGTGCAATGAATTTAGTTGGCTTCACACCGGATGCTCCTTTTGCTTTCGAGGTCGACATCTTTCTGGCTTAAAATTTAACAAAAAACTGTAGTCAATACCAATGTATTAAAGATGATAAACTACAGATGACAAGAGAGACACAAACAATAAAAATAAATTATATATGAAGGCATTATTTTGCATGCAAAGTATTGAATACAATCGAAACCAATTTACTTGTAATTTAAGATGATAATATACATGAAGATGATTAGAAAACAAAAAACGATCGATCATCACGATAACAATAAATTAAATAAAAATAAATTGTAGATGAGTGACAACCTATATTGCCAAAGTCAGTGCAAAAACGTATAATGAACAAAGATTTCGATCAATTAGCCGCCGGAGATGATGATTACAAAAAATGTAAACTCTATTTCTAATCAGTAAACTTACCTTAATATGCAGCATACACGTGTGTAGGTTGGAGGGAAAGGAATTGTGAAATATTTTGAACATCGGCTAATAAAAAATTCGAACTGTGCTAATTATCGCTAAATATTTAGTAATTCAAATTTATTAAAGTAGTTACAGATTGATAGATAGGGTATATACATATAAATAACGTCAAGAAAGAACATAGACTAACGATGTTTTCATAGTATAATTTTAATTTAAAATTATATACGATGACTAAACATTAATAAACTATACATCTTTATGCTTTTATGTTTAAACCGAAATTTATATACAAAAGATGTACGGTTCATGTCAATATATATGGTAGTGGTTTATGGTGTCCATGGTATACCCATGGATGAATATGGATGACATATGGGTCATTGGTCAACATGGTATTGGCTTATGGTGTCCATGGATGACATATGGGCCATTGGTCAACATGATAGTGGCTTATGGTGTATATGGATGACATATGGGTCATGGGACAACATGGTAGTGGCTTATGGTGTCCATGGATGACATATGGATGAGATATGGGCCATTGGTCAACATGGTAATGGCTTATGGTGTCCATTGATGACATATGTGTCATTAGTCAACATGGTTGTGGCTTATGGTGTCCATGGATGACATATGGATGATGTATGGGTCATTGGTCAACATGGTAGTGGCTTATGGTGTCCATGGATGACGACATATGGGTCATTGGTCGACATGGTAGTGGCTTATGGTGTCCATGGATGACATATGGATGACGTATGGGTCATTGGTCAACATGATCGTGGCTTATGGTGTCCATGGATGACATATGGATGACGTATGGGTCATTGGTCAACATGGTAGTGGCTGATGGTGTCCATGGATGACATATGGGTCATAGGTCAACATGGTAGTGGCTTATGGTGTCCATGGATGACATATGGATGCGATATGGGTCATTGGTCAACATGGTAATGGCTTATGGTGTCCATGGATTACATATGGGTCATTGGTCAACATGGTAGTGGCTTATAGTGTCCATGGATGACATATGGATGACGTATGGGTCATTGGTCAACATGGTAGTGGCTTATGGTGTCCATGGATGACATATGGGCCATTGGTCAACATGGTAGTGGCTTATGGTGTATATGGATGACATATGGGTCATTGGTCAACATGGTAATGGCTTATGGTGTCCATGGATGACATATGGATGATTGGTCAACATGAAAGTGGCTTATGGTGTCCATGGATGACATATGGGCCATTGGTCAACATGGTAGTGGCTTATGGTGTATATGGATGACATATGGGTCATTGGTCAACATGGTAATGGCTTATGGTGTCCATGTATGACATATGGATGATTGGTCAACATGAAACTGGCTTATGGTGTCCATGGATGACATATGGGCCATTGGTCAACATGGTAGCGGCTTATGGTATATATGGATGACATATGGGTCATTGGTCAACATGGTAATGGCTTATGGTATCCATGGATGACATATGGATGATTGGTCAACATGAAAGTGGCTTATGGTGTCCATGTATGACATATTGGTCATTGGTGAACATGGTAGTGGCTTATGGTGTATATGGATGACATATGGGTCATTGGTCAACATGGTAATGGCTTATGGTGTCCATGGATGACATATGGATGATTGGTCAACATGAAAGTGGCTTATGGTGTCCATGGATGACATATGGGTCATTGGTGAACATGGTAGTGGCTTATGGTGTATATGGATGACATATGGGCTGCAATATTAATGAACATAATATTATGGTTTTTCAATTAGAAGAAACGGAAGTAAATTTAGTTTTGCTCGCAAACGCGTCTTTTTTCCGACCCGAAGTCGTAGGTTCGAATCCTACTAATCTCAAAAATTTTAATTAAATTCGTCTCTCCGAATTGAATCAATAACTTTATTTAACTTCATCTTTTTAAATTTAGAATGTCAATTTATTTACAAAAATGCTCATACGTATTGACAAAAATACCCTAACCATTTACGTAGTAACCTTTGTACGTGAAAGGGTAATTATGTCAATTCATAGTCTAAACACTTAGGCGCCATAATTTGTAGTCAGACTTATCCCGTCGTTTCAGTTTATCGGCGATTGATCATCTACATTCCATTCCCAACAATGAAAATTCCGGCACTTTGATAAATAAACCCTAAAATCGTTGTTGTTATATAACTTGAATCACACTCGACGCAGTTCAACATAATGGCAGTGAGTTGTTCATCAGAAAGAATGCAAACAAGACAACAATGAACAAAAATTACTGCTTTGCCGTCGCACTTGATCGAAAAAATAGTAACTACGGTTGGAGGAACTTCACCAATAGATGATTTTAAGAGCCAGTTAGTGTAAGTATGATGTGCATTACTTATATTATACTTATATACATATTTAATTTAGTGTTTAATAGATTAGTTTTGTTGATTTGTGAATTATAGTTGCAAACTATTTAGGGATTCTGTAACATCGGACGCATTATATAAAATCATAGTCACAAATCGATTAAGGTTTTGTCTATTTAGTATTCAACAGTATGAAGTCATAAGCAAATGCAGAAAGTTGAACAACCCACACGTACTCTTCAACGATGGAATGGTACTCTTTTTTTAAGCAATCGGATAATTGCGAATGAATTAGTTTTCTATATTTGTATTTTTAAAATTGTATGATTACTTATTGTTTGTCAGGCGAAGTATTTTATGATAGGGGAAGAAATAGCAGGGAAACAGTTGTTTCAAGATGCAGCCGATCAGGGGCAGTTGGATGCGATCTTCATTCTGGGAATGATGTTGATGGCCGAAGGCATTGAAAAGAAGCAAGAAGCTCTGATCATGTTAAATAATGCATACGTTAATACTAGAAGAAGTTGGAATCTAAGGCATACCTTTAACAAGGTTCAAAACCACTTGGTAAGGAGATCAAAACAGATAAATTTCCATGGGTTACATAAAAGTTGTGCAAAGCATCTTTCTGTGAGCAGTTATGAAACAGCTTTTATGTATCAGTACAAATGGTTGTTGAATTGTGAAATATGTTTGTGGGATGCATGTTTTGTTAAGTTTGATAGGATGTTTGACATTAGTTTCGAGTAGTTATATATATGATTGTTGTTTGATTCACACAATTAATGATGCATATTGTATGTTTATTTTGGTGTAATGGGAATACATACTTTTAACTTTATTAAATGTAAATATATATATATATATATATATATATATATATATATATATATATATATATTAGTTTTGATATGTATGTTAATTTTGTCTTTTACATTTTACTAACCAAAAGTTTATTTTGACCTAGTTGGATAGATTTTAAGGGCACTTTGGTCTATTTGCAATCTCTAAAGTGAAGGCGCCATTTTTGCTATGGAAATAAAAAAAATGTTTAATCAAGTCGTTATTAAGGAAAAACTGTATATATAGAATTATATTTTAAGTAGATATATATCTATATTTATTATGAATGTTATTTAAATTTATAATTACCCGTATACTACATGGGTTTTAACCTGATATTGAATAATATCAACCCAATAATACGACCTAGTATCCATCCAACACATTGAAATCAAGGGTTGTCGAAGGTACCCTAATCGATATACACTTTGTTTGATTATGTGTTCTGCAAGTGTTGATCTCAATTAAACCATTCTACTAATATTCTATGCCTTTATCCAATATTAAAAGTTATTCAACCATTCAAATTAGAAAACTTTGAAGATTTGTTCAGCATTCGGTCATTAGCTTTGTGAAACGAGTCGTTGTTAAGGTATCTTTGCGATGTTTGTATGGTAACTATATATTCACTTCAAATGTCATGTATGAGTTCAAATCAACATTAATGAACATACAATTAATATTGTGTTATTTAAATTTATACTTTACCGATTTATTACAATGAACAATCCAAGTAGAAAATGGATGTATGAAAGAAAAGATAGTAGTAGTTGTATATCGCTTGAGGCAATTTATTTGCTTGGAATGATCTACATTTCAAGAGGGCCTCATCAATGTGATGAAGGTATGTATATATGGTATATATGTAAATTAAATTATGTATATTGTTAATTAAGGCATGTTCGTAGGGCTACAAAAACATTTTTTTAAAACGATACATGCATGCTATATTTATAGTCTAACCCTAGCACCATAATGACAGATAGACAGGCCCAATCCGATAACAATAAAGACTAAATACATGCATAATCAAAATTGACACAACACAATAAATATCCCAACAACTTAGGCTAGTAAGCAACCGATCTCCGATTTACTTTTTATGACACATACATTGTATCGTGTCGTACGCGAAACTTAGATTAATCGTAACTTCCTAAAAAATCGTTTATTTTTATTCTTTATTTTATCGCTTCGATGATAATTCATATATTAAGGCTTTCTACAAATATTATATAATTCTAAGATTTATCCACATATCGTGTATACGATCCATCCTGGAAAATCTTCGACTGATCCATCCTGAAAAACGGGTGTTATAATACTACAGAGGATTAACACGAAAGTTTAGAAAATAAAGGGGGTGAAAGTGACATTTTACAAAATACAAAGTGGAGACGGTTAAAATGCCATTTTAAAAGTAGAGGGATAAAAAATATAATTTTACAAAGTATTTTAATATATATATATATATATATATATATATATATATATATATATATATAAAAGTGAAAAATGTCATTTCTGAAAATTGAAGGTGCAAACCATCTTTAATATTATATAAATATTTAATAATTTCTATCTTAGTTTGATGCTACTAAAAGGGTTTAATTAATCAACATTCAATAATGGTTTAATACGATGAAAATAGACAAATATGTCACCTTTTTTTAACTTGAAATAAAAGCGGCTAGTCTTCATATGTATGAGTTGTATGTTGGATTATTATGACATTGAATAATTACAAGACCTGGTCACAAATTCATGCAGAATGAAGAAGACTATTATACTCACCACCTGGGGTCGTTTAGTTTCGTTTTTATTACTTAGAATCCGTGCACCTTCTTCTCGCCTACAACGCGACCCCTCACCCATTGGCTGCTTTCACTGCTTTCACACTTCACATATCGCTCTTCATACTTTTCTATTGACCACCGCATACGCTTCACTAATTTATTAACTACACGACAATTGATCAAAACCCACACTTGACACTCTCTTTCCTATTTTGTCAACAGATTAGTATTATCTATTTTGTTTCAAGAACGATTTAGTTTACTTTCATCCATATTGACCGTATGAATTGTTGATGGGATGTCCAATGTGTAGGGCTAGGGTTTAGGGTCAAAGCCCTTTGATCTAATAAATTTCGTTATATTATAAGTTTGGGTTAGACTCCAACAAGAAGGAAAACAAAGCACCATCTCTAATGCAACCCCTTTGATCTAACAAGCACTCTAAAACACTCTACCCCAATAACATAATCTTTATTCTCCTGTCAACACGAGCACACCATTCGTTATATTATGCTACATGTTTATGGCTAATATGAAATACCTTATTATATTAATAGAATTTCACTTGTTTTTAATTAATATTTTATTTAGAGAAAATTTTCATTAAAGTCCTAATATTTTAGTTTAGTTCATGAAAAAATCTCAAACTAAATTTTATTTACAGAAAAACACAAAACCAGATAAAATTTAGGATAAACTCATTTTGACTGGTTTTACATGCAGTATCTCACATTTTTTCGTTATTTTAGTCAAAATATTGAGACTTTTCATAATATTACCTTATTTTTAACCAATAACCAAAACATTTGGGCTTTTTTAATGATTAACCTTAATTAATATATATTATTATTAACAAATCATTTACAAACGTAACACATCTTTTTTATTACAAACAAAAAAATACAGTTGTTGCTAATTTATAGGGATGGAAAGGTGAACTAAGTATTTTTCTAATTGTTTGTTGATAATTTCAAGCTCTCTATGCTAGGTTAAAGAGCATACGAGAAACACCAAAGCCATAAGAGCACACACATAATGCACCTCACCATGATACCCATAACGATGTATATGATGAACATAGAGAGTTTGAAGTGATCAACAAACAATAATGAAGTACTTAGTCCACTTTTCCATTCCAAACAATTAGCAACAATTTATTTCTTTTCTTTATATTAAAAAAATGTGTTACGTTTTTAAATAATTTCTTAATAATAATATACATTAATTCAAATCTAATCTTTAGAAAAATCTCAATATATTGGTTATTGGTTAAAAATAAGGAAATCTTATAAAAAGCTTCAACATTTTGACCAAATCAACGAAAAAATAAGGGATACCGGCTAATCCTCAAAACCGGTCAAAAATGGTTTTTCCGAAGTTTTAGCCAGTATTATATGTTTTTCTATAAATAAATTTTATTTTGAAATTCTTTAATAAATTAGACTAAAATATTATGATGATATCTATTATTGGATATTTGATGATATAACAACACATTTTTATTATGAAAAGAAAATGACATAAAAGCCCTTAAGTTTTAACAAAAATGTTGGTTTTACCCTTGGACGTGTTTTAGGTTCGGTAAAACTGGATGTTTTGTTTAATTTGTTCATTTATACCCTTTTAGCCAGTTTCCACGTAACCTACCGGTTACCAAATGCCAGTAAAGCCTTTAAGTTTTCACAAAATGTTGGTTTTACCCTTGAACCTGTTTTAGGTCCAGTAAAGTTGGATGTTTTATTTAATTTATTTGTTTATACCATTTTAGTCGGTTTCCAGGTAACCTACCGGTTACCAAATATCAGTAAAGCCCTTGAATTTCAAAAATGTTCATACTTACCATTAACTTATCAAAAATGTTCGGATTTACCCTTACTTTAATTGTTATTATTATTATTATTATTATTATTATTATTATTACTACTACTACGTTTTTAAATGTATAAAAATATTTTATAACATACAATTTTATTAATATAAATATATTTTTAAAAATATATATACTTTTATTTAGTATTTATATACATTTGAAGGCCGATGTATTCCTTTAAACACGTATTTATATATTAAAAATACATTTATTTGTAATTAGTAGGTATAAATATATATTTATTTGATATAAAAATATATTGTATACATATAAATATAAAATTACATATTTATAAGGTTTATATTGTATAAAAGATATAATTATATGTATTTTTACATATTACTAAGTATAAATATGTATTTATGTCATATTTATATGCATACGATGGTTTTATACAAAATAAATACATATTTATATCTATTAAATAAAAATAAAAATATTTTTAAATGTCTAAATATGTTTTTAAATGTATAAATATGTTTTTATTTGTATTCAATAGATGTATTTATTTGTATAAAATTGTATTTTAATAGATATAAATATTTATTTATTTTGTATAAAACTATCATATACATATAAATATTAAATAAATACATATTTATACTTAGTACGCAAACACCAAAAACTTTTTTGTTTTGGTTGATCGATCACCAAAAAGAATTTAAAAAAATGTTTCGTGTATATATATATATATATATATATATATATATATATATATATATATGAATGAAATAAATACATATTTATGCTTAGTAATATGTACAAATACATATAATTATATTTCTTATTCAATATAAACCTTACAAATAGAATTTTCTATACTTATATGTATACAATATATTTTTATACGAAATACATATATATTAATACTTACTAAATACAAATAAATATATTTTTAATATATAACTATGTTTTTAAAGGCATACATTAGCTTTCAAATGTATATAAATACTAAATAGAAGTAAATATATTTTTAAATAGTAAATACAAGTAAATATATTTTTAACTATATATTTAAATCTATAAAAGTATTGTTATACATTTAAAAACGTATTTATAAATGTAAGTATAAAATATTTTCATACATTTAAAACCTCATTAAACATAATAATAATAATAATAATAATAATAATAATAATCAAAATAATAATCAAAATAAAAATCAAAGTAAGTGTAAATCCGAACATGTTTAAAAACTTAAGGATAAATCTGAACATTTTTGAAAACTCAAGGGCTTTACTAGCATTAAGTAACTGGTAGGTTACCTGGAAACCGGCTAAAATGGTATAAATGAAAAATTAAACAAAACATTCGGTTTTAGTGGACGTAAAACACGTCCACGGGTAAAGCCGATATTTTTGTGAAAATTTAAGGGCTTTTATGTCATTTTCCCTATTATAAACTTAAAATTATATAGATAAATTGTGAAAGTGCATAAGGTACACAAAGAATGAGTATGTTTAACATAGAGCTTTTGACTTTGAGTTTCTTTTTTCAGTTTGAAAAAGGAGAAACTTCATTAGGTATTATGAGATTTTAGTTTTTTTTTTAAACGTTTATAATCCAAAAGCTAGTTTAAGTGATTTTTTTGAGCTTTTAACTTTTGATTTTTATTTAATTTACATCTTTTAAAGGGTTATCGTTATAAAAGCCTCCAATTTTACACATAATGTTTGGTTATGCCCAAAGTCGAATTTTTTGTACGTTAATACCTCGAATACCAGAAAATTTGTTCTGTTTTGCCCCTTGGTCAAATTTAACCTTTTAAATCCATAGTAGCTGACTTGCACAAAGTGGGGACCTAACGCGGACATGGCCGACTGTTTTGGACAAAGATGGAGTTGATGTGGACGTGGCTCCCTTCTTTAGTAGAAAAAACGCAAGGGGCGAAAGAATGAAGATTAGGGGTTTCAAACCCGGGTCTCCCACTTTCCATGGAAGAGCTAGAATTAGTTTTGTGTTTTAACTCCTAACTTTATATATTTAATGTGTATTTTTCAGAATCATTTAAATAATAGATATTATTATTATTATTATTATTATTATTATTATTATTGATATTATTACTATTATTAATGTTTTATGAGTTTATACATGCATTTTTATGTGTATAACAATGTGTTTATATATTTAAAATAGTATTTATACATTTAAAAATATATATAGACACTTTTATAATTAATAAATAAGTTTGTAAATGTATATGTAACGTCCCAAATTTCAGAATAATTTTTTTTATTTTTAAAATAGAATAAACACTTATTTTTATAAAGTTGCATTCTAGTAAAACCATTTGTTCATAAACCATAATTCAAAATTAGAGTTTTAAGGAAAACAATATGAAATCTTGAATCATAAAAATGTTGTTGTGTGTACAGTACCACCTTCACAATCTAATTAGTACCGTAAAAAATTTAAATCCACAATTGTAAGCCAAAGCTTAGTGTGTTTCCCCCAAAATACTTCACACAACAATACACATACAATGCATGTACACATGAGCCTTCTGTCTACCTACACCGCCTCACAAGGACTATAGTATACTTGGACTGCTCTCCCGAGCCTACAGTATAACTGGACCGCCCATCAGGGCCTACAGTATAGCTGGACTGCTCCCTTGGACCTTCAATCTGACCGGACCGCCTCGCAAGGTCTACAGTACACCTGGACCACCCGACTATCTTGGCCTACAACACAAAGGAAGACTGCCTCAACCTAACCATAATATGTCGACATGGTCAAACAAACAAATAACCAGCAAACATATGTAATCATAACATATCTACCACTCTAACAAATCACTATAGTATACCAACATCCTACATATAAGGATATGTATTGCATTACAAATTATAGTGAGAAAACTCACCTGAACCAAACAGAATAAGCTCAACAGCATCCTCAGCAACGAAACAGCTAATCTGAGCTACCTAAAGCCAAACCAAGACCATTCCTTAGCTAAATACCCAGTCCTACCCAAGTTTGATCAAAAGTCAAATTGGTCAAAAACTCAACAGCCAAAAGTCAGCTCAGTTGGTCACCACGTCACGTCCAAACACATGCCACGACGTGATAGTCTCTAAAAAAAAAAAAAAAAACCTACTCACCATGACGCAGTAAGCATATCACCATGTCGTGGGAACTGCTCAGGAACAACTTAATGGATTAAGCCCTTAATCCATTTAGTCGCCCACTCATCTCTTCCAGAAGGCTTCCTTACACCCAAATAACTCATAAAAATCCTTTCTTTATGGACATGCATGTCCAATGCATGTCTCCAACTCTAGTTAGGTCAAAAATGGAGAAAATGAGATCAAAACCTCACGCATGGAATCAAAACTCTATCATATTTCAGATCTAGAACAAGAAACTATCAAGGGAACTCAAGGATCCATAAACTTGTCAACTTTATGGAATCCATCCACTCAAACTATCCCAAACACAAAGAAAAATGAAAAAGAATCTAGATCTAGAAGAATAGCACATAAAGATGGGAACTTGAATCATACCCAAGTTCTAAAAGATAGATAGAAGTTGAGATCTTCTTATGCAAAACTCTAAAACTCAATCTTGTAAGAAAGTCCCTTTTAAAAATCACTAAAAGTCTCACAAAATGGATCAGATAGGAGAAGGGAGGCTCAAAGTGGTGAAAGGGAGGCTAGGGTTTCTCTCAAGAGGCTCTAGATATGATGAAGGATAGAAAAATATCCTAAAAACAAGGAAGCATCCTTTAAATACATAGAAAAGCCTAAATATCATATGAATGGGCCTGCCCAGTGTCCGCTTTGCGGAAAACAGTTCTCCGCTCCATTGTGATTACCACATCATGGACATCAGTTCTCCGCTCTATGGCGACGAGTTTTCACCCAAATCCATTCCAGCTACAAACAACCATCACTTCTTCATTTCAACTCCGTTTTCGGCGATCTTTATATGCATACAAAGGTATTGACAAGACCCACTATTCTATCTAATTACTTTTGACTAAAAACATACCAAACTAAATTCATTAATTCATGCAACAAGTCCGAAATATCATCTTTCCCATTTTAGCCTTTGCTTTGAAGCACAATTCGAGAGCTTTAATCACTTAACCAACTGTAACATCCCAAAAATCATGACAAAAATTTTCATTTTTAAGAGAACATTTTCATAAAACATAAAACTATCAAACATTGTTTTCAAAACCAAATCTATAGAAATCGGTGTATCAAATAATCTCTCAATACATAAGTCAGTAGGAGGATCGGTACAATCACCTCTTCGCCTTGCCCCGATCATCTGATGTACCTGAAATATTGAAATCAATAACTCTAAGCTAAAGCTTAGTGAGTTCCCCCAAAATACCCCCAACAACAATACATATACAATGCATGCACACCGGGCCAAGAGCCACAAAGATTGGATTGACCCCGAGCCCACAACACGAAGAAGGGATTACCCCTGGTCCCACCACACGAAGACTAGATTACCCACGGGCCCATAGCCACAAAGACTGGATTTTCCGTGAGTCCACAACTTAAGATTATATTGCCCATTGGTCCCATAGCCTAAGACTGGATTGCTCATGAACTCGCATCATAAGACACGACTGTCCCTCCCAGCCCTCAGCTTATGAATAGATTGCTCCCGGGTTTGTTAGATTACAACATAATCAGTACGGCCTCAACCCAACCATTATATATGATGAGATTTAGGTAAAACAAATAAACTTAAAACCCTTAAGTTCACATGCAACCTAAAAGGATCTATGTTTTCATTATTGAACCTATAAATATGAACATCAAATGAGAAACCCTAAGAACCCTAGGTAATTTTTGAAAAATACAAATTAGGGTTTAGGATTACATACCTTAATTGTTATTGTAGCAAACAAAAATGATTCTTTAAATGTAGATCTCTTGAAAGCTAGCACCACAAATGTCGTGCCACTAATGCAATCACATCCAAACTAGCAAGAGGATGACTTGAAGGAGGAGAGGGGAGGTAGAATTTCAGCTATCTCTCTATGAGATGGAGTGGCCGAAAAATAAAGGCCTTAGGGTCCTTTATATAGTAGTATAAGGAAGTCGTGGATGTAATTGGAATATAATAATAATATTTCAAATTGATAATTATCCAACTCCTTATTTATCCACTTGGGATATTCTATAAACCCTAGAATATCCCCCGAAATCGTCCACCGCCTTTAGTGGAAGGTTCTGGAACCTTTTGCTTAACTATTAAACAATTACACTTCAGACCCTGCACTTTTAATTATTTCTATTAATCCCAAAATTAATTATGATTAATTATTAATTAAATAATACTCCATCCGTCCCAAAATTATTGTCCACAGACAAAAAACACACAAATTAAGGAAACATTTGTGACAACCCGAAATTTTCATTTGTATAAACTCCGCAGTCAAGCACTTCAAATAATAGTCAAATTCATTTCAGTATATTTTTGGCCGGTTTTAAGTTCATTGGGTGTTTTATTTTAATTTTTCGTCAAACGAACAAATAAATGGAAGTATCCGTTAGGAGTGTTGTGTAACAAATAAACAATTAACACTTTGACTAGGTGTTTACGGCCAAACAACGGGAGTTTGGGCCGTAAACTCCCTTTGACCATGAACTCATGCATATAGCATGAGTTTACCCTTCATTCTTTCACTTTTCACTTCCTAACTCAAGAACACCCAAGATTCTCTCTTAAGTATCATATCACATTTCTTCAAATCCTCCAAAAATGTAAGTATTTCCTTCCTTGGTTCGTTCATATAACACTTTATCTAGTGTTTATACTCGATTTCATCCATCGAAATCTCCTCTTTTCTTAGATCTTCAAGTGTTCATCAAAACACCAAGAACACCAAGAACACACACTAGTGTTTTTGGCCCTTAAACACTCTTACAAGCTTCCTATAAGTAAGTACACTCCTCCTAGCTAGTTATTTGCTTAGTATACTTGCTAAACTATGGAAGAACATCAAAAACCCCCAAGAACACTTGGGTTTACGGTCAAGGGATATCCTTGAACCGTAAACACCACCAAGTGGTGTTTTGATGCCCCCAACACCTTCCATGGAAGGTATAAAGGACTAGAACCTTGCATGCATGAACTAGAAACCCCAAAACACGAAAATATAGAAGTGACCAAGAGTTTACGGCAGTAAACTCATGGGTTTACGACCGTAAACTCCCAAGGAGTGGTCCAAGGACCGTAAACTCCAATGAAAGGCCATTTCGAGCCCTAGCCACTTCCTAAGCCTTTGATTCAAGTCTAGCTTACTTCCTTGTGTGGTATAAGACCTTAAAACACCCAATGGTACCATTTCCATGAGTTTACGGCCGTAAACTCATGGGGGAAATGGTCCAAGAACCGTAAACCCATATGGTGCTACCATATGGGGAGTAAACTCCAATGTGAGGCCATACTCTCTTTAGATGCAACCCTTTAGTACTCCTAGCACTTGAAACAAAGTGTTTCCAAGTATTAGGGTGTCTTTACTTGATAAATTAGTTGTTAAATGACTAATTAGATACATAAATGTATCATTGCATGTTAAATAGGATCCGCGTGTGTGCTCAAGTCCTCACTCGACACTTAGCATCCTATACCATCCGTTCATCCGAATCACCCACTACAGGTGAGTTCATACCCCTTAATCAACCTTTGAAATGATTTTAAATGCTTTTATGGGGGGGGGGGAATACAAGTTGAACTGACAAGTTATTATATCAATCACATGTGATTAATAACCGTCAGGCAAATAGATTTTTTCATGTTAAACTGTTTTATTCAGCTAAAGGTTTTCAAATCTTGTTTTCAAGTCTCTTTTAAAATACAAAAATCTCTTTTTAATTTACTAAAATTTTATCAAAGTCTTTTAAACTTATACTCTTTTTAGATTCATGTCTATATAGATATAGTTATATAAGTAGGGTTTGAAGGACTTAGGACTGATAGCCCGCTTTATTTCCTGTTCCTTGTTTGGTTGTGGACTTAGAGCATCCCGTTATCTGTCCGAGTGTCGTTGAAGTCCTAGTTATATATTATGTATATCTGGTTAGATATTAAAACTCTTACTCCAGTTCAACACCTTTGGGTAGCAAAGGTACCTAGATAACCTCTCAAGTAAACTATAATAGGTATAGTTTAGAAACCAACCATAACTTTCATAAAGGAGAACTTAGTTATATCTATATTCTAAAAACTTGTACTTTTAGTGAAAAGAAAGGTATATAGAAATCAAAACACGAGATACATCCTCATGACGCGGATTTCACCGTTGTCGAGTGGTAACCAGAGTCTCCTGGAGGGAGAGCGGGCATTGTGTGTATAGATCTATACGGGACAGACCATCCCACATCCTGACTGCTAGCTACAGTCCCGGCCGACCAAGCCAAGGGGTGACAAATGTCACATTCATTTCGACGCCAGCAGGTCGTCGTGTTTACATCCGTCAATCAGTATGGTTACGAGTATCTTTACATTTACCTTATAATTCATGGCTTTAAGGTAAGTATTATCACGGTATTTTCTACATATGAAACCATCATAATACATTTTCCTAGTTATACACTAGGCCACATTTTAAACCTTTAAACTAACCTACTTAGGATTAAAGGTTACTTTAGACTCCCTGAGGTGTATTGTCCATTTAATACCACCTGGAGTCTGTATTTTATTACTTTAGACTCCCCGAGGTGTATTGTCCATTTAATACCACCCGGAGTCTGTATTTTATTACTTTAGACTCCCCGAGGTGTATTGTCCATTTAATACCACCTGGAGTCTGTATTTTACTACTTTAGACTCCCCAAGGTGTATTGTCCATTTAATACTACCTGGAGTTGTATTTTATTACTTTATAAACAGCAACGTCATTGCTGAGGTAAAGCATTATTTTCCCTATTACTTTTACTTGTGATCTTTTCACATATTCATTAAAGTATAAACTATATTTTGATAATGATAGTAACTTTTGGGGGAAAATACTCCTTAAACAACAAAACAGTCGGGTCTTGGTAGAAGACTGCTTTTAGTAGAGAAACTCATTCGTTTAAACATAAAACAATCGGGTCTTGGTAGAAGACTACTTTTATTAGGAAATATAGGATTTTCTGGAAGGAATTCTAATACTCTGTAAACTCAAATCACCATCATCTAATGAGATTATTTCGATGAATAACATGTATTTATATCAATGTCATTAAAATACTTATGAACTCACCAGCATTAAAATGCTGATACTCTCTTTCGAAATAACTTGTGAAGACAGCCTTGTACCGAGCTGCATCTTATGTTATCTTCTATATTTACTTTTGATGTTGTTGCTAAATGTAACCTATGTAAAATTATTACTATTAATGCAATGGTTGTTGTACTTGATTTACTATACTGTATATGTTGTGATACTTGACATGACGTCCTCCACCCCAGAACGTTTCCGCCGTTCCGGTTTTGGGGTGTGACAGATTGGTATCGGAGCATTGTTTATAGTGAGCCCAATATATCAAATCATAAAAGATATACAACCTATAAATACAATGGGATAAAAACACTCTGACCAAGAATTATACTTTAAAATATAACCATATTTTACAAAAGTATAAGGACATCCATAATATAAAAACCCAGACAAGTATCACAAGAAGAGTAAGAATAAAAGTCTTTGGATGTTGAGCATTACCGTCAAACCTGGGCAGTTATGTAATCGTAAGCTGGAATAAATGTAACCTGATCAACTACATTTCTTCGAGATGCGACTAACGTGTGCTTGGGGGTGATGGTGGTGTTGCAATGAATCTGAAACTTACCAAATAGGAATGCTAGAGCCAAACATAAAGTTTAAAATACTATAGGAGTATTTTAGGATACTAAAAGACTCACAATAAACCCAAAAGTATGTTCAGAAGTTAAGAATCAAACATGTAATTAAAATACCATAGGGGTATTTTAGGAACCATAAATAACCTTGCGTGAAAACTAAAAAGATCCTTATTGATAGACCTATGATTACAGAGTGTACACTCCCAAGGTTATATATAGTGAGGATCTCATAGGCTAAGAATATGTGATTTCACTCTACTTCCTTTTCCTTGTTTGGATGTGGATATAGGGTAGTATCACATATTCGAAGGCCTATCAGATCTAAGTTATATATGATTTGTGTACACTATGTAAGTGTAGCCGGACTCGATATGGATCACCCAGTAAAATGTTTTAATAATCTCTTAAGATTCTTTAGACATTCCCATTCTCGCACAAACCCCTTTAGGAAGCCTTATCCACTCCAGTAACCAGCAGAGGAGTCGATAAAGACCCAGAAGAGGTTCATTGAGAAAGATTTCCAAGTAGGAAATAAACGATCAGTGATGAGACTATTGAAATCACCATGCGCCTATACCTTTTAGGGACATCGGTGGGAAATTCGCCTGAACTTCCGAGATTCCAGTCATCCATTATGAAGCGATGACACTCAGAGTCAGAATCAGAAGTAAGGCAGAGCAGAAATTCAATATGTCTACGAGAGCGGAGAACCCTATAGAGATACCCGAAGGAAACCAACGCTTGCTCCAGTCAGGGATAAGAGGTGGACAGAGGGAGCCAATGCATGGAGCCCGAAGAGTGTTTCTACCTCTTTAACGTCACGCTAATAATCCATGAAATAATACAATTTAGTGAGTTAGTGATTACACTACTCACACTATGTGCTAGGCAAATCGTCTTTCCCGTCGCGATTAATATAAATAGATCGGATCACAAAACCTCGATTGAGAGTGTTTAGCCATAAGTTTTCATGAGCCTTTTCTTCCGTGATCTTCGTTCCGAACTTCTCTCAAATCTTTTCAAAGCCGGAGAGTGAACCTCTCCAATATAAAGATAACTTAGTAGGAACCACACCCATTTTATGGCTTTCCGATACACTTACTCCTACCCTGTTACCCAGACTGCATCATAGGGATGTAGGTCGACGCTCAGATAACCATAAATCAAGGCGCGGGAAAATTTATGCCTACCATAGTAAAGAAAGATACGTCTAGGGTTAACCATCGTTTCTCATCAGCTTATGTTCCTTTTCGTGTAGGAAAAACCATGCCTCCAAAGAAACGTAACCAACCCGCTGGTAAGACACCGATTCTTCAAATCGATGAAGCTACGTTTCAAGCTGCAGTTTCAGCAGCCGTAGCAGCTGTCATGGCTCACCTGAACGCTAACAACGCCAATGTTAGCAGGAGCCCTATCGGGAATCCCGATCATAGCAATGGACAGCAGCAACCAGCGCCGGTGTGTAAAACCACACAAGAACTCCAACCTAATCCACTAAAAAGAAAGTTTGAGAACGAGGAGGGAAGTACCTCGACTCAAGGACCTTCCGAAGGGCAACGAGCTGAAATGGTCAATGCCTCTGTCAACCCTTCTGCCTCGACACCTGGAAGACCATACCTAGGAAACCTCCCCCGCTGCAGCAAGTGTAACTACCATCATCATGGTATCTGTCAAGAACTCTTTTGTGTTAGGTGCAACATGAAGGGGCATACCGCTCGCATCTGCAGAACCCCGGTTGAGTTCATTACATCAACCACCAATGTTGGGACCAGTCCAGTATGCCACCTATGTGGTGAAATTGGGCACTTTAAGAGGGACTGCCCAACTGAAAGAAATGACAAGGGCGCAGGAGGAGTTTAACTCTAATGCCTAGGGGAAGCATCAAAGAACCCGGTAGAATTTTGGTACGTTTCTCAATCCTAAGTAGCTAACCGAAAACTTTAAATAATCAATTCTAATTGTAATTACTCCCTCGTTAAGGCGAAAGTCACAGCACTGTTGTAAAAACTTAAAAACCCATCAGGTAAAGCTATGATGGCTTAGTATATACTTTAAGGCCATTTATAATTAAGATTGATAGACCTCGAGTGAGTGATGCTGCCTTATCTCCTGTTCCTTGTTTGGTTGTGGATTTAGGGCGGAGTCGCTCAGTCAACAGTCCTTTTAATCTTAATTATACATGACTAGTGTATACTAGGCGGTTATAGAGAGGCCTCGTGAGAAATCCATTCATGAAAAGTACATTATTCCAAAACATCAGGACCCCTAGAGTTCAGCGTCAATCATGTCGGTCCAAGTATCCATGATGGTAATACCATGGACGAAACCCAAGACGCTAAGAACTTGTGTGCCCTGTCCAGCACATGGTCCTATCAATCTTCATTCTATATCGTGTCGATGTTTATTAATTTCGACACTGCCGTCAGCCATGGTTCGAATTGATACGACCATGTGAAAATTCCTAGTGCTGTGTAAAAAGAACTTTTACCTTATCCTAAGCGTCAAATAAAGATTCTTTCGAACCTAATAAGAAAACCTAATGCGAACCGTCAGTCGTCTCTCTCATCCAACCTTCAGAAGTACCCAGGAGAAGGGTACCACGCGCTGTTAACCAACCCCGTTAGACTTTAAAACTTAAAGTGAAAGGCACTATAGATATTCCGAAAGACAATAACCGTCCGAGGCCTACTCAGTAGATCCCCCAGAAAGACCATTTACACCGCACAACCAGGTTCATGAATCAAGAGAAAGAACTCATTGGATTAACTTACTACTACTGAGTATATGCATTAGGGAGGTATATAATTTAGATCGATAAGATTTAAGATGGGTGCTTCCTCCCTACTCCATGTTCCTTGTTTGGTTGTGGGTTTGGGGTGGGGCCACACATCTGAACATCCCGTCAATCTCAATTATATACGACTTGCATACAAGGAGTAATAGTGATTGAGTTGAGTATGAGGTCTACCACGAGCCTTATAATAAGACCCGTCATTCTATCCCATAGGGAAGGAGCTGAATTCAAGAGAACCATTGTGGGTTGAGCTACTAACATGACTACAAATTCGAAATTTGTTGTCATCACGGTTAAGTCTATATGGTAGCTGACACTCTCAGTTAGAAAAAAGTAACTCAAGTCGTAAGAGTCAAAGACATTGACTACGACCAACCATTCACGCTTAAATCCGCAAATTTAGCACCTCAGCAGTGAGCCAAGAAACCTGAAAAGTTGCGACAGATTGCTTTAAACTTTGAGAAGAATGGATGAAGAAATTAGGGATTCTGGGTAGCAGAAGCCATTACTATCTAGATTTAATCTAGATAGAGAAACTCAGTAACACCGGAAGAGTAGTTGCAAGGGATACTCGCACTACACAGGCACTTCGTCCATCCAGATACAGACGAGTAGTGCCTAGGACACAATGCCTCCTCATGCGAGGAAAGTCACCGTCGCCCTATAGACGATAGACTGCATTCTCCAAAGTTAATACTAGGATACTAAGAACCACATGACTACCTCCGCAACCAAGAATACTTGAATAAAGTAGATGGTAAGTTGCGTTAAGCTTTATAACCCAGATCATAAAGAGATTGTAGACTCGACACCAGTCTAGGTGTTAGTCGATGGGTTATACAAGAACACGCGCTTCCTACAAACTGGAGGGAGCAGACGCGATGGAGAATGGAGCAAGTCTTAGAGATTTGTTAGACTACTAGGTGTTCCAAAGAATACTATCCCTAAAGAGATAGTAGAACCACCTCCTGAAATAGTCAAGCGCTTCAAAAATTCTCTAAGGGCGAAGCTAGCCCCGATCAGAGACTGCTATCCACGAAACAGCGAATCAAGTGAGAGAATAATTCTCTCCGATTAGGGATCATGCTGTGAAAGCATCTATTAGACGGTGACAAAAGTTGAAATTTTCTCAGCATCGTCTGGTAAAACTCTCTATCACACTGACTTTGAGAGTTTCCGTTAGAAACACCTCAAGAGTCAGAAGTGCAGGTCCATTTTGCACTAGGTCGAGATAGATGCCACGTAACCAATAGATGCCACGTAACCAATAGATGCCAGTATATAGCCAAAACCTCCAATCATCCAGAAAACCTCCGAAAGCCAATCAGTAGGAAATACGAATCCGAAGACGACCTGAGCCTTCTAAGAACCAACCCGGGGACTACACCTTCAGTAAGGGAGAACTTTGGAACTTCAAAAATGGCGATCACGCCAAGTGTTGATCTCACCATGGAAGTACATTATGTTTTAGTTACCGAAATGTCCTATCTTTCCAAGAACTTAGGACCACCGAAGATTCAAGATAAGAACTGGTCCAACCTCCGTCAGACCTCAACTACTTAGGGATTTCATAAATTCCACCCAAATCCACCCACGTCTCAAACTTGAAAAAGTGCTTGTCCGACGTGACTCTCGAAATCCCACTCATCGAGAATCGAAATCAATGAGAGCCCCAACTTCGTGTAGGAACCTGTAGAGATCATGGACCGAGAGGTCGAGCGAACAAAGCAAAGTCGTATCACGATAGTGAAGGTTCGCTGGAACGCCAAGCGAAGACCTGAATTCACTTGGGAGCGAGAGGACCAGATGGAACTAAAGTATCTTCATCTTTTACTTCGCTAAATTGTAACTGCGCGTGTGCTTGAACTCTAATTTCGGGACGAAATTCCCTCTAACGGGGGGGATGATGTGACAACCCGAAATTTTCATTTGTATAAACTCCTCAGTTAAGCACTTCAAATAATAGTCAAATTCATTTCAGTATATTTTTGGCTGGTTTTAAGTTCATTGGGTGTTTTATTTTAAATTTTCGTCAAACGAACAAATAAATGAAAGTATCCGTTAGGAGTGTTGTGTAACAAATAAAAAATTAACACTTTGACTAGGTGTTTACGGCCAAACAAGGGGAATTTGGGCCGTAAACTCCCTTTGACCATGAACTCATGCATATAGCATGAGTTTACCCTTCATTCTTTCACTTTTCACTTCTTAACTCAAGAACACCCAAGATTCTCTCTCAAGTATCATATCACATTTCTTCAAATCCTCCAAAAATGTAAGTATTTCCTTCCTTGGTTCGTTCATATAACACTTTATCTAGTGTTTATACTCGATTTCATCCATGGAAATCTCCTCTTTTCTTAGATCTTCAAGTGTTCATCAAAACACCAAGAACACACACTAGTGTTTTGGCCCTTAAACACTCTTACAAGCTTCCTATAAGTAAGTACACTCCTCCTAGCTAGTTATTTGCTTAGTATACTTGCTAAACTATGGAAGATCATCAAAAACCCCCAAGAACACTTGGGTTTACGGTCAAGGGATATCCTTGAACCGTAAACACCACCAAGTGGTGTTTTGATGCCCCTAACACCTTTCATGGCTTGTATAAAGGACTAGAACCTTGCATGCATGAACTAGAAACCCCAAAACACGAAAATATAGAAGTGACCAAGAGTTTACAGCCGTAAACTCATGGGTTTACGACCGTAAACTCCCAAGGAGTGGTCCAAGGACCGTAAACTCCAAAGAAAGGCCATTTCGAGCCCTAGCCACTTCCTAAGCCTTTGATTCAAGTCTAGCTTACTTCCTTGTGTGGTATAAGACCTTAAAACACCCAATGGTACCATTTCCATGAGTTTACGGCCGTAAACTCATGGGGGAAATGGTCCAAGAACCGTAAACCCATATGGTGCTACCATATGGGGAGTAAACTCCAAGTGTCGTTGAAGTCCTAGTTATATATTATGTATATCTGGTTAGATATTAAAACTCTTACTCCAGTTCAACACCTTTGGGTAGCAAAGGTACCTAGATAACCTCTCAAGTAAACTATAATAGGTATAGTTTAGAAACCAACCATAACTTTCATAAAGGAGAACTTAGTTATATCTATATTCTAAAAACTTGTACTTTTAGTGAAAAGAAAGGTATATAGAAATCAAAACACGAGATACATCCTCATGACGCGGATTTCACCGTTGTCGAGTGGTAACCAGAGTCTCCTGGAGGGAGAGCGGGCATTGTGTGTATAGATCTATACGGGACAGACCATCCCACATCCTGACTGCTAGCTACAGTCCCGGCCGACCAAGCCAAGGGGTGACAAATGTCACATTCATTTCGACGCCAGCAGGTCGTCGTGTTTACATCCGTCAATCAGTATGGTTACGAGTATCTTTACATTTACCTTATAATTCATGGCTTTAAGGTAAGTATTATCACGGTATTTTCTACATATGAAACCATCATAATACATTTTCCTAGTTATACACTAGGCCACATTTTAAACCTTTAAACTAACCTACTTAGGATTAAAGGTTACTTTAGACTCCCTGAGGTGTATTGTCCATTTAATACCACCTGGAGTCTGTATTTTATTACTTTAGACTCCCCGAGGTGTATTGTCCATTTAATACCACCTGGAGTCTGTATTTTATTACTTTAGACTCCCCGAGATGTATTGTCCATTTAATACCACCTGGAGTCTGTATTTTACTACTTTAGACTCCCCAAGGTGTATTGTCCATTTAATACTACCTGGAGTTGTATTTTATTACTTTATAAACAGCAACGTCATTGCTGAGGTAAAGCATTATTTTCCCTATTACTTTTACTTGTGATCTTTTCACATACTCATTAAAGTATAAACTATATTTTGATAATGATAGTAACTTTTGGGGGAAAATACTCCTTAAACAATAAAACAGTCGGGTCTTGGTAGAAGACTGCTTTTAGTAGAGAAACTCATTCGTTTAAACATAAAACAATCGGGTCTTGGTAGAAGACTATTTTTATTAGGAAATATAGGATTTCTGGAAGGAATTCTAATACTCTGTAAACTCAAATCACCATCATCTAATGAGATTATTTCGATGAATAACATGTATTTATATCAATGTCATTAAAATACTTATGAACTCACCAGCATTAAAATGTTGATACTCTCTTTCGAAATAACTTGTATTCTCAGGTCGTCAGTAGACAGGTACACTCCGGGAGCTTTTGTGAAGACAGCCTTGGACCGAGCTGCATCTTATGTTATCTTCTATATTTACTTTTGATGTTGTTGCTAAATGTAACCTATGTAAAATTATTACTATTAATTCAATGGTTGTTGTACTTGATTTACTATACTGCATATGTTGTGATACTTGACATGACGTCCTCCACCCTAGAACGTTTCCGCCGTTCCGGTTTTGGGGTGTGACAACATTAATTACCATTAACTTTATTAAAGAAAATGACAAGTATACCCTTTTGTTGTATTTAACTTTATGATAGTTACATTTAATTCCATTGTAGTTTAATTAATAATGAAGGGTATTTTGGTAAAAATGATATTTATTTTTTGAAGTGGACAATTATTTTGGGACAAACCAAAAAGGAAACATGGACTATTAATTTGAGACGGAGGGAGTACTATTTCTAATTAATATACTATTCTCATAATATATTAATAAACTATTTATTTCAATTTATTAATCTCATAATAAATTAATCTTTCTCTCCAAATAGTCATCCTGTCTAATTGCTAGGTTTGAGGGCAACCCAAAAGGATTGTGCTACTATCAACTCAAGTATATACCAATTATAGTTATGGGCTTAGGCACCTAATCCAACAGTCTCCCACTTAGATAAGTTTATAACTATAACTGCCAGTATAACTTCTGAATCGATCAGTAAATTGTAGCTTCCAAAAGTCGCTGCCAAACTCTGACCCAATCAGTTATGCGTCCTAAGATAAGTGATCATATACTCCTCCGTTCTGCAAGATATTATTTAGACATAAGACATGGAATATAATAAATTCTCATTGTCCAAGACTTTGTTTCCCGGTTTGTGATTTGTGATGACATAGGACTTCTAATCGAACACATCAATTTAGTCTTGGCTGAGCCCAACACTATAAATCAACACCAAATCACCGAGGGGCCCAAAGATGTCACTTTTCTAGCTAGGGAAAAAGGAACAGATAAACTTTGACTCAAATGCTTGCATCCTTTACTCATCAAATCATGCATGACAATACATTTTATAACATCAAGTTACTGATGGGTTTACGCATTACCAATGTACAATCGACTTGTAAATTACAACTCATATATCTCTATTTCAAGATCATAAGATATTATCGTCTCAGAATTACTCGTGATAGATTCCATGAAGTAATTCTCTGAGCGTGGGTTTATCCAATACTTAAATCTCCATTTCTAAGTACTCATGAACATTACAGCAACATTATTTTTATGTCTAATACCCATAGACAATCTACAATCCAGTTCATGACAATCTTAATTCACTATTTACTTCCAAAAGTATGACTGAATGTGGAATTTCAATAATCATATTATTCGGGAAGTAAAACATGCAAAATGAAACACAAGAATAAACAATTAGCAATCTTAATTCTCTTCTGATGATGCCCTCTTCACGACGAGATGACCTTCTTCTACCATATGTCTGATGTAGTGGTACTTTCTTTCGATATGTCTAGACTTTCCATGATCTATTGGTTCCTTAGTCAACGCAAACGCTCCTTCATTATCGCAAAAACGTTCCATTGGCTCCTGAATGGTCGGAACAAACCCAAGGTCACCGATAAAGTTCCTCAGCCAAGCCGCTTCCAATGATGCTTCACTTGCAGCTATGTACTCTGATTCACATGGTGAATCAACCAATGTGTCCTGCTTGGAACTCTTCCAAGTTACTGCTCCATCATTCAGAGTGAACACCCAACCTGACTTAGAATGGAAGTTGTCTCTATCCTTCTGAAAGTTGGCATCACTGTATCCACTCACTCTCAACGTATCACTGCCACCAAGGACTAGAAGCATGTCCTTTGTCCTCCGCAGATACTTGAGAATGTTTTTAACCTCTGTCCAGTGAGATTTACCTGGATTTCCTTCATAACGACTGGTCATGCTCAAGGCAAATGACACATCAGGGCGAGTACATGTCATTGGATACATGATCGACCCCACAGCCAAAGTGTAAGGTACCCGACTCATATCAGCTATCTCATCATTTGTACTAGGGTTTTGAGTCTTACTTAATTTGGTATTGCTCTGGATAGGTAGCTCTCCTTCCTTGGAATTTTCCATACTAAACCTTTTTAGTACTTTATCCAAGTATATACTTTGACTAAGTCCAGTTGGCCTCTTCTTTCTATCTCTCAAGATTCTTATCCCAAGAATATAGGCAGCTTCTCCAAGGTCCCTCATGGCAAAACACTTTCCAAGCCAAGACATAACTTCTTACAAAGTTAGAATGTCATTTCCCATGAGTAGTATGTCATCGACATACAACACCAAAAAAGTCACTATACTCCCACTAGCCTTGTTATACACACAAGACTCATCTTCACTCTAGAGAAACCAAACTCTTTGACCTTCTCATGGAAGCATAAATTCCAGCTGTTAGATGCTTGCTTCAATCCATAGATGGATTTCTCAAGCTTCCACACTCTATTTGGATACTTTGCATCTACAAAACCCTCTGGCTAACTCATGTAAACATCTTCAGCCAACTTCTTGTTAAGGAAAGCGGTTTTGACATCCATCTGCCAAATTTCATAGTCATAAAATGCAGCTATGGCGAGCATTATCTGAATATATTTTATCTTGGCCACTGGTGAGAAGGTTTCATCATAGTCAACCCTCGGGGTTTGAGTGAAGCCCTTTGCAACCAGTCGAGCCTTGAATGTGTGTACCTTTCCATCCATGTCATTCTTCTTCTTGAAGATCCATTTCCACCCAACTGTCTTTCGACCTGGTACATTATCAACCAAATTCCAAACTTGGTTGTCATACGTGGACTTGTTCTCGCTGTCCATTGCCTCTTTCCATTTAGCAGTCTCAGGGCCTGCCATTGCTTCCTTGGAGCTATCCGGCTCATCCAAATTTATCAGTGTCCTATCACTGACAAACGTATCACCATCTTTAGTAATATGGAAGCCATAAAAATCAGGTGGCATGCTAACTCTACTGGACCGCCTAAGAGGTAACGACTTGTCTATCGGTTCAACATGAACCTTTTCCTCTGGTTGAGTGCTAGTATCATCTAATGTTCCTTCATTGGTTGACTCTTGAATTTCTTCAAGTTTAATGGTACTCATACTGTCCTCTTTGAATATGAGCTCTATCTCTCTTGAAAGACTCATCTTCGTGCTACAAAGACCACGTTCTCACTAGGTCTGTAGAACAAATATCCAAATGACTACTTTGGGTTACCAATGAAAATACACTACTCACTTCTATCTGCTAGCTTGTCATGAGTCTCTCGTATTATGAAAGCTTCACAACCCCAGACGTTGATATGTTATAATGAGGAAACTTTCCCTGTCCATATCTCGTGAGGTGTTTTGTGAAACTATTCCACATTCCTATTCCCAGAAGTGAATAGGAAGAGAAGCATGAATTATCATGGAATGAACCATATCTAACAAGGTCTGATTATGCCTTTCAGCCACACCATTCAATTGTGGTGTCCTAGGAGGAGTCAATTGTGAAACTATTCCACATTCCTTTTGATAGTCGTTGAACTCGATACTAAGATACTCTCCGCCTCTATCAGATCTAAGCATCTTTATCTTCCTGCCAATTGATTCTCAATTTCTTGTTTAAAGTCTTTGAACTTTTTAAAGGTTTCTGACTTATGCTTGATTAAGTAGATATAACCATGTCTATTATAATCATCAGTGAAAGTCACATAGAATCAATTAGCATCCATTGTGGATGATCTAAAGGATCCATACACATCTGTGTGTATGAGATCCAACAAACCTTTACCTCTTTCACAAGATCTAGTGAAAGGTGATTTTGTCATCTTTCCCAAAAGACAAGATTCGCATGTATCATCTGACCTTAGGTTAAATAATTCGAACAATCCACCCTTTTGGAGTTGGGCGATGCGTTTCTTGTTAATGTGTTCAAGACGACAATGCCACAAGCATGCTTTGTCTACACTATTAGACGAATCAATATGAAACACATTATTGCCTAAATTATCAACACACGTCACAGTCTCATACACACCATCACAAGGTAAATCTTCAAATATAAAAACGCCATTTTTATAAGCAGAAATAGAACAATTCAAATCATTAAATGAATATCTAAACCCTTGTCTGAACAATTCATGAAAAGAGGTAATGTTTCTTGTCATTTCTGACGAGTAGGAAAAATTTATTAAATCTGAACAAACACCATTACTAAGAACTAGACTATAAACTCCAATCTTGGTAACATGAGAAGATCGCCTATTTCCCATGATCAAGTTCATTCTACCGTGCTCCACCTCCTCAATTCTTCTTAGCCCTTGCAAATCAGAACAAATGTGAAATCCACATCATGTATCAAGGACCCAAGAACGAGAAGATGATGAGTTATTATATGAAATAGTGTATATACTTGCAGAAGATGGCTTCACCTTGCTATCCTTGATATCTTGCAGATATTTTGAGCAGCTTCTTTTCCAATGCCCCTTGTCGTTGCAGTAAAAGCAAATAGCCTCTTTGGTATTAAAAGAGGGTGGGTTATCAAAACTGGACTTTCCTTTAGGGCTACTACTGGATAACCCTACATGAGACTTTCCCTTCCAGTTTTGCTTGGGAGGACCTTTCCTCTTTTTACCATTTCCCTGTCCAATGGCTAGGACGGGAGCACTAGCAGGAGTGGAGGCTAAAAATTTTCCCTTCATTCTTGCTTCCGTTGTCTGTAGAAGGTTGTGCAATTGAGCCAAGGTGGTCTCAGAGTTGTTCAGATGATAGGTACGAATGAACTAATCATAACAACTAGGTAAGGAGTTTAGGACTATATCAATAGCCAACTCCTCATCAAAATGCACATTCATCCTAACAAGGCTCTCCATGTAATGCTGCATGCTTTACACGTGGCCACATACAGATTCTCCCTCCTTCGTCTTGTACGCCATGAGGGACTTGACCACTTTGTACTTTTCTTGAATAGCTCGCTTATGGTAATTTTCCATAAGGTCCTTGTTCATCTCATAGGGCCAATAGTCCTCATAAAACCTCTACAACTCAGGGGTCATGGTGGCTACCATGATGCAAGCAACCTTTGTTGCATCATCATTGTACTTTTGGTAGGAGGCATATTCTTCAGGAGTAGCTATGCCTTCTTCGACTTCAATGAGTTCCTTTTCGAGAACATACTCTTTGTTGTCAAATCGAAGGGCCATCTTTGTATTTCGCATCCAACCATTATAATTGGAACCATCCAATATGACTTTGGAGCATATAGAGAGCAAGGAGAAGTTATGGTCATTGGAGGAGGAGGAAGCAGAAGCAAGTAGACATCTTTAAAAGGAAGGTAGTTTCAATTAGATAAGAATAATCCTTAGTATAGTAACCCAAAATAAAATATTAAGGCTAGGATCCAACTTTATAATTCACAACTTAGAAAAAGGGATGTCGTAATCTAATTGTAAATTTTATAAAGGTTGGTAAATGACGATTTACCAATTCCACAAATAGGAAACGAAAATAAGTTAAGTGAAATTCCTATGTCTTTTGAGATACATCGAAACTATTCAATGACATGTTTAATCTCATATTATGCTCTTGTATTTGTGACTGGGATACCGAGGATCACAAAGAAAATGTGAATAACCATGCAAATGTCTTTGGTAACCTCATTGTCATTTATCATCCCAATTGATGTGCTGGTAAACCACACACTCTCCATCAACAATGATAATTTATGAGATACCCATTACAACTCTTTATTAGTCCATATTAGTGTGTTGTTTAACCACACATGCTCCACTAACGACTTATAAAGTATAATGTGCAATTTCATGGGTTAACATACTATTTCACATTTCTCCTAAAGTAACTAGATTTGAGATTTTAATAAAAGAAGGTTCTAGTACTTTTTAATATCATTATACTTTTAATGAGAATTAATTTCCGATTAAGTCCATTCTACTAACGAACCTCCACTAATCAAGGAAACGGTGGGTGAGAGTAGACACTCATTCAACTACTATTTTATAGACAGTTTCCTTATACACCCCTTATAGACCGACTTCGTGAATGAGGCATGCTAGCAACTTAACTGACTTAGTCTTATACATATAATATATTAATAATTAATAATATATATATATATATATATATATATATATATATATATATAAGGTATATTTTAAGCTTTTCAAAATACTAGGTTTATAGTTTAAATTTCGAAAATTAATAACCAATTAATTTAAATTTAAACCAAATGATTTAATATGTATCTATTAATTAAATATATTAAATCAATTAAGGATTAATTAATTAAATCAATCAGATAATTTAATCCTAATCCTTACCTTCTAAATTTTCGAAAATTATGGGTATAGGATTTATCCAATTTTATAATTATCCATTTTAATCAAATTAAACTAACAATTATCAAAAATAGGAAACCTTAACCATATAGAAATTTTCGAAAACTTGGGGAGGAAGGTTAGGGTTTCAAAACCTTAACCCTAATTTCGAAATCCAAGGGGATGGGCTAGGGTTTCGAAAAACCCTAACCCTAGTCGAAATTCTTAGCCTTTTAGGGTTTAATTTCTATAAACCCTAATTGATCAAATTCAACAATCATAACAATTCAATTGAAAACAAACCAAAAGCTCTGATACTATTACATCCCGTTTAAATAAAATAAATAAATAAATAATAAACCCTAAAACTCCAAGATGCATTTTTTTATTTTTATTTTTATTTTAGCCCTAAATTCAAAATAATTTATCAGAATGTTAGCCTCAAGGAGTTAAATGTTATAATTCTGGAAATCGAGGGTTAAAGTGTAACTTTCGGACTAGTTATGAATAGAATTGTGGAAGTTGGGGGTTGTTTGGTAATTATTGGGCTTAATCTGAAAATGTTTGTGGCATGGGAGCTAAAAGTGAAAAAAAGGGACTTAAGTTTGAAAGATGGAGGCGGGACTAAAACCCGACACCCCCCCCCTCCCTTGCCTCTCGTCTTTTATACCACAATAAACCCTAACCCTAATATCTTCTCACGCTCCACCTTATCCCTCCAATCTATAGCCACCGTCATCACCTTTATTGCTGCTTAGAACCACCAAGGTGCTGTTTGTTTTTCTGAGGCAAAATGTCTGCAGTCTGCGGACCACATCTGTAGACCTCTGCAGCAGAAGAGGTGGACCAAATGTCTGCAGTCTGAAAAAAGAAGATTGTTTGTTTTTTAACATCTGCAGGCTACTAAAATAAACTAAAATCTAAATAAACTGATTTTTTTAAACTACAAAGTGATTTTTTTTAATATATTTATGACTTTGTTATAAATAATTAACAAATCTAAATCAACTTTTATGGATTATTGTATAAAAAGTGAAAATAAAAATGGTACAAATTAACGTATATATTTGATAAAAACCAACAACTTTGGTCGCAAAGTTATGTCTAAACATTGTAATTAGGAATTAAAGAATTTGATATATAAATGAATGAAAATAAACTTTGATTTTTTTCAATTAAATCAATTAAAAACGTGCCATAAATATTTTTTCTAAGAAATTGACGATGCTTTATTAAATAATGTTTTATAAAATTTGGCACAAAAAATATAAGAATATATTATTTTTTTTCATATTTATATAAACAACTTCAAAGACCATTATTGTAATAAATTTTATTTATAAATTTGTTAAAAATATCATGTTTGTGTCATCGAACTTTTTTTTTAAGTATTGTAACTTTTTTTTTCCAATTGTTTATCACTAATAAAGTTGGAATAAATATAAATTCAAAAAAAGTAAAAAAATAAAAATAAAATAAAGTATATGTGTTTTTTTAGGCTAGAAGATGTCTGAAGATGTTAGAAGACTCTGGTCCACATCTGCGCCAAGAAGAGGGCGCACAGACATTTTTAGGTCTGCAGTCTTCAAAAAAATAAACAGTCTGTGAAGGCTAATGTCTGTGTGTGGTCTGCGCCGCGAAGACAGAAGATGCCAGGAAGATATGCGGGCAAAAAACAAACACCACCCAAGTGACCACTGCTACTCCTGTTGCCGGAGAAGATGAGGTTGACGTCGTGATAGTGGGGAGGTCAGAAGAACAAAAACTCGTGGCCGTTGTTGCCTTTCTCTGGTAAAGTCACAACCCCCTCCGACCTTCTCAGTTTTCTTTTGTTGCTACATCACGTCCCGCCGCCGCCGCTCCGAGCGGCTGTTCCTTTTGTTGTCGTTTCTCCGATTGTCGCATGCCACCATGTGGGTGGTTATGTTTGTGTTTCAAGTGTGTGTATGTGCTGCTGTTGCGAGTTTGTAAGGCGTGTGTGTGTGTTTTGTTGGTCTGAAAAACAAAGAAAACCACCATGGCAGCTAACCATGGTGGCTGTCGCCTTGCTGCCAATTCCTGCCACCACCAGCCACCATGTGAGGTGGTTGTGTGTGTGTAATATTGTGTGTATGTGTGTTTTCTATGTGGTTGTTGTAGTGGGATTTGTTTGGTCAAATTCTAACTCGGCCACCATTGCCCGACCACTGTTGCGAGTGGGTGGCTACCCCCATGGATCGCTGCCGACCACCATCGCTGCCGACCACCTAAGCATCTAACTTTAGACCGAGTGTCACGTGGTTGGGTTGGAAACCCTAACTAGGGTTTAGAAAACCCTAGTTTTGGAGTTTTGCCAGGACTCGTGTTGAACTGGTAATTGGAATTTAAGTTATACTCGATAATGCCATATGATTAACTTAATGCAGTGTTGAACATAATGAATTAAGTCCCTAAGGGGGTTAAGTGTGGAACACTAACCCTAGTTATGATTTTATGTAGGAAACCCTAGAAACGGGAAGCCCTATTTTGGACACAATGATCGGGGCACGTATTTGGGTTATTGCTTGGATTATTATTATACCTGAGAATGACTAGGTCAAACCTTAATCAGTCCTACTCTTAGGTGGTTAAGTCCTTAATGGGTTAAGTTTCCTTACTTAACCCTAATCGTCATTTTATGTTGAACCCTAATCGTCATTTCATATGAGATAGTCACTGTTGCAAGTGACTATGACCTATGATCGAGTATTGACTCAAGTATCTTCCTGTAGGTGATTGGAAGTGAGTTAAAGTTGGTAGAGTTGTTCGTTAATAACGTTGTTACCTACTCGCATATCGAGGTGAGTTTCGCTTCACTGTACCCGTGGGTCGAAGGCACCAATGACGACCTACTCACTTTGGTTATTTGTTAGTATAGGGATGTCTAAGGACTGTACGTAGTCATGTAGGATAGACTGAGGAATCTTAATCTAGGCTCTTTCACCTATTCCTTGTTTGGTTGTGGTTCTAGACCAGGATCACCTGTCCGGGTGTTTATCTCACCTATGATTATATACGTATTTTAATGTCGTTCGACCACGTATTTTAATGACCTACTCACCGAGTCCAAGAAGGGACTCGACGAGTAGAAACTGGCAGATGAAACCCTAAATCTTGGGGTTTTGCACCCTATTTAAAGGATCATTGGCCTCCCCCAGCCTCCCCTTTACTGCTTCTTGTCCCTCTCAAACCCTAATCGAGTGTGTGTGTTCCATTTGTGTATTTTTGAGCTTGGAAGAGGATTTTGTGGAGAAGGGAGCTTGGAGAGCAAGTATTCAGAAGCAAGGAGCTTGTGGGATCTGAAATCTACCTTATTGGGCATCTCCTGGAAGGTATAAATCGTTACCCTGACCTCATTTCATTCTAGATCCCCTTTTTGGACAAATTCTAGGGTTTTCATGGTATGATTGGAAGCTATTCTTGTGTGCAAGCTAAGATCTGAAGTTGTAACTTCAGAACTGAGCTCCCTTGGGCTTCTGAGTCCATAAAGTTTCCAGCTTGTGCAAGGATGAGACTCTCCCAAGGTGTAAAGCTCCATTAGAAGCTTAGATTGGTCATTTAGGGCCTTTAGAGCCTTGCATGTGCGTAAAGTTTGCAACTTTACGTAATAAACATGCCTTAGAAGCTTGGATCTATAATCTGGAACCTTGCCATGGCTTAAAAAGCGTCTGCATGGATAAAGGTATGCAAGGACTAGGCGAGTTGGATGAACAACTCGGCGAGTCCGTTGAAGATTGCCTTGAATTCGGCGAGTCGTTCGAAGGCTCGGTGAGTCGGCTAGGGTTTCTCCCAATTCTTGGACACGTATGAACTCGGCGAGTTAAAAGGGAACTCGACGAGCCAATCAAGGATTTCACGACTTCTCGAGTTCAGGAAGGACTCGACGAGTCGGTGAACTGAACTCGACGAGTTGAGTCAACATGGACTGTTGACTTTGACTATGGACCTTGACTTAGACCAAGGGTTGACCAGTTGACTTCTGAGGGTATTCTGGTAATTTGGAGATTTATGAGAAACGGTTTTATGGTAACTATAGGTGGTGGAGTTCGTGTTGGTGATCCGGGAGTTGAGCTTCCTAGTTTCAGACTACAGTTGCGAGGTGAGTTATCCTCACTATACTAAGGGGTCTAAGGCTCCAAGGCTGGCCCATTGGATATGTTATCCTAGCAATGTTAGATGTTGAGTATGAGTTAGTGTTGCATGCTAGTGGTTATGCCAGTTAGGTAGACCTGTAGGACTACCTGTGATGTTATATGCTTATTGCATGCTCAGTGGTTATGTTGTATGTTATATGTTATGTGGGATGGGTTGAGGTTGTACTGCTCCGTGCGGTAGCCAACAGACCTTAGGAGCATTCCAGTTACGGGCTAAAGGGAGACTCGTACTGTGGGCTCGGGGGTAATCCAGTTTGTAAAGTTGGGGACCCATTACATGTTGTTCAGTTGGTTATGATTACGGGCTAAAGGGAGACTCGTACTGTGAGCTCGGGAGCATTCCAGTTACGGGCTAAAGGGAGACTCGTACTGTGGGCTCGGGGGTAATCCAGTCTGTAAAGTTGGGGACCCATTACATGTTGTTCAGTTTGTTATGCTATGTTAGTTTGTTCATATGTTATTGGACTGTATGTGTATCGGTATTTTGGGGGTAACTCACTAAGCTTTCGGGCTTACAGTTTCAGTTTATTGTTTCAGGTACATCAGGGGATCGCGGCAAGGCGAAGGCATGATCGTACAGCTCCTCACTTTTTATGACTATGTTTCTGGGATACTCTGATATTAAACTATTTTGAAAACATTTTGTAATGACTAATGGGTTTTGAATTGTTTAAAAAGTTTTAAATTAGCTTGAATTTTATGGGTGTTACAGTATGATTGATGTTTGCATGTATTATGTGCCTACTTGACCCTTGATTGTTTACATGTGGACATGTTGTGTTTGGTTGGGTTGAGGCGGTCATGTTTTCTGCTGAAGGCCAAGATACCTAGTGCGGGCCGGCTGTAAGCCGTAGGCACGGAGGCTTGGGATGAGCGTTTGGGTTTAGGTGGTAAGGTCAACAAACTCGATATAGTTTTCCATTCCAGTCCGATGACTGATTTGGGCCCGTTGCTAGTTTATCTGTTTGGGTATGTGTGGTATTTTGGGGGAAACTCACTAAGCTTATGCTTATCCAGTTGTTTATTGTTTCAGGTATGATAGGTGTCTATGGGCAGGCGAAGGTGGGACTGTACACACTCATTAGTAACATTGAGGATTCCGCGTTTTCTATGATACTCTGATTTTAATAAATGTACTTTGGAATAAACGATTTTCTTAATAATGGATTAATAAATTTGTAAGTTTTACCTTAATAAAAAATGAAAAATTTTGGATTGTGAAAATAGGACGTTATGGATACCACTGATAGGATTTAGGTAAAACAAATAAACTTAAAACCCTTAAGTTCACATGCAACCTAAACAGATCTATGTTTTCACTGTTAAACCTATAACTATGAACATCAAATGAGAATCCCTAAGAACCCTAGGTAATTTTCGAAAAACACAAATTAGGGTTTAGGATTACATACCTTAATTGTTATTGTAGCAAACAATAATGATTCTTCAAATGTAGATCTCTTAAAAGCTAGCACCACAAATGTCGTGCCTCTAATGGAATCACACCCAAACTAGCAAGAGGATGACTTGAAGGAGGACAGGGGAGGTAGAATTCTGGCTATCTCTCTATGAGATGGAGTGGCCGAATAATGAAGGCCTTAGGGTCCTTTATATAGTGGTACAAGGAAGCCCTAGATAACCCTAATTGGAATATAATAATAATATTTCAAATTGGTAACTATCCAACTCTATATTTATCCATATGGGATATCCTAGAAACCCTAGAATATCCCTCATAATCGTCCACCACCTTTAGTGGAAGGTTCTGGAACCTTTTGCTCAACTATTGAACAATTACACTTCAGACCCTGCACTTTTAATTAATTCTATTAATCCCAAAATTAGTTATGATTAATTATTAATTAAATAATACTATTTCTAATTAATATATTATTCTCATAATATATTAATAAACTATTTATTTCAATTTGTTAATCTCATAATAAATTAATCTCTCTCTCCAAAAAGCCATCCTTTCCAATTGCTACATTTGAGGGCAACCTAAAAGGACTGTGCTACTATCAATTCAAGTACATATCAATTATAGTTATGGGATGAGACACCTAATCCAATAATATTCACAAAACAATAACAAGAAAACACAAGTAATCATTGCAAATATACCAGTCTAACAGAACACTACAATATAACAACATCATACACACAAGGACACATACTTCAGTACAAAGTATAGTGAGAAAACTCACCTCACAGACAAAGTCCACAACTATCAGCTCACACAGATGAGAAGTGGGTGCTACACACCTCCTAATAAACCGTACAAGGTAAACCCTTAGTCTACTTTCTAAAACTAGCAATTTGACCAAAAGTCAACCCATGTCAAAAGTCAACGGTCAAAGTTAACACTTAACATCAATAACATCTACTTCCCACATCGTAACTAGCCCTTGGTCACGTCATGACCAATGAACTTGTTGGATTAATGTCTAAGTCCATAACTATAATTGGTAAGACTTGACCCGACCCGGCATGGTCCATTTGGGTTGCATGGCATCATGCATTTGGATAGACTATAATGAGAGAAATAACACTTAAGGTTGGTTAATATATTATAAGTTCTAATATATTAATAAGGTTATTTAATTAGTATTGATCAAGAATTAATTTGGAATTAATTAAGTGATCAAAAGGAGACTAATTAAATATATGGGTTGATTGTGTAAATCATTCATTCTTATATATGTGGGCTTGTGATCCAAGATTCCTTATGTTGCACTAAGTCCATGGGGTGACCCATGGATACTCCATGGAGGTTAAAATCCATGGAGCATAAGGAATGGGTAAAGTTATGAGTTACATGGTGTAACCCTAATAGCCACCATATAAAAGAATCCCATGGCTCAAGAAATCGTGCACTAATGTGTGAATATGAGGGCTAGACGATTTCAAGGAGTGTTCCATTTCTCTCAAGTCATTCCATCTGCATTTGGTGTTGTGTGAACCATTTGAGGTGTCACACTTGGGGCACTAGGCACTCAAGCTTCATGGAGACAAGCTACATCAAACAAAGGTATGTATTCTATCCATTTGATTACCCAAGTATCAAGTATTGTATGCTAGATAGGGTAATACCTTGGAAAGTTCATAATTGCATGTATAATAGAGAAAACATAGATCCAAGGTATTTAGGGTTGCATGTACACTTAGGAGTGTTAGAATGCTCAAAACCCATCAGTGGTATCAGAGCCAAGGCTTGTTTTCTTGTTATACTTGCAAAATTAGCTGAAAAATCGAATTGTATTAGTTTAAAAGTTATGCTAATTACTTGAAAAAAATTTGATGTGAATTATCTTTGTTCATATGAGTTTATTAGATTAATAGAAAAGTTAATTGATTATGTGTTTTCAATCCATTTTAATCTAAGAGTTAATTCTAAAATGTGTTTTTGTAACTTGTCCTCAAGTTATATGAAAAGTCACATTTAAGTTTCATAAAACTCATAAAAAGTTGGCAATGGTTACAAAAATGAAGAGTCTTGTCCTCATTAAATGGTTTTATGACTCCATAACTTGTCCTCAAGTTATGGAGGTTCAAGAGTCACTTCATTAAATGATAAAGTGTGTAACCTTAATTAGTTCCATAAGTTACAAAAATAAAGAAAAGTTACATTCTTTTATTAGTTTAAAGTCTTCCATAACTTGTCCTCAAGTTATGGAACACGAAGAGTTTTTTTTTTAATTAAAACTACTTTAAACACATAAGTTATGGAATTAATTAGTTTTGAATATTTTCAAAACTTGCCCTCAAGTTTTGGAATTTGTAAAGTTTTCCCCATGAATACTTTAATTCCAAGTTAGCCCATAGAATTTTAAAAGTTAAAATTCAACCCTTATACTTTATAGTATTACAAGTTAATAATAAATATATGTATAAGAGCAAGTCAGTCTTACCGTTAGTAGGCCTCATTCACAAAGCCGGTCTATAAGGGGGGTATAAGGTTACTGCCTATAAAATGGCAGTTTAATGGGTGTCCACTCTCACCCACCGCTTCCTTGACTGGTGGAGGGTCATTAGCCGAACGGGTAGGACAAGGACTATAATTCTCCCTTCATTAAAAGTATTAATGATAAATACTAAGTAACTAAACTTTTTATAAATTCACAATCTTAGTTACTTAGGAAAATGTGAATAAGGTGCTAATCCATGAAATTACACTTTGCACTTTGTTTAAGCTGTTAGTGGAGCGTGTGTGGTTAACCGGCACACTAACCTGGACTTAACAAGGTAGGCAAAGGGTAACTTAATGTTTATCATAGTATCGTTGGAGCGTGTGTGGTTAACCGGCACATCGATTGAGGGGTAAATATTAAGGGTACCAAGTATATTTGCATGGTTACTTCACACCTTGTTTTGTGATCCTCGGCATCCCAGTCACAAAACCTGAAGGGCACACTCGAGATTGAAACATGCCATTGAAAAGTTCAATGAATCTCAAAAGAATCTAGGAGTTTCAAAACCAATTAAAACCTAATAATACATTTCGTTTATTATGGTGGAAATTGGTGAATCGTCATTCACCTACCTTCAAAAATTTTATAGCTTGGATTACGGCATCCCTCTTCCAAGTTATAAAATAGTTTGTTGGGTCCTAGCCTTAATATATCATATTGGGTGTTATATTAAGGACTTAAATCAACTTTACATGAATTTCTCCCCTTGTTGATGTCTGGTTTAGACAACAATGATCTTCCCAAACCAAGCTTTCCTAATGAATATGACTTCCCGAGTTTGGCTCATGGAAGTCATACTTCTCTTCCTCCACCTCCTCCAATTATTCTCCCTAACCCACAAGTTCAAGGTCACTCAAGCCCTAATGGCAAGCAAGGTCTATGTGTGATCACATCTTAGAGATGAAGTCACATATTGACAAGCCGGGAGAGTTGGGTGTCAAAGTCTTGAGAAAGTTGGATGTTCAATCACTTTCTAAGTCACATAGTGAGTTCCTTTAGGATTACTATGAAACAGACTATGACATGAACCTTAATGATCATATCTATTTTCTTGGTGCTGCTGAATCAGCAATGATTTGGAACAATAGTAAAGCAAATTTGATTAGAAGATCAACTTCCCAAAAATTTTATGGACAGTGACAATGGTGACACTGGAAATCCAGAAAAAGCATTCTCTTCCCAATGGAAAGGGATTGGCCATAGTCAACCCGGTTGACCAAATGGTAAAGAGAAAGGCTAAGTCTGAGATAGTCCCATTACCAAAGGGTCTATATGTTTATTTTGCCAAAGGAAGGGGCGTTGATTGCAAAGCTGGCAAATTTACCTAAGGATGTTAAAGTCAATAAGTTTGACTCTACATCAGGTAGAGCCCATTATCTAACTCTGTTAAGTTCTATTCTCATATCCTCATTACATGATGTGACTGGGTCACATGTTGATGTTTTAAGAATCAAAGAATAGAGAGAAATCTTAAAGGAAGTATATGCTGATTCTGATCGCGAAGGTGGATTTCGATCGCATCAGAATTTTGAGAAGTTGCTTAAGAAGTTATGATATATTGCTAAGGAATAGATAACAACAATTTTCCATGTGGATTGTAAGGATAAGTTTTTCCGAAAAGTTTTAAAATAAACGAAAATTGTTTAATTTTATTTATTTGAAGTATCCTTACAATGGCATTTGTGGAAAATTGTTGCTTATATGATTCCACTGACAGCAATATTGGAAAATGGATTTGATTCTTTCATTTGTGGTAGTGTCTAAATTTACCAAATCAGGAAAGTTCCTCATCACCCAAGTTTCAATTGGACCGAAACTTGGAATCATGCAAGTTGAATAGTATGATGAATGAGAACTTTCAAGCATTGGAAAATCAAGACTAATTACTTGTTCACATGGATGTGTGAGTCAAGTGAAGGACTAAAGGGATCGAGTACACATTCTTGTGCACTGGTCATGTCCACCACAAAGCTTGTTAAGACTATTTGATTTACTAAAGTTTAGTAAATATGGTTATACTTACAAGTTTAAGTATAATTCTGAAACATTGGAAAAGTCTCAATGTATGGCAGAACGAATGGGAAAAATCAAATTAGGCAGAAAGATAAAAGTTTCTCAAATCTGACAAGATGGGAGAGTACTTTAGTATCATGTTTGTGATCATCTTAATGACTTAGAAATCATATCACAATTAGTCCTCTAAAGGTCATCTTAGTGCATTCTTATGACTAAGAAGAGGAGTCATGAATTGTTGAAATGGTTAGATCATGAAGATGAGTCATACTTCGTTCCAAAACAATTCTTAGAGTCATACTCCAAGATTGTAACTTGAGTGACATATCTTAAAGAAAGGTTTAAAACACTTGTCAAATGTAAGAGTAAAAGTGTCGTACTCTTGTACATTTGAAATTGGTAAGTTGTGATGTTTTGGATAAAACAAAGACCAACTAAGGCCAATTGTGTGAAGTGTTTGTCTTGATAAAGAATCCGCACTATCTCTTGAATATTTGACAAGATAGTCTTATATGTCAAGAGGATAGTGGGAGTCTTAAAGATCCTAAAAAGAATTTCAAGAACTAATCAAGAATAAAACCTGAGGTTCTTCACTAGCACACGACTTGAGGTTTATAACCTATCGTGTTGACATATTCTGTGCCCATTCCAGTTAAAGTTGGCTTTGCATAGGAGTTCTGAAAGTTCTCAATTGGTTGCATAACAACTTGGAAGCAATGGCAGGCCCTGTACTGCCAGGTGGCAAGAAGTTAAGATTGCATAAGTTCAGTCCATATGAGTTTGGATTTGTCATTATCCTTGTCTTGTGACTATGGTTTTGACGATTCACATGGATAAGAACACATACACCATAAAATCTAAGGGTCATAAGGTTTCTCTCCGATTCTTGAAAATGATGGTGAGGAAACACTTCCACCAAGTAGATTTGAAGTAGATGGCAAAAGGTCTAAACAATTGAGACTATGATTACGGCATCCCTTTTAATAGTTCTGAAATTGTTTAGACACACATGCATGCTATCTAAGGAAAGGTGTATGATTTTGATAAAGTTTTATCAAAGCATCTCGTATCAGAAATCTGAACTTTGGTAAGGAAGTCAATAAAGTATTGATTTCTAGAAGTCCAGCTGATTTCTGAGTACATGTCAAAGCTAGTGGGAGCATAAGTGTTATGCTAATAATCATCATGTTAGTGGGAGCATGATAATTATTGTTAGTGTTGCAAGTTAGCAATGTTAATTATAGAAAACAAAAGTTTCAATTCGTGAGGCTGCAGGGATTGAAAAAGTTGTTTTGCTATAATTAAGGGAGATGATATACTTCATTTCAGTTCTAAAGGCTTAGATTGAGACCTTAATCATCTTTAGTCAAGAATATATATATGAATTTCATGTTGGATTGGTTCAACTTAAGGAAATTCTATATATTGCGTTCTCAAAATTCGATTATGATTACGACATCCCTCTTCATAGTCAAATTTTGAAAACATGGCAAATAAAAATATTGTAGCAAAAGACTGGTCTAGAATCATGTCTTTATGTGAGACATCATGAATCGTGTACCATTTTCTTTGGGTACATGATCGATTGCATGTGCTATAATATTTGTCATTTCTAAATTTTTCCAAATGCCTAGAGGCATTAAGAAGGGAAAAGGTCTAGAATTGGATATGACTAAAATGATTAAGCAATTGTCGAGGACAATCTGAGGTTTACCAAAGATTGGTTGCTCAGGGACAGTTGGAAGTATAGTGCTAATTTTGGAAGGACCATATTGACATATTCTGAAAAGAGGCATCTCTTATTCAGAAGTGATAGTCAAAATGAGAATATGGAGTTGTCTCCATAGGTGGAAGTTATCTGTGTAAGATTAGAAAACTTAATGCAAGAAGCATGTCCAAAGCAATGTACTTTGAATATGAGACTTAGTTTCCATGGAGTTGATCTCCATTGGAATACCTTATAATGACTGTTGACAAGTCTTTGTGACTTTGTACATATTCATTACAGGAGGGTCAGTGCATATAAGTTTAAAATCTAAACAGATTTCGATAAATGATAGGAATTTGAAATTCTCACGTTTTTCGATAATGATTTGGGAGTGTGAAATTAGAATCATTGAAATTATGTTCAATTGGTTTATTTCACAAAGTAAGGATCATAGACAAACATAGAGTGCATACTTGGTGTATGGCAAAGCTATTGTTTAAGAAAAACATAGTGTACATGCTTGGAGCATGGGACAACTAGTGTTTTTAATTCAAGTATAAAGTTGATAAAATCGAAACAATGAATAATGAGTAATCAGTATGGTGATAAATAAAAGTGTTTATTTATATTCATAGGGTTTGATACCATATTTGATTCATTTATTCTTGTGTTTCACTTTGCATGTTTTGACTTCCAGAATAACTAAGTCGCTCTTCCTGAATGATTAAGTTATTCAAACCATCCACAGTCGGTCATATGTTGGAAGTAGATATGAATCAAGACTGTCATGGGTTGGTTTGTAGAGGTCCAAGTTGGTGGACAAAGTGGTGCTACAACACTCATGAGTGCTCATAAGTTCTGAGTATTGGATTCAACCCGCGCTCATTTGAATCACTTCATGGATTTTATCACGAGTGATCATGAGACGATAATATCTTATATTCTTCAAACCTAGAGATATGAGTTGTTACTATGAGTTGGTTGTACATTGATTGCACGAAAATGCATTCGGTAACTCGATGTTATAAAACGTGCCTTTGTGTATGATTCAACAAGTAGTAGAACAAGTCATATGAGTCGAAGTTTATCCATTCCTTTTACCTTCGGGATAAAAGCGATATCTGTGGGCCCCTCGATGATTTAAAGATGATACATGTGAGTGCTTGGCCAAGCCAGGACTGATTTGATTTGTTCAATCAGTCAGTCATCATGAATCGGAAATCGGGAAACAACAAATGGACAGAGAGAATGATTGATAATCCATGTCTCAGTCCATATGATATCTAGAATGGAAGAATATATGATCCCTTATCTAATGGACAAGTCATTGACAAAGGTCAGAGTTCATCGACAAGGTCAGAGTTCGACAGAAGCTTTTGAGAGCTACGATTGCTGATCGGTTCCTGAAGTCATATGCAATAATAGTTTTAGACTTATCCAAGTGGGAGACTGTTGGATTAATGTCTAAGTCCATAACTATAATTGGTAAGACTTGACCCGACCCGACATGGTCCATTTGGGTTGCATGGCATCATGCATTTGGATAGACTATAATGAGAGAAATAACACTTAAGGTTGGTTAATATATTATAAGTTCTAATATATTAATAAGGTTATTTAATTAGTATTGATCAAGAATTAATTTGGAATTAATTAAGTGATCAAAAGGAGACTAATTAAATATATGGGTTGATTGTGTAAATCATTCATTCTTATATATGTGGGCTTGTGATCCAAGATTCCTTATGTTGCACTAAGTCCATGGGGTGACCCATGGATACTCCATGGAGGTTAAAATCCATGGAGCATAAGGAATGGGTAAAGTTATGAGTTACATGGTGTAACCCTAATAGCCACCATATAAAAGAATCCCATGGCTCAAGAAATCGTGCACTAATGTGTGAATATGAGGGCTAGACGATTTCAAGGAGTGTTCCATTTCTCTCAAGTCATTCCATGTGCATTTGGTGTTGTGTGAACCATTTGAGGTGTCACACTTGGGGCACTAGGCACTCAAGCTTCATGGAGACAAGCTACATCAAACAAAGGTATGTATTCTATTCATTTGATTACCCAAGTATCAAGTATTGTATGCTAGATAGGGTAATACCTTGGAAAGTTCATAATTGCATGTATAATTGAGAAAACATAGATCCAAGGTATTTAGGGTTGCATGTACACTTAGGAGTGTTAGAATGCTCAAAACCCATCAGAACTCATCCCCGAACCAAAACTGACGTGACAAATGAACTCATCCCCGAACCAAAACTCCAGATTTGAACAACTCAGTCGCGATCGGAAACCACCGTTACGTCGTGATGGCCATGCCCTCACATCGTGACCAAGGCACTCCAAAATAGAAGGGAAAACACCTTTTCACGTCGTGACAACCATACGGTCACGTCATGACTATAGCAGAATGACACAACTTAATGCATTCAGCCCTTAATCCTTTGAGCCATCCTTTCCAACTTTCTAGAGGGCCTTCTTACTCCAAAATCATCCTAAAAATCGATGATTTATAGGCATGCATGACCAATGCATGTATTGATCTCATATTTGGTCAAAATGATAAAGAATGGAACCACAATCACATTAATGACTTTCAAACTTAGTCAAACTCCATATCCAACAACCACAACCCTTAAGGGACCTCAAGGACCAATAAAGTTGCCAACTTTATGGAATCCTTCCATCCAAACATCCATAACATGAAGGAAAAGGGACAAAAATCCTAGATCTAGAAGTTATCATCATAAAGTTTGGATCTTAGACTCTTACAATGATCCATAAATGGCTCAAACACCAACACCAAGCTTGCCAAGAGATTCTCTACACCACAAAGGCCTTGTTCTTCCTTCCAAGGGCTCCAAAACACTAAGTATAAGATCAGAAATGAAGAGGGGAGTATTAGGGTTTGATTCAAGGCTCAAAAGGGTAATGGAGGTTGGAAATGAAACCCTAAATCCAAGTTTAATAGCTTAAATATGGAGGAAACCCTAAAAGATCATGGTCTTGGGCTGCAACCATCCTCACGACGTGACGATACAAATATCATGTCGTGATATGCTTCCCGAATACGCATTTCCCATTTCACTCATCACATATTGACCTCCTTATGGTCATGTCGTGACATCTGATTTTCCCCAAAAACTAAACTTTTGACTCCATAATGCCCTATATCGATCCATTCTGGAAAAAGGGTGTTATAACATTATCAATATCCAACATGATCTAAACTCTATCACATTGAAGCCCAAGACCTTTACTCGATCAAAATACGGCCCGATACCCTGAAATTAGAAACATCATGGAAACTAGGTGTTACATATATAAATATAGGTATATGCATTTATTCATTTTAAAATTGTGTGTATATATATTTGCACGTTTTTTTTATGTATTTATCAATTTTAAGTTTTAAAGCATATTTATACATTTTAAAAATGTATTTATATATAAATAACGTTTTTGTACATATAAATAACGTTCTTATACATATTTGAACGTATGGAATTATTTTTATACATATAAAATATATAAAAAGATGTTTTATTATGTATAATATGTATAATATGATTTTTAAAACACGCTAAACATGTCTAATATGATTTTTAACATACATTTTTTAATGTGTTTTTAAGTTTGTAATAAAAATACGCTAAACATGAATAAAGACGTTTTTATACATATTTATATATACAAGTGATGTATAAAGGTATACATACTTATATAATGTTTTTATGCGTATAAAGGCATACATATGTATATAACGTTTTTATATGTGTTATTATTATTTATATACCCTTATAAACTTATTTATACATGATGAAGTGTCTTTCAAGCAAACAAATAATCAGGAGACCCGGGTTTGAAACCAACCCTCCCCCTCCCCCTCCCCCCCCCCCCCCCCCCCCGATTTCCATCATGTGTTTTTCCCTTGAAGGTCAGCAATGTTGACAATGTGGCAAGCCACATAAGGTTCGACTCAGCAAGTTCAACCAATCAGCTAAGGGGTGGCCGACCTTTGCAAGCAAAATTCGGTTAGGGGTAAAATTGAACAAAATTTCCAGTATGTTAGGATATTAACGCACCAAAAAACGGTACTGTGACATAAACAAGCATTTTATGTAAATTGGGGGCTTTTATAGCAATAGCCATCTTTTAAAACCAACAACTATTTTTACCGAAGACTCCTGCACAAATAAAAGGTGGTGCTTTCGGCTTTCGAATACCAACTTCTTTGCCAAACACCCCTATAGCAAGGGCAATTTAGCAGAGTCAAGTTGAGTTTTGTCAAACTTGAAACTTGATTCGACTAGAAAACTCGAGCTCAAAATTTGGCTCGAACTCGAGTCGAGCCTTAACTTTCAAGCTCGAGTTCAAGCCTAATAAAGTAATCGAGACTTACAAACTCGACTTGACTCATTAAGTTGAAACAATTACGATTAAACACGGTTCTATTTATATAAATATGAATAAAATAAAAGTAAAAATATAATTATAACAATGCTCAATCAGACAAGTATTTTTCAAGTTGGTTATGAAACGAGTCGGGTCGCTCGGTCAGACTCCTACCCGTCTACCCGATAGACAAGAAATGCAAGTCTCAACTTACAACGAGGGTGCTCAACAAACTTGTCAATTCTTTCGGAAGACGCCAGGTCCGTCTCTTTCAGTCGAATCGGTTGGAAGATCATTACTAGAAATTGATACCTCCATATTCAATTATGGGTTTGAATTCTGTACAGAGATAGATATATGAAGTTTTGTACGTACAAACTGCAGCATATATCTTCTTACTTCTGAATCTATTGTTGATTATGAATTTCTGTCGAAGATACATTCATACAACACATGCACCTATAAGTTTCCGCGTGTGTAAATGCGTTTAAGAATCCGCGTATTTTAAAGTCAATTGCTCGATGTTCCGATCTGAATGTTCATTTACAGACGGTTTGATCATCCTGTAGTGATGTGATCGACTTTTTCTGGAGCGAAACCCTAATTCATCAATAGGGGAAGGGCATGAGGTGAGTAACTGCATTATCCATTTAATTCTTATATTTAGATTCGATCATTCCCTTTTATTTTCTTATTATTTGTCATTGGTTCTCAATTTGAGTTGATTTTTCGTAAACATGGTTACCTGTCTCGTGTTATGCTCCAAGCCTCCAAAGATTTGTTCAATATCTCAATTAAAATCCAAATCTCGGACAGAAGAAAAACAAGCTTGCATGTTAAAATCAGGAAATTTAAATGAATATTACTTCAACATATTATCCAATTACATGTTTCACAATCGAATTACCTAACATAAATGATAAATTGTCTTGTTAATGCTTACTACATATCTTTCTGTTTTTAGTTTTTAATGGAAGACCTAAAAGATCACCTCCTACCAAAACCTACACCACAATCAAACCTTGGAGATGCATCTTCAAGACCATTTGCATCATTACGCCAGCCATTTCAAGGTGTAGATGTTCTAGGCCTAAAAAAGAGAGGCCAAAGTGTTCGATCATGGATTCGTGTGGATGCTTCATCTGGAGATTCACAAGTAATTGAAGTTAATAAGTTCACTATAATGAGACGTTGTGATCTTCCTGCTCGTGATCTTCGTTTACTTGATCCATTATTTGTTTACCCTTCAACAATTCTTGGTAGAGAGAAGGCCATAGTTGTAAACTTGGAGCAGATTCGTTGCATAATAACAGCTGATGAAGTTTTGCTTCTGAATTCTCTTGATAGTTATGTATTACAGTATGTGGTTGAACTACAACGAAGATTAAAAGAGTTTTGGAATTCTGATGAGTTAAAAAGATTGAGAGAATGTAATGCATTTAGTGATTTATCTGGGAACAATTCATCATCTGATTATTTACCCTTTGAGTTTAAAGCTCTAGAAATTGCCCTTGAAGCTGCTTGCACATTTCTAGAAACACAGGTTTCATCAATATTCAATACACCTTTTGTAAAATAACATTTTTTTTCCTTTAGTTATGAATTTCATTTAATTCCTTCATCAGGCTGCAGAATTAGAAACTGAAGCATATCCATTGTTAGATGAACTCACATCAACAATCAGCACATTAAACTTGGAACGTGTTAGAAGATTAAAAAGCAGACTTGTTGCATTAACTCGAAGAGTCCAAAAAGTAAGAGATGAAATAGAGCAATTAATGGATGATGATGGAGATATGGCTGAAATGTATCTTACAGAAAAGAAAAAAAGAATGGAGTCAATTTATTATGGTGAACAATCTATGATTGGTGAAGGTGTCCAATCTTTTTCAGCTCCTGTTTCTCCAGTTTCTTCACCTCCAGATTATCGAAAGCTTGAAAAATCATTTAGTTTTGCAAAAAGTAGACATGAAAGCATGAGAAGCTCAGAAAACGGGAAACAACATATTGAAGAAATGGAGATGTTGTTGGAGGCTTATTTTGTTGTCATTGATAGCACTCTTAATAAGCTCACATCGGTATTAATTTTAATTTTTGTTTTCATTTTTATTTCTGTATATCAGTTTTTGATTAGGTTGATGTTTTTGTCAGCTGAAGGAATACATTGATGATACTGAGGACTTTATTAACATTCAACTGGTATGTTTAATGTTTGACTTATTTCTGAATTATGATTTTAGTTTTTTTAATGATTATGAAAATAATAATGTAGGATAATGTGAGGAATCAGCTTATACAGTTTGAGTTGTTATTGACAACTGCGACATTTGTGGTTGCAATTTTTGGAGTAGTGGCGGGAATATTTGGGATGAATTTTCCGATAGGATTGTTTAACAGTTCATCGGCTTTTAATTGGGTATTGTTGATTACAGGAGTTGCTGGACTCCTCATTTTCTTTTCTTTTTTGTGGTTTTTTAAGTCTAGGAGAGTCATGCCTTTTTAGGATTAAATTTTGTACATCTTTTCTTTCATGTTACCAAGTTTTGATGAATAATGTATAGCTGAAGACAACTATCATGTTTAAAAAGGTTTATTTATTTATTTATTTTATTGATGGTCGCCTACTTTAGAGTAAATTACATAAATCGTCCCTGTAGTTTTGTCTTGTTTTGCTAGTTTCGTCCTTAAAAGAATTGTTTTACTTAGACGATTTATTGAATTTTCCATTGTTGCATATTTGGTCCCTACCAAACTTAAGAAGATAGTTTTACCCTTATAGATTTCATTTTCAGATTGTTTTTATCATTTATTTGTTATTTGTAATTTTATGAACATTCGGTCCTCTCCTCCACCTTGCAAGCTCTCCGATCATCTTCTATTGAAAGTTTTTCATTTTGTATATAGATTAAGCTTGGAATTATAAAGTCGAAATACCATTGTAAGTCTGTATCATATCAAATACTTTGGTTTCTTTTTTTTAACAACAATTTACAAGACTAGTAACGAAGTTGAATATATGTTTATATATAAATTGCAATCATCACTTTCAAATAATTCTTCATCTTCAACCCATCTCAACAATTGCAATCATTAATTACATAATTCTATGGAAGAATCTAGAAGAAGATGTGGTGTTGTTTACCAGAAGACAAGTAGTCGAAATCCTTAAATTTGATTTTTTCCCATCGGCTACTCCATCACAAATACAAGAGAACCCAAGGTCTACCCATGGACAGGTCGACGGTAATGGAGAGAAGGGATAAGAGGAAGGTGTGTAAAGTGGTAGGACCCACATTTTATTAAAAATTTTCTTATATAAGTTAGTGATAATAAAAAAAGCTCAAAAAATCAATAAGGATGGTAGGACCCACATTAAACCCTACGACTATGGATGACAATTGGACTTTTCTTGATTTTTCTGTTGTGTTTTCCGTTAGCTCCACTTGGGAACACCCTCCCAATTACTAATCGTGTCACTCGATGGAACAAATTGACTCCAATAAAATTTAACATTTTTTTTTGATGGAGGGCTATTATTAACAGTGGCGGACGCAGAATTTCACAGTAGGGGTTGCACGGTAAAGTCAGGGGTTGCACGGTAATAGAAAAAATAAAATTTTCGAAAATTTTTCCACTGCGACCGGAAAAGTCAAGGGTTGCCGATGCCACCATGGACCCCCTAGGTCCGCCCCTGATTATTAATTGTCTTTGTACCAAACATAATCTCTTTAGTAGAGGTGTTGATTTGGGGGCATGGAGACCATTTCATGTTATGACCCGATGACAAGATGCTCATGATATTTGGAGGAAGATTGTTCGTTGGTGATATTTTCCTTTCCCATGGTTAACTCGTTCTCAAAGTGGCTCTCTTGGGTGGACATGTAAAATTGAATAGGGGCGGTTTGGTTCGGTTATTGGACAAAATCGATCCATAACCATTACTATTGGTTAATGCATTTTGGTATCCATTGGGTATGGTTAGTATTGGTTATGATTAATGATTTTTGTCAGTTATGGTTATGGTTTTGGTTAATGGTTAACATTGGTTAACCATGTCATCATGATGTTAAAAAATGATATAAAAAGTTATGATTCAACTGATTGTGAATAAAGTTTACGAATTGTAGAATTAGCTTATTAGGATTACCAAATTAATCAATAGTTTAATCCCAATGTGTGATTAGATGATTGTGTGTATATGTGTGATTAGCCTTCGGTGGTTTGATTGCTCATTCGTCTCTTGATAAGAAGATTAATAGATTATTTTTTGAAGTTTTAGTTAGTCTTGGATAAGTTGGACTATATTATTTAATATATAATCTATAATTTTTATATAGCTAAATATAAAGTTAGCGGTTCGGATAATAATGATTCGGTTAACCTATGAAACCATAACCGAACCGTTAGTTATCGGTTATCAAAAAAGTAGAAACCGAACCATCAGTTTGAAAATGGTTCAGTTATATCGGTTAATTCGGTTTTGGTTTGGTTTTTTGGTTATTATGTTTACCCATAAAATTGAATACTATCCCGAGGTCTTGCTTAGAAGTGGTATGTTTCACCACTTCTTGGATAATTTGGATGTATCGAAACTCAGTTTTATTCAATAACAGGAAGCACTAGAAGAGCTCCTTTTCATATAATGTTATTATATATTTGTTTCAATGGATTGCACGTAAAAGTAGTAAATTGCATAACTGCTTTGTAACTCTTTGTAAACCGAAAGCCAATGATTATTTTGGAAAAAAACAAATAATAATTAAAACCTAATGGTTTATTGAAAAAAATTCGTTTTACAATATCCTATAGCATCAATGTCATATCATCATTAATCGCTTGTTAACGAGCTATAAAACATTATCATACATTTTTTTTGAAAAAAAAAAGTATAATTGGTTTAAATAACTATTTTTAATTAATTTTAAAGGTATAATTTGTTTCTTTTCGTGTATTTCCATTTGAAACAGTTAAAGCAAGTGCCCTGACCCGGTTCCCTGACCCTCGAGTTGAAGCGTGCTGCGAATCAAAGAAAACCTATTGATGTTTTCTTCCTATCTTGCTCGAACAATCAAACAACGTACACACTCTCATCTCTTCTTACCATTTATTCTAAGATCACTAGCTTCCCAATATGGTTTTTCCACTCTTTCCTATTCGCATTCAACACATACACTCTTTCAGGCATTTCATCAAACACCTGGTATTCAATACCAAAAACTGGATTACAACCATTTTTCTACACTCCACCCATCCCACCTTTATCAAACAATAAACTTCACCCAGATAACAGAGTGTGTCAATGAAACTACAAAGTCAGATGTGATTCAATTAGTCAAATTATTGCGTAGTAATTTTAACCCTGGAGAGGCAGAGTCGTCGGATTTTCTTGACAGATCTGGCATCAAGCCGAATGACGTCTTGATCAATTCAGTGATTTGGGAATTAAGGGATGGATGGAAGTTAGCTTTTTTCGTATTTAAATGGGGTCAGAAATGGAGATGTGATAATGAAAAAGCTTGGAGCTTGATGATATGGGTGTTAGGGAACCATAAAAAGTTCAACAATGCTTGGTGTCTGATTCGGGACTTGTATCAATCTTCCATGAACACTCAACGCCCAATGCTCATCATGATTGACAGGTATGAACTAAATTACATCCTTTAGTTATTTTGCTATTACTTTACCTCTTTCGTTCATGGTAGAATGCTACCGTTTTTCCAAGAACACGACAACTTTATGATTTTGTAAGCTGAAATAACTCGGAATCTATGTAACTTGTAACAAATTCATTTGTGTTTCAATAGATATGCAGCTGCAAACGAACCAGCTGAAGCTATTCGTACATTCCAAATAATGGAAAAGTTCAAACTAAGCCCTGATCAGAATTCATTCTACTCACTTCTACACACACTCTATAAACATGGCTACATTGAAGAGGCTGAAGAGTTCATGTTTCTAAACGCAAAACTCTTCCCACTTGAAACCCAGGGATTCAACATCATTCTTGAAGGCTGGTGTACTACATTCATGGACATACTTGAAGCCAAGAGAGTTTGGAAAGAAATGGACAAATGTCAAATAATCCCAGATGAACATTCCTACACCCACATGATTTCTTGCTTCTCCAAAGTCAATAACTTATTCGATTCACTAAGATTATACGATGAAATGAAGAAAAAAGGGTGGACACCGAATCGAAAGGTTTATAATTCATTAGTTTATGTTCTTTCACACGAGAATTGCATTGATGAAGCTCTTAGAATATTGGAGAAGATGAAGGAAACGGGGTTAAAACCCGATTCTACCCCTTATAATTTTATAATACGTACGTTATGTGAATTGGGAAAACTAGAAGATGCAAGAGGGATATTGTCAAGAATGTTGGAAGAAAATGTAAGCCCTAATATTGACACATATCATGCTTTTCTTGAGGGCGTAGGCGTAAATTTTGAAGAAAGTTTGGAGCTTGTTGAACGAATGGTGAGATCGGGAAACGGGCCGACCCGTGATACTTTTGTTATACTTCTTGGAAAGTTTTTGGGTGTGGATGAGGTTGAAAATGCATTGAAAATTTGGGTGAAAATGAAAGATTATGAAGTTTTCCCGGATTCTAAACATTTTGTGATAATGGTGGAAGGGTTAGTGAAGCATGGATTAAAAGTGAAGGCTAGGGAACTACATAATGAAATGATATCTATTGGAATTGTAGAGGATCCGAAACTCACGAAGCTATTGAAGGACTCATTAGAAGATGAATGTAGAAAAAGTAGGAAATCAAGACATGAGGTGAGACGTGTGCGTATGCATCATGGAAAGAAATGGTTTAGTGTTAAAAAAATCAAGAACATAAAGTGATCTTTCTATTCTATCTTCAATTGTAGGGTGATGTATTATGTGGACTTGATATGTGGGGTTTTAATGTTCAAACTGGATAAACCATACTTTGCTATGGAAACTTTGTGGGACGTTAAAGGTTGTGTAAAAGTTCATGTGGAACATGAAATTGAAGAAAGAATTTAAACAAGTTGTTAACTCATTTAATAAGTGGTAATATGAGAAGGATGTATGACTATGACTATTTATATTAAATCTTTATGTCCAAGGATAATGAATTATGCATGACCAGGAAAAAGGTATCGACATACATGATTGATGTTAGAAACAATATGTCTAACTATGAATCTTGATATCTTAAAAAGGCTAAAATCCGCGCATTGAGAACGTTGGAATGCAAAAAACATGAGCGTGAAATACCTAAAAGGGTGTAAAGAAGAATTTCAGGTAGAAATTATACAAATGTTTCAGATGTTATTTGGAATAAAACTAAGATTTTATGAATAAATAATGTTGTGTAAGTTACGAAAAAAATAAAGAAATGAATAGTGAACGTAAATATATTTCTGATACATAGTAGTACTATAATTTAAAAGAAAATTTACAACGGAGGTGCCCCAATGTTTAATGGAATACAAGAGTGGAAGACATATGTGGTGACACACATGTTACATTTGGTGAGTTTATACAATGACAATAGCCATTATAGGTGTAAGGGCATCGACAAAAGTAGGATGTTTTATAAGAAAAATGAACTGTATGGATACATTTTAAAAATAAATATAAATATCCTCCCAAACATTGATGTTGTGTTCATCTCTCTGATATGGTGTTCGCCTTTCTGATATGGTGCTCGTTAAGAGGATGTGATCTAAGTCAAGGAGGTGATGTGCAAGAAATGATGATGTGGTGTTCACTTCTTGATGTGGTGGTCATTTGCAGTTGTGTGCTATGCTTACGGAAGCACAAGTCATAAGAAGACAAGTATCGAAGATGTGGTGCTGCTCTTCTAATGTGGTGTTTAGGCACCTGATGTAGTGTTACGATCTACGTGTGATGCTACGGCCCAGGAGCGGTGCTAGTGTACAACAGAGATGCATGGTAGGAGGCCATGCACAATTCTTATAAGTGGAAGATTCTAGAGGCTTGTTGCATGGCGTCTTCTGATTAGCAGAAACTTAGGGTAACCTATTTATGACCTAATTATGGATGGGTATGGCCAATCAGAAAGTTTTCTATAAATAGGCACTTATCCCCATAACATTCTATGTGCATAAGAATCAAGAGAGAAATCATTGTGAATAAATTCTTTGAGAATTGGTTATTTTCAGAGCACATAGCTTTTGGCAGATTTCCATAAAAGTGAAGATTCTTTTGTTTGGCACCCATATAAGAGCGTGTGAGTTTACAACTTTGTGAGTGATTGTATTTTATCTTATCTTAGTGGTTAATAAAATCCTCCATCATTCTCTCTCGTGTGTCTGAAGCATTTAACTTGTTTTGTTGAATCCTAAAAAATTGGTGTCAGAGTTATGGATAAAGATGAGAAGGTTAAGATCAAAAAATTTAAATGTCACGATTTCAGTTTCTGGAGAATGCAAATCGAAAACTATTTCTACTAGAATAAGTTACATGAACCATTATCCGGAAAGAAGCCCAAAGCGATGAAGTGGGGGGAATGGGACTTATTACATTGGTAGACACTTGGAGTGATAAAGTTATCCTTTGAAAATAATGTAGGTTAATGAAGATTACCAACAAACTATTAGATGCATTGTCTAATATGTATGAAATCCTTCAACATCGAATAAGGTTTTCTTGATCCAAAAGTTGGTGAATCTAAAGATGAAGGATGATAGCACAGTGACTGATCATGTGAATAACTTTAATTTAATCATCTCAAAGTCGATTTTAGTTGATATTGGATTTGAGGATGAAGTCTAAGCGTTGCTTCTATTATCATATTTTCCTGTTAGTTGGTCTAAAAGAAGTAACTGTAATCAGGAGTTTAATGGAAGTGCTAAGCTGGCATTTGAAGGCATAAGCGATTTAATCGTAGGTGAGGATGTGCACAGAAGAAGTTGCGATGAATTTTACATTAGTCTCCTAAGTTCTGAAGACAGAGGAAGGAGGTTCAAGATAAGGGTGTGGGTAGAGGAAGACTGAAATCGAAAAAGAGAGGTCAATCGAAGAACATAAAGGATGTTACACGTTGGAATTATAAAGAACTTTACTTTTTTGAGGGCAACCCAAAAGGATTTTACTTTTATTCATCAACATTATACCAATTCAGTTAGGACCTTAGACACCTTAATCCAACAATTGTTATGTTACTTGAAAGGAACAGTTGAAGTTTCCTTATGTTTCAGAAAAAAAGTGGGTGGTCTTAGAAGGGTTCGCCAATGCAAATTTGGGTGGATGTACAGATTCGGGTAAGAGCACAGTGCTTTATGTGTTCACGATCACATGTACAACAATCAACTTAATGTCTAGGTTACAAAAGAATGTTGGTCTCTCAACCACAAAACAAGTATATATGTATATATATATATATATATATATATATATATATATATATATATATATATATATAGAGAGAGAGAGAGAGAGAGAAGCTAGAAAATAGCTTATATAGTCAGAGCTTTTATCTGAACTCAGAATTCAGTAGGAGGATTGTGTATTGTGTATTATATTGTGATAATCAAAATGCAATTCACCTGGTGAAAATCTAGTGTTTCACTATAGAAAAAAAACACATTGACACAAGATACCATTTCATGAATTAGAGAGTTAATCAATGATGTGACTCTGAATATGAAGAATATCCTTGAAATGAAGAATCCAACTGATATATTCACCCATGTGGTTACCATTGAGAGGTTGAAGCTTTATATGGTTTCAACTGGCCTTTTAGAAATATGATGAAAGGGGCATAGAAGAGAAGGCTAGAGAGAGAGAGAGAGAGAAAGGAGTATGATTAAGTAATATGGTAGAGTTAAATGGAATAGAAATACCAAGTTGTTCAAGCATTTAAGTGGGAGATTGTTGGGTTCTGTAAAGGTTGATTTTGTGTTCATCTTTCTTATACGATGCTCATTGAGAGGATGAAGTGTAAGTCAGGGAGGTGTTATGCAAAAAATGGTGATGTGATGTTCACCTTGTGATCATTGAGAGGATGAAGTGTAATTCAGGGAGGTGTTATGCAAGAAATGGTGATGTGATGTTCACCTCGTGATCAGGGCTATTCCAAACATATTTTGGGCCCAGGACGAGTGAAAAAAAAGGCCCCAAAAAAACACAAATTCCAAGTTTTTTTTATTATAACTCAATAATTGAAAGTAAATTACTTATACTAGCTTCTAAATATAACATTTTTGATTATATATATATATATATATATATATATATAATAAATTCCATAAAAATTCTGGGCTCCTTTAAAAGATGGGCGTTGGATGGTCGCCCCTATCACCCACCCTCTGGGACGGGCCTGCTCGTGATGACGTGTTCACTTGTTGATGCGGTATTCATTTTCTGTAGTGGTGCTATGTCAAAGGAATCACAAGCTATAAGAATACAAGTATTGGATATGTTGTACTGCTTCGCTAATGTGGTACTACTATTAATCCTTTGTATGTGGTTCTACCCTTTAAGCCTCCATATACGATGCTAAGGTTCGGGTGCGGTATTGAGTCCATTAGAGGTGCTAGTGTACAACTGAGATGCATGGTGGGAGGCCATGCACATTTCTTCTAGTTTAAAGATTCTAGAGTCTTGTTGCATGACGTCTTATGATTGTAGGACACTTATAGTAACTTATTTATGAACTGATTATAGATGAGAAAAACCCATAAAAAGTAGGGAATGCCTAAGTTTTCTAAAAATAGGAACATATACCCATAGCATTCCTTATACACAAGAATCAAGAGAACAATCATTGTGAACAAATTCTTTGAGAATTGGTAAGGTTGAGAACACCTAGCTTTTGGCAAATTTCAAATAAAGTGAAGATTCTTTTTTGTTTGTTAGCCATATAAGAGTGTGTGAGTTTGCGACTTTGTATTGATAGTATTTATGTGAACGTTTAATAAGATCCTCTCTCTCTCTCTCTCTCTCTCTCTCTCTCTCTCTCTCTTTCTTTCTCTCGTTCACCCATGTATTAGTGGATCCGACTAATCGTGTGAACCACGTTTTATATTGTGTTCATATGTTAAGTTTTTTTGTTTTGCGGTTTTCTAAGTAGTTTTATTCCACGTGTTTGTTGAAATCATATTTCTTGTTTGTCTGAAGTGCTTAACTTGTTTTGTTGAATCCGAACAATATTTAGTTTGCGAACATCATTCAGTATGGAAAGTTGTCTAGTATCCAAATCTATCAAAAAAAAAAAAAATTCACAGTATTAAGAAAAGTGTTTATGCTAAAAAATATTAATTTGAAATAAATAAATTTACCTAAAAGTATACATAAACCTCTATTGGGTGTAGGTTGCTCTTTTCCTATTATAAGATAACCAATTATAAGTACAATCCCAACTAACATTAACCCATGGATAACCCTTTGTAAATACTCTAAAAGGTGGGGTGAACATGACCTTCAATTTTCTAAAAGACAACCAATTGTAAGTACAATCTCAAACAACCATGTCCCATGGATAATCGTTGTAAACAAAATCCATGAATTAGATAAATTACAAACATTGTAATTCGTAACTAATTAAAGGTAAATAAAATTGGTAAATTAGATTATACTTGTTAAATTCTTCAAGGCCAGATACGAGGGCAAGGTATTTGTCTTTCATGAACTATCGAGGTTACCGACTGCATAACCCTATCTCCAGCATGTAAAGTGTGGCACTCGCACTGCATCTTCATTAAAGAACTCATTTAGTGAGTTATTGAAGATGATGTCTACATCACTCTCCTTTATTGTGTCATGTGGTGGGAAAAAATGAAACATCCGAATGCAGAATTGGGTTGTTGTCAAATGAGCGGGAAAAAGTTCCAGAAGCGCAAACCCATGATAAGGAAAAAAACAGTTCACGTAGTCGCCACCTAAGATTTGTCACACTGCATCAAATTTTTGCCATTTACAGGGCGTGGGTTTCCACACTTGCCATGCTTTTTTTTCTAAAATTAATGTATATTAAAAATAATCAATTTAACTAAAGGACATCTTCATTGGAAAATTGAACGTCTAAATCATCGACCGGTTCCGAGTTAAGATCGATGTGGTTAACGGTCCAAATATGTTCCGTCAAGTCTCTACGAAGAACATGATGAGTCTCACCGTCATGAATTATTGCCCTCCTCACCAAGTACTCCTCGTTTCCAACCTCAAAAGCTTGTGTTGGTGGAACGATCTCGTTTTCATATACTCACATATTGCATTTCCTTCATCTTCGAGAATCATATTATGCAATATGATACAAATATACATCACCTCACTCATTTTATTCTCATCAACAAAAAGTACAGGGTATTTAAGTATATTCCAATGTTTTTTAAGAGCGCCAAACGCTCGTTCAACATCCTTTCACACGTTCTCTTAATCTCTCTTAAACTTCAACATTTTGCGATCATTTGGACAAGACATAGACTTCACAAAACAAGGATGCTCTGGATAGGTCCCATCCACAAGATAATACTCGTACCTATATGACGTTCCACGCACTTCAAAGGAAGAATCTGGTGTAGTCCCGTTATACATGTCATCGAATAATAGAGACATGTTAAGAACATTAATGTTATTGAGGGAACCACTAGAACCAAAGAATGCATGCCACATCCAAAATCATGTGAGGCCACAGTTTCAAGCAAGATAGTTGGATAACCATGATCGCATCGGGTGTATTTGATGGGTTTTGAGAATAACAAACAAAATTCCTATGTGTGCATGCAACCTAATTCTTGATCTATGTTTTCTCTAACTGAACATACAACTTTGAACATCAAAAGAAAACCCTAAGATACCTAGCATATTTTCGAAAATATGATTAGGGTTAAGAGAAACATACCTTGATTGTTATTGACAAATAACAAAGTATCCTTGTGTTGTTAAAGCCTTGAGAGCAAGCACCACAAATCTCGTGCCTCTAGTGGTTCACACCCAACACTAGCAAGAGGATGAGAGAGGAGAGAGGGGAAGGGAATTTTGGATTTCCCTTAGCTAAGGGATGACCGAAATTATGAGGTGTTAAGGCCCTTTATATAGGTGAGGTATCTTAGAGCCAAAGCTAGGGTTTAAGGAGGAAACCCTAATCCCTTAGCTTAGGGAATAAGTAGCCCATGAGCCTCCATCCGAGAGCCATTGGACGAAAATTCTAGGCCCTTCCTAGAAGTTTTCGTCCATCCTCTTCCAAGGAGGTTTTGGAGCCTCTTTCCTCAACTATCAATAAATTGCCAAACAACCCCTACACTTTTAATTAATTTAATTAATCCCAAAATTAATTCCAATTAATTTATGATTAATTATTAATTAAATAATATAATTTCTAGTTAATATATTATTTTCATAATACATTAATAAATCAGTTATTCCAATTTATTAATCAAATAATAAATTAACCTTTCTCTCTCCAAAGTCATCATGTCCAATTGCCAGGTTTGAGGGCAACCCAAAAGGATCGTGCTACTATCAATTCAAGCATATACCTATTATAGTTATGGGATTAGACACCTAATCTAACAACCTCCCACTTGGATAAGTCTAATAACTATAATTTCTAGTTCAACTTCTATACTGATCAGCAAATTGTAGCTCTCAAAAGCTGCTTTCAAACTCTGACCCAATCAGATACGTGTCCTAAGATAAGTGATAATATAATCCTCCATACTTCAAGATATCATTCGTACATGTGACATGGAACAGAATCAATCTCATTTTCCAATACTTTGTTTCCCGGTTTCTGATTTGTAATGACAAAGAACTACTAATCGAACACATCAATTTAGTCATGGACGGGCCCGACACTATAAGTCAACACCAAATCACCGAGGAGCCCAAAGATATCGCTTTTTCCATTAAGGCAAAAAGGAACAGATAAAATTTGACTTATATGCTTTTACTATCTACTCATCGAATCACGCACAACAATACATTTTATAACATCAAGTTACTGATGCGTTTACATATCATCAATGCACAACTGATTTTTAAACCACAACTCATATATCTCCGTTTAAAGATTATAAGATGTTATCGTCTTAGAATTACTCGTGATAAATTCCATGAAGTAATTTCCTGAGCGTTGGTTAATCCAATACTTAAATTTTCCATTTCAAAGCACTCATGAATATTGCAGCAAAACTCTTTCTATGTCTAAAACTCTTTAGACAATCTACAATTCTATTCATGACAGTCTTAATTCATTACTTACTTCCAAAAGTATGATCGACTGTGGATATTTGAATAATCCAATTATTCGGGAAGTAAAACATGAAAAATGAAACACAATAATAAACAAATGACCAAAGATAGTAAATATTACTCATAAATAATTCTTCATTACTTAATCATCAAAAGTCAATTACATTTACTTTGTTACAAGTTTCTAAATAACTATCTAACTACTAAAACTAATATCATCTTTCAGACCAATGCTCCTAGCATGATGAACGTGTTTAATCCTACTCAGACCCTTTGTAAGGGGATCTGCAGGATTCTCTTCTGATGATACCCTCTTCACGACGAGGTGACCTTCTTCCACTCTATGTCTGATGAAATGGTATTTTCTGTCGATATGTCGTGATCTGCCATGATCTCTTGGTTCCTTTGTCAAGGTAACCGCTCCTTCATTATCATAGAAAATCTCCATTGGCTCCTTGATGGCTGGCACGACTTCATGGTCTCCGATAAAGTTATTCAACCAAATAGCCTCCTTCAATGCTTCGCTTGCTGCTACGTACTCTGATTCAAAAGTAGAATTAACCACCATCTCCTGTTTGGAACTTTTCCAGGTTATCACTCCTCTATTTAGGTTAAACACCCAGCCAGACTAAGAACGGAAGTTGTCTCTGTCTAATTGAAATAAGGCGTCACTATACCCGGTTACTCTCAAGTTATCACTGCCACCAAGCACAAGGACCCAGTCCTTAGTTCTTCACTGATACTTGAGAATATTTTTAACTGCTATCCAATGAGCTCTACCCGATTTCCCGATAACGACTAACCATGCCCAAAGTAAAAGCCACATCAGGGCGAGTACATGGCATAGCATACATTATAGATCCAACGACGGAAGCATATAGAACTCTATCCATTTCTGCCGTCTTTGCATCGGTACTCGGACTCCGAGTCTTACTCAGTTTGGTATTACTCTTTATAGGCAGTTCTCATTTCTTGGAATTTTCCATACTAAAACGTTTTAGTACCTTATCCAAGTATGTACTTTGACTAAGTCCAATTAGTCTTTTACTCCTGTCTCTCAAAATCCTTATCCCTAGAATATAAGCAGGCTCTCCCAGTTCCTTCATAGCGAAACACTTTCCAAGCCAAGACTTAACTTCTTGCAAAGTTGGAATGTCGTTTCCTATAAGAAGTATGTCATCGACATACAACACTAGGAAGGTTACTATACTCCCACTAGCTTTGACATATACATAAGATTCATCTTCACTTCTAGAGAAACCAAACTCTTTGGCCTTCTCATCAAAACAAAGATTCCATCTGCGAGAAGCTTGTTTCAATCCATATATTGATTTCTCAAGCTTACACGCTCTATTAGGGTACTTTGCATCTATAAAACCCTTTGGCTGACTCATGTAAACATCCTCAGCCAACTTTCCATTAAGGAAAGCGGTTTTGACATCTATCTGCCAAATTTCATAGTCATGAAACATAGATATAGCTACCATTACCCTAATATATTTAATATTAGCTACTGTTGAGAAGGTCTCATCATAGTCAACCTTTGGGGTTTGAGTAAAGACCTTCGCAACCAGTCGGGCTTTGAAAGTGTGCACCTTTCCATCCATGTCGGTCTTCTTCTTGAAGATCCATTTTGCACCTAACTGTCTTGCGACCTGGTACATTTCCAACCAAGTTCTAAACTCGATTGTCATACATGGACTTGATCACGTTGTCCATAGCCTCTTTCCATTTGGCTGCCTCAGGGCCTGCCATTGCTTCCTTGTAGTTAAAAGGATCATCCAAATTTACCAGTGTACTATCACTGATAAACGTATCATCTTCTGTAGTAATATGGAAACCATAGAACTCAGGTGGCATTCTAACTCTACTGGAACGTCTAAGAGGTAATGATTCGTCAATTGGTTCAACCAGAATTTCTTCCTCAGGTTGAGCCCTAGTGTCTTCATAGGTTCGTTCATTGTTTGAATCTTGAATTTCTTCAAGATCAATTATACTCCCACTGTCCTCTTTGCATATGAGCTCTCTCTCGCAAAAGACTCCCCTTCGTGCTACAAAGACCACGTTCTCACTAGGTCTTTAGAACAAATATCCAAAGGACTTCTGTGGGTAGCCGATGAAAATACATCTCTCACTTCGAGGTTCAAGCTTGTCGTGAGTCTCTCGTCTAACGAAAGCTTCACAAACCCAAACCTTGATATATGCTAACGAGGGAACCTTCTTTGTCCACATCTCGTGAGGTGTTTTGGAAACCTTCTTTGTTGGGACAAGATTAAGAATGTGGGCGGCAGTCTCTAAGGCATACCCCCAGAATGAGATTAGAAGTGAATCTCGACTCATCATGGAACGCACCATCACCAACAAGGTCCAATTACGCCTCTTAGCCACACCATTAAGTTAAGGTGTCCTATGAGGTGTCAATTATGAAATTATTCCACATTCTTTGAGTTATTCGTGGAACTCGATACTAAGATACTCACCACCTCTATCGGATCTAAGCATCTTTATCTTCCTGCCTAATTGGTTCTCGACTTCATGTTTAAACTCTTTGACTTTTTCAAAGGTTTCTTACTTATGCTTGATTAAGTAGATATAGCCATATCTGTTATAATCATCAGTAAAAGTCACATAGAATCGATTTGCATCCCTTGTGGTGGACCTGAAGGGCCCACACACATCCGTGTGTATGAGATCCAACAATCATTCACCTATTTCACAAGAACCAAGGAAAGGTGATTTTGTCATCTTTCTCAATAGACAAGATTTGTATGTATCATCTGACCTTAATTCAAATGATTCCAACACTCCATCCTTTTGGAGGTTAGTGATGCGTTTCTTGTTTATGTGTCCAAGACGACAATGCCACAAGCATGTTGCGTCTATACCATTAGACGAATCAATTTGAAAAACACCATTTCCTAAATTGTCTACAATCATCACAGTTTCATGCACACTATTACAAGGTAAAGCTTCAAAATAAAAAACACCATTTTTAAAAGCAGAAATAGAACCATTCTCATTATTAAAGGAATATCTAAAACCTTGTTTAAACAATGCATGAAATGAAATGATGTTTCGTTTCATCTCTAACCAGTAGCAACAATTTATTAAATCTAACCCTAACCCACTACTAAAAACTAAGCCATAAACTCCAATCTTGGTGACAGGTGAAGATCGCCTATTCCCCATGATCAAGTTCATCCTTCCATGCTCCACATCCCCACTTCTTTTTAGCCCCTACAAATCAGAACAAATGTGAAATCCACATCCTGTATCGAGGACCCAAGAACGAGAATATGATGAGTTATTAGATAAAATAGTGTAAATACCTACCGAGGTTGGCTTCACCTTTCCATCCTTGATGTCTTGAAAGTATTTTGGGTAGCTTCGTTACCAATGCCCCTTTTCATTGTAGTAGAAGCAGGTGGCCTCTCTTCGGTTGGAAATAGGGGGAGCATCAGAACTGGACTTTCCTTTCGGTCCTATACTTGACGACCCAACTTGGGACTTTCCTTTCCAGTTTTGCTTGGGAGGACCTTTCCTCTTTTTCCCATTCCTTTGACCAATGGCCAAAACAGGAGCACTAGTTGGAGTGGAGGCAATACTTTTTCCCTTCATTCCAGCTTCAGCTGTTCGCAGGAGGTTGTGCAATTGTGACAAAGTAGTTTAATTGTTGTTCAAATGATAGGTCAATATGAACTGATCATAAAAACTTGGCAGAGAGTTCAACACTATGTCGATTGCCAACTCTTCATCAAAATTCACGTTAAGCTTGATTAGCCTGTCCACGTATTGTTGCATTCTTTGAACGTGGCTACTAACAGACTCACCCTCCTTCTTCTTGCTAGCAATGAGGGAATTTACCACCTTGTACTTTTCTTGACGAGCTCGTTTATGGTATTTCTCTATAAGGTCCTTGTTCATCTCGTATGGCAAGTAATCCTCATAATGCCTTTGAAATTCTGGAGTCATTGTGGCCACCATGATGCACCCAACTTTTGTGGCATCATTATAGTGTTTCTTATAGGCGACCATTTCATCAGGAGTGGCCTTCTATTCGTCAATTTCATCCAATGGTGTCTCGAGAACATACTACTTGTCCTCAAAACGAAGGGCCATTTTAATGTTGTATATCCAATCGTTGTAGTTGGTGCCAACCAATTGCACCTTCGAGCAGATGTTCAGTAGGGAGAAATTGTTGTTGGAGGAGGAGGAGGAGGAGGAGGTACCAGAAGCATCGTTTGGAGTAGACATCTATAAAAGAAAGATAGTTTTAGTTAGATAAGAATAATCCTCAATATAACACCCAAAATGAAATATCGAGGCTAGGATCCAACTAAATAATTCACAACTTAGAAAAAGGATGTCGTAATCTAATTGTAAATTATATAAAGGTAGGTAAATGGGATACATTTCATCATCGAAAAACAAAATTTGAACGAATTACGTTTTTAATGAAATTCCTAGATCTTTTGAGATTTATTGAACTTTTCAATGGCATGTTTAATCTCGATTATGCTCTTCCATTTGTGACTGGGATACCGAGGATCACAGATAAGATGTGAATAACCATGCAAATTAGCTTGGTAATCTCGATGTCATTTATCATCTCATCTTAATGTGTCGGTTAACCACACACGCTCCATTAATCAATGATAATTTTCGAGACACCCACTGCTACTATTTATTAGTCCCTATTAGTGTGTTGGTTAACCACACACGCTCCACTAACGATTTATAAAGTGCAATGTGCAATTTCGTGGGTTAGCATACAAATTCACATTTTTCTAAAGTAACTAAGATTGGGATTTAAGAAAATAGTTTGGTTACCTTTTAATCACATTATATTTATTAATGAGAATTTAATTGTCCTATCAAACCCATTCAACTAACGACCCTCCACAAATCAATGGAGCAGTGAATAAGAGTGGATACACAATGGTGGTCATTTTATAGGTCGCTTCGTTGAACTCTCCTTATAGATCGACTTCGTGAATGAGGCGTACTAGCGGTTCGAATGACTTATTCTTATACATATAGTAATTATTAAATTTTTAATTTTACATATAGTATAAGGTATATTTTAAACTTTTCAAAATACTGGTTTAATTACTAAATTTCAAAAATAAAAAAAATTAATTTAAATTTAAAATTAAACTGATGATATATGGTCCATTAGCACAGCCTAGACTGCTCTAGCGCGCCAGCCTGGCCTGGCGCACTCCTGCCAGCCCTGCCTAGCATTCCCTTGCCAGCCTTGCTGGGGACTCTCCTGCAGGCCCGGCCAGGCGCTCCCTCGCCTGACACTCCCCTTCCATCCTTTCCTGGTGCGCGCCCGCCAGCCTTGCCTGGGGCGCGCCCACCAGCCCCGCCCGGCGCCTCCGGGCGGCCTTGCCCAGCTCCTTGCTAGTTGGTCCTGAATTGGGCTGCCCCAAGGCCTAACCCAGTTCTCCTTGACCTAATTTTCCACTATAAATAGAATAGTGCCTCCTCCATGAAGGAGGACCCCTCTTCCCTAAGACCTTTCCCTTGGACTCTTCCCCCATGGCTCAGCCGCCACACTACACTCCGACCGGGTGGCTCAGCCGCCACCCGCCGCCGTCAACCACCATACACCACCACCAGCACCAAGATGGTTCCCTCCAGCTATGGAGAACGATCTCAGATCTACTAGCTGATCTAACTTGATTGTCGGAGTCCGCTCCCGGGGCACAGTCCCTGGGGCGGCTCTAATGACTTTGCTCTGTGATGTCCAGATCTCCGCCGCAACAGAAGACCAGAAGAATCGTCGGAGGTCGATGTCACATCATTTGGCGCCATCCCAGATTCGCGCAAGTAGCAAAAGCCCCAGCTGGCCTCCAGCTCGATTTTGCCCAGATTTGTTCAGATATGATGTGTTTTCATCTAAGATTTGTTCAGATCTGTTCATTTCTACCCATCATTTGTTCAGATCCGTTTGGATCTTGCCAAGATCTTTTCAGATCTGTTTAACTATCGTTTAGATCTCTTGTAAGGTCCTGAAAACGGATCTTACCAGCGATCAAACAATCAAACAATCAAATAGAACAAGAATTAGAGTAGAAGTAGAATAGAAACAAGCTTGCACACGCTTTATAACTGAAAAACGTCGGTACAACTTGTTTACAGCGACCGTGAACTCTCTAGGATCAACAACAGATAATGACCTACACAACCTCTATTTATAGGAGACTTGGGCCGGAAACAGGGTTTACGGCCGTAAAGGGGTTTACGGCCGTAAACACACTACAAAGCCGTAAACACCAAAATAACCTACTATTACATCATAAAGACTCAAAAGAACTATTAAAATTGAAAGCCTAGACCAAACCACTAACTGGACCCTTCAATCTCCCCCTTGGTTTGGTGCTAGCTTGGACTCAATATTAGTCGACCACCATCACGTCTGATTTCCCCATTGCCCCGTTCCACATCCTTTTGTTAATGATATCGGCAATCATAGACGTATATTCTTTAGCAGCTGGCTCAAAAATATCTTCTGCAACCTTGATTTGATGAAGGTTCAGCTGATGAATATCCCATTTGCCAAACTGAAGTAAATCTCTTTTGTCATATAAACGAATGCATCCATTTTCAAGCTTTATGACAGCAGAGGCTGTAGTTTCATCAAACACCCAGTAAAGCATGGACTTTAAAGATCCATCTGGATGATTTTGAAGTACAGGAATCTGTTTTACTTGATTGGTAGCAGGCCACATCACAGATCGAACAGGACGATTAGTTTTAGGATCAAGTACACTTGGGTATAGTTTAATAATAGACTCTGCAGTCTTCATCGAAGGAAAACCCTTTACCACTTGATCTTCCAAAAAATGCTTGAATTGTGTTGCCTTGGGATTTTGTGAAGGATTTGCAAAAGGAGCTTTCGATAATTCTGAAAGATCAACCCTGGTCCAGGAATGGAAATCATGAGCATCTTTATATACTTCTGTGTTGCCACTTTTCCGTCTCACGATCCACATATTTAAAGTGTCGTGAAAGCCCCATGAGACAATCCCTGACCTATCACCATATATATCTCTAAAACGTTTCTTTCCAAGATCCGTAACAGTGATGTTAGGTTGATCCCCAGGAGCATTTTGATCCGAGCTCCTTTTAAACAAAAGTTGACCTTTCTCAGCTGCTTTGGCCAATTTGGCACGTTTCAGAGCTACCACATTTGGAGCTTGAGCTGGTTCCTTATCAAATCGATCCACAACTCGAGGAGTTTGAGCAGATGCTGGAACAACGGGGGCATCTTGATTAGGGATATAAATTCTAGGCTCATCAACGGACGACTTGAACTTATCTCCAAGTTCTTCTTCCAACTTCTTCTTCAATTCGTAGTAACTTGCAGTGAGAAGACCGAAATGAGTCTAAAGATCAGTAATTTGCTTTGTCTTTAACACCTTGTCTTCTTCAAGATCAGCAACTTGAATCTTGAGCTTGGAGTTTTCATTTAAAAGATCAGCCACCTGAATGTCAAGCTCAATATTCTTCTGATTAAGCACATTTATTTCCTTTTGAAGACCAAGAAGTGTGGGATTATCTCCTCCTGAGTGACCTTCTCCAATAGAAATTACCTTGGCTCGGGAGGAAGGCATTGAGCCTTGTTCTTGAGCCAAATGCACGGCAAGCCTCACAGAGGCAACGTCAAGATCAGGCCTAGGAGGAAAGAATCCAGCGGGAGTTGAAGAACCACCAACTTCATAGATGGTGCTAGGTCCTTCATTGATAGGTCCTGATGAAACAATAGGAGTAGTGGTTGATGGTTATGTTGGAAGGCCTTGAAGTATATCAGAAACAAGAATTCCCTGTCTGGGATCACGTCTTCTTCTTTTTGGAAGAGGTTGAGAGGTCTGGGTTGTTGTATGATCACTCTGAAGTGGTTCTGTGGTAGGAGAAACAATATCAGGGGGAGGAATCCCTGACACTGTCTCCATAGGAGTTGTTGTGTCAACCACTTGTTTGGAGATAGGAGACGTCGATTCGAGAACATCTTATGTTTCCCGTATCTCCGTTGCTGTGTGAGCAACATCATGGATACTGTCAAAGAACAGGTCGAGGTTTTCATTGGACAAAAGGTTTTCATTGCTTTCAAGGGTAACTATAATATCATCCTTGCCATAGCCAGTAAGGTCGAGATCATCAAACAATTCGTTTTCACCTTCTTCGACTTCAGTTTCATGCTCCATGGTACCTGCACCGTAGTCACTTTGAACACGTACTGATGTCAGATCATGTTCCTCAGCCACAAATGCATTAGGAACTGTTGTATCTTCTTCTTCATCGTGATCTGACACCATTATATCGCATCTTCTGAAATTACCCTCTCTGAAGACGTAGGCTCAGAAGATAACTTGTCAGAAGATCCATGAGACTCGGATGCTTCGTTCAACTCAAAAAATTTTCCAAACTTCACATGCAGATACTTTCCTTGGAATATAACCTTTCCCTTGCGATTCTGCTTGATTAGCCCAACAGTATGTGGACCTAGAGACTTCATGTCTAAGGTGTCTCCCTCCTTGACCATCTCGGGGAATTGTATGTCAACGAACATTTGGATGAATCTAGGATACATTAAGAAAGTATCCCGGGTTATTGCGTTGATGTTCACCACGAATTCGTCTAAGATAAACTTCGAGAAATTGAATTCTATCCATGCAGCAAGTGAAGCAATGGCTCCCATATTCCTTAGTGAGATCTCGTCAGCACCAGACCTTCTGCCAGAAATGTAGCTCACAAAGACATGAGCCAGAAATCTCCAGTACGGTGGCAGAAGCTTCTTCATAGTAGGAGGAAAGTTGCCTTCATAACCCATCCTTTTAAGAATCTTTTGGACGTCTTCGATCCCAATCTCAGTAGGAAAACCAGGTTGATTATCAATTAGCAAGGCTTCTCTGATGAATTGTTCAGTTATCTCAATCTTGCATCCCTTCACGACTGCTTCAACAGTAACTGCTCCATCATTATCCTTTTTTATCTTGGCAGTCGTCCAAAATTCCCTGATGATGTTCTGATAAATGACATGATTCACCGTGATAGCAGAAGCCAAACAACATTCCCTCAGCCTGTGGATCATCGACTTGAACTCTCCATGTGCAACTGGAGGTTCCGCCAGTACGATAGCCAGATTGTGCATGTCAGCGAATTTCAAGTTTGCCATTGGATCTGCACTAAAAACATGCCAAGTGAGAAAACAAAATATTTAAGCAATGAAAAATTTATGTTTATCTCAATTAAACAATTTGATTTGGCCCTAAAAAAAATTGACCAAATGGAGTTTATGGTCAAACTGGGGTTACGGCCGTAAACCCATGGCCGTAAACTCATGGCTGGAAACGGAGTTTACGGCTGTAAGCTCCTTGGCCGTAAACTCTGGCCGTAAGCTCCGAAAAACGATTTTCTTCGATTAAAGCCCCAAAATCCGTCGATTTGTTGAAATAAACACATATACATGGTCGGTTTTTGCATACCTTCGAGATGCAACAAGCAATTTCACAAAAACTGAAATTTTTTTTCGAGAGGAGAGAGAGAAATCAAGGGGTTTACAGCCGGAATCTTGAAAATGAGGAGTGGAGATGATTTCGGCTGCAAGATCCTCCTTTTATACCTTGTTTGAATTTTAGCTATTATCCACACAGTGTAGAGCACAGTCCAAATCCCAAAAATTTTCAAAAACAAAACCTTTTGAGAATTCAAAATTAAAATTAAAATTAACATAAACAAAAAAATAAAATAAAAATAAAAATAATTTCTAAAATTTTAAATTTTAAATTTTTGACAATTATAAATATAAAATAAAAAATAAAAATAAAAATAAAAATAAAAATAAAAATAAAAAAACAAGAAGACTAGATTTATCTCAACAAACACTAAATATAATTTTGTGACACTGGGATCAAAGTTGTTAGCCAGTCCGAATCCACTTGTCGGTACCTCTACCTTCATGTCTATGTCTGGTCGATCGCCGTTATTGTGATCCACTTAAACACGAAAAATTTGTGATAAATTTGGACAAGCTAAGAAAGACAAGACATTTAGCTCCTATATTTTTAGATAAATTTCCTAGGGACTATTTAGCTGACGACAACCAGGGATATTGTTGTCCACCTAAATTGAGCAGCGAGATCTACATACAATCTGTAAGTGTTCAATTTTAATTGTACTAGAACATGTTTCCCGCTTCCTGATATGCTCCAGTAATCAAGGACTTCGAGAATACTCCTTACATCGGGTGAGCAGACAATTATTAAGAGAGAAGATAGATTTAGAATGCATATGATATACACCCAGGTCGGATCTCTTCCAATCACGCAGAGGGTGAAACATATGACTAACTGAAGTTTTAGAGGGATTGAGATGAAGAATGATGCATATACTGTGTACCAGGTAGAATTGAAAGTCACGCAAAGGAGACAGTATATGGCTAACATATAGAAAGAATTGCATAGATAGAGGATGCAGAGAGATAGAGTTGCATATGTTACAGTCCAGGTCGGATCTCTCGATCACGTAGAGGAGGCAACATATGACTAACAGACAGAAAGAAAGAAAATAATCTTCTACAGACCTAATTTATCGGAATTCCCCAGTCATCCCATCAATACCGGAATTAAGGACGGAATCCGCACATCGAGGAAAAGTTAATCCACAGTTCTAGATACGAGTTCTTTTAATGTGACCAGTAGATTCCCATGTATATCTCCCTGCTCAACCTATCCGAGCGTCGTATTGTCAGGCTAAACGGATTTAACTAGGTCAAGATTTGTCAGGTCTTTGAATTCCTTAAGTTCAACTCTACCTAGTCAAGTCCATTTAGAATCTTTCGTGCCTACCAGCGCATCGAATCACAGAGCGTGGACGATTTAGTTTTGGTATGTTATGCAGATTCAGATTGCCTGTTATCACTTGATAATATCACTTCCCGTCACATCACCTACAAGCAAAACTATTAGCAACATATTTTTGATTTTCTGATTTTTTTAATGTTTTTGGATTTTTTGAAATTTTCAATTTTTGTTTGGTTTTCGTTTATTTCTCCCCCTAAATTTGTGCATGGGTGAGAATGAAATCACTAAAATGTGCAAATTTAAACTAACCTAACCTAAAAAAAAAATTAATCCTCAAAACGAATCATTTTCAAAAATCCCACAAGGACATCGAATCGAGCTTTGTTAAAAGGCTTGGTGAACAGATCCGCCACATTATTAGAAGAGGGAACCTGTTCCAGCCGGATGAGCGAACGCTCATAACAGTCTCTGATAAAATGAATTTTGATATCAATGTGCTTGGTTTTGGAATGTTGGACAGGATTTTTAGCAATTTGAATCGCAGCCTCATTATCACAGTAGATGGGGGTTTCTAGATAATTCAAACCGTAATCCAACAGCTGATGTTGGATCCAGATAACTTGAGAGAAACAAGCAGATGCATCAACGTATTCCGCTTCTGCTGCTGAGGTTGAGACGGTATGCTGTTTCTTGCACTGCCATGACACCAGCCTGTCTCCAAGGAATTGACACCCTCCTGATGTAGATTTCCTGTCAAGCTCACAGCCTCCATAATTACTGTCAGCAAAAGCATATAAATCAAATTCGGAATTTTTTGGATACCAAACACCCAATTTTTGGCTGCCTTTGATATACCGAAAAATTCTTTTGGCAGCAATAAGATGTGAAAGTTTAGGATTAGCTTGATAACGTGCGCATTGACAAACTGCAAACATGATGTCTGGACGGCTCACAGTAAGATACATCAACGATCCGATCATCGATATGTAGTGTGTCTGATCTACGGATTCACCATCAGTATCTGGATTCAACAGAGGTCTTTTGGCCATCGGCGTCGATGCAGGTTTTGCGTCTTGAAACCCGAACTTCTCAAGAATATCCTCCACATACTTAGCTTGATGGAGCAGGATTCCGGTTGAATTTTGTTTGACCTGAAGCCCTAGAAACATGGTCATTTCACCCAACGAACTCATCTCAAACCTCTTTTTCATAACGCCTTCAAACTCTTTGCATAGCTGTGGACTGGTAGACCCGAAGATAATGTCGTCAACGTAGATCTGGACTAGAATCTGATCATTACCAACATGCTTGATGAATAAAGTTTGATCGATAGTGCCACGAGAGTATCCATGATCGAGCAAGTGCTTTGTGAGAGTCGCATACCACGCTCGAGGAGCTTGATGTAACCCATACAACGCCTTGTCCAACTTGTAGACATGATTAGGAAACTTCGAGTTAACGAACCCAGGGGGCTGATCAACGTAGATTTATTCCTTCACCTTGCCATACAAGAAGGCTGTCTTGACATCCATTTGGTAAACCGTGAAGTTCATGTAGGAAGCATATGCAAGGAAGATACGAATAGCCTCCAAGCGAGCCACTGGAGCATAAACCTCAGTATAATCAAGACCCTCGACTTGTCGAAACCTGCGAACCACCAATCGTGCTTTATTGCGCACTATAACGCCAGAATCATCCTGCTTGTTTCGATAGACCCAACGTGTGTCAAGAGACTTTTTGCCCTTTGGTAACTCAACAAATTTCCAAACCCCGAGCTTTTCAAATTTATTTAGCTCTTCATGCATAGCATCTACCCAGCTGGGCTCATTCAAAGCCATTTCAACATTCTTGGGCTCTATTTGAGAGATAAAGCAAGAATAGAGACATGTATTGACATCTCCACTCTGACTTCTGGTTCTAACTCCATCACCCAGCTGACTAATGATGTTTTCAATCGGATGATCGCGTTGAATTCTTGAAGGTATCTCTTGGCTGATATCATTGAGTGAAACGGGAAGATTGTGAATGTTGAAACCTCCATCATTTGCTGATTGTTCCACATTAGATGAATCTGCTACAAACTCATTAGCAATTTCTTCAGGAAAGAGTAGTTCCATAAAAGTTGGAGTGACAGCTGAAGCATCTCTAGACATGAACTCTCTTTCAACAGGGGTAAGAGGTGTAGCATCAGCATCTGGAGTAACATTTTGAACTGGAGACTCTGGACTACCAAGTGGAACAGATGACTCCCCCTCAGGTGGAGCAGATGACTCCCCCTCAGGTGGTGAAGAGGATACCGTTGGAGGTCTGTAAACAACTTCTTCGTCTTCGTCTTCAAAAACAATCTTCGAACCAGAGGAAGTCCCAGATGAACCATCTGAAGACACATTAATGGACTTGAAGAGCGATTTGTAATCAAATAACCAATCAGGGCCCACTCAAGCATCAGTCTCATTCTCCTCCAACCAGCGCACGTCGAATGATTCTACAATCTGATTCGTCTTCTTATTGTAAACCCTACACGCGGTGCGTGCAACATATCCTATGAAATAACAATCATCGGCTTTGGCATTGAACTTCGGGTTGGACTCCAGGTGAAGAAGGGTGCAAGGGCAGCCAAATACACGGAAATGACTGACTGAAAGCTTATGACCATATAGAATCTCGTACGGTGTCTTCATCTGAGCTTTGTTGATTAAAACACGATTATGCACGTAGCAAGCGGTATTAATCGCCTCAGCCCAAAAGAAAACAGGTAATCTGGAGTCACACAGCATCGTCCTTGCAGCGTCTTTTAATGTTCTATTTCTCCTCTCAGCAACACCATTTTGTTGAGGCGTGTGAGCAGAGCTGTATTGACGCACAATTCCTTTTTCTGCGCAAAAATGATCAAGAACTGCATTCTTGAATTCTGTTCCATTATCAGTACGAAGCGCCTTCACCCGGTTGTTGGTTTGGTTCTCAATCATCACGATGAACTTCTTTATCAAATTAGCAACCCCGGCTTTGTTGGATAAGAAGAAGACCCACGTAAAACGAGAGAAATCATCGATCACAACCAGACAGTACGAACTTTTGTTGATGCTTAGGGCGTTGACCGGACCAAATAAGTCCATATGCAATAACTGGAGCACCTGACTTATTGATTTAACTTGTTTTGGCAGGTGTAGTTTTCTATGATGTTTTTCCTGGGCACATGACACACACTTCTCAAAAGTTATAAAGTCTCTGATAGGTAAGCCTCGGACCATCTCATTCTTTGCAAGACGATTTAGGTTCTTAGCGTTAGCATGACCGAGTCTTCGGTGCCACAGCATTGCATTTTGTTCTGAGACCTTCGAAAAGAGGTAAGTGACTTGTTCAGGAATGTTGCTGTTCATATCAATAATATACGCATTTCCATCCCGCTTTGATTTGACAAGAATCCACTCTTCTGGGATGACAATGTCTGGCTTGAGAATCATGCACTCTTTGTCGGTGAAATGTGTAGAGTAACCTTTGTCACAAATCTGAGACACACTCAACAAACTGTGTTTTAACTCGGGAGCAAAGTTGAAGTTCTCAAAACTCAGCACTCCATTTGTTACGGTTCCTCTCTGAGTGATCTTGCCACCTTCTCCGCCCGCAAAAGAAACATATTCCCCATTAAAGGATTGAATGTCGCTCAGTTGGGAGATGTCTCCTGTCATATGCCGGGAGCAGCCGCTGTCGACGTACCAAGGTCTGACGACATTCCTCCGCAACTGTCCCTGCAAAATTAGCGGGATCATTTAGATTTGGGAACCCAGGTCATCACTGTCCTGGGTTGGCTCTTCACTTTCTTTGATTGATCTTTCAAAATCTTCAATTCTGAATCATCATTTCTAATCTTTTCAGAGGATGCTGATGATTGATTGGAAGTTAATTTGGGCATCCAATGATATTAGGTTTCCTAACAGTCACATGTGGTTTTGAAATATGTTTCTTATCAGTTTGCATTTAGCATCTGGATGTTCTACCAGAAGTGGTTGAAGATCCAGAACTGCTCTTTGACGAAACCGATCTTGGCGGAGCCTTGTTCGGTTTTGGCAAACTGTTTGGGACTTTGTTATAAAAAACCCTTTTATTCTTTTGAAAAACCGCCCTTTTTCTACTTCGATCATCCTTCCAATCATCATCCCGAGAACGAGTTCTTGAGGACTTTCTAGTTAAAGACCTTCCTCTAGATTCGTTCTCTCCTCTTGGTGACATATAATGTATAAAAATCCTATTTTGACAATTCCTAGCTATATGACCACCAATACCACAATTAAAACAAATCTGATTATTTTTATTAAAACTGGTACTGCCTTTCTCAGATTTATTTTCTTTACCGACACCCTTACTTTTCCCACAAGAACATGTGTAAGAAACAGGTTGTGAGATAAGTGAGGGTGCATCAGATGGTGTGACTTGTGGAATTGGTGTGTTTTCATTAGAAGCATCACACACATCAGGATTATCAAATAATTCATCAAACACTTCAAAAAAAATTTAATTCAGCAGGAGCAGATGCGGAAGTATCACAAAAAAAAATTAGTCATTTTTAACATCAGAAACAAAAGGTTATTCATTGGAAACAAAAACATCAGGTTCAGACTCAGTTTTGTTATCAGAAACAGATCCTTCAACTTCGTGCCTTGACTGATCTAAGGATTGATCTGCAGGGGAAGTAGAAATATTATTACTTTCAACATTAATAAATCCTCCTGAAACAAACCAGATGGCTTGCCATAAAGCATGAATGGTTCTCTGGCAATCTCCTCTTTAGTCAAAGGGTGATACTGATATGTATAATTAAAATGAGGAGGTACATTATCGTATCCTAAACCCTTTTGTTGGTTTCGTTTGAACTGCAGGCAATGGTCAATCATGTTGGCAACTACCTCGCTTGATACATCAAACCTTTTAAAATCAAAATTTGCAGTTTCAAATTGCCCTTTTAATGTGTCAAGCTCAGTAATTAACTTAGCATTATGTCTCTTGATATAATCATAATTTTCACATTTGTTACTGTAGTCTTCCTGAAGTCTCCTAAAGTCCTTTATTTTTGTTTCTAACTGGGCCTTTAGGGGTTTTTGTCCTTTTCTAAGTTGATAGCCCTCATATCTAAGATCCTCTACTTCTCTACGTAATGATTCTATTTCGTCACGAAGAATTTTAACATAATAAATAATGCCTGAGAACAAGAAGGTAAACTTACCTCATTTTTCTTGGGTTCGGAAGTAGAAGATACCATCAGTGCAAACTACAGCTCCATCATCTTTTCTTTAGGATTAGCTGCAACATTCTTCACGGGAGCATCATCATTGATTTGGACTAGGTGAGCATTTTGAGGTCTTGAAATATTCAGAGCCTGAATCTGGTCCTCCTAGTCAAATGACTGAGCAACCATAGCAGTCTCACCATTGACCACAACACCTCCACGATTGTTTCCCACCGCAACCATTGTCCTGTCATTTTTCAACCTTCGATCCGGTTTCGGGCACTCACGAGCAAAATGATCTGGCTCGTGACAGTTGAAACATCACAGCTTTCCCTTGTTGAACCCTACCTTTTTATCAGCATTCATCCCCCAGTTATTCTTCCCTGTCTTTTTAGCAAACTGCTTCGCCCTGAATACTGCCATAGCAATTTGCCACGTAGTATCCATCTCTTCCACATCTTCTGGATGAATCTGATCCAGATCAGCAAATGACAACTGAGGTGGAAGCTCTCTAGCTACAAAAGCATTATAGCAGTTAACAAGTCCTGTGGCGAGAGCAAGATTGTCATTACTTTCCTTTGTGTTTGAGGAAGAGGCTACAACTGGCACATTGGAGGAGGGAACAGCTTGTGGAGTGACAAACGACTGGCTTTGAGAATGAGGCATGGATGACGCAGTACTAAAGGTTTGAATATGAGGTTGTTGAACAACAAATGCTTGACCTGAGGAAGAAATGATTGATGAAAGGGCATTGTTAGAAGAAATTCCAAGATTTGCAGTCGAATATGAGTTCACATGGTTAATGTCTCGCTGTTTATCATCAATATCACAAGCTTTGATGATCGCCATTGTTTCAGCAAGAGTGATGCGATTCAGATCCTTGGTCTTCTTAATAACAGCTACATTCACGTCCCATGACTTTGGAAGATCATTTAGTAGCATTTTATTTATCTCGGACTTGGTCAAGAAGATCCCAGATATGTTCATCTCAGTAGTGAGAGTTGTGAATCGTTGCAGCCGTGCCTCCAATGTTTCTCCGGGAATGTAGTTAAACATGTTGAATTTCTGTCGCAACATATCCTGGCGGCTTTCCTTCATGTCTTCATTTCCTTCATACACCTCAATCAATGCTTCCCACAAAGCTTTAGCTGAAGTATACTCTCTGAAACCTTGAGCTATATCAGGAGATAAAGCCATGGTCAGAGTGGCCAAAGCCTTTTCGTGTTCTTCAACTTTCTCAAAATCTTCATCTGTATAGTTCTCAACTGCTTTGTCAACCAGTTGTCTTGTAAAAGTGGTGGTAATTCGAACAGGACCCTTGATGATGCGTCTCCAAACTTTGAAATCTTTCATTTTAATATACTTTTCAATCCGGTATTTCCATTCAGGAAAACCATCTGCAGACAGCAGTCTTGGAATACGTGTGGTTGTGCCCAAGACAGAATCCAGTTCATGATGATGTGTTTGACTTTGATAATCCATTGATTATTAAATTTTAAATCAAAAATTAAAATAAGAAGAATGTCAAGAATGAGTTTCCGGTCAGATAGTTTACGACCGTAAACTGTGTTTACGGTCGGATTTCCGGTCCAAGAGATTACGGCCCAGTAGTTTACGGTCAATAAAGATGCACTGATTATGGTCTTTGAAGATGAGTTTTCGGTTATTGAAGATGCTCTGTTTACGGTCCAAAAACAAAGTTTATGGTCTTTGAAGATTCTTGAGTTTACGGCTGTAAACTGAGTTTACGGTCGTAATCACTTGGCAGTAAACTCCCAGAAATTTACGTAAACATGAATTTTTATCAGATTCGATCCCTTTTAGCAGTGAAAGTACCAAACCCAATCTCAAACAATGATTAATATTAGTTTAAACGATCCGAAAACTCGATTGAATGACGCTTTGACACCGGTTTCGCTCTGATACCAATTGTAAGGTCCTGAAAACGGATCTTACCAGTGATCAAACAATCAAACAATCAAATAGAACAAGAATTAGAGTAGAAGTAGAATAGAAACAAGCTTGCACACACTTTATAACTGAAAAACGTCGGGTACAACTTGTTTACAGCGATCGTGAACTCTCTAGGATCAGCAACAGAGAATGACCTACACAACCTCTATTTATAGGAGACTTGGGCCGGAAACAGGGTTTACGGCCGTAAAGGGGTTTACGGCCGTAAACACACTACAAAGCCGTAAACACCAAAATAACCTACTATTACATCATAAAGACTCAAAAGAACTATTAAAATTGAAAGCCTAGACCAAACCACTAACTGGACCCTTCATCTCTTGATCTGTTCACTTTTTCGTTCAGATCTTTAGATCTGTTGAGTTTTTTGCTCAAATAGTTAGATCTACTTCGTTTTTGCTCAGATATCTAAATATGCCTTGTTTTAGTTTATTTGAGCAATTCTCAAGTTAAAGGATTTTATCAGATCCATCTTTTGGTTTATATTTTGATAGATTATTTAGAAAATTGGGAAGAAAAGAGGTTTTTATAAGTTTTTTTTCCCTATCTTTGTTCATATTTTCGAGTTTTATCCAGCAAATGGAAGAACAAACAATATTTTGCAAGTTTTTACTTCTTTTTCTTGCTCATTTTCGAGAAAATCGGTCTTTATTTCCTGATTTCTCATGTACAACTTCATTCAAGTTGTTTATTTGATGCTTCCTCTAGAAGCTTAGAGATGGAAAACAAAAGATTTTCAGATCTGTTGAGCAAGCTGAAGAGTAAAGAAGGTAGTGAGGATAAAACTTTGTTAGATCCATTTCGTGTTTAGTTCAGATCTATGGATCTACATGATTTTCTTCACTCAAATACTCCCCAAATCTGCAAAAACTTCATTAGATTTGTTTTTGTTTATATCTTGGGGGTTTGTTTCAGAAGAAAAGAAGTTTTATGAGTTCTTACTCATATTTTTCAATTCATAAAATCAGGAGAAAACTCGAAATTTTACACCACTTTTTATATTTTTGGTGTTTTTTCTTTAGAAGTTTAGAGGAGAAAAACAAAATTTCCTCCAGATCTATTGTTTGCTCATATCTTGATAGCTTTTTGAGCAAGCTGAAAAGAAAATGAAGTCTTATGTGCGGCACTCCACATCAGATCTGTTTTTAAGTTACATCTTGGGGTTTTCTTCAGCAAGTTTGAAGAGAAATTTTTTGACTATTTTACCTTATCTCTAGTTATTTTTATCAAAGAAACCACCATCAGTTTACAATTCTATGTGTACAACTTTATTCAAGTTGTTTATTTGGTGTTTCCTTTTGAGGTTCAGAAAAAGAAAACGAAAATTTATTAGATCTGCTTTCTTTTTCATATTTTTGGCTTGTTAATCAATCTGAAGGGAAAAGAAAGCTTTATGAGAAGAAAATCTCATCAAATTCCGTTTTTGTCTATGTCTTGGGGTTTTTTCAATGAAACGGGGAAGAAAAGAAGTTTTTATTGGTTTTTACCCCAGATTAGTTCATATATTTTTAGAAAATCTCATGTTTCTGTACATTCAAGTTGTTTAAAAGCTTAGAGAAGAGAAAAAAGAAGGGTTTTATGAGTTTTTACCAAATCTTCAGTCATATTTTGGTATTTCATTGAATAGCTTGGAAGAAAAATCACGTAAGATTTTACCCCATCTCATATCCAGAAAATCTTTACAGATTGAATTTTTTTTCAGTATACAGCTTCATTCCCAAAATATTTATTTTGTACATACCAATGTGTTACTTGTACACTTTACAAGACCATCAAAAATCGAATAGTGTTTTCCTTTTACCAAAATATATCCCATTATATTTACCTTCAACGTTAGTTACAGTTCATCACATCAGTAAAAAATAATAATAATAATAAAGGGGGTGGAGAGGAGTTCTATAAGAAGAACTGATATCTGTAAAAAAGGAAAAAATAAATGATGTACAAAAATAAGTGTATATGAATAGAGAAAAATCTTTACAGCTCATATTAAGAGTGATGTATACTCTGTCTATCTACTGCCGAAAACAACAAAAAAAGGGGTAAAGTTGCACAGTGCAACAGACAAATGACAAGACAAATGGCAGATTTGTCAACAGTAAAAACCAAAGCTGGACCCACATGGTCCACTTCTCTATACACAAAAAACAAAGAAGATGGGCCCCACCAGCCTATTGCTTCTCCCAAGTGAGGCTGCCTGTACACCTTCCGATCGCCGGTCATCAGTCACCTGCCGGGCGACCTCCAATCATCAGTAGCTTCCATGGCTAGTCGATCCCAGCTAGACGACGCCCCCAGCAGGAAGGCCCCGACAACAAGTGCCTCCCTCGAACATTGTTGGTCGTCTCTAGCAGGTGGCAGCCCATCAAGCACCAAGACTTGTGCAAACAATCACTCACCATCCCATGTGACTCCTCCCGATGAACCACAAGCAGACCACCTCTAATCGCATAACTTGCTTAGCACCGACGACCTCAAGCACAGCGTTTCCGGCGAGCTCGCTGCTGTGAATCCAAACATGAAACCAAGCAACACCTGAATCTTCTTCTTCAGCAGTCCCGGTCACTACCCAACACACCAACGCAGCCTCCGGAATCGCTGCTCTTTTTCCTCTCTCTACCATCGTCTCCAGGCGACGAACCACCGGGAAAGGCCGGCGAGATGTCAAGGAATCACGAGAGCCCTCGAAGCGAGATATCCATGATGGGATTTGAGCATTCTAACACTTCCTAAGTGTACATGCAACCCTAATAACCTTGAATCTATGTTTTCTCTATATACATGCAAATTTCGTTTTCAAGGTTATTTCCTAACTAGCATGGCATGGGGATTACATAGAACATAAAACTAGTAGAAATACATACCTTGTTGTTGCTTGGATTCCTTCAAGACTTTGTGAGCCTAGCACCCCAAATGTTGTGCCTCAAATGCTTCACACAACACCACAAGACTTGGAATAACTTGAGAGAATGTCACTTAGCCTCAAAATTGGTTATGCCCTCTCTAGTAACACTAGGTCATCTAGATCACCATTTTGCTAGCCATAGGGTTCCTTTTATAGTGTTGTCACAATTAGGGTTTACACATGAATGCCCTTAATTGTCATGACTCTTGATTTCCCATGACCCATGGATTTGTAACTCCCATGGACTACCCATGGAGCTCCATATGGTTACATCCATAACCCATAAACCATGGATCATTAATCCACCATAAAAGAATTGATGATTGTCATAATCAACCCTATATATTTAATTAGTCTCACTTTGATCACCAAATTAATCCTAGATTAATACTTGATCAATACTAATTAAATAATACTATTATTAATATATTAGAACTTATAATATATTAATAATCCTAAGTGCCTTATTCTCTCATTTAGTCTATCCAAGTATTGCAATGCCATGCAACCCAAATGGACCATGCCGGGTCGGGTCAAGTACATACCAAATAAAGTTATGGACTTAGACACTATATCCAACAGTCTCCCACTTGGATAAGTCTAATAACTATATTTGCGAATATGACTTCAAAATCCGACTAGCAATCATAGCTCTTTCAAAGTCTCTCGGAACTGAGATGATGATGATACGCCATTTAAGATAAGTGATCATATAATCCTCTGTTCTCATGATATCAGCCGGACAAACACATCGAACATGGTCTTACTTATTGTCCAGCATTTGTTTCTCGATCTCTGATTTGTTTCGACATAGAACTAAATTGAACACATCAATTAGGTTCTGACCGGGCCCGGTACATAGGTCAAAACCAAATCATCGAGGGGCCCAGATATCGCTTCTATTTCTAGAAGGAACAGATAAACTTCGACTGATATGCTTGTACTAACTACTTGTTGAATTATTCACAAAGGCACGTTTTATAACATTGAGTTACCATTGCGTTTTCGTACAATCAATGAATAACCAACTCATAGTCAACAACTCATATCTCTTGGTTTGAAGATTTATATGATATTACCGTCTCACGATCACTCGAGATAAATTCCATGAAGTGATGCAAGTGAGCGTGGGTTGGATCCAATACTCAGCCCTTATGAGTACTCATGAATGTTGTAGCAACCATTGCATTGTCCAAAGCACTTTTAGACAAATCATACAAGCCAAATTCATGACAGACTTAAATCAATACTTACTTCCAAAGTTTGACTGACTGTGGATGGTTTGAATAATAACATAATTATTCTGGAAGTAAAAACATGCAAAATTGAAACATAGTAAACAATCAACACAAGATAGTAACACCTTACTCATAAATAAATAACAACTTTTATTTATCATCAAATGTCAATTACATTTTACAAGTTTCAGGAATCTAATTATTGAAACTAATATCATCCTTCAGCCCAATGCGCCTCGCATGCTGTAAATGCTTAACCCTGCTCAGTCCCTTCGTGAGGGGATCTGTCGGGTTCTCATCTGATGATACCCTCTTAGCCAAGATGAGTCCTTCTTCTATTCGATGTCTGATGAAATGATATTTTCTGTCAATGTGCCTAGATATCCCGTGATCTCTTGGTTCCTTAGCCAAAGCAACCGCACTTTCGCTGTCACAGAAAATTTCCATTGGCTCCTTTATAGCTGGTACAACTCCAAGGTCTCCGATGAAGTTCTTTAGCCATATCGCCTCCTTAGCTGCTTCACTTGCTGCTATGTACTCTGATTCACACGTAGAATCAGCTACTGTCTCCTGCTTGGAACTTTTCCAAGTAATTGCCCCTCCATTTAGGATAAAGACCCAACCTGACTGAGAGCGGAAATTATCCCTATCAGTCTGGAAGCTAGCATCGCTATATCCTTCCACTCTCAAGTCATCACTGCCTCCGAGGGTAAGGACCCAGTCCTTAGTCCTCCGCAGATACTTGAGAATGTTCTTTACCGCTGTCCAGTGTGCCTTGCCAGGGTTCCCTTGATATCTACTGACCATGCTCAAAGCAAAGGCCACATCAGGGCGAGTACAAGTCATAGCATACATGATCGAGCCCACAGCGGAAGCATATGGTATATGACTCATCTCAGCTATCTCAGCCTCTGTACTCGGACTCTGAGTCTTACTTAGCTTGGCATTACTTTGGATTGGTAATTCTCCTTTCTTGGAATCTTGCATGCTGAATGTCTTTAGCACCTTATCCAAGTAAGTACTTTGACTAAGTCCAATTAGTCTCTTACTCCTATCTCTTAATATCCTTATCCCTAGGATATAGGCAGCTTCCCCAAGGTCGTTCATAGCGAAACACTTCCCAAGCCAGGACTTAACCTCCTGCAAGGTTGGGACGTCGTTTCCTATGAGAAGTATGTCATCCACATACAACACCAAGAAGCTAACTATGCTCCCACTAGCCCTGAAATACACACAAGACTCATCCTCACTCCTAGAAAAGCCAAACTCTTTGACTTTCTCATCAAAGCAAAGATTCCATCTGCGAGATGCTTGTTTCAATCCATAAATGGATTTATCAAGCTTACACACTCTATTAGGGTATCTTGTATCGACAAAACCCTCTGGTTGAGCCATGTAAACATCCTCAACCAACTTTCCATTAAGGAAAGCGGTTTTGACATCCATTTGCCATATTTCATAATCATGAAATGCAGCTATGGCTAACAATACTCTAATAGACTTAATCTTAGCTACTGGTGAGAAGGTCTCATCATAGTCAACTCCCGGAGTTTGAGTAAAGCCCTTCGCAACCAGTCGCGCTTTGTAAGTATGTACCTTCCCATCCATGTCGGTCTTCTTCTTGAAGATCCATTTGCACCCAATTGTCTTACGACCTGGTACATTGTCAACCAAGTTCCAAACTTGATTGTCATACATGGACTGAATCTCGCTGTCCATAGCCTCCTTCCATTTAGTATACTCAGGGCCTGCCATGGCTTCCCTGTAGTTATTAGGTTCATCCAAATCTATTAGTGTACTATCACTAATAAATGTATCACCTTCAGTGGTGATGTGATAACCATAATAAAAATCAGGTGTGTTCCTCACCCTAGTGGAACGTCTTGGAGGTTCAGACTCATCTATCAGATCAACAGGAGTTTCCTCCTCAGGTTGGTCGATAGCATTTGAGGTTCCTTCACCACTTGACTCTTGAAGCTCTTCAAGGTCAATTTGCCTCCCACTGTCCCCTTGGCTTATGAATTCTCTCTCACGAAAGACTCCTCTTCTTGCTACAAAAACCACATTATCACTGGGTCTGTAGAAGAGGTAACCAAAGGATCTCTGTGGGTAGCCGATGAAAATACACCTCTCACTTCGAGGTTCAAGCTTATCATGAGTCTCACGCCTCACGAAAGCTTCACAACCCCAAATCTTGATGTGGTCCAAATTGGGAACTTTACCAGTCCACATCTCGTGAGGTGTTTTGGCAACCTTTTTAGTAGGGACTAGATTAAGGATATGGGCGGCAGTCTCTAAGGCATACCCCCAGAAAGAGATTGGTAACGAAGCTCGACTCATCATGGAACGAACCATATCCAACAAGGTTCGATTGCGCCTCTCAGCTACACCATTCAACTGTGGTGTTCTGGGAGGTGTCAATTGTGAGACAATCCCACATTCCTTAAGATAGTCAAGGAACTCAATGCTAAGATACTCTCCTCCTCGATCGGATCAGAGCATCTTGATGTTCCTGCCCAATTGATTCTCAACTTCCTGCTTAAACTCTTTGAACTTTTCAAAGGTTTCTGACTTATGCTTGATTAAGTAAATATATCCATATCTACTGTAATCATCAGTAAAAGTCACATAATAGCGATTAGCATCCCTTGTAGCAACTCTGAAGGGCCCACACACATCCGTGTGTACAAGGTCCAACAAACCTTCACCCCTATCACAAGTACCTGTGAAGGGTGACTTTATCATTTTTCCAAGTAAACAAGACTCGCAACTATCATCTGACTTGAGGTCAAATGATTCCAAGACTCCAGCCTTTTGGAGTTGGCCTATGCGCTTCTTGTTAACATGTCCAAGACGACAATGCCACAAGGATGCTTTATCCAAGCTATCTGAAGAATCAATATACAACACATTATTTCCTAGATTGTCTACAACATTCACGGCTTCATATACACCATCACAAGGTAATGCTTTAAAGTAAAATACATCATTGTAATAAACATTAATAGCACCATTTTTATTATCAAATGAAAATGTAAAACCTTGTTTGTACAAGCCATGAAAGGAAATCATATTTCTCGCCATTTCGGGCGAGTAACAACACTTATTCAAATCTAACATTAACCCATTATTAAGCAATAAAGAATAAACTCTTATCTTGGTAACAGGTGATGCTTTCCTGTTACCCATGACTAAGTTTATCTTCCCGTGCTCCACTTGCTCACTTCTTCTTAGTGCCTGCAAATCAGTACATATGTGAATACCACAACCTGTATCAAGCACCCAAGAATTAGCATTAGATGAGTTGTTAGACAATATTGTGTAAATACCTGTATGGGTGGGTTTAACCTTCCCATCCTTTACATCTTGCAAATATTTAGGGCAGGTTCGCTTGAAGTGTCCCTTATCCTGGCAATAGAAGCACTGTGCTTCCTTTGGGTTTGAAGAAGGAGTAATGGGACCTTTCTTTGTCCCACTTGAAGAGGAACCATCAAGAGTCTTACCCTTGGTACCCTTCGAAGGGTTTTTCCTCTTCTTACCCTTTCCCTGCCCAATAGCCAGAACAGGGGCTGTTGAAGGAGTAGAAGTAGCAACCGCTTTACCCTTAAGGCCATTTTCAGCTGTCCTTAAGAGTCCTTGAAGTTTGCTAAGTGTGACTTCCTCCTTGTTCATATGATAAGTCATACGAAACTGATCATAACTTGGAGGTAAGGAATGGAGAATGATGTCAATCGCCATTTCCTCAGGAAAGTCAACATTTAGCTTCAGCAACCGGTCAACGAACCTTTGCATTTTCTACAAGTGACCGGTGATGGGTTCACCATCCTTCATCCTTGAGGTTATCATGGAGGAGATGATTTCATACCTCTCCTGACGCTCGCTCTGATGGTACCTTTCCATCAGATCCAGATGCATCTCATAGGGGTAGAAATCTTCATAGGATTTTTGAAGTTCAGGAGTCATGGTGGCCATCATGATGCATGCTACTTTAGTAGCATCCTTTTCATGTGCAACAAACTCCGCAAACTCTTCAGGAGTAGCAGTGGCTTCACTCACAACCTTAAGCTCCCTATCGAGGACATATTCTTTGTCCTCATAGTGGGTAATCATTCTGATGTTTCTGATCCACTCATTAAAATTGGATCCATCAAAGATGACCTTACCACACAAGTTCAAAAGGGAAAAGGAGCCTGTTGTGTTTGAGCCAGAAGCATTGTTGGAAGACATCTGAAAGGAAAGAAAGACAAGTTTCATTAGATTAGGAATCCTTAATAATTCACCCAAATGAAATATTAAGGCTAGGATCCAACAAACTATTTATAGTTGGAAGAGGGATGCCGTAATCCATACTATAAAATATTTGAAGGTAGGTAAATGACGATTTACCAATTTCCACCATAAGAACGAAATATTTTATTATTAGGTTTTATTGGTTTTGAAACTCCTAGATCTTTTGAGATACATTGAACTTTTCAATGGCATGTTTGAATCTGGATTGTGCCCTCTCAAGTTTGTGACTGGGATGCCGAGGATCACAAACAAGGTGTGAATAACCATACAAATTGACTTGGTACCCTCAACAATATTACCTAATCGATGTGCCGATTAACCACACACGCTCCACCGATCTATAATAAGGTCAAGTTACCCTTTGCCACTCTTACTAGTCCATGTTAGTGTGCCGGTTAACCACACACGCTCCACTAACGACTTGGTAAGGTACAAAGTGTAATTTTATGGGCTAGCACCAATTTCACATTTTCCTAAAGTAACTAAGATTGGGAATTTATAATGTATAGTTACTTTATAATTCATTATACTTTTAACGAGTATTTAAAGTCGTATCCTACCCGTTCGGCTAACGACCCTCCACCGATCAAGGAAGCGGTGGGTGAGAGTGGACACCCATTAAGTCACCATTTTATAGGCAACAACCTTATACCCCCTTATAGACCGGCTTCGTGAATGAGGCCTACTAACGGTAAGAATGACATATTCTTATACATATTTATATAATAAAATTATAATAATAGTATAAGTGTTGATTTTTAAACTTTTTAAAAATCTAAGGTTTAATTTGGAATTAAAGTATTAAAGTGTAAGACTTTTCAAATTCCAAAACTTGAGGGCAAGATTTGAAACTATTCCAAGTCTCTTCAATTTGTAACTTATGAGTTTTAATGGTTCATAAAATGAAGACTCTTCATTTTATGAAACCTCTTTAGTTCTTTAATCACAATTAAAAGAAGTGACTTTTGGTTATCCATAACTTGAGGACAAGTTATGGACACCATCATAGCCATTAAGATCATGAATTAAACACACATGGTGGTTACACATAATTCCTATGATCTTCTAAAAACTCATAAGAACACAAATTCATGTCAAGCAATTTCAAGAAATCATATAACTATATATAATACTTGAAAATTGATAAAAGTCATGCAAAAATGGGTTAACATAATCATTATCATTTTGAAAAACAGATTTTACAAGTCCAAAACAGATTGGGATAATGATCTTAATCCATTTTCATTAACAAAACTCGAAAAAACTGCCCAGCACGCTCCTACTCGCCGAGTGCATTAATCTACTCGGCGAGTAGAATGAATTTGTTCATGGACTCGGCGAGTCCTCCCCATGGACTCGGCGAGTCCAGTCGTTAGAATGCAGATTTTTCAATTTTTAAGCAGTTTTGCATCAAGTATACAGAAAACAATCCTAGGCTCTGATACCACTGATGGGATTTGAGCATTCTAACACTTCCTAAGTGTACATGCAACCCTAATAACCTTGAATCTATGTTTTCTCTATATACATGCAAATTTCTTTTTCAAGGTTATTTCCTAACTAGCATGGCATGGGGATTACATAGAACATAAAACTAGTAGAAATACATACCTTGTTGTTGCTTGGATTCCTTCAAGACTTTGTGAGCCTAGCACCCCAAATGTTGTGCCTCAAATGCTTCACACAACACCACAAGACTTGGAATAACTTGAGAGAATGTCACTTAGCCTCAAAATTGGTTATGCCCTCTCTAGTAACACTAGGTCATCTAGATCACCATTTTGCTAGCCATAGGGTTCCTTTTATAGTGTTGTCACAATTAGGGTTTACACATGAATGCCCTTAATTGTCATGACTCTTGATTTCCCATGACCCATGGATTTGTAACTCCCATGGACTACCCATGGAGCTCCATATGGTTACATCCATAACCCATAAACCATGGATCATTAATCCACCATAAAAGAATTGATGATTGTCATAATCAACCCTATATATTTAATTAGTCTCACTTTGATCACCAAATTAATCCTAGATTAATACTTGATCAATACTAATTAAATAATACTATTATTAATATATTAGAACTTATAATATATTAATAATCCTAAGTGCCTTATTCTCTCATTTAGTCTATCCAAGTATTGCAATGCCATGCAACCCAAATGGACCATGCCGGGTCGGGTCAAGTACATAACAAATAAAGTTATGGACTTCGACACTATATCCAACAATCCAGTCACCGTTTTTTCCTTTTTGGCGCCTCTAGACAGATGAAAAAATGAGATGTCTGCTGGAGTCTCTCAAATCCGATGGAAGCATAAATGGGTCTGTACCTAGCCCTAATACATTCAAACAAATAACAAATGGGCTTACCTAGAAAATGGGTTGTCCACATTCAATCGGGCTTTAACATATCTGGGCCTTCCAGCAAATTGATGTTTTATTATATCAGGCTATACCAAAAATAATAAAATATGGACTACTTTTACAAGGGAAAATCAACAACTCGACGCTCGTCCGCTTCAATTCAGTCAAGTTAAATCGAATTCCAAAAGATGCTTTGTGGTCCAACTCAACATAAAAAAAATAATTTGGGCTACATTATATGCGAGGCCCAACAAAACAAAAATGATTTTGGGTTGCAACACATTTGGGCTCCTCCTATCTCATAAGGTCTATGATATTTTATGTGGGCTCTTTCAAGTTGTTGGGCTACATCAACAAAGCATGGGCCAGTTTTACAAGGCAAAATCAACAATTTAATACTCATGCACCGCAAGCCTCGCTCAATAAAATACGTTTTAAAATACGTATTACGATCCAGGCCGCTCAGCGTTTTAAAAAAAAAGGAAGGAGAAGAGTAGTACACTACTACTACTCGTGTGCTGCAACTACTCGTGAATCATTTCGAAATAGCCCTCAACAATCATGTTGCTCGGCTATTAGCAGATGTGTTGACCAACTTCAGGTAGTCTTGCTACTCAGCTCTCACCACTCATGTTGACCGGCCCTCGCTAGTCTCGCTGCTCAGCCCTCAGCAGTCGCGCTGCCTGGCTCTCAGCGGTTGCGCATCCTGACTCTCAGTAGCGATGCGGCCCAGCTTAGCAGCTGTAAAGCCTATCCATCAGCAGTTACGTTGTCAGACTAGCAGTCGCGCTGCCTAGCTCTCGGCAGCCGCGCTACCCGGTTTTTGTTAGTACTTGGGTCACCTAGCTCTTTCTAGCAGCTATGTATCTCAGCTTTCAGTGGATATACATCCATCTTTCCCTTTTTTAACCTCTTCCAAGAAAAGGGGGGCATGACACTATGCAGAAGTGATTTTCATTCCGAAGAGGCAGAGTTAAAGTACATAAAGAACTGACACCATGAATGATGGTGTATCCCGAGGTGACATTGGTATTCCGGATTGAAAGAGTAGCCTCGTGGTCCAGCTCTCGGCAGTCTCGTTGCCCAGCCCTCAGTCGTCATGCTGCTCGTTTATCGCTAGCAGCTCGATGCTTAGTTCTCAGCGGCCCTGCTGACCAGTTCCTGACAGCAGTTTTGCTACGCACCTCCTAACAGCAGCTACACTATCAAGTTCTAAGTAGCACCGCCACATAGCTATCTGCAAACAGCCAAGGCACCGAGGCATCAATTACTAGTACGACTAGCGATGCAGCAAAGCATCAGGTACAATTCTGCTTTAACCCAGACCGATCATACGAGCTAGACACATAGATTGTAGGGTGCCACGCCCAATCGTGCGAGGTTTAGTACCCTTGCCTTGAGTCGTCTGGCTTCTCAGCCCGACTCCACTATAGCGGCAAGCTCCGCATGCGAGGTTCAGCACCCTCGTCTTGAGTCGTCTGGGTTCTCAGCCCGACTCCATTATAGCGGCAAGCTCCACATGCGAGGTTCAATACCCTTGCCTTAAGTCGTCTGGCTTCTCAGCCCGACTCCATTATAGTGGCAAGCTCCGCATGCGAGGTTCAACACCCTCGTCTTGAGTCGTCTGACTTCTCAGCCCGACTCCATTATAGCGACAAGCTCCGCATGCGAGGTTCAGCACCCTCGTCTTGAGTCGTCTGACTTCTCAGCCCGACTCCATTATAGCGACAAGCTCCGCATGAGAGGTTCAGCACCCTCGCATTGGGTCGCCTGGCTCCTCAGCTCGACTCCATTATAGCGGCAAGCTCCGCATGCGAGGTCCAGTACCTTTGCCTCGAGTCGTCTGGCTTCTCAGCCCGACTCCATTATAGCAACATGCTCCGACCATCCACGTGATGCTCTCTCGCGTGATCTATCTACGATCGTTAGTAGCCAAACCCGATCTGTTACACGCAATGCTTTTCCCGCATGACATCTCCATGTTCGCTGGCTACTAATCCCGAGCTATTCTCCTAAGACGCGCAACATAAGTCGTGCATCGTCGCGCACCATAAGTCGCACATCACAAGCTTATTCCATGTCTAACACCATGATCTCGGTATCTCCTCTCTCACAGTCATCATGGTTTTCTTGTGCTCGGACGATCGATGAAGTGTTATCCGCATCACATCCGGCTATAGTGAGGATACTCTCCAGCAAGAAGGTCATCCCGACAGTGGCCCTGCTACCTACGACCCCACAGCATCTCTGTTTCCTGGCTCTCGGAAATGGTCTTGCTGTGCAACCCTACCTATAGCCTCGTCGTGTATCCCACAGCACCTCTGTTTCATGGCTCTCGAAAATGGTCTTGCTGTGCAACCCTACCTGTAGCCTCGTCGCGTATCCCACAGCACCTCTGTTTCCTGGCTCTCGGAAACGATCTTGATATGCAACCCCAACCTATAGCCTCACTACCTATCCCTCAACAGTTCTGTTGTCTGGCTATCGACAATAGTCTCACTGCGTGACCCTCGCTAGCAACCTAGTCGCCCAACTCTCAGAATCTCTTCCACTTATATTATGGTCAACAACCTTACGGTTTATTGGTTTGACAACATAGTCTGACGCGGCTACCTACGCTACCCACATCAGACTGGGGGGAATCCAGTTAGGTATAGTGTACTTTGGAAACACCTTCAGGACGGTTACTGGTTCTCATGCAAAGAAGACTATGTAGATGGTTATCGGTGACATTCTGTTTGTGGCTGCGTCGGATAACAATCTTAGGGACTGAAGGGCAAGCTTACGCTCCTCAGCTACCTTGGCTCGATGCCTTATTGACATCAGTGTCGCGTAACACTCTTTAGCAGCCTCGGTCTGCATGATCGAAGCAATAGTTATGTTGCGTCACACCGACCGGCTTGCACTCCTCTCAATGAAGGAGTATCAAACCAACCCAAGCTGCATAAACAATGTTTGGCTCATCGCACAACCCCACGGATTTCGTGGGCGAGGTTCGGTCGTTCTCTCTATTATTTAATGCTTTGGTGCTTTATCTAGTCCGATCCAATTGTCAGCAACCCAATCGCATCAGACTAGGGGGACTTGACGACGCACAGTTTATATGACTAAGTCCAGTCCGATGTCATTGGCCGCATACCAATAACATCATACTGAGGGGACTTGATGATATATGGTCCATTAGCACAGCCTAGACTGCTCTAGCGCGCCAGCCTGGCCTGGCGCGCTCCTGCCAGCCCTGCTTAGCGTTCCCTTGCCAGCCTTGTTGGGACTCCTTTGCCAACTATGCTGGGGACTCTCCTTCCGGCCCGGCCAAGCCTCCCTCGCCTGGCGCTCCCCTGCCATCCTTTCCTGGTGCGCACCCGCCAGCCCCGCCCGACGCCTCCGGGCGGCCTTGCCCAGCTCCTTGCTAGTTGGGCCTGAATTAGGCTGCCCCAAGGCCTGAACCAATTCCCCTTGACCTAATTGTCCACTATAAATAGAATAGTGCCTCCTCCATGAAGGAGGACCCCTCTTCCCTAAGACCTTTCCCTTGGACTCTTCCCCCATGGCTCAGCCGCCATACTATACTCCGACTGGGTGGCTCAACCGCCACCCGCCGCCGTCAACCACCATACACCACCACCAACACCAAGATGGTTCCCTCCAGCTATGGAGAACCATCTCAAATCTACTAGCTGATCTAACTTGATCGTCAGAGTCCGCTCCCGGGGCACAGTCCCTGGGGCGGCTCTAATAACTTTACTCTGTGATGTCCAGATCTCTGCCGCAGCAGAAGACCAGAAGAATCGTCGGAGGTCCATGTCACATCATAAACCAAATGATTTAATAATTATCTATTAATTAAACATTTAATTAATTTATTAAATCAATTTAGGATTATCCAATTAAATTAATCAAGATAATTTAATCCTAATCCTTCCCCCTAATTTCGAAAATAATGGGTAGGGATATACCCAATTTTATAATTATCCTATTTAACTAAATAAACTGATAATTACCAAAAATAAGATAACCCTATCATCATCTAGCAATTTTCGAAATTTGTAGCTTGGGGAGGAAGGTAAGGATTTCAATCCTTACCTAAATTTCGAAATCTTGGGGGGCAAGAAACCCTCCAAGATCAAAACTTGTAGGGCAAGGCAAAGGGTTTCAACCCTTTCTTAAATTCGAAACTTAGGGCCTAAGCAACCCTAATTTCGAAAACCCTAGTCCATAAGGGTTTAATTGCCATAAACCCTACTTGATCAATTCAACCATTGCAATCAATTCAATAGAAAACAAGTCAAGGCTCTGATACCGCTGATAGGTTTTGAGCATAACAAACAAAATTTCTATGTATGCATGCAACCCTAATTCTTGAACTATGTTTTCTCTAATTGAACATACAAATTTGAACATCAAAAGGAAACCCTAAGATACCTAGCATATTTTCAAAAATATGATTAGGGTTAATAGAAACATACCTTTATTGTTATTGACAAATAACAAAGTATCATTGTGTTGTTAAAGCCTTGAGAGCAAGCACCACAAATCTTGTGCCTCTAGTGGTTCACACCTAACACTAGCAAGATGATGAGAGAGGAGATAGGGGAAGGGAATTTCAGATTTTTATTAGGCAAGGGATGGCCACAATTATGAGGGGCTAAGGCCCTTTATATAGGTGATGTAGCTTAGAGCCAAAGCTAGGGTTTGAGGAGGAAACCCTAATCCCTTAGCTTAGGGAACAAGTAGCCCATGAGCCTCCATATGAGAGACCTTGGACGAAAATTCTAGGCCCTTCCTAGAAGTTTTTGTCCATCCTCTTCCAAGGAGGTTCTAGAGCCTGTTTCCTCAACTATCAATAAATTGCCAAACAGCCCCTACACTTTTAATTAATTCAGTTAATCCCAAAATTAATTCCATTTAATTTCTGATTAATTATTAATTAAATAATATGATTTCTAATTAATATATTATTTTTATAATACATTAATAAATTAATTATTTCAATTTATTAATCAAATAATAAATTAACCTCTTTCTCTCCAAAGTCTTCCTGTCCAATTGTCAGGTTTGAGGGCAACCCAAAAAGATTGTGCTACTATCAATTCAAGCATATACCAATTATAGTTATGGGCTTAGACACCTAATCCAAAATTATTGGCCTTGATGTGCATTCGGAAAATTGCCTCATTCCCAGCAGAGTCAATCTAGGCTTCCTAACATTCCAGGGAAGTCGTTCACATTCCAATGATGAGCATATAACTGTTGGACGTCGCTACAAGTAGGTTTGTGAAAATATCATGGACTATACAATCTCATGACATACTTACAAAATTTATGAAGGCTTTGTCGTGCAGTACGTTCGGCTATCCTGAAATTATCATCTAGTGAATTGGAGGAAGTGACATATGCTAATTGATGAAGAGCAGCGGTGCAATTTGTAAAGGAGTAAAACCAAGTGTACCTCTAACATCTGCATGTTGTTGAAATATGGACACACTGTTGTGACGTAGTTGACGATACGCAAAAACAGAGGCTTATGTATACAGAACTGTCGGGGAAAGTAATATCCTTGAAAAGTCTCATTTTCTTCAAAATAATCTTGCTTGAGGCATTGATTAGCCGCCTCACGATGTCTTTGTATGTACCTTCTTTTTATCCGTCGTTCATTATCCACATTTCTGTAAGACCTCAAATTTCAAACCAATATTTTCATTTTTAAACTACCCAAAATACTGTTCATAAACCAAATCATCGGAAAATCACAAGTATCAAATACAAATCATCATCATAAATATCAGAGTGCCACAAAATGCCCAGTAACAAAACCTCCCAGCGAGTGTGTACAATCCGACCTTCGCCATCCCACGATCCTCAAAAGTACCTGAAACACATATAATCAACAACTGTAAGCACGAAGCTTAGTGAGTTCCCCAAGATATCTTATACAACACAACACATAAACAGCTATGGGCTATCAGCAACCCTGGAGACTACATAGAGCCTCAGTGGGCAAACGGCATTCCCTGTGGGTTATCAGCAACCCTGGACACTACACGAAGCCTCAGTGGGCAAACAGCAGGCCCAGTGGGTTATCAGCAACCATGGAGACTACCTGAAGTCTCAGTCACACATAATCAGCATAACATAATAATAACAGTAGACCCAGCTGGTCATCACAGATACAGTTATTCTACCATACAGGTAAGAATAAGTGAGGAGACTCACCTGATACTGATGACAGAAAAATCTCACACCCGAACTGCCGGAACTAGACTCCGCCTAGTAAACACAACAAGTAACCCTAGTCAATTAGGGTCATTATCCCGACTCACAAGTCCAAATCCCACAACTACGCTCCTTGAGGGAAAAAATACAGTTTTTCCCCTTTCATGGTCCAAAACCCTACATTATTGACCAAAGTGAAAAGTCAACCACCCAGCGCGTACGTTGGGCATACGCTTGCTACGTGCCGCATACTCGAAGAATCAGATGGGTCGGGTTAGGGCTGTCTACGCTGGGCATAGCCAGAAGTACGTTGGGCATACGTCGTCTATTCCTAAAAATCACCCCAAAACGTCTTAATACACAAAACTCTAACATCTACAACACTCTAAGTCCTTAACTCATGAATGGGCCAATGAAACAATCAAGCCACCATTTTTATGTATCTAAGTACTCTAATGCATTTAAAACGACAACCAATATGCTGTAGAGTACTCCATACTCACAAAGGTCCAAGCTTTGGGACAAAAAGCTTATAAAAACCATCTAAGGAGATCTAGAAAGAACATTAGCAAGGTATAGACTATATACCTTCAAAAGATACACAAGATGAAGGAGTTTCAGGATCTACAAGCTTGCAAGCAACACCACCTCTTCAATAGTCTTCTTCTTTAAAAAGAAAGCACCAAAATCACTAACAATGTCGGCGCACTACATCAGTTTGAGTGGGGTTGCCTTCCAGTAGAAGTGGGTTTAAGGCACCAATGTCGGCCCACTAGTAGGTGATTATAGGAGAGATGATTGTCTTTGTGATAATTGTCTGGTATGCAACTATCTGTTATACATTATGTGCTAGTATGCTATGTTATTATGCGGTAGTGGTAGGGGTGGAATAGCTCCGGTTACTGGTTAAAAGAGACCGAAGGGGTAGGCCAACACCCATATATGCTAGGCAGTATGTGATTTATGTGTATATGCTAGGGTATTATGTCTTAGTGATAGGGGTGAAATAGTCCCCGTATCCAGTTGAAAGAGACCGAAGGGGTACGACAACACCCAGATATGCTAGGTGGTTACCGGTTGAAAAAGACCGAAGGGGTAGGACAGCGCCCAAATATGCTAGGCGGTTACCGGTTGAAAGAGACCGAAGGGGTAGGTCGGCCACCCAGATATGCCTGGCAGTAGGTTATTGTATGGTATGTGGTATCATGGGGGAACTCACTAAGTTTCGTCCTTACGGTTTACAGTTTTGGTTTCAGGTACTTCTTCTTTGAAGGTAAAGGAGCCGGCATGACTGCAGCGCATCACACCACGATTTTCCGCACTATGATGTTCTTAAGATTTGTACTCTGACATTATTATCTTATGACATGTTTTGGATACATATGAGTTATGGTTTTTTATGAAATGAGATGACTCGATGATGTTTTCAATAATCTGTTTTATGAATTATTAAATTAAAAATAAATTTTTTGGTCTTGGATTTTGGGGTGTTACAAGTTGGTATCAGAGCCTTGGTTTGAGGGATTCGGACACACCTTATGTTTGGTTTTATGTACTCTAACATCCCTATGGTGCACATATAACCCTAATGCTTTGGATCTAAGTTTTCTCTATTATACATGCAATAAACATTTTTCCAAAGCATGGAGCCTAAACTAGCATGCAATGTGATATTTGAATCATAAAATTAGTTAGAATATTACCTTGTGTAGTAGCTTGAATATCTTGGCGTCAAGAAAGCTTAGCACCAATAGTGTGATGCCTCAAATGGAATCACAAAACACCAACAAAATTTAGGAGGAATATAGAGAGGTTATGGAGACTCTAAAATCAGATTCTAATTCTTGGAATGCAAGTTGTAACCGATTTTAGCTTTTATATATATATATATATATATATATATATATATATATATATATATACGTATATATATATATATATATATATATATATATATATATATATATATATATATATATATATACGTGTATATATATATATATATATATATATATATATATGTAGAATATAAAGGGTCATGTATAACCCTAATCCATACCCATAAGTTTATGATCCACCCATTTGGTTTGGATAAATACTTCATGGATTAACCCATAAGCCCATCACAAATCAAATCATGGATCATTAGCCCAACTCATATATATCAATTTGATTAGTCTCTTTTGATCACTAAATTAATCCTTAAATTAATTCTTGATCAATACTAATTAAATAATATGATTCCTCAATTAATATATTATACTTATAATATATTAATAAATCATAATTAACCTCTTACTCAAATATCCTTCCTAACATATTGCTTTGATGAATGCAACCCAAATGGACCATGCTACTATCGATTCAAGTACATACCAATTATAGTTATGGGCTTAGACACCTTTTCCAACAGTCTCCCAGTTGGATAAGTCTAATAATTGTAGTTGCCAATGTCACTTAAAATCCGATTAGCAATCGTAGCTCTCAAAAAGCCGTTGTTTAATTCTGATGCGTCCATTAGATAAGTGATCATATATTCCTCCGTTCTCAAGATATATATGAGGAAAAATACATGGAACATAGTCATACTTATTGTCCTGCAATTTGTTTCCCGATTTTCGATTCGTCTGACATAGAACATAACTGAACATATCAATTTAGTTCTGACCGGGCCCGGCACATAGTCAAAACAGAATCATCGAGGGGCCCAAGATATCGCTTTTAATCCTCTTAGGATAAAAAGAACAGATAAACTTCGAAATTATATACTTGTACTACCTATTCATCAAATCATGCACAACGACACGTTTTATAACATCAAGTTACTGACGCGTTTTCATGCCATCAATGCACAACCAACTCATAGTCAACAAATCATATATCTTGGTTTGAATATTATATGATATTATCATCTCACAATTACTCGTGATAAATTCCATGAAGTAATTCAGGTGAGCGCGGGTTGAATCCAATACTCAAATCTTATTTCAGGAGCACTCATGAATGGTGTAGCAAACTTTTGCTATGTCTAATACCTTAGACAATCATACAAAAACCCATTCATGATAGTCTTCTTTCATAACCTACTTCCAAAGTATGATCGATTGTGGATAGTTTGAATAATCTTATTATTCTGGAAGTCAAAACATGCAAAGTGAAACACAAGAATAATCGAATCTGATATGGTCTCAAAACTTTCGAATATAAATAAAATACCTTTTCATTTAATCACCATATTGATTACACATTATTCATTGTATAATGTTTCGATTTATCAACTTAATACTTGAATTAAAAAAATATTTATCCCATGCTCCAAGCATGCACACTATGTTTACCTATGTTCCTTTATTTGTGAAATAGATTAATTGAAAACATTTCAATGATGCTCATTTCACAATTCCAAATCCTTATCACAAGTGTAAGAATGCCAAATTCTTGCCACTATTAGAATGTGTTAGGTTCTAACCTTTATGCAATGATCCTTTTGTAATGTCAATGCACCAAAGCCGCAAAGACTTGGACAGTGAAATTACAAAGTATTCCACTGGAGATTGATAACAAAACAACTCGATGGAAGCGAAGTATCAAATTCAAAGTACATTCTTTTGAACATCCTTCTTGCATAAAAGTTTCTAACCTACACATAGATTCTTAATATCCCACTCCCATTATGGAAACATTTCTATATTTTCCATATGACAGCTCATAATTAATAGAATCTTGTCTATTCATAATAATGTCAATACAGTCCATCCATTACAATACTTCCAATTGCCCATAAGCAAACAAATTTTTGGCGAACCTTAGATTGTTCTTAGCAATTGTTTAACAACTTTAGTCATATCCGGTTCGGGTCCTTTTTCCTTCTTAATGCCCTGGGCATTTTGAAAATTCAGAACACATAAATATTATAACATATGCAATCGATCCTATACCCGAAGTATATGGGATACGGTTCATAATGTCTTACATAAAGACATGATATACTTTACCATTCTCTTGCTATAATATTTCCATATATAGAATTTCCTTATGTTGAACCATTCCAACATAACATTCTTATATATCATTGACTAAATTTGATTAAAATCTCAATCTAAGCTTTTAGATTCGAAATGAAGTATGAATTCCTCTCCCTTAATTATAGCAAAACAACTTTTCAAATTCTGCGAATTGAAACTTTTGTTTTTTATAATTAACATTCCTAACGTGCAACACTTACCATAATAATTATGCCCCCACTAGCATAATAGTTATTATCTTACTAGCATAACACTTATGCTCCCACTAGCTTTGACATGTATCCAGAAATCAGCTGGACTTCTAGAAATCAATACTTATTGACTTTCTTACCAAAGTTGAGATTTCTGACACGAGATGCTTTGAAAAGCCTTTATCTAAGCTTCTCAAACTCATACACTTTTCCTTAGACAGCTCACATGTTTGTCCAAACAATTTCAGAACTTACAGTAATAAGTCTTAAATGTTTAGACCTTTTGCCATTTCTCACAATTCGAACTATGAAGAGGGATGTCGTAATCATAATCGAATTTGAGAATGCAAATATCACAAATGCTATCTCCTTAAAATCTACTTAGTGAAAGCGTTTCCTCACAATCATTTTCATGGATTGGGTAGAAACCTTATGAAACTCAGATTTTATGGTGTATGTGTTCCTATCCATGTGAATTTTTCATAATCATAATCATAAGACAGGGTTAGTGACAAATCTAAACTCATATGGACCGAACTTGTTCAATCCTAATTTCTTGCCACCTGGCAGCTCAAGGGCCTACATTTGCTTCCAAGTTGTTATGCAAACAATTGAGTACTCACAGAACTCACACGCATAGCCAACTTTAACTGGAATGGGCACAAAAAAAAAGAATATGTCAACACGATAGGTTACAAACCTCAAGTCGTGTGCTAGTGATTAACAATAGGTTTACTCTTGATTAGTTCTTGAAACTTTTCGAGATGTTTAAGACTCCCACTGACCTCTTGACAAATAATATTCTCTTCATCAAGAAACATTACTTGACAACAAATATTCAAGAGTTAGTGCAATTTCTTATCAATACGAACACTTTTGACAATCGGTCTTAGTTGATCTTTGTTTTATCCAAAACATTACAACTTACCAATTTCAAATGTACAAGAGTAGAAAACATTTTGCTCTACATTTGCTGATATGTCACTCAATATATAATCTTGGAGTATGACTCTAAGATTTGATTTTGGAACGAAGTACGATTCATCTTAATTGATTTAACTATTTCAACAATTCCTGATTCCTCTTCTTAGCCAAACAAATGCACTAAAGTGTCCTTAGAAGATTAAATTGTGATATGGTTTACATAATCATTAAGATGATCATAAAACACGATACTCAAGTACTCTTCCATCTTTTCAGATTGTCCAATTGAAACTTGGGTAATGAGAATCTTTCCTTATTTGGTAAATTTAGACACTACCACAAACAAAAGAATCAAATCTATATTGCTAAAATTACAAACATCAACTTTTCACATATGCCATTGCAAGGAAATATAAATAAGATAAAAAAAATCAAAATTTTATTTATTTATAAAAGGTGCGAAAAAAAAACTTTTCCTTACAATGCAATTACAAATGAAAACTATGTTACTACATATTTCTAAGCAATCTATCATAACTCTTAAGCAGCAGCTCAAAAATCCGATCATCGAACCATGCGATCGGAATCCATCTCTTCGCGATCGGACTCTGCATGCCTTTCCTTTAAGCTTCCTTTGATCCTACAAAACATCAAAATGTAATCTTATCACATCATGTATTAAGAATCTACAAACAGGAACTTAATAGAGTTAGATAGTGGATTTACCTGAAGTAGAGTCAAACCTTCTCTTAGATCTTTCAGGTATTCAAGACAGCTTCGCTTCCAATGTCCCTTCAAATGGCAGTAGAAACATGTGGACTCTTTGGCATTTGCACATGGAACTATCTCAGAACTGGTTTTTCTCTTATGGTCAAATCTTTTGACCATAGCCAATTCCATTCCCATACGAGAAGGGATCTTTTCTGGACTATCTATGTCATTGCCTATGTCCACGGCAGCTTGGAAAGTAGATCTTCCAATCAAATTTGCTTGACCATTGTGCCAAATCATTGTTGATTCAGCAGCAATAAGCAAATAGGTAAGATCAATGAGGGTCACGTCGCGGTCTGTCATATAGTAGTCTTTAACAAAATGACTATACGACTCGGGAAGTGACTGAAGAACCAAGTAAACAGCCAACTTCCTTGAGACATCGACTCCTAACATTCCCAGCCTGTCAATGTGTGACTTCATATCCAAGACATGTGCAAACACAGACCTTCCATCTTGGTGTTTACTACCCAATAGGGCCTGAGTGACCTTGAACTTTTCAAGTCTTCGAGCTTATGGGTCAGGGAGAATAATTGGAGGAGGTGGAGGAAGTGAAGTATGACATTGTGGAATATCAACTTCATGTGGAAAACCTTTTCCAACAGATTCGGGAAGACCATAGTTGTCTGACCTAGACATCTATAAGGGAGAAATTCAAGTTAGTTGATTTAAGTCCTTAATATAACACCCAAAACGAAATATTAAGGCTAGGACCCAACACAATATTTTACAATTGCGAAGAGGGATGCCGTAATCCAATTGTAAAATATTTGAAGGTAGGTAAATGACGATTTACGAATTTTCACCATGAAAAATGAAACAGATTAATAAGTTTTAAATGGACTGAAATTCCTAGATTCTTTGAGATTCATTGAACTTTTCAATGGCATCTTTAAATCTCGATTGTGCCCTTCATGTTTGTGACTGGGATGCCGAGGATCACAAACAAGGTGTGAATAACCATGCACATTAGCTTGGTACACCCAATGTTACAAATCACCTAATCAATGTGCCGGTTAACCACACACGCTCCATTGATCTATGATTAACATCAAGCTACCCTTTGCCTCACATTGTCAGTCCCAGATTAGTGTGTCGGTTAACCACACACGCTCCACTAACGACTTAACAAGGTGCAAAGTGTAATTTCATGGATTAGTTACATTTTCACATTTTCCTAAAGTAACTAAGATTGGGAATTTAATAAAAGTTTAGTTACTTTATAATTATCATTATACTTTTAACGAGAATTAATGTCCTATCCTACTTGTTCGGCTAACGACCCTCCACCCGTCAAGGAAGCGGTAGGTGAGAGTGGACACCCATTAAACTGCCATTTTATAGACGGTAACCTTATACCCCTCTTATAGATCGCATTCGTGAATGAGGCCTACTAACGGTAAGACAGACTTGTCTTATACATATATATTATTAAACTCATAATATTATAAAGTATAAGGGTTGAATTTTAATTTTTAAAACTCTAGGGTTTGGAATTAAAGTTACATTAGTGAGACTTTACAAATTCCAAAACTTGAGGGCAAGTATTGAAACTTGTCAAAACTCTTCATATCCATAACTTATGAGTTAATGTTGGGTTTTATGAAAAGACTTGATTTTCCTTAAGTTGAGGACAAGTTATGGAGTTCATAAAAAAAGATTGATGAAAAGACTTTTCATGTTCCATAACTTGAGGACAAGTTATGGAACTCATTAAAGAACATTTAGATCAATTATAACAAGGAAAATTATCACATAATTTTAATCATGATCTAAACTAACTCATAAGGCAAAATAGTTTCAAATCAAATGATACACGTAATTCGCTAAACATATAAACTAACAACTATCATACAAATTTTGACAACTATTTTTTCAAGACTCTTGGAATTCATCACTTATGAGTTTAATGTTATTTTAATGGATGAGGCTTTTCATTTTACATAACTTGAGAACAAGTTATGGAAGTCATTAAAATCATTTAAATCAATTTCAACAAATAAATTAATCATATAATTCATGATTGATCTAACTAAACTCATAAGCAAGATAATATCAAGTCAACAATTTATAAATAACTTTGTTTATCATATAAACCAACAATTACTTTAAAACTTTGACAATTATATTGTTATTGGATGAATATAATCACTACCTTATAAAAAAACTTTTTTTTTCAATGATACAAAAACAGTTTGTAGTAGTGATCTCTATTCAATCCAGGTCAAAAAGTCAAAATTCTGCACACAGAGGCATCTACTCGACAAGTGCATGAATTGGACTCGTCGAGTTGCTCTTTTACTGAGTGGACTCGTCGAGTTCATCAGTCAGTGATCAGAAAATCGATTTTTTCAACTTTGAAAATAATAAGCATCAAGTATAACAGAAAACAATCCTAGGCTCTGATACCACTGTTGGGTTTTATGTACTCTAACATCCCTATGATCACATACAACCCTAATGCTTTGGCTCTAAGTTTTCATTATTATACATGAAATAAACATTTTTCCAAAGCATGAAGCCTAAACTAGCATGCAAGGTGATATTTGAATCATAAAATTAGTTAGAATATTACCTTGTGTAGTAGCTTGAATATCTTGGCCTCAAGAAAGCTTAGCACCAATAGTGTGATGCCTCAAATGGAATCACAAAACACCAAGAACAATTTAGGAGGAATATAGAGAGGTTATGGAGACTCTAAAATCGGATTCTAATTCTTGGAATGCAAGTTGTAACCGATTTTAGCTTATATATATATATATATATATATATATATATATATATATATATATATATATATACATATATATATATATATATATATATATATATATATATATATGTGTGTGTGTGTGTAGAATATCAAGGGTCATGTGTAACCCTAATCCATACCCATAAGCTTATGATCCACCCATTTGATTTGGATAAATACTTCATGGATTAACCCATAAGCCCATCACAAATCAAACCATGGATCATTAGCCCAACTCATATGTATCAATTTAATTAGTCTCTTTTGATCACTAAATTAATTCTTGATCAATACTAATTAAATAATATGATTCCTCAATTAATATATTATACTTATAATATATTAATAAATCATAATTAACCTCTTACTCAAATATCCTTCCTAACATATTTCTTTGATGAATGCAACCCAAATGGACCATGCTACTATCGGGTCAAGTACATACCAATTATAGTTATCGGCTTAGACACCTTTTCCAACACCTTAGGGGGTGTCTGGACTCAAATCGAGGATTTGAAAAGTTATTACAAAAATAATTTTCCAAAATTTAAAATTAAGGTTTTTGAGAAAGAACAAGGAGTGTGTCACACCCCAAAACGGGAACGGCGGAAACGTTCGGGGGTAGTGGACGTCATGTTTAGTATCAAAAGATATGCATTATAGTAAGCAAGTAATGAACAACCATTTCATTAGAAAGAAAGTGTTTACAATGTGTGTGTTCACAAAACATAGAATTCATAAGCAAATAACAAAACAAGACTTGAAGCTATTATGCTCCATCTTCTGAATTCCCAACACGAGTACCTGTCTACTAGGCTCCTGAGAATACAAGTTATTTGAAAGAGTTGATCAGCAATTAAGCTGGTGAGTTCAAAAGATTTCAATGATGTAACTAAGTTGTAGAAAGTTGTTGTGAAATGTTGTTAAAAATTTAGTTGTAAATGTAGTTGTAAAATGTAGTTGTAAAATGTATTAAGTTGTAAGTTCTGTTTAGAAAAGTTCGCTTGTTCCCTAGAAAATCCTATATTTCCTACTTTAAAGAAAGATAAGTAAAAATGACTCTACAATCCCTTCTATGAGTACTAAATGGATACAAGTTATATAAGACTTAGAGTAAACAAACAATCAATTGTGTGCATCTGCCCTAAGGCAGAAAGCACACATCCCATTGTTTGTTTGATCATTGTGGTATATAACCCTGGTGTATTCACTTGTTACTCATGGAGTTAATTGTAATGGTTCCTTTATATTTAATGAAAAGATTCTTTAAGAAAACCCTTATTTCTTATAATAAAATGGTGACCACAGTGATTACTTCTATAATCACTTAGTTTATACTGGATATATATGATCTAATATCGGATAGAAAGTTAATTGGGTGAATCTGCCCTAAGCTCACAACCAAACAAGGAACAGGAAGTAAGGCGGAAAGCTCACATCCAACTACCTATTGGGTATTAATTATATATAACCATGATGTATAAACTAAAGTATTATAGAGTTAATCACCTAAGGTCCTTTAAGTTTATACTGGTAAGTTTCTAGTTTTGTATACCAAAAGTTCTGATTTGGAAAGTATGTTTTGTACTAGAAAACTGTGCATTGACTCTATGTCCTATGACTCTACCCATACATGGTTCCCTTATGATGACTTAATGTATACTGAGCATATATATATCTAGAATCGAATAGAAAATATACTGGGTGAATTCGTTCCAAGCCCACAACCAAACAAGGAACAGGAAATGAAGTGGAGAGCACACATCCTATTACCTGTCGGATCCTATTGATATATATATCCTTTGATGTATACATTAAGGAATCATAAGGTTAGCATTATGGTCCTCTCTACTAAACGTAGCCTTCTACCAAGGCATCTAATGTTATCTATGTTTGTTTCTTGCATGAGTTGTGTAATTTCCCAAGTGAGACTATCATTAACCAAAAATATAGTTTTTACATTACTGTTTATTGTGAGAAGATCACAATGTGAATAAAATGGGAAAATAATAAAGTACTGTAGTGTTGTATTATAGTAACTACTGCTGTACTTTCTACCTTAAACCAATTGATATTTAAGATATAATGTGATATGATTGCACCATACTATCGACTAATAACACGACGATGAAAGACGTCAGAAGGAATGACATTTGGCACCTGTAGACTTGCAAATCCCACTGTAGCTAACAAAAAGGTGTAGGATAGTCAATCCAGTATATTTCTACACCCAAATTCACGCTCTCACTCTAGGAGATTCTGGCTGCAAATCGAACCATGACAGGTGATGCCATGCCTCGAAACAGTGATTCACATTTATGTTATTGTATACTTGTATATGTTTTGTATGTACTAGTTGTATTGTATGTTCTCTCTGTCTAGTATGTATGTATGTTCTGTTTGTTTCTCATCATAGTATGTTCTCTTGAATAATGTATAGTATGTACTAGCTGTATTGTATGTTCTCTCTGTCTAGTATGTATGTATGTTTTGTTTGTTTCTCATCATAGTATGTTTTGTTTCTCATAATAGTATGCTTGACTCATGTATGAACTGACTCTTTGTATGCTTCATTGTACTAGAAGTAATGAATAGTATCTTCCTAAACTATACCTATTATAGTTTACTAACGTTTTACTTGAACTGTTATTGAAAAGACTCATTTTACTACTAAGTTATGCTTCTACTTTAAAAACGGAGTTTGATTAAACTATAAAGTAACATAACTTTAAAAGAGTTTTTGAAATGTTTTGATCACTTATAAAAGACATAAGCAACATTTTGAAAGATGTTTATAACAAACAATTACACAATTATCATTGTGTTCAACTTGTATTCCCCCCTTTAAAAGCATTTAAAACAGTTAAAAGATTCATTATGGGGTATGAACTCACCTGAGGTGGGTGATTCAACGAGTACGCGTGTAAGGATGAGAAGTTCCACGAATGAAGTCCCGAGACACAATAAGTCCTAAATGACATATATTGGCATGGATATAGTTTTTATAAGCAACTATATGAAAGGAAACACCTTCCGGGACTAGGAAACACTTTGACCAAGTGTTGGAATCACATGTGATTCATCAAAGGAAAGTGGAATGGTAATACCATGAGTTTACTACCATGGGTTTACGGCCAAAGGGAGTTTACGGCTGTAAACTCATGGTCAAACATGCATAAGTGTTTGTTTGAAGGCTAGGGAAGCTTGAGGGACTTTTGCTCTACACAAGGATGAGAAAGACCAACTCAATGGAGGCTTTGGATGAGTTTACGGCCCAAAGGAGTTGATATGTGTAAACTCATGGTCATTATGCATTTGAGAGTAGTTTAAGGTCCTATTACCATCAATGAAGGGTTCTAGGTCACAATCTTTGCATCTAGGAGGGTTTATGGCCAAAATGGCACCCTTAAAGGGGTTTACGGCCATGGGAGATGGCTTGGCCGTAAACTCCTTTTGTTCTTGTGTTTTTGATGTTTTCAAGGCTCTAAGCATGAGTCCTAACTAGATATCAAGTGTAGGGAAGAGTACTTACGATGTAGAGGCTTGAAATGGTTGATTTTGGCCAAGAACACTAGTGTGTGTTCTTGGTGTTCTTGGTGTTTCTTCAAGATCTAAGAAAAGTGGATTTCCATGGATGAAATCAATGGATGAAGCTAGTTAAGAAGGTGTATCAACTAATCAAAGGATAGAATACTTACTTATATGAAGATCTTGGATGATACTTGAGAGGATTTGAAGAAAATCGGCCAAGGAAAGAAGGAATGAGAAAAATGGCCAAGTTTTATATATAGAGGTGAGTTTACGGGCCCCTTGAGTTTATGGCCGTAAACTCTTGGTAACTTGGCCATAAACTCCTCTTGATGGAGTTTAAGGTTTGCATGCTATACTGTGGTTCTAGCAGGTATTTCCTAACACTCATTCCTTGAGTGTATTAGGATTAAAACTCCTTAGAATGACCTTTAACCAGGCTAGAACTCATTACCAATGAGTCTGACACTCAGTTGAGTTGACTGACTGAGCTTTCAAAACAAAAAATTTTCGGGTTGTCACATCATCCCCCCGTTAGATGGAATTTTGTCCCGAAATTAGCTTTCTTAGCAGGACTTCTGGGGTTGCGCTCCTCTGATTGGCAGAATACCTACTCGTAGACCTGGCAACTTTGCCCTGGTGTTCATGATAGGATTCGTACTTGGTCCATATATCATTACCTCGTGTATACAAGTCGTATATAATTAGGATTAGTAAGAAGGTCGGATGTGGGACTCTGCCCCAGGTCCACAACCAAACAAGGAACAGGAGATAGGTCGGAAACACACATACTAAATCTGCGTAATAATAATCATATACCACCCTCACATATACACTGAATAGTGATAGGTGGGTTGTATGTGTCCATAGCCTCTGTGCTCAAACTTGGCCTGTTGGACGAGTGGTATTTCGTGACGGTCTGTGGACATCTGACGATACGGCTTCGGAGGACAAAGTACTCTTTGCACGAGTACTTTGGGGTTTAGAATACGAAAGATAAAACTGAGGTTTAGGTCGGACTGTCGACACGAATGACGAAAGTTTCAAGAACTTTCCGACCGAGGCGATAGAAACATATGAACTTAGTATGGTGAGGACCACGCCAATTCATGACGAATGATAGTAACGGACTCTTTACTGAACAAAGTTTTGGCCAATTTGAAAGAAACATCTTTTATACGATGATGTATCCCTAGTGTGTTCGACAATGTACTCTTTGTAAATGATTCAGGGCTTTCTGTTTTCCCTTTGATGTTAACACTCCTACGTATCGTACCTCTATGTGTGCATACATACAAATAAAGGTGCTTTGATAACTGTTGATGATACTTTATATCATGATCCTCCTTGGTACCACTACGATCGCCTGTCATATACAAGTTATGAATATTTAAGATGAATAAGACAGTTGACTGAGTAACTCTGCCTCAAATCCTCAACCAAATAAGGAACAGGGATTAAGGCGGAATCACTCACTCTAAGCCTGCGGCCTCTTAGTTATTCACAACCATGATGTATATGCTACGCCATCATAGCTTCTCTAAACGGATCTTTTAGTTCTCTTGAATACTGTGATCTATTTCAATATGTGAGTTATTATAATTACTTTTTAAGTGTTTTCCCCAAGTTTTAATCTTATATGAATATAAATTAATTTTTCAAAGTAATTACTATTTCGAAAACGTACCGCTGCTCGTCGACGACTCCGGGGTTGATTCCCCTGCGGTGATCATCAGAATTCGTCCATCCGCTCCTGAGTTCTTTGTTATCGGGCAGTCCTTCTGATAATGTCCAGCCTCACCACAGCCATAACTGGCTTGGTTTTCTTCAGCTCCGGGGACTTGGGAGATCGGTTGAGCCGGTGCCCTGCAAAAACGGATTGTGTGTCCCTTTTTGTGGCAGTTCAGACACTGCATTTCCCGGCATACTCCGGTGTGGTGATAGTTGCACTTTCCACACTTTGGGAGGGTTCCAGCATATCGACTGGCTGGTGTTGTAGCGATGTACATAGTACTCACTTGTTGCTCTTGCGGGGTGTCCTGTGTTGTTCGCTTCTTCTTCCTCTTGTTCCCCGACATCCGTTTATAGTCCTCTTCCCTCGATGGCTCGGTAACAGGGACTTCTATACCATGGCGGACTCCATGGTCGATGAGTCGCTGGGCCAGGCGTTTGGCGCTATCGAATGTGGTTGGGTTAGAAAACAACACATCTCCTTAGGTCGGAGCAGTTAGACCCCAAATGTATCTTTCTATCTTCTTGCTCTCTGAGGTAACCATCACGGGGCATAGAGCTGCTAGGTCGCTGAACCGGTCAGTGTAGGTCACTATGTCTGAGCCGACCATAGTGAGCTCCCATAGTTCTTGTTCCAGCTTTTGAACTTCGCCCCTTGGGCAATATTCTTCTAGCATCAACTCTTTTAGGTTTTCCCAACCTATTGAGTTAGCCACTGATAGGGTCAGTGACTTAACATGGTTGTTCCACCATGTTAGGGCTTTGTCAGAGAAGGTGCAGGCAGCAAACTTCACTTTGCTCCCTTCTGGGCACGAACAGATTTCGAAGACCGAATCTATTTTCTCGAACCATCGCATCAGAGCGATGACTCCACCATTTCCATTAAAGGAATTTGGTTTGCAGTTCATGAAGTCTTTATACGAACACTCCCTTGGGTGTCCGTGAGTAGCTCCGGGGTTGGCTAAGTGGGTACCGCTACCAGATCTGAAGGTACCACTTTCACCGAGGTGAGCTATAGCAGTTGCTACTGCGGAGGATATCGCTGCGTGGAGAGTAGCGGTATCGAATTGTGACTGTGGAGTTGGAGTTATCGGAGTAGTGCGTCTGTTTGATCTGCGAGGAGGCATCTTTGCTAAAAGAATACAAAGATGAGACGGAATAAGTCTAAAGCAATGGACACAAGCCGAAAGTTAAAAATACAAGGGTATCCTAGTTCTGGGTGTATCGGTTCCTGACTTCCACATGGTTCTAGAAACAATTCATAAAAGAGTTTATACCTAATAAACTCTATGAATTTGAAAATGGCTATCCTCGAATGAATATTTGTTTCCTGAATAACTGTTACCAGCTGCATGTAAGAAAATAATCCTAACATATAATGTGAGCAGTGTCTCCACTCGCTCATTAAGTTAACAAGATTATTATTTATTAGTATGACGTGTAAGACGTTTTGGTTACTTCTGTTGATCCCTCTTTGAAAGCTCCTCATGAACTTGCTCTTGTTTCTTCCTGACTCTTCTGTTATCTACTATGAGGAAGTGGTTACATCTATCTGGGCTTGTCGTGCGAGAATGGAAGTGACTAAAGAATCTATGAGATTAATGGTAACTTTATGGGGTGATCCTTACAGAGTCCTGCTATAATTGTACAATGTATACAAGTTGTATATAATTCAAGATTAAATAGACCTTCGAATAAGTGATCCTACTCTAAAACCACAACCAATTAAGGAATGGGTAGTGAAGCGTGGATCACAAATTCTAATTCTATAAGATCCCAATTATATAAAAGCTTAAGAGTATACATTGTAAGATTATAGACCTATTCGTAAGGGTCTTTTAAGTTATCACATAAGTTATTTATATGGTGCCTAAAATACTCCTATAGTATTTTAACGTAATGTACTTGGTATGTTTTAAACTTGTTATCGCGTTATGATATCATAAAATACTCCTATAGTATTCTAACTCTAATGTACTTGATCTAGTATTCTCTTGACTGGTGTTTAGGTAAGTTTTAAGACTGTTGCAACACCACATCGCTCCCAAACACATGTCGGTCACATCTCGAATGAATATAGTTGATCAGGCTACATTGATCCTAGATATGATTACATAACTGTTCAGGTTTGACGACAGTGTTCAACCTTTAAATACTTTAGTTCTGTTCTTCTTGTGATACTTGGTCTAGTATGTAAATGTATAAGCAAGTAGGTATATTTTTATAACTTATCGTTATACTCTTAAAATATATCATTATCCAGAGCACTTAAGCCCCATTGTATTTATAGTTGTATATCTTTTATCGGTTGATATACTGAGTTCACTATAAACAATGCTCTGATACCAATCTGTCACACCCCAAAACCAGAACGGCGGAAACGTTCGGGGGTGGAGGACGTCATGTTTAGTATCACAAGATATGCATTATAGTAAGCAAGTAATGAACAACCATTTCATTAGAAAGAAAGTGTTTACAATGTGTGTGTTCACAAAACATAGAATTCATAAGCAAATAACAAAACAAGACTTGAAGCTATTATGCTCCATCTTCTGAATTCCCAGCACGAGTACCTGTCTACTAGACTCCTGAGAATACAAGTTATTTGAAAGAGTTGATCAGCAATTAAGCTGGTGAGTTCATAAGATTTCAGTGATGTAAGTAAGTTGTAGAAAGTTGTTGTGAAATGTTGTTGAAAATGTAGTTGTAAAATGTATTAAGTTGTAAGTTCTTTTTAGAAAAGTTCGCCTGTTCCCTAGAAAATCCTATATTTCCTACTTTAATGAAAGATAAGTAAAAAATGACTCTACAATCCCTTCTATGAGTACTAAATGGATACAAGTTATATAAGACTCAGAGTAAACAAACAATCAATTGTGTGCATCTGCCCTACGGCGGAAAGCACACATCCTATTGTTTGTTTGATCATTGTGGTATATAACCCTGGTGTATTCACTTGTTACTCATGGAGTTAATTGTAATGGTTCCTTTATATTGAATGAAAAGATTCTTTAAGAAAACCCTTATTTCTTATAATAAAATGGTGACCACAGTGATTACTTCTATAATCACTTAGTTTATACTGGATATATATGATCTAATATTGGATAGAAAGTTAATTGGGTGAATCTGCCCTAAGCCCACAACCAAACAAGGAACAGGAAGTAAGACGGAAAGCACACATCCAACTACCTATTGGGTATTAATTATATATAACCATGATGTATTAACTAAAGTATTATAGAGTTAATCACCTAAGGTCCTTTAAGTTTATACTGGTTTAATAAAATGGATTAAACCCTTAACTGGTAAGTTTCTAGTTTTGTATACCAAAAGTTCTGATTTGGAAAGTATGTTTTGTACTAGAAAACTGTGCATTGACTCTATGTCCTATGACTCTACCCATACATGGTTCCCTTATGATGACTTAATGTATACTGAGCATATATATATCTAGAATCGAATAGAAAATATACTGGGTGAATTCGTTCCAAGCCCACAACCAAACAAGGAACAGGAAATGAAGCGGAGAGCACACATCCTATTACCTGTCGAATCCTATTGATATATATATCCTTTGATGTATACCTTAAGGAATCATAAGGTTAGCATTATGGTCCTCTCTACTAAACGTAGCCTTCTACCAAGGCATCTAATGTTATCTATGTTTGTTTCTTGCATGAGTTGTGTAATTTCCCAAGTGAGACTATCATTAACCAAAAATATAGTTTTTACATTACTGTTTATTGTGAGAAGATCACATTGTAAATGAAATAGGGAAATAATAAAGTACTGTAGTGTTGTATTATAGTAACTACTGCTGTACTTTCTACCTTAAACCAATTGATATTTAAGATATAATGTGATATGATTGCACCATACTATCGACTAATAACACGACGATGAAAGACGTCAGAAGGAATGACATTTGGCACCTGTAGACTTGCAAATCCCACTGTAGCTAACAGAAAGGTGTAGGATAGTCAATCTAGTATATTTCTACACCCAAATTCACGCTCTCACTCTAGGAGATTCTGGCTGCAAATCGAACCATGACAGGTGATGCCATGCCTCGAAACAGTGATTCACATTTATGTTATTGTATACTTGTATATGTTTTGTATGTACTAGTTGTATTGTATGTTCTCTCTGTCTAGTATGTATGTATGTTCTGTTTGTTTCTCATCATAGTATGTTCTCTTGAATAATGTATAGTATGTACTAGTTGTATCGTATGTTCTCTCTGTCTAGTATGTATGTATGTTTTGTTTGTTTCTCATCATAGTATGTTTTGTTTCTCATAATAGTATGCTTGACTCATGTATGAACTGACTCTTTGTATGCTTCATTGTACTAGAAGTAATGAATAGTATCTTCCTAAACTATACCTATTATAGTTTACTAACGTTTTACTTGAACTATTATTGAAAAGACTCATTTTACTACTAAGTTATGCTTCTACTTTAAAAACGGAGTTTGATTAAACTATAAAGTAACATAACTTTAAAAGAGTTTTTGAAATGTTTTGATCACTTATAAAAGACATAAGCAACATTTTGAAAGATGTTTATAACAAACAATTACACAATTATCATTGTGTTCAACTTGTATTCCCCCCTTTAAAAGCATTTAAAACAGTTAAAAGATTCATTATGGGGTATGAACTCACCTGATGTGGGTGATTCAACGAGTACGCGTGTAAGGATGAGAAGTTCCACGAATGAAGTCCCGAGACACAATAAGTCCTAAATGACATATATTGGCATGAATATAGTTTTTATAAGCAACTATATGAAAGGAAACACCTTCCGGGACTAGGAAACACTTTGACCAAGTGTTGGAATCACATGTGATTCATCAAAGGAAAGTGGAATGGTAATACCATGAGTTTACTACCATGGTTTTACGGACAAAGGGAGTTTACGGCTGTAAACTCATGGTCAAACATGTATAAGTGTTTGTTTGAAGGCTAGGGAAGCTTGAGGGACTTTTGCTCTACACAAGGATGAGAAAGACCAACTCAATGGAGGCTTTGGATGAGTTTACGGCCCAAAGGAGTTGATATCCGTAAACTCATGGTCATTATGTATTTGAGAGTAGTTTAAGGTCCTATTCCCATCAATGAAGGGTTCTAGGTCACAAGCTTTGCATCTAGGAGGGTTTATGGCCAAAATGGCACCCTTAAAGGGGTTTACGGCCATGGGAGATGGCTTGGCCGTAAACTCCTTTTGTTCTTGTGTTTTTGATGTTTTCAAGGCTCTAAGCATGAGTCCTAACTAGATATCAAGTGTAGGGAAGAGTACTTACGATGTAGAGGCTTGAAATGGTTGATTTTGGCCAAGAACACTAGTATGTGTTCTTGGTGTTCTTGGTGTTTCTTGAAGATCTAAGAAAAGTGGATTTCCATGGATGAAATCAATGGATGAAATCAATGGATGAAGCTAGTTAAGAAGGTGTATCAACTAATCAAAGGATAGAATACTTACTTATATGAAGATCTTGGATGAAAAGTTGGATGATACTTGAGAGGATTTGAAGAAAATCGGCCAAGGAAAGAAGGAATGAGAACAATGGCCAAGTTTTATATATGTAGAGGTGAGTTTACGGCCCCCTTGAGTTTACGGCCGTAAACTCTTGGTAACTTGGCCGTAAACTCCTCTTGATGGAGTTTAAGGTTTGCATGCTATACTGTGGTTGTAGCAGGTACTTCCTAACACTCATTCCTTGAGTGTATTAGGCTTAAAACTCCTTAGAATGACCTTTAACCAGGCTAGAACTCATTACCAATGAGTCTGACACTCAGTTGAGTTGACTGACTGAGCTTTCAAAACAAAAAATTTTTGGGTTGTCACAGAGTGTGATGCGTGCAATCAGCCGAGCTCAAGTAAGTTTTCCCCAAGATACCCATACATGTTTTGTTATGATATGAGATTATTATGAGGACTGCATGCTAGATTAGGGCTAAGGATCTATTAAGGATATCTTGTATGCCTGCTGTATGTGTATGAGAACTCCATGCTAGATTAGGGCTAAGGATCTAGGAAGAAGCTTTATGTGCTTGTTATATGTATTTATTGAATTACATGCTAGAACTGATTAGTTAGTGAAATGATGGCATGATTAGGATATGCTTGGTTTTGGTTAGTCAAAGCCCGAATAATGCTTGCTTTGTGATTTTAGGAGTTCTAGTTATCTTTAATTAACTAGTGAACGAATACGTTAAGTTACATATTACGAGGACTAAATAATTTTAGAAGGTTAGGCCTAGCCCTATTTCGCAGGTCTTGTTTGAGTCCAACCGTTGTAGGGTAGGACCTCTCATTCGAAGAATTATCTGGTCTTAGTGATATGTAATGGTATCCGCAAGCTAGTTAGGGAGGGATAGCAGGGATTTCTTATGCAGCCGATGGCGGAGAGTGGGTCGGATATTACCCTAGGGTAAGCCCAGGATGAGATTAGCATGGAGAGAAATAGTAGTAGAAGGGACTTGGTGAAGTCAAGGAAATCCTTGAGGAAAGTACGGATAGATGTGGAAGGTAGTATGGGCCCGTACTACTAAAAGCATAGGATCCGTACTCGATTAAAGGAGGACCGAGATAGAACCAGGGAACTTGTTGTGTGTGAGACCTCTCGAGGTTATGTATGGCCCTGACGATTATGTGTTTTGTTTCAGAATGGTGATGACACGTCATGGGGCAGGAGGTTAAAGGTCTGGGTCAGGTTCAGGTTCAGATTCCGGTTCGGGTTTCGAGCCAGTCGATGATGGATTGTGAGTGTTCATTGCATCCGAGATTACGAGAGGCGTCCTTCAGGCGACCCCGATGATTTTCGGGTCGATCAAGGAAGGGATCATTAAGCTGATAGAGGATCACCTTAGGGTATTCAGGAGCGACATGGTACTGGGCCAGTCAGGGACTCACATGCTCTCCTTCAAGGATTTCATGGGATGCGGTGCGCCAGACTTTCACAAGGTGAAGGACCCCATTGTGGCCAGGAGATGGATTGCAGACATCGAGTCTGCACAGTTGACGAGCTTCTGCCCTGAGGGGTCGAAGGTCCGGTATGCTGCAGGACGTTTGAGAGACAGAACTAAAGACTGGTGGGAGGCAGTCAGTGACACGTTGGGAGCCCCAGCCATTGAGGCTATGACTTGGTCGGACTTTGTGACCAGATTTAGGGATGAGTTTGCACCAGGTGTGGAGATCCAGCAGCTAGCCAGGGAGTTTCTGGATATGAGACAGACTGCTGAGTTAGTGGCGGAGATTACCACCAAGTTTAGGGAGAGGACCTTACTGGTGCCCCATTACGCGGATGATGAGGAGATTAGGAAAACCCGGTACCATGACATATTGAGAGCTGATATTCGAAAACATGTCAGCTACTCGGCATGCCTGACTTTGGATGACATGATAGCGAGGGCGAGGGAGAGGGACATCGATATACACCACATCAGGAAGAGGAAGGTGGAGACTGGTCAGATGACTGGGGTTTTTGGGAAGAATGTTGGAGATAGTGTCTAAGTCCATAACTATATTTGGTATGTACTTGACCCGACCCGGCATGGTCCATTTGGGTTGCACTTCACCCGAACAATTTACGGATAATCTTTTGAGAATAGTATAAGTTATGATTTATTAATATATTATAAGTTCTAATATATTAATATAAAATCATATTATTTAATTAGTGTTGATCTATAATTAATTTAGAATTAATTTAGAGATCAAAAGTATGACTAATTAAATATGGGCTCTTGTATTTATATAGTGTGGGCTAATGCTTATCTGGAATGGGCTAGGCTTGCATGGAAAGTCCATGGATACTCCATGGAGCTTTAACCCATGGATCTCATGGAAATGAAAAGACATGGGTATTAGGGTTTACATTGATGTAACCCTAATCCACCATACTATATAAAGGAGGCTTTGGTTCTTGGAATAACACTAGTTGATGTGTGTAAACTAAAAGGGCCGATTTCAAGAAGTTTGTGACTATTCTCTCAAGTTTCCAAGTTTGTGGTGATTTGTGACTTCCATTTGAGGCATCTACATTATTGGTGCTAGGCTCTCAAACTCCAAGCAATCAACTACTACTACAAGGTAAGTAATTCTACTAGTTTTATTTGATTCAAGTATCCCATGCCATGCTAGTTAGGATAAGAACCTTGGAAAAATAATTATTTGCATGTATCTTAGTCAAACATAGATCCAAGGTTTCTAGGGTTGTATGTACACCATAGGAGTGTTAGAATGCTCAAAACCCATCAAAGAAACCCAAGGGATTTGACTCGATGTCGAAGGGCCAGTAGGGCCGGGGCCGCTGTGGGAAATGCGGCAAGTCGCATGACGGAGTTTGCAGACTAGGGGGATCGGGCTGCTATAAGTGCAGCAAGCTTGGACACTTTGGCATGGATTGTACTGCCCCTACCCCCACCATCCAGACATCACACCTGATTTGCTTCCACTGCAATCATAAGGGCCATAAAAAGGCCAACTGCTAGAGATAGGTACCATCAGCGCCAACGGTGGCGCCAGTTCCAGCGACCCTGCGGATCAAGAATAGCCGACAGGGCAAGACAGATGCTCCAGTGGTAAGGCACCGAGCCTTCCAGTTGATCGTCGAAGAGGCGCGAGCCACACTAGATGTGGTGACGGGTATGTTTCTTCTCCTTATCTCTTATATTATGTCAGTTTTGATATTTATGTTTCATGTTTCATGTATTCTGTTAGGATCGTTCCATGTGAACAGTATCCCCGTATTGGTGTTATTTTATTCGGGAGCTACCCGATCTTTCGTTTCTCTTGCACTCAGCAAGAGGTTCGCTGAGTCTTCAGGCATGTTGGATTGTCCTTTAGAGTTCGAGATTGCTAACGACCGATCTGTCCGAGCGTCAGAGGTTTATAGAGATTGTGTCCTGGGGATGTATGACGAGCGGTATCTCGTGAATTTGGTTCACATTCCTTTGACGGGGAACACGGTTATCATAGGCATGGATTGGCTGAGCCCTAATGGGGCGGTGATCGACGGTGAGCAGCATTTGGTTCGTGTCAGGACCCCAAGTAGGGGAGAGTTGGTGATTCAGTGTGAGAGGCCGCAGCGTGGCCCAGCTTTGTGTTCAGCAGCGAGGGCTAGGCGCTACCTTCAGCAGGGTTGCGCAGGTTATGTCGCATATGTCATGGATACCCGGGAGGAGGGTAAGGCGACCCTGAGCGATGTGCCAGTTGTGAGGGAGTACCCGGATGTGTTCCCAGAGGAGTTGTCTGGGACACCTCTAGAGAGACCGGTGGAGTTCCGGATTAACCTCGTTCCTGGTGCTGTACCGATAGTCAAGGCACCATATCGGTTGGCTCCTCCCGAGATGCAAGAGTTGTCTACACAGCTACAGCAACTGTTAGACAAGGGATTTATCAGGCCAAGTAGTTTGCCTTGGGGAGCCCCGATTCTGTTTGTGAAGAAGAAGGACAGGTCCTACCGGATGTGTATAGACTACCGGGAGTTAAATAAGGTAACTGTGAAGATGTTGGGTTTTATGTACTATAACATCCTATGGTGCACATACAACCCTAATAGATTTGGATCTAAGTTTTCTCTAATTATACATGCAACAAAAGTTTCCAAAGCTTGAAACCTACAACTAGCATACAATTTGACATATAAATCATAAAAGTAAGTTAGAAGATTACCTCTTTGTCGTAGCTAGTAGGAATTGGTCTTTCAAGAGCCTAGCACCTCAAGTTTGATGCCTCAAATGGAATTATAACAAACCAAGAACAAGAGGAGGACTTTTAGAGAGAGGTTTGGAGACACAAAATCGTTCATGGCTTCTAGGAACACACAAGTACACGATTTTGGCTTAAAAGGGTCACTTTTATAGTGTAGGCTTCCTAAGGTTTAACTTGTAAACCCTAGTCCATGTACTTAAGCCTTTAAGCAATCCAATAATACATATAATGGGCTTTATGGACTAACACTTCATGGACTCACACATAGAATTAGTCCATCCTAATCAATATGGATCATTGGTCCAAACTATAAATATTAATGATTGACTTAATCAGTCCCCGTTCATTTAATTAGTCTCTTTTGATCACTAAATTAATTCCAAATCAATTCTTGATGAATACTAATTAAATAATATGATTTCTTAATTAATATATTATACTTATAATATATTAATAAATCACAATAACCTCTTTCTCAAGTATCCATCCTATCAAATTGTTCCAGAGTGTTACAACCCAAATGGACCATGTTGTATCAGGTCAAGTACATACCAATTATAGTTATGGGCTTAGACACATAATCCAACAGTCTCCCACTTAGATAAGGGTTGGGCTGTTCACTTCATTGATTTGACTGAACTTTACTTAAGATTAAGCAGATTCCTTTTTTCAGGTTTTGCATAGCTTCCCAAGCGCCCGGCGACTTAGATAAGTCTAATAACTATAATCACAAGTACGACTTCAAACTCCGATTGGCAATCGTAGCTCTCAAAAAAACCATTGTCGAACTCTGATCCTATTAGTAATGCGTCCATTAGATAAGGGATCATATATTCCTCTATTCTAGATATTGTATGAACTGATACATGGATTATAATCATTCTCTCTATTCATGTGTTGTTTCCCGATTTCCGATTTATGACGACCGACTAATTGAAAAAATCAAATCAGTCCAGGCTTGGCCAAGCGCTTAGGGTTGTCATCACTAAATCATCGAGGGGCCCACAAATATCGCTTTTATCCCACATTGGGTAAAAGGAATGGATAAAGTTCTACTCATATGCTTGATCTATCTACTCATCAAATCATACACAATGATACGTTTTATAACACCGAGTTACCGGTACATTTACATATCATCAATGTACAACCGAGTTGTAAACTGCAACTCATATGTCTTGGTTTCAATAATATAAGATAATATCGTCTCATGATCACTCGTGATGAAATCCATGAAGTGATTCAAATGAGTGTGGGTTAAATCCAATACTCAAATCTTATTACATGAGTACTCATGAATACTGCAGCAAACTTGTGCTATGTCTAAACACCTTTAGACAATCTACAAACCCATTCATGACAGTCTAACTTCAATACCTACTTCCAAAGTATGATCGACTGTGGATAGTTTGAATAACCTAGTTATTCGGGAAGTCAAAACATGCAAAGTGAAACACAAAAATAATCGAACCCAATATGGTCTCAAAACTTTTGAATATAAATAAAACACCTTTTATTTAATCACATATTGATTACACATTATTCATTGTATAATGTTTCGATTTATCAAGTTTATACTTGAATTCAAACAATAGTTATCCCACGCTCCAAGCATGCACATTATGTTTACCTATGGTCATTTCTTTGTGAAATATATCAATTGAATACATTTTCAATGAAACTCATTTCATAACTCCAAATCTTTATCACAAGTGTAAGAATGCCAAAATTCTTGCCACTATTAGAATGTGTTGGGTTCTAACCTTTATGCAATGATCCTTTTGCAATGTCAATGCACCAAAGCCATAGAGACTTGGACAATGAAATGACAAAGTATTCCACTAGAGATTGACAACAAAACAATTCCATGGAAGCGAAGTCTCAAATTCAAAGTACATTCCTTTGAACATCCTTTTTGCATAAAAGTTTCCAACCTACACATAGATTCTTAATATCCAACTCCCATTATGGAAACATTTCCATATTTTCCATATGACAGCTTATTATTAATAGAATCTTGTCTATTCACAATAATGTCAATATTGTGCATCCATTACAATACTTCCAATTGCCCACAAGAAACCAATCTTTGGCGAACCTTAGATTGTTCTTAGCAATTGTTTAGCATATTTAGTCATATACGGTTCTGGTCCTTTTTTCCTTCTTAATGCCCTAGGCATTTGGAAAATTCAGAACACATGAATATTATAGCGTATGGAATCGATCCTATACCCGAAGCATATGCGATACGATTCATCATGTCTTACATAAAGACATGATACTTTACCATTCTCTTGCTATAATATTTCCATATATAGAATTTCCTTATGTTGAACTATTCCAGTATAAGATTCATATATATCCTTGACTAAATGTTATTAAAATCTCAATCTAAACTTTTTAGAATTGAAATGAAGTATAAGTTTCTCTCCCTTAATTATAGAAAAACAACTTTTCAAACCCTGCAACTTTGTGAATTGAAATCTTTGTTTTCTATAATTAACATTGCTAAATCGCAATACTTACCATAATAATTATACTCCCACTATAATAATTATTATCTTACTAGCATAACACTTATGATCCCACTAGATTTGACATGTATCCAGAAATCAGCTGGACTTCTAGAAATCAATACTTATTGACTTTCTTACCGAAGTTCAGATTTCTGATACAAAATGCTTCGATAAGACTTTATCTAGGCTTCTTAAACTCATACACCTTTCCTTAGATAGCTCACATGTGTGTCTAAACAATTTCAGAACTTACAGTAATAAGTCTCAAATGTTTAGACCTTTTTCCATTTCTCACAATTCAAACTATGAAGACGGATATCGTAATCATAATCGAATTTGAGAATGCAAATATCACAAATGCTATCTCCTTAAAATCTACTTAGTGAAAATGTTTCCTCACAATCATTTTCATGAAGCGAAGAGAAACCTTTGTCACTTAGATTAATGGTGTATGTGTTCCTATCCATGTGAATTTGTCATAACCAAAATCACAAGACAAGGTTAGTGACAAATCCAAACTCATATGGACTGAACTTTTTCAATCTTAATTTCTTCTCACATGGCAGCACAACGACCTACCATTGCTTCCAGGTTGTTATGCAAACAATTGAGAATTCATAGAACTCACATGCATAGTCAACTTAACTGGAATGGGCACAGAAACAAGAATATGTCAACACGATAGGTTACAAACCTCAAGTCGTGTGCTAGTGATAAATAGTAGGTTTTATTCTTGATTAGTTCTTGAAACTATTCAAGATCTTTAAGACTCCCACTATCCTCTTGACATATAAGGTTCTCTTGTCAGGAAACATTACCTGACAAACAAATATTCAATAGTTAGTGCGGATTCTTATCAAGAATAACATTTCACAAAATTGGTCTTAGTTGGTCTTTGTTTTTATCCAAAACATCACAACCACCAATTTTAATGTGTTATAACCTACTTAAGATATGTCACTCAAGTTACAATCTTGGAGAATAACTCTAAGACTCGAATTTGCAATGAAGTATGATTCACCTTTTGATTTAACCAATTCAACAATTCACGATTCCTCTTCTTAGCCATACAAATGCACTAAGATGTCCTTAGAGGATCAATTGTGATATGGTTTCATAATCACTAAGATAATCATAAAACACGATACTAAAGTACTCTCCCTTTTTCTCAGATTAGAGAAACTTTTATCTTTCTACTTAATTTGATTCTTCTTATTCGTTCTGGTATACACTGAAACTTTTCCCAATGACTCGGAATTATACTTAATCTTGTATGTATAACCATGTTTTACTAAACTTTTAGTAAATCATAACGAATAGTCTTATCTTTATTTGTGGTGGACTTGACCAGTGCCCAACAAAGTGTACCCGATTCCCTAGTCCTTCACTTGACTCACATATAAATGTGAACAAGGAATTAGTCTTAATTTCCCAAAGATGAAGGTTCTCATTCCTCACACAATCCAAGTCGCATGATTCCAAGTTTCTATCCAATTGAAACTTGGGTGATGAGAATCTTTCCTTATTTGGTAAATTTTGACAATACCACAAACGAAGAATCAAACCCTTTTCCAATATTGCTAAATAATGTAAACATAAATTTTCACAAAATCCATTGCAAGGAAATATAAAACAAGATAAAATTCAAAATTTTATTTATTTATAAAACGCAGAAAAACGTTTCCTTACAATGCAATTACAAATGAAAAACTATGTTTCCTAAGCAATCTATCACAACTCCTAGCATCAGCTCAAAAATCCAATCATCGAGCCATGCGATCGAAATCCATCTCTTCACGATCAGACTCGGCATGCTTTTCCTTTAAGCTTCTTTAAAATGTAATATTATCACATCATGTATTAAGAATCTACAAATAGGAACTTAATAGAGTTAAATAGTTGACTTACCTAAAGCAGAGTGAAACTTTTTGACTTTACCATTCTTGTGGTCCTTCAGGTAGATACGGCAGCTTCGCAACCAATACCCCTTCTCTTGGCAATAAAAGCAAACAGAATCTTTTGGAATGGTACATGGGACAATCTCAGACTTAGCCTTTCCCTTTCCCTTGGAAAGAGAAATATTTTCTGGACTTCCAATGTTTCCATTGTCATTGTCCATGGAAGTTTGGGAAGTAGATCTTCCAATCAAATTTGCATTACCAGTGCACCAAATCATTTCTGATTCAGCAACAATAAGCAAATAGGTAAGATCGATAAGGATCACGTCGTGGTCTGTCACATAGTAGTCTTTAACAAACTCACTATATGATTTAGGAAGTGATTGAAGAACCAAGTCAACAGCTAACTTCCTCGAGACAACGACACCTAACATTCCCAGCTTGTCAATGTGTGACTTCATCTCTTCATGAGGAAAGCTTTTTCCATAAGATTCGGGAAGACCATAGTTGTCAGAACTAGACATCTACAAGGGAGAAATTCAAGTTAAGTTGATTTAAGTCCTTAATATAACACCCAAAACGGAATATTAAGGCTAGGACCCAACACAATATTCTACAATTCGGAAGAGGGATGTCCTAATCCAATTGTAGAATATCTGAAGGTAGGTAAATGACGATTTACCAATTGCCACCACGAAAAATGAAAATGAATTTTAGGTTTTAAATTAATTGAAATTCCTAGATTCTTTGAGATTCATTGAACTTTTCAATGGCATGTTTAAATCTCGATTATGCCCTCTCAAGTTTGTGACTGGGATGCCGAGGATCACAAGCAAGGTGTGAATAACCATGCAAATTAGCTTGGTACACTTAATGTTACAAATCATCCAATCAATGTGCCGGTTAACCACACACACTCCTTTGATCCATGATTAACACCAAGCTACCCTTTGTCACACATTGTCAGTCCCAAATTAGTGTGCCGGTTAACCACACACGCTCCACTAACGACTTAACAAGGTGCAAAGTGCAATTTCATGAGTTAGCACCAAATTCACATTTTTCCTAAGTAACTAAGATTGGGAATTTATAAGTGTTTAGTTACTTAGTATTTTCATTATACTTTTAATGAGAATTAATGTCCTATCCTACCCGTTCGGCTAACAACCCTCCATCTGTCAAGGAAGTGATTGGTGAGAGTGGACACCCATTAAACCACCATTTTATAGGCAGTATATCCTTATACCCCCCTTATAGACCGGCTTCGTAGATGAGGCCTACTAACGGTAAGACTGACTTTTAATTATACATATATAATATATTAGATATTTAATTTTATATAGTATAAGGGTGTATTTTAAACTTTTAAAATACTTGATGGTTTAATCTATTAATAAATTATACTCTTAATTTAATTAAACTTAAACCATATTATTATTATGGATTTATTAATCTTCTCTTTTAATTAAACATTTAATTAACTATCAATAAAATCCATAAGATTTAATTGAACTATTCAAGAACATCAAATTAAAAACTATTTAATTAATATTAAGTTATGAACCCATGAGTTTCATTTTTTTGAAAACATTTCAAATTCCTAGGGTTTCTATGAATTCAATGTTTCTTAATTGAAACTTTTCAACTTTTAAAACTTGAGGGCAAGTTTTGTAATTCTTGAAAACTTTTGAACTCCATAACTTAAGAGGTTAATGCATTTTTTTATGAATGAGACTTTTCATTTTCCATAACTTGAGGACAAGTTATGGAATTCTTTAAAAGCATTTAGACCAATTTTATAACCTTCCAAGACTCTTGGAATTCATAACTTAAGGAGTTAATTTATTTTATGAATAAGACCTTTCATATACATAACTCATGGAGTTAATTTGTTTTATGAGTGAAACTTTTCATATCCATAACTTATGGAGGTTTCATAAACTCTTTAGATCAAACTTTTAAACTAATAAAATAATCAAATAATTTTGTCTTTAACTAATTTGACCTAATTTAACTCATATAGCAACATGATCTAAATTTTTACAAAGAATTAGTTTTTTCACAAAATCAAATAATTATCTTAAAATTTGAGAATCATCATGTTATTGGATGGGGATACACATTACCATATCATCAAAATAGAATTTTATGAACAAAAACAATTTGTGGTAATGTTCCTAATCCAAAACAGGTCAAAAACTCGAAGATTCTGCCCACTGACAGTCCAACTCGTCGAATGCACTTATGAACTCGACGAGTTCATCATCATAAGGCACCTAATCGTCGAGTTCATACATGGACTCGTCGAGCAGGCCCTGGCAGAATCCAGTTTTGCAGTTTTTTTCAGCTTTGAAAATTACACAGTTGCATCAATACGATAGAAAACACTCATTGCTCTGATACCACTGTTGGGTTTTATGTAACACCGTAAATTTTCAAACAAAAATTTCATTTTAAATCACATAATTCTCATAATACATTTCTCAAAAATCCCATTTATTTAATTTACAAAACGCAACTTCATAATTGTTTGATTAATAATCCAGGATCCTCAAAACATAACTCTTTCGCTGGTGTGTACAATCAAGCTGGCGCCTTCCCACGATCCTGAGAAGAACCTGAAACACATATCACATAACACGATAAGCACAAAGCTTAGTGAGTTCCCCAAAATACCACACATATCCCAATAGCCTCTCATGGCTATGCTCAGATAAGACCCTCCGGTCAATGTGTCTCAGTGGGACCCTCCGATCCCAAAACTCGGGTGGACCCTCCGGTCCTAACTCAATAAGCTCATAATAATAAACAGCATAAATCACATAGACATAATGCAGGATATCACAGTACTCAATATAAACACATAAGACATCTCAGTCACACAAAGATACCACTCATGGTAAGTATAGTGAGAAGACTCACCTCGGTTGATGAACAACCACTATAAACGCTGTTGCTACGCACCGGCCAGTAACTCTGTGCCAAACCCACAATTATCCTAATTTGGAACTAAGTCCAAACTCTCACTCATTAGGTCTAAAGGTAGTCCACTAACCAGCCCATCAATGACCTAAAACCCATTGGACCCACCAAGGCCCAATATAAAATGGGCTCTCCCGAGGTCCAACTCTCACATCTAATGGCAAGCCCAACTCAAGGGCCCAAAGCACATATATATATAATCCTCTGGTCCAAGACTCTATTGCAACAAGCCCAAACTCCAGGCCCAACACTCAAGGCCCAAAATGAGACTTAGCCCAAAAGTCCACAGTGAGGTTACGTAGGGCGTACCTCTCTTGGTATGCTCAGCGTACTCACGAATCCATATTGGCCATCGGGGACACTGGGGCAGTACGCGGGGCGTACAGGAATTACGCTCAGAGTACTCCCCAGATTCACTCTTTCTACTCATTTGGTCTTAAGCAGTTAAGACATTACCTTAAATCCCAGATCTGGACTCCCTAATGGCACTTACTCCATAAAGTCAGTGACTTTAAGCCTTTGCATGGCTGAAAAGGTCACAAACACCCAAAACACTCACTCCCTTATCTCAAAAAGCTCCTATCTCATGCATGTCTTGATTCCAACGACCAAGATTGGATTTTTATGACATAACACCACTAAATACACTCAAAGGGGTTGATCATAGTCTCTGGAGCTCAATATCTCATAAAGTCTCCACCTTTTGGGACAAAAACCCTAAAATACTCTTATATGATGCTCAAAACAAAAGAGTGAGAAAGCTTGAAGCTTTATACCTCTATATGAAGCTTCCAACTCAGATATGCTCGGATCCAAGGCCTGTACTTCTCACTCCTTCTTCTCCAAAGCTCCTTCTTTTCTCCAAGAACACACCAATATCACTTAAAGCTCTCAAATGCACTCACAAGCTCCATGAACGAATGATTAGGGTTTTAGAGGGTTTATTTACTGAGGATGGTGGCCAGGAATGAGGCCATCTCATTCTTTATATAGAGACACATCCAAAGTTAGGGACTAGGTGGCTCTGCTTAAAAATGACGCACATGAGTACGCTAAGCGTACACACACGTACGCCCAGCGTACTCCGCTGCCACCTTTTTCAATTAAAGGACTTATCCTGCCATAACTTCAAACTTCCATTGCTTCCTCGATATAACTCCGTTTCCAATGAATCTCATATCCTCGGAAAGGTGTCGAGATGATCTACGCTTTCAGCAACTCGTCGTAACCCCTAGACTTCCTCATGCCCGGGTTGCTGCCTACAAACCCTAATCTCAGACGATCCGAAACGGGATGTTACATTTTATGTACTATAACATCCTATGGTGCACATACAACCCTAATAGCTTTGGATCTAAGTTTTCTCTAATTATACATGCAACAAAAGTTTCCAAAGCTTGAAACCTACAACTAGCATACAATTTGACATATAAATCATAAAAGTAAGTTAGAAGATTACCTCTTTGTCGTATCTAGTTGGAATTGGTCTTTTAAGAGCCTAGCACCTCAAGTGTGATGCCTCAAATGGAATTATAACAAACCAAGAACAAGAGGTGCACTTTTAGAGAGAGGTTTGGAGACACAAAATCGTTCATGGCTTCTAGGAACACATAAGTACATGATTTTGGCTTAGAAGGGTCACTTTTATAGTGTTGGCTTCCTAAGGTTTAACTTGTAAACCCTAGTCCATGTACTTAAGCCTTTAAGCAATTCAATAATCCATATTATGGGCTTTATGGACTAACTCTTCATGGACTCACACATAGAATTAGTCCATCCTAATCAATATGGATCATTGGTCCAAACTATAAATATTACTGATTTGACTTAATCAGTCCCCGTTAATTTAATTAGTCTCTTTTGATCACTAAATTAATTCCAAATCAATTCTTGATCAATACTAATTAAATAATATGATTTCTTAATTAATATATTATACTTATAATATATTAATAAATCACAATAACCTCTTTCTCAAGTATCCATCCTATCAAATTGTTCCAGAGTGTTACAACCCAAATGGACCATGCTGTATCGGGTCAAGTACATACCAATTATAGTTATGGTCTTAGACACATAATCCAACAGAAGAACCGTTACCCGCTCCCAAGGATTGACGACCTCTTCGATCAGCTTCAGGGGCATCTTGGTTTTCCAAGATCGATATGCGTTCAGGATATCATCAGATGAGATTCAGAGATGAGGATGTACAGAAGACTACGTTCCGGACTCGCTACGGTCATTACGAGTTCGTGGTGATGCCCTTTGGGCTCACCAATGCTCCTACCGTGTTCATGGACCTCATGAACTGCGTATGCAGACCGATGCTGGATCGGTCTTTGATAGTCTTTATTGATGACATCTTGGTTTACTCCAAGACGCAGGAGCAGCACGATGAGCACTTGCGAGAGATGTTGGATACCCTGAGGAGGGAGAGCTTGTACGTCAAGTTCTCCAAGTGCGAGTTCTGGTTGCGCGAGGTGTAGTTTTTGGGGTACCTTGTCAACCAGAACGGTATTCTGGTCGACCCATCCAAAGTGGAGGCTATGATGAGATGGGAGGTTCCGAGGTCTCCATCTGAGATTCAGAGTTTCCTCGGATTAGTAGGAAATTATCGGAGATTCATTCAGGATTTCTCCAAGATAGCGGTACCCCTGACCCAGCTGACGAATAAGGGTGTTGTTTTTCATTGGGGGCCTGAGCAACAGGCAACGTTCGAGACTTTGAGGTAGAGGTTTTGCGAGGCGCTGATCTTAGCCCTGCCAAAGGGCGTTGATGATTTTGTGGTATACTGTGATGCATCCATCTCGGGTTTGGGTGCAGTGTTGATGCAGAAAGGGCATGTCATCGCTTACGCTTCGAGGCAACTGAAGCCTCACGAGGTTAATTACCCGACGCACGACCTGGAGTTGGGGGTAGTTGTTTTTGCCCTCAAGATTTGGCGACATTACCTCTATGGGGTTCGTTGTACCATTTACACGGACCACAAGAGCCTGAGGTATCTGATGGATCAGCCAAATCTGAACATGAGACAATGGCGATGGTTGGACGTGGTGAAGGATTACGACTGTGAGATCCTCTACCACCCGGGGAAGGCCAATGTTGTGGCTGATGCACTTAGTCGCAAGGCATTCGCAGCCCCTATCAGAGATATCTACATGAGGATGACAGTAGTGACTCCGCTTTTGGAGCAGATCCGGGAGGCCCAGCAGGAGGCTATGAAGGAGGAACACCGGAAGAGCGATCGTATTGTAGGTAAGATTTCCTCATTCAACTATGATAGTCGCGGGTTGTTGGCTCTCCATCGTAGAGTGTAGGTTCCTTATCATGGGGGTGTGCGCCAAGTTCTGATGGAGGAGGCGCACAAATCCAGGATTTCTATCCATCCTGGGCGACGAAGATGTATAGGGATCTTCGTCCTGACTATTGGTGGCCCTGCATGAAGCGAGATGTAGCCTGGTACGTTGAGAGGTGCTTGACCTATAGGAAGGTCAAGGCTGAACACCAGAGACCTCACGGCAAGACGCAACCGTTGGATATCCCTGTGTGGAAATGGGAGGATATTACTATTGATTTCATCATGAAGCTTCCCAGGACCGCACGGGGAGTGGATTCGATTTGGTTCATCGTGTATCGGTTGACCAAGAGTGTGTTGGATATAATGTCTAAGTCCATAACTATATTTGGTATGTACTTGACCCGACCCGGCATGGTCCATTTGGGTTGCACTTCACCCGAACAATTTATGGATAATCGTTTGAGAATAGTATAAGTTATGATTTATTAATATATTATAAGTCCTAATATATTAATATAAAATCATATTATTTAATTAGTATTGATCTATAATTAATTTAGAATTAATTTAGAGATCAAAAGTATGACTAATTAAATATGGGCTCTTGTATTTATATAGTGTGGGCTAATGCTTATTTGGAATGGGCTAGGCTTGCATGGAAAGTCCATGGATACTCCATGGAGCTTTAACCCATGGATCTCATGGAAATGAAAAGGCATGGGTATTAGGGTTTGCATGGATGTAACCCTAATCCACCACACTATATAAAGGAGGCTTTGGTTCTTGAAATTGCACTAGTTGATGTTTGTAAACTAAGAGGGCCGATTTCAAGAAGTTTGTGACTATTCTCTCAAGTTTCCAAGTTTGTGGTGATTTGTGACTTCCATTTGAGGCATCCACATTATTGGTGCTAGGCTCTCAAACTCCAAGCAATCAACTACTACTACAAGGTAAGTAATTCTACTAGTTTTATTTGATTCAAGTACCCCATGCCATGCTAGTTAGGATAAGAACCTTGGAAAAATAATTATTTGCATGTATCTTAGTCAAACATAGATCCAAGGTTTCTAGGGTTGCATGTACACCATAGGAGTGTTAGAATGCTCAAAACACATCAGTGGTATCAAAGCCTGGTTTGTTTATTTGATACTTGATGCAAAAAAAAAAAAAAAAAAAAAAAAAAAAAAAAAAAAAACTTGAAAATCGAAGTTTTGTTCAAAAGCTCGTATCAAAATTTCAAGTTTTGTATATGTACTTACGATTCTTGAAATTTTTGATATGAGCATTCATAAACATATGAGTTTAGAAGATCATAGAAATTATGTGCTAATAATTGATTAGATTAATTCTTGATCGTTATGTGTTTTACTGGAGTCCATAACTAGTTCTTAAGTTATGGATAACCAAAAGTCACATTTATAAATAACCATTAAAAGAACACATAGGTTACAAAAAATGAAGAGTCTTCATTTTTAATAACCATTAACTCATAAGTTATGAGAAATGAAAAGTTTTGAAAGTTTACAAAACTTGCCCTCAAGTTTTGGAACATGTAAAGTCATATTAAAAACTTTAGTTCCAACCCCTAGAATTTTAAAAGTTAAAATTCAACCCTTATACTTTATAATATTATAAGTTTAATAATATTTATATATGTATAAGATCAAGTCATCTTACCGCTAGTACGCCTCATTCACGAAGCCGGTCTATAAGGAGGGTATAAGGTTGTTGCCTATAAAATGGCAACTTAATGGGTGTCCACTCTCACCCACCGCTTCCTTGATCGGTGGAGGGTCGTTAGCCGAACGGGTAGGACAAGGACTTATAAATTCTCATTAAAAGTATAATGATAATACTAAAGTAACTAAACTTTATTGAATTCCCAATCTTAGTTATTTTAGGAAAATGTGAATAAGGTGCTAATCCATGAAATTACACTTTACACTTTGTTTAAGTCGTTAGTGGAGCGTGTGTGGTTAACCGGCACACTAACTTGAACTTAACAAGGTAGGTAAAGGGTGACTTAATGTTTATCATAGTATCGATGGAGCGTGTGTGGTTAACCGGCACATCGATTGAGGGGTAATACATTAAGGGTACCAAGTAATTTGTATGGTTACTTCACACCTTGTTTTGTGATCCTCGGCATCCCAGTCACAAAACTTGAAGGGCACACTGGAGATTGAAACATGCCATTGAAGAAAGTTCAATGAATCTCAAAGAATCTAGGAGTTTCTAAACCAATTAAAACCTAATTAAATATTTCGTTTTTCATGGTGGAAATTGGTGAATCGTCATTCACCTACCTTCAAATATCTTATAGCTTAGATTACGGCATCCCTCTTCTAAGTTATAAAATATTGTGTTGGGTCCTAGCCTTAATATTACATTTGGGTGTTCTGTTAAGGACTATCTCTATATCTAATCTAATTTATTCCCTCTTCTTTTCAGATGTCTTCCAATAACAATGCTTCTGGCTCAAACCCTACTAGCTCCTTCTCTCTCATGAATCTTTGTGGGAGAGTCATCTTTGATGGGTCCAACTTTACAGATTGGATCAGAAACATCAGGATGGTCACTCGGTATGAGAACAAAGAATATGTTCTCGACAAGGAGCTGAAGGTACCCGAGCCAACTGCTACTCCTAAAGAGCTTGCTGAATATGAGGTACATGAAAGAGATGCTACAAAAGTGGCATGCATCATGATGGCCACCATGACAGCCGAGCTCCAAAAGTCCTATGAGGACTATTATCCTTTTGAGATGCACCAGGACTTGATGGACCCCTACCATCAAAGTGCTCGTCAAGAGCGATATGAAATAATCTCCTCCATGATAACAACCCGAATGAAGGATGGTGAACCCATCACGGGCCACATGCAGAAAATGCAAAGGTATGTGGACCGTTTACTGAAGCTGAATGTGAACTTCCCTGAGGAGTTAGCAATAGACATCATTTTGCACTCCTTGCCATCGTGTTATGATCAATTCCGCATGACATATCACATGAACAAGGAAGAAGTCACCCTCAGCAGACTTCAAGGACTCTTGAAGACCGCCGAAAGTGGTCTAAAGGGTAAGTCAGTTGTTACTACTCCTACTCCTACTCCAACTGCGGCCAATGTCTTGGCAATCGGGCATGGCAAAGGGAAGAAGAGAAAGAACCCTTCTAAGGGTACCAAGGGTAAGACCCTTGAAGGCTCCTCTTCAAGCAAAACCAAGAAAGGTTTTGTCACTCCTTCTGCTAACCCTAATGAGGCTGAATGCTTCTATTGCCATGAAAAGTCGCACTGGAAGCGAAACTGCCCAAAGTACCAGCAAGATTTGAAGGATGGGAAAGTAAAACCCAACCATGCAGGTATATACACTATATTGTCTAATAACTCACCTCATTCTAAGTCTTGGGTCCTTGATACAGGTTGTAGTATTCACATATGTTGTGATTTGCAGGGACTAAAAAGAAGTGAGAATGTGGAGCAGGGAAAGATAAACTTGATCATGGGAAACAGGAAAACTTCACCTGTCACCAAGATAGGAGTTTATTCCTTAGTGCTAAATAGTGGGTTTACATTAGATTTGAATAAATGTTATTATTCGCCAGAAATGGCAAGAAATGTTATTTCCTTTCATGCATTGTATAAACAAGGTTTTACCTTTTATTTTAATAATAATAATGGTAGTATTGATGCTTTCTTTAATAATGGTCTTTGTTTTAAAGCATTACCTTGTGATGGCGTGTATGAAACTGTATCTGTTGTAGATAATCAAGGAAATAATGTATTGTGTATTAACTCTTCCACTAGCTTAGATAAAGCATCCTTATGGCATTGTCGTCTTGGACATGTAAGCAAGAAACGCATAGGCCAACTCCAAAAGGATGGAGTCTTGGACTCATTTGACCTAAAGTTAGATGATAGTTGTGAATCTTGTTTGCTTGGAAAAATGACAAAGTCACCTTTTACTGGCACTTGTGCTAGGGGTGAAGGTTTGTTGGACCTCATACATACGGATATGTGTGGACCCTTCAGAACCGCCACAAGAGATGCTAATCGGTTCTATGTGACTTTTACTGATGATTTTAGTAGATATGGATATGTCTACCTAATCAAGCATAAGTCAGAAACCTTTGAGAAATTCAAAGAGTTTAAGCAAGAAGTGGAGAATCAGTTGGGCAGGAACATTAAGATGCTTCGATCCGATCGTTGTGGTGAGTATCTTAGTACTGATTTCCTTGACCATCTTAAGGAATGTGGGATTGTCTCACAATTGACACCTCCTAGGACACCGCAGTTGAATGGTGTAGCTGAGAGGCGCAATCGGACCTTGTTGGACATGGCTCGTTCCATGATGAGTCGAGCTTCGCTAGCAATCTCATTTTGGGGGTATGCCTTAGAGACTGCCGCCCATATCCTTAATCTAGTCCCTACAAAGAAGGTTGCCAAAACACCTCACGAGTTGTGGACTGGAAAAGTTCCCAATCTAGACCACATCAAGATTTGGGGTTGCGAGGCTTTCGTGAGACGCGAGACTCACGATAAGCTCGAACCCCGAAGCGAAAGGTGTATTTTCATCGGCTACCCACAGAAATCCTTTGGTTACATCTTCTACAGACCCAGTGATAATGTGGTCTTTGTAGCAAGAAGAGGATTCTTTCGAGAGAGAGAATTCATGAGCCAAGGAGACAGTGGGAGGCAAATTGACCTTGAGGAAATTCAAGAGTCAAGTGGTGAAGGAACCTCAAACCCTAGCCCTCAACCTGAGGAGGAAACTCCTGTTGAGCCGACTGAAGAATCTATACCTCTGAGGCGTTCCACCAGAGTTAGGAATGCACCTGAGCATTATTATGGTTTTCATATTACTGCAGAAGGTGAGACACTTATCAGTGATAACACACTGGTAAATTTGGATGAGCCTAACAGCTACACGGAAGCCATGGCAGGCCCTGAGGCTGCTAAATGGAAAGAGGCTATGGATAGCGAGATACAGTCCATGTATGACAATCAAGTTTGGAACTTGGTTGACAATGTACCTGATCGTAAGATAGTTGGGTGCAAATGGATCTTCAAGAACAAGACCGACATGGATGGTAATGTACACACTTATAAGGCACAACTGGTTGCAAAGGGTTATTCTCAAACTCCGGGAGTTGATTATGATGAGACCTTTTCACCAGTGGCCAAGATTAAGTCTATTAGGGTTCTGTTAGCCATTGTTGCATTTCATGATTATGAAATATGGCAAATGGATGTCAAAACCGCTTTCCTTAATGGAAACTTGGCTGAAGATGTTTACATGGTTCAGCCAGAGGGTTTTTTCAGTACAGAGTACCCCAGTAGAGTGTGTAAGCTCGAGAAATCCATTTATGGATTAAAACAGGCACCTCGCAGATGGAATCTTTGCTTTGATGAGAAAGTCAAAAAATTTGGCTTTTCAAGGAGTGAAGATGAATCTTGTGTCTATATCAAGGCTAGTGGGAGTATAGTTAGCTTTTTGGTACTGTATGTGGATGATATACTACTCATAGGAAATGACATCCCAACCCTGCAGGAAGTAAAGTCCTGGCTTGGGAAGTGTTTCGCTATGAAGGACCTTGGAGAAGCTGCCTATATCCTAGGGATAAGGATTTTGAGAAACAGGAGTAAAAGACTAATTGGACTTAGTCAAAGCACCTATGTGGACAAAGTGTTGAAAAGGTTCAACATGCATAACTCCAAGAAAGGAGAGTTACCCATCCAGAGTAACGCCAGATTGAGTAAGACACAAAGCCCTAGTACTAAGGCTGAGATAGCAGAAATGAGTCGAATACCTTATGCTTCGGCTGTAGGATCGATCATGTATGCTATGACGTGTACTCAACCTGATGTAGCCTTTGCTTTGAGCATGGTTAGCAGGTATCAGGGGAACCCTAGCAAGGCACACTGGACTGCGGTAAAGAATATCCTCAAGTACCTACGGAGGACTAAGGACTGGGTCCTTACCCTCGGTGGCAGTGAGGACTAGAGAGTTGTAGGGTACAGTGATGCTAGCTTTCAGACTGACAGGGATAATTTCTGCTCTCAGTCGGGCTGGGTCTTTACTCTGAACGGAGGGGCAATTACTTGGAAAAGTTCCAAGCAGGAGACAGTGGCTGATTCCACTTGTGAATCAGAGTATATAGCAGCAAGCGAGGCAGCAAAGGAGGCTATATGGCTAAAGAACTTTATCGGAGACCTTGGAGTTGTACCAGCTATAAAGGAGCCAATGGAGATTTTCTGTGACAGCAATAGTGCGGTTGCCTTAGCCAAGGAACCAAGAGATCATGGGAGATCCAGACACATTGACAGAAAATATCACTTCATCAGACATCGAATAGAAGAAGGAATCCTCGTGGCAAAGAGGGTATCATCGGATGAGAACCCAGCAGATCCCCTCACGAAGGGACTGACTCGGGCTAAGCATCTCCAGCATGCTCGGAGCATAGGGCTGAAGGATGATATTAGTTTTAGTAGTTAGATAATCTTGAAATTTGTAAAATGTAATTGACATTTGATGATAAATAAAAGCTGTTATTTATGAGTAAAGTGTTGCTATCTCTTGTCAATCGTTTACTATTATTTCTTTTTGCATGTTTTGACTTCCAGAATAATTATGTTATGGTTTATATCATATTATTCAAACTCTCCACAGTCGGTCATATGTTGGAAGTAGATATGAATCAAGACTGTTATGGGTTGGCTTGTAGAGGTCTAAGATGTTAGACAAAGCGGGGCTACAGCACTCATGAGTGCTCATAAGTTCTGAGTATTGGATTCAACCCACGCTCACTTGTATCACTTCATGGAATTTATCTCGAGTGATCGTGAGACGGTAATATCATATAAGTCTTCAAACCTAGAGATATGATTTGTTGCCTATGAGTTGGTTATGCATTGATTGCACGAAAACGCATTGGTAACTCGATGTTATAAACCGTGCCTTTGTGTGTAGTTCAACAAGTAGTAGAGCAAACATATGAGTCGAAGTTTATCTGTTCCTTCTAGGATTAGAAGCGATATCTGGGCCCTTCGATGATTTTGTTTTGACCTATGTACGGGGCCCGGTCAGAACTAAATTGATGTGTTTAGTTAAGTTCTATGTATTTGTCCGGCTGATATCTAGAACAGAGGATTATATGATCGGAAATCGGGAAACAAATGTTGGACAATAAGCAAGACCATGTTCCATGTATTTGTCCGGCTGATATCTAGAACAGAGGATTATATGATCACTTATCTAAAATGGCGCTTCATAGTTCAACACAGTTTAAAGAGCTACGATTGCTGATCGGTTCCTGAAGTCATACTTGCAACTATAGTTATTAGACTTATCCAAGTGGGAGACTGTTGGATATAGTGTCTAAGTCCATAACTATATTTGGTATGTACTTGACCCGACCCGGCATGGTCCATTTGGGTTGCACTTCACCCGAACAATTTATGGATAATCGTTTGAGAATAGTATAAGTTATGATTTATTAATATATTATAAGTCCTAATATATTAATATAAAATTATATTATTTAATTAGTATTGATCTATAATTAATTTAGAATTAATTTAGAGATCAAAAGTATGACTAATTAAATATGGGCTCTTGTATTTATATAGTGTGGGCTAATGCTTATTTGGAATGGGCTAGGCTTGCATGGAAAGTCCATGGATACTCCATGGAGCTTTAACCCATGGATCTCATGGAAATGAAAAGACATGGGTATTAGGGTTTACATGGATGTAACCCTAATCCACCACACTATATAAAGGAGGCTTTGGTTCTTGAAATTGCACTAGTTGATGTTTGTAAACTAAGAGGGCTGATTTCAAGAAGTTTGTGACTATTCTCTCAAGTTTCCAAGTTTGTGGTGATTTGTGACTTCCATTTGAGGCATCCACATTATTGGTGTTAGGCTCTCAAACTCCAAGCAATCAACTACTACTACAAGGTAAGTAATTCTACTAGTTTTATTTGATTCAAGTACCCATGCCATGCTAGTTAGGATAAGAACCTTGGAAAAATAATTATTTGCATGTATCTTAGTCAAACATAGATCCAAGGTTTCTAGGGTTGCATGTACACCATAGGAGTGTTAGAATGCTCAAAACCCATCAGAGTGCACATTTCATTCCGATTCAGGAGAGCATTTCGGCTGAGAAGCTGTCCGACATCTACATCAGAGAGATAGTAGCTCGTCACGGGGTGCCAGTTTCCGTGATTTCGGACCGAGACATACGATTCACTTCCAGATTCTGGAAGAAATTTCATGACGCGTTGGGTACTCGTATGCACTTTAGCACTGCTTTTCACCCGCAGACGGATGGTCAGAGTGAGCGGACCATCCAGACCTTGGAGGATATGTTGCGGGCGTGTGTTCTAGACTTTGGTGGTAGCTGGGATACCTACCTTCCCTTGGCGGAGTTTTCTTACAATAATAGCTACCACGCCAGCATCGATCGTCCTCCCTTCGAGATGCTTTATGGGAGGAATTTCAGAACCCTGATATGCTGGTGTGAGGTTAGGCAGAGGGTCATAGGGAGTACCGAAGTGGTACTCAAGACGATAGAGAAGATTCAGCAGGTCCGGAGTAGACTCGAGACGGTCCAGAGTCGGCAGAAGAGTTACGCCGACAGGCTTCGATCTGACCTGGAGTTCCAGGTAGGAGATATGGTCCTCCTGAATGTGTCACCTTGGAAAGGTGTCATCCGGTTCAGGAAGCGGGGCAAGTTGGGCCCCGTATACATTGGTCTGTTCAGGGTATTGGCCCGGGTGGGCCGGGTTGCGTATCGATTGGATCTACCAGCGGAGCTTAGTCAGATCCACAACACCTTTCATGTCTCCCAGCTGCGGAAGTACTTAGTAGATGACTCCATAATGGTACCCTTAGAGGATATTCAGGTGGATGACAACCTGAACTACATCGAGCGACCAGTCTCCATCCTCGACAGGATGTCGAAGGATCTGAGGAACAAGAGGGTGGAGTTGGTGAAGGTGCAGTGGCAGCACCGCAAGGGCTCGAAATGGGCATGGGAGCCGGAGGATGAGATGAGGGAGCACTACCCAAAGCTATTTCCAGGCGCAGCAGACTTCGAGGACGAAGTCTGAAATAAGTGGGGGAGATTTGTAACGCTCGGTTCCTGGTATGTATTTAAAGTTATAATTTATTCATTTTTATATAGAAACTCGACGAGCTGGAGGCCCCAAACTCGTCGAGTAGAAATGGAAATTGGACTCGGGATGGGAAGTATACTCGACGAGTTGAGAGCCTCAACTCGACGAGTAGGCCTGGCAGAATGAAACCCTAATTTTCAGGGTTTTGCACCCTATTTAATCACCTTAACCTCCAAAGGTTGGCCTTATTTACAGCCTCCATCGTCCCACACCCTAGCCACGAAACCCTAATCCACTTTTGAAGAAGTTTTGAGCCATTTTTGTGCATTCCTTGTGGTTTTGAAGCTTGTGAAGGAAGGAGAAGCTTGGGGATTCAAGAAGAAGCTAGTAGATCCAGAAGTTGAGCTTCATTTCTGACTCATTTGAGGTATAAAGTTGATAACTTGGCTTTCTATTACTTAGATCTTCATCTAGGGTAGTATTTTGCCATTTTTGGACATATTGAAGTCATTTTCGGGATTTGAGTATAGCATGAAGTTATGGCTTCAGATCTAGCCACTCATGGACTTATGAGACTTAAATTTGTCAGCTTTATCAAGCCTTGGCCCTTATCCATTCCCTAGATCTCTTATAAAGCCTAGTTTTGGTGTTTTTAGCTTCATGACACCATGCATGGACGTAAAGTTAGGAACTTTACGTGGTAACTTAGTCCTAAGGGACCAGATCTATGGTTTAGAAGCATTGAACTCGATCGGAAGAGACGAGTTGGATCCTGGTCCCCAACCTTTTCTGATTATTAAGCAAACTCGGTGAGTCTTGTAGATGACTCAGCGAGTTGGCTAAGGTTTTTCCGAGTATTGAAGACTGTAGAACTCGACGAGTTCAAGGAAGGACTCGACGAGTTGTAGTGAAAAGTCCCGATTTTGTTGATAGGAGGAACTCGACGAGTTGGATCACGATTTCAGGGTTTATGATTTATGGAACTCAGCGAGTTGATGGACCAACTCGGCGACTTGAGTCAACTTAGAAGTTTGACTTTGACCAGAATGTTGACTTTGATTTGGACTTTGACCAAGGTTGACCCTTAAAGGGTTATGAGTAAGAAAGGGTAGTTAAAGGAGATCTTTTATGTGTAGGAGTTTGAGTGGGGTTGATTTCAGAGCCGATGACAGATCAGCTACTCTACAGCAGTTGAGGTGAGTTACCTTCCAGTAGAAGTGGGTCTAAGGCACCAATGTCGGTCCACTAGTAGGTGATTATAGGAGAGATGATTGTCTTTGTGATAATTGTCTGGTATGTCACTATCTGTTATTCTTTATGTGCTAGTATGCTATGTTATTATGCGGTAGTGGTAGGGGTGGAATAGTCCCCGGTTACCGGTTGAAAGAGACCGAAGGGGTAGGCCAGCACCCAGATATGCTAGGTAGTATGTGATTTATGTGTATATGCTAAGGTATTATGTGGTAGTGGTATGAGTGAAATAGTCCCCGTAAACCGGTTGAAAGATACCTAAGGGGTAGGCCAGCACCCAAATTTGTTAGGCGGTTACCGGTTGAAAGAGACCGAAGGGGTAGGTCGGGCACCTAGATATGTCTGACAGTAGGTTATTGTATGTTATGTGGTATGATGGGGGAACTCACTAAGCTTCGTGCTTACGGTTTACAGTTTTGGTTTCAGGTACTTCTTCTTCGAATGGAAAGGAGTCGGCATGACTGCAGGGCATCACACCACGATTTTCCGCACTATGATGTTCTTGGAATTTGTACTCTGACATCATTATCCTATGACATGTTTTTGAAACATATGACTTATGAGTTTTTATGAAATGAGATGACTCGATGATGTTTTCAATAATCTGTTTTATGAATTATTAAATTAAAAATGAAATTTTTGATCTTGGATTTTGGTGTGTTACATTATAAGATGAAAAAAATCGTTTGTTCTGGAGAGTTATGAGTATATCAGACTAATTCACCGGGTTTTAGATGACGTTGAACTATCCAGAAACATTTTTCTACCATCAAGAGTAAATTAAACGTTCTAGGTAGAAAAACTTACACATAACGCCCTAAGTTCCTCACCATCTTAAGTCCATTTCGATCGATAATCAAAGCGTCTGAAAGACTTGTCCGAAATATTTAATGGGTACCTAGTCCCTAAAATTAGTTAAATAGGAGACCACCAACCCATATGACTGAGTACCCTTTCAAATTATAGTTATAAATGTACATTTTATATATCAAATAACTTGATCAATTTCTATCAAAAAAAAAAAAAAAAAGAGCCACGATGCGCACCCAAACACACAAAAAGATGAAGATCATAGTTCAAGAAATCTTTTATTCCTGAACGGTAATGGTGCAATAATTACAGACGATTAATCATAAAATTAGACTTATGTACAAAGAGTTAGAGAGATGCACATTAAGACAGTCATCTCTACATAGTACTCTTTATATACAGACTAGACACTTGAATCAACATTATTATTGATCTTAAAAGATGATGCTGATTTCAGCTTAGAAAGTAGAAATCCATGGATCTTCAATTCCTTCAAATGTATGGATTAATGTGTGAAGAATAATCTCGGATTCCAGCACCTTCCCAACCCATCCACTCTTCCCACATATCCCAATCAGGATCCTCCATTCCTCTCATCGGTTCATCGATCCCTGCATCCGACGATCCATAATACTCCATTTCTGGTACACTTGTTTCATCTCTCAAATTACCCATCACAACCTGCAAATCATCGCCCAAATTTGACTTATAAAACAATTCGATTTTGAGTTGGAAAAAAAATTAGATTAAAAGGTCACTGTGCTTCGATTTTATGAAAAGTAAAGATGGAGATGGAGAGAGTGACAGAGAGAGCGTACATCGTAAGCTTCGTTGATTTGGTGAAACTGGACTCCGCAATTGCTTCCTCTGCACACATCTGGGTGATACTGAAATTTCATCAAAGGAAAAAAAAAAGTGTGATTAATCGAACCAAAACAGATATAAACCATTTTTTTCTGAATAAACAACGAGAAGATCGGATTTTGGATAATCAGAGGTTCATAGATTACCTTCAAAGCTAGCTGTCTAAAAGCCTTTTTGACCTCAGATTCAGAAGCACCAGGACGAACACTTAAAGTTTTATACGGATCAGAAGCTAAAGGACTAGTCGAAACACATCTAACGCTAAACCTCCGATCTCCGCCACCACTTCCTCTCGCCGACTTCTTCTTATGCGAATTTCTCAATTTCCCCCACGACGACGATGATGAAGAGGTTGACGATGAAACACAGCTATAGATCATTCCAGCAGCACTCGCCATGATTTTCTTCTTCTTCTTAAAAACAAATTAAAACTTTTCGATAACAGATATCGAAATCAGCTTCTGCAGATTGATTTATATACGTGAAATTGTGGATTAGAAACGTTCAAACAGCGTTCAAAGATATTTGATTTGAATATTAATAAACGAATCCGTTTGCAAGAGTTGAATACAACAAAATGGATTAAATAATCTGATGCGTTTGGTGATAGAAAAGGTCAATAATGGAGAAGAAATGGCATCCTTTAGATTCGAGATATATAGGCCAAGATAGATAGAGAGTAGTAGTATGTGTTTCGGTATTGTGTGTGAGAGAGAAAAGAACATGATCCAAGGTCCTTATCTGTGATGACGTGTCTTTCAGCGTATCCGTACTAGTTAGATTACGACTTCCAATATTGGGTTCTTTTTCATATTTAACATTTCAGTCCTTTTACTTTAGGTTTTTATAAAATCAGCAACGATCTATATATTCTTCATAGATTGCTCCCACCTACTTCATTTTTTTTTTTTGGAATTACTGCGCTAATATTATGTGATTTGTTTATAGATATTATAGAATGAAGATATCAAATTTATGTAGGTGACTTTATTGAACTTGCAAGACTTGGATATTAACACCATTTTCTTTGTTTTTAGTGAAAGAAATGAATTTAGATATTAAAGTGTGTGCAAGTTGAACTTGTCAACTTGTTCAAAATTTGTTTTGTTTCTTCAAACTTTATATTCCCTAGAGATAAAAATCTCCTGGTTTTGGATAAGAATGATGTTGGCAAGATAGACGTGTACTTTAGGTCATATCATCACATGGCAATATTGAGAATTGAGAATTTGTTTTTTTTAAATGCATCTTTTTCTGATAAATCAACTTTTTTTTCTCGTGATATCAACATTTATATTGTTACTATATAATAATATTAAATATCTTTATCTAATGAAAATAAGTGAACCAAATTGCCTAAGGGTATAAAAGTACTGATAAATGATAAATGTCTTTCGGCCAATAGAATTTAAATCCAAATATGTAAATCATTGAATAGTTTAAAAAATATGTAAGCAAACCATAAAACATATGAAAATATATGAAACACATAGAAAAATAGATAAATAAGGTTTTACGAAGAATACTGAGAAAAAAAATTAACAAAAAAAAAAAACAAATCCTATTTACTAAATAATTATAAAATTCAAAACCTAATCATTTGCTTGTAAATTATTATTATAGCTATATTTTTGTTTTTAAAATAATAAATATTAAAAATATATACACTTTGGCTAGTTAAAAACCGAAATAACTAAAATCAACTTGTTACTTTAAATATTTTACGACATTTATGGTTACATTTGCAATCTCAACTTAGCACAAGGTAGAAGTAACAAGAGTGGAAAAAGGCAAGGGCTTTAAAGTAAAATTAACTTTCTAGTGATGCGGCAGCAGGACGCGTGTAGCAGTATCGGTGGATATCCTTAAAATCTGTAGCTCTTACTTTTCTTTTTTCTTTTTTCTTTTTTCTTTTTTTCATTTATAGTACCACCACCTTCTATTTGTGGAATTTAAGAATTTTGATAATTAATAAACATAAATTATTTTTCAAGAAGTGGATCAGGTATTGGATAAATTTGGGATAAATGCGTCAATTTGGGTAGGGCGTGGTTTCAATGCACCCCATGCGTCTTGTTAATTTAAGTAGGACGTGCACATTTTAATATTAAAAAAATAGTCTATCTATTTTAAATTCTTCTCAAACCAATTACAAGAAAGAAAGGTTATTTAAAAATTTTGTTCTAAAATTTATGTGTGGAAACTCATATAGATAAATGATTTAAAAGAGTAATATATATTTTGATTTATATACATTTGGTGACTGAGTTTTTTTTCATTACATTTACTCATTCAACCTGTTTAACTGTAAATATTAAATCTTTATGACCGACTACATCAGGTAAGCCGGAAAAAATGACTTAAACGGGTAGTATATTTCTCATTTTGTACACATTTAGTAATTATTATTTTTTGTACATTTAGTCCTTAATATTTTTTTTGTTGCAAAATAAGTCATTGTTGTTTTTGTATACATTCAGTACTTATGATAGTTTTATAGGTTTTTCTTACTACATCCTACGCGGGACAATCATTAATAAGATGTGTCACACCCCCAAACCAGAAATTTGGGTGTGGGTGACTTCATGTAGTATCATAACAGTTGAATATTTGTAAAGAAAGTAAACACAACCATCATAAATATAATTTAAAAGTTACATTGTTGCATGTGATACATGTCTCAAAATAAATTACAATATGATGATTTAATAAGTTTGAAAACTGACGCCTTAGCGTCCCTTCTCCAAAAGCTGATGTTTTACCTATATTACTGAATCCCGGAGAAATACAAGTAGTTTTGAAAAAGTGTCAACAATTAAGTTTGTGAGTTCATAAGCGTTTTTGTACTAAAATTTGTATGTCTTTTTGTATAAAATAACTGAGCTTGTTTCTAGAAAATCCAATATTTTCCACGTATGTGTAGTAGTTTGAAAAGTTCCAAAGACTGGAATGCATAAGTATTTTTCATACCTAAAATAGTGTAAGTAGGTTTATATATATGTATATATTCACTAATGCGTTTAATAGCCCCATAAATCAAAATGTTTTGATACTCCATGTGAGTTTTATAACCATGCTATTGACCCACACTACCTGTAACAACGTTCTTCAGGCGTTGAAGTGTTATGACGTTTGTCACCCCAGACCTGCTGGTCTAACTGTAGCTAACAGTTTAGGTGCGGGATTGTCAGTCCCGTATAGATCTATACAAGAGATTATGATTTATAATACAGGACTTGAAATGCGTACTTGAAAGTACAGTGAAGCCAAATGTCTCACAAAATTTAGTATCAATAGATTTACGAAATGAAAAGTCCATTTTCCTTGTAAATGTAAGTATTTCCTATTTATAGTGTTACAGTATGTAAAATGTCACGAATAACTCGTAAACTATACCTATTATAGTTTTTCGAAAATGTGTTCCATTAAAATGATAAAACTTGGTGTATTACTAACTTCGCATGTAAAGTGTGACATTGGTAGTAATATTGTTTAACATTTATAAACAAAAATGTAGATGAAGCATCTGAAATCCTATGTAACATTTTGTATTTTCACATAAGTTTTTCTTATGTTTCACTTGTATTTCCCCCCTAAAGTATAGTAAAAACGTGAAAATAAAGGGGTATGAACTCACCTGGAAAGTGTAGTGATTTGAAGAAAACGAGATTTTTCTCGGGCAGCACTTCGACCGGAAAGTGGTAAATTTTTCGGGAATCTCGGAGCTTCGGACCTTCGTCGGAGCTTGGATATGAAACATGGGTGTCGGGGTAGTCTCAAGATAGTAGAAGTATGAAACTCGAGAGAGAAAATGGTGAATGAGCAATTAAATCCCGGAAGTCTCGCATGCTATTAATAGGAGGGCTGCCAGGCCTCGTACACTAGGCGTACTCCGAAGTACGCGGGGCGTACCTCGTACGCTGGGCGTACGTCAGCGATGATGTCACCCTTGGACGCCAGACTTCGGATGGGACGGGCTAGAGGGCATAGGGGAGACGTGGTTGATCCGAGGCCTTGCATTTGCGTACGCTGGGTGTACCCTCGTACGCGGGGCGTAATCCTTCGGAAAAGCCTCGAAGTGTGTGCCCAAATCTTTGAAAATCTGTAACTTTCGCATACGAGCTCCGTTTTTGACATTCTTTATATCCACGCGTAGGTGAGAATATACTCTACAACTCTCGTTTAGACTCGTAGGCAAATTTTGAATTTATTTTTAATTATACAATTTTAATAGGCCGGGATAGGAAAAATCCGTTAAAAATTCATAACTTCTTCATCCGATGTCCGTTTTCGTTTGTCTTTTTACCGTTGTACTACTATTGTCGAGATCTTCAATTCTCGTTTAGGTTGCCTCGGCTAAAAATCGTTCGATCTTTATTTCGAGTTTTTAGCTGTCTACTGCTGTTCTGAAACTTAGAAAAATCATAACTTCTTCATACGAAGTCAGATTTGGACGTTCTTTTTATGTATGCTCACGGTTTGTTATTATCTACGACTTTCGTTTAGATACTTAAGGCTAAAAAGTATTTTATTGAAATTTCACTTTTTACGCTTAATAGTGTTTTACCGATTTTGTCGCGGATCTTTGATTGGTCATAACTTCTTGGTTATAACTCGGATTTGAGTGTTCTTTATATTTCTGAAAACCTTGACACGATATCTAACATTTTATGTATTCCAATTGAGACTTTTGAACATTTAATTTTTGACGCTATTTTTATTGATTCCAAAAATAGATTATAATATTTCACTTTTTGAACATTACATTGACTTGGAATATCGGGTTGTCACAAGATGTTTAGGGTTGTTCATGCTTATGGTCATCGCCACCGCGACCTTGGCTGCTTGGTTGCTTATTCTGGACGCCATGACTTCTTCATACGATCACGGATTTTAACGATCATTATATCCACAAGTTTGTATTTGAGTCTACTACAATTTTCGTTTAGATTATTCTCGTTAAAAAATAATATATTTTTAATTACGATTTAAAAAAAACATTCATACATACATTCATAAAGAACACATTGATATAAAGATCCTACGTAATAATATATTACTTTTTAACGGGAGTAATCTAAACGAAATATATAGTAGACTCAAATACGAACGCGTAGATAAAGATCGTTCGAATCTATGATCGTATGAAGAAGTTACGACGTTTAAGACACAAGACCTAAGTCAAACCACAAGAACTAAGCAACCAAGCAGCCGAGGCCGCGATGTCCATAACCATGAACAACCCCCAAACGCCTTATTAATGATTGTGCTGTGTAGGATGACCTGTGAAATCCTCAAAAAACAATCATAAGTACTAAAGTGTACAAAAACAATAAAGACTTATTTTACAACAAAAAAAAAAATATATTAAGTACTACATGTGCAAAAAAATATTGAGGACTAAATGTGTACAAAGTGAGAAATATATTACCGTTTTAAGTCATTTTTTTCGGATTACCTGGAGTAGCCGGTAATAAGGACTAAATGTGTACAGTTAAACAAGTAGAATGAGTAAATGTGGACGAAAAAAACACAGTGACCAAATGTGTACAAATCAAAAAATATATTATATTTTTAAGTCATTATCCCAATGTCATAACTCCTATCATAATTTATGTTTGATTTACCCTTGAATTATTTGAAATTGTTCACATTTTACCATTATGGTCGGTTATAATCGATCATAAAGGTAAAATGTGAAGAATTTCAAATAATTCATGGATAAATCAAGCACAAAAAAAGTTCAATTACTAAATGTGAACAAAATTAAAAATTCATTACTCTTTCAAGTCATTATCCATTTTGTAGTCATCCCTTAGTTTATTTTGCCTATCGGTAGAAATTACTTAGATTAATAATTTTGTTTTCTGTCACCATGTTTGTTTCGTGTTGTGTTTATAAGAAGTATTACATAATAAACTACGTACCACATAATTTTGATGGCTTTAATCCTAGTCAATGAGATAAACTTTTAACTAGAGTTTTTTTTATTAATTTCATGTTTATGTTTCTATTTATAATTACAATTTATAGGTTATAATAAGGAATCATTTATGCAAACACATATTACAATAATTCATGTACATTATATATATATTACAAACTGTTACGCCATTTACGACAAAGTGATATGAACGCAACACTACTTATGCGATTATATACAAAACATTTCACCCTATAACAAGATATATAAGGAAGAGAGAGTTCCAACGAAACATTATCAATGACATATTATATACAAAACATCACCACTAAAGGTAACTATGAAAACTCTTGATACCTTTAGAGTGACATATGTCTGCTGTTGTGCTCTTAAATCTTGTAGTGAAAGCAAATATACTTTTTAAATCTTAAAAATTAAACCTTACATCCATATAAAATCATATAATGAAATTTATTAAGAAGTCAAATGGAAAACATAAAAGTGTGATTTAAAAAGGTAAAATAATTTATTTATGGGATAATGACTTAAAAGGTAATAAAATTTCAATTTTGTTCAGATTTAATCATTGAACCTTTTCGTACTTGATTTACCCCTGAATTATTTGAAACTCATTTTACCCTTATGACCGGTTATAAGGTAATATATGAACAATTTCAAATAATTCACGGGTAAATCAAACACGAAAAAGTATGGTGACTAAATGTTAACAAAATTAAAAATTCATTACCATTTCAAGTCATTATCCATTTTAAATTCTTCTCAAACCAATTACAAGAAAGGTTATTTAGAAATTTTGGTTCAACCGATTTTTGGTTCTTTGTGTGAAACATCCCAAAATTACGGTCCAAAAATTTCGTTTTAAATTATAAATAAACCATAGTTATCAAAACCATTTTATCAAAATATAAGTCATAGTATCTCAAAAACATCATATCAAAACACATGTCAATATATCAGAGTAAAACATCCCATGCTAAATATCATGGTGTGTGCACTGCAGTCATCCCGAGCTCTTCCCTTTGCTACCAGAAGTACCTGAAACCAAAACTGAAAACTGTAAGAACGAAACTTAGTGAGTCTCCCCATGCTACCACATACCATACACATAAGCACATAATCACATATAAACATATCGTGGGCCCCGCCTGGCATCAGATTGAAATCCGGCATCGGGCCCCGCCTGGCATCGAGCAAAGCTCGGTATACATAATAACATATCAAAAATACACATAAAACATTCACATAGCATAAACATAAATATATAAACATTCCTCGGGCCCCGCCCGGCATCGGACCGAAATCCGGAAACATACTAACATTCCTCGGGCATTGCCCGACATCGGACCATAATCGGAAAACATACAAACACAGACACATGCAAGAATCACTAAGACATCAAGCATACAAACATTCCTCGGGCCTCGCCCGACATCGGACTGTAGTCCGGAAAGCATATAAACATTCATTGGGAACCGCCCGGCATCGGATAAAATCCGAAAACATATAATCATACATACATGCCGACCTTGGTGCCTTAGACCCGTTCTATAGGAGGAAACTCACCTCGCAAAGCTAGATGCAGAATCTCACGGTAAGGAATCTCCAACGGCTGCTCCGACGACTCCCCGAGCTATCATTACCATAACAACACTTAGTTAAAATCCAATAATCCTTCTTAGGCTAAAATGACCATTTTACCCCTGGTCTAATTTGGACCATAACCTAGGCCCAAATCCATAACATACATGGTCCAATTCTATATAGTCTTTCCAAGCCCGCTAATGGCCCACTTATGACCCAATTTTCTAAATTGGGCCCAACTCCTCAAATGGGCCTTCCCTTAAGCCCAAACATGTTCTTAACCCAATAACTGATTTCTGATGGCCCATTATGGCCCCAAATAACAAAGTCCATGGATCGGTCCAAACCGAGGCCCTAATGACGAAAACCCATGTCCAGTGAGTATGCGGGGCGTACAACTTGCATGGCTGATACGCTGCGCGTATGGGCTTGTACCCCAGCATACTAACCTGTTAAGCCATAAACTCCAAAAAGGCTTAATCCCTTAAGTCCTTAAGCTCCAAACGCAGATCTGAGTCCACTAAAGTGTCTTAATCGATAAAGTCCATCACTTGGTGGCTTGCAACCCACCAAATGGACCCAAACTTGAAATATGGCAACTAACTTCCATGGAAATGACTAAAACTCATGCATGGCCACAATAAGACCTTCGAGATGGAAACTTTTCTGTTCTTGGGACTCATATAGCACTAAGGGTGGCAACCCTATGCCTAGAAACGGATTTGGACCATAAAAATCCATTCTTGGGAGCAAAAAGGTCCAATACACCATTATCATAATCTAAGAATTCATGAGGCTAGTTGTGAGCTTTTTACCTCAAATGAGTGCTAAATGTTGATGATATCTCAGATCCTTGAGCTCAAGCTACTGAAGTTCTTCTTCACCAACTTCCTCTTTCTTCTTCCAAGCTTCAAACCACCAAAATGAGCTTCACAAGATCAAAATCACACAAAGATGAAGAAGGTTAGGTTTCTAGGGTTTCTGAGTCAAGGTGGCTGGTAAGGAGGCTAGGGTAGGTATTTATATGGCTTAAACCCTAAAAATTAGGGTTTTGAGTCTGCTCGCGTACGCTGCGTGTACCCCTTGGTACACTGCGCGTACGCACATCCACCCCCCGCATCCAATGTTGCTACTACGCCCCGCATACGCCAAGCTTACGCCCAGCCTACATCTTCAATCGGCCCACTCACTAACGACCCAACTCAATAAGGCCCAACTCACATAGTCCAACATTAATCTCATAGTCCAACAATTAATTACAAAGATTAAATAATTAGTATTACCTCAAGTCACGTGTGTTACAATTCTCCCCCACTTGAATCAGACTTCGTCCTCGAAGTCTGCTGCCCTGAACAACTCCGGATAGTGCTCCGTCATCTCTTCTTCGGGCTCCCAAGTCCATTCGTACCCCTTGCGGTGCAACCACTGCACCTTTACCAACTCCACCCTCTATTCCTCAGCTCCTTCGTCTTCCTTTCGAGAATGGCTACTGGTCTCTCAATGCAGTTCAGACTGTCATCCACCTGAATATCCTCTAACGACACAACTGCAGAGTCATCCACTAAGCACTTCCGCAGCTGGGACACATGGAAAATGTTGTGGATCTGGCTGAGCTCTGCTGGAATATCCAAACGATAAGCAACCCGGCCCACCCTAGCCAAAACCCTAAACAGACCGATGTAACTGGGGCCCAACATGCCACACTTCCTGAACCAGATGACACCTTTCCAAGTTGACACCTTCAGGAGGACCATGTCGCCCACCTGAAACTCTAGGTCTGAACAGCGCTTGTCGGCATAGCTTTTCTTCCAACTCTGAGCAGTCTGGAGCCTACCCCGGACCTGCTGGATCTTCTCCGTGGTCCTGAGTACCACCTCCGTACTCCCCATGACTCTCTGACCGACCTCACCCCAACAAATTGGGGTCCTACATTTCCTCCCGTAGGGCATCTCGAAGGGAGGTCGATCTATGCTAGCGTGGTAACTGTTGTTATACGAAAATTCCGCTAATGGAAGATACGTATCCCAACTGCTACCAAACTCCAATACGCAAGCGCGTAGCATATCCTCCAGAGTCTGAATCGTCATCTCACTATGTCCATCCGTCTGCGGGTGACAAGTTGTACTGAAGTGAAGATGAGTACCCATATCGTCATGAAACTGCTTCCAAAGTCTAGAAGTGAAATGAACATCTCGGTCAGACACAACCGAAACCGACACTCCATGACGTGTCATTACCTCGCGTACGTAGATCTCGACTAGCTTCTCAGCCGATATACTCTCCTGGACGGGATGAAATGAGCACTCTTGGTTAATCGAGCCACGATGACCCATATCAAATCCACTCCACGTGCGGTCCTGGGAAGCTTTGTGATAAAATCCAAGGTTATGTCTTCCCATTTCCACACGGGAATGTCCAACAACTGCATCTTGCCGTGAGGTCGCTGATGTTCGGCCTTGACTTTCCTGCAAGTCAAGCACCGCTCCATATACCAGGCCACATCTCGCTTCATCCAGGGCCACCAGTAATCAGGGCGAAGATCCCGATACATCTCCGTCGCCCCGGGATGGATGGATAACCTAGATTTATGGGCCTCCTCCATCAGGACCTGGTGTACACCGCCCCAGTAAGGAACCCATACCCTCCGATGCAGGGTCAACAACCCACGGCTATCATAATCAAAGGAAGCCACTTGACCCACTATGCGCTCACTCTTCCGGTGCTCTTCTTTCATAGCCTCTACCTGTGCCTCTCGGATCTGCTCCAGCAGCAGAGTAATCACTATCATCCTAAGGCAGATATCTCGAATTGGAGTCGCGGCCATTTTATGGCTAAGAGCATCGTCCACCACATTGGCCTTCCCCAGGTGATAAAGGATCTCACAGTCGTAATCCTTCACCACATCCAACAAACGACGCTGCCTCATGTTCAGATTTGGCTGGTCCATCAGATACCTCAGGCTCTTATGGTCCGTGTAAATGGTACAACGAACCCCATAGAGGCGATGTCTCCAAATCTTGAGGGCGAAAACCATAACCCCCAGCTCTAAATCGTGTGTCGGGTAATTCGCCTCATGATGCTTCAATTTCCTCAAAGCGTACACTATCACATGACCCTGTTGCATCAACACTGCACCCATACCCGTGATCGAAACGTCATAGTAAACCACGAAATCGTCTACGCCCTCTGGCAGAGTCAGAATCGGTGCCTCGTACAACCGTTGTCTAAGAGTCTCGAAGGCTGCCTGCTGCTCAGGCCCCCAGTGGAATGTCACCGACTTATTGGTCAGTCGGGTCAGTGGGACATAAATCTTGGAGAAATCTTGAATGAATCTCCGATAATAACCCGCTAGACCAAGAAAACTCCGATCAGATGAAGACCTCGGAACCTCCCACTGCATCACGGCCTCTACCTTGGCCTGATTGACTAGAATACCCCTTCTGGTTGACAAGGTGCTCCAGAAACTGCACCTCGTACAACCAGAACTCACACTTGGAGAACTTTGCGAAAAGTCTCTCCCTCCTCACTGTCTCCAGCACCTCCCTCGGGTGCTCCTCATGTTGCTCCTAAGTCTTGGAGTAAATCAGGATATCATCGATGAAGACTATCACAGACCGATCCAACATCGGTCTACACACGCGGTTCATGATATCCATGAATGTGGGAGGAGCATTGGTGAGCCTAAACGGCATCACCACGAACTCATAGTGACCATAACGAGTCCGAAAGGCTGTCTTCTGCACATCGCGTCCCTGACTCGCATCTGGTGATAACCCGATCTCAGATCAATCTTGGAGAACCAAGATGCACCCTGAAGCTGGTCAAATAAATCGTCGATCGTCGGGAGGGGATAACGGTTCTTCACCGTTACCTTATTCAAATTCCGGTAATCTATACACATCCGATGTGACCTGTCCTTCTTCTTCACAAACAGAATCGGTGCTCCCCATGGTGAACTGCTCGACTTGATAAATCCCTTGTCTAACAGATCCTGCAGCTGTGTAGACAACTACTGCATCTCGGGAGGAGCCAACCGATATGGTTCCTTGGCTATCGGAGCCACACCAGGAACTAGGTCAATCCTGAACTCTACCTGTCTCTCCGGAGGTACCCCATGAAAATCCTCTGGGAACACGTCCGGTATCACACCCCCGGACCAGACGACGGAAACGTTCGGAGGCGGGTGACTTCATTGTGCAGTATCATAACAATTGAATATAAATGAAACAGAGCAATCCAAACATCATACATTGAGATAACAAACTTACATTGTTTACATATTGTATTTGTTCTTTGAGTTACAAAAAAGAGACATAAGTAGAAAATTCCAAAGTACAGCTAAGTAGTCCTGCTTCCGCGTCCCTTGTTACCTGTTTCTAGATCCCTGAGAATACAAGTCGTTTTGAAAAGCGTCAACTAAAAAGTTGGTGAGTTCATAAGCATTTTTGTATAAAATCGTTTACACTTGTTTAGAATCGTTCTTATTGTACTTTCAGAAAATCCGATATTTTCTATGAAATCGTTTGAAGTCTTGCCTTGAAAATCATGGATATTTGTATGTGCAAGTCATTACTTTTGTTCATCCTTATGAGGAGTGATTTTGAAAAGTAGTATAATTTGTAAAAGCGAGCTGTGTACGAGAATAGTGCTTTTGAATAGTAATAGTCAACCGTTTCCAGAAAAATCCCTTATTTTCAAAAAGAGAATATGGTTGAAAATCTTGTTCCTCTTATCGAGTAAAATTGAGTGTGCGTTCTAGTTTATCGTTATCGAAATCGTAGAAAATCGTTTTCTCCAGAAAATCCTATATTTTATGCTATAAAATATTCGTAAGTTCTAGTTCCAACTATATATATGTGTGGGTTAGTTTATCATTTTCAAAATCGTTTACAAACGTTTTCCATAAAGTCCTACGCTTTTTTTTTAATTTATAAAATAGCAGTATTACGACTATATACTTATTAGGAGAAAGAATCAACATGGCAATTGTGGACATTCTACGCGATGAAAAAGGACAGTTGTAAGGTCCTGAAAAGGATCTTTACCAATGATCAAGCAACAAACAATCACAATAGAAGAAGAAGAAGAAAAGAAATCAAGATTGCACACGTTTATATCGTAAAAACGTCAGGTACAACTCGATGGAATAATCTGTAAACACTATGGCATCGACAACCAGACAAAGACCTACACCTCCACTATATATACCCGTCTGGGCCGCAAACTGGGTTTACGGTCGTAAACGTGTTTACGGCCGTAAACTCACTTCCTGACCGTAAACACCTAAACAACTCACAAAATGCATTAAAGACTCATACTGAACTATCACAATTAAAGCCTAGACCAAACCATTAACTGGACCCTTCAATCTCCCCCTTGGTTTGGTGCTAGCTTGGACTCAGTTTTTGTAGATCACCAGCACATCAGATTTTCCCATAGCTCCGTTCCACATCTCTTTCTCGATAATTTCAGCAACCATTGAAGTGTACTCCTTTGCAGCGGACTCAAAAAGGTCTTCAGCCACCTTGATCTGGTGAATGGAGAGCTGATGTATATCCCACTTACCAAATTGAAGCAAATCCCTCTTGTCATACAAGTGGATACAATCGTGTTTAAGCTTGATGGCAGCAGAAGCTGTGGATTCATCAAACACCCAGTATTGCATGGATGCGAGAGATCCATCTGGATGATTTTGAAGAACGGGAATCTGCTTTACTTGAGCAGTAGCGGGCCACATCACTGACCGAAGTGGCTGATTTGTTTTGGGATCAATGACGCTAGGGTAAACCTTGATTATAGACTCAGCAGTCTTCATTGAAGGAAAGCCCTTAGCTACTTGATCCTCCAAAAATGTTTTGAACTGAGTCGCCATGGGATTGTTTGATGGATTTGAGAAAGGAGCATTAGACAGCTCTGTAAGATCAACCCTAGTAAAGGAGTGAAAATCGTAAGCATCCTTGTACATTTTAGTATTGCCGCTCTTTCTTCTCACCATCCACATATTCATAGTGTCATGGAATCCCCACGAAATGATTCCTGACCGATCACCATAAACGTCTCTGAAACGATGTTCTCCCAGATCCGTAAAGGTGATCTTTGATTGATCCCAGGGGGCATTATGATCTGAGCTCCTTTTGAATAGAAATTGAACCTTTTCAGCTGACTTGGCCAATTTAGCACATTTCAATGCCATTACACTTGGAGCCTGAGCCGGTTCCTTGTCAAAATGGTCAACAATGGTGGTTGTTCTTGTAGGTGGTGGAACTATGGGAGTATCTTGATCAGGAATATAGATCTTTGGCTCGTCAACAGATGACTTGAATTTGTCGCAAAAATCTTCTTCCAGCTTCTTCTTAAGATCGTAGTAGCCGGCGGTCAATAAGCCGAAATGCGTCTGAAGATCAGTAATTTGCTTCGTCTTCAGAGCTTTGTCTTCGATAAGTTCGGCAACTTGAATATTGAGCTTTGCATTTTCGGTCTGAAGGTCTGCAACCTTGATATCCAGCTCAATATTTTTCTGATCTAAATCAATATTTTTCTGATTCAGAGCATCAATCTCCTTCTGAAGTCCAAGTATTGAAGGATTCTCTTGTCCTGAGCTGCCACCCCCAATATAAATTCCTTTGCCACGTGAGGGAGGCGTTGTGAATTGTTCTTCGGCCAAAAACCTGGCTAGCCTCACAGAAGCAACATCATGGTCTGGCCTGGGAGGAGAGAAACCTGTGGGGAAGGAAGAGCCACCAGCTTCATGGAAGGTACTAGGACCTTCACTGACAGGTTTAGATGAAACGATAACAGGAGTTGTTGTTGGTGGAGTTGTAAGGCTTTGAAATACTCCCAAATCAGGAATTCCCTGTCTAGGGTCAAGTCTTCGTCTTTTTGTTGGAGGTTGAGAGGCTTGTGAAGTTGTGCGATCACTTTCCAATGGCTCAGATGTAGGTAAAACAACATCAAGGGGAGGAATCCCTGACACTGTCACCATAGGAATTGCTATTTCCGCCGTTGGATTGGTAGGAGGAGGCGTGGCTTCGAGAACGTCTTCATTATCCCTTGTCTCTGTTGCTGGATGAGCAACTTCATCGACATTGTCAAGGAGCGTGTTGAGGTTTTCACCGGTCATGAAGTCTTCATTACTACCAAAGTTGAGAGGGATCTCATCATTATCGAACCCTGTGAGATCAAGGTCTTCATACAAATCAGTTTCTGTTCCAGTTTTAGAAGACCCCTCGTTATAATCGCTTTGGACCTGAACAGATGTCATTTCATGTTCCTCAGCTACTTGTGCATTAGGAGCTGGAGTGTCTTCTTCTTCAGCGCGATCTGACACGGTAATAACATCATCTTCCGAATGACTCTCTCAGAAGAAGTGGGCTCAGATGACATTTTGTCTGACGTTCCATGAGATTCGGAGGATTCATTTATCTCAGCAAATTTTATGAATTTCACAAGAGGATTTAATCCTTGGAAGACGACTTTGCCCTTTTGATTCTGCTTAATGAGACCAATCGTGTGTGGGGCTAACGACTTTATATCCAGTGTGTCTCCGTCTTTGACCATCTCAGGAAATTGGGTGTCAATGAACATCTGAATAAACCTAGGGTACAACAAGAAGGCATCTCTGGTCTCCCGGGTTATAGCATTGATGTTTACTAAGAACTCATCCAGTATAAACTTTGAGAAGTTGAATTTGATGCCAGCAGCCAGTGAAACAATTGCCCCTGTGTTCCTGAGCGAGATTTCATCAGCACCTGATCTTCTGCCCGAGATACAGCTCACGAACACATGCGCCAAGAATCTCCAGTAGGGTGGCAGAAGCTTTTTCACCGTGGGAGGGTAGATTCCTTCATACCCCATCTTCTTGAGAATCTTTTGTACATCATCAATCCCGATTTCAATAGGAAAATCAGGTTCATCATTAATCAGCAATGTGTCTCTGATGAACTGCTCAGTGATCGTGATCTTGCATCCTTTCAAAATAGCTTCAATGGTAACTGCTCCTTTGTCTGATTTCATCTTAGCAGTCTGCCAGAACTCCCTGATAATCTTCTGATAGATGACTGGATTCACAGTAATGGCAATGGCCAGGCAGCATTCTCTTAGTCTGTATATCATCGACCTGAAATCTCCATGAGCAACAGGAGGGTCATCCAGTACAATTGCCAGGTTATGCATGTCAGCAAACTTAAGACTTGCCATTGATCTGCACTAAACCAGGCCAAGTAAGAAAACAAAGTATTTAAACAATTAAAGCTTTAAGTTTTCTTAATTAATCAATTTCATTTTGGCCTTAAAAAGATTTTTTGTTAAAAAATTTGGAGTTTACGGTCAAACATGGTCAAGGTTAGGTTTACGGTTCAAATAGGGTTAACGGTCAAAATGGTCAAAATTGGGTTTACGGCCGTAAACCTGTTGCAGTGGTCTCCTGACCGTAAACTGAGTTTACGGTCGTAAGCTCAAAAGGGAGTTTACGGTCGTAAGCTCCAAAAGGAGTTTACGGTCGTAAGCTTCTAGACCATAAGCTCAGACCGTTTACGGTCGTAAGCCATCCCTAAACTGTAAACGCCGACGAACACAAAAACCTCGATTAATCCTCCAGTTTCAGTCGAATCGATGAACAAACCACATATCCTCAGTCGGTTTTAGCATACCTTTGCTGTGGACTAAACGATTTCGCAAAATCTCACAAAAAAAATTTCGAGGATGAGAGAGAGTGAAGAGAGTTTGCGACCGGAAAGATGAGAGAGAGTGTGGAAGATTGAACAGTGAGGTGCAAAGAGTTTGGTGCAAAGAGTTTACAGCAGTAAACCCCACCTTTTATACCCCTTTAGAATTTTACCTGTCTCCCACACAGTATAAGGCACAGTCCAATTCCCGATTAAATTTTCAAAAATAAAACGTTTTGAGGATGTTAAAACTAAAAAAAAATTAAAATTAAACCAAAAATAAAATAATTTATAAAATTTAAGAATTAAGAATTTAAATTTTTTTTTGACAATTTTAAAAAATAAAATAAAAGTAAAATAAAAATAAAAATAAAAATGAGAAAAAATAAGTATAGACAAAATTTATCTCAACAATCACTGAAATTAATCTTGTGATATTGGGATCAAAGTTGTTAGACAGCCTTAATCCACTTGTCGGTACCTTTATCTTCACGTCTTTGTCTGGTCGATCGCCGGTATTGTGGTCCACTTAAACACGAAAAATTGTGACAGAATTAGGACATACCATTAGTTACAAGACAAGGTGATCCTAAGTTCCTAGATAATATTTCTTAAGGACCATTCAGCCGACGACGACCAGGGATATTGTTGTCCACCTAAATTGAGCAGCGAGATCTATAGACAATCTTGTAAGTGTTCAATTTTAATTGTACTGGAACATGTTTCCCGCTTCCTGATATGCTCCAGTAATCAAGGACTTCCGGAATACTCCTTACATCGGGTGAGCAGACAATTATTAAGAGAGAAGATAGATTTAGAATACATATGCTATACACCCAGGTCGGATCTCTTCCAATCACGCAGAGGGTGAAACATATGACTAACTGAAGTTTTAGAGGGATTGAGAAAAAGAATGATGCATATACTGTGTACCAGGTCGGATTATGAGTCACGCAAAGGAGACAGTATATGGCTAACAGATAGAAAGAATTGCATAGATAGAAGATGCAGAGAAATAGAGTTGCATATGCTATAGTCCAGGTCGGATCTCTCAATCACGCAAAGGGAGCAACATATGACTAACAGACAGATAGAGAGAAAACAATTTTCTACAGACCTAATTTATCGGAATTCACGAGTCACCCCATCAATACCGAAATTAAGGACAGAATCCGCACATCGAGGAAAAGTTAATCCACGGTTCCAGATACAGGTTCTTTTAATGTGACCAGTAGATTCCCATATTTATCTCCCTGCTCAACCTATCCAAGCGTCGTATTGTCAGGCTAAACGGATCTAACTAGGTCAAGATTTGTCAAGTCTATGAATTCCTTAAGTTCAACTCTGCCTAGTCAAGTCCTTTTAGAATCTTTCGTGCCTACCAGCGCATCAAACACAGAGCATAGACAATTTAATTTTAGGTACGTTACGCAGACTCAGATTGCCTGTTATCACTTGCTAATATCACTTCCCAGTACTACATCTACAAGCAAAACTATAAGCGACAATATTTTTAATTTTTCTGAATTTTTAATGTTTTTGGATTTTTGAATGTTTTCTGAAAAAAATAAAACAGAAACAAAATGTTTTTGGATTTTTCATATTTTTTGAAAAAATAATACATAAATAAAATTTTTTTTGATTTTTGTTTATTTCTCCCCCTAAATTTGTGCATGGGTGAGAATGAAATACGAAAATGCGCAAATTTAACTAACCTAACCAATAACAAAAATTTAATCCTCAAAACGAATCATTTTTAAAAATCCCACAAGCACATCGAATCGAGCTTTGTTAAAAGACTTGGTGAATAGATCCACCACATTATTGGCAGTGGGAACCTGTTCTAGCCTGATGAGCGAGCGCTCATAACAATCTCTGATAAAATGAATTTTGATATCAATGTGCTTGGTTTTGGAATGTTGGACAGGATTTTTTGTAATTTGAAATGCGGCCTCATTATCACAGTGAATGGGGGTTTCTAGATAATTTAAACCGTAGTCCAAAAACTGATGTTGGATCCAGATAACTTGAGAACAGCAAGCAGATGCAGCCACGTATTCCGCTTCTACTGCTGAGGTCGAGACGGTATGCTGTTTCTTGCACTGCCACGACACCAGCCTATCTCCAAGGAATTGGCACCCTCCTGAAGTAGATTTCCTGTCAAGCTCACAGCCTCCATAATTACTGTCAGCAAAAGCATATAAATCAAATTTAGAATTCTTCGGATACCAAAGACCCAATTTCGGGCTGCCTTTGATATACCGAAAAATCCTTTTGACAGCAATAAGATGAGAAAGTTTAGGATTAGCCTGATAGCGAGCACATTGACAAACTGCAAACATGATGTCGGGACGACTTGCAGTAAGATACATCAACGATCCGATCATCGATCTGTAGTGTGTCTGATCTACGGATTCGCCGTCAATATCTGGAGTCAGCAGGGGTCTTTCAGCCATTGGTGTCAATGCAGGTTTTGCGTCTTGAAACCCGAACTTCTTAAGAATAACCTCTACATACTTAGCTTGATATAGTAGGATTCCGGTTGAATTTTGTTTGACCTGAAGCCCCAGAAACATGGTCATTTCACCCAGTGAACTCATCTCAAACCGTTTTTTCATCACGCCTTCAAACTCTTTGCATAGCTGTGGACTGGTAGACCCGAAGATAATGTCGTCAACGTAGATCTGGACTAGAATCTGATCATTACCAACATGCTTGATAAATAAAGTTTGATCAATAGTGTCGCGAGAGTATCCATGCTCGAGCAAGTGCTTTGTTAGAGTCGCATACCATGCTCGAGGAGCTTGATGTAACCCATACAACGCCTTGTCCAACTTGTAGACATGATTAGGAAACTTTGAGTTAACGAACCCAGGGGGTTGATCAACGTAGATTTCTTCCTTCACCTTGCCATACAAGAAGGCAGTCTTGACATCCATTTGGTAAACCGTGAACTTCATGTAGGAAGCATATGCAAGGAAGATATGAATAGCCTCCAAGCGAGCCACGGGAGCATAAACCTCAGTATAATCAAGACCCTCAACTTGTCGAAACCCGCGAACCACCAACCTTGCTTTATTGCGCACTATTACACCAGAATCATCCTGCTTGTTTCGATAGACCCAGCGTGTGTCAAGAGACCTTTTGCCCTTTGGTAACTCAACCAATTTCCAAACCCCGAGCTTTTCAAACTGATTTAGCTCTTCATGCATCGCATCTACCCAGCTGGGCTCATTCAAAGCCATGTCAACGTTCTTGGGCTCTATTTGAGATATAAAGCAAGAGTAGAGACATGCATTGACATCTCCACTCTGACTTCTGGTTTTAACTCCATCTCCCAGCTGGCCAATGACGTTATCGATCAGATGATCGCGTTGAATTCTTGAAGGTATGTCTTGGCTGATATCATTGAGTGAAACAGGAAGAGTGTGAATGTTGAAACCTCCATCATTTGCTGATTGAGCCACATTAGATGAATCTGCTACAAACTCATTAGCAATTTCTTCAGGAAAGAGTAGTTCCATAAAAGTTGGAGTGACAGCGGAAGTATCTCTAGACATGAACTCTCTTTCAACAGGGGTAAGAGGTGTAGCATCAGCATCAGGAGTTCCATTTTGAACTTTAGACTCTGGACTATTAAGTCGATCAGATGACTCCCCCTCAGGTGGAGCAGAGGACTCCCCCTCAGATGGAGCAGAGGACTCCCCCTCAACCGTTGGAGGTCTGTAAACAACTTCTTCGTCTTCGTCTTCAGAAACAATCTTCGAACCAGAAGAGGATCCATTTGAGCCATCTGAAGACACATTTAAGGATTTGAAAAGCGATGTGTAATCAAATAACCAGTCAGGACCCACTCGAGCGTCTGTTTCATTCTCCTCCAACCAGCGCACGTCATTGGATTCGACAATCTGCTTTGTCTTCTTGTTGTAAACCCTATACGCGGTGCGCGCATCATATCCTATGAAATAACAATCATCGGCTTTGGCATTGAATTTAGGGTTGGATTCCAAGTGAAGAAGGGTGCAAGGGCAGCCAAATACACGGAAATGGCTGACAGGAGGCTTGTGTCCATAGAGAATCTCGTACGGTGTCTTCATCTGTGCTTTGTTGATTAGAACACGATTCTGCACGTAGCAAACAATGTTAATCGCCTCGGCCCAAAAGAAAACAGGTAATTTTGAATCACAAAGCATTGTCCTTGCAACGTCTTTTAAAGTTCTATTTCTCCTTTCAGCAACTCCGTTTTGTTGAGGCGTGTGAGCAGAGCTGTATTGACGCACGATCCCCCTTTCTGCGTAAAAATGGTCAAGAACCGCATTCTTGAACTCAGTTCCATTGTCAGTACGAAGCGCCTTCACCTGGTTCTTGGTTTGATTCTCAATCATCACAATGAACTTCTTTATCAGATCAGCAACCCCAGCTTTGTTGGATAAGAAGAAGACCCTCGTAAAACAAGAGAAATCATCGATCACAACAAGACAGTACGAACTTCTGTTGATGCTCAGGACGTTGACCGGACCAAATAAGTCCATATGCAATAATTGGAGCACCTGACTGATTGAGTTAACTTGCTTTGGCAGGTGTGGTTTTCTATGATGTTTTCCTTGGGCACAGGACACACACTTCTCAAATGTAATAAAGTCTCTGACAGGTAAGCCTCGAACCATTTCTTTCTTAGCAAGGCGATTCAGGTTTTTCGCGTTAGCATGACCGAGTCGTCGGTGCCACAGCATTGCATTTTGTGCGGACACTTTTGAAAATAAGCAAGTGACTTGTTCTGGTATGTTACTGTTCATGTCAATAATGTAAGCATTCCCATCCCGCTTAGATTTGACGAGAATCCACTCTTCCGGGATGACAATGCCTGGCTTGAGAATCATTCATTCTTTATCGGTAAAATGGGTAGAATAGCCTTTGTCGCAAATTTGGGAAACACTCAACAAGCTATGCTTTAACTCGGGAGCAAAGTTGACATTTTCAAAGCTTAGCACTCCATTTGTAACGGTTCCTCTTTGAGTGATCTTGCCACCATCTCCGCCCGCGAAGGAAATATACCCCCCATTAAAAGATTGAATGTCGCTCAATTGGGAGATGTCTCCTGTCATATGTCGGGAGCAGCCGTTGTCGACGTACCAAGGACGGACAACATTCCTCCGCAACTGTCCCTGCAAAATGAGCGGGATCATTTAGATTTGGGAACCCAGGTCATCACTGTCCTGGGTTTCCTTTTCGCTTTCTCTGATTTATCTTTTAATATTTTCAAATTAGGATCCTCATTCCTAATCACTTCAGAGGATGGTGATGATGGATTGGAAATTGATTTGGGCATCCAATGATATTTAGGTTTTATAACATTCTCAGGTGGTTTTGAAATAAGTTTCTTATTAGTTTGCACTGAGCCTCTGGATGTTCTACCAGAAGTGGTTGAAGATCCAGAATTGCTCTTTGATGAAACCGATCTTGGCGGAGCCTTGTTCGGTTTTGGCAAACTATTTGGAGCTTTGTTATTAAAAACATTTTTATTCTTTTGAAAAACAGCCCTTTTCTGCTTCGATCATCTTTCCAATCATCATTTCGAGAACGAGTTCTTGAGGATTTTCTAATTAAAGACCTTCCTCGAGTTTCGTTCTCTCTTCTTGGTGACATATAGTTCACAAAGATCCTATTTTGACAATTCCTAGCTATATGACCACCAACACCACAATTAAAACAAATTTGTTTATTATTTGAACTTGTACTGCCTTTTTTAGATTTATTTTCTTGACAAACACTCTTACTCTTCTCAGAAGAACATGCATGAGAAATAAGTTGTGAGATAAGTGAGGGTGCCTCAGATGGTGTGACTTGTGGAATTGATGGATTTTCATGAGAATCACAAGCATCAGAATTACGAAACAATTCATCAAACATATCAAAGAAATTAAGTTCAACAGTAGCAGATGTGGAAACATCACATGAAACATTCTCAGTCTTAACATCAGAAACAAAAACTTTTTCATTTAAAACAAAAATATCAGAATCAGAAACAGAAACAGAATCTCCAACTTCATGCTTGGCCTGATCTAAGGGTTGATCTGCAGGGGAAGTAGAAATGTTAGTACTTTCAACATTAATAAATCCGCCTGAAACGAAACCAGATGGCTTGCCATAAACCATAAATGGTTCGTTGGCAATCTCATCGTTGGATAGGGGTTGATACTGATATGTATGATTATATGGAGGAGGCACACTATCATATCCTAAACTCTTTTGTTGATTTCGTTTGAACTGCATACAGTGATCAATCATGTTGGCAACTACCTCGCTTGATCCATCAAATTTTCTAAAATCAAAATTTGCAGTTTCAAATTGTCTTTTTAATGTATCAACCTCGGTAATTAACTCCTCATTTTGTCTCTTAACATAATCATAAAGCTCACATTTTTCACTGTATTATGTCTGAATTCTTTTAAAATCTTTTATTTTTGTCTCCAACTGGGCCTTAAGGGGTTTCTGTCCTTTCCTAAGCTGATAGCCCTCATATCTAAGGTCCTCTACTTCTCTAAGTAATAATTGAATTTCATCATGAAGAAGTTTAACATACTCATTACATGCCTGAGAGCAAGAAGGTAGATTTACCTCATTCTTCCTGGGCTCGGAAGTAGAAGACACCATCAGAGCAAACTGCAGCTCCATCATTTCTGCTTCAGGATCAGCTGCATCATTCTTCAGGGGATCATCATCAATTTGAGCTAGGTGAGCGTTCTCTGGCCCTGAAATATTCAAAGCATGCATCTGGTCCTCCCCGTCAAAGGACTGAGCGACCATAGTAGTCTCACCATTAGCCGCAGCACCTGCACGGTTGTTTCCCACTGCAACCATCGTCCTGTTGTTGTTCGTCCTACGATCTGGTTTTGGACACTCACGAGCAAAGTGACCCGGCTCATGACAGTTGAAACATCGCAGCATGCCCTTGTTGAATCCCACCTTCTTGTCAGCATTCATGCCCCAGTTGCTCTTCCCTGTCTTCTTAGCAAACTGCTTGGCCCTGAAAACAGCCATAGCAATCTGCCATGTAATGTCCATTTCTTCCATGTCTTCTGGATGAATCTGATCCAGGTCAGCAAATGACAGCTGAGGTGGAAGCTCTCCAGCTACAAAAGCATTGTAGCAGTTAACAAGCCCAGTGGCTAGAGCCAGATTTTCATCAGTGTCTTTCGTGTTTGAGGAAGAGGCTACAACTGGCACATTTGGAGGGGGAACAGCTTGTGGAGTGACAAATGGCTGGCTTTGAGAATAAGGAATGGATGATGCAACAGCGAAGGTCTGAATCTGAGGTTGTTGAGCAGCAAAAGCTTGACCTGAGGAAGACATGATTGAGGAGAGAGCATTGTTGGATGAGATTCCAAGATTTGCACTAGAGTACGAGTTCACATGGTTAATTTCTCTCTGTTTGTCATCAATATCACAAGCTTTGATGATCGCCATGATTTCAGCAAGAGTGAGGCGATTTAGATCCTTGGTCTTCTTAATCACAGCAACATTCATGTCCCATGACCTGGGAAGAGCATTCAGAAGCTTCTTGTTTATCTCTGACTTGGTCAAGAAAATCCCAGATATATTCATGTCAGTGGTGAGAGTTGTGAACCGCTGCAGCTGTGCCTCAAGAGTCTCTCTGGGAATGTAGTTGAACATATTGAACTTTTGTCGCACCATGTCCTGGCGACTCTCCTTCATATCTTCATTTCCTTCATATACCTCAATTAGGGCTTCCCACAAATCTTTAGCTGAAGTGTACTCTCGGAAACCTTGAGCAATATCAGGAGATAATGCCATGGTTAGAGTGGCTAAAGCCCTTTCCTGCTCTTCAATTTTCTCAAACTCCTCATCTGTGTAGTTTTCAACAGCCTTGTCAATCACTTGTCTTCCAACTGTCATAGTGATTCTAATAGGGCCTCTAAGAATGCTTCTCCAGACTTTAAAGTCCTTCATTTTAATGTATTTTTCAATCCTGTATTTCCACTCAGGAAAACCATCTGCAGACATTAATCTTGGAATGCGCGTAGTTGTGCCCATGACAGTATCAAGTTCGTGAAAGTGAGTTTGACTTTAAGATTCCATTTGAAATTAAAGCAAATTAAAGTCACAAAATAGTTTACGGTTAATGATGATGAGATTACGACCGTAAACTGGGTTTACGGTTAATGCGTTTACGACCGTAAACTTGGTTTACGGTTGAAGTGTTTACGACCGTAAACTGGGTTTACGGTTGAGGTGTTCACGACCGTAAACTATGTTTACGGTTTGGATGACTACGGTTTGTACGTTTACGGTTTAAGCGTTTACGGTTATTGAAACTTAGTTTACGGTTAATGAAGATTCACAGTTTACGGTTGTTCAAGTTCTTGAGTTTACAACCGTAAACAGGGTTTAAGGTCAACAGTAAGCTCCCAGAAGTTCTTCAAAAACGTGTTTCTACAGTAGATTCAGTCCCTTTAACCACGAAAACACTAAAACCAAACTCGAACAATGAAGAATGACAGTCTAAACAGCCGAAAACTCGATTGAATGAAGCTTTGACACCGGTTTTTGCTCTGATACCAATTGTAAGGTCCTGAAAAGGATCTTTACCAATGATCAAGCAACAAACAATCACAATAGAAGAAGAAGAAAAGAAATCAAGCTTGCACAAGTTTATATCGTAAAAACGTCAGGTACAACTCGATGGAATAATCTGTAAACACTATGGCATCGACAACCAGACAAAGACCTACACCTCCATTATATATACCCGTCTGGGCCGCAAACTGGGTTTACGGCCGTAAACTTGTTTACAGCCGTAAACTCACTTCCTGACCGTAAACACCTAAACAACTCACAAAATGCATTAAAGATTCATACTGAACTATTACAATTAAAGCCTAGACCAAACCATTAACTGGACCCTTCAACAGTCAACACAACAAATGCGGACCATCACCTATCACGTGTAGGACAGTCAACACAACGTGCCAAAATTTATTTATGAGGTTTTCCTTACATAAATTTCTAGTTAACATAACAGATTCTAATGAGCCGTTATAACCATACTAATCTGACGGAGTGCCTGTTTTGGCGTTTCTCAGGCGCCATCGGTTTGGAAAAGACATTTGTCACCCTAGACAGGCATGTCTAGCTGTAGCGAACAACGAAGGTGCGGGGTGTTAACCCCGTATAGATCTATACACAAATTCCCGCTCTCCCTCCAGGAGACTCTGGCTATAACTCCTTACAGGACTTAGACGTACACTAATATTTTTATATTTAGGTACTTTTGAGATTTGTCTGACTAGAATATTAACAACCTTTTGAGCAATCGTTAGAGATCCATTATTTGTTAGATAAATAATGAAATTTGTACTTATTGAATAGAAATATCGTTCTCGTTCCATATCGTTGATTGTGCTCGTTAACTAGGTGCTCGTGTTCGTTCATTTTCGTTTATTTGAAAAATAAGTCAATTTAGTCAAGAGAAAAAGTGTCAAGTTATAATTTGTATAATTTTATAACTGCCGGTTATGACATGCATTTTCTGTTTTATGACATATAGAACATTACTTATGTTGGTTGAGGTTTTACGACAGCAGTTTATGACATGCAAATATTTCTGTCATAAAGGCTCTATTTGAGTATTTTCTTGATGCAATCTTTTATATTGAATATTTATAAAATACTCCCTAATAATTTGCAAATAGTCACAAAGTTCTCATTTTCGAAAATTACTAAAAATAGTGTCAACTTATCAAGGTCCCTTTTTATAACTTTTATCTCTAGATATGAAAGCATAGATAAAGGGGTTAAGTTGGACACATCCAATAGTTGGGAGGCTCTTTTGTACACAAAGTATCCTCTGTTCCTTATGAAGTTGTGAAATCTTACGTTCATGAGGATATTACTAAAATAATAATTTAATAATATTTCACACACACATATAAATATACGTATACATGCCATTATTCAAGTATTTAGGCAAGATTTGACTTGTAGTCTCCCCTAAAAACATTAAAATATTGAAAAAGGTGGGGTATGAAGCTCACCTTAGTTGACTTGCTGGGTGATTTGAAGAGCTGAGGTGGAGTTTCCAAGTTCCAACACTTGAGAGTTTCTTTGAACTTAAAAATATCCTAAGAATAATTTTTGTGTAAATGTAATAAAATCTTAGAATAATGTGAAGAATTATTGTTCAAAGAGGATAAGAATACTCAGCAAAGAAATCTGGGAATTTCCTTTGAAGAGATAAACTTGAAGCTTGAAGGTGTTGAGAGCACTCTTAGAAGTTTGCTGGAGATGAAAATGAGAAGTGGGGAAAAGGAAGAAGAGGAGTTCACGTATTCTAAGTGGAGGGATAAGAGTGATATGACACTTGCTTGGAGGACTGGTGTATAAGACTTATATTAATGGGTATTTTCGTGTTTAACTGGGATTTTCTTGGGAAATGAGGAATTAGCATCACATCATAAAGTCAAACCTCTTATCTTCTTAGAAAACCCTTTAAAAATCTTGGGTTTTATTTTATATAAATATACTTAAAATAATTTATTTTGGCATAAAATAGGGGTTTAAGGGGTCTAAGATATGAAAAATATGAGTTTGGTGTGATTTCCGACGTCAAAATGTCCTAAAATGATGAAATGGTCCGGAAATGGCAAAAATCCGGAGCTTAGAAGCGAAATCCGAAGTCCTTATGAAATTTTCGGAGCGAATGAGTAAATTCCGAAGCAAACAGTGAAGTTCCGAAGCAAACAGGAACTTCCGGAAGGCTTTTCTCGGATTCCGAAGTCAGGAGCGGGTCAGCGGTCCGAACTGACCAGGTGCTTCCGAACTGAAGCGAGGTAAGAACTTCCGGAGCTGCGAACTTATCCGGATGAGAGGCTTCCGAGATGCGATTCCTCTTGGTTTCATTAGAAGACATTCCGGACTAAGAGGTTCCGGACCAGGAGGGTTCTGGACCAAGAGGGTTCCGGACCAAGAGGTTCAGGACCAAGAGGGTTCCGGACCAAGAGGGTCCTTTTGGGGTTTCCTCTTCCGGGTTTGAGCTGTTTTCGACTGAGGAAGGTACTTAGAGACATTTGAGAGAGATTTGAGATGCATTGAGAGATTTGGGAGAGATTTCACATACTTGGAGAGATTTCACATATGGGAGAGATTTCACATACTTGGAGAGATTTGGGAGAGATTTCACATACTTGCAGAGATTTAGGAGGGATTCGATGTACTTGGAGAGATTTCACATACTTGGAGAGCTTTGGGAGAAATTTCACATACTTGAAGAGATTTGGGAGAGATATTACATATGGAAGAGATTTTACATACTTGGAGAGATTTGGGAGAGATTTCACATACTTGGAGAGATTTGGGAGAGATTTCACATACTTGGAGAGATTTAGGAGGGATTCGATATACTTGGAGAGATTTCACATACTTGGAGAGATTTGGGAGAAATTTCACATACTTGGAGAGATTTGCATTCTAACCTTACATGGTTCATTAAGAACTCATATGGTACACTTAAATGTGTTAGAACAAGTCTCACACTAGTCCTTGCTTACCTGAGGAAGGAATTTCTTAGCCAAAAATGCTACTTGTGACATCATCCCCCCGTTAGAGGGAATTTCGTCCCTAAATTCTTTCGAAAGATAGGGTCATGGATAGGGGAATAGGTGAAGGTACTTTCGATTTATATAGTCTTCGCGTTCCCAAGTGAATTCCGGCTTACTTCTAGCGTTCTCTCGAACCTTCACAATTGGGATGCGGCTTTGATTTGTTTACTTAACTTTTCCGTTCGTTGCTCTGGTAGGCTGAGCATTGAGGTTCTAGTTCGCTTTAGTCTTGTTTAATGGAACTAGGAGGGTTTTGTCTGATAAACACTCCCTAGGTTCGACACATGGAACACATGGTGTACGCCACTAAGCTTGGAGGGTAGTTGGAGTTTGTAGGCTACCGGGCCGATCCGTGCGAGGATCTCGAAGGGTCTGTGTAACATCCGGATTTCCAGGTATTATGTTTGATCATTTATTTTGAGAAAAAGAGAGGGACTCGACGAGTTGAGGCGTGGACTCGTCGAGTAGGACCGCGATTGCTGACTGGATTAATGAACGGACTCGACGAGTCGGAAAGGGTGGACTCGACGAGTCCGCGCTGTGGGTTGAAACCCTAAATCCCTGGGCCTGTGCCCTATTTAAAGGACCTTATGGCCCTTAATTGCGGCTACCTTTGTCCTTGAGAGTACCAGAGCATCTGTGAGCCTTGTGAGTGAGAAAGGATGCCATTGTTCACCATTTCTAGTGGATTTTAGCAAGAAGGAAAGAGGAAGGTCAAGCTAGGCGAGTTGGGGAGCTTGAATCTACTTCCATTTGATCAGAGGAAGCTGTTGGAGGTATCAATCTATGCTTATTCTCGTATTTTTGTTGATTTGGTTGAACCTAGGGTTTCTTTATGCCTTATCTAGCTTAAATCTGGAAAGTGTGAGGTCCCAAGGTGAAATGGTTATTAGATCTGGACCTTAAGGGGTCCACAGAGTCCCTATCATCATGCTTTATGCCAGCCCTTTGGAGTGATGAGCCTAGGAAGCCATTTTAGTAGTTATTTCACCAAAAGAAGCATTGGTTGCCTTGCATGTGGGTCAAGTTTCGACCTTTATGTGGTTATTGGTCTTGGGGAGGTCAGATCTATAGTTTAGAAAAGCAGATCTGACCTCAGAAGGTCATTTGAGAGATGTTATGGGAGCAACTCGTCGAGTCCATAAGGGGGCTCGACGAGTCTAGTCGGGGTTGCCCCGCGATTCGTGACAGGAGGAACCCGTCGAGTGGAAGGATGACTCGACGAGCCGAGAGAGGCTAGAATGAGTCAGAGAACCCGCATGAACTCGTCGAGTCGCCCATGTGCACTCGACGAGTCGGGTCAAAGTTTGACCGTTGACTTTCGTTGACTTTTAGGGTTTTGGTCAACATTTGGACTTTTGGGTCAAAGAGGGGTAAAATGGTCTTTTACCCTTCTGAGGGATTGTAGAAGGGGATTTAATCTAGCCTTTGAGAGCCATTATTTATTTGAGGATATTGTGTATGTGATTAGGCGGGGGCTAGATCAGTATATTCGTGTGAGAGATCATCCGAGATACCCGAGGTGAGTCTTCTCACTATACATTACCTAGAGTGGTATTTATGTGTAGACCGGAGGGTCTTGTATACTATGTGTATATATGAGATTATGTGCATTGTGTTATATGTATGCTAAGTGTTGTATAGACCGGACCGGAGGGTCCAACGATATAGACCGGACCGAAGGGTCCAACGATACAAACCGGGCCGAAGGGTCCAACGAGCTACGGGACTGGAGGGTTCCGCTGAGACACATCGACCGGAGGGTCGTACTGTAGCCTCGAGTGCCGTATGTGTTGTATGTGGTATTTTAGGGAACTCACTAAGCATTTATGCTTACCGTGTTGTGTGTTATGTGTTTCAGGTACTAGTGAGGATCGCGGGAAGGCGCCGGCATGATCAGTACACACTCATAGAGATTATGTTGAGATTCTGGGAATTGTTTTGTGATGATGACATTGGATACATTATGTTTTCATGTTGTTTTATGATTAAAAGTACGATTTAAAAATGAAATTTTTTTTGGAAATTTACGTTGTTACAAGTTGGTATCAGAGCCTTGGTTTGAGGGATTCGGACGCACCTTCGGGCGTATCTGAACTCAAACTGAGGATTTGAGGAATTTTTCGCAATAAAACCATTTTTCTAAAAAGAGTAAAAGGTTTTGAGACGAGCAGAACAGAGCAGTGTGTACGGTCAGCCAGCGCCCGAACGGTGATTTCCTAAAATACCCTTACATTATGTGTTATGAGATATGATATGATATGTTATGCAAGCTAGAATAGGCTAGGTATTCATATTAGGACTAGAGTGGCCTGATCTGTGATGCCTTAGCCTAGGAGATTACTGCTACTATGAGATGCTTGAGAGTGAGTAGGTAACAGCGAGGAGCTGATGAGGGGTCTACCGAAGGGTAGCCTATGCTAGCGAGATGTAGAGTACTTGAGATCTGGGATCCAAGGAGGAGGACTTGGAGTGAATACTGATGCGGTGTGGATGGTAGTATAGGGCCCGTACTACTGAAAACACCGGATCAGTGCGCAGTCCAAGTAAGAATTTTTTGGGTACTAGGGAACAAGTAGGGTTGAGTTATCGAGTGCGAGTATACTCTAGCGGGTCTCTGATATTTTATGTTGTATTTCAGAGAGACATCATGGTGGGGACACGCCAGACACCTGAGAGCAGCAGTGTCAGTGATGAGGAGATCCGCCGATTGATTCATAAGGAGGTGGTTGCGGTCATCCGAGCTGAGATACCAGAGATGTTCGGGTCTATCAAGACCACGTTGATCGAGACTTTTGATGAGCGGTACGCCGCTCTTACTGATGCTGCTGTTGCTGCGGCCACCGCAGCCGTCGTTGCTGCCAGGCCACAGGGAGGTGACTCGTTGCTGTACCGAGAGTTCAGCAACACGAAGCCACCAGAGTTTGATGGGACGCATGATCCGATCGATGCGATGAAATGGATTGCTGATATTGAGGGGTGTTTCTATACCTGCTCGTGTCCGGAGCATTTGAGAGTACAGTTCGCGCTGAACCAGCTTCGCTTGGGGGCGAAGGAGTGGTGGAAGTTTGTATCGGCAGATTTCACCCCCGCTGAGCTTACTGCGGTGACCTGGAAGAGGTTCACCACTATGTTTCGTGATGAGTACATTCCCCCTGTGGAGAGGGAACGACTGGTTCAGGAGTTTTTTACCCTCAAGCAAGGTACTGATTCTGTTACTGTGGTTACCAGGAAGTTTCATGAGAGGGCGATGTTCTGCCCTGAGCAGGTGTCTACTGAGCAGGCACGCATGAGCCGGTATTTGAGCATTTTGAGGAGGGATATTCGGGAGTTCGTGTCGAACTCGACTTACCGGACCTTTGCTGAGCTCCAGGCAAATGCTCGGAAGACGGAGATCGAGCTAGAGACTCAGGCCAGGGAGGAGGCGGAGTCTCAGGGGAGGGATCCGCGGCCGGCACAGTCTCAGCCGGCAGCCAAGCGGGCAAAGCCCGCTGATTCGAGATCTGGGGGTCCGTAGGGCCGTACTTGTGGGAAGTGCGGCAAGAGCCACGAGGGAGTGTGCAGAGCTGGGGTGTGTTACAAGTGCGGGAAGGAGGGGCATTATGCGAGGGATTGCCCCAAGGGGTTCACGGTTTGCTTTCATTGCAACCAGACCGGTCATTGGAAGGCCGAGTGCCCACAGCTACTGCAGGGATCAGCACAGGGATCTGCACCTACTGCTCGAGCTACTGAGATCCGGCCAGCGAAGGCCGAGGCACCAAAGGCTCGTGGGAGAGCCTTCCAGTTGACAGCGGAGGAGGTCCGCGCAGCGCCCGATGTTGTGGCTGGTATGTATTCTTTCATTTATTTATGCTGAGTATGAGATATTGTGCTTATATTATGATATGCGTAGGTACTTTTCTTGTGAGTTCTGTACCTGCTTTGGTGTTATTTGACTCGGGTGCGAGTCGGTCATTTGTGTCGTTAGCGTTTAGTCAGTACCTCAGTATCTAGCGAGAGGTGTTGAGTCGACCTCTATGAGTTTCCATAGCTGACGAGAGAGCAGTGTATGCCACTGATGTGATTCGAGGATGTGTACTCGAGATCTTCGGCGTTGAGTTTCCGATTGATTTGGTCCCGATTGTGATGGGAGAGGTGTGTGTCATAGTGGGCATGGATTGGTTGAGCCGTTTTGGGGCTGTTATAGACTGCGAGCTACAGTTGGTGACGATACGAGACCCTAGTGGGGGAGTTCTTACGGTGTACGGCGAGGGAACCCGTTCAGGGTCAGCATTCTGTTCGGCTGCTAGAGCGAGGCAGAGTCTACAGCAGGGCTGTAGTGGGTTTGTGGCCTACGTGATGGACACACAAGTAACAGCGGAGAGGCCTAGTTCTGTTGATGATGTGCCGATAGTGCGAGAGTTCCCGGACGTTTTCCCTGAGGAGTTGCCGGGTGTGCCTCCCAAGAGGCAGGTGGAGTTTCGCATCGATTTGGTTCCAGGAGCGGCGCCTATCGCTAAGGCGCCCTATCGCCTTGCGCCACCGGAGATGCAGGAGTTATCCTCACAGCTTCAGGAGCTGTTGGGGAAAGGATTTATCAGGCCGAGTAGCTCACCTTGGGGAGCACCGATCCTTTTTTTCAAGAAAAAGGATGGTTCACACCGAATGTGTATTGATTACCGGGAGTTGAACAAGCTAACGGTTAAGAACCGTTAGCCCTTACCGAGGATCGATAATTTGTTCGATCAGTTGCAGGGAGCGTCTTGGTTTTCCAAGATTGATCTGAGGTCGGGATATCATCAGATGAGAGTGCGGGATGAGGATATCCAGAAGACGGCGTTCAGGACTCGTTATGGGCATTACGAGTTCGTGGTGATGCCTTTCGGGCTCACCAATGCACCGACAGCGTTCATGGATCTCATGAACAGGGTGTGCAGAGCGATGTTGGATGGTTCAGTGATCGTGTTCATTGATGATGGTGTATTCGAGATCCAGAGAGCAGCATGAGGAGCATTTGAGGGAGGTCCTCGGAGTTCTGAGATCGGAGAGGCTTTACGCCAAATTCTCCAAGTGTGATTTCTGGTTACGAGAGGTCCAGTTCCTGGGGCATCTCGTTAACCAGAATGGGATATTGGTCGATCCGGCCAAGATTGAGGCGGTGATGAGCTGGGAGGTGCCGAGATCCCCCACCGAGATCAGGAGTTTTTTGGGGTTGGCCGGCTATTATAGGAGATTTATTAAAGATTTCTCCAAGATTGTTGTTCCTCTCACCAAGTTGACCCGGAAGGGCGTTGCTTTCAGTTGGGGCCCGGAGCAGCAGGCCTCATTCGAGACACTTCGCCAGAGATTATGCGAAGCCCCAGTGTTAGCCCTTCCGGAGGGGATGGAGGATTTTGTGGTGTATTGTGACGCATCGATATCGGGGTTGGGTGCAGTACTTATGCAGAGGGGTCATGTGATAGCATATGCATGGAGGCAGCTGAAGCCTCATGAGACGAGGTATCCCACCCACGATCTAGAGTTGGGGGCGGTAGTGTTCGCCCTCAATATTCGGCGTCACTATCTGTATGGGGTTCGGTGTACCATATACACGGACCACAAGAGCTTGAAGTATTTGATGGATCAGCCCAACCTGAATATGCGCCAGAGGAGATGGTTGGATGTGGTAAAGGATTACGATTGTGAGATCCTGTACCACCCGGGCAAAGCTAATGTTGTAGCTGATGCTCTGAGCCGTAGGGCGGAGAGTGCCCCGATTCGAGACATTTGTATGCGGTTGACGGTGATGACTCCGGTGTTGGACACCATTCGGGAGGCCCAGGCAGAGGCTGTGAGACCGGAGAACCGCAAGAGAGAGCGGGTGATTGGGCAGGTATCTGAGTTCGTCACCGATAGCCAAGGGCTTATGACCTTGCAGGGTCGGATTTGGGTGCCATATGCAGGCGGGACACGTACCACCTTGATGGAGGAGGCGCACAGATCGAGGTTCTCGATTCATTCTGGGGCCACTAAGATGTATTTGGACCTGAAGAAAGATTATTGGTGGCCCTGTATGAAGAGGGATGTTGCATGGTTTGTTGAGAGGTGCTTGACCTGTCGCAGGGTTAAGGCCGAGCACCAGCGTCCGCACGACAAGTTACAGCCACTTGAGGTTCCCCAGTGGAAGTGGGAACAGATTTCCATGGATTTTATCACCAAGTTGCCAAGGACCGCAAGAGGTGTCGATGCTATTTAGGTGATTGTCGACCGGTTGACGAAGAGCGCGCATTTTCTTGCTATCAATGAGAGCTCTTCTGCTGAAAGGCTGGCAGAGTTGTATGTGAGGGAGGTGGTATCGCGGCATGGAGTGCCGATCTCGATTGTGTCAGATCGGGATGTACGTTTCACTTCCAGATTCTGGAAGAAGTTCCACGAGGAGTTAGGCACGAGGCTGCATTTCAGTACCGCTTACCACCCACAGACGGACGGACAGAGTGAGCGGACGATTCAGACGCTTGAGGACATGCTTCGAGCATGTGTGTTGAACTTCGGAGGAAGCTGGGACACATACCTACCATTGGCTGAGTTTTCCTATAACAACAGCCACCATTCGAGTATTGGTATGCCTCCCTTCGAGTTGTTGTATGGGAGGAAGTGTCGGACTCCCATTTTCTAGGGAGAGGTAGGACAGCGCGTGATGGGCAGCACTGAGATAGTGCTTCAGACGACCGAGCAGATACAGCAGGTTAGACAGAGGTTGTTGACAGCTCAGAGCCGCCAGAAGAGTTATGCGGATAGACGACGATCCGAGCTGGAGTTCCAGGTGGGAGACTTCGTACTCCTGAAGGTGTCTCCTTGGAAAGGAGTGATTCGATTCAGAAAGAGGGGCAAGCTGGGGCCCCGGCACATTGGGCCGTTCAGGGTGACCGCGAGGGTGGGCAGGGTAGCGTATCGGTTGGAGCTACCTGCGGAGTTGAGCCAGATTCATGATACCTTCCACGTGTCTCAGTTGAGGAAGTGTATAGCCGACGAGTCGGCGGTGGTGCCGCTGGAGGATATTCAGGTGGATGCGAGCCTGAATTATGTTGAGAGGCCGATCGCGATCCGGGATCGGAAGATCAAGGTTCTGAGGAACAAGGAGGTGTCCCTGGTTCAGGTCCAGTGGCAACACCGGAAAGGGTCCGAGCTGACCTGGGACCCGGAGTTGGAGATGCGGGAGCAGCATCCAGGGTTGTTTGAGGAGCAAGACTTCGAGAGCGAAGTCTGATTCTAGTGAGGGAGAATTGTAACATCCAGATTTCCAGGTATTACGTTTGATCATTTATTTTGAGAAAAAGAGAGGGACTCGACGAGTTGAGGCGTGGACTCGTCGAGTAGGACCGCGATTGCTGACTGGATTAATGAACGGACTCGACGAGTCGGAAAGGGTGGACTCGACGATTCCGCGTTGTGGGTTGAAACCCTAAATCCTCGGGCCTGTGCCCTATTTAAAGGACCTTATGGCCCTTAATTGCGGCTACCTTTGTCCTTGAGAGTACCAGAGCATCTGTGAGCCTTGTGAGTGAGAAAGGAGGCCATTGTTCACCATTTATTGTGGATTTTAGCAAGAAGGAAAGAGGAAGGTCAAGCTAGGCGAGTTGGGGAGCTTGAATCTACTTCCATTTGATCAGAGGAAGCTGTTGGAGGTATCAATCTATGCTTATTCTCGTATTTTTGTTGATTTGGTTGAACCTAGGGTTTCTTTATGCCTTATCTAGCTTAAATCTGGAAAGTGTGAGGTCCCAAGGTGAAATGGTTATTAGATCTGGACCTTAAGGGGTCCAGAGAGTCCCTATCATTATGCTTTATGCCACCCCTTTGGAGTGATGAGCCTAGGAAGCCACTTTAGTAGTTATTTCACCAAAAGAAGCATTGGGTGCCTTGCATGTGGGTCAAGTTTCGACCTTTACGTGGTTATTGGTCTTGGGGAGGTCAGATCTATAGTTTAGAAAAGCAGATCTGACCTCAGAAGTTCATTTGAGAGATGTTATGGGAGCAACTCGCCGAGTCCATAAGGGGGCTCGACGAGTCGAGTCGGGGTTGCCCCGCGATTCGTGACAGGAGGAACCCGTCGAGTGGAAGGATGACTCGACGAGCCAAGAGAGGCTAGAAGGAGTCAGAGAACCCGCATGAACTCGCCGAGTCGCCCATGTGCACTCGACGAGTCGGGTCAAAGTTTGACCATTGACTTTCGTTGACTTTTAGGGTTTTGGTCAACATTTGGACTTTTGGGTCAAAGAGGGGTAAAATGGTCTTTTACCCTTCTGAGGGATTGTAGAAGGGGATTTAATCTAGCCTTTGAGAGCCATTATTTATTTGAGGATATTGTGTATGTGATTAGGCGGGGGCTAGATCAGTATATTCGTGTGAGAGATCATCTGAGATACCCGAGGTGAGTCTTCTCACTATATATTACCTAGAGTGGTATTTATGTGTAGACCGGAGGGTATTGTATGCTATGTGTATATATGAGATTATGTGCATTGTGTTATATGTATGCTAAGTGTTGTATAGACCGGACCGGAGGGTCGAATGATACAGACCGGACCGAAGGGTCCAACGATACAGACCGGGCTGAAGGGTCCAACGAGCTACGGGACTGGAGGGTTCCGCTGAGACACATCGACCGGAGGGTCGTACTATAGCCTCAAGTGGCGTATGTGTTGTATGTGGTATTTTGGGGAACTCACTAAGCATTTATGCTTACCGTGTTGTGTGTTATGTGTTTCAGGTACCAGTGAGGATCGCGGGAAGGCGCCGGCATGATCAGTACACACTCATAGAGATTATGTTGAGATTCTGGGAATTGTTTTGTGATGATGACATTGGATACATTATGTTTTGATGTTGTTTTTTGATTAAAAGTACGATTTAAAAATGAAAAATTGTTTTGGAAATTTACGTTGTTACAGTCTGGGGCCTCGGGAATTTATTTTACTTTTCCTTTCAACTCGGGTCACTCTTCCCCAAGGGAAGTTCTTAAACTAATACCCCGATTCCCTACTTGGGACTTCAAGGTTTTAAGATGTTATCAGCATAGCTCTTTGGTCGGTGTTACTATAGTTGGGGTCGTGTTCGGGTTTGGACTATCCTTTCCGTGGTTTATCGAATAATCTCGGGTCTAATGGGTGTGCTATTGGATATTTGTCATCTTGTCGGGTGGGTATCTCCCATCTCAGCCTATTAGAGGATGATTTGCACCTCTGGCCACACAGGGCCATCGAGGGGTGCCACTTCTATGGTCGAGTGGTAGTTGTTGTTATATGAATACTCGATTAGAAGCAAGTGGGTATCCCAAACTTTGTCAATATCCATTACATGTGCTTCTCTCCGGGATGTGGGTTCTTGTTTACCTTGACAGGTGGGATTTCTAGAGTTTCGGTGGTCTGACACTTGTGAGTGCTGAACACATTGAAATGTCCGAAACTGGGTCCTTTGGTTAATCGGTGGCTATGAGTTATCGGGCCTATCTTGGCGAGGACTTTTGGATGGTTTTTTAGAGATCGGGATCCTGGTGTCCTAGAAGTAGGGTTTTCTGGGCCTTAGGAGTTGGTACTATGGTCACCAAGGCTGAGTTTGCGTGATATAGTTGACCTTATGAGCCTTAGATTATCTTGGGAGTTTTCTCCCTAGGGTTTTTCCAACCTAATGGTAGGTCGGCCTCTGCCCGTTCTTTGCTGGTGGTTGAGAGAACTTCCGATTCGGGGTAGGGAGTATCGATCATTGAGGATGGGTTTGTTTGGCTTACTCGTAGTCAGTGGTGCTTATGGTAATTTCGTCCTTCTCCCTTATGAGTTAGACAGGTGCTTCCTGTGGTTAGGGACTGGGTCTGATGTTTTCCTTATCGATTATGTCGATCTTGCGATCAGACACTATCTGTTCTTGTGACTGTGCTAAATGGTATCGGGTGTTTGGTTATTGGGGTGGTTCCAGGAGTCGGGGTGGTTCTATTTCCTCTTAGCACTTGGTTGAGGTTTCCAAGAGGTTTTGGGAACCTTTGGAGGAAGGTTGGAAGCCTTTCGGATTCCCTTGATGCCCCTTTGCCTCTTGGTTTTTAATCTTTATTGGGGCTAGGGAAAGGTGGGTGGTATTTCTTACACCAAGACTTAGGTGTCTGGTTGCTAGGGATTTGTCGTTACCGGCTGAAAGAGTTTCGTCACTCGGTGGAGTAGGATGAAAGTCTATTTGTAGTGCTCGGGGTTTGTAAGGTGAGGATCAAGCCTGTCCGTGCCAATTGGTGGCATTGGACTTCTTGTTGTTACGTCGATTTGAGGAGTATTGGTTGCTAGTAATGACAGGGTGTTCTATGTTCATGTTCTTATCGTTGCTAGTTTTGTTTTCGTTGTTACCATTGGGTCTATCTTGTTTCTGCTTGTTAGGTGCTCTAGTGTTCGTGTTCTCATCGTTTCTAGTTCGTTTTTGTTGGTACCATTGGGTCTATCTTGTTTCTGCTTGTTATGTGTTCCTAAGTTCGTGTTCTTATCGTTGCTAGTTTCGTTTTCGTTACTACCATTGGGTCTATCTCGTTTCTGCTTCTTAGGTGTTCTAGCGACACGAAGGTGCTGCTATAAGGCAAAGGAATTCGTAATCTGAATTCTGCCAGGTCCTTCCACTATAGATGGAGGTGACCTAACCGTACATACTTAGGATACTTATAGATGGTTGACTGGGGTTCTGTCCTAATCGCTATTCAGCCCAGGGGCAGAAAGTAAGGCGGAATCGCACGTTCTTAGTTTGCGGAATCCTAACCATAGGTGATACTAACATTCATATGGGACCATCATGGTCCATTCGTAAGGATCCCTAGCTTCTCGTAATTTACAGGATTTGCTCTAACGAGACAATAGTTTTTGGATTATATTTTTAATTGAAAAAAACTTTTGTGATAGTTCGATGCTTAAGTTTACCGTGGAACGTTCCAAAAGCTGTGGTAGGGTTCCTTGCCATCAACTTTTGTCTAGTCGTCGACTCCTTCGTTAGTCATCTCTGTTGGACAATCTCTCTTGAAATGTCCTGTTGCACCGCACTTGTGACAAATTGGACTTACTTCTAGGTTGCGGGTTGGAGTGACGTATGGGGCTGGGGCCCTACAGTAGCGGAAGGTGTGCCCCATCTTGTTGCACCTATTGCAACAAAATGTCTGGCAGGCTCCCCAATGATGGTATTTGCACTTGTTGCAGGGTGGATTGTTACCAAGGTATGATTGTCTCGATGGGGGAGGAGTAAGGTTAGTGGGGGTAGGGACTGATTCTACTTGTTGTCTTTTAGTAGGCCTCTGAGTCGAACTGCCTCCTTTTCCATTTCCAAACTTTCGTTTCTTGAGCTTAGGTTTAGGTTTTGGGGTGCATTGGCGAGTCGTCCTTCGTTGGTTTTCCTGGTTATTGTTACGGTTGAACTTATCGATACTGTTTCCATTTTCATTCGTGCTGTTGGAATTGAAGTATGCCATGACAGCTGCCACGACAGCTGTTACAGTGGCTTGGAATGTGGTGGAGTCTATTTGTAGGACCGGTGCATCGTCAGGGTACTGGTTATCTCCATGGTAAGACATGACCCTGTTGCACACGAAAAGTGAGCTCGTAAGTACTTGTAGCTAGTTTCAAGTGGGTTTACTCCTATAATCTTAACGTACTGGTGCTAATTGTGTCAACCTACATCCCTATGATGCAGTTATGGTATAGAGTGGAAACATATGATGCATGGTGTTAAGTCCGTCAAAATAGCACATAGTTAGCAGTATAGTTAGCGGATTTGGTTGCATGGATTCTTGGAGGATGTACTCCTCTTGGTTTACTACTACTGGTTGCGATTAAGGGCATTATGAACCTAAGGCGAGTAGTGTGGTGATTCTCTTTTATCGCCATGGCGCACAAGGTGCTTGGCCTTTTTACTCCTATCCTGAGTGCTCTTTTTGGTGTTCTTTACACCGCTATGGCTGCCCTAGCCTTGATTACAATGAGTTGTGGTCTCTAGATGACCACCTCCTCTTTCAAGGAGCGTAGATGGTCTGCAGAGTTTTCGGGTTTTACTTGTGGGTTTCGCAAGGCATTTGGAATGGTGTTCTTGTTACTTATGGGGGATCGGATTTACATTGCTATATACCGGGTCTTGTCTATGGTTTCCATTACTCCAAGACAGAGAGTTGGAAACCAGGAGTCAATTCGGGTTACTCGTGGCCCAAATGGAGGTGACGCTCGATTGGCTATCGGAGTTCGGTGCACGTCGATTGTGGATCGGGGTGTCTTTCGTGAACGTGCGCCCTAAATTGGATAAGAGTCAATTTCTCAGCTTGTTTTTGCGTGGGTATCGTTTTGGGTGGTTATTTATCTGGGAAGAGAAAGGTGGAAGAGTCTCGGGTCTATTCTCAATTGGGTAGAGCTCGTCAAGGGTTTCCTCGGCGCTTTTATCCTTGATAGGTTCTTAATCGGAATCATCCCTTTCACGATTCATCTCTTGGTATTCCTTAGGATCCACTTCTGGATTTTTCCTCATGGACTTCTTCTGGTCTCTCTTTTCCCCATACGTAATTTACCGTGACAGGGTAGTAGAAGTCTTGGCGAGGAATTTCAACTACGTTGTTTGTGCGAGAATCGAGGTACGAGATATACGGGGAAAGTTTAGGTGTGGGAAGGGTTTATAGTGTCCTAAAATACTCCTATGGTATTTTAAACTTGATGTTCGATTCTAGTATTCTCTTATATTCATAGTTGGTAGGTTTTAGGTTTGTTGCAACACCACCATCACTCCCAAGCACATGTTGGTCATATCTCAAATAAATATAGTTGATCAGGCTATATTTATCACAAATATGATTACATACTGCCTAGGTTTGACTGTAGCGTTCAACCTTTAGTTACTTTTGTTTTCTTCTCGTTATGATACTGTGTTAGTAGATATGTATACTTTTATAAAATACTTATCTTTTTAAAGTATACTTTTAAGCAGAGTGTGTTTTAGTCCCATTGTATTTATAGTTGTATATCTTGTATGGCTAGATATACCAGTTCACTATAAACAATGCTCTGATACCAATCTGTCACACCCCCAGACCAGACGGCAGAAACGTCCGGAGGCGGGTGACTTCATTGTGCAGTATCATAACAATTGAATATAAATGAAACAGAGCAATCCAAACATCATACATTGAGATAACAAACTTACATTGTTTACATATTGTATTTGTTCTTTGAGTTACACAAAAGAGACATAAGTAGAAAATTCCAAGCTACAGCTAAGTAGTCCTGCTTCCGCGTCCCTTGTTACCTGTTTCTAGATCCCTGAGAATACAAGTCGTTTTGAAAAGCGTCAACTAAAAAGTTTGTGAGTTCATAAGCATTTTTGTATAAAATCGTTTACACTTGTTTAGAATCGTTCTTATTGTACTTTCAGAAAATCCGATATTTTCTATGAAATCGTTTGAAGTCTTGCCTTGAAAATCATGGATATTTGTGTGTGCAAGTCATTACTTTTGTTCATCCTTATGAGGAGTGATTTTGAAAAGTAGTATAATTTGTAAAAGCGAGCTGTGTACGAGAATAGTGCTTTTGAATAATAATAGTCAACCGTTTCCAGAAAAATCCCTTATTTTCAAAAAGAGAATATGGTTGAAAATCTTGTTCCTCTTATCGAGTAAAATTGAGTGTGCGTTCTAGTTTATCGTTATCGAAATCGTAGAAAATCGTTTTCTCCAGAAAATCCTATATTTTCTGCTATAAAATATTTGTAAGTTCTAGTTGCAACTATGTATATGTGTGGGTTAGTTTATCATTCTAAAAATCGTTTACAAACGTTTTCCATAAAGTCCTACGCTTTTTTTTAATTTGTAAAATAGCAGTATTACGACTCTATACTTATTAGGAGAAAGAATCAACATGGCAATTATGGACATTCTACGCGATGAAAAAGGACAGTCAACACAACAAATGCGGACCATCACCTATCACGTGTAGGACAGTCAACACAACGTGCCAAAATTTATTTATGAGGTTTTCCTTACATACATTTTTAGTTAGTATAACACATTCTAGTGAGCCGTTATAACCATACTAATCTGACGGAGTGCCTGTTTTGGCGTTTCTCAGGCGCCCTCGGTTTGGAAAAGACATTTGTCACCCTAGACTGGCCTGTCTAGCTGTAGCGAACAACGAAGGTGCGGGGTGTCAACCCCGTATAGATCTATACACAAATTTCCGCTCTCCCTCCAGGAGACTCTGACTATAACTCCTTACAGGACTTAGACGTACACTAATATTTTTATATTTAGGTACTTTTGAGATTTGTCTGACTAGAATATTAACAACCTTTTGAGCAATCATTAGAGATCCATTATTTGTTAGATAAATAATGAAATTCGTACTTATTGAATAGAAATATCGTTCTCGTTCCATATCGTTGATTGTGCTCGTTAACTAGGTGCTCGTGTTCGTTCCTTTTCGTTTATTTGAAAAATAAGTCATTTTAGTCAAGAGAAAAAGTGTCAAGTTATAATTTGTATAATTTTATAACTGCCGGTTATGACACGCATTTTCTGTTTTATGCCATAAAGAACATTACTTATGTTGTTGGAGGTTTTACGACAGCAGTTTATGACATGCAAATATTTCTGTCATAAAGGCTCTATTTGAGTTTTTTCTTGACGCAATCTTTTATATTGAATATTTATAAAATACTCCCTGATAATTTGCAAATAGTCACAAAGTTCCCATTTTCGAAAATTACTAAAAATAGTGTCAACTTATCAAGGTCCATTTTTATAACTTTTATCTCTAGACATGAAAGAATAGATAAAGGGGTTAAGTTGTACACACCCAATAGTTGGGAGGCTCTTTTGTACACAAAGTATCCTCTATTCCTTATGAAGTTGTGAAATCTTACGTTCATGAGGATATTACTAAAATAATAATTTAATAATATTTCACACACACATACAAACATACGTATACATGCCATTATTCAAGTATTTAGGCAAGATTTGACTTGTACTCTCCCCCAAAAACATTAAAATATTGAAAAATGTGGGGTATGAAGCTCACCTTAGTTGACTTGCTGGGTGATTTGAAGAGCTGAGGAGGAGTTTCCAAGTTCCAACTTGAGAGTTTCTTTGAAATTAAAAATATCCTAAGAATAATTTTTGTGTAAATGTAATGAAATCTTAGAATAATGTGAAAAATTATTGTTCAAAGAGGATAAGAATACTCACCAAAGAAATCTGGGAATTTCCTTTGAAGAGATGAACTTGAAGCTTGAAGGAGTTGAGAGCACTCTTAGAAGTTTGCTGGAGATGAAAATGAGAAGTGGGGAATAGGAAGAAGAGGAGTTCACGTATTCTAAGTGGAGGGATAAGAGTGATATGACATTTGCTTGGAGGACTGACGTACAAGACTTATATTCATGGGTATTTTCGTGTTTAACTTTGATTTGCTTGGGAAATGAGGAATTAGCATCACATCATAAAGTCAAACCTCTTATCTTCTTAGAAAACCCTTTAAAAATCTTGGGTTTTATTTTATATAAATATATTTAAAATAATTTATTTTGGCATAAAATAGGGAATTAAGGGGTCTAAGATATGAAAAATATGAGTTTGGTGTGATTTCCGGCGTCAAAATGTCCTAAAATGATGAAATGGTCCGGAAATGGCAAAAATCCGGAGCTTTGAAGCGAAATCCGAAGTCCTTATGAAATTTCCGGAGCAAAGGAGTAAATTCCGAAGCAAACAGTGAAGTTCCGAAGTAAACAGGAACTTCCGGAAGGCTTTTCTCGGATTCCGAAGTCAGGAGCGGGTCAGCGGTTCGGACAGACCAGGTGCTTCCGAACCGAAGCGAGGTAAGAACTTCCGGAGCTGCGAACTTATCCAGATGAGAGGCTTCCGAGATGCGATTCCTCATGGTTTCCTTAGAAGACATTCCGGACTAAGAGGTTCCGGACCAGGAGGGTTCCGGACCAAGAGGATTCCGGACCAAGAGGGTTCCGGACCAAGAGGGTCCTTTTGGGGTTTCCTCTTCCGGTTTTGAGCTGTTTTCGACTGAGGAAGGTACTTAGAGACATTTGAGAGTGATTTGAGATGCGTGGAGAGATTTGGGAGAGATTTCACATACTTGGAGAGATTTGGGAGAGATTTCACATACTTGGAGAGATTTCACATATGGGAGAGATTTTACATACTTGGAGAGATTTGGGAGAGATTTCACATACTTGGAGAGATTTGGGAGAGATTTCACATACTTGGAGAGATTTAGGAGGGATTCGATATACTTGGAGAGATTTCACATACTTGGAGAGATTTGGGAGAAATTTCACATGATTGGAGAGATTTGGGAGAGAATTCACATATGGGAGAGATTTTACATACTTGGAGAGATTTGGGAGAGATTTCACATACTTGGAGAGATTTGGGAGAGATTTCACATACTCGGAGAGATTTAGGAGGGATTCGATATACTTGGAGAGATTTCACATACTTGGAGAGATTTGGGAGCAATTTCACATACTTGGAGAGATTTGCATTCTAACCTTACATGGTTCATTAAGAACTCATATGGTACACTTAAATGTGTTAGCACAAGTCTCATACTGGTCATTGCTTACCCGAGGACGGAATTTCCTAGCCAAAAATGCTAGTTGTGACATCCGGGTACTCCCGTACGATCGGTACATCATGCACTGTCGCCTTACCCTTATCCCAGGTATCCATAACATAGGCGACATAACCTGCGCAACCCTTCTGAAGGTAGCACCTAGCTCGCGCTACTGAACACAAAGTTGGCCCATGTTGCGGCCTCTCGCCCTGAATCACCAACCTTCCCCCACTTGGGGTCCTAACTCGTACCAGCTGCTGCTCGCAGTCAATCACTGCCCCGTTGGGGCTCAACCAGTCCATACCCATGATAACCTTATTCCCCCGCAGGGGAATGGGGACTAAATCCACATAAAACTGCTAATCAAATAATTGCAGTGTACATCCCCGATGAACCCTAGCAACCTGAACGGTTCTATCATCCGCTATCTCTACATCAAGTGGACAGTCCAGCTCTCCTGGAGCTCCCACAAACCGTTTGCTAAGCACGAGCGATATAAAAGATCGGGTGGCCCCCGAATCAAATAATACCAGACAGATATGCCGTTCACAAGGAACGATCCTATAATGAAACACATAAACATAAGCAATAAATCAATATTAATAAAGAGATAAGGAGAAGATACACACCCGTCACAACATCGGGAGCTGCACGTGCCTCCACTGTTGTCAGCTGGAAGGCTCTTATCTTTGTTGCAAGGCGCCTCTGTCCGGCCCTGACGGCCGTCGGTAATCCTCAACGTAGCAGGAGCGGGTGCCGCCACTTGTCCTGCTGCTGCTAAACTCAGACACTGGTACCTCTTGTGACCCCTCTGATTACACTGAAAGCAAATCAGTTCAAATATTGTCGTGGTGGTGGTGGTAGCAGTACAGTGCCTACTGACATGACCCGTTCGGCCGCAATTAAAGTAGCCCGAACTACCCGCCGTGCACGCTTTCTCGTGCAACTTGTCGCACTTGCCACAGCGGCTGCGACCCTGCTGGCTCCTCGATCTGTGATCTGATACCTTGGATTTTTTCCCGAACTCCCTGTCTGAACCCCCTCTGGTTTCCTCTTCCTCTCCATCTCTAAATTCAACTCCCTCTCTCAAGCCCTCACAATCATATCTTCCAGTGTCTTGTAGCTGGATCACCTCACAAACTGGTAGATATCACTCCGCAGCATCTCATGGTACCGGACCTTTTTCATCTCCTCGTCCGCCACGTATTGCGAAACAAGAAGGGCCCTCTCCCTTAACATGGAGGTGATCTCAGTCACCGTCTGAGTAGTCTGTTGGAGATCCTGGAAGTCTCTCGCAAGCTGTTGCACCTCGATCATAGGTGCAAACTCGGCCCTGAACCTGGCCGAGAAATCACTCCAAGTCATCGCATCAAGAGTGGCGTCATCTCCAGTAGCATGTCCGACCTCCTCCTACCAGTCACGTGCTCTGTCCTTTAGGAGATAAGAAGCAAGTCGGACCTTGTCCCCCTCGGGACATCGGCTAGTACGGAAGGCGTTGGCGAAGTCAGCCAACCACCTGCTGCTAGCAATGGGGTCCCTAGCCCCATGATAGTCTGGAGCTCCACAAGCTCTGAACTCCCTGAATGTCATTGTACGCACCGCTATCATGGCCGCCATCTCGATGCGGAATGCACCCAACCTCTCGTCAAGAATCTCCAAGATGCCCTCCTTGAACGTACCGAAGATCACAGGTGTCTGGTCCAAAATACTGCGTGTGATCTCAGATGAAATGAACTCCCTCATCTGATCATAGAGCTGCTTGGCTCCAGAGCCCGAGCCTGATCCCTCACCGGCACCAGAGCTGCCAACTAGTCTAGTGCGTAGCGTCACCATACTGAAAATACACCATAACAAACATCATAATACTCATCATAACTCGAGGGATCACACACACTACAAGTTCCCTGGGTTCATCTCAACTCTCTTTGACTCGAGTACGGATCCTCTGCTTTTAGTAGTACGGGCCCATACTACCTTCCATATCTATCCGTACTTTCCTCAAGAGTTGCATTGACTCCACCAAGTCCCTTCTACTACTACTGCTCTTCACACTAATCTCATCCTAGGCTTACCCTAGGGTAATATCCGACCCACTCTCCGCCATCAGCTACATAAGAAGCCCCTGCTATCTCCCCCTAACTAGCTCGCGAATACCATTACATATCATTAAGACCATATAATTCTTCGAATGAAAGATCCTACCCTACAATGGTTAGACTCAAACGATAGATGCGAAATAGAACTAAACCTAACCTTCTGAAATTATTTAGTCCTCGTAATATGTAACTTAACGTATTCATTTACTAGTCCTCGTAATATGCCTTATATTTAAGTTACATATTACGTATTCATTTACTAGAACTCCTAAAAGGAAAAAGCAAGCAACATTCGAGCATTGAGTAAACCAAACCAATCATATTCTAATTAGGCCATCATATTACTGACTAATCAGTACTAGCATACAGTTTAATAAGCTCATACAGTAGGCATATAAGGCATCCTTCCTAGATCCTTAGCCCTAATCTAGCATGCAATTCTCATACACATATAGTACGCATACAAGGCATCCTTCCTAGATCTTTAGTCCTAATATAGCATGTAGTTCTCATAATCATATCATATCATAATAAACATGTATGGGTAATTTAGGAGAACTTACTTGAGCTCAGCTGATTGCATGCACCACACCCTTTTCTCTTTTCAAAATCCTTTTTATAAAAATGGTTTCCTTTTTAAAAATTTTATACCAAGTCCTCAGTTTGAGTCCAGACACACCCGAGAGTGTGTCCGAATCCCTCAAACCAAAGGCTCTAATACCAACTTCAAATTCCCAAAATTACAGTCCAAAATTTCGTTTTAAATCATAAATAAACCATAGTTATCATAACCATTTCATCAAAATATAAGTCATAGTATCTCAAAAACATCATATCAAAACACATGTCAATATATCAGAGTAAAACATCTCAGGCTAAATATTATGGTGTGTGCACTACAGTCATCCCGAGCTCTTCCCTTTGCTACCAGAAGTACCTGAAACCAAAACTGAAAACTGTAAGCACGAAGCTTAGTGAGTCTCCCCATGCTACCACATACCATACACATAAGCACATAATCACATATAAACATATCGTGGGCCCCGCCCTTCATCAGGCCCCGCCCGGCATCGGACCGAAATCCGGCATCGGGCCCCGCCCGACATCGAGAAAAGCTCGGTATACATAACATAAATATCAAAAATACACATAAAACATTCACATAGCATAAACATAAACATATAAACATTCCTTGGGCCCTGCCCGAGATCGGACCGAAATCCGGAAACATGATAACATTCCTCGGGCATTGCCCGACATCGGACCCTAATCCGGAAACATACAAACACAGACACATGCAAGAATAACTAAGACATCAAGCATACAAACATTCCTCGGGCCTCGCCCGGCATCGGACCGTAGTCCGGAAAGCATATAAACATTCATCGGGCACTGCCCCGACATCAGATAAAATACGGAAACATATAATCATACATACAGGCCGACCTTGGTGCCTTAGACCCGTTCTATAGGAGGAAACTCACCTAGCAAAGCATGATGCAAAATCTCACGGTAAGGAATCTCCAACGGCTGCTCCGACGACTCCTCGAGCTATCATTACCACAACAACACTTACTCAAAATCCAATAATCCTTCTTAGGGTAAAATGACCACTTTACCCCTGATCTAATTTGGACCATAACCTAGGCCCAAATCCATAACATACATGGTCCAATTCTATATAATCTTTCCAAGCCCACTAATGGCCCACTGATGGCCCAATTTTCTAAGTTGGGCCCAACTCCTCAAATGTGCCTTCCCTTAAGCCCAAACATGTTCTTAGCCCAATAACTGATTTATGATGGCACATTATGGCCCCCAATAACAAAGTCCATGGATCGGCCCAAACCGAGGCCCAAATGACGAAAACCCATGTCCAGTGAGTACGCGTGGCGTACTCCTCTGTACGCTAAGCATACAACTTGCTGGCTTGTACGCTGCGCGTATGGGCTTGTACGCCCAGCATACTAACCTGTTAAGCCATAAACTCCAAAAAGGCATAATCCCTTAAGACCTTAAGCTCCAAACGCAGATCTGAGTCCACTAAAGTGTCTTAATCGATAAAGTCCATCACTTGGTGGCTTGCAACCCACCAAATGGACCCAAACTTGAAATATGGCAACTAACTTCCATGGAAATGACTAAAACTCATGCATGGCCACAATAAGACCTTCAAGATGGAAACTTTTCTATTCTTGGGACTCATATAGCACTAAGGGTGGCAACCCTATGCCTAGAAACGGATTTGGGCCATAAAAATCCATTCTTGGGAGCAAAAAAGGTCCAATACACCATTATCATAGATCTAAGCATTCATGAGGCTAGTTGTGAGCTGTTTACCTCAAATGAGTGCTAAATGTTGATGATATCTCAGATCCTTGAGCTCAAGCTACTCAAGTTCTTCTTCACCAACTTCCTCTTTCTTCTTCCAAGCTTCAAACCACCAAAATGAGCTTCACAAGATCAAAATCACACAAAGATGAAAAAGGTTAGGTTTCTAGCTAGGGTTTCTGAGTCAAGGTAGCTGGTAAGGAGGCTAGGGTTTGGGACATAATGAGGTATTTATATGGCTTAAACCCTGAAAATTAGGGTTTTGAGTCTGCTCGCGAACGCTGCACGTACCCCTTAGTACGCTGCGCGTACGCACATCCACCCCCCCCCCCCCCCCCCACATCCAATGTTGCTACTACGCCCCGCATAAGCCAAGCTTACGCCCGGTGTACGTCTTCAGTCGACCCACTCACTAACGGCCCAACTCAATAAGGCCCAACTCAAATAGTCCAACATTAATCTCTTAGTCCAACAATGAATTACAAAGATTAAATAATTAGTATACCTCAAGTCATGGGTGTTACATTGTGCAAACTCAAATTATGTGAAGACCTTCTCAAGCCAACAAAAAATCTTTTTCCAACTACTCACCGCAAGCTCACAAGAAACAAAAACATGATCTGAAACTTCCACTGAAGAAGAACAAACCGAATATAACAAATAAGCAACTTCAAAAACATGATCCTCATGCATCATATGATAGGCCAGCCAGTAATCCACGACATCTTATGATAGGAGTTATGACATGATCCTCATGCTTGATTAAGTTTTTAATAAACTTATCGTAGTATTAATAAATTTTGCTTATTTAAAAAAGAAAACTAAATGCCTTTTTTTTACTTTTCGCAAATGACCCTTAAAATCAACAAAATGACTATTATTATTAGGGTCCGTTTGTTGATTTTGGGGTCGAAAAGTAAAGAAATAGACCTATAATTTTTTTAATAAGCAAAATTTATTAATATTACGAATTTATTGAAAGCATAATCAAGCATGAGGATTTGACTTCTGAATTTGCTGAAGAAGATATTAGAAAATAATGAAACAACGATCGTATACCCGTTATTGGGTTTAATTTTAATCGCACTAATGAATTCAAATTACAATTGCTTCGTGGACTATGTAATGGGTCGATCTAATATGGTTGAAATATAAAACAGTCAATTACACAAATGATCCTTTAGTTTTTACATTTTTTTTCTTAAAATAGTTCTTACGAAACTTTTTTCCTTGAGATGGTCCCTACCGAGCAAACCATGCAGACAAATAGTCCTTATCGTGGATGTCCGTTAGATGGATCTGTTAAGTTGAAAGAATTTTAGATAAAGACTATTTCTACCATTTTATGAAATTTACTTGAAATTTTACACAAGGACCATTTGAAATCTTATAATTTTGGTTTCTCACTTTTTTCTTTCTACATTTTTGGCTTTATTTTTTCACAACTTTGTTATTATATATTTTTTAAATATATAAATAATTTTTGTTGTCTAGACTTTATCTAAAATATTTAAATTACATTACACAATTAAATATTTTCGTTTTCTATTTTTTATCTAAAAGTATTTGAAACATAAAAAACATCATTTTATTACTTTTTAATTTTGACATAATATAATTTTTAAGATTTATCTTCATTTATCTTATACAAATATATTTATTTTCATGAAAAAGATATGATGTGTTATTATAAAAAAATATGTTATTATAGAAATAATAGTATGTTGTTATTTTATTTAAAAAAATATAAGTATGTGGTTTTGAGTTAAAGATAAAAATATATTTCGGTTTTGATTTTATAATATAAGTACAATAAATCTTATAGTTCTTCGATATAAAATTCTGATATTTAATTTTAAAAAATTGTTTAGTTTTATCAAATTTGAATATATTCCTTAATAAGACATAAATTTTCAAACCAAAATAAAAACATGTTTGTTTGCTAATACTTAACTATGCTGCTTCAAAAGCTAAGATAATTAACCATATGAATAATATGACATTAAATCCAGTTTAATTCATTTTATTTAATTTAAAATAAAAATATTTTATATATTTATATAAAAAGAACACGATTTAGGCAACGTCTACTATTAGTTGTTTCCACCAAGTTAAGACTATCCGGAATCAATATTAACCCACCCACATGAGTTTCCCATTTAACACACTAACCCACTAGTAAACATCACCCCAGAGGCTGGTGGGTTGGCTATGGAGTGAGTTGGAATGATGGTGAAGACGAATGAAGACGTCTTTGATTGGGTAAAGCTTTTTTGACCCTTTTTTTGTGTGGTTAGAATTATTTTTTTTTCATTGGCTAAATGAATAAATGAGAATGTTTGTAAATTGGTAACCATTTCCAATGTCTACTGAGTTGGTGGTGAAGCTGACGTGGCGTTGGTTAGCAGCGCTTTTCCGATTGCTTGGATGTAACCACCCCCATAGCCTAATCCAACCAGCGGATCTTCCTCTTCATGATGAAGTTTATATGGAATTACAATATAAATGCTTCTACATTCCCTGGTTGTGTCTAATAGTTTGTTAACCTATGTCCACAAGGTCTTTGGCGTGGGCTTATCATATATACATAATACCAGTTAAACTTTATAAAAACTATTCGACTTATCCACTTTAATCGATCTTTAACTCATTTGTGTCTCTTGCCCGTTGACATCCCTGAACGTAAATGATTGTGGTGTGTATTAAAAAACCCAAACAAAAACAGATGAACCACACACACAAAAAGATGAAGATCATTGTTCAAGAATTTTTTTATTCCTGAACAGTAATGATGCCATAATTACAGACGATTAATCATAAAACTAGACTTATGTACAAGAGAGATGAACATTAATACAGTCATCTCTACAGACTACTCTTTATATACAGATTACAGACCCAGACACTTAAATTAACATTATTCATCTTAAAAGGTGCATTCCTTTGCTGGACTCATCTTAGAAAGTAGAAATCCATGGATCTTCAATTCCTTCAAATGTATGGATTAATGTGTGAAGAATAATCTCGTATTCCAGCACCTTCCCAACCCATCCACTCTTCCCACATATCCCAATCAGGATCCTCCATTCCTCTCATCGGTTCATCGATCCCTGCATCCGACGATCCATAATACTCCATTTCTGGTACACTTGTTTCATCTCTCAAATTACTCATCACCATCTGCAAATCATCGCCCAAATTTAAGTTAGATTTTTTAAACAATCGGTTACTTTATCGATTTTGAGATGGAATTGGTCATTCTGTAATCGATTCAATCTATAGATGCAATAGATTCTTCGATGTGATAAAAAGTAAGGGATCGGGTTTCAAAATAGAGTGAGAGTGCGTACATCGTAAGCTTCGTTGATTTGGTGAAACTGGACTCCGCAATTGCTTCCTCTGCACACATCTGGATGATACTGAAATTTGATAGAAAGGGGAAAAAATGTGATTAATGGAACAAAACAGATATAAACAACGAGAAGATCGAATTTTTGATAATCAGATGTTCATAGATTCACCGGAGAAAGTATTACCTTCAAAGCTAGCTGTCGAAAAGCCTTTTTGACCTCAGATTCAGAAGCTCCAGGACGAATACTCAAAGTTTTATACGGATCGGAAGCTAAAGGACTTGTCGAAACACATCTAACCCTAAACCTCTGATCAGCGCCACCACTTCCTCTCGCTGCCTTCTTCTTGTTCGAATTTCTCAATTTCCCCCACGATGACGACGATGAAGAGGTCGATGATGAAACACAGCCATGGATCATTCCAGCAGTACACGCCATGAATTTTTTCTTTTTCTTAACAACAAATTAAAACTTTTCGATGGCAGATATCGAATTCAGCTCTACAGATTGATTTATATGATGAAATTGTGGATTATAAACGACTCAAACAGCGTTCAAAGAGGAAGAAAATATTTGATTTGAATATCGATAAACGATTCCGTTTGCAAGAGTTAAACACAACGAAATGGATTAAACAATCTGATCCTTTGGGTGAAAGAAAAGGTCAATAATGGAGAAGAATTGGCGTCCTTTAGATTCGATATATAGGCCAAGATAGAGAGAGAGGTGTGTGTGTTTCGGTGTTGTGTGTGAGAGAGAAAACAAGAGATGGCAGGTCCTTATCCGTTCTCCTCAGTTGTGATGACGTGTCTTTAAGCGAATTGTGGTTTACATTATCCGTCCTAGTCACATTACGACTTCCAATAATGGAATCTTTTTAATATTTACCATTTCAGTCCCTTTACTTTAATTGTTTTTAAAATCAGCCAATATTTATACATCCTCATACATTGCTCCTACCTACTTCCGTTCATAGATTGATCCTACCTACTTCCATATTTTTTTTAAAAAAAATTAGTACTGTATTATGTGATTTTATTACAAATATTATAGAATGAAAATATCTAATTTATGTAGGAGACTTTATTGATATTCCAAGACTTGGATATTAACACCTATTTTCTTGTATTTATTGAAAAAGATGAATTTAGATATTAAGTGCATGCAAGTTGAATGTGTCATAAGAAGACAACTCGTTCAAAAATTTGTTTTATTTCTTCGAGCTTTATATTCCCTACAAATAAAAATCTCGTGTTTTTGGATAAGAATGATGTTGGCAAGACTTTAGGTCGTATCATCAAATGGCTGTATTGGTATTTTGGTGTTTTTGAATACATCATTTTCATATAAAATTAAGTTTTTGTCTTGTGATATCACGTTTATATTGTTAACATATAATAATAGTAAGTACCTTAATTAATTATTTATTAATATGATAATAAAGAACAAAGTGGGCTAGGAGAATGTTGGTAAGATATCATTCGGCCAAAAAAACTCGAATTGGATTTGGGATATGGAATAAATAGAAAGATTTATGAGTAGATTAATATATTTAAGTTAGCCATTAACAGAACATAGGAAAATAAATAAAATCCATAGGAAACATTAATAAGGCTTTTGGAATAATATTGAGGCAGAAAACCTTTTTTTTGTATCTAACAAAAAATAAATCTTATTTGTATATTTCAATACTTCAATTCTTAAAAATGCCACTTGCAAGAGTTTTCTTAATTTGCTTGTGAAATATGATTAAAAATTATATTATTAAAAAAGGTAATTTATGTTTATGTAAATAATAAAAGTTAATAAATATTAAAATTATATTTTTCAAATGAGCACGGGGTAGATATTAACAGTAGTAGAAAAGTAAAAGGTCCTTAATATAAAATTAACTTTCTAGTGATGCGGCAGCGGGACGCGTGTAGCGGTATCGGTGGATATCTGGATTGATTGGTCTCAAAATTAGAAGCTCTCACTTTTTTTTTGCATTTACAATACCAACCTCTCGATTTGTGGGAATTTAAGAATTTTAATTAATAGAAATAAATTAATAAATTATTTTCCATATTTGGATCAGATTTTAGATAATTTTTTTTGGGACATGGTCTCATTTCGCTCCACGTGTCTTGTTTACTATTAGAACATATACATTTTATACCACTTTTTTTTTTTTTTTTTTTTTAGAAAACACCTATATTTTTATTTAAAAGGAAAAAAAAATTGACATACTAATGTGGGTTTCAGGTTCAATAATAAATAGAAATAATTTGGATCAGATTTTAAATCATTTTGGTTGGGATAAGACATGGCCTCATTGCGTTACACTGTCTTGTTTACTATTAGGCTAAGCGGAGTGGGGATGTTAAGCCCACTCGCTACGCTCGCTAGCGAGCCATGAACACCGCCCCCTAGCGCTCGCTAGGGGGATCGCCATCCGATCCTCGTTACGATTTTGGCGAGAAGTGAGAGAAGGTGAGGGTGGAAGCTGATTGGTGGAGCGCTCCCTTCTTCTTCATCGTTGATTGCAGGTTTGAAGTTCTCATGGCTTTCTTCGTTTCTGCTCTATCGGCCAAGGAGAAACACACACGGTCCCCTTCTTCTTTTTTGGTGATAATCTAGGTTTTCTGTACAATTGTATAATTCCAACGAGAATAATTTTGATTAAATTCGGAATTGAAGATAACAAATTGCACAAAGGGAGAAATTGTTCAAGCATGTTCAGGATTCGAGTTGTGAAAATTTGTCGTTGACATTGCCTGCGATTGTTCCGACAACAGGTAATAGAACCACAACTTCTCTCCATCCACCTTCACCTTTGAATCTAGATTCTCCCAAATCCTAACAGATTTTCCATTCCATCGTTCAATTAAATTGTTCTTCCTTTATTTTTTTTGTTCATTCATGTTTTTTTAATTGATTATACTCCTCCACTGAAGTGGCAGTGTAACTAACAAGATTTTCATCCCATCGTTTGATGACCATTCAACTTAACGTTCATTCACTCTTCAATATTCAGGTTAGTTTTTTTTGCACATAAGTTAATTTTGTCATTGTTCAAACTGAAAGTTGGATTATTGTAGTGTGATTTCGGAATCCTGATTGGATCCAACTTTTTATATTAGCTATAACTTGGATGCAATTTTTTCATGATTTAGGAAATTGGAACTCAAAATTTTTGGTAACAATTTCGGCTGATATGGGTTACATTTAGTTTCTAATTCCTAAACTAAGAGCCTTTGATAAAAATAGAGCTAGTCAAACAACTATCCTGCTTATGCCTCTGTAAGCATTTGCTCATATATGAACAAATGTGTAAGGTTTCAACCTGATGGATACCTGATGCAGCCTTGTTGCTTAAGAAAACATAACAAAAACGAGAAGGAAGAAACTGGACAGTTAAGAAGAAGATGAAACAGGGGCGATTACAGGGAAAATAAGAAAGCGGGAGTTGTGATTTTGCTTGGTTGAAAATAAAACTTTATTGCTGAAAAAACTTCATTCTAAATACCTATAAACGTAGCATATTTATACTAAAAGAAAAAGAGTTTGAGTCATACTCTAAAACCTGGAAACAAAAAATAATAAAAGCAATTTTCCTAAAATGCCCCTGTGGGCTTTTTCCTGAATTACGCCTACAAAATGTTGTTTATATTATGTGTAGTTAGCCCTAAGCTTTGTAATCTTTTAGTTTGATGAAATTGTTGTTTTTTCTTTTGGTTTGTGGTTTAGTATATTTTAACAGTTGAATATCATGATGAAGCAAAGTTGAAAAGAAGAATGAGATTGAAGGATTTGATAGCAATTGATTTGTAGCCATCGTATATTCTCTTTAGTTATTAGGTATAAACCGATCAAATGTTTCATCAAGGAAGAGATTGTATTTTGTTTTCATATATAAGAATGTAAGGATAGATATATTTTAGGTATATGGTTTTCTATATAAGAATGTAGCAATGGCATCTATTAAATATACTTTTAGTTTTGATCTTTAATTTTCTGTAAAAGCTTGGTAGGGAAAATGTTTCTATATTAAAAATAAAGTAATTTAATTGAATTTGAAAAAGAAAAAAATGGAGTGTCAGGAGTGTTACCACTCCCTACCAAATGCTAAGATTAAGTGTTAAATGGTCAAAAATGAGGTGGCATCTCAAAATCTGACGTGGCAATGTGTTAGGAGTGTTACCACTCCCTTTAGCCTTAGAACATGTACAATTTATATCTATACTTTATGTCGATCAGTCGATGGAAATGAAAAATTAAACATCACTGTTTTTTTTCCAGAAAATACCTATATTTTTATTTAAAAAGAAAAAAAATTTGATTTTGTCATATACTCATATTAATGTGGGTTCCAGGTTTAATATGTTGCAATGGAATATGTCTGGAATATATCAAAACAAAATAATAAATGACGTAGAAAAAGATTAAAAAATATGCTCTTTTGCCGTGAACATACAGAGAGACGTTAACCCTAGGTTTCTTCATGAAAACCAGATAATGGTTTCGATTTCCTGCATTTTTGTTTCACTTCTTTCAGTTATATATATTCGACTTGCATACATATCATTTAGCAATGGTGCCAAGATATTGAACAATATTCCAGAGAATGGTGAGATGATAGGACCGTTTGTTACCATGATGATCGAAATTTTGCCATTTACGATCTTTGTTCCTTCGAATTTGAGATTACATTATAGTTTGGTGGGGAAGAAAGCAAATGATATGCAATACTTACTGGTGTATTAAGCTTGAAAGGTTGTACCATGGGAAATTCTTTCAGTCTTTATCATACACGTAGAGAGATAACTTGCGATCTTTATCTGAATTAAAGCTTTATGTATCAAAATATCCGAAAGAAATGCTTATAATTATTAACATGATTCGGTCAAAACATGACAGGTAGATTGGAAGAAAGAACAAGATAGTTATTCATGCCATGGATAGGGTGATTATCAAGGCTGATTTTGAGCAATCTGTCGGCCTGATAATGATGATCAAGATTAAGAGACTTTGAGTTACTCTTTAGAATGTTTATGATGATATCAACCAATTTTAAAATTTTCTTTTGTTCTTTTTTTTCTACATACATGTACGAAATGTTGGTTTGAAACACTAAAAGTAATGTATTGATCATTGTGTTGTGTTTTTGAGTTATGTTATGTTCCTTTTGTGGCAACGGATGTGGCATTTGTTGTAGAAATAACAAACTACTTTTTTTTTTGCTTTTTTTTGTGACATGCATTAATAAAAACCAACTTTCATTTTCTTTTTCTGTTTTTCTTTTTTGTGACATGCATTAATAGCAACAAACTTTTCAAAAATATGTTATACCATGTAGTATTAGCAACCAACTTTCATTTTTTGTTGTTTTTATCTTTTGTGACATGCATTAAGAGCAACCAAATTTTCAAAAAAATTGTTTTCCCTTGCTGTGACATGCTTTAATAGCAACCCATTTTTATTTCTTGTGTTTATTTTTTATGACATGCATTAATAGCAACCAACCTTTCAAAAAAATGTTTTTTTTGTGACATACATTAAATAGCAACCAACTTTTATTTTCTCCATGTTTTTATTAGTTAATTTCCGGATTTGCCCCTCCTTACACGATGAGGTGTAGGAGGTCGGTCCTTGTGCAACAATGAAACCTAAGGAGTTTCTTAGGGTTCAAGAAAATAGTGGTTACTTAGGCATTAAGCAATAAGGTTTTATATATGGAAATTAGAGGTCAAGTAGAATTCTAATTAGTTGGCTATATATACATGTCTATATGTCGAGTATATGATATATCAGACAGAGAGATACAGAGTGATTGTTTGTAATAGAGTTTTAAGCTAGTTTCTTTGTTATAATAAGATTTAATCTTGTATTTTGTGTGTTCATATTTTCGTGTTTTGCCAATTACTTTCAACAATTGGTATTAGAGCGACCAACGTAAAAGGAAGTGTTCGCCAATCATGACAAGAATGGGGGAAAACAATTCGGGACCGTCGGGTATAAAGGAAGGCTCATCATTCTCGTTCCATGTTTAGATGTTATTCGTAACGAACTACACCGTATGGACTATTCGCATGAAAGTGATCTTAAACGTACATCAAGTTTGGGATGTCGTCGATGCATGAGCGACTGTTCCAAAGAAGAACAACATCGCTATATCAATTCTCTTCCAAGCAATTCCGAAAGGCCTTATTTTTCATGTTGGAGGGATGAGTACGACTAAAAAGATTTGGGATGCCATCAAAACTCGTCACCTTGGTACGGATAGGGTAACTGTAACGTCCCAAAAATTATAAGGTAAAAATTTCATTTTTAATTCCACCATAAACACCATTTATCCATTTCAATCATTCAAAAGTATATCAGAGTAAAAATAGTTATCAGAGTACAATTCTAGAATCATAAAGTTGCGGAAACATGGGTGGATGCGCTGCGATCAAGTTGGACCCTTCCCTTTCGAACCGGAAGTACCTAAAACTATAAGTTCATAACCATAAAATCGTAAGCATAAGCTTAGAGAGTTCCCCAAAATACCACATACCATACATATCCTTGGGCCTAGTCCTCATATTGGGCCCAACCCACAATTATGAGCCTAGCCCGTCCTATAATGGGCCTAGCCCGACAGAGAATACAAGAGTCACAGAGACAACTAGCATCCTACATAACATACATTGGGCCTAGCCCTTCCTAATCCATGGGCCTAACCCAACATACAAATGGGTCTAGCCCATCATACAATGGGCCTAGCCCAACATACCATGCAAGAGTCACAAAGACAACTAGCATAACAGATCCTAGTGGGCTGACATTGGTGCCTTCGACCCACGGGTACAGTGAGGAGACTCACTGCGGTTCAAGATAACCGAAACACACGCGCTGTTGTGTCATACCCCCGAACCAGACAGCGGAAACGTCCGGGGGCGGGTGACTTCATTTTGTAATATCATCACAGTGTATATACATGAATCAAAGACAACATCATCACCATACATAAAACATATCAACCATCATAGTTTTACATCATTGTATTTGTTTATAACAATACATCCAAAACATCAAGTATGGTGAAAAACAAAAATACAACAAAAGTCTTCATTCCTTATCGACCAACCTGTTTTAACGAGTTCCTGAGAATACAAGTTATTTTGAAAAGCGTCAACATATAAAATGTTGGTGAGTTCATAAGCAAGTTTGTATGAAAAGTCTTGTAGAAGTTTGTAAACACCAGAAAATCCTATATTTTCTGTAAAAATAGTTTGTGAGTTTTGTTTCAATCTTGTATTAAAGCATGTGTGTTCTTGTTTGATAGAGTATAAAGAGAGTTTCCCCAGAAAATCCTATATTTTCTGTATAATAAAAAAGTGTGGTCTTAACCCTAAGACCCGAGTGGTGAAAGTTTAAATGAAAATAGTAACTGTATAATTCGTACTTGGTATCATGAGTATAGTATGTGTATTCCGTAAATTTATTTGTTTGTTATTCTCTATGCGAGTCGCTATAACCATACTTGATATGACTGATATGCCTGTCATGACGTTCTTCAGGCGTCGGTTACGGTAAGACATTTGTCACCCTAGACTGGCCTGTCTAGCTGTAGCGAGCAGCTCAGGTGTGGGGTGTCATCCCCGTATAGATCTATACACATATTCTCGCTCTCCCTCCAGGAGACTCTGGTTATAACTACAATACTTACTATGTACACTAGGTAGGTACGTGTGAAGGTGTGTCTCACAAGAGCCTTAACTAAATTTACGCGAATGAAGTATCCAATTACTTAGCGCTAGAATATAAAGTTTCATGTGTGTATTTTGACTATAACCAATGGCGATAAAACATAACTGTTTTTTATCGAAAGTGTCAAAATATTGTTTGTTATCGTTAAAAACTCGTCGTTATCCCATAGTATCGTGAATCATTTGGGTGTATTAGAATTTTCACTAACGGGCCCACTTAACAAAAAGTTTATCATAAATGGTCCAATTAGTATATAATTATCAAACATGGCCCAATTAGAATAACATTGGCACATGAAGCACAATTTGTATGCGTTTGACTTTAAGGCCCAAACCTTACTAAAATGTGCATGATTGGCCCAATAATAACAAAAATTACAATAAAAGCCCATTTATATCACATTGACATTTTAGGCCCAATAAAACCGTGAATTGTCAAATAAAGCCCATTGTTATGAAAAATGACACTTTTGGCCCATAAAATCGTGAGTTGTCATATAAGGTCCATTTTTATGAAAATTGACACTTTTGGCCCATAAAACCTTGACTTGTCACATAAGGCCCATTGTTATGAAAAATGATACTTTTGGCCCATAAAACCGTGAGTTGTCATATAAGGTCCATTTTTATGAAAATTGACACTTTTGGCCCATAAAAGCGTGACTTGTCACATAAGGCCCATTTTTATGAAAAATAACATTTTAGGCCCATTAAACCGTTAGTTGTCAATTTAAGCCCACTAAAACCGCAAGTGACACTTAAAAGCCCATTTTGTTCATCTTTATTGTCAAGTGTGATCCTTTTGTATACTTTCTTTAGTTTTCTATTAACTTTTAACATGTTTAATCTTTTCAAAACATCACAATAAGTTACTTCAAGTAGATTGCTTACTAATATCACCAAATCTTGGAAGATATTTCGTATTTATGAGTGTTTAACATATATTCACACAACATATATGAAAAATATACACATGCATGCATAATACTAAGATCAACCACAAAACTAGCTTGTATACTCCCCCAAAAGATAGTAAAACTCGAAAACAAGGGGGTATGAAGCTCACCTTGAGTTTGATCGGTTTTTGGGAGGAGGATGAAGGTGTTTTCGGCCTTAACTAGCTTCTTGAAGAGGTTTTCGAACTTAGATGGTTTCAAGAGGATGAATCTTGATGAAAAACTCTTGAAAACACGCAAAACTCACGAAAATTGCAAAAGGGAAATGAGGGAATTTCTTGGAGATTTAAGGAGAAATGAGAGATATGAGTGAAGTTTGAATTGAAGAATGGAGAGGGGTGAGCGGGTTTCGGCCGAATTTAGAGAAGAAGAGAGGGAGAGTTTGTGTGGTCATTACATGAAGGTAAGTCCCTAAATGCCTAGATGTTTGATGGGTAAATTGCATGGATTACTTCCATGCATTAATGAGGTGTCACCACATTAACCATTGTCACATTTCCTTTTTTTTTATAAATAGGGTCGAGAATTAGGAGAGGAAAAGAAAGAAAAGAATATTGGGCTTGAATTTGAGGTGTAGCCGTGAACCCATTAGGCCCAATAGGGTTTTCGGTTTAGAAGCCCAAAATAAATGGATTTCGGTCCATGAAGGCTATATGCATGAGTTTTCGGCCCATTAAGACCTTTCGGCCTTGGAAGGAACAATAAGAGCTCCAATATTAATTTGTGGCTCATAAGGTTCAAAGAAAATGTTTACGGCCCAATAAGGCCCATTACATGACTTATGGCCCAAATTAGTGTTAAATGATCAATTTCGGTCCAACTAGGGCCCAAATGTGGCTTCTTGGCCCAAAAGAACCAAGTTGAGTGTTTTCAGGCACATTAGGCCCAATAAGAGTGTCCTAGCCCATTAAGAGGTTTAAACCGGGAAATCAGGGTTAAATCCCAAAGTCGAGTGAATATAGCTGAATGGGTTAAGTTTAGAGTTTACACGAGAAGATTTCAACTTGAAACAAGTTTCTGGATGTATAACTGATCTAGTATTGAAGTTTGGGTTACACTTAATCATAGTGTTGCATAGTAACAAAAGGAACTATCTCGTTCATGAATAGAAATCCTAGCTTTAAATGCCAGTTGTGACATCATCCCCCCGTTAGAGGGAATTCATCCCGAAATTCTTTTGAAAGCTATTCTTAGGAACAAGAGAAAAGGTGAGGGTACTTTTGCCTCATTTGATCTTCGCGTTCCCATGTGAATTTCGGTCCGCGCTTAGTACTCCATCGAACCTTCATAATTGGAATGCGGCTTTGTTTTGTACGCTTCACTTCCCTGTCCATTATTTCAATTGGCTCTCCGACGAACAGGAGATTCTTATTCACCTTGATCTCATTCAGGGGAACAACGAGGGTTTCATCTGATAGGCACTCTTTCAGGTTTGACACATGGAATATGGGGTGTACGTTGCTAAGTTCTGAGGGTAGTTGTAGCCTGTAGGCCCCAGGGCCGATTCGGGCAAGAATCTCGAATGGTCTGATGTATCGTAGATTTAGTTTTCCCCGCTTCCCAAACCGTATCATCCCTTTCCAGGGAGAGACTTTCAGTAGCACGCGATCACCTACTTGAAATTCCAGAGGCTTTCACATTTTATCAGCATAACTCTTTTTTCGGTCTTGCGATGCTTGGTGATATGTGCATATTTAGCTATATATTTCGATTAGAATTTTATTACCTTTTGGCTAATTTAATGCAATTTATGGAAAAAAATGTACTTACTATTGTTTAAATTGTATTTTCAGTCTAAAAGACGTGCTCGCAGGCGCGGAGCTTGAACAATTAATTTGGGGGGAGGGGCAAAAGTATAAATTTTTTTTCCTGCAAATAAACACCAAAAATACGTAGAAGAAGAATTACAAACTTCGAATCAATGTTTTTAGTAATTTCTCTTATCTATTTATATCACGAGGCGAGAAAGTCATCCAAACTTCCATTTTCCAATTCTTTTATTTTTATTAGAATAATAACATTTTTGCTAACTCAAAAAAATTAATCAATTTGTTTATTGGAAGGAAGAAAATAGGAGAGTATGTGGTCACAAATGAATAATGACACCAATTAATATGAAGCCAAGAGTATGTTGCATATTGCAACACATAAACACCATAATAGGTCAAAAATTACCATATCTCACTGGTTGCACTCCCAGTGATTTGATCATCATGTGGCAGCTGTTCATATTAGAAATTTATAGTAAGAGCTAAAACAGTTAGATTGGGGCATGCTAGAGAACTTTAAGAGCCATTGAGAGGTCATTGAGGCTACAATTGGAAAGTGAATGGTAAGAAAGAGAAGGGAAATTCTTGAAAGTTTGTGGGACTTGGTCTTTAGATTTGGGATTCCTGGCAAGATTTAAAGCTTTTAACTTTTAGCAAGATGCAAGAGTATCACATATTATCAGATATATCTAATACTTGAAGTGCAGGTAGGTTTATGTTAACTTGTTAAGTCGTAAAACTCCATTTAAATTAGAAAATGAATAGGAGCTACTGTCCGTTAATATGTGATTTGGGAGTTCTAATCTAACAATCCTACCAGATGAGGAATTCCAATTGATACCGACCCAGTTGCAGCAACTGGAAAATGAAAAAGATGATGAATTTGTAGGCCACCAACCATCAATTGGCAATTCCAATCCATTCATGAAACCCCTTGATCCTCTCAGATCATCAAAATTACATATCAGATTTTGTGAACTCAAGTTCTGGGTTTGGTGCTTCAATTTGAAGTAAGTAATTGAGTATAACACGTAAATTCATACATTCATTATGAAGAATTGAAAATAAAAATCAGTTAAACTTACTCAGGGGGATGATGGAATGAGGATGATGGTCTGATGGAGAAAGAGAGAAGAGCGAAATGGAGAGAATACTGAACATACCTGATCAATTCCAGCGTGGAGGTGAGAGGTGGAGCTATCAGCGTCGATTGCAGATTGTCGATTGGAAGGTGTCGAGGTGGACATGTGCGCCATTGAACAACGTTAAAGCGACTAGCGATTGAGCGAGGGTTAGAGGGTCGATGACTTTGGTTTAGAGGTTGGACTACCGAGAGTCGGGGGGGCCAAACCAAACTTTTTATTTTTGGGCCACAAATTTGTGTAAAATTTATTGGGCTAGACTACTTCTAAGAAAAAAATCATGGGGGGGGGCACTGACCCTCCTGGCCCTAAAGATGCTCCGCCCCTGCGTGCTCGGAAGCAAAAGGATACGGGAAATGGAATCGGGAACTCGGGAATTGAAGAAAGAAGAAACAAAGTCAAAATCCTGAAGGACTCGGCGAGTTGGATCGTCTACTCGACGAGTTGTGACAACCCGAAATTTCTATCTTGCTCAACCAGTCAATTCAATCAAATTCAGACCCATTTCCGCTATCTTTTAGCATTGTTTAGAGTCTGTTTGAGTGTTCTAAGCCTAGTACCATCAAGGTTTGGGTTAGGGATGAGTTATCTTAAGTCATAGTGTTGCATTTCGGGCCAAACACTCCTTCAAGAGGAGTGTACGGCCGTACACATGGGTCTACGGCCGTACACCCATCTAGGGCCGTGAACTGTCACCTATATATGTGATACTCAATCATTTTTCAACACTTTTCACTCTTCCAAGCCAAGAATTCGGATTCTCTCTCTACTATCATCAATTATCACCTAGATCTTCAAAGATGTAAGTGTTTCCTACCTTAAATTGTTGCTACATTGCTTTAACTAGTGATAAATCCATGTTTTCATTCCATAAATTTCATCTTTGGTTAGATCTTCATCTTTCACCAAGAACACACACTAGTTCTTGGTGGCTGTGAACCCTCATTAAGCTTCCAAATCGTGAGTAACTGCTTCCTATGCTTGTTATCTACTAGAAACACTTATTATTCATCTTAAAATCGACCATCTTAGCAAGAACATGAAGGGTGTACGGCCGTAGACCCTTGTACGGTCGTACACACCTTATAGGGTCGTAAACCCCTATTGATGTTCATAGTTGGCCTTAAACTTTCCTTAAAGCTAAGCATGGGACCAAGAACACTTCCTTTATGCTAGATAGGACCTTAAAACACCTCATTTGCCTAACTTCTTCATGAGTGTACGGCCGTACACTCATGGGCCGTGAACCCCTTGGCCGTACACACCTTAGTGTGGTCGTGAACCTCCCTTATTCAATCATATGTGATTTTAACACTTAGTTTCAAATGTTTCCTAGTCCCTAAGGGTATTTCCTTGCATGTTAGTTGTCCAAAAACACTAATTACATGCCTATATATGCCATTATGTGTCATTTAGGACTCGTTTGTGTCTCGGGAATCCATTCGTGAAACTTCTCATCCTTACACGAACCTTCAATCGAATCAAACACATAAGGTGAGTTCATACCCCTATATTTTCCGAGTTTTTAATATTTTCAGGGGGAATAAAAGTAAAAGCACAAGTAATCTTGTGTTCAAAAATATTATCTGTTTAATATATTTCCATCATTTATATACATCGAATATAGAAATCAGTTTTACAAAACGTGTTAGGATACAAACCTTGCAAAAGCAGTTTTCAAAACTAGGAAATAAACTTATGAATTATGAAATAAAAGATATAATTTTATAAGCATTCATGTTAATAATAAAAAGGGTTTTCATAGTATTATTCGTGGATTCGTTGAGAGAACTACAGTACGAGACGCCTTGTAATTAGAGTCTCCTGGAGGGAGAGCGTGAGTTTGTGTATAGATCTATACGGGAGTGATAATCCCGCACCCTGACTATTAGCTACAGTCAACCGAGGGTGACAAACGTCATTTTTATCGACGTGCGTTCCGAGTACGTCGAAATGTTGATCGTCCATAGTATGGTTATAAGAATCCGCAGGTGAAACAACGACTCGTCCACGTAATAATGTACTTAAAAATCAGTCATCAGGGTTAGTAGCTATGTGATGACTTAGTATGTACAGTACGGTAATATGAAATTAACATCCGACTTGCAGTAGGATGTGTGATTTCCGCCTCATTTCCTGTTCCTTGTTTGGTTGTGGGCTTAGGGCAGAATCACTCAATCGACTGTTCGTTTGACTTAGATTTCTATAACTCGTATGTACTAAGTGATCATAGGAGGGTATTAACAACACTTTCAGGATATAGGACTCTACGTTTTCAACTAGTTTTATTTATGTAATAAGACTACTATACCTTACTGGTGGTAGCCAAAACTTTCAAAAGAATAATGCTTAAATAATATAAGTATGGTAGATACTTGTACTCTTCGATTTGGAATAGATAATTCAATAACTTACATTTAGGGAAAATATAGGATTTTCCAGGATAAACATCAGTACTTTGAAATTAAGTGGTTTATTATTCAACTAACGAATATTCATATTAATTCCATGACTCCTTAGTTTATGCATCCGGGTTACGTATGAAGAATACCCGATAGACCGTGGAATGTGTGGTTTCCGCCTCATTCCCTGTTCCTTGTTTGGTTTTGGGTTTAGGGCAGATCCACACAATTAACTGTCAATCCGATATTGGTTTATGCGTAACTAGTATGAACTAAGAAGTCATAGAAGGAATGGGTTTAATCATGCTTTTCATAAGAAAATAATGGATTTTCTTGAGAAACAATATCAACATATATCAAAGAATAAAGAATAGCTTTCCAAAATAAAATGCTTATGAACTCACGAGCGTTATGCTGATAATCTTTCAAAACCTACTTGTATTCTCAGGATTCTAGTAGATAGGTACACCCCCGAAGCTTTTGAGAAGACTGCCTAGTACCGTACTGTGACTCTTGTCTTCTTCTGTATCTACTTTGATGTTTGAATATGTAATGTTTAAATACTTATGTAAACTTATACCTATTAATGCAATGGTTGTTTGTACTTTGATTACTATAATGCATGTGTTGTGATACTTACATGACGTCCTCTGCCCCCGAACGTTTCCGCCGTTCCGGTTTGGGGGTGCGACACGAGTCCACACGAATGTTCGCGAAGCAAATACAAGTCCTCGCCGTACACAGATTTTTAATAGGGGACTCGGCGAGTCAGTTATCTACTCGGTGAGTAGCCCCTGTTTTCTGAAGACTATAAATAGAAGCCAATTGCCGAAACCAAACCACTCTCTGGAACCCTTGGGGATTATTTTGCGACTAAAGGTGCTGATGGAGCTTTGGAGTTCGTGGAGAAAACCCTAACCTTCAATTTTAAGGAGATTAAAGGCAAATTTAGTTTACTCTTCACTTTATCTCTTATTTGAACCATGTTTGAATTATTAGATCTTGTTTGTGAGTTACTATCTGCTGTAATTATGAGCTAAACCTTATACCTTCTGTTTAGGTTAGATAATTTATAACTATGGATTGATTTGTGGTTGGATTAATTGTTTATTGGTGAATTTTGTTTTATTAAGCTTGTTAAAGAACCTTATGCATTAACCATAACTATCTTCTATTAATTAACAAGTTATTAAGCTGCATGAACATCTCTTAATTGCTTATCTTATATGATTTATGTGAAAACATTGTTATGTTCCTAGGAATAGTGAACGTGAAACTAGGGTTAACTAGAAAATGGGTAAATTAATGTGTGAGCTTGTGTGATAAACCATCAACAAGAGGTTAATTGAATTAGTAATTTGGTTAGCTAATTACAAGTCTTATTTAACCCGGATAAATAACTAGGAAATTCATTAGTTTAATCACTTGATCATTGCTTAAATTAATCTGTTTTCTAAGGATTGGTAATAGCGAATGTGAACCTAATCACTTTAATCGGTAGCCAATAACAATTAATGCATTGCACTTGCCATAAAATCAAACATAGCCAATAACAATTAACCCGAATAAATAACTAGGAAATTCATTAGTTTAATCACTTGATCACTGCTTAAATTAATCTGTTTTCAAAGGATTGGTAATAGCGAATGTGAACCTAATCACTTTAATCGGTAGCCAATAACAATTAATCCATTGCACTTGCCATAAAATCAACCATAGGAGTAAATGAATCGAACCTAAACAGAAGCTTCCTTATTATTGAATTTAGTTGGTTTTTACTTGCTTTAGCTGTTAGTTACTTAATTTGCGTGTTAGTTAATTTATTAAGTTTCTAGTCTTGCAAAACTAGAGAAAACCTTTTACTTTTATTACTTGTTTTAGTTAATTCTAGTCATTAGTTTAATTACCGTTCCCTGTGTTCGATACCCTGCTTATTCAACTATACCACCAATTGACAGGTCCACTACCTTTGTGTGTCTAAATTATATCTTAAAAGTAGGACTAAAACTAGTGCATTTATATACACATCACTTGGAGTCGTGCCCTGATTTGAACTATTTTATCCGTTGTTTCCCGAATGATCTCAGGTCCTGTGAGTGTGCTGTTTGGCGTTTTCCCTCTTGCTAGCTGAGTGTCTCCCACCTCAGCCCAACAAAGAGGTGATCTGCATTTCCGGCCGTACAAGGCCTCAAAGGGAGTGACTTTTATGCTCGTGTGGTAGCTGTTGTTGTAGGAGAACTCGATTAGTGGTAAGTGGGTATCCCATGCCTTGCCAAAATCTATCACACAGGCTCGGAGCATATCTTCTAGTGTTTGAATGGTTCGCTCACTTTGACCATCGGTCTGGGGGTGGTAGGCAGTACTCATATCAAGTTGGGTCCCCGTTGCTTTCTGGAGTGACTGCCAGAATCGTGAGGTGAATCTACTATCTCGGTCAGAAATGATAGATATCGGCACCCATGAAGTCTCACCACTTCCTTTATATAGATCCGAGTTAATCTCTCCATTTTGTATGTCTCCTTTATTGGTAGGAAATGGGCGGATTTTGTTAGCCGATCAACAATCACCCAGATAGCATCCACTCCGTCTGCCGATCTAGGAAACTTGGTTATAAAATCCATTGTTATTCTTTCCCATTTCCACTTGGGTATTACTGGTTATTGTAATAGTCCCGAGGGCTTCTGATATTCTACCTTAACCTTTTCTCAAGTCAGGCACTTGCCCACGTAGGTAGCAATTTCCGCTTTCATGTTCGGCCACCAATAATGTTGTTTGATATCCATGTACATCTTATCCGATCCTGGATGGACGGAGTATCGTGTCTTATGAGCTTCATTCATGACTATATCTCTGAACCCTCCAAATTTTGGGATCCAGATTCGATTCATGAAATAGTAACCTCTGTCTTCTTTGATCTCAAGATTCTTTTCCATCCCACGCAGTGCTTCACTCACGGCGTTTTCCGGTTTCAAGGCTTCCAGCTGAGCCTCTTTGATCTGTGAAGACAAGTGGGAATGGATGGTCACTGTCAGTGCTTTTACTCGGCGGCCCGAGTATTCCTTCCTGCTTAAGGTGTTTGCCACCACGTTAGCCTTGCCGGGATGATACTTGATCTCACATTCGTAGTCGTTGAGCATCTCGACCCATCTTCGTTGCCTCATGTTTAATTCCTTTTGATTTAGAATGTGTTGGAGGCTTTTGTGTTCCGTGAAGATGGTGCACTTTGTACCGTAAAGGTAGTGCCTCCAAATTTTCAGGGCGAAGACCACAGCTCCCAGCTCGAGATCATGAGTGGTGTAATTCACTTCGTGGTTTTTTAGTTGTCTAGATGCGTAGGCAATCACCTTTCCACGTTGCATTAGCACACAAGCCAAACCCTGGGTGGAAGCGTCGCAATACACTACGAAATCTTCCGTTCCTTCTGGAAGTGTCAAGACCGGAGCACTGCAGAGGGCTTGTTTTAGAGTTTGGAAAGCAGCTTCTTGTTTTGCATCCCAGTTGAAGGGTACACCTTTTTGGGTGAGAGTGGTGAGAGGCTTTGAGATTTTGGAGAAATTCTGGATGAACCTTCTGTAATAACCAGCAAGGCCCAAGAATTGCCTAATCTCTATTGGCGTCTTCGGGGTTGCCCAGGCCTCAATAGCCTTGATCGTATAAGGGTCCACATGTATCCCTTCTTCACTGACTACGTGCCCCAAGAAGTCCACCCTGCGAATTCAGAACTCGCATTTGGATAATTTTTCATACAACTTCTCCGCCCTTAGAGTTTCCAAGACTTGCCTTAGGTGTTGACTGTGCTCTTCCTTGCTTCGCGAATAAACGAGTATGTCATCGATGAAAACAATTACAAAATTGTCGAGGAATGGTCGGCAAACTCGGTTCATGAGGTCCATGAATGCTGCAGGTGCATTCGTTATACCGAAGGGCATTACTACAAACTCGAAATGTCCGTAGCGGGTTAGTAATGCAGTTTTGGGAATATCTTCTTCTCGGACCCGTACTTGGTGATATCCGGACCGTAGATCTATTTTGGAAAAGTAACTAGCTCTTTGAAGCTGGTCGAATAGATCATCAGTCCGGGGGAGTGGGTATCGGTTCTTGATGGTGAGCTTGTTTAACTCCCGATAATTGATGCACATTCTGAAAGATCCATCCTTCTTCTTGACAAACAAGACCGGAGCTCCCCAGGGTGAAAAGTTCGGCCTGATGAATCCTTTGTCGAGGAGTTCACTTAGTTCGCTCGATAACTCATGCATTTCCGCAGGGGCTAACCTATAGGGTGATTTGGCAATTGATTTGGCTCCAGGTATCAGGTCAATTCGAAATTCAACATGTCTCACGGGAGGTATCCCTGGGAGGTCTTCCAGGAATACGTCTGGAAAGTCGCACACATCCGGGATATCGTTGATGCTCTTTTCCTCTTTCTGTTTGTCCACCACGTGAGCTAGAAAGGCATGATTTTTCTTGTGCAGGCACTTTTGTGCCTTGATGCACGAGATAAGACGAAGATTTGCACCAGGTTTATTGTCATATACGATTAGTTTTTCTTTGGTTGGTAGGTGAAGGCGAACAGCCTTCTCGTGGCACATAATATCGGCATGGTGGGGGCTTAACCAGTCTATACCGATTATCACGTCAAAACTACGGATATTAACCGACATTAAGTCGATTAAAAATGAGTGGTTATTCAGTGTTAACGTGCATCCTACGTAAATATCTTTGGTTGTTTCAGTCTTCCCATTAGCCATCTCTACCACGAAGGCTTCGCTTAGCTTTTGCGGTTGTTGATTTAGTAGGTGTCGAATTTATGACTCACAAAACTTCGCTCAGCCCCACTATCAAATAGAATACATGCGTAAGTGTTGTTAAGGGGAAACGTACCAGTAACCACTGCCGGATCTTGAACCGCCTCCCCCTGCCCCATTGTTAGGACCCTGCCTGATCCTCCTACACCCTGAGTGTTGACCTTGGGGCAGTTTCGCTTAAAGTGACCAGTCTCTCCACATCCATAGCAGGTTTGACTGGCCCCGACGTTGTTGTTGTTGGGCTTCTGATTTTGTTGAGGATGAGACCTGCAGTACCAGGCAGTGTGTCCTTTGCGGTTGCAGTTGGGACACTGCATGTCTCGGCAAGCGCCGTTGTGGTGATAGTTGCATTTACCACACTTGGGAAAGGTATCAGCATAAGGCTTCATAGGAGCTAGTGTGGTTGCGGCTGGAGCGGTTGGAGCTGGTGCGACTTGAGTAGTAGCAGCGTGCACTGCCATAGTTTGCTACTTCTTGGATGATCTTGATGTCTGTCCTCCTTTCCTTTTATTTCCCAAATTCTTCTTGTTACTTCCTTCCTTCTTGGCTCCAGTCTCAGTAGTTTTGGTACCTTTCTTGTTTCCATGATCATAGACCTTCTGAGCTAGACGCTTTGCACTATCAAAAGTTTCAGGGTTTGCTGTAATTACGTTCCCTTGAATTGGAGGAGTTAACCCCCAAATGAAACGTTCGATCTTCTTTCCCTCTGAGGTGATCATACCCGGGCAGAAAAGTGATAACTCGCTGAACCTAGCGATATAAGCTTTAATATCAGAGTTTTGCACTGTGAGATTCCATAAATCCTGTTCTAGCTTTTGTATTTCCCCACGGGGACAATATTCAGCCAACAACATCTCCTTGAGTTCTTCCCACGGCATGGCATTTGCAACCGGAAGTGTTAAGGCCTCAACGTGGCCATTCCACCATGACAGTGCTCGATAGACAAACGTGCAGGCTGCAAATTTTACCTTGCTCTCGTCAGGGCATTCACATATTTCAAAGACCGACTCGATCATCTCAATCCAGCGCTTCAAAGTTATTACCCCACCGGTTCCATTGAATGTTTTGGGTTTTGTATTAGATAAATATTTGTAGGTGCATACTTTTGTAGGCCCTTGATTCATTCCCTGGTTGGAGCTTCCTGTTCCTTGGCCGTTTCCGCCACCATTGTTTCCATTTTGAATGCGAGCCAATGTTGCAGTGACTGCAGCCGAGACTGTTGCCTGGAAAACAACAGAGTTTACCTCCGGTGGAGGCGGTGGTGACGGCTGCGTGTTGTTGTTTCTATGAACGTACCTTCGAGGCATCTTCTGTCATGGAACAGAATGATGATGATCACTTAATAGTTGTTTCGACGATTCGATTTGTGATTATAAGTGAAATCATACAGTATCAAGAAATAATAAAAATAAAACTCATAGCAGATAACAACATCACAAATAAAGCACAAACTGTTTCATTAAGGATAAACTTCGTAGTACAATACATGAAAATTTGCCTTTAAAAAGGCATACGGTACATAAAGAAAATTAAATCTACCAGCATAATGACTCTATGAGTAGTGTAGTCACTTAATCATAAAGTCGGTCCTACATATAATAGTACATGAAAAGAAAGCCCTATCAATAGTGGTGGTACTTAGATGCCGAAATGACGCACCAGAAGTTCTACCAATTCACTCATCTCCCGAGTGATCTCAACTTCCCTTCGGCTGCAAAGAGTTGTTGCCTGAGAATGGCTACCTCCTCCTCTAAGGAGTGTAGTCGGTCAGTGGAATCTCCCTGTGTCATGTGCTGATCCGGTATTACTTCCGAAGGGTGGGGTTTGCTAGGAATTTCTCCAATGCCCTCTTCCGCATCTGTCTCCTCATAAGATCTCTCATCGTCATAGTCTGTTTCTTGATATTATTCGGGTCCTATCCCTGGGTCTCCCCCTTGAACCACTTCCGGTTCTTCATCAATCCACCCGTGGGACACTGGGGCTTGGTAATAGAGGTCGTCTTGCTGAAACTCAGCAATGGTGCCTGCGCGAGAATGGAGGTGTGAGAAGAGTGTAGAAAGTGTATGTGCGATGGTTATATGATATCCTAAAATACTCCTATAGTATTTTAATTACTTAGGTTTGATTCCTTAAAACTTTCAGATACAAGATTGGTAAGTTTTAGATTCATTGCCCACCATGATCAATCCTAAGCACTTGTTGGTCATATTTTGAACAAATATAGTTGATCAGACTATATTTACCCCCAATACAATTACATAACTGCCCGAGTTTAACCATGATGTCCAACTCCTCCAAAAACTTTTAAGTATTTCTTATCTTTGTTCAGAGTGTTTTAGTCTCATTGTATCTATAGTTGCATATCTTGTATGATTAGATATGCCAGTTCACTATAAACAAAGCTCTGATACCAATCTGTCACACCCCCGAACCAGACGGCGGAAACGTCCGGGGGCGGGTAACTTCATTTTGTAATATCATCACAGTGTATATACATGAATCAAAGACAACATTATCACCATACATAAAACATATCAACCATCATAGTTTTACATCATTGTATTTGTTTATAACAATACATCCAAAACATCAAGTATGGTGAAAAACAAAAATACATCAATAGTCTTCATTCCTTATCGACCAACCTGTTTTAACAAGTTCCTGAGAATACAAGCTATTTTGAAAAGCGTCAACATATAAAATGTTGGTGAGTTCATAAGCAAGTTTGTATGAAAAGCCTTGTAGAAGTTTGTAAACACCAGAAAATCCTATATTTTCTGTAAAAATAGTTTGTGAGTTTTCTTTCAATCTTGTATTAAAGCATGTGTGTTCTTGTTTGATAGAGTATAAAGAGAGTTTCCCCAGAAAATCCTATATTTTCTGTATAATGAAAAAGTGTGGTCTTAACCCTAAGACCCGAGTGGTGAAAGTTTAAATGAAAATAGTAACTGTATAGTTCGTACTTGGTATCATGAGTATAGTATGTGTATTCCGTAAATTTATTTGTTTGTTATTCTCTATGTGAGTCGCTATAACCATACTTGATATGACTGATATGCATGTCATGACGTTCCTCAGACGTCGGTTACGGTAAGACATTTGTCACCCTAGACTGACATGTCTAGCTGTAGCGAGCAGCTCAGGTGTGGGGTGTCATCCCCGTATAGATCTATACACAAATTCTCGCTCTCCCTCCAGGAGACTCTGGTTATAACTACAAGACTTACTATGTACACTAGGTAGGTATGTGTGAAGGTGTGTCTCACAAGAGCCTTAACTAAATTTACGCGAATGAAGTATCCAATTACTTAACGCTAGAATATAACGTTTCATGTGTGTATTTTGACTATAACCAATGGCGATAAAACATAACTATTTTTATCGAAAGTGTCAAAATATTGTTTGTTATCGTGAAAAACTCGTCGTTATCCCATAGTATCGTGAATCATTTAGGTGTATTAGAATTTTCACTAACGGGCTCAGTTAACAAAAAGTTTATCATAAATGGTCCAATTAGTATATAATTATCAAACATGGCCCAATTAGAATAACATTGGCACATGAAGCACAATTTGTATGCGTTTGACTTTAAGGCCCAAACCTTACTAAAATGTGCATGATTGGCCCAATAATAACAAAAATTACAATAAAAGCCCATTTATATCACATTGACATTTTAGGCCCAATAAAACCGTGAATTGTCAAATAAAGCCCATTTTTATGAAAAATGACACTTTTGGCCCATAAAATCGTGAGTTGTCATATAAGGTCCATTTTTATGAAAATTGACACTTTTGGCCCATAAAACCGTGACTTGTCACATAAGGCCCATTGTTATGAAAAATGACACTTTTGGCCTATAAAACCGTGAGTTGTCATATAAGGTCTATTTTTATGAAAATTGACACTGTTGGCCCATAAAACCGTGACTTGTCACATAAGGTCCATTTTTATGAAAAATAACATTTTAGGCCCATTAAACTGTTAGTTGTCAATTTAAGCCCACTAAAACCGTAAGTGACACTTAAAAGCCCATTTTGTTCATCTTTATTGTCAAGTGTGATCCTTTTGTATACTTTCTTTAGTTTTCTATTAACTTTTAACATGTTTAATCTTTTCAAAACATCACAATAAGTTACTTCAAGTAGATTGCTTACTAATATCACCAAATCTTGGAAGATATTTCGTATTTATGAGTGTTTAACATATATTCACACAACATATATGAAAAATATACACATGCATGCATAATACTAAGATCAACCACAAAACTAGCTTGTATACTTCCCCAAAAGATAGTAAAACTCGAAAACAAGGGGGTATGAAGCTCACCTTGAGTTTGATCGGTTTTTGGGAGGAGGATGAAGGTGTTTTCGGCCTTAACTAGCTTCTTGAAGAGGTTTTCGAACTTAGATGGTTTCAAGAGGATGAATCTTGATGAAAAACTCTTGAAAACACGCCAAACTCACGAAAATTGCAAAAGGGAAATGAGGGAATTTCTTGGAGAATTAGGGAGAAATGAGAGAGGTGAGTGAAGTTTGAATGAAGAATGAGGAGGGGTGAGAGGGTTTCGGCCGAATTTAGAGAAGAAGAGAGGGAGAGTTTGTGTGGTCATTACATGAAGGTAAGTCCCTAAATGCCTAGATGTTTTATGGGTAAATTGCATGGATTACCTCCATGCATTAGTGAGGTGTCACCAGATTAACCATTGTCACATTTCCTTTTTTTATAAATAGGGTCGAGAATTAGGAAAGGAAAAGAAAGAAAAGAATATTGGGCTTGAATTTGCGGTGTAGCCGTGAACCCATTAGGCCCAATAGGGTTTCGGTTTAGAAGCCCAAAATAAATGAATTTCGGTCCATAAAGGCTATATGCATGAGTTTTCGGCCCAATAGGACCCATTAGGAGCTTTCGGCCTTGGAAGGCCCAATAATAGCTCCAATATTAATTTGCGGCTCATAAAGTTCAAAGAAAATGTTTACGGCCCAATAAGGCCCATTACATGACTTATGGCCCAAATTAGTGTTAAATGATCAATTTCGGTCCAACTAGGGCCTAAATGTGGGTTCTTGGCCCAAAAGAACCAAGTTGAGTGTTTTCAGGCCCATTAGGCCCAATAAGAGTGTCCTAGCCCATTAAAAGGTTAAATCGGGAAATCAGGGTTAAATCCCAAAGTCAAGTGAATATAGCTTAATGATTTAAGTTTAGAGTTTACACAAGAAGATTTCGACTTGAAACAAGTTTTTGGATGTATAACTGATCTAGTATTGAAGTTTGGTTTACACTTAATCATAGTGTTGCATAGTTACAAAAGGAACTATCTCATTCATGAATAGAAATCCTAGCCTTAAATGCCAGTCGTGACATGTCGCTATCGGGATCCTCACACTAAACATAACAAAATATCCCTAATTAATAATTAAGGTAATTACCCAAAATCCAAGGTCAATCCATATTCTATCCATGCAATGGGTAAAAGGCCATTTTACCATTCCCATATCCGACTCAACAATGCATGGCCCAACCCCGAAAAGGCCCAAGGACCAAAAGGCCCAAAAAGAGGGTCTTACGAGTACCTCCTACGTACCAAACTCGTACGCCCCACGTACGACCCAATAAAGCATAATGTACAACCTGTCACAACGGCCAAACGGGAAACCCATGCATTATGCTGAGCGTACACATACATACGCCCAATGTACTCACCAGATGGCCAAAATCTCTCATTAAGCACTTAATGCTTAAGACCAAAATGTCCAAACACAGATCTAACCTCTATGGGATGTCTTAAGTCATAAAGTCATGAACTTTATGACTTTGCATGGCATAAAGGGGTCCAAACCAACATCCAAGCTTCATAACATCATAAAAAGGTCACTATTTCTTGCATGAAGGGATAATACTCATTAAGATCCAAACTTTAAGACTTAATGACCTCAACAAGGACCAAATATGAGGCTCAAAGGTTCTGGAGTAACTTCTACTCACAATAACCACAATCATGGGACCAAAATATGACAAATTAGCACCCAAAATAGAGCTATAAGAGAAAGCTATCAAGATTAAAACTTTATACCTCCAGAAGCTAGATCAAGAAGAACAAGGCCTGGATCTACAAGCTCTAAGACAACCAACACTTCTCCAAGGTGCTCTTTTTCTTCCAAAGGCACCAAAAATCCACCAAGATCACTCCAATGCTCAAAATCTTTCCAAATGAGGGCTACGGTTTTGAATTTAGGGTTAATGGTGATGGTGGTTGAAGATAAGAAGGTTTGAAAACGCGTTAGGGCCTTTAAATAGGGTCCAAGACCCTAAATTAGGGTTTGTACCTGACTTGAGTACGCCCAGCGTACTCCAGGTACGCCCAACATACTCCATAGTCCATTTGCGATCACTTAGTCCAGTATGCCCAATGTACACCTGTACGCCCAACGTATTGGACTAACCCAGTATCCTCCTAACTTCTGGAGGCCATAACTTCTTCGTTCTAACTCTGATTTCGATGGCCCTTATATCCACATATAGGTAATGAGAAGCTTTACAATCTATCAACTATACTTTTCCTTAAAACCTTCCGAACTTAAATCCTAAATTCAATAAAGACCCAAATCATCACTTTACTATTACACCCTTGGGCTCCAAAGCACAAACCGAACACTCGGTACCCACAACCTACATTATCCACAACCAAATGGGTCTAAACCTATCTTTCCACAAGGCCCAAAGTCTTATGATTGTCGATCCTCGGGTCACGACCCCGAATTATGAAATGGTTCGAAATAGGGTGTCACAGTAAGAGAATCACGTCTTCAAATCATCGATGAGTTTGAAAGACAGCTGTTAGGCATCTCATCAAAATCATTGTCCATTAGCGAAACCTTAAGCGAACACAAACTTGTCAATAAGTTCTTTACTAGTTTATCAAGAAGGTTCATACATATCATTGCATCAATCAAGCAAGTCCTTGATATAAAAAATAGTGGGATTCGAAGACGTTGTTAGTCGTTTAAAGGCTTATGAGGATCGCATTCGTGAAGTTAAACCAACAAGCGATCAAGGAAAGCGGATGTTTCACAAATCCGAAATCTTAAATCGAGGCTCAGACTCAAGCCAAGGTGGTAAAGGAGGCCGAGGAGTGGGAAGAGGCCATGGAGGTGGAAGTCGCCACAATAATTCATCTCAACAACAAAGTGATCCACAACATCAGTCAATGGAAAATTCGACAAATCGAAAGGTAAGACTAAAGACCGATCTAAAGTACATTGCTATAGATGTGATAAATTTGGTCACTTTGCCTCCCAATGTATGGAACATAAAGCGAAGAAACCAAGGCTCATATAGCCGAAGTGGACAATCAAGACCCACAATTGTTTATGCTTAAAACCCTTTATGAAACCAAACTCTTAAACAAAGATGGCGTGATACCGAGTAGGTATGAATCAATAGATAGTTATGGAGACATACGGTACCTAGATAATGGAGCTAGTGACCATATGATGAGCATCCTTTCGCTTTTTTATTGAAATCAACAAATGAATAGGAGGGAGAGTAAAGTTTGGTGATGATTCATTTGTCGAGATTCGTGGCAAAGGTTCTATACTTTTTGACGGAGAAAGTGGCAAGCAAAAACTATTAATCGTTGTCTACTATATCTCAAGTCTTAAAGCCAATATAATAATTTCGGGCCAAGCAACGAAGAGTGGGTGCGAATTCTCCATGAAAGGAAATTATTTATTCTTACTGGACAGTCGAAACTCACTCTGATTCAAAGTAAAAAAAAATCAATGAATGCGATTTACAAGACCAAAATTAAAATTGGAAAACTGGCTTATCAACATAGTCGGCTTAACAACGAAGGGTGGTTATGGCATGCTAGATTAGGGCATACAAATTTTGACACAATCACTACAATGGATAAAAAGGAGTTAGTCATGGGTTTGCCACATATCACGGGTGCAATCAACTATGCGAGTCATGCCTAGTTGGAAAGAAAACTCGAAAACCTTTCCCCAAAAGTTCTAAATATCGTGCCAACAATATGTTAGAACTCATCCATGGAGATCTATGTGGACCGATCTTGCCATTGACTATCGCCGGGAATATGTATATTTTTGTTTTAATTGACGACTACTCACATTTTATGTTGTGCTATTTAATGAAGAAAAAGAGTGATGCAATAAACTACTTCAAGAAATTCAATATAAAGGTAGAGAACGAATAGAGCCGGTCCAAATATATTTGGGGTCTGGGGCAAAAACAAAATAAAATGCTCCTCAATATACCAAAAACTCATATAACCTTTAATTTTGAGCTAAATTTAGAATAAGATTATTGTTAATATACGAGCAAGGTATTTAAATTTTTTAACCAACTAAATACTATAGATTTTTATAGAAAAATAGATTTATCTATAATTGAGTTCCAACAGATTTGACTTAAAATATTATACAAAAATGCTTATATAATTAACTTACATATTGCAACTACAATGCATCTATTTATTCTAATAAACGAAACCTAAAAATGTCACATGTTCGTTTTTTAGCATGTCTTTTTGAAATGTGACATTTTTCTATAATTTCTCATTTTTTGGTAACAAATCAGCTTTAATACAAAATTTGAAAATATAAAATCATATCCTAATAACATTTTTGAAATATATGATAAAGTATTATATTTATTTTACTTAAAAAATTAATTCAGAATTACTTACAATCGACAATACATTGAATTTTGATATATTTTTTTTTATCTAATATAATAATTTTAAACATACTGATCGTGGTTTCCACGCATTATAACCTAGTGCTATATATTTTTAATAAATTATGTATATATAAACCCATAGTTAATTGAAAGAATTCCATTTACAAAGAGAATATCTAAATAACTTGCTAAATATGAAGTGGTTACTACATAGCATATAAAATATTTATTATTCCTTTAAATATGTTTATATAAATAATATATGTGTGTCAGCGTAAAGCGTCAACGATAAAGAACTCTTTTGGCGAATAACTTTCTTACGGAGAAATAATTATTAGATTTTATTAATAGTAGTATTATGTAATAAAAAAATTTACCATTTTTAAATAAAATATTTATGTTTAGACTTCATATTCATATTGTCTGTTTATACATTTGTTGTTGTAAATTAAATAATATAAGTATCTAGTTTAAATTATATATATATATATATATATATATATATATATATATATATATATATATATATAATATTTTAAAGTTGTCATTTTGTTCCAAATTAAATTTCTTAATAACCTTTCTTAATTCAAAATTTTGACAAGTATTAATGGTTTATTTATGTATAACTGATTTGTAAAAAAAAAAAAAAAAAAAAAAACCTTTGATTTCATTGAAAATAGAACGTGGTTTGATTTCATTGAAAATATGCTTCTTACCATGTAAAATACATACATATTAAATGTTTTAAATTCCAGGTAAATATTAGCAACAATTAATTAATAGGGTCCTAAGAAAGAATCGAACCAATTCCAAGATATTGGAGTGCCTTACCAACTATCTAGACGCAATTTGTTTTAATGTTTGGCGGTATAGAATCATATATACAAATAATAACATATTGGCAGTTGGGCCTGGGATATTAGAAGTGTCTGGCCGTCGCCCAACTTGCCTCCTTTTTGGGTCGGGTCTGAACAACACCGCAAAAATTATGTGAGCAGTGTTACAGAAATCGGCTTTGACGGCCGATTAATCGTTTGACGGCCTTGAACCGATTACAATTAGGATGCTTGACGAAAATTGGTCAAAATCGGTCAAACTCGGACTTGGCGGTCCTCAGCGGTCATAGGCGGGAATATTTAAAAAATTCAAAATTTTTAATTTTTAAATATTACACCAAAATTTTTAATTTTCAAAATTTTAAGCTTTCAGATTTTAAGATATTATACTACAATTTCCAAATTTCAAAATTTTAAAATTTAAAATTTTCAAATACTTATTTTTTTTAGGATATAATAATTTATTAAATAGTTTTAAATAATTTAGGGTCCTCGATCAATCGCAAATTAATCACAGCCGAGTCCAATTAATCGCTTAACGTTAATCGACCACCGAGTCCGAGCTACCTCCGAACGATTTTCACAACCTTGTATGTGAGTACTCCGAACAGATAGAGACGATGAATTTACATATCATGAGTTTGGTAATCTTTATGATGATCATGGAATGATAAGACACCTTATGACACCCTACACACTACAACATAATGGCGTTGTAGAAAGACGAACCGCACACTTCTCGAAATAACTCAAAATATTTTAATTGTTGGATCTATATGCTCAAGAATCAATTTAAAATGATGTTTGCCGATAACATATGATCCTATAAGATCACATCTTTAACAAGTTATCACTTATTGAATATTTATTATTAATATGATTATTAATAAATAATCAATTTTTGTAATTAATTAGAGAATAATTATTAATTTATGAAAATAATATTTCTAGAGAGAATAAGTAGACATTGATTCATATAGTATGATTTAAATGTTGTGTACAAGTATTTGGACCTTTAGGAGTTCATATATATAATAGATATAACTTTTACACTTAATAGATAATGCTTGACGAGTTAAATAAATCACATCACTCTTTCTCTCTCTTAAAACCGTCAACATGAAGGCACGGGGGAAAGTTTGCTTGTAAGTTTACCTCTTACACACTCCATGATTCTTACTCCATACATTTGACTTGTGTAAGGGTATGAGCTTTATATTTGATGAGTTAGTATATAAAGAGAGTGAGGCTTTCATTTAGAAAGCTAGTTAGTTGATTCCCTTCTCTTCTCCCTTATAAAAGTCGTGGGTTTTTCTCCCTTCTCCTATCTTCTTGTCTTTTGAAGCTAAGTAAAGATTTAGTGCTTAGAAGTGATTCTCCTTTAGTGCTTATTTGTGCTAAGTATTTAACGGCTTAAGAAATACTCCATACAAGAGAGAACTAGCATTCTTGATGGCTTACTCTTATTGGTGGATACATTATAGAGAAACTCTATTCTTGAGTTTTTGTCATCTTCATCAACTCCCCAAAATCAAGTGGGATTAAAGTCTTCAAATGTTGTATTCTTAACATCCCGTGGTTGTCATAATATTTATAGTTCATGTAATTGGACCTTCTTGGTGATTTTGTTAAATAGTCAAAAAAATTAACTAGTTATTTTTAAATTCTTTTGTTTGCCGTTTATAAATTGCTTTATAAAAAGATCGTTTTTAGCTTCTCAACCCCGATCAATGGTATCAGATCCTCTTTTACATGTTAGTAATATTATTTTAAGTGTTTGATAACCTTTGGTTTTAGAAAACATGATTGATATTTCTTTTGACAAATATATCACCAAATATATTTTCTATGTTAACTTGTTGTTTTTTATAATTGTTATTTTCTATACAACCAATTTTTTCATGCATTGGGTTGTATAAAGTTGCATTAGAAAAATAAAGTTTTTGTTTGTATATGTCATTTGATGTTGTTGTGTATAAAAAATCCATTAGGACCATTGTGTTGTGTTTGGTTGATATTTATTTATTCATAAGATGTAATCGATAAATAAGATTTTTTTTTCATTTTTGATTTTATATGTAATAGATTAATTAGACTAGTTGTATCCTATTTTTGCCAAATGTAAAAAGTTGAAGAAATGACTATCTTTGAAGATTTGCTATGTCCTGCCCACTTGAGACTATAATCTCAATCTTAAGCTTCTACTATTAGTTTTGGGCTTAATTGTAGTCTTAATAGTTTAAGTGTCATGACCTCTATAACACACGATGCCTTGAAGTTATTTTTGTAAATAAGAATTGTCTTGGAAAGTGTGAGATTGAATACTTTTTGAAGTCTCCGTTAAATTTATTAGGAATGACTTAATAATTCTTGTGTTGACTCACAAAAATTATTACTAGTATATGACCTAGTTTATACACTTTTGATGCATACTTGTTATGTTTATGTTATGTTGTTATATGTTATATTTTATGTATGAAAATAATTTTTACATGTTAAATAATATTTTATCATAAATAAATATCACTTGAAGTTTGAGAAATAAATATTTAAAATATAACATAAGATGTTTATAAATGAGTTTTTATTAAAATGTTTTAAAATGTTTAAAACTGAGTTTTTATTAAAAATGTTTTTTATTGTAAAACTTTTAATAGCAAACTTTAAATTATTTAAAATAGTTTAAAATGTGTTTAAACTAAATCTAACATTCATGTATTTTATAATAAATAAAAGTTATATTGAAAAGACTAAAAATCGGTTTATAGCGTTATAACGTCAACTATAATACTAGATATTATTTTTACGTCAAAACTTTATACTCCATCCGTCCCAATATTATTGTCCACAGACAAAAAACACACATATTAAGAAAAGCATTAATTACCATTAACTTTATTTAATAAATGACAGTTTTGTCCTTACTTTGCATTTAATGTTCCATTAAATGCTTAGTTGGTTAAGTAATAATGAGGGGGTATTTTGGTAAAAATGTTATTTATTTTTAGAAGTGGACTATTATTTTGGGTCAAACCAAAAAGGAAAGATGGACTATAATTTTGGGACGGAGGGAGTATATGATATTAGTTTTTTTAAAATCAACGTGTTGTCTTGATATTATGTTTTATACATGCTAAATGTGATTTAAAACATTATTATCATCACCATGGTTTTGGTTTTATCAAAATATTATTTTTATTATGTAACATCCCGAAATTTAAGTACATCTATTTAACGCTTTTTCTTTACCAAATTGTCAAGTTTAGCCCCTAAGTGAAAAGTGTTGCAAAAGAGTACGCTGGGCGTACTGAAGAGTACGCTGCGCGTACTCATGCGCTTATTATGGACGCGGACTCAATTAGGTACGCTGGGCGTACCAAAGTAACGCTGGGCGTAACTGGCTCATATGCAAAACCCTAAATGAGACTTGAGGACTATAAAAGGAATGATATGGTCCTTACCCCAGCCACCATATTACAGAGAGTGAAACCCTAAGAGAGCAAGGCCCCGTTATAAGCTTGTGTGTGTGTTCTTAAGCTTGAAAGTGCCATGTTGTGATGGTGAAGAAGAAGAGGAGGCCATGGTGGAAGCTAGAAGTTGGAGGGCAAGCTTAGATCCGAGTTCTATAGGGGTTGGAGCTTCACCTGGAGGTAAAAAGCTCAAAGCTTTCCTTGGCATCTTTTATTTGTGCTTTATGGACCCATTTTTAGGGTTTTTGGTCCCAAGGTGGAGACTTTATGAGCAAAGGGTCTCCATAAGCTTAGATCTGCCCTATTCCAGTGTAATATGTGTTGTAGGTTCATAAAAATCCAATCTTGGACGTTGAGATTAAGTCATGCATGAGATTAGGGCTTAATGGGAAAAGAGGATATATGTTTGAAGTGATTGGTGACCTTTATAGCCATGCAGGGGCTTAAAGGTTCCGACTTTATGACTTAAGGGGCGATAGGGAGCTTAGATTTGAGTTATGAGCCTAGGTCTTAATCTATTCAGACCAAAAATGAAGGAAGTAGGAAACTGGGACTTACGCTGGGCATAATCCCAGTACGCGCCGCGTAGGGGGTCGCGTTCCCCGATTGTAGATGTCATGGAGTACGCCCCGCGTACAGATCTGGTACGCGCAGCGTACCTCTCCGCAGCTGACTTTCATTGACTTTTACGGTTTAGTCAACATTTGAACCTTTTGGGCCCTTGGAGGGGTAAAATGGTCTTTTACCCTTCTGAGAGAATATAGGGAGGGACTAGTCTAGCCTTTGAGAGCCGTATTAATTAGAGATAATTATTTTATGTGATTAGGCGGAGACTAGATAAGTATTTGAGTTCGAGATTATCCGAGTTACACGAGGTGAGTCTTCTCACTATACATTACCTAGAGTGGTATCTATGTGCAGACCGGAGGGTCTTATGAGTTATGTGTATGTTTGAGTTTATGTGCATTGTGATATATGTATGCTATGTGTTATATAGACTGGACCATAGGGTCCAACTATTTAGACCGGACCGGAGGGTCCAACGAGCTAGACTGGACCGGAGGGTCCAACGAGCTACGGGACTGGAGGGTCCCGCTGAGATACATTGACCGGAAGGTCATATCGAGTTATAGCCTCGAGTGGCTTATGTGCTGTATGTGGTATTTTGGGGAACTCACTAAGCATTTATGCTTACCGTGTTATGTGATATGTGTTTCAGGTACCAGCGAGAGTCGCGGGAAGGCGCCAGCATGATTTGTACACACTGGCAGAAGATTAAGTGTTGAGATTCTGGGATATGTTTTATGGTGATGACATTGATATACGAGATTTTGAGAATATTATGTGAGTTTTATTATGTTTGAAAAATGAAAAATTGTTTTAAAATTTACGTCGTTACATATTATAAGATGTGTAAAATGAGTTTATAAATAAAATGAGTTTTATTCTACAAACTTATAAGGTCATAAGATTTTAAATATTAAAACGAGATTTAAAATTGTGATTTTAAAACTCATCCAAAACTCAAACTCTTAACTATATAATGAAGTTTTATTAAAAGACTATAATCGGTTCTCAAAACGTTTTACGACTAGACCTTAAATATAAGATAGTTGTTTATAATTGATTGCGACTAACATATAATAAAATGAAGTTTTATTTGGAACCTAAAGAACGTTATACAATTGATATGATTTTTTACAAAAAGTACATGAATTGTTGGATGCATGCAATATTCATGATACCATGCTTTTATAACTATATTTGTAAAACATATATAAAATCTTTTCTTAGAAATGCAAGTCATCGCCGCCTGTTGAAACATAAAAGTGACCCTCTTAAACTTGAAGAGATCTGAAGTTGTCAACTGGATCCGCAGTCAAGCTCCCCATCGCAATCAAGGACTGCATCCGCAATTGAAGTCATCAAGCTTAACTTTAGTTTTATCTGTTTTATGTCTTTACATTCCTTTGTCCAGTATGCCTTGCATGGCCACCTTAGAACAGATGTAACTTTGTAATCTTCGAGACTCTATAAATATAGTTCTCTTATTCTGAATGAAATACTTATCTCTCTCAATTATCTCTATCTTGAATATCATACTCTCTACTCTCTCATCTCTAAAAATCTTTAGCTTATAATATTTAGATCGTTATCTCTTCGGAGCAAGTCAGCTTGACGTAATCACTAAGCTTGATCACACTTACTAGCTTGGATTGTCTGCAATCCTTGTTAAGAATCAGCTTATAGTGTCTTCTTGATATAATACTTGTTGTCATTTATATTTCCTATATATTTCCGCACCTAATTATCTAACTATCTAACTCTAACTTATTATTATTGTTGAGCTTTATGATCCACTGAGTTAAACTTCATTCCGCATTATTACTTGTTCTAACGTTTGTTCAAGTGTGTTACTCAAGTTTTTCTCTCAACAATTGGTATCAGAGCCAAAGTGGTTGCTTTTTAAACAAGAACTCTGATTTTAAAAGGCCTTCTATACCACTGGAGCTCATTTATTAAAAAAAAACAAATCTTTTCAAAAAATAAGGAAATATGGCACAAGCATTATCTCTAAATGTTTCCAACAGTGTTGGAGGTTCCAATAGAGCTCCAATACTGGTGGCAAACGAATATCATCATTGATCACAAAGAATGGAGAGATATTTACGAAGAATTGGAAGAGATGTATGGAGATCTATAGAAGAAGGACCTCATGTCCCTGTTCTTACTCCAGTTCAAAACGATGGCACTCAAACTAGACTGGTAGGAGGTCAACCAAAATACCCTTACATTATGTGTTATGAGATATTATGTGATATGCTATGCATGCTAGAGATAGGCTAGGTATTTCATATTTTAGGACTAGAGTGGCCTGATCTGTATGCCTTAGCCTAGGAGTTGTTATATGCGATGTGCCTTTGAGTATGTGATGAGTATGAGTATCTAGCAGGAATCCTTTTAGAGAGGGATCTGAGTAGAGGAGTAATCTAGGGGAGATACCTAGATGAGCATTTGAGGAGTCTTCTGAGAGAGTAGTCAGATGCCCGCGTGGGGTAAAGTTGCTTGGGTTCGGTGGTATCTTTAGAGTATGAGGAGAGCAAGTGGGTAATGACCTAGAGTGGTTTTACATGTTGGTAGAGATTATTCGATGCCCGAATGCTGCCTGCTTCGTGCTTTGTGGAACTCTTGATGAGAAAGTCAGCTACTAAGTGAATATGACGATATTAAGGAGGTAGATGGCTGGCATCATAAGGAGTTCTTCAGCAGCTAATGGCGGAGAAGTGTGAGAACCTAGGAAGAGCCTAGGAAAGGGTGACCCTAGTCAGATGAGTACGCTGACAGAGTAGGATATTTTGTAGAGGAGCGAACACGCATGACGGGGTTGGTGATTGAGAAGGTCGAGCAGCTACTTAGGAACTCGGGGATGGTCCGTGTGGAAAGTATGGGTAGATGTGGCAAGTAGTATGGGCCCGTACTACTGAAAGCAGAGGACCCATACTCGATACAGGGAACATTCCGGAGGTTTTAAGTAGCAGACCGAGAGGTGATTTCATGGTTCGAGTACCATGATTTGTAGCAGGTCGAGAGGTGATTTCATGGTTCGAGTACCATGATTTGTAGCAGATCGAGAGGTGATGTTATGGTTCGAGTACCATGATTCGTAGCGGATTGAGAAGATATAACATGGTTCGGGTACCATGATTCATAGCAGATCGAGAGGTGGCCACATGGTTCGAGTACCATGACCCGTGGCGGTTAGTGTTACTGGTTCTACCAGTTATTCCGTTGTGATTATCTAGACTGAGATCAGATGTGAAAGAATATAGGGCCAGAGGGCCATGATGAACGAGCATCCCTTAAAAGGGAAATCGAGTTAGCTCCGAGGGATTGTTGGTGAGATGCCAGTTGGAGTCGCAAGACTCAGGGATGAGTAGAGATGGTGCGTTATCGGAGAATACGGTCTGGGCTGAGCAACCGGCCAATGGTGGAGATGTCATTTTCTGTGACCTGAGATGTGCTATTTCTGTTCCTGTGGGAAACATGAGAGGTATTGAGATTTTCAGTTTCCAAGGTTGGGGGCGAGCCCTGTGGGGTAGCTTTGGTTACGATCTTTCATCAGAGTATTTGGGCAGTATGTCTGCCGAGAGGTAATGTTAGAGCATGAGCAGGTTGTCAGCGGGGAATGAGATGGTTAAGGACAAAGATACACCCTATTTGAGCATAGTAGGGCATGTATTAGCTGCAGCGGCAGACGATCAAGAAGAGGATATTGGGGCGGTGGCTCTTATTGTCTATGATGAGTATCGAGTGTGGTAATAAAGACTCCACTCTTACTACAACCCACGTGATGGAACGTTGGTTGAAGAGTCGAGGATGAGGAATATGTTAGTTCGTTATTTTCAGACTGAGAGTTAGGATTACGACTGGACAGTTGAGATGTCCGGTAGTGGGATGGTACGAGATTTTGAATGACTAGAGGTAGTCATGATGAGAAGTTTCTGAGGATTTCATCGGAGATTCGGGGTATTTGGAATTGCTTGACCTCCATCGGGGAGATCATCGAGCATTGCGTATCACCTTCCAAGAGTAGGTGCAATGTTATTGGTAAAACCAGTCTGTGGGTTAGATTGTTGGCGAACCAATTGGTGATGGTTCGAACCCTGAGTGAGGGAAAACCGGGTACTTTTGAGGAGATCAGAGATTTGTTCAAGAGCGGTTAGAGAACTGGATAGAGATGGCCTGCGGTGCGGATTCCTGAGACCAGGGTTATTGGTGGTCAAGGAGAGGTGCAGAGTGAGATAGTGCATGTGGTACGTGTTTGAGAAAGGATGAGTGTCTCCATAGCAAGTGGCCGTTGGTCGGAGACCTTGTGGTGATTAGGAATCCTTCAAGGTTAAAATGGTGAATTCGAGGTGGTTGGCTTGTGAGGTTAGTTCGGCGGTTGAGAGTTTCTGGTTCAGAGTATGGGCTATTATATGCAGTATGGGAAGGAAAGAAGTTGATTGGGCAACCAAATTCAGGTTCTTTATGAGTATTCTTGCATGAGTTTTGAGCAATAGAGGAGGAAGTTTTGGATTGTCATATTCGTGTTCTGAGTCGTTGGCAATTTCTCCGTATTTTAATTTGGGAGATGGAGTATTCCGGGGTATCCGAGTTTAATGTCCTAAATCTCGGATTATTTTGAGTTTTGAGTTTGAGATGACAAGTGGTGTATCGAGTGTCTATGGTTCCGGTGGGGGCCCTTCAACTAATTGACATCAAATGGATTTATTTGAGAATATGAATTGCAGCGAGAAAAAGAGGTTTTGTCACGAAGGTGGTCGTCCGAAGTAGTGATGCTTAGCCTGGATGGGTGTGTGTGTACCTATCTATGTTGGGCCGCAGAGCATGATTTAATGATCGCAGTGTGATGTCAACCTGAGGATGAGATTGTGAAGTGGTAAGAGTAAGTGCGGTAAGACTGCGGGGAGCTGCAGTTTCAATGAGTCAGTGCAGAGAGGTTGTGGTGATGCTACGGGGAGCCGTAGTACTCACTATTCAGTGAGAGGTTGTGGTGATGCTACGGGGAGCCGTAGTACTCACTATTCAGTGAGAGGTTGTGGTGATGCTACGGGGAGCCGTAGTACTCACTATTCAGTGAGAGGTTGTGGTGATGCTACGGGGAGCCGTAGTACTCACTATTCAGTGAGAGGTTGTGGTGATGCTACGGGGAGCCGTAGTACTCACTATTCAGTGAGAGGTTGTGGTGATGTTACGGGGAGCCGTAGTACTCACTATTCAGTGAGAGGTTGTGGTGATGCTACGGGGAGCCGTAGTATTCACTATTCAGTGAGAGGTTGTGGTGACGCTACGGGGATCCGTACTACTCACTATTCAGTGAGAGTTCGTCTTGATACTGCAGGGAGCCATAGTACCCACTGGTCAGCAAGAGAATGTTGTGATGAAGTGCTCTCTGATCAGAGCTTGACGCAGAAGAGTCTTAGGCTTGGGTAGCCCTAATATTTGAGTTTGTGGAAGCCTGGGGTCGAACCAGGGGCGAGATTAGGGTCTCCATGATTGTCGGAAGTCAATATATTCTGATTTGAGTAGTGGTTTTCGTGACCAAAGGGAAGTGGATTAGTGAGGTATGCGTGGGTTGCGGGTCATGGGTCACGAGTTGAGTGTTCGTTGGGACGAGTGGTTCCAACTCTGTGCCATACCAGACTCTCGAGTTGAGTTTGATTCTAGTGGTGTATTGAGTAGGTGGAATGAGATGCCGGATTCATCTGATGTCTTAGACCTGTGTAGGTCAGTACTCGGGTACGGGAAGTACCGCGAGATGCATGGAACTATGAGCAGTGAACGACATAGGTCGGGGCTGAGTCGACCTTCAGTTGGGAGTGTAGCATTCGCTTGGGGTAAGGCGAACTTCAATACTTGTGTGTCACAATGGGCCAAGGTAGTTATTGTGAGAAGGGAACCATTGAGACGGTTGGGATAATGCAATGGACCTTGGAGGTTCAACGGTTGGGTCGAGTTCAGACCTGGTGCACAGTGTTAAAAAGGGGTATGTGAAATGGAGCTGAGGCTTATGGTTATTTTTATGTCTGAGGACACTTCTGAGCGAGCATGATTATTCTCTTGTGTCTGAGGGCAGAGTGTTGAGAATTCACTGTTCGGATGGGTTAGTATAGCAGTTCAGTGGATGAGCCCTGGTGGGATGTGAACCCTTCCGTTCCTTGGGGCGTGATCCAGATTGTTTGGTACATTGGTATGAGTGATCGATAGCCGATTGTTGAATTTTGTCTTGTGAGAACCAGAGGAGCAGTGAGTTATCAGGGTTTGATGTTCGAGGGGCGATTATCATGGTGATAGCATGAGTGGGCGGTCTGGCGGCGGGCCAGGCCACTAGAATTTCCCGAATTTGGGAAAGTCAGAAAGGGGTATCTTAGCGGCAGAGGGGTCGGTTTGGGTTCCAGAGTTGGGATTTCCTGTTTGGACTCAGGCGTCCATGGAAAGACAGTGGTGGGATATGAGGTCTTTTTAGTGGTGCTTCTCGAGTTAGGTTCGAGCTATGTGTGGTCAAGAAGCGATTTCGAGGGCGAAATCTATTTAAGTGGGGGAGAATTGTAACATCCCGAAATTTAAGTACATCAATTTAACCCTTTTTCTTTACCAAATTGTCAAGTTTAGCCCCTAAGTGAAAAGTATTGCAAACGAGTACGCTGGGCGTACTGAAGAGTACGCTGCGCGTACTCATGCGCTTATTATGGACACAGACTGAATTAGGTATGCTGGGCGTACCAAAGTAACGCTAGGCGTAACTGGCTCAGATGCAAAACCCTAAATGAGACTTGAGGACTATAAAAGGAATGAAATGGTCCTTACCCCAACCACCATATTACAGAGAGTGAAACCCTAAGAGAGCAAAGCCCCGTTATAAGCTTGTGTGTGTGTTCTTAAGCTTGAAAGTGCCATTTTGTGATGGTGAAGAAGAAGAGGAGGCCATGGTGGAAGTTAGAAGTTGGAGGGCAAGCTTAGATCCGAGTTCTACAGGGGTTGGAGCTTCACCTGGAGGTAAAAAGCTCAAAGTTTTCCTTGTCATCTTTGATTTGTGCTTTATGGACCCATTTTTAGGGTTTTTGGTCCCAAGGTGGAGACTTTATGAGCAAAGGGTCTCCATAAGCTTAGATCTGCCCTATTCCAGTGTAATATGTGTTGTAGGTTCATAAAAATCCAATCTTGGACGTTGAGATTAAGTCATGCATGAGATTAGGGCTTAATGGGAAAAGAGGATATATGTTTGAAGTGATTGGTGACCTTTACAGCCATGCAGGGGCTTAAAGGTTCCGACTTTATGAGTTAAGGGGCGATAGGGAGCTTAGATCTGAGTTATGAGCCTAGGTCTTAATCTATTCAGACCAAAAATGAAGGAAGTAGGAAACTGGGACTTACGCTAGGCGTAATCCCAGTACGCGCCGCGTAGGGGGTCGCGTTCCCCGATTTTGGATGTCATGGAGTACGCCCCACGTACAGCTCTGGTACGCGCAGCGTACCTCTCCGCAGTTGACTTTCATTGACTTTTAGGGTTTAGTCAACATTTGGACCTTTTGGGCCCTTGGAGGGGTAAAATGGTCTTTTACCCTTCTGAGAGAATATAGGGAGGGACTAGTCTAGCCTTTGAGAGCCGTATTAATTAGAGATAATTATTTTATGTGATTAGGCGGAGACTAGATCAGTATTCGAGTTTGAGATTATCCGAGTTACCTGAGGCGAGTCTTCTCACTATACATTACCTAGAGTGGTATCTATGTGCAGACCGGAGGGTCTTATGAGTTATGTGTATGTTTTAGTTTATGTGCATTGTGATATATGTATGCTGTGTGTTATATAGACCGGACCAGAGGGTCCAACTATTTAGACCGGACCGGAGGGTCCAACGATTTAGACCGGACCGGAGGGTCCAACGAGCTAGACCGGACCGGAGGGTCCAACGAGCTACGGGACTGGAGGGTCCCGCTGAGACACATTGACCGGAAGGTCATACCGAGTTATAGCCTTGAGTGGCTTATGTGCTATATGTGGTATTTGTTGGAGATAGTGTCTAAGTCCATAACTATATTTGGTATGTACTTGACCCGACCCGGCATGGTCCATTTGGGTTGCACTTCACCCGAACAATTTACGGATAATCTTTTGAGAATAGTATAAGTTATGATTTATTAATATATTATAAGTTCTAATATATTAATATAAAATCATATTATTTAATTAGTGTTGATCAATATTTAATTTAGAATTAATTTAGAGATCAAAAGTATGACTAATTAAATATGGGCTCTTGTATTTATATAGTGTGGGCTAATGCTTATTTGGAATGGGCTAGGCTTGCATGGAAAGTCCATGGATACTCCATGGAGCTTTAACCCATGGATCTCATGGAAATGAAAAGACATGGGTATTAGGGTTTACATGGATGTAACCCGAATCCACCACACTACATAAAGGAGGCTTTGGTTCTTGAAATAACACTAGTTGATGTGTGTAAACCAAGAGGGCCGATTTCAAGAAGTTTGTGACTATTCTCTCAAGTTTCCAAGTTTGTGGTGATTTGTGACTTCCATTTGAGGCATCCACATTATTGGTGCTAGGCTCTCAAACTCCAAGCAATCAACTACTACTACAAGGTAAGTAATTCTACTAGTTTTATTTGATTCAAGTATCCCATGCCATGCTAGTTAGGATAAGAACCTTGGAAAAATAATTATTTGCATGTATCTTAGTCAAACATAGATCCAAGGTTTCTAGGGTTGCATGTACACCATAGGAGTGTTAGAATGCTCAAAACCCATCAGTGGTATCAGAGCCAGGTTTGTTTATTTGATACTTGATGCAAAAAAAAAAAAAACTTGAAAATCGAAGTTTTGTTCAAAAGCTCATATCAAAATTTTAAGTTTTGTATATGTACTTACGATTCTTGAAATTTTTGATATGAACACTCATAAACATATGAGTTTAGAAGATCATAGGAATTATGTGCTAATAATTGATTAGATTAATTCTTGATCTTTATGTGTTTTAATGGAGTCCATAACTAGTTCTTAAGTTATGGATAACCAAAAGTCACATTTATAAATAACCATTAAAAGAACACATAGGTTACAAAAAATGAAGAGTCTTCATTTTTAATAACCATTAACTCATAAGTTTGAGAAATGAAAAGTTTTGAAAGTTTACAAAACTTGCCCTCAAGTTTTGGAACATGTAAAGTCATATTAAAAACTTTAGTTCCAACCCCTACATTAAGGGTACCAAGTAATTTGCATGGTTACTTCACACCTTGTTTTGTGATCCTCGGCATCCCAGTCACAAAACTTGAAGGGCACACTCGAGATTGAAACATGCCATTGAAGAAAGTTCAATGAATCTCAAAGAATCTAGGAGTTTCTAAACCAATTAAAACCTAATTAAATATTTCGTTTTTCATGGTGGAAATTGGTGAATCGTCATTCACCTACCTTCAAATATCTTATAGCTTAGATTACGACATCCCTCTTCTAAGTTATAAAATATTGTGTTGGGTCCTAGCCTTAATATTACATTTGGGTGTTTTGTTAAGGACTATCTCTATATCTAATCTAATCTATTCCCTCTTCTTTTCAGATGTCTTCCAATAACAATGCTTCTGGCTCAAACCCTACTAGCTCCTTCTCTCTCATGAATCTTTGTGGGAGAGTCATCTTTGATGGGTCCAACTTTACAGATTGGATCAGAAACACCAGGATGGTCACTCGGTATGAGAACAAAGAATATGTTCTCGACAAGGAGCTGAAGGTACCCGAGCCAACTGCTACTCCTAAAGAGCTTGCTGAATATGAGGTACATGAAAGAGATGCTACAAAAGTGGCATGCATCATGATGGCCACCATGACAGCCGAGCTCCAAAAGTCCTATGAGGACTATTATCCTTTTGAGATGCACCAGGACTTGATGGACCGCTACCATCAAAGTGCTCGTCAAGAGCGATATGAAATAATCTCCTCCATGATAACAACCCGAATGAAGGATGGTGAACCCATCACGGGCCACATGCAGAAAATGCAAAGGTATGTGGACCGTTTACTGAAGCTGAATGTGAACTTCCCTGAGGAGTTAGCAATAGACATCATTTTGCACTCCTTGCCATCGTGTTATGATCAATTCCGCATGACATATCACATGAACAAGGAAGAAGTCACCCTCAGCAAACTTCAAGGACTCTTGAAGACCGCCGAAAGTGGTCTAAAGGGTAAATCGGTTGTTACTACTCCTACTCCTATTCCAACTGCGGCCAATATCTTGGCAATCGGGCATGGCAAAGGGAAGAAGAGAAAGAACCCTTCTAAGGGTACCAAGGGTAAGACCCTTGAAGGCTCCTCTTCAAGCAAAACCAAGAAAGGTTTTGTCACTCCTTCTGCTAACCCTAATGAGGCTGAATGCTTCTATTGCCATGAAAAGTCGCACTGGAAGCGAAACTGCCCAAAGTACCAGCAAGATTTGAAGGATGGGAAAGTAAAACCCAACCATGCAGGTATATACACTATATTGTCTAATAACTCACCTCATTCTAAGTCTTGGGTCCTTGATACAGGTTGTGGTATTCACATATGTTGTGATTTGCAGGGACTAAAAAGAAGTGAGAATGTGGAGCAGGGAAAGATAAACTTGATCATGGGAAACAGGAAAGCTTCACCTGTCACCAAGATAGGAGTTTATTCCTTAGTGCTAAATAGTGGGTTTACATTAGATTTGAATAAATGTTATTATTCGCCAGAAATGGCAAGAAATGTTATTTCCTTTCATGCATTGTATAAACAAGGTTTTACCTTTTATTTTGATAATAATAATGGTAGTATTGATGCTTTCTTTAATAATGTTCTTTATTTTAAAGCATTACCTTGTGATGGCGTGTATGAAACTGTATCTGTTGTAGATAATCTAGGAAATAATGTATTGTGTATTAACTCTTCCACTAGCTTAGATAAAGCATCCTTATGGCATTGTCGTCTTGGACATGTAAGCAAGAAACGCATAGGCCAACTCCAAAAGGATGGAGTCTTGGAGTCATTTGACCTAAAGTCAGATGATAGTTGTGAATCTTGTTTGCTTGGTAAAATGACAAAGTCACCTTTTACTGGCACTTGTGCTAGGGGTGAAGGTTTGTTGGACCTCATACACACGGATGTGTGTGGACCCTTTAGAACTGCCACAAGAGATGCTAATTGGTTCTATGTGACTTTTACTGATGATTTTAGTAGATATGGATATGTCTACTTAATCAAGCATAAGTCAGAAACCTTTGAAAAATTCAAAGAGTTCAAGCCAGAAGTGGAGAATCAGTTGGGCAGGAACATTAAGGTGCTTCGATCCGATCGAGGTGGTGAGTATCTTAGTACTGAGTTCCTTGACTATCTTAAGGAATGTGGGATTGTCTCACAATTGACACCTCCTAGGACACCACAGTTGAATGGTGTAGCTGAGAGGCGCAATCGGACCTTGTTGGACATGGTTCGTTCCATGATGAGTCGAGCTTCGCTACCAATCTCATTTTGGGGGTATGCCTTAGAGACTGCCGCCCATATCCTTAACCTAGTCCCTACAAAGAAGGTTGCCAAAACACCTCACGAGATGTGGACTGGAAAAGTTCCCAATATAGACCACATCAAGATTTGGGGTTGCAAGGCTTTCGTGAGACGCGAGACTCACGATAAGCTCGAACCCCGAAGCGAAAGGTGTATTTTCATCGGCTACCCACATAAATCCTTTGGTTACATCTTCTACAGACCCAGTGATAATGTGGTCTTTGTAGCAAGAAGAGGATTCTTTCGAGAGAGAGAATTCATGAGCCAAGGAGACAGTGGGAGGCAAATTGACATTGAGGAAATTCAAGAGTCAAGTGGTGAAGGAACCTCAAACCCCAGCCCTCAACCTGAGGAGGTAACTCCTATTGAGCCGAATGAAGAATCTATACCTCTGAGGCGTTCCACCAGAGTTAGGAATGCACCTGAGCATTATTATGGTTTTCATATTACTGCAGAAGGTGAGACACTTATCAGTGATAACACACTGGTAAATCTGGATGAGCCTAACAGCTACATGGAAGCCATGGCAGGCCCTGAGGCTGCTAAATGGAAATAGGCTATGTATAGCGAGATACAGTCCATGTATGACAATCAAGTTTGGAACTTGGTTGACAATGTACCTGATCGTAAGATAGTTGGGTGCAAATGGATCTTCAAGAAGAAGACCGACATGGATGGTAATGTACACACTTATAAGGCACGACTGGTTGCAAAGGGTTATTCTCAAACTCCGGGAGTTGATTATGATGAGACCTTTTCACCAGTGGCCAAGATTAAGTCTATTAGGGTTCTGTTAGCCATTGCTGCATTTCATGATTATGAAATATGGCAAATGGATGTCAAAACCGCTTTCCTTAACGGAAACTTGGCTGAAGATGTTTACATGGTTCAGCCAGAGGGTTTTGTCAGTACAGAGTACCCCAGTAGAGTGTGTAAACTCGAGAAATCCATTTATGGATTAAAACAGGCACCTCGCAAATGGAATCTTTGCTTTGATGAGAAAGTCAAAGAATTTGGCTTTTCAAGGAGTGAAGATGAATCTTGTGTCTATATCAAGGCTAGTGGGAGTATAGTCATCTTTTTGGTACTGTATGTGGATGACATACTACTCATAGGAAATGACATCCCAACCCTGCAGGAAGTAAAGTCCTGGCTTGGGAAGTGTTTCGCTATGAAGGACCTTGGAGAAGCTGCCTATATCCTAGGGATAAGGATTTTGAGAAACAGGAGTAAAAGACTAATTGGACTTAGTCAAAGCACCTATGTGGACAAAGTGTTGAAAAGGTTCCAAGCAGGAGACAGTGGCTGATTCCACTTGTGAATCAGAGTATATAGCAGCAAGCGAGGCAGCAAAGGAGGCTATATGGCTAAAGAACTTCATCGGAGACCTTGGAGTTGTACCAGGTGTAAAGGAGCCAATGGAGATTTTCCGTGACAGCAATAGTGCGGTTGCCTTAGCCAAGGAACCAAGAGATCATGGAAGATCCAGACACATTGACAGAAAATATCACTTCATCAGGCATCGAATAGAAGAAGGAATCCTCGTGGCAAAGAGGGTATCATCGGATGAGAACCCAGCAGATCCCCTCACAAAGGGACTGACTCGGGCTAAGCATCTCCAGCATGCTCGGAGCATAGGGCTGAAGGATGATATTAGTTTTAGTAGTTAGATAATCTTGAAATTTGTAAAATGTAATTGACATTTGATGATAAATAAAATCTGTTATTTATGAGTAAAGTGTTGCTATCTCTTGTCAATCGTTTAATATTATTTCTTTTTGCATGTTTTGACTTCCAGAATAATTATGTTATGGTTTATATCATATTATTCAAACTCTCCACAGTCGGTCATATGTTGGAAGTAGATATGAATCAAGACTGTCATGAGTTGGCTTGTAGAGGTCTAAGATGTTAGACAAAGCGGGGCTACAACACTCATGAGTGCTCATAAGTTCTGAGTATTGGCTTCAACCCACGCTCACTTGTATCACTTCATGGAATTTATCTCGAGTGATCGTGAGACAGTAATATCATATAAGTCTTCAAACCTAGAGATATGATTTGTTGCCTATGAGTTGGTTATGCATTGATTGCACGAAAACGCATTGGTAACTCGATGTTATAAACCGTGCCTTTGTGTGTAGTTCAACAAGTAGTAGAGCAAACATATGAGTCGAAGTTTATCTGTTCCTTCTAGGATTAGAAGCGATATCTGGGCCCCTCGATGATTTTGTTTTGACCTATGTACCGGGCCCAGTCAGAACTAAATTGATGTGTTCAGTTAAGTTCTATGTCAAACAAATCGGAAATCGGGAAACAAATGCTGGACAATAAGCAAGACCATGTTCCATGTATTTGTCCGGCTGATATGTAGAACAGAGGATTATATGATCACTTATCTAAAATGGCGCTTCATAGTTCAACAGAGTTTTAAGAGCTACGATTGCTGATCGGTTCCTGAAGTCATACTTGCAACTATAGTTATTATACTTATCCAAGTGGGAGACTGTTGGAGATAGAGTCTAAGTCCATAACTATATTTGGTATGTACTTGACCCGACCCGGCATGGTCCATTTGGGTTGCACTTCACCCGAACAATTTACGGATAATCTTTTGAGAATAGTATAAGTTATGATTTATTAATATATTATAAGTTCTAATATATTAATATAAAATCATATTATTTAATTAGTGTTGATCTATAATTAATTTAGAATTAATTTAGAGATCAAAAGTATGACTAATTAAATATGGGCTCTTGTATTTATATAGTGTGGGCTAATGCTTATTTGGAATGGGCTAGGCTTGCATGGAAAGTCCATGGATACTCCATGGAGCTTTAACCCATGGATCTCATGGAAATGAAAAGACATGGGTATTAGGGTTTACATGGATGTAACCCTAATCCACCACACTATATAAAGGATGTGTGTAAACCAAGAGGGCCGATTTCAAGAAGTTTGTGACTATTCTCTCAAGTTTCCAAGTTTGTGGTGATTTGTGACTTCCATTTGAGGCATCCACATTATTGGTGCTAGGCTCTCAAACTCCAAACAATCAACTACTACTACAAGGTAAGTAATTCTACTGGTTTTATTTGATTCAAGTATTCCATGCCATGCTAGTTAGGATAAGAACCTTGGAAAAATAATTATTTGCATGTATCTTAGTCAAACATAGATCCAAGGTTTCTAGGGTTGCATGTACACCATAGGAGTGTTAGAATGCTCAAAACCCATCAGTATTTTGGGGAACTCACTAAGCATTTATGCTTACCGTGTTATGTGATTTGTGTTTCAGGTACCAACGAGAGTCGCGGGAAGGCGCCGACATGATTTGTACACACTGGCAGAAGATTAAGTGTTGAGATTCTGGGATATGTTTTATGGTGATGACATTGATATACGAGATTTTGAGAATATTATATGAGTTTTATTATGTTTGAAAAATGAAAAATTGTTTTAAAATTTATGTCGTTACATATTATAAGATGTGTAAAATGAGTTTATAAATAAAATGAGTTTTATTCTACAAACTCATAAGGTCATAAGATTTTAAATATTAAAAGGAGATTTAAAATTGTGATTTTAAAAGTCATCCAAAACTCAAACTCTTAACTATATAATGAAGTTTTATTAAAAGACTATAATCGGTTCTCAAAATGTTTTACGACTAGACCTTAAATATAAGATAGTTGTTTATAATTGATTGCGACTAACAGATAATAAAATGAAGTTTTATTTGGAACCTAAAAAACGTTATACAACGGATATGATTTTTACAAAAAGTACATGAATTGTTGGATGCACGCAATATTCATGATACGATGCTTTTATAACTATATTTGTAAAACATATATAAAATCTTATCTTAGAAATGCAAGTCATCGCCGCCTGTTGAGACATAAAAGTGACCCTCTTAAACTTGAAGAGATCTGAAGTTGTCAACTGGATCCGCAGTCAAGCTCCCCATCGCAATCAAGGACTGCATCCGCAATTGAAGTCATCAAGCTTAACTTTAGTTTTATCTGTTTTATGTCTTTACATTCCTTTGTCCAGTATGCCTTGCATGGCCACCTTAGAACAGATGTAACTTTGTAATCTTCGAGACTCTATAAATAGAGTTCTCTTATTCTGAATGAAATACTTATCTCTCTCAATTATCTCTATCTTGAATATCATACTCTCTACTCTGTCATCTCTAAAAATCTTCAGCTTATAATGTTTAGATCGTTATCTCTTAGGAGCAAGTCAGCTTGACTTAATCACTATGCTTGATCACACTTACTAACTTGGATTGTCTGCACTCCCTTTTAAGAATCAGCTTATAGTGTCTTCTTGATATAATACTTGTTGTCATTTATATTTCCTTATATTTCAGCACCTAATTATCTAACTATCTAACTCTAACTTATTATTATTGTTGAGCTTTATAATCCACTGAGTTAAACTTCATTCCGCATTATTACTTGTTCTAACGTTTGTTTAAGTGTGTTACTCAAGTTTTTCTCTCAACAATTGGTATCAGAGCCAAAATGGTTGCTTTTTAAACAAGAACTCTGATTTTAAAAGGCCTTCTATACCACTGGAGCTCATTTATTAAAAAAAAACAAATCTTTTCAAAAAATAAGGAAATATGGCACAAGCATTATCTCTAAATGTTTCCAACAGTGTTGGAGGTTCCAATAGAGCTCCAATACTGGTGGCAAACGAATATCATCATTGGTCACAAAGAATGGATAGATATTTACGAAGACTTGGAAGAGATGTATGGAGATCTGTAGAAGAAGGACCTCATGTCCCTGTTCTTACTCCAGTTCAAAATGATGGCACTCAAACTAGACTGGTAGGAGGTCAACCAACCATGAATCGTCCCACCAAAGACGATCTTGATAAGATGGAAAATGATGTTGTTGCATTTTATGAGATATCATGTGGAGTTGCTCCTGACAACTTCGACATCATCATAAATTGCAAATCAGCCAAAGAAATATGGGAGGTACTTAAAAACCTGTATGAAGGCTCATAACATGCTTAAGATAAGAAGCTTACAACCGCACTCAATGAATTCAACAACTTCAAAGCTCATGCTGGTGAAAGTTTGGAAGACTCCTTCAAGAGGTTCAACTTATTTGTCACAAAGTTATCTAATGCGGGCACCATCCGAAGTAACCATGAGACCAATCTTCAGTTTCTCAATGGATTGGGTAGACATTGGACCACAGCTAAGATGATCGTCCAAGGTGATAAAAAAATTCACTCTCTATCTCTCTATCTCTCTACAAGCTCTACGGTCAAAGCCTTAGATGAGAAGAACATTGCATCCCAATAAATGTTCCATGTTAGAGGACGATTAGAAGACAAAAGACTCAAAGTTTCCATGCTAGAAAAGGACTTAGAATTAGAAAAAGATGCAAGAATGTTATGTGAAACTCAATTAGGCATAGCATTAAATCAAAGAGATTTAGCTCAAACTGAAATTGTACGTTTGAATCTTTTAATAGAAAAACTGTTCAATGAAAGTGAAGCTATTGAAAACCTTGTCAACAATGGAATCGTAGATAACACCTATAATTGGGGTTGGTCCAATGGGTATCCTACCGCAAAGGATTCCTCACCCCGATTTAACAAAGACAGACTTTATGTCCCTCCGGACGGAGAGTTCCATTTCCCAGTCAATGACAAAACCTTTCCCGAGGACATCACAACTCATTTTGGTCGACTTCATAATTTGAGTAATAATTGTGTCATTGAGGAAATTCTTACTGAATTTTCGGGTCACTCAAGTGATCAAATTCCCATCTCTGGCACAATTTATCCCAACTCTCAGACTTCATCAGTTGCTGATGAAGAAATTATTATGGAACCCGAAGTTCACGTGAACTTCCCATCACTGCCTTCAGACTGCAGTACCACTCACTGCAATTCTGAACCACAGTCATACCAATTGCCTCTGATCAAATGTCCCATAAAGAAAACAACTCTGACTTATGCTACGGTAGTCCAATCTTCCTTATCGCAGCCTACAGTTAAGAGTTCAATGACCATTCAGCCAATTCATCATGAGTTGCCCATAGAAAATTTTGAGTATGGTCAATGCTCCCAGAATCCTGAACCCTCTAGTTCAGATGAATCAAGTCCTCGTGTTCAAAAGCCTTTTAATGGCTCTAAGAAACCGCAGTTGAATCTCAATGATTGCAGTTCTCCAAAAACTCAGGCAAAAATGGCCTTCAAAAGGGAACTTCAAACTCGTGGTAAAAAGCGGGAAATCTTTTCAAAAAACAAAAAACCACTCAAAGTTTCAAAACTCAAGAGCCCTGAAAAGCTTGTTTTCTCAAATTATTTTTCAAAAAACTCTACAGTCAAGAAAACAAACAAAAAGGGATGTACAGTTCCCCAAACCTTTTCAAACTCCTCTGACACAATTCAAAAGGAAGTAAAGTCTTTTCGAAACAATGGTTTTCAGATCTATTCCTTAGATGATTCAAAATGGAAGGGGATTTTACCAACTCCAACACTCTTAAAGTCACCTCAAACTTTTAAGAAATCAAATCCTAGGAAATCTACACGTGCTCACACAAGCTCAAATCGCACTTTTTCAAATTCCAAGAGCACCACTGTCATATCTCACTCTTCTCGTACTAATCACAAAGCTGTTCCCACACCCTTCAGACCGCTGACCAAGCAGTATGTCAGGGTAAATGACAAAAACTCTTGATGTAAATGTCATTGTCAAAAGAGATCATCTCAAGTCAAATATCGCACTTTTCAAAAACCTCGTAACTTTTCCAAATCTCACAACACTTCAAAAGTTCACAAACACCCAAGTTTAGGTCTCAATATTGACATAAGACCTATCCCTGCAACCTCGGTTCATGCATCTTTAAAAAACCTACCAGTCGCCTCGGGTTCCAAACTTGTTTGGGTGCCCAAACTAACCGTGTAATTTTCAGGCAATGTGCAAGGAGGATCAAGAAGAGGAGTGGTTAATAGATAGTGCCTGCTCCTTGCACATGACAGGAAGGTTAGAGTACCTTCGAGATTTCAGGCTTATTTGCAATGGTGGAAACGTCACATTTGGCAACAATGCGAATGGAATAATCCGAGGTTATGGTGTACTTACTACAGGAAACTTCTCTATTCAAAAGGTTGCTTACGTAGAAAGCCTTAAACACAATCTCATCAGTGTAGGCCAACTATGTAAAGCAGGCCACAGGGTTGAATTTGACAATGAATACTGCTACGTAATGACAAGTGATAGAAGCACCTGTTTGATCAAATCCAAGTCCGAAGGGACCATGTATCCTTTGGACGTTTCTCTGATCATTGGGAAACCACAACTATTCTTTCTATCCAAAGTAGTATCTGAAGTCAGCTGGCTATGGCACCGAAAGCTAGTCCATCTTAACTTCAAGTATATCAACAATTTGGTCACCGAAGAACTCGTCCGAAGTCTTCCCATTCTCAAATTTAACAATGAAACTCTCTGCTCAGCATGTGAATGTGGCAAACAATCAAAGGCAAGCCATCCCATGGTGATTGATTCTTCAATTTCTGAACTACTGGAACTCTTGCATATTGATCTCTGTGGTCCATCTACCGTAGCCAGTCTTCACCACAAAAAATACATACTGGTTATAGTTGATGACTTCACTCGTTTCACTTGGGTCTTCTTCCTAAGACTCAAATCCGAAACTCCGCAGATGCTGATCAATTTTATCAAAGAAATTTAACTTCAGATAAAATTACCAGTGCGCCGCATCCGAAGTGATAATGGAACCGAGTTTACCAATCATCTCTTAAACAGTTTCTTGGTTTCAAAGGGTATCAGTCACAACTTCTCAGCTCCTTACACACCACATCAGAATGGAGTAGTAGAGCGAAGAAACCGAACTCTGGTAGAAGCAGCCATATCTATGCTCAACTTCGCACACCTTCCTCTCTACTTCTGGGCCGAAGTAGTGGCCACAACATGCTTTGTTCAAAACCGAAGCATTGTTTGCAAGCGTCTCAATAAAACTCCGTATGAGGGCCTTAACAACCGCAAACCAAATGTCAGATTCTTTCACATCTTTGGGTGTAGATGTTTTGTGATCAACAACAGGGATCATCTAAAAAAATTTGCACCGAAGTCGGATGAAGGCATTTTCCTTGGCTACTCAACAAACAAAGTAACATATAGGATTCTCATCAGACGCACGATACTAATAGTGGAAAGCTTTAACGTCAAATTCGATGACTATTACGTCCGCAACACTGCTCCTACAGATGAAACCAAAGCAATCCTGGAAAGTGATATCCCAATCTCCTCGGGTCCTCTAAGCATCTTTGAAGTAAACTATGATGATCTTTTCGACCCCGTAGAGACTGATCAACTCTCCGAAGTTCTTGTGTCTCCGAAAGCTCAACAGCAGCATGCTGACGTTTCTGGACCTACTTAATCTGATGATGTGTCACTCAATACTTCCACCTTGCCGGTTGAGGGGGAAAGCTCCACTCTGGAGAAAATGACAACCATCGAGGTTCCAGTACCTGAGGAAACAGCTCCGGTCCTTATCCACATAATTAATCTTCCATCAAATGTCTCTTCGGATTCAGACGACGAAGACATAGAAAACATTGACACAGAAATCGATCCAAGGGTTATCACTCTCTCAAAAATCCAGGGGAACCTTCTCAGGTTCAAGGGGAACTCCCATCCACAATCCAGGGGGAACCTCTATCATTTGCTCAAGAAAACTCTAATCCTACTTTCCCAAATCAAGACAATTCAGCGGGCTGCTCACAAGTCCAGGGGGAACTGCCGTCTTCTGCCGCAGAGTCTTCAGATATTGAAGACATTCCATCCACCGAAGTTGCTGATCATCTTCAACCGCGTCTACATGTATGGAAAAAGGACCACCCACCAGGCCAAATCATCGACAAACCGTCCGCAGGTATTCAAACTCGATCCTCAAAAGATTTATCTGATCATTGTCACTATGCAACATTTATGTCTTCGCTCGAGCCCAGAACCATCAAAGAAGCATTAATGGAGCCCGATTGGATAACTGCAATGCAAGAGGAACTGGAAGAGTTTAAACGAAACAAAGTGTGGCAACTCGTTCCTAAGCCTAAAGTTCACACTATTTTTGGTACCAGATGGGTGTATAAGAACAAATTGGATGAATCCGGTGCGGTTGTCCGAAACAAAGCGAGACTAGTCGCTAAGGGGTATAGTCAACTTGAAGGTGTTGATTATGATGAAACATACGCCCCAATAGCCAGGATGGAGGCCATACGCATCTTCTTAGCGTATGTTGCTCAAAAGAATGTCAATGTACATCAAATGGATGTAAAGAGTGCCTTCCTGAATGGTGAATTGAAAGAGGAGGTTTATCTTCAGCAACCTCCGGGCTTCGAATGTATTGAATTCCCAGATCACTGTTACAAGCTTGAAAAAGCTTTCTATGGTCTAAAACAAGCACCAAGAGCGTGGTACGAGACTCTCTCCGAATTTCTTGTCTCGTCCGGATATAAAAGATGAGTGATTGATCCCACCTTATTTAGACAGACAAATGGTAATCACCTTATGCTTGTACAAATATATGTGGATGATATCATTTTCGGATCAACTGATCAGGGGATGGTAGATGAATTTGCAAAGCTCATGACCAGGAAGTTCCAAATGAGCATGAATAGAGAGATTAATTTCTTTCTAGGACTTCAAGTGAAACAAGTCCCTCAAGGGATATTCATCCATCAAGAGAAATACACCTCTGAACTACTAAAGAAATACTCAATGGACAACTGTTCCTCTGCCAAGGTCCCTATGGCCTTCGGATATAAGATTTCTGCTGATCCTTCTAGAGAATCAGTAGACCACAAAACTTATAGAGGAATAATTGGCTCTCTGATATACCTCACCGCAAGCAGACCAGACATTGTCTTTGCAACAGGAGTATATGCAAGATACCAAGCCGATCCGAAAGTATCTCACATGACCGCAGCCAAGAAGATGTTGGATTAATGTCTAAGTCCATAACTATATTTGGTATGTACTTGACCCGACCCGGCATGGTCCATTTGGGTTGCACTTCACCGGCACAATTTATATGGATGGTCTTTTGAGAATAGTATATTTATGATTTATATTAATATATTATAAGTTCTAATATATTAATATGGAATCATATTATTTAATTAGTATTGATCAAGAATTAATTTAGAATTAATTAAGTGATCAAAAAGAACTAATTAAATATGGACTCTTATATATATGGAATGGGCCAAGTTCATTTAGGTTGGGCTAAGCTTTCATGGATGGTCCATGGAGCTTTTAACCCATGGATCCTATGTAAATGAAAGGTCATGGGTATTAGGGTTTACATGGATGTAACCCTAATCCTCCATAATATATAAAGGGGTCCTTGGCTCACAAAATTGGCACAAGTGTGTGAAAATAAGAGTGGGCCGATTTTAGTGTGCATACATATTCTCTCAAGTTCTTCCAAGGTGTCTTGGTGATTTGTGATTCCATTTGAGGCTTCCACACTATTGGGGCTAAGCTCTTAAAGCTTGAAGACATCAAGCTACATCAAAAGGTATGTCATCTAACTAGAACTTTGTAGTATAGGTGCTTCATAATATGCTAGTTAGGATGAAACCTTGGAATAGTTAATATTTGCATGTATAATAGAGAAAACATAGATCCAAGGTTTATAGGGTTGCATGTACACCATAGGAGTGTTAGAATACTCAAAACCCAACAATGGTATCAGAGCCATGGGTTGTTTTCTGTTATATTGATGCAAATGTTTTATTTTCAAGTTGAAAAAAAAAGAAAAAAAAACATGACGTTTGTCAAATTTTAAGATAATTACTTGTTTTGTGAAAAACGAGTTATTTGTAAAATTTGAATCATTTGTTATATGAGTTGAATTAGGTCAAATTTAGTAAAAGATAAAATGATATGATTATTTTATTAGTTTTAAAAGTTTGATCTAAATGTTTTAAGGAGTTACATATTTTGTCATAAAATTTTGGAGCTCAAAAGTTTTTTTTAAAGTTGTGATGTTAAGGGTTTTTGAAACTTCCATAAGTTATGGATATGAAAGTTTTTTTTTTAAAAAAAAATTTGATTCAAAGTTTTTATGGAGTTACAAAATTTGGTGTTAATGTTTTAAAGAATTCCATAACTTGTTCTTAAGTTATGGAATATGGAAAGTTTCATCATAAAACACCATTAATTCCATAAGTTATGGAATCCAAAGGTTTTCAAGAATTACAAAACTTGCCCTCAAGTTTTGGAATTTGAGAAAAGTTTTTTATGAAAAAAAAGAATTGAATTCTAAAACTCTTGGGTTTATAACTTAAACAATTAATTAAATGGTTTTAATTTTGAGTTTAATAATTGGAATTATGATGTTTTGTTGAATAGTTCAAATTAACTCTTATGGACTTTATTAATAGTTAATTAAAGCGTTTAATTAAAAGAGTATTATTAATCCATAAATATATGGTTTGAGTTTAATTAAATTAAAAGTCTAGTTTAATTAATAGATTAAACCACCAAGTATTTTAAATGTCTAAAATACACCCTTATACTATTATAATATTAAAAGTTTAATATATTATATGTATAAGAGCAAGTCGTCTTACCATTAGTAGGCCTCATTCACGAAGCCGGTCTATAAGGGGGGTATAAGGTTACTGCCTATAAAATGGCAGTTTAATGGGTGTCCACTCTCACTCACCGCTTCCTTGACCGGTGGAGGGTCGTTAGCCGAACAGGTAGGACAAGGACTATAATTCTCCATTCATTATAAGTATAATGATAAATACTAAGTAACTAAACACTTATAAATTCCCAATCTTAGTTACTTAGGAAAATGTGAATAAGGTGCTAATCCATGAAATTACACTTTGCACTTTGTTTAAGCTGTTAGTGGAGCGTGTGTGGTTAACCGACACACTAACCTGGACTTAACAAGGTAGGCAAAGGGTAACTTAATGTTTATCATAGTATCGTTGGAGCGTGTGTGGTTAACCGACACATCGATTGAGGGGTAAATATTAAGGGTACCAAGTATATTTGCATGGTTACTTCACACCTTGTTTTGTGATCCTCGGCATCCCAGTCACAAAACCTGAAGGGCACACTCGAGATTGAAACATGCCATTGAAAAGTTCAATGAATCTCAAAAGAATCTAGGAGTTTCAAAACCAATTAAAATCTAATAATACATTTCGTTTATCTTGGTGGAAATTGGTGAATCGTCATTCACCTACCTTCAAATATTTTATAGCTTGGATTACGGCATCCCCCTTCCAAGTTATAAAATAGTTTGTTGGGTCCTAGCCTTAATATATCATATTGGGTGTTATATTAAGGACTTAAATCAACTTTACGTGAATTTCTCCCATTGTTGATGTCTGGTTTAGACAACAATGATCTTCCCAAACCAAGCTTTCCTAATGAATATGACTTACCGAGTTTGGCTCATGGAAGTCATACTTCTCTTCCTCCACCTCCTCCAATTATTCTCCCTAACCCACAAGTTCAAGGTCACTCAAGCCCTAATGGCAAGCAAGGTCTATGTGTGATCACATCTTAGAGATGAAGTCACATATTGACAAGCCGGGAGAGTTGGGTGTCAAAGTCTTGAGAAAGTTGGATGTTCAATCACTTTCTAAGTCACATAGTGAGTTCCTTTGGGACTACTATGAAACAGACTATGACATGAACCTTAATGATCATATCTATTTGCTTGGTGCTGCTGAATCAACAATGATTTGGAATGATAGTAAAGCAAATTTGATTAGAAGATCAACTTCCTAAAAACTTTATGGACAGTGACAATGGTGACACTGGAAATCCAGAAAAAGCATTCTCTTCCCAATAGAAATGGATTGGCCATAGTCAACCCGGTTGACCAAATGGTAAAGAGAAAGGCTAAGTCTGAGATAGTCCCATTACTAAAGGGTCCATATGTTTATTTTGCCAAAGGAAGGGGCGTTGATTGCAAAGCTGCCAAATTTACCTAAGGATGTTAAAGTCAATAAGTTTGACTCTACATCAGGTAGAGCCCATTATCTAACTCTGTTAAGTTCTATTCTGAGATCCTCATTACATGATGTGACTGGGTCACATGTTGATGTTTTAAGAATCAAAGAATAGAGAGAAATCTTAAAGGAAGTATATGCTGATTCTGATCGCGAAGGTCGATTTCGATCGCATCAGAATTTTGAGCAGTTGCTTAAGAAGTTATGATATATTGCTAAGGAATAGATAACAACAATTTTCCATGTGGATTGTAAGGATAAGTTTTTCCGCAAAGTTTTAAAATAAAAGAAAATTGTTTAATTTTATTTATTTGAAGTATCCTAACAATGGCATTTGTGGAAAATTGTTGCTTATATGATTCCACTGACAGCAATATTAGAAAATGGATTTGATTCTTTCATTTGTGGTAGTGTCTAAATTTACCAAATCAGGAAAGTTCCTCATCACCCAAGTTTTAATTGGACCGAAACTTGGAATCATGCAAGTTGAATAGTATGATGAATGAGAACTTTCAAGCATTGGAAAATCAAGACTAATTACTTGTTCACATGGATGTGTGAGTTAAGTGAAGGACTAAAGGGATCGATTACACATTCTTGTGTACTGGTCATGTCCACCACAAAGCTCGTTAAGACTATTTGATTTACTAAAGTTTAGTAAATATGGTTATACTTACAAGTTTAAGTATAATTCTGAAACATTGGAAAAGTCTCAATGTATGGCAGAACGAATGGGAAGAATCAAATTAGGCAGAAAGATAAAAGTTTCTCAAATCTGAAAAGATGGGAGAGTACTTTAGTATCATGTTTGTGATCATCTTAATGATTTAGAAATCATATCACAATTAGTCTTCTAAAGGTTATCTTAGTGCATTCTTATGACTAAGAAGAGGAGTCATGAATTGTTGAAATGGTTAGATCAGGAAGATGAGTCATACTTCGTTCCAAAACAATTCTTAGAGTCATACTCCAAGATTGTAACTTGAGTGACATATCTTAAAGAAAGGTTTAAAACACTTGTCAAATGTAAGAGTAAAAGTGTCCTACTCTTGTACATTTGAAATTGGTAAGTTGTGATGTTTTGGATAAAAAAAAGACCAACTAAGCCCAATTGTGTGAAGTGTTTGTCTTGATAAAGAATCCGCACTATCTCTTGAATATTTGGCAAGATAGTCTTATATGTCAAGAGGATAGTGGGAGTCTTAAAGATCCTAAAAAGAATTTCAAGAACTAATCAAGAATAAAACCTGAGGTTCTTCACTAGCACACGACTTGAGGTTTATAACCTATCGTGTTGACATATTCTGTGCCCATTCTAGTTAAAGTTGGCTTTGCATAGGAGTTCTGAAAGTTCTCAATTGGTTGCATAACAACTTGGAAGCAATGGCAGACCCTGTACTGCCAGGTGGCAAGAAGTTAAGATTGCATAAGTTCAGTCCATATGAGTTTGGATTTGTCATTATCCTTGTCTTGTGACTATGGTTTTGACGATTCACATGGATAAGAACACATACACCATAAAATCTAAGGGTCATAAGGTTTCTCTCCGATTCATGAAAATGATGGTGAGGAAACACTTCCACCAAGTAGATTTGAAGCAGATGGCAAAAGGTCTAAACAATTGAGACTAGGATTATGGCATCCCTTTTCATAGTTCTGAAATTGTTTAGACACACATGCATGCTATCTAAGGAAAGGTGTATGATTTTGATAAAGTTTTATCAAAGCATCTCGTATCAGAAATCTGAACTTTGGTAAGAAAGTCAATAAAGTATTGATTTCTAGAAGTCCAGCTGATTTCTGAGTACATCTCAAAGCTAGTGGGAGCATAAGTGTTATGCTAATAATCATCATGTTAGTGGGAGCATGATAATTATTGTTAGTGTTGCAAGTTAGCAATGTTAATTATAGAAAACAAAAGTTTCAATTCGTGAGGCTGCAGGGATTGAAAAAGTTGTTTTGCTATAATTAAGGGAGAGGATATACTTCATTTCAGTTCTAAAGGCTTAGACTGAGACCTTAATCATCTTTAGTCAAGAATATATATATGAATTTCATGTTGGATTGGTTCAACTTAAGGAAATTCTATATATTGAGTTGTCAAAATTCGATTATGATTACGGCATCCCTCTTCATAGTCAAATTTTGAAAACATGGCAAATAAAAATATTGTAGCAAAAGACTGGTCTAGAATCATGTCTTTATGTGAGACATCATGAATCGTGTACCATTTGCTTTGGGTACAGGATTGATTGCATGTTCTATAATATTTGTCATTTCTAAATTTTTCCAAATGCCCAGAGGCATTAAGAAGGGAAAAGGTCTAGAATTGGATATGACTAAAATGATTAAGCAATTGTCGAGGACAATCTGAGGTTTACCAAAGATTGGTTGCTTAGGGACAGTTGGAAGTATAGTGCTAATTTTGGAAGGACCATATTGACATATTCTGAAAAGAGGCATCTCTTATTCAGAAGTGATAGTCAAAATGAGCATATGGAGTTGTCTCCATAGGTGGAAGTTATCTGTGTAAGATTAGAAAACTTAATGCAAGAAGCATGTCCAAAGCAATGTACTTTAAATATGAGACTTAGTTTCCATGGAGTTGATCTCCATTGGAATACCTTATAATGACTGTTGACAAGTCTTTGTGACTTTGTACATATTCATTACAGGAGGGTCAGCGCATATAAGTTTAAAATCTAAACAGATTTCGATAAATGATAGGAATTTGAAATTCTCACATTTTTCGATAAGGATTTGGGAGTGTGAAATTAGAATCATTGAAATTATGTTCAATTGGTTTATTTCACAAAGTAAGGATCATAGACAAACACAGAGTGCATACTTGGTGTATGGCAAAGCTATTGTTAAAGAAAAACATAGTGTACATGCTTGGAGCATGGGACAACTAGTGTTTTTAATTCAAGTATAAAGTTGATAAAACCGAAACAATGAATAATGAGTAATCAGTATGGTGATAAATAAAAGTGTTTATTTATATTCATAGGGTTTGATACCATATTTGATTCATTTATTCTTGTGTTTCACTTTGCATGTTTTGACTTCCAGAATAACTAAATCGCTCTTCCTGAATGATTAAGTTATTCAAACCATCCACAGTCGGTCATATGTTGGAAGTAAATATGAATCAAGACTGTCATGGATTGGTTTGTAGAGGTCCAAGTTGGTGGACAAAGTGGTGCTACAACACTCATGAGTGCTCATAAGTTCTGAGTATTAGATTCAACCCGCGCTCATTTGAATCATTTCATGGATTTTATCACGAGTGATCATGAGACGATAATATCTTATATTCTTCAAACCTAGAGATATGAGTTGTTACTATGAGTTGGTTATACATTGATTGCACGAAAACGCATTTGGTAACTCGATGGTATAAAACGTGCCTTTGTGTATGATTCAACAAGTAGTAGAACAAGCCATATAAGTCCAAGTTTATCCATTCCTTTTACCTTCGGGATAAAAGCGATATTTGTGGGCCCCTCGATGATTTAGCGATGACACATGTGAGTGTTTGGCCAAGCCATGACTGATTTGATTTGTTCAATCAGTCAGTCATCATAAATCGAAAAATTGGGAAACAACAAATGGACAGAGAGAATGATTATAATCCATGTCTCAGTCCATAGGATATCTAGAATGGAGGAATATATGATCCCTTATCTAATGGACAAGTCATTGACAAGGTCAGAGTTCGACAACGGCTTTAAGAGCTACGATTGCCAGTTAGGTTTTGAAGTCATACTCAATAATAGTTTTAGACTTATCCAAGTGGGAGACTGTTGGATTAATGTCTAAGTCCATAACTATATTTGGTATGTACTTGACCCGACCCGGCATGGTCCATTTGGGTTGCACTTCACCGGCACAATTTATATGGATAGTCTTTTGAGAATAGTATATTTATGATTTATATTAATATATTATAAGTTCTAATATATTAATATGGAATCATATTATTTAATTAGTATTGATCAAGAATTAATTTAGAATTAATTAAGTGATCAAAAAGAACTAATTAAATATGGACTCTTATATATATGGAATGGGCCAAGTTCATTTAGGTTGGGCTAAGCTTTCATGGATGGTCCATGGAGCTTTTAACCCATGGATCCTATGTAAATGAAAGGTAATTGGTATTAGGGTTTACATGGATGTAACCCTAATCCTCCTTAATATATAAAGGGGTCCTTGGCTCACAAAATTGGCACAAGTGTGTGAAAATAAGAGTGGGCCATTTTAGTGTGCATACATATTCTCTCAAGTTCTTCCAAGGTGTCTTGGTGATTTGTGATTCCATTTGAGGCTTCCACACTATTGGGGCTAAGCTCTTAAAGCTTGAAGACATCAAGCTACATCAAAAGGTATGTCATCTAACTAGAACTTTGTAGTATAGGTGCTTCATAATATGCTAGTTAGGATGAAACCTTGGAATAGTTAATATTTGCATGTATAATAGAGAAAACATAGATCCAAGGTTTATAGGGTTGCATGTACACCATAGGAGTGTTAGAATACTCAAAACCCAACAATGGTATCAGAGCCATGGGTTGTTTTCTGTTATATTGATGCAAATGTTTTATTTTCAAGTTGAAAAAAAAAGAAAAAAAAACATGACGTTTGTCAAATTTTAAGATAATTACTTGTTTTGTGAAAAACGAGTTATTTGTAAAATTTGAATCATTTGTTATATGAGTTGAATTAGGTCAAATTTAGTAAAAGATAAAATGATATGATTATTTTATTAGTTTTAAAAGTTTGATCTAAATGTTTTAAGGAGTTACATATTTTGTCATAAAATTTTGGAGCTCAAAAGTTTTTTTTAACAGGATGCTGCGGATACCGATTTACTGTGACTCCGAGAGTGCGATAACAATTTCTTACAATCCAATTCATCACTCTAAGACGAAGCATTTTGAATTACGGTATCATTTCATCAAAGACCACATTCTGAAAGGTAACATTGAACTGATCTTTGTTAACACTCATGAAGAGATTGCTGATGTATTCACAAAAGCACTTGACTCTACAAAACTCAACAGTTTCTTACAAATGTTAGGAATGATGAATCCGGACCCTCTGTTCTTTTTGAATTGATAGGTACCGCAGACCATCTCTGGTCCCCAATGCGGTCCTAACAAAATACATCTATCATACATGGTTTCAGTATACCTTGTGTACCGCAACCATATATCATACCTATATTTCTACGGTCCTTATTGTCTGTTATTTCTGATCTTGTTCAAAAGTGTTTATCTCAGTTCATTCAACCGCAGTCAGAGAACTATCCACCGTAATAAAAAAAAACTCTCAACATTGATGTACCAATCCGCAGTCACATTGAATGAACTTTCAACTACTTCATAATTTCCAAAGGACGTTGTGTGCTATTTAATGATCCTTCATTAAATTAGAAAAACATTCTCAAAAACATTCTTTGTATAGCACATCATCTATTCACTTCTCCTTTTTCAAATGATCCTTTTGTCAGACCTATTTTGGGTTTGAAATCAAATAAAACAGTTTCCCAATAAAAGAAATCTTTAAGAAATCTTTTTCCTTAAACTGTCTTTTCCCCTTTACCCCAAGATGTCAAATCTGTTACAAATTCCACCTTTATTCAACGGACTATCGCCCCTCACCACACGTTCTTCATACATGGGGTATTGGGCCTGACACTTCATTAAATGCCATTTTTTTGGAAAATAAATAAAAAAAACTCAAAGGTTTTTATTTTTAACCGTTTTCCTTTAGGGTAAAAACAATGATCATTTGAAATCCGCCACTATAAAAACCCTCTTTTCTTCCCAAGAAAGTTTTACGCTTTCTGATTTCTCTAAGGCGAACTTCATCTTCTTCACCTTCTTGCACTCCCAATTTTTCTGCAAGTTCTCAAATCTTTTATCAAAATGGTGAAATCTGGCATTTCCAAGAAACAATCGAAGACCTCAGCATCTGTTCAACCAACTGGTTCTGACTCTGCTACAAGGAACCAATCGCCTTCAATTGCATCTAGCAATTTTAGGGCAGTCTTCGATGATCAATCTTTCTATAATGATTCAATCCGTCTCATGATCAAGTTCATCTCTAATCATCCATTGTTTGGACCTATTGACTCATTTACTGATGTGGTTCCCATCAATCTTTCTCGGCGTACCGACCACTCAATAATCTTCAAGAAGTTCATCTGAACTTGGTGGATGATTCGTTGGTTATTTTGACCAAAGACAAGTTTCTCACTGCAATTAATCTTTTGGTGCATCCCTCAACCAAGTTTTTCTCACCAAGTGTAACATACATTCTCTCCACACTATACCAGATGGGATACAAAAAGAAGCTCAAGGGCATAGGTGAGTTCAAGAAGAACTAGCTGCCTGCGGTATGGCAGTTTGTGTGCCACTTTGTGATCCGCAGTCTTTCAGGAAGAACCGGAGGCACAGACAACATGAGCCTCAAATTACTGGAATTAGTATGGAGCATCTTCACAGGCCATGATGTCAACTACGACCAAATCTTATGGGATGATTTCCTTCAATACATCCCTAAGGAAAGTCCAAGAGAAAACCCCACAGAGCTCACATTTGCAAGATTTTGGGCTCTCTGCATTTCTGATCTTCATTCCGATGCCAAGATCAGTATGGGCAACGATATCAACTTCTTTATCACACGTGATCTCAAAAGGTACGCACCCTCTAAAGATCAATCTATCTTTGGACCAATCAGACGTTTACCCATTCATATCTTGACTACTGTTGGACTTGAGACCAAAGAAGTCACAGATCATATTGAGGCTACGGAAGGTATTGACCCATACCTTTCTACCCCGCCTCTTCCCAGTCAGAATATACTAGCCTCTACTGACCCCACCAATCTAGAGCATACAGCAGCTCCATCTTCCACTACTTTATCTCATTTACCCTTAGCTAAAGGGCTCAAGCAGTTAGCCTCATCCAAGCAAGGTCCCCGCAATATTGTCAAGAAACATGCAACTCCAAAGAAAAGTAATGCCCCCAAGAAAGGTGAACCAACCAAGAAAAGGAAGCTCAAACACGTTGTGTCTTCAGACGACGAATCTGATCCCAATCGATCTCCTCCCTTTGAACTTGAAGATGAGTTTGATGATGACTCCTTACCAATCGCTATTCTTAAGAAAAGGAAAACCAAGCCCTCTAGCCAAATGCGTGACCGGACAGATACCACAGTCTCTTAAAAGGCTCTGGTAGTCCTTGGGGTTGCCGCAGACCCATTCTCTTCAACCATTCCTGACTACTCAGATACATCAAGTGTATCTACTTCATCTAAACGTGGAGACTCTCCCCCAACTAAATCCCAAGAGGATTTAATTGGTTCTTCTCGCCCTAAGGTCTCCAGGGCTTCCAAACTTCATTTCTTTGAGGAACAGGAGTTGCGCTCCATTCTAGACCTTGTAATCCAAACACTCGATACACCTTCCCAACCGCAGGGCAATTCTTCAGCCCATGCCAGAACGGAGCCGAGGCCAAACTTGACCACGGGTCAAGGAGACCGAGGAAGCTCCGGAAATCCTACTCTGCTTACATCTAATACAGGTGGTTTAGGCATGGTGAGCACAAATTTGCAAGGATCGGTGAACCTGAGGGACACCTCGATGCGATTTCAAGGACTTGACGGTTATGCTCTGATGATACATTTGCTCGCGATCGTCCCACGACCGAGTCTGGTATTAAAAATTTTGAAGCATTTCGAAGGGAAATACAAGCAAGAAGAGATCAACAATCTAAACAGCTTCAGCTCAAGGATCAGGAAATTCAATCGGTAGCCAAATACTGGGTAGATGCAATCAACAATGCCAACACCGTAACCAACATCATCAAAATTCAAGACTGGATGACCGTAATGGCTGAGACCATCCGCAAAGATCAGTCCATTCCAGATGGTGCAGGTTCATCCAGGCCCCCTCCAACAACTGCTGCTCATGACTCTCAAGATGACGGAACCGCAATCGAAGTCAGTTCCGGGCCTACTTTTGGCTTTGATGACTTTGACATGAATGAGGTCAACCAACTGGAACGATCAGATGAGGTGATGATGATCTTCAATGAAGAAGAAGAGTCGAGCGGATCCCAACATTTTACTTCAATGCCCAAGGAAAAGAAGAAGAAAAAGAAGTTAGCCGTCTCAAGAAAAGAATTATTGAGTTTGCAAGATAAAGTTGATCAGATCCTAGCTGCTGTAAAATCTACTCAACCGCAACAAGATGATATGCCTGGACCGCAGTCTATCATTGACCGAATTGAACGACTTGAAGCCAGAGAACGCCTTGCTGCAGAAAGAATCTCTCTTAAAGTTGAAATGGGTATTCGAGCCCTGGATACCAACCACAAAGCTGATCATCAGTAATTTTTGGCAATTGCAGAGCGCCTCATCTCTGAGGTATCCACAATTAGGACACAACTTCAAGTGATAATTGCAGATCAATCCACTCAATCGAAGAAGCTTGTGGATGAAACTCATAATGCATATAAGTCCACCATTTCAGTCCTGCAGTCCACTATCAACAGCCTACGTCGTTCTTTGACATCCAACTTTCATGGTCCAGAAATCTTGTGCCTCACCAAGGAGATCCACACATTGCTTTTCAACACCGCAATCCCAAACAACCACCAACTTGCTGATACACTAAAGGCTCAATTCGACGAAGTTTGTGGAAAGATTGATGGTCTTAAGCAATGGCTTGAGGAGGAACCCGGTGTTCCTTCCACAAGAGGGGGAAGTGAAGACCATGGAGCAGACCACATTTCACCTCAATAATCACATCCGCATCAACATTTACAGACTCCCATCCACCTTGGTCAACATCCAATCTTTTTGGATTAGACCACATTTCACCTCAACAATCACATTCACATCAACATTTATAGACTCCCATCCACCTTGGTCAGCATCCAATCTTTTCAACACTTATCACTCAAGACAAGGTTCCTACCCCGCAATCTTCCCCGCAACCATCTCCACACAAGCAAACTCCTGTGCCCTCTCCTCAGAAAAGTCAAATTCAATCTCATCATCAGTCTCAAGTTCAAGATGATCAACATCTTTCTTCACAGCATCCGGAGACTCCCCCTCATCTCAAAAACTTAGCCCCAGAAATGTCATCCGAAAACTCCTACGACTCTCCCAAAACCAAACAGAAGAAAGCTGACTGGAGAGCAGCTAAATTTGCAGAATTAATTTGGAGAGATCACAGATTCGACATTACTCTGGATGAATCCCTTGTCAATTCCTAGGTTAATCCCATCCGAAGATTACTCGATGATGACTACAAGCCCTATCTCACCTTTGTGGAACCTCCCGTAGACGGTTATTGGGACATTCCCATCTCTCCCACTGTAAAGTTCTTTACAGTGTTTGAATCTTTTGACCGAAACCTCTTTGATGATCAAAGGTTGCCACTAGACTTTGAAAGACTTAACAGATTCCATGCCAAGCATGGATCTACAATCGAGAAAATCTGGTCCAACGACAGACCCACCGCAGTCAAAAACTACAAGCCCAGAAAATTCATGAAAGCAGAATTCATCCAATATACCCTCACCAGAAGAAATTCAGACTACATCTGAACCCAAGCTGATTTCCCTTGCATGAACCCGAAGGAAATCTTCCTGATTGCAAAGGTATTCCAGAACAAGTCTGAAAAACATCCAAAGATGAAGACTGCGTATGAAATGGCCTGTGCCTTTCTAAAAGAGACTGTGTGTGACTTTGCAAGAATTGATGCGGACATCCACCCAGTACTTGCTCAGAAGTTTAACCTTCCTCCTCTTGAACCAGCTCTGGTCCTGACTGAAGGCTTTCAAGAAAGATCCCTTGGAACAACTAACTTCCCAGATCTTGGAGTCATTTTCAAACGCTTAGATGATGAAACAAAATACTTCATTCCAATGACTGCCATGAACCGCATGACCTGAGAGCAATTAGAGATCACTCAAGCTGCAGTCAACAGATCAAAACACACAACTGCTGAAGTAAAGTTTGAAATCTCAAGGCGAATTGCATGGCTTAAGGAAGTCAGGAAGTTCTGGTGGATTCTCATCAAATTTCTGAAGCTCGAAAAATAAAAGAAAAGTTGAAGAGGTCACTTAGGGGGAAATTGTTGAAACATAAAAGTGACCTTCTTAAACTTGTAGAGATCCGAAGCTGTCAACTGGATCCGCAATCAAGCTCCCCATCGCAATCAAGGACTGAATCCGCAAGCTTGAAGTCATCAAGCTTAACTTTAGTTTTATCTGTTTTATGTCTTTACATTCCTTTGTCCAGTATTCCTTGCATGGCCACCTTAGAACATATGTAACTTTGTAATCTTCGAGACTCTATAAATAGAGTTCTCTTATTCTGAATGAAATACTTATCTCTCTCAATTATCTCTATCTTGAATATCATACTCTCTACTCTCTCATCTCTAAAAATCTTCAGCTTATAATATTTACATCGTTATCTCTTCGGAGCAAGTCAGCTTGACTTAATCACTAAGCTTGATCACACTTACTAACTTGGATTGTCTGCAATCCTTGTTAAGAATCAGCTTACAGTGTCTTCTTGATCTAATACTTGTTGTCATTTATATTTCCTTATATTTTCGTACCTAATTATCTAACAATCTAACTATCTAACTCTAACTTATTATTATTGTTGAGCTTTATGATCCACTGAGTTAAACTTCATTCCGCATTATTACCTGTTCTAAAGTTTGTTCAAGTGTGTTACTCAAGTTTTTCTCTCAACACCGCTCCTTTTCAAGAACTCCCTCTCGTCGTTCGTATGGTCTTTGTTGTAACTTCCAGATCTTCGAGGTATGAATTTTTAAGTGATTTATAAGTTTTTGGATGGCTACGATGTGGTGGAGGTATCACCGCGACGTGGCATGGACAACATGAGATACATATATAATTTGGACGCCATGACGTGGCACTATTTTGGTCACGAAGTAGCATCTGGGCATGGACAAACCCTAAATTTTCAAGCTTAGGCCCTATATAAAGGAAGTGATGGCTAGAGTTTTCTCCACCCTCAGCCTCCATCATCTAGTAACACCTTGAAGCAAACCCTATATTTTAGTGTTCTTGGTGATTCTTGAAGGAAGAAGAAGGTTCTTGTGGTGTTGGGAGCATCTTGGCAAGCTTAGAGATTTCATTTGAGCACCTCTTGGACTTTTGTAAGTCATCAAGACTTGATCTTTTTGGGTCTTTTGCTATGGATTTAGATTTTTTGCATGTTTTGGTCCCTTTTTATGTTTAGAGTGGTGGAATGCAATAAAGTTTGCAACTTTATGGCTCATCAAAGTCTTTTGATTCTTATATCTTCTAGATCTAGAAAGTTATATGTGATATGTGAGCCTTGCATGAGTTTTAAGTCATATTCTTTCCTTTTGACCTAGAAAAGTAGAAAACATGCATGTCCTTAAATATTGGATTTTTATGGACCATTAGGGTCCCTATAAGCCTTCTATAGAGTATGAGTTAAATTCTAAACGAATTAAGGACTAAACCCATTAAGCTGTCCATGCATAAAGCCCACGACGTGACGAGTTGGCTGTCACGACATGGGGAAAGAAGGAACCGCGACTGTTTTAGCGGGACGTTGCAACAACGTGACCATGGGTTGGCCACGACGTGGAGGTCAACTACCGTTGACTTTGACCACTGACTTTTTACCTAGTCGACTTTTGGTCAAATTGCTAGTTTTAGAGTGTGGACTGAGGTTTGACATTGGGTTTTTCAATAGGTGGGTTGTAGCACTAGTTTCTAGACATTCGAGATGTGGTTGTTTGAATGCGAGTGAGGTGGGTCTTCTCACTATAATACGTAGGATGCTAGGTGTTCGGACTCTTGCGTTGTGTGTTGGACGAGACCCGCTTGTATGCTGGGCGGGGCCCATTATGTTGGGCGGGGCACGATATTTTGTATGGTATGTGGTATTATGGGGAACTCACTAAGTTTTGTGCGTACGTTTTGTGGTTTAAATGTTCCAGGTACTTCAGGTTTCAAAGGGATGGACCCGACGTGATCGCACAACATCCCTTTGATTTTTATTTCACAATGTTTATTTGATTTACTTTGATGTTGAGGATATTTATAATGTGTTTGTTTTTGGAACAATTAGTTGTATCATTTTGGGTGTTTTGAAAATGAAATTTTTACAAGTATTTTTGGGACGTTACAAGTTGGTATCAGAGCCTTGGTTTGAGGGATCCAGGCACACTCTCAGGTATGTCTGAACTCAAACTGAGGAGTTGATAAATCTTTTTGTGAGAAACACAAAATTTTTAAAAAGATTTTTACAAAGAAAGGGGTACGATGTGTGCAATTAGCCGAGCTCAAGTAAGTGATTCCCAAAATACCCATACGTGAGTATTATGCGTTAGTATGCTATTATGTGAGTTGCATGCTAGAATGAGGCTAAGGATACCTTCAAGAATCAGATGTTAGAGTTGCCCCATATGTGAGATGCCTGATAGCCTAGGATAAAGTGAATGTTATATGTTACTTGGAGTCTAGATTAACAAATTTAATTGCTAAGTGTATGTTTAAAAATAGTATACGATTAGGATCATTTAGCCTTAGAATTATTGATTTAGCCTTAGTTCATTTTCCATGTTTGGTTGTGGTCTTAGGATAAAATCATTTATTCGACTATCTATTTGATCCAGTATTGTGTACAATTTGCATGCATAATGCAACCAACGGTGTTGGTAGAGGTTCCTAATGATGAAGAAACAAGTGAGATGAGGATTCCTAGGAGAGCCTAGGCAGTGTTGTAGTATGATATGTATGCTGATTAGCATAGGCTTCATGAGAGCCACCATAATGAAGTGAGTTAGAAGATTCGAGATAATTCTTGAGGAGAATATGGATAGGTATGGAAGGTAGTATTGGGCCCGTACTACTGGAAGCACATGATCCGTACTCGAATCAAGGAGAGTGGCGAAGATCCTAAGGACCTTGTAGCATGAGAGATCCCTTGGGTATGTTTTGGTCCTTTGTATATTTTCCTTTCAGTATGGTGGTGTGCACTCGAGGATGAGGTTTTGGTTCAGAGTCTTGTTCATGCTTTGGTGTTGAACCGATTGATGAGAGGATATGTGAGTTCTATACGTCAGATATCACTCGCAGTATTTTGGACGCGACTATTGTGATCTTCGGTACGATCCATGAGGGAATCATGGAGATTCTGAATGAGCGTTCAGACACTTTTTGTATTGAGATTTTGGCTATTGTGGGAGCACGTACTCTTACCTTTTGAGAGTTGCGTGCATATGGGGCTCCTGAGTTCTTCAAGAAGGAACCTCTTGTTAGCAGGTGGTGGATTGCGGATATGGCAAATACCTTTCGGATGAGCTTCTGCCCCTAAGGGGTTGAAGGTTAGTTTTGCATCATGTTTACTAAAGGACATAACTCTTGATTGGTGGGAGGAGGTAGGCCATGCCTTGGGAGCAGAGGTCGTTTAGGGGACGACTTGGGATAACTTTGTTGCTAGATTCAGGACAGAGTTCACGCCTATTATTGAGGTGCAACAGTTGGAGAGGTAGTTTTGGGACCTTCTTCAGACGACAGAGACTGTGGCGGAGATCACCATCATGTTTAGGGAGAGCGCTTTTCTGGTTCCGCAATATGGTGCAGACGAGGAGATAAAGAAGAGGAGGTATCGTGATGTGTTGAGGGATGACATTCGGGAGTTTGTGAGCATGTTGAGCTACAAGACTTTAGAGGATATGATTTCCAGAGTCTGGGAGCGGGAGATTGAGTTTGAGCTTCGGACGAAGCTCAAGCCAGAGCAAGTTCAGATAACTGTGATCCCGGTGAAGAGGCAGAAGACTTTTGATTCTCAATTGAGAGGCCATGATGGATGGAGCCGTTGTGCCAAGTATGGGAGGTATCATGAGGGGAGTTGTCGTGAAAAGGGAGGGAGCTGCTTTAACTGCATCCAGACCGGTCATTTCAGCAGGGGTTGCACTCGGGGAACACTCATATGCTTCTATTGCAATCAGACGGGCCATAAGAAGGCCGATTTCCTGAGATTGTCAGGGTGAGCGATGAGGGCACCCGCTCTAGCTACGCTGAGGATTATTGATGGTCGTGAGGGTGAGGCAGAGACTCCCATGGTGAAGAGCAGAGCTTTTCAGTTGATAACCGAGGAGGCCCGAGCAGTGCCATATGTTTTCACTGGTATGTATCTTTATCATGTCTTTTCATGCTTTCATTGATTATGTCTTTATTTTATCTGATCATCTATATGAACATTTTTAGTTAATGGTATGACTTCTCATGTTCTTTTAGATTCGGGTGCTACTCGATCTTTTGTGTATCTTGCATTTAGCAAGAAGTTTAGTGATGCTCCGGGAGCTTTGGATTACCCATTGGAGGTAAAGATTATAGATGACCGTACTGTGAGTGTTCCAAGTGTTCATCGCGGTTGCTTTCTCGAGTTGTTTCACGAGAAGTAGTCGATAGATCTAGCCCTTATTCCTCTACGAGGGACTTACATTATTATGGGCATGGACCGGTTGAGCCCCAATGTGGTTATGATTGATTGTGAACACCATTTAGTGACAGTTCGAACCCCAAGTGGGGGAGAACTGGTTATACATGACAAGGATGCTCAGCGTGGACCAGCTATCTCTTCAGCTGCGAGAGCTAGGAGGTATCTTTCGTAGGGGTTCTCTAGATTTATGGCTTAGATGATAGATACACAAGTTGAGGATAAAAAACGGTGGATGACGTGCCCAAGGTTCAGGAGTTCCCCGATGTGTTTTTGAGAGTGCCTCCTGAGAGGCAGGCTAAGTTTAGGATTGATTTGATTCTGGGTGTGGCGCTGGTAGATAAAGCACCCTATCGCTTAGAACCTCTAGAGATGCAGGAGTTGTCTACACATTTCTTTTCCCCCTTCTCCCCTTTCATTCTCGGCCCATATTATAAAAAAAGGAATAATTTTGAATGAATTAAGAACTTGACACCTCTTTATTACATGGAGGATATCCATGTTAATTACATCACAAACATCCATGTCCAAAGTCTTAATCCTTCATGTAATGACCATCTATCAAATCCATTCCATTCTCTTCTTAATTCTCGGCCAAGGTGCATTTCACCACCCTCATCTTCTTTCATTACAACTACACCAATACCCTCTCTATAACTTCAAGAAATCACCCATCCTATCTCTTAAATTTCGTGTTTGCTTGTGTGAGATCAAGAACTCTTTATCAAAGATCATCATTTTTGGTAAGCTACATTCTCATCAAAGTGTTTAACTTCATTTTATGATGAGTCCTCCACTTCTTAACACTTCATTTCATGATCCATGTTCATGAAATCTCGTAGAATTCGAAGATCTCTTCAAAGAAGTGAGCTAGGCCGAAAACTCTTCCAAATCTCCTTCCAAAACCGAAATCATCAAACCAATGTGAGTTCATACCCCTATTTTCGGTTTTTACTATGTTTTGGGGGAGAATACAAGTTGTTTTTTGTAGATCTATGTGTATATGCATGATTATGTGTGTTTTTCATGTTACGTGTTGTTATTATGTGTTATAGGCTTTATAAACTCTAAAATATACTAAAATATGATGATTTTTGTAAAACATAACACTTGATGCAACTTATTATGAAAAGAAAAGGTTTGAAACATTTCAAGGTTGTTTAAACTAAGAAAAATCGCATAAGAGGGCCAAAAATGACAAAATAATCAAAAAGTGATGTTATTATACATAACTCATAGTTTTGAAAAGATTTATTTGAATAAATATGGATCTTTATGGTATTTATGATTTTAGAAGGGCTAAAGGTGTTAACTTTCACAAATGGGCGTCATATTGGGCTTTCACGGTTTTTGGGCTAAAATTGTAAATTTTTGGACTTTTTTGGGCTTAAGTGTTATTTTAAACAAAGTTAAGCCAAAAGTGTTATTTTTCGGTTATAAGGGCTGAAAATGATAATTTTATCAAACTTGGGCCAAAAAGGAATAAATTTTATGCTTTTGGGCCGAAAATGATCTTTTTGACAAAAGTAGGGTTAAAAATGTTATTTTACTCGAATCAAGCCCTTAAATGTAAACTTTTGGTTTTAAATGACCTAAAGTGTCATTTTTACCAAAAACGTCTTTTTACAAAAAGTGATCCTTTTAGGTTATTTTGGTAAACAACTAAGCTTAACCAACCAACGTAACAACAACCGGATTAATTACGTCATTTACACTTTAATTGGGCCTAGAATATATATTACATGTTTATTGGGCCTTAGTGGTCCATTTACATACTTGTTGGGCCTGGAATATCATTACATGTTTATTGGGCCTTAGTGGTCCATTTACATGCTTGTTGGGCCTGGAATATACATTACATGTTTATTGGGCCTTAGTGGTCCATTTACATGCTTGTTGGGCCTGAAATATCCATCTGCATACTTGTTGGGCCTTGAAAACTAAATACCTTCATGGAATCAATATATACTGTGCAAATTCAATATTCGCGTGAATACCGTTAAGGATCTTGTGAGACACTTCGTTTGACACCTATCGAGTGTACAACCGTAGCCTTTAGTTATAACCAGAGTCTAGTGGAGGGAGAGCGGAAGTTTGTGTATAGATCTACACGGGGTTGACACCCCACACCTGAGCTGTTCGCTATAGTTAGACTAGGTCAGTCTAGGGTGACAAACCTTACCTTAAACAAGTTGGCGTCTGAAAAACGTCATGACGGGCGGATCAGTCATTATCAAGTATGGTTATAGCGACTCACAAAGAAATTTAACTCCATTATAAAAATTTACGGAATACCTTTAGAGTTTGTAACACGGAAACTTACACTGATAAGACCGCAACGTTTTATAGACAGACATTATCGGATTGTATGGGACCAATCACTTTATACATTTTCAAACATTAACACACATGCATTAATACCAGATCGGACACAAACATTTCAAATCGTTTTTCAGAAAATATCGGATTTTCTGGTGATTACAAAGTAATACAAAACATTTTACTCAAACATGCTTATGAACTCACCAACATTATATGTGTTGACGTTTTCAAATTAACTTGTATTCTCAGGAAATCGTTAAGCTGAAAGGTCGATAGGAACATATGGAAATTGTCATATTTTGTATCATCATACATTAACTATTTGGACATGTAATATTTAATACAATACTTGATGTAAACAATGATGGTTGTATTTGGTATGTATGATGATGGTGTTTGTCATGTTTCATTTATACTCACTTTGATGATAATACAAGATGAAGTCACTCAAGCCCCCGGACGTTTCTGCCGTCTGTTTCGGGGGTGTGACACTTTAAGCCATGCTTTCTTTTGATTTAAATAATCAAAAGACCGTGCTTCTTTTATTCATTCTTATAAAGATATAAAAGAAGACAAAATTTAATAAATTTTGTAAACTTCTTTTATAAAATATAAACTTTGGCTTTTGGCTAAAAGACAAAAGTATTTCTAGTCCAAAATAATGTACATGACTTAATAAATCATACTGTATGATATTTTATGTTACTTGCAATTGAAAATTAATATTTCCATGAAATAAATAATTTCCAATTAATTATAAGAGTTTTATTGAATATTTATTAAAATCAAATTCTAATAAATAATCAATTATATCAAGTTATTGTTAGTGTGACCCGTTAGTATCATATGTTAATTAGCAATATCACTTGAATATGACTCTAGAGCATACTAGACCTTTCCGTTTGCGTCTTATATCAACATATCTCTTTTGATGATCACGTGTTGCTTTCATGCGTTCACAGATTTGCACTATCTTCTTAGTTGTCTCATGAATAATCTCTGGGCCTGTTCACAGGGTATTTCCTGAGAACTTCTTGGCTAATTGGGTATCACCAACTTCCACCCAACAAATAGGAGATCGACATTTCTGACCGTATAAAGCTTTGAATGGTGTAGCCTTGATACTCGTGTGATAACTATTATTGTATGTGAACTCGATGAATGGAAGATGAGTGTCCTATGCATTTCTGAAATCTATCACACGTTCTTTGAGCAATTTATCAAGTGTTTAGATTGTCCTTTCGCTTTGACCGTCAGTTTGGGGATGATAGGCTGTACTCATATCCATTCGAGAACCAAGGAAGTTTTGCAAACTTTGCCAGAATCGGGAGGTAAATCTGCTATCTCTGTCCGAGATAATTGATAACTGTACTCCATGTAATATGATAATCTCTCTAAGGTACGTCATGGTTAACTTTTCCATTTTATCTGTCTCTTTTATTGGTTGGAAGTGGGCAGACTTGGTTAATCTATCGATAACTATGCATATAGTGTCGTAACCACTAGAAGTCTTAGGAAATTTGGTCACGAAATCCATTGCGATTTTCTCCCACTTCCACTCAGTTATTTCCGGTTGTTGTAATAATATCGAGGGTCGTTGATGTTCTTCCTGATGGGTTTTAGTATACTACAACATCCTATGGTGCACATACAACCCTAAATACCTTGGATCTATGTTTTCACTAATTATACATGCAAATGGTTTCCAAGGTATTAAACCTATAACTAGCATGCAATTTGATATAAACAATACAAGATGCTAGTTAGAATAACATACCTTTATGGGGCTTGAAGTCTTCATGTATTTGATGTTGCTTGAAACACTTTGGCCTTTAAGAACTTAGTGCCCCAAGTGTTGCACCTCAAATGGAATCACAACTCACCTAGGACAAAGGTGACTCTTGAGAGAGAATTCCATGTACCAAAACACCTCCAAGAACTCCAAGAACTTCTAGTGGCGTTTTTAGGCAATGGACTTCATATTTATATGTGGTGGATTCCAAGGGTCATGGGTATAACCCAAATCCATACCCATGGGTTTTATGATCCATGGTTCATGTGGCCCAACTCTTTATGTATCCATACATAAACTTGGTCCAACATGGATCATAAGCTCAACACATATAAATATAACTAATTACCATAATTAGTCCCCATAGATTTAATTAATCTCTTTTGATCACTAAATTAATTCCAAATTAATTCTTGATCAATACTAATTAAAACATATGATTTCATATTAATATATTATAACTTATAATATATTAACAAATCATATATAACTTTCTCTCAAGAGTCCATCCCAACAAATTGTCCTAGTGTTATGCAACCCAAATGGACCATGCTACTCTCGGGTCGAATACATACCAATAATAGTTATGGGCTTAGACATCTAATCCAACACTTCCTTGACCTTGGAACATGTTACGCATTTACTTACGTAAGTTGCAATTTCAGCTTACATGTTCGGCCACCAATAAAGAGTTATGGGCTTAGAAATCTAATCCAACAGTCTCCCAGTTGGATAAGTGTAAAACTATTATTGCGTATGACTCCAAGATCCCGACTAGCAATCGTAGCTCTTAAAAGCCACTGTCGAACTCTGACCTAAGTCAATGACATGTCCATTAGATAAGGGATCATATATTCCTCCGTTCTAGATATCATATGGACTGAGACATGGATTATAATCATTCTCTCTGTTCATTTATTGTTTCCCGATTTCCGATTTGTGACGACCGACTAATTGAACAAATCAAATCAGTCCAGGCCCGGCCGAGCACTTACGTTTGTCATCACCAAATCATCGAGGGGCCCACATATATCGCTTTTATCCCTCTAAGGGTAAAAGGAATGGATAAACTTCGACCCAAATATTCGCTTGTACTTACTCATCAAATTACACACAACGATATGTTTTATAACAACCAAGTTACTAGTTTCGTTTACATATGTCAATGTGCAACCGATGCGCATCTACTACTCATACGTCTCCGTTTGAAGAATATAAGATATTATCGTCTCATGATCACTCGTGATAAAATCCATGAAGTGAGTCAAATGAGCATGGGTTTAATCCAATACTCGAATCTTATTCCAGGAGCACTCATGAATACTGCAGCTATGTCTAGGCCACCTAGACAAACTACAGACCCATTCATGACAGTCTTGCCTCATACCTACTTCCAAAGTATGATTGACTGTGGAGAGTTTGAATAACCTAGTTATTCGGGAAGTCAAAACATGCAAAGTGAAACACAAGAATAATACTAATCCTATATGGCATCAAGCACCTTTGAGAGTAAATAAAATACCTTTTATTTAAACACCATATTGATTACTCATTATTCATTGTATAATGTTTCAAATAATCAACTTTATACTTGAATCAAAACAATAGTCATGCCATGTTCCAAGCATGCACACTATGTTTGTCCAAACAATAGTTATGCCATACTCCAAGTATACACACTATGTTTGTCTATGATCCTTACTTTGTGAAATAGACCAATTGAACATGATTCCAATGGTTCTCATTTCATAATCCCCAATCCAAATAATAAATGTAAGAATTCCAAATTCCTGCCATTTACCGAACTCTGTTAGATTCTAAACTTATATGCATTGATCCTCTTGTAATGACTATGCACAAAAGTCACAAAGACTTGACAACAGACATTACAAAGTATTCCAATGGAGAGCAATTCCATGGAAATGAAGTCTCATATTCAAAGTACATTCCTTTGAACATCCTTCTTGCATTAAGTTTTCTAATCTTACACAGATTTAACGAATAACTTCCACCTATGGAAACATTTCCATATTCCCATTTTGACTATCACTTCTGAACAATAGTTGCCTATTTTCAGAATATGTCAATATGGTCCTTCCAAAATTTACACCATACTTCCAACTGTCCATGAGCAACTAATATTTGGTAAACCTCAGATTGCCCTCGACAATTGCTTAATCATTTTAGTCATATCCAATTCTAGACATTTTCCCCTCTTAATGCCCTAGGCATTTGGAAAATTTAGAAAGGATAAATATTATATCACATGCAATCGATCCTATATCCGAATCATACAAGACACGATTCATGATGTCTCACATAAAGAGATGATACTTGACCAGTCTTTTGCTACAATATTTCTTATAATTTGCCATGTTCTCATAATTCGAATTATGAAAAGGGATGCCGTAATCATAATCGAATTTTAGAACGCACATAATGTAATAATGACTAAATTTGATTAAAATCTCACAATCTAAGCTTTTAGATTTGAAATGAAGTATGAATTCCTCTCCCTTAATTATAGCAAAACAACTTTTTCAACCCCTGCAACTTCACGAATTGAAACTTTTGTTTTCTATAATTAACATTGCTAACTTGCAAATATTTACCATAATTAATTATGCTCCCACTAGCATAATAACCATTATTAGCATAACACTTATGCTCCCACTAGCTTTGACATGTATCCAGAAATCAGTTGGACTTCTAGAAATCAATACTTATTAACTTTCTTACCAAAGTTCAGATTTCTAATACGAGATGCTTCGATAAGACTTTATCTAAGCTTCCCAAAATCATATGCCTTTCCTTAGATAGCTCGCATGTGTGTCTAAACAATTTTACAACTATGAAAAGGGATGCCGTAATCATAGTCTCAAATGTTTAGACCTTTGTTATTGCTCACAAGTCCATGTTAGTGTGCCGGTTAACCACGCACGCTCCACTAACGACTTTGAGAATGTAAATATCACAATTGCTATCTACTTAAAATCTATCTAATGAAAGCGTTTCCTCACCATGATTTTCATGAATCGAAGAGAAACCTTATGACACTTAGATTTCTATGGTGTATGTGTTCCTATCCATGTAAATTTGTCATAACCATAATCACAAGACAAGGTTAGTGACAAACCCAAACTCATATGGACTGAACTTGTGCAATCTTAACTTCTTGCCACTTGGCAGCACAAGAGCCTACCATTGCTTCCAAATTGTTAGGCAAAAAACTGAGAACTCATAGAACTCAGATGCATAGTCAACTTTAACTGGAATGGGCATATAAATAAGAATATGTCAACACGATAGGTTACAAACCTCAAGTCGTGTGCTAGTGATAAACAACATGCTTTATAATTGATTAGTTCTTGAAACTTTTTCAAGATCTTTAAGACTCCCACTGACCTCTTGACATATAAGATTCTCTTGTCAAGAACCATTCCTTGACAAAACAAATATTCAAGAGTTAGTGCGGGTTCTTATCAAGATAAACACTTCACTCAATTGGTCTTAGTTGGTCTTTGTTTTATCCAAACACATCACAACTTACCAATTTCAAATGTACAAGAGTAAGAAACATTTTACTCTACATTTGACAAGTGTTATAAAACTTCTTAAGACTATGTCACTCAAGTTACAATCTTAGAGTATTACTCTAAGACTTGTTTTGGAACGAAGTATGATTCATCTTTTGATTTTAACCAATTCAACAATTCACGATTCCTCTTCTTAGCCAAACAAATGCACTAAGATGTCCTTAGAGGATCAATTGTGATATGGTTTCATAATCACTAAGATAATCATAAAACGAGATACTCAATTACTCTCCCATCTTTTCAGATTGGAGAAACTTTTATCTTTCTGCCTAACTTGATTCTTCTTATTCGTTCTGCCTTACATTGAAGCTTTTCCAATGTTTCAGAATTACACTTAAACTTGTAAGCACAACCATATTTACTAAACTTCAGTAAATCACGAGGAATAGTCTTATCGTTCTTTGTGGTGGACCTTGACCAGTGCATAAGAATGTGTACTCGATCCCTTAGTAAATCATTGATGAGAAACGTACCCGTGACTACCGTCGAATCCTGGACAACCTCCTTGGATCCTTTCACAAACGCTTGTCCTCTAGTATTTCCTCCCCGTCCCCTCAACTTTGGACAATTCTTCTGATATGCCCAACCTCTTGCACTCAAAACATGCTATTCCTTTTGCTGCTACCGCTACGATTCCTTGATTTGTTGGAGTTCTATGTCTATTGAAATGATGGCTGTTTCTGCCACATTTGGTATAGATCCAACAAGCTCCTGTATGCTGCTACCCACACTAATTTCATTTTGGACTACCTCTTGTGGTAGTCCCTGCTGGGGTTGTTGTAACAACATAAACCTGAACTGCTTCATGTTTCATAACCCTTCTTTTGGAGTCCTTTACAAACTTTCTAGTTTTACCCTCCGCCCTTGGGAGATCTACCTTCTGAACAATTGTGTCGCGAAGGATCTCTTGATTTGTTAGGCTAAAGGCTAGTCTCTTAGCATTCTCATACGTGCTTGGCTTTGAGGCGGTAACTAAACCTCGAATGGTATGAGCTAGACCCCAAATGTATCTTTCCACACTATTATATTTCGGAGTGACCATTCCGGGACATAATGTAGAGAGATCGCTAAAATAGTTTGTATAAGTAGCGATATCGACTTCCTTCATCACCAACTCCCATAACTCCTGCTCCAGTTTATGCAATTCTTTACGGGGCCAATATTCTTCAATCATGAGCTGCTTCAACTCGCTCCAAGCCATGACATTCAAAAAACGTACTAACACCCATGGTCTTTGTATAACTAGTTCACCAGCTCATGGCTGCATCTGCCAAGGTACAAGCGGCAAATTTTACCTTTCAATTCTCCACACAAAAGCTTATCTCAAATAATGATTATATTTCTCTATCCGTATAGTTAAACCGTTTACACTTTCATTTCCATGGAAGGATTTCAGTTTATAGTTGTTAAAATCCTTATATGAACAAACTATGGATGGACCTCGGTTTTATCCATCAGATCTTTCCCCATGATTACCCCTGGACCTGTGTTCCTATTGGTTTCTAAGTTTGCGATTGCATCAGCGACACGTTGGGCTACTAAGGCCTCAGTCGCAGCCGAGTTCATGGGTTCAGGGTTAGGGTCTTGTGGTCCTGGGTTTCTTCTTGTGTGTGACATGATTCTAAATTCATGGTATATGTTAGTTATTTTATTCTTATAATTAGTCAAGATTTGTTTGAGAATTTACTTAAAGAATTAACTATACCAATATAACAAAACAAGTATATAACAAAGTTCACAATGCAGTAAGATCATTTGTGAAATACATATATTTTCATTAATTTTCTTTGATTTTGGTTACATTTTTACATCAAGATTTCCCCAAAAGTGTACAAAAAAGGGTGGTTTGAATAGGAAAAGTTTCTATGTTATATATAAAAGACATAGCAGCATCCTATAATCTGCTAACTTTTCCCTAATCTACTCATCCACTTGCGGGCGCCATTTAGGGGTAGGGTATGGTTTCTTTGATGCCTTAGGCAATGATGGTGGTGATGCTGCTCCTTTTCGGGATGGAATATGGACGAATTTTCTTTGAGTATATATCGTCTTAAGCCCTGAAGCATGAATACCGAAGGATTGGCCAAAAGACGGGGGTAGTGGAGTCACAAGTTGCATGATTCCAAGTTTCTATCCAACTGAAACTTGGGTGATGAGAATCTTTCCTTATTTGGTAAATTATGACACTACCACAAACGAAAGAATCAAATCCATTTTCCAATATTGCTATCAATGGAATCATATAAACAACAATTTTTCACAAATGCCATTGTAAGGATATTTAAAAATAAATAAAATTAAAAACTTTTTCTTTTATTTTAAAACTTGCGGAAAAACTTATCCTTACAATGCAAATCCGTGTGAAAACAATGTTATTATCTATTCCTAAGCAATATATCATAACTCTTAAGTAGCAGCTCAAGATTCTGATCTTCAGATCATGTGATTGAAATCCATCTCTTCACAATCAGAATTAGCTTACTCTTCTTTTAAGCTTCCTTTCTTTGATTCTACAAAACATCAAAATGTGACCTAGTCACATCATGTAATAAGAATCGCCAAATAGGAACTTAATAGAGTTAGATAGTGGACTTTACTCGAAGTAGAGTCAAACATTTTGACTTTACCGACCTTATGATCTTTCAGGTAAATAGGACAGCTTCGCAACCAATGCCCCTTCCTTAGGCAATAGAAACATATTGACTCTTTAGTAATGGTACATGGGACTATCTCAGACTTAGCCTTTCTCTTTACCATTTGGTCAACCGGGTTGACTATGGCCGATCCCTTTCCATTGGGAAGAGAAAACTTTTCTGGACTTCCAATGTTACCATTGTCAATGTCCATGTAAGTTTGGGAAGTAGATCTTCCAATCAAATTTGCTTTACCGGTGCTCTAAATCATTTCAGTTTCAGCAGCATCAAGCAAATAGGTAAGATCATTAAGGGTCATGTCATGGTTTGTCATATAGTAGTCCCAAAGGAACTCACCATGTGACTTAGGAAGTGATTGAAGAACCTAGTCAAAAACCAACTTCCTCTAGACTTTACACCCAACTCTCCCGGCCTGTCTATATATGACTTCATCTCCAAGATGTGAGCACACACAGACTTTCCATCTTGCCAATAGGGCTTGATTGACCTTGAACTTTTTCAAGTCTTTGAACTTGTAGGTTAGGGAGAATAATTGGAGGAAGTGGAGGAATTGAAGTATGATTTCCATGATCCAACCACGGGACATCATCTTCATTAGGAAAGCTTGTTTCAAGGGATTTGGGATGATCATAGTTGTCTGAACCAGACATCTAAAATGGGAGATATTCAAGTTAGTTGATTTAAGTCCTTAATATAACACCCGATATGAAATATTAAGGCTAGGACCCAACACAATATTTTTATAACTTGGAAGAGGGATGCCGTAATCCAAACTATAAAATATTTGAAGTTAGGTGAATGACGAGTCACCAATTTCCACCATGAAAAACGAAATAGATATTAGGTTTTAATTGGATTGAAACTCCTAGATCTTTTGAGATTCATTGAACTCTTCAATGGCATGTTTAAATCTCGGTTGTGCCCTCTCAAGTTTGTGACTGGGATGCCGAGGATCACAAACAAGGTGTGAATAACCATGCAAATTAACTTGGTACCCTTAATCTTTATCACCTAATCGATGTGCCGGCTACCCACACGCGCTCCACCGATCTATGATAAACATTAAGTCACCCTTTTCCACCCTTACTAGTCCATGTTAGTGTGCCGGTTACCCACACACGCTCCACCAACGACTTGGTAAGGTACAAAGTGTAATTTCATGGGTTAGCACCAAATTCACATTTTCCTAAGTAACTAAGATTGGGAATTTATAAGTGTTTAGTTACTTAGTATTTATCATTATACTTTTAATGAAGGGAGATTTATAGTCCTTGTCCTACCCGTTCAGCTAACGACCCTCCACTAGTCAAGGAAGCGGTGGGTGAGAGTGGACACCCATTAAACTGCCATTTTATAGGCAGTAACCTTATACCCCCCCTTATAGACCAGCTTCGTGAATGAGGCCTACTAACGGTAAGATTGACTTTGTTCTTATACATAAATATAACTATTAACTATTAATATTAAAATAGTATAAGGGTTGAATTTTAACTTTTAAAATTCTAATGGTCTAACTTGGAATTAAAGTATTCATGGGGGGAACTTTACAAATTCCAAAACTTGAGGGCAAGTTTTGAACAATTCAAAAACTTTTGGTTTCCATAACTTATGAGTTTAAAGTAGTTTTAATGAAAAACTTTTCAAGTTCCATAACTTGAGGACAAGTTATGGAAGACTTAAAAACATTTAAAAATGAGACTCTTCATTTTTCATAACTTATGGAAATCTTATGAGTCCTAAAAATCATAAATGAGGCTTTTAATATAATTTGAGGACAAGTTACAAAAACACAGATTATGAAAACCTTTTAGATCAATTTGGATCGAAAACAAATTATCACATAATTTTTCTATTAATCTAAACTAACTCATAAGATCAAGATAATTCAAATCAAACAATTTTCATGTAATTAGCCTAACCATTAAACTAATACAAAACATGAATCTATTGACAATTATCTTTTGAATTGGATTAGCATGAACATTACCACATAAAAACAGATTTATAAGTTCAAAAACATCTTAGGATAATGTTCCCAGTCCAATTCCAGCCAAAAAAACTCGAATATATGCTGTCAGGGGGTCCAACTCACCGAGTGCAAGAACCAACTTGACGAGTTGGATGAATTTGTACGTGGACTCGTCGAGTCCCCTGTCCAGACAGCAAAAAACTTCGATTTTTTCAGCTGCTTCAGCAATTTGCATCAAGTATAATTGAAAACAATCATTGGCTCTGATACCACTGATGAGTTTTAGTATACTACAACATCCTATGGTGCACATACAACCCTAAATACCTTGGATCTATGTTTTCACTAATTATACATGCAAATGGTTTCCAAGGTATTAAACCTATAACTAGCATGCAATTTGATATAAACAATACAAGATGCTAGTTAGAATAACATACCTTTATGGGGCTTGAAGTCTTCATGTATTTGATGTTGCTTGAAACACTTTGGCCTTTAAGAACTTAGTGCCCCAAGTGTTGCACCTCAAATCGAATCACAACTCACCTAGGACAAAGGTGACTCTTGAGAGAGAATTCCATGTACCAAAACACCTCCAAGAACTCCAAGAACTTCTAGTGGCGTTTTTAGGCAATGGACTTCATATTTATATGTGGTGGATTCCAAGGGTCATGGGTATAACCCAAATCCATACCCATGGGTTTTATGATCCATGGTTCATGTGGCCCAACTCTTTATGTATCCATACATAAACTTGGTCCAACATGGATCATAAGCCCAATACATATAAATATAACTAATTACCATAATTAGTCCCCATAGATTTAATTAGTCTCTTTTGATCACTAAATTAATTCCAAATTAATTCTTGATCAATACTAATTAAAACATATGATTTCATATTAATATATTATAACTTATAATATATTAACAAATCATATATAACTTTCTCTCAAGAGTCCATCCCAACAAATTGTCCTGCTGTTATGCAACCCAAATGGACCATGCTACTCTCGGGTCGAATACATACCAATAATAGTTATGGGCTTAGACATCTAATCCAACACTTCCTTGACCTTGGAACATGTTACACATTTACTTACGTAAGTTGCAATTTCAGCTTCCATGTTCGGCCACCAATAAAGAGTTTTAAATCTAGACACATATTGTCTGATCTGGGATAGATGGAGTACCTAGTCCTATGGGCCTCATCTAAGACTAGTCTTTTGACATCTCCAAACTTTTGAACAGATATTCGGTCCATGAAGTACTTCTCTCCATCATCCCTAACATCTAGTTGCTTTTCCATTCCTATGAGTCCTTCTACCTCAATGTTTTCTTCTGCTAGAGCCTTAAGCTGAGCATTTCTAAACTACAAGGTTAGACCAGACTGGATAGTCATCCAAGGTGCTTTGAATCTACGAGTCCTAACTCTTTCCCTACGACTTAAGGCGTCGACTACGACGTTAGCCTTGCTTGGATGATAACATATTTCACATTCATAGTCATTAAGTAATTCCAACCACCTTCGTTGTCGCATGTTGAGTTCTTTTTGGTCGAAAATGTGCTAGAGACTCTTGTGGTTCGTGTAGATTATACATTTAATTTCGTGCAGATAGTGACACTAGATTTTTAATGCAAAAACTATAGCTCCCAACTCTAGGTCGTGGGTGGTGTAGTTTTTCTTATTCACCTTAAGTTGACGTGAGGCGTATGCTATGAATTTTTCCCTTTCCATCAATACACATTCCAATCCCTAATGCAAAGCATCACATTATACAACGAAATCATCGGTACCCTCTGGAAGGGATAGTATTGGTGCCAGCACAACATTTCCTTCAGCTTTTGAAAAGATGCTTCTTGTTTGTCTCCCCAAAAAAATTTTGTTTCCTTTTGGGTCAATTTTGTGAGGGGTTTGGCTATCCGAGAAAAATTCTATATGAATCTCCGATAATAGCTCGCTAAGCCTAAGAATTTACGAACCTCGGTTGGTGTCTTGGGTGCTTCCCAATTCTTTACATCCTCAATCTTGGAAGGATCAATGTGAATTCATTTGCTACTTACAACGTGCCCTAGAAAGTGTACTTCTCTAATCCCAAATTCGCACTTGGAGAATTTTGCATACAACTCTTCTCTCCTTAGCATCTCTAGGATCTCTCGAAGATGCTTCCCCTGATTTTCCATGGTTTATGAATAAATTAGAATATGATCGATGAATACAATCACAAATTTGTCCAAGTAGGGCTTGTATACTCGGTTCATGAGATCCATAAAAACAGCTGGGGCATTGTTCAGAAAAAAAGGCATCCTAAATGCAGTCTTCGGAATCTATTCTTCCAATACTCGAAGTTGATGATATCCATATCTCAGGCCGAGCTTTGAGAAATAATTGGATCCTTGCAGTTAGTCGAAGAGATCGTCGATTCGGGGAAGTGGATATTGATTCTTAACGATCAATTTATTTAATTCCCTATAGTCGATACATATTCGGAAAGAAGTTACTATACCTGGATCGAGAGCTCTTGCATCTTTGATGGTGCCAATCTATAAGGAGACTTTGCTACTGGGACAACTCATGTAGTTAGATCAATCCGAAACTCAACTTGGCGTGGTGGGGGTAATCCGAGTAGATCTTCAGGGAATACATCAAGGTAATCACACACCTGAGGTACCTACTTGATCCTTCTCTTATTGTATTTTCTTATAAGTATTTTATGGCCTTCATGCAGGAAATAATCTTAAGGTCTTTACTAGGTTTGTATTCCTAGACGATTAAGTATTCCCCACTCGATAAGGGTAGATGCAATGCTTTCTCAAAGCATAAAACTTCGACGTGGTTAGGGGCTAAACAATCCATGCAAATGATGACATCAAAGCTTTTAATGACCATAGGCATGCAATTGACAAGAAAGCATGGTTACTTAATGTTTAAGTACAATCTTTCAGTACTTCCTGGGTACTACCTATTTGACCGATAGCCATTTCTACCCTATAGGCTTCCTTAAATTTACTATATGGAGGGTTTAATCACTTCCTAAACTCGGGAGTAATATAGCTTTTACCGACACCAATATCGAAAAGAATATTTTCATATAAATCATTGATGAGAAACGTACCCGTGACTACCGTCGAATCCTCGACAACCTCCTTGGCTCCTATCACAAACGCTTGTCCTCTAGTATTTCCTCCCTGTCCCCTCAACTTTAGACAATTCTTCCTGATATGCCCAACCTCTTGCACTCAAAACATGCTATACCTTCTGCTGCTACCGCTACGATTCCTTGATTTGTTGGAGTTCTATGTCTATTGAATTGATGGCCGTTTCTTCCACATTTGGTACAGATCCAACAAGCTCCTGTATGCTGCTACCCACACTAATTTCATTTTGGACTACCTCTTCTGGTAGTCCCTGCTGGGGTTGTTGTAACAACATAAACCTGAATTGCTTCATGTTTCATAACCCTTATTTTGGAGTCCTTTACAAACTTTCTCGTTTTACCCTCCGCCCTTGGGAGATCTACCTTCTAAACAATTGTGTCGCGAAGGATCTCTTGATTATTTAGGCTAAAGGCTAGTCTCTTAGCATTCTCATACGTGGTTGGCTTTGAGGCGGTAACTAAACCTCGAATGGTATGAGCTAGACCCCAAATGTATCTTTCCACACTCTTATATTTCGGATTGACCATTGCAGGACATAATGTAGAGACATCGCTAAAACGGTTTGTATAAGTAGCGATATCGACTTCCTTCATCACCAACTCCCATAACTCCTGCTCCAGTTTATGCAATTCTTTACGGGGCCAATATTCTTCAATCATGAGCTGCTTCAACTCGCTCCAAGCCATGGCATTCAAAAAACATACTAACACCAATGGTCTTTGTATAACTAGTTCACCAGCTCATGGCTGCATCTGCTAGGGTACAAGCGGCAAATTTTACCTTTCAATTCTCCACACAAAAGCTTATCTCAAATAATGATTATATTTTTCTATCCATATATTTAAACCGATTACACTTTCATTTCCATGGAAGGATTTCAGTTTATAGTTGTTAAAATCCTTATATGAACAAACTCTGGATGGACCTCGGTTTTATCCATCAGATCTTTCCCCATGATTACCCCTTGGACCTGTGTTCCTATTGGTTTCTAAGTTTGCGATTGTATCAGCGACACGTTGGGCTACTAAGGCCTCAATCACAGCCGTGTTCATGGGTTCAGGGTTAGGGTCTTGTGTTCCTAGGTTTCTTTTTGTGTGTGACATGATTCTAAATTCATGGTATATGTTAGTTATTTTATTCTTATAATTAGTCAATATTTGTTTGAGAATTTACTTAAAGAATTAACTATACCAATATAACAAACCAAGTATATAACAAAGTTCATAATGCAATAAGATCATTTGTTAAATACATATATTTTCATTAATTTTCTTTGATCTTGGTTACATTTTTACATCAAGATTTCCCCAAAAGTGTACAAAAAAGGGTGGTTTGAATAGGAAAAGTTTCTATGTTATATACAAAAGACATAGCAACATCCTATAATCTGCTAAGTTTTCCCTAATCTACTCATCCACTTGCGGGCGCCATTTAGGGGTAGGGTAGGGTTTCTTTGATGCCTTAGGAAATGATGGTGGCGATGCTGCTCCTTTTCAGGATGAAATATGGACGAATTTTCTTCGAGTATATATCGTCTTAAGCCCTGAAGCATGAATACCGAAGGATTGGCCAGAAGACGGGGGTAGTGGAGTCACAATCTCCAGGGACGACTCTGCCTCTGCAGTGTCCGCCTACTGAGTCTCAGCATACCCGACATGGTCATCATGGGATGACGAATCCGGATATTGTAGGCTATCTATTGGTTCCCCGCCAAAGTCCTCATCGTGCTGCTCATCCTCCTCAACGAGCTCCTCATTGTCTTCAAATGGCTCATCATCCTCCTTGACTGATACTGGGTGGGGGTAAAGGCATCATAGGATCACAGTCGCTCTCTGTCTCTGGCGTGTGAGGTACAACCCTATCCTCTTCCGGTAAAGAATACGACACCCAAACCCATATGTCCTCCATATCACTCTGATACCTTGTATAATACATCAAACATGAAAGATGATTATGATAGAGTGTATGAGAATCATAAAATACATATAATTTTTCTATTATGAGTATGTAGTAGATAATACTTTATCTCGTGGGATTCTCTATGTGGGGTATGTCGGATACCTGACTCTAATCCATTAATCCCGATATCCTCAAGGTGTACCATTCCAAACTAAGTGTTGAATCCTCTCCTAATAGGTCTTGAGCTAAGTCTCCTATCCTTGAGAAGTCAATCTAGGCCACCAATCCAAAATCCTCAAGCAGCAGGTCTTGGCCTAACCCTTAAATCAACCAATCAAACTAAGATATCGATCCATAAATCCTTAAGCGTTTAGATTGTCAACTACATAATCAGTTTTAGTTGTGCGTCGTTCGAAACATAATAAAACTTAGTTGCACATTCTAGGTCTAGTTGTGGTACGACCACAGTACTGTACTAAACCTAGGATTCGTTTTTGACCTAAAATCTTTAAGTTGCGATTTAATAGATGATTTTTATGATATTTAGGTATATTTATAAGAGTTTATATGACTATATATCGGCTTATTGTATGATTAAGGGTATTTTATTAATTCTATGTTTTGTACTTCAAGACTATCAAGTAAGGATCGGCCAGGCGAGAAGTACCGGAGGGCAGGACCACTTTAGCATATATCCATTCTGAAATCCAGCAATCCAAATAATAGTTCAAACTAGTCACATATCACGTAAGTAGTCTATCAGTATGGTAATTAATAATAATACTTTTTATTAGATTTAGCTAATTTAGAGTGTATATAATAGGTTATAGTTGTAGTTCCTAAGGAATTACTAGTTTGCTATAACGTGAAGCTCTGATACTAATCTGTCACACCCCCGGCCGGCCGTTGGGTTGTGCGACGTAGGGACATTGGATCAAGGTGACAGGTATATTGAACAATACACAAATGTATAACACAAACATTACTTTCATTTATTATAAATTATTTCAGGGTTACATTGTTTGGTGTTTAAGCACACATCCTATTCATAACTAAGCATAAGACAAACATAAACGAATTCCAACATTTCCTTAATGATTTACTTCCTTCCACAACTACTCGCCACACACATCTTCCTTAGAATACATGTATTTTGAAAACGTCAACATAAAGTTTGTGAATTCACAGGTTTTATAGTTTTTTGTTTTTATTATTTTATTTGATCGAAAACTATTCATATTATAAATACCTTTATTTCCTTTAAGATGTATTACATATCCTAATCTCTATAATCTTTATCAAATCAAATCATCCAACTACTCGAAGGCGTCCCTCTAGGCAGTTTTAAATTAAGATTTACCAAACAGTATTACCATGGCCCTTATAACCGACGTTGTGGACTGATAAATACCCCACACGACGTCGAACAATATTACTTTTATATTTAAGAAAATTATCCTGCCGGGATTCTAGCTAACAATCGCAAGTAGGTTCGGGGTTAGCAGAATTTAATCAGGCTATAAGATGAATAATAACAGGTCACTAATATGGGTTTATTTAATCTTAAGTATGATTATCGTTTTATCTTTAGTCTTTCTCTGATATCAATTTCTTTTCATAATTATTCATATATATATATATATATATATATATATACTTAACCCTATATATAATAATTATCTTTTATAGTTATATTCATTCATAGGTTATGGTACATTTAAGTACATTGCCTATCCTTATGTTTTATTCCATAATTCACTTTATATATATATATATATATATATATATATATATATATATATATATATATATATATATATATATATATATATATATATATATATAGACTTAGGTTCATGTGAGATGACCTAATTTTCTGAGACCGTGAGACGCAATCCTAACCACTCATTTTGTATATTAAAAAAAACAGAAAATTTTCGAAAAAAAAATTTCAAATATTATTTTCGTCATTTATATTTTTCAAAAAAAAAAAATTAAAAAAATACAGTTTTTTTACATATTCTAGTAGAATATTAGAATATTTTACATATCTGACAAATCTAGTAGAATATTCTAACATTCTAAAAATCACATTAGAATATTTACAGTGTAATATTATATTAGAATATTTCACTTCTTTTAAAAAAAAACGGTAATTTTTTTTATATTTTTTAGGTAAAAAAAGTGACGAAAATAATATTTAAAAAAAGAAATTTCGGATTTTTTCTTTTATTTTGCATTTTAAAATTATTTTTAGATTGCGTTTCACGGTTACAAAATTAGTATCGTCTTAAATTAACCTGAACCTCTCTCTCTCTCTATATATATATATATATATATATATATATATATATATATATATATATATATATATATATATATGTAAGATAATTATAATTAGTGAATATTCCATTTTAATTCTTGTAAAGAGATCCAAATGCTTAGAAGAAGAACCAAACTTATCCATTACAAAATCTCAAGATATAAGTGTGTATAAATTTTTAAAGATGCTTGAAGTGGTTCACTTGGTTCTAGCTGTCAAAATTCCATATCAGGTGTTAAAGGGACAAGCTAGCATCTATATAACTAATTATTAAGATCTATGGCTTGCTAAAACTCAGCTGAAACGATGAACACACAAAATCGATAATGAAGAGCATATTAAGGTTTTAATGTGTTTTGAGATGTTTTTTCTTAGATCCAGTTGTATAAACTTGTTCGTAAGTGACAAAGGAACTAATTAACATCAATAGCAAGAGATAAATACGTATCATAATCTATTAACTCAACTGCAAATAGATTGACACAAAATTCCACTAATAAAGATTTCCCGTCAATTTAGTGGCTGCCGGAGGCAGCCCTGCATAGTGGCGGGGAAGGGAGAAGAGACAAGCTAGGAGTAAGGTAAGGCCAGCTCATACCTTGGGGTGGTCGAAGAATCGGAGAAACGAGCTTCATGTCCGCTTTTCTTCCTGAAAAACTCTAGGTTCGACACTCCTTTTTCTCACACGAAATCAAACAGATCCAAGCACTAAAATGGGGTGTGGCTAGCGCTAAAACGTCAATGGGCAAGTACTTAGGGTAGGGAATCGATTGGCTTTTCTGAAAGTCCCGATTTGTATGGCTAAGTCATTTGCGTTTCCTGCGTCGTTGAGGAGAAATAGATGGCAATGAGGCTTCCAATATTGACAGTTTAAGACCTTAAAGTTTCCATGTTGCTAGATTTGACCCTAACCATAATTTTCTTTACAAAATTGATTTTTGGAAATTACAAACTAGACCCTCGACTTTTATATTCCATTTATTGTTATTATTATTATTATTATTATTATTATTATTATTATTTCTGGCAGTCGCTAGAAAGTTCCCTAGGAACTAGGCTGGACATGAGCAGAGCCTACCATCCACAAACCGACGGACAAAGTGAGAGGACTATTCAAACTCTGGAAGATTAGTTGCGAGCCTGTGTGATAGACTTTGGAAAGGCATGGGATACTCATTTACCCATTGTCGAGTTCTCCTACAATAACAGTTATCACACAAGCATAAATGCAGCTCCATTTGAAGCCCTCTATAGCCGAAAGTGCAGATCCCCTCTGTGCTGGGCTGAAGTGGGTGATACGCAGTTAGCCAAAGGACGAGTTCCTGACAACACTCTCATGGGTCCAGAAATCATTCGGGAAACGACAGAGAAGATTGTTCAGATTCGTGAACGATTGAAAGCCTCTAGAGACCGATAGAAAAGCTACGCTGACAAGAGACAGAAACCTTTGGAATTCCAGGTTGGTGACCGTGTTCTATTGAAGGTCTCACCCTGGAAGGGCTTGATACGCTTCGGAAAGCGTGGGAAGCTAAATCCAAGGTACATAGGGCCTTTTGAGATTCTCGTTAGGATCGACCCTATAGCTTACAAACTCAAACTACCTCAAGAACTTAGTAACGTACACCCTACTTTCCACGTTTCGAACCTAAAAAAGTGTTTATCCGATAAGACTCTTGTTATCCCACTCGATGAAATCGAGATCAATGAGAGCCTCTGTAACACTAGTCAAAATAGGTCAATAAACAATCACATGTGATTATGCCAATCATGTAATGTGATTTTGTTAAACTAGTAATGTGATAAGAGTGCTATGTAGTTCATGATAAATTCTAATACAAATATGAACTTTCTTTATGATACAACTCAAAGTATACGTCAATACGATTCCAAAAATATAGAGAACGTCTGAATCTGACTTCGCATGAAGAAGTTATGATAAACCGAACACTATAAATCTCTATAATAAGAGGAATTTAAAATAGACTTAGAGTTAGCTATTTGAGTTTAAAAGAGAGTTGTAGTACTTGTAAATACCTACGCGTGCATATAAATAACGTCAAAAACGGAGTTCGTATGCAAAAGTTACGACCTTCCGAAGATAAAGCTGTCAGAAACCCTAATCTGACTGAACTCACGAGGTGAGCATAGATGTTCACGAGGTGAGGAGTCATTTTGCCACATCTCGGAATCTAGAAGGTGTGACAAGGCTACGAGGGGATAAGATCCAAACTCATGACGTGAGCAAGGATTGATTCACGCCGTGAGGAGTCAAAGGGACACCTTCCGAAGCTAGGGACACAAATGGCAAGTCTACGGGATAAGCATGCATGACTCACGACGTGAGTCTTATAAAACTGTGACAACCCGAAACTTTTATCTTGTACCCTTAGTCAATTCTATCAATGCTAAACTCGTTCAGCTATCTTTTAGCATTGTTTTGAGCCTGTTTGGATGATCTAAAGCCTTGTTCAAACAAATTTTAAATTAGGGAAGGGTTGGTTTAAGATTTAGGGTTGCAAATAGGCCAAACACTCCATCAAAAGTAGTGTGTGGCCGCACACCCGAGTGTATGGCCGCACACATGAGTGTGTGGCCGCACACCCGAGTGTATGGCCTCACACACGAGTGTGTGGCCGCACACCCATCCTCCAGCCGCACACTCATCCCTATTTATATAGGGTGACCCCTTCACTCATTCCTTTCATTTGGATGCACTCTACTTTCTCTCTCTAACTTTCTCTCTCTAAGAACTTCATCCAAGAACGCTCTCAAGGCCTCAAAAACGTGAGTTTTCCATCACCTAGCTTATCATACATGAATGACCCATTGATCTAAGCCCTTAACCATCAAAGTTCATCATGTTCTTCATCACATGAAGGTGTACGGCCGCACACGTTCATAAGGTGGCCGTACACAACTTAAAGCTCTCCAAAATGAAGAGTTTGGCCTTCATTCACTAGTAGGACTTGGAATTAGCACAAGAACACCTCAAAATCAACATTTCGGGCACAAATGAGGAGTGTACGGCCGCACACACCCTCTGTACGGCCACACACACCCTTTTGGGCGTACACCTCCCTTGTTTGATCATATAGGGTCCCGACAAGCATTTCAAAGTCTTACCGTGGTTTCCCGTCATGTTTGGCCATGAAACACCCTAATTCTAACACACATATGTGTTATCACATGTTAATAGGATCCACTTGCGTACGAAACATCGGTTGACACTCAGCATTCGTAACCGATCATACACCCAGATCCTACGTCAAACGGTGAGTTCATACCCCTACATTTTCCGTGTTTTTATTGTTTTCAGGGGGGAATACAAGCCAAACTCAAAGTATTTTGTTAAGTTATAAACTTATTAATGCAGTCCAATGATTTCCACGTTTAATAACATATTCGGATATTTTATCTCTTTTTGTAATATGTTGAGCATAAGGGAAAACTTCTATTTTGGAAATCCAACTTCATAGTCTTCAGTAAGGTTTTTACAAAGCATTTTCCATATCAACTCTAGTAAACTATAATGGGTATAGTTTGGGATAACCCTCTAGGCAGTCTCTACTTAATCAGATTTCATAAATGAATATATATAAACTATGGCAGATTTAGTTTATGTTATATGCTTTCTCAGGAGTATAAAGTACATTTATTCAAGGATACTTACTGTTTTATACTGATTTCTCGCTAGTAAACTAGATTATACAAAATTGTGAGGCGCTACTTCAATACTGTACCCTTAGGTGTATAGTGATAAATCCTTTTAGTATAACCAGAGTCTCCTAGAGGGAGAGCATGAGATTTGTGAATAGATCTATTCGGGACTGACAATCCCACACCAGAACTGCTAGCTATAGTTAGGCGGGCACGCCTGTGGTGAACAAATGTCATTTAGCTTAACGTCTGAAGAACGTTATAAAGGTCTCTCGGTCATATCAAGTATGGTTATACGACTCGCAAATAAGTATAAACTAACCTTGTTTACGGACTCTACTCTTCACTTGTTTTATTTTGATTAATAAAACTACTTTCATGTATATACCGATAGTAATCATGGGTTTTCAAAACTTACATCTCTACCTCTAGTACGTATAACCTGTTTTTAGGGAAAATATAGGATTTTCCCAAGATAACACCGGCATTTCTAAAACTGATGGTTTATTTTCTACTAATGGACACTCTTTCAAAACCGCTTTTCATAAGAAAATATAGGATTTTCTTGAGGAACACTTTTCAAAAGGATTCAAAGAACATTTTCCACCAAAACCAAAATGCTTATGAACTCACCAGCTTTATGCTGATACTCTTTCAAAACTGCTTGTATTCTCAGGGAATTAGTAAACAGGTACTTCCAGGAGCTCGGAGAAGTCGAAGTGTTAGAGTCGCGTCTTTCTATTTTGCTTTTGATATGAACAAAACTATGTATTAAAACAATGTAAACCTCTTTCATATATGTATTAAATGTCTGGTTGTGTTTACTATGCTTGCTATGATACAATTGTTGTGATACTACGCATGACGTCCTCCACCCCGGAACGATTCCGCCATCACGGTTTCGGGGTGTGACAAAAACTCACGACGTGAGAGTCCAAAATCCTTACTATAAATAGCAGGTCCGACTTCAGCTATTCCTTACACCATTTCCCTTTCTCCTCTCTCCTTTGCTGAAGCCATCTTGCATCCTGAGCCCCGTCGACCTCGTACGCTGACTGTTTCTGCTTAGATTACATAAAATCACGCTACTAGGGTGAGTTTCACGGCCCCACTTTCTAATATTTTGGGGGAAAACGCATGCTAAATGTTGTATATACGTTATTATTATGTCTATATGATAGTATATCAGCATCAACGTAGATAGTTATAATAACCAGGATATAGTTGTTCTAAATATAATATTTTGAATATATACAACTATCATCAATTTGTTAGCATATTATTATGTAGATCTTGAGTTATACTTAGGATTCTATATATATGGTGTGTGCGATATAGTTCCGAAGTTATATTCGTAAGTTCTATATGTTAATTTATAAAGTATGTTGTTATTGTTAGTTTTATGACAAGATAAAACTTGGTATGTTATATGTTGTTGTGTTATGGGTTTTATGTCAAGATAAAACCTGGTTTTACTTCAAGTTATAGTTGTTATACTGCCTAAATATTATGAAGTTAGGAGTACTGTTTAAAAGCATAGTCTAGTAACTTAGGGTTTTAGACATGAAAATGCTTTTGTTGTTAGAGCTATAGGAAGTCGTCGAAGTCTACATGAGTAATTGTATTCATCAACTAAGATTGGGGATCTTAGCGGAAATCCTCTGAACTGTAACCGTTAATCCCGTGTGAGCGAGGAAGTTGTGTATAATTAGTATACGGGTTGACCACCCCACTTGTGACTGTTAGCTACAGTCAACCATAAGCAAGTGACGAACTATCCTTTTACTTGTTATTGTTCCGGTGTCGATGAAGCGTACGATGTTGTTCTAATGGAAATCATGAGTTTTGTTTCAAATGGAAATCATGAGTGTGTTATTTCTCATTGAAATCATGAGTGTGTTTTATCAGAGGTATTATGTCATAGCAGCGGTTACAGGCTCATGGTAGCAAATTGTTAGAAACATTATACTTTGTCGTATACAAGTATTAATGTTAAGTATAAGTTTCCCCTACTTATCCTTAGGCTCAAGGAATGTTTAGGTATAACACTTAATTGATAAGTAGACTATTATACCTAATATACATACTAAATGTTGGAGAGTCAAAATGATACTTTCAAAACTATACTTTTGAACGTGGAAAATGTATTATTTTATGGAGTCAAAACCTGTGGACTCACCAACTTTATGTTGACGTATTTTAAAATGCACGTGTTTTCAGGAACTTGAAAAGCTGGTATGTATTCGAACAGAAGAAGTTTTACTATTACCTTTCTGTTCATTAAGAAGTATGTCATAGTCGGATATTATGTAATAGGTTCTAGAAAAACAGTTATGTAACTTTCAATTATCAATAAAGGTATATATTTTCTTTAGTACTGTTCAATATATGTTATATAACTGTGATACGAAGAATGACGTTACACCACCCGGTGTTTCCGCCGATGGCTGGGGGTGTGACAGCCTCAACTTTGTGGAAGAACCAGTAGAGATCATGGACCGTGAGGTCAAGAAAACGAATCAAATCCATATCCCGATAGTGAAGGTTCGCTGGAATGCAAAGCGGGGACCTGAATTCACTTGGGAGCGCGAAGATCAAATGAAACTGAAATATCCTCATCTTTCCCCTTAGTTAATGTGTATTTTCTTAAACTCTAATTTCGAGACGAAATTCTCTTTAACGGGGGGATGATGTGACAACCCAAAATTTCTATCTTGTAAAGTCAATCAATTCAATCAAAAGTCAGACTTGTTTCTGTTATCTTTTAGCCTTGTTTAGGGTTTGTTTGAGAGTTCTAATCCTAGTACACTCAAGGATTGTGTGTTAGGAAGTGTTAGCTTGAGTTCATTGAGTTTCAATCGAGCCGAAAACACCATCAAAAAGGAGTTCACGGCCGTGAACCCATCCTTGGCCGTGAACATCCTCCATATATAAAAGAAATTGGCTCATTTTCTCCACTTCTTCAACTCTAGCCGTGAAATCACCCCATTCTCTCTCAACTTTCTTCAACCGTGAACACTCTAAAGGCTTCTAATAAGTAAGTATTTCATCCATCATCTTATTGTCCATTAGAAACACTTGATTCCCCATGAAACAAACACCACTTTGCATGAATCTTCAAGAGTTCACGACCGTGAACCCTTCATTGGGCCGTGAAACCTTCTTAGATGCAAGTATGGTCATGAACCCTCCATCCATGGCCGTGAACCCTTCATAAGATCAAGGTTGGGCCGTGAACACATCATGTGTTCTATGGCCGTGAACCCTTCTAAGGCCGTGAAGACTCCTTGTGTGGCCGTGAACACCCTTCATTCAATCATATGTGATTCTAACAGTCCATTGAGTGTGTTTCCTAGTTCCTAAGGTTGTTTCCCTTACATGTTAGTTGTAATATACACTAATTGCATACATATATGTGTTATTATATGCTTAATAGGATCCGTTTGTGCTCGAGACTTCACTTGGCATACTTAGCATCCTATATCGATCTTTCATTAAAATCACTCACTACAGGTGAGTTCATACCCCTATTATCTATCTTTTAAATGTTTTTAAATGCTTTTAAGGGGGGGGGGGGATACAAGTAGAACACAATGAAATTGTGTTAACCATTTACATGTGAAAACAACATCCCAAAGGATTTCTTATACTCAAAACTTGTTGAAAACTCTTTTAAATCTCTTATAAACTTCTTTTATATCAAATCATATGCGTCTGTCTATTTACGTATACGTATGCTTTAAAAGACTTAGGACTTTTGCTAGATACCTTGACTCCTGTTCCTTCTTTGGTTGTGGGCTTGGGGTAGGATCACTAGTCTGAATGTCGGTTAAATCATAGTTATACCTATTAAATACATATATGAATATTAAACCCATTTTTAAGGTATATACTTAACTTAGTTGCTTATGGTTAGTAATTGACTCTTTTCTACAAATCAGTAACAATCAAACAATCATACTAGTAAACTATAATAAGTATAGTTTAGATGATTACCACTTACTACTTCTAGAACAGTGAAACTTACAGTAGTCAGTTCATACATGAGTCAGTTCTTGCATACTATAACTAGAACAGAAAGGAACATACTATAACTAGAACAGAAAGGAACATACTATAACTAGAACAGAAGGGAACATACTATAACTAGAACAGAAAGGAACATACTATAACTAGAACATAAATGAACATACATATTATAACTAGAACATAAAGGAACATACATACTATAACAAGAACAATGTAACATTAATGTGAGCCACTACTTCATGGCATGGAAATATACTTGTTGTGTCACGTTTTGTAACCAGAGTCTCCTGGAGGGAGAGCGTGAGTTTGTGTATAGATCTATACGGGATTGACCATCCTACACGTTGCTGCTAGCTACAGTGGGACCTACAGGTCTACGGGTGACAAATGTCATACCATTTCAACATCTTTAGATCGTCGTGTTTTATACTAGTCAATCAAGCATGGTTATAACCTCATCACATTTTACCTTAATATAACTTATTGGTTTTAAGGTAGTTAGTACATAAGTAGTTACTTTATACAATACTACCGTACATCTTCATTTTCCCATTATATTCATATAGTGATATTCTCAAATAAAAAGTAATGCAAATTATTTTCTAGTAAAGATAGTCATAAACTTGGGAAAACATTCATTTTTACGAGAGAACAAACATACAAAACAGTCGGGCCTTGGTAGAAGACTACTTTCCTTTTTAGTAGAAAATATAGGATTTTCTAGGAAGTATACAAACAATTACATCAAAACACCTACAAACATTTTCATCAAACTAATGCAAACATTTGACACTAAAATACTTATGAACTCACCAGCTTAAATGCTGATCTACTCTTTCAAAATAACTTGTATTCTCAGGTCACCAGTAGACAGGTACAGATGGCCAAGTTTTGAGAAGACGGAGCATATTCGAGACTTGTCTTTATTTTGATTATGTATTTTTGGTGTCTTACAACTTTACATAGAACACACTTGTATTAACTATATTATTAATGCAATGGATGATGTTGTTGCTTGTTTTACTATTGTGCATTGTTATGATACTGTACATGACGTCCTTCGCCCCCGAACGTTTCCGCGGTTCCGGTTTGGGGGTGTGACAGATTGGTATCAGAGCTTTGTTTATAGTGAATTGAGTATATCAACCCATAAAAGATATACAACTATAAACACATCGGGATTAAAACACTCTGACCAAGAGTTTATACTTTTAAAATAATACAATATTTTACTAAAGTATACATACATGCATTCATACTAGGATCAGTGTCATACTAGGACAGAACAAAAGTATTGCGGTTGTTGGACAGCACAAGTAGGCTTGGGGACATATAATCAGATCTGGGAGTGATATAGCCTGATCAACTATATATTTCCGAGAAGTGATTAGCATGTGCCTAGGAATGGTTGTGGTGTTGCAGCAAGTCTAAAAACTTACCAACACTACTACAATGAAAACTTTAGAACATAACATAAACTTAAAATACTATAGGAGTATTTTGCGATACTATAATTACTTATGTGAAAACTAAAAGGTCTTTATTAGTAGGTCAATAGTTGCTGAGTGAATACGCTAAGGTTATGTGTGGCTAAGGTGTCATAGACTTAGAATCTGTGATCTTTGCTTTACTTCTTGTTCCTTGTTTGGTTGTGGACTTAGAGTTAGGGTCACTTATTCGAAGGTCTATTCTATCTTGGTTACATATGACTGGTATGCACTACGCAAGTATTGAAGTAACTGGTAAGGATCATCCTATAACTATCTTAAGTAGTACGTCTATTATATGTTTCCTACATCCCTTTTCTCGCTTAGATAACATGGTTAGATTCCATCTCCCTGGCGACCCGTACTTTCCCGATCAAGGGAATGGTGGATGGCTTGATGCTGAGCCTGAAGAAGAGAACCCAGTGGTTCCAGCAGTAGAAGACCCCGAATAAAGTTTTGATGAAGAGAACGAGGAGGAATTCCAGGAAGAATCGGACTCAGAACCGGAGGTCTATAATCCACCTCAAGTTGTGCAGAATCCTAACCCTCGTCCGACTTTTCAAGGCCCGACGCCTCTGTGGGCGGTGAACTTGGGAAGGTGGAGCAATGAACAGGGACAACCACATCCCTACAATGGCGACCGAATCTTCTTTAATCTGAATGAGGGAGGCTCAACAGATAGAGTCCTTCCTGTCTTGGTGCATCGAGTTGCTCGCAATGCTCAGCAGGGAAGAGCAAACTTCGACCAAGTCATGGAGATCCGTGCTAACTCTGGAGTCAACACAGTTCGTCTTCGTCATCTGACCGATGACCATAACATGGAAAGGACTCGCACTGATGCCCTACTGGTGGAGCTTAATTCCTGCCAATCTGAATTTAGGAATCTTCGTCAGAACCAAGTGGTTCTGCAAAGGTGTGTTTGGGAAACGGAACAGCAGCTGGCTGAATCCAGGGCTGAATCAAGTACCAACCAGAACAACCCTCCTCGCGAGTAGAGCCTACTCTACTCTGTCTTTTGGATATAAATTAGGTCTATGTATAGACTCTAGTATTAATTTGTTTGCTTATGTTAAGACGTTGAACTTTCATTCTGTTAGGTCTTTGTGATGTCGAAATTTTCTTAATTCTGGTATGATGTAAGACCTACTCCAAGGTCATTTTTCCCGAACTTATTACATCTTTAAATACTAGTGATATTGACAGACATCTAATCTCATGGGAAAATCTTTATCCAAATGCTTTTATCCTTCTATTGTTAGATCTCCATTACAATCATACTCTCATCTATTTGTTGGGCTATGGTGATTTAGTCCATGGATCACTCTCATTATTCTCACTATCGAATGCTTATTATCATCTTCATCTTTGTAAAATTTCAGTTGAAAGATGCCTCCACGTCGATCAACGAGACGTAATCCTCCGAGAACTCCAACTCAACCACCACCTCCTCCATAATACGATCCTGCAGCTCTCCAAGCTGCAGTGGCTGCGGCTGTTACAGCAACCTTCGCTCAAGTCAACGCTAGCAGTATTAGAGAGAGTGGAACAGCTGTACATTCTACTCAAGGTGATGCTCCCGTGCGCTCTAGAGAGTGTTCATATAAGGACTTCACCAACTACAAACCCACAACCTTCAACGGCAGCGGTGGGATCATTGCTCGGTTGCAATGATTCGAAAAGACTGAGTCGATCTTTGAGATCTGTTCTTTTCCAGAAGGAAGCAAAGTAAAATTTGCTGCCTGCACCTTCTCGGATAGAGCCCTAACACGGTGGAATAGCCATGTCAAGTCACTTACTCTGATAGTGGCTAATGCAATGGACTGGGAAGCTCTGAAGGAGCTTATGATTGAGGATTACTGCCTGAGGGGCGAAGTTCATAAACTTGAACAGGAAATCTGGAGCCTAACCATGAAGGGCTCCGACATAGTAGCCTACACCGCTAGGTTCAGTGATCTGGTGGCTCTATGTCCAGGAATGGTCCCTATTGAGGGAAGAAGGTCGAGAGGTACATCTGGGGGCTGGTGCCTCCATTTCAGGGGAATGTTTTAGCTTCAAATCCCACTACTTTCGACAGTGCCAAGTGATTGGCACAGCGACTCATCGATCACGGAGTCCGCACACCGACAACAACAACCCTTGCCGTCCTAGAACCATCCAAATCCGCCGACAACAAACGAAAGTTTTGGGACAAGAAGAAGAGCAATGCAACGTAGTCCTCTGCCAAGAAGCAGCAGGTTGTGGCTGTTCATGCCGCGACAACACCTGCTCCCCCTACGCCGGCAAAACAATACGCTGGAAGCCTGCCAAAGTGCAACAAGTGCAGCTTCCATCAAAACAGCCCCTGCCAGGAGATGCAATGTACCAACTGCAGCAGGAAGGGGCACACTGCCCGTTTCTGCAAAGCTCCGGCTAGGCCAATCACCCAGGTCCCTAGTGCTGGAGCAGGCCAGGCCTGCTATGGGTGTGGTGATGTTGGACACTTCAAAAGGAACTGCCCGAAGGCAGGGAATGCCGACGAAGTGGGAAGGGTCTTGGTGATAGGCCATGAGGAAGCGGTAGCAGACACTACAGTGGTCACTGGTATGTTTCTCCTCGATAACTCTTATGCATGCATACTATTTGATAGTGGAGCGGAGAGGAGTTTCGTGAACCAAATATTTGCACACTTACTTAAACAAAAACCACGAGCACTGAAAGAACCGTTCACCGTAGAAATGGCTAATGGAAAGACTGAGAGCACTAGCTGTATATACTTAGGATGTACCCTATCTCTATATAGCGATTCATTTCCAATCGACCTCATGCATGTCTCAATTAAAAGTTTCGACGTCATTATCGACATGGATTGGTTGATTCTTCATCGTGCTGACATCATGTGTTATGAGAAGGCGGTTCGTCTTAATCTACCCTCTAACGAAACCCTAGTTATCTATGGCGACAAACCAGCCACGGACCTTCGAATCATTTCAAGTATACAAGCCCAAAAGTACTTACGAAAGGAATGTCATGCATTCCTTGCTCATGTAATCGATACGAGCCAAGAGGCGAAAGATATATAGAACATCCCAGAAGTACGCGACTTTCCCGACATCTTTCCAAAAGAACTACCAGGATTACCACCACAACGTCAAGTCGAGTTCAGAATCGACTTAGTTCCAGGAGCTACCCCAGTAGCCAAATCGCCTTATCGACTAGCACCAGCCGAGATGCAGGAGCTATCTGGTCAACTGAACGAACTACTCAGCAAAGGGTTTATTAGACCAAGCTTCTCACCTTGGGGAGAATCGGTCTTGTTCGTGAAGAAGAAAGACGGATCGTTCTGTATGTGCATCGACTACCGAGAACTAAACAAGATTACTGTCAAGAACCGATACCCTCTACCGCGCATAGACGACTTGTTCGACCAACTTCAAGGGGAAAACTACTTTTCCAAGATTGACCTGAGATCCGGGTATCACCAGTTACGAGTTTTAGAGGAAGATGTTCCCAAAACAGCATTCTGAACTCGTTATGGACACTACGAGTTTGTAGTGATGCCTTTCGGATTAATCAATGCGCCCGCAGTGTTCATGGACTAAATGAACCGGGTGTGCCGTCCTTACTTAGATCATTTATTTATTGTATTCATCGACGACGTACTTATCTACTCTCGTAGCAAGGAGGAACATAGTCACCATTTACGTCAGATCTTAGAAATCCTACGAGAAGAGAAGCTCTATGCGAAGTTCTCTAAATGCTAATTTTGGATTCGAAGAGTCGAATGCTTGGGTCACGTGGTTAGCGAAGATGGAATTCACGTGGATCCTTCCAAAATAAAGGCCATTGAAAACTGGTCAGCTCCAAAGACGCCTACAGAACTTCGTTAGTTTCTAGGCCTCGCTGGCTACTATTGCAGGTTTATTCAGAACTTCTCTAAAATCGTGAAACCGCTTACTACATTGACACATAAAGGTGTGACCTTTGACTGGGAAGAGAAACAAGAGAAGTCTTTCCAAACGCTGAAACAGGCCTTATGCAGCGCACCGATACTATCCCTCCCAGAAGGGATAGAAGACTCCGTGGTTTATTGCGATGCATCCAACCAAGGGCTTGGTTGTGTTCTTATGCAACGAGGAAAGGTAATCGCCTATGCCTCAAGACAGCTGAAGACGCACGAAGTTAATTACACCACACATGATCTTGAGTTAGGAGCAGTGGTATTTGCTCTGAAGATCTGGAGACACTACCTGTATGGTACGAAAAGCACTATCTTTACAGACCACAAAAGCCTTCAACACATATTCGACTAGAAGGAGCTCAACATGAGACAACGACGGTGGGTCGAGCTACTCAATGACTACGAATGTGAAATTCGTTATCATCCCGGTAAAGCCAACGTAGTAGCTGACGCCCTAAGTCGGAAAGAATACTCTGGTCGTAGAGTCAAATCATTGATTATGTCTATGTATTCACATCTTTCCACACAAATTAAGGAGGCTCAGCTAGAAGCCTTGAAGCCGGAAAATGTGGCGGGTGAATACCTTATAGGAATGGATAAAAACTTAGAAGTCAAGGGTGGCGGAGCCTTGTACCTCATGGATCGGATCTGGACACCGAGCTCGGTGGTTTCAGAGACGTGGTCATGACCAAAGCGCACAATACTCGATATTCCGTTCACCCAGGTTCAGATAAGATGTATCTAGATCTCAAAAAGTTATACTGGTGGCCTAACATGAAAGCAGAAATTGCTACCTTCGTGAGCAAGTGTCTTACTCGCGCCAAGGTTAAGGTCGAATACCAGAAACCCTCAGGTTTACTACAACAACCAGAAATACCTGAGTGGAAGTGGGAGCGGATCACAATGGATTTCATAACCAAGTTTCCCAAGACAAGGGGTGGTCTCGATACCATTTGGGTGATCGTAGACAGGTTAACTAAGTCCGCACACTTCCTACCTATCAAAGAAACTGACAAGATGGAGAAACTTACAACAACTTACATTAGGGAGATTGTACGACTGCATGGTGTTCCCATATCTATTATCAATGATGGAGACAATAGATTCACTTCAAGATTCTGGCAGTCGCTACAAAGTTCCCTAGGAACTAGGCTGGACATGAGCATAGCCTACCATCCACAAACCGACGGAAAAAGTGAGAGGACTATTCAAACTCTGGAAGATATGTTGCGAGCCTGTGTGATAGACTTTGGAAAGGCATGGGATACTCATTTACCCCCTTGTCGAGTTCTCCTACAATAACAGTTATCATACAAGCATAAAGGCAGCTCCATTTGAAGCCCTCTATGGCCGAAAGTGCAGATTCCCTCTGTGCTGGGCTGAAGTGGGTGATACGCAGTTAGCAAAAGGGTGATTTCCTGACAGCACTTTCATGGGTCCAGAAATCATTTGGGAAATGACAGAGAAGATTGTTCAGTTTCGTGAACGATTGAAAGCCTCTAGAGACCGACAGAAAAGCTACGCTGACAAGAGACAGAAACCTTTGGAATTCCAGGTTGGTGACCGTGTTCTATTGAAGGTCTCACCCTGGAAGGGCTTGATATGCTTCGGAAAGCGTGGGAAGCTAAATCCAAGGTACATAGGGCCTTTTGAGATTCTCGCTAGGATCGGCCCTATAGCTTACAAACTCAAACTACCTCAAGAACTTAGTAACGTACACCCCACTTTACACGTTTCGAACCTGAAAAAGTGTCTATCCGATGAGACTCTTGTTATCCCACTCGATGAAATCGAGATCAATGAGAGCCTTAACTTCGTGGAAGAAGCAGTAGAGATCATGGACCGTGAGGTCAAGCAAACGAAGCAAAGCCGTATCCCGATAGTGAAGGTTCACTGGAATGCAAAGCGGGGACCTGAATTCACTTGGGAGCGCGAGGATCAAATGAAACTGAAATATCCTCATCTTCCCCCTTAGTTAATCTGTATTTGCTTAAACTCTAATTTCGGGACGAAATTCCATTTAACGGGGGGATGATGTGACAACCCAAAATTTCTATCTTGTAAAGTTAATCAATTCAATCAAAAGTCGGACTTGTTTCTGTTATCTTTTAGCCTTGTTTAGGGTTTGTTTGAGAGTTCTAATCCTAGTACACTCAAGGATTGTATGTTAGGAAGTGTTAGCTTGAGTTCATTGAGTTGTAATCGAGCCGGAAACACCATCAAAAAGGAGTTCACGACCGTGAACATCCTCCATATATAAAAGAAATTGGCTCATTTTCTTCACTACTTCAACTCTAGCCGTGCACACATCCCATTCTCTCTCAACTTTCTTCAACCGTGAACACTCTAAAGGCTTCCAATAAGTAAGTATTTCATCCATCATCTTATTTTCCATTAGAAACACCTGATTCCCCATGAAACAAACACCACTTTGCATGAATCTTCAAGAGTTCATGGCCGTGAACCCTTCATTGGGCCGTGAACCCTTCTTAGATGCAAGTGTGGCCGTGAACCTTTCATCCATGGCTGTGAACCCTTCATAAGATCAAGGTTGGGCCGTGAACACATCATGTGTTCTATGGCCGTGAACCCTTCTAAGGCCGTGAAGACTCCTTGTGTGGCCGTGAACACCCTTCATTCAATCATATGTGATTCTAACAATCCATTGAGAGTGTTTCCTAGTTCCTAAGGTTGTTTCCCTTACATGTTAGTTGTAATATACAGTAATTATATATATATATATATATATATATATATATATATATATATATATATATATACATATATATATATATATATATATATATATATATATATATATATATATGTGTATGTGTGTGTGTGTGTGTTATTATATGCTTAATAGGATCCGTTTGTTCTCGAGACTTCACTTGGCATACTTAGCATCCTATATCGATCTTTCATTCAAATCACTCACTACAGGTGAGTTCATACCCCTATAATCTATCTTTTAAATGTTTTTAAATGCTTTTAAAGGGGGAGGGGAATACAAGTAGAACACAATGAAATTGTGTTAACCATTTACATGTGAAAACAACATCCGAAAGGATTTCTTATACTCAAAATGTAACGGCCGTAGATCCGGGCTAGTGAATCTAGAGATAATAGGGGTCGAAAACGAATTTTCTACAAAAGATTATTTAGAATAAATAATCTTAGCCAAGTTGTAGAATATGTCTCAAGGTTTCCGTACATATAAAGAACGCCGAAATCCGAGTTATAACGAAGAAGTTATGATGACGAAACCGACATAATATCGGGAAGCATAAATAGTGAATTTACGATAGAGCGACTTTTAGGCTTAGCGATCTAAAAGAAAGTCGTAGAATACATTAAACCGTGAGCATCCATATAAAGAACGCCCAAATCTGACTTCGTATGAGGAAGTTATGATTTTTCAAAGTTTCGGCGTAGCAGTGTACAACCCGAAATTCGAATATAAGATCGAGCGGTTTTTAGCCTAAACAACCTAAACGAGAATCGAAGATCTCGTTAATAGTAGCGTAACGATAAAAAGACAGACGAAAACGGACATCGGATGAAGAAGTTATGAATTTTTAACGGACCAACCCTGTCCCGGCCTGTTAAAAATATAACTTTTAAAGTAGATTCAAAATTAGCCGAAGGAGTCTAAACGAAAGTTGTAGAGTACATTCCCGCCTACGCGTGGATATAAAGAACGTCAAAAACGGAGCTCGTATGCGAAAGATACGAATTTTTAAAGATTAGACTCGAAATTGCGAAGCTTGTTGCTCGATTGATGACGTGGCAAGATCCTAGCCGTCGCTTGCTGATCACGGCTCGCTTCGGATGAAGGACACGTCACCCTCGCATTACGCCCAATGTAGCCTCTTTCGAACGCGTCGCGTACGCGAGCCTTCCCTCGGTCCAGCTTGAGCCACGTCGCACCACCTGGAGACCGCCACCTCGCACCCTATCGGAAGGAACGCGCATCGTAATGCTGCTGAACGCGCAGAGTAGTCCGAGCTGCTGGCCCCTATAAATACCATGCGAAATCTCCCGGATTTTTCACTCCTTTCTTCATTCTCTCTCTAAGGGTTTTAACCCCCCTAAACCCTAGGAAAAACCCCTAGCACCCAAAGGAAGCCCCGAGGCTCCCGGAGTCCCGAGAAAAAGGGTCTTTCGGTTCGGAAACGCTGCTCCGAGCAAAGCCCGGTTTTCTTTAAAATCCGATGTAAGTGAGCTACGCCTACGCTATTTTTAATATAGATTTTAAATAATTATAGTAATGTTATTAGGTCCCTAAAATAATTATTTGGGCTATTATTATGAGTTATATTGAGTGTTATTTAACGCTTATATAATAATAATAGCTAGACTATTAATGAGTCGCGGTTAACGTTAAAAATAAACTCTAGTGGTATTGATACTAGGTTTTGGTCAAGGAAAAATTGTTTTGAGATAACGAAGCGCTGTTCGAGTACCAAGTCACCACCTAATCAGGTGAGTGCATAGTTACTTTCATCTTACACATAGATATGAAGTATTTTATATAAATTACGTGCTATGTGTGCATATTATCTGTATACTTGCTATCTATGCTGGATGAACGATTTTATACAAGTTTTATATGATTTAAACTGTATATGTAATTATATCTACATAATATGTTGGGTAAAACATGGGTAGATGAAATATTAGTTGGATGATGAGTTGAGAGGTGATATAGACCATGAGATAAGGGTGAGAGGTGGACGATGTGAGAAGCCTTTTTCCAAACGATGGCCCCGTCATTCAGCAGAGTATGGATGACAACCACAGACTATTCTAGACAGTCCAGTGGAACTCTAGCAGGCTCGCAACTTGTAGGTGTTGTGAACGATGTGTTCACCCGGTGTACTCTAAACCCTGGCGATCATGCAGACTTGGTGCCTAAACCTTGGCGATCGTGCAGACTTGGTGCCAAAACCCTGGCGACTATGCGGACTTAGTGCATGTTGTATAAACCCTGGCGACTATGCAGACTTAGTGCCTAAACCCTGGCGACTATGCGGACTTAGTGCCTGTTGTATAAACCCTAGCGACTATGCAGACTTAGTGCCTAAACCGTGGTGACGATGGACTTCGTGCCGATTCCTTAGGATGATCCTTAGGAATGAATGAACGAGGAATAGTTGATTCTTAGGGTAGATCCTTAAGAGTAAAGAAGATAATGGGGATGGGTAATTGGGTTGATTGTTTGATGTTTAAACATAATAATTATATTATTGTGGGTTGAAAACCCTATGTACTCACCAGGTTTTCCAACCTGACCCACTCCAGCTTATTTCTATCACATGTGTCGATATGAAGTTACATTACACTGAGAGATTAAGGAGATATAAATCACTAGTGATAATGAATGTAAGTTCTGTTTATGCTTATGTTTCTGTATTGACAATGACATCCCAATGTTTTAAAATGAATAAAAATACATTTCTTCGGAAATGCTTTGATAACGTATTTATCATGTTTTTCTGGGAACAAATTCCACAACATTTTTATCAAATGAGGTACTCTGATTTTTATAAATCATAAACAAAATCGGTCTTTTCTGGCCGTGAAAATGGGGATGTCACACAAAACTTGTTGAAAACTCTTTTAAATCTCTTATAAACTTCTTTTATATCAAATCATATTCGTCTATCTATTTATGTATAAGTATGCTTTAATAGAATTAGGACTATTGCTAGATACCTTGACTCCTGTTCCTTGTTTGGTTGTGGGCTTGGGGTAGGATCACTAGTCCAAATGTCGGTTAAATCATAGTTATACCTATTAAATACATATATGAATATTAAACCCATTTTTAAGGTACGTACTTAACTTAGTTGCTTATGGTTAGTAATTGAGTCTTTTCTACAAATCAGTAACAGTCAAACAATCATACTAGTAAACTATAATAGGTATAGTTTAGAGGATTAGTACTTACTACTTCTAGAATAGTGAAACTTACAGGAGTCAGTTCATACATGAGTCAATGTTCTTACATACTATAACTAGAACAGAATGGAACATACTATAACTAGAACAGAAAGGAACATACTATAACTAGAACAGAAAGGAACATACATACTATAACAAGAACAATGTAACATTAATGTGAGCCACTACTTCATGGCATGGCAATATACTTGTTGTGTCACGTTTTGTAACCAGAGTCTCCTGGAGGGAGAGCGTGAGTTTGTGTATAGATCTATACGGGATTGACCATCCTACACCTTGCTGCTAGCTACAGTGGGACCTACAGGTCTATGGGTGACAAATGTCATACCATTTCGACGTCTTTAGATCGTCGTGTATTATACTAGTCAATCAAGCATGGTTATAACCTATGGTGCACATACAACCCTAAATACCTTGGATCTATGTTTTCACTAATTATACATGCAAATGGTTTCCAAGGTATTAAACCTATAACTAGCATGCAATTTGATATAAACAATACAAGATGCTAGTTAGAATAACATACCTTTATGTGGCTTGAAGTCTCGATGTATTTGATGTTGCTTGAAACACTTTGGCCTTTAAGAACTTACCTTAGAAAAACCCTAACCCTAATTCCTTGGTTGATTCTTGGCCTTTTTGGAGCATTTATTGGCTTGAAGAAGAAGAGAAGAAAGAGAAGAAGGTGTTCTATTGGTAGATCTTGCAATGAAACATCATGATCATCATTTCATTTTGTTTCTGGACCTTTGTAAGTGGCAAAGACTGAAACTTTATTGCTTAAAGTGGTTAGATCTAAGTTTTTGTCCCATGTTTTTCATGTTTAAGTAAGTTTGAATGGAAGGAACACATAAAGTTGGCAACTTTATGCTTTCTAAGGGTCCCTTGAGTATGATATTGTTTAGATCTAGGATTTGGTTCAGGAATGGGTTCATACATATGAGTTTTGGTGCAATCTCTTCATGTTTGAACTAGAATGGATAATGGACATGCATGAGGCATGCATGTCCATCAAGTAATCATTTTTATGGATCTTTGGAGTCCCCTTTACCTTCTGAAAAAGTTAGAGTGAAAGGCTTAATGGATTAAGGACTTAAATCCTTGGATTTTGGCTTCATACTTGTTGGGTTTTATGTACTATAACACTCCTATGGTGCACATACAACCCTCATAGCTTTGGATCCAAGTTTTCTCTAGTTATACATGCAACAAAATTTCCAAAGCTTGAAAACTACAACTATCATACAATATTGGTAATTGAAACATAAAAGTAAGTTAGAAGCGTACGTCTTAATTGTAGCTTGTAGGAATTTGTCTTTCAAGAGCCTAGCACCTCAAGTGTGATGCCTCAAATGTCTTATAACAAACCATGAACAAGAGGAGGAACTTCATAGAGAGGTTTGCAGACACAAAAATCGTCTAGAGTTTCTTTTAATCACTAGTGTATGGTTTTTGGCTTAGGGGTTACATTTATATATTGTAGAATCCAAGAGTTAAACCCTAATCCACTTCCTTGGGCCTTAATCCAATAATACATATGATAAGCCCTTTGGACTAACTCTTCACGGAGTCTTACATGAACTTAGTCTATTACTAATCAATATGAATCATTAGCCTAAACTATATATATCACTGATTTACACAACAGTCAACGTTAATTTAATTAGTCTCTTTTGATCACTAAATTAATTCCAAATTAATTCTTGATCAATACTAATTAAATAATATGAATTCTCAATTAATATATTACACTTATAATATATTAATAAAGCACATTAACCTCTTTCTCAAATACCCATCCTATCAAATTGTTCCAGAGTTTTACAACCCAAATGGACCATGCTTGTATCGGGTCAAGTACGTGGCAATTATAGTTATGGGATTAGACACCTAATCCAAAAGTCTCCCACTTGGATAAGTCTAATAACTATTATTGCAAGGACGACTTCGAACTCCGATTAGCATTCATAGCTCTCAAAAAGACCGTTGTCCAACTCTGATTTTATTAGTAAGGTGTCCATTGGATAAGGGATCATATATTCCTCCATTCTAGATATCTTATGGACATGAGACATGGATTATAATCATTCTCTCTGGCCATGTGTTGTTTCCCGATTTCCGATTTATGACGACCGACTAATTGAACAAATCAAATCAGTCTAGGCTTGGCCAAGCGCTTAGGGTTGTCATCACTAAATCATCGAGGGGCCCACAGATATCACTTTTATCCCTCTTAGGGTAAAAGGAACGGATAAACTTCGACTCATGTGCTTTATCTATTTACTCATCCAATCACACACAATGATACATTTTATAACACCGAGTTAGTGGTGCATTTACATATCATCAATGTGCAACCGACTTGTAAACTACACTCATATCTCTCCGTTTCAAGAATATAAGATATTATCGTCTCATGATCACTCGTGATAAAATCCATGAAGTGATTCAAATGAGCGTGGGTTTAGTCCAATACTCAAATCTTATTATAGGAGTACTCATGAATACTGCAGCAAACTTGTGCTATGTCTAAACACCTTTAGACCATCTACAGACCCATTCATGACAATCTAGCTTCAATACCTACTTCCAAAGTATGATCGACTGTGGATAGTTTGAATAATTTTATTATTCGGGAAGTCAAAACATGCAAAGTGAAACACAAGAATAATCGAATCCAATATGGTCGCAAAACTTTTGAATATAAATAAAACACCTTTTATTTAATCACCATATTGATTACACATTATTCATTGTATAATGTTTCGATTTATTAACTTAATACTTGAATTAAAACAATAGGTATCCCATGCTCCAAGCATGCACACTATGTTTATCTATGGTCCTTACTTTGTGAAATAGATCAATAGAATACATTTCCAATGAAACTCATTTCACAATTCCAAATTCTTATCACAAGTGTAAGAATGCCAAATACTTGCCACTATTAAAATGTGTCAGATTCTGAACTATCATGCAATGTACCTTTTGTAATGTCGAGGTACCAAAGTCATAGAGACTTTGCCAACGATATTACAAAGTATTCCATTGGAGATTGTTACAAGACAACTCCCTAGAAATGAAGTCTCACATTCAAAGTATATTCCTTTGAACATCCTTTTTGCATAAAAGTTTCTAACTTTATCATAGATGCTTAATATCCAACTCCGATTATGGAAACATTTCCATATTTGCCATATGAAAACTCATTATTAATAGAATCTTGTCTATTCATAATAATGTCAATACATTCCATTCATTACTATACTTCCAACTGTTCTTAAGCAACCAATCCTTAGCGAACCTTAGATTGTCCTTCACAGTTGTTTAACCACTTTAGTCATATCTGATTCTAGTCCTTTTTCCCTCTTAATTCCCTAGGCATTTGGAAAATCAGAACACAAGAATATTATAGCATATTCAATAAATCCTATACCCGAAGCATATGGGATACGATTCATAATGTCTTACATAAAGACATGATACTCGACCAGTCTTTTGCTATAACATTTCCATATATAGAATTTCCAATGTTGAAACATTCCAATATGGTAATCATATACACTCATGACTAAGTTTGATTAATACTTCAACCTAAGCTTTTAGATTCGAAATAAAGTATAAGTATCCTCTCCCTTAATTATAGCAAAACAACTTTTCAAACTCTGCAACTTTGTGAATTGAAACTTGTGTTTTCTATAATTAACATTGCTAACTCGCAATACTTAACGTAATAATTGTGCTCCCACTAGCATAATAATTACATTCTTATTAATATAAAACACTTATGCTCCCACTAGCTTTGACATGTACCCATAAATAAGTTGGACTTCTAGAAATCAATACTTGTTGACTTTCTTACCAAAGTTCAGATTTCTGATACAAAATGCTTCGATAAGACTTTATCTAAGCTTCTCAAACTCATACATCTTTTCCTTAGATAGCTCACATGTGTTTTTAAACAATTTTAGAACTTACAACAATAAGTCTCAAATGTTTGGACCTTTTGCCATTTCTCACAATTCGAATTATGAAGAGTGATGTCGTAATCATAATCGAATTTGAGAATGCAAATATCACAATTGCTATCTCCTTAAAATCTACTTAGTGAAAGTGTTTCCTCACAATCACTTTCATGAAATGTAGAGAAACCTTATGTCACTTATATTTTATGGTTTATGTGTTCCTATCCATGTGAATTTGTTATTTCTAACCATTATCATAGGATAAGGTCTATGACAAATTCAAAATCACATGGACTGAACTTGCTTAATCTTAATTTCTTGCCACTTGGCAGCACAAAGGCCTACCATGTTTTCCAAGTTGCTTAGCAGCTCACCCTTACTGATCAATGAACTTTCACTGATCAAGGTGCAATGCCTTATGCAAACAACTGAGAATTCATATAACTCACATGCATAGTCAATTTCAACTGGAATGGGCACAAAAACAAGAATATGTCAATACGATGGGTTACAAACCTCAAGTCGTGTGCTAGTGATAAACACTGGTTTATTCTTAATTAGTTCTTGAAACTTTTCAAGATCTTTAAGACTCCCACTGTCCTCTTGACATAAAATATTCTATTGTCAGGAAACATTCCTTGACAAACAAATATTCAAGAGTTAGTGCGGATTCTTATCAAGAATAACACTTCATATAATTGGTCTTAGTTGGTCTTTGTTTTATCCAAAACATCACAATACCAATTTGAATGTGTTATAACCTACTTAAGATATGTGACTCAAGTCATAATCTTGGAGAATAACTCTAAGACTCGATTTTGTAACGACGTATGACTCACCTTAGTTGATTTAACCATTTCAACAATTCACAATTCCTCTTCTTAGCCATACAAATGCACTAAGATGTCCTTAGAGAATCAGTTGTGATATGGCTTTCATAATCATTAAGATGATCATAAAACATGATGCTAAAGTACTCTCCCTACTTTTCAGTTTGGAGAAACTTTTATCTTTCTGCCTAATTGATACTTCTTATTCGTTCTGCTATACATTGAAACTTTTCCAATGTTTCAGAATTACACTTAAACTTGTAAGCATAACCATATTTACTAAACTTTTAGTAAATCATGACGAATAGTCTTATCGATATTTGTGGTGGACCTGACCAGTGCACAACCAAGTGTACCCGATCCCCTACTCCTTCACTTGACTCACATATACATGTGAACAAGGAATTAGTCGTAATTTCCCAAAGTCGAAGGTTCTCATTCATCATACAATATTGCTAACAATAATAATATACAAACATCAATTTTCATAAATGCCATTGCAAGGAAATATAAAACAAGATAAAATAAAAATTTTATTTATTTATAAAAAGTGCGGAAAACTTGTCCTTACAATGCAATTACATATGAAAACTATGTTACCAAATATTCCTAAGCAATCTATCATAACTTCTAAGCAGCAACTCAAAAATCTGATCATCGAACCATGCGATCGAAATCCATCTCTTTGCGATCAGACTCAACTTACTCTTCTTTTAAGCTTCCTTTCTTTTCTTCGATCCTACAAAACATCAAAATGTAATCTCAACACATCATGTATTAAGAATCTACAAATAGGAACTTAATAGAGTTAGATAGTGGACTTACCTGAAGCAGAGTCAAACATTTTGACTTTACCATCCTTGTGGTCTTTCAGGTAAATAGGGCAGCTTCGCAACCAATGCCCCTTTTCTTGGCAATAGAAGCAAACAAATTCTTTTGGAATGATACACGGGACAATCTCAGACTTAGCCTTTCTCTTTACCATTTGGTCAAATGGTTTGACCATGGCAGATCCCTTTCCATTGGGAAGAGAAAGCTTTTCTGGACTTCCAATGTTGCCATTGTCAATCTCCATGGAAGTTTGGGAAGTAGATCTTCCAATCAAATTTGCTTGACCAGTGCGCCAAATCATTGCTGATTCAGCAGCAATTAGCAAATAGGTAAGATTGATAAGGGTCATGTGGCGGTCTGTCATATAGTAATCTTTAATGAACTCACTATATGACTCGAAAAGTGATTGAAGAACCAAGTCAACAGCCAATTTCCTGGAGACATCGACTCCTAACATTCCCAGCCTGTCAATGTGTGACTTCATCTCCAAGACATGTGCACACACAGACCTTCCATCTTGGTGTTTGCTAGCCAATAGGGCTTGAGTGACCTTGAACTTTTCAAGTCTTTGAACTTGTGGGTCAGGGAGAACTATTGGAGGAGGTGGAGGAAGTGAAGTATGATTTCCATTTCCACGATCCGATAGTGGGACATCATCTTCATAAGGAAAGCTTTTTCCAAAAGATTCGGGAATACCATAGTTGTCAGAACTAGACATCTACACGGAGAAATTCAATTTTAGTTGATTTAAGTCCTTAATATAACACCCAAAATGAAATATTAAGGCTAGGACCCAACACAATATTCTGCAATTCGGAGGAGGGATGCCGTAATCCAATTGCAAAATATTTGAAGGTAGGTAAATGACGATTTACCAATTTCCACCATTAAAAACGAAAATGAATTTTGGTTTTAAATGAATTGAAATTCCTAGATTCCTTGAGATTCATTGAAATTTTCCATGGCATGTTTAATCTCGATTATGCCCTTTAAGTTTGTGACTAGGATACCGAGGATCACAAACAAAGTGTCAATAACCATGCAAATTAGCTTGGTACACTTAATGTTACAAATTACGTAATCAATGTGTCTGTTAATCACACACGCTCCATTGATCCATGATTAATATCAAGCTACCCTTTGCCACACATTGTCAGTCCCAAATTAGTGTGCTGGTTAACCACACACGCTCCACTAACGACTTAACAAGGTGCAAAGTGCAATTTCATGGAATAACACGATTTTCACATTTTTCCTAAAGTAACTAAGATTGGGAATTTATAAAAGTTTAGTTACTTTATATTTCATTATACTTTTAATGAGGATTTAAATGTTTTGTCAAACCCGTTCGGCTAACGACCCTCCACCGGTCAAGAGTGCGGTGGGTAAGATTGTATACCCAATGGCGGTCATTTTATAGGCCGCTTCCTTAAACACCCCTTATAGACCAGCTTCATGACTGAGACCTACTAACGGTAAGACTGACTTTTAACTTAAACATATATATTATGTTAGACTTTTAATTTTATTTAGTATAAGGGTGTATTTTAATTTAATTAAACTCAAACCATATAATTATGGATTTATTAATACTCTTTTAATTAAACATTTAATTAACTATTAATAAAGTCCATAAGAGTTAATTGAACTATTCAAAACATCAAGATGCTACATCAAATTAAAACTATTTAATTAATTTTAAGTTATGAACCCATGAGTTACATTTTTGAAAACTTTTGAAATTACTAGGGTTTCTATGAATTCAATGTTTCTTAATTGAGACTTTTCAACTTTTAAAACTTGAGGGCAGGTTTTGTAATTCTTGAAAAACTTTTGAACTCCATAACTTAAGGAGTTAATTTGTTTTATGAAGATGCGACTTTTCAAGTTCCATAACTTATGGAACTCTTCAAAGACATTAATATCAATTTAACTAATATTTATTTGTAACTCCTTATAAACTTTTGACTTCTGAATTTGATGACAAAATTTGTAGCTCCTTAAAAGATTTAGATCCAACTTTAAACTAATAAAGCAATAATTTCATTTTATCTTTTACTAAATTGATCTAATTCAACTCTTGTTGCAAAATGATTCAAATTTTACAAATAATTAGTTTTTCAAAAAATCAAGTAATTATGTTAAAATTTGATAATCATCATGTTATTGGATGGGGATAGTCATTACCATATTAGTAAAATCAATTTTTATGAAACAAAACAATTTGTGGTAACGATCCTAATCCAATCCAGGCCAAAAAAACCCGAAAAATTGCCATCTGTTGATCCAACTCATCGAGCCATGCTATGGACTCGTCGAGTTCATGACCAAAATCATCCAACTCGTCGAGTCCAATAGTGGACTCGTCGAGTTCATGCTGACAGAAACAATTTTTTCATTTTGCTTCAACTTTGAACAATTAGTTATGCATGAATATAACAGAAAACTACCCAACGCTCTGATACCACTGTTCTCCTATGGTGCATATATAACCCTAATAGCTTTGGATCTAAGTTTTCTCTAGTTATACAAGCAACAAAATTTCCAAAGCTTGAAAACTACAACTAGCATACAATATTGGTAATTGAAACATAAAGTAAGTTAGAAGAGTACCTCTTAATTGTAGCTTGTAGGAATTGGTCTTTCAAGAGCCTAGCACCTCAAGTGTGATGCCTCAAATGTCTTATAACAAACCAAGAACAAGAGGAGGAACTTCAGAGAGAGGTTTGGAGACACAAAAATCGTCTAGAGTTTCTTTTAATCACTAGTGTACGATTTTTGGCTTAGGGGTTACATTTATATAGTGTAGAATCCAAGATTAAACCCTAATCCACTTCCTTGGGCCTTAATCCAATAATACATATGATAAGCCCTTTGGACTAACTCTTCATGGAGTCTTACATGAACTTAGTCCATTACTAATCAATATGAATCATTAGCCCAAACTATATATATCATTGATTTACACAATCAGTCCCTGTTAATTTAATTAGTCTCTTTTGATCACTAAATTAATTCCAAATTAATTCTTGATGAATACTATTTAAATAATATGACTTCTCAATTAATAAATTATACATATAATATATTAATAAATCACATTAACCTCTTTCTCAAATATCCATCCTATCAAATTGTTCCAGAGTGTTACAACCCAAATGGACCATGCTTGTATCAGGTCAAGTACATGCCAATTATAGTTATGGGCTTAGACCTAATCCAAAAATACTGTATTCACGATGTGAGACATGAGGTCTAACGACATGAGATAGAAAGAACTTGTTTTATGTTGAACTTTTTGGGGCTTACGACGTGATAGAAGGATGTTCACGTCTTGAGGTCAGCCTAAAAGATTTTCCATGACTGAGTTGGTTGAGTTGGGTCAAGACCAGTTGGAATCGGACCGAGTGGACTCTCATGACGTGACCAAGGGCTGGTTATGACGTGAGGTTCATTGGTTGTCACATAGTAGGCCTCATTCACGAAGCCGGTCTATAAGGGGGTATAAGGTTACTGCCTATAAAATAGCAGTTTAATGGGTGTCCACTCTCACTCACCGCTTCCTTGACCGGTGGAGGGTCGTTAGCCGAACAGGTAGGACAAGGACTATAATTCTCCCTTCATTATAAGTATAATGATAAATACTAAGTAACTAAACACTTATAAATTCCCAATCTTAGTTACTTAGGAAAATGTGAATAAGGTGCTAATCCATGAAATTACACTTTGCACTTTGTTTAAGCTGTTAGTGGAGCATGTGTGGTTAACCGGCACACTAACCTGGACTTAACAAGGTAGGCAAAGGGTAACTTAATGTTTATCATAGTATCGTTGGAGCGTGTGTGGTTAACCGGCACATCGATTGAGGGGTAAATATTAAGGGTACCAAGTATATTTGCATGGTTACTTCACACCTTGTTTTGTGATCCTCGGCATCCCAGTCACAAAACCTGAAGGGCACACTCGAGATTGAAACATGCCATTGAAAAGTTCAATGAATCTCAAAAGAATCTAGGAGTTTCAAAACCAATTAAAACCTAATAATACATTTCGTTTATCTTGGTGGAAATTGGTGAATCGTCATTCACCTACCTTGAAATATTTTATAGCTTGGATTACGGCATCCCTCTTCCAAGTTATAAAATAGTTTGTTGGGTCCTAGCCTTAATATATCATATTGGGTGTTATATTAAGGACTTAAATCAACTTTACGTGAATTTCTCCCATTGTTGATGTCTGGTTTAGACAACAATGATCTTCCCAAACCAAGCTTTCCTAATGAATATGACTTCCCGAGTTTGGCTCATGGAAGTCATACTTCTCTTCCTCCACCTCCTCCAATTATTCTCCCTAACCCACAAGTTCAAGGTCACTCAATCCCTAATGGCAAGCAAGGTCTATGTGTGATCACATCTTAGAGATGAAGTCACATATTGACAAGCCGGGAGAGTTGGGTGTCAAAGTCTTCAGAAAGTTGGATGTTCAATCACTTTCTAAGTCACATAGTGAGTTCCTTTGGGACTACTATGAAACAGACTATGACATGAACCTTAATGATCATATCTATTTGCTTGGTGCTGCTGAATCAGCAATGATTTGGAACGATAGTAAAGCAAATTTGATTAGAAGATCAACTTCCCAAAAACTTTATGGACAGTGACAATGGTGACACTGGAAATCCAGAAAAAACATTCTCTTCCCAATGGAAAGGGATTGGCCATAGTCAACCCGGTTGACCAAATGGTAAAGAGAAAGGCTAAGCCTGAGATAGTCCCATTACCAAAGGGTCCATATGTTTATTTTGCCAAAGGAAGGGGCGTTGATTGCAAAGCTGCCAAATTTACCTAAGGATGTTAAAGTCAATAAGTTTGACTCTACATCAGGTAGAGCCCATTATCTAACTCTGTTAAGTTCTATTCTGAGATCCTCATTACATGATGTGACTGGGTCACATGTTGATGTTTTAAGAATCAAAGAATAGAGAGAAATCTTAAAGGAAGTATATGCTGATTCTGATCGCGAAGGTGGATTTCGATCGCATCAGAATTTTGAGCAGTTGCTTAAGAAGTTATGATATATTGCTAAGGAATATATAACAACAATTTTCCATGTGGATTGTAAGGATAAGTTTTTACGCAAAGTTTTAAAATAAAAGAAAATTGTTTAATTTTATTTATTTGAAGTATCCTTACAATGGCATTTGTGGAAAATTGTTGCTTATATGATTCCACTGACAACAATATTGGAAAATGGATTTGATTCTTTCATTTGTGGTAGTGTCTAAATTTACCAAATCAGGAAAGATCCTCATCACCCAAGTTTCAATTGGACCGAAACTTGGAATCATGCAAGTTGAATAGTATGATGAATGAGAACTTTCAAGCATTGGAAAATCAAGACTAATTACTTGTTCACATGGATGTGTGAGTCAAGTGAAGGACTAAAGGGATCGAGTACACATTCTTGTGCACTGGTCATGTCCACCACAAAGCTCGTTAAGACTATTTGATTTACTAAAGTTTAGTAAATATGGTTATACTTACAAGTTTAAGTATAATTCTGAAACATTGGAAAAGTCTCAATGTATGGCAGAACGAATGGGAAGAATCAAATTAGGCAGAAAGAAAAAGTTTCTCAAATCTGAAAAGATGAGAGAGTACTTTAGTATCATGTTTGTGATCATCTTAATGATTTAGAAAGCATATCACAATTAGTCCTCTAAAGGTCATCTTAGTGCATTCTTATGACTAAGAAGAGGAGTCATGAATTGTTGAAATGGTTAGATCAGGAAGATGAGTCATACTTCGTTCCAAAACAATTCTTAGAGTCATACTCCAAGATTGTAACTTGAGTGACATATCTTAAAGAAAGGTTTAAAACACTTGTCAAATGTAAGAGTAAAAGTGTCCTACTCTTGTACATTTGAAATTGGTAAGTTGTGATGTTTTGGATAAAACAAAGACCAACTAAGGCCAATTGTGTGAAGTGTTTGTCTTGATAAAGAATCCGCACTATCTCTTGAATATTTGGCAAGATAGTCTTATATGTCAAGAGGACAGTGGGAGTCTTAAAGATCCTAAAAAGAATTTCAAGAACTAATCAAGAATAAAACCTGAGGTTCTTCACTAGCACACGACTTGAGGTTTATAACCTATCATGTTGACATATTCTGTGCCCATTCCAGTTAAAGTTGGCTTTGCATAGGAGTTCTGAAAGTTCTCAATTGGTTGCATAACAACTTGGAAGCAATGGCAGGGATTGAAAAAGTTGTTTTGCTATAATTAAGTGTTATGCTAGTGGGAGAAAGTCAATAAAGTATTCATTTCTAGAAGTCCAACTGATGTCTGAGTACATGTCAAAGCTAGTGGGAGCATAAGTGTTATGCTAATAATCATCATGTTAGTGGGAGCATGATATTTATTGTTAGTGTTGCAAGTTAGCAATGTTAATTATAGAAAACAAAAGTGTCAATTCGTGAGGCTGCAGGGATTGAAAAAGTTGTTTTGCTATAATTAAGGGAGAGGATATACTTCATTTCAGTTCTAAAGGCTTAGATTGAGACCTTAATCATCTTTAGTCAAGAATATATATATGAATTTCATGTTGGATTGGTTCAACTTAAGGAAATTCTATATATTGCGTTCTCAAAATTCGATTATGATTACGGCATCCCTCTTCATAGTCAAATTTTGAAAACATGGCAAATAAAAATATTGTAGCAAAAGACTGGTCTAGAATCATGTCTTTATGACTAAAATGATTAAGCAATTGTCGAGGACAATATGAGGTTTACCAAAGATTGGTTGCTCAAGGACAGTTGGAAGTATAGTGCTAATTTTGGAAGGACCATATTGACATATTCTGAAAAGAGGCATCTCTTATTCAGAAGTGATAGTCAAAATGAGAATATGGAGTTGTCTCCATAGGTGGAAGTTATCTGTGTAAGATTAGAAAACTTAATGCAAGAAGCATGTCCAAAGCAATGTACTTTGAATATGAGACTTAGTTTCCATGGAGTTGATCTCCATTGGAATACCTTATAATGACTGTTGACAAGTCTTTGTGACTTTGTACATATTCATTACGGGAGGGTCAGTGCATATAAGTTTAAAATCTAAACAGATTTCGATAAATGATAGGAATTTGAAATTCTCACATTTTTCGATAAGGATTTGGGAGTGTAAAATTAGAATCATTGAAATTATGTTCAATTGGTTTATTTCACAAAGTAAGGATCATAGACAAACACAGAGTGCATACTTGGTGTATGGCAAAGCTATTGTTTAAGAAAAAGATAGTGTACATGCTTGGAGCATGGGACAACTAGTGTTTTTAATTCAAGTATAAAGTTGATAAAACCGAAACAGTGAATAATGAGTAATCAGTATGGTGATAAATAAAAGTGTTTATTTATATTCATAGGGTTTGATACCATATTTGATTCATTTATTCTTGTGTTTCACTTTGCATGTTTTGACTTCCAGAATAACTAAGTCGCTCTTCCTGAATGATTAAGTTATTCAAACCATCCACAGTCGGTCATATGTTGGAAGTAGATATGAATCAAGATTGTCATGGGTTGGTTTGTAGAGGTCCAAGTTGGTGGACAAAGTGGTGCTACAACACTCATGAGTGCTCATAAGTTTTGAGTATTGGATTCAACCCACGCTCATTTGAATCACTTCATGGATTTTATCACGAGTGATCATGAGATGATAATATCTTATATTCTTAAAACCTAGAGATATGAGTTGTTACTATGAGTTGGTTATACATTGATTGCACGAAAACACATTGGTAACTCGATGTTATAAAACGTGCCTTTGTGTATGATTCAACAAGTAGTAGAACAAGCCATATGAGTCGAAGTATATCCATTCCTTTTACCTTCGGGATAAAAGCGATATCTGTGGGCCCCTCGATGATTTAGCGATGACACATGTGAGTGCTTGGCCAAGCCAGGACTGATTTGATTTGTTCAATCAGTCAGTCATCATAAATCGAAAATCGGGAAACAACAAATGGACAGAGAGAATGATTATAATCCATGTCTCAGTCCATATGATATCTAGAATGGAGGAATATATGATCCCTTATCTAATGGACAAGTCATTGACAAGGTCAGAGATCGACAACAGCTTTAAGAGCTACGATTGCCAGTTAGGTTTTGAAGTCATACTCAATAATAGTTTTAGACTTATCCAAGTGGGAGACTGTTGGATTAATGTCTAAGTCCATAACTATATTTGGTATGTACTTGACCCGACCCGACATGGTCCATTTGGGTTGCACTTCACCGGCACAATTTATATGGATAGTCTTTTGAGAATAGTATATTTATGATTTATATTAATATATTATAAGTTCTAATATATTAATATGGAATCATATTATTTAATTAGTGTTGATCAAGAATTAATTTAGAATTAATTAAGTGATCAAAAAGAACTAATTAAATATGGACTCTTATATATATGGAATGGGCCAAGTTCATTTTGGTTGGGCTAAGCTTTCATGGATGGTCCATGGAGCTTTTAACCCATGGATCCTATGTAAATGAAAGGTCATGGGTATTAGGGTTTACATGGATGTAACCCTAATCCTCCATGATATATAAAGGGGTCCCTGGCTCACAAAATTGGGACAAGTGTGTGAAAATAAGAGTGAGCCGATTTTAGTGTGCATACATATTCTCTCAAGTTCTTCCAAGGTGTTTTGGTGATTTGTGATTCCATTTGAGGCTTCCACACTATTGGGGCTAAGCTCTTAAAGCTTGAAGACATCAAGCTACATCAAAAGGTATGTCATCTAACTAGAACTTTGTAGTATAGGTGCTTCATAATATGCTAGTTAGGATGAAACCTTGGAATAGTTAATATTTGCATGTATAATAGAGAAAACATAGATCCAAGGTTTATAGGGTTGCATGTACACCATAGGAGTGTTAGAATGCTAAAAACCCAACATTTTTGTGGATTTTGAGTGTTACTGCACGAATGTTGCTTACTTTGTGCTTTGTAGGACGCGTGTTGATGTGAGTTAACTATTAAGTGAATACGTTAAGTTACACGTTGCAAAGGTTAAATAATCTCAGAGTGTTTGCTTTGGCCCTATTCCGCTGCTCACATCTAAGTCTAACCGTTATAGGGTTGAGTATTTTAGTCAAAGGATTATCTACTCTTTGTTGCATGTAACTTTATTCATGAAGTAGTTAACTGACATAGGTGGGAGTTCTTCAGAAGCTGATGACAGGGTGAGTTAAGGATTCTTGGAGAGCCCAATAAGTATATTAATGGATTAGATGCATTGTTTAGTGGTTACTTGCAGTACCAGTTTAAGAAGGTAACTTAGAGGATTCAGGATAATTCTTGAGGAAAGTATAGATAGGTGTAGAATGTAGTATTGGGCCCGTACTACTGAAAGAATATGATCCGTACTCGAATAAAGGAAAGTCATGGAGACTCTAGGAAGCCTTTATGATGAGGAGTTTTGTGGGTATGTTCTGATTATTGTGTGGTTTCTTTTCAGTATGGTGATAAGCACTCATGAATGAGGTTCTGGTTTAGGTTCGGGCTCTGGTGTTGGGTCGATTGATGAGAGGATAGACAAGTTTGTTATGTCGAAGATTACTCACGGTATTCTGGATGTGACTCCTGTGATGTTTGATACCTTCAAGGAAAGGATCAAAGAGCTCTTAGATGAGCGTCTACAGTATTTTTGGGCCGAGATTGCCGGAAGACAGTTGGGGGCTCGAACATTCTATCATCGGGAGTTTAAGGCTTGTGGAGCCCCAAAGTTTTACAAGGAGGACGATTCTATTGCTAGTTCTTGCTCCGATGGATCGAAGGTAGCATATCCATCATGCCTTCATGGGGATCGACTTAGTGATTGAATTGTCGTTGAGGTTTCCCGGACCTTACAAGAGGATTTTCCTGGCATTATTGGTCATATCACTGACAGAACGGTCGTTAAGTTCGAGGATCAGATCTCGGCCATTCAGGAAACTGATTGGATTGTCGAGGTGAGTCGGGAGCGGGAGCTTGCTTTGGAGATTCAACAAAGAGGAAACAGAATCATGATCCGACTGTGCTAACATCATCTAGGCAGCTTGATGTTGCCATGCCTAGTGCTGGAGGCCTGACGGGCCAAAACATTTTTGCTAAGGGTGGAGGAACCCACAAGCCTATGCGCTGCAAGTTCAAATGCGGTAGGTGTGTACGAAAGGATCTTGTTCGCCAAGATTGCACCCCGTAGGTAGAATTATGTCATCATTTTCATCAGCCTGGTCATATTAGGGAAATTTGCATATGTTTGTCAATTGGGGCGGCTCAGACCCCATCATCTGCAATCTTTTAGGAAGCAGAGCCAAGACCTCAAGACCTCGCAGGTATGTATTCATTCATGCATTTTAATAGCTTTTGATTTTGTGATTAGGTGTTTGAGATTTTATGTTTGGTATATTTAAGTCCCACCCCTATAGATCGTAGTCCTTTATAATTGTCTGGTTATTATTATCGAAGGATCGCCATCTTCCGTTTTACATACCAAGAGTCATGCTTGTGGAGTAGCTAGTTGTTCCGGCGGTAGGCATCAGTTCGGGAGGCGGTGGGCAACAATGGTGTGAGCATAGGTGGAAGCAATCTGAGTGTCATGCTTGGAGGACTCGCAACTGGATTGATGTGTTTGTTTCAACATGGTGGGTCGGAGGAAGTTACTGTGTAAGTTCATTGGATCAATGGAAATCAAAATGATTGAGATCTTTCATGGTTGGGAGGTGTAAGGGATTGATCAGAACGTGATTGTAGGGCGAGATGCTGCCAAATTCATGTTTTTAGTGATGTGCATGTAGTCCCCGTATCATAAGATTTTAGGCCAAAATCTCATGGTAGCTAGTTGTCCCTTCTGGGACAGCAGAGTAAGAGTTCGAAGTACTTGTGTCGCTCGGGTTGGATGTTCGTTGATAGTTGATTAGCTCATTGAGTTGATCGCTACCATTAATATGTTAAGAGTAGTAGTGACCTATCACTCATAGGTGTGGGTGATGCATTGTTCGTATGGTTTCGTTCAGCCATTGCGTTTGTCAAGAGAATTCAAATTGTATCCGTTGTTGAAATTCTGAGTACATCGATCTTTCGACAAGTGAGTTGTTGATTAGTGACCCGTCCATTCTAATAAAGGGTTTATTCGTCCTTTTTCATCAGTTGAACTAAATCAAAGATTTGGGATTGTATTAGAGGAAGGTCCTTTGGATACAATGATGTTTTCCTATAAGGGTAGCGAAGTGTCTGATCCGGTTCGCGGAGAGGATACCCTAGGCTGTTTGGTAATGGAATCTTAGCGCTTTTAAGCTTAAGAGGATAGTAGTGGAACAGTAAGGTTGCAAGATGGTTTAAATCTCCATCGATTACGAGGTTGGCAGAGTGAAGTTGAATCCAATAAGGGGAGAACCGTTTGGATTGATGGGAATATCTCCAAGTGTGAAGCAAGGAGGAGCTTCATACTCTAGGTCAATTGGAGAGTTAATTCTGGTGATGGTATGCGATGGGGTTTATGCCAGGAATAATGTTCATCGTTCGGTTGTAATCAAAGAGGCATATGTTGAGGATTCGGGTTATCATGTCCAAGGACGTGAAACATAAATAGTGGCGCATGACGGATATGTGAACAGGTTTAGGGTAGGGTTGTGTTAGAGCCTCTCTGCATGTTCTTGTTTAATAAAGGCTTTGGGGTTTGAAGCATGACCCGAACACCTGATTGGGGTATAGTCGGATGAGGTTTCGACTCAAGTTGATTATGGTTTGGTATGGTAGATGGATGGCAAGACCATGGGTTGGGCCCATGGCTGTTGTGGATGTGTTTTAAGTCTATGATGTGAGTCGTAGCATTCATCAAGATGAGTTAGACCATTGCATGAGTGGTTGTTGGACTGTAGGAGGATCGCAGCGCATACATGGGTCAAGTCAGATCGTTATTGTTGGTTGAACACTCCTTGTTGGGAATGAGGAATGTTGGAGCTGTGATGGTGTCTTAGGCTTGTATAGCTCTCATATGGGTGAGACTCGTGGGCAAGGCCTGTTTGGTTATGATAGGATGGGTGATAGGATGGGTGATATCCGTAGGCGAGGCCTGGTTGGTTAAAATAATGTGACAAACGAGAGGTTTCTGTCACTGATCTCTATCATAAAAGAGTAGGAAAGTAGATTTAGTAGCTTAGTATTGTAATATTTGATTTTTGAGATAATAAGAATCAAATGTGTCATTACATTTATTTGTTAAAAACGTCCATTAGGATCAAAAATTAGCGTCTGGAAATTTGTAACGTTTTCTATGTTGGTTAACATACTTGGATGGTACTCGTTAATGTGATCTCAATGATATAAGATTCGTAAAAATATGACTCCAAAGGAAAGAGTTATGGATTTTATAAAAATAGAAATCAACCGCGTAATTAAAATTAATTACGTCAAAACGGTACATAGAGATTGGTTGAGTTTTGACTAAAAGTGCAAAAAGGAGTTTCGTAGTACTCCTCGTGATATAAACTTTAGGAAAAAGTTTTCCAAAAATGGGATCCGTATGAGAGAGATATGATTTTTATAAAAACATTTATTTTAACCCCGTTAGGCACGAAAATGAAAGTCAAAACTAGACAAAACAACCTAAAGGAGAGTTGTAGTACCCATTGAAATCATGACATTGATATAGAGAGGGCTTAGATCAGAGCTTGCATGAAGAAGCTATGATTTTTAGAAAATCTTTTCGTGCACTTCAGGTGCACGTCTCCACACTCCACGCATCTGACACCGGATTCGAGTAGATTGCGAGTGACACGTGGCAACTTCCGGATGGAGCTACAATGTTCATGCGCGGAGCACACAAATATTTGACCGACGCTCACCTCCAAAACTCGAGTATAAATAGAACGCAGTTCCATTCTAGTTCTGCACACCTTCAATTTCTATCTCACTCTTTATCTCGAAGCTGCTACCCTCTGGAGTTGTCCCCAGAATCCCGAGCCCGATTCAACCCTACATTAAAGGTTTCGCGCGACTAGGGTGAGTACACGACCCCTATTTCACTATTTTAAATGGTTTATGGGGGTAATAAATGCTTATCAAATGATTTTATCAATATATATTTATAGTTATAAATTTCAAATCATTTTATAAAGCTTAAAGCCTTAGGATAATATAATTGTAGAAACTATGCATAGTTGTAAGCTATGATATTATGCCTACGAGATATGATGCCTGATAGTCTAGGAAGAGATAATACCTAGATGTTATAATGGCCAAATCCCTAGGATAACGTAGTACCTAGAAGTTATGTTGCTCAAATATAAGGATATGCACTGTACTTAGTTGTTACTCTGCCCAAATATCCTGGTTTCAGTAACTATAATTAGGGTATATATATGAATAATTATATATACAAAATAATTATGATATCAAAATTTATAATTATCAAATATAAAATAAAAGATTTATAGTGTGATAGTTATTGTTAATTCATCCAAAGGCCTTGATAAAATTCGGCATTCTCCAGATACCTATAATCGTTAATCTTGCGAGAGCTAGAAATATATGTAAAGAGCTATACGGGGATTGACAACCCACCTGCGATTTCCAGCTACAATCCCTGCAGGATAACTTTCTTATTTTTCATTATTCGACGTCCGATGAAGCGTCGTGGAGGGGAAAAATTATTAGTCAAACATCGTCGATTATGCGGACTTATGGTAATACATTAGATCTCCTTAGAGTTCGGACTACCATTAGGTACACTTTAGAATGGTAGATACAATACATTAGGATCGTTAGATATCCTACAAAAGATAGTAAAATAGGATTAATAAGTATATCCTAAAAGATAATAAGATAGGATCGTTAGATATCCTGAAAGATAGTAAGCCATGGTTGACAAAATAATTTAGGAAATGTTTTTCTAAAAGAAAAAGGTTTTTCTAAATGAAAAAGGATTCTTAAAATAATACAACCCAATAAAAGCCGAAAACTATAAAAATATGTGCACTCACCAACATTATGTTGACATTTTAAAAAATACATGTATTCTCAGGGAGATGAGTGTAGAGGATAGTTCTGTTAAGGAGGAGGATAATCTTGTCAAGGAGAAGGAAGTCTACAGAGATAGTTCTGTGCACTCACCAACAACGTAATTCCAGAAGAATTTCTAATCAATAAAAGAAATGTTTGTGATATTCTTTTATTTTATGTTCTCTATATATATATATATATATATATATATATATATATATATATATATATATATATATATATATATATATATATATCTCTCTCTCTCTATATATATATATATATATATATATATATATATATATATATATATATATATATATGCCTCGGCTCAATCTCCCCTCGATTGCACCGCCCGACGTTTCCGCCGCCGGTCGGGGGTGTGCCAGATTGGTATCATAGCTACAGGTTATAGCGAACTAGTAATTCCAAATTAGTTAAACTTAATAAAAGTTTTATAATTAATTATCGTACGGATGGACTACTTATGGGAGAGGTGCCTAGGCTGGAAAAATTTGTCGTTAGGGTTGCTGGATTTCAGAACAACTATATGCCAAAATGGTCCTGCCCTATGACTTTTCCTACGTGGCCAATCCTTGAAGTCTTGAGGTACACAAACATAGAATTAATAAAATACCCTAGTCAAACACTAATTAGATAAATAGTTATATCAACTCTTATAAACACACTCGTATATCATAAAAATTATCCATTCCAATCACAACTTAAGATTTTAGGTCAAAACGAATCTTAGGGTTGGTCTAGTATTGCGGCCGTACCACAACTAGACCTAGAATACGCAACTAAGTTTTATTATGGTTTGACCGACGCACGCCTAAATTTGGATGCCGTTGTTAACAACCTAAACGCTTGAGGATTTATGGATCAATAGTTTAGTTAAGAGATTAGGACGAGGCCTAAGACTAGAGGATCTTCGAATCAGTAGCATAGATCGACTTCCCGAAGACTAGAGCCTTAGATCAAGACCTAGTGCAAGAGTATGGTACACCTTGAGGATATCCGAAATAGAGACAAGCATACGACATACCACCCATATAGAAATTTATCTAAGATACGGTTCCATCTACTCTATATATGTGTGTGTGTATATATATATATATATATATATATATATATATATATATATATCTTAACTATCTTATTAAACATATTGCCTATATACATATTACATCATGATGTACAACATTATTAAGCTTACAATCATACCGTGTAACTCATCATATCTTTACCCTATCTTAACCCTAACCTCATCGACATAACATCAGACATCGTCAAACCCACATCTCTTTTATCTCTCTCCTTACTCACTTCAGTTTTCTGTGGACCTTCGGTACCACCACCCTCCTCACCCTCCTTCTTCCGCCGCTGCAACGTATAGAAGATCACCAGACATCCCTTCCTCCATTAATTGTCATGTTCTCACTCAAATGCTCATCTTTATTCAACCTTACTCTATGTGAAAAACCTAGACCAAAAAACATAGCCGTTGTCAATTGTCAAATATGCCTTCTCTAGCCGTTGTCAATTGCATCTATTTTTATTCAGTTTTGGTGCAAGTTAACAAGATTATATTTTGTAATGGTTGCAGACTTGCAGGTTTACCAATGTCCATCACACAGGCAACGTACTACCACAAATTCACCGCCCTCATCACCCAGGTTTTCTCTCTCTCTTTCTTGGTTGTTGTGGATTTCAAGTTTCTTTTTAGTTTTTGATTTTTCAAGTTCCTCTACTTCATCTTATTTTTAGATTTTTGACTACACCTTCCCCTCATTCAAAGAATGTGTACCTTAGTCTGCTTCAACCTCTTAGTTCTCTTTCCTTTTCTATTAGTTTGCCTAACTATTTGTGTTTTATTTGCTTTCAATTTGTTTCTGTGTAAGAACATTTAGGAGACGATTCATCTACTCCGCTTCTAAAGTTGAATACGATGATCAAAGAACCAGATGATAATCATAACATGTCTCCACACCCTGCAGCTCTCCTTTTGTTGCCAAACAATTTCCTCTGTTTCCCCTCATATTCAAGTGTAAACCCTAACTCCATTGAATATAAAAATTCTTATTATTTTATTGTTCTGTTAATTTTTTGAGGGAACAAATAGGAATTAGAGTTAGTAACTTAATTTCTTTCTGGGAAAGAAAAGGAACCGATGTGAGATTAACCCTGTTACATGTTGGATTTTATCACTCACATGCCCTTTTTCATGTTGTTTCAGGTATGGATTGTTCAAATTCTCCTAATGTTATTTTTTCTTGGCTTATTGTCGTATTGTAAATTTTAATGTTGTATACAAATAAATAGTTTCTATTGTTATGTTTACATTCAAATTAGCTTTTCGATCTGCTGAATTGTAGGTACATAAATTGTAGGTAATCTCACATGGGTTCTGACCTTTTTTCCCTTGGTGCTGGTTTGATAAGTTCCTGGTTACCTGCTGATACAATTTCTTTGTTGCTTTTATTGGATATTTAGAGCCTCACACATATTTAAATGGGTGTACTACAATATGAATCATGCAACATCTTTGTCCATTTATGTTGTGTTTTGTCTTTGATAGTTAGCCTCCTTTCATGTAACCTTTGTTCTTATGTTCAAACGCCTTGTATTGGTTCAGCTTCCGGTTGGTCTTCTGTTTTCTGCTTTATATATTGTTTTTCTAAAAATATTACATATATATTTTCATTAGTTTTAACAAATTTTGGTTATCTCTCATGACCTTCAATAATTGTCCATATTTCTCATGACTATTAGATGTTGCACAATTTGTAGCTTAGAAAAAATTGTTATATCATTCTACAAATTTTTCTAAGCTAAGTGATTGGCGAATGTAGGTAAACAGAGAATCTGAAATGATGGACGATCTTGACCTTCATTATCTTGAGGATTACCCTCTTCATGGAAAAAACTCAATAAGCATTTGAATTGGCATTTGCGTTGATGAAATGGTTGGATGTACGCATTAAATTGGCATTTGATTTGGACCTAATACTTAACTACGAATAAAACAATCTTCACCAAAAAAGTTTATTGCAACTAGAGACTAGCACCAGTGAGTATTTGAGTCTTTCCTGTTTATTTTTCTTTGATATCCAAACCTTATAAAAAATATTTTTTATTCTTTGTCTTGGCCCTCAATATTCTTTATCAATCAGTTTTTAGCATTTTTCCAATATCCATGCTTTGTACCGGATCATGCCATACATATTTTACATAATGTTGTGTAAAACTTGTTCCATTGCTTCACTTCTATACAGTTTGGTTTTAGTTGCAACATGGTTGGCTGTGTTTGGTTTTTAATTTCACTTGTGTGATATGATTATAAATTTAGCGTCACAGGTTAACTATATAGATATGGCAAGTTTAGAGTCATCAAAGGGCAAATGGATAATTACTCCAATTGATGAGTTAACGCCATTGAACACAAGTGATCATGGAAGTGAACCTATTTAGTAGGTTATAAACATACATATGATATGTATCAAGTTAATGGTTTTATCATAACAAGGGTAAAGATGGATATAGTCTATGATAAGTGGATTTATATATCATATTAGTTATGCCCACATAAATGGTTTGTGGCAGCTTTTCCTACGTTTTAATTTGTATTGTTTTTCTTAATCTTTTTATATTTATTATATTAAACATTAATCAAATTTTAATACTTTGAACAGAACTCAACGAATAAAATAATTAATTTTTCTTTCCAGTATGTAAAATAAAATTTAGAATAAAGAAAACAAAGATCTTATTTATAAAAGTACAAAAAACATCTGAGAGAATACAAAGATCTTATTTATTAAAGTACAATTATTTGGGTGTTTTCAGGTACTTCTGGTACTAAGTGGAAGGGCTCGGCTTGATGGCGTAGCATTGACTCCCAACAATTTCCTTATTTATCGATATTGATACTCTGATATTTTGATATGATATAATGTAATGGATTTAGAGAAACAAATTATGATTGTAATTCCAATTTTAAAAATGAAAAAATTTATATAGATTTTTGGGTTGTTACAAATTGGTATCAGAGCTTTGGTTTAAGGTATTTGGGCACACTCTCGGGTGTGTCATAACTCAAACTGTGGAAATGGTAACCCTTTTCAAAAGAAACAAAAGTCAAGTTTTTCTGAAAATGATTTTCTTAAGTAAAAAGGGAGAGTGCAATGCGCGCAATTGGCCGAGCTCAAGTAAGTGTTTCCCAAAATTTAACCATGCGTATGAATTGCAACTAGTATGTTAATATGTGAAACGCATGCTAGAATAGGGCTAAGGATACCTTCAGGAGTTATGAAAATTGCTTGATTTGTGTGATTCCTTGTAGCCCAGGAGAATTCAATGCTATGAATATATTTCTTGGAATCCATGTTGACTCTGTTATTTGCTAAGTGTATGCTTTCAAAGTTGTATATGTTTAGGATTGCATAGCCCTAGAATGATGGATTCTGCCTCATTTCCTGTTCCTTGTTTGGTTGTTGTCTTAGGGTTGAAATTTTATTTGACAATCTATGTGATTCTATTTATGTATAACTTGCATGCATAAGGCAACATGCAGTGTTGATTGAGGTTTCTGGTTCTGTGAGGATTGAGAAATCCTAGAAGAGTCTAGGATATGCGTATGTACGATGTTTTTTAGGTCATGTTTTATCTATGGTTGGGTGAATTCGAGGTATCAGGTATAGCCTTGGGGAAGGTACATGTAGGTATGGAAGGTAGTATTGGGCCCGTACTACTGAAAGCACAAGACCTGTACCCAAGGAAAGGACATACCTGGAAGCTCTAAGGAGTCTGGTGGGAAGGAATCCCTTCGAACTTCATTATCAATTGATTTCCATGTTATATTTTCAATTGAGGATGGTGATGGCTACACGAGGAGGTTCAGGTTCGGTATCGGGTTCAGGCTCTGGTGCAGAGCCGATTGATGAGAGGCTGCATGAGCTTATCGCAGGCAAGGTTACTCGCGGCATCCTTGACGCTACCCTGGTGATTTTCGGTACCGTCAAAGAGGGAATCATGGATATTATGGAGGAGCGACTCAGGTCTTTCCAAGTCGAGATCGTTGTTGGTCAGATTGGGACTCGAACTCCCTCATTCCGGGAGTTTAAGGCATGCAGAGCACCTGAGTTCTTTCGAGTTAAGGACCCCATCGCTAGTCGTCATTGGATTGCTGACATGGAGAATTCTTAGCGCATGAGCTTTTGCCTCGAGGCGGAAAATGTGGGATTTGCGTCCTGTATGCTGAGGAATCGGGTGCGATACTGGTGGGAGGAGGTTACCCATGAGGTTGGTGATGGGTTTTGAGCATTACATCAATCCTATGGTGCACATGAAAACCCAAAAGCTTTGGATCTAGGTTTCTCTAATTGTACATGCAAATCATCCAAAGCTTAAGAACCCTAATACTATAATACAAAAATCGAAATCTATAACTAATACATGTTTAGATGATTACCTTTCGATTGTAGAAAGAATCTTCAACCTTTGAGAGCTTTAGTATCACAAGTGTAATACCTCTAATCGATCACAAACACCAAAGCAATTGGAAGAATGTAAGAGAGAGAGGAGGGATGTGATTTTCGGCTCTAGAAATCTTTCTAGGGTTTGGGTAGCCGAAAAAGTGATGCCTAGGGTCCCTTTATATAGGCGTGGAATTAGGGTTTCAGTCAAACACTTATCCGGTTGCTTAGGCTCCAAGCAGCCCATAAGATCCTTCGGGAATCCCTTCCTTGGACGAATTCTTAAGGACTTATCCACAAGAATTCGTCCACCCTATCTTTAGGGTTTCCTCAACCTACTTTGCAACTATCCAATAATTACAATATCAGTCCCCTAGGTTTAATTTTGATCACAAAATTAATTTCTTAATTAATTTTTGACCAATATTAATTAACCAATATGATTTCTCTTTTAATATATTATTCATATAATATATTAATAAACTATAATAACCTCTTTCTCTATAATTCGTCCAGTCAAGTTGCTGTAGTGAAAGCAACCCAAAAGGACCATGCTACAACCGGGTCAAGTACATACTAAATATAGTTATGGGCTTAGACACCTAATCCAACAGTCTCCCACTTGGATAAGTCTAATAACTATAGATGCAAGTATGACTTCAAAATCCGATTAGCAATCGTAGCTCTAAAAAGCCGCTGTCGAACTCTGACGCGTCCTTTAGATAAGGGATCATACAGTCCTCCGTTCTCAAGATATCGTATGGACAATCACATGGAACATAGTCATACTTATTGTCCAACAGTTTGTTTCTCGATCTCTGATTCGTCTGACATTGAACTTAATTGAATACATCAACTTAGTCCTGACTGGGTCCGACACATAAGTCAAACCAAATCATCGAGGGGCCCAAGATATCGCTTTTACTCTCATTGGATAAAAGGAACAGATAAACTTCAACTTATATACATTTACTATTTACTCATCAAATCATACACAACAATGTGTTTTATAACATCAAGTTACTGATGCGTTTACGCATCATCAATGCACAACCAACTTGCAAACAATAAACCATATATCTAGGTTTAAAGACTATATGATATTATCATCGCACAATCACTCGTGATTAATTCCATGAAGTGATTCATGTGAGTGCGGGTTTAATCCAATACTCAAATAATATTTCATAAGCACTCATGAACGTTGCAGCAAACTTTTGCTATGTCTAAACGCTTAGACAATCTACAAACCAGTTTATGACAGTCTTCTTTCATACTTACTTCCAACGTATGATCGGCTGTGGATAGTTTAAAAAATCTTATTATTCAGGAAGTCAAAACATGCAAAATGAAACAATAGTAAATAATTAACATAAGACAGTAACATTACTCATAAATAATACTCTTTTATTTAATCATCAAATGTTAATTACAATTTATCTATTACAAGTTTCTAAAGTTATCTAATCACTAAAACTAATATCGTCCTTCAGCCCAATGCTCCTAACGTGCTGCAAGTGTTTAACCCTGCTCAGTCCCTTCGTAAGGGGATCTGCTGGGTTATCCTCTGACGATACCCTCTTCACTACGAGGAGACTCTCTTCTACCCGATGTCTAAAAAAATGATATTTCCTGTCAATATGTCTGGATCTGCCATGATCTCTCGGTTCCTTAGTTAAAGAAACTGCACCTTCGTTCTCGCAGAAAATCTCCATAGGCTCCTTTATGGTTGGCACAACTCCAAGGTCTCCATTGAAGTTCTTCAACCATATTGCCTCCTTCGATGCTTCGCTTGCCACTATGTACTCTGATCCACACGTTGAATCAGCTACGGTCTCCTGCTTGGAAATTTTCCATGTCATTGCTCCTCCATTCAGGGTAAAGACCCAGCCTGACTGCGAGCGGAAATTATCACGGTCAGTCTGAAAACTAGCGTCACTATACCCTCGCACTCTCAAGTCATCGCTCCCACCGAGGATAAGAAACCATTCCTTAGTCCAACGATATTACAAAGTATTTATTTGGAGATTGTTACAAGATAATTCCATGGAAGCGAAGTCTCAAATTCAAAGTACATTCCTTTGAACATCCTTCTTACGTAAAATTTTCTAACCACAAATTCTTAATATCCAACACCCAATATGAAAACATTCCATATTTGCCATATGACAACTCATTATTAATAGAATACCTTCTGTTTATAATAATGTCGATATAGTCTATCTATTACTATACTTTCTAACTGCCCTTTAAGTGACCAATCCTCGGTGAACCTTAGATTGTCCTTTGACAGTTCTTTAACCACTTTAGTCATATCCGGTTCTATTCCTTTTCTCTCTTAATGCCTTAGGCATTTGGAAAATTAGAACACGAGAATATTATATCATATGCAATCGATCCTATACCCGAAGCATATGAGATACGATTCATAATGTCTAAAATAAAGACATGATATTTGATCAGTCTTTCGCTACAATATTTCTATTTGCCATTTTCTCAAAATTTTGATTATGAAGAGGGATGCCGTAATCATAATCAAATTTTGAGAACGCAATTAACATTTGCATATATAAAATTTCCTTATGTTGAACCATTCCAACATAACATTCATATATATTTGACTAAATTTGATTAAAAACTCAATCTAAACTTTTAGATTTTGAAATGAAGTATAAATTCCTCTCCCTTAATTATAGCAAAACAACTTTTCAAACCCTGCAACTTTGCGAATTGAAACCTTTGTTTCCTATAATTAACATTGCTAACTTGCAACACTGACCATAATAATTATGCTCCCACTAGCATAATAATTATTATCATACTAGCATAACACTTATGCTTCCACTAACTTTGACATGTACCCAAAAATCAGCTGGATTTTCTAGAAATCAATACTCATTGACTTTCATTACCAAAGTTCAGATTTCTGATACGAGATGCTTCGATAAGACTTTATCTAGGCTTCTCAAACTCGTACACCTTTCCTTAGATAGCTCACATGTGTGTCTAAACAATTTTAGAACTTACAGCAATAAGTCTCAAATGTGTAGACTTTTTTCCATTCCTTACAATTCGAATTATGAAAAGGGATGCCGTAATCATAATCAAATTTGAGAATGCAAATATCACAACTGCTTTCTCCTTAAAATCTATTTAGTGAAAGCGTTTCCTCGCCATCATTTCATGAATCGGAGAGAAACCTTATGACACTTAGATTTTATGGTATATATGTTCCTATCCATGTGAATTTGTCAAACCATAATCAAAAGACAAGGTTAGTGACAAATCCAAACTCATATGGATTGAACTTGTTCAATCTTAATTTCTTGCCACTTGGCAGCACAAGGGCCTACCATTGCTTCCAGGTTGTTATGCAAACAATTAAGAACTCATAGATATCACATGCATAGTTAACTTTAACTGGAATGGGCATAAAAATAAGAATATGTCAACACGATAGGTTACAAACCTCAAGTCGTGTGCTAGTGTTTAACAATAGGTTTTCTTCTTGATTAGTTCTTGAAACTTGTCAAGATCTTTAAGACTCCCACTGACCTCTTGAAATGTAAGTTTCTCTGTCAAGAACCATTCCTTGACAAAACAAATATTCATGAGTTAGTGAGGATTCTAATCAAGACTAACGCTTCACACAATTGGCCTTAGTTGGTCTTTGTTTTATCCAAAACATCACAACTTACCAATTTCAAATGTACAAGAGTAAAAAACATTTTAATCTACAAATGATAAGTGTTATAAACCATTCTTAATTTAATGTCACTCATGGCACAAGCTTGGAGTATGACTCTAAGACTTGTTTTTGGAACGAAGTATGACTCATCTTTTAGATTTAACCATTTCAACAATTCACGAATCCTATTCTTAGCCACATAAATGCACTAAGATGACTTTAGAGGATCAATTGTGATATGGTTCTAATAGTCATTAAGATGACCATAAAACACGATACTAAAGTACTCTCCCATCTTTTTAGATTGGAGAAATTTTTATCTTCCTGCCTAATTTGATTCTTCTCGTTCGTTCTGCCATACATTGAAACTTTTCCAATGTTTAGAATTATACTTAAACTTGTAAGCATAACCATATTTACTAAACTTTAGTAAATAATGACGAATAGTCTTATCGTTCTTTGTGGTGGACCTGACCAGCACACACCCAGTGTACCCAATCCCCTAGTCCTTCACTTGACTCACATATACATGTAAACAAGGAATTAGTCTTAATTTCCCAAAAATGAAGGTTCTCATTCATCACACAATACAAGTTGCATGATTCCAAGTTCCTATCCAATTGAAACTTGGGTGATGAGAATCTTTCCTTATTTGGTAAATTATGACACTACTACAAACAAAAGAATCAAATCCATATCGAACATTTCTGGAATATACATAAACATCAATTTTCACAAAAGCCATTGTAAGATGATATAAAATAAAACAAAATCAAAATTTTATTTATTTATAAAACGCGGAAAACTTTTCCTTACAATGCAATTACAAGTGAAAACTATGTTTCCAAATATTTCTAAGCAATCCATCATAACTCTTAAGCAGCAGCTCACGAATCTGATCACCGAACCATGCGATCGAAATCCATTTCTTCGCGATCAGACTCAACCTACTCTTCTTTTAAGCTTCCTTTGATTCTATAAAACATCAAAATGTAATTACATTACATCATGTATTAAGAATCTCCAAATAGGAACTTAATAGAGTTAGACAGTGGATTTGACCTGAAGTAGAGTCAAAAGTTTTGACTTTACCATCCTTGTGATATTTCAGGTAAATATGGCAGCTTCGCAACCAGTGCCCATTGTCTTGGCAACAAAACATATGGACTCTTTGGGAATGGAACACGGGACTATCTCAGACTTAGCCTTTCTCTTTACCATTTGGTCAAATGACTTGACCATGGCCGATCCCTTTCCATTGGGAAGAGAAAGCTTTTTTGGACTTCCAATGTTACCATTGTCAATGTCCATGGAAGTTTGGGAAGTAGATATTCGAATCAAATTTACTTGTCCAATGCACCAAATCATTGCTGATTCAGCAGCAACAAGCAAATATGTAAGATCGATAAGGGTCATGTCGTGGTCTGTTATATAGTAGTCCTTAATGAACCCACTATATGACTCAGGAAGTGATTGAAGAACCCATTCAATAGCCAACTTCCTTGAGACTTCGACACCCAACTCTCCCAGCTTATCAATATGTAACTTCATCTTCAAGACTTGAGCACATACAGACTTTCCTTCCTGCCAATAGGGTTTTGAGTGACCTTGAACTTGTGGGTTAGGGAGAATAATTGGATGAGGTGAAGGAAGTGAAGTTCCAGTAAAGCACAAAGAAGGGATTAATCTTTCACCTTAATTGCCTTGTGAAAATCATCTTTATAAAGAATGTTTTTTCAAAAGATTCAGGAAGACCATAGTTGTCTGAACTTAGACATTTATGAGGGAGAAATTCAAGTTTAGTAGTTTTTTGTCCTTAATATAACACCCAACATGAAATATTAAGGCTAGGACCCAACACAATATTTTACAATTCGAAAGAGGGATGCCGTAATCCAATTGTAAAATATTTGAAGGTAGGTAAATGACTATTTACCAATTTCCACCACGAAAAACGAAAAGGAACTTTAGGTTTTAAGTCAACTGAAATTCCTAGATCCTTTGAGATTCATTGAACTTTTCAATGGCATGTTTAAATCTCGATTGTGCCCTTCAAGCTTGTGACTGGGATGCCGATGATCACAAACAAGGTGTGAATAACCATGCAAATGTGCTTGGTACTCTTAATGTTACAAATCACCTAATCAATGTGCCGGTTAACCACACACGCTCCATTGATCTATGATTAACATCAAGCTACCCTTTGCCACGCACTGTCAGTCCTAGATTAGTGTGCCGGTTAACCACACAGGCTCCACTAACTACTTACTAAGGTGCAAAGTGCAATTTCATGGGTTAGCACCATATTCACATTTTTTCTAAAGTAACTAAGATTGGGAATTTAATAAAAGTTTAGTTACTTTATACTTATCATTATACTTTTAATGAAACTTAATGTCCTGTCAAACCCGTTCGGCTAACGACCCTCCACCAGTCAAGGAAGCGGTGGGTTAGAGTGGACACCCATTAAACTGCCATTTTATAGGCAGTAACCTTATACCCCCTTTATAGACCGGCTTCGTGAATGAGGCCTACTAACGGTAAGACTGACTTTACTCTTATACATATATAAATATTAAACCTATAATATTATAATAGTATAATGTTTGAATTTTAAACTTTTAAAATTCTAGGGTTTGGAACTAAAGTATTCAAAAAGTGAAACTTTTCAAATTCCAAAACTTGAGGGCAAGTTTTGAAACTTGTCAAAACATTTCAAATCCATAACTTACGAGTTTAATATAGGTTTTATGAAAAGACTTTTGACTTTCCATAACTTGAGGACACGTTATGGAGTTCATAAAACCATTTATGGGAAAAAGACTCTTCAAGTTCATAACCTATGATTTTAATGATCTCTTTAAAAAGAAAACTTTTCATTTTCCATAACTTGAGGACAAGTTATGGAATTCATCAAAACCATTTAGATCAAAAAATTCTAACAAGAAAATCAAACAATTTGCCTATGATCTAGATTAAACTCATAAGAACAAGACAATTCATATCAAACAAATTTCATGTAATTAGCCTAACCATATAAACTAATACAAAACATGAAACTTTGACAATTATCTTTTAAATTGGATAAGCATGATCATTACCACATCAAAAACATGTTTATAAGTTCAAAAACAGTTTAGGGTAATGATCCTAGTCCAATTCTAGCCTTAAAACTTGAAATTCTGCATCCAGGAGCACCAACTTGTCGAGTGCATGAACAAACTTAGTGAGTTGGTCAGATTATAGGGTGGACTCGGCGAGTCTGTCAGTGGACTCAACGAGTCCTCTGTTCAGACAACAGAAAATCAATTTTTTTAGCTTTTGAAAGCAAGTAGCATCAAGTATATTGGAAAACAACCCTAGTCTCTGATACCACTGATGGGTGTTGAGCATTCTAACACTCCTATGATGTACATGTAACCTTGGATGCTTTGGATCTATGTTTTCTCTAATATACATGCACACTTTCAATTTCCAAAGCATCATCCTAACTAGCATACAATGGAGTATAAACAACATGAAATACAAGTTAGATGACATACCTTTTGTTGTTACTTGCTATCCTTTATGTATGTGGTCTTTAAGAACTTAGCACCAATAGTGTGAATGCCTCAAATAGAATCACAACACACCTAGGACAAAGGATAACTTGAGAGAGAATGGATTGCTCTAGAAATCGGCTCTATGACTCTTCCAAAGATCACTAGTCCTCATTTTACCAACTAACGGGCTTCTTATATAGTGTGGCATAACTAGGGTTACACCATGCAAACCCTAATGTGCATGACTTTCCACATTCCTTAGGCTCCATGGGTTTTAACATCCATGGAGTATCCATGGATTTAGCCCAACATAAAGAACTATGGATCATAAGCCCACTTTATAACAATGAATGATTTACACAATCAATCCCCATATATTTAATTAGTCTCTTTTGATCACTAAATTAATTCTAAATTAATTCTTGATCAATACTAATTAAATAATATGATTTCATATTAATATATTAGAACTTATAATATATTAATAAATCATAAATAACCTCTTCTTAAAAGTCCATCCTATCAAATTGCCCTGGTGATATGCAACTCAAATGGACCATGCTACTCTCGGCTCAAGTACATACCAATTATAGTTATGGACCTAGACACTAATCCAACAAGGGTCCCTTTATATAGGTGTGGAATTAGGTTTTCAGTCAAACACTTATCAGGTTGCTTAGGCTCCAAGCAGCCCATAAGATCCTTCTGGAATCCCTTCCTTGGACGAATTCTTAAGGCCTTATCCACAAGAATTCGTCCACCATATCTTTAGGGTTTCCTCAACCTACTTTACAACTATCCAATAATTACAATATCAGTCCCCTAGGTTTAATTAATATCTTTTGATCACAAAATTAATTTCTTAATTAATTCTTGACCAATATTAATTAACCAATATGATTTTTCTTATAATATATTATTCATATAATATATTAATAAACCATAATAACCTCTTTCTCTATAATTCATCCAGTCAAGTTGCTCTAGTGAAAGCAACCCAAAAGGACCATGCTACAACCAGGTCAAGTACATATCAAATATACTTATGGGCTTAGACACCTAATCTAACAGTTGGGACAGCGGGTGTGGCAGTGATGACGTGGTAGGATTTTGTGTGGAAGTTTGATCGGGAGTTTGAACCGGCCATTGAGGTGTAGGAGTTGGTGTGGGATTTCTAGGACCTTCACCAGACTACGAAGTATATGGTGGAGATTACCGCCAAGTTCAGGGAGAGGGCATTACTGGTTCTACAGTACGCTGCAGATGAGGAGATGCAGAAGACGAGATACCATGCTATGCTGAGGGATAATATTCGAGAGTTTGTGAGCTTTTCAGGGTGCAAGATCCTGAATGACATGATCGAGAAGGACCATGCGCGGGAAATTGAGTTGGAGCTCCGGACGAAGCGGAAGCCGGAGTAGGTTCAGACGGTAGTGGGTCAAGCTAAGAGGCCTAATACCTCCGATCCTCCTAGCAAAGGCCAACAGGGTCGGGGCCGTTGTGCCAAGTGTGGCAAGCCGCATAGTGGAGCCTGTCGGGTAACAGGCTAAGTATGTTATGGTTGTGACCAACTAGGCCACATGAGGAGGTAGTTCCCCAAGAAGAGCTTGATTTGTTTCCACTGCAACCAGACTGGCCATAAAAATTATGAATGTCCGAGGTTGTCTGATGGGGCAGTGGTGGCACCCGCACCAGCCACTTTGAGGATTACCGATGGCCGCCAATGCAAGGAGGAGGATCCTGTGGTGAAGAGTAGAGCGTACCAGTTGACCACTGATGAGGCCCGAGCAGCGCCGAATGTCATTACTGGTATGTGACTCATCTCTATCTTTTATTGCTTTCTTTTTATGGTTATGTTGTTATGATCTTGTATAGGGACCTTTTTGGTCAATGGATAGTCGGCTCATGTTCTTTTTGATTCGGGGGCTACCCGATCATTCGTATCTCTTACGCTCAGCAAGAAGTTTTGAGATGCTCCGGGGACTTTGAATTCCCCTCTTAAGGTGGAGATTGCGAATAATTATACTATGAGTGTTGTGAGGGTGTTCTGAAGATGTTTTCTGAACATGTTCAGCGAGAGGTTTCCGATCAACTTGGTACTGATTCCTTTGAGGGGATTGAAGGTAATCATCAGGATGGATTGGTTGGGACCCAATGGAGTCGTGATTGATTGTGAGCAACAATTGGTGAGGGTTCGAACCCCAAGGGGGGAGAACTGGTCATTCATTGTGAGAGAGCTTCACATGGTCCAACTCTCTGTTCAACTGCGAGGGCTAGGAGGCTTCTCCAGCAGGGTTGTTCCGGGTTTTTGGCTTACGTTTTGGATACACAAATTGAGACCACGACAGAGTTGAGCAGGGTACCTATCGTGTGAGATTTTACCGATGTCTTTCCAGAGGAGTTGTCGGGAGTGCCTCCCGAGAGGCAGGTTGAGTTCCAGATTGATTTGATTCCTGGTTTGGCTCCTATCCTCAAGGTGTCGTATCGCCTGGCACCGCCTGAGATGTAGGAGTTGTCTACAAAGCTGCAACAACTACTAGACAAGGGTTTTATTCGCCTGAGCAGTTCCTAGTGGGAACACCGATCCTATTCGTGAAAAAGAAGGGTGGGTCGCACAGGATGTGCATCGATTATCGGGAATTGAACAAGCTGACAGTGAAGAACCGTTACCCGCTTCCGAGGATCGATGACTTATTTAATCCGCTTCAGGGTGCATCTTGGTTCTCCAAGATTGATCTCTGGTCAGGGTACCATCAGATGAGGATCATGGATGAAGTTGTGCAGAAGAGGGTCTTAAAAACGCGTTAAGGTCAATACGAGTTCGTGGTGATGCCTTACAGGCTCACCAATGCACCAGCAGCGTTCATGGACCTCATGAACTGGGTTTGCAGGCCGATGTTGGATCGGTCTGTGATTGTTTTCATTGATGATATTCTGGCCTACTCCAAGACCAAGGATCAGCATGAGCAGGATTTGCGAGAGGTGTTGGAGACTTTGAGGAGGGAAAAGCTTTATGCCAAATTCTCCAAATGTGAGTTTTGGTTGCGTGAGGTGCAGTTTTTGGGGCACATCATCAATCAGGGTGGTATATTGGTAGACCCGACCAAAATTGAGGCTGTGATGCGTTGGGACGTCCCGAAGAACGCATCAGAGATTCGGAGTTTGTTGGGTCTTGAGGGGTATTATCAGAGATTTATTTAGGACTTCTCCAAGATTGTGGTACCTTTGACCCGCCTAACCAAGAAAAAGGTGACGTTTTAGTGGGGTTCAGATCACTAGTTGGCTTTCGAGACCTTGAGGCAGAAATTTTGCGAAGCCCCGATTCTAGCGTTACCCGAGGGATTGGATGATTTTGTGGTTTATTGCAACGCTTCTATTTTGGTTCTGGGAGTTGTCCTTATGTATAGAGGGCATGTGATTGCTTACGCCTCGAGGCAGCTGAAGCCTCATCATGCGAACTACCCCACACATGATTTGGAATTGGGGGCGGTGGTGTTTGCCCTCAAGATTTGGAGGCACTATTTATACGGGGTCTGATGCACCATTTATACTGACCACAAAAGCTTGAAGTATTTGATGGATCAACTGAATGTGGACATGCAGCGGCGGAGGCCACACACACCCTCCATTTGCCGTTATTCTTTTGTTCTACCACCACATTAGCTATCCATCTTGGAAACTTTACCTCTTTAATCGTTCCTGTCTTAAGAAGTTTTTCAACTTCCTCTTGGACGATTTGATTCCTCTCGGGTGAAAACTTTCTTCTTTTTTGATGTATAGGCATGAAAGAAGGATCTATATTCGGTTTGTGAGTTATAACTTCTTGATCTATACCTGTCATATCTTCGTGTTTCTACACGAAGGTTTTTCATCTGTCTTTTAAGAACTTCACTAGGTCTTGTTCGATTTTTTCTAGTATCGAGGATCCTGTGAGGACTTTGGCTTCAACATCCTCAAGGTTTAAGGTCACTTCTTTTAAATCTTTTTCTTGTTCTTCTAGTACATATCATTCCCTTTGCTTTAATTCTTATGCTTTTTGTGGTATTGTGAATGGCTTCATTAAGATCTTGAAGCATTCTTTGAATTCTTGTTGATCACCGACGATATTCACTGTCGCCCAAGGTGTAGGCATCTTGACGCATTGATATTACGTCGATGGAACCGCTTTCATGTCATGGATCCAGGGCCTACCTAATATAACATTGTAGGAAGACAACACATCGATAACACAAAAGCGTTGCATAGAATTTACCCTTTCGATGTAGATAGGTAGTTTGATTTCTACAATTGTATGCTTCATTTCACCGTTGAATCCTATTAATACTGAGGATCTTTTGATTATTTCAGACTCTTGGATGTTCATCCTGGTTAGAGCGTCTAAGAGTATAATGTTCACCGAGGATCCTCCATCCACTAGGATCCTCATGACAAAGTGATTAGCGACGTATAGAGTAATCACCAATCCATCATGGTGAGGATCCTGGATGTTTTCTCTATGCTGTTCATCGAAGGTGATTTCCTTTTCGCTTGATATTGATGTGTTCTTTGGGGTTCTTTCTTCTCTCTCCAATTTGGATACATTAACATGTCTTTTTTGCGGAGTAAGAAGTGCCACAAATGTCTGAACCTTCAGAAATAACGTTAATTACCTTAGCATCAAAATAAGGGGATCCTGGCTTTTCTAGGATCTTCTCATGGTCTTACTCCTTTTCTTTTGATCTTTCTTTTCGTCTTCCTAATATCTCTTTAAAATGTCCTTTGATTAGGGGATAGCTAATCTCCTTTCTGAGGGCTATAAAATCTTTAGTGGTGTGGCCAAAATCTTCGTGGTACGTACACCATTTAGATTTGTCATTTGAGCCACTCAATTTTTCTCCTTTCCTTGGCCACCTTGATTTATTGCCAAGATCTTGCATGGAAAAGATTAGACCTAACACATCCATAGAAAAACAATAGTCAGTGATGCTGGGGAATTCATCTTCCTCCCTTTCATCGTGAAGGGCATTAACCCTATGATGATTAGGTTTGGAGTATGGTTTTGATTTAAGGATCTTTGGGCCAAGGACTCGGCCTTTCTGTTAGGGTTGTCATAAGAATTCAGAGTGCTGGCCTTTTTCTGAATTTATTTGTATTCTTCTATCTTGATGAACCTTAGCGCCCTTCTTTTGACTGCATCCATATTCTTGCATGGGGTCATCACAAGATCTTTATAGAATGGAGAATCCTTCTTTAGGCCCATTTTAAAGGCTTCCACGGCAGTGGCCTTGTCAATGTTTGGTATGTTCAATGCTTCCCTTTCAATTCTGCTTACAACATCCGTAAGGGATTACTTAGGATCATGGACTACTCGATAAAGGTCACTAGTGATCCTTTAGAATATCCTGCTACACGAAAACTGATTATTGAAAATATTAACTAAATGAGAAAAATAAGTAATGGAGTAAGGACGAACATTGAGTGGCCATTTCAAGGTTGATCCTGTAAGAGTCAAACAAAAACTCTTGCATAAACAGGCCTTTTTAAGTGCAATGGTGTAATACTCGATTCCAGGTATGAATTTTATTCCAAATTGTTCATGATTTCTCTTTGGCCACGGTGTGGTGAAGCCACACCACGGCATGGCGATAAGCCTTTGGCCCACGAAGTTTATTCGACCAACACGACGGGATGGTGTCGTTCCACGGCGTGTTGGCGGATGGTGGAGAAAACCCTAATTTTTAGGGTCTTGCACCCTATATAATCTCCTTAAGTCCCCAAGAGCTGGTCTCTTTATCAGCCTCCATTCCTCCATATCGTCCTTTGCAACCCTAATCTTCTTCCCCTCCTATTTTTGAGCTAGTTGGGTGTTTTTGAAGCTAAAGAAGGAAGAAGGTGGAGGTAGGGAGCAAAGATCCAGCAAGCAAGACTTCATTCTTCAGTTTGACACTCATCTTTTCCTTTGTAAGTGTCCAAGACTCGATTTTTATCATTCTAAGTTGTTAGATCTGGAGTTTTGTCCCTTTATTTCTAGTTCATTAATATTGGAATGGTTAGATCTCATAACATTTGCAACTTTATGGCTCTCTAAGTCAAGGTGATCTAGTAGTGTATTGGATCTTGTCTATAATCAAGTTTTGAAGCCATGCATAGATATTAGGTCATAAATCCTCATTATGACCTAATATGGGTTCAATACATGCATTGGACATGTATGTCTAAAAAGCACCAACCTTTAGGATGGTTTGGGTGTTAGAATCACTTCTGTAAAGGATGGACTTTAGATTTTAAGGATTAAGTACTTATTGGTTAATCCCTTACATTATCAAGATTTATGGTTTGGGTTTTGGACCTTTTGTTAGTCCTAATGGATAAAGTTGGAAACTTTACCCTTCTAAATCTCATTTTGGTCTAGATCTGAGATTTGGAGCACTTGGAGTCGAAGAAATCAGCTTAATGTATTAAGTTGTTGGAACTCAAGCAAACACATCGTGTTTGCAAGTCAACACGACGTGTCGGCTAGGGATTTCCAGACTATTTGGAGGATGGAGAAACACGGCGTGTTTGCAAGTCAACACGATGTGTTGGGTCAACATGGATTGTTAACCTTGACTTTGACTTTTGAGGTATATTGAGTTGTATCTAAGGATTGGTTACTGTTTAGGTGACGGGTAGAGCTGATATTCGGAGCCAGGACATATTCAGCTATCGCTCAGATTCAGAGGTGAGTTTCCTCACCATGTTTAGTGGGTCGAAGGCACCAATGCCGAACCATGATCTGTTATGCTAGATACTTATTGTCTATGTGACACTGGTATGTGTATGTGCTTGTATGCTTACTGGGCCGGGCCCGATGATTATTTTGTATACTATTACTTGTTATTTAGTATGAATTATATGTGGGCGGGGCCTGTTATGCGAGTTAGGGTGGGGCCCGTTATACTCATTGGGTGGGGCCCGTTATACTCTTTTGGCGGGGGCCATTATGTGTTATAGGTTTGGTATGCGGTATATTAGGGAACTCACTAAGCTTTGTGCTTACGGTTTTCAGTTTATGTTTCTGGTACTTCTAGTTCTAAGGGAAAGAGCTCGGGATGATTGTATCACACACACCACGTGGATTCCGCTTTTGTGATATTACTATGATTGATATGATGTTTAATACACTTATTTTTATTTTAAATGTATGGATAATGATTTTGGAATATTGTTTTATTTAAATTAAAATGAAATTTTTGGATCATACTTTTGGGACGTTACAAGTTGGTATCAGAGCCTTAGTTTGAGGGATTCGGGCACACTCTCGGGCGTGTTTGGACTCGAACTAAGGGTTTGGTAGAATTTTGAAAAAGAAAATGTTTTATAAAAAATAGTTTTAATAAAAGAATAATGGTGTGGTGCATGCAATCGACCGAGCTCAAGTAAGTTTTCTGAAATTACCCATACATGTTAATTGATATGACTTTATCTGTGAACCTATGAATCGCATGCTAGTTAAGGCTACAGATCTGATCAGTTTTTGCATGATAGAATGCTAAGAGAGATGCCTTCGTATTACTATTGTATGAGCTTGCAGACTTGCATGCTAGTACTGATCAGTCAGTGATAGGATGATCTGATTAGGTTATGCTTGGTTCTGGTTACTTGATACTCGAATGTTGCTTGCTTTGTGCTTTTAGGAGTTCTACCTAGCTTCATCTAACTAGTACACTAATATGCTAAGTTACTTATTATGGTAACTAAATAATTTTAGAAGGTTAGGTTTTAACTCTATTGCGCAGCTCTTGTTTGAGTCCAACCGTTGTAGTGCGAGACCTCTCATTCGAAGAATTATCTAGTTTTAGTGATATGTAACTATATTCGTGAGCTATTTAGAGGGGGTTAGCGGGAGTTCCCTCTGCAACTGACGGTGGGGAGTGGTATGGAGTTTGCCCTAGGAAAACCTAAGATGAGATATAGTGCTAGGAGCCTTATCTGTGAGGGAAAGTTGTATGGATATAAAGTAACTTGGTTGAGTTAAGGAAATTTTGGAGGAATGTACAGATAGATGTGGAAAGTAGTATGGTCCTGTACTATTGGAAGCAGAGGATCTGTACTCAATTTGAGGAGAGTTGCGATGAAACCAGGGAGCTTGTGGAGTTTGTGACTCCTCGATATATATATATATATATATATATATATATATATATATATATATATATATATATATATATATATATATATATATATATATATATATATATATATATATATATATATATATCGATGCGTATTCTGATGGTTTATATGGTCTATTTTCAGTATGGTGAAATTGCGAGGCAGACATGTTGGCAGCTTCGGTGCTGGAGAGGGCTCGGGCTCAAGATCTAGAGTCGGGAAGCTAGATGACGAGACGAGGGAGTTCCTTTCGTCTGAGATTACGTGCAGTATCCTTGAGTAGACTCTTGTGATCTTTGGCATGGTCAAGGAGGGTATTCTGGAGATTCAGGACGAGCGGTTGAGCGCCTTTCACGCAGAGATGGTGGCCTTGGTTGGGGCCCGTTCTTTGACCTTCAGGGAGATTCGGGCATGTGGAGCTCTGGATTATAAAGGGGCAAAGGACCCGATAACCAGCAGGAGGTGGTTAGCAGATGTTGCTAACGCCTTCCGCACCAACCGTTGGCCCAAGGGGGACAGGGCCAGACTAGCTTGCTGCCTTTTAAAGGACATGGCACGAGACTCGTGGGAGGATCTAGGGCACGCAGTAGCTGATGATGTTGTTGATGTGATGTGATGGGATGATTTCTCGACCAAGTTTCGAGCTGAGTTTTTACCAAAGATCGAGGTGCAGTAGTTGGCGCGAGAGTCTCAGGATCTCCGCCAGACTACGGAGATGGTGGCTGAGATCATCACTATGTTTCGAGAGAGGGAACTTCTGGTTCTGCACTATGTGGAAGACGAGGAGATGAAGAAGGCCTGATATCATGAGATTTTGAGGAGTGACATTCGGCAGTTTGTAAGCCGATCCAGCTGCAAGATGCTGGAGGATATGATAGTGCGAGCTAGGGATAGGGAGATTGATCTAGAGATGGAGAAGAAGAGGAAGCCATATTTTGTGTCGAGTGCTGAGGGTTCAGGCAAGAGGCCCACGGTTATTGATTCGAGGGGAAGGACCAGCAGGGCTGAGGCCGCTATGGCAATTCTGGCAGGTCGCACGAGGGGACGTGCATGGTGGGTGGTTCTGGCTGCTTCAAGTGCGGACGTACTTGTCATATTAGTCGGGATTGTACTGCTACCACCACCATCACCCTGGTATCTGATCTGATTTGATTTCATTGCAATCAGAGGGGCCACAAGAAGGCCCATTGTTCGAGTTTGGCTACAGCAGGACCGGTGTCAGCACCCTCTCCTACAACTCTTCGGATTACAGACGGCCGCCAGGGACGGGTAGACGCACCTGTGTTAAAGAGCAGGACTTTCCAGTTGATGGCCGAGGAGGCGTGTGCAGCTCCTGACGTGGGGACGGGTATCTATCTTCTCCTTATCTCTTTATTTTTATTGAATTGCTTTCTTATATTTATGTGTTTTATTTTAGGATCGTTCCTTGTGAACAATATCTCTACATTGGCATTGTTTTATTTGGGGGCTACCCGATCGTTTGTATCGCTTGCGTTGAGCAAGAGGTTTTTTGGAGCTCCGGGGGAGCTGGATTGTCCTCTATATGTCAAGATTGCTGATGATAGGTATGTTCGGGTTACGAGGGTTCATCGGGGTTGTACTCTCCAATTATTCAGTGAGCAGTATCCGGTCGATTTGGTTCCTATTCCTCTGCGTGGGAACAAGGTTATCATGTGCATGGATTATTTGAGCCCTAATGGGGCAGTGATCGACTGTGAGTAGCATTTGGTTTGGGTTCGGACCCCTAGTGGGGGAGAGATAGTAGTTCATGGGGAGAGACCTCAGCGTGGGCCGATTTTGTGTTCAGCAGCGAGGGCCAGACGCTACCTTCAGCAGGGTTGTTCCGGTTATGTCACCTATGTTATGGATACCCGGGATAAGGGTAAGGCGACCGTGGATGATGTGCCTATTGTGCGGGATTATCTGGATGTATTCTCGGAGGATTTTCCCAAGGTGCCTTCGGAGAGGAAGCGTGAGTTCAAGATTGATCTGGTTCTAGGCGCAAGTCCGATATTGAAAGCACTGTATCGGTTGGCTCCTCCCAGGATACAGGAGTTGTCAACACAGCTGCAGGAGCTGTTAGACAAGGGATTTATTCGACCGATCAGTTCGCCTTGGGGAGCACCGATCTTATTCGTGAAAAATAAGTATGGGTCTCATCGTATGTGCATTGATTACCGGGAGTTGAATAATGTAAAAGTGAAGAACCGTTATCCACTTCCGAGGATTGATGATCTTTTTGACCAGCTTCACGATGATTCTTGGTTCTCCAAGATTGATTTTTGATCGAGTTATCATCAGATGCGGTTCAGGGATGAGGATGTGTAGAAGACAAATTTTCTGACTCGATGTTCATTACGAGTTCATGGTGATGCCTTCTGGGCTCACCAATGCTCCAGCCGCATTCATGGATCTCATGAACCGTGTGTGCAGACCGATGCTGGATCGGTGTGTTATAGTATTTATTGATGATATATTGGTTTATTCCAAGACTCGGGAGCAGCATGAGGAGAACTTGAGGGAAGTGTTGGAGACTTTGAGGAGGGAGATACTTTTCGCAAAGGTCTCCAAGTGTGAGTTTTAGTTGCGTGAGGTGTAGTTTCTGGGGCACCTTATCAACCATAATGGTATTTTGGTCGATCCGGCCAAGGTCGAGGCTGTGATGCAGTGGGAGGTTCCGAGGTCTCCATCTGAGATTCATAGTTTTCTTGGTTTGGATGGTTATTATTGAAGATTCACCCAGGATTTATCCAAGATAGTTGTTCCTTTGAACCGATTGACCAATAAGACAGTTACTTTTCGTTGGGGGCCTGAGCAGCAGGCAGCTTTCGAGACTCTAAGACAACTGTTGTGTGAGGCGCCGATTCTGACCCTGCCAGAGGGTGTTGATGATTTCATGGTTTATTTTGATGCTTCGATTACAGGTTTGGGGGCAGGGCTGGTGCAGAGGGGTCGTGTGATCGCTTACGCTTCGAGGCAGCTGAAGCCTCATGAGGCGAATTATCTGATGCATGATCTGGAGTTGGGGGCAGTTGTTTTCTCCCTCAAGATTTGTTGGCATTACCTCTATGGAGTCCGTTGTACCATTTACACGGATCACAAGAGTCTAAGGTTTTGATGGATCAGCCGAATCTGAATATGAGGAAGCATCGATGGTTGAATGTGGTAAAGGATTATGATTGCGAGATCCTTTGTCACCCGGGGAAGGCCAATGTAGTGGCCGATGCTCTCAGCCGCAATACGGTTGCAGGAAGGTCAAGGCCAACCATCAACATCCTCACGACAAGATGCAACCCTTGGGGATTCCCATATGTAAATGGGAAGACATCACAATGGAATTTATCACGAAGCTTCCCAAGACTGCGTGCGGAGTGGATTCGATATGGGTCGTTGTGGATCGTTTGACCAAGAGCGTGCATTTCATTCCGGTTCAGGAGAGTATTTCTGCAGAGAAGCTGGTCGAGGTTTACATCAAAGAGGTGGTCACGTCATGGGGTGTCGGTATCAGTGGTCTCCGATAGGGATGTCCGAATTACTTCCGGGTTTTGAAAGAGGTTTCATGACGAATTGGGCACTCGTCTCCATTTTAGTATAGAATTCCACCCGCAGACCGATGGTCAGAGTGAGTGGTCTATTCAGACTCTTGAGGATATGCTACAAGCGTGCGTGTTGGACTTTGGAGGGAGTTGGGATATGTATTTTCCGTTAGCAGAATTTTCGTATAACATTAGTTATCATGCCAGCATTGATCGACCTCCTTTTGAGATGCTCTACGGGAGGAAATGTAAGACTCTGAGTTGTTCGGCCGAGGTCGGTCAGCGGGTTATGGGGAGTACCAAGAGCTGAATCAGCAGGCTCCAGATAGCTCTGACTCGGCAGAATAGCTATGCCGACAGGCGCGGATTAGACTTAGAGTTCCAGGTGGAACATATGGTTCTTTTGAAGGTGTCACCTTGGAAAGGTGTCATCCGGTTCAAGAAGCGGGGAAAACTAGGCCCCAGGTATATTGGTCCTTTTAGGGTTTTGGCTAGGGTGGGCCGGGTTGCTTATCGTTTAGATATTCCAGTGGAGCTCAGTCAGATTCATACCACGTTCCATGTCTCTCAGCTGCGGAAGCGTTTAGTGGATTATTCCGCAGTGGTACCATTGGAGGGTAATCAGGTGGATAACCGCCTGAATTATATTGAGAGACCGGTGTCAATTTAGGATAGGAAGGCGGAAACCTTAAGGAATAAGGTAATCGAGCTGGTGAAGGTGCATTGGCAGCACCGCAAGTGATTGGAGTGGACTTGGGAGCCTGAGGACGAGATGAGAGAGCACTACCTAGAGTTATTTTGGGCGGCGGACTTTGAGGAAGAAGTCTGATTCAAGTGGGGGAGATTTGTAACACTCGATTCCAGGTATGAAATTAATTCCAAATTGTTCATGGTTTCTGTTTGGCCATGGTGTGGTGAAGCCTCACTACAGCGTGGCGATAATCCTTTGGGCCGTGAAGTTTATTGGACCAACACAGCGTGATGGTGTTGTTCCATGGCGTGTTGGCGGCTGGTGGAGAAAACCCTAATTTTTAGGGTGTTGAACCCTATATAATCTCCTTAAGTCCCCAAGATTCGGTCTCTTTATCAACCTCCATTCCCCAAATCATCCTTTGCACCTCTAATCATCTTTCCCTCCCATTTTTGAGCTAGTTTGGTGTTTTTGAAGCTAAAGAAAGAAGAAGGTGGAGGTAGGGGCAAAGATCTAGCAAGCAAGCCCTCATTCTTCAGTTTGGCACTCTTATAGACCTTTGTAAGTGTCCAAGACTCGATTTTTATCATTCCAAGTTGTTAGATCTTGAGTTTTGTCCCTTTAGTTTCTTTTTCTTCATTATTGGAATGGTTAGATCTCATTAAGTTTGCAACTTTATGGATCTCCAAGTCAAGGTGATCTAGTAGTGTCTTGGATCTGGAGTATAATCAAGTTTTGAAGCCATGTGTACAGATTAGGTCATAAATCCTCATTTTGACCTAATATGGGTTAAAGCCATGCATTGTACATGTATCTCTAAAAAGCACCAACCTTTAAGATGGTTTTGGTATTAGAATCACTTCTGGATTTCACACTAGTTCAATCAAAGCTTACACTAGTTTAAATAAGTGTTGCAATTCTTCACTCTAAAACTTAATTCTTAGTGTAAAATATGGAGAAAAATCATGTCTTTGGAAACATATATAAGCTTAAAACATAAAAGAAATCACAATATATTAATATATATATATATATATATATATATATATATATATATATATATATATATATATATATATATATAGAGAGAGAGAGAGAGAGAGAATTCGGTTTTCGGAATCTAATTCCAAAGCCAAAACCGAATTCCTTAAGGAAGGAAGTGCGAAAACCGAATTCCCATCTTTGAAACAATACCATGACCAACTTCCTTATCCATTTTGACTAGAAACCGAAATCAACATTGGTGTCCCACTTTAGGACCGAATTCAAGGAGAATTCGGTCATGTAGGACCGAATTCATTAGTTTAAGGCCCAATAAGGACCGAACACCCCACCTATATATATGTATTACCGATTACCCAATTCATTTCTCACTTTTTCCACCAAATTCACACCCATTTTGCTCTCAAATTTCATCCGAAAACATCCTCAATCTTCTTAGATTTTGCCCAGTATCTTCAAATCTTCAACCAATTTCCCTAAGAACATTCATCCCATCTTCCAATCTTCATAACATTCTTCAAATCTTCAAGCATTCACTCAAGAACACAAGAACACACCGAAAACCCTATTTTCCCACCGAAAACACCTTTCAATACTTCAAATAATTCCAATTAATTTGTAAGTCTTTCTTACATAATTAATTTATTATTTATCTCACTATTTAAATTAATATATTATTAATTTAAATACGACATCGAATATAATTATTTTTAGGATAACGTCATTCGCGCGTACGCTAATCCAAGGATCGTTTCTACGACTCGATATTCAAACTCAGACGCACATACAAGGTGAGTTCATACCCCTACATTTTTAATGTTTTAATATTTTTAGGGGGGGGGAATACAAGTAAAACACAAGGACTTTTGTGCTTATTCAAACCTTTTAAATAGTTTTAAAAATCTTTTCAATTGTTTCAAACCGAGTATTCGCTACATTTCCTAAAAGTATTTCATATATTATTAACCCTTTTGTAATATGTCGAGCATAAGGGTAAATTGTTTTTATACAAATAAATTGCAAATGTTTACATTACACTACAGAACACTACAGTTAAACTATAATCAGCATAGTTTAAGACTCACTACACTATTTTGCTAAATACAATACACAAAACAAGAACACACAATCAAAACTATAATAGGTATAGTTTTGTAAACACTACTCTAATACATTGATACAAGTATACACTATTAAAATAATTATTTAAATATAATTATTTTACACTACAAGGTACATTAATACAAAACGACACATACAGTTTTAATACGAGGGAACACTATAACACTACATCACTACACGTAAACCAGTTAATACAGGGTTGTGAGGCATTACTTCACTAGTATCCACCAGGATACAGAACTTAATCCTATACAGTATAAAAAGAGTCTCCTGGAGGGAGTGCGTGAGATTTGTGTATAGATCTATACGGGACTAACAATCCCGTACCTCGACTGTTAGCTACAGTCAGGCCGACAGGGTTGGGGTGACAAAGGTCATAACTTTCAGACGCCTGAAGAACGTCGTAGAGGTCACTAGGTCATATCAAGCATGGTTATATGAAACTCACAACAGTATAACTAACATGTATGTTTACGGGATTAACATTACTACAGTGATTTTATTTTATTTAAAAAAATTACAGTACTCTATGATACACTACTTTACACTACAACTGGTGGTATCCAGACATTTATATAAGGGTTTTCATACAAATACAATTATAACACACTATTTTCTAGTACTAAGTACACCACTATAGTGTACATTTTTAAGGGACATATATGACTACATTACATTTACTATAGAAAATATTGGATTTTCTGGAGAAACATACTAGCATTTTCATAGTACAAAGACAAGTTTTCCTTCACTAAAACATACTTATGAACTTACCAACTTAAATGTTGATACACTTTCAAAATCACTTGTATTCTCAGGGATCCGATAAGACAGGTACACTTGCAGATTTTGAGAATACGAAGCCTTTAGAGTCGCGTCTTTTAATACTTTTGCTATAGATTTTGATGTCATACAATCTATGTATTGAACAGATGTAAATACTTTACCTTATCAAAGTAATGGTTGTGTTTGCTTCGATTCCTATCATACAATTGTTGTGATACTATACATGATGTCCTCCGCCCCCAAACGTTTCCGTCGTTCCGGTTTGGGGGTGTGACAGATTGGTATCAGATCATTGTTCATAGTGAACTAAGTATATCAAACCTTACATGATATACAACTATAAACACTATGGGGCTGAACCGCTCTGAACTAAAAGTATACTTTTAAAATCTAAGTATTTTATAGGAAGTATACAAGTATACATACATACCAGAAATAGTACCACAAGAAGAACAAAACAAAAGTATTTAGATGTTGTACACTACGCTTAAACCTGGATAGTTATGTAATCATATATGGGATAAGTATAGCCTGATCAACTATATTTATTTGAGATACGACCAACATGTGTTTGGGAGTGAAAGTAGTGTTGCAACAAGTCTAAAACTTACCAAACTCTATACAAGGGAAACACTAGAACCGAACATATAGTTAAAATACTATAGGAGTATTTTATTGCACTATAACACTAGAGCCAAAAATGTGAAAACAAAGAACTCTTACTGATAGACCTATAATGACTAAGGGTATACATGGAAGTTATATATAAGTAAGATTTCATAGACTCAGAATAGGTGGTTTAACTTTACTTCCTGTTCCTTGTTTGGTTGTGGACTTAGAGTAGGACCACTTAGTCGAAGATCTATTTGATCTTAGTTATATATAATTTGTGTACACTATGTGATTATAGGGGGATCAGGCACAAATCACAATATACAAATTCATTCCAAGTGTTGCTATTAATTTCATGGAGATTGTTTACTTGTATTAGTAGACTTCTTTTGTAAATCGCTTAATAGAACACTATAACTGTCAGGATAAGATATGTCTCGTTCATTATCACATAACTCATGACCCCTATAGAGGACTTATCATTACTTTCTCTTTAATCATTATAGAAAAAGATGCCTCCGAAGAAGTCCAACAGAAAGAAAAACAACACTTCGACAAATCCACCACCGTCACCACCACCCCAATTTGACTCTGATGTCTTCCAAGCAGCAGTAACCGCCGATGTGGCTGCCGCCATATGGCAGATCAATAACAGCGGCACTAACGGATCGGGTAGTGGTACCAATCATCTTAACCTCGAAGGTAGCCAAGGACACCCGAGGGAGTGTTCCTATAAGGATTTCACAAACGCTAAACCCAAGTCTTTCGATGGCACCGGAGGTGTTATCGCCTTAACCCGTTGGTTCGAAAAGACCGAATCAATCTTTGAGATCTGTGCGTGCCTCGAGTCGAGCAAAGTAAAATTTGCAGCATGCACCTTCACTGATAGAGAACTAACTTGGTGGAACAGCCAAGTCAAAACCCTGACTCTACCGATAGCTAACGCTCTGAGTTGGGATGATTTGAAAGAACTGATGCTCGCCAAATACTGCCTGCGGGGCGAAATGAGAAAACTAGAGTAGGAGCTCTGGAATCTGAAGATGAAGGGTTCCGACATCACTGCCTACACTGCAAGTTTCAGTGACCCGGCTCTACTTTATCCCGGGATGGTCACCCCGGAGAGCAAGAAAGTGGAGAGGTACATTTGGGGACTAACTCCCCCAAATCAAGGGAATGTTCTGGCCGCCAAACCACTCACCTTCGACAATGCCAAGCGTCTGGCACAGACTCTGATAGATCATGGAGATAGCCAAGACTCCGTGACAGTTATTCTTGAGCAGCCCAAAGAGGGTGGCAGTAAGAAGAAGTTTTGGAACAAGCGGAAAGGCCAATCTCCACATGAATCCTCCAAGAAACAGCAAATAGTGGCAGTCCATGCTGCTACCATTCTTACTACCGTTCCTACTACTCAAACACCTCCCAGTCGATACGTCGGGAATCTGCCAAGGTGTGACAAATGCAATTTCCATCATCATGGGCCTTGTCGGGAATTGCAATGCACTAGCTGCAACAAGAAGGGGCATACATCCCGCTTCTACAAAACGCATGTGCAGCCCAATGTTCAAACCCCCGAGCTGGAATAGGCCAGGCCTGTTATGGTTGTGGTGAGACCGGGCACTACAAGAGGAATTTCCCTAAGGCAAGAGATGATGGCAAGACGGGGAGAGAGCTTGCCATGGGTCAGGAGGAGGCTGTAACGGATCCTACCGTAGTCACGGGTATGTTCCTCTTCGATAACTCTTATGCATGCATTCTCTTTAATAGTGGTGCAGAGAGGAGTTTTGTTAGTCATAAATTCAAACAATTACTCAAACACAAACCACAATATTTAAACGAAAACATTTACTGTCGAAATGGCTAACGGGAAGAAAGAGAGCACTGACGACATATTCATAGGTTGTACCCACACTCTGAATGACCACTCTTTCTCCATTGACCTTATGTCGGTCTCCACAAAAAGTTTCGACGTCATTATCGGCATGGATTGGTTAAGTCCTAACCGTGCTGATATCCTTTGTTATGAAAAAGCCATTCGTCTCAATTTCCCAAATGGTGAAGCCCTCGTTATCTATGGCGACAAACTCAACACGAACCTTCGCACCATCTCGTGCATCAAAGCCCAAAAATACATGCGAAAGGAGTGTCACACATTCCTAGCTCATGTAGTTAACGAAAAACATGAAGTTAAAGACCTCGAGAGATTCCCCGAAGTCTACAAATTTCCTGATATCTTCCCTAAATATCTTCCAAGAGTTCCTCCCGAACGTCAAGTCGGGTTTCGAATCGACTTAATTCCTTGAGCTACCCCCGTATCCAAATCCTTGTATCGTCTAGCACCAGCAGAGATAAAGGAACTATCCAGCCATCTAAATGAACTGCTTAGTAAGGGATTTATACGACCAAGCTTCTCACCCTGGGGAGCACCAGTCTTTTTCGTAAAGAAAAAGGATGGATCTTTCCGAATGTGCATAGACTATCGCGAGTTAAACAAGCTCATTATTAAGAACCGATACCCCTCCGCGAATAGATGACCTCTTCGATCAACTCCAAGAAGCCAGCTACTTCTCAAAGATAGACCTGAGATCGGGGTATCACTAGTTACAAGTCCATGGGAATGATGTTCCCAAAACAACATATGGATCTAGTTATGGTCACTACGAGTTTGTAGTAATGCCCTTTGGTCTAACCAATGAACCAGCAGTATTCATGGATCTAATGAATCGGGTGTGCTGACCCTTCCTAGACAAATTCATGATAGTATTCATAGATGATATACTTATCTATTCACGAAGTGAGGAAGAACATAGCCAGCACTTGAGACAAGTTCTAGAAACATTACGGGCGGAGAAGCTGTACGCGAAATTCTTAAAGTGCGAGTTTTGGATTAGCAATGTAACTTTACTTGGTCACGTGGTCAGCGAAGAAGGCATACACGTGGACCTTTCCAAAATAAAGGAAATCGAGAACTGGTCAACACCGAGAACACCCACAGAAATCCGTCAATTCTTGGGTCTTGTTGGCTATTATCGCATATTTATACAGAATTTCTCCAGAATCGCTAAGCCGCTTACTACCCTGACTCAAAAGGGTGTAACTTTTAGTTTGGGAGAAAAACAAGACACTGCATTCCAGACTCTGAAGCAAACCCTGTGCAGTGCACCTATCTTGTCTCTTCCAGAAGAACAGAAGACTTCGTAGTCTACTGCGATGCATCCAATCAGGGGTTAGGCTGTGTACTTATGCAGCGAGGAAAAGTTATTGCTTATGCCTTGAGACAGCTTAAAGCACATGAAGTCAACTACACAACTCACGATCTTGAATTAGGAGCAGTGGTATTTGCACTAAAAATATGGAGACAATACCTTTATGGTACCAAGTGTACTATCTTCACCGACCACAAAAGCCTTCAACATATCTTTGATCAGAAGGGGCTTAACATGAGACAACGACGATGGGTAGAACTACTCAATGATTACGAATGCGAAATTCGCTATCATCCCGGTAAAGTCAATGTAGTAGCTGGTGCCCTTAGTCGAAAGGAGTACTTAGGTTGTAGGGTGAAGGCACTAACCATGACAATCCATTCACATTTGTCCAGACAAATCAAGAAGGCTTAGTTAGATGCCTTGAAGCCAGATAACATGGCAGATGAAGCCTTACGAGGAATGGAAAAGAACTTTGAGATCAAGGGCGACCGAGTCCGTTATTTCATGAACTGGATCTGGACCCCAAAGTTCGGTGGTTATAGAGACGTAGTCATGAATAAGGCACATAATACTCGATACTCTGTTCACCCAGGTTCAGATAAGATGTATCTGGATCTCAAGAAACTCTATTGGTGACCAAATATGAAAGCAGAGATTGCTAGCTACGTGGGCAAGTGCCTAACTTGTGCCAAAGTTAAGGTAGAATATCAGAAGCCCTTAGGTTTACTTCAACAGCCAGAAATACCTGAGTGGAAGGGGAGCGGATTACAATGGATTTCATAACCAAGTTACCCAAGACTACGGGTGGTCATGACACTATTTGGGTAATCATTGACAAATTAACCAAGTCCGCCCACTTCCTGCCAATCAAAGAAACAGACAAGATGGAGAAACTAACTAGAACTTACATCTGAGAGATAGTACGACTGCACGATGTGCCCATATCTATTATCTCGGATAGAAATAGTAGATTCACCTCTCGATTCTGGCGGTCACTTTAGAAGGCTCTTGGAACTAAGTTGGACATGAGCATATCTTACTATCCTCAAACTGACGGGCAGAGTGAGAGAACCATTCAGACCGCTAGAAGACATGCTGAGAGACTGTGTGATCGACTTTGGTAAAGCATGGGACACCTATTTACCATTGGTCGAGTTTTCATATAACAACAGCTATCACACTAGCATCAAGGCTGCTCCATTCGAAGCCCTCTATGACCGTAAGTGCAAATCCCCTCTATGTTGGGATGAGGTGGGTGACACACAGCTAGCTAAAGGACAAGTTCCTGATAGCACTCTCACAGGCCCAAAAATCATTCGAGAAACCACAGAAAAGATCGTACAAATCTGAGAACGGTTGAAAGCCTCAAGAGATAGACAAAAGAGCTACGCAGACAGGAGACGAAAACCCTTGGAATTCCAGGTTGGTGACCGCGTTCTGCTGAAGGTCTCACCCTGGAAGGGCATGATACGCTTCAGAAAGCGTGGGAAGCTAAATCCAAGGTACATCGGGTCGTTCGAGATTCTTGCTAGAAATGGCCCCCGTAGCTTACAAACTCCGTTTACCAAAAGAACTTAACAACGTACACCCTGTCTTCCACGTATGAAATCGAAATAAATGAGAGCCTTAACTTCGTAGAAGAACCAGTAGAAATCATGGATAGGGAAGTCAAAGGAACGAAACAAAGTCGCATACCGATAGTGAAGGTTCGCTGGAATGCCAAGCGGAGACCTGAATTCACTTAGGAGTGAGAAGACCAGATGCAACAAAACTACCCACATCTTTTCCCTAGTCCATAATGTATTCACTGTAGAATGAATTTCGGGACGAAATTTCCTCTAACGGGGGGATAATGTAACAACCCGTTGTTCTGAATCAATAGAAGTCAATGAAATTCACACTAGTTCAATCAAAGCTTACACTAGTTTAAATAAGTGTTCCAATTCTTCACTCTAAAACTTAATTCTTAGTGTAAAATATGGAGAAAAATCATGTCTTTGGAAACATATATAAGCTTAAAACATAAAAGAAATCACAATATATTAATATATATATATATATATATATATATATAGAATTCGGTTTTTTGGAATCTAATTCCAAAGCCAAAACCGAATTCCTTAAGGAATGAAGTGCCAAAACCGAATTCCCATCTTTGAAACAATACCATGACTGTATTCCTTATTCATTTTGACTAGAAACCGAAATCAACATTGGTGTCCCACTTTAGGACCGAATTCAAGGAGAATTCAGTCATGTAGGAGCGAATTCATTAGTTTAAGGCCCAATAAGGACCGAATACCCCACCTATATATATGTATTACCGATTACCCAATTCATTTCTCACTTTTTCCACCGAATTTACACCCATTTTGCTCTCAACTTTCATTCGAAAACACCCTTAATCTTCATAGATTTTGCCTAGTATCTTCAAATCTTCAACCCATTTCCCCAAGAACATTCATCCCATTTTCAAGTCTTCATAACATTCTTCAAATCTTCAAGCATTCACTCAAGAACACAAGAACACACCGAAAACCCTATTTTCCCACCAAAAACACCTTTCAATACTTCAAATAATTCTAATTAATTTGTAAGTCTTTCTTACATAATTAATTTATTATTTAGCTCATTATTTAAATTAATATATTATTAATTAATACGACATCAAATATAATTATTTTTAGGATAACGTCATTTGCACGTACGCTAATCCAAGGATCGTTTCTACAACTCGATATTCAAACTCAAACGCACATACGAGGTGAGTTCATACCCCTACATTTTCAATGTTTTTAATATATTTAGGGGGGGATACAAGTAAAACACAAGGACTTTTGTGTTTATTCAAACATTTTAAATAGTTTTGAAAATTTTTGCAATTGTTTCAAACCGAGTATTCGCTACATTTCCTAAAAGTATTTCATATATTATTAACCCTTTTTTAATATGTCGAGCATAAGGGTAAATTGTTTTTATACAAATAAATTGCAAATGTTTACATTACACTACAGAACATTACAGTTAAACTATAATCAACATAGTTTAAGACTCACTACTCTATTTTGCTAAATACAATACACGGAACAAGAATACACAATCAAAACTATAATAGGTAAAGTTTTGGAAACACTACTCTAATACATTGATACAAGTATACACTATTAAAATAATTATTTAAGTATAATTATTTTACACTACAAGGTACATTAATACAATACGACACATACAGTTTTTATATGAGGGAACACTATAACACTACATCACTACACGTAAACCAGTTAATACAGGGTTGTGAGGCACTACTTCACTATTATCCACCAGGATACAGAACTAAATCCTATACAGTATAACCAGAGTCTCCTGGAGGGAGAGCGTGAGATTTGTGTATAGATCTATATGAGACTAACAATCCCGCACCTCGACTGTTAGCTACAGTCAGGCCAACAGGCCTGGGGTGACAAATGTCATAACTTTCAGATGCCTGAAGAACGTCGTAGAGGTCACTAGGTCATATCAAGCATGGTTATATGAAACTCACAACAGTATAACTAACATGTATGTTTACGGGATTAACATTACTATAGTGATTTTATTTTATTTAATAAAATTACAGTACTCTATGATACACTACTTTACACTACAACTGGTGGTATCCAGACATTTATATAAGGGTTTTCATACAAATACAGTTATAACACACTATTTTCTAGTACTAAGTACACCACTATAGTGTACATTTTTAAGGGACATATATGACTACATTACATTTACTATAGAAAATATTGGATTTTCTGGAGAAACATACTTGCATTTTCATAGTACAAAGACAAGTTTTCCTTCAATAAAACATACTTATGAACTCACCAACTTAAAGGTTGATACACTTTCAAAATCACTTGTATTCTCAGGGAACCGATAAGACAGGTACACTCACAGATTTTGAGAAGACGGAGCCTTTAGAGTCGCGTCTTTTAATACTTTTGCTATAAATTTTGATGTCACACAATCTATGTATTGAACAGATGTAAATAATTTACCTTATCAATGTGAGGGTTGTGTTTTCTTCGATTCCTATTATACAATTGTTGTGATAATGTACATGATGTCCTCCGCCCCCGAACGTTTACACCGTTCCGGTTTGGGGGTGTGACATGGGTAGAGCTGATATTTGGAGCGTGGACCTATTCAACTATCACTCAGATTCAGAGGTAAGTTTCCTCACCATGTTTAGCGAGTCAAAGGCACCAATGTCGACCCATGATCAGTTATGCTAGATTATTCATTGTTTGTGTGACACTAGTATTTTAATGTGTTTGTACGCTTTCTGGGCATGGATTGATGATTATTATGTATACTATTACTTGTTATGTAGTATGAATTGTATGTGGATGGGGCCCGTTATGCGAGTTAGGGTGAGGCCCGTTATACTCATTGGGTGGGGCCCGTTATGCGAGTTAGGGAAGCGCCCATTATACTCTTTGGGTGGGGCCCGTTATGTGTTATATGTTTGGTATACAGTATCTTGGGGAACTCAATAAGCTTTGTGCTTACGGTTTTCAATTTATGTTTCAGGTACTTCTTGTTCTAAGGGGAAGAGCTCGGGATGATTTTATCGCACACACCATGTGGATTCTGCTTTTGTGATATTACTCTGATTGATATGATGTTTGATACACTTATTTTTATTTTAAATTTATGGATGATGGTTTTGGAATATTGTTTTATTTAAATTAAAAATGAAGTTTTTGGATCATATTTTTGGGACGTTACAAATGGAATGGGAATGATTTCCATTCTTTCTGTATATCATGTTATGTGTTCCTCAACATCTGTGGTTCTGACGTAAGGTTTCTTTTTTGGTTAAAAACCAATCAAATGACAATCAAACTAATTGTATGAGAGGTTGTGGTGTTGTAGCTAATATGAATATCAAATTGATATCAAAATGACACAAATGGTTTACAAGGAAAGCCCTTGATGCTTGATAGGATCGTCGGCATAAAACCTTGGAGGTGATAATGATCACATGCATTGTTTGATTTTATTGATTGGAATATAAATTACAGAAGTGATGAAAAGAATACAAATACGAATGTCTCAGTAGCTCTAATTGTATGTGTAGTGTGAATTATACATGTGTATTTATAGTCTAATATGGATAACTAAAACTCTGATATTTTTGGGATCCTTTTCAATAAGTATCTGTACGTTGCTTTGAATTTGTATTTTTGGGTCTTAAGGATGGTGTAACACCCTGTTTCGAGTCGTTTCATAATTTGGGGTCGTGGCCCGAAGATCAAGTATCATATGGTTTCGGGCTTTGGGAAAGAGAGGTTTGGACCCATTTGGATGTGGGTAATATAGATTAAGGGATCCAAGAGTTCGGTTTGTGTTTCAGAGCCCATGAGTATAACCGTAAAGCGATAGTTCGGGCCATTTATGAATTCTGGAGTTAAGCTCGGGAAGTTTTATGTCACACCCCGGCCATCGGCGGAAACACCGGGCAGTGTAACGTCATTTCTCGTATCATAGTTATCAACTTCCTGAAAACACATGCAATTTAAAATACGTCAACATAAAGTTGGTGAGTCCACAGGTTTTGTCTACATATAAAAATAATACATTTTCCAAGTTCAAAAGTATAGTTTTGAAAGTATCATTTTGACTCTCCAACGTTTAGTATATATATCCTAGGTATAAAAGTTTACTTACCAAATAAGTAGTTTACCTATAAGTCTCATATACTATGAATATAAGTGTTTGTAATTCCATACAAACGAAAGTTGCTACGTATAAATCTTATTTCAATTCTATACAAATAAAACCGCTACGTATAAATCTATTTCAATTCTATACGAGTATGTGTGTTAGGTATAATTATCTACTTAATATACAAGTAGTACCTAGGGTATAAGTAGGGGGAAACTTATACTTAACATTAATACGTGTATACGACAAAGTATAATGTTTCTAACAATTTGCTACCATGAGCCTGTAACCGCTGCTATGACATAATACCTCTTATAAAACCCACTCATGATTTCCATGAGGATTTCCATGAGGAACACCGTACGCTTCATCGACGTCGGAACAATAACAAGTAAAAGGACAGTTCGTCACTTGCTTATGATTGACTGTAGCTAACAATCACAAGTGGGGTGGTCAACCCGTATACTAATTATACACAACTTCCTCGCTCACACGGGATTAACGGTTACAGTTTAGAGGATTTCCGCTAAGATCCCCAATCTTAGTTGATGAATACAATTACTCATGTAGACTTCGACGGCTTCTTATAGCTCTAACAACAAAATCATTTTCATGTCTACAACCCTAAGTTATTAGACTTTGCTTTTAAACATTACTCCTAAGTTCATATTACTTTAGGCAGTATAACAGCTATAACTTGAGGAAAAAACAAGGTTTTATCTTAACATAAAACCAACAATAACAATATATAACATACCAAGTTTTATCTTGACAGAAAACTAACAATAACAACATATAGCATATCAAGTTTTATCTTGACATAAAACCAATAATAACAACATACTTTATATATAGAACTTCCGAATACAACTTCGGAATTATATCGCACACGAAATATATATAGAATCCTAAGTATAACTCAAGATCTACATTAGTATACTACTATAACAATATCATGCTAACAAATTTACGATAGTTGTATATTTTGTGATACGAAATAACTATATCCCGGTTATTATAACTATCTACGTTGATACTAATATACTATCGTATAGACATAATAATAATGTATATATAATATTTAGCATGTGTTTTCCCCCGAAATATTAGAAAGTGGGGCCGTGAAACTCACCCTAGTAGCATGATTTTATGTAATCTAAGCAAAAACGGTCAGCGTACGAGGCCGTCGGGGCTCGGGATGCAAGATGGCTTCAAAAAAGGAGAGAGGAGAAAGAAGTTTTGGTGTAAGAATGGCTGAAGTCGGACCTGCTATTTATAGTAAGGATTTTGGATCCCCACGTCGTGGGTTTTATAAGGCCCATGTCGTGAGTTTGGATCTTATCCCTGTAGACTTGCCATTTGCGTCCCTAGCTTCGGAAGGTGGCCATGTGACTCATCACGTCGTGAGATATCCTTGCTCACGTCGTGAGTTTGGATCTTATCCCCTCGCATCCTCGTCACACACCTTCTAGATTCCGAGATGTGGATAAATGACTCCTCACGTCGTGAGTTCTGTGCTCACGCCGTGAGCTCAGTCAGATTAGGGTTTCTAAATCTTCGGAAGGTCGTAGCTTTCACATACGAACTCTGTTTTTGATGTTCTTTATATGCACGCGTAGGTATTTACAAGTAATACAACTCTCTTTTAGACACCAATAGCTAATTTTAAGTCTATTTTAAATTCCTCTTATTATAGAGATTTATAGTGTTCGGTTTATCATAACTTCTTCATGCGAAGTCAGATTCAGACATTCTCTATATTTTTGGAATCGTATGGACGTATACTTTGAGTTGTATCATAAATAAAGTTCATATTTGTATTAGAATTTATCATGAACTACATAGCACTCTTATCACATTACTAGTTTAACAAAATCACATTAAATGATTGGCATAATCACATGTGATTGTCTATTGACCTATTTTGCCTAATGTTACATTTTAAGGCAAAGGAGATTTGATAGAAGTGTAGAGTTTCTCATTACCTTTCCGTGGATATAAAGAACGTCGAAATCAGATTTAGAACGAAGAAGTTATGGCCTTCAGAAGATTGGTGGTTTTAGCCCCTAGCCGAATACGCTGGGCATACTCTAAGAGTACGTTGTGTGTAGTGGCTCGATGCATGATCGCGGAGGCACCCACGTACGTTGGGGTATGCGGAGCGTACACTCGGCTGGGACAAACCCTAATTTTTACGGTTTGTGCCCTATTTAAACACCTTATGTTGCTTCTAGAATCTATTATGACCAGCCTCCACCTTTCAAAACCCTAAGAACGAAACCCTAGATTTCATATGAGTGTTTGTGAGCCATTTTTGTAATCTTGTGGTGTTTTTGGATCATTTGAAGGAGGTGAAGCTTGGTGTTGAAGCTTTGGTGGACTTGGAGCTTGAAGATCCAGAATCTTCATCAACTTTGCAAGCTATTTAAGATATAAAGCTCTTAACACAATGGATCATTTGCTTAGATCTATTCAGGGTTTGTTTTTATGCTTTTAATGGTCCTTTAAGCCATTCTTGAGAGTATGAGCTACTCCAAAAGCTAGGGATGGTGGATCTTTGAATTTTGAGGTCCCTTCTTCATAAAAATGCAATCTTGATGACTCATCTTCGTCTATGCATGAGCTAGAGTTATTATTATGGTTCATTTTGAGTATTGGGTCCCATTAAATCATGAATGGTTGTAAAGTTGCCAACTTTACGTATTAAGACATCATTTAGGAACAGTTTAGAGAATTTGGCTTTGTGGCTTAACCGATTAAGCACTTATTGGTGAATTAGGTTGACTGCGGAGTATGCTGGGCGTACCCAGCTCGTACGTTGCGCGTACTGGCCACGGAGGGAGTACACTAGGTGTAAGTATGAGTACGTCGACATACTCAACAACATGACTTTTGTTGACTTTTGCTATTTGGGCCATATGTGGAATAGTAGGGTTTTGGGCCTTGTTGAGCGAATGGTATTTCTGGGCCTTGTTGAGCCAATGGTATTTCTGTCTTGGGGACATTATTAGGCTTTGGGCCTTCTTAGATTTGGGACGATAATGGGCTTTGGGCCTCATTTAGGAATTTGGGCTATATTGGGCTTTTGGAGCCATTGGGTTGGGCCTCGGTTATTGGGCCTAGTGAGGAAAGGGTAAAATGGTCTTATACCCTGAGAATTGGTCAAATGAATGATATTCATAGTTATGGTTATGGCCCAATTATTAATTGGGGTGCCGTTGATTTATTAGCACGGGGATTTTTTCGTATCTACAGTCCGAGTTTTTATCTGATATTTTGCAGTTTGCGGTGAGTTTTCTCACTATATCCATGGGTCGAAGGCACCAATGTTGGACCATTACTAGCTATGTGGAATGCTAGCTGTATTTGTGATAATTGCATGAAAGACCAGGATCTGGCCCATGACAATTGTATGAAAGTTCAGGATCTGGTCCCTGACACTTGTATGAAAGACCAGGATCTGGCCCCTGTCACTTGTATGTAAGACCGGGATTTGGCCCTCGGCATTGCAAGGGAAGCCCATGGGGATAGCCCATGGAACTTGTATGTATGACCGAGATTTGGCCCTCGGCATTGCAAGGAAAGACCATCGGGGTAGCCCATAGCACTTCTATGTAAGACCGGGATTTGGCCCTCGACATTGCAAGGAAAGACGATGGGGGTAGCCCATGGTACCTGTATGTTTTGGGTATGTGGTATTTTAAGGAATACACTAAGCTTCATGCTTACGGTTTTCAGTTTATGTTTCAGGTACTTCCGGATCAAAGGTGGAAGGGCTCAGGATGATCGCAACACACACATCACGTTGTTCCGCATTCTGTTGAGTTGATGTACTTGGATGATTATTGACATACTCTGATTTTCTTTTACGGTTTTATAAACACATTTTGGATGATGGTTTTATTATTATTAAAATGAAATTTTTACTCGGTATTTTTTGGGACACTACAAGTTGGTATCAGAGCCTTGGTTTGAGAGATTCGGGCACACTCTCGGATATGTCTGAACTCAAACTGAGGAATTGGTAATCTTTTGATAGAAAATAAGTTTCTAAAAATATTTTTGTAAATAAAATAAGTTTTTGAAAAGATTTTTATAAAGAAAAAGGGGGTGTGATACGTGCAATCAATCGAGCTCAAGTAAGTAATTCTCGGAATACCCATACATGTTGATATGATATATGATATGAATGTTTACATGATAGGATAAGGCTAGGCATACCTTCAGGAACTGCATTATAGATTGGCCTGATATGTGATGCCTTGTAGCCTAGGAAGCATTGGATGCTATGATTGGGAATATGTATTAGTAACAGTAATTGCTAAGTGTATGCTTTAAAAATTGTATACGGTTAGGATCATATAGCCCTAAAATGACTAATTTGGCCTTATTTCATGTTCCTTGTCTGGTTGTGGTCCTAGGGTAGAATCTTTTATTCGACAGTCTCTTTGATCCTGTATTGTATATAATTTGCATGCATAAGGCAACCGAAAGTGAGAAGAGAAGTTCCTAGAATGGTAGTAGCAAGTGAGTGTGGGATGCCCTTTGTTTGTTTTATGGATTGGAGTGTTACTACATGAATGTTGCTTGCTTTGTGCTTTGTGGAACTCTTAGTGATGCGAGTTAACTATTAAGTGAATATGTTAAGTCACATGTTGCAAAGGTTAAATAATCTCAGAGTTATGGATTTAACTCTATTGCGCAACTCTTGTCTAAGTCCAACCGTTGTAGGGCTAAGTCTTTTACTCGTAGGATTGTCTAAGCTTTGTTTCATGTGATTGTATTCATGAAGTGGTTAGATGACACTATTGGGAGTTTTTTTTTCTGCACCTGATGGCAGAGTGAGGTCGGGAACGTAGGAGAGACTATGAAGTGCTTTAGTCGGTTTAGTGCGCTGTTTAGCGAGTACTTGGAGTACTATTTTGAGAAGGTGACCTGGAGGATTCAGGATAATTCTTAAGGAAAGTATGGAGATGTGTGGAAGGTAGTATCGGGACGGTACTACTGAAAGCATAGGATCCATACTCGACTCAAGGTGAGTCACGTAGAATCTAAGAAGCTGATGGGATGGGGATTATTTGGGTATGTTTTGATCATGTGAATGTTTGCTTTTCAGAATGGTGATGAGCATGCATTGAAGAGGTTCAGGTTTTGGTTCAGGCTCAGGCGTAGGCTCTGGTGATGAGCCCTTTGGTGAAGGGATGTATGATTCCTTCACGTCATCTGCTGACATAGCCGTATATTCGCCCCTAGGGTTTGTGGGAGGACTGCCAGGGTTCTCAGTGATGAGTTTTGCGCATTCTAACACTCCTAAGTGTACATGCAACCCCAAATACCTTGGATCTATGTTTTCTTTATTATACATGCAATTATGAACTTTCCAAGGTATTACCCTATCTAGCATACAATACTTGATAATTGGGTAATCAAATGGATAGAATACATACCTTTGTTTGATGTGGCTTGTCTCCATGAAGCTTGAGTGCCTAGTGCCCCAAGTGTGACACCTCAAATGGTTCACACAACACCAAATGCACATGGAATGACTTGAGAGAAATGGAACACTCCTTGAAATCGTCTAGCCCTCATATTCACATATTAGTGCACGATTTCTTGAGCCATGGGATTCTTTTATATGGTGGCTATTAGGGTTACACCATGTAACTCATAACTTTACCCATTCCTTATGCTCCATGGATTTTAACCTCCATGGAGTATCCATGGGTCACCCCATGGACTTAGTCCAACATAAGAAATCTTGGATCACAAGCCCACATATATAAGAATGAATGATTTACACAATCAACCCATATATTTAATTAGTCTCCTTTTGATCACTTAATTAATTCCAAATTAATTCTTGATCAATACTAATTAAATAACCTTATTAATATATTAGAACTTATAATATATTAACCAACCTTAAGTGTTATTTCTCTCATTATAGTCTATCAAAATGCATGATGCCATGCAACCCAAATGGACCATGCCGGGTCGGGTCAAGTCTTACCAATTATAGTTATGGACTTAGACATTAATCCAACAGTCTCCCACTTGGATAAGTCTAAAAATATTATTGTATATGACTTCAGGAACCGATCAGCAATCGTAGCTCTCAAAAGCTTCTGTCGAACTCTGACCTTGTCGATGAACTCTGACCTTTGTCAATGACTTGTCCATTAGATAAGGGATCATATATTCCTCCATTCTAGATATCATATGGACTGAGACATGGATTATCAATCATTCTCTCTGTCTATTTGTTGTTTCCTGATTTCTGATTCATGATGACTGACTGATTGAACAAATCAAATCAGTCCTGGCTTGGCCAAGCACTCACATCTATCATCTTTAAATCATCGAGGGGCCCACAGATATCGCTTTTATCTCGAAGGTAAAAGGAATGGATAAACTTCGACTCATATGGCTTGTTCTACTACTTCTTGAATTATACACAAAGGCACGTTTTATAACATCGAGTTACCGAATGCGTTTTCGTGCAATCAATGTACAACCAACTCATAGTAACAACTCATATCTCTAGGTTTGAAGAATATAAGATATTATCGTCTCATGATCACTCGTGATAAAATCCATGAAGTGATTCAAATGAGCGCGGGTTGAATCCAATACTCAGAACTTATGAGCACTCATGAGTGTTGTAGCACCACTTTGTCCACCAACTTGGACCTCTACAAACCAACCCATGACAGTCTTGATTCATATCTACTTCCAACATATGACCAACTGTGGATGGTTTGAATAACTTAATCATTCAGGAAGAGCGACTTAGTTATTCTGGAAGTCAAAACATGCAAAGTGAAACACAAGAATAAATGAATCAAATATGGTATCAAACCCTATGAATATAAATAAACACTTTTATTTATCACCATACTGATTACTCATTATTCATTGTTTCGGTTTTATCAACTTTATACTTGAATTAAAAACACTAGTTGTCCCATGCTCCAAGCATGTACACTATGTTTTTCTTAAACAATAGCTTTGCCATACACCAAGTATGCACTCTATGTTTGTCTATGATCCTTACTTTGTGAAATAAACCAATTGAACATAATTTCAATGATTCTAATTTCACACTCCCAAATCCTTGTCGAAAAATGTGAGAATTTTAAATTCCTATCATTTATCGAAATCTGTTTAGATTTTACTTTATATGCACTGACCCTCTTGTAATGAATATGTACAAAGTCACAAAGACTTGTCAACAGTCATTATAAGGTATTCCAATGGAGATCAACTCCATGGAAACTAAGTCTCATATTCAAAGTACATTGCTTTGGACATGCTTCTTGCATTAAGTTTTCTAATCTTACACAGATAACTTCCACCTATGGAGACAACTCCATATTCTCATTTTGACTATCAATTCTGAATAAGAGATGCCTCTTTTCAGAATATGTCAATATGGTCCTTCCAAAATTAGCACTATACTTCCAACTGTCCCTGAGCTACCAATCTTTGGTAAACCTCAGATTGTCCTCGACAATTGCTTAATCATTTTAGTCATATCCAATTCTAGACCTTTTCCCTTCTTAATGCCTCTGGGCATTTGGAAAAATTTAGAAATGATAAATATTATAGCACATGCAATCGATCCTGTACCCAAAGCAAATGGTACACGATTCATGATGTCTCACATAAAGACATGATTCTAGACCAGTCTTTTGCTACAATATTTTTATTTGCCATGTTTTCAAAATTTGACTATGAAGAGGGATGTCGTAATCATAATCGAATTTTGAGAACACAATATATAGAATTTCCTTAAGTTGAACCAATCCAACATGAAATTCATATATATATTCTTGACTAAAGATGATTAAGGTCTCAATCTAAGCCTTTAGAACTGAAATGAAGTATATCCTCTCCCTTAATTATAGCAAAACAACTTTTTCAATCCCTGCAGCCTCACTAATTGAAACTTTTGTTTTCTATAATTAACATTGCTAACTTGAAACACTAACAATAATTATCATGCTCCCACTAACATGATGATTATTAGCATAACACTTATGCTCCCACTAGCTTTGACATGTACTCAGAAATCAGCTGGACTTCTAGAAATCAATACTTTATTGACTTCCTTACCAAAGTTCAGATTTCTGATACGAGATGCTTTGATAAAACTTTATCAAAATCATACACCTTTCCTTAGATAGCATGCATGTGTGTCTAAACAATTTCAGAACTATGAAAAGGGATGCCGTAATCATAGTCTCAATTGTTTAGACCTTTTGTCATCTACTTCAAATCTACTTGGTGGAAGTGTTTCATCACCATCATTTTCATGAATCGGAGAGAAACCTTATGACCCTTAGATTTTATGGTGTATGTGTTCTTATCCATGTGAATCGTCAAAACCATAGTCACAAGACAAGGATAATGACAAATCCAAACTCATATCGACTGAACTTATGCAATCTTAACTTCTTGCCACCTGGCAATACAGGGCCTGCCATTGCTTCCAAGTTGTTATGCAACCAATTGAGAACTTTCAGAACTCCTATGCAAAGCCAACTTTAACTGGAATGGGCACAGAATATGTCAACATGATAGGTTATAAACCTCAAGTCGTGTGCTAGTGAAGAACCTCAGGTTTTATTCTTGATTAGTTCTTGAAATTCTTTTTAGGATCTTTAAGACTCCCACTGTCCTCTTGACATATAAGACTATCTTGCCAAATATTCAAGAGATAGTGCGGATTCTTTATCAAGATAAACACTTCACACAATTGGCCTTAGTTGGTCTTTGTTTAATCCAAAACATCACAACTTACCAACTTCAAATGTACAAGAGTCGGACACTTTTACTCTTACATTTGACAAGTGTTATAAACCTTTCTTTAAGATATGTCACTCAACTTATAGTCTTGGAGTATGACTCTAAGACTTGTTTTGAAACGAAGTATGACTCATCTTCTTGATTTAACCATTTCAACAATTCATGACTCCTCTTCTTAGTCATAAGAATGCACTAAGATGTCCTTAGAAGACCAATTGTGATGTGGTTCTTTAATCATTAAGATGATCACAAAACATGATACTAAAGTACTCTCCCATCTTTTCAGATTTGAGAAACTTTTATCTGTCTGCCTAATTTGATTCTTCCCATTCGTTCTGCCATACATTGAGACTTTTCCAATGTTTCAGAATTATACTTAAACTTGTAAGTATAACCATATTTACTAAAATTTAGTAAATCATGACGAATAGTCTTAACGAGCTTTGTGGTGGACTTCACCAGTGCACAAGAATGTGTACTCGATCCCTTTAGTCCTTAACTTGACTCACACATCCATGTGAACAAGTCTTAATTTTCCAATGCTTGAAAGTTCTCATTCATCATACTATTCAACTTGCATGATTCCAAGTTTCTATCCAACTAAAGCCTTGGGAATGAGAATCTTTCCTTATTTGGTAAATTATGACACTACCAGAAACGAAAGAATCAAGTCCATTTTTTTTCAAATATTGCTATCAATGGAATCATATAAACAACCATTTTTCACAAATGCCACTTGTAAGGATATTTAAAATAAATATAAAATTAAAAACTTTTATTTTATTTCAAAACTTTGCGGAAAAAACTTATCCTTATAGTGCAAATGCATACGGAAAAACTTGTTGTTATCTATTCCTAAGCAATATATCATAACTCCTAAGTAACAGCTTCAAAATTCTGATGCGATCGAAATCCACTTACGCGATCAGAATCAGCATATACTTCCTTTAAGCTTTCTCTCTATTCTTTGATTCTTAAAACATCAACATGTGACCCAGTCACATCATGTAATGAGGATCTTAGAATAGAAACTTAATAGAGTTAGATAATGGGCTCTACCTGGAGTAGAGTCAGACTTAATGACTTTAACATCCTTAGGTAAACTTGGCAGCTTTGCAATCAACGCCCCTTCCTTTGGCAAAATAAACATATGGACCCTTTGGTAATGGGACTATCTCCGACTTAGCCTTTCTCCTTACCATTTGGTCAACCGGGTGGACTATGGCCAATCCCTTTCCATTGGGAAGAGAATGCTTTTCCTGGATTTCCAGTGTCACCATTGTCACTGTCCATAAAGTATTTGGGAAGTTGATCTTCTAATCAAATTTGCTTTACTATCGTTCCAAATCATTGCTGATTCAGCAGCACCAAGCAAATAGATATGATCATTAAGGTTCATGTCATAGTCTGTTTCATAGTAGTCCCAAAGGAACTCACTATCTGACTTAGAAAGTGATTGAACATCCAACTTTCTCAAGACTTTGACACCCAACTCTCCCAGCTTGTCAATATGTGACTTCATCTCTAAGATGTGATCACACATAGACCTTGCTTGCCATTAGGGCTTGAGTGACCTTGAACTTGTGGGTTAGGGAGAATAATTGGAGGAGGTGGAGGAAGTAAAGTTCCAAGAGATTTGGGAAGATCATAGATGTCTGAACTAGACATCTTTTGGGAGATATTCAAGATAGTTGATCTAAAGTCCTTAATATAACACCCAATATGAAATATTAAGGCTAGGATCCAACAACCTATTTATAACTGGAAGAGGGATGCCGTAATCCGAGTTATAAAATAGTTGAAGGTAGGTAAATGACGATTTACCAATTTCCACCATGAAAAACGAAATAATGTAATTAGGTTTTTAATTGGATTTGAAACTCCTAGATCTTTTGAGATTCATTGAACTTTTCAATGGCATGTTTCAATCTCGAGTGTGCCCTTCAGGTTTTGTGACTGGGATGCCGAGGATCACAAAACAAGGTGTGAAGTAACCATGCAAATATACTTGGTACCCTTAATATTTACCCCTCAATCGATGTGCCGGTTAACCACACGAGCTCCACCGATACTATGATAAATATTAAGTTACCCTTTGCCTACTTTGTTAAATCCAGGTTAGTGTTCCGGTTAACCACACACGCTCCACTAACGGTTTAAACAAAATGCAAAGTGTAATTTCATGGATTAGCACCTTATTCACATTTTCCTAAGTAACTAAGATTGGGAATTTATAAAAAGTTTAGTTACTTAGTATTTATCATTAATACTTTTAATGAAGGGAGAATTATAGTCCTTGTCCTACCCGTTCGGCTAACGACCCTCCACCAGTCAAGGAAGCGGTGGGTGAGAGTGGACACCCATTAAACTGCCATTTTATAGGCAGTAACCTTATACCCCCCTTATAGATCGGCTTCGTGAATGAGGCCTACTAACGGTAAGACTGACTTGCTCTTATACATATATTTATTATTAACTTATAATACTATAAAGTATAAGGGTTGAATTTTAACTTTTAAAATTCTAAGGGCTAACTTGGAATTAAAGTATTCATGGGGAAAACTTTACAAATTCCAAAACTTGAGGGCACGTTTTGAAAATATTCAAAACTAATTAATTCCATAACTTATGTGTTTAAAGTAGTTTTAATTAAAAAAAACTCTTCAAGTTCCATAACTTGAGGACAAGTTATGCAAGACTTTAAACTAATAAAAGAATGTAACTTTTCTTTATTTTTGTAACTTATGGAACTAATTAAGGTTACACATTTTATCATTTAATGAAGTAACTCTTGAACCTCCATAACTTGAGGACAAGTTATGGAGTCATAAAACCATTTAATGAGGACAAGACTCTTCATTTTTGTAACCATTGCCAACTTTTTATGAGTTTTATGAAACTTAAATGTGACTTTTCATATAACTTGAGGACAAGTTACAAAAACACATTTTAGAATCAACTCTTTGATTAAAATGGATTGAAAACACATAGTCAATTAACTTTTCTATTAATCTAATAAACTCATATGAACAAAGATAATTCACATCAAATTTTTTCAAGTAATTAGCATAACTTTTAAACTAATACAATTCGATTTTTCAGCTAATTTTGCAAGTATAACAAGAAAACAAGCCTTGGCTCTGATACCACTGATGGGTTTTGCGCATTCTAACACTCCTAAGTGTACATGCAACCCTAAATACCTTGGATCTATGTTTTCTCTATTATACATGCAATTATGAACTTTCCAAGGTATTACCCTATCTAGCATACAATACTTGATACTTGGGTAATCAAATGGATAGAATACATACCTTTGTTTGATGTAGCTTGTCTCCATGAAGCTTGAGTGCCTAGTGCCCCAAGTGTGACACCTCAAATGGTTCACACAACACCAAATGCACATGGAATGACTTGAGAGAAATGGAACACTCCTTGAAATCGTCTAGCCCTCATATTCACACATTAGTGCACGATTTCTTGAGCCATGGGATTCTTTTATATGGTGGCTATTACGGTTACACCATGTAACTCATAACTTTACCCATTCCTTATGCTCCATGGATTTTAACCTCCATGGAGTATCCATGGGTCACCCCATGGACTTAGTCCAACATAAGAAATCTTGGATCACAAGCCCACATATATAAGAATGAATGATTTACACAATCAACCCATATATTTAATTAGTCTCCTTTTGATCACTTAATTAATTCCAAATTAATTCTTGATCAATACTAATTAAATAACCTTATTAATATATTAGAACTTATAATATATTAACCAACCTTAAGTGTTATTTCTCTCATTATAGTCTATCAAAATGCATGATGCCATGCAACCCAAATGGACCATGCCGGGTCGGGTCAAGTCTTACCAATTATAGTTATGGACTTAGACATTAATCCAACACTCAGTTCACGTTGGATTGAAGAGATGGAGGGTGTATTCCACACTAGTCCCTATCCCATAGGAGCCAAGGTTCGGTTTGCCTTGGATCTCTTGCATCATGCGGCAAAGAGTTCTTGGATATTGATTACACAATATTTTACGCTTACTGTGTTGGAGGCAATGTCTTGGGAAGAGTCTGTGACTCGGTTTAGGGCGGAGCTTGCGTCAGCTATCGTTATGCAGCATTTAGAAAAGGGGTTTGTGAGCATGTCAGGGTGCAAGACCCTAAATGTTGTGATTGTTGGAGCCCGTGAGCAGGAGATTGATTTGGAGCACCTCGGGAAGAGTAAGGCATAGTAGGTTCAAGCAGCAGTGGGCCAGGCGAAGAGGCCCATGACTCAGGATTCGCTCTTGGGAGGCCAGTAGGGTCGGGGCTGTTGTGCCAAGTGTGGGAGGACCCACATTGGAGGCTGTCGGGAGACAAGGAGAGGATGTTTCAGTTGCGGTTAGATGGTTCATGTCAGTAGAGATTGCCATCAAGAATCAGTTTCGATATGTTTTCACTGCAACCAAGTGGGCCACAAGAAGGCCGACTATCTGGAATTGATAAGGGGAACAGTGAGGTTATCTGCTCCAGCCACTCTGAGGAGATCTGAGTCCCACCAGTTGACGCCACAGGTATGAGCTGTATTCCTTCCTGCATGCTCTTATAAAATGTGTTTATGATTGAATGTTTTTCTGTGAGACACTATATGTGGTCTATCTAAGTCTCCACCTAGAAATTAGAGTTTTACTCGTAATGGTTTAGAAATTTTATCTTGAGAATCTTCATATGCCTTGTGGAATACCGTGGGCCGTGTTTAGAAGAGGATTGAGTATCCCTCTTAAGAGACCAGCAACCAATTAGATCCTTAGTGGTGTCAGCGAGAATTCCTGCAAGGTAGGCATATCGGGTTGAATGTAGGATGTATAGTGGTGTTCATGTTTTCGAGGTAGTAGATCATTGGTTCGGTCATGAGTGTAAGGTCGGTAGTTTCAATTTTACACCTTCGAAATGAGGTCAGTTGCAGGTTGCATACGAATTGCTCTAAGTGCAAGTAAGTGGTTGAGCGGGTTGAGTACGTGTTCGATATTGAGATGTTGTTCCTCAACAACTAATTAGTCGCCAAGGACTTGTAGTGGATTTAGGGGGAAGTGTTTAAGGATTTCGAGATTGATTAACGTATTGGGGATGAACAGTGGTAGCGTATCACTCTTAAGTATGGGAAAATGTTGTTCGCATGGCTTATTTCAACCATGAGAATTGTCAGCAATAAATTGAATGGTATCTATTGGCGAACTTTGAGTGCATCGATCCTTCGGCAGGAGAGTTGTTGAATTGGCGATCCATCCATTCCAGTCAAGGGTTATAGTTCTATGACACGAGTTGAAGTCGCTTAAGGATTCAGAGTCGTATTATGGGAAGTACATGGAATTATTGAGCTCATTGAGGATTCAAGAAGTGTTCATCTGGTTTTGGAATGTGTGTGGTCGTTGTGGTTGGCTGGTAATGGAACGCTAGTTCTTGTAAGCCCTGTTTGTTAACAGTTTGAATTGTTAGGTTGTGGGATGGATTAGGAATCCATAAAATTCTTTGTCGATTGGAAGAACTAAGTCGAATCCAAGTGGGCCAGAATCGTTAAGGTCTAAAGCTTGCACAAGAATGGATATTCATGTTTCATTTCACATCAGTAGTGACGCATGGTGGGTATGTAGATGGATCCATGTTGAGGGTGGTGTTAGAGCCGCTCTTCATGTTCTTATCTGATGAAGGCTTGGGGGTTCGAAGCATAACCCAAACAATTGATTGGGTATAGTAGGAGGCGGGTTCGACTCGTAATGATTATGTATGTTTTGGTAGATGGACTATAAGACCAGGGGTGGGTCCATGACAGTATGGAAGTGTTGTAAGACTACGGGGTAGTCATAGCATTCACCAGTATGAAGTGGGCCATTGTGTGAGTGGTCGGTTGGGCTGAGGAAAGATTAGCGCATACCTGGGTTGAAGTGGATAGTATTAATGGAGGACCACTCCTTGTGTGGTATGAGGATTGTTGGATTTAAGGAAATAGGGGGCCCGTTCGATTGTGTAGTGTGGGTGAGACTCGGTGGGGTTGGTTTGAACAAGGTATCGAGTTGCGTTCAGAGTGAGATGACGTTGGGGTCATTGATTGGCATCCGTGTGGTGGTTAGACTTGAGTAACCCTTATTAGTTAGACTCTCCGTAGGAGCCTGGTAGTTGGACCAGGTGTGAGATTGTCAGTCTCAGGTTGGATTGGGGATTTTATATCTCAGTTCAATGGAAGGTTGCCATGGATCAGAAGATTTCAGATATAATGCAAGTGTAAATCTTTGGTTTTCGGAATATGGGTAATGTGTACCGGGTCGGAAAATTGTCGAGAATTCGCGTTGTGGGTCGTCTTTGTATATATAAAAGAGATCTTTTCATCAGCAAGCTATGGTTAAGGAATCTTCCTGCCAAGTGTCTCAGTTGGATAATTCAGGATCAAAAAAAGATTTTTTTTAGTTCTGATTACAGTAGAGGACCTAATGATTGTGTTTCAGGATGGCCATACCTGTGCGAGGTCAGGTAAAGTTTTGGGGGTTTCGGAAATATAGTAGTGAGGTGCTAGTTCGATAGTTAAGGGATCAATGATTTGTTCACCATTAGGAGTATGAGTTCTGACAAAGTTGGGTTTTGGTGGTAGCATTGGAAGGTTGCTATAGGTATGAGTCAACCTCTTCGATTAATTGGGGATTCAAAAGGGATTGGGTGGAATCGTCTGGTTGCCTGGAAAGTAGAAAGGAGTAATTTCGAGAACGAAATCTAATATAAGTGAGGGAGAGCTGTTACACCCCGTTTTGAGTCGTTTCATAATTCGGGGTTGTGGCTCGAAGATCAAGTATTATATGGTTTCGGGCTTTAGGAAAGATAGGTTTGGACCCATTTGGATGTGGGTAATGTAAATTACAGGATCCAAGAGTTCGGTTTATGTTTCGGAGCGCATGAGTATAACCGTAAAGTAATAGTTCAGGCTTTTATGAAGTTTAGATTTATGCTTGGAAAGTTTTAAGGAAAAGTAGAGTTGATAGAGTTGTAGAGCTTCTCGTTACCTTTCCGTGGATATAAAGAACGTCGAAATCGAACTTAGAACGAAGAAGTTATGGCCGTCGGAAGATTGGTGGGTTTAGCCCCTAACTGAGTACGTTGGGCGTACTCTAGGAGTACGCTAGGCATACTGGATCGATGCATGATTGTGGAGGCACCCACGTACGTTGGACATACGTGGGAGTACGCGGGACGTACACTCGGCTATGATAAACCCTAATTTTTAGGGGTTGTGCCTTATTGATGTTGGGTTTTAAGCATTCTAACACTTCCTAAGTGTACATGCAACCGTATTAAACCTTGGATCTATGTTTGTCTAAGATACATGCAAAATATTATTTTCCAAGGTTTATAACCTATCTAGCATGGCATGGGGTACTTTTAACCATAAAAGAACTAGATGAATTACATACCTTTTGTTGATTGTTGATTCCTTGGAGTTTGAGAGCCAAGCACCAATAATGTGAATGCCTCAAATGGAAATCACAAATCACCACAAACTTGGAAAATGTATGAGAGAGTATACTAACTCTTGATTTTGGCCACCACACATACACACACATTAGTGTCTTTTTCATGCAACATAAGCTTGTTTATATAGTGTACATGGTTAGGGTGAAACCCTAATAACCCATGTCTTTTCCTCTTCCAAGGATCCATGGGTAAAAGCTCCATGGATCATCCATGGACTTCCATATAAGCTTAGCCCATTCCCAAATGAGTGTTAGCCCACACCATATAAATATAATAGCCCATGATTTAATTAGTCTTCCTTTTAATCACTAAATTAATTCATAATTAATTCAAGATTAAAACTAATTAGGTAACATGACTTTATATTAATATATTATAACTTATAATATATTAATAAATCGTAAGTATACAACTCTCATAAAATTATCCATAACTAGTTTGGGTGAAGTGCAACCCAAATGGACCATGCCGGGTCGGGTCAAGTATATACCAAATAAGTTATGGACTTAGACACCTTATCCAACAGACTCCCACTTGGATAAGTCTAATAACTGTATTTGCCTATATTACTTCAGGAACCAACCGGCAATCATAGCTCTCGAAAACTGTTGTGAACTATGAAGCGCCATTTTAGATAAGTGATCATATAATCCTCTGCTCTCATGATATCAGCCGGACAAATACATGGAACAATGTCTTACTTATTGTCTAGCAGTTGTTTCTCGATTTCCGATTTGTTTGACAAAGAACTTAACTGAACACATCAATTTAGTTCTGACCGGGCCCGGTACATGGGTCAACACAAAATCATCGAGGGGCCCAGATATCGCTTATATTTCTAGAAGGAACAGATAAACTTCGACTCATATGCTTGTTCTACTACTTATTGAATTGCACACAAAGGCACGTTTTATAACATCAAGTTACTGATGCGTTTACGTGCAATCAATGCATAGCCAAGTCATAGGTAACAACTCATATCTCTAGGTTTGAAGACTTATATGATATTACCGTCTCACGATCACTCGAGATAAATTCCATGAAATGATACAAGTGAGCGTGGGTTTATTCCAATACTCATAACTTATGAGTACTCATGAATGTTGTAGCAACCATTGCTATGGCTAAACACCTTTAGTCATCTACAATCCCAATTCATGACAGTCTTGATTCATACCTACTTCCGACATATGACCGACTGTGGAGAGTTTGAATAAATTAATTATTCTAGAAGTCAAAACATGCAAAACTAAAACAATAGTAAATAATTGACAATGATAGAAACACTTTACTCATAAATAAATCACAAATTTTATTCATCATCAAACGTCGATTACATTTTACAAGTTTCAGAAAAGGCTATCTAATCTGTAAAACTAATATCGTCCCTCAGCCCGATGCGCCTCGCATGCTGCAAATGCTTCACCCTCGTCAGTCCCTTCGTAAGGGGATCCGCAGGGTTCTCATCTGACGATACCCTCTTTGCCACGAGGAGTCCCTCTTCTATCTTGTGTCTTATGAAGTGATATTTTCTGTCAATGTGTCGGGATCTGCCATGATCTCTTGGTTCCTTGGCTAAGGCAACCGCACTATTGCTGTCACAGAAAATCTCCATAGGCTCCATAATAGCTGGTACAACTCCAAGGTCTCCGATGAAGTTCCTCAGCCATATCGCCTCATTTGCCGCTTCACTCGCTGCTATGTACTCTGATTCACAAGTCGAATCAGCTACAGTCTCCTGTTTGGAACTCTTCCAAGTGATTGCCCCTCCATTTAAGGTAAAGACCCAGCCCGACTGAGAGCGGAAGTTATCCCTATCAGTCTGAAAGCTAGCATCAATATACCCTACTACTCTCAAGTCATCACTCCCACCAAGGGTAAGGATCCAATCCTTAGTCCTCCGCAGGTACTTGAGAATATTCTTTACCGCAGTCCAATGAGCCTTGCCAGGGTTCCCCTGATATCTGCTGACCATGCTCAAAGCGAAGGCCACATCAGGACGGGTACAAGTCATAGCATACATGATCGAACCAACAGCGGAAGCATAAGGTAATCGACTCATCTCAGCTATCTCATCTTCTGTACTCGGGCTCTGAGCCTTGCTCAGTTTGGCATTGCTTTGGATCGGTAATTCTCCTTTCTTGGAATTCTGCATGTTGAACCTTTTCAACACCTTATCCAAGTAGATACTCTGACTAAATCCAATTAGTCTTTTACTCCTTTCTCTTAATATCCTTATCCCTAGGATATAGGTAGCTTCTCCAAGGTCCTTCATAGCAAAGCACTTCCCAAGCCAGGACTTAACCTCCTGCAAGGTTGGGATGTCATTTCCTATGAGTAGTATGTCATCCACATACAGTACCAAAAAGCTAACTATACTCCCACTAGCTCTGACATACACGCAGGACTCATCTTCACTTCTTGAGAAACCAAACTCTTTGACCTTCTCATCGAAACAAAGATTCCAACTTCGAGATGCTTGTTTCAATCCATAAATGGATTTCTCAAGCTTGCACACTCTATTGGGGTACTCTGCACTGACAAAACCTTCTGGCTGATTCATGTAAACATCCTCAGCCAACTTTCCGTTAAGGAAAGCGGTTTTGACATCCATTTGCCATATTTCATAATCATGAAATGCAGCAATGGCTAGCATAACCCTAATAGACTTAATCTTTGCTACTTGTGAGAAGGTTTCATAATAATCAATACCCTGAGTCTGAGTAAACCCCTTCGCAACCAGTTGAGCCTTATAAGTGTGCACCTTCCCATCCATGTCGGTCTTCTTCTTGAAGATCCATTTGCACCCGACTGTCTTACGGCCTGGTACATTGTCAACCAAGTTCCAAACTTGATTGTCATACATGGACTGTATCTCGCTGTCCATAGCCTCCTTCCATTTAGCAGACTCTAGGCCTGCCATGGCTTCCTTAACACTGTTAGGTTCATCCAGATTTACCAGTGTACTGTCACTGATAAATGTATCACCTTCCGTAGTAATATGAAATCCATAATAAAACTCAGGTGTGTTCCTAACCCTTGTGGAACGCCTCGGAAGTATAGACTCGTCAGCTGGATCAACAGGAATTTCCTCCTCAAGTTGATTGCTAGTGTCTGAGGTTCCTTCACCAATTGAGTCTTGAATTTCTTCAAGGTCAATTTACCTCCCACTGTCTCCTTGGTTTATAAATTCTCTCTCTAGAAAGACCCCTCTCCTAGCCACAAAGACCACATTCTCACTGGGTCTATAGAAGAGGTAACCAAAGGATTTTTGTGGGTAGCCGATGAAAATACACCTTTCACTTCGAGGTTCGAGCTTGTCATGAGTTTCGCGCCTCACGAAAGCCTCGCAACCCCAAATCTTGATATGGTCCAAATTGGGAACTTTCCCAGTCCACATTTCATGAGGTGTTTTGGCAACCTTCTTTGTATGGACTAGATTAAGGATGTGGGCGGCAGTCTCTAAGGCATACCCCCAAAAAGAGATTGGTAGCGAAGCTCGACTCATCATAGAGCGAACCATGTCCAACAAAGTTCGATTGCGCCTCTCAGCTACACCATTCAGCTGTGGTGTCCTGGGAGGTGTCAATTGTGAGACAATCCCACACTCCTTAAGATAGTCGAGGAACTCAGTACTAAGATACTCACCACCTCGATCGGATCGAAGCATCTTAATGTTCCTGCCCAATTGATTTTCTACTTCCTGTTTAAACTCTTTAAACCTTTCAAAAGTTTCTGACTTATGTTTGATTAAGTAGACATAACCATATCTACTAAAATCATCAATAAAAGTCACATAATAGCGATTAGCATCCCTTGTGGCGGTTTTGAATGGTCCACATACATCAGTATGTATAAGGTCCAACAAACCCTCACCCTTTGTACAAGTACCAGTGAAGGGTGATTTTGTCATTTTTCCAAGTAGACAAGACTCACAACTATCATCCGACTTGAGGTCGAACGACTCCAAGACTCCATCCTTTTGGAGCTGGCCTATGCGTTTCTTGCTTACATGTCCAAGACGACAGTGCCACAAAGATGCTTTATCCAAGCTAGTAGAAGAATCAATACATAATACATTATTTCCTAAATTATCTACAACCGATACAGCTTCATACACACCATCACAAGGTAATGCTTTAAAATAAAGAACATTATTAAAGAAAGCATTAATACTACCAACTTCATTATCAAAAGAAAAGGTAAAACCTTGTTTGTACAAAGCATGAAAGGAAATAATATTCCTCGCCATTTCAGACGAGTACACACATTTATTCAAATCTAACTTTAACCCACTATCTAGCAACAAAGTATAAACTCCAATCTTGGTAACAGGTGCAACCTTCTTGTTCCCTATGATTAAGTTTATCTTTACGTGCTCCACATCCTCACTTCTTCTTAGGCCCTGCAAGTCACAACAGATGTGATACCACAACCTGTATCAAGAACCCAAGAATTAGAATATGGTGAGTTATTAGACAATATAGTGTAAATACCTGCATGGGATGGTTTCACTTTCCCATCCTTGACATCCTGCAAGTACTTTGGGCAGTTTCGCTTCCAGTGCCCCTTATTTTGACAGTAGAAGCATTCAGCATCCTTAGGGATGGCAGAAGGAGTGATAGAACCACCTTTGGTTCCAGATGAGGAGCCTTCAAGGGACTTTCCCTTGGTACCCTTCGAAGGGTGCTTCCTCTTCTTCCCTTTGCCTTGCCCGATAGCCAAAACAGGGGTAGTAGTGGGAGTAGGAGTAGCAACCGACTTACTCTTAAGACCACTTTCGGCAGTCTTCAGAAGTCATTGAAGCTTACTGAGTGTGACTTCCTCCTTGTTCATGTGGTATGTCATACGAAATTGATCATAACACGATGGCAAGGAGTGCAAAATGATATTAATTGCCAACTCCTCAGGGAAGTTCACATTCAGTTTCATTAGACGGTCCGCATACCTTTGCATTTTCTGCATGTGGCTCGTGATTGGTTCGCTATCCTTCATACGGGTAGTGATCATGGAGGAGATTATTTCATACCGCTCTTGACGAGCACTCTGATGGTACCTTTCCATCAGATCCTGATGCATCTCAAAAGGGTAATAGTCCTCATAGGACTTTTGGAGTTCAGCTGTCATGGTGGCCATCATGATGCATGCCACCTTGGTGGCATCTCTTTCATGTGCCTGATACTCAGCGACCTCCTCAGGAGTAGCAGTGGACTCATCAAGCTCCTTTAGCTCCTTATCGAGGACATATTCCTTGTCCTCGTAACGAGTAACCATCCTGATGTTCCGGATCCAATCCATGAAGTTGGAACCATCAAAGATGACCCTCCCACAAAGGTTCATGAGGGAAAAGGAGCCAGTAGGGTTAGAGCCCGAAGCTTTGTTGTTGGAAGACATCTGAAAAGAAGAAAACAAGTTTAGATTAGATATATCGAATCCTTAATAATACACCCAAACGTAATATTAAGGCTAGGATCCAACACAATATATTATAACTTAGAAGAGGGATGCCGTAATCTAAGCTATAATATATTTGAAGGTAGGTGAATGACAATTCACCAATTTCCACCATGAAAACGAAATGAATTATTAGGTTTAATTGGTTTTTGAAATTTCTAGATTCTTTTGAGATTCATTGAACTTTTCAATGGCATGTTTCAATCTCGATTGTGCCCTTCAAGTTTTGTGACTGGGATGCCGAGGATCACAAAATAAGGTGTGAATAACCATGCAAATCCACTTGGTACCCTTAATATTATCACCTAATCAATGTGTCGGTTAACCACACACGCTCCACCGATCTATGATAAACATTAAGTCACCCTTCGTGATCCTTACTAGTCCAAGTTAGTGTGCCGGTTAACCACACACGCTCCACCAACGACTTGGTACGGTACAAAGTGTGAATTTCATGGGTTAGCACCATATTCACATTTTCCTAAAGTAACTAAGATTGGGAATTTATAAAAGGTTTAGTTACTTTATAATATTCATCATACTTTTAATGAGAATTTATAAGTCCTTGTCCTACCCGTTCGGCTAACGACCCTCCACCAGTCAAGCAAGCGGTGGGTGAGAGTGGACACCCATTAAGTTGCCATTTTATAGGCAACAACCTTATACCCACCTTATAGACTGGCTTCATGAATGAGGCGTACTAGCGGTAAGACGACTTTGATCTTATACATATATATAATAATTAACCATTAATGTAATAAATAGTATAAGGGTTGAATTTTAACTTTTAAAACTCTAAGTGTTTGGAATTAAAGTATATTAAAGTGTGTGTAACTTTACAAATTCCAAAACTTGAGGACAAGTTTTGAAACTATTCAAAACTTTTCATTTCATAACTTATGAATTAAAGGTTCATAAAAATGAAGACTCTTCATTTCCATGTAACTTATGTGTTTTAAGTGTGTGTTTAAAAGAAGTGACCTTTGGATATCCATAACTTGAGGACAAATTATGGACTCCATTAAAACACATAAATGATCAAGAATTAATCCTAAACAATTCAGCAAATAATTCCTATCATCTTCTAAATTCATAAGAACATGAACATGATCATCAAAGTTTCAAGAATTATATGAACACATACAAAGCATGAAATTTTGATATAAGCTATTGTAAATGGATTAGAACAACCATTACACCAACTAAAACAAGTTTTAAAACACCAAAACAGTTTAGGGTAATGTTTCTAGTCCATTTCCAGCAGCAAAAGTCGAAAATCTGCATTCTGAGGCTCCTACTCGCCGAGTGTACGAACCTACTCGGCGAGTAGGATGAGTTTACACATGAACTCGGCGAGTCCCCCCATGGACTCGGCGATTTCATCAGACAGACAGCAAAAAATTCGACTTTTTTCACTATTTTGCATCAAGTATCAAACAAACAAGCCTAGGCTCTGATACCACAGTTGGGTTTTAAGCATTCTAACACTTCCTAAGTGTACATGCAATCCTATTAAACCTTGGATCTATGTTTGTCTAAGATACATGCAAAATATTATTTTCCAAGGTTTATAACCTATCTAGCATGGCATGGGGTACTTTTAACCATAAAAGAACTAGATGAATTACATACCTTTTGTTGATTGTTGATTCCTTGGAGTTTGAGAGCCAAGCACCAATAATGTGAATGCCTCAAATGGAAATCACAAATCACCACAAACTTGGAAAATGTATGAGAGAGTATACTAACTCTTGATTTTGGCCACCACACTTACACACACATTAGTGTCTTTTTCATGCAACATAAGCTTGTTTATATAGTGTACATGGTTAGGGTGAAACCCTAATAACCCATGTCTTTTCCTCTTCCAAGGATCCATGGGTAAAAGCTCCATGGATCATCCATGGACTTCCATATAAGCTTAGCCCATTCCCAAATGAGTGTTAGCCCACACCATATAAATATAATAGCCCATGATTTAATTAGTCTTCCTTTTAATCACTAAATTAATTCATAATTAATTCAAGATTAAAACTAATTAGGTAACATGACTTTATATTAATATATTATAACTTATAATATATTAATAAATCGTAAGTATACAACTCTCATAAAATTATCCATAACTAGTTTGGGTGAAGTGCAACCCAAATGGACCATGCCGGGTCGGGTCAAGTATATACCAAATAAGTTATGGACTTAGACACCTTATCCAACAATTGAAACACCTTAAGTTGCTTCTAGACTCTCTTATAACTAACCTCCACCTCTCAAAACCCTAAGATAGAAACCCTAGCTTTCATTTGAGTGTTTTTGAGTCATTGTTGTAATCTTGTGTTGTTTTTAGATCCTTTGAAGGAGGTAAAGCTTGGTGTAGAAGTTTTGGTGGACTTGGAGCTTCAAGATCCAGAGTCTTCATCAACATTGCAAGCTATTTGAGGTATAGAGCTCTTAACTTGATGGATCATCTGGTTAGATGTATTTAGGGCTTGTTTTTATGCCCTTTATGGTCCTTTAAGCCATGCTGGAGAGTATGAGCAACTACATAATCTAGGGATGGTAGATCTTGGCATTTTGAGGTCCCTTGTTCATAAAAATGCAATCTTGATCAGCATCTTGGTCCATGCATGAGATGGAGTTATTCTTATGGTTTATTTTGAGTATTGGGTCCCATTAAGTCATGAAAGTGTGTAAAGTTGCCAACTTTACGTGTTAAGAAATCATTTAGGATTAGATATGAGAATTTGGCTTTGTGGCTTAACCGATTAAGCACTTATTCGTGAGTTGGATTGACTGCGGAGTACGCTGGGCGTACCTAGCTCGTATGTTGCGCGTACGGGCCACGGAGGGAGTACGCTGGGCGTAAGTCTGAGTATGTCGGGCGTACTCAGTACCTTGACTTTTGTTGACCTTTTCTATTTGGGTCGTATGTGGACTAGTAGGGTTCTAGACTTGTTGGGCCAATGGTCTTTTTGTCTTGGGGACATTATTAGGCTTTGGGCCTTCTTGTATTTGGGTCCATAATAGGATTTGGGCCTCATTTAGGAATTTGGGCGATATTGGGCTTTTGGATCCATTGGGTTGGGCCTCAGTTATTAGGCCAAGTGAGGAAAGGGTAAAATGGTTTTTTACCCTGAGAGTTGGTCAAATGAATGACATTCATAGTTATGATTACGGTCCAATTATTAATTGGGGTGTTGTTGATTTATTAGCGTGGGGATTTTTCCGGATCAACAGTCCGAACTTTTATCTGATATTCAGCAGTTTGAGGTGAGTTTTCTCACTATATCAATGGGTGGAAGGCACCAATGTCGCCCCATTACTTGCCATGTGGAATGCTAGTTGTCTTTATGATAATTGCATGAAAAACCAGGATCTGGCCCCTGGCAATTGTATGAAAGACCAGGAGCTGGCCCCTGGCAGTAGTATGAAATACCAGGATCTACCCCCTGGCATTTGTATGTAAGACTGGGATTTGGCCCTCAGCATTAAAAGGAAAGACCATGGGTGTAGCCCATGGAACTTATATATAAGACCGAGATTTGGCCCTCGATATTGTAAGGAAAGACCATGGGGGTAGCCCATGGCACTTGTATGTAAGACCGGGATTTTGTCGTCGGCAATGCAAGGAAAGACCATGGGGGTAGCTCATGGCACCTGTATGTTTTGGGTATGTGGTATTTTGGGGAACTCACTAAACTTCATGCTTACGGTTTTTAGTTTATGTTTCAGGTACTTGGATGATCGCATTGTACATACCACGTTGTTCCACATCGGTTGATTTGATGTACTTGGATCATTATTGACATACTCTAATTTTGTTTTATGGTTTTATAAACACATTTTGGATGATAGTTTTATTATTATTAAAATGAAAATTTTGCTCGGTATTTTTGGGACGCTACACATGGTTGAGATGGTTATTCGGATTTAAGGAGCCTTTAGTTGTCTGATTTTGCATAGATGAAGGATAAAAAAGAAATATAGTTGTTAATTTTGTTAAGGAATAATGATAATAGTCAGGATCCTAGTCAATGTTTCGGGCTCCTTAAAATCCTTTAAGATCCGGGATCCTAGACAAGGTTCAAGATCTTGACCCCTAAAAATTGCCCCTAAATTATACCTGTAAAATATTTTGGATTAATTCCTAATATTTGAAAGAGTATAATTTTATCATATAATTAAAACAAAAATGAAAGTAAAAATTCTGAAATCTTAACGGATAAAAAACTTTAAATTCTAACAGATTGAATTCTAGTCGTTAATATAGGCATGATTATCTGTCAAATCATTTCTCTTTCTTCTGTGATCTTCACATAAAAAGGGAACTTGGGTTCCCGACTTCTCTTTACTTCTTCTAACTCTCTTTCAAACGAGATCGGTTATCTTGAAGGTAAATATCTTGTTCATTTCTTCTGGTTTTTCTTTTCCGTTGATCGTGGGCAAGAAAGCACTTAGTTCTCGTGCTAGCTTCATCGCTATTCCTGACAATGATTTCATTGATCGAAAGATCTTGTCTTATGATGAGAGTTGTTCTTTCAATGATGACGAAATCGAATCCCTAAAATCAAATGGGGCTTTTCCTTCTTATGCTATTTTTAAGTCTTTCGATGCTCTGGCCCAGACACACTTTGTCACCCCACTTGGATTTGCTTCCCGGAGTACCCTTTTTCTTTGGATTTGACTTACCCTTTTTTGTTATTATATCTGAATTCTTTGAGGTCACCTAAATCTCCTACATTCAGGGCATGCCAGTGATTTGGAGGATCCTCTTCTGGATCGATCGTCTGAACCATTCTATGGATCTTGACATCAGTCTATATAAGTTAGCCCATGTCTATGATCTTTCAACCTTCGGAAATTCTCGTCTCCTGCTTAAAGTCAAAACCAGCACGTCACATCATATCATAAAATTAAAACAAAACGATGGTACCTAGAAAGAAAAATACTTCTTTGTGAGGCGTGATTTTATCCCATATGGAGATCTCTTGCCAAAAACATGGGTTAAAAAGCTTAGGATTTGATTCTATTACGCCAAGGATCCCGAGATTCATATTTTCTTATTTTGTTTGTTTTGATGCAGCTTTCAAGTTGGAGGACGTTGCTCCACTACGAAAGATACAAAAGAGAAACTTGAGAGCTTTCTTGCTTTGCCCGAGGCTGAAAGATCTTTTAGGCTCGAACAACCCGACTTCTAAGAGAGTTCATCCGCTACTGCATCAATATCGACAAGTAAAGATCCTTTGTCTTTTTAGTTTCTTTTGTTTTATTTGAAGGACCATGAATTTGTTGAATTCCATTGTTATGTACATGATCAAAAGCTATTCGCTCGAGCGCCCGGTTCACTCTTGTCGATATTGAGTCTGGTGGCCAACTCGTGGTCATCTGGGACCCAAGATCTTGGCCTGGAGAACCTTGGAGTTGAGGAGGCATTGTTAAAGCTAATCTCTTTCTCGCAATCTATAAGTTCTTTCGAGCTCCTCTCTGTTTCACTTTAGTTTACTTATCATGATCTTTTACAGGTTGTTGATCATGTCTTTCGATCCACTGAGGATCTGTAGCTTTGAGCTGAACGGATAGAGCAGACTTTGAAAGAGTGTAACGACCCAAAAATCTCCTTATTAACGATGTTAGTCTCCCGTTATATAAAGGATTAAGTTGTGCATATATTTCGTGTAGGACTATATGCTTAATATATAATAACATGAACAAAAAGATATTATTTATGATTCAAAAGATTTAATTAATATTTTAAATGACTATCTAGGATTTTTATAGTAATTAAAATGATTAAAAGTGTTTAACTAATATTGAGAATTAATTAATAATTCAAATTGATTGAAAGTGGGTTATTTTATTTTCTATTTAATCTATTTAAACGATTGTAAAAAAAAAAGGAAAATCTAATTTAATATGTTAAGGGTTACTATTGGAATACATATCAATGTTCAAGGACCATAGATCTAAATTTGAATTCAATTGGTGAATTAAATCTATAAGCAAATCGTAGCTGACAAGAATGTTGTGCATTCAGTATAAAAGAATAAAACCCCGTAGCAACTAATTGAGATTTAAATTACTTATAGGATTTAACTAATAGTCAAAATGTATTAAGCGTGTTTAATTAATTTTAGAATTCATTTAAGATAATAAATTAAGTGAATATACAAGTCTAGGGGCTAAATTGTTAATCATAGAAACTAAAATTGAAAGGATATAAGAGACGGGGGTTGTAATGAAGTTCGAGAAGTTATCAAGTACCAAAACAATAATTTCATCTTTAATCAATTCCATGCGATTAGGGAAACGGCCGCATCTTTCCATCTCCTCTGTTCCTGTTACACATGACCCGTATACCAACTGTCCGCCCTAATTACTCTCGCATACGTTTCTCTAAGGATATATGATAGGGTTACACTAGACCTATGAGAAAAGATAAGAAGAGGGATAAGAGGGATATAGAGAGAAATAGAGCGATAGAAGTACGCGAGAAAGAGTGTTGTACCTTCTGATAATCGAAGCAGGAAGAAACGGAGCCTTCTTTGCACCTGGTAAGCTTCTTTGGTAACCTTGAAAGATCATACACTTGTTAAGGTATGTGAATGTATTAATCGGATATAGAAGTTGCCTAGTAAAACTCCGTTTGTGAAGCATAAATATGTGACACCACGTTGCTTACTTGCTGCCAAGTTGTAGTCCTTCCTTTCCTTCCCTGTTCTTGGAACTTTCTGTCAACTCAATGCTTTTAATCCTTAAACGAGATATCTATGACTTTCCATTCGGTACCTGCTCACGGAAGAAATCCATGTCGGATAAAAACCCAGGTGTGTATTGGTGTGTTTGGGATGTTCTCCATGAGCGTCTTCTATTTGAAGAAAGCTTACGTCAAAGCATATACTTCTCTCTTTTATTCCTTTTCTTTTGATTTCAAGAGGAGGGACTGCCACTAAACATACATTTGTTTTACTTCTTTTTTTCGTCTACAAGTTTATTTGCTGCCAATATCCCACCTTATTTCCTATCTTTTCAAGAATACGTTGAGATACATTACTTGTAATTTAGTTATGTGTATGTTTATTGTGAAAAAGGTGATATTTTGGTAAGTACATATCACATATACGAATAATAAATTAGTAATGGAAAATCAGAAGGTGTACTGCCGCACGAGACAACGACGTCTCCATGAAGCCATGCGAAAAATGGCATAAATATTATTTTAATCCTAATGATATTAGAAATCCATTGAAGTACGTTTATTGCCTATATGGAATTGAGATATCTCTTCCTTTTGGTTCCTTAATGGAAACGTTCTTTATTAAATTAGAAATATGATATACGTAGGATTATTAAGAGTTGTAATTTTATAGGCTATATATATATATATATATATATATATATATATATATATATATATATATATATATATATATATATATATATATTTGCATAAAGTGATTATAAACCTTGGATTGTTAAAATTAAAATTAAATGTCTTGAAGCCTAAACCATATTTAATCTTGGTTATATTTAGGCATTTTGCTAACTTGAGGAGCTACGAGCGATTGTGTTACCAATACACCGAGGTGAGTCAATAGACTTTTCATAAACCTTGTACGTAGTCGAAAACTACTTTCCGAAAACGGCACGATTAGTCATATTAGAATATTATTAATTGTTGATATTATGCCTATATGCAGTATGAGATATATCATTGTTTTGCCTTCTGTGACATTTGCATGCTTAGTAAATTTGGTTGATATGCCTATCTTGGTACTTAATACGATTAATTATAACTATGATATGCTATATGAAATGTTTGATATTTAACTATGACCTTGTTGAGTATCTTCTTAGTATAAATGTTATGAATATTGATTATAATAATACAAATATTGCATGCTTGTACTTGATTTACAATCGATTATGCGGGGTTATGCATAGAGGGCAAGGGTAGAACCTAGCACTTAGCACGAAACCCAATCCGGATACATTCGAGCCTGGTTGGTTGAAAAATACCTTCTAGGAAAAGAGCTTAATCCATTTACGAGTTGCTCGGTCTTTCTAGATGCCCGTGCGACGCATGGTACACATACACTTTGGTGTTTGCGGACTGGAGTGATGTTGGCCATTCGAACGAGGCTTGTACAAACATCACGTAGGTGTTGGGAGGTGGCGGACGAATTCCACCATTTATACCAACACCAGAACGACACTGCGATGTACTTGTACATTGCGTAGTCGGAGTAGTGAAAGTGGAGTCTTGGGGTCGGTGTGACGAGTGGGAGTCGCGAACCACCTAAAGCATTTGGCTGGCCAAGCACACAAGTAGTGAATGGGTTTTTCCTTTGGGGTTAGGTATTACTACGACACTACCTACGCCTATACGATTATGATACATTCCTTTGATATGATGACATACGATTACGATATGATTATGCATGAAATACAATTGATGTTACACAAATGAATGATATGTGAATGGATGATACAAAATTGAATGATTGAATTTTATATGAAAGATGATTGATTATTGATTGATATGTGAATTTTGTTTATATGATTATAATTTGAATGATTGACCCGTTAGCGGATGGTATGTTTTCCCTTTGATTGTGTACAAACTCCTATTGGCTCACGAAGCATTTGCTGACACTTGTTTTTTTGCTTTGTGCCTTTATGATTGGTATAGGTAGCTTATGAGCTTGGCTTGGTGAGATAGGGTCATTTTTGGGGAGTTTATCCTTAGAATAAAGATGCCACTTGGAAACGTTATTTAATTTTTGATACTTATGCTTCCGCTACAATTAAATACTTTTGATATTTTGGTTTTGAATTGAACGCAACGTTGTGGTTTGAAATGTTTTTGAAATAAACAATGTTTACAGTCTTCCGCTACATCTTCCGTTAAAAGATTTTAAGAATAAATGAAAAAAAATTGAGCAAAAAGCATAACATTACAAAAATCAAGAGGGAACCAATAGGGACCTTATGCAGAGGAAGAGAACCACCTGGAGATTGAATAAGTGATTTCCGAGCTCACAAACAGTGCCACTGAGGCCATTTGGGAGGCAAAGATCAATCTAACGGAGGACATGGAGAATGCAGGATCCTGTAATGTGGCAGCTTGGTGTGAAAACCTAGATAAACTTACTGGCAAGCGTGTTAAAGTTGGTCAGGATCCTGTAGAGAAGAATAATAAAGAGGATGAAGAGATGAAGAGGAAGGAACAAAGAACAAGAAAAAGGAGAAAGAAAAGTCCCCAGCTGGGGTAATCAAGCTTAGGGGTAGATTTGATAAAGTAAAAACATTTTAATATTTTGTTTTGTAAGACAATATATATATATATATATATATATATATATATATATATATATATATATATATATGTATATATATTGTGGGGTTGGAAGGCAGCCCCTTTTATTTAAATGCTTTGGTTTCTTATGTATTCTCTTGTGTGGTTGATGTTGTAGAAATAGGGTTAAATAGGTTCTACTAAGGGGTTTCAGATGATGAGGATCCTAAGAATTTTAGGGTTTGAAAAAAATTCTTTGGGATCCTAAAGATCTGAGATAAATACCTATTTGATAATGATCTTGAAATAGTCAAGATCCTGAGATTTAAATATAAGTTTTGATTTGGAAAGTAGGAAAGCCTTAAATTTTCATTATAAGATAAGGATAAATAGAAATTGATGGGAGCTTCTTCTATAGATTTCCTTTAGACTTTTAATTGTCTCTTTAACTTCTTTCTACGATTCTAATCTTATTATTTCAGGAGAATTTTTCTGAATATGTTATTGACTTTAGGATTTAATGGGAAAAGTCCCAACTCATGTAATATTGGGAAAGATCCACTTAGTAATTCATTGGGGGAGATCCCTTCCTAGAGTTTTACTTTATAAAATCCCAATTTAATAGATACTTGGGAATATCCCAACTTAGGACATTCTGGGGAAGATCCCAACTTATGATATTTTGCAAAAGATCCCAACTTAATATTGATGGATTAGGTGTCTAATCCCATAACTATAATTGATATGTACTTGACCCGAAAGTAGCATTGTCCATTTGGGTTGCAATTCACTGGAACAATTTGATAGGATGGATATTTGAGAAAGAGGTTATTTGTGATTTATTAATATATTATAAATATAATATATTAATTGAGAAATCACATTATTTAATTAGTATTGATCAAGAATTAATTTGGAATTAATTTAGTGATCAAAAGAGACTGAATAAATATATAGCGATTGATTAGGTAAATCAGTAATACTTATAGTTTGGACCAATGATCCATGTTGATTAGGGTTGGACTAAACCTTAATGAGAGTCCATGAAGGTTTAGCCCAAAAGGCCTATGAAATGTGAAGAGTCATGGTGAATTAGGTTTGCATGGATGAAACCCTAGGCTATAAAAGTAAGCCCTAACTCCCTAAAATCGGCCCATGTATTCAAAAGAAGAATACTAGACGATTTGTGCTTCCTAGCCTCTTTCTCTCTCACAAGCCTCCTTTTGTTCTTGGTGTGTTGTGAAACATTTGAGGCATCACACTTGGGGTGGTAAGCTCTTAAAGGCCAAATACAAACAAGCTACAACAAAAGGTAATCTTCTAACTAGTTTTTATGATTCATATATCAAGTTGTATGCTAGTTTAGGCTTCATGCTTTGGAAAAACAATATTGCATGTATAATTAGAGAAAACTTAGATCAAAAGCATTAGGGTTATATGTGCACCATAGGGATGTTATAGTACATAAAACCCAACAAATATATTCTAAGGAAGATCCCGAGTTAAGATATTCTAGGGAAGATCCCAAGTTAAGATATTTTCGGGAAGATCCTAACTTAAGATAACTTGGAAATGTTATAAACTATAAATTAAACTTTAGGATCTTAACATATGTTCATAAATAAGAGGGTTTTCAAGTGATTAAAGCGTGAGATGATCCCCTTATTCGCATTCCATAGTTAGATATTGTGCATCCAAGTGAGGTGTAGAAACCTAAACACGGATGAAAGAGGGTATTAACACTTTAAACCTTAGAGGGGATTAAGTACCCTTGATCGTAGGAGAGATGACCAGTCTTTATTCGTAGCAGCTAGGATCCTTGAGTTTCTACATGTTGCAAAAGTTAGCTTGTGGTGGGCGTTAGCTTGGCTAATGCCCCTCCGATGCTTAAGTCAGTAATGATCTTCAAGAGAGAAAATAATCAAAATGGGAAAATGAATGGATGGAGTAATTATGTACGTTATTCTTGTCATCACAAAATAGTTGTGACTTTGACTTACACGAAATATGCCTTAAGGTGTACAGCGTTCCATGATCTTGGCAAGAGGTTCCCTTTTAGAGTAGCCAACCAATATGCCCCCTTTCCTACATCTGAATCGATGTGATAACGACCTTCCTATTTAAGTGCTAGCATGCCATCTTTAGGATCCTTGGTGTTCTGAAATGCTTTTCTTAAAACCAAGTCACCTACTTGGAATCTTTGAATCTTAATATTCCAATTGTAGGCTTTATCGATATTTTGCTAATGAGCTTTAATACGGATCTTGGCGAGGTTGAATAGTATCAAGATGCTTAAGTAGGATCCTATCGTTATTGCCTTGAGTCTGGAGCTGGTATCTAGCCGTTGGGATTACTACTTTTGTGCGTATCATGGCTTCTGCTGCAAATACTAAGGAGTATGGGGTTTGACTTGTTTCCATTTTAGTTGTAGTCCTACCCGCCCATAGCATGAAAGGAAGTTCCTCAACCCATCTTCCCTTCTTCTTTTCTAATCTATTTTTCAGGTTATTGACTATGATCTTGTTACTAGACTATAATTGTCCATTAGCTTGAAGATGAACTGGGGTTCACATTATCATTTTAATTCCCCAACTGGTGGAAAACTCTCGTGTTCTTTTGGTTATGAATTCGGATCATTGTTACATATGATCTTCGTAGGATCCCGAATCTGGTGAGAATGTTTTACTTGATGAATGCGACCACCTCCCTATCTCTCACTTGAACAAAATCCTCAGCTTCTAATCATTTTGAGAAATAGTTTGTCATTCCTACCATTAAAACCTTTCCTCCTGGTTCCTTAGGCAATTTACCAACTATGTCCATTCCATACTTCATAAATGGCCAAGGTGAAATGATGGGATGCATATGCTCTGCTGGTTGATGAAGGATGTTGATATATCTTTAACAAACATCACGTTTCTAAGCATGTAGGAAAGCATCCTTCTTCATGGTCGGCCAGTACTACCCTGTTCTTAACACTTTGGAACATAAGGATCTGCCCCCAGTATGGTTGACACAATGAAGAAGGATGCTTTCCTACATTTGGACCATAAATAGCTTAACACTAAGGTGTCTAAGCTCATAACTAAATTGGAATAAACTTGAAAACAGAAGCAAAGTCCTTTTGGGTTGCCCTCATAACCATAAATAGCTAGAAATGATATTAAGAGAGAGAGAGAGAGAGAGAGAGAGAGAGAGAGAGATGATTTGTTAATACATTATGTGATTAATACATTAATTAAGAATAGATAATTGATATTTTAATTTGTTATGTGATAAATAAATTAACATGAGATCAATAGTTAAATAATTGATTTGTTAATTTATATAGTTAATAACTTAATAAGAAATCAATTAAAATTAATTAATTGTTAATCATAATTAATCTGGAATTATTTTGGGATTAACTGGAATTAATTTTAGGCGCAAGGGATGAATGGTAATTGTTCAATAGTTGAACAAAAGAAGAAATTCTAGAACCCTCGATGGCATGGATGGTTTTGGAGGGGTTCCTAGGGTTTCTGGAAGCCTCCTAGTTGCATAAAAGAAAAAGATTTTAATTATGATTAAATCTATTATTTACTCAATACAGATTCTACTTTGCTTGGAAGTTACCTAAACTATAAATAGGACCTCAAGGCCATCAGTTTTCGTGCATGCCTTTTCCTAGAAGCATAGGAATGAAAATTCTTCCTCTTTCCTATCTCTCCTCTACATTCTAGGGTTTCTAGGGTTTGGGGTGTGAGCCATTAGAGGCATTAGATTTCAGGTGCTTGCTTTCTAAGGATTTCAGGCAGGATATTGGTGTGATTATTTGCTACAATAACCAATAGGTATGTAAACCATGACTCTATGTAATTTTTGATTAATGTAGATTTCCCTTAGGGTTCTTGATGTTCATAGCTTATTGCTATCAATAGAGAAAACATAAAACCAATTAGGTTGCATGTGATCTTTAAGAGTTAAGTTATTTTCCGCCTCATACAAAGATTTATAACCTATAAAACCATTCAGTGGTATCAGAGCCATAGTTTTCTATTTGAGTGTGCATAATAGTGAATAGATAAAAATTAGCGTTTTTAGAAATTAAACCCAAATAGCCTTGGATTTTCGATTTTGCTATGGTTTCTTGAAACCCTAGCCTCCTTTTCTCTATTTTCGAAAATTGGGGAGTTACTTTAGGGTTTTATCTTTTTTCCTTAATTATTGTTTTAATAGCGTTAAAATATAATAATTAATATTGGAAAACCCCGTAGTTTTATCTTGTTTCCTTAATTATTGTTTTAATAGGACTAAAATAAAATAATTAAAATTGAAAAAACGGTACCCGATTTTTGAAAACTATAAGGGTTTGGATTAGGATTAAATTTCAATTATTTTTATTAACTGTTTAATTTAAATAATTATTTAATATCTAGATGATATGATTAATTTAATTAATTGGTTAACTAAAAGATAAAGATAAATCACAATTGGTTTAATATTAATTAATTAAAAGGTTTAATTTAGATAATTCATATTTAAACCTTGCATGTGATTAATAAATTAACATGAGATCAATAGTTAAATAATTAATTTGTTAATTTATATGGTTAATAAATTAATAAGAAATCAGTTAAAATTAATTAATTATTAATCAAAATTAATCTGGAATTGTTTTGGGATTAATTGGAATTAGTTAAAGGTGCAAGGGGTGAATGATAATTGATCAATATTTGAACAAAAGAAGAAATTTTAGAACCCTCCATGGCATGGATGGTTTTGGAGGGGCTCCTAGGGTTTCTGGAAGCCTCCTAGTTGCATAAAAGGAAAGGATTTGAATTATGATTAAATCTATTATTTAATCAATACAAATTTTGGGTTGCTTGCAAGTTACCTAAACTATAAATAGGACCTCAAGGCCATCAGTTTTCGTTCATGCCTTTTCCTAGAAGCATAGGAACGAAATTTCTTCCTCTCTCCTATAACAGCTCTTCATTCTAGGTTTTCTAGGGTTTTAGGTGTGAGCCAATAGAGGCATTAGATTTCAGGTGCTTGCTTGCTAAGATTTTCAGGAAGGATATTGGTGTGATTATTTACTACAATAATCAAGAGGAATGTAACCCTAACTCTATGTAAATTTCAATTATTATAGATTTCCCTTAGGGTGCATGTATGCTTATGAGTTAAGTTATTTTCCGCTACATGCAAAGATTTATAACCTATAAAACCCTTCAGTGGTATCAGAGCCATAGTTTTCTATATTATTTTGCATAATAGTGAATAAATCAAAATTAGGGCTTATAGAAATTAAATCTTAACAGCCTTGGATTTTCAATTTTGCTAGGGTTTCTTGAAACCCTAGCCTCCTTTTCATTATTTTCGAAAATTAGGGAGTTACTTTAGGGTTTTATCTTGGTTCCTTAATTAATGTTTTAATAACCTTAAAATAGAATAATTAAAATTGGAAAACCCCATATTTTTCTAGTTTCCTTAATTATTGTTTTAATAGGATTAAAAAAATAATTAAAATTGGAAAAACCATAACCTATTTTCTAAAATTAGAAGGGTTTGGATTAGGATTAAATTTGAATTATTTTTATCAATTTATTAATTTGAATAATTATTTAATCCCTAGATGATATAATTAATGTAATTAATTGGTTAACTAAAAGATAAAGATAAATAAAAATTGGTTTAATATTAATTAATTAAAATGTTTAATTTTGATAATTAATATTTAAACCTTGTAAGTGATTAATAAATTAACATGAGATCTATAGTTAAATAATTGATTTGTTAATTTATATGGTTAATAAACTAATAATAAATCAATTAAAACTAATTAATTATTAATCAAAATTAATCTAGAATTATTTTGGGATTAATTGGAATTAATTAAAGGTGCAATATGTGAATGGTAATTGTTCAATAGTTGAACAAAAGAAAAAATTCTAGAACTCTTCATGGCATGGATGGTTTTGGAGGGGTTCCTTTTTCTGGAAGCCTCCTAGTTGCATAAAAGGAAAGGATTTTAATTATTATTAAATCTATTATTTACTCAATAAAGATTCTGCTTTGCTTGTAACGTACCTAAAATATAAATAGGACCTCAAGGTCATCAGTTTTCGTTCATGCCTTTTCCTATAATGTGACACCAGTCAAATTTAGGTCAAAAATAAATTGATCAATAATCGTAATTGTGATGAACAAAGTGGTAGAAATTGTAACAAGGTTTCCAAAAATATAAAGAACACTGAAATCCGAGTTATAACGAAGAAGTTATGACCAATCGAAAATCTGTGACAAAACCGGCAAAACACTGTTCAGTGTAAAAAGTGAATTTTCGATAAACGGCTTTTTAGCCTTAACAATCTAAATGAAAGTTGTAGAATATGTTAAACCGAGAACGTTCATAAAAACAACATAAAAATCTGACTTCGTATGAGGAAGTTATGATTTTTCTAAGTTTCGGTTTAGGAGTAGACAGCTAAAAATTCGAAATATAAATCGATCGATATTTAGCCGACGCAACTTAAACGAGAATCGAAGGTCTCGTCAAAAGTAGTACAACGGTAAAAAGACAGACGAAAACAGACGTCGGTTGAAGAAGTTATGAATTTTTAACGGATTTCCTGTCCCGGTCTGTTAAAAATACTAATATTAAAAATAAACTCAAAATTAGCCGACAAAGTCTAAACGAAAGTCATAGAGTATAATTTTACCTACCCGTGCATATAAATAACGCCAAAAACGGAGCTCGTATGCGAAAGTAATGAATTTCGCAAGTGTTTGGCACGAAAATCAAAAAATCTAGAAAACCGGGAAATTTCGCATGGACCCTCTTCGGTCACGTCACCCTCGCATGCGAGGCTTCCATGTGTCCGCTACGTGTCATCTTCTGATTGGACCAAAGTCTTGCGTGGCATCTCCTGATTGGACCGAAGCTCGGTCCACTCCTGATCTGACACCACCGAGGAAGCTTCCGAGACCGCCTCCATCTTCGCTTCTCCTTTCGCGTGGCTGCTGAGTCCTCCTCCCCCTCGCATGCGAAGCTTCCGCATGTCCTGCTGACTCCTTCCTCGCCCTCGCCACCTGTTCGATGACTCACCCCTCGGCCGAACCCTCGCACCCCTATATAAAGGGTGCGAGACTTCTCGGATTTGAGAGGTTTTTCACCCCAAAATTCATCCTTTTTCACCTTTTCACCCCCTAAACTTTCTTACGACCCCCAAGGCCCCGATATCGTGTCTAAAACCCGAAGCAAGCCCTTAAGCCCCGGAATTCTCGAGAAGATAGCATCTGTCCAGTCGAAGTGTTGCGCGCATAAAGCCCGATTTTTAATCAAAAGCTCACGGTTTCTTCGAGAAAGAGCATCTATAGAAACGAAACGCTGCCCAAATCACCACTTATCAAAGTGAGTTCATACCCCTATAATTTACCTTTTTAATGGCTTTTCAATGCTTTTTAGGGGAGGAATACAAGTTGAACACAATATAAATTGTGTTAATAATTGTATGTGATAATAATCACACAAAGGGTTTCCTTATGCTTTTAAGGATTACCAAATACTTCCAAAATGACTTAAAGCCATGTTAAATCTTTAAACTCATGTAAACTCCGTTAAATTCTTTGAAAAAGGTTTTATAAACTATTTCAAATTATAATTGCCAAAATCATGTTTATATATATATAAATATATAAATAAGATTTTAAGGGCTTAGGACTAATGAATTATCTTATTTCCTTTTCCTTGTTTGGATGTGGAATTAAGGTGGTGTTATTTGTCCGAAGGTCGCTTCCAAAATGACTTAAAGCCATGTTAAATCATTAAAGTCATATAAACTCCGTTAAATTCTTTGAAAAATGTTTTATAAACTATTTCAAATTATAATTGCCAAAATCATGTTTATATATGTATAAATATATAAATAAGATTTGAGGGGCTTAGGGCTAATGAATTATCTTATTTCCTTTTCCTTGTTTGGATGTGGAATTATGGTGGTGTTATTTGTCCGAAGGTCCTTTCCTTCTTAATTATATATATATATATATATATATATATATATATATATATATATATATATATATATATATATATATATATATGTATATATATATATATATATATATATATATATATATATATATATAATACATATATGAATATAAAAGGTTACTTCATTCGGTATCATTACCTTTGTATCATGCTGAGAAAAGGTGTTCATCCATGAGAAATCATGCTAATCAGATAGAACATATAAACTATAATAGGTATAATTTATGATTCAAAACTAAATATACAAGTATGATTCATGATTGTATACTTTCCAAGGAAATTACCAACAATTCATTTATCTATACCAGGATATGTATAATACTTTTAATATATGGATAACATATTAAAGAAGTAATAAGACATCATACCGGGTTTGCATTAACAAAGGTACAATACAGAGTAGCAGGGTTAGCAATCACCGGGTAATAATACATCATACCGAGTTTGCATTAACAAGGGTACGATACAGAGTACCAGGGTTAGCAATCACGGGGTAATAATACATCATACCGAGTTTGCATTAACAAGGGTACGATACAGAGTACCAGGGTTAGCAATCACGGGGTAATAATACATCGTAAATGTCGTTGAAACAATAAATTTGTGAGACTCTTCATGGTGTACTTATCTAAGTACGACCTTAAGTCGTGACTTATTAACCAGAATCTCCTGTAGGGAGGGCGTGAATTTGTGTATAGATCTATATGGGACTGACAATTCCGCACCTTTACTGTTCGCTACAGTTTGGCCGGCAGGCCTAGGGTGTCAAATATCATATCGTTTCCGACGCCTGAAGAACGTCGCAGCAGGCACATCAGTCATATCAGTATGGTTAATAGAACTCACATGGATAAAACAACGAGTAAATTACTAAGTAATATACTTCTCTTAAAACAGTAAGAAAAGATAATTACATCCTGACCAAATATACCTTCTGTTAGTTTTTACTTACAGTAAAAACTACGTATCATGAAATCAAGTATGGTAAATATACTTGTACTTCTGGTTTTGGAACATTTAAAACCACAAGGCAATATTATGGATAATATAATATTTTCCAGAATTAATACTAAGGCTTCACTGTAGAACGGATATAATTAAGAATACTTTTACAAATGAAACGGTTTTGGGATTAAACCACTTTTACAAATGAAACGGTTTATGGGATTAAACCACTTTTACAAATGAAACGGTTTATGGGATTAAACTACTTTTACAAATGAAACGCTTTATGGGATTAAACCACTTTTACAAATGAAACGGTTTATGGAATTAAACTACTTTTACAAATGAAACGGTTTATGGATTTAAACTACTTATCAAATGGAACTTAGTCAAGTAGTATAACATAAAGGACCTTTAGTGGTTAATTCTATAATTCCTTAGTTTTTACATTAGAGTTATACATAAGTAATATCCGATTGACAGTGAAATGTGTGACTTCCGCCTTACTTCTTGTTCCTTGTTTGGTTGTGGGCTTAGGGCAGATACACCCATTTAACTGTCCGTTCGATATTAGGTTATATATAATTAGTATAAACTAAGTAATTATAGAGGGAAACTATTGGGTTAACAGTTTATCACTTCAGGAAATATAGGATTTTCTGGAGGAACCAGTGAAATTTTCCAAAGAACTTAGAGTATACTTAACAGAACTAAAATATTTATGAACTCACCAGCTTAAATGCTGATCTACTCTTTCCAAATAACTTGTATTCTCAGGAATCCAGTAGACATGTACACTCCCGAAGCTTTTGAGAAGACTACCTAGTACCGTACCGCGACTCTTGTCTTCTACTGTACCTACTTTGGTGTTTGAATATGTAATGTTTAAACACTTATGTAAAACTTATACTTATTAATGCAATGGTTGTTTGTACTTTGATTACTATATTGCATGTGTTGTGATACTTACCTGAAGTCCTCCGCCCCCGAACGTTTCCACCGTTCTGGTTTGGGGGTGTGACAGATTGGTATCAGAGCAGTGTTTATAGTAAACTCAGTATATCAGTCATAAAAGATATACAACTATAAACCCATTGGGATAGAAACACTCTGACCAAGAGTTATACTTTAAAAATATAACAATATTTTATAAAAGTATAAGTACATGCAGAATATATATACTAGAATGAGTATCACGAGAAGAACAAAACAAAAGTATTTGGATGTTGGACATTACAGTTAAACCTAGACAGTGACGTAATCATATCTGGGATCAATATAGCCTGATCAACTATATTCATTCGAGATATGACCAAAATGTGTTTGGGGAGTGATTGTAGTGTTGCAACAAGTCTAAAACTTACCTAAGTACCAGAAGAATTTTAGAACCAAACATAAAGGTTAAAATACTATAGGAGTATTTTAGGATGCTATAACAAGAAAACTGAAAACTTATCAACTTCTTATATTTAGAAGTCTAAACTCATAACTAAAATAACATGGAGGTATTTTAGATACCATAAATAACCTTGGGGAAATGTTAAAAAGATCTTTTCTGATAAGTCTATAATTACTAAGTGGATACGTTAAGGTTATATATAGCCGAGATTTTATAGACTTAGAATATGTGATTTTCACTCTACTTCCTTTTCCTTGTTTGGATGTGGTTTTAGAGTAGGATTACTTATTCGAAGGTCTATTTGATCTGGATTATATATAATCGGTACACACCATATGATTGTAGAAGGACCAGAAAGGTGTTGGATATAGTGTCTAAGTCCATAACTATATTTGGTATGTACTTGACCCGACCCGGCATGGTCCATTTGGGTTGCACTTCACCCGAACAATTTATGGATAATCTTTTGAGAATAGTATAAGTTATGATTTATTAATATATTATAAGTTCTAATATATTAATATAAAATCATATTATTTAATTAGTATTGATCTATAATTAATCTAGGATTAATTTAGAGACCAAAAGTATGAATAATTAAATATGGGCTCTTGTATTTATATAGTGTGGGCTAATGCTTATTTGGAATGGGCTACGCTTGCATGGAAAGTCCATGGATACTCCATGGAGCTTTAACCCATGGATCTCATGGAAATGAAAAGACATGGGTATTAGGGTTTACATGGATGTAATCCTAATCCACCACACTATATAAAGGAGGCTTTGGTTCTTGAAATCACACTAGTTGTGGTGAGTAAAGTAAGAGGGCCGATTTCAAGAAAGGTGATTACTATTCTCTCAAAATTCCAAGTTTGTGGTGATTTGTGATTTCCATTTGAGGCATCCACACTATTGGTGCTAGGCTCCAAAACTCCAAGCAATCAACTACAACTACAAGGTAAGTAATTCTACTAGCTTTATTTGATTCAAGTTCCCCATGCCATGCTAGATAGGATAAGAACCTTGGAAAAATAATTATTTGCATGTATCTTAGTCAAACATAGATCCAAGGTTTCTAGGGTTGCATGTACACCATATGAGTGTTAGAATGCTCAAAACCCATCAGTGGTATCAGAGCCTAGGCTTGTTTACTTGATACTTGATGCAAATAGTTTAAAAATCAAAATTTTTTGTTCACTGCCGTATAAACTCGCCGAGTCCATGGGGGACTCGACGAGTCCATGAAGAAATGCATGCTACTCGTCGAGTCTGTTCATGCACTCGACAAGTAGAGGCTGCAGTGCCCAATATTTCGAGTTTTGCTGCTGGAAATGGACTAGAAACATTACCCTAAACTGTTTTGGTGTTATAAAACCTGTTTTAGATGGTGTAATGTTTATGCTAATCCATTTACAATGGCTATAATAAAAAATTACAAGTTTTATGAGTAATTTTATGATTCTTGAAATGTTCATATTCATGTTCTTGAACTTATGAAGATTAGATGACCATAGGAATTGTTTGTAACCTACTTGGTAGTTTAATTCATGGTCATTATGTGTTTTAATGGAGTCCATAACTTGTCCTCAAGTTATGGAAAACCAAAGGTCACACTTTATTAAAAACCATTAAAAGAACACAAGAGTTAGAAAAATGAAAAGTCTTCATTTTAATACTCAATTAAATTCATAAGTTATAAGAAATGAAAAGTTTTGAAAGTTTACAAAACTTGCCCTCAAGTTTTGGAACAAGTAAAGTCATGATTAAAACTTTAGTTCCAACCCTTAGAATTTTAAAAGTTAAAATTCAACCCTTATACTTTATAATATTATAAGTTAATAATATATATATATATATATATATATATATATATATATATATATATATATATATATATATATATATATATATATATATATATATATATATATATATATATGTATAAGATCAAGTCGTCTTACCGCTAGTACGCCTCATTCACGAAGCCGGTCTAAAAGGGGGGTATAAGGTTGTTGCCTATAAAATGGCAACTTAATGGGTGTCCACTCTCACCCACCGCTTCCTTGATCGGCGGAGGGTCGTTAGCCGAACGGGTAGGACAAGGACTTATAAATTCTCATTGAAAGTATAATGATAATACTAAAGTAACTAAACCTTACTAAATTCCCAATCTTAGTTATTTTAGGAAAATGTGAATAAGGTGCTAATCCATGAAATTACACTTTACACTTTGTTTAAGTCGTTAGTGGAGCGTGTGTGGTTAACCGGCACACTAACTTGAACTTAACAAGGTAGGTAAAGGGTGACTTAATGTTTATCATAGTATCGATGGAGCGTGTGTGGTTAACCGACACATCGATTGAGGGGTAATACATTAAGGGTACCAAGTAATTTGCATGGTTACTTCACACCTTGTTTTGTGATCCTCGACATCCCAGTCACAAAACTTGAAGGGCACACTCGAGATTGAAACATGCCATTGAAGAAAGTTCAACGAATCTCAAAGAATCTAGGAGTTTCTAAACCAATTAAAACCTAATTAAATATTTCGTTTTTCATGGTGGAAATTGGTGAATCGTCATTCACCTACCTTCAAATATCTTATAGCTTAGATTGCGGCATCCCTCTTCTAAGTTATAAAATATTGTGTTGGGTCCTAGCCTTAATATTACATTTGGGTGTTTTATTAAGGACTATCTCAAAATCTAATCTAATCTATTCCCTCTTCTTTTCAGATGTCTTCCAATAACAATGCTTCTGGATCAAACCCTACTAGCTCCTTCTCTCTCATGAATCTTTGTGGGAGAGTCATCTTTGATGGGTCCAACTTTACTAATTGGATCAGAAACATCAGGATGGTCACTCAGTATGAGAACAAAGAATATGTTCTCGAAAAGGAGCTGAAGGTACCCGAGCCAACTGCTACTCCTGAAGAGCTTGCTGATTATGAGGTACATGAAAGAGATGCTACAAAAGTGGCATGCATCATGATGGCCACCATGACAGCCGAGCTCCAAAAGTCCTATGAGGAGTATTATCCTTTTGAGATGCACCAGGACTTGATGGACCGCTACCATCAAAGTGCTCGTCAAGAGCGATATGAAATAATCTCCTCCATGATAACAACCCGAATGAAGGATGGTGAACCCATCGCGGGCCACATGCAGAAAATGCAAAGGTATGTGGACCGTTTACTGAAGCTGAATATGAACTTCCCCGAGGAGTTAGCAATAGACATTATTTTGCACTCCTTACCATCGTGTTATGATCAATTCCGCATGACATATCACATGAACAAGGAAGAGGTCACCCTCAGCAAACTTCAAGGACTCTTGAAGACCGCCGAAAGTGGTCTAAAGGGTAAGTCGGTTGTTACTACTCCTACTCCTACTCCAACTGCGGCCAATGTCTTGGCAATCGGGCATGGCAAAGGGAAGAAGAGAAAGAACCCTTCTAAGGGTACCAAGGGTAAGACCCTTGAAGGCTCCTCTTCAAGCAAAACCAAGAAAGGTTTTGTCACTCCTTCTGCTAACCCTAATGAGGCTGAATGCTTCTTTTGTCATGAAAAGTCGCACTGGAAGCGAAACTGCCCAAAGTACCAGCAAGATTTGAAGGATGGGAAAGTAAAACCCAACCATGCAAGTATATACACTATATTGTCTAATAACTCACCTCATTCTAAGTCTTGGGTCCTTGATACAGGTTGTGGTATTCACATATGTTGTGATTTGCAGGGACTAAGAAGAAGTGAGAATGTGGAGCAAGGAAAGATAAACTTGATCATGGGAAACAGGAAAGCTTCACCTGTCACCAGGATAGGAGTTTATTCCTTAGTGCTAAATAGTGGGTTTACATTAGATTTGAATAAATGTTATTATTCGCCAGAAATGGAAAGAAATGTTATTTCCTTTCATGCATTGTATAAACAAGGTTTTACCTTTTATTTTGATAATAATAATGGTAGTATTGATGCTTTCTTTAATAATGTTCTTTATTTTAAAGCATTACCTTGTGATGGTGTGTATGAAACTGTATATGTTGTAGATAATCTAGGAAATAATGTATTGTGTATTGACTCTTCCACTAGCTTAGATAATGCATCTTTATGGCATTGTCGTCTTGGACATGTAAGCAAGAAACGCATAGGCCAACTCCAAAAGGATGGAGTCTTGGAGTCATTTGACCTAAAGTCAGATGATAGTTGTGAATCTTGTTTGATTGGTAAAATGACAAAGTCACCTTTTACTGGCACTTGTGCTAGGGGTGAAGGTTTGTTGGACCTCATACACACGGATGTGTGTGGACCCTTCAGAACTGCCACAAGAGATGCTAATCGTTTCTATGTGACTTTTACTGATGATTTTAGTAGATATGGATATGTCTACTTAATCAAGCATAAGTCAGAAACCTTTGAGAAATTCAAAGAGTTTAAGCAAGAAGTGGAGAATCAGTTGGGCAGGAACATTAAGATGCTTCGATCCGATCGTGGTGGTGAGTATCTTAGTACTGAGTTCCTTGACTATCTTAAGGAATGTGGTATTGTCTCATAATTGACACCTCCTAGGACACCACAGTTGAATGGTGTAGCTGAGAGGCGCAATCGGACCTTGTTGGACATGGTTCGTTCCATGATGAGTCGAGCTTCGCTACCAATCTCATTTTGGGGGTATGCCTTAGAGACTGCCGCCCATATCCTTAATCTAGTCCATACAAAGAAGGTTGCCAAAACACCTCACGAGATGTGGACTGGAAAAGTTCCCAATCTAGACCACATCAAGATTTGGGGTTGCGAGGCTTTCGTGAGACGCGAGACTCACGATAAGCTCGAACCCCGAAGCGAAAGGTATATTTTCATCGGCTATCCACAGAAATCCTTTGGCTACATTTTCTACAGACCTAGTGATAATGTGGTCTTTGTAGCAAGAAGAGGATTCTTTCGAGAGAGAGAATTTATGAGCCAAGGAGACAGTAGGAGGCAAATTGACCTTGAGGAAATTCAAGAGTCAAGTGGTGAAGGAACTTCAAACCCTAGCACTCAACATGAGGAGGAAACTCCTGTTGAGCAGACTGAAGAATCTATACCTCTGAGGCGTTCCACCAGAGTTAGGACTGCACCTGAGCATTATTATGGTTTCCATATTACTGCAGAAGGTGAGACACTTATCAGTGATAACACACTGGCAAATGTGGATGAGCCTAACAGCTACACGGAAGCCATGGCAGGCCCTGAGGCTGCTAAATGGAAAGAGGCTATGGATAGCGAGATACAGTCCATGTATGACAATCAAGTTTGGAACTTGGTTGACAATGTACCAGATCGTAAGATAGTAAGGTGCAAATGGATCTTCAAGAAGAAGACCGACATGGATGGTAATGTACACACTTATAAGGCACGACTGGTTGCAAAGGGTTATTCTCAAACTCCGGGAGTTGATTATGATGAGACCTTTTCACCAGTGGCCAAGATTAAGTCTATTAGGGTTCTGTTAGCCATTGCTGCATTTCATGACTATGAAATATGGCAAATGGATGTCAAAACCACTTTCCTTAATGGAAAGTTGACTGAAGATGTTTACATGGTTCAGCCAGAGGGTTTTGTCAGTACAGAGTACCCCAATAGAGTGTGTAAGCCCGAGAAATCCATTTATGGATTGAAACAGGCACCTCGCAGATGGAATCTTTGCTTTGATGAGAAAGTCAAAGAATTTGGCTTTTCAAGAAGTGAAGATGAATCTTGTGTCTATATCAAGGCTAGTGGGAGTATAGTAAGCTTCTTGGTACTGTATGTGGATGACATACTACTCGTAGGAAATGACATCCCAACCCTGCAGGAAGTAAAGTCCTGGCTTGGGAAGTGTTTCGCTATGAAGGACCTTGGAGAAGCTGCCTATATCCTAGGGATAAGGATTTTGAGAAACAGGAGTAAAAGACTAATTGGACTTAGTCAAAGCACCTATGTGGACAAAGTGTTGAAAAGGTTCAACATGCATAATTCCAAGAAAGGAGAGTTACCTATCCAGAGTAACGCCAGATTGAGTAAGACACAAAGCCCTAGTACTGAGGCTGAGATAGCAGAAATGAGTCGAATATCTTATGCTTCAGCTGTAGGATCGATCATGTATGCTATGACGTGTACTCGACCTGATGTAGCCTTTGCTTTGAGCATGGTTAGCAGGTATCAGGGGAACCCTGGCAAGGCACACTGGACTGCGGTAAAGAATATCCTCAAGTACCTGCGAAGGACTAAGGACTGGGTCCTTACCCTCGGTGGGAGTGATGATTTGAGAGTTGTAGGGTACAGTGATGCTAGCTTTCAGACTGACAGGGATAATTTCCGCTCTCAGTCGGGCTGGGTCTTTACCCTAAACGGAGGGGCAATTACTTGGAAAAGTTCCAAGCAGGTGACAGTGGCTGATTCCACTTGTGAATCGGAGTATATAGCAGCAAGCGAGGCAGCAAAGGAGGCTATATGGCTAAAGAACTTCATCGGAGACCTTGGAGTTGTACCAGCTATAAAGGAGCCAATGGAGATTTTCTGTGACAGCAATAGTGCAGTTGCCTTAGCCAAGGAACCAAGAGATCATGGGAGATCCAGACACATTGACAGAAAATATCACTTTATCAGACATCGAATAGAAGAAGGAATCCTCGTTGCAAAGAGGGTATCATCGAATGAGAATCCAGTAGATCCCCTCACGAAAGGACTGACTTGGGTTAAGCATCTCCAGCATGCTCGGAGCATAGGGCTGAAGGATGATATTAGTTTTAGTAGTTAGATAGTCTTGAAATTTGTAAAATGTAATTGACATTTGATGATAAATAAAAGCTGTTATTTATGACTAAAGTGTTGCTATCTCTTGTCAATCGTTTACTATTATTTCTTTTTGCATGTTTTGACTTCCAGAATAATTATGTTATGGTTTATATCCTATTATTCAAACTCTCCACAGTCGGTCATATGTTGGAAGTAGATATGAATCAAGACTGTCATGGGTTGGCTTGTAGAGGTCTAAGATGTTAGACAAAGCGTGGCTACAACACTCATGAGTGCTCATAAGTTCTGAGTATTGGATTCAACCCACGCTCACTGGCATCACTTCATGGAATTTATCTCGAGTGATCGTGAGACGGTAATATCATATAAGTCTTCAAACCTAGACATAGGATTTGTTACTTATGAGTTGGTTATGCATTGATTGTACGAAAACGCATTGGTAACTCGATGTTATAAAACGTACCTTTGTGTGTAATTCAACAATTAGTAGAGAAAACATATGAGTCGAAGTTTATCTGTTCCTTCTTGGATTAGAAGCGATATCTGGGCCCCTCAATGATTTTGTTTTGACCTATGTACCGGGCCCGGTCAGAACTAAATTGATGTATTCAGTTAAGTTCTATGTCAAACAAATAGGAAATCGGGAAACAAATGTTGGACAATAAGCAAGACCTTGTTCTATGTATTTGTCCGGCTGATATCTAGAACAGAGGATTGTATGATCACTTACCTAAAATGGCGCTTCATAGTTCAACATAGTTTAAAGAGCTACGATTGTTGATCGGTTCCTGAAGTCATACTTGCAACTATAGTTATTAGACTTATCTAAGTGGGAGACTGTTGGATATAGTGTCTAAGTCTATAACTATATTTGGTATGTACTTGACCCGACCCGGCATGGTCCATTTGGGTTGCACTTCACCCGAACAATTTATGGATAATCTTTTGAGAATAGTATAAGTTATGATTTATTAATATATTATAAGTTCTAATATATTAATATAAAATCATATTATTTAATTAGTATTGATCTATAATTAATCTAGGATTAATTTAGATCAAAAGTATGACTAATTAAATATGGGCTCTCGTATTTATATAGTGTGGGCTAATGCTTATTTGGCATGGTCTAGGCTTGCATGGAAAGTCCATGGATACTCCATGGAGCTTTAACCCATGGATCTCATGGAAATGAAAAGACATGGGTATTAGGGTTTACATGGATGTAACCCTAATCCACCACACTATATAAAGGAGGCTTTGGTTCTTGAAATCACACTAGTTGTGGTGAGTAAAGTAAGAGGGCCGATTTCAAGAAAGGTGATTACTATTCTCTCAAAATTCCAAGTTTGTGGTGATTTGTGATTTCCATTTGAGGCATCCACACTATTGGTGCTAGGCTCTAAAACTCCAAGCAATCAACTACAACTACAAGGTAAGTAATTCTACTAGCTTTATTTGATTCAAGTTCCCCATTCCATGCTAGATAGGATAAGAACCTTGGAAAAATAATTATTTGCATGTATCTTAGTCAAACATAGATCCAAGGTTTCTAGGGTTGCATGTACACCATAGGAGTGTTAGAATGCTCAAAACCCATCAAAAAGATCACCTTCGTAAAAATTTAAATGTTCTCATAGATTCTTTAGACATTCCCCTTCTCGTGTAAACCCCTTAAATAGATGTAGTTACTCCAGCAATCAATAGAAGAGTCAAGGAGGATCCAACAGAATTTCATTAGGAGAATTCCGAGAAAGAAATAGATGATAAGTAAATAAACTCTAGAAATCATTTAGTGCCCTTACCCTATTAAGGACACCAATGAGAGATTCACATGAACTTCCGAGATTCAAAATCTTCAATACGAAGTAATGGGGATCAGTGTCAGAATCAGAAGTAAGACAGCTCAGGAATTCAATATACTTACGGAAGAGAAGGACACCCTATAGATACCAGGAGAGAAAAAATCATTACCACCCATAATAGAATAGAGAACAAAGGAAAACTAGGTGTGATTCATGTGAAGTGTTTGAGCACCTTTTCATCTAAGTAATAACTACTAAATCGATTCAACCTAGTGAGTTAGTGATTACATTACTCACATTAGGTTTTGAGCTTATCCCCTTTTCCTGTCACGGCTAATAACAATAAATCAGATCACGAAATCTTAATTGATAGTGATTACTTATCAAATTCATAAGTCTATTTTTTGTAGACACTGTTATGAATTGTTTTCGAATATTTTCGAAAGTTGGAAAACGATATCCACCAATCGAAGGTAACTTAGTTCGGATGATTCTCGGTTCATAACCATTCTAGAAACTTATTTATGTTCCTTACCAGGACTGCATCGTAGGGATGCAGGTCGAATCATTGAGAACAATATAACAAAACGAAAGATTTATACATAGATACAAATGGTTAGAATACATCTAGAGACAACGATAGTCGCTCACGAGCTCATTTTCTTATCATGAAACAAAATCATGCCTCCGAAGGAATGTAACCACCCCACCAGCAAAACACCAATCCTTCAAATAGATGCGGCTACGTTTCAAGTTGCAGTCACAGCAGCTGTAGCAGCTGTCATGGCACACCTTAATACTAACAATGCAAATGTTAGTAGTAATGCTACCGGTAACCCCAATCGTGGTGATGGCCAAGTACAGCAACGAGTACCTATTTGTAAGGACACTTCGAACCTTAAGCCTAATATCCTGAAACGAAAGTTCGAGAACAAGAAAGGGAGTTGTTCAACTCAAGAACCTAACGGAGGGCAACGAATTGGGGCAATCAATACCCCCATCAGCCCTGTTATTCTAGCACCGACCACGCCGTACTTAGGAAACCTCCCACACTGCTGCAAGTGCAACTCCCATCATCATGGAGTTTGCCGAGAGCTGCATTGCAATAGATGCAATCTGAAGGGGCATACCGCCCGCATCTGTAGAACTCCGGTCGAGTTCATCACTTCAACTACCAATGTTGGAACCATTCCCATATGTCACCTTTGTGGGGAAATAGGACATTACAAGAGGGACTGTCCAACAGAGAAGAACGACGGGGGAGCAGGAGAAGTTTGATCCCAATACATGGGAAGGCATCAAAGAACCCTGCTATATTTTGGTACGCTTCCAAACCCCAATAATTATCTATAATTATGATTACTCTCCCGTTCAAATTAAATCACAACATTCATATAAAATTTGAAACCCTAAAAGGTAAGCTATGATGATTTAGTATATACATAAGGGTCATTTATAATTAAGATTTGTAGACTTAGAGTGAGTAATCCCGCCTCATTTCCTGTTCCTTGTTTGGTTGTGGATTTAGGGCAAGGTTGCTCAGTCAAAGGTCTTACCAATCTTAATTATACATGACTTGTATATACCAAGCGATTATAGAGAGACCTAGTAAGGATCATTTCATGAAAGTTCATAATTTCAAATTATCAGAACCCTCGTATTGGTAGTACCCGCCAATTTCAAATCAAAAAGGGGATTCGTAACATTAATAACAAAATAAAACCGAAAGCGCTGGAAACTTAGGTACATAGGATAGTTCATTATCCTAAGTAATCAATTCCCCCAGAACGACTTAATATCTATTTCGTCAAGAAAATTCTGACATCCTCATTCGACATGGTTTGGCCTGGCCCTTACCATGTGAAACTTTTTATGCTGTGTAAGAGAACTTTTCCTTAATCAACGGTAATATGAAATTCTTCCAATCCATAACGCAAACCCTTAGGTTGTCTCTCATTTCAAAACTTTAGAAGTACCCATGCGAAGGGTACCACGCCATTTTAGCCTACTCAGTAGACAGGAAACTTCAAACGAAAAGCACCGAAGTAGTTTTCGAAGTCAGTAACCACCGAAGTACCCCAATAGATCTCGTAGGAAAATCATTGTACCGCACGTCAAGTTCAAGAATAGAGACTAAGAACTCATTAGGTTAATCTATCGCTGCTAAGTGTATACACGAGAGTGGTATATAATTTAGACTTAACAAGATTAAGGATGTGTAATTCCGCCCTATCTCATGTTCCTTGTTTGGTTGTGGACCTGGGGCAGAGTCACCCATCCGAATGTTTTGTGAAATCTAAATCATATAAATGATGAGTCTTATCATGAACTTCGGGGCAAAAGCCTTCATCATATATTCTATCAGGAGGAATTCAACGTGAGACCACGACAGTGGGTCGAGCTACTAAATGACTACGAATTCGAAATTCGTTATCATCCCGACAATGCCAATATAGTAGCTGACACCCTAAGTCGGAAGGGGTACTCAGGTCATAGAGCCAATCATTGACTATGATAATCCATTCAACTCTGTCCACACAAAGTAAGGAGGTTCAACAGGAAACCTTGAAAACTGAAAATGTGGCAGGTGAAACCTTGGTAAGAATGGATAAGAACGTATGTGATCGACCTTGGTAAAGCATGGGATACCCATTTACCAATTAGTCGAGTCCTTTATCATGCTAGCAATTAAGTTGCTCCATTCGAAACCTTCTGTGGTCACAAGTGCAGATCCTATCTGCACTGGACTAAAGTTGGTGACACCCAACTAGCTAGAGGTCAAATTTCCACACGGCACCTTCGTTGGTCCAGAATTCATCCGAGAAACTACCAAAAAGAAAATACGAATCAGGAAGCGACATAAAGCTTCCAGAGTTAATCAAGAGAAGTTATGGCTTCGACAAAAGAAAACCCTTGGAATTCCAGGATTGATGACCTTGTCATATGAAGGTCTCACCCCGGAAGGACAAGATACGCTTGAGAAAGCATGGAATACTAAATTCAAGGTACATAGGACCATTCGATATTCTTACCAGAATCGGTCTCGTAGCTTATAAACTTCGACTACCACAAAAACTTAATAACATTCATCCCACCTTTCACATATCTAATCTAAAGAGGTGTCTATCCGATGAAATACTTGTTATTTCACTCGATGAAATCAAGTTAAATAAAAGTCTACACTTTGTAGAAGAACCAATGGAAATTGGATAGGGAAATCAAAAGAACCAAGCAAAGTCTTATCCCGTTAGTGAAGGTTCGCTGGATTACAAACCAGGGACCTGAATTCACTTGGGAAAGGGAAGATTAGACCTAGTCCATGAGTATCACTTTAGACTTGATTTCGGGACGAAATTCCCTCTAACGGGGGGATAATGTGACACCAGTCAAATTTAAGTCAAAAATAAATTGATCAATAATCGTAATTAGGATGAACAAAGTCGTAGAGATTGTAACAAGGTTTCCAAAAATATAACGAACACTGAAATCCGAGTTATAACGAAGAAGTTATGACCAATCGAAAATCCGCAACAAAACCGGCAAAACACTGTTCAATGTAAAAAGTGAATTTTCGATAAAAGACTTTTTAGCCTTAACAATCTAAATGAAAGTTGTAGAATATGTTAAACCGAGAACGTTCATAAAAAGAACGTAAAAATATGACTTCGTATGAGGAAGTTATGATTTTTCTAAGTTTCGGTTTAGCAGTAGACAGCTAAAAATTCGAAATATAAATCGATCGATATTTAGCCGATGCAACTTAAATGAGAATCGAAGGTATCGTCAAAAGTAGTACAACGGTAAAAAGACAGACGAAAACGGACGTCGGATGAAGAAGTTATGAATTTTTAACAGATTTCCTGTCCCGGTCTGTTAAAAATAATAATATTAAAAATAAACTCAAAATTAGCCGACGAAGTCTAAACTAAAGTCGTAGAGTATAATTTTACCTACGCGTGCATATAAAAAACGCCAAAAACGGAGCTCGTATGCGAAAGTTATGAATTTCGCAAGTTTTCGGCACGAAAATCGAAAAATCTAGAAAACCGGGAAATTTCGCATGGACCCTCTTCGGCCACGTCACCCTCGCATGCGAGGCTTCCACGTGTCTGCTACGTGTCGTCTGCTGATTGGACCGAAGTCTAGCGTGACATCTCCTGATTGGACTGAAGCTCGGTCCACTCCTAATCTGACACCACCGAGGAAGCTTCCGAGACCGCCTCCAGCTTCGCTTCTCCTTCTGACGCGTGGCTGCTGAGTCCTCCTCCCCCTCGCATGCGAAGCTGCCGCGTGTCCTGCTGACTCCTTCCTCGCCCTCGCCACCTGTCCGATGACTCACCCCTCGGCTGAACCCTCGCACCCCTATATAAAGGGTGCGAGACTTCTCGGATTTGAGAGGTTTTTCACCCCAAAATTCATCCTTTTTCACCTTTTCGCCTCCTAAACTTTCTTATGAGCCCCCAAGGCCCCGGTATCGTGTCTAAAACCCGAAGCAAGCCCCGAAGCCCCAGAATTCTCGAGAAGATAGCCTCTGTCCAGTCGAAGTGCTGCCCGCATAAAGCCCGGTTTTTAATAAAAAACTCACGGTTTCTTCGAGAAAGAGCATCTATAGAAATCAAACGCTGCCCAAATCACCACTTATCAAAGTGAGTTCATACCCCTATAATTTAGTTTTTTAATGGCTTTTAAATGCTTTTTAGGGGAGGAATACAAGTTGAACACAATAAAATTGTGTTAATAATTGTATGTGATAATAATCACACAAAGGGTTTCCTTATGCTTTTAAGGATTACCAAATATTTCCAAAATGACTTAAAGCCATGTTAAATCTTTAAAGTCATGTAAACTCCGTTAAATTCTTTGAAAAAGGTTTTATAAACTATTTCAAATTATAATTGCCAAAATCATGTTTATATATGTATAAATATATAAATAAGATTTGAAGGGCTTAGGACTAATGAATTATCTTATTTCCTTTTCCTTGTTTGGATGTGGAATTAAGGTGATGTTATTTGTCCGAATGTCATATATGTATAATATATATATATATATATATATATATATATATATATATATATATATATATATATATATATATATATATATTATACATATATGAATATAAAAGGTTACTTCATTCGGTATCATTACCTTTGTATCATGCTGAGCAAAGGTGTTCATCCATGACAAATCATGCTAATAAGATAGAACATATAAATTATAATAGGTATAATTTATGATTCAAAACTAAATAGACAAGTATGATTCACGATTGTATACTTTCCAAGGAAATTACCAACAATTCATTTATCTATACCAGGTAGGGGTGGGAATTATTTGGTCCAGAACCGAAAAACCTGAAAACCAAATCGAACCGAAATCGATTTCAGACCGAACCATATTCAAATTCGGTTTTTGGTTTGGTTTGAGACCAAACCGAATCGTAAATTTGGTTTTTGGTTCAACTTTCGGTCTTATGAAGTTTAAGTCAAACCGAACCGGAAAACCGAATTTCATAAATCAATTAATTAAAATATCTATTTTATATTTTATATTTAATAAAAGTATTAATTATAAAGTAAAAATCATTTTAATCCATTTACTATTTATATCATTTTGTATTAAACTTTAGATCTTTTTATTTGTAACTTTAGGTTTCTATGTTAAAAACATTTTAATTTATGTTTGAAAATTTTTAAGTTAATATTTGGTTTCCTCGGTTTTCAAACCAAACCAAACCAAACCGAATTAGAATTCGGTTTTCAGTTTGGTCAAGAGAAATTGAATTCGATTTGGTTCGGTTTTCGAATTGGGCAAAATAAAATTTCAAACCGAGGAAACCGATTCGAGGAAACCGAAAAACCAAAAAACCGAACCGATTCTCACCCCTAATACCAGGATATGTATAATACTTTTAATATATGGATAACATATTAAAGAAGTAATAAGACATCATACCGGGTTTGCATTAACAAAGGTACAATACAGAGTAGCAGGGTTAGCAATCACAGGGTAATAATACATCATATCGAGTTTGCATTAACAAGGGTACGATACATAGTACCAGGGTTAGCAATCACGGGGTAATAATACATCATACCGAGTTTGCATTAACAAGGGTACGATACAGAGTACCAGGGTTAGCAATCACGGGGTAATAATACATCGTAAATCTCGTTGAAACAATAAATTTGTGAGACTCTTCATGGTGTACTTATCTAAGTACGACCTTAAGTCGTGACTTATTAACCAGAATCTCCTGTAGGGAGGGCGTGAATTTGTGTATAGATCTATATGGGACTGACAATTCCGCACCTTTACTGTTCGCTACAGTTTGGCCGGCAGGCCTAGGGTGTCAAATATCATATCGTTTCCGACGCCTGAAGAACGTCGCAGCAGGCACATCAGTCATATCAGTATGGTTAATAGAACTCACATGGATAAAACAACGAGTAAATTACTAAGTAATATACTTCTCTTAAAACAGTAAGAAAAGATAATTACATCCTGACCAAATATACCTTCTGTTAGTTTTTACTTACAGTAAAAACTACGTATCATGAAATCAAGTATGGTAAATAAACTTGTACTTCTGGTTTTGGAACATTGAAAACCACAAGGCAGTATTATGGATAATATAATATTTTCCAGGATTAATACTAAGGTTTCACTGTAGAACGGATATCACTAAGAATACTTTTACAAATGAAACGGTTTATGGGATTAAACCACTTTTTCAAATGAAACGGTTTATGGGATTAAACTACTTTTACAAATGAAACGGTTTATGGGATTAAATCACTTTTACAAATGAAACGGTTTATGGAATTAAACTACTTTTACAAATGAAACGGTTTATGGAATTAAACTACTTATCAAATGGAACTTAGTCAACTAGTATAACATAAAGGACCTTTAGTGGTTAATTCTATAACTCCTTAGTTTTTACATCAGAGTTATACATAAGTAATATCCGATTGACAGTGAAATGTGTGACTTCCGCCTTACTTCTTGTTCCTTGTTTGGTTGTGGGCTTAGGGCAGATACACCCATTTAACTGTCCGTTCGATATTAGGTTATATATAATTAGTATAAACTAAGTAATTACAGAGGGACACTATTGAGGTTAACAGTTTATCACTTCAGGAAATATAGGATTTTCTGGAGGAACCAATGAACTTTTCCAAAGAACTTAGAGTATAGTTAACAGAACTAAAATACTTATGAACTCACCACCTTAAATGCTGATCTACTCTTTCTAAATAACTTGTATTCTCAGGAATCCAGTAGACAGGTACACTCCCGAAGCTTTTGAGAACACTACCTAGTACCGTACCGCGACTCTTGTCTTCTACTGTACCTACTTTGGTGTTTGAATATGTAATGTTTAAACACTTATGTAAAACTTATACTTATTAATGCAATGGTTGTTTGTACTTTGATTACTATATTGCATGTGTTGTGATACTTACCTGAAGTCCTCTGCCCCCGAACGTTTCCACCGTTCTGGTTTGGGGGTGTGACAGATTGGTATCAGAGTAGTGTTTATAGTGAACTCAGTATATCAGTCATAAAAGATATACAACTATAAACCCATTGGGATACTTACCTGAATTCCTCCGCCGTTTTGGTTTGGGGGTGTGACATATAAGCATAGGAATGAAATTTCTTCCTCTCTCCTATCTCTCCTCTTCATTATAGGGTTTCTAGGGTTTTGGGCGTGAGCCATTAGTGGCATTAGATTTATGGTGCTTGCATTCTAAGGTTTTCAGGAATGAAATTGGTGTGATTATTCGCTACAATAATCAAGAGGTATGTAAACCCTAACTCTATCTAAATTTCGATTATTATACATATCCCTTAGGGTTCTTGATGATCATAGGTTATTGCTATCAATAGAGAAAACATAGACCCAATTAGGTTGCATGTGAGCGTAAAATTTAAGTTATTTTTCGTCTCATGCAAAGATTTATAACCTATAAAACACTTCAGTGGTATCAGAGCCATAATTTCTATTTGATTGTGTGTAATAGTGAATAGATCAAAATTCGGGTTTATAGAAATTAAACCCTAATAGCCTTGGATTTTCGATTTTGCTAGGGTTTCTTGAAACCATAGCCTCCTTTTCTCTATTTTCGAAAATTAGGGAGTTACTTTAGGGTTTTATCTTGTTTCCTTAATTATTATTTTAATAGCCTTAAAATAAAATAATTAAATATGGAAAAGCCCATAGTTTTATCTGGTTTCCTTAATTATTGTTTTAATAGGATTAAAATGAAATTATTAAAATTGGAAAAACCATACCCTATTTTAGAAAATTAGAAGGGTTTGGATTAGGATTAGAATTAAATTATTTTTATTAATTGTTTAATTTAAATAATTATTTAATCCCTAGCTGATATAATTAATTTAATTAATTGGTTAACTAAAAGATAAAGAAAAATCACAATTGGTTTAATATTAATTAATTAAAAGGTTTAATTTAGATAATTAATATTTAAACCTTGTATGTGATAAATAAATTAACATGAGATCAATAGTTAAATAATTGATTTCTTAATTTATATGGTTAATAAATTAATAAGAAATCAATTAAAATTAATTAATTATTAATCAGAATTAATATGAATTATTTTCGGATTAATAGAAATTAATTAAAGGTGTAATGGGTGAATGGTAATTGTTCAATATTTGAACAAAAGAAGAAATTCTAGAGCCCTCCATGGCATGGATGGTTTTGAAGGGGTTCCTAGGGTTTCTGGAAGCCTTCTAGTTGCATAAAAGGAAATGATTTGAATTATGATTAAAATCTATTATTTAATCAATACAGATTCTCCTTTGCTTGCAAGTTACCTAAACTATAAATAGGACCTCAAGGCCATCAATTTTCGTTCATGCCTTTTCCTAGAAGCATAGGAACAAAATTTATTCCTCTCTCCTATCTCTCATCTTCCTTCTAGGGTTTCTAGGGTTTTGGGTGTGAGCCATTAGGGGAATTAGATTTCTGGTGCTTGCTTTCTATGGTTTTCAGGAAGGATATTGGTGTGATTATTTGCTACAATAATCAAGAGGTATGTAAACCCTAACTCTATGTAAATTTCAATTATAATAGATTTCCCTTAGCGTTCTTTATGTTCATAGGTTATTCCTATCAATAGAGAAAACATAGATCCAATTAGATTGCATGTGAGCTTAAGAGTTAAGTTATTTTTCGCCTCATGCAAAGATTTATAACCTATAAAACCCTTTAGTGGTATCAGAGCCATAGTTTTCTATTTGATTGTGCATAATAGTGAATAAATCAAAATTAAGGTTTATAGAAATTAAACCCTAATAGCCTTAGATTTTCGATTTTGCTAGGGTTTCTTAGCCTCCTTTTCTCTATTTTCGAAAATTGGGAAGTTACTTTAGGGTTTTATCCTGTTTCCGTAATTATTGTTTTCATAGCCTTAAAATAGAATAATTAAAGTTGGAAAACCCCATAGTTTTATCTAGTTTCCTTAAGTATTGTTTTAATAGGATTAAAATAAAATAATTAAATTTGGAAAAATCATACCCTATTTTCGAAAATTAGAAGGGTTTGAATTAGGATTAAATTTGAATTATTTTTATTTATTTATTAATTTAAATAATTATTTAATCCCTAGATGATATAATTAATTTAATTAATTGGTTAACTAAAAGATAAAGTTAAATCATAATTTCTTTAATATTAATTAATTAAAAGGTTTAATTTAGATAATTAATATTTAAACCTTGTATGTTGAAAATTTTTAAAATACACCTTATATATATATACTATTAAAATTTTAATATACTATATGTATAAGACTAGTCGGTCAAATCGCTCGTACACCTCATTCACGAAACCATACTATAAAGGGTGTATAAGGAAGGACCTATAAAATGATCATAATTAGGTGTCCACTCTCACCCACTGCTCCCTTGTATGGTGGAGGGTCGTTAGACGAACAAATTTGATAGGACATAATCTTCATAAGAATCATCAATACATTTGGGTTTTGAATTCAAATTCATTGCAACGCTTGATGATCGTTGCTTTGGAACACAAATTTGTATCATAGATATCAGTTTCACAACAACATTTGCAGATTTTTGTGAAGAAACCCATTTGTTCTTGCTTTTGATCTTCTTATTGTTTTTCTTCCTTTTCATTTTCATGGATCTTGAAGATTTCAATTCAAGAACAACTTCATTCTTGACAACTTCAACTTTGCATGTTTGAATCAAATCTTTCGGAGTTTGATACATTTCAACTTCTTGGATTGAAGGCTTTCGATAAGACACCATTCCTTCAAACGAATCACAAGAAATCAAACAATCATCGGTTTGAACTCCAATTGAACAAAAAAAATTCAACTTCCTGAGAATCACATTGAATTCTTTTTTCTTGAACATCAAGAACATCATGAACATGACGAACTTCTTCAAGAACATCCGGGTAAGATGCAAGAACATTATCACCATATATGCATTCATCAAGACGAATTCCTTCAATGACTTCATCATCTTTCTTCTTCTTCCTTTTTTCATGATAAGTTGTTACCAAACGATTAATCAACACTTTATGATGATCATGATCAAGTGGATGACCACTGAAATTTCCATATTCACATTTCTTACTAGAAATGAGTGAATTTTTTTAAAAATACCCAGTTGCAAAGCAATTGAGAAGTCCTTCAAAACTGAATAACCATGGATAATCATCTACAAACCAATCTTTACGAATTGTTTCTTCCATTTTCAAATCCGAAAAATGAAAAAGATCATAAGAATTTGAAGATTTCTTGACAGAGAAAGTGAATATGAATGAAATCTCTAGAGAGAAAAAGTGATACAACCAAGTATTCTAGAGAGAGAAACTCAAATTTTGGATCAAATCAAGGAAAATTTTGATTTCTAGAACACAAACTTTCTCAAAAATTGAAGAACCCACAATAATGAAGATTCACTCAAATCATGTAGCCATCATGGATCAATTCTTGAGATCTTCAAGAACACCCGCTCAGATACCAACTGTAGTGATCCTAATTATGATGACATGTACAGAATTGAAAAGATTAAGTGAATCATCCAAGAAACATGAACGCAAGGAGTAAATAATCCAATTAAGCTCTCATTAAATCTAGTGAGTATTACAAAGTGGGTAATGTAAAAAATGCTCTCACTAATCTAATCTCTCTAAAGTTCATTACATAAATGAGTGTCACTCACTTCCTATTTATAGGAAAGACAACTCATTACACAATACAAGAGGGTAAGCCTACACTCCACATCCAAGGAGAACTTTGCACCCTAACATAATGATATAAAAGTAATAGAACCTTCTTCAAAAAAAATCTCAATCTATTTGCTTTAGGAAAAATATGAAAAGTAAGCTAATCCATGAAAATACACATCATGCTTTATATGTCGTTAGTGGAGCGTGTTTGGTTAATCGGCACACTAATAGGGACTATAAAGAGATATGATAGGCATCTCAAAAATTATCCTTGTTGATGGAGCGTGTGTGGCTAACCGGTACATCAATGTGAGATGATAAATGACATCGAGGTTGTCAAGCAGGTTTGCATGGTTATTCACATCTCGTTTGTGATCCTCGACATGCCACTCACAAAAGTGAGAGCATAATCCGAGATTAAACAATGCATTGATAATATTCAATGTATCTCAATAGACTAGGAGTTTCATTAGATTGGAATTGGTAAAAGCCTTACCTACCTAAAATACATTCGAATTTGATTACGGCTTCCCTCTTCAAAGTTTGAATCGAAAATATGGATCCTAGCCTTAATTTAAATTTTGGGTTAATAATTAAGGATTAAAATCAACTAACCTGAATTCTGTTTTCTCCTAATTTTAGAGGTCTTATGAATATAGAAATGGAATTCCTCATTCTTTTGGAAATGGTTTTCCTCTTCCTTCTGAATATGATCTTCCATATTCTGATCAAGGTGAAAATGTTTTCCCTTCTTCGGGAATTGGTGGAACTGAAAGATCTTGTATGCTCAAGAATCATATTAAAGTGATATTGCTAATTAACATATGATACTAGTGGGACACGCTAACAACTTGATATAATTGATTATTTATTAGAAATTGATTCTAATAAATATTCAATAAACTCTTATAATTAAATTGGAAATTATTTATTTCATTGAAATAATAAAGTTCATTGGCAAGTAATATTACATAATTCATATGGTATGAATTAATAAGTCATGCACAACATTTTGGACTAGTTGAATCTTTTTTGTCTTTTACCTAAAGACAAAGTTTATATTTTATAAACTTGGTTTTCATAAAATTCAAACTTATTACTTCCTTTAATTAATCAATTTTCGGAAATTGATGGAAAGAAGAAAGGGTATGGTCTTCTTATTTATTTAATATAAAGAAAGAAGTATGGCATGCATGCATGGGGAACAAGATGGTCTAGTATCATAAGTGCTTAATGGGATAAGGACTCTTGGATACTAATTCTACTTTAAGACCACCTTTAGAGGCTTTCATTTGGGTGTTCCTTTTGACTCTCCAAAACCGTAACCTCCAAAGAGGAGGTTACTATCTCTCTTTTTTCATCCTTTTTTGAAGTTACTTGCATCTTCATTCCCTCTTTAAGTTCATATTGGTTATAAACTTAAAGCTTAAGGGTTTAAGAGTTTATGGAATAGCATCTACATCAAGTTGAGTCATTGTTGGTGTCTCGAAGGTTCCATCTTCTTCAACAACTTCCAAGCCTCCCAAGAGGATCTAAAGTACAACAAAGGTTGTTATTTCTTCATCCTTTCTATGGTTGGTGTTTTAATCTTTCTATAACTTGCAAGATGATCCTTGGTGGGTATAAAATGTTTATGTTATTTCAAAAATTTAAGTCTTCCGTTTGCCATATTTTTCTAGTTTTTGTAACATCCCGAGATTTGCAAGTATTTCCGAATCCTCTCTTTTATTATTATTTTGTCATTTGTAGTCCCTAGGGATGGAAGAGTGAAGCAATGAGAAGCCTAAGGGCTAAAGTTGCAACTTTGGGATCAATAAGAGTACGCTAAGCGTACATAAGGTACGTTGTGTGACATCCCCAATTTCACGGCCAGAAAAGACCGATTTTGTTTATGCTTTATAAAAATCAGAGTACTTCTTTTAATAAAAATGTTGCGGAATTTGTTGCCAGAAAAACATGATAAATATATTATCAAAGCATTTCCGAAGAAATGTATTTTATTCATATTAAAACTTTGGGATGTCATCGTCAATACTGAAACATAAGCATAAACAGACCTTACCTTTATTTACACTAGTGATCTACATCTCCTTTAATCTCTCAGTGTAAAGTAGCTTCGTATCGACACTTGTGATACAAATAAGTTTGAGTGGGTCAGGTTGGGAAACCTGGTGAGTACATAGGGTTTTTAACCCACAATAATATAATTATTATATTTAATCATCAAACAATCAACCTAATTACCCATCCCCATTATCTTATTTATTCTTAAGTGTCACACCCCCAAACCGGAACGACGGAAACGTTCGGGAGTGGATGACGTCATGTGTTGTATCACAACCATTGTATCATAGCAATCATAGTAAACACAACCATTACATTGAATACATATATGAAAAAGGTTTACATCTGTTTAAGTCTTGCTTCAATATATCCAAAGTGAAAGTATAATTTAAAGACATGACTTTAGTTGCTCCAACTTCCCAAAACTCCAGGAGGTTCCTGCGTGCTGATTTCCTGAGAATACAAACAGTTTTGAAAGAGTATCAGCATAAAGCTGGTGAGTTCATAAGCGAGGTTATGTAGCAAAATCCATTTATAAATTTGTAGAAAGGTTTGCATGTTTCCAAGAAAATCCAATATTTTCTTAAGTTATGAAAATTAGCGTTAAACCCTAAGGCCCGTAGTAGGTTCGTTATTAAATTCTGTTCTAATATCTGAAAGTACTTGCATGAAATCCCTGGCTACCACCAGTAACGTAAGTATCATATAGTGTGGTTTATTACTTAAAATAAAACCATTGAAGAGTGAAATCCCATAAACAGATGATTAGTTTATACTTATTGTGAGTCGTATAACCATGCTTGATATTACCTGGAGACCTTTACAACGTTCTTCAAGTGTTGGTTAAATGATATTTGTCACCCCAGGCATGCCTGCATAACTGTAGCTAGCAGTTCATGTGTGGGATTGTCAATCCCGAATAGATCTATTCACAAATCTCACGCTCTCCCTCCAGGAGACTCTGGTTATACTAGGATAGTATTTAATTCAGTACACCTAAGGGTACAGTTTTGAAGTAGAGCCTCACAATGTTGTACAATCTAGTTTACATGTAATTCTAAAGTATTTTCTTGTATTAGAATCCGTTGGATGCGGTATCCGGTAATAATTATACTTAAATAATTATTAAATGCCATGCCCTTGTAGTAAAGAATACCATAAACTAAGTCTGCCATAGTTTATATGTTTAGTGGTGAATAACTCTGAATTCGTAAAAGTTATGTTTTGGAAGCCCCAAACTATACCTATTATAGTTTACATGTTTATGATGTGAATATTGAATCTGAAAAACTATGCAATTTTGGTTGAATTGTTGAAAACGTCCCTTATGCTCAACATAGTACAAAAGGGATAAGATATCTAAATATATGAAAATCGTTGTCCGAATCAATTGCATGAGTTTTATACTTGGTAAAAGTCCTTTGTTATTAGTTCACAAAAGCATTTACGTTTGGCTTGTATTCCCCCCTGAAAACGTTTAAAAATCGTAAAAGCGTAGGGGTATGAACTCACTGTTGTGTGAAAACGTCGACTGAAAATGAAGATCCTCGAGTTGTTGTACGTGTCACTTAACGGAATCCTAATATCAAATAAATACATATAAGTATCTGAATTAGATATTTCGTTAGATAAAGTGTTAGAAAAACACTTGTGCTCGGTTAAGGGATGTTACCGGGACTTGATTGAATCGAGGGATTTTTTTCACTACTTAGGAGGCGTGTACGGCCGTGAACAAGGGTTTATGACCGTGAAGGGTGGTTTACGGTCGACAGGCAGTTTACGGCCGTGAACATGGTTTACGGCCGTTAACTAGGGTTTACGACCTTTGAAGACTCGATGAGTTTACGGCCGTAAACTCAAGAACAATGATCATGGCCTTTTAAGATTTGAAGGTGTACAGCCGTAAACTCATGAACAAGGGTGTTTGATTTCGTAGAAAACGTGTTCCAGATGCTCCCAATCGACCCCAAATGATTATTTTTGATGTTTTTCGGAAGAAAATAGGCGTTCTAGGTGTTTACGGCCAGGGGTTCTAGAGAGAGAATGAGGGAGTTTCCGGTCAAAAGTGTTCAAATGAAGGTGGGGGTCTCATATATATAGGGGTTTCGTGGTCGGTGGGTGGGGGGGTCCACCCGACGCTGGCCGTAAACGGGTGTACGACCGTAAACTGGCTTAGGCCGGAAATTGTTTGATTTTTCGAGATATTCGTGTTTTCGCGCGATTTTCGTTCCGACTCGTATATAAATTTAATTATATAAAGCTAGATGATTTTCTAAACCAAGAAGTTTGACGGAAAATTTAATAAAATTCAAATTTTATTAACGGAATCGCATAACGGAAACGGAAAAAGTTTCGGGTTGTCACATCATTCCCCCGTTAGAGGGAATTTCGTCCCGAAATTCAGACACCGAATACAAATCATGGACTCGGAAATAGATGAGGGTACTTCTGTTTCATTGAATCTTCGCACTCCCAAGTGAATTCAGGTCCCCGCTTGGCATTCCAGCCAACCTTCACTATCGGGATGCGACTTTGTTTTGTTCGTTTGACTTCCCGATCCATGATTTCTACGGGTTCTTCCACGAAGTGTAAGCCCTCGTCTAGTTCGGTCTCATCGAGAGGTATCACAAGTGTCTCATCGGACAGGCACTTCTTTAGGTTCGACACGTGGAAGACGGGATGTATGTCGCTAAGTTCTCGGCGTAAACGGAGTTTGTATGCTTCGGGACCGATCCTAGCGAGGATATCGAATGGTCCAATGTATCTTGGATTCAGCTTTCTACGCTTTCCGAAGCGTATCATGCCTTTCTAGGGTGAGACCTTCAGCAGAACACGGTCACCAACCTGGAACCCCAAGGGTTTTCGTCTCTTATTGGCGTAGCTCTTTTGTCTGTCTCTTGACGCTCTTAGTCGTTCCCGGATTTGTACGATCTTTTCAGTAGTCTCTCAGATGATTTCTGGGCCCGTGAGAGTGCTATTAGGGACTTGACCCTTAACTAGCTGTGTGTCACCCACCTCAGCCCAGCACAAAGGGGATCTGCACTTGCGGCCATACATGACTTCAAGCGGCGCAGTCTTGATGCTGGTATGGTAGCTGTTGTTGTAGGAAAATTGATCAAGGGTAGATGAGTGTCCCACGACATGCCAAAATCGATGACGCAAGCTCTCAACATATCTTCCAATTTTTTAATGGTCCTCTCACTCTACCCATCTGTCTGTGGATGATAAGTCGTGCTCATATCCAGCTTAATTCCAAGAGCCTTCTGTAGTGACTGCCAAAATCTTGAGGTAAACCTGCTATATCGATCGGAGATAATGGATACAGGTACCCTATGAAGGCGAACTATCTCTCGAAGGTATAATCGTGTGAGTCTCTCCATTTTGAAGTTTTCTTTGATTGGTAGGAAGTGGGCGGATTTAGTCAGTCGATCGACAATTACCCAGATGGGGTCGTGCCCACTCGGAGATCTGGGTAACTTAGTGATAAAATCCATTGTATTCCTTTCCCACTTCCACTCAGGTATTTCTGGTTGCTGAAGTAAACCCGTGAGAGTGCTATTAGGGACTTGACCCTTAACTAGCTGTGTGTCACCCACCTCAGCCCAGCACAAAAGGGATCTGCACTTGCGGCCATACAGGACTTCAAACGACGCAGTCTTGATGCTGGTATGGTAGCTGTGGTAGGAAAATTGATCAAGGGTAGATGAGTGTCCCACGACATGCCAAAATCGATGACGCAAGCTCTCAACATATCTTCCAATGTTTGAATGGTCCTCTCACTCTACCCATCTGTCTGTGGATGATAAGCCGTGCTCATATCCAGCTTAGTTCCAAGAGCCTTCTGTAGTGACTGCCAAAATCTTGAGGTAAACCTGCTATATCGATCAGAGATAATGGATACAGGTACCCCATGAAGGCGAACTATCTCTCGAAGGTATAATCGTGTGAGTCTCTCCATTTTGAAGTTTTCTTTGATTGATAAGAAGTGGGCGGATTTAGTCAGTCGATCGACAATTACCCAGATAGGGTCGTGCCCACTCGGAGATCTGGGTAACTTAGTGATAAAATCCATTGTAATACTTTCCCATTTCCACTCAGGTATTTCTGGCTGCTGAAGTAAACCCGTGAGAGTGCTATTAGGGACTTGACCCTTAACTAGATGTGTGTCACCCACCTCAGCCCAGCACAAAAGGGATCTGCACTTGCGGCCATACAGGACTTCAAACGGCGCAGTCTTGATGCTGGTATGGTAGCTGTTGTAGGAAAATTGATCAAGGGTAGATGAGTGTCCCACGACATGCCAAAATCGATGAGGCAAGTGATGGGTTTTGAGCATTCTAACACTTCCTAAGTGTACATGCAACCCTAATAACCTTGGATCTATGTTTGTCTAATAATCATGCAAAGTTGAATTCCAAGGTTATATTCCTATCTAGGATACATGGGGAACATTTTTAACTTGAATGAAAGATAGAATAACTTACCTTGTTGTTGATTATGATCCTTGAAACCTTGTGAGCCTAGCACCCCAAGTGTGATGCCTCAAATGCTTCACACAACACCAAATGCAAAGGAGTAAACTTTGAGAGAATCTTACACTTGCAAAATCGGCTCTAGCCCTCTTGTTTCTTATGTGTAGCCAATTTTGGTGGAGAATGGGTTTCTTATATAGTGTTGACACATCTAGGGTTACACCATGTAAACCCTAATGTGTCATGACTCTTCATTTCCATGACCATGGGTTTGTAACTCCCATGTAGCATCCATGGGGCATCCTATGGGTGGAACCCAACTTGATAATCCATGGAGCCTCTTAGCCCACTATATAAGATATGGAAGATTTACATAATCTACCCATATATTTAATTAGTTATCTTTTGATCACTTAATTAATTCTAAATTAATTCTTGATCAAACTAATTAAATAATATTATTAATATATTAGCACTTATAATATATTAATAAACCATAAGTGTTATTTCTCTCATTTTAGTTTATCCAATTGCATGGTGCCATGCAACCCAAATGGACCATGTCGGGTCGGGTCAAGTACATACCAGAAATAGTTATGGACTTAGACACCTTATCCAACAGTCTCCCACTTGGATAAGTCTAATAACTATAACTGCAATACTTCAGGAACCGATCGGCAATCGTAGCTCTTTCAAGGTCTCTCGGAACTGAGAAGATGATGATACGCCATTTAAGATAAGTGATCATATAATCCTCTGTTCTAGATATCAGCCGGACAAATACATGGAACAATGTCTTACTTATTGTCCAGCAGTTTGTTTCCCGATTTCCGATTTGTTTGACATAGAACTCAATTGAACACATCAACTTAGTTCTGACCGGGCCCAGTACATAGGTCAAAACAAAATCATCGAGGGGCCCAGATATCAGCTTCTAATCCAAGAAGGAACAGATAAACTTCGACTCATATGTTTGTTCTACTACTCATTGAATTATACACAAGAGCACGTTTTATAACATCGAGTTACCAATGCGTTTTCGTACAATCAATGCATAACCAACTCATAAGTAACAAATCATATATCTAGGTTTGAAGACTTATATGATATTACCGTCTCACGATCACTCGAGATAAATTCCATGAAGTGATTCCAGTGAGCGTGGGTTGAGTCCAATGCTCAGAACTTATGAGCACTCATGAGTGTTGTAGCCATGTCCAACAACTTAGACCTCTACAACCAATCATGACAGTCTTGATTCATACCTACTTCCGACATATGACCGACTGTGGAGGTTCGAATAATATGATATACCAAACATAATTATTCTGGAAGTCAAAACATGCAAAAGAAATATAGTAAACGATCGACAAGAGATAGCAACACTTTACTCATAAATAAACACCTTTTATTCATCATCTAATGTCAATTACACTTTACAAATTTCAAGGTTATCTAACTACTAAATCTAATATCATCCTTTAGCCCTATGCTCCGAGCATGCTGGAGATGCTTAACCCGAGTCAGTCCTTTCGTGAGGGGATCTGCTGGATTCTCATCCGATGATACCCTCTTTGCCACGAGGAGTCCTTCTTCTATTTGATGTATGATGAAATGGTACTTTCTGTCGATGTGTATGGATCTCCCGTGATCCCTTGGTTCCTTGGCTAAGGCAACTGCACTTTCACTATCACAGAAAATTTCCATTGGCTCTTTAATAGCTGGTACAACTCCAAGGTCTCCAATGAAGTTATTCAGCCATATCGCCTCCTTTGCTGCCTCGCTAGCTGTTATATACTCTGATTCGCAAGTTGAATCAGCCACTGTCTCTTGCTTGGAACTCTTCTAAGAAATTGCTCCTCCATTTAAGGTAAAGACCCAGCCTGACTGAGAGCGGAAATTATCCCTATCAGTCTGAAAGCTAGCATCACTATACCCTATAACTCTCAAGTCTTCACGCCCACCGAGGGTAAGGACCCAGTCCTTAGTCCTCCGTAGGTACTTGAGGATATTCTTTACCGCAGTCCAGTGTGCCTTGCCAGGGTTCCCCTGATACCTGCTAACCATGCTCAAAGCAAAGGCTACATCAGGTCGAGTACACATCATAGCATACATGATCGATCCTACAGCCGAAGCATAAGGTATTCGACTCATTTCTGCTATCTCAGCCTCAGTACTAGGGCTTTGTGTCTTACTCAATCTGGCATTACTCTGGATGGGTAACTCTCCTTTCTTGGAGTCCTGCATGCCGAATCTCTTCAACACCTTATCCAACTAAGTACTCTGACTAAGTCCAATTAGTCTTTTACTCCGGTCTCTCAAGATCCTTATCCCTAGAATATAGGCAGCTTCTCCTAGGTCCTTCATAGAGAAACACTTCCCAAGCCAGGACTTAACTTCCTGCAGAGTTGGGATGTCATTTCCTATGAGTAGTATGTCATTCACATACAATACCAAAAAGCTAACTATACTCCTACAAGCCTTGACATATACACAAGATTCATCTTCACTCCTAGAAAAGCGAAATTCCTTGACTTTCTGATCAAAGCAAAGATTCCATCTGCGAGGTGCTTGCTTTAACCCATAAATGGATTTCTCAAGCTTACACACTCTATTAGGGTACTCTGTGTTGACAAAACCCTCTGGCTGACTCATGTAAACATCCTCAGCCAACTTTCCATTAAGGAAAGCGGTTTTGACATGCATTTGCCATATTTCATAGTCATGAAATGCGGCTATGGCTAACAGAACCCTAATAGACTTAATCTTGGCCACTGCAGAAAAGGTCTCATCATAATCAACTCCCGGAGTTTGTGAGAAACCCTTTGCAACCAGTCGTGCCTTATAAGTGTGTACATTACCATCCATGTCGGTCTTCTTCTTGAAGATCCATTTGCACCCTACAGTCTTACGACCTGGTACATTCTCAACCAAGTTCCAAACTTGATTGTCATACAAGGACTGTATCTCGCTGTCCATTGCCTCTTTCCACTTGGCTGACTCAGGGCCTGCCATGGCTTCCGCGTAACTGTTAGGTTCATCCAGACCTATCAGTGTCTCATCACTGATAAGTGTATCACCTTCCGCAGTAATATGGAATCCATAGTAATGCTCAGGTGCATTCCTAACCCTTGTGGAACGCCTCAGAGGTATAGACTTGTCAATTGGCTCAACATGAGTTTCCTCCTCAAGTTGAGTGCTAGGGTTTGAAGTTCCTTCACCACTTGACTCTTGAATTTCTTCAAGGTCAACTTGCCTCCCACTGTTTCCTTGACATATGAACTCTCTCTCTCGAAAGAAAGCCCTCCTAGCTACAAAGAACACATTCTCACTAGGTCTGTAGAAGAGGTAACCAAAGGATTTCTGTGGGTAGCCGATGAAAATACACCTGTCACTTCGAGGTTCGAGCTTATCATGAGTCTCGCGTCTCATGAAAGCCTCGCAACCCCAAATCTTAATGTGGTCTAGTTTGGGTACTTTACCAGTCCACATCTCATGAGGAGTTTTGGCAACTTTCTTTGTGGGAACTAGATTAAGGATATGGGCGGCAGTCTCTAAGGCATACCCCCAAAATGAGATTGGTAGCGAAGCTCGACTCATCATGGAACGAACCATATCCAACAAGGTTTGATTACGCCTCTCAGCTACACCATTCAACTGCGATGTCTTGGGAGGTGTCAATTATGAGACAATCCCACATTCCCTAAGATAGTCGAGGAACTCTGAACTAAGATACTCACCACGTAGATCGGATCGAAGCATCTTAATGTTCCTGCCCAATTGATTCTCGACTTCCTGTTTAAACTCTTTAAACCTCTCTAAAGTCTCTGACTTATGCTTGATTAAGTAGACATATCCATATCTACTGTAATCATCAGTAAAAGTCAAATAATAACGATTAGCATCCCTTGTGGCATGTTTGAAGGGCCCACACACATCCGTGTGTATAAGATCCAACAAACCTTCATCCCTCTCACAAGAGCCTGTGAAGGGTGACTTTGTCATTTTTCCAAGTAAGCATGATTCGCAACTATCATCTGACTTTAGGTCAAATGACTCCAATACTCCATCCTTTTGGAGTTGGCCTATGCGTTTCTTGCTTATATGTCCAAGACGACAATGCCATAATGATGCTTTATCCAAGTTATTATCATTAACAGAATCAATACACAATACATTATTTCCTAAGTTATCAACCACAGATACAGTTTCATACACACCATCACAAGGTAATGCTTTAAAATAAAGAACATTATTAAAGAAAGCATTAATCGAACCCACTTCATTATCAAATGAAAAGGTAAAACCTTGTTTATACAATGCATGAAAGGAAATAATATTTCTTGCCATTTCTGGCGAATAACAACATTTATTCAAATCTAAACTAAACCCACTACTTAGCGATAAAGTATAAACTCCAATCTTGGTAACAGGTAAAGCTTTCCTATTCCCCATGATTAAGTTTATTCTTCCATGCTCCACATTCTCACTTCTTCTTAGTCCCTGCAAATCAGAACAGATATGAATACCACAACCGGTATCAAGGACCCAAGAGTTAGAATGGGGTGAGTTATTAGATAAGATAGTGTAAATACCTGCATGGTTGGGTTTAACTTTCCCATCCTTAACATCTTGCTAGTACTTTGGGCAGTTCCGCTTCCAATGTGACTTTTCATGGCAATAGAAGCATTCAGCCTCTTTAGGGTTAGAAGAAGGAGTGACAAAACCTTTCTTGGTTCCACTTGAAGAAGAGCCATCAAGGGTCCTAGCCTTGGTACCCTTCGAAGAGCTCTTCCTCTTCTTCCCTCTACCTTTCCCGATTGCCAAAACCAGGGCGGAGTTTGGAGTAGGAGTGTTAACAACCGACTTACCCTTAAGACCTGTTTCTGCGGTCTTGAGGAGTCCTTGAAGTTTGCTGAGTGTGACCTCTTCCTTATTCATGTGATATGTCATGCGGAATTGATCATAGCACGATGGTAAGGAGTGCAAAATGATATCTATTGCAAGCTCCTCAGGGAAGTTCACATTAAGCTTCAGCAACCGATCCACATACCTTTGCATTTTCTGCATGTGGCTCATGACGGATTCCCCGTCCTTCATCATGGTTGTTATGATAGAGGATACGATTTCATACCTCTCTTGTCGTGCACTTTGATGGTATCTTTCCATCAGATCTTGGTGCATTTCAAAAGGGTAGAAGTCCTCATAGGACTTTTGGAGTTCCGCTGTCATGGTGGCCAACATGATGCATGCCACTTTTGTAGCATCCCTTTCATGTGCCCGGAAGTCAGCGATCTCCTGGGGAGTTGCAGTGGTCTCATCAATCTCCTTAAGCTCCTTGTCAAGGACATATTCTTTGTCCTCGTAGCGGGTAATCATCCTGGTGTTTCTGATCCATTCATTGAAGTTGGATCCATCAAAAGTGACTTTCCCACACAAGTTCATAAGGGTAAAGGAGCCATTAGGATTAGAGCCAGAAGCAGCATTGTTTGAAGACATCTGAAAGAAGAGAACAAGATTAGTTTATATATTAAGAGATTCCTTAATAAAACACCCAAATGTAATATTAAGGCTAGGATCCAATCACAATATATTATAACTTAGAAGAGGTATGCCGTAATCCAAGCTATAACATATTTGAAAGGTAGGTGAATGACGATTCACCAATTTCCACCATGAAAAACGAAATATAAATATTAGGTTTTTAATTGGTTCTTAGAAATTCCTAGATTCTTTTGAGATTCAATGAACTTTTCAAAGGCATGTTTCAATCTCGAGTGTGCCCTCCAAGTTTTGTGACTGGGATACCGAGGATCACAAAACGAGGTGTGAAGTAACCATGCAAATCACTTGGTACCCTCAAGGTTTATCGCTCAATCGATGTGCCGGTAAACCACACACGCTCCACCGATGCTATGGTAAACCTTAAGTCACCCTTTACCTACCTTGTTAAGTCCAAGTTAGTGTGCCGGTTAACCATACACGCTCCACCAACGACTTAAACAAAGTGTAAAATGTAATTTCATAGATTAGCACCTTATTCACATTTTCCTAAAGTAACTAAGATTGGGAATTTAATAAAAGTATTTAGTTACTTTATAATATTCATCATACTTTTAATGAGAATTTATAAGTCCTTGTCTTACCCGTTCAGCTAACGACCCTCCACCGATCAAGGAAGCGGTGGGTGAGAGTGGACACCCATTAAGTTTCCATTTTATAGGCAACAACCTTATACCCCCCTTATAGACCGGCTTCGTGAATGAGGCGTACTAGCGGTAAGACGACTTGACGTTATACATATATATATTAGTAACTTATAATATTATAAAGTATAAGGGTTGAATTTTAACTTTTAAAATTCCAAGGGTTGGAACTAAAGTTTTAATCAAGACTTTACATGTTCCAAAACTTGAGGGCAAGTTTTGTAAACTTCCAAAACTTTTCATTTCTTATAACTTATGAATTAATTGAGTAATAAAAATGAAGACTCTTCATTTTTATAACTCTTGTGTTCTTTTAATGGCTTTAATAAAAGTGAGACTTTTGGTTTTCCATAACTTGAGGACAAGTTATGGACTCCATTAAAACACATTATGATCATGAATTAAACTACCATGAAGGTTACAAACAATTCCTATGATCATCTAATCTTCATAAGTTCAAGAACATGAATATGAACACTTTCAAGAATCAAAAAATTACACTTAAAAAAACTTGTAATTTTAATAATTGCCATTGTAAATGGATTAGCATAAACATTACACCATCTAAAACAAGCTTTAAAACATCAAAACAGTTTAGGGTAATGTTTGTAGTCCATTTCCAGCAACAAATGTGCAAACTTTCATACGAGCAGAAAACAGAAAAACGATTTTTTTTCAAGCTGTTTGCACACAAAAAACAACAAACAAACCTAGGCTCTGACACCACTGATGGGTTTTGAGCATTCTAACACTTCCTAAGTGTACATGCAACCCTAATAACCTTGGATCTATGTTTGTCTAATAATCATGCAAAGTTGAATTCCAAGGTTATATTCCTATCTAGCATACATGGGGAACATTTTTAACTTGAATGAAAGATAGAATAACTTACCTTGTTGTTGATTATGATCCTTGAAACCTTGTGAGCCTAGCACCCCAAGTGTGATGCCTCAAATGCTTCACACAACACCAAATGCAAAGGAGTAAACTTTAAGAGAATCTTACACTTGCAAAATCGACTCTAGCCCTCTTGTTTGTTATGTGTAGCCAATTTTGGTGGAGAATGGGTTTCTTATATAGTGTTGACACATCTAGGGTTACACCATGTAAACCCTAATGTGCCATGACTCTTCATTTCCATGACCCATGGGTTTGTAACTCCCATGGAGCATCCATGGAGCATCCTATGGGTGGAACCCAACTTGATAATCCATGGAGCCTCTTAGCCCACTATATAAGATATGGAAGATTTACATAATCTACCCATATATTTAATTAGTTATCTTTTGATCACTTAATTAATTCTAAATTAATTCTTGATCAAACTAATTAAATAATATTATTAATATATTAGAACTTATAATATATTAATAAACCATAAGTGTTATTTCTCTCATTTTAGTTTATCCAATTGCATGGTGCCATGCAACCCAAATGGACCACGCCGGGTCGGGTCAAGTACATACCAGAAATAGTTATGGACTTAGACACCTTATCCAACAGCAAGCTCTCAACATATCTTCCAATGTTTGAATGGTCCTCTCACTCTACCCATCTGTCCGTGGATGATAAGTTGTGCTCATATCCAGCTTAGTTCCAAGAGCCTTCTGTAGTGACTGCCAAAATCTTGAGTTAAACCTGCTATATCGATCGGAGATAATGGATACAGGTACCCCATGAAGGCGAACTATCTCTCGAAGGTATAATCGTGTGAGTCTCTCCATTTTGAAGTTTTCTTGGATTGGTAGGAAGTGGGCGGATTTAGTCAGTCGATCGACAATTACCCAGATGGGGTCGTGCCCACTCGGAGATCTGGGTAACTTAGTGATAAAATCCATTGTAATCCTTTCCCACTTCCACTCAGGTATTTCTGGCTGCTGAAGTAAACCTGAGGGCTTTTGGTATTCTACCTTCACCTTGGCGTAAGTCAAGCACCTGCTCACGAAGGTAGCAATTTCTGCTTTCATGTTCGGCCACCAATAGAGTTGTCTGAGATCCAAATACATTTTATCTGAACCTGGGTGAACGGAGTATTTAGTCTTGTGAGCTTCATTCATGACAACCTTCCTGTAACCACCATACTTTGGGGTCTTGATCCGGTTCATGAAATAGTAAACTCCGTCTCCTTTGACCTCTAAGTTCTTTTCCATTCCTCTCAAGGCTTCATCCAACATGTTCTCTGGTTTTAAGGCTTCCAGCTGAGCCTCTCGGATTTGTGTGGATAATCGGGAATGTATGGTCATAGTTAATGCCTTCACCCTACGACCTGAATACTCCTTTTGGCTTAAGGGCATCCGCTACCACATTGGCCTTCCTGGGATGGTAGCGTATTTCGTACTCGTAATCACTGAGTAGCTCTACCCATCGCAACTGTCTCATGTTTAACTCTTTCTGGTTGAAGATATGTTGTAAGCTCTTATGGTCAGTGAAGACAGTACACTTGGTTCCATAGAGATAATGTCTCCAGATCTTTAACGCGAAAACTATTGCTCCCAACTCTAGATCGTGAGTTGTGTAATTAACTTCGTGTGTTTTCAGCTGCCTCGAGGCATAGGCGATAACCTTTCCTCGCTGCATGAGCACACAGCCTAGGCCCTGATTGGATGCATCACAGTAGCCAACGAAATCTTCTGTCCCTTCGGGCAGGGACAAGATAGGTGCGCTGTATAGGGCCTGCTTCAACATTTGAAAAGCAGTGTCTTGCTTTTCTCCCCAACTAAAGGTTACACCTTTTTGTGTCAGGGTGGTTAAAGGCTTAGCGATTTTGGAGAAGTTTTGGATAAATCTGCGATAATAGCCAGCGAGACCCAAGAATTGGTAGATTTCTGTGGGTGTCTTTGGTGCTGACCAACTCTTAATGGCTTTGATTTTGGAAGGGTCCACGTGTATGCCTTCCTCGCTAAACATGTGACCAAGGAAAGTTACCTTCCTGATCCAGAACTCACACTTTGAGAATTTTGCATATAGTTTCTACGCCCTTAATGTTTCTAGCACTAGTCTCAAATGCTGTTTATGATCATCTTCGCTCCGTGAATAGACAAGTATATCGTCAATGAAAATGATCACGAACTTGTCTAGGAAAGGACGGCACACCCGATTCATCAGGTCCATGAATATTGCCGGTGCGTTGGTTAGACCAAAGGGCATTACTACGAACTCGTAGTGTCCGTAACGAGTTCGGAATGTTGTTTTGGGAACATCATTCTCGTGAAATCGTAACTAATGGTACCCTGATCTAAGGTCTAACTTGGAGAACTAAATGGTTCCCTGAAGTTGATCGAAGAGGTCGTCGATTCTGGGTAAGGGATAACGGTTCTTGATGGTAAGCTTGTTCAGCTCTCGGTAGTCAATGCACATCCAGAAGGATCCATCTTTCTTCTTCACAAATAAGATCGGGGCTCCCCAGGGTGAGGAATTCGGTCTTATGAATCCTTTGCTGATCAGTTCGTTGAGTTAGCTGGATAACTCTTGCATTTCTGCCGGCACTAGACGGTATAGGGATTTAGCTACAGGAGTAGCTCCGGGGATTAAATCGATACGAAACTCAACTTGGCGCTTGGGAGGAATCCCTGGAAGATCTTCGGGGAAGACATCAGGAAAGTTGTAGACTTCAGGGATGCTCTCAAGGTCTTTAACTTTTTGCGTTTCATCAACAACATGAGCTAGGAATGCATAACACTCCTTCCGCAGATACTTCTGGGCTTTGATGCATGAAACGATACGAAGGTTCGAACTGAGTTTATCACTGTAAATAGTGAGGGCTTCGCCAGAGGGAGGTTTGAGGCGGATGGCTTTCTCGTAGCAGAGGATATCAGCACGATTGGGGCTCAACCAATCCATGCCGATAATGACATCGAAGTTTTTTATGGAAACTGGCGTAAGATCGATGGGAAAGGAATGATCGTCTAGGGTAAGAGTACATCCTATGAATATGTCGTTAGTGCTCTCTTTTTTCCGTTAGCCATCTCGACGGTAAATGTGTCAGTTAAAGGTTGGGATTTGCATTTGAGTAGGTGTTTGAATGCATGACTAACAAAACTCCTCTCCGCACCTGAATCGAAAAGAATGCATGCATAAGAGTTGTCACGGAGGAACGTACCCGTAACAACGATAGGATCAGCGACCGCTTCCTCCTGGCCCATAGCTAGTATCCTCCCGGTGTTGCCCGCTGTTGATGCTTTGGGACAGTTTCTTTTGAAGTACCCAACCTCTCCATAGCCATAGCAGGCTTGACCAGCGCTTGCCCTAGGAGCCTGGTTGGTTGGTTGAACGGGTGTCTTGCAATATCGAGCCGTGTGTCCCTTCTTTCCACAGCTGTTGCATTTTAATTCACAGCAGGGTCCGTGATGATGAAAGTTACACTTGTTGCAAAGAGGTAGGTTTCCAGCATAACACCAGTAGGAGTTTGGGTAGGTGGAACAGCAGCTGGAGTAGCAACAGGAGTAGTGGCAGCATGAACTGCCACGGTTTGCTGTTCTTGGAGGGCTCCTGCGAAGACTGCCCCTTGCGTTTGTTCCAGAACTTCTTCTTCTTCTCTCCACTTTCCTGTCGTGGTTTGGAATCGACTGTCACCTCATCAAGATCGACCCCATGATCTATCAGAGTCTGCACTAGGCACTTGGCGCTATCAAATGTAGTGGGCCTAGCAGCCAAAACATTTCCTTTGGTTGGGGCCGTCAGTCCCCAGATGTACCTCTCAATCTTCTTGCTTTCCGGGGTAACCATTCCCGGACAGAGGAGAGCCAGATCACAGAATCTAGCTGTGTAGGCAGCAATGTCAGAACCCTTCATCTTCAGGTTCCAGAGCTCGTGCTCTAACTTCTGCATCTCGCCCCTCGGGCAGTACTCAGCTAGCATGAGTTCTTTAAGGCTGTCCCAACCTATGGCATTTGCTACCGACAAGGTTAGGGATTTGACACGACCATTCCACCAGGTCAGTGCTCGGTCGGTGAAGGTGCAGGCGGCGAACTTCACCTTGTTGGCTTCGGAACAGGCACAAATCTCGAAGATGGATTCAATCTTCTCGAACCATCGGTTCAAGGAAATGACTCCACCATTGCCATCGAAGGACTTTGGTTTGGAATTCATGAAGTCTTTATAGGAACACTCCTTCTGATGTCCCTGACCTCCATCGTGACTTTGAGAATCAGGTCCACCTCCAGATCCACCAGAGCTGCCCTGATTTATCTGCGACATCGTCGCGGCCACAGTAGCAGTAACTGCTGCCTGGAATATAGTTGGGTCGAACTGAGGAGGTGGTGGCGGTGGAGGGTCGTTGTTCTTCCTGTTGGATCTCTTTCTAGGAGGCATCTTGTTCTAAATAGAATGAAGAAAAAGAGGATGATAAGTCCTCTAGAATTTTAGAATCAAGAGATATAACACAAGAATATATCTCAGCCTGATAGATAAAGTGTTCTACAACGCGATAAATAGAGAAGGGTTACTAATGCAAGTAAACTATCGCTAAGAAGAAATATGTTGCAACACTTGGAATGAATCTCTATACTGTATTTGGCTCTAGCTAAAATACTCCTATAGTATTTTAAGTTGTATGTTTTGTTCTATCGATACCTGATGTATATATACTTGGTAAGTTTTAGGCTTGCTGCAACACCACAGTCACTCCCAAGCACATGTTGGTCAAGTCTCGAATAAATATAGTTCATCAGGCTATATTGACCCTAGACATGATTACATAACTGCCTAAGTTTAACCGCAGTGTCCAACATCAAAATACTTTTGTTTTGTTCTACTTATGTTACTGTTTCTGTTACGTATGTATACTTGTATACTTCTTATAAAATACTTATATTTTTAAAGTATAGTTTTAGTTCAGAGCGCTTCAGCCCCTTAGTGTTTATAGCTGTATACCATGTAAGGTTCGGTATACTTAGTTCACTATAAACAAGAGCTCTGATACCAATCTGTCACACCCCCAAACCTGAACGGCGAAAATGTTCCGGGGTGGATGACGTCATGTGTTGTATCACAACCATTGTATCATAGCAATCATAGTAAACACACCCATTACATTGAATACATATATGAAAAAGGTTTACATCTGTTTAAGTCTTGCTTAAATACATCAAAAGTGAAAGTATAATTTAAAGACATGACTTTAGTTGCTCCAACTTCCCAAAACTCCAGGAGGTACCTGCCTACTGATTTCCTGAGAATACAAGAAGTTTTGAAAGAGTATCAGCATAAAGCTGGTGAGTTCATAAGCGAGGTTATGTAGCAAAATCCATTTATAAATTTGTAGAAAGGTTTGCATGTTTCCAAGAAAATCCAATATTTTCTTAAGTTATGAAAATTAGCCTTAAACCCTAAGGCCCGTGGTAGGTTCGTTATTAAATTCTGTTCTTATATCTGAAAGTACTTGCATGTAATCCCCGGCTACCACCAGTAACATAAGTATCATATAGTGTGGTTTATTACTTAAAATAAAACCATTGAAGAGTGAAATCCCGTAAACAAATGATTAGTTTATACTTATTCTGAGTCGTATAACCATGCTTGATATGACCTAGAGACCTTTACAACGTTCTTCAAGTGTTGGTTAAATGATATTTGTCACCCCATGTATGCATGCATAACTGTAGCTAGCAGTTCAGGTGTGGGATTGTCAATCCCGAATAGATCTATTCACAAATCTCACGCTCTCCCTCCAGGAGACTCTGGTTATACTAGGATAGGATTTAATTCAGTACACCTAAGCGTACAGTTTTGAAGTAGAGCCTCACAATGTTGTACAATCTAGTTTACATGTAATTCTAAAGTATTTTCTTGTATGAGAATCCGTTGGATGTGGTATCCGGTAATACTTATACTTAAATAATTATTAAATGACATGCCTTTGTAGTAAAGAATACCATAAACTAAATCTGCCATAGTTTATATGTTTAGTGGTGAATAGCTCTGAATTCGTAAAAGTTATTTTTTGGAAACTCCAAACTATACCTGTTATAGTTTACATGTTTATGATGTGAATATTGAATCTGAAAAACTATGCAATTTTGGTTGAATTGTTGAAAACGTCCCTTATGCTCAACATAGTACAAAAGGGATAAGATATCTAAATATATGAAAATCGTTGTCCGAATCAATTGCATGAGTTTTATACTTGGTAAAAGTCCTTTTGTATTAGTTCACAAAAGCATTTACGTTTGGCTTGTATTCCCCCTGGAAACGTTTAAAAATCGTAAAAGCGTAGGGGTATGAACTCACTGTTGTTGTGTGAAAACGTCGACTGAAAATGAAGATCCTCGAGTTGTTGTACGTGGCACTTAACGGAATCCTAATATCAAATAAATACATATAAGTATCTAAATTAGTGATTTCGTTAAATAAAGTGTTAGAAAAACACTTGTGCTCGGTTATGGGATGTTATCGGGACTTGATTGAATCGAGGGATCGGGTTTTTCACCACTTAGGAGGCGTGTACTGCCCTGAACAAGGGTTTACGGCCGTGAAGGGTGGTTTACGGTCGATAAGCAGTTTACAGCCGTGAACAGGGTTTACGGCCGTGAACTGGGGTTTACTGCCTTTGAAGACTCGATGAGTTTATGGCCGTAAACTCAAGAACAGTGATTACGGCCTTTGAAGATTTGAAGGTGTATGGTCGTAAAATAAAGAACAAGGGTGTTTGAGTTCGCAGAAAACGTGTTCTAGATGCTCCCAATCGACCCCAAAATGATGATTTTTGATGTTTTTTGGAAGAAAATAGGCGTTTTAGGTGTTTACGGCCAGGGGTTCTTGAGAGAGAATGAGGGAGTTTCCGGTCAAAAGTGTTCAAATGAGGGTGGGGGTCTCATATATATATAGGGGTTTCGTGGTCGGTGGGTGGGGGGTCCACCCGACGCTGGCCGTAAACGGGTGTACGCCCGTAAACGAGTTTATGGCCGTAAACTCACTTAGGCCGGAAATTGTTTGATTTTTCGAGATATTCGTGTTTTCGCGTGATTTTCGTTCCGACTCGTATATAAATTTAATTATATAAAGCTAGATGATTTTCTAAACCAAGAAGTTTGACGGAAAAATTAATAAAATTAAAATTTTATTAACGGAATCGCATAACGGAAACGGAAAAAGTTTCGGGTTGTCACATTAAGGATCTACCCTAAGAATCATCTAACCTTCATTTATTCATTCCTAAGGATTGACCTAAGGAATAGGCATGAAGTCCATCGCTGCCAGGGTTTATATCAAATAAGGCAACCATCGGGGTGACAACACTGCTTTCCTCAGCAATTTATGTCAAATAAGCAAACATCGGGGTGATAACACTGCTTTCCTCAGCAATTTATGTCAAATAAGCAAACATCGGGGTGACAACACTGTTTTCCTCAGCAATTTATGTCAAATAAGCAAACATCGGGGTGACAACACTGCTTTTCATCATAAATTTTTGTCAAATAGGCACGAAGTCACGTCGTCGCCAAGGTTTATACAACAGGCACTAAGTCCATAGCTGCCAAAGTTTATCTTATAGGCACTAAGTCCATAGCTGCCGACGTTTATCTAATAGGCACTAAGTCCATAGCTGCCAATGTTTATCTAATAGGCACTAAGTCCATAGCTGCCAGGGTTCTTAAATTACAACTGGTGAACACATAGTTCAAAAATACCTAATCCATACTCCCAGATCTAAAACTAACCTCTCTACCTGATCCAAACTCCCGGATATGGTATGTATGATCCATACTCCCGGATCAATAACTAATAATTATGTTTATATTCTGCTAGATGACTAGATCATCTTAAACATCGAGACCTCTCATCAATTTTTATTTCATCACAGATCATCTAATTCATCTACCCATGTTTTACCCAACATATTTGTAGATATAAAATACATATACATTTTAAATCATTTAAAACATGTATAATAGTGTTCATCTAACATAGATAACAAGTATACAGATAATATGCACACATAGCACGTAATTTATATAAAATTCTTCATATCTATGTGTTAGATGAAAATAATATGCACTCACCTTATTAGCGTGAGTTGACAGAATCTAACTAGAAACGGTCGGCGATTCATAATCGTTAGGCTCGGGACGCGGAACGGCTTCAGAAAACGAGAGAGAAAGAAAGTAGAAGGTGTAAGGAGTGAAAGGGTCTCGATCCCAATTTATAGGCTGTTCTGGGCTCATTCACGTCGTGAACATGATAGGTTCACGTCGTGAACTTCCATGAGTCATCCCGTAGCTTTAACACGTGTTTTCTAGCCCTGATTAGTGTCCCTGACACGTTTCACGTCGTGAACTTCATGTTCACGTCGTGACTTAAGGCGGCTAGGGTTTCTGCCACGTGTCAAGCCCTTATACAGCTACATCTTCAGAAGGTCATAACTTTTGCATACGAACTCCGTTTTCGACGTTCTTTATATCCACGCGTAGGTGGAGACGTAATCTACAACTTTATTTTAGATCACTAGGGCTAAAAAGTACTCTATCATAAACTCACTTTTTATGATTCCCGGTGTCATGTCAGTTTTGTCGGGAAACTTCGACAGGTCATAACTGTTGGATTTTGGTATAATACAACATCCTATGGTGCACATACAACCCTAAATACTTTGGATCTATGTTTTCACTAATTATACATGCAAATGGTTTCCAAGGCATTAAACCTATAACTAACATGCATTTGACAGAAACCATATAATATACTAGTTAGGGAAACATACCTTTTATGTGGCTTGAAGTCTTGATGTATTTGGCCTTAAGAGCTTAGCACCAATAGTATGAAATGCCTCAAATGGAATCACAAGACACCTAGGACAAAGGTGGCTCTTGAGAGAGAATTCCATGCACCAAAACACCTCCATATTTCTCTAAGAAAAGAAGTGGTGATTTTGGCTATGGAGTAACCTATTTATATGTAGGATTCCAAGGGTCATGGGTATAACCCATAATCCATACCCATGGGTTTTATGATCCATGGTTCATGTGGCCCAACTCTTTATGTATCCATACATAAACTTGGTCCAACATGGATCATAAGCCCAACACATATAAATATAACTAATTATCATAATTAGTCCCCATAGATTTAATTAGTCTCTTTTTATTACTAAATTAATTCCAAATTAATTCTTGATCGATACTAATTAAAACATATGATTTCATATTAATATATTATAACTTATAATATATTAATAAACCATAAATAACCTTCTCTCAAAAGTTCATCCTAACAAATTGTCCTGATGATATGCAACCCAAATGGACCATGCTACTCTCGGGTCAAGTACATACCAATAATAGTTATGGGCTTAGACATCTAATCCAACAGTCTCCCACTTGGATAAGTCTAAAACTATTATTGCAAGTACGACTTCATAACCCGACTAGCAATCGTAGCTCTTAAAACCGCTGTCGAACTCTGAACAAATCAATGACGCGTCCATTAGATAAGGGATCATATATTCCTCCATTCTAGATATCATATGGACTGAGACATGGATTATAATCATTCTCTCTGTCCATTTGTTGTTTCCCGATTTTCGATTTATGATGACTGACTGATTGAACAAATCAAATTAGTCCTGGCTTGGCCAAGCACTCACATGTGTCATCGCTAAATCATCGAGGGGCCCACAGATATCGCTTTTATCCCGAAGGTAAAAGGAATGGATAAACTTCGACTCATATGGCTTGTTCTACTACTTGTTGAATCATACACAAAGGCACGTTTTATAACATCGAGTTACCAAATGCGTTTTCGTGCATTCAATTTATAACCAACTCATAGTAACAACTCATATCTCTAGGTTTTAAGAATATAAGATATTATCGTCTCATGATCACTCGTGATAAAATCCATGAAGTGATTCAAATGAGCGTGGGTTGAATCCAATACTCAGAACTTATGAGCACTCATGAGTGTTGTAGCACCGCTTTGTCCAACATCTTAGACCTCAACAAGCCAACCCATGACAGTCTTGATTCATATCTACTTCCAACATATGACCGACTGTGGATAGTTTGAATAACTTAGTCATTCAGGAAGAATGACCTAGTTTATTCTGGAAGTCAAAACATGCAAAATGAAACACAAGAATAAATGAATCAAATATGGTATCAAACCCTATGAATATAAATAGACCACTTTTATTTATCACCATACCGATTACTCATTATTTCATTGTTTGGGTTTTATCAACTTTATACCTGAATTAAAAACACTATTTGTCCCATGCTCCAAGCATGTACACTATGTTTTTCTAAACAATAGCTTTGCCATACACCAATTATGCACTCTATGTTTTTCTATGATCCTTACTTTGTGAAATAAACCAATTGAACATAATTTTAATGATTCTAATTTCACACTCCCAAATCCTTATCGAAAAATGTGAGAATTTCAAATTCCTATCATTTATTGAAATCTGTTTAGATTTTAAACTTATATGCACTGACCCTCCAGTAATGAATATGTACAAAGTAACAAAGACTTGTCAACAGTCATTATAAGCTATTCCAATGGAGATCAACTCCATGTAAACTAAGTCTCATATTCAAAGTACATTGCTTTGGACATGCTTCTTGCATTAAGTTTTCTAAGCTTACACAGATAACTTCCACCTATGGAGACAACTCCATATTCTCATTTTGACTATCACTTCTGAACAAGAGATGCCTCTTTTCAGAATATGTCAATATGGTCCTTCCAAAATTAGCATTATACTTCCAACTGCCCTGAGCAACCAATCTTTGGTAAACCTCAGATTGTCCTCGACAATTGCTTAATCATTTTAGTCATATCCAATTCTAGACCTTTTCCCTTCTTAATGCCTCTGGGCATTTGGAAAAATTTAGATATGACAAATATTATAGCACATGCAATCGATCATGTACCCAAAGCAAATGGTACACGATTCATGATGTCTCACATAAAGACATGATTCTAGACCAGTCTTTTGCTACAATATTTTTATTTGCCATGTTTTCAAAATTTGACTATGAAGAGGGATGCCGTAATCATAATCGAATTTTGAGAAAGCAATATATAGAATTTCCTTAAGTTGAACCAATCCAACATGAAATTCATATATATATTCGAGACTAAAGATGATTAAGGTCTCAATCTAATCCTTTAGAACTGAAATGAAGTATATCCTCTCCCTTAATTATAGCAAAACAACTTTTTCAATCCCTGCAGCCTCACGAATTGAAACTTTTGTTTTCTATAATTAACATTGCTAACTTGCAACACTAACAATAATTATCATGCTCCCACTAACATGATGATTATTAGCATAACACTTATGCTCCCACTAGCTTTGACATGTACTCAGAAATCAGCTGGACTTCTAGAAATCAATACTTTATTGACTTTCTTACCAAAGTTCAGATTTCTGATACGAGATGCTTTGATAAAACTTTATCAAAATCATACACCTTTCCTTAGGTTGCATGCATGTGTGTCTAAACAATTTCAAAACTATGAAAAGGGATGCCGTAATCATAGTCTCAATTGTTTAGACCTTTTGCCATCTGCTTCAAATCTACTTGGTGGAAGTGTTTCCTCACCATCATTTTCATGAATCGGAGAGAAACCTTATGACCCTTAGATTTTATGGTGTATGTGTTCTTATCCATGTGAATCGTCAAAACCATAGTCACAAGACAAGGATAATGACAAATCCAAACTCATATGGACTGAACTTATGCAATCTTAACTTCTTGCCACCTGGCAGTACAGGGCCTGCCATTGCTTCCAAGTTGTTATGCAACCAATTGAGAACTTTTAGAACTCCTATGCAAAGCCAACTTTAACTGGAATGGGCACAGAATATGTCATAACGATAGGTTATAAACCTCAAGTCGTGTGCTAGTGAAGAGCCTCAGGTTTTATTCTTGATTAGTTCTTGAAATTCTTTTTAGGATCTTTAAGACTCCCACTATCCTCTTGACATATAAGACTATCTTTCCAAATATTCAAGAGATAGTGCCGATTCTTTATCAAGACAAACACTTCACACAATTGGCCTTAGTTGGTCTTTGTTTTATCCAAAACATCACAACTTACCAATTTCAAATGTACAGGAGTAGGACACTTTTACTCTTACATTTGAAAAGTGTTTTAAACCTTTCTTTAAGATATGCCACTCAAGTTACAATCTTGGAGTATGACTCTAAGAATTGTTTTGGAACGAAGTATGACTCATCTTCCTGATCTAACCATTTCAACAATTCATGACTCCTCTTCTTAGTCATAAGAATGCACTAAGATGACCTTTAGAGGACTAATTGTGATATGATTTCTAAATCATTAAGATGATCACAAACATGATACTAAAGTACTCTCCCATCTTTTCAGATTTGAGAAACTTTTATCTTTCTGCCTAATTTGATTCTTCCCATTCGTTCTGCCATACATTGAGACTTTTCCAATGTTTCAGAATTATACTTAAACTTGTAAGTATAACCATATTTACTAAACTTTAGTAAATCAAATAGTCTTAACGAGCTTTGTGGTGGACATGACCAATGCACAAGAATGTGTACTCGATCCCTTTAGTCCTTCACTTGACTCACACATCCATGTGAACAAGTAATTAGTCTTGATTTTCCAATGCTTGAAAGTTGTCATTCATCATACTATTCAACTTGCATGATTCCAAGTTTCGGTCCAATTGAAACTTGGGTGATGAGGAACTTTCCTGATTTGGTAAATTTAGACACTACCACAAATGAAAGAATCAAATCCATTTTCCAATATTGCTGTCAGTGGAATCATATAAGCAACAATTTTCCACAAATGCCATTGTAAGGATACTTCAAATAAATAAAATTAAACAATTTTCTTTTATTTTAAAACTTTGCGGAAAAACTTATCCTTACAAGCCACATGGAAAATTGTTTTTATCTATTCCTTAGCAATATATCATAACTTCTTAAGCAACTGCTCAAAATTCTGATGCGATCGAAATCCACCTTCACGATCAGAATCAGCATATACTTCCTTTAAGATTTCTCTCTATTCTTTGATTCTTAAAACATCAACATGTGACCTAGTCACATCATGTAATGAGGATCTCAGAATAGAACTTAACAGAGTTAGATAATGGGCTCTACCTGATGTAGAGTCAAACTGATTGACTTTATCATCCTTAGGTAAATTTGGCAGCTTTGCAATCAACGCCGCTTCCTTTGGCAAAATAAACATATGGACCCTTTGGTAATGGGACTATCTCAGACTTAGCCTTTCTCTTTACCATTTGGTCAACCGGGTTGACTATGGCCAATCCTTTTCCATTGGGAAGAGAATGCTTTTTCTGGATTTCCAATGTCACCATTGTCACTGTCCATAAAGTTTTTTTGGAAGTTGATCTTCTAATCAAATTTGCTTTACTATCGTTCCAAATCATTGCTGATTCAGCAGCACCAAGCAAATAGATATGATCATTAAGGCTCATGTCATAGTCTGTTTCATAGTAGTCCCAAAGGAACTCACTATGTGACTTAGAAAGTGATTGAACATCCAACTTTCTCAATACTTTGACACCCAACTCTCCCGGCTTGTCAATATGTGACTTCATCTCTAAGATGTGATCACACATAGACCTTGCTTGCCATTAGGGCTTGAGTGACCTTGAACTTGTGGGTTAGGGAGAATAATTGGAGGAGGTTGAGGAAGAGAAGTATGACTTCCATGAGCCAAACCCGGGAAGTCATATTCATTAGGAAAGCTTGGTTTGGGAAGATCAATGTTGTCTAAACCAGACATCAACAATGGGAGAAATTCACGTAAAGTTGATTTAAGTCCTTAATATAACACCCAATATGATATATTAAGGCTAGGACCCAACAAACTATTTTATAACTTGGAAGAGGGATGCCGTAATCCAAGCTATAAAATATTTGAAGGTAGTTGAATGACGATTCACCAATTTCCACCAAGATAAACAAAATGTATTATTAGGTTTTAATTGGTTTTAAAACTCCTAGATTCTTTTGAGATTCATTGAACTTTTCAATGGCATGTTTCAATCTCGAGTGTGCCCTTCAGGTTTTGTGACTGGGATGCCGAGGATCACAAAACAAGGTGTGAAGTAACCATGCAAATATACTTGGTATCCTTAATATTTACCCCTCAATAGATGTGCCGGTTAACCACACATGCTCCAACGATACTATGATAAACATTAAGTTACCCTATGCCTACCTTGTTAAGTCCAGGTTAGTATGCCGGTTAACCACACACGCTCCACTAACAGCTTAAACAAAGTGCAAAGTGTAATTTCATGGATTAGCACCTTATTCACATTTTCCTAAGTAACTAAGATTGGGAATTTATAAGTGTTTAGTTACTTAGTATTTATCATTATACTTATAATGAAGGGAGAATTATAGTCCTTGTCCTACCTGTTCGGCTAACGACCCTCCACCGGTCAAGGAAGCGGTGAGTGAGAGTGGACACCCATTAAACTGCCATTTTATAGGCAATAACCTTATACCCCCCTTATAGACCGGCTTCGTGAATGAGGCCTACTAATGGTAAGACGACTTGCTCTTATACATATAATATAATTAAAATTATAATAATAGTATAAGGGTTGTATTCTAAACTTTTAAAATTCTAAGGTCTAGTTTGGAATTAAAGTATACATGGGGGTAACTTTACAAATTCCAAAACTTGAGGACAAGTTTTGAAACCTTTCAAAACTCTTGGATTTTTCATAACTTATGAGTTTAATTAAGGTTTAATGAAAAAAAAAATTCAAGTTCCATAACTTGAGGACAAGTTATGGAAGACATTAAATCATTTAATGATGACATTAAAAATAGTGACTCTTCTATTTTCATAACCTATGAGACTTAATGACACTTTAAAAAGAAAAACTCTTCACTTTCCATAACTTGAGGACAAGTTATGGAGTTCATAAAAACCATTAAGATCAAATATTCCAATTAACACAATAATCAAATAATTTTTCTATGAGCTTGATTAAACTCATAAGTAAAGATAATTCACATCAACAATTTTCAAGAAATTAGATAATCATATAAACTAATACAAATCTTGAAACTTTGACAATTATCCTTTGAAGACTCTTGGAATTCATAACCTAAAGAGTTAATAAATGAGACATTTCACATCCATAACTTATGGAAGTTTCAAAACTCTTAAGATCATAACTTTAAAAAAAAACTTTTGAGTTCCAAAATTTTATGACAAAATTTGTAACTCCTTAAAACCATTTAGATCAAACTTTTAAAACAAATAAAATAATCATATCATTCTATCTTTTAATAAATTGACATAATTCAACTCTTGTAGTAAAGTGACTCAAATTTTATAAATAATTAGTTTTTCATAAAATCAAGTAATTATCATAAAATTTGACAAACTTCATGTTTTTTTTTTCCTTCAACTTGGAAAAAAAATACATTTGCATCAAATATAATACAAAACAACCCATGTCTCTGATACCACTTTTGGATTTTGGTATAATACAGCATCCTATGATGCACATACAACCCTAAATACCTTGGATCTATGTTTTCACTAATTATACATGCAAATGGTTTCCAAGGCATTAAACCTATAACTAGCATGCATTTGACATAAACCATATAATATACTAGTTAGGGAAACATACCTTTTATGTGGCTTGAAGTCTTGATGTATTTGGCCTTAAGAGCTTAGCAACAATAGTATGAAATGCCTCAAATGGAATCACAGCACACCTAGGACAAAGGTGGCTCTTGACAGAGAATTCCATGCACCAAAACACCTCCATATTTCTCTAAGAAAAGAAGTGGTGATTTTGGCTATGGAGTAACCTATTTATATGTAGGATTCCAAGGGTCATGGGTATAACCCATAATCCATACCCATGGGTTTTATGATCAATGGTTCATGTGGCCCAACTCTTTATGTATCCATACATAAACTTGGTCCAACATGGATCATAAGCCCAACACATATAAATATAACTAATTATCATAATTAGTCCCCATAGATTTAATTAGTCTCTTTTGATCACTAAATTAATTCCAAATTAATTCTTGATCGATACTAATTAAAACATATGATTTCATATTAATATATTATAACTTATAATATATTAATAAACCATAAATAACCTTCTCTCAAAAGTCCATCCTAACAAATTGTCGTGATGATATGCTACCCAAATGGACCATGCTACTCTCGGGTCAAGTACATACCAATAATAGTTATGGGCTTAGACATCTAATCCAACAATAACTTCTTCGTTATAACTCGGATTTCGGTGTTCTTTATATCTACCGAAACCTTGTGACATATACTACAACTTAGTTAAGATTATTTATTCTAAATAATCATCTATCAAAAAGTCATTTTTTTACGCTTATCGTCTCTAAATTGACTAGTCCGAATCTACGGGCGTTACACGTTGAGCGTACTAGGCGCGCCCTAGTACGTTGGGTGTACACTTGTGTATGCTGGGCGTACTCACGACAGATGGAAACCCTAATATTTAGGGTTTGGGTACTATATAAACATCCTAATGAGCTCACAACCCTCTATCATTTCAGCCTCCATAGCTTTGAGCTGTTTTCCCCAAACCCTAACCCCTCTCTTGAGTGTGTGAGCTAAAAGTGTGTGTTTTGAGTAGTTGAAGAAGAAGGCATTGCACCAAGGAGTTGGAGAAGTGAGGCAAGCTTGTAGATTTGAGGTTACTTTGTGCTCTAAAAGCTCCAGGAGGTAAAAAAGCTCCAACCTTTATACTTGTATGATGTAGATCTTTCCATATTAGCTTTATGACACCTTCTTTGTCCCAAAAAGTCCCAAGTTTGTGCATGATGCGTTTTGGACGTAATAACCTGTCCTTTCAGACCCTAGGAAGGGTTCTAAATGATAAAAATGAAGTCGCAATACCTAAAAGTATCCCATGCACGTAGTAGGAAGGTCTTAATGGGTTAAGACCATGTATTCAGGGCTTTTTGGACGTCCAAAGTCTTAAAGTTCGGGACTTTATGGTTATGGGGTTCGTTTAGGCAATGGATCTGAAGTTTGGGCTTAAGTGCTTAAGCCATTAAGCACTTATTAGAGTTTTGGTAAAACTCTCGTACGCCCTACGTAAGTTTTGTACACCCAGCGTACTGAGTTAACCACCCCGATGGTGGTCAACGCAAGGCGGAGTACGCCCAGCGTACACTCTCTGTTGGGATTTTGCGATTTGGGTTTTGGATTGGGCCACCTTTGGGTCTTTATGGTTTGGGATTTTATTGGACTTTCTAAATAAATGTATTTTGGGCCTATTATGGAAATGGACCTTAGGGTGAGGCCCAATTATAGAGTTACACCCAATTGGGAAAATTGGGCCAGTGATGGGCTTTGTATATGTGGACTTTTGGATCATGGATTTCGTATTGGGTGTTGGCCCAAATTAGAGAAAAGGAAAAATGGAATATTACCCTATGTGAGACCCGTGGTCAAGATTGATATCCCAATTGTTGACTTAGTATTCATTATTTTGGATAGTTCAGGATTTTCGGTGAGACAGCGGTCGGAGACCTTCAGTCCAGTTCAGCACTACTTGTGAGGTGAGTTCTTATCACTATATCAACAGGGTCTAAGGCACCAAGGCCGACCCTTTATGATTGTATCCTGATTATAGGATGAGCTATGTTAGTGATCTGTTAGATCTCTATCCTAGTTATAGGATGTTGCTATGTTTAGTGATCTGTTAGATCAGTATCTTGGTATATAGGATGATGCTATGATTAGTGATCTGTTAGATTTGTATGATTACCTGTACATGCTAGCTAGCGTATGATATTTATCTGTTGATTGTGTTATTAGGGGTGGGTTGAGGCGGTCCTGCTTTGTGCTCTAGACCAACAAACCCAGGGCGGCCTGGATAGACTGCAGACCTGATAGGACGTACTAGTCAGGCCGAAGACCCGGAGAACGGTCCAGACATGATCAAGACCCGGAAGGGTGGACCAGACATGCTGAAGGTTCTGAGATTGGGCCAGATAGACTGAAGGCCTAGTGAGTGCGGTCCAATCATACTGAAGACTCTGAGAGTGGACCAAGTAGACTGAAGGACCGGTGAGGGCGGACCAGTCGTATAGTAGACTCTATGTATGCATGTTGTTTGTATAATATTCTTATGGTTTGTATGGCGTTGGTATTTTGGGGGAACTCACTAAGCTTTAGGCTTATAGTTGTTGATTTTGTTTCAGGTACTTCAGATGATCGTGGGAAGGCGAAGGTGTGATCGTGCACCTGCTCATATATTTATGATTTTGATTTTTGGGATACTCTGAGATGAAACTATTTTGAAAACACTTTGTAATAATTAATGGTTTTTAAATGGTTGAAAAAGTTTTAAATTGGCTTGAGTTTTATGGATGTTACAAGTTGGTATCAGAGCCTTGGTTTGAGTGAATTGGAGGAACACTCGTGTGAATCCAGTCTCAAACTAAGGACAAGGTTTTCAAAAGGTTTTCAAAATATTAAACGAGGATGCAAAGTATATGATAAGCTGGAGCCAGTAAGTAGACCCCAATATACGATATTGTGATATGTTAGAACAGCATGCTAGTGCTAAGCTAGGGATCTTCAGGAATTGCATGATAGAATTCCCTGATTATATGATGCTTGATAGCCTAAGGTTTTTCCTTATATGAAATTGACATCATTATTGTAGTTGCTTAGTGTATGCATCACGATCGTATATAACTAAGATCTTATAGCCTAAGAATGTTTGGTTTGGCCTTATTTCCTGTTCTTGTTTGATGAAGGGCTTAGGGTAGGATCAGGTATTCGAAAGTCAATTGGGTACAACGTTATGTATGACTAGCATACACAAGTGCTGCAGAGTTAGTGGAAGTTTCATGGATGAGTTATGTGGGGCAGTCGGCCAGTTATGAGATATTTAGCCTTCCTCCAGGAGTGAGGATTTAGCGCTCGCCTATGGTTATGTATATTGTTAGGGCGTTGTGATGATACTTGAGACAAATATGGGTAGGTGTGGAAGGTAGTATGGGCCCGTAGTATTGAATGCATAGGACCCATACGCGTAGCAAGGAAGTCACAACCCCTAGGGTTTTGTTGGGAGTTGATTCCCCGTTGTTATATGGAGTATCTGATATCTTCCTGGTATATTTTCAGTATGGTCGTTACGAGGCGATTTGTGACTGGATCCGGATTGGGATCAGGACAGGGCAGTCAGGGTGCACTAGCAGAGCCCAAAACTATCGGCCAGATGAGTTGGACGCCAGGATTCGAGAGATCCTGCATGATGAGGTTGCTACGTTGTTCCGAGCTCAGCTTCTGGAGATGTTTGGGTCTATCAAGACAGCTATGGTGGAGTAATTTGATGAACGCTATGCAGCCATCACCGAGACGGCTGCCACTGCAGCTTCCGCAGCCGTAGCAGCTGCAGGAAGTGGGGCCATTCGGGCTTTCCAATACCGGGACTTCGATAACACGAAGCCCCCGACTTTCGATGGGATTCAGGACCCGATCATAGCCATGAGGTGGCTATCTGACATTAAAGGACTCTTTTTCACATGCTCATATCCTACTGACCAGAAGGTCAGATGTGCTATGAACCTGCTGAGGTCCGGAGCAAAGGACCGGTGGAGATTGATGACAGGGTCGTAGACTGATGAGCAGAGATCTATAGTGACATTGGATCAAATCAGGGAGATGTTTCACTCCCACTACATTCCGCGGGGTCGAGCGAGAGCGACTGGCTCAGTAGTTTTTGGAGTTGAGACAAGATGTAAAGTTGGTGACGAAGATCACCCCTATGTTCACTGAGAGGGCGATGTTTTGTCCGGAGTTTCCTTCTGAGTAGGCTCAGATGACATGTTATCTGAGCATGCTCAAGACTGACATCCGACAGTTTGTTGCTACCGAGCGTTGTGATACACTACTAGAGTTATAGGAGACCGCTAGGCGGAGTGAGCTTGAGATTGAGTTACAGTTGCAAGAGCAGAGGAAGGCCCCAACGCAGTCACAGCCGACGCAGTCTAAGACCGCCGATTCTAGGTCTGGGGGCCAACGTGGCCTCACTTGTGGAAAATGCGGGAAGGGTCATTCGGGAGTTTGTCGACCAGGCAATGGGTGCTGCAAGTGTGGCAAGGAGGGGCACTTTGCAAGGGATTGTCGCCAGTTAGCCCCGGTTCAGGATATGAGGATTTTCTACCACTGCAATCAGGTTGGTCACGTGAAGACCAACTGTCCAGTGCTCGCTGCCAGGCCGGCACAGGCTCCAGCAACGGCTACACTGAGGATTACTGACAAGAGTCATGGTAGATCAGGGCCCCCGAGGGCTCAGGGACGCGCTTTCCAATCATAGCCGAGGAGGTCAGGGCAGCACCAAATGTGGTTGGTGGTATGTTTCTATCCCTCATCTTGTTGATTATATTTATTTTATGTTTATATATGTTGTACCTATGTTAGTTACATTTTTAGTGAATTCCTTACCTGCTTTGGTATTGTTTGACTCGGGGGCGAGTTGGTCTTTTGTCTCGCAATCTTTTAATAACGAGTTTGGTTTGCCCTTAGGAGAGCTAGAGTGTCCGTTGCGAGTCTCCATCGCCAACGAACACGGTATTTTTGCTTCTTCAGTCTATCGGGGTAGAGTTCTGGAGATCTTCGGGGTATCCTTCCCGATTGATTTGATTCTGATTCCCACGGAGGAGGTTTGTGTGATAGTGGGTATGGACTGGCTGAGTCGATTTGGTGCTGTGATCGACTGTGAGGGTCAGCGTGTAGTAGTTCGAACCCCAAGTGGGGGAGAACAGGTTATCTACGGTGAGTGAACTAGGTTGGGTCCAGGGTTCTGTTCAGCTTCCAGGGCTCGGCAGTATATACAGAACGGGTGTGCGGGTTATCTAGCGTATATGGTGGATACGCGGGTCAGAGATCAGCTCTCGGTTTCAGAGGTTCCCTTCGTCAGGGAATTCACCGATGTGCTTCCGGAGGAGTTACCCGGAGTGCCTCTGGAGAGGCAGGTCGAGTTCAGGATCGACCTTGTGCCAGGTGCGGCCCCTATCGCCAAGGCGTCATAACAATTGGCACCACCTGAGATACAGGAGCTGTCATCTCAGCTGCAGGAGCTGCTAGGAAAGCAGTTCATTCGTCCGAGCAGTTCTCCGTGGGGAGCGTCGATTCTCTTCGTCAGGAAGAAGGATGGTTCACACCGGATGTGCATTGACTACCGGGAGTTGAACAAGTTGACGGTGAAGAACCGTTATCCACTACCACAAATCGATGATCTCTTTGATCAGCTACAGGGAGCATCTTGGTTCTCCAAGATAGATTTGAGGTCCGTGTACCATCAGGTCAGGGTACGGGAGGAGGACGCGAAGAAGACCACGTTTCGGACTCGTTATGGACATTACGAGTTCGTGGTGATGTCGTTTGGGCTCACCAACGCGCCAGCTATATTTATGGACCTGATGAATTGGGTATGCAGACGAATGCTCGATCGCTCAATCATTGTGTTTGTTGATGACATCTTGGTGTATTCCAAGACTAGAGAGCAGCACAAGGAGCACCTTCGGGAGCTATTGGGAGTCTTGAGACGAGAACGGTTTTATGCCAATTTCTTGAAGTGCGATTTTTGGTTACGAGAGGTTCAGTTCCTTGGACATCTCGTTAACCAGGAGGGGATTTTGGTCGATCAGGCCAAGGTTGAGGCCGTTATGTAGTGGGAGGTTCCGAAATCTCTCTCGGATATCCGGAGCTTCTTGGGATTTGCAGGGTACTACCGGAGATTCATACAGGATTTGTCCAAGATTGCAGTAGCCCTCACTCGTCTGACAAGGAAGGGGGTGGATTTCCGGTGGGGCCCTGAGCAGCATAGGGCATTTGATACCCTTAGACAGCGACTTTGCGAGGCTCCAATCTTGACTCTCCCGGAGGGAGTTGAGGAGGTTCTGTGATGCATCCATCACAGGACTGGGAGCGGTCCTCATGCAGAGAGGACGAGTGATATCCTATACATGGCGGCAGTTGAAGCCGCATGAGACGATATACCCCACGCACGATTTGGATTGCGAGCGGTGGTATTCACTCTCAAGATTTGGAGACATTATCTTTACGGGGTCCGCCGTACCATATATACCGACCACAAGAGTTTGAGACATATCATGGAGCAGCCGAACCTGAACATGAGGCAGCATATGTGGCTGGATGTAGTCAAGGATTATGACTGCGAGATCCTTTACCATCCGGGTAAAGCGAATGTCGTGGCGGATGCCCTGAGCCAGAGGTCGGCTGGGTCTTCTATTCCAACGACATGTATGAGGATATCAGTGGATTCTCCACTTGTGAGCTTGATCGGGAAGCTCAGGCTGAGGGTGTACGACAGGAAAACTAGAAGCTTGAGAGGATTAGGTGCAAGTTGTAGGATAGTCGGGGATTATTGACCCGTTGTGTTTAGATCTGGGTTCCGATGTCTGGTGGGGTCAGACGGATTGTACTGGAGGAGGCTCATAAGTCTCGCTTCTCTATTCACCCGGGGGCCACCAAGATGTACCAGGATCTGATTTTGAGTTACAGGTGGTCGTGCATGAAGCGAGAGATCGATTGGTACGTCGAGAGGTGCTTGACCTGCAGGATGGTCAAGGTCGAGCACCAGAAGCCGCATGGAAAACTGCAGCCACTATAGATTCACATGTGGAAATGGGAGCAGATCACGATGGACTTCATCACCAAATTGCCGAGAATGGCAAAGGGTTTCGACGCTATATGGGTCATCGTGGATCGATTGACCAAGAGTGCCCATTTTCTGCCCATTCGGGAGAGCTCATCGGCCGAGAAGCTGGTTGATGTGTATATCTTCGAGATCGTTTCTCGCCATGTGGTTTCGGTTTCTATCGTTTCAGGCCGTTATGTTCGGTTCACCTCGCGTTTCAGGCAGAAGTTCCACGAGGAACTGGGCACGCGGTTACATTTCAGTATAGCTTATCATCCGCAGACAGACGACCAGAGCGAGCGGACCACTCAGACCCTCGAGGATATGTTATGGGCCTGCGTTATTGACTTCGGTGGGAGCTGGTACTCCTACCTACCCCTTGTAGAGTTCTCCTACAACAACAGCTTTCACTCCAACATTGGTACTCAGCCTTATGAGCCATTGTAGGGACGGAGATGTCGTACCCCCGTATGTTGGGGCGAGGTAGGTCACAGGGTGATGGGTCGGACCGAGGTAGTTCTGCAGACTACCGAGATGATTCAGTAGATCAGGCAGCGGTTGCAGACCGCTCAGAGTCGGCAGAAGAGTTACGCCGACCGGTGCCAATATGAATTGGAGTTTTAGGTCAGTGAGATAGTCCTACTGAAGGTCTCACCATGGAAGGGTGTGATACGCTTCAGGAAGAGGGGGAAGTTGGGTCCCTGATTTATTGGATCGTTTCGGATTATTGCCAAGGTTGGAAAAGTGGCGTATAGCCTGGATCTTTCGGAGGAGCTCCGTCAAATTCATAGCACTTTCCACGTTTCGCAGTTGCGGAAGTGCATATTGGACAAGAATGAGGTAATGTCCTTGGAAGACATTTAGGTCGATGAACGCCTAAATTATGTTGAGCAGTCGGTGGCTGCATTGGAGAGGAAGATAAAGGTGATAAGATCTTGAAAGGCCATTTGAGGCATTTGAGGCATCACACTTGAGGTGCTAAGCTCTTGAAAGGCCAAGTTGTACAAGCTACAAAAAAGAGGTATTCATCTAAGTAGTTTTTATGTTGTATATCTCCAATTGCATGCTAGCTAGGCTATATGCTTTGGATAATATGAAATTGCATGTATAATTAGAGAAAACTTAGATCCAAGGCATTAGGGTTGATTATGCACCATAGGAGTGTTATAGTACCTAAAACCCAAGAGTGGTATCAGAGCCATGGGTGTTTTTTGTTATATTGATGCATTGGGTAATTGTTCAAAGTTGAAAAAATTCAAAAATTGATGTCTGGACAGTGGACTCGACGAGTCCAATGAACTTACTCGACGAGTCAAGCACGAATCAAGCCAACTCGACGAGTCCAGTAACAGACTCGACGAGTTGGACAGTTTGTTGGCAGTTTTTCGGCTTTTTTGGCCAGAATTGGATTAGGATCATTGCCTTAAACCATTTTGTATCATAAAATATGTTTTTTTCTGATATGGTGGTGATTATCCTTATCCAATTAAAATATAAATTGTCAGATTATAAAATAACTACTAGATTACATGATAAACTATTTATTTGTATTGTTTGAAATTATCTTGCTATATGAGTTGTATTAGGTCAAATTGTTAAAAGATACATATATATGATTATTTTATTAATTCAAAATTTGATCTAAATGTTTCTGAGGAGTTACAAAACTTGTTATCCAGTTTTGGAACTCAAAAGTTTTTTAAGGAGTTACAAAACTTGCCATCAAGTTTGGCATCCAAAAGTCTTGAAGAGTTTTATAACTTGCCCTCAAGTTATGGAAAAGTCTCATTCATGAAACATTAACTCCTTAAGTTATAGAATTCAAAAGGTTTTGAATAGTTACAAAACGTGTCCTCAAGTTTTGGAACTTGAAAAGTCTCACTTATGAAACTTTAATTCTAAATTCTAGAGTTTTAAAAGTCTAAAATTCAACTCTTATGGCTTTATTAAATTAAGTAAGTGTTTAATTAAAAGAGAGAATTAATAAATCCATAATGATATGGTTTAAGTTTAATTAAACTAAAAGTCTAATTTATTAATAGATTAAACCACTTAGTATTTTAAAAGTTTAAAATACACCCTTATACTATATAAAATTAAAAGTTTAATATATTATATATGTATAAGTAAAAAGTCAGTCTTACCGTTAGTAGGCCTCATTCACGAAGCTGGTCTATAAGGGGTGTTTAAGAAAGCGGCCTGTAAAATGACCGCCTCTGGGTATCCACTCTTACCCACCGCACCCTTGACCAGTGGAGGGTCGTTAGCCGAACGGGTAGGATATGACATTCTCATTAAGAAGTATATATAAAAATACAAAGTAACTAAACATTTATAAATTCCCATTCTTAGTTACTATAGGAAAAATGTGAATTTGGTGCTAATCCATGAAATTGCACATTGCACCTTATTAGTCGTTAGTGGAGCGCGTGTGGTTAACCGACACACTAATCTGGGAATAATATAGGATGGAAATGGGTAGCTCGGAGATTATCTTAGATCAATGGAGCGTGTGTGGTTAACCGACACATTGATTAGGTGATAGATGTCTTCGAGAGTACCAAGCTAATTTGCAAGGTTATTCACACCTTGTTTGTGATCCTCGGTATCCCAGTCACAAACTTGAAGGGCATAATCGAGATTAAACATGCCATTGAAAAGTTCAATGAATCTCAAAAGAATCTAGGAATTTAAATTCATTTAAAACCTTATATTCACTTTCATTTTTCATGGTGGAAATTCGTAAATCGACGTTTACCTACCTTCAAATATTTTGCAATTGGATTACGACATCCCTCTTCCGAATTGTAAAATATTGTGTTGGGTCCTAGCCTTAATATTTCATTTGGGTGTTATATTATGGACTTAAATCAACTAACTTGAATTTCCCCCTTTATAGATGTCTAGTTCTAACAACTATGGTCTACCTTATCCTTTTGGAAAAAGCTTTCCTTATAAAGATGATATTCCACAAGACGATCGAGGTGAAAGATTAATCCCTTCTTCGTGTTGTAGTGGAAATTCTCTTCCTCCACCTCCTCTAATTATTCTCCCTGACCCACATGTTCGTCGACTTGAAAATTTCAAGGCCACTCAGGCCCTATTGGCAAGCAAACATAAAGATGGAAAGTCTGTATGTGCTCACGTCTTGGACATAAAGCTGCAAATTGACAGGCTGGGAATGTTGGGTGTCGTGTTCCCAAGGAAGCTGGCTTTTGACTTGGTTCTTCATTCACTTCCTAAGTCATATAGTAAGTTTGTTAAAGACTACTATGTTATAGACCACGACGTGACCCTTATCGATCTCACTTATTTGCTTATTGTTGCTGAATCGGCAATGATTTGGCGCACTGGTAAAGCAAACTTGATTGGAAGATCTACTTCCCGAACTTCCATGGACATTGACAATGGCAAAATTGGAAGTCCAGAAAAGCTTTCGCTTCCCAATAGAAAGGGATTGGCCAAGGTTAAACCGTTTGACCAAATGGTAAAGAGAAATGCTAAGTCTATGATTGTCCCGTGTACCATTCCGAGAGAGTCTGTTTGTTTCTATTTCCAAGAGAAGGGGCATTGGTTGCGAAGCTGCCCTCACTACCTGAGAGATCTAAGAGATGGTAAAATCCCATTTTATGGTTGTACTTAAGGTAAGTTCACTATCTAAGTTCCTACTTATAGATTCTTAATACATGATGTGATAAGATTGCATTTTGATGTTTTGTCGGATCAAAGAAGAGAAAGGAATCTTCAAAGAAGAGTAAGTTGATTCTGATCGCGAAGATATGGATTTCGATCGCATGGTTCGATGATCAGATTTTTGAGTTGCTGCTTAGGAGTTATGATAGATTGCTTAGGAATAGATAGTAATATAGTTTTCATTTGTATTTGCATTGTAAGGACAAGTTTTCCGCACTTTTTATAAATAAAGAAAAATTTTGATTTTATCTTATTTTATATTTCCTTGCAATGACATTTGTGAAAATAGATGTTTGTATGTTTCTACTTTTAGCAATATTGAAAATGGATTTGATTCTTAGTAACATCGTTTGTGGTAGATAAATAAGGAAAGATTCTCATCACCAAAGTTTCAATTAGAAAGAAACTTGGAATCATGCAACTTGTATTGTATGATGAATGAGAACTTTCATTTTTGGGAAATTAAGACTAATTTATTATTCACATATATATGTGTGTCGAGTGAAGGACTAAGGGATCTAATACACATTGATTTGCACTGGTCAAGTACACCACAAATAACGATAAGACTATTCGTCATGATTTACTAAAAGTTTAGTAAATATGGCTATACTTACAAGACTAAGTGTAATTCTGATTCATTGGAAAAGCTTCAATGAATAGCAGAACGAATAAGAAGAATCAATTAGGCAAAAATATAAAAGTTTCTCCAATCTGAAAGGAAAGGAGAGTACTTTAGTATCGTGTTTTATGATCATCTTAGTGATTGTGAAACCATGTGCACTTTTATGGCTAAGAAGAGGAATCAGGAATTATTGAAATGGTTAAATCAAAAAGGTGAGTCATACTTCGTTCCAAAATTAAGTCTTGAGTGACATAATCTTAAGAAAGTTTATAACACACTCATGAAATGTGGAATAGAAAAATGTTTTCTTACTCTTGCACATTCAAAATTGGTAAGTTGTGATGTTTTGGATAAGACAAAAATCAACTAAGACCAATTGTGTAAAGTGTTTGTCTTGATAAGAATTCGTGCTAACTCTTGAATATTTGTTTGTCAAGGAATGATGTTTGACAAGATAATCTTATATGTCAAGAAGTCAGTGGGAGTCTTAAAGATCTTGAAAAAGTTTCAAGAACTAATCAATAGTAATCCTATTGTTTATCACTAGCACACAACTTGAGGTTTGTAACATATCGTGTTGACACATTCTTGTTTCTATGCCATTCCAGTTGAAGTTGACCATGCATGTGAGTTCTATGAGTACTTAATTGTTTGCTAAACAACCTGGAAGAAATGGTAGACCCTTGTGCTACTAGATGACAAGAAATTAAGATTGAACAAGTTCAGTCCATATAAGTTTGGATTTATCACAAAACTTGTCTTGTAACTATGGTTATGAAAAATTCACATGGATAGGAACACATACACCATTAATCTAAGTGGCAAAGATTTCTCTCCGCTTCATGAAAATGATTGTGAGGAAATGCTTTCACTAAGTAGATTTTAAGGAGATAGCATATGTATTAATTGCATTCTCAAATTCGATTATGATTACGACATCCCTCTTCCTACTTCGATTTGTGAGAAATGGCAAATAGTCCGAACATTTGGGACTTCTTGTTGTATGTTCTGAAATAGTTTATACACACATATGAGCTATCTAAGAAAAGGTGTATAATTTTGAGAAGCCTAGATAAAGTCTTATTGAAGCATCTTGTATCAGAAATCTGATCTTTGGTAAGAAATTCAATATGTATTGATTTCTAGAAGTCCAGCTAATTTATGGATCCATGTAACAAGCTAGTGGGAGCATAAGTGTTATGCTAGTAAGGACATAATTATTGTGCTAGTGGGAGCATAATCATTATGATAGATGTTGCGAGTTAGCAATGCTATTTATAGGAAAGAAAGTTTTGATTTGCAAACTTGCAGAGTTTGAAAAGTTGTTTTGCTATAGTATGGGAGAGGATACGCACACTTCATTTCGAATCTAAAAGATTAGATTGAAATTATTAAAAGGACTTAGTCATGGACATTTATGAATGTTATGATGAAATGATTCATCATAAGGAAATTCTATATATGGAAATGTTATAGCGAGAGACTGGTAAACTATCATGTCTTTATGTAAGACATCATCAATCGTGTCCCATATGCTTTGGGCATAGGATCGATTGCATATATTATAATATTTATGTATTCTGTATTTTCCAAATGCATAGGGCATTAAGAGGGAAAATGGACCAGAACTGTATATGACTAAAGTTGTTAAACAACTATTTAGGACAATCTGAGGTTCGCCAAAGATTAGTTGCTTATGGACAGTTGGAAGTACAGTAATGGATGGACCATATTGACATAATTATGAATAGTTAGGGCTCTATTAAGAATGGATTGTCATATGGAAAATATGGAAAGTTTTGTGCAAGAAGGATGTTCAAAGGAATGTACTCTGAATTTGAGACTTCGCTACCTTGGAATTGTTTTGTTATCAATCTCCAGTGGAAAGTTTTGTAATATCATTGGCAAAGTCTCTATGACTTTGGTACCATGACATTACAAAAGCAATCATTCCATGATAGTTTAGAATCTAACACATTCTAATAGTGGCAGGAATTTTGCATTCTTACAATTGTGGTAAAAATTAGGAATTGTGAAATGAGTTTCATTGAAAAATGTGTTCAATTGATCTATTTCACAAAGAAAGGACCATAGGCAAACATAGTGTGCATGCTTGGATCATGGGATACTATTTTTTTAATTCTAGTATTAATTTGGTTAATCGAAGCATTATACAATGAATAATGTGTAATCAATATGGTGATTAAATAACAAGTGTCTTATTTATATTCAAAAGTTTTGAGGCCATATTGGATTCGATTATTCTTGTGTTTCACTTTGCATGTTTTACTTCCCGAACAACTAGGTTATTCAAACATCCACAGTCAATCATACTTTGGAAGTAAGTAATGAGGTAAAATTGTCATGAATCCTACTATAGATTGTCTAAGTGCTTAGGCATAGCACAAGTTCTTTCCATGTTCATGAGTACTCTGGTAATAAGATTTGAGTATTGGATTAAACCCACGCTCATCTGAATCACTTCGTGGATTTTATCACGAGTGATTGTGAGCCGATAATATCTTATATTCTTGAAACGGAGACATATGAGTTGTAGTTTACAAGTCGGTTGCACATTGATGATATGTAAACGCACCAGTAACTTGGTGTTATAAAACATATTATTGTGTGTGATTTGATGAGTAAATTGAGCAAGCATATGAGTCGAAGTTTATCCGTTCTATTGAAGCATAAAAGTGACCCTCTTAAACTTAGCAATCCGAAATAATCTCTGTTACCGTAACTCTTTTGTATACCGCAATTACTCTTCTGTTACCGCAGTCAAAGAAGTGAACCACAATGAAGACTTATGTTACATACTGACTTAGCAATACCATCTGTTTATTCAATGGACCTTGCATGGACATATTAGTCAGTAGTTTTATTAGTTGTTTATTCTGGATATAAGTTTTCGAGACTCTTTAAATAGAGTGCTCATGTTTTGTATCAAACACTTCTCTCACTTCTTACTTCTTACCTTTTATCTCTTACCTCTTACCACTTTTTCACGATCTTTTGATCACTCTGAAATATAAAGATTACTTTCTCATATCTCTATCTTACTGATCATCATCGAAGATCCCCTTCACTTTAAATTGATCTCACATACTAACTCCATTTTGAGTGCAAACCGTGTTACGAATCAGTTTAGTGTTTACTTGATATAACTTGTTATTTATATTTCCTTTACATTTCAGCACTTTTCATCTCCGCAACTAAAAATTTAACAAATCTAACTTATTATTGTTGAGCTTTCATGATCCTTTGAGATTAACTTATTCCACAATTATAAACTTGTACTAACGTTTTTTCAAGTGTTTCCCAAAGTTCTTCTCTCAATACGTTCCTTTTACCCTAAGGGGATAAAAGCAATATTTGTGGGCCCCTCGACGATTTACTGATGATACGCTAAGCGCTTGGCCAATCCTGGACTGATTTAATTTGTTCAATTAGTTAGTCGTCATAAATCAAAAATCGGGAAACAACATATAGACATAGAGAATGATTATAATCAATGTCTCATGACTATACAATATCTTGTAGAATGGAGGAATATATGATCCCTTATCTAAAGGACATGTTTTGATCAGAGTTGACAACGGCTTTTGAGAGCTATGATTGCTAGTCGGTTTTTGAAGTCATACTTGCAGTTATAGTTATTAGACTTATCCAAGTGGGAGACTGTTGGATTAGGAGTCTAAGCCCATAACTATAATTGGTATGTACTTGACCCGATAGTAGCATGGTCTATTTTGGGTTGCCTTCACCAAAGCAATTTGATAGGATGGATATTTGAAAAAGTGGTTATTTGTGATTTATTAATATATTATAATAATAATATTTTAATTGAGAAATCATATTATTTAATTGGTATTGATCAAGAATTAATTTATTGATCAAAATAAAAGTATTAAATTAACGGGGACTGATTTAGTCAATCAGTAATACTTACAGTTTGGGCTAATGATCCATGTTGATTAGTAATGGACTAAGTTTATGTGAGATTCCATGAAGAGTTAGTCCAAAAGGCTATCATATGGATTATTGGATTATAGGCCCAAGGAAGTGAATTAGGGTTTACAAGTTGAAACCCTAGGAATTCCACACTATAAATGTAACCCCTAGCACCACCAAAATGCCACCCAAGTGTTCTAAGAAGAACCATAGACGTTTTAATGTGCCTCCTAGCCTCTCTCTCATTATCCTCCATTGGTTTTGGTGTTTGTGAACCATTTGAGGCATCATACTTGAGGTGCTAAGCTCTTGAAAGGCCAAGTTCTACAAGCTACATAAAAGAGGTATTCATCTAACTAGTTTTTATGTTGTATATCTCCAATTGCATGCTAGTTAGGCTATATGCTTTGGATAATATGAAATTGAATGTATAATTAGAGAAAACTTAGATCCAAGGCATTAGGGTTGTATGTGCACCATCAGAGTGTTATAGTACCTAAAACCCAATAGACATCCCGAGATTTGTAGGTATTTCCGAATCCTCTCTTTTATTATTATTTTTTCATTTGTAGTCCCTAGGGATGGAAGAGTGAAGCCATGAGAATCCTAAGGGCTAAAGTTGCAACTTTGAGATCAAGAACAGTACCCTAAGCGTACATAAGGTACGTTGAGCATACTAGGCGCGCCCTAGTACGTTAGGCGTACACTTACGTACGCTGGGCGTACTCACGACATTTGGAAACCCTAATATTCAGGGTTTAGGAACTATATAAACGTCCTTATGACCTCACAACCCTCTATCATTTCAGCCTCCATAGATTTTATCCCTTTTCCCCAAACCCTAACCCCTCTCTTGAGTGTGTGAGCTAAAAGTGTGTGTTTTGAGTACTTGAAGAATAAGGTATTGCACCAAGGAGTTGGAGAAGTGAGGGAAGCTTGTAGATATGAGGTTACTTTGTGCTCTAGAAGCTCCAGGAGGTAAAAAGCTCTAACCTTTATGCTTGTATGATGTCGATCTTGCCATATTAGCTTTATGACACCTTCTTTGTCCCAAAAAGTCCCAAGTTTGTGCATGATGTGTTTTGGATGTAATAAGTTGTCCTTTCAGACCCTAGGAAGGGTTCTACATGATAAAAATGAAGTCCCAATATCTAAAAGTGTCTCATGTAAGTAGTAGGAAGGTCTTAATGGGTTAAGACCATGTATTAAGGGCTTTTTGGACGTCCAAAGTCTTAAAGTTAGAGACTTTATGGTTCTGGGATTCGTTTAGGCAATGGATCTGGAGTTTAGGCTTAAGTGGTTAAGTTATTAAGCACTTATTAGAGTTTTGGTAAAAGTCGTGTACGCCCCGCGTAAGTTTTGTACGCCCAGCGTACTGAGTCAACCACCCCGATGGTGGTCAACGCAAGGCGGAGTACGCCCAACGTACACCCTCTGTTGGGATTTTGCGATTTGGGTTTTGGATTGGGCCACCTTTGGGTCATTATGGTTTGGAATTTTGCTGTACTTTCTGAATAAATGTATTTTAGCCTATTATGGAAATGGACCTTAGGGTGAGGCCCAATTATAGAGTTAGGCCCAATTGGGAAAATTGGGCCAATGATGGGCCTTGTATATGCGGACTTTTGGATCATGGATTTTGTATTGGGCCTTAGCTCAAATTAGAGAAAAGGAAAAATGGACTATTACCCTATGTGAGCCCCTTAGTCAAGATTGATATCCCAATTGTTGACTTAGTATTCGTTGTTTTGGATAGTTCGGGATTTTCGATGAGACAGCAGTCGGAGACCTTCAGTCCAGGTGAGTTCTTCTCACTGTATCAACAGGGTCTAGGCACCAAGGCCGTCCCTTTATGATTGTGTCCTGGTTATAGGATGATGCTATGTTAGTGATTTGTTAGATCTGTATCGTAGTTATAGGATGATGCTATGTTTAGTGATATGTTACATTTGTATCATAGTATATAGGATGATGCTATAATTAGTGATCTGTTAGATCTATATAATTAACTGTACATGCTAGGTAGCGTATGATATTTATGTGTTGAGGGGGTCTTGCTTTGTGCTCTAGGCCAACATACCCAGGGCGGCCCAGATAGACTGCAGACCCGGTAGGGCGTACTAGTCAGGTCGAAGTCCTGTAGAACGGTCCAAACAGGCTGAAGGCCCAGAAGGGTGAACCGGACATGCTGAAGGTTTTTAGAGTGGGCCAGATAGACTGAAGGCCCGGTGAGGGCGGTCCAGTCATACTGAAGACTCTGAGAGTGGACCAAGTAGATTGAAGGTCCGGTGAGGGCGGACCAGTCGTACTGTACACTCTATATATGCATGTTGTTTGTATGATATTGTTATGGTTTGTATCGCGGTGGTATTTTAGGGGAACTTACTAACCTTCGGGCTTACAGTTGTTGATTTTGTTTCAGGTACTTCAGATGATCACGGGAAGGCGAAGGCGTGATCATGCACCTCCTCATATTTTATGATTTTGATTTCTAGGATACTCTGACATGAAACTATTTTGAAAACACTTCGTAATAATTAATGGTTTTTAAATGGTTGAAAAAGTTTTAAATTGGCTTGAATTTTATGGATGTTACAGTTTATGAGATTATTTTTGAATTAAAACCCAACAGGAAATGGACATTATGCTTCTTCAACTCTTCCACATCCTCCTCTTGTGACTCTCCCAACTTCACGTTTTCCTCAAGTTGAAAGGTATGAGACAACTCAAGCCCTAATGGCATTTAGACATCAAGTTGAAAATTTCGTGTGTGCGCATGTTCTACAAATGAAATTGTACACTAACAAGTTGGATAAAATGGGTGTCATGTTCCGAAGGGAGTAAGCAATTGATTTGGTTCTTCTTTCACTTCTAAATTCATATGATCAGTTCATTGAAACTTTTAGATGAGGAATATCGACATGAATCTAATTGATCTGACCCAAATATTGATTGTTGCTGAAGCGGAAATGCTAAAGAACACATCTGAATTAGAGATGCTTATTAGGTATAATTCCAAGGTGTCCATGGACATTGACAATGGTGACAATGGTAGTCTAAAAGATATCTATCTTCCTAATGGAAATGGTTCGTCCAAGATCAAATCGTTTGATCGTATGGAAGATCTTAGAGATAGTAAAGTCAAGTCGTGTGACTCTACTTCAGGTACATCCATTATCTGACTCCATTGTTTTATAAGTTCCTATTCATAGACTCTTAATACATGATGTGATGATCACATTTTAATGGTATTAAAGGAGCTAAGAGAAAAAAGGAAGCTTGAGCAAGGTGAGCTAAATTTGTTCATGAGAAATGGACTTTAGTAACATGGTTCGAAGATCAGAATTTGGAGCTACTCTTAAGGAGTTAGGATAATTTAATAGATTGCTATTACTCTTTGGAGATATCTAGAAACATAGTTTTCATTTTATGTGTTATAAGGACAAGTTACAACTTTTCTTTTATTTTCAATAAAAGTGAAAGGTTTATCTGGTTGCCTTATTTTATATTTCATTTCAATGGAATTTATGAAAGTGTGTTTATGTTTCTAATATTAGTAATATTAATTGTGGATTTGATTCATATGATATCGCTTGTGGTATTATCATAATTAACCAAGCGAAAAGAATTATCATCACCAAGTTTCAAATTAGACAGAAACTTGGAGTCGTGAAATCCGAATTGTTTGATACATGCGAATCTTGTTCATTAGAAAATTATGAATAATTCATTGATCACATGTTTATGTGATCCAAGTGAAGGACTAATCGATCTAGTACATGTTGATAAGAACTATTTAGATCTACCACACACGACGAGAACTATATTCATCATGATTTGCTAATGTTTCACTAAATATGGTTGTGTTTATAAGATTAAGCATAATTCTGATACTTTGAAAAAGTACTAGAACGGATAAGAAGATATATATTAGGCAGAAAGATAAAAGTTTCTCGAATCTGGAAGGAAAAGAGAGTACTTTAGTATCATATTTTATAATCATCTTAGTGATTGTCGATTTATATCACAATTGATCATCGAAGAAAATCTTAGTACAATTGTATGACTAAGAAGAGGAATCGAGCATTGTTGGAAATGGGTCGATCATATATGACTCATACTTTGTTCCAATCAAGTTTTAGAGTCATACTCTAGTAACTACATATCGTATCTTGAAACTCTTTTCAAACTAAGAAGGTTGAAAACACCTCGAAATATGTGGAGTAAAAATGTTTTCTTACTATAGCACATATAGAATTGGAGTTGTGATGTTTTCGTTAATCGGAAAAAAAAGATAAACTGAGACCTATTCTATGAAATGTTTTTTTTCGGGAATCCATAAGAACTTTTAAAGAGTCAATCGATAATAAACCTTTTAGTTATCACTGGCACACGACCTGAGGTTGATAACCAATCTTGTTTGGTTATGACATTCTTCTGTCTGTTGACTTCAAGTTGAGTTGGAAATGATTATGAGTTCTATTTTTTCATTTAACTAAAAAGAAAAAGCTCGTTGGTCAGTGAAAGTACATTGATAAATATGGGTGAGGTGCTAACAACATGGAAGCACTGGTAGGCCCTTGTGCTATCAGAGGGAAAGAAATTTAGAAATAGCAAAGTTCAGTCCATGAAGGAAAGCTAAATTTGAATTGGTTTTTGTCCTAAACCTTGTCTTATAATTGTAGGTTGGAAATGACAGATTCACATGGACGTGAACGTATGCACCATAAAATCTAGATGACAAGGTTTTCACTCTAATTCTTGACAATGATTATTAGGAAATACTTTTGTTGATAGATATAAGATCTGATAAAGATCAATATGGATTTTGGTTGTGTTAATTGCATTCTCAAATTCACAATATGATTGCAGCATCCCTCTTCATATTTCGAATTGTGAGGAATGGAAAGGAATTGTTTGAACTTTCATGACATATATCTACAAGTTCTGAAAGGGTTTAATCATACACACATATGATATCTAAAGAAGATGTATAAGCTTAAGAAGTCTAGTTGGAGACTTATCGAAGCATCACATAAAAAAATCTATACTTCAGTAAGAAAGTCAAGAGTATTGATTTCTTGAAGTCCTGTTGATTTTTAGGTACCTGTCAAATCTACTGGGAGCATAATTGTTATGCTAGTATTGCATGTTAACAATACTGTTTGTAATGTTTCCAATTTACAAACTGCAAAGTTTGGGAATTGTTTCGCTATAGTAGACTAAAGGGAGAGGTCACTCATACTTCTTTTCGAATCTAATGGTTTAGATTGTATAGTTTAATAGAACTTAGTCATAGACATAATGAATATCATGTTAAAATGGTTCAACATAGGAAATTCGATATATGGAAATATAATAGCAAAGGATTGAATAGATATCAAATCCTTATGTGAGACATGATGAATCGAGTCCCATATGCTCTAGATATAGGAGTGATTACATATGCTATAATATTCACTTATTCTAATTTTTCAAATGATTAGAGCATTTTGAGAAAAAGGAATAGAATTTTTTGTGACTAATCTTGTTAAGCAACTATCAAGAACATTCTAAGGTTATACCAAAAGATTGGTTTCTTGTGTAGAGTTAGAAGTATGATATTAATTTGGACAGACCATAGTGACATGATTCTGGATTGAGATGATTCTTGAGAAGAATTGATGGTTATATGGAAATATGGAAATGTTTCCATCATGGGAGATACTTGAAAGGTGTACATGTGAGTTGGAAACTTTAATGCAAGAGAAGTTTTCAAGGAGTGTACCTTGAATTAGAACCTTCATTAACATGGAATTGTTTCTAGTAACAAAGTTCCAATGCGATATTCTGTAATATCAAAGACTCAGTCTTTGAGACTTTAGAATCTTGATATCACAGGAGATTAATGCATGTTAAATTGGAAATGTGAAATGAGCATCATTGGAATAATGTTCAGTTGATCTGTTCACAAAAGAAGGACCATAAAGAGGCATATTATGCATGTTCACAAATTGGCATGACTGATGTTTAATTCAAGTGGTTAGTTGATTACTCGAATCGTTATACAATTAATAAATTCGTAATTATTTTGTGATTAAATAGTAGAGATTATTTATATTCAGTAGATTTTAAGACCATAGTTAATTAGTTTATTATTATGTTTCACTTTGCATGTTTTACTCCATGAATGATTTGATTATTCGAAATTCCACAGTCGCTCATACTTTTGGAAGTAAGTAGTGAACTAAGACTATCATGAATTGAATTGTAGATTGTCTATGAGAATTAGACATTGCAATACGATTGCTACAATTATCACGAGAACTTAGAAAACTGGGGATTTTGAGTGTTGGATAAACCCACACTAAGAGAATTATTTCATGGACTCTATCATGAGTAATTATGAGACGATAATATTTTTTATTCTTAAAAATGAAGATATATGAGTTCTAATTTAAAAGTTGGTTGTGCATTGGTATTGTGAAAACACATCAGTAACGCTATGTCATAAAACGTAGTGTCATGCATGATTTGGTGAGTAAAAGATACAAGCATATAAGTCAAATTTTATTCGTTCCTTTTCCCCTAACGAGAGAAGAAACATCTTTGGGCCCTCGATGATTTGATGTCAACATCTTATGTGCTTGGTCTAGCCCAGACTGAATTGGTGTTTCAATTAGTAATCTGAATTCAGTCGTCATAAATCAGGAAATCGAGAAATAGAATCTTAAACTATGAGACTGATTCTAATCCATATCTCATGTCCATACGATATCTTGTAGAACGAAGGAATATCTAATCACTTATCTTAGGGCCAATGTATGATTAGATCATAGTTCGGCAGTGGCTTTGGAAAGCACTCTTTGTTGTTTAGTTATACTTGCAATTGTAGTTATACACTTATCCCAGTGGGAGACTGTTGGATTAAGGTGTCTAAGCTCATAAATCAATTGGTATAAACTTGAAAATAGAAGCAAAGTCCTTTTGGGTTGACCTCATAACCAGAAATAGCTAGAAATGATATTAAGAGGGAGAGAGAGAGAGAGAAAGAGAGAAATGATTTGTTAATATATTATGCGATTAATATATTAATTAAGAATAGATAATTGATATGTTAATTTGTTATGTGATTAATAAATTAACATGAGATCAATAGTTAAATAATTGATTTGTTAATTTATATGGTTAATAAATTAGTAAGAAATCAATTAGAATTAACTAATTATTAATCAGAATTAATATGGAATTAATTTGTGAGCAATTGGATATAACTAAAGGTGCAAGTGGTGAAATGTAATTGTTCAATAGTTGAACAAAAGAAGCAATTCTATAACCCTCCATGGCATGGACGGTTTTGGAGGGGTTCCTAGGGTTTCTGGAAGCCCCCTGGTTGCATAAAAGTAAAGGATTTCAATTACGATAAATCTATTATTTAATCAACTCAGATTCTGCTCTGCTTGCAAATTAACTAAACTATAAATAGGACCCCAAGGCCATTAATTTTCATTCATGCATTTTCCTACAAGCATCGGAAAAAAATTTCTTCCTCTTTCCTCTCTCTCTCACACACTCTCTCTCTCTCTCTCTCTCTCTCTCCTCTTCTTTCTAGGGTTTTTAGGGTTTTGGGTGTGAGCCATTAGAGGCATTAGATTTCTAAAGCTTGCTTTCCAAGGTTTTCAAGAAGGATATTGGTGTGATTATTTTCTACAATAATGAAGAGGTATGTAAACCCTAACTTTATGTAAATTTTGATTATTATAGATTTCACTTAGGGTTCTTAATGTTCACAGGTTATTTCTATCAACAGAGAAAACGTAGATCCAATTAGGTTGCATGTGAACTTAAGAGTTAAGTTATTTTCTGTATCATGCAAGTATTTATAATCTATAAAACCCCATCAATCACAAAGCGTGAGACCCTCATTCTGAATGATTTATCGCTTTTTTGTTCTTTTGGATCATGCCATTTTGGAGGTATTCTATAATAGGTTGGGTCCAGGATTTTGGATGTTGTTGTGGACCCTGAATGTTTGGTATGTATTCTGACTTTGTAGAGTACTGCACTACAACACTTTTCTTGGATATTTTCCAAGACACTACACCCCATTGATGATAAAAACATATACTGATTGTGACTTACATTCATCTAGATCTACCGTGAAAGAAGCATCAATGTAACACCTTACACTTAGATCTTCTAGCACACCTCCATACTCGAGAAACATTTCCATAGTTCATTGCAAGTATTTAAGGATGTTCTTCACAACCATCCAATGAATTTCTCCTAGATTTTGTTGGTACGTTCTTTTCATACTCATAGCACAAGAAAGATCGAGTCTAGTAGAATTCATAACAAACATGATGGATCCAACTGCCGAAGCATATGGAACATCTTTAATCTTGTCTAGCTCAACCTTTGTTCTAGGACATTAAGATGAACTCAACATCATGCCATGTGCCATCGGTACATACCATCTCTTACAGTTTTCCATCTTGAACCACTTAAAGACTTTTTCGATGTAAGTACTTTCGCTCAAACCTAATAATCGTTTAGATCTATCTATGTAGATTTTAATACCAATAATGTATGCTGCCTCATCTAGATCCTTCATTGAATAACACTTTACAAGCCAAGAATATACACATTGTAAAGTCAGAATGTGATTTCCAATGATAACTATGCCATCCACATATAGGACTAGGAAGATCACCGAGCTCCAACTAGTTTTCCTGTAAACACAAGAATCATCTTCTTTTATGATAAAACCATATTTTGTGATTTCATCATCGGAATGACGATTCTAATTTCGAGATGCTTGCTTTAACCCATAACCATACCTCTTGCGCTTACACACTTTATTAGGATGTTTTTGATCAACAAAACATTCCAGTTGGACCATATAGACATCTTCTTCCAAGTGTCTATTTAGAAAAGCGATTTTAACATCCATTTGTCATATCTCTTAGTTATAATAGGCGACTGTGGGAAATAGTATCCTAATTGGTTTTAATCATAGAAATTGGTGAAAAGGTTTCATCATAATCAACTCCTTGCGTCTAATTGAATCCTTTTCCAACAAGTTTTGCTTTCAATCTGTGTAAATTGTCATCCATATCTGTCTTCTTCTTGAAGACCTGCTTACTTCCAAGTGTCTTACAGCAGGGAGGAAGATCAACCAAATCCTAGACTTGGTTTTCTCTCATGGATTGTATCTCCGCGTTCATGTTCTCAAGCCATTATTCATATTCAAGATCTACCAATGCATATCGACAGATGATGGGCACATTAAAATTCATCATCATGAAGCACTCATCAATGGGAAATTCATATATCTCAGGCTCTTGGTGAGTCCTACCAGATCTGCGAACACCTTTTGTTTGAGTAAGTCGAACAATAAAAATTATCTTCACAAATATCTTTTTGAGTACTAGTGCCAACTTGAGTTACACCAGGTTGTGGTTTTTGATCTTATTCAAGTTCCACACACCTCCCACTTGCTTCATCCATTAGAAACTTTTTTTCTAAGAATTCAACTTTTCGTGAAATAAAGATCTTTATCTCACTAGGCATGTTGAAATAATATCCTATACAATCTTTAGGATATCATAAAAAGATGCATTTGGTAGACCTAGGTTCGAGTTTGCTTGTAGTTTCCTGTCTAAGATAAGCTTTATAACCCCAAACCTTCAAGTAAGATAAAGATGGAACTTTTCCATACCAAATCTCAAAGGGTGGTTTTTATACCTTTTTAGTTGGTTCTATATACAAGATGTTTGTTACGGTGAGTAAGGTATAACACCAAAATCATAAAGGGAGAGTACTTATTCTTATAAAGATCGAACCATGTCAAGTAAGGCCCAAATTTTCCTCTCAGATACTGCATTAAGTAGTAGTGTTCTGGTTGGAGTAAGCTGTGAGATAATCCTACGACTTCTAAGATGATCTTGGAACTTTTGGCTCAAGTACTCACCACCTCTATTCGAACAAAGGATTTTGATTGTCTTATTGAGTTGATTTTCAACATCACTTTGAAATAGTTTGAACTTTTCAAATGCTTCATGTTTATGTTTCATCAAATAAACATAACAAAAATAACTAAAGTCATATGTGAAGGTCATGTAATATCTTTCACCATCTATATCCATTGTTTTGAAAGGACCACACACATCCATATGTATGATGCCTAACAAAACACTTGCCCTTTTCACTTGAAACAAAGAAAGGGGACTTTGTAATCTTACCACACAAACAAGCTTCACATAAATCAAATAATCAATGTCATTTTACCCCAAAATTCCACTCTTTTGGAGCTTGGATATGTGCTTCTTGTTTATGTGAACAAGGCCACAAGGCCATAGATATGTTTGGTTAAAATCTTATTTGATACTTTTGGTGTTAATATGATATATGGATTTATTGTTTGAAGATTGTTCAATTTTTAATTCATAAATTCCATTTATTGGTCTAGCCTTAAAATATAATACTCCATTCAAGAAGGTATGAGTATTGTCATCAACAAATTGATAATTAAAAGTAGATTTTCTTAAACACGAAAAAAAATGATATTTCTAGTTATAGTAGTTATCAAGCAAACATTTTCTAACTTTATATACAGGACAGATGGTAAACATAATTCAAAATATCCTTTCTTATGGACTGGAATTCATGCTCCATTGTCGACATGTAGTACAACTCTCCTTCTTTTAGCTCCTTACTCTTTCTGAATCCCTACAACGAATTACATATGTGAGTTCCACAACCAGTATCAATACCCAAGTGTTAGATGAAAAAGTTAATAATCTCATTTTAATCATGAAAATGGATATACATGAAGTGCCTTCCCTGACCTTCTTGCCTTTCAACCATGCAAGATAGGCACGACAATTCTTCTTCCAATTCCCAACAACTCCACACTGAAAGCATGTATCATCCTTGGATACCTTCTCCTTCTTTAACAGTGCAGCTTAGGGGGGGGGGGTTTCTTCCTTTTTCCGTTTCTAGCTTGTTTCTTGCTCTTGAAGTTCTTACCTTGTTTCTTCTTCTTGACATGTCCTTCATGAATCATGAGCACTTGTAGGATTTTCCTTGGGATATTTTTCTTAGTAGTTTTGAACATTGATTTCAACTGAAAGATAGGCTTATCCTAACGATTCATGTTGCAGTTCATGATAAAGTATCATAAGACTTTGGCAAAGAGTTCAGGAATTAATCTATGGCGAATTCTTGTGGATATGGAGAGCCCAGTCTCTCCAGTAGATCAAAATATCTTTTAATATTGAGAACATATGTGCCCATATTCCCAGTCTCCTTCATTTTGCATCCATGTAGAGATCTAAGAATTTCATATCTCTTAGTTCTGGCTTATTATCAAACATATCCTTGAGATCTTCAATCATGTGAAAAGTGGTATGAATTTCTAGATCCTGCTGAAGATCTGGAATCATGGTAGCAAGCATGAGGCATGAAACACCAATAAATTCATCCACATGCTTGACCCATGCATCATAAGCAACCTTTGAAGTAAGAGATGGTTCATAAAAAATTGGACCCTCAAGAACAGAGTCTTTCTTTTCTTGTTTCAAAACGATTCTTAAATTTTGGTGCCAATCTAAAAAGTTGGAATGACTCGGTTTTTCTTTGTCCAAGACAAGTTGAATGTTCATTGGGTGATGGTGTGTTATAGTTGCAGGTGGGGCCACCTAGAAAATTTTAACAAAGTTTCATTTAGTGTTTAACTCTTTAAAATTAATACCATTTTGTTTCTAAAAACAATAATTATTAAATTCTAGGATCCTAGTTGCAAATCAAATAAATTGTTAGGTGACCTTTATCCCATCTATTTGATTTAGACAAGGTAAATAGCTTTTTATTAATTGCATTAAGTGTAATTCCTAGATGTATGGGATCCTTAACAATCTATTTTTTTAATGACATGTTTGATCCCATCCATGTCTCATAAATCTGTTACTTAGGTAACCTTTATCACAAGAGGTTTCCGATCAAGTCGTCTAATTAGAGAAACTTGTATAATCGGTCGATAACTAGGTTGAAGAAATTGTGAAAACACTTTGGCCACCAAAACATAATACAAATGGTTAAGTGACCTTTATCCCACAAGTATTATGCAAATGGTGATAAAATGTTTCTATAGTTGGATGACATAGATTTGCCTTTTGAAAAGGGATTTGTATGTTTTATTATTCCATTGTAAAACATGTGATATTATGGTTATTGCATACATCCAATAAACCATGGTACCAATTTTCAAAATTTCACTTTTAAAGGTTTCATATAAAATCTAGTTTTTATATAATTCGACACGATTCAATTTTAAAATTAATATATAATATTAAGTTTGAAGTTGAGCATTATAAACCTTTTATATCGTGTAATAAAACTTTCATTTATTATTACGACATTGTATTTTTTGATAAGTTACAAAATCTCAGTTGTAGACTTATAAATTAATATTTCAAAAGTAGTTGTTATTAAGGTTTATATAGAAAAACGTTTTTATTTTAAAATCATAACTCTATACATCTTATGTTTAAAAGTTCTATATTATAAAACAAACTCTGTGTGATATATATTTTGTACAAAAAATATTTCAGGTTGTGAAAACAAATTTATCAACCATAAAAAATAATCAAGATTTTAAATAAACAACACATGCATGCATTAAGACATAAAACAAGCCATGATCTAGTGACACTTTCTTAAGCCAACACAAAAGTGCCAAGTTCTTTCCTAAAGGGACAAATGGACCAAATGATCTTCATGTTTCTTTCATGCTTCCACTTTCTTTGACAATCTTCTTTGTAGCAATTTTACAAGATTTTTATAAAAGTTATACACTTTTAAAAAAAGCTTATAAAATCATGGGGTCTTGTTGCTTGCTCCAAAATGGCCATATTTTTTCATCTTGTTATATTCTATGAAAAATAAACTACTCTAAACTAATCTATTACTTACAAAATAACAAAGATTAAAAACTAGCTATTAGTTATTACATATCATATGAATAAAAGAATATTACAAACCATTTCAGAGGTAAACACAAAATAACAACAGAATGGTCATCATATAAACATAAAGCAACCTTTCTTTTTCTGAGACAACTTTAAATGAAAATATATGCATGTAAACTTTTGTCACAAAAAGTAACAATTATAAATTTGTCATAGAAAATATATATGAGTTTGTTTTTAACAAGAACAAAGCTATCCATATTTAGCAAAAACCAAGATTATCCAAATAATCAAATATTGTAACCAATCTTGCAAGATGGATCTGATACCAACTGTTTGGGATTTTATTAAAAAAATTGTTTCAAAAACATAAGATTTAGAAACAAAAGACTTGAATTTTGAACAACATAAAACTAGTTTTATTCCCACCAAAGGATCTACTTGTAAATATTGGAAGGAAAACAACGACCATAGAGGAGGAAAAAGTATCACGACCTTTGTAGTCCTGTGAATCCTCAAGGGAAGGCTAGAAAGTTGATGGGGAAGGCAAAGATCCAACCAAGAACCTCTCTATAGATATCCACCCAACAAGTCACCAAAGCCACCAGTGGGTGCTAGCCCTTCACTTGATTTTAGATTTTCATAAGCCTCTAAGACTTATATCAAATCAGTCTTCAAACGAGAACAAGCTAAATCACCACAAACTAGCAATCTACTTTGCAAGTGTATAGAGAGGGGGGGTCCTATTTTGCTCTCGGCTTTCTTTGAAAAAATGAAAGGGGAAAACCTAGCTATTTTATCTTATCATGCTTCTTTTATACTTACACACATGATATTCCCATACCTTCTTTAAATGAACTTATAACTTGCAAGTCATCTAAGTTGGTGTAAGAAGAAGTCAAAGCAAGTAACCTCCATATCTCACTATATATGGATGGCTAATGGGACTAACAAAGAGTATGATTGGATTGCACATCATCACTCTTATCTAACATAAACAACATATTAAAATGGTCTTCTATAAGTCCAATATTATATACAAGAAATTTTAATCATACTTTGTGATAAAATGTAACTAGTTATACTCTTTTTAATTATTATTTTCATATAATAATAATTCCCCAATTAAATTTATGAGATGATTTAAGTTACTAATAATCATATTACTTAATAAATAATCACTTAGTGTTTACTTGTTATGCGTTGTGACCCTATAGGATTATATGTTATTAGCAAATATCATATCATAAAGATCCTTGAGCATCAAGATCTTTCATTCTTGAATCTTTGCTTCAATATCTTCTTGAGTAGGGTAGAGCTCTTCGAACTTCAAAATTATCCAGTATAAAAGGTTAACATTAGCATATTAGCAAAATATAAGGAACAAAGACCTAGATACAGAATTCGTACCCTCGGTCACCCAATCTTGAGAAAGAAGATATTATCAAAGTGAACAAGTCTTAACGACGAAATATCTCTTTTTCCAGTCATGATCAGTAGGAGAACTTTTCAAGAATAAATAAGGCTTCCCCATCTTTATCTTAAGGACAAAATAAGATTACTCAAATGTCCAAAGATTATAAACACTTTCTATTTCAAATAATCTGATATCCATACCTCTAAGTTCATTTAAATGATGAATAAAAACCAAGATACACCAAGTGACTGGCATAACTTGGGCATAAGCAAGTTTGGTAACTTGGAAAATTTTCGAATCAATGGAGGAAGAGGAAATGAAAAGCTAATGATTAATAGAAACACATAAAAGAAAATCTATGATGGAGAAAGATAATTTGCTCTCAAGTTTGACCCTGTAAGCCTGAAAATGATGTCTTCTGGATGCTTGATGATCGAAGCAAATCGATATCATCATTTGAATAGTTACTAACCTCATTCTCATTACTAGGTAACAATCCTAAATATATGATGTCCTCAACAATAGGTTTCTTCGATCTAGCCATAGCCTGAACAATTTTTCTACTCATGATCAAACAAGAAGAGTAAAACAAACTAAGAGACATGGAAGAACTGATTAGCTAGAAGAAACCCTTGTAATTACAAGCTGAATGGAGAAAGAGAAATTTTTAGGTTTTATAAGAGGGTTTAATATGCAAATCCTTACAATTCAAAATTTAAAATTCCTATGATAAAGGACAAATAAAATTAACTCTTGATAAGCGGACTATGTCATATTATCATTTAAACATGATTGTGCCTGAAGTTTAGAAATCTCTAAACTTCAGGGATCTTGGATTTAAGATTTTTGGGGGTAATTGTTACTGGTAGAATTTTTATCTTAATATTTTTATCTTCAATATGTACTAACATCCCGGGTAAGCATAAGATCTTGGATTTTGTCAATATCTTGGGAATCCCTCCGTTTTCTTATAATATCTCATGCAGGTATCACGAGCTTTATCTTCAATATGTACTAACATCACGGGCTTTACTAAATGGATGTTGAGGACTTTCGAGAAAGTCGGGTCAATCATGGATCAACGAAGATCCCTATAAAATTGGAATATTTGTTATAATGACTATGTATAAAAAGCCTATCTTATCATTATTCATGGTCACATATTCACTTTTGCTTTTACTCTCATTCTGTCGACACTTAAGCTCTTTTACACTCACATCACGATCAGCTAGCACTTGTAATTTTATTTTGATTAGTAGCAGTTCTAAAGCATGTGATTTCATCACCTCCTGAGGTTTTATATCGGAGATCCAAAAGGATTAAGTGCTTTCCTCGTACATCACTGTGTTCTTAGACTTACTTTTTGCTTATTATCATAGTTCGACTGATTACAATATTTTCTCATATTTATGTGATTGTTTATCTACTTTTATATTTAAAACTACCAAGATATCATGTGGTATCTTGGTTCCTTTTTGAGTATCTTAAGATTAATCGTCTTAAAATTAGTTATCACAATACAATGAGTGAGAAGGCAGACGGAAAACAAGTTGCACCGCTAAACCTTTTTGTATGATAAAACCAATTCTTTTAAAGACTACATCCATAGATCTAGGAGATATAACATTATTATGCATGATTCGTTGTACACTATTATGAAGCTCCACTAGGTCCGATGCGAGGAAACCAAACGTATGAAATGCAAATGGTATGAATACTTATTGATTTTCTAAGCACGATTTCTCATGTTTCGTGACTTTGCATGTGGCAGCTTTTAAATCAATATGTCTCGCCTTGAAACCCCCAACCCTCAAGTCGACGATAGGGGATACCCCTATAAGGTCCACACAAGTGTGTTTCCCTCCAACCCATCCAAAGAACAAAACATCAATCAGTCTAAGGGTTGATCTTCTTTCTGTTGGGTCAATCAAGAAATTCACAGATGCTTATTTCGTGGCGGAAACTGGGACACGATTAAATATATCAAAAAAACAAACTTAACTGTATTGTATCATTATTTGAACCACATGCTCTCCAAAAGAGTCCAAACGTGCCTTGCAGCACACCGGTTACATCTCGTCAGCTACAAATATTAGGATCATGAGCCGATATTTAATGATAATGTGATACTCCACAGGAGACATATGTTGGCCAAGCCAATCTATATGGATAGCTAGAAGAAAATATTGATCATGTGGTGCTCGTAAACACTCGAAATCTGCTTTGTGTCGAACCCTCATGTTGAAATGCACTTTCGTATCTTCGATAATTTTACTGAAAATGGCACTCGCTAGTGTATGTTGGGATTTAGTGGGGGATGTACTTATTAGTGAATTTGCTAAAGTCAGTTCCCAACAACTTGTTTTTTAATAGAAGCCAAGGCACAAACATAATTAGAATCCATACCACAAATCTCACTATACCATAAGATGTGGTCTTGTAACACCCAATATTGGGCCCTTGAAACAACAAAAGCATACGAGGGAGCCTATAGAGTTGAGTACAAATCCAACCTACCAAACCTAATGGGTATGGAAGCAATTCGCCACTATATGTCACCAAAGAAATAGCCATCACAAACCACAATGTCCTCAATCGCGCCGCACAGTCCTTTGTCAAATAGCAATGTTGTCTCCTCCCTATGAGTGGGTTGGCACATCCTCAACATAAAGAAAAGTTAAGCAATACCCATACAAGACCAGAGTAAAACGAGTTCACTTTTGGGGCCATACATTTGTGTAAGAAGGCACATCAAATTCACAGCGTTTTCGAATCTCTTTATGGCTAAGTTGCTAATGAAACTATTGTCTCTATTAATAGCCCCCACAAGAAGTTTCATCCCTAATGGCGGCTTCCCGATGCCAGTCGGGAAAAGTGATGGGTTTTGAGCACTATAACATCCCTATGGTGCACATACAACCCAAATGCTTTGGATCTAAGTTTTCTCTAGTTATACATGCAATATTCTTTTTCCAAAGCATGAAGCCTAACTAGCATACAAATTTGATATTTTAATCATAAAAAAACTAGTTAGATGATTACCTCTTGTTGTAGCTTGTAGAAGTTGGCCTTTCAAGAGCTTAGCACCTCAACTGTGATGCCTCAAATGTTTCACAAAACATCACCAAAAATTAGATGACAATGAGAGAGAGCTTGGAGCACCAAAACTCAGCTATATCCTCTTAGAATACTCTTGGTGCCGATTTTAGTTGCTTAGGGGTTACATATATAGTGTAGAATTCCAAGAGTCACTTGTAAGCCCTAATTATTACACTTAGGTTTATGATCCAACAATTGATTTGGACTAACACTTCACGGACTATCTCATAAGCTTAGTCCATCACAAATCAATCAAGTATCATTAGCCCAAACCATATGTATCATTGATTTACATAATCAGTCCTCGTTAATTTAATCAGTCTCTTTTGATCACCAAATTAATTCTTGATCAATACTAATTAAATAATATGATTTCTCAATTAATATATTATGCTTATAATATATTAATAAATCACAAATAACCTCTTTCTTAAATATCTATCCTATCAAATTGTTATGGTGAATGCAACCCAAAATGGACCATGCTACTATCGGGTCAAGTACATACCAATTATAGTTATGGGCTTAGACACCTAATCTAACAGTCTCCCACTTGGATAAGTCTAATAACTATAACTGCAAGTACGACTTCAAAAACCGACTACAATCGTAGCTCTCAAAAGCCGCTGTCAACTCTGATCAATAACACGTCCTTTAGATAAGGGATCATATATTCCTCCATTCTTCAAGATATCGTATGGACTAAGACATGGATTATAATCATTCTCTCTGTCCAAGTTCTGTTTCCCGATTTCAAATTTATGATGACTGACTAATTGAACAAATCACATCAGTCCAGGCTTGGCCAAGCGCTTAAGGTATCATCACTAAATCATCGAGGGGGCCACAGATATCGCTTTTATCCCTCTTGGGATAAAAGGAACGGATAAACTTTGACTCGTATGCTTGTACTATTTACTCATCAAATCACACACAACAATACGTTTTATAACATCAAGTTACTGATGCGTTTACGTATTATCAATGTGCAACCGACTTGTAAACAACAAATCATATATCTCCGTTTCAAGAATATAAGATATTATCGTCTCACAATCACTCGTGATAAAATCCATGAAATGATTCAGGTGTGCGTGGGTTTAATTCAATACTTAAGTTCCTATTTCAGGAGTACTCATGAACACTACAACAAACATTTGCTATGTCTAAGCTTTTAGACAATCTACAGACAAATTCATGACAGTCTTTCCTCATTACTTACTTCCAAAGTATGATCGACTGTGGATGTTTGAATAACCTAGTTATTCAGGAAGTAAAACATGTGAAGTGAAACACAAGAATAATTTAATCCAATATGGTCTCAAAACTTTTGAATATAAATAAAAACACGTATTATTTAATCACCATATCGATTACACATTTTTCATTGTATAATGTTTCGACTAATCAACTTAATACTTGAATTAAAACAATAGTTATCCCATGCTCTAAGCACGCACACTATGTTTATCAATGGTCATTCCTTTGTGAAATAGATTGATTGAACACATTTCCGATGATGCTCATTTCACAATTCCAAATCCTTATCAAAAGTGTAAGATTACCAGATTCTTCCCACTACTAGAATCTGTTCGAGTCTAAACTTACATGCAATGATCCTTTTGTAATGTCTTGGCACAAAAGTCATAGAGACTTGGCCAATGATATTAAAAAGAATTCCATTTGAGAATGTTACAAGACAATTCCCGGGAATTGAAGTCTCACATCCAAAGAGCATTCCTTGAACATCCTTCTTGCATTAAAGTTTCTAACTCACACAAAAATTCTTAATATCCAACTCCCATTATGGAAACATTTCCATAATTTCCATATGACCATTCATTCGTAATAGAATCCTATCTATTCTGAATTATATCAATATGGTCCATCAATTACTATACCTCCAACTGTTCACAAGCAACCAATCTTCGGTGAACCTTAGATTGTCCTTGACAGTTGTTTAACAACTTTAGTCATATAAAGTTCTGGTCCTTTTTCCCTCTTAATGCGCTAGGCATTTGGAAAAATCAGAACGAGTGAATATTATAGCATATGCAATCGATCCTATACCCGAAAGGTATGGTATACGATTCATAATGTCTTACATAAAGACATGATACTTTACCAGTCTCTTGCTATAATATTTCCATATATAGAATTTCCAATGTTGAAACATTCCAACCTGATATTCATATATGCTCATGACTAAGTTCTATTAAAATTTCAATCTAAGCTTTTAGATTCGAAATAAAGTATAAGTATCCCCTCCCTTGCTATAGCGAAACAACTTTTCAAACCTTTCAACTTTGCAATTTAAAACTTTGTTTGCTATAAACAACATTGTTGACTCGCAATACTTAGTATAACAATTATTCTCCCACTAGCATAATAATTACATACTTATTAGCATAACACTTATGCTCCCACTAGCTTTTACATGTACCAGAAATCAGTTGGACCTTTAGAAATCAATACTTGTTGACTTTCTTACCGAAGTTCAGATTTCTGATACGAGATGCTTCGATTAGACTTTATCTAGGCTTCTCAATCTCATACTCCTTTCCTTAGATAGCTCATATGTGTGTCTAAATTATTTCAGAACTTACAGCAGTAAGTCCCAAATGTTCAGACTATTTTCCATTTCTCACAATTCGAACTACGAAGAGGGATGTCGTAATCATAATCGAATTTAAGAATGCAATTAACACAACTGCTATCTCTTTAAATCTACTTAGTGAATGCGTTTCCTCACAATCATTTTCATGAAGGAGAGAAACCTTTTGCCACTTAGATTTCATAGTGTATGTGTTCCTATCCATGTGAATTTTTCATAAACATAATCACAAGACAAGGTTTGTGACAAATCCAAAATCATATGGACCGAACTTGTTCAACCTTAATTTCTTGCCATCTAGTAGCACAAGGGTCCTACCATTGCTTCCAAGTTATTGCGCAACTCACCTCTACATATCAATGTACTTTCCATTGATTAAGGTGATTTGCCTTATGCATTCAAATGAGAACTCATAGAACTCTCATGCATAGTCAACTTAACTGGAATGGCACAGAAACAAGAATATGTCAATCACGATAGGTTATCAACCTCGGGTCGTGTGCTAGTGATAAATAATTAGTTATTGAAACTTTTCAAGACTTTTAAGACTCCCACTGACCTCTTGACATATAAGATTCTTGATCAAGGAACATTTCTTGACAACCATATATTCAAGAGTTAGTGTGAGACCTTATCAAGACAACACTTCATGTAATTGGTCTTAGATGATCTTTGTTTTATCCAAAACATCACAACTACCAATTTCAAATGTACATGAGTAAGAAAACTTTTCTACTCTACATTTCATGATGTGCTTATAAACCTATTTAGGATATGTCACTCAAGACACAATCTTGGAGTATGACTCTAAGACTTGATTTCGGAACGAAGTATGACTTATTTTCTTGATTTATCCATTTCGAAAATTCCCGATTCCTCTTCTTAGCCATACAAGTGCACTAAGGTGTCCTTAGAGGATTAATTGTGACATGGTTCCACAATCATAAGGATGATCATAAAACACGATACTAAAGTACTCTCTTTGCCATTCAGATTGGAGAAACTTTTATCTTTCTGCCTAATTGATTCTTCTTATTCGTTCTGTTGTACTTTGAAACTTTTCAAGGTATTGGAATTATACTTAATCTTGTAAGTATAATCATATTTACTGAACCATTAGTAAATTATGACGAATAGTCTTTATCATTCTTTGTGATGGATCTGACCAGTACACATCAATGTGTACTAGATCCTTTAGTTCTTCACCTGAATCGCATACATATGCAAACATGGAATTAGTCTCAATTTTCCCAAGTACCAACATTTTCATACATCATATAATTCAAGTCACATGATTCCAAGTTTCTATCCAATTGAAACTTGGGTGATGAGAATCTTCCTTTACTTAGAAAATTACGACACTACCACAATCGGTATTACTAAGAATCAAACATTTTCAACATTGCTATAAATAGAAACATATAAACAGCAATTTTCACAAATGTCATTGCAAGGAAATATAAAATAGAAAAAATCAATATTTTCTTTTATTTATAAAATGAAGAAAAAATTGTCCTTACAATGCAAATACAAATGAAAACTATGTTACTAAATATTTCTAAGCAATTTATCATAACTTTTAAGTAGTAGCTTCAAAAATCTGATCATCGAACCATGCGATCGAAATCCATCTCTTCACGATCAGACTCATCTCACTCTTACTTTAAGCTTCCTTTCCTTTATTTGATCCTACAAAACATCAAAGTGCAATTTTATCACATCATCTATTAAGAATCTATAAATTGGAACTTAATAGAGTTAGATAGTGAACATACCTGAAGTAGAACCATACAATTTGATTCTACCATCTCTTAGATCTCTCAGGTAGTCAGGGTAGCTTCGCTTCCAACAAGTGGACTATTTGGGATTTGCACATGGAGCTATCTCAGAACTGGCTTTTCTCTTATGGTCAAATCTTTTGACCATAGCCAATTCCCTTCGCATAGGAGAAGGGATTATTTCTGGAATATGTATGTGATTGCCTATGTCCATGGCAGTTTGGGAAGTAGATCTTCCAATTAGTTTTGCTTTACTAGTACGCTGAATCATTTCTGATTCAACAACAATTAGCAAATAGGTAAGATCGATAAGGGTCACGTCGTGATCTGTCATATAGTAATCTTTAATGAACTCACTATATGTATCTGGAAGTGACTGAAGAACCAAGTCAACAACTAGCTTCCTTGGGAAAACGACACCCAACATTCCTAGTCTATCAATATGTAACTTCGTCTCCAAGACGTGAGCACATACAGACTTTCCATCTTCGTGTTTACTTGCCAATAGGGCTTAAGTGATCTTGAACTTTTCAAGTCGACGAACATGTAGGTCAGGGAGAATTATTTGAGAAGGTGGAGGAAGAGAAGTTACACCAACGCACGATGAAGGGATTGATCTTTCACCTTGATCGTCACGTGGAATATCGTCTTCATGAGGAAATATTTTTCCAAAAGATTCGGGAAGACCATAGTTGTTAGAATTAGACATCTACAAGGGAGAAATTCAAGTTAGTTGATTCAATCCTTAAAATAAAACCCAAATGAAATATTAAGGCTAGGAACCAACACAATAATTCGTAATTGGGAAGAGGGATGCCGTAATCCAATTGTTAATAATTTGTCGGTAGGTAATGACGATTTACCAATTTCCACCATGAAAAACGAAAGTGAACATTAGGTTTTAAATGAATTGAAATTCCTAGATTCTTTGAGATTCATTGAAATTTTCAATGGCATGTTTAATCTCGATTATGCCCTTCAAGTTTGTGACTAGGATACCGAGGATCACAAACAAGGAGTGAATAACCATCCAAATTAGCTTGGTACTCTCGAAGTAATTTATCACCTCATCAATGTGTCAGTTAGCCACACACGCTCCATTGATCTATGATAACCTATGAGCTACCCATTTCCATCCTTCATTAGTCCCATATTAGTGTGCGGATTAAGCACACACGCTCCACTAACGACCAATAAGGTGCAATGTGCAATTTCATGGGTTAGCATCAAATTCACATTTTTCCTTAAGTAACTAAGATTGGGAATTTATAAGAGGTTTAGTTACTTGTATTTTCATTATACTTATTAACGAGAATGTCCTATCCTACCCGTTCGGATAACGACCCTCCATTAGTCAAGAGTGTGGTGGGTAAGAGTGTATACCCATTAGCGGTCATTTTACAGGCCGCTTCCTTAAACACCCCTTATAGACTAGCTTCGTGAATGAGGTCTACTAACGGTAAGACTGACTTTTGACTTATACATATATAATATATTAGACTTTTAATTTTATACATTATAAGGGTGTATTTTAAACATTTAAAATACTAAGTGGTTTAAACTATTAATAAATTAAACTTTTAATTAATTAAACTTAAACCATGTCATTATGGATTTATTAATTCTCTCTTAACCATTTAATTAATTTAATAAAACCATAACGGTGTAATTTGAACTATACAAAATATAAAGGTTCTAAATTTAAGATTTCAAAATTAAGGTCATTTAATTAAATTTTAAATTACAAAACCAAGAGGTGCACTTTTGAACCTTTTCAAATTACTAGCGTTTTAGAATTTAATGTTTCAAAATTTAGGCTTTTAATTTAATTTTAAATTCCAAAACTTGAGGGCAAGTTTTGAAACTCTTCAAAACCTTTTTGGATTCCATAACTTAAGGAGTTAATGTTTCATGAACGAGACTTTTCATATTCCATAACTTGAGGACAAGTTATGAAACTCTTCAAGAAACATTTAGATCAAATTTAACTAATAAAATTATCATATAATTTATTATTTACCAAATTGACCTAATTTAACTCATAAAGCAAGACAATTCAAATCAAATCATACAAATAATCAACTTATTATCTTAAAATTTGATAATTGTCTTTTAATTGGATGAGGATAATCATCAACATATCAAATAAAACAAATTTTATGATACAAAACAGTTTACGTCAATGTTCCTAATCCAATTATGGCCAAGAAATCCGAAAATCTGCTATGATCCAACTCGTTGAGCCAGGATATGGACTCGTCGAGTTCATCACCATATGATCCAACTCGTCAAGTTCCCTTATGGGACTCGACGAGTCCAACAGTCAGTGGCCAAAAATCACATTTTTTCAGCTTTGAAAAATAATAGTTGCATCAATATAACAAAAAACACCCTAGGCTCTGATACCACTGATGGGTTGTGAGCACTATAACATCCCTATGGTGCACATACAACCCTAATGCTTTGGATCTATGTTTTCTCTAGTTAAACATGCAATATTCTTTTTCCAAAGCATGAAGCCTAACTAACATACAAATTTGATAATTGAATCATAAAAAAAACTAGTTAGATGATTACCTCTTGTTGTAGCTTGTAGAAGTTGGTCTTTCAAGAGCTTAGCACCTCAAGTGTGATGCCTCAAATGCTTCACAAAACACCACCAACAATTGGATGGCAATGAGAGAGAGCTTGGAGCAACAAAAATCGGCTATATCCTCTTAGAATACTCGTGGTGCCGATTTTAGTGGCTTAGGGGTTACATATATAGTGTAGAATTCCAAGAGTCACTTGTAAACCCTAATTTTTACACTTAGGTTTATGATCCAACAATTGATTTGGACAAACACTTCATGGACTATCTCATAAGCTTAGTCCATCACAAATCAATCATGGATCATTAGCCCAAACCATATGTATCACTGATTTACATAATCAGTCCCCGTTAATTTAATTAGTCTATTTTGATCACTAAATTAATTCCAAATTAATTCTTGATTAATACTAATTAAATAATATGATTTCTCAATTAATATATTATACTTCTAATATATTAATAAATCACAAATAACCTCTTTCTCAAATATCCATCCTATCAAATTGTTCTGGTGAATGCAACCCAAAATGGACCATGCTACTATCGGGTCAAGTACATACCAATTGTAGTTATGGACTTAGACACCTAATCCAACAGTAATCCCCTCACGAAGCTTCCTACCATCACACAAGGGCCAAAATATCTCGGTTTTCTTAATATTCAACTAAAGGCTTAATCTTGGACCTATTAACTTAACGATGTCCAATGCTTTGGCCACCTCTTCTAAATCTCCAATAAATGTTCCATCAATAAGGTACCATGCATGGAGAAGAAGCTTGCAATTTTCTCTAATATTATGAAATAGCGGGTGCAACACAAGAGAAAAGAGAAGTGGTCCATGTGGGTCTCTTAGTTGAACCCTAATAGTGGACAAGATATGTGTGCTTCCTAGATACAACCTTGCTGCTTGACCATATAAGAATTCTACCCACAAGGATATAGAAGGGAATCTCAATCTGTCCTCATGAAGGAATGTAGATTTGTCCACAAGGTTAAATGTAAAACTCCAAATCAGGTATTACTCTTTAGACACTTGAAATGGAAAATATGGCATAAAAGGTCCCTTAGTATGCGGGGCATACTCTAGGAGTACGCTTAGCGTACTAAGGATGCATAAACACGGAGGGTGGCCACGTATGCGGGGACTACATATAGGTACACGGGGCGTACGCGACAGAGGGCCAAAAGCCTAATTCTTGGACTTGACACCTATTTAAACTCCCTTAAGCCTCTTGGACAAAAACCTAATCAGCCTAATCAGCCTCCATAGCCTCATTTCGCCCCTTTACACCAGAGATCCCTTGTGAGAGTGTTTTTTAGTTTACGGAGTGTATTGTGGCCATTTTAGAGTTCATTCAACAAAAAGGAATTGCTAAGCAAGCTTGGAGTGGCATTAGGCTACAAGAATCTGCCTCTAGTTCACCTTGAAGAGCTTCTGGAGGTATAAAGTCTTGATCTTGTTATCTTATTCATTAGATCTAGTTAGGGTTTCTATATTGTCCCTTTTTGTATTCATGGATCATCTCTAGAGAGTTGGAGCAACTCTAGAGCATAGGAAGAGTAGATCTAAGGTCCTTTGACTCATTCATGCCATAAAAATGGTGTCTTGATGGATGTTTTGACCTCATGCATGGATTATAACTTTTGGAAAGGTCTTAATGGGTTGTTGGGAACATATGGAGCATGCAAAGGCATAAAGTTGCCAACTTTATGCCTTAGGACGTCTTAATGGACTCAGATTTAAATATTGGATGTTAGAACATCGAGTATTAAGCACTTAATGGAAGATGTGCTTAATATGTTTATACGTTGGGCGTAGATTAGCATAAGCAGTGCGTACAGCTTAGGGACCCAGTACGCTGAGCGTACAGGAGTGGTACACAGGGCGTATGCATACAGATGGGCTTGGACTTGCTTTGGGCTTGTAAGCCCTTTAGGCCTCAATCAATCATTGTTCCTGGTCATGTTCTGAATTAGTGGGCCAATTTATCTGTTTTGGGCCATGGTTTCTATGGTTGGGCTTTATTGGGACATGAGGCCCATTAGTGATTTTGGACATGGACTTTGGGCCCATTAGCAATGGAGGACTTTTTGGCCATTAAGAAAGGACTTGGGGCTTGGGTTCTTTAATTGAATTATATTCAACCCTAACCTTGGGTTAATGGTATTATTGTCCAGCACGGATGGTTACAGACTATTAGGAGAGCAGCTTTCGGATTCCGCAGACAGAGGTGAGTCTCCTGACCATATCAATGGGTCTAAGGCACCAAGGCTGGCCCATTTGATGAGATGTGATACACTAGTTGATGTAGTGGTATGTGGCATGTTAGTTGGTTATATGCTAGGTGGTATGCTAGTTGTATATGTGGTATACTTGCATGAAAGACCATGGGGGAGCCCAAGGCGCTTGCATGTAAGACCATGGAGGGAGACCATGGCACTTGGATGTCAAACCATGTAGGGAGCCCATGGCTTTCCAAGTAAATACCATGGGGGAGCCCATGACACTTAGGTGTAAGACCATGTGGGGAGCCCATAGCATCCTAGAGTAAGACCCTGGGAGGAGCCCATGGCATCCCTATATGTTATATGTATGGATTATGTGATTTGTGTAGCTTTTATAGCTAAATATGGTTTATGTGATTATGTGGATTGTGTGGGTATGCTCTGGGGAACTCACTAAACATTAGCTTACAGTTTGTTGATTTGTTTCAGGTACTTCTGAGCCTAAGGGAAAGGGCAAGGCTTGATGGCGCGACATGCACTCTCCGGCATTTGATTTGATGGAACACTATGATATTTGAAATAAAATGTTGATGTTATGGATTTTGAAAACAATTGTCATTGATATTTCATATTTTATGGGAATGTTTTGATTAATTAAAAATGAAAATTTTATTTGGAAATTTGGGTCGTTAGCCAAGTTGGTATCAGAGCCTTCGTTTGAGGGATTCGGGCACACTCTCGGGTGTGTAAGGACTCAAACTAAGGAAATGGTAAAATTGTTTTCAAATATCAAAAATAAAAAATTTCTTAAAATGGAAAATCGTGAGAGTGCAATGCGCGTGATCGGTCGAGCTCAATTAAGTGGTTCCCCAACTTGTTAGCCATGTTATACTGATATTTGGATTATGATAGTGTGATGGATTTTGCTTTGTGTATGCCTTAAAAATTGTATACGGTTAGGAGCTTATCGCCTTAGAGTGATTGACTTGGCCATATTTCCTATTCCTTGTCTGGTTATGGTCCTAGGGTAGAATCTATTATTCGAAAGTCTATTTGATCATGTTTTGTGTATAATTTGCATGCATAATGCTACCTGTTATGATTGATTTGATATCTGATTTGATGGGATTGAGCAAATCTTAGTATAGCCAAGGATTTGAGTTATGCAGTAGCCCGTGAGATATGTTTTGTTCTGGGACAAATTAGGGTTCTCAGGTAGAGCTTTGGGGAAGGTACAGTTAGGTGTGGAAGGTAGTATTGGCCCCATACTACTGAAAGCACAGGACATGTACCCGAACTAATGTTAGACCTGGAAGCTCTAAGGAGAACCGGTGTGGGAAGATCCCTTTTTGGACATTTTGATCATTCAGTCTTGTGGTATTTCAGATCAGAATGGTGGTGACACGACTGGGAGCAGGGGGATCATGGATCCGGATCTGGGTCGGCGACGGTACAACGGCCATTGACGAGAGGTTGCGCGAGATCATTGCAACCGAGGTTACAAGGGGCATTCTTGACGCTACCCTAGTGATTTTTGGGACGGTCAAGGAAAGGATGATGGAGATTATGGAGGAGAGGCTCAAATCATTCAGAGCCGAGATTGTTGCGGGCCAGGTCGGGGCCCGGACTCCCTCATTCTGGGAGTTCAAGGCGTGCAGGGTGCCAGAGTTTTTCGGGGTCAGGGACCCCATCGTTAGCCAAGTCTGGGTGGAAGACATGGAGAACACCCAACACACGAGTTCTTTCCCTGATGCGGCAAAGGTGAGATTTGCTTCGTGTATGCTGAGGGATCGAGCCCGGGATTGGTGGGGAGAGGTGACCAGTCAGGTGGGGGCAGCTGGAGTGGCAGAGATGACATGGGTAGAGTTCGTCAGGCGGTTTGATTTTGAGTTTGCACCATCTATTGAGGTGCAATGATTAGTGAGGGGGTTTCATGAGCTCCAGCAGACCACCGACACTGTGGCGGAGATCACCGCCAAGTTTCGGGAACGAGCACGGTTGATCCCATAGTATGCTACAAACGAGGATATGAGGAGGACGAGGTATCATTCCATGCTGAGGGATGATATCCGAGAGTTTGTGAGCTTTACAGGGTGCAAAACCCTGAGTGAGATGGTGGAGAAGGCCCGTGAGCAGGAGATGGAGTTGGAGTTCCACACCAAGCGGAAACCAGAGTAGGAACAGACAGTTGTAGGTCAGGCTAAAAACCCTAAGACCTCAGATTCTTCTAGTAGAGGCCAGCAGGGTCGTGACCGGTGTGCCAAGTGCGGTAAACCGCAAAGTGGGGTTTGTCGAGCGGCGGGCTCGGTGTAGCAACCCGATATTTCAAGTCAATATAATAGTCTAGGTCAACCATTGTAACTAGTTTTAAAGCAATAAAGAGAAATTATTTGAATATTATGTGCATTTAATTATTTGTAAAAGATGTAATAAAAATGATCGTCAAAAATAAAATATTAAATAAACTTGATTGGGATGAATAAAGTGGTAGAAATCGTAACAAGGATTCCGAAAATATAAAGAAACTAAAATCCGAGTTATAACGAAATAGTTATGACCTATCGAATATCCGCGACAAAACCGGCAAAACACTGTTGAGCGTAAATAGTGAGTTTTCAATAAAATTCATTTTAGTCTTAGGTATCTAAATAAAAGTTGTAGTATACGTTAAACCGTGAATGTCCATAAAAAGAACGTCCAAATCTGACTTCGTATGAAGAAGTTATGATTTTTCTAAGATTCGGCATAGCAGTACACAGCCCGAAATTCGAAATAAAGATCTGATGGTTTTTAGCCGACACAACCTAAATGAGAATCGAAGGTCTCGTCAATAGTAGTACAACGGTAAAAAGACTGACGAAAACGGACGTCGGATGAAGAAGTTATGAATTTTTAACGGATTTTCCTGTCCCGATCTGTTAAAAATAATAATATTAAAAATAAATTCAAAATTAGCCGACAGAGTTTAAACAAAAGTTGTAGAGTATAATTTCACCCACGCGTGGATATAAAGAACGTCAAAAACGGAGCTCGTATGAGAAAGTTATGAATTTTTGAAGTTTTGGGCACAAAAACCGAGAATTTTCGCACACACTAGGTCAGGGTTTGGCCACATCACCCGTTCCTCGCAAGCCGCCCCGTGTCCGACCCGATGAAGCGTCCGAAGCAGCGGTCCATTCCGATTCCGATGCGTGTTGCGTCCGTGGAGGCGTCCGAAGTGCGACACGTGTTCAGCTTCCGAGATCGACGCCTGTCCCTCCCCCTCGCATCCGAAGCCGACGCGTGTCCTCCTCCTCCCTTCGGTCGAGAACCCTCGCACCTATATAAGGAGGGTATGAACCCTCCCGGTTCCTTCACCATTTTTACTCCATTTTCTCACCTTTTTAACATTTTTTACTCCTTTAAACTTCCTTACAACCCCCGGAATTCCCGGTAACATATCTAACACCCGAAGAACACCCCGAACCACCAGAAGTCCACAAGAAAAGAGTATTTCGGTTTCTAACTCAACCCTCGTAAAGTCCGGTTTTCAGCAATAAAGTCTTTTCTAGCAACGAAGTGCTGTTCAAATCACCATCTTTCACAAGTGAGTTCATACCCCTGCGTTTTTACTATTTTTCACTGTTTTACGGGGGAATACAAGTCTAACACAAGAATATTGTGTTTCCAATAAATGATTTCTAAATATTTTTAAAATGACTTTAAATGTTTTATAAACTCTTTTTAATTTATATTTTGCCAAAATCATATATATATATATATATATATATATATATATATATATATATATATATAAGATTTAAAAGGCTTGGGACTGATAATTCGCTTTATTTCCCTTTTCCTTGTTTGGATGTGGGCTCAGGGTAGAATTATTTGTCCGAATGTCGTTTCAATTTTAATTTTATATATATATATATATATATATATATATATATATATATATATATATATATATATATATATATATATATATATATATATATATATGTGTGTGTGTGTGTGTGTGTGAATATAAAAGTTAATTCAATCAGATTAATGTTCCCTTTGTAATATGTCGAGCAAAGGGGACACTTTCATGAATATTACATATCAAACAAAACACACATATAAATTATAATAAGTATAATTTATGGAACTCTCAAACTAGTCCACAAATCAGTTAAACAAAGTTTAAACGGTATACTCTCGTATAAATACTTTACAAGTATACTAGAAAAGGATCATACTATCAGTTCAGTTATTTCAAAATGACTTTTTATCATTATTTTATACGTAATTGTAACGACCCAAGCCCTTCTTGGGGCAATCCTTACTCATGTGGCCCTGCTGGCCACAAGAGTAACATCCTGATATCCCGGCTGTCCGACAAGTCCTACTATGAAACCTCCCGCACTTGGCACACCGGCCCCGGCCCTGCTGGCCCCTACCCGAAGAATCGGAGGTCTTAGGCTTCTTAGCCTGAGCCCCTGCTGCCTGTACCTGCTCAGTCTTCCGCTTCGTGTGGGACTCCAACTCCATCTCCCTCTCACGGGCCTTCTCCACCATCTCATTCAGGGTTTTGCACCCTGTAAAGCTCACAAACTCCCGAATATCATCCCTCATCATGGAATGATATCTCGTCCGCATGATATCCTCATCCGTAGCATACTGTGGGATCAACAACGCTCGCTCCCGAAACTTAGCGGTGATCTCCGCCACGGTCTCGGTGGTCTGCTGAAGGTCATGAAACTCCCTCACAAGTCGTTGCACCTCGATAAGTGGTGCAAACTCCAAATCAAAATGCCGAACAAACTCAGCCCACACCATCTCAGCCACTCCGGCTGGCCCCACCTGGCTAGTAACCTCGCCCCACCAATCTCGGGCCCTGTCCCTCAGCATACAGGAGGCAAATCCAACATTTGCCTCCTCCGGGCAAGAACTTGTGCGCTGGGCATTCTCAATGTCCGCTACCCAGCGTCTGCTCACAATGGGATCCCTGACCCCCGAGAACTCTGGAGCTCCACATGCCTTGAACTCCCGAAACGAGGGAGTTCTGGCTCCACCCTGACCCGTAGAAACATCAGCCCTGAATGCCCTAAGCCTCTCTTCCATGATCTCCATCATGCCCTCCTTAACCGTCCCAAAGATGACTGGGGTAGCGTCAAGGATGCCCTTTGTAACCTCGGCCGCAATCAACTCACGCAGCCTATCGTCAATACCATCAGTAGGGCCGCCTGACCCAGCCCCGGACCCAGATCCCGATCCTGATCCCCCTGCTCCAAACCACGTCATCACCATGCTGAACTGAAATATCAAAACATAATGATCAGGATATCTATAATGACAGTTCTTTCATACTGGTTTCCCTCCCCTTTGGAGCCCCAGGTAAAACATGGCTTTGGGTACAGGTCCTGTGCTTCCAGTAGTACGGGCCCAATACTACCTTCCACACCTACCTGTACCTTTTCCCCACTGCTCTACCTAATGACTCCAATACAACCCAATACAATACCATAATCCACAACTAACACCCGAAACAAATCCTGGGCTGCCCTATGATTTGTCCTACCCATGACAATCAAACCCATCACAACAGGTTGCTTTTATGCATGCAAATTATACATAGAAAGAACCAAATAGACTTTCGAATAAGAGATTCTACCCTAAGACCAAATCCAAACAAGGAAAAGAAAATAAGGCCAAATCAATCATTCTGAGGCTATAAGCTCCTAGCCGTATATAATTCTAAAAGCATACACATAGCAAGCTCCATATAATCCATAAGACTCAAATATCAGTATAGCATGGCTATTCAAATTGGGAAACTACTTACTTGGCTCGGCTGATCACGCGCGTTGCACTCTCATCTTTTGGGTTTCTTTTAATTCCTTTTTGGTTACTTTTGAAAACATTTTATCACCTTCTTAGTTTGAGTCCTGACACACCCGAGGATGTACCCGGATCCCTCAAACCAAGGCTCTGATACCAACTTGTAACGACCCAATTTTACAAAGAAAATTTTCATTATATTTTTTTTCCTTTTAAAACCAAAGCCAATCCCCTAAACCATAAAATCCCAAAACATTTATTTTCAAATCAACATTCATTACTTCATTGTTTTCCTTTTTAAAACATCAGAGGGTCCCAAACACATCAAAAGAGAGATAGAGTGCACGCCACGTCATCACACCTTGCCCTTGCCCTTAGGCTCAGAAGTACCTGAAACAAATCAACAACCTGTAAGCGAAATGCTTAGTGAGTTTCCCAGAGCATACCACACACATTCACATACATATATCCTGATAGCTAAAAATAAGCTATAAACATGTCACAGAAACTATGTAATACGATTCAACAAGAGTGTCATGGGCTACCCCACATGGTCTTTACCTAGGACCGCCATGGGCTACCCCACATGGTCTTACATCCAATGCCATGGGCTACCCCACATGGTCTTTACCTAGGACTGCCATGGGCTACCCCACATGGTCTTATATCCAATGCCACGGGCTCCCCCCGGGGACTTCCATACCAACATAATATCACACAACATATCAATTCATAAATGAATAACACACACATAACATGATCACATAATGGGCCGGTCTTGGTGCCGTAGACCCATAGGTATGGTGAGAAGACTCACCTCCGTCCAATGAATACAATTACTGCCCTCCCAATAATCCGCAACCTACCAAGCTGAATAATAACAATAATATATAATCAATGATAAGACCTTAAATTACCCAATGAAAGGCCCAACCTTCAAACTCTACCCCCAAGGCCCAATTACCCCTTTCTTGCAAATTGGACCCAAAAATCCAAGTCCAATATCCTTAATGGCCCCTTGGCCCAATAAGGCCTAACCAATAAGTCCTTGGCCCAAACAGATGAAAATGCCGCAATCTTACAGAGTCCAAACAAGCTCATCAGCCAAATGAGGCCCAAAACAGATTAGGGCCCATCTGAGCTGCGTACGCCCAACGTACCTCCCTGGTACGCGCAGCGTACTGAGGGTCTAGTGACTACGCGCTGCGTACAGACAGTTACGCCCAGCGTACAATCGTATTAAGCACTTTTCCCATTAAGTGCTTAATGCTCGAATCTCTCACGGCCAAAAGCTAGATCTAAGATTGAAAAGATGTCCCAAGGCATAAAGTTGGCAACTTTATGCCCTTGCATGTCTCATACACTCCCAACCACCCCATTAAGACCTTTTCAAGGTCTTTTACCCAAGCATGAGGTCACAACTCTCATCAAGCTTCCATTTTTATACTTCTAAATGACCAGGGGACCTCAGATCTAACTTTCATATCAAAAGGGAAGGCTTAACTCAACAAAAGAGGTACAAAGTTCATAAAAGGGACAAACCACCAAAACCCTAGCTAGATCTAAAGATTAGAAAGGAAAGATGCAAGCTTTTTACCTCCAGAAGCTTTGCAAGATGCTTTTGGTGCAGGATCTTGAAGCACCCTCTTCATCCAAGCTTGCTTGACCACCCCTTCTTCTTGAAATACACACAAAAAGGCCACAAATGCACTCTTTAAGGCCTAAGAATTATCTCACAAGGTTTCCAGGAGTATATGGACGTTCTAGGGATGTGGAGGCTCTCTAGGGTTTAGTCCAAGGGACTTAAAGTTGTTTAAATAGGCCTCAAGTCCGGAAAAATTAGGGTTTGCGTCCCTGGCGCGTACGCCCCGCGTAACTCAAGGTACGCCCGGCGTACCCTGAATTCCCCGCGACCATTTTTATGCGGTACGCTAAGCGTACACTTAAGTATGCCCAGCGTACTTAAGGGACCAATTATGCAAACTTATCATTTCTTAGGGTTTCAGGACATACCAGAATTTTGGATGTTACAGTAATCGTCAATATGCTTGTTGTGAGACAATCTTCAGTTGCTTATTCATTTAAGCAATACTAGTTAAAGTCCTGATGTTATAACCATAATCTCCGGACAGAGAGCGGGACAAATATGTATAGATCTATACGGGACTGACAATCCCGCACTCAGACTGTTCGCTACAGCCGGGCTGGAATGCCTATGTGTAACAAATGTCGTTAACAGTTCTGACGCCTACAAAGCGTCATAACAGGACATCTAGTTATAGTATGGTTATAGCAACTCGCAAAAAGATATGAACAAATACGATTAGTGTATAATTAATTAAACCAAAGAGTACGAATACAAAGTACTGGTTTTACAATAATATTACAATTTACAACTTCAGCTAGTGGAGCCCAGCATATTCACTTTTACAGGATTTTCAAAGAGTACAATTGCAAAACTTGAAAAACATAAACAATACAGAAAACATTCTTTTATAGTTTTTATTGAATTAAAGCTATGTTATACTACTTTATAGTTTTATTGAACTAAAACTAAATTATACTATTTTATAGTACAACAATACTTAAACAGAACGGTTTTATGGGATTAAAACTACTTTTCAATTACATCAGAAAATAATGGATTTTCTGGAACAATATACATACTCTCTCTTTCAAGGATCAGATAGCAACATAAATACTTATGCATACACTCCACTTAAATGTTGATACTCTCTTTTCAAAATACTTGTATTCTCAGGGAACCAATAAACAAGTACATTCCCAAGCTTTTGAAGACGGAGCAGTATAGAGTTGCGTCTTTTGTTTTGTTATATCTATTTTGGTGTCAATATACAATGATTGAACACACATGTAAAACTATTATTTCTTTAATACAATGTATGTTGTACTATGATTACTATGATGCATGTGTTGTGATACTTAAACATGAAGTCATCCCCTCCCGGATGTTTCCACCGCTCCGGTTTGGGGGGGTGACACTCGGGATGCTACGTATGTGGCCAATCTGGCCACGTGATCAGGGATTGCCCCAAGAAGGGCTTGATTTGTTTCCACTGCAACCAGACCGGCCACAAACGGGCCGATTTTCCGAGGTTGCAGGGGGGAGGAGTGATAGGTTTTGAGCAGTATAGAAATCCTATGGTGCACATACAACCCTAAATGCTTTGGATCTAAGTTTTCTCAAGTTATACATGCAATTTCATTTTATCCAAAGCATATACCCTAGTTAGCATGCAATTGGAGATATACAACATAAAAACTAGTTAGATGAATACCTCTTTGTTGTAGCTTGTAGTTCTTGGCCTTTCAAAATCTTATTACCTCAAATGTGATACCTCTAATAAGTAACAAACACCAAAAGCAAGAGGTGGCTTATGAGATAGAGGTTAGGAAGCACAAATCGGCTAGGGTTTCACCTTGGAATTCTTATGGCCGACTTTAGGGATGCTAGGGGTTACTTTTATAGTGTGGAATCCCTAGGGTTTCATACATGTAAACCCTACCACACCATGACTCTTCACATTTCATAGGCCCTTTGGATATGATCAAGCAAGCTCAAGTGGAGGGTGTGAAGAAAGAGAATTGGAAGATAGAGCGGATGCGGGGTCAGTATCCCTTGTTTGTTTGGGATAGTCGAGGACTTCTGACACAGTGTGGCCGGGTGTGGGTACCGATAATCGGGGGTGTGAGGCAGAAGATTTTGGAGGAGGTACACAAATCCAAGTTCTCTATTAACCCGGGGGCCACGAAGATGTACACTGATCTGAGGTTGAGTTATTGGTGGCCCTACATGAAGCGAGAGATCGCATGATTCGTGGAGCGGTGCTTGACCTACAGGAAGGTCAAGGTCGAGCATCAGAGACCTCACGGCAAGGTTCAGCCGTTACCCATTCCTATATGGAAATGGGAAGAGATCACTATGGACTTCATCACGAAGTTACCGAGGACGGAGAGGGGTGTGAATGCCATATGGGTTATTATGGATAGATTGACGAAGAGTGCCCACTTTATTCCGATCTCCGGGAGCATCTCCTCTGAGAAATTAGCGGATATTTATATGCAAGATGTGGTGGCTAGGCACGGGGTGCCAGTGTCAGTAGTCTTGGACCGGGATGTTCGATTTACATCTAGATTCTTGAAGAAGTTCCACGAGGAACTGGGCACTCAGTTACACTTCAGCACGGCGTACCACCCCCAGACAGATGGCCAGAGTGAGAGGATGATCCACACACTCGAGGATATGCTTCGCGCAAGGATGTTGGGATACATACCTCCCACTAGTAGAGTTTTCATATAACAATAGTTATCATGCTAGTATCAACCAACCTCCGTTTGAGATGTTGTATGCTCGGAGGTGTAGGACCCCTGTTTGCTAGGGTGAGGTTGGACACAGAGTCATGGGGAGCACCGAGGTGGTGCTCAAGACTACCGAGTTGATTCAGCAGGTGCGCGACCGGCTACGAGTCGCACAGAGCCATCAGAAAAGCTATGTTGACCGGCGTCGATTGGATCTTGAGTTCCAGGTGTGGGACTTTGTTTTACTGAAAGTGCCGCCATGGAAGGGAGTCATCAGGTTTCGTAAGAAGGGCAAGTTAGGGCCTTGATATATTGTCCCGTTCAGGATTTCGGCCAGGATGGGCAAGGTGGCTTACCGTTTGGATCTGTCGGATGAGCTCCGCCAGATACACAACACCTTCCATGTGTTCGAGCTTCAGAAGTGTGTCATAGACGAGGCCGCGATTATTTCCTTGGATGGCATTCAGGCGGATAAGAGCTCGAACTATATTGAGAGGCCTGTTGTGATTCTGGATAGGAAGACTACGGTTCTTCGGAACAAGGAAGTGAAACTAGTGAAGGTGCAATGGCAGCACCGAAGAGGCTCCGAACCGACATAGGAGTCGGAGGATGACATGCGGGAACATTACCCGAATCTGTTTGCATCGGCGGACTTCAAGGACGAAGACTAGTCCAAGTGGGGGAGAGTTGTAACACTCCAAATCAAGTATTACTCTTTAGACCCTTGAAATGGAAAAGATGGCATGAAAGGTCCCTTAGTACGTGGGGCGTACTCCAGGAGTACGCATAGCGTACTAAGGATGCATGAACGCGGAGGATGGTCGTGTACATGGGGCGTACGTGACAGAGGGCCAAAACCCAAGTTCTCGGACTTGACACCTATTTAAACACACTTAAGACTCTTGTACCAAACCCTAATCAGCCTGCATAGCCTTATGTCGCCCCTTTACACTAGAGATCCCTTGTGAGAGTGTTTTTGAGTTTAAGGAGTGTATTGTGGCCATTTTAGAGTTCATTCAAGAAGAAGGAATTGCTAAGTAAGATTGAAGTGGCTTTAGGTTTCAAGAATCTGCATCTAGTTCACCTTGAAGAGCTTCTGGAGGTATAAAGTCTTGATCTTGCTATCTTATACATTAGATCTAGTTAGGGTTTCTATATTATCCCTTTTTGTGTTCATGGATCATCTCTAGAGAGTTGGAGCAACTCCAGAGCTTAGGAAGAGTAGATCTAAGGTCCTTTGACTCATTCATGCCATAAAAATGTTGTCTTGATGGATGTTTTGACCTCATGCAAGGATTAATACTCTTGGAAAGGTCTTACTGGGTTGTTGCGAACATATGGAGCATGCAAAGGCATAAAGTTGCCAACTTTATGCCTTAGGACGTCTTAATGGACTCATATCTAAAGATTGGACGTTAGAACATCGAGTATTAAGCACGTAATGGAAGATTTGCTTAATCTGTTTGTACGATGGCCGTTGATTAGCGTACGCAACGCGTACAGCTTAGGGACCTAGTACGCTGAGCGTACAGGAGTGGTATGCAGGGCGTATGCACTCAGATGGTCTTGGACTTGTTTTGGGCTTGTAAGCCCTTTGGGCCTCAATCAGTCATTCGGCATGGTCATGTTCTAAATTAGTGGGCCAATTTATCTGTTTTGGGCCATGGTTACTATGGTTAGGCTTTATTGGTCCATGAGGCCCATTAGTGATTTTGGACATGGACTTTGGGCCCATTAGAAATGGAGAACTTTTGGGCCATTATGAAAGGACTTGGGGCTTGGGTACTTTAATTGAATTATATTCAACCCTAACCTTGGGTTAATGGTATTATTGTCCAGCACGGGTGGTTACGGACTGTTAGGAGAGCAGCTTTCAGATTCCACAGACAGAGGTGAGTCTCCTCACCACACCAATGGGTCTAAGGCACCAAGGCCGGCCCATTTTATGATATGTGATACACTAGTTGATGTAGTGTTATGTGGCATGTTAGTTGGTTATAGGCTAGGTGGTATGCAAGTTATATATGTGGTATACTTTCATGAAAGACCATGGGGGAGCCCATGGCGCTTGGATGTAAGATCATGTAAGGGAGCCATGGCTTTTCAGGTAAAGACCATGGGGGGAGCCCATGACACTTGGATGTCAGACCATGTGGGGAGTCCATAGCTTTCCAATTAAATACCATGGGGGGAGCCCATGACACTTAGGTGTAAGACCATGTGGGGAGCCCATGGCATCCTGGAGTAAGACCCTGGGAGGAGCCCACGGCATCCCTATATGTTCTATGCATGGCTTATGTGGTTTATGTAGCTTTTATAACTAATATGGTTTATGTGATTATGTGGATTGTATGGGGTATGCTCTGGGGAACTCACTAAACATTAGCTTACAATTTGTTGATTTGTTTTAGGTACTTCTGAGTCTAAGGAAAAGGGAAAGTCTTGATGGCGCGGCATGCACTCTCCGACATTTGATTGTATGGGACACTCTGATATTTGAAATAAAATGTTATTGTTATGGATTTTGAAAACAATTGTCATTGATATTTCATATTTTATGGGAATGTTTTGATTAATTAAAAATGAAAAAATTATTTGGAAATTTGGGTCGTTACATTAAAGACATTGGAGAAGTCCATGATAAGCATGGAAAGAGACACGTCGTCATGATGCTCACACAACTCCCTGTTGACACTATGTAATACGACCTCGGCGTCACCTGACACTCCGACCCCAAATTGAAAATCATTGAGATACTTGGTCATTTCTTTACCAACACCTTTCATATCCAACTTGGAAACCAACCATCTCCATATAGTGCCTACTTCAATAATTTGTATTCCATTGTCAGGTTTTAAGAGCGGCGTAAGAGGAGTAGAGGCAACAAATTCTACCAAACTCGACGGACATCTTCTCCCTAGCATCGTACGTCATTTATTTACAACTTTAACACTATTTTTGTCTCAAACACTTTAGATACACTTATTTTCATTTCGAAATAAATTAACTTTATTAAACAGTTTTCTAAATATCATGATTTTTTTTTCAGTATCTTGGCACGACCAAGATCTTCAACATATTTCAAGATCGTAAGAAATTTTTTTTTGAATTCTAAACATTTTATTTTGAACATCACACTACACTTACTAATTTGGTTACAAAATTATATTATTAATTTTTGACCAAAACACACACACATACACACCCACCCACCCACACACCCACACAAACACACACACACATATATATATATATATATATATATATATATATATATATATATATATATATATATATATATATATATATATATATATATTTATTTATTGAATAATGAATTTGTTAAGAATAAAACAAAAGCTAAAAAGCTAAGAGCATATTAGAAATTTTTTAGTAAACTAAAACATGTTAAAGGAAAAAAGAAAAAGATTGGGACTCATGGTCAAAAAGTTTTATTCTAGAGCGAATTACACGAATGGTCCTTGTGGTATGTGTTAATTTGCCTAGTTGGTCTGCAACTTTCGTTTTTAATGCGGATGGTCCTTATAGTTTTATTTCGTTTCGTGTTTGGTCCCCATTCCTCTTCAAAGACCTTTTTGCCCTTAATAATTTTTTTATATTTTAAATCATTTTAAATATATTTTATTACGATAAAAACACGGGTCCACCTTGACCTCTTTATCTTCTTAAATCATATGCATCTAACCCTAATCTAACGTTCCTTCCATATAAGTTGGCTTGTATGGTGGTCGTCGGTGATGTACGTGACCAATATTGGTGGTGATGGTGGAAGAAGATACCATGAATAAGGGAGTGGGATGCAAATGATTTTTTATATATATATATATTAATAATATAAAAAGGATAAAAGAATAAAAAATGTATAAATAAATTAAAAAATAAATTATTAAGGGCAAAATAGTTTTTTATTTTACACAGGACCAACGACGCAACAAAAATAAACTATGAGGACTGTCCGAGTTAAAAAAAAAATAGGGACCAAACATATAAATTACCCCAAACCACAGTAACCATCCATGTAATTTACTCTTTATTCTATGATAAAAATCTAAGTGTTACAAAATTTAAAGTAATATCATTAAGAGAAAATTGCAAATTTAGTCAAATACACTAATTACTTTGTGGAAAATAGCAAAAAAAAAACGAATATTACAAATTTAGCCCCTAAAATCGCAGATGGATTAAACCCATCTGCGATTTTGTCATTCCATCTGCGAACGTACAAGTGCCTAAAGCACAAATGTGCTGTAGGCACTTGTACGTTCGCAGCTGGAATAGTCCACCTGCGATTTTGGTATCCGATCTGCGATTTCGTCATGGATTTAGTATAAAAATGTTTTTTTCTTCATTTTTCACTTTCTAAGTTGGAGAAACTCTCTCTCTCTCTCCGCGATTTCCTTTGATGATTTCTTCAACAATATGGACGATTTCTTCAACAATCCCAAAAATATGGTATGATCTTAACTCATTTTATGTTTTAATCAAAATTTATCTAGTATATGTTTTTTTTATTTATGATTTATTCTATTAGTTTTTGTAAAAAAAATGAAACAATATTGTGTGTTATTTGGTAATTATGTTGTAAAAAATGGATACAGTAAACAACAGTGTATTGTGGTGTCATTCGATGCAATGGCATGTCAACTCGAACAGTCATCTCTTGTGTTCTCAGTTAGTACACTGCGTTCTTCAGTTAAGTTGGACAATGAATTGCAGACAAATTAAAAAAAATTTACTGCGATTTTGTGTATAGACTACTATAAATTTCATTTCAGTTAAAAAAACATTTTACTAAACGACATTTTAGTTATTCATATATTATTTTTGAAAATTTACTCTTTTTGTTTCACTAAAAATGACTTCAATACCATGGACAATGAGGATTACTTGGTTCTTACTCATGCATATATTCATGTGTACGAGACCAGCAAGTTGAACGATCCAATGTTTTGGACTCCTTTAACCAATACCTCTAACGCTGAAAATCGAATGACTACAGCAACCCACCGTGACGAACTAGATATCTTAGCGAAATGGTATGAAATGAAAACTGAAGTTCTATTATTCAACGATCTTTATACCAAAATTGACGACGTTCGTTTAAATGCTACTGAGGAGGTCATCTTGGAAGCTGCTAATGAGGAATACAAATCATTAAGTGACGGGTCAAAATTCCAGTTTGAAGCCCCTTGGAATATTTTAAAATATGTCCCGTTTATTTAATATGTATTTCTATGTTTGTACTAGGTTATTTTCATGTATTACGTCTGTATTAGATGCACCTCCTCTTGTAACGCCCGTAGATCCGGGCTAGTCAATTTAGAGACGATAAGCATCAAAAATGACTTTTTTTATGGAAGATTATTTAGAAGGAGTAATCTTAACTAAGTTGTAGTATATGTTACAAGGATTCCGTACATATAAAGAATGCCGAAATCCGAGTTATAACAAAGAAGTTATGACCTGTCGAAGTTTCGCGACAGAACCAGCACGCCACTGTATGACGTAAAATACAAATTCAAGATAGATCGATATCTAGCCTTAGTGATCTAAATGAAAGTCGTGGAATACGTTAAACCGAGAGCATGCATAAAAAGAACGTCTAAATCTGACTTCGTATGAGGAAGTTATGATTTTTCGAAGTTTCGACTTAGCGGTATACAACCCAAATCTCGAAATTGAGATCGAGTGATATTTGGCCGAAACAATCTAAACGAGAATCGAAGATATCGTCGTTAGTAGTCCAACGGTAAAAAGACAGACGAAAACGGACGTCGGATGAAGAATTTATGATTTTATAACGGAATTTTTCCTGTCCCGGCCTACTAAAAATAATATAATAAAAATAATGTCAAAATTAGCCGACGGAGTCTAAATGAAAGTTGTAGAACATAGTCTCACCTACACGTGGATATAAATAACGTCGAAAATGGAGCTCGTATGCGAAAGTTAAGAATTTTTGAAGTTCGAGGCACGCATACCAAAGCTTATCCGAAGAGTACGCCTAGCGTAACCGAAGTACGCCCAGCGTACTGCTTGTAGAGGCATTACGCCCAACGTAATTAGGATTTACGCCCAGCGTAAATCGGGGTTTCAGCCCCTATAAATAGAAGTCATGGGCTGCCGAATTTGGTTGCTTATTTCTTTCTCTCTCACTCGTTTTACCTCGTTTTACGTGCAAGTTTTACCCCCGAAGCCCCGGTATCATTCCCGACACCCGAAGCAAGTCCCGAAGCCCCAAGGATCCCGAGAAGTAAAGTTTCCGAGCCGAGACTCTGCCCGCGTAAAGCCCGGTTTTGGAGAAAACGTCCCGGTTTTATCGGAAAACATTATTTTAAGAGACGAGGTGCTGTCCGATCATCGTGTTATCAAGTGAGTGTATATTCGTTTTCTTCTAACACATAGATATGAAGTATTCTTTATAAAATATGTTCTATGTGTTTATATATTATTTGTTTATTTGAACTAGTTGTTGAATGGATGTTTTGTACAGGTTTTAAGCTGTATATAAATGTATATATTTTATCTACTAATATGTTGGGTAGAACATGGGTAGACAGTTGGTGTGTGATGAAATAAAATGATGAGAGGCCTCGATGTTGTTGTTGATCTAGTCATCTATCGGAGTATGGATGACGACCACAGACTCTTTCTACACAGTCCAGTGGAACGCTAGCAGGCTCATAACCTGTAGATGTTTGTGAACGATATGTTCACCGGTGTACTCCATCCCCCTAATGGTTGCCTTTAGGACATTTATTGTGGAGGAAACCCCTTCGTAGTAATGTCCACCCCGATGAAAATCCTTAGACTAGGTCCCTCATGATAGTTGTTTTAGGGACATAAAGTGAGGATAACGGGAATGAGTAATCGGGTTATTGTTGGTTGATGAACTAAATATAACTATTTATTGTGGGTTGAAAACCCTATACGCTCACCAGGCTCCCAAGCCTGACCCACTCAGTTTTTCTTTGTATTACAGGTAGTGGCACGAGAGCATAAGTCGGATGACATTGTCAAGATATTTTTGGATTATAGACCAGTAGTTATATGTAACTGTTGTAAGATCTATTTTGTATTGTTTATGTTTTTGGTCTATATCGGAACATGACATCCCGAGGTTTTGTTATATAATGAAAATACATTTCTTTATGAAATGCTTTGATAAATTCTTATCATATTTGTTTTGGGAACAAAAATCCGCAACTCTTTTAATCAAAGTATTACTCTGATTTTATTTAAAAGCATAAATTAAAATCGGACTTTTCTGGCCGTGATTTTGGGGATGTTACACCTCTGTTTAATGTAAATTACAAATACTCGTTACATTATTTTTAACGATACATTACAATACATTACTAACAACAGTTCCATGAACCATTAAACTTATAACATTAAAAATATTCGAAGTCTCTGCCTTAAGCTTAAAACATAACTAACAACAACGCATTAAACTAACAACAATTCCATGAAACATTAAACTTAAAACATTACCACGAAACAAAGCATTAAACTTAAAACAATTCCATGGGTTATTTTTAACAGAAATAGAGCTGTTTACTTGAAATATTGATTATTTTTAACAACCTTCCAAACGTCCTCATATTCAAAGTCTCTGCCTTCACGCTCCAAGATGTAAAAATCTTTAACATCTTCCAAGAACTGTTCGTCCTCTACATAACGAAAATTCGAATTTTTCGCATAATTACACGCTCGACTGAACCATGTGACTTCTTCCTTTACATCCATCCATTTACTGACAATATCTGGTTGTTGTCGGTGTTGTCCTTCTCCCATTTCATTGTTGAACAAAGCTATTATGCGGGTCCATTCATCACCTATTAGGCAATGCGGGGGAGCCAGTAACGTTTCACCCTCCTTAACACTAAGCCAACATCGTGTTAGAACCAACACTTTGTTTGTCGGCCATGCTCGTTCAGAATTGGAACCAGGTAGTTCATTCGAAGAAGATGTTGCATTCGACGACATTTCTGAATATGGGAGTTGGTTTCATTTAGATGATATGAGTGTTTGTTTCGTAGAGCTTAAACATATATTTATAATAATAAAAAGAGGAGTTAACAAATATGACTACGAAATGGTTACATTTTGACTATGATTTGGAGGTTATTGCAGTGACCTATCATGTCAAAGAGTCATTTATGTGTTGTCATTTCTAAGTTTGACTACGATTTGCAGGTTACTACAGTGACTTGTCATTAATGTGTAGTCATTTCAAAGTTTGACTATGAATTACAACTTTGACTACGAAATGGTTGCATTTGGACTATGATTTGGAGATTACTATTATGTATAAATACGACTTCTAACACCATTTTATTATTACAAATACCAAATAAAATCTCGACTTTATTATGAGTTCCTCACAAAAATTCGAAATTTGCTCATGCAACGAAGTAGATTGTTACTATTGTGATCCACTCCACCCTTTCTTTACACCCTCTTCAACAGGCCCATATATGTCGGATGAAAATTTTGAAAATTTGAAAAAGGCTGAAGAACAACAAAAACAGGATAAAGAGTCATCCCAACTTCTCAGTCAACGTCATAATGTTATTGCATCGGAATGCAAACAAGCTCAAGAATAGATAGACCTCAATAAAAAGAAAATCGAAGAGCATGAACAATGGATAAAAAAGACTAAGAAGACAATCAAAATTACTGAAAAATGGCTTGCTGACAAGGACACGGAGATGATACAGCTTATGGTGCAAAAGGATCGTTTGGAAGATAAAATGAGAATTAGGGATGACTATATAACAATCGAGAAAGAGAAGTACCCATTGCAGTTCCCTGAGTATAATAATTAGTTAAAAAATTGTTGTAACATTATCATGACTTGGGTTTGCTGTTTTTTTTAGATTAACATGTTTGTTTACCGTTAATTTCCAAGTAACAAAATCATAACAACAACATCTTAGAATATAAAAGCTTCATTTGTTGTTATAATCTGCAAACCAAAATTAAAATATGAAAGCATAACATCTTATAAGATTTAATAAAAACATTACAATACATAATAAGTTAACAACTCTTCAACTTAAGGTTGTTTTATATCAAAATCGGCGTCATAGGTTTGGGAGCAACTAGCAGAAGCACCGATATTAAATGTCGTTTATGTAGTAGAAATTCTTGTGCAACGTACTCCACTACCGGACGCCCTTCCAGAACAATTGTTTCTCGTGTGTCCTGCTTGACCACATGTAGAACACTCTTTTCTAATTGGACCCTCGCCTTGGGATGAAATGCGGTATGTGTTTCTTGGCCGGACTAGCTGACGTTTATCCATTATAGGTGGCTTAAAAATCATCAAATCATCGGGGATCTCCCATTCGGATGGCTTTGGCAAACGGTTTACTGATTCCTCATACATTTTCCTCAGTGTTTCAGTATAGTAAGCATTTAATGCAAACTTCAAGCAGTCTTGGTAATTTTTGACTGTTAACGCTCTTATGACATGACCACAAGGTATGCCATCAAGTTGCCAATGCCTACATGTACATGTCATTTGTTGGAAATCAACAATCACGTTTTGTGCCCCCTTTTTGACCTCACATTTCTTACTTGAGATCATGAGAACATCCCTATTACTAAAAGATTTTTTTTTTCTTTTACAATATCATCGGCCCAAGGGGTGAGTGTTGTTGTTGCTTCCGCTTAAAAAATAGAAAAAATTACACAGTTAAGATCAATAACATTTAACAAAAACATTAATATAAAAACTTAATACCTGTAAAGTTACGTCTTTAAAACCACCACTGTTGCATTGTTGCACGAAAAAAATCGATCAACATAAGTATCGGCACCTTACGTACGTGTCTAGATAATGCATTTATAGACTCCGCACTGTTGGACGACATAAGATTGTATCGGTTCCCTCTAAAATGTGCTCTAGACCAAGTTTCAGGATTTATACCGTTTAAGTATTCTCATACCGGTTCTTTTGTCTTTTTCATAAGTTCCATGGCAGAATCAAAACCATCAACTGTATACGCCCTACAAGCCTCCCAAAAAATCCTTTAACTGTCTTACTCTTCCCATATCTAGCTAATACGTTGAAATACAAATGGACACCACATATTCCGTGATGAGCATGAGGAAAAAATGTTGGCAACGGATGTCGCTATAGATGGAGACTTATTAGATATAATTGTAAGCTCCTCCATATTGCCTATGCAATCACGTAGTTTTTGAAAAAACCATGTCCAAGAATCTGTACACTCATTTTTGCATATACCATATGCAACCGGTAATATTTGGTTTTGTTCGTCCTTAGTAACTGCATGTAACATGGTACCTTTGAACTCGCCCTTTAGGTGGGCTCCATCTACTACAAGGGTCGGTTTACAAAAATTGACAAAAGCGCGTACCTACAATATACTGTATATCTATTCAAATACACCAAAATAAAAATAAAAATAAAAATAATATATAATAATAATAAAATATAATAATAGTAAAATATAATAATAATAAAATATCTATGAAATATTGATTTTCAATTGAGCATTCATATCATTAATAATATCTTGTCCCCAATATACTCTACTATAATCTTCAGCCAAAACATCAGCAAGATATTGAAAGGTCCAGTATGCTCAAGAGTTATATTAAAGTGATATTGCTAAATAACATATGATACTAATGTGTCACACTAACAACAACTTGATACAATTGATTATTTATTAGAAATTGATTTTAATAAATATTCAATAAAACTCTTATAATTAAATTGGAAATTATTTATTTCGTGGAAATAATAAATTCCATTAGCATGTAACTTAATATATATCATATGGTATGATTTATAAGTCATGTACAAACTTTTGGACTAGTTGAATCCTTTTGTCTTTTTCCTAAAAGACAAGGTTTATATTTTATAAAAGAGTTTATAAAAGTTCGACTTTCTTTCTTCTTCTTTATGCAATTTTCGAGAGATGCATAAAAAGAAGAAGTGTATGACTTGTCTAAATCATGCTTTAAAGTCATGAGAGACATGCTTATGACAATGGGGACAAGTTTGCTTAAAGTGCTAAGGACTAATGGTTATTAACCTCACTTTATGCATATAAATAAGCGGCTTGCATTAGAGAATGGTTTGCTAATTTCCTTCCTCTTAAAACCGTAACCTCCTTAGAGGAGGTTACTCTCTCCCTTTTGTTCTTCATTTCTTCAAGAACACTTGCATCTTCAAGCCTTCTTTAAGTTCATATTGGTTATGAACTTAAAGCTTAAGGGTTTAAGAGTTTTGGACTAGCATCTACATCAAGTTGAGTCATTGTTGGTGTCTAAAAGGTTCCACATTCTTCATCAACTTCCAAGCCTCCCAAGAGGACCCAAAGAACTACAAAAGTTGTTATTTCCTCACCTCTTCTTTGGTTGGTATTTTAATCTTTCTATAACTTGCAAGAAGATCCTTGGTGGGTATAAAATGTTTATGTTATTTTAAAAATTAAAGTCTTCCGTTGCCATATTTTTCTTGTTTATGAAACTATTTTTGAACTAAAACCCAACAATTAAAGTTTTTGGAGAATATGGATAAATTGTTGTTGTATAAAAATAAGTTCGTACATATTTTCTATGACAACTTTTTTTTGTTATGTGACAAAAGCTTCGTGCATCTTTTGTCATTTAAAGTTGTCTTAGAAAAACAAAGGTTGTTTGATGTGTATATTGATGTATATGATGTGCATCAACTAGCCAAAGACCAATGTGTTGTTATGTTGTTGTGTTGGTTATTTTTGTTATAAAATGGTTGTAATAATTTATTTATTCATATGGTATGTAATAATTAAATATATTAGATTTTCTTGTTTATTTTTGTAAAGTAATATATTAGTTTTTAGAAATAATTTATTTGTACAAAGATATAACAAGAAATGAAGTTTGAACCATTTTTTGAAGACAAAAGGAAAATTTTCGAGTTCAACATGTGCTGGGCAGAACATGACACTTTCTTGAAAGTGTCATAAATGCTACACATGTGCTGAAAAGGTGCTTAACAGAAAGATGACACTTTCTGAAAGCGTCATGAATGCAGCAGAATTTTTCCTTAAAGAAGTTTTTCCAATCTTTTGCAAGCAATGAGATTTTGCTTAAGTGGGAGCTTCTACAACAATATTACAATAAGTTTTTTTTTGTCCCTTTAAATGTCCCTTTAGGAATGAACTTGGCATTATTGTGTTGGCTCACAAAAATATCATTAGTTTGTTATGTTTATGCACATATCTTTTTATGCATGTTTGTGTTGTTTATTTTATGCATTATTTTGTGTGGTTGATAAAATTAGTTTTTCACATGCTAAAATAATTTTGGACAAATTAAACATCACATGGAGTTTGGGTTTTCAAAATTGGACATAAGATGTAACAAGCTATTATTTTGTTAAAATAAAACCCGGTTTTATAAAATCGTTAATAACGGCAAATTTTGAAATACTTCATTATATGTTTAAAATGGTGATTTTATAATTTATACAGACTCCAAATATATAAGTAATAAAAGGAAGTTTTATTAAAGATATAAAAGGTTCAAATGCATTCAAACTTAATACCGATTATTAAAATTGAATTGCGTCTAATTATATAAAACTAGCTTTTTATATAGAACCTTTAAAAGGTAATTTTCTTTTGAAAATTGATACCATGGTTTATTATATGCATGTAATAACCATGATATCATATGTTTTTAAACTAGAGTTATAAAACATATAAAGACTATTTTTACAACCCTCAAATATATGCAATCCTTTTGAAAAACACTCGCACATCTCTTGTATGCATTAGTGGGATAAAGGATACCTAACCGCATAGTGTTATCTATTGATGGCCAGGGTGTATTCGCGATTTCTATAACCAAGTTATAGGCCGATTACACAAGTTTTTTTTTCAAATTGGATGATTTGATCGGAAATCTTTTGTGATAAAGGATACCTAAGCAAGAGAGTTTCGAGGCATAGATGGGATCAAACATGTCTAATTAAATTTGCTATTAGCGATCCCATAAATCTAGGAATTATATAGCAAGATATAATTGATAATCGATATCTATCGGGTTGAATTCAAATGGATGGGATAAAGGATACCTAACCATTTATTTGTTTTGCAACTTGGATCCTAGACTTTGATAATTAATGTTTTTGGAAACTAAAAGAGTATTAATTATTAAAGATTAAATATTGAAATACTAAATGAATTTTGTTAAAAATTTTGTAGTTAAGTGATCCATTCTCATTATCATGTATTGTCATTTTCTTTAATGACTTAATGAAACAATAACATTCAATAGATACAACTTAAATGAATGGGTTCATGTCTTTAGAGAGAATCTCGTAAGAGATATGAAATTGTATACACTTAAAGGTCCTAGTCCTAAACTATTTGCTTTGAGCAATGTACCTGAAGATGATACCTAGTAATGCATCAATGTGATGCCTAAGATGTTTCTAACAACAAGCTACGAATAGTTATTCATGACTTCTAGGAAGTCTTGGATAATTTAAACATATATCTGATGATATAACAGGTCAAGCAATATTCCAATAAATACAGTGATATTTTATTTAAAGCTAGTTTAAACATTGGAATAATGCAAGGTTAAAAGAATCACCTTGTGTGATCCTGAAGGCCCATGTTTTATGGACTGAACACCTTTATGCCCAAGAAATCTACTAAAGCCCACATAGATGGATCTTGATTCTTTTGTGAAGAAACTGAACATTGGAAGAGGATTTACTCCTCTCATTTGGAAATAAAGTCTGGAAGAGACTAGTACTTCTCATATCTACTAGATAGAACTCATACTTTTCATATAACGGTTAGGTACTTGGTACTTAAATGTTAATCTAATATTTGTAAATGGATTACAAATATTTATTGAAGGGTAACCAAGCTGAGCACAATCAAGTTAGAACTACACTCTCAGAGTTTAGTTTATTATTATGCCTACAACATAAATTACTTGTAATGTAAAACAATATTTGTTACTTGTAATGTAAAACAATATTTGTTTTGGAACAATGTATGTTTTAATTTAGCATGTCTAAATTTAAGTCTCAGTTATTTTATTCAAATGTTTGATAATTTACTTAATCGTTTTTCATAACGTTAATATTCATATTCTGAAATGATTAACTTCTATTTATGAGACTAGATCTCTTAATAGAATTATGAAGTAAATATCAACATTATTATAAATAAAATCAAGTTCTATATGCAAACACTTTTGACTCAAACTTGTTTTAAGTTAAACTCATCTTTGACATTGTTATCTTTATTATATATAAATGGCATTCACATATTCCAACTTCAAGAAAGGGATCTTTGAAGGCAATTAATGTAGTTTATTTGATATATGTGAAACTTATTTATATGTAAATGATTCCTAATGATATTTTCACTAAAGTGTAGAGAAAATAATTAGGGATCTATACACTTTGATGTATGACTTCCTTTCTAATGAATGTCTGAGATTAAGCACAAGATATAAAATCAACTTTATTAACAACTATAGTAGTTTTAATTATATTTTAGGTGGTAAAGGATAATTGTGAAATCTTTTTTTGAAGGTTTCAAAAGTTGAGATGCAAACTGGTAAGAACCATCTAAGGCCTTAGTGATAATAAAGGATGAATTAAATCTTGATTGGTATGATTTGCTTTCTAATCGGTAGAAATATCCTCCTTTAATTTTTTGGGATAGTACTTCAATCACTATTAATTGTATCTTGAATACAAATACCAACTAATAAGTAGATTAAACATTTCATAAGATTAAATATGGAAAGGCTCCTTCCTCATCTTACTTAATGTTTTATGGATTTGAAGTCGATGTTGTACTAAAGCTTCTAAACCCAAAATCTACTAAATACATATTTGTATAATACTCTAAATGTGGCTTAGATTGTTATATGAAAACCCACCAAGAATAGTTTCTCTTATTCTTGTGAAAGTTAAGTTAGTAGAAAGCAAGCTTCTAATGACAAAGCGAGTGGGAGGTACATGGAACTTGAAGCAGCTCAAGAACCATAACTTTATGTAGTAATAGTTGGCACTAGTTTTAACAAGCATTGTTAAAATTGAATAATAGTTATTCACAAACACAAATTGTTCGCATTAATGGTGGAAATCATCTATGACTTGAGAAATGTATAATCTCTCATTGATGAGATTTTATTGATGGTTTCTGGAAAATCCATCAAATACAAAGATGCTATCTCAGATCTCGAATCTCATAAATGACTTACAGTCATGAACATAAGATGTAATCCAGGTATGAGAATCAAGTATGGGCTTGATTAAAATTTGTCCTTATAGCAAGGCTAGAAGGAGTAAAGAATTCTTCTAGAAAGAATAAATTATATGGATAACCGTACACATTTAAAGCAAGAATTGTAGTAAAAGGATTTTCTCATACTCATGTCATTGACTATGGTCCTCATCATACTCATGACATTGACCGTGATCAAACCTTTTTCACAGGTAGCTATGATTAGATCAACAAGGATACTATTTGCTATAAATTCATATTCTTAATATGAGATAAAGTAAATAGATTTCAATAAAGACCGCTTTTCTTAATAGACATCTACTGGAAGATATCTATATAGATTAGCCTGGAGATTTTCTTGATCCATGTTATCCTAACAAAATGTGTAGAGCTTGAGATCCACTTGTGGATATAAAGCAAACATCTTAATGTTGCAATCATCATTTTATGTAAAACCACAAGGTGTGTGTTTATATCAAAATTAATAGAACATATGTGTTTACTAAGAACTAGTGGGAGCATAGTGAAATTCCTAATCTTGTATCAATGAGACATACTTAATCATTTGAAGTCACATTCTGACTAAGCAAGGTCGTTTACACCTTGACTCAGAAAGTGTTTCTAAAATGAAAGACTTAGGAAGAAAATGATACATTCTTGGAATGTAAAATCTATAAGGGATAGATAAAATGAATGTTAAAGGTTTCATGTCCTTATACATATATTGACAATATCTTGAAAGGGATCAAGACACAAGATTTATTTGGAGAATTCTTGGCATTGTCATATGGGATCATTTTGAGCTAGCCTCAAAAGTACATAGCTCATAGGTTTGTACTAGATGAAATGATTTATATTCTATTTGTTTGGCAAATGAATTCATCATTTACGCCATATTATGGATAGGACATGGTATTTGATCATGTTGTAAGCATGTCATAGGCTACTAATTGAATACATGGTTAAGTCACTAGATGACTATGAGAGCATTCTAAGAGTAATTTAGAAGAACTAAGAGAATGCATATGAGACAATCAGTTTAGAAAGGATCTTTATGGAAGGAGCTACACAAGATGTTAATTTCTAAACAAATATAAATAATTATGAATTATAATTGGATTTTGACTTCATTATGGAATGAAAGATAAGTTTTGTTGGAACGAGTTCCAAGCAAAACACAATGACACAATCTACTACAAAATAACAATACACTACTTTAGAAGTTTAATTCAAATATGATTGGATGAATTGGATCATTGAAAAACTATGTTGATTTCTGCCATTCAAGGATCACATAGAAATATTCGTGAATTCGAGAGTATACTTAATATAGCTAAGAGACTCTATGTCACGAAAGAACACCAATCATATTCTCCAAGATATTTAATTATACTTAGAGTAAAGTTAAGTATGGAGATGATAGTATTCACAGAATTCACACAAATTAAATTTTGTCAGATTCATTGATAAAGTCATTCTTTTGAGCTAAGTATGAATGGTCACACTTCAGCTATAAGACTTTATGATTCTAGAAATGGGTTTTTGATTTGGATTTAGTATTTGGATATTGGAACATTATAACAACAACTATTACATAATGTTATGTTCTATATTAACATGTTTAATCCATGAATAATGTTATTATTCTAAAAGTTCATAGTCGGTTACAATTGTGGGAGCAATTATAAAGTAAGACTAATATGAATTGGATTGGTTGACTCTCACTAGATGAAAGTAGGCAAGTGGTTGTAACCAAGTTTCATAGGTACTTGTCAGAGAACTAGTATTGAACTGACCGCATCAAGATCATCTCATGGATCGTTGTCATGAATGATACTTTATTAAAAGGTACTATCAGTGTATCCTTAACACCTGAGATACATAGTGGGACTTGAGTGTAGGGAGTACTATGCTTCGATATGGTCAAATGTTGTTCCTTGACCGGTTAGTAATAAAATCCATTTTCAGATATGGTGTGAACTATGCAAGAGGCTTATGTAGTTAAGATGGGATTTGTTCCTCTTATGTGTTGAGAGTTAGACATCTAAGGCGCCTTACCAAAAGTTGAACAACTAATGAGCTTGATGGCGATCCGAATCTCATGTTCAACATCATGTCTGTAGCAAAGGGATAACTGATTAACTTACCTTATACACCAATTGTAGCTTTGAACTTTTTGGGAATTGGGCATTGATAGAATGGCACAAACAGTCGTATGGTCTTAGGTGCAGTGAAATGTTGCTAGACGTTCACCACTGTCTATATCAGCCTAATATGAGTCTTGTGCAAGTGGGAGATTGAAAGGTCCAGTATGCTCAAGAGTCATATTAAAGTGATATTGCTAAATAACATATGATACTAATGGGTCACATGTAACATCCATAAAAATCATGCCAAACTTAAACTTTTTACAACATTTCAAAACCAATGGATGTTACAAAACTTGTTTTCAAAATAGTTCAGTGTCAGAGTATCCCATAATCAAATCATAAACAATAGGAGGTGTATGATCACACCTTCGCCTTCATGGGATCATCAGAAGTACCTGAAACAAAATCAATAACTGTAAGCCCGAAGCTTAGTGAGTTCCCCCAAAATACCAACGTCATACAGATATAACAATATCATATAAACAAACATATCATGCATAATGAGCCATCAGTCTGACTGGACCGCCTCAAAGGCCATCAGTCTATCTGGACCGCTCTCCAAGCCATCGGCACGTCTGGACCGCCTCTTAGGGCCTTCAGCCTATCTGAACCGCTTGTCGGGCCTTCGTCCTGACTAGTGTGCCCTAACCGGGTCTACAGCCTATCCGATCCGCCCTGGGTATCTTGGCCTACAGCACAAAGCAGGACCTGCCCTGACCCAATTCCCCAAACCAACAAACATGTACACATAAATATCATACGCTGGCATGCAAGTACAGATTGCCATACAGATCTAACAGATCACTAACATGGCAACCATCCTATTGTTGGGTTTTTGTATACTACAACATCCTATGGTGCACATACAACCCTAAATTATTTGGATCTATGTTTTCTCTAATTATACATGCAATATTGTTTTCAAATCATTAAGCCTACAATTATCATACAATTTGACATATAAATCATAAAAGTAAATTAGAAGATTACCTCTTTGTTGTAGCTTGTAGACATTGGCCTTTTAAGAGCTTAGCACCTCAAGTGTTGTGCCTCAAACAAGTCACAAACATCATGAACAATTAGAGAATATTGAGAGAGAAGTTATGAAGAGCAAAAATTGGCTCAATGAACTCTTATAACACTAGGGTGCCAATTTGGTGATTTAGGGACTCCTTTTATAGTGTGGCATAACTAGGGTTACAACCATGCAAACCCTAATGCTCCATGACGTTTCATATTACTTAGGCTCCATGGGTTAAACCTCCATGGACTATCCATGGACCACCATATTGGTTTAGCCCATCCTAAATAACATTTGGCCCACACTATAAGAATCATTGTTTACCAAATCCATCCCCATATATTTAATTAGTCTCTTTTTATCAATAAATTAATTCCAAATTAATTCTTGATCAATACTAATTAAATAATATGATTCTTCAATTAATATATTATACTTATAAATCACATATAACTTCTTACTCAAATATCCATCCTATCAAATTGTCCTTATGAAGGCAACCCGAAATAGACCATGCTACACTCGGTCAAGTACATACCAAGTACGACTCCAAAACCCGACTAGCAATCGTAGATCTCAAAAGCCGTTGTCGAACTCTGAACAAATCAAATGAAGCATCCATTAAATAAGGGATCATATCTTCCTCCGTTCTAGATATCATATGAACTGAGACATGGATTATAATCATTCTCTCTGTTCATGTGTTGTTTCCCGATTTTTGATTTGTGACGAACGACTAATTGAACAAATAAAATCAGTCCAGGCTTGGCCAAGCACTTAGGTTTGTCATCACTAAATCATCGAGGGGCCCACAGATATAGCTTTTATCCCCTTAGGGTAAAAGGAACAGATAAACTTCGACTCATATGCTTGCTCTATTTACTCATCAAATCACACACAACAATATGTTTTATAACACCAAGTTACTGGTGCGTTTTCACATTATCAATGTGCAACCGACTTGTAAACTGCAACTCATATCTCTCTGTTTCAAGAATATAAGATATTATCTTCTCATGATCACTCTTGATAAGATCCATGAAGTGATACAAATGAGTGTGGTTGAATCCAATACTCAAATCTTATTACAGAAGTACTCATGAATACTGCAGCAAACTTGTGTTATGTCTAACACCTTAGACAATCCTACAGACCCATTCATGACAGTCTTGCCTCAATACCTACTTCCAAAGTATGATCGATTGTGGACGGTTTGAATAACGTAGTTATTCGGTAAGTCAAAACATGCAAAGTGAAACACAAGAATAATACTAATCCTATATGGCCCCAAAACTTTTGAGTGTAAATAAAACACCTTTTATCTAATTGCCATATTGATTACTCATTATTCATTGTATAATGTTTCGAATAATCAACTTAATACTTGAATTAAAGCAATAGTTATGCCATGCCCCAAGCATGCACACTATGTTTGCCTATGGTCCGTTCTTTGTGAAATAGATCAATTGAAAGCATTTCAATGACACTCATTTCACAATTCCAAATCCTTATCGTAAATGTAAGAATACGGAATTCTTGCCATTTTCTATAATCTGTTAGATTTTAAACTTATATGCAATGATCCTCTTGTAATGACTATGCACAAAAGTCACAAAGACTTGGCAACAGACATTGCAAAGTATTCCAATGGAGAGCAATTCCATGGAAACGAAGTCTCACATTCAAAGTACATTCCTTTGAATATCCTTCTCGCATTAAGTTTTCTAATCTTACACAGATTTAAAGAATAACTTCCACTTATGGAAACATTTCCATATTCCCATTTTGACTATCACTTCAGAACAAGAGTCACATCTTTTCAGAATATGTCAATATGGTCCTTCCAAAATCTTCACTATACTTCCAGCTGTCCATGAGGAACCAATCTTTGGTAAACCTCAGATTGTCCTCAACAATTGCTTAATCACTTTAGTCATATCAGATTAATATTATAGCATATACAATCAATCCTACACCCGAAGCATATGGGACACGATTCATAATGTCTTTCATAAAGACATGATACTTGATCAGTCTTTTGCTAAATTATTTCTATTTGCCATATTCTCACAAATCGAACTATGAAGAGGGATGCCAATCATAATTGATTTTGAGAACGCAATTAACATTTCCATATATATATATATATATATATATATATATATATATATATATATATATATATATATAATTTCCTTATGTTGAACCATTCCAACATAGCATTCATATATATCCTTGACTAAATTTGATAAAAATCTGAATCTAAGCTTTTAGATTTGAAATGAAGTATAAATTCCTCTCCCTTAATTATAGCAAAACAACTTTTCAAACCCTGCAACTTTGCAAATTGAAACTTTTTATTTTCTATAATTAACATTGCTAACTTGGAACACTTAGCGTAATAGTTGTGCTCCCACTAGCATAATAATTACATTCTTATTAGCATAATACTTATGCTCCCACTAGCTTTGATATGTACCCAGAAATCAGCTGGACTTCTAGAAATCAATACTTATTGACTTTCTTACCAAAGTTCAAATTTCTGATACGCGATGCTTCGATAAGACTTTATCTAGGCTTCTCAAATTCATACACCTTTCCTTAGATAGTTCACACGTGTGTCTAAACAATTTTAGAACTTACAGCAATAAGTCCCAAATGTTTAAACCTTTGCCATTTCTCACAATTCAGACTATGAAGAGGAATTTCGTAATCATAATCGAATTTGAGAATGCAAATAACACAATTGCTATCTCCTTAAAATCTACTTAGTGAAAGTGTTTCCTCACAATCATTTTCAAGAATTGGAGAGAAATCTTATGACACTTAGATTTTTATGGTGTATGTGTTCCTATCCATGTGAATTTTTCATAACCATAATCAAAAGACAAGGTTAGTGACAAATCCAAACTCATATGGACTGAACTTGTTCAATCTTAATTTCTTGCCACATGGTAGCACAAGGGCCTACCATTGCTTCCAAGTTGTTATGCAAACAATTGAGCACTCATAGAACTCTCATGCATAATCAACTTTAACTGGAATGGGCATAGAACCAAGAATATGTCAACACGATAGGTTACAAACCTCAGGTCGTGTGCTAGTGATTAACAATAGGTTTACTCTTGATTAGTTCTTGAAACTTGTCAAGATCCTTAAGACTCCCACTGACCTCTTGAAATATACAACTCTCTTTGTTAAGAACAATTACTTGACAAAAAATATTCAAGAGTTAGTTCGATTTCTTATCAAGACAAACACTTCACACAATTGGTCTTAGTTGGTCTTTGTCTTATCCAAGACATCACAACCTACCAATTTCAAATGTACAAAAGTAGAAAACATTAGACTCTACATTTCATAAGTGTTATAAACCTTTCTTAATATTATGTCACTCAAGGCACAATCTTGGAGTATGACTCTAAGACTTCTTTTTTGGAACGAAGTATGACTCATCCTCTTGACTTAACCATTTTAACAATTCACGATTCATCTTCTTAGCCATACAAATGCACTAAGATATCCTTAGAGGATCAATTATGATATGGTTTTCCATAATCATTAAGATGATCATAAAACACAACACTCAAGTACTCTCCCATCTTCTCAGATCGGATAAACTTTTATCTTTCTGCCTAATTTGATTCTTCTCATTCGTTCTGCCATACATTGAAACTTTTCCAATGATTCAGAATTACACTTAATCTTGTAAGCATAACCATATTTACTAAACTTTTGTAAATCATAAGGAATAGTCTTATAGTTCTTTGTGGTGGACATGATTAGCGCACAACCAAGTGTACCCAATCCCCTAGTCCTTCACTTAACTCACATATACATGTGAACAAGGAATTAGTCTTATTTTCCTAAAGATGAAAATTCTCATTCATCACATAATACAACTCGCATGATTCTAAGTTTCTATCCAACTGAAACTTGGGGTGATGAGAATCTTTCCTTATTTGGTAAATTTTGACGTTGCCACAAACGAAAGAATCAATTCCGTTTTCCAATATTGCTATTAATGGAATCATATAAACAACAATTTTAACAAATGCCGTTGTAAGGAAACTTAAAATAAGATAAAATAAAAAAAAACTTTTCTTTATTTATAAAACTGCGAAAAAACTTTTCCTTACAATGCAATTACAAATGAAAACCATGTTGTTATCTATTCCTAAGAAATCTATCACAACTCTTAAGCAACAGCTCAAAGTTCTGATCACTGAACCATGCGATCGAAATCCATCTCTTCGCGATCAGAATCAGCTTATTCTTCCTTTAAGTTTCCTTTTTTTCCTTCGATTATCCAAAACATCAAAATGTAATTACATTACATCATGTATTAAGAATCTCCAAATAGGAACTTAATAGAGTTAGATATTGGACTTACCTGAAGTAGAGTCAAACTTTTTGACTTTACCATCCTTATAATCTTTCAGGTAAATAGAGCAGCTTCGCAACCAATGCCCCTTCTTTTGGCAATAGAAACATATGGACCTTTTGGGAATAGTATACTGGACTATCTCAGACTTAGCCTTTCTCTTTACCATTTGGTCAATTAACTTTACCATGGCCGATCCCTTTCCATTGGGAAGAGAAAGCTTTTCTGGATTTCCAATGTTACCATTGTCAATGTCCATTGAAGTTTGGGGAGTAGACCTTCCAATCAAATTTGCTTTACCAGTGCACCAAATCATTGCTGATTCAGCAGCAACAAGCAAATAGGTAAGATCGATAAGGGGCATGTCGTGGTCTGTCATATAGTAGTCCTTAATGAACCCGCTATATGACTCAGGAAGTGATTAAAGAACCCAGTCAACAGCCAACTTCCTTGAGACTTCGACACCCAACTCTCCCAGCCTGTCAATATGTAACTTCATCTCCAAGATGTTGGCACATACATACTTCCATCTTTGTATTTGCTTGCCAATAGGGCTTGAGTGACCTAGAACTTTTCAAGTCTTTGAACTTGTTGGTTAGGGAGAATAATTAGAGGAGGTGGAGGAAATGAAGTATGATTTCCAGTCCCATTAATACACGACAAAGGGATTAATCTTTCACCTTGATCGCCATGTGGGATATCATCTTCATTAGAAAGCTTTATCCAAAAGGATAAGGAAGACCATAGTTGTCAGAACTAGACATCTATGAGGGAGAAATTCAAGTTAGTAGATTTAAGTCCTTAATATAACACCCAAAATGAAATATTAAGGCTAGGACCCAACACAATATTCTACAATTGCGAAAAGGGATGTCGTAATCCAATTGTGGAATATTTGAAGGTAGGCAAATGACGATTTATCAATTTCCACCATGAAAAACAAAATAAATCATTAAGTTTTAATTAGATTTGAAATTCCTAGATCCTTTGAGATTCATTGAACTTTTCAATGGCATCTTTAAATCTCGATTGTGCCCTTCAAGTTTGTGACTGGGATGCCGAGGATCACAATAAAGGTGTGAATAACCATGCAAATTAGCCTGGTACACCCAATGTTACAAATCACCTAATCAATGTGCCGGTTAACCACACACACTCCATTGATCTATGATTAACATCGAGTTACCCTTTGCCACACATTGTCGGTCCTATATTAGTGTGTCGGTTAACCACACACGTTCCACTAACGACTTAACAAGGAGCAAAGTGTAATTTCATGGATTAGCACCATTTCACATTTTTCCTAAAGTAACTAAGATTTGGGTATTTAATAAAAGTTTAGTTACTTTATTTTTTATCATTATACTTTTAATGAGGGAGAATTAATGTCCTATCCTACCCGTTCTGCTAACGACCCTCCACCAGTCAAGGAAGCGGTGGGTGAGAGTGGTCACCCATTAAACTGCCATTTTATAGGCTGTAACCTTATACCCCCCTTATAGACCGGCTTCGTGAATGATCCCTACTAACGGTAAGACTGACTTGTCTTATACATATATATAATTATTAAACTTATGATAATATAATAGTATAAGGGTTGAATTTTAACTTTTAAAATTCTAGGGTTTGGAATTAAAGTATTCAAAAGTGACACTTTACAAATTCCAAAAGTTGAGGGAAAGTTTTGAAACTTGTCAAAACTTTTGGTTTCCATAACTTATGAGTTTAATATAGTTTTTATGAAAAACTTTTCAAGTTCCAAAACTTGAGGACAAGTTACGGAAGACTTTAAAACCATTTAAAAAATGAGACTTTTCATTTTCTATAACCTATGAGTTTAATGACTCTTTTAAATGAAAAAACTTTTCATTTTCCATAACTTGATGACAAGTTATGGATTTCATTAAAATCATATAGATCATTCTTTTAATTAACACAATAATCAAATAATACATACATGATATAGTTAAACTCATAAGAATAAGATAATTCATATCATCAATCTTCAACAAATTAGCCTAATCATATAAACTAATACAAATCTTGAAATTATGACAATTATCTTTAAATTGTACAATCATGATCATTACCTTATGTAAAAACAGATTTCATGGTTCAAAAAACAGTTTGGAGTAATGATCCTAATCCAATTTCTGGCCAAAACTGGAAATTCTGCACCCTGAAGCACCTACTCGATGAGTTCATGAACTGGACTTGCTGAGTTCATGTTTTAATAAGTGGATTCGTCAAGTCACCCAGTGGAATCGGCGAGTTCATCAGTCAGAATGCAGAAAAACGATTTTTTTCATCTTTGAAAACCAATAAACATCAAGTATAATAGAAAACAACCCATGGCTCTGATACCTCTGTTGGGTTTTGGTATACTAAAACATCCTATGGTGCACATACAACCCTAAATGCTATGGATCTATGTTTTCTCTAATTATACATGCAATATTGTTGCCAAAGCATTAAGCCTACAATTATCATACAATTTGACATATCAATCATAAAAGTAAGTTAGAAGATTACCTCTTTGTTGTAGCTTGTAGACATTGGCCTCTTAAGAGCTTAGCAACTCAAGTGTTGTGCCTTAAACAAGTCACAAACATCATGAACAAATGGAGAATATTGAGAGAGAAGTTATGAAGCACAAAAATCGGATCAATGAACTCTTAGAACACTAGGGTACCGATTTGGTGATTTAGGGACTCCTTTTATAGTGTGGCATAACTAGGGTTACAACCATGCAAACCCTAATGCTCCATGACCTGTCATATTACTTAGGCTCCATGGCTTAAGCCTCCATGGACTATCCATGGACCACCATATTGGTTTAGCCAATCCTAAATAACAATTGGCCTACGCTATAAGAATCATTGATTTACCAAATCAATCCTCATATATTTAATAAGTCTCTTTTGATCACTAAATTAATTCCAAAATAATTCTTGATCAATAGTAATTAAATAATATGATTCCTCAATTAATATATTATACTTATAATATATTAAAAAATCACATATAACTTCTTACTCAAATATCCATCGTATCAAAGTCAAACTGATCAACCCTTGGTCAAAATCAAAGTCAATCGGTCAAAGTCAACAGTCCATGTTGACCCAACTCATCGAGTGCAGCTAGCAACTCGTCGAGTTCTTTAAGAACTCAGAAAGTCATAAACCCTAACTGACTCATCGAGTCCTCTTACTGACTCGCCGAGTTCATGTAGAAACAGACACGGACAACCTTCATCCGACTCGCCGAGTCAGCTAAACGATTTGTCGAGTTCATGCAGTCCATTTCTTATACAAATGTTTTTAAGCCACCCCAAAGCTCCATATTGCAGATCCAACCTCCTAGGGCATGGTTTCCACGTAAAGTTGCAAACTTTACGTACATGCATGGTCCTAAATGCCAAAACTAGACTAAGGGAAAGGTTAACTCAAAGGGAAAGGCCCAAGCTTGCCAAATCTTATAACTTTATGGCTATAGGGACCAAGGGGAGTCCAGATCTGAAGTTACAACTTCAGATCTTGCCCAATACCCGAAATGGCTTCCAAATATCCTAAAGATGGAACTAAAACTATACATGAAGAGATCTAATTAAATATAAGCCAAGGTAACGACTTGATACCTTCCAAATGATGCCAAGATGAAGTATAGTCAGATCTACAAGCTCCTCTTTGCTCCAAGCTTATTATACTTCACACCTTCTTTAAAAAATGCACCAAAATCACTCTTTAAGCCCCACAAACACTCAAGAACAAGGTTAATAGCGATTAGGGTTCTTCTGGCCATCACAAGGGTAGTTAGGGGCTGGAAGAAAGGACTTAAGGTCCTTTAAATAGGGTGCAAACCCTAAAAATAAGGGTTTCATTCTCCAGCTCCTACTCGTCGAGTCGAGGTCCTCCGACTCGTCGACTAGACCTCATAAAATACACGGCCTGACCCACTTCTACAAGACGAGTTGGGGGCAACCAACTCGTCGAGTAAGTCCAATAATATGACTATTTTCTCTAATATTTTATACATGGGAGTCGGGGTGTTACAGTTATCCCCCACTTGAACTAGAATTCGTCCTCGAAGTCTGCTGCGGCGAACAATTCTGGATAGTGCGCCCGCGTCTCTGTCTCCGGCTCCCACGTCCAGTCTGATCCCCTCCTGTGCTCCCACCGTACCTTTACCAAGGGTAATTCCTTGTTCCATAGAACCTTCACTTTCTTCTCAAGAATAGCCACTGGCCTCTCCACATAATTCAGGCGCTCATCGACCTGAATATCATATAGGGATACTACTGCCTCCTCATCCTGAATGCACTTACACAACTGTGAGACATGGAAAGTGTTGTGGATCTGACCAAGCTCCTCAGGGAGATCTAGTCTATACACTATTGGGTTTTGAACAATCTAACACTCCTATGGTGTACATGCAACCCTATAAACCTTGGATCTATGTTTTCTCTATTATACATGCAAATAATTAATATTCCAAGGTTTCATCCTAACTAGCATATTATGAAGCAACTATACTACAAAGTTCTAGTAAGATGACGTACATTTGATGTTGCTTGAAGTCTTGAACTTTAAGAGCTTAGCCCCAATAGTGTGGAAGCCTCAAGTGGAATCACCAATCACCAAAACACCTTGGAAGAACTTGAGAGAATATATATGCTCACTAAAATCGGCCCACACTCTTTTTTCACACACTTAGTGCCAATTTTGTGAGCCAAGGACCCCTTTATATATTATGGAGGATTAGGGTTACATCCATGTAAACGCTAATACCCATGACCTTTCATTTACATAGGATCCATGGGTTAAAAGCTCGTGGACTATCCATGAAAGCTTAGCCCAACCTCAATGAACTTGGCCCATTCCATATATATAAGAGTCCATATTTAATTAGTTCCTTTTGATCACTTAATTAATTCTAAATTAATTCTTGATCAATACTAATTAAATAATATGATTCCATATTAATATATTAGAACTTATAATATATTAATATAAATCATAAATATACTATTCTCAAAAGACTATCCATATAAATTGTGCCGGTGAAGTGCAACCCAAATGGACCATGCCGGGTCGGGTCAAGTACATACTAAATATAGTTATGGACTTAGAAATTAATCCAACAGTCTCCCACTTGGATAAGTCTAAAACTATTATTGAGTATGACTTCAAAACCTAACTGGCAATCGTAGCTCTTAAAGCCGCTGTCGAACTCTGTCCTTGTCAACGACTTGTCCATTAGATAAGGGATCATATATTCCTCCATTCTAGATATCATATGGACTGAGACATGGATTATAATCATTCTCTCTGTCCATTTGTTGTTTTCCGATTTCCGATTTATGACGACTGACTAATTGAACAAATCAAATCAGTCCTGGATTGGCCAAGCACTCACATGTGTCATCACTAAATCATCGAGGGGCCCACAGATATCGCTTTTATCCCGAAGGTAAAAGGAATGGATAAACTTCGACTCATATGGCTTGTCCTACTACTTGTTGAATCATACACAAAGGCACGTTTTATAACATCGAGTTACGGAATGCGGTTTCGTGCAATCAATGTATAACCAACTCATAGTAACAACTCATATCTCTAGGTTTGAAGAATATACGATATTATCGTCTCATGATCACTCGTGATAAAATCCATGAAGTGTTTCAAATGAGCGCGGGTTGAATCCAATACTCAGAACTTATGAGCACTCATGAGTGTTGTAGCACCACTTTGTCCACCAGCTTGGACCTCTACAAGCCAACTCATGACAGTCTTGATTCATATCTACTTCCAACATATGACCGACTGTGGATGGTTTGAATAACTTAGTCATTCGGAAAGACTGACCTACTTTATTCTGGAAGTCAAAACATGCAAAATGAAACACACGAATAAATGAATCAAATATGATATCAAGCCCTATGAATATAAATAGACCACTTTTATTTATCACCATACTGATTACTCATTATTCATTGTTTCAGTTTTATCAACTTTATACTTGAATTAAAAACACTAGTTGTCCCATGCTCCAAGCATGTACACTATGTTTTTCTAAACAATAGCTTTGCCATACACCAAGTAAGCACTCTATGTTTTTCTATGATCTTTACTTTGTGAACTAGATCGATTGAACATACTTTCAATGATTCTCTTTTCACACTCCCAAATCCTTGTCTTAAATGTAAGAATTCCAAATTCCTATCATTTATCAAAATCTGTTAGATTTTAAACTTATATACACTGACCCTCTTGTAATGAATATGTACAAAGTCACAAAGACTTGTCAACAATCATTAAGGGTATTCCAATGAAGTTCTACTCCATGGAAACTATGTCTCATATTCAAAGTCCATTGCTTTGAACATGCTTCTTGCATTAAGTTTTTTTTTCTAATCTTACACAGATTGCTTCCACCTATGGAGACAACTCCATATTCCCATTTTGACTACTACTTCTGAACAAGAGTTGCCTCTTTTCAGACTATGTCAATATAGTCCTCCCAGAGTTAACACTATACTTCCAACTGTCCCTGAGCAACCAATCTTTGGTAGAACCTTAGATTGTCCTCGACAATTGCTTAATCACTTTAGTCATATCTAATTCTAGACCTTTTCCCTCCTTAATGCCCCAAGGCATTTGGAAAACTTAGAAAGGATAAATATTATAGCACATGTAATCAATCTTGTACCGAAAGCAAATGGGACACGATACATGATGTCTCACATAAAGACATGATTCTAGACCAGTCTTTTGCTACAATATTTTATTTGCCATGTTTCTCAAAATTTGACTATGAAGAGGGATTCCGTAATCATAATCGAATTTTGAGAACGCCATATATAGAATTTCCTTAAGTTAAACCAACCCAACTTGAAATTCATATATATATTCTTGACTAAAATGATTAAAATCTCAATCTAAACCTTTTAGAATGATTAAAAAACTCAATCTAAGCCTTTTAGAATTGAAATGAAGTATAATTTCCTCTCCCTTAATTATAGAAAAACAACTTTTCCAACCCTTGCAACTTCACGATTTGAAAGTCTTTTGTTTTCTATAATTAACATTGCTAATCTTGCAATACTTGTCATAATTATCATGCTCCCACTAACTTTGACATGTATCCAGAAAACAGTTGGACTTCTAGAAATCAACACTGTATTGACTCCCTTACCAAAGTTCAGATTTCTGATACTAGATTGCTTTGATAAGACTTTATCAAAATCATACACCTTCTCTTAGATAGCTTACAGGTGTGTCTAAACAATTTCAAAACTATGAAATGGGATGTCGTAATCATAGTCTCAATTGTTTAGATCTTTGCTATTTCTCATAAGTCTCTGTTAGTGTGCCGGTTAACCACGCACGCTCCACTAACGACTTTGAGAAAGCAAAGATTACAATTGCTATCTTACTTAAAATCTACTTGGTGGAAGTGTTTCCTCACCCTCATTTTCATGAATCGGAGAGAAACCTTATGACCCTTAGATTTTATGGTGTATGTGTTCTTATCCACGTGAATTTGTCAAAACCATAATCACAAGACTAGGTTAGTGACAAATCCTAACTCATATGGATTGAACTTGTGCAATCTTAACCTCTTGCCACCTGGCAGTACAGGGCCTGCCATTGCTTCCAAGTTGTTATGCAACCAATTGAGAACTTTCAGAACTCCTATGCAAAGCCAACTTTAACTGGAATGGGCACAGCATATGTCAACACGATAGGTTATAAACCTCAAGTCGTGTGCTAGTGAAGAACCTCAGGTTTTATTCTTGATTAGTTCTTGAAATTCTTTTTAGGATCTTTAAGACTCCCACTATCTTCTTGACATATAAGACTATCTTGCCAAATATTCAAGAGATAGTGCGGATTCTTTATCAAGATAAACACTTCACACAATTGGCCTTAGTTGGTCTTTGTTTTATCCAAAACATCACAACTTACCAATTTCAAATGTACAAGAGTAGGACACTTTTACTCTTACATTTGACAAGTGTTTTAAACCTTTCTTTAAGATATGTCACTCAAGTTACAATCTTGGAGTATGACTCTAAGAATTGTCTTGGAACGAAGTATGACTCATCTTCCTGATCTAACCATTTCAACAATTCATGACTCCTCTTCTTAGTCATAAGAATGCACTAAGATGACCTTTAGAGGACTAATTGTGATATGATTTCTAAATCATTAAGATGATCACAAACATGATACTAAAGTACTCTCCCATCTTTTCAGATTTGAGAAACTTTTATCTTTCTGCCTAATTTGATTCTTCCCATTCGTTCTGCCATACATTGAGACTTTTCCAATGTTTCAGAATTATACTTAAACTTGTAAGTATAACCATATTTACTAAACTTTAGTAAATCAAATAGTCTTAACGAGCTTTGTGGTGGACATGACCAGTGCACAAGAATGTGTACTCGATCCCTTTAGTCCTTCACTTGACTCACACATCCATGTGAACAAGTAATTAGTCTTGATTTTCCAATGCTTGAAAGTTCTCATTCATCATACTATTCAACTTGCATGATTCCAAGTTTCGGTCCAATTGAAACTTGGGTGATGAGGAACTTTCCTGATTTGGTAAATTATGACACTACCACAAATGAAGGAATCAAATCCATTTTCCAAGTCACATCATGTAACAAGAATCTCAGAATAGAAACTTAACAGAGTTAGATAGTGGACTTTACCTGAAGCAGAGTCAAACTTCTTGACTTGATCAACCTTATGATCTTTTAGGTAAATAGGCAGCTTCACGATCAATGCCCCTTCCTTTGGCAAGAGAAACATATGGACTCACTGGGAATGGTACATGGGACTATCGCAGACTTAGTCTTTCTCTTTACCATTTGGTCAACCTAGTTGACTATGGTCAAACCCTTTCTTTGGGATGAGAAGGCTTTTCTAGATATCCAATGTTACCATTGTCAATGTCCATTGGGAAGTTGATCTCCTAATCAATTTGCTTTACTAGTCCTCAAATCATTGCTGACCAAGCAAATAGATAAGATCATTAAGGGTCATGTCATAGTCTGTTTCATAGTAGTCCCAAAGGAACTCACTATGTGACTTAGAAAGTGATTGAACATCCAACCTTCTTAAGACTTTGACACCCAACTCTCCCGGCTTGTCAATATGTGACTTCATCTCCAAGATAGATCACACATAGACCTTGCTTGCCAATAGGGCTTGAGTGACCTTGAACTTGTGGGTTAGGGAGAATAATTGGAGGAGGTGGCGGAAGTGAAGTTCCAAAAGATTTGGGAAGATCATAGATGTCTGAACTAGACATCTTTTGGGAGAATTTCAAGATAGTTGATCTAAAGTCCTTAATATAACACCCAATATGAAATATTAAGGCTAGAACCCAACACAATAGTTTTATAAGTTGGAAGAGGGATGTCGTAATCCAAGCTATAAAATATTTGAAGGTAGGCGAATGACGATTCACCAATTTCCACCATGAAAATGAAATAATTTAATTAGATTTTCACAAAACAAGTAATTATCTTAAAATTTGACAAACTTCATGTTTTTTTCCTTTTTTTCCAACTTTGAAAATCAAACATTTGCATGAATATAACAGAAAACAACCCATGGCTCTGATACCACTGTTGAGTTTTGAGCATTCTAACACTCCTATGGTGTACATGCAACCCTATAAACCTTGGATCTATGTATAATAGAGAAAACATAGATCCAAGGTTTATAGGGTTGCATGTACACCATAGGAGTGTTAGAATGCTCAAAACCCAAAAGTGGTATCAGATCCATGGGTTGTTTTCTGTTATATTCATGCAAATGTTTGATTTTCAAAGTTGGAAAAAAAAGGAAAAAAACATGAAGTTGGTCAAATTTTAAGATAATTACTTGTTTTGTGAAAATCTAATTATTTGTAAAATTTGAATCATTTGCTATATGAGTTGAATTAGGTCAAATTTAGTAAAAGATAAAATGATGTGATTATTTTATTAGTTTTAAAAGTTTGATCTAAATGTTTTAAGGAGTTACAAATTTTGTCATAAAATTTTGGAGCTCAAAAGTTTTTTTTTAAAGTTGTGATCTTAAGAGTTTTGAAACTTCCATAAGTTATGGATATGAAAGTTTTTTTTTTAAATAAAAAAAATTGATGTAAAGTTTTTATGGAGTTACAAAATTTGGAGTTAATGTTTTAAAGAATTCCATAACTTGTTCTTAAGTTATGGAACATGAAAAGTTTCATCATAAAACAAGTATTTAACTCCATAAGTTATGGAATCCAAAGGTTTTCAAGAGTTACAAAACTTGCCCTCAAGTTTTGGAATTTGGAAAAAGCTTCTTATGAAAAAAAAGAATTGAATTTTAAGACTCTTGGGTTCATAACTTAAACAATTAATTAAATGGTTTTAATTTTGAATTTAATAATTGGAATTATGATGTTTTGTTGAATAGTTCAAATTAACTCTTATGGACGTTATTAATAGTTAATTAAAGCATTTAATTAAAAGAGTATTATTAAATCCATAAATAAAGATATGGTTTGAGTTTAATTAAATTAAAAGTTTAGTTTAATTAATAGATTAAACCACCAAGTATGTTAAATATCTAAAATACACCCTTATACTATTATAATATTAAAAGTTTAATATATTATATGTATAAAAGCAAGTCGTCTTACCATTAGTGGGCCTCATTCACGAAGTCGGTTTATAAGGGGGGTATAAGGTTACTGCCTATAAAATGGCAGTTTAATGGGTGTCCACTCTCACCCACCGCTTCCTTGACTGGTGGAGGGTCGTTAGCCGAACAGGTAGGACAAGGACTATAATTTTCCCTTCATTAAAAGTATTAATGATAAATACTAAGTAACTAACCTTTTTTATAAATTCCCAATCTTAGTTACTTAGGAAAATGTGAATTTGGTCCTAACCCATGAAATTACACTTTGCACTTTGCTTAAGTCGTTAGTGGAGCGTGTGTGGTTAACCGGCACACTAACCTGGATTTAACAAGGTAGGCAAAGGGTAACTTAATGTTTATCATAGTATCGTTGGAGCACGCAACATACACCACCTTGCCAACCCTGTCAGTAATCCTGAATGGTCCAATGTATCGGGGACCCAACTTCCTCCTCTTCCTAAAGCGAATCACACCCTTCCAGGGTGAGACCTTCAGGAGTACCATCTCACCGACCTAAAATTCCAACTCAGATCGGCGCCGGTCGGCGTAGCTCTTCTGCCGCCTCTGTGCGGTCTGCAACCGCTGTCTAATCTGTTGAATCATCTCGGTAGTCTGCAGGACTACTTCGGTTCGATCCATCACCCTGTGACCAACCTCGCCCCAAAAGACTGGGGTACGACATCTTCGTCCATACAACAGCTCATAAGGTGGAGCACCTATACTGGAATGAAAGTTGTTATTATAGGAGAACTCTGCAACGGGTAGGTAGGAGTCCCGGCTCCCACCAAAATCAATAACGCAGGCTCTCAGCATATCCTTGAGAGTCTGTATGGTCCGCCCACTCTGACCGTCCGTCTGTGGATGATAGGCTGTACTGAAGTGCAGCCGCGTGCCCAGTTCCTCGTGGAACTTCTGCCAGAAACGGGAGGTGAACAGAACATCACAGTCTGACACGATAGAGACCGGAACCCCATGGCGAGTGACAATCTCGCGTATATACACATCGGCCAGTTTCTCGGCCGATGAGCTCTCCCGAATGGGCAGAAAATGAGCACTCTTGGTCAATCGATCCACGATGACCCATATAGCGTCGAACCCCTTTGTCGTTCTCGGCAATTTGGTGATGAAGTCCATCGTGATCTGCTCCCACTTCCACATGGGAGTCTCTAGAGGCTGCAGCTTGCCATGCGGCCTATGGTGCTCGACCTTGACCATCCTACAGGCCAGGCACCTCTCAACGTACCAAGCGATCTCTCGCTTCATGTACGGCCACCAGTAACTCAATCGTAAATCCCGGTACATTTTGGTGGCCCTCGGGTGAATAAAGAAACGAGACTTATGAGCCTCCTCCAATATAGTATGTCTGACCCCACCAAACATCGAAACCCAGACCCGACCACAACGGGTCAATTACCCCTAATCCTCTCAAGCTTCCAGTTCTCCTGACGCATACCCTCTGCCTGAGCTTCTCTAATCAGGCTCACAAGTGGAGAATCCACTGATATCCTCATACATGTCACTGGGGTAGAAGATCCAGCTGACTTGCGGCTCAGAGCGTCCGCAACCACGTTTACTTTAGTAGGATGGTAAAGGATCTTGCAGTCATAATCCTTGACCACGCCAAGCCACCTGTGCTGCCTCATGTTTAGGTTCGGCTGATCCATGATGTGCCTCAAAATCTTGTGGTCCGTGTATGTGGTACAGCGGACCCCATAGAGGTAATGTCCCCAAATCTTGAGAGCGAATACCACCGCTCCCAACTCCAAATCATGAGTAAGGTATCTCGTCTCATGCGGCTTCAATTGCCGCGATGCGTAGGCTATCACTCGCGTCCTCTACATGAGGATCGTTCCCAGTCCTGTGATGGATGCATCACAAAATACCACAAAATGCTCGACTCCTTCCAGAAGAGTCGAGACTAGAGCCTCGCATAGTCGCTATGTGAGGGTATCAAACCTTCTTTGCTGATCGGGGCCCCACCGGAAATCCACCCCCTTCCTCGTCAGACGAGTGAGGGGTACTGCAATCTTGGAGAAATCATGTATGAATCTCCGGTAGTACCCTGCCAATCCCAAGAAGCTCCTGATATTTCGAGGGAGATTTTGGAACCTCCCACTGCATAACCGCCTCGATTTTGGCCGGATCCACCAAAATCCCCTCCTGGTTAACGAGATGTCCAAGGAACTGAACCTCTCGTAACCAAAACTCGCACTTTGAAAACTTAGCATAAAGCCGTTCTCACCTCAGAACTACCAATAACATCTGTAGATGCTCCTCATGCTGCTCTCGGGTCTTGGAGTATACCAAGATATCGTTTATGAACACGATGACCGAGCGATCGAGTATCGGTCTGCAGACCCGATTCATCAGCTCTCCCCCACTTGGGGTTCAAACTACCACCCGTTGACCCTCGCAATCAATCATGACACCGAAGCGAGTAAGCCAGTCCATACCCACAATCACACATACGTCCCCCATGGGAATCGGAATCAGGTCTATCGGGAAAGATACCGCAAAGATCTCCAATACATAACCCCGATAGACCGAAGAAGCAAAAATCTCGTGTTTGTTGGCGATAGAGACTCGCAACGGACACTCTAGCTCTCCTACTGGCAAACTGAACTCCCTCCTAAAAGTCTGAGAGACAAACGACCGACTCGCCCCCGCGTCAAATAATACCAAAGTAGGTAAGGAGTTTACTAAAAACGTACCTAATCACAGGTACAAACATATAAGTATAAAACAGATATCATCAGCAAAATCAGAGATAGAAACATACCAGCAACCACGTCTGGTGCTCCTCTAGCCTCCTCTGCTGTAAGTTGGAAGGCGCATCCCTGGGCCCTCGGGGGCGCTGCTCTACCCTGACCCCCATCAGTAATCCTCAGTGTATCCGGTGCTGGAGCCTGCACCGGCCTGGCAGCGAGCTGTGGACAGTTGGTCTTCACGTGACCAATCTGATGACAGTGGTAGCATATCCTCATATCCTGAACCGGGGCGGTCTGGCGACAATCCCGCGCAAAGTGCCCCTCTTTTCCGCATTTGCGGCACGCGCTACCCGACCTGCAAACCCCCGAGTGACCCTTCCCACACTTGCCACAAGTGCGGCCCTGCTATCCCCCCGACCTGGAATCAGCGGTCTTAGACCGCTTTGGCGTCGGCTGTGACTGTGCAGGGGCCTGCCGCTTCTCCCTCAACTGCAATTCAATCTCCAACTCACGCCGCCTAGCGGCCTCCTGTAAATCCAAAAGCGTATCACAATTCCGGGTCGCCACAAAATGTCGAATATTATTCTTGAGCATGCTCATATAACATGTCATCTGAGCTTGCTCAGAAGCAAACTCTGGGCAGAACATCGCCCTCTCTGTGAACATGCGGGTGATCTTCGGCACCGTCTCACCATCCTGTCTCAAATATAGAAACTCATGAGCTAACCGTTCCCTCTCGACTCATGGAATGTAGCGAGCGTGGAACATATACATGAACTGCTCCCAAGTAACCGCAGCTCTCTGATCATCAAAATACGATCCAGTTATCAACCTCCACCAGTCCTTTGCCCCAGACCTCAGCAGGTTCAAGGCACACCTGACCTTTTGGTCAGTGCGACATGAAGACGTGAAGAAACACCCATCCACGTCATAAAGCCACCTCATGGCTTTGATGGGGTCCTAAGTCCCATCAAAAGTAGGGGGCTTCGTGTTGTCGAAGTCCCAATACTAAAAAGCCCGACTGGCTCCTCCCCCTGCCGCCGTTACAGCAGATGTGGCTGCCGTGGCAGCCGCCTCAGTGAGGTCTGCATAGTGATCATCGTAATACTCTACCATGGCGGTCTTGATAGACCCAAACATCTCTTGTAACTGAACCCGAAACATCGTAGCCACCTCATCATGTAGGATCTCCCGGATCCTAGCGTCCATCTCGTCTGGCACCATATGGCCGATAGTCTCGGGCACTGTGGGTGCCTCCTGTTCGCCGCCTCCTGATCCTGACCCAGATCCAGTCACAAATCGTCGAGTAACCACCATGCTGAAAACATACCAGGAAGATATCAGATATTCCACATAACAATCCGGGAACCAACTCCCAACAAAACCCTAGGGGTTGTGACTTCCTTGCTACGCGTATGGGTCCTGTGCTTTCAGTAGTACGGGCCCATACTACCTTCCACACCTACCCATATTTGTCGCAAGTATCATCACAGCGCCCTAAAACTATATGTAAGCATGGCACGCGCTCAATCCTCACTCCTAGAGGAAGGCTAAATATCTCATAACTGGCGGACTCATCCCAAACTACCCATCCACAAAACTTCCACCAACCCTGTAGCACTCGTGTATGCTAGCGATACATAATGCTGGACCCTATAGACTTTCGAATATATGATCCTACCCTAAGTCCTTCATCAAACAAGAACAGGAAATAAGGCCAAACCAAACATTCTCAGGCTATAAGATCTTAATTATGTATGGTCGTGATGCATACACTAAGCAACTACAGTAATGATGTCAATTTCATATACGGAAAAACCCTAGGCTATCACGCCTTATATAATCAAGCAATTCTATCATGCAATTCCTGAAGATCCCTAGCCTAGTACTAGCATGTTGTTCTAACATATCACATAAATCAAATAATTCGTAAGGTATTTCGTGGTCTATCCGCGAGCTCCTGCTGATCGTACACTTGCATCCTCCTTTAATATTTTGAAAACATTTTAAGAAAATCGTTTTAAAATCTTGTCCTCAGTTTGAGACTGGAGACATGCGAGTGTTTCCTCCAATTCACTCAAACCAAGGCTCTGATACCAACTTGTAACATCCATAAAAGTCATGCCAAATTTAAACTTTTTAAAACATTTCGAAACCAACGATTGTTACAAAACTTGTTTTCAAAATAGTTCAGTGTCAGAGTATCCCAAAATGAAGTCATAAACAATAGGAGGTGTACGATCACGCCTTCACCTTCCCGCGATCATTAGAAGTACCTGAAACAAAATCAACAACTGTAAGCCCGAAGCTTAGTGAGTTCCCCCAAAATACCAAGGCCATACAGATATAACCATATCATATAAACAAACACAGCATGCATAATGAGCCATTAGTCTGACTGGATCACCTCACAGGCCATCAGTCTATCTGGACCGCTCTCCGAGCCATCGGTACGTCTGGACTGCCTCTCAGGGCCTTCAGCTTATCTTGACCGCTCGCCGGGCCTACGGCCTGACTAGTGTGCCCTAACCGGGTCTACAGTCTATCCGGTCCGCCCTGGGTATCTTGTCCTACAGCACAAAGCAGGACCTGCCTCAACCCAATTGCCCAAACCAACAAACATGTGCACATAAATATCATACGCTAGCATGCAAGTACAGATAGTCATACATATCTAACAGATCACTAACATGGCAACCATCCTATAACCAGGATACCGATCTAACCGATCAATAACATAGCAACCATCCTATAACCAGGATACCGATCTAACTGATCTCTAACATAGCAACCATCCTATAACCAGGATACCTATCTAACCGATCAGTAACATAGCAACCATCCTATAACCAGGATATCGATCTAACAGATCACTAACATAGCAACCATCCTAAAACTAGGATACAAATCATAAAGGGCCGGCCTTGGTGTCGTAGACCCTGTTGATATAGTGAGAAGAACTCACCTCACAAGTGGCTCGAAGTGATAAGATCAAACTCCACCAAATGCAGCTCCAAGTCCAACACCTACATCCACCAATGATCCATTTCCATAACTTCTCAAATTACCAAAAATACCCCCAGAAGTCAAACTGCTCAACCCTTGGTCAAAGTCAAAGTCAATCGGTCAAAGTCAACAGTCCATGTTGACCCAACTCGTCGAGTGCAACTAGCAACTCGTCGAGTTCCTTAAGAACTTAGAAAGTCATAAACCCTAACTGACTCGCCGAGTACTCTTACTGACTCGTCGAGTACATGCAGAAACAGACACGGACAACTTTCATCCGACTCGCCGAGTCAGCTAAACGACTCGTCGAGTTCATGCAGTCCATTTATTATACAGATGTTTTGAAGCCCCTCCAAAGCTTCATATTGCATATCCAACCTCCTAGGGCATGGTTTCCACATAAAGTTGCAAACTATACGTACATGCATGGTCCTAAATGCCAAAACTAGACTAAGGAAAAGGTTAACTCAAAGGGAAAGGCCCAAGCTTGCCAAATCTCATAACTTTATGGCTATAGGGACCAAGGGGAGTCCAGATCTGAAGTTACAACTTCAGATCTTGCCCCACTACCCGAAATGACTTCCAAATATCCTAAAGATGGAACTAAAACTAGACATGAAGAGATCTAATTAAAGATAAGCCAATGTAACGACTTGATACCTTCCAAATGATGCCAAGATGAAGTAGAGTCAGATCTACAAGCTCCTCTTTGCTCTAAGCTTCTTATACTTCACACCTTCTTCACAAAATGCACCAAAATCACTCTTTAAGCCCCACAAACACTCAAGAACAAGGTTAATAGCGATTAGGGTTCTTTTGGCCGTCACAATGGTAGTAAGGGGCTAGAGGAAAGGACTTAAGGTCCTTTAAATAGGGTGCAAACCCTAAAAATTAGGGTTTCATTCTCCAGCTCCTACTCGTCGAGTCGAGGTCCTCCGAGTAGGTCCAAGAATATGACTTTTTGCTTTAATATTTTATACCTGGGAGTCGGGGTGTTACATAACACTAACAACAACTTGATATAATTGATTATTTATTAGAAATTGATTTTAATAAATATTCAATAAAACTCTTATAATTAAATTGGAAATTATTTATTTAATGGAAATAATAAATTACATATATATCATATGGTATGATTTATAAATCATGTACAGACTTTTGGACTAGTTGAATACTTTTGTCTTTTTCCTAAAAGGCAAGGTTTATATTTTATAAAAGAGTTTATAAAAGTTTGACTTTCTTTCATCTTTTTTATGCAATTTTCGAGATATGCATAAAAAAGAAGTGTATGACTTGTCTAAATCATGCTTTAATGGCATGGGAGACATGCTTATGACAATGGGGACAAGTTTGCTTAAAGTGCTAAGGACTAATGGTTATTAACCTCACTTTATGCATATAAATAAGAGGCTTGCATTAGAGAATGGTTTGCTCATTTCCTTCATCTTAAAACCGTAACCTCCTTAGAGGAGGTTACTCTCTCCCTTTTGTTCTTCATTTCTTCAAGAACACTTGCATCTTCAAGCCTTCTTTAAGTTCATACTGGTTATGAACTTAAAGCTTAAGGGTTTAAGAGTTTTGGACTAGCATCTACATCAAGTTGAGTCATTGTTGGTGTCTCAAAGGTGATGGGTTTTGAGCATCCTAACAACCTTAAGGTGCACATACAACCCTAAATGCTTTGGATCTATGTTTTCTCTAATTATACATGCAATTTGATTTTCCAAAGCATTATCCTAACTAGCATACAAAACATGGGTACTTGTATAACAAAACTAGTTAGATGACATACCTTTTCTTGTAGCTTGATTCCTTGGACCTTTAAGAGTCTAGCACCCCAAATGTGATGCCTCAAATGCTTCACACAACACCACCAACAATGGAGGACTTGAGAGAGAAAATATTGCACACAAAAATCGACTATGCTCTTACAAAGATCACTAGGGTGCCGATTTTAGTAGCCTAGGGACTTCTTATATAGTGTGGCAATGGAGCATCCATGGGTTGTCACATTGGTTTAACCCAACCTAAAGAATTATGGATCATTGGCCCACGTTATAAGAATCAATGATTTACACAATCAATCCCCATATATTTAATTAGTCTCTTTTGATCACAAGATTAATTCCAAATTAATTCTTGACCAATACTAATTAAATAATATGATTTCATATTAATATATTAGAACTTATAATATATCAATAAATCATAAATAACCTCTTCTCAGATGTCCATCCTTCATATTGTTCTGGCGCCATGCAACCCAAATGGACCATGCTACTCTCGGGTCAAGTACATACCAAATATAGTTATGGACTTAGACACCTTATCCAACAGTCTCCCACTTGGATAAGTCTAATAACTATAGTTGCAAGTATGACCTCAAACACCGACTAGCAATCGTAGCTCTTAAAAGCATCTGTCGAACCGTGACGTACCATTTTAGATAAGTGATCATATAATCCTCTGTTCTCAAGATATCAGTCGTACAAATACATGGAACAATGTCATACTTATTTTCCAGCAGTTTGTTTCCCGATTTCCGATTTGTTTGACATAGAACTTAATCGAACACATCAATTGAGTTCTGACCGGGCCCGACACATAAGTCAAAACAAAATCATCGAGGGGCCCAAGATATCGATTTTAATCCTCCAAGGACTAAAAGGAATAGATAAACTTCGACAGTATATGCTTGTACTAACTACTTGTTAAATCATACACAATAGTGTGTTTTATAACATCAAGTTACTAATGCGGTTTCACACTATCAATGTACAACCAACTCATAGTCAACAACTCATATATCTTGTGTAAGTCCCCTAATGCTTGAGTATCAATCAGATCCGTTTGATAATGCGGAATCCCAATCAAACGGATGATGCCAGATCACAATAAGAAGAGAAGGAGAAGAAGAAGAAGATGATGATGATGAATCTTGTATTATTTGATGATTAAAATGTAGATCCAAATACAAGATTCACACACACTAACACACTCACTTCTTCTCTCTAACTTTCTCTCTCTATAATATGCTCTCCTTTCTCTCTCTTCTGGCCGTACACTTGCATGCACTCCTCACCCTATATATATGAGACACCAGCCGTACACCTGTGTACGGCCGTACACAGGTGTGCGGCCGTACACACGAGTACGGCCGTACACAGCCACAAAATTACATATTACATTATAGAAAAATATATTTTCCTAGAAAAGCAAAGTATAAACCATATTTTTGACCCAAAAATCTCCCCCTTGGTTTATAGCTTTCTTTTCTAATTGACCCAAGAAGCTCCCCCTAAAAAGTAGCTAGCTCTTCTTGTCAATCTTCATTGGGAGCTTGGCTTTAACGTTTATCTTCAATTTCTTCACAGCTTCAAGACGATCTTGATGAATCTTCAATAAATGACTTCATATTGAGCAGTTGGGCTTTTCTTCAGAATTTGACATTGAACGCACATTGGGTGAGGAGGCTTCTTGTACTGATTCTTGAAAGATAGCGCTTTCAGCTTGAGAATCTTCAGAGAGAACATCAGAGAGAACTAATCTTGTGGATCACTTCAGCAGGTACAAGATAACAGCAAATTGATTGAGGAGGGTTCAATGCAATCTGTCACATAATCTTCAAGTCAGCTTCACCTTGCTTCTGGGGTTGAAGGATTGAATGTTTGAAAGAATAATCTTCATTTCTTGCTCCTTCGAATGAGAATTCTTCGATGCTCACGGATGAAGCCTTGGCTCAGAAATTTTCGATTCAAACTCCATGAGTCTCATCTACACCTGAATTCACCTTTCAAGACAAAACAAAACTAAAAGAAAACTTAACACACAATATTTTTGGATTTTTCATATTTTCTGAAAAAGAAATAAAACAGAAATAACACTATTTTTGGATTTTTTTTAATTTTCTTATTTTTGTTTGGTTTATTTTTAAAATTTTTAATTCTCCCCTGATATTTAAATTAGAAGAAAACTATGAACAAATTTAACAAAAATAAAAAATGATATCTAACTTTAAGAGTGATTTGGGATCAAAGTTTTTAGACAGCCTTTATCGGTTTATCAGTACCTCTCCCTTCATGAATAGATCTGGTCAATCGCCGGTATTGTGGTCCACTTAAACACGAGAGATTGTGACAAAATTAGGACATACTATAAGTGACAAGACAATGTGATCCTATGTTCCTAGATAATATTCCTTAAGGACCATTCAGCTGACGACGACCAAAGATATTGCTGTCCACCTAAATTGAGTAGTGAGATCTACAGACAACCTAGTGATTGTTCAATTTTAAATGTACTAGAACATGTTTCCCACTTCCTGACATACCCCAATAATCAGGAACTTCCAAAGTACTCCTTACTTTAGGTGAGCAGACAATTATTATGAGAGAAGTCAGATTTAGAATGCATATGCTGTACACCCAGGTCGGATCTTCCGATCACGCAGAGGGTGAAACATATGACTAACCAGATTTAGAGGGATTGAGAAGTAGAATGATGCATATGTTGTGTACCAGGTCGAATGTATTTCAATCACGCAAAGGAGACAGCATATGACTAACAGACATGAAGAATTGCATAGATAGAAGATGCAGAGAAATAGAATTGCATATGTTGCAGTCCAGGTCGGATGTATTTCAATCACGCAGAGGAGGCAACATATGACTAACAGAAAGAAAGCAAGAAAATAATTTCCTACATACCTACTTTATTGGAATTCCCTAGTCGCCCCATCAATACCGGAATTAAGGAAAAAGTCTGTACATCGAGGAAGAGTTAAACCACGGTTCTAGATACAGATTATTTTAGTGTGACCGGTGGATTATCATGTATATCTCCCTGCTCAACCTATCTGAGCGTCGTATTGTCAGGCTAAATGGATCTATCTAGGTCAAGATTTTTCAAGTCTCTAGATTCCTTAAGTTCATTAATGCCTAGTCAAGTCCATTTTAATCTCTCGTGCCTACCAGCGCATCGAACACAGAGCCTAGACAATTCAGATTTAGTCCCTTACACAGATTCAGATTGCCTGTTATCACATAATTATATCACTTCCCATCACATCACCTACAAGCACATTCCATAACCAACATATTTTTGGATTTTCTGATTTTCTAATGTTTTTGGATTTTTTAAAATTTTCTAATTTTTGTTTTGTTTTTATTTCTCCCCCTAAATTTGTGCATAGGAGAGAAATGAAAGTAAATGCACAAATTTAAACTATCCTAAAACAAAAATTAGTCTTTAAAGTGAATCAGCTTAAGAAAAACTCATGAGTATCGAGAAGAAAACTCAAACCGTAAGTCACCGATTGAATTTGCATCCAGAAGGTCTGAGAACAGCACGCGTAATCTCAGAACAGATCCGAAAATTCTTCATGTCATTAAGCACTAACCCCGTTTGTGATCTCTTCTTTTCTTCCTTTCTCGTAAAGGACACATACTCCCAAACAAAGTTATGAATGTTGTACAGTTGAGAGATGTCCCCTATCATGTGCCTGGAACAGCCACTACCAACAAACCGAAGTCTGATGATATGCCTCCATAGCTGTTCTGACACAGAGCGGGATCAGTTGGTCTTTGGAAACCAGTCCATTTTGAAACTGGGTTGACCTTTTTCATCCTTGCACGGTACTCTCTCCCATGACATATCCTGTTTATCACAAACAGAAGATGAAGAAAAATTAGAATCGTTAGAAGATTTGGGAGAGTGAGCCTTTGGAACCCATTTGTAGTTGGGTTTGACCCATTTCTTTTTCGATCCGATGGGTGGCTCAGTACTTGCTTTTGATTTTGATGTCGGTCGTTGAGATGACTTTGATTTTGGTTTCACGGGAGCATCTCTTGGATTTGGCTTCTTGGCCGACATTCCTTTCTTGTTCTTGGGATTCGGATTCTTGGCCTTATGGGTTTGATTCTTGGCCTTCTGCGCGTTCCAGTCACCATGGTCTGAACATGACCTTGAGGGGTTTCTTTTGGAGTATCTCCCTCTTGGCGCGTTCTGCCACCCTTGTGCATAGTATGGAACGTGTGCGCGATTAGGACAATTTCTGGCAATGTGTCCAGGTGTTCCACAGTGAAAACATGTCTTTTTCTTCACTATGAAGTTGTTTCTTCCTGCCCCTGGTGGCGTATCCTTGCCTTGTCTCTTATTTTTCCCACAAGCACAATTACAACAAGCACTCTGTTTCACTGGAATTAGTGGCCTGTATTTCTCAATAGCAGGTTGATAAGAAGCAGCTGAGTTCGAAGCAACAAATTCAAAGTTCAAGGAGATGTTGGTTTGTTCAATGGTGTTCTCCTTGTTTGTAAGGTCCTGGAAAGGATCTTTACCAATGATCAAGCAACAAACAATCTACAATAGAAGTAGAAGAAGAAAAGAAATCAAGCTTGCACACGTTTATATCATAAAAACGTCAGGTACAACTCGATGGAATAAACTGTAAACACTATGGCATCAACAACCAGACAAAGACCTACACCTCCACTATATATACCCGTCTGGGCCGCAAACTGGGTTTACGGCCGTAAACGTGTTTACGGCCGTAAACTCACTTCCTGACCGTAAACACCTAAACAACTCACAAAATGTATTAAAGACTCATACTGAACTATTACAATTAAAGCCTAGACCAAACCATTAACTAGACCCTTCAATCTCCCCCTTGGTTTGGTGCTAGCTTGGACTCAGTTTTTGTCGATCACCAGCACATCAGATTTTCCCATAGCTCCGTTCCACATCTCTTTCTCGATAATCTCAGCAACCATTGAAGTGTACTCCTTTGCAGCGGACTCAAAAAGGTCTTCAGCCACCTTGATTTGATGAATGGAGAGCTGATGTATATCCCACTTACCAAATTGAAGCAAATCCCTCTTGTCATACAAGCGGATACAATCGTCTTTAAGCTTGATGACAGCAGAAGCTGTAGTTTCATCAAACACCCAGTATTGCATGGATGCGAGAGAACCATCTAGATGATTCTGAAGAACGGGAATCTACTTTACTTGAGCAGTAGCGGGCCACATCACTGACCAAAGTGGCTGGTTTGTTTTGGGATCAATGACGCTAGGGTAAACCTTGATTATAGACTCAGTAGTCTTCATTGAAGGAAAGCCCTTAGCTACTTGATCCTCCAAAAATGTTTTGAACTGAGTCGCCATGGGATTGTTTGATGGATTTGAGAAAGGAGCATTAGACAGCTCCGTAAGATCAACCCTAGTAAAGGAGTGAAAATCATGAGCATCCTTGTACATTTCAGTATTGCCGCTCTTTCTTCTCACCATCCACATATTCATAGTGTCATGGAATCCCCACGAAATGATTCCTGACCTATCACCGTAAACGTCTCTGAAACGATGTTCTCCCAGATCCGTAAAAGTGATCTTTGATTGATCCCAGGGAGCATTATGATCTGCGCTCCTTTTGAATAGAAATTGACCCTTTTCAGCTGACTTGGCCAATTTAGCACGTTTCAATGCCATTACACTTGGAGCTTGAGCCGGTTCCTTGTCAAAATGGTCAACAATGGTGGTTGTTCTTGTAGGTGGTGGAACTATGGGAGTATCTTTATCAGGAAGATAGATCTTTGGCTCGTCAACAGATGACTTGAATTTGTCGCCAAAATCTTCTTCCAGCTTCTTCTTAAGATCGTAGTAGCTCGCGGTCAATAAGCCGAAATGCGTCTGAAGATCAGTAATTTGCTTCGTCTTCAGAGCTTTGTCTTCGATAAGTTCGGCAACTTGAATATTGAGCTTTGCATTTTCGGTCCGAAGGTCTGCAACCTTGATATCCAACTCAATATTTTTCTGATCTAAATCAATATTTTTTCTGATTCAGAGCATCAATCTCCTTCTGAAGTCCAAGTATTGAAGGATTCTCTTCCCTGAGCTGCCACCCCAATAGAAATTCCTTTGCCACGTGAAGGAGGCGTTGTGAATTGTTCTTCGGCCAAAAACCTGGCTAGCCTCACAGAAGCAGCATCATGGTCTGGCCTGGGAGGAGAGAAACCTGTGGGGAAGGAAGAGCCACCAGCTTCATGGAAGGTACTAGGACCTTCAATGACAGGTTCAAATGAAACGATAACAGGAGTTGTTGTTAGTGGAGTTGTAAGGCTTTGAAATATTCCCAAATCAGGAATTCCCTGTCTAAGGTCAAGTCTTCGTCTTTTTGTTGAAGGTTGAGAGGCTTGTGAAGTTGTGCGATCACTTTCCAATGGCTCAGATGTAGGTAAAACAACATCAAGGGGAGGAATCTCTGACACTATCACCATAGGAATTGCTATTTCCGCCGTTGGATTGGTAGGAGGAGGCGTGGCTTCGAGAACGTCTTCATTATCCCTTGTCTCTGTTGTTGTATGAGCAACTTCATCGACATTGTCAAGGAGCGTGTTGAGGTTTTCACCGGTCATGAAGTCTTCATTACTACCAAAGTTGAGAGGGATCTCATCATTATCGAACCCTGTGAGATCAAGGTCTTCATACAAATCAGTTTTTGTTCCAGTTTTAGAAGACCCCTCGTTATAATCGCTTTGGACCTGAACAGATGTCATTTCATGTTCCTCAGCTACTTGTGCATTAGGAGCTGGAGTGTCTTCTTCTTCAGCGCGATCTGACACGGTAATAACATCATCTTCCGAAACGACTCTCTCAGAAGAAGTGGGCTCAGATGACATTTTGTCTGACGTTCCATGAGATTCGGAGGATTCATTTATCTCAGTAAATTTTCCGAATTTCACAAGAGGATTTAATCCTTGGAAGACGACTTTGCCCTTTTGATTCTTCTTAATAAGACCAATCGTGTGTGGGCTTAACGACTTTATATCTAGTGTGTCTCCCTCTTTGACCATCTCAGGAAATTGGGTGTCAATGAACATCTGAATAAACCTAGGATATAGCAAGAAGGCATCTCTGGTCTCTCGTATTATAGCATTGATGTTTACTAAGAACTCATCCAGTATAAACTTTGAAAAGTTGAATTTGATGCCAGCAGCCAGTGAAACAATTGCCCCTGTGTTCCTGAGTGAGATTTCATCAGCACCTGATCTTCTGCCCGAGATACAGCTCACGAACACATGCGCCAAGAATCTCCAGTAGGGTGGCAGAAGCTTTTTCACTGTGGGAGGGTAGATGCCTTCATACCCCATCTTCTTGAGAATCTTTTGTACATCATCAATCCCAATTTCAGTAGGAAAACCAGGTTGATCATTAATCAGCAATGTGTCTCTGATGAACTGCTCAGTGATCGTGATCTTGCATCCTTTCACAATAGCTTCAATGGTAACTGCTCCTTTGTCTGATTTCATCTTAGCAGTCTGCAAGAACTCCCTGATAATCTTCTGATAGGTGACTGGATTCACAGTAATGGCAACGGCCAGGCAGCATTCTCTCAGTCTGTATATCATCGACCTGAAATCTCCATGAGCAAAAGGAGGGTCATCCAGTACAATTGCCAGGTTATGCATGTCAGCAAACTTAAGACTTGCCATTTATCTGCACTAAACCAGACCAAGTAAGAAAACAAAGTATTTAAACAATTAAAGCTTTAAGTTTTCCTTAATTAATCAATTTCATTTTGGCCTTAAAAAGAATTATTTTGATCAAAAATTTGAAGTTTACGGTCAAACATGGTCAATGTTGGGTTTACGGTCCAAATAGGGTTTACGGCCGTAAACCCGCTGCAGTAGTCTCCTGACCGTAAACTGAGTTTACGGTCGTAAGCTCAAAAGGGAGTTTATGGTCGTAAGCCCCAAAAGGAGTTTACGGTCGTAAGCTACTAGACCATAAGCTCAGACCGTTTACGGTCGTAAGCCATCCCTAAACTGTAAACGCCGACGAACACAAAAACCTCGATTAATCCTCCAGTTTCAGTCGAATCGATGAACAGACCACATATCCACAGTCGGTTTTAGCATACCTTTGCTGTGGACTAAACGATTTCGTAAAATCTCACAAAAATTTCGAGGATGAGAGAGTGTGGAGAGAGTTTGCGACCGGAAAGATGAGAGAGAGTGTGGAAGGATGAACAGTGAGGTGGAAAGAGTTTACAGCAGTAAACCCCACCTTTTATACCCCTTTAGAATTTTACCTGACTCCCACACAGTATAAGGCACAGTCCAAATCCCGATTAAATTTTCAAAAATAAAACCTTTTGAGGATTTTAAAATTAAAGTAAAATTAAAATTAAACTAAAAATAAAATAAAATAATTTCTAAAATTTAAGAATTACGAATTTAAAAGATTAAATTTTGAAAATTATAAAAATAAAATAAAAGTAAAATAAAATTAAAAGTAAAAATAAAATTGAGATAAAATAAGTATAGACAAAATTTATCTCAACCGTCACTGAAATTAATCTTGAGATACTGGGATCAAAGTTGTTAGACAGCCTTAATCCACTTGTCGGTATCTTTATCTTCACGTCTTTGTCTGGTCGATCGCCGGTATTGTGGTCCACTTAAACACGAGAAATTGTGACAGAATTAGGACATACCATTAGTTACAAGACAAGGTGATCCTAAGTTCCTAGATAATATTTCTTAAGGACCATTCAGCTGACGACGACCAGGGATATTGTTGTCCACCTAAATTGAGCAGCGAGATCTATAGACAATCTTGTAAGTGTTCAATTTTAATTGTACTGAAACATGTTTCCCGCTTCCTGATATGCTCCAGTAATCAAGAACTTCCAGAATACTCCTTACATCGGGTGAGCAGACAATTATTAAGAGAGAAGATAGATTTAGAATGCATATGCTATACACCCAGATCGGATCTCTTCCAATCATGCAGAGGGTGAAACATATGACTAACTGAAGTTTTAGAGGGATTGAGAAAAAGAATGATGCATATACTGTGTATCAGGTCGGATTATGAGTCACGCAAAGGAGACAGTATATGGCTAACAGATAGAAAGAATTGCATAGATAGAAGATGCAGAGAAATAGAGTTGCATATGCTACAGTCTAGGTCGGATCTCTCGATCACGCAAAGGGAGCAACATATGACTAACAGACAGATAGAGAGAAAACAATTTTCTACAGACCTAATTTATCGGAATTCACCAGTCACCCCATCAACACCGGAATTAAGGATAGAATCCGCACATCGAGGAAAAGTTAATCCACGGTTCCAGATACAGGTTCTTTTAATGTGACCAGTAGATTCCCATATATATCTCCCTGCTCAACCTATCCAAGCGTCGTATTGTCAGGCTAAACGGATCTAACTAGGTCAAGATTTGTCAAGTCTATGAATTCCTTAAGTTCAACTATGCCTAGTCAAGTCCTTTTAGAATCTTTCGTGCCTACCAGCGCATCAAACACAGAGCATAGACAATTTAATTTTGGGTACGTTACGCAGACTCAGATTGCCTGTTATCACTTGATAATATCACTTCCCAGTACTACATCTACAAGCAAAACTGTAAGCGACAATATTTTTGATTTTTCTGAATTTTTAATGTTTTTGGATTTTTGAATGTTTTCTGAAAAAAATAAAACAGAAACAAAATGTTTTTGGATTTTTCATATTTTCTGAAAAAATAATACAGAAATAAAATATTTTTGGATTTTTGTTTATTTCTCCCCCTAAATTTGTGCATGGGTGAGAATGAAATACGAAAATACGCAAATTTAACTAACCTAACCAATAACAAAAATTTAATCCTCAAAACGAATCATTTTTAAAAATCCCACAAGCACATCGAATCGAGCTTTGTTAAAAGGCTTGGTGAACAGATCCGCCACATTATTGGCAGTGGGAACCTGTTCTAGCCTGATGAGCGAGCGCTCATAACAATCTCTGATAAAATCAATTTTGATATCAATGTGCTTGGTTTTGGAATGTTGGACAGGATTTTTTGTAATTTGAATTGCGGCCTCATTATCACAGTGAATGGGGGTTTCTAGATAATTTAAACCGTAGTCCAACAGCTGATGTTGGATCCAGATAACTTGAGAACAGCAAGCAGATGCAGCCACGTATTCCGCTTCTGCTGTTGAGGTCGAGACGGTATGCTGTTTCTTGCACTGCCACGACACCAGCCTATCTCCAAGGAATTGGCACCCTCCTAAAGTAGATTTCCTGTCAAGCTCACAACCTCCATAATTACTGTCAGCAAAAGCATATAAATCAAATTTAGAATTCTTCATATATCAAAGACCCAATTTTGGGCTTCCTTTGATATACCGAAAAATCCTTTTGACAGCAATAAGATGAGAAATTTTAGGATTAGCCTGATAGCGAGCACATTGACAAACTGCAAACATGATGTCGGGACGACTTGCAGTAAGATACATCAACGATCCGATTATCGATCTGTAGTGTGTCTGATCTACGGATTCGCCATCAATATCTGGATTCAGCAGGGGTCTTTCAGCCATTGGTGTCGATGCAGGTTTTGGGTCTTGAAACCCGAACTTCTCAAGAATATCCTCCACAAACTTAGCTTGACATAGCAGGATTCCGGTTGAATTTTGTTTGACCTGAAGCCCCAGAAACATGGTCATTTCACCCAGTGAACTCATCTCAAACCGTTTTTTCATCACGCCTTCAAACTCTTTGCATAGCTGTTGACTGGTAGACCCGAAGATAATGTCGTCAACGTAGATCTGGCCTAGAATCTGATCATTACCAACATGCTTGATGAATAAAGTTTGATCAATAGTGCCGCGAGAGTATCCATGCTCGAGCAAGTGCTTTGTTAGAGTCACATACCACGCTCGAGGAGCTTGATGTAACCCATACAACGCCTTGTCCAACTTGTAGACATGATTAGGAAACTTTGAGTTAACGAACCCAGGAGGTTGATCAACGTAGATTTCTTCCTTCACCTTGCCATACAAGAAGGCAGTCTTAACATCCATTTGGTAAACCGTGAACTTCATGTAGGAAGCATATGCAAGGAAGATACGAATAGCCTCCAAGCGAGCCACGGGAGCATAAACCTCAGTATAATCAAGACCCTCAACTTGTCGAAACCCGCGAACCACCAACCTTGCTTTATTGCGCACTATTACACCAGAATCATCCTGCTTGTTTCGATAGACCCAGCGTGTGTCAAGAGACCTTTTGCCCTTTGGTAACTCAACCAATTTCCAAACCCCGAGCTTTTCAAACTGATTTAGCTCTTCATGCATCACATCTACCTAGCTGGGCTCATTCAAAGCCATGTCAACGTTCTTGGGCTCTATTTGAGATATAAAGCAAGAGTAGAGACATGCATTGACATCTCCACTCTGACTTCTGGTTTTAACTCCATCACCCAGGTGGCCAATGATGTTATCAATAGGATGATCGCGTTGAATTCTCGAAGGTATGTCTTGGCCGATATCATTAAGTGAAACAGGAAGAGTGTGAATGTTGAAACCTCCATCATTTGCTGATTGATCCACATTAGATGAATCTGCTACAAACTCATTAGCAATTTCTTCAGGAAAGAGTAGTTCCATAAAAGTTGGAGTGACAGCAAAAGTATCTCTAGACATGAACTCTCTTTCAATAGGGGTAAGAGGTGTAGCATCAGCATCAGGAGTTCCATTTTGAACTTTAGACTCTGGACTATTAAGTCGATCAGATGACTCCCCCTCAGGTGGAGCAGAGGACTCCCCCTCAGATGGAGCAGAGGACTTCCCCTCAACCGTTGGAGGTCTATAAACAACTTCTTCGTCTTCGTCTTCAGAAACAATCTTCGAACCAGAAGAGGATCCATTTGAGCCATCTGAAGACACATTTAAGGATTTGAAAAGCGATGTGTAATCAAATAACCAGTCAGGACCCACTCGAGCGTCTGTTTCATTCTCCTCCAACCAGCGCACGTCATAGGATTCGACAATCTGCTTAGTCTTCTTGTTGTAAACCCTATACGCGGTGCGCGCAGCATATCCTATGAAATAACAATCATCGACTTTGGCATTGAATTTAGGGTTGGATTCCAAGTGAAGAAGGGTGCAAGGGCAGCCAAATATACGGAAATGGCTGACTGAAGGCTTGTGTCCATAGAGAATCTCGTACCGTGTCTTCATCTGTGCTTTGTTGATTAGAACACGATTTTGCACGTAGCAAGCAGTGTTAATCGCCTCGGCCCAAAAGAAAACAGGTAATTTTGAATCACAAAGCATTGTCCTTGCAGCGTCTTTTAAAGTTCTATTTCTCCTTTCAGCAATGCCGTTTTGTTGAGGCGTGTGAGCAGAGCTGTATTGACGCACGATCCCCCTTTCTGCGCAAAAATGGTCAAGAACCGCATTCTTGAACTCAGTTCCATTGTCAGTACGAAGTGCCTTCACCTGGTTGTTGGTTTGATTCTCAATCATCACAATGAACTTCTTTATCAGATCAGCAACCCCAGCTTTGTTGGATAAGAAGAAGACCCACGTAAAACGAGAGAAATCATCGATCACAACTAGACATTACGAACTTCTGTTGATGCTCAGGACGTTGACCGGACCAAATAAGTTCATATGCAATAATTGGAGCACCTGACTGATTGAGTTAACTTGCTTTAGCAGGTGTAGTTTTCTATGATGTTTTCCTTGGGCACAGGACACACACTTCTCAAATGTAATAAAGTCTCTGACAGGTAAGCCTTGGACCATCTCATTCTTAGCAAGGCGATTCAGGTTTTTCGCGTTAGCATGACCGATTCGTCGGTGCCACATCATTGCATTTTGTTCGGACACTTTTGAAAATAAGCAAGTGACTTGTTCTGGTATGTTACTGTTCATGTCAATAATGTAAGCATTCCCATCCCGCTTAGATTTGACGAGAATCCACTCTTCCGGGATGACAATGCCTGGCTTGAGAATCATGCATTCTTTATCGGTAAAATGTGTAGAATAGCCTTTGTCGCAAATTTGGGAAACACTCAACAAGCTATGCTTTAACTCGGGAGCAAAGTTGACATTTTCAAAGCTTAGCACTCCATTTGTAACGGTTCCTCTTTGAGTGATCTTGCCACCGTCTCCGCCCGCGAAGGAAACATACCCCCCATTAAAAGATTGAATGTCGCTCAATTGGGAGATGTCTCCTGTCATATGTCGGGAGCAGCCGCTGTCGACGTACCAAGGACGGACGACATTCCTCCGCAACTGTCCCTGCAAAATGAGCGGGATCATTTAGATTTGGGAACCCAGGTCATCACTGTCCTGGGTTTCCTTTTCGCTTTCTCTGATTTATCTTTTAATGTTTTCAAATTAGGATCCTCATTCCTAATCACTTCAGAGGATGGTGATGATGGATTGGAAATTGATTTGGGCATCCAATGATATTTAGGTTTTATAACATTCTCAGGTGGTTTTGAAATAAGTTTCTTATTAGTTTGCACTGAGCCTCTGGATGTTCTACCAGAAGTGGTTGAAGATCCAGAATTGCTCTTTGATGAAACCGATCTTGGCGGAGCCTTGTTCGGTTTTGGCAAACTATTTGGAGCTTTGTTATTAAAAACCTTTTTATTCTTTTGAAAAACAGCCCTTTTTCTGCTTCGATCATCTTTCCAATCATCATTTCGAGAACGAGTTCTTGAGGATTTTCTAATTAAAGACCGTCCTCGAGATTCGTTCTCTCCTCTTGGTGACATATAGTTCACAAAGATCCTATTTTGACAATTCCTAGCTATATGACCACCAACACCACAATTAAAACAAATCTGTTTATTATTTGAACTTGTACAGCATTTTTCAGATTTATTTTCTTGACAGACACTCTTACTCTTCTCAGAAGAACATGCATGAGAAATAGGTTGTGAGATAAGTGAGGGTGCCTCAGATGGTGTGACTTGTGGAATTGATGGATTTTCACGAGAATCACAAGCATCAGAATTACCAAACAATTCATCAAACATATCAAAGAAATTAAGTTCAACAGTAGCAGATGTGGAAACATCACACAAAACATTCTCAGTCTTAACATCAGAAACAAAAACTTTTTCATTTAAAACAAAAATATCAGAATCAGAAACAGAAACAGAATCTCCAACTTCATGCTTGGCCTGATCTAAGGGTTGATCTGCAGGGGAAGTAGAAATGTTAGTACTTTCAACATTAATAAATCCGCCTGAAACGAAACCAGATGGCTTGCCATAAACCATAAATGGTTCGGTGGCAATCTCATCCGTGGATAGGGGTTGCTACTGATATGTATGATTATATGGAGGAGGTACACTATCATATCCTAAACCCTTTTGTTGATTTCGTTTGAACTACATACAGTGATCAATCATGTTGGCAACTACCTCACTTGATCCATCAAATTTTTTAAAATCAAAATTTGTAGTTTCAAATTGTCCTTTTAATGTATCAAGCTCGGTAATTAACTCATCATTTTGTCTCTTAACATAATCATAAAGCTCACATTTTTCACAGTATTCTGTCTGAATTCTTTTAAAATCTTTTATTTTTGTCTCTAACTGGGCCTTAAGGGGTTTCTGTCCTTTCCTAAGCTGATAGCCCTCATATCTAAGGTCCTCTACTTCTCTACGTAATAATTGAATTTCATCACGAAGAAGTTTAACATACTCATTACATGACTGAGAGCAAGAAGGTAGATTTACCTCATTCTTCCTGGGCTCAGAAGTAGAAGACACCATCAGAGCAAACTGCAGCTCCATCATTTCTGCTTCACGATCAGCTGCATCATTCTTCATGGGATCATCATCAATTTGAGCTAGGTGAGCGTTTTCTGGCCCTGAAATATTCAAAGCCTGCATCTGGTCCTCCCAGTCAAAGGACTGAGCGACCATAGTAGTCTCACCATTAACCGCAGCACCTGCACGGTTGTTTCCCACTGCAACCATCGTCTTGTTGTTGTTCATCCTACGATCTGGTTTTGGACACTCACGAGCAAAGTGACCCGGCTCGTGACAGTTGAAACATCGCAGCATGCCCTTATTGAATCCCACCTTCTTGTCTGCATTCATGCCCCAGTTGTTCTTCCCTGTCTTCTTAGCAAACTGCTTGGCCCTGAAAACAGCCATAGCAATCTGCCATGTAATGTCCATCTGTTCCACGTCTTCTGGATGAATCAGATCCAGGTCAGCAAATGACAGCTGAGGTGGAAGATCTCCAGCTACAAAGGCATTGTAGCAGTTAACAAGCCCAGTGGCTAGAGCCAGATTATCATCAGTATCTTTCGTGTTTGAGGAAGAGGCTACAACTGGCACATTTGGAGGGGGAACAGCTTGTGGAGTGACAAATGGCTGGCTTTGAGAATAAGGAATGGATGATGCAGCAGTGATGGTCTGAATCTGAGGTTGTTGAGCAGCAAAAGCTTGACCTGAGGAAGACATGATTGAGGAGAGAGCATTGTTGGATGAGATTCCAAGATTTGCAGTAGAGTACGAGTTCACATGGTTAATTTCTCTCTGTTTGTCATCAATATCACAAGCTTTGATGATCGCCATGATTTCAGCAAGATTGAGGCGATTTAGATCCTTGGTCTTCTTAATCACAGCAACATTCATGTCCTATGACCTGGGAAGAGCATTCAGAAGCTTCTTGTTAATCTCTGACTTGGTCAAGAAAATCCCAGATATATTCATGTCAGTGGTGAGAGTTGTGAACCGCTGCAGCTGTGCCTCAAGAGTCTCTCCGGGAATGTAGTTGAACATATTGAACTTTTGTCACAACATGTCCTGGCGACTCTCCTTCATATCTTCATTGCCCTCATATACCTCAATTAGGGCTTCCCACAAATCTTTAGCTGAAGTGTACTCTCGGAAACCTTGAGCAATATCAGGAGATAATGTCATGGTTAGAGTGGCTAAAGCCCTTTCCTGCTCTTCAACTTTCTCAAACTCCTCATCTGTGTAGTTTTCAACAGCCTTGTCAATCACTTGTCCTCCAACTGTCATAGTGATTCTAACATGGCCTCTAAGAATGCTTCTCCAGACTTTAAAGTCCTTCATTTTAATGTATTTTTCAATCCTGTATTTCCACTCAGGAAAACCATCTGCAGACATTAATCTTGGAATGCGCGTAGTTGTGCCCATGACAGTATCAAGTTCGTGAAAATGAGTTTGACTTTGAGATTCCATTTGAAATTAAAGCAAATTAAAGTGACAAAATAGTTTACGGTTGATGATGATGAGATTACGACCGTAAACTATGTTTACGGTTAATGAGTTTATAACTGTAAACTTGGTTTACGGTTGAAGTGTTTACGACCGTAAACTGTGTTTACGGTTTGGATGATTACGGTTTGAACGTTTACGGTTTAAGCGTTTACGGTTATTGAAGCTTAGTTTACGGTTAATGAAGATTCACAGTTTACGGTTGTTCAAGTTCTTGAGTTTACAACCGTAAACAGGGTTTACGGTCAACAGTAAGCTCCCAGAAGTTCTTCAAAAACGCGTTTTTGCAGTAGATTCAGTCCCTTTAACCACGAAAACACTAAAACCAAACTCGAACAATGAAGAATGTCAGTCTAAACAGCCGAAAACTCGATTGAATGAAGCTTTGACACCGGTTTTTGCTCTGATACCAATTGTAAGGTCCTGGAAAGGATCTTTACCAATGATCAAGCAACAAACAATCACAATAGAAGTAGAAAAAGAAATGAAATCAAGCTTGCACTCGTTTATATCATAAAAACGTCAGGTACAACTCGATGGAATAAACTGTAAACACTATGGCATCAACAACCAGACAAAGACCTACACCTCCACTATATATACCCGTCTGGGCCGCAAACTGGGTTTACGGCCGTAAACGTGTTTACGGCCGTAAACTCACTTCCTGACCGTAAACACCTAAACAAATCACAAAATGTATTAAAGACTCATACTGAACTATTACAATTAAAGCCTAGACCAAACCATTAACTAGACCCTTCATTGTTCTCATCCTCTACTACTTTACCTGCACATGAAGTAGATGTGCTAGAAACAGGAACATCAGTATTTTCAAAGAAATCATCAAATATGTCAAAAAAAATTAACTCAACATGATCCGGAGCAGAAGCATCACAAGATGTATCATTGATTTTAACATCGGAAACAATAGAGTTTTCATTCGAAACAGAAACAGCAAGTTCAGACTCAGTTTTGTTATCAGAAACAGATCCTTCAGCTTCGTGCTTTGACTGATCTAAGGATTGATCTGTAGGGGAAGTAGAAACATTAGTACTTTCAACATTAATAAATCCTCCTGAAACAAAACCAGATGGCTTGCCATAAACCATGAATGGTTCGTTGGCAATCTCCTCTTTAGACAAAGGTTGATACTAATATGTATGATTAAAAGGAGGAGGTACATTATCGTATCCTAAACCCTTTTGCTGGTTTCGTTTGAAATGCAGTCAATGGTCAATCATGTTGGCAACTACCTCGCTTGATACATCAAACCTTTTAAAATCAAAATTAGCAGTTTAAAATTGTATCTTTAATGTATCAAGCTCAGTAATTAACTCATCATTCTGTCTCTTGATATAATCATAATTTTCACATTTTTCACTGTAGTCTTCCTGAATTCTCTTAAAGTCCATTATTTTTGTTTCTAACTTGGCCTTTAGGGGTTTTTGTCCCTTTCTAAGTTGATATCCTTCATATCTCAGGTCCTCAACTTCTCTTTTTAATAAATCAATTTGTTCCTAAAGAAATTTAATCGTAGCTTCACAAGATTGAGAACATGAAACTTCATTGACCGGAAGGTTTGCGGAACTCATTGTTTTTCCACACTTCAAAGCATCAAGTTCTTCAGTTACAGCAGCAAGACTAAGACGATTGAGATCTTTTGTCTTCTTGATGACATCCACGTTCATATCCCCACGACTTTGGAAATGCATTCAGCAGCTTTTTATTTATCTCAGATTTAGTCAAGAAAATCCCAGTTATACTCATCTCAGTAGTAAGTGTAGTAAATCGTTGCAACTGAGCTTCCAGGGTTTCTCCAGGGATATAGTTGAACATGTTGAAACTTTGTCTTAACATATCCTGACTCTCTTTCATGTCTTCATTTCCCTTGTTGACTTCAATAGCCATTAAAAACACAACTAGAAGCCAAAATCAAACTTAAAAGTTAAACTTAAATTTAAAAAAGTCTAACTCAAAAGTCAAACTTGAAAAGTCAAACTTAAAAGTTAAACCGAAAAGCTAAATTTGAAAATTTAAACGTTAAACGAGAAAGTCAAAGTTTAAAGTCAAAGGACAAACTTAAAAAGTCAAAGTCAAAATTTTAAGTAAAAAATCAAAAATAAAATTCAAAATTTAAAAACTAAAATTTTTGGTTGAAAATGGAATTTTAAAATAAAAGAAATTGAATTTTTGGGCTAAAAGTGACAAAGTTGCGAAACTAGGTTCGAAAAGGAGTGTTTTTCAATTAAAATCGGAAGCAATGGAACAAGAGTCTTGGTAGTTCAACTGGTTTGATGCGTGTGATGATAACTCAAGGGACCCGGGTTCGATCCCTGGCAACCCCAAAACTCCCTCCGAATTTTTTTAAATAAATGCTGCGAAGTTTGAGCTGATCAGGACCTCCGACCGAAGGCTCGCACACGCTGCTGACCGAGACCGAGGTGCGAACCGGAAACGCTGCAGGAGCGCAAACCACCGAGCCGTACACCGAGCCGCACACTCCGAGCCGTACACCGAGCCGCACACCCCGAGCCGTACACTCCGAGCCGCACACTCCGAGCCGTACACCTTCAACCAGCCGCACACCTTCAACAGATGCGAAGAAAAAACGACGTTTTTCACCCTTTTTGCTCCAAAACTCGATCAAAAACTCGTTTTTATGAAAAACGCGAAGAACAAACCCCCCCCCCCTAATTTTCAGAGATCTATCCAAAAACACATAAATCCTTCAAAAATAAGATCAAATAAGCTCCAGATCTGACAAAATTGATTGATACAATCCAAGCTCTGATACCACTTGTAAGTCCCCTAATGCTTGAGTATCAATCAAATCCGTTTGATGGTGCGGAATCCCAATCAAACGGATGATGCCAGATCACAATAAGAAGAGAAGGAGAAGAAGAAGATGATGAATCTTGTATTATTTGATGATTAGAATGTAGATCCAAATACAAGATTTACACACACTAACACACTCACTTCTTCTCTCTCTACAATATGCTCTCCTTTCTCTCTCTTCTGGCCGTACACTTGCATGCACTCCTCACCCTATATATATGAGACACCAGCCGTACGCTCGTGTACGGCCGTACACAGGTGTGCGGTCGTACACACGAGTACGGCCGTACACAGCCACAAAATTACATATTACATTATAGAAAAATATATTTTCCTAGAAAAGAAAAGTATAAACCATAGTTTTGACCCAACATCTTGGTTTGAAGACTTATATGATATTATCGTCTCATGATCACTCGAGATAGATTCCATGAAGTGATACAAGTGAGCGTTGGTTTAATCCAATACTGAGACCTTATGAGCACTCATGAATGTTGTAGCAAACTTTGCTATGTCTGATACACTTCAGACAATCTACAAGCCAAATTCATGACAATCTTGCCTCAATACCTACTTTCAAAGTATGATCAAATGTGGATTGTTTGAATAATATAATTATTCTGGAAGTTAAAACATGCAAAATGAAACAATAGTAAATGATTGACACAAGATAGTAACATTACTTATAAATAAAAAACACCTTTTATTTAATCATCAAATGTCAATTACATTTCAACTATTACAAGTTTCAAAACTATCTAATCATTAAAACTAATATCGTCCTTCAGCCCGATGCGCGTCGCATGTTGTAAGTGCTTAACCCTACTCAGTCCCTTCGTGAGGGGATCTATTAGGTTCTCCTCTGACGATGCCATCTTTGCTACGAGGAGTCCTTCTTCTATTCGATGTCTTATGAAGTGATATTTCCTGTCAATGTGCCTGGATCTGCCATGATCCCTTGGTTCCTTGGCTAAGGCAACCGCACTCTCGCTATCACAGAAAATCTACATAGGCTCCTTTATAGCTGGTACAACTCCAAGGTCTCCGATGAAGTTCTTCATCCATATTTCCTCTTTCGTCGCCTCGCTTGCTGCTATGTACTCTGATTTGCACGTTGAATCAGCTACCGTCTCCTGCTTGGAACTTTTCCAAGTAATTGCTCCTCCATTCAGGGTAAAGACCCAGCTCGAATGAGAGCGGAAATTATCTCTATCGGTCTGAAAGATGGCGTCACTATACCCCACCACTCTCAATTCATCACTCCCACCGAGGGTAAGGACCCAGTCCTTAGTCCTCCGCAGGTACTTGAGAATGTTCTTAACCGCAGTCCAGTGAGCCTTGCCAAGATTCCTTTGATATCTGTTGACCATGCTCAAAGCAAAGGCCACATCAGGGCGAGTACAATTCATAGCATACATGATCGAGCCAACCGCGGAAGCATATGGTATTCGACTCATCTTAGCTATATCAGCCTCTGTACTCGGACTCTGAGTTTTACTCGGTTTGGCATTGCTCTGGATCGGTAAGTCACCTTTCTTGGAATCCATCATGTTGAATCTTTTCAACACCTTTTCCAAGTAGGTACTTTGACTAAGTCCAATTAGTCTCTTACTCCTGTCTCTCAATATCCTTATCCCAATGATGTAAGCAGCTTCTCCAAGGTCCTTCATAGTGAAACACTTCCCAAGCCAGGAGTTAACTTCCTGCAGGGTTGGGATGTCATTTCCTATGAGTAGTATGTCATCCACATACAATACCAAAAAGCTAACTATACTCCCACTAGCCTTAACATATACGCAAGACTCATCTTCGCTCCTCGAAAAACCAAACTCTTTGACTTTTTCATCGAAACAAAGATTCCATCTGCGAGATGCTTGTTTCAATCCATAGATGGATTTCTCAAGCTTACACACTCTATTGGGTGCTTTGCATCGACAAAACCCTTTGGCTGACTCATGTAAACATCCTCAGCCAACTTTCCATTAAGGAAAGCGGTTTTGACATCCATTTGCCATATTTCATAGTCATGAAATGCAGCTATGGCTAGCATAACCCTAATAGACATAATTTTCGCTACTGGTGAGAAGGTCTCATCATAGTCAACTCCCAGAGTTTGAGTAAAGCCCTTCGTAACCAGTCGTGCCTTATAAGTGTGTACCTTTCCATCCATGTCGGTCTTCTTCTTGAAGATCCATTTGCACCCGACTGTCTTACGACCCGGTACATTGTCAACCAAGTTCCAAACTTGATTGTCATACATGGACTGAATCTCGATGTCCATATCCTCTTTCCATTTAGCAGACTCGGGTCCTGCCATGGCTTACTTGTAGTTGTTAGGTTCATCCAAATTTACCAGTGTGCTATCACTGATAAATGTATCACCTTTAATAGTAATATGGAAACCATAAAACTCAGATGTGTTTCTAAATCTACTGGAATGCCTTAGAGGTAAGGACTTGTCAATTGGATCAACTGGAGTTTCCTCCTCAGGTTGATTGCTAGTTTTTGAGGTTCCTTCACCACTTGACTCTTGAAATTCTTCAAGGTCAATTTTCCTCCCACTGTCTCCTTGGCCTATGAGCTCTCTCTCGTGAAAGACTCCTCTCCTCGCAACGAAGACAACATTGTCATCCGGTCTGTAGAAGAGATAACCAAAGGATTTATGTGGGTAGCCGATGAAAATACACCGCTCACTTCGAGGTTCGAGCTTGTCGTAGGTCTCAAGCCTCACGAAAGCCTCGCAACCCCAAACCTGGAAGTGTGCTAACGAGGGAACCTTCCATGTACACATCTCGTGAGGTGTTTTTGCAACCTTCTTAGTTGGAACTCGATTAAGGATATGGGCGGCAGTCTCTAACGCATACCCCCAGAATGAGATAGGTAACGAAGCTCGACTCATCATGGAACGAACCATGTCTGACAAGGTTCGATTGCGCCTCTCAGCCACACCATTAAGTTGTGGTGTCCTAGGTGGCATCAATTATGAAACAATCCCACATTCCTTAAGATAGTCTAGGAACTCGATACTAAGATACTCACCACCTCGATCGGATCGGAGCATCTTTATCTTCCTGCCCAGCTGATTCTCCATTTCTTGTTTAAAGTCTTTGAATTTCTCAAAGGTTTCTGACTTGTGCTTGATTAAGTAGGCATAGCAATATCTAATGTAATCAACAGTAAAAGTCACATAGAAGCGGTTAGCATCCCTTGTGGCGGTTCTGAAGGGCCCACACACATATGGGTGTATGAGATCCAACAAACCTTCACCCCTTTCACAAGTACCAGTGAAGGGTGACTTGGTCATCTTTCCAAGCAAGCAAGATTCGCAAGTGTCATCCGAACTTAAGTCGAATGACTCCAAAACTCTAGGCTTTTGGAGTTGGCCTATGCACTTCTTGCTGACATGTCCAAGACGACAATGCCACAAGCATGCCTTATCCAATTCATTGGAAGAATCAATGTGCAACACATTATTTCTTAAGTTTTCTACAATCATCACAGTTTCATATACACCATTACAAGGTAATGCTTTAAAATAAAAGACACCATTATAATAAGCATTAATAGCACCAATTTCATTATCAAATGAAAAACTAAAACCTTGTTTGTACAAACCATGAAAGGAAATAACATTTGTCGCCATTTCAGACGAGTAGCAACAATTATTCAAATCTAATTCTAACCCAATACTCAGCAATAAAGAATAAACTCCAATCTTAGTGACAGGTGAAAGCTTCCTATTCCCCATGATCAAGTTTATATTCCCGTGCTCCACATCCTTACTTCTTTTTAGTCCCTGCAAATCAGAACAAATGTGAATTCCACAACCTGTATCAAGGACCCAAGAACTAAGAATGTGATGAGTTATTAGACAGAATAGTATAAATACCTGCATGGGTGGCCTTAACCTTCCCATCTTTGACATCCTGCAAGTATTTGGGGCAGCTTCACTTCCAGTGCCCTTTATCATGACAATAAAAACACTCGGCTTCCTTAGGAATGGAAGACGGAGCAGCAGAACCAGCCTTGGTCCCACTTGAAGAGGATCCATCAAGAGACATTCCCTTGCGGCTCTTGGAGGGAGCCTTCCTCTTCTTCCCTTTCCCTTGTCCAATTTCCAGAACAGGGGCAGTAGATGTAGGAGTGGTTACAACAGATTTTCCTTTGAGACCGAAAGGCCTTGAAGTTTGCTCAGAGTGACCTCCACCTTGTTCATATGATAAGTCATGTGAAACTGATCATAACAGGGAGATAGAGAGTGTAGAATGATATCTATGGCCAACTCTTCATCGAAGTTAACATTCAATTTGAGAAAACGGTCCACAAACCTTTGCATTTTCTGCAAGTGGGTCGTGATGGGTTCACCATCCTTCATCTTTGTTGTAATCATGGAGCAGATAATTTCATACCTCTCTTGACGAGCACTCTGATGGTATCTTTCCATCAGGTCTTGGTACATCTCAAAAGGGTACAAGTCCTCATAGGACTTTTGGAGTTCAGCTGACATAGTGACAAGCATGATACAAGCTACCTTGGTGGCATCCTTCTCATGTGACCTAAACTCAGCAATCTCCTGAGGAGTAGCAGAAGACTCATCGATATCCTTAATCTCCTTTTCTAGGACATATTCCTTTTCCTCATAGCGAGTGACCATCCTGATGTTCCTAATCTAGTCATTGAAATTTGTGCCATCAAAGATGACTCTCCCACAAAGGTTCATGAGAGAGAAGGAGCCAGTAGGGTTTGAGCCAGAAGCAGTATTGGAAGACATCTAAAAAGTAAGAAAGACAAAGTTTAGATTAGATAAGAGTCCTTAATATAACACCCAAATGAAATATTAAAGCTAGGACCCAACACAATATTTTACAATTTAAAAAAGGGATGTCGTAATCCAACTTGCAAAATATTTGAAGGTAGGTAAATGACGATTTAGCAATTTCCACCATGAAAAACGAAATAGATTATTAAGTTTTAATTGGATTGAAATTCCTAGATTCCTTTGAGATTCATTAAACTTTTCAATGGCATGTTTAAATATCGATTATGCCCTTCAAGTTTGTGACTGGGATACCGAGGATCACAAACAAGGTGTGAATAACCATGCAAATTAACTTGGTACACTTGATGTCATTTATCACCTAATCGATGTGTCGGTTAACCACACACGCTCCACCGATCTATGACAAACACCAAGCTACCCTTTGCCACCCTTACTAGTCCATGTTAGTGTGCCGGTTAACCACACATGCTCCACTAACAACTTGGCAAGGTGCAAAGTGCAAATTCATGGATTAGCATCAAATTCACATTTTCCTAAAGTAACTAAGATTGGGAATTTAATAAAAGTTTAGTTACTTTATAATTATCATTATATTTTTATCAAGAATTAATGTCCTATGCTACCCGTTCGGCTAACGACCCTCCACCAGTCAAGGAAGCGGTGGGTGACAGTGGACACCCATTAAACTGCCATTTTATAGGCAGTAACCTTATACCCCCCCCCCCCTTATCGACCGCCTTCGTGAATGAGGCCTACTAACGGTAAGACTGATTTATCTTATACATATATCTAATAATTAAACTTATAATATTATAATAGTATAAGGGTTGAATTTTAAAATTTTAAAATTCTAGGGTTTGGAATTAAAGTATTCATAAGTGTGACCTTACAAATTCCAAAACTTGAGGACAAGTTTTGACACTATTCAAAACTTTTCATTTCCTAACTTATGAGTTTAATGACTTTTAAGGAAAAGACTTTTGGTTTTCCATAACTTGACGACAAGTTATGGAGTCCATTAAAACCATTAAGATCATTAATTTAATTAACACAATAATAAAAAATTCATACATGATCTAATTAAACTCATAAGCATAAGATAATTCATATCATCAATCTTCAAGAAATTAGCCTAATCATATAAACTAATACAAATCTTGAAATTATGACAATTATCTTTTAATTGGACAAGCATGATCATTAACAAATGAAAAACAGATTTCATGGTTTAAAAAACAGTTTGGGGTAATGATCGTAATCCAATTTGTGGCAAAAAGTCGAAAATCTGCACACAGGGGGACCAACTCGGCGAGTACATGAACTCGACGCGTCGAGTTGGCCATTTTATGAGTGGACTCGGCGAGTCACTCTGTCGACTCAGAGAGTTCACTGAACATAATGCAGAAATTCGATTTTTCAACTTTGAAAACCAATAATACATCAAGTATAACAGAAAACAATCCTAGGCTCTGATGCCACTGATGGGTTTTGAGCATCCTAACAACCTTAAGGTGCACATACAACCCTAAATGCTTTGGATCTATGTTTTCTCTAATTATACATGCAATTTGATTTCCAAAGCATTATCCTAACTAGCATACAAAACATGGGTACTTGTATAACAAAACTAGTTAGATGACATACCTTTTCTTGTAGCTTGATTCCTTGGACCTTTAAGAGCCTAGCACCCTAAATGTGATGCCTCAAATGCTTCACACAACACCACCAACAACGGAGGACTTGAGAGAGAATATATTGGACACAAAAATCGACTATGCTCTTCCAAAGATCACTAGGGTGCCGATTTTAGTAGCCTAGGGACTTCTTATATAGTGTGGCAAAATTTGGGTTACACCATGTAAACCCTAATGTGCATGACCTTCCATATTCCTTAGGATCCATAGGTTTAACCTCCATGGAGCATCTATGGGTTGTCACATTGGTTTAACCCAACTAAAAGAATTATGGATCATTGGCCCACATTATAAGAATCAATGATTTACACAATCAATCCCCATATATTTAATTAGTCTCTTTTGATCACAAAATTAATTCCAAATTAATTCTTGACCAATACTAATTAAATAATATGATTTCATATTAATATATTAGACCTTATAATATATTAATAAATCATAAATAACCTCTTCTCAGATGTCCATCCTTTAGATTGTTCTGGTGTCATGCAACCCAAATGGACCATGCTACGCTCGGGTCAAGTACATACCAAATATAGTTATGGACTTAGACACCTTATCCAACAAAAGGTTCCACATTCTTCATCAACTTCGAAGCCTCCCAAGAGGACCCAAAGAACTACAAAGGTTGTTATTTCTTCACCTCTTCTTTGGTTGGTATTTTAATCTTTCTATAACTTGCAAGAAGATCCTTGGTGGGTATATAATGTGTATGTTATTTCAAAAATTAAAGTCTTCCGTTGCCATATTTTTCTTGTTTATGAAACTATTTTTGAACTAAAACCCAACAGATATTCACCCAAAACATATTTGTTTGCTTGTCGATGATTAGGTTGCAAAATTGTTGAAGAACATGTGTGTACATCAACATATTTATTCACTTGGAAAAGTCCGCCAAAATTTTTAATTCTTTTTGCTCTTAGTAACCAAGAACAATTTTTCGCAACACACACAACCTCATACCTTGATTTGGTGGATCTACTTGTCCTCTTTTGAAAACCTTCTCGAAGTCATTTTTTCCCAATAACCCGTTTTAGAAGGTCTTTGTTCTTAAATATACTGAGGCATTCAAACTTTTGAAAATTGATGTCTACCATCTGTGTTGGGAAATATTCATTAATATCAACTAGACATGCTGGTACAGCGGTCATACCGTAAAAAAGGTTATCGGGAAACTTAGCTTTAACTCCATCACCCAACTCATCTCCATCAGAATTGATTTCTAAGTCGGTTATATCTAAAGCTACATCAGCTACATCAACATAATCCCGATAAACATGCACATTTTCATCTTTTTGAATCATAACTTTTTTCTTTTTACTTTTATCTACTACACTCCTATTCATAACTTTAACTTATTGTTCGGGAACATCAACACAACGTCCACCCACGTCATTAAGATATGTACCAACATCATCATCACCAACATACTTGCAATTCTCCGGATTCACATAGTGAATATGTGAATACCTAACATTAACATTTTCAGCAACACTATGAAATTGAGGTACACTAGGAGTATTGAAAGTCCCTATTGGATTGTTGCTCCCTTTATCGCTGCATAAATTACCAACCGGCTTATTTCAACTCTAGCCATCCTCCGTAACCGCATCACCTTCATCAGCCACCACAAACACTTTCACAACCCTTCCTCCACTACATTTGATTACATTTATCAACATTCTAATATCCATATCTTCAACCATGGCTATATAATGATTCAATTCAGTATGATGGAAACGAAGACTAATTTTATATTTGTCTAACAAATCGGTTTTGCTTCTCGCCAAAGAAACAAATTCACTATAACTAATATACTCAGAAAATATCAAAGTGAATTCAGAAATACCTCCCTGTGGACATACGTATTCGAGATTTGTTTCAATAACTTGCCATCTCCCACCAGTTACAAGGCAAACCAAATATTCGATCATTTTTTTAGAGGGGTTTTAAACAAATTTTACAAAGAAATAACAACTAAACTGATAATTATTTTCAAAATTTTATATATAATAAGGTTATTTCGTAGTCACACCCATCAATTTCGTAATAAAAAAAATAAACAAATAATTAAAAAAATTAAACCCACCTGCGAATGTACAAGTGGCTAAAGCACACACTTGTACATTTGCAGGTGGCTTCTTGAAATCGCAGATGGTTTTATTCCATCTGCGATTTTAATGGCTAAATTTGTAATATTGATTTTTTTTTGCTATTTTTCCACAAAGTTAGTGTATTCGGCTAAATTTGCAATTTTTTCTATAATTAATGTAATTTCTCACTAAGTTAAATAAAAATATATAAAATGTTCTAATGGGGTGATAAATCGAAATGCACAAAATACAAGAAAAGATTTGGCTTAAAAGATTCGGCTTTAGTGGTTTGAACAACACCCTGGGCCTTTACCGAACCCTTACCTTTCTGCCACATCTAGGTCCATAAATTTCTTAGCATATGTGTCAAATTGCAATTAAAGTTTTATAGTTTTAAAGTTTTAAAGTAAAGAGTAAATTACATGTTCGTAATTAAATAGGGATCAAGACATATTTCAAAATTTTAACTTCGAATATATGTTGTTTGGTTAAAAGTTATTCTATACTTTTTATTCTTTTTCGATTTTTTTAAAGTTATTTACAAAATAAAAAAGAAAATAAAACTCCCCATCTTCTTCCCTTTTATCACTTGGATCGACAAACCACAACAACCTTAATCAAAGCTTCATTATTGGCTTCTGATTTACTGATTTGCTGCAAATAGAGAACAAGGAAACGCTAATGGTGGTGAAGCCATGGTAATGAACATGTGGTTTAGTAGGATGGGTAATATGTGGAGAAGAGTGTGAGTATGTTTGAATCTTGTTGCAGGTTTGAAGGCTTCGAGATGATAGTGATGACGGGGCGACAGTGACGAAAATGGATGAGAAATAGGGGATGGAGGTATGACGAGGAAATGGAAAGGATATTCATTTACTTTTTATTTTATTTTTTAATTTGAAAATAATAAAAGAAATAAAAATAATAAAAATAATAATAATAAGATCAAAATAGTCTTTTTATGTCAATATTGATGAAATGTGTAAATTTAAAACAAATAAGGACGGTCTTAGTTACTTTTCAAAATTAGAGACTAAACGTATCTTTTTGATACATTATGATTCATGTAATTCAATCAAGTTTAAAAGAAAATTAGAAAAACTAAAAGTATTCATCACTTGAGTCGGTTAAAAGTATAGATTTTGACAACTCATAAGTTTCCCTCCTAAGTTACTTTGTGATCCATACAACTCCACTAGTGATTACCTTAATTACAATTGGCATAAAACAAATACTAGAGGCGTATGACTATGTTGGACAGTTGGACTCATTATAAAGGATCTAATATAATTTGCAAGAAAAATATAATTTTATTTTGATTTTGTATTTTTTTAATATTTAATCTAAAAACTTGAGTATATATATATATATATATATATATATATATATATATATATATATATATATATATATATATATATATATATATAAACTCATAAGTTTTTTGATAAAATATTAAAAAAATACAAGTGGACGATTTACTTGAAATTCTAAAAAAAAAAAAAAAAATTTTGAGATTTGATCTCAACCACTTATTTTGTCATTTACCACTCTAACGTTTCAACGTACTGGTAATAGCGGAGTATACCTAATTATACATGATTATAACAAACAGGTATAATCATAAATGATTATATATATATATATATATATATATATATATATATATATATATATATATATGTCTGTTCACAGATTGAATAATCGCATATGAATATGATGGTTGGTGGCAAAAAAGGTAGTGAAGGAAGAGGTGGCGGTGGTATAGGGGACAGATGTGTCAGTGTTGGGGTCGGTTGGTGGCAAATGTAGTGCTAATGGTGGTGGTGAAGGACTGATGGGGGTTGTAGAAGTGGGGAAGGTGGCAGGGGAAAAAAGGAACGGGCAGCGCTGGATAATCATTTATGATTATAACTCTCTCGTCGTGTCGCTACGCCAGAACGCTAGAGCGACAAATAAGAAATATGTGGTCGATGTTGAATCTTAGGATCTCAATATATATATATATATATATATATATATATATATAAATGTAACTAAAATATGTAAATTTATCATTTTTTTAATCTTTTTACATATTGATATTCAATTTTTTTTATCAAACGTAAATGTGTGTAACGCCCGCTGATTCGGGATGGACGATTAATATATAATAAACAATAAAAAGACTTTTTGATAGAAGATTATTTTGGATAAATAATTTTAACCAAAGTTACAGTATATTTGACATGAATTTTGAACGTATAAAGAACACTGAAATCCTACTTCGTATGAAGAAGTTACGAGTCTTCGAAGTTTCGCGATTCAATCGACACGACTATGCGGATCGTAAAAACTAAAATTTTGATAAATTACTTTTTAGCCTAAGTAATCTAAATGAAATTTGTTGTAGTCGTAAGAGTGTGCATATAGAGAACGTCCAAATCTGACTTAATGAGAGGAAGTTATGATTTTTCGAAGTTTCAGCGCAACATTGTGGGCATAGAAATCGAAATTCAAATCGGTTGATTGTTAGCCGAAACATTCTAAATGAGAATTGAAGATCTTGTGAATATGAACCCATCGATATAAATAAAATCGAGAACGGAGTTCATATGTAAAATTTATGAATTTCTCACGGACTTTAACAGTCTAAACCGGTCTAAATATGAATTTTTGTTAGAGTAAGAGTTAGATGTCTAAACCTTAATGAAAGTTGTAGAGCTCATCTAGAGGATTCTGGTGATATAAAGAACGTCATGAACGGAGCTCGTATGAGAAAGTTATTACCGTTTGAAGATCTACGAGAAACCGCCTTGGCTGGTGACGTGCCAGCACCGGAGTGCACCATGTGGTATGGTCAGCCGCCCCCTCCTCCAAGAGACAAGGCGATGTGGCACCACCAGATTTGGACATGTGGCAACACGAAATGGTGACATGTGGCATTGTTCTAGAAAATGACGCGGACGAAGGAGAGGTTGACACGTGGCTCGAAGCTAATGGAGACAACTCACTCTTGAGGCACAACGCCTCCTGTCTGGGCGTAGCGCGCCCTCGTGGAACCTATATATGCTTCAAAATACCTTCATTTTCCACTCAAAAATCATTCCAATTTCTCTGGAAACCTCTCGTTCTTTATATTCAATATTTTTGGAACTTTTGAGTAATTTAGCAACGCTTTGGAGTAGCTAAGAGCCCGGAAAAAAAAAATATAGCCTTCGGTTTCAAAATTATGCCCGCGTAATTTCCCGGTTTTTGCTAAAATCTATGTAAGTTAAGCAACACTTATTTTATTTAAAGTGTAACTTCTATTTATGTTCATAGCCGTTATTATGAACCTATAAATAAGATTTATCAGTATTTTCCAAGTCATTATACCGATTGATATACTTACGGGGATAATGTCTAGGCTGGATTTAGTGAGGTGTTTAAAGTGGGATTTCCAAACATTATACTTTGTATACCAAACAGACCCTACCTCCGATATGATCATTCCTGGTTGTTCGTTACTTGATAGATCTTGATGCAGACATTTGGATTAGTGAGGAATCTAGACTATCATTAGTTGCTAAGAATATAAGACTAAGACTTAGTCATATGAACCAAGGACACGTCATACGAAAAGCTAGAATACCGGGGCGAAGTTCTACCTAAATTCCGAGGCAACCACCTTTATCAAGTGAATTCGTAATTACTTTCATCTTACACATAGATATGAAGTATTTAGATAATTAAATTATGTATGTGCTTATGTGCAAAGATGTTATGTGTTAGATGAAATATTATAAAGATAAATTTTATATAATATATATTGTATATGTATTTTATAAATATAATAAATTGGGTAACAATGGGTAATGAAAAATTCCATGGTATGATGAAAAATAAGATATCATAGTATGATGAAAGATGTAGGCAATGATAGGATGCCATGACTATATAAATGGTACTAGTGTACTAACGACTGGTACTAGTGTACTAGCAATGTATGGTACTAGTCTACCAATGATGTAGCCACCTAAAGGAGTATAGGTGACGACCACCAGACTATTTGATGACAGTCCCGTGGAACACAACCAGGTTTATAACTTATAGGTGATGGGCTTTGTTCCCATTTTATTTACTCTAGTTTCTATTGACACGTATTGCATAGAAATCCCTATAACAGTACTAATCCTTGTAAAAATACTGTCAGCAACGATGGCTATGATCACCCTTAGGATAGAATGTAATGCCCGTAGATCCGGGCTAGTCAAATTAGAGATAATAGGGGTCGAAAACGACTTTTCGACAAAAGATTATTCAGAATAAATAATCTTACCCAAGTTGTAGAATATGTCTCAAGGGTTCCGTACATATAAAGAACGCCGAAATCCGAGTTATAACGAAGAAGTTATGATCCGTCGAAGTTTTACGGCAAAACCGGCACGGCACCAGGAAGCGTAAATAGTGAATTTACGATAGAGAGAGTTTTAGCCTTAGCGATCTAAACGAAAGTCATAGAATACGTTAAACTGAGAGCGTCCATAAAAAGGAACGCCCAAATCTGACTTCGTATGAGGAAGTTATGATTTTTCGAAGTTTCGGCTTAGCAGTGTGCAGCCCGAAGTTCGAATATTAGATCGAGCGGTTTTTAGCCAACACAACCTAAACGAGAATCAAATATCTCGTTATTAGTAGCATAACGATAAAAAGACAGACGAAAACGGACGTAGGATGAAGAAGTTATGAATTTTTAACTGACCAATCCTGTCCGGGCCTGTTAAAAATATAAATTTAAAATAAATTCAAAATTAGACGACGAAGTCTAAACGAAAGTTGTAGAGTACGTTCCAGCCTATGCGTGGATATAAAGAACGTCGAAAACGGAGCTCGTATGCGAAAGTTATGATTTTTAGAAGTTGGGAAAGAAAAATGCGAAACTGCGAGGGGGTGATGACGTGGCTCAATCAGGGCCGTCGCTTGCTGATCACGGTCTGGTCTTCGGATTCGGACACGTCGCCTATTCCTTAGGATAATCCTTAGGAATGAATAAATGAGAAATAGCTGATTTTTAGGGTAGATCCTTAAGAGTAAAGAAGATAAGGGGGATGGGTAATTGGGTTAACTGTTTGATGATTAAACATAATAATTATATTATTGTGGGTTGAAAACCCTATGTACTCACCAGGTTTCCCAACCTGACCCACTCAGTTTATTTATATCACAGGTGTTGATATGAAGTCACATTACACTGAGAGATTAAGGAGATATAAATCACTAGTGATAATGAATGTAAGTTCTTTTTATGCTTATGTTTCTGTATTGACGATGACATCCCAAGGTTTTAAAATGAATAAAGATACATTTCTTCGGAAATGCTTTGATAATGCATTTATCACGTTTTTCTGGGAACAAATTCCGCAACATTTTTATTAAAGGAAGTACTCTGATTTTTATAAAGCATAAACAAAATCGGTCTTTTCTGGCCGTGAAAATGGGGATGTCACAGTTGGTATCAGAGCATTAGTTTAAGCGAACTAGGAATTTGTAGGATTTCTAGACTTAAACTTAGAATGCTAAGCGATGATTGTGAGGTGTGAGCACTAGCTTATTTTAGGAATTATGCCTAAAATGCTTTTATGTGCTAAATGCTTTGTGCCTGATATGCTGTTATTTGTTCGGATCTATGGTCTGTTGCCGACCGGATCTGGAAACCTTATGTGTTTAGGATTCTAAACGTACGACTACGATATTAGAACTAACATGTAAACGTTTCGGAGTGATAAGGACGGTTTAAACGACTATCCTAAATAAAGATCTAAATTCATCGTATTTGGTGTATAGACCAAGATGGCAAGAACCCACAGTGGAGCTGGGAATGCGAATGGGAATAGGAATCAACCCCCAGTAATTCAGCAAATACCTGTTGTAGTAGAAGTTGCACCCGAGCCAATCACCATGGCTGGAGTACAAGCCATGATTCGGGATATGTTAGCGAAACAAAGGGAAGAAATGAGACAGATGTTGAATAGGGACGGACCTACCTTGCCCGTTGAGCAACCCGAGCTGAGTCCCGAGCAATCGGAGGAAGGGAACTATAGCCACCATGTGAGTAAAGCCGGGACTCAAGGAGAACTAATTAATGACCCGGAGAGGGGAAACGACAAGGATGGGCGGATATATAAGAATTTCTTGGGTGCCAAGCCACCAAGTCTTTCTGGAAGCCCGAAGCCGGTTGAGATTATGGACTGGATCTCCGAAATGGAGATGGTGTTTGAGAGCTGTGACTGTAGCGACAAGCAGAAAACCGTCTTTGCGGTCAAACAACTGAAGACCGAAGTATTGAGCTGGTGGAAGTTATTGGCAGATACGATGCCCAAAGGAGAAGCAAGCAAGATGTCTTGGGAAGGTTTCATGGAGCAGCTGAAAATGGAATACTGCTCAGAGATAGATCTGATAGACCTAAACAACGAGTTTCAGAACCTGAAGAAAGGGAATATGAGTGTCGATGAGTATGCCACCGCATTCACTGAGAGGATGAAGCTATTTCCCTACTTGGTTCCTACTGAACTCTCCAAGATAGATAGGTTTGCTAACGGACTGCCAATAGACATTGGCCCAATGGTCAAAATGGCAACTACCTTGAAAACAGCTGTTAGAGCAGCTAAGAATGTAGAGACCTAGATAAGAGAAAGGGGTCTAGAAAAGGACAAGGCAGGAGAAAAGAGGAAGTTTGAAGGATCTTCAAGGTCCAACAAGGAGACCAAATTCCTGAAGTCTGGAGGAGGAAGAGGAAGTGAAGCAAGATGGTGCGAGAAGTGCAAAAAGAAACACTCTGGAAAATGCGGTGAGGAGGTGACTTGTTTCAAGTGTGGGAAGCATGGGCATTATGCCAATGAGTGTACATTCAACAAAACGGTGTGCTACGGATATAACGAGGAAGGGCACTTCAAGCAAGACTGCCCAAAGAGAGAAGGGGCTACAAAGCCAAATGTGCCGCCAAAGCCAAAGGCGAGAGCATTTCAAATGATCCTTGATGAAGCAAATAACAATGCAAGGATTTAGGAGTGAAGGCTTAATATCCAAAGATCGAGTTATGAAGTAACCAAGGGATAGTACCGTATAATGTAGCCTATTAGAGGCATAGTATAGGGTGAACTTGAACACCTATGTAATAGTTTCAAGAAATAATAAAACCTTCGTTTGGTTATTTGATGTGTTAAACTGTTATGTGATTTCTGTATGGTGACTTGGAAAACTGCGAGACAATACTTGGGACGAGTATGAGTAGGTGTGAAAGGTAGTAGATGCATATACTACCGGAAGCACATGACTCACGCTTGGATCAGGGAAAGTCACAAGGTTACCAAGGAGCTAGCAATTCATTTCGTTTTATTCAAATATGTCGTTACCATCGTTTCGGTAATGACTAAGAAAATGATTGTTATTCCGACCCTAGTGGTCATATCAAATTGAGTCCGACTACGCTGAGTATGTTATGTGGTTCAGAGAACCAAGTTTGATGTAGCATCCGACTTAAGCCAGAAGATTGAAGATAGTCAAAGCGATTGTGATCGTTGTTAAAGTAAGAAACTTGTAGTTAGAAGTACTACGTACTAGGACGTGATTAAATCACATAAGAGCATGAATGAAGGTATAGTCTGCTCTGGAATTTGACTCTAAGAGACCTGAGTCTAAACGTTGCATCACACGATGATAAGTCATTAGAACACGACCCATCGGTCTATTATGATAATCGAAGGAAGAAACCTATCTCAAGTTTGTTAAATAAGGAGTCTCCAATAAAGATCGAGATCGTGACATGAAGATCATGATTGGAAGTCTAACATGAGATAGAGAGCGGATGCAAGATCGAGCACCGCCTGTAGTCAAGGAGTCTAAGAGTTAGATACTCGTTCGAAGAAACATCAAAGTTATGGTTATCACTTAGGATGAAGAGATAACGTATGGAGTCATCATGTGAGCCCTATTTCGTTGATGATTCCGGGACGTAATCATCCTAAGGGGGGGATAATTGTAACGCCCGTAGATCCGGGCTAGTCAAATTAGAGATAATAGGGGTCGAAAACGACTTTTCGACAAAAGATTATTTAGAATAAATAATCTTACCCAAGTTGTAGAATATGTCTCAAGGGTTCCGTACATATAAAGAACACCGAAATCCGAGTTATAACGAAGAAGTTATGACCCGTCGAAGTTTTACGGCAAAACCGGCACGGCACCGGGAAGCGTAAATAGTGAATTTACGATAGAACGAGTTTTAGCCTTAGCGATCTAAACGAAAGTCATAGAATACGTTAAACCGAGAGCGTCCATAAAAAGGAACGCCCAAATCTGACTTCGTATGAGGAAGTTATGATTTTTCGAAGTTTCGGCTTAGCAGTGTACAACCCGAAGTTCGAATATTAGATCGAGCGGTTTTTAGCCGACACAACCTAAACGAGAATCAAATATCTCGTTATTAGTAGCATAAAGATAAAAAGACAGACGAAAACGGACGTCGGATGAAGAAGTTATGAATTTTTAACAGACCAATCCTGTCCCGGCCTGTTAAAAATATAAATTTAAAATAAAGTCAAAATTAGCCGACGAAGTCTAAACGAAAGTTGTAGAGAACGTTCCCGCCTACGCATGGATATAAAGAACGTCGAAAACGGAGCTCGTATGCGAAAGTTATGATTTTTAGAAGTTAGGAAAGAAAAATGTGAAACTATGAGGGGGTGATGACGTGGCTCAATCAGGGCCGTCGCTTGCTGATCACGGTCTGGTCTTCGGATTCGGACACGTCGACTCGCCATTACGCCCCGCGTCCGAAGTTGGGTACGCCCCGCGTACTCCGGCTCTTATCCTCTTCCGAAGTGCGAGACAGCTGGACGCAGCTGGACCCTATCCGAAGCTACGCCCAGCGTAGCTGTGCTGAACGCCCAGCGTTCGTCCGAGGAGCTGCGCCTATAAAAGGGCTGCGTAGGCTGCCGAGGAAATCACACCAATTCTCATTCTCTCTCTAATTTCTTTCTCTCTCTAAGATACCAAACCACCCCTAAACCCTAGGAAAAACCCCTAGCACCCAAAGGAAGCCCCGAGGCTTCCGGAGTCCCGAGAAAAGGGTCTTTCGGTTCCGAAACGCTGCTCCGAGCAAAGCCCGGTTTTCTTTAAAATCCGCTGTAAGTGAGCTACGCCTACGCAATTTTTAATATAACTTTTAAATAATTATAGTAATGTTATTAGGTCCTTAAAATAATTATTTGGGCTATTATTATGAGTTATATTGAGTGTTATTTAACGCTTATATAAAAATAATAATAGCTAGACTATTAATTAGTCACGGTTAACGTTAAAACTAAACCCTAGTGGTATTGATACTAGGTTTTGGTCAAGGAAAAATTGTTTTGAGATAACGAAGCGCTGTTCAAGTACCGAGTCACCACCTAATCAGGTGAGTGCATAGTTACTTTCATCTTACACATAGATATGAAGTATTTTATATAAACGACGTGCTATGTGTTCATATTATCTGAGTACTTGTTGTTTATGCTGGATGAACGATTTTATACATGTTTTAAATGATTTAAACTGTATATATATATCTACGATAATATGTTGGGTAAAACATGGGTAGATGTAATAGATGGAATATGAGTTGGATGATGAGTTGAGAGGTGTTATAGACCAGGAGGTGAGTGTGAGAGATGGACGATGTGAGAAGCCTTTCCTAAATGATGGCCCCGTCATCTAGCAGAGTATGGATGACAACCACAGACTATTCTAGACAGTCTAGTGGAACACTAGCAGGCTCGCAACCTGTAGGTGTTGTGAACGATGTGTTCACCGGTGTACTCTAAAAACCCATTGACATGTATTGCGAGTGGACTCTCGAAAACGATACTGTCAATAAACGAGATAACCCTAGCAGCTGTGCTCGAAGGACAATACTGGCAGCTGCGCCTCACATAGAATGTCACAATTCTGGCAGCTGCGCCTAAGTGATAGAACTAGCAGCTGTATCATTGACAACGATGGACTTCGTACCTATTCCTTAGGATAATCCTTAGGAATGAATGAATGAGAAATAGCTGATTTTTAGGGTAGATCCTTAAGAGTAAAGAAGATAAGGGGGATGGGTAATTGGGTTAACTGTTTGATGATTAAACATAATAATTATATTATTGTGGGTTGAAAACCCTATGTACTCACCAGGTTTCCCAACCTGACCCACTCAGTTTATTTATATCACAGGTGTTGATATGAAGTCACATTACACTGAGAGATTAAGGAGATATAAATCACTAGTGATAATGAATGTAAGTTCTGTTTATGCTTATGTTTCTGTATTGACGATGACATCCTAAGGTTTTAAAATGAATAAAGGTACATTTCTTCGGAAATGCTTTGATAATGCATTTATCACGTTTTTCTGGGAACAAATTCCGCAACATTTTTATTAAAGGAAGTACTCTGATTTTTATAAAGCATAAACAAAATCGGTCTTTTCTGGCCGTGAAAATGGGATGTCACATAGAACCTTAAGGAAGAATAAAGAAGAAAACGGGGATGGGTAATTGGGTTAATTTTTGGATAATTAAATATATTAACTACATTATTGTGGGTTGAAAACCCTATGTACTCACCAAGTTTCCCAACTTGACCCACTCAGCTTCTTTGTATCACTTGTAGCAGTACATAGGTACATGAATGATGAGAGATTCACGGACATGTAGACTGATTGTCTAAGATACTATAAGGCATGCTTATGCTTATGTATTGTATCAGTTATGACATCCCAAGCTTTTAAAAATCAATGAAAAACATTTCTTCAGAAATACTGTTACGGGACCAAATTCTGCATTTACAAATAAACTCTGTTTTAAATAAGCATAAATAAAAAGTTTTGCAATGGCCGTAAAAATATGGATGTCACAGTTGGTATCAGAGCATTAGTTTAAGCGAACTAGGAATATTTGAGGATTTCTAGACTTGAACTTAGAATGCTAAGTGATGATGGTGAGATGTGTCTCTATTTTATTTTAGGTAGTATACCTAAAATGACACAAGCACTAGCTTACTTTCGGATAAGATGCTTAATTTGTTGTTATGTGCTAAATGATTTATAGCATGCTATAGGTTACCTAGATTTCTATTAATTTATTTGCCGACCTAGACTTATGAAATTTTGTGTTAAGGTTTCTAAATGTTTTATTATTGTATTAGAACTAGCATATAACTTTTCAAAGTGATAAGGAGAATTACGCGTCTTAACCTTCCATATCTATATTCTCGTCTCGATACACTGAATGCATGATTTTGTGTATAGAACGTTATGGTAAGGACACAAAGCGAATCGGGAAACGATAACAGAAACAGTCAGGTTGAGGCTCAGGTGAATGAACGTGCACCTGAAGCAGTGTCGATAGTTGAACCTGTCATGACGGCGATAATTAGGACTCTGTTAGCTGAACAGAGAGAAGAAATGATACATCTCATTCGTAAAAATGAAAGAGAGCCCCATGTGCCTGTCATGCAGCCTGAGATCAATGAGGAGCACTTTGAGGAAGGAAATTACAGTAGGACAGTGAGTCATATGGAACCCCAAGTGGTTAGGAGGAATAAACCAGAAGTAGAAATTGAAGGAGATAGATTCAAGTACAAGGACTTTATGGCTGCCAAACCACCAAGTCTTTTGTGTAGCCCGACACCAGTAGAATTTATAGAATGGATCTCCAAGATGGAGATGGTGGTTGAAAGTTGTAATTGCAGCGATCGATAGAAGACCATCTTAGCAGTCAGAAAACTAAAAACTGGAGTGTTAAGTTGGTGGAAGTTAATGGATGACTCCATGTTGAAGGGAGAAGCAGGAAAGATGTCTTGGAAAAAATTTCTGGAAGAACTGAAGAAGCAGTACTTCTCTGAACAAGATCTTGTGGAGATCAACAATGAATTTCAGAACCTGAAGAAGGGAAGGATGAGTGTCAACGAGTATGTTACAGCCTTTGCTGAGAAGATGAAGTTGGTTCCTTACCTGGTTCCTTACCTGGTTCCTACCGAGCTTTCTAAGGTAAATAAGTTTGGTAGTGGACTTCCTGGTAGATTTTGGCCCAACGGTGAAGCTAGCAACGACTCTGAAAGCAGCCATCTGGGCGGCTAGGAATTTAGAGACCTAGATAAGGGAGACGGGTCTGAAAAAAGCTAAGGCAGGAGAGAAAAGGAAGCTTGAGGAATCTTCAAGGTCCAATAAGAAAGGAAGATTCTCCAAGTCTAACCCAAATGATAAGAAGCCTGGAGGTAGCAGTGAAGCCGTGTGGTGTGAGAAGTGCAAGAAGAAGCACTTTTGGGAGATGCAATGGAGAAGTGACCTGCTACAAGTGTGGAAGGGTTGGTCACTATTCCAAAGATGTATGTTAAATGATTGGGTATGCTAAAAATGTGGAGATAAGGACATCTTTCGAGGAAATTGCCCAAAGAAAAATGAAGCAGAAATGCTAAATGTTCCGCCAAAGCCAAAGGCAAGAGCATTCCAGATAATCCTTGATGAGGCAGATGAAGGTGAAAGGAATCAAGAATAAGAAGCTACATATTTGAAGTTCAAGATATAAAGTAGTCATATAGATAGTATTATGTGATGTAGCCTGATGAAAGAGGCATAATGTATTAGGAACTTGAATAACCATGTAACCACTTTCAAAAAGTAACACAATTCCTAATTATGTTATATAACTCAATGTGATAAGTTGCTATGTGATTTTATTGTATGATGACCTAGGGACTGTGAGGAAATTCTTAGGACAAGTATGAGTACGTGTGAAAGGTAGTAGAGGCCTATACTACCGGAAGCAGATGACTCAGACTTAGATCAGGGAGAGTCACAAGGTTACCCATGACACTAATAGTTGAATTCATTTTTGTTCACTCCCATCATTACCTTTGTTTCGGTGATGACAAAGAAGATGAAATGCTATTCCGACCTTAGTGGTCATATCCAATAGAGTCAGACTAATCTACGAAGTATGTTCGACATAACATCCGACTTTCGATTGAAGGAAAAGATAATCGAAGTGATCAATAGAATCATCACGATCACCGTTAAAATTAAGCCGCCCATAGCTAGAACTGCTACATTCTAGAAAGTGATTATATCACATTAGAACATGAAAGAATGTATCTTTCATGATATAGTCTGACTCAAAGAGACCTGAGTCTAGCCATTGCATCATACGATGAAAGGTCATTAGAACATGACTCATCAGTTTGTTACAGTAGTCAAAGTAAAGATCTTATTATTAGGTTAAGTTTTATCAAGAAGAAGCAAGAGTCTCCGATGCAAATCAAATTTAGAATGGAGAGTGGGTGCAAGATTGAGCACCGCCAACAGTCAATAAGTCAAAAAGTTAGAAACTCATTTGAAAGGACATAAGAATTATGATTATACCTAGGATGGAAAGGTAACGTGCGGAGTCATTATACAAGCCATGTTTTGCTGATGATTATGGGATATAATCATCCTAAGGGGGAGATAATTGTAATGCCCGTTGATGCGGGCTAGACGATTAATATATAATTACCAATAAAACAAATTTTTGATAGATGATTATATATGATAAATAGCCTTAACCAGAGTTGTAGTATATATGACAAGGATTCCAAACATATAAAGAACGCTGAAATCCGACATCGTATGAAGAAGGTATGCTTCTTTGAAGTTTTGTGATTAAACCGGTGACTCTATGGATTGTAAAAATTGAAATTTTGATAAATTAATTTTAGCCTAAGTAATCTAAATGAAAGTCGTAGTAGTCGTAAAACCGAGAGCGTGGATATAGAGAACGTTCAAATCTGACTTCGTGAGAGGAAGTTATGATTTTTCGAAGTTTCAACGCAAAAGTGTGGGCACATAAATGAAATTTAAATCGGTTGATTATTAGTCGAAAGAATCTAAAGGAGAATTGAAGATCTCGTGAATATGAACCCATCGATATAAATAAAATTGAGAAAGGAGTTCGTATGAAGAAGTTATGAATTTCGCATGCACTTTAACTATATATACCGGTCTAAATATGAATTTTTGTTAGAGAAAGAATTCGATTTTGAGACCTTAATGAAAGTTGTAGAGCTCACCGAGAGGATTCCAGGGATATAAATAACATCGAAAACAGAGCTCGTATATGAAAGTATTGGCTCTGCAAAGATCCGCATGAAACCGCCTGGGCTGGTGATGTGGCGGCACTAGATTGCGCCATGTGGCATGGTTGTCCGCCCCCTCCTTCAATAGACAAGGAAAAGTGGAACCATGAAATTTGGACACGTGGCACCATGAAATGGTGACACGTGGCATTGTTCTAAGAAAATGACACGGACGAAGGAGAGGCTTGCATGTGGTACAAAGCTGATGGAGACTCCTCACTCTTGAGGCAGGACACGCCTCCTTTCTGGGTGCGGCGCGCCCTACATGGACTCTATACATATATATGCTTCAAAATACCTTCATTTTCCACTCAAAAATCATTCAAATTTCTCTTGAAACCTCCCATTCTCTGAATTCAATATTTTTGGAACTTTTGAGTATTTTAGCTAGTCTTTGAAGTATCTAAGAGCCTGTAAACAAATAGAGCTTTCGGTTTCACAATTCTACCAGCGTAGTTTCCCGGTTTTCGCTAAAATCTCTGTAAGTTAAGCTACATTTATTTTCTTTCAGCTGTAACTTATATTTATGTTCATAGTCGTTATTATGAACCTGTAAATAAGATTTATTAGGAATTCCAAGTCATTATACTGATTGATCTACTTATGGGGATGATGTCTAGGCTGGATTTAGTGAGGTGTTTAAAGTGGGATTTCCAAAAAGTATACTATGTATTCAAAACAGACCTTACCTCCGATATGATCCTACCTGGTTGTTCCTTACTTGATAGATCTTCATGTAGACATTGGGATTAGTGAGGAATCGAGACTGTCATTAGTCGCCATGAGTATAAGACTAGGACTTAGTAATATGAACCTAGGACACCAATGTGAAGTTCTGTCCAAATTTTGATACATCTACCCTTATCAAGTGACTGCATAGTTACTTTCATCTTACATATAGATATGAAGTATTTAGATAATTGAATAAAGTAGGTGCTTAGGTGCAAATATGTTCTGTGTTAGATGAAATATTATAAATATAGGTTTAATATGATATATATCGTTTATGTATTTTATAAATATAATACATTGGGTAACAAAGGGTAATGAAAGATGTCATAGTATGATGAAAGATAAGATGACATAGTATGACGAAAGATGTAGGAAGCGATAGGATCCCATGACTTTAAAAGTGGTACTAGTGTACTAACGACATAGAAATGGTACTAGTGTACTAACGATGTAGGAATGGTACTAGTGTACCAATGATGTAGTCACCTAACAGAGTATAAGTGATGACCACCGAACTATTTGATAACAGTCCTGTGTGGTGAGTCAAGAAATATTGAATCTGATGACGTGGCATTTCTGATAGAGAATGTGTTGAAGAAATAGATAGAGAAGTTATGTTGTATATATCAAAGGTGAAGAAACTTTGATATATCTATCTATTATAGTGTGAACACTGAGATTGCACTTTAGGACTTAGTCACACTATGTATTTCGAGTCTGTTAAGGGTAATACTATAAATAGTGTTGTAGTCTTATGTGTTAGAGTGAGAGAGTTCTTACATTTCCATATTTGTACACTTGATATTACCTTCCAGACTGATTGAGTTTAGACAAAATTATTTACACCTTGTGTTGGTTTATCGTTTGATTCAACTTGATTGTTCTTAATTCCGCAATATCATTTCCATGGGATCCTATATCTGGTATCAGAGCTTAATCTTGGAGGTTTAAGCAACTATTTCAAGAACAACGATCCGAAATAAAAATTTGATCTCGTGAATCTTACATTGTTCTTCTGTGTTGCAAGTATTCTATTTTTGGAAGGAATTCTTGTTCTAGAAATCGAATTCAATTCTTTGATTCATCCATATTTGATTTTCTCTCTTTATAACTTTGTTCAGATCTTGTTTCTTATTCAAAAATTCATTTCATGTCTACTTTCTCTCTCTAGAACTCACTTCAGATCTATTTTCTCTATCTTCAAATTCTAATTTCTTGTCGAAGATTTAATGCAGTCTATAGATTTGTTGTTATCCTCCATTAAATCACTTGGATTAAACGTTAAAAATCCAATTTATAATGTTGATAAGGGATATAATTGGCAACTTTTTGGTGGATATTATTTGAAGAATGGTAGTGAGATGTATAATCTTTATGTTGATGGAGAGATATATGATGACACATCTTGTGATATGTATCTTTGTTGTGTACGAGATAATAAGAGATTGATGGAGCAATTTTGTGTTATTAAAGATCATTTAGATTGCAAAAATAAACAATGGAAATTAGATGTTTGTGTTCCTGAAAGTGTTGAAGATGTTATTGAAGTTCATAATGGTGTTACTAAAGATTTTAATAGTGTTCATCATGTTCTTGATGTTCCAGAAAAGGAGATAACTCCAAATGCTCATGTTGAGGGGGAGTTAGGTGTTTTGGAAAATTCTTGTGATTAAGAAGATTTACACTTCGAATCTGATGTGTCAAATGAAGAATTTCAAGGCAAATCTCCTGAAGTTGTGAAAGTATTTTGTTTTGTTGGAACTCAAACTAAAGATTGTCCATGTTATTATGATTCATTTGAAGGAATGTTGCCTTACAAAAAACCCACAATTCAAGATGTTCAAATATGTCAAACTCCAAAGGATATGATACAAAAGTGCAATGTCGAAGTTGTAAAGCAAGATGATGTGTCTCTTGGTTTCAAAACTTCATGCTCGAAAAAGTTGAAGAAGAAGAGGAAGAGTAAATCCAAGAAAATTTAGGTGCCTAAGCAAAAGTCCTCTAATGTTGCTATGACATCGAATTTCAATGCCAAAAATGTTGAAGGTTCTTAAATTCATGATGATGAAGTTCGATAATGGAGAAGTGTGAAAAAGTCTTATGGTTGGCATAATGTGATGTTTGATAATTTTTATCTTCCTACCAAAGAGCCTAAAAGTTCATTTTACTCTCAGATTCCTGAAAATGATTCTTCTATATTCAATTCATATTTTTCAAAAGGGTAACAAATTTACAAGGAATTTTCTCAACTTCTCAATCTCAAGTGGGTTCCTAAAATGTCTTGTTAAAATCAAAGTTATGTTTGAGGGGGAGCAAATAACTTCGACATGCATATTTTGAGATTTGAGATGTTTGGAATATCAAATTGATGATAATAGAATTTTGGAAATGCATTGTTGCTTGTATATCATGCTTAATGAAAAATAACTTTGTTTGGATATAGAGTTTATTGGTCTGGAAAAAGAAATTTCGAGCTGGTTAAAAGGACTTGTAAAAAGTCGCATGTTTGATTATGAAAGAAAACAATACATCGAGTCTTACAAAAGTGTGTATGGAAAACCATGAGTTGTTATATGTTGGAAATTGAGAAGAAAATAATTGATTGTGACTTGTCTCCTAGCATGGGTTTTTAAGTTGAAAAATAATTAAAGATGCAAAAAAAGAGGTTGATGGTGATAGATGAGCTAAAGATAATGAGTGTAATAGCGACAACTCATAGTTGTTTGACTTTCAGAATTTCAGTAAAAGAAAAGGGATGGAGGAAACAGTGACATCACATCGGTAACATATCTAAAAAAAAGTTGATGGTCTCCTTTCTTCCAGCAACAGTCGATGTGAAAAAATGAAAGCGACAGATTTGAAAAGCAACTGTTGAGATGTGTTTACTTATTTCCAATAATTCAGGAGCTTGTTATGATGGTCTATGAATTGACAGCATCTGAAAAGATGATAGAGTCTGAAAATTTGAGCTATTTTTTCTTCTCTACAGTAAAAGACAATGTTGATTGGGAGTATGACTCATCCAAAATCATGGTTCATCAAAGCACAACAACAGGAAGCACATCTGTTGATTTTATGATCAAATGGGAAAGTGACAACAAGATGATGATGGTAACTGATCAACATGACAACAAGATGATGATGGTGAATTAATTTCTTAAAAACCAACAACTCTTTGTTGTTTCATATACTGTATTCGTTGATCTTCAATACATTGAAGATGTTATTGTTTACACATGATGTTGACCGCTCTTGGCTCTCTAAAAAACGTGTTATTAGAATTCTTGTTGATAGCGACAACCTTGAAAGACGCATGCATTAATGATTAGTCTAAAAAAGAAAAAGATGACAGAGACATGTCCAATCGTTTCTTATGTGTTGGTTCACGTTTCCAGTAAAATCATGACACCTTGAAAAATCACATCCATCAGAAAATGAATTAGAGACCATATCTACAGCTGAAAAGTGTATTTTGAGAAGAGTGCATGAGTTGTCAATGTGTTGGGTATTGTACATATTGGACGCTGTTCCTATCGAAGTATCAATTGAGAAAATGGGATTTAGGTGAAAAATTTTCCAACGGATATTTTTTTGGTTGACAAACACTTTGATTATCAATTTTTTTGACATGGAAGAGAACGAGTTGGGTTTTTGTTCAACCTTCACTTTGGATGGTGTGTAAATCGATGTCTTCGACAAAGTGTTTGCATATCGAAGTTTATTCTTCAATATCAGAGTGCAAATCGAACCTATCAGGAAGGTGTTTGGGTAGATGTGTTTGTCAAAACCTTAGAATTTGATCTAAAACCTTCTACTTTGACCTTCGATTTTGATATCGAAGCTTTCTCATAGAACATTTCCTCCGTCTTATTTTTTTCTTATCTTTCTTTTGGTCTTATTCTCAAGAAAATTGAAAAACACAAAAAAAATTTCATCTTTGTTCTTTATTCTTTGAAGCCTCAGAGAAACCCAGAAAACTCAAAAATATCTTCTTTTGATCGTCTTTTTGTTTGAAGCCTAAAAAAACTTGAAAAACCAAAACTATTGTGATTTAGTTTGTTCTTCGAGGTTTTGAATGCTGAACATTTCTCAATGATATTGAGTATCGAAGGTATCTTCGTGTTTGATTTAAAGGTCGACGTATCGAAGCTTTGAAGACCTCAATATCAAAGCTTTGAAGTCTTGAGTGTCGAAGCTCTGAAGTCTTGAGTGCCAAAGCTTTGACGACTTGAATTTCGAAGTGCCGAAACTCTAAAGACTTGAGTGTCGATGTACTGTTCATTCTTTGCGATTGATAGAGAAGGTAATGTCTGTTCTTCGCATTTGATAGTGAAGGTACTATTCATTCTTTGTCATTGATAACGAAGTCGAAGCTTTCATATCAAAGAAGATTTATCGTGTTTGATGCTGAAGTTACTATTAACTCTTTCCATTTGATGTTTAATATCGAAGTTTAATGGTCAAATCTCACCCTTGACTCATTTAGGAGTTACTTTTCATATTCAAAGCTTCGCTAGACTCGTTTTCGACATTCCTTCTGAACCATTAAGAGGGTCGATGTTTTCAGATCTGAGAAGTTTTTTTGAAAATGTTTAAGAATTTAGAGATTTTTTTTCATGCTTATCTCGAAGATTAATTAGGGAGAATTGTTCGTTCAAGGGGGAGTTTGAGTTTTTAGATTTATGTGCTTTGATGGAGATATTTTTCAGATCTGTTTCTCTCCCTTTTATATCCCCAAATGCTGATGATTCTCATACTTTTAGGGGGAGAATTCCACAGAAGAAAAGTGTGTTCTTCATCAGATCCAACATTTAGGGGGAGAATGGTGAGTTAAGAAATATTGAATCTAATGATGTGTCATTTCTTATGGAGAAGGTGTTGAAGAAATAGATAGATAAGTTGTGTTGTATATATCAAAGGTTAAGAACCCTTGATATATCTATCTATTTTAGTGTGAACATTGAGGTTGTACTTTAGGCCTTAGTAACTATGTATTTTGAGTCTGTTGAGGGCATTTCAATAAATAGTGTTGTAGTCTTACGTCTTAGAGAGATACAATTCCTTTATTTCCATATTTGTACACTTAAGATTACCTTCCAGACTAATTGAGCTTAAATAAAATTATTTACACCTTGTGTTGACTTCTTTATCGTTTGATTCATGTTTGATTGTTCTTAATTCTGCAATATCATTTCCATGAGATCCTACACCATGGAACACAGGCAGGTTTATAACATGTATGTGATGGACTTTATGCTCATTTGATGTACTCTACTTCCTACTGACATGTATTGCGGAGAAATCCCTATCACAGTACTGTCAGCAATGATGATTAAGATAATCCTTAGGACAGATCTTCAGGAATGAAAATAGAAACAAACCTATTGGCATGTGTTGCAGACAAATCCCTATAACAATAATGTCAGCAACGATGACTATGATGACCCTTAGTATAGAACCTTAAGGAAGAATAAATAAGAAAATGGGTATTGGTAATCGAGTTAATTGTTTGATAATTAAATATATTAACTTCGTTATTATGGGTTGAAAACCCTATGCACACACCAGGTTTCCTAACCAGACTCACTCACTTTCTTTCTATCATAGGTAGCAGTACTAAGGTACATGAATGATGAGAGATTCAAGGAGATGTAGACTGATAGTCTAAGATAATGTAAGGCCTATTTATGATTATGTTTTGTATCAGTTATGACATCCCAAGCTTTTATAAAACAATGAAAAACATTTCTTCGGAAGTACTGTTAGGGGACCAAATTCTGCATTTACAAATAAACTCTGTTTTAAATAAGCATAAACAAAAAGATTTAAAATGACCATAAAAATGGGATTGTCACAATGTGCACCATATGCATATTAGTAGATAAATGTTGTTTTGATCTTTTTTCAACGAATCACTTTGTACAGTTGTCTCTTAACCTATTAAGATATTTTCCATCTGCTCCTTAATGTGCATATATGCATATTTGTATATATGCAGACAATAAAAAAATGTTTATTTTGTTTAATATTTAATATATTTGAATTGTGATTAAGAGTTTTGTTGATGTTGTTGTAATGTGTATAAACAACATTTTGCATATGTTTACATCACAAAATATACATATGCATATTTGAGTTTGTGTATATATGCATATTTTTTTGTAGATATTTAAAAAACGTCTTAGTTGTCTAAATCGTTCTTATAGAAGTTAATTTGTTGAAAAATATTACAAAAAAAACATTTGGTCAAGTAATGTGTATATGATGCACATTTTTCGTTCTATGCAATTTTTTTCGATTATTAATATGGAAAGAGGCTAAAATGAAGAATTTACATATTTTCAGTTATTTTTTGATAGAAGATAAGCTTTAAGGAAAGTGGTGAAAAAATGATCCTAATGATCTTAAAATAATTATGGATCTTAATAAAACTTTGATCTCTGTGTCTATATATATATATATATATATATATATATATATATATATATATATATATATATATATATATATATATATATATATATATATATAAGAACCGAAAGATTTATAAAAACTTAGGAATTATTTTTCCACCAAACATTTTTCAAAAAGTAACCTAATCCATCCAAACACAGTTTAAGAACCTTATTCTATGGAACAAAATTTGCCAAAAAAGCTTGATTTACACATATGAACATCAAATTTGCATATACTCACATCTAATATGCCTACACAAGTTTTTTTTTTATCAATTTCTTTTGAGAATAGGCTAAATTTATATCGTCTTAAACCATTAAGTTATTTTTTTTAAAAACATTGGGTGGAAAATAGTTCCCAGGTTCTCATTAATCATTAAGTTCTCAACATATATATATATATATATATATATATATATATATATATATATATATATATATATATATATATATATATATATATATATCACTACAAGAAAAACGTGATTTTGGTAGGGAAGGTGGCTATGGAACGTATTTTCGTTGTTAATCTGCAATGGATCGTATTATGGAATGCCGTTCCATAGCAAGGTTGTAACCACATCGACTACAGATTTTATTTCTGGTAGCGAGAATGAGACTTGCTAGGGAAAATACTACGGACTCCATATCCGTTGGTATTATGCTACCGATATTTCTATGGAGAAAAAATTCGTAGCAATTTTCCAACAAAATTTGTTATGAAATCACTTTCCGTTGTACTACTGCTATGGAATTAATTATCGTGGTTACTATGCAACAGACTTTGTGACGGAAACCAATTCCATAGTTGCTTTGCTATGTAAGTACCATTCGTAGGTATTTGCTAGGGAATTCTGCTATGGAATTTGATTTTGTTTGCTTGTTTTGCTATGGAACAAAAAGCCTAGCTAATTTGTGACAACATTTGTTACGAAATTATATTCCATAGCAAAGTTGATAAGGAGTAGTTCAATTTCATAGATATTTAGCTATGGAAATTTGCAATGACAATAAAACTCGTGGAATCATCAAGTTTATGATTGTGTGTTTGGTTTGTTTCTTTGTTGGGATGTTGTATGTTTAATTAATCTTCTTATTATGCTTAATTAATCTTCTTATTCTATGGATGAATTATTATTATGATCAATGGATTTGTAAGATATGGCTTAAATGATATGTTTTTGAATTGGTAATATATTTTGTTTGTTTTATTGTATTTTGTATGTATTTAATATTAGGAAAGGACAAACATTTGCTATTATATATGTTTATGTTATCTTGAATAATTTTTTAGCATTTCAATGTAAAAAAATTGGATTATAACATAAACGATTACTTAATTTGATATTAATGAAAATATTGTACATACAAATATCTCAAAAACACATATCCCCCTTTAGTAAATGCTTTCAATGTACCAAAGAATGATAAACTTTCATTTTATTTAATTCTCATGAAGGGCACTAATACATAACATCACATTTACCAATTCGCATGAAAAAACTACAAATTATACAATGTAACCATCCTTTTATAAAGAAACAAAAACATATAGTCAATATCTTCTTCCTCCTCTTTCATCCTCTTCTTCTTCATTGCTCGATTACTATACTCATAACTCGCTGTCAGGAATACCATCATTGTCGTCCTCGTGAATTTCACCTTCTTCATCAATGTTATTGATCATCATAATTGTCTGTATCGGCTTTACTTGGTGTAATGATTTCATTTGATTCAACTTCATCTTCTTGGAAAGCAACGTCTTTCTGAGGATGATTTTCATCAGTCCAACCACGAGGTTTAACTTTAAATACAACCCACCAGTCCGAGTTGTTTGTTTTCGAACTTGGGTAAGGAATGTAACATACCTGAGTGGCTTACATGGCTAAAACAAAGGGATCGAACTTCTTGCATTTTCTTTTTACGTTTATCTCGACCAAGTTATGTTGTTTGTGAATCTTAACTCCTATGTTAGGTGTTGGATCGTACCAATGACATTTAAACAAAATTGTGGTTTTAATTGGGTAACCAGGGTACTCGATTTCTAAAATTTCCTCTACCTTACCGTAATAATCACCTCCTTGGCTACTAACACACAATCCGCTATTGATTGTTGATTTGTTCATACCATGGGCTTCTGTGTGAAACTTGTAACTATTGACAAAGTATACACTATATAATTTCATTTGTTTGAATGACATTTTGGAAAGGTCAGATATATACTTGTTGTTTATCCGGATCTTACGTGCCTATATGAAAAATGGTAAAACACTTAATTATAGTTAATTATTGTTGGATTAGTGTCTAAGTCCATAACTATAGTTGGTATGTACTTGACCCGAGACTAGCATGGTCCATTTGGGTTGCATGGCAACAGAACAATTTGGATAGACTTTTGTGAGAATAGGATATTTATGGTTTATTAATATATTATAAGTTCTAATATATTAATATGAAATCATATTATTTAATTAGCATTGATCAAGAATTAGTTTGGAATTATTTTGTGATCAAAAGAGACTAATTAAATAAATGGGGATTGATTTGGTAAATCATTTTTCTTATAAAGTGGGGTTATGATCCATAGTTCCTCATGTTGGGCTAAACCCATGTGGTAACCCATGGATACTCCATGGAGATTAAAACTCATGGATCATGAGGAATGTGGAAAGTCATGAGTTACATGGTGTAACCCTAATGTGCACGCTATATAACAAACCCCAAGGCTCATGAAATTGTGACTAGTAGACTAGTGGAAACACAAGTGGGCAAGCCGATTTTATGAGTGCAACTGTTCTTCTCTCAAGTTATTCCAATTGTTGGTGGTGTTGTGTGATTCCATTTGAGGTGCAACACTTGGGCACTAAGTTCTTAAAGGTCCAAGGCTTCCAACTACAACAAAAGGTATGTCTTCTAATTTTTTTTATTACCCAAGTATCAAAGTTTTGTATGCTAGTTAGGGTAATACCGTGGAAAGTTCAAGTTTGCATGTATAATAGAGAAAACATAGATCCAAGGTATTTAGGGTTGCATGCACACCTTAGGAGTGTTAGAATGCTCAAAACCCTACGGTGGTTGCAGAGACTAGGGTTGTTTTCAATTATACTTGATGCTACTTGCTTGAAAATACTTTAAAAATCGATTTTCTGCTGTTCTGAAAAGTGAACTCGCCGAGTCCACTGGTGGACTCGCCGAGTCCAAGCACAAATGCAACCAACTCGCCGAGTTTGTTCTTGCACTCGACGAGTTGGTGCTCTAGAGTGCAGTTTTTCGACTTTTAAGGATAGAATTGGACTAGGATCATTACCCTAAACTGTTTTTGGACTTATAAAACATTTTTTGATGTGGTAATGATCATGCTAATCCAATTCAAAATATAATTGTCAAAGTTTGATGTTTTGTATTAGTATGTTTAGGCTAATTACATGAAATTTGTTTGATATGAATTATCTTGTTCATATTAGTTTAATCTAGATCATGGACATTATTTGACATGCTTGTTAGTTTATTTGATGATCTTTATGGCTTTTAATGTACTCCATAACTTGTCATCAAGTTATGGAAAATGAAAAGTTTTTCCTTTAAAAGACTTCATTAAACTTATAAGTTATGAAATTGAAGAGTCTTTTTCCCATAAATGGTTTTATAAACTTCATAACTTGTGCTCAAGTTATGGATTTTCAAGAGTATTTTCATTAAAGCCTATATTAAACTCATATGTTATGGATTCCAAAAGTTTTTGAATAGTTCAAAAATTGCCCTCAAGTTTTGGAATTTGTAAATGTAGAGTCTTCTTTTGACACATTTAATTCCAAACCCTAGAATTTTAAAGTTTAACATTCTACCCTTATACTATTATAATATTATATGTTTAATATATATATATATATATATATATATATATATATATATATATATATAAGAACAAAGTCAGTCTTACCGTTAGTAGGCCTCATTCACGAAGCCGGTCTATAAGGGAGGTATAAGGTTACTGCCTATAAAATGGTAGTTTAATGGGTGCCCACTCTTACCCACCGCTTCCTTGACTGGTGGAGGGTCGTTAGCCGAACGGGTAGGATAGGACTCTAATTTTCCCTTCATTAAAAGTATAATGATAAATATAAAGTGACTAAACACTTATAAATTCCCAATCTTAGTTACTTAGGAAAATGTGAATATGGTGCTAACCCATGAAATTTCACTTTGCACCTTGTTAAGCCGTTAGTGGAGCGTGTGTGGTTAACCGGCACACTAATCTGGACTGACAATGCATGGCAAAGGGTAGCTTGATGTTAATCATAGATCAATGGAGCGTGTGTGGTTAACCGGCACATTGATTAGGTGATTGTAACATTGGGTGTACCAAGCTAATTTGCATGGTTCTTCACACCTTGTTTGTGACCCTCGGCATCCTAGTCACAAACATGAAGGGCACAATCGAGATTTAAACATGCCATTGAAAGTTTCAATGAATCTCAAAGGATCTAGGAATTTCAATTCACTTAAAACCTAAATTTCTTTTCATTTTTCGTGATGGAAATTGGTAAATCGTCATTTACCTACCTTCAAATATTTTTCAGTTTGGATTAGGGCATCCCTCTTCCAAATTGTAAAATATTGTGTTGGGTCCTAGCCTTAATATTTCATTTGGGTGTTATATTAAGGACTTAAATCAACTAAACTTGAATTTCTCCCATTGTAGATGTCTAATTCAGATAACTATGGTCTTCCCAAATCTTTTGGAACAAGCTTTCCTCTTGAAGATGATGTCCCATGGTTGGATCGTGGAAGTCATACCTCACTTCCTCCACCTCCTCCAATAATTCTCCCTAACCCACAAGTTCAAAGACTTGAAAAATTCAAGGTCACTCAAGCCCTACTTGCAATGAAACATCAAGATGGAAGGCATGTGTGTACTCACGTCTTGGAGATGAAGTCACATATTGACAGGTTGAGAGTATTGGGTGTCGAAGTCTCAAGGAAGTTGGCTGTTGACTGGGTTCTTCAGTCACTTCCTGAGTCATATAGTGAGTTCATTAAGGACTACTATGTGACAGACCACAACATGTCCCTTATTGATCTTACCTATTTGCTTGTTGCTGCTGAATCAGCAATGATTTGGCGCGCTGGAAAAGAAAATTTGATTGGAATATCAACTCCCCAAACTTCCATGGACATTGACAATGGAAACATTGGAAGTCCAGAAAAGATTTCTCTTTCCAAGGGAAAGAGAAAGGCTAAGTCTGCGATTGTCCCGTGTACCATTCCCAAAGAGTCCATATGTTTCTGTTGCCAAAAGAAGGGGCATTGGTTGCGAAGTTGCCCTGACTACCTAAAAGATATGAGAAAAGGTATAATCGAAAAGTTTGACTCTGCCTCAAGTAAGTCTACTGTCTAACTCTATTAAGTTCTTAATTGTTGATTCTTAATACATGATGTGACAAGGTTGCATTTTGATGTTTTGTAGGGTCATGCAAAGGGAAGGAAGCTTAAAGGAAGAGTATGCTGAATCTGATCGCGAAGATGGATTTCAATCGCATGGTTCGATGATCGGATTTTTGAGTTGCTGCTTAGGAGTTATGATAGATTGCTAGGAAATATGTAATAACATAGTTTTCATTTGTAATTGCATTGTAAGGAAAAGTTTTTTCCGCATTTTATAAATAAATAAAATTTTGTTTTATTTTTATTTCCTTGCAATGGCATTTATGAAAATTAATGTTTGTATGTTTCTATGTTAGCAATATGAATTTGATTCTTTTATTTGTGGTAGTGTCATAATTTGCCAAATAAGGAAAGATTCTCATCACCTAAGTTTCAATTGGATAGGAACTTGGAATCATGCAACTTGTATTGTGTGATGAATGAGAATTTTCACCTTTGGGAAATTAAGACTAATTCCTTGTTCACATGTATATGTGAGTCAAGTAAAGGACAAGGGGATCGGGTACACTGGGTGTATGCTGGTTAGGTCCACTACAAAGATCAATAAGACCATTCTTCATGATTTGCTAAAGTTTAGTAAATATGGTTATGCTTACAAGTTTAAGTATATTTCTGAAACATTGGAAAAGGTTCAATGTATGGCAGAACGAATGAGAAGAATCAAATTAGGCAGAAAGATAAAAGTTTCTCCAATCTGAAAAGATGGGAGAGTACTTTAGTATCGTATTTTATGATCATCTTAATGTTTATGGAAAAACCATATCACAATTGATCCTCTAAAGACATCTTAGTGCATTTTTATGGCTAAGAAGAGGAATCATGAATTGTTGAAATAGTTAAGTCAAGAAGATGAGTCATACTTTGTTCCCAAAACAAGTCTTAGAGTAATACTCCAAGATTGTAACCTTGAGTGACATGATCTTAAGAAAGGTTTAAAACACTTTTCAAATGTAGAGTAAAAGTTTCTACTCTTGTACATTTGAAATTGGTAAGTTGTGATGTTTTGGATAAAACAAAGACCAACTAAGGCCAATTGTGTGACGTGTTTGTCTTTATTAGAATCCGCACTGAATCTTGAATATTTGTTTGTCAAGTAATGTTCCTTGACAAAGTGAATCATATATGTCAAGGGGTCAGTGGGAGTCTTAAAGATCTTGACAAGTTTCAAGAACTAATCAAGAATAAACCTATTGTTAAACACTAGCACATGACTTGAGGTTTGTGACCTATCGTGTTGACATATTCTTGTTTCTGTGCCCATTCTAGTTAAAGTTGACTATGCATGTGAGTTCTGAAAGTTCTCAATTGGTTGCATAACAACGTGGAAGAAATGGTAGGCCCTTGTGCTGCCAGGTGGCAAGAAATTAAGATTGAACAAGTTCAGTCCATATGAGTTTGGATTTGTCACTAACCATGTCTTGTGATTATGGTCATGACAAATTCACATGGATAGGAACACATACACCATAAAATCTAAGTGTCATAAGGTTTTTGCATTCTCAAATTCGATTATGATTACGGCATCCCTCTTCATAATTCGAATTGTGAGAAATGGAAAAGGTCTAAACATTTCAGACTTATGGTTGTAAGTTCTAAAATTGTTAAGACACAAATGTGAGCTATCTAAGGAAATGTGTATGATTTTGAGAAGCCTAGATACAGTCTTATCGAAGCATCTCGTATCAGAAATCTGAACTTTGGTAATGAAAGTCAATTAGTATTGATTTCTAGAAGTCCAGCTGATTTCTGAATACATGTCAAAGCTAGTGGGAGCATAAGTGTTATGCTGGTAAGATAATAATTATTATACTAGTGGGAGCATAATCAATTATGGTAAATGTTGCAAGTTAACAATGTTAATTATAGAAAACAAAAGTTTCAATTTGCAAGTTGTAGAGTTTGAAAAGTTGTTTTGCTATAATTAAGGGAAAGAAAATTATACTTCATTTCAATTCTAAAAGCTTAGATTGAGATTTTAATCACATTTAGTCAAATATATATATATATATATATATATATATATATATATATATATATATATATATATATATATATATATATATTAATGTTATGTTGGAATGGTTCAACATAAGGATATTCTGTATATGGAAATGATAATTGCATTCTCAAATTTGATTATGATTACGACAACCCTCTTCATAATCAAAATTTTGAGAACATGACAAATAGAAATATTATAGCAAAAGACTGATTAAGTATCATGTCTTTATGTTAGACATTATGAATCGTATCCCATATGCTTCGGGTATACGATCGATTGCATATGCCATAATATTCTCGTATTCTAATTTTTCCAAATGCCTAAGGAATTAAGAAGGAAAAAGAAATAGAATCGGATATGACAAAAGTGGTTAAACAACTGTTAAGGACAATCTAAGGTTCGCCAAGGATTGGTCGCTTAAGGACAGTTGGAAGTATACTAATGGATGGACCATATTGACATTATTATGAATAGACAGGAGTCTATTAATAATGAATTGTCGTATGGCAAATATGGAATGTTTCCATATTGGGAGTTGAAGAATAGACGAAAAAGTTAGAAACTTTTATGCAAGAAGGATGTTCAAATGAATGTACTTTGAATTTGAGACTTCATTTCCATGGAATTGTCTTGTAACAATCTCCAAATGAATATTTTGTAATATCATTGGTCAAGTCTCTGTGACTTTTGGCACCTAGACATTACAAAAGAATCTTTGCATGATAGTTTAGAATCTAACACTTTCTAGCAGTGACAAGAATTTGGAATTCTTACACTTGTAATAAGGATTTGGAATTTTGAAATGAGCATCATTGAAATGTTTTTCAATTGATCTATTTCACAAAGTAAGGACCATAGACAAACATAGTGTGCATGCTTGCTGCATGGCATAAGTATTGTTTAGACAAACATAGTGTGCATGCTTGGAGTATGACATAACTGTTGTTTTAATTCAAGTATTAAGTTGATTATTCGAAACATTATACAACGAATAATGAGTAATCAATATGACTCAAAAGTTTTTGGGCTATATAGGATTAGTATTATTCTTGTGTTTCACTTTGCATGTTTTGACTTCCCAAATAACTAGGTTATTCAAACCATCCACATTCGATCATACTTTGGAAGTAGGTATTGAGGCAAGACTGGCATGAATGGGTCTGTAGTTTGTCTAGGACAAGGTGGCTACAGTGTTCATGACTGCTCCTGGAATGAGATTCGAGTATTGGATTCAACCCACGCTCATTTGAATCACTTCATGGATTTTATCACGAGTGATCATGAGACGATAATATCTTATATTCTTGAAACGAAGACATGTGAGTTGTAGTTGCGAGTCGGTTGCACATTGATATATGTAAATGCACCAGTAACTTGGATGTTATAAAACATATTGTTGTGTGTAATTTGATGAGTAAGTACAAGCGAGCATTTGGGTCGAAGTTTATCCATTCCTTTTACCCCATGTGGATAAAAGCGATATCTGTGGGCCCCTCGATGATTTAGTGATGACATCAGGCTTGGACTGATTTGATTTGTTCATTTAGTCGGTTTTCATAAATCGGAAATCGAGAAACAACAGATGGACAGAGAGAATGATTAAAATCCATGTCTCAGTTCATATGATATCTATAATGGAGGAATATATGATCCCTTATCTAATGGACGCGTCATTGACTAGGTCAGAGTACGACAACGGCTTTTAAGAGCTACGATTGCTAGTCGGGTTGGAGTCATGCTTGCAATGATAATTATTAGACTTATCCAAGTGGGAGACTGTTGGATTAGTGTCTAAGTCCATAACTATAATTGGTATGTACTTGACCCGAGAGTAGCATGGTCCATTTGGGTTGCATGGCAACGGAACAATTTGGATAGACTTTTGTGAGAAGAGGATATTTATGATTTATTAATACATTATAAGTTCTAATATATTAATATGAAATCATATTATTTAATTAGTATTGATCAAGAATTAGTTTGGTAAATCATTCATTCTTATAAAGTGGGCTTATGATCCATAGTTCCTCCTGTTGGGCTAAACCCATGTGGTGACCCATGGATACTCCATGGAGGTTAAAACCCATTGATCATGAGGAATGAGGAAAGTCATGAGTTACATGGTGTAACCCTAATGTGTACACTATATAAGAAACCCCAAGGCTCATGAAATTATGACTAGTAGACTAGTGGAAACACAAGAGGGCAAGCCGATTTTATGAGTGCAAGTGTTCTTCTCTCAAGTTATTCCAACTGTTGGTGGTGTTCTGTGATTCAATTTGAGGTGCAACACTTGGGGCACTAAGTTCTTAAAGGTTCAAGGCTTCCAACTACAACAAAAGGTATGTCTTCTAATTTGTTTTATTACCCAAGTATCAAAGTTTTGTATGCTAGTTAGGGTAATACCTTGGAAAGTTCAAGTTTGCATGTATAATAGAGAAAACATAAATCCAAGGTATTTAGGGTTGCATGCACACCTTAGGAGTGTTAGAATGCTCATAACCCAACAATTATAACCATAACAAAAAATACAAAAAATTAAAAAATACAAAAAATAACACCCACATAGTTTTGAAACCATACTGCAAAGTTCTTCTCAACTTCAGCTGCAATCTCCTGTTCATCCATATCCCCAAGAAGTTCATTCAAATCTTCTTCAAATATTATGTATTACCATTTGAATAACATTTTTAAAGTTGCTATGATGTAATAAACAAAATCATGCATGTAAATGTTATTCAGAGCAATTACACAACAAATGATTATTATAATTAAAAGTGAAGCATATGTTACCTGATGTAATGTTTGATCTTATCTTCGTTAAGGAGTATGTAAGTTTGGGCAGCATGCACTTCCTCATCAGATAACATTCTTCTCTTGAATCTTCCATAATGATGACCAGGATATGAAAATATATCTAACATTTTGTTGTTAGCATCTGATTGCTCATCTCCTCCTCCATCATCATTTCGAGGCAACTTTCTATTACGTGTGGGAACACCAGTCTCGAAATAATGAGAGCAAAATATTGATGCTTCACGAAGCAAGTACGCGTTAACAACAGACAATTCCACTCGAGCTTTATTTTTCACATCTTTTTTCAACTGATTTAGATATCTATAGTGAAGAATATTCAAATTAGCTTACAAAAATAGCAACATACATTATGATGTAACATACAAACCTTTCAAATGGATACATCCACCGATATTGGACGAGACTGGCTATCTTCGCTTCGTATGGAAAATGTACTGGTAAATGTTCCATAGAGTTAAAAATACCAGGGATAAAGATGGTCTCTAATTTACATAGAATTATTGGGATCTCGGTTTCAATCCTTTCCATGTCTTTTGTTGTGATTGATGTTGTTGTTAATGTTTTGAAGAAAATACCTAACTCTGTTAATGCTTCCCACACATGTTTTGGCAACATCTCACGAAATGCAATTGGCATCAATCTTTGCATAAAAACATGACAATCGTGGCTTTTCATTCCGAACAGTCTACACCCTGTTAAATCAACACACCTCCCCAAATTAGAAACATAACCATCGGGGAAACGCAATTTATCCACCCATTCGCATATGACTTTCTTTTGATTCTTGTCCAGAGCATAGTACGCTCTTTCATTATCTTCGACTCCTTTTCTCTTCCTACAATAGAGCTTCAGATCTCTTCTCGCTGCTACATTGTCCTTCGTCTTCCCTTTGACATCCATTACAGTGTAAAAAAAGTTCTCAAATACATTTTTCAAAATATGCGTAACATCAAAATTATGTCTAATGAGGTTTGTTTTCCAATATGGTAAATCCCAAAATATGCTTTTCTTTTTCCAACCATAATCGCCACATCTTTTGTTTACATCATTAGCATTTAGTTCAGTCACTTTTACCAAACCTAATTGTTCAATCTCCCTTAAAGTTTGTTCACCATTCTTACTTGCAGGAGGACCTTCTGTCTCTTCACGATTTCTATTAAACTTATATTTATCCTTTCTATATGGGTGATTTACCTGTAGAAATCTTCTTTGGCAGTCAAACCATGACATCTTATTACCATTGTTTAGTCTGAATGCTTGTATATGTTTCCCACAATGTGGACATGTTAGCTTACCTGTTGTAGATCATCCGGACAACATTGCATATGTTGGAAAATCGCTTATTGTCCACATCAAAGCTGCTCTTAAATGAGAATTTTGTTTTAAAGATATATCATATGTTACTAGGCCTTATTCCCATAACTGCTCCAACTCTACAACAACTAGTTGCAAAAATACATCTATTTTATGCTTAGGGTTTGACGGTCCTGGCACAAGTGCGGTCAAAAACATGTAAGGATCTTTCATGCACATAGAAGGTGGAAAATTATAAGGTGTTATAATAATAGGACAAGATGAAAAAAAAAATTTAAATGTGGTGCAAACCCATCTGTACTTAGGCCTAATCTAACATTACGTATTTCTGCTGCAAATGAATAATGAATTTTGTGAAAGTGCTTCCAAGCTTCTGAATCGGATGGATGACACATTACTCCAGCATCATTTCCATGATTCTAGGAGTGTCATCGCATGGAAGCGACTGTGGCTTGTGAAGCATACAGTCTCTTCAACCTTGGAGTCAAAGGAAAGTAATGCATTTTCTTAAAGGATACGAGAGAACATATGGCCAAATTTTTTGATCTTTTGTACCTATCTGCATTGCAGAATTTGCACCGATAAAGATCTTTGTCTCGCCTCCAATATATCATACATCCAGACCTGCATCATTCAATCATCTCCATAGGAAAACCTAGTGCTCGTATACACTTTTTGCTCTCGTATAAACTACCTACCATATTATTCACCTCCGGTAACACATCATTTATCAACTGGCAGATAGCATCATAACTTTGCTCAGGTATGCGATACTCTAATTTTATATTCAATAGTCTAGCTACAGCAGACAGTTGTGTGACTTTTTTACATCTAGGCCACATTTCTTTATCGGCTGCATCTAGCATATCAAAGAATTTTTTATCTAGTGCATTTGGCTCCTGCTCAGGATTACTAGTATTTAAATCAGGAGCCATTGCATCTATGACCATTTATCTATAAGAACATGCACATTCATTCAAATTTGTGTTTGAATCATCCACCCCTAAAAACATATTGTCATCATCAATGGATGTTTCGCCATGTTTATCCCAAAACCAATATTCCTCAACGAAACCTGACTTGTACGAATGATGCTTAACAATATCAACGTCTCTATATGGTATGTTATGACATTTGATGCATGGGCATTTGAGTTTATCTTCGTCCATGAACCTATGTTGACCGGTAGCAAAATCTATGAATTTTTTCACTCCTTGTACGAAAACATGCGATACACAACTACGATTATCTTTTCTTTCTTACATCCACTTTCTATTTGGATTGTGCATGGTGTTAAATCCGTAAAGTATACATTTAAATAACACAATATTATATGTACATTAATGTTTCTTTGAATTGATAGATAACATTTGAAGTAAATATATATGTACAATATAAACATTGCAAAGGTACCTTAACAACAACTCGTTTCACAAAGCTAATGACCGAATGTTGAACCAATCTTCAAAGTTTTCTAATTTGAATGGTTGAATCACTCTGATAATTGGATAATGTCTTAGAATATTAGTACAATGGTTTAATTGAGTTTGACACTTGCAAAACACATATTCAAAGAAAGTGTGTCTCAGGGAACCTTCGACAACCCTTGATTTCGATGTGTTGGATGGATACTAGGTCAAATTATTGGGTCGATATTATTCAATACTAGGTTAAACCCATGTAGTATATGGGTAATTATAAATTTAAATAACATTCATAATAAATATAGATATAGATCTAATTAAATTATATATTCTATATAGATTATTTTCCTTAATAACGACTTGATTACAAACTTATTTTTAATTCCATTAACTATAATTCATTACCAAAAAAGCTTTAAACCTACTTAAACAACATAGCAAGCAAAAATGATTAAAATGCCCTTTTAACAGAATGGTGTAACATAAAACAAAATAAAATTATATACAACTACATATACAATACAATATAAACACTAATATTGAAAGTCCAATATATTATCAACCATTTATATTTTTAAGAATTATACAAAACCTACCATACTCTACATACCAACGAAAAAACCATGCAATATCTTTGTCGATCCTCATCCTCTTCATGGCCTATCGCAAATGCCCCTTTAACAGAATGATGTGGCTCTTCACATTGGAATGTGATGTTATTCGTTGTAAGTATATGAACAACATCAACAGCCCGCAACAAGTCTTTGGCAGTATCAACAACACCCGTGTACTCCCCATCATCCGGAACTGCCTAACCAAAATAGGCATCAAGTAATTGTAAACCTACACATTTAAATAACTATCAATTAATCCAATGTATCCGTTATAACACAACAGTAAATATTATACAACACGACTCAACTAAATACTAACCCCAAACTACAAACATGCATTAATTAACTATATATAAAATTTAATTTACATATATATCATACATACCTTCATCACACTGAGGAGGCCCTCTTGAAATGTAGATCATTTCAAGCAAATAAATTACCTCAAGATGATCTTCATCTGCTGCATGGCTCAACAAAATCAATCCTACATCAAAATTGCCATTATAAAAGCACTCATCCAGTTGACAGAATAACAATATCATTAACATCAATGACACTAAATATTAATATATGGTATAGATTACATATAATTACTGAAATTACACATACCATTCCTTGTCTGAACATGGCTTCAATGTTATTATGCAATGCACATGTGCGTATAAATAAATCAACATTCAAATATTTGGGACCTATTCCTTTAATCATGTGAAGGGATGCTGTTCTGAACACTTGAGGATCACCCCCTGCTTCATACATCTTCTTTGAACTTCAAAAATTTAAATACACAGTAAATAACTAATAAATAAAGTTGTATTTCATCAAATATACATTCATTAGTTGATATTTATTGAGAATTACCAAAGTCTTGCAGAGATGATGTCTTTCACAGATACTGACCCTAATACTACAATAATCTGACTCAAAATCTCTAATGGGAGATCATCTAACGTTTAGGCTGGATATTAGAGTAAGTTTACTGATTAGAAATAGGGTTTACATTTTCTGTAATCATCATCTCCGACGGCTAATTGATCGAAATCTTTGGTCATTACGTTTGTGCACTGACTTTGGCGATATAGGTTGTCACTCATCTAAAATATATTTTTAGTTAATTTACTATTGTCGTGATCATAGTTTCTTGTTCTCTAATCATCTTTATGTATATTATCATCTTAAATTACAACTAAATTGGTTTTGATTGTATTCAATAGTTTGCATGCGTAGTAATGCCTTCATCTATAATTTATTTTTATTGTTTGTTTGTTCTCTCTGCTCATCAGTAGTTTATCATCTTTAATACATTGGTATTGACTATAGTTTTTTGTTTATTTTTAAGCTAGAAAGATGTCGAACTTGAAAGAAAAAGGAGCATCCGGTGTGAAGCCAACTAAATTCATTGCACCACAGATTTTGAACCGCGACAGGACTTCAACTGGAAAATTCATAAGCAGACAATTACAAGATGAAGAAATCGACTTCCCAATATCAACAACCTCATCCAATGCACCTATAACATCTAGCACCAAAACCCCTAAACCTAAATCATTAACACCAACCATTACTACCACTTCTTCGGCATCACTTACATCATCCACACCATCCTCAGCAAATACATCCAAAATTTCAAAAACTGGAACAATACAATCTTCAACACTTACATCAATAACCAAAACATTAGCACCTACATCATCTAAATCATCCTCAACACCAACATCCACTACCACATCATCAACACCTATATCTACTACCACAACCTCAAAACCTGCATCTACACTACCATCCTTCACAACTACAGTAACTACCACATCCTCCTTAAGTAAAGGAACTACCACATCCTCAACATATACATCTATCCCAACACCTACCCCAGAATATACCCCATCAACAACACTTATCCCAGAATCTACCCCATCACCAACACAAGCAACCATGAATGGATCTGTTGTGGAAAATGTAGAAGGTGAAAACAATTCCTCAGAAGATTATGGACCAGATGGATGTGTAACTGTTCATGTTTGGAAACAAATGTGAGTTACCAATCATATCTTACAAATTTTTCTATGTATAACCTTTTGGTTTACACGTACATATCAATTCAAAACTAAACCGATCACATGATTACTTGCACGCTCATGCCACCAGGCCCTTGTGCACACTTTATTAGTCGATACTTTTTACAAAGAGTAGATCCACAAGGGTACACTTGGGGAAAAGTAACCAAAGAAATGCACGAATTATGTTGGGAGGAGTTCCAGGTAGTTAACTATCTATAATAAATTGTTGTTTGTTAAACATTTATATTTAAACTTATGTTTATATTGTTGATGCGTAGAAAAAATGTTATTGGGATGAAACAATAGACTCGCTGGTGAGGCAAGCTTGGGCAAGGAAAGCGGCACAAAGTTATGGACAATATCTCTACAACATGCGGAGCCCAAAAAGAAATAGATATCAATTTCATTAATAAACTTACATTTTAATTTCAAAATTTTCAAAATTAAAACTTATTAGTTTCTTTTATTTATTTAAATTATTTGTTTAAATTTAAAAGATAAAAAATATTTCTATTATAATAATTCATTATTTTTCTTATTTTCTTATAAATTCAAAGTTCTCAAATATTTTGAACTTTATATTTAATTTTTTTTTTAAATTAACACATGTACTACATGGGTCTCATAACTAGTAATTAGAATAAATGAACCTCTCTCTCTCTCTCTCTCTCTCTATATATATATATATATATATATATATATATATATATATATATATATATATATATATATATATATATATATATATATATATATATCTATATATATATATATATATATATATATATATATATATATATATATATATATGAGTAAATTACACGAATGGTCCCTATGGTTTAGGGTAATTTGCGCGTTTGGTCCCTAACTTATTTTTTTAACTCGGAAGGTCCCTACTGTTTGTTTTTGTTACGCGTTTGGTACCTGTCTTACCTAAAAAAACTATTTTGTCCTTGATTTTTTAATTTATTTAAATAAACACACCCCCAACCCAGCCCTCGTCACCTTACCTTTCCTACCCCACCATTTTTCTATATTTAAATAATAGTCTTTTTTAGTTAAGACAAGGACCAAGCGAGTAACAAAAACAAACAGTAGGGACCAAGAACGTAACAAAAACAAACAGTAGGGACTTTCCGAGTTAAAAAAATAAGTTAGGGACCAAACACGTAAATTACCCCAAACCATAGGGACTATTCATGTAATTTACTATATATATATATATATATATATATATATATATATACACGATAGTGATTGAGATTAAATGTCTGTTTTTGTATATAGAAGATATGATTGTGGAAAAAGGAAGCAAAAAAGAGCTAGAAGCAACGATGGATCATTTCAAGTGGAAAAGTACTGTAATAATGAGAAAAATCGACACAATCATGGTTCTTATGCGATGCGTTGGACGAAAGACTTGGCACAAGCACATCACGTTCCATGACCATACACGACGCGTAATACTGTTTGGCAGAAAAATTTATAAATAGACCCTTTTCTTTGACCTAGAGGGATGTACACAGATATATCATCGATTGGTCGAAAAGAAACATCAAATGTATTGTTTTTAGACTCCTAAAGGTTGGTAGGCTGACATGGAGTATGAATTTGAAGTATTTTAAAGTTGAATCATTAGGGATGATATCCAGTTTTCTATATTGACCATATTTAGCAATTCGATTATCTTTCTCTTTGTTTCCACTTCTTATCTTGGACATAAAAAACATTTTACTTTTTTTAGATATAGATAAACCTTAATTTTATGGTTTGATTTGTAACGTCCCAAAATTTCAACCCAAAATTTTCATTCTTAAAACTTAATAGAACAACTCAAAAACCCTTCTTTATAAAAGATCGTAGTCATACGTTCATTTAAAATATCATAAAGACATAATAGAGAGTTTAGCGGAAATCTTAAAAGCATAATTTATGCCAATACATTCACACTAGAGCCTTTCCAAGTCAGAGGAACTACCTGAAAAACATTTAAATCTACATCTGTAAGCATGAAACTTAGTGAGTTCTCCTAAATACCACATACAAAAATATGCATACAATGGATATAAATAATGGCCTTCCGTACCAAGTTGGGTCGCCCCCTTAGCCTTTAACATAAAGTTGGTCTGCCCCTTTGACCTTAAACATAAAATCAGTACAACGTTAGACCACCCTCAACTCATAACATGGTATATAAAAAACGAACAAATAAACAGTCCAACACAACATGCAATTTAATAAACTAGTATACTAGCATAACAACACACTACAACATAACATCGTCCTAACATACATAGAATACATATTTTAATATATTGTACAACAAGAAAACTCACTTGAATAGCCTTGAAACAACTAAGTAGGTTGGTTTGTAGACGGCTCAAATAGTGCGTAACAACGTATAACACTTTGTTGGTTATTGACTATCTGAGCATAACTATTACTAGGGTTGTTTATGGGTCGATTTGAAACCGTGACATCGGACAAACCATACATCAGTTTGGTTTGGCGGTTTGTATTTTGCTTTACGGTTTCGCTTGCGTCTTAAAAGTTTCAGAATCGCAATGAACGGTTTGGCTTATGTTTTTAAAAATTTCAAGTCGTATAAAACTGGACCGAACCGTAGGATATATATATATATATATATATATATATATATATATATATATATATATATAGAGAGAGAGAGAGAGAGAGAGAGAGAGGAAGGATCATTTGAGAACTCAAAGTTTCCCGAGAACCAAACGAAGGCCGTTAGAACAAAATAATTGAAGGTTAGGATGATTTATGGCATTTTTGTAAATAACTACGGGAAAAAAGAGGCGGGGGCATCTTATTTCACATGAATCGGGGGCATTTTAGAGATAACCTAATATACCGTATCTAATCGACACAGTCACGCCAAATCTGTTCCTAGTTCAAATCGGAAGACAAGATGGAGATCGAAAATGTAACCGCCGATGACTCTTCATCCACAATGGCAGAAGTGTTGCCGTTGTCATCCATTTCTCAACAACCTTACATCTCCGAACTCCTTTCCTTCACTCTCGATCACCTGCACAAGGAACCGGAGCTTCTCCGCGTTGATGCCAAGATAATTCGTTGGCAGATGCAAGAGGTTGCTGTCAATAACTATAGTGCATTCATTTCTACCGTCGATGCCTTGGTTTCTACTCACCACGAAGTCTCATCCACTCATAAACACCTGGAATCATTGGTAATTCGTTTTTCAAGAACCCCAAGCCATTACTGTTGCTGGATGATGAATTTAGCGATATATTCAATTAATCGTCATAGGTTTGCATATGGCTATATGATGGCAGTAAAAGTAGAAAACTAAGAATGTCAAGTACGTAGAAAGAACTATTGCCTCTGATTAGCAAATAAATAAGGGCTCTACTTTGAGAATGGGATCAAATGAGCCACTTCCAATTTCTAATTGATATAAACTTCTAGTTGTTTGTAAAGTAGTACGATTGCCGTATACATTGTGACAAGTCTACAAACAGCCACTTCAGGTGTTGTTTAGTTATGCTTTGTATGGAACCATGATATTAAGTTTTAACAATGAGAATGATTAAAATCTCATTTATCTGCAAGATGAAGCATACAAAAGTAAAAATATCATAGTTGTCACCTGAAAAAGGCATAGACATATGTTGATTCTCAGATCCCTGACTGTTCCTCTCTGTATACATAATAGAGTGACATTCCAATTTTTATCCTTAACCTAGTAACACCAATGCCCTTAAACTTTCTCATAAGAATTAAGAACAACGTCAAAAAAGTAGGGTATATCCCCTAGTCATCCTCCATATACTATTAACCATGCATGTGAATACTACTAGATGCTGGAACTATTTGGCTTCTAAATATGAGAATTCATTTGCTATTGGTTTGTGTTTACTAATTCTACTATCATGTTATAGGTTTTGATACAATAACTTATATGTAGAAATCATTTCTGATATTTGATATGATGATCAACTGTGCCTGGATTTTCCTTTTAGAAAAAGTAATTATGTTTTGCTAGCCTGATAAAATACAAGAAGCTTAATTATATGTTGATAATTATTGTTTCAACTTTCCTACTTTATCTGTTGTTGAAGTTAGAATCAGATCAGAATCATACTGAATTCCTTTTGTGCAGATTGCAGAGGTCCCAAAGCTAACATCTGTCTGCTCTGAGTTCTTAGATTCTGCAAAAAAGATTTTGGAGCAGAGAAAGATGAACCAAACACTGCTGGCAAATCATAGTACTTTGCTTGAGTTACTTGAAATTCCTCAGCTTATGGACATGTATGTTGTTGGATTAGGTGTCTGAGCCTATAACTATAATTGGTATGTACTTGACCCGAGAGTAGCATAGTCCATTTGGGTTGCATATCACCACGACAATTTGATAGGATGGACTTTTGAGAAGTTGTTATTTATGATTTGTTAATATATTTAAGTTCTAATATATTAATATGAAATCATATTATTTAATTAGTATTGATCAAGAATTAATTTGGAATTAATTTAGTGATCAAAAGAGACTAATTAAATATATGGGGATTGATTTGGTAAATCAATGATTCTTATAGTGTGGGCCAATGGTTATTTAGGATGGGCTAAACCAATATGGTAGTCCATGGATAGTCCATGGAGGTTTAACCCATGGATCCTAAGTAATATGAAAGGTCATGGGCATTAGGGTTTGCATGGATGTAACCCTAATCTTGACACACTATATAAGAAGCCTCGTTGCATCCAAAATGACACACTAGTGTTCTTGGAGATCATTGAGCCGATTTTGGTGTAAGAATATTCTCTCAAAAGTCATCCTTTGCCTAAGGTGTGTTGTGAACCATTTGAGGTGTCACACTTGGGGCACTAAGTTCTTATAGGCCAAAACTACAAGCTACAACAAAGAGGTAATTCTATAACTCATTTCTATGATGTTTATGTCAATTGTATTCTAGTTGTAGGCTAAATGCTTTGGCAACAATATTGCATGTAAAATTAGAGAAAACATAGATCCAAAGCATTTAGGGTTGTATGTGCACCATACGATGTTGTAGTATACTAAAACCCATCATATGTATTTGACCTATCACTAGACATCACATGCTAAGATAAAAACTAGAGACTACTATTTTAAGGCCTGAAATTGCCATTGGGATAAACCATGTATATAAATGTAGAAAATATGGTGGGGATTTTTTGATTTCCAGTTTAAAATCTTGTTCTGATTATCTATTAGATTGGTGATTTAAAGATTTAACTCTCTTTAAAAATTACACATTTTTAACCATTTCTTTACATATGAATTATACTTTTTGTCTCTTTCTTTCTTTCTTTAGGTTCACGAAAACTTGCAGAGAATACGTGAAAGAAAGCTTGTTAACTTCATAAAATGGGGTCCTGCTAACATTCAAGTAACTGATATTAATTACATATTTGCCCTTTTGCTTTATAGTTTTTATATATCATTTAGTTTCACATAAGTTTTGTATTTAGGCGGCTCTCTCAAGGCAGTCTCCGTATGTTCGAACTGCCCATAGGGTAAGACTTCATCTTGTTTATTGCTAAATTAGGTCTAACTTATTGTTAATACAAATAAAGCCTTGTACTTTTAAAAAAAATATATTTTAGGTTAGTGGGCTCATGTTAGCAAGTTACACTGGAATTCGACATTTATTCTCCAAGTGTTTGAGCTAATATTCTCTTTTGAGAAAAAGACAAGCCTTTCTCGACAAGTACAAGAGTTTTTCTATGTTTGCTGTAAGTTATTCATTAAGAAAAAAAACATGTTCGATTGGAAATTATGCGCATGTAACATAAAAGGCGGTTAAAATACCATTTTAAATTATAGAAGCTAGTTAGACCAAATAAAATATAAAGTAGATGAAGAACCTTCATATTAAAATACCATTTTAAATTATAGAAGCTAGTTAGAAGCTAGTTAGACCAAATAAAATATAAAAGGCAGTTAAAATACCATTTTAAATTATGCGCATGTAACATAAAAGGCAGTTAAAATACCATTTTTTTCCCACAAAGCAACATGAGCTTTACAACTGCAAATGGAAGTCAAAGTTACATGGCAAAGAGCAGAACGTGTAGTAACATACCAGGCTTAGTGGCAACCTCCAAAACTGCATTTTCTCTGGTTAAGAAAACTCCCATGCTATTTACCGTTTTGTTCTGGTTTTTTCATAGGTTATTACCTGTTGCAAATTCACATCACCACTCATTCTCAGCATTTACTTGGAGTACATGAGGAACCTTCAGGCTTACTTACAGATGAACTTTAGGTCCATTGTTTACAAGAAAAAATTTAGTTTAACAATTATGATGATAGTTATGGACTTATGATAATACATGTAATTAAGCTATAACTCTCTCTTGAAATGTTAATTGTGCATTGAACATAAATAAACTAGGATTGTTGTGAACTTTTTTTTTCTGTTTTTTTGCTTTCTTGTCATGACAGGTACCAATTACCAGATGAGCATGTTTAAAGGTGGATCAATATTATCTACATGTGTCATGATGATGATGATAGAGAGGTAAGATAACTAAACTATGTACTAGTGATATTAACTCTCTTGTTTCTTAAAAAGTCGTTGAAATCAATGAACAACTCAACATCTATTAAACTATTAGGTTGGCTGACAATTTACAACCTGTAAGTCCCAAATCTGCTTGTGTACCAATCAGATCTGTTGATGGTGCGGAATCCCAATCAAACGGACGATGCCAGATCAAAATAGAAGAGAAGGAGAAGAAGAATAAGTGAATCTATGATGTATTCAATGAATAGAATGATGCTCCATACACATAGTACACACACACACTAGTTCTTCTCTCTAAAACACCTTGAGTTTCACATACTTAAGCTCCTCTAGCCTCTCTCTTGGCCGTACACTCATCAACCTCTCATCACCCCTAACACCTATATATATGTGGCGAACATGGGCCGTGAACAGGTTCACGGCCGTGAAATAGTTCACGGCCGTAAACATAACCGCAAACATATATTACATTACATAAAACCCAATTGCCTAGAAAAGCAAAGTATAAACCAAATTTTGACCCAACAATCTCCTCCTTGGTTTATAGCTTTCTTTTCTAATTGACCCAACAAGCTCTCCTTAAAAAGTAGCTAACTTTTCTTGTCAACCTTCATTTGGAGCTTGGCTTCAGCGTTAATCTTCAAATTCTTCACAACTTCAAGATGAACTTGATGAATCTTCAATGAATGACTACATCTTGAGCAGGTGGGCTTATCTTCAAAATTTGACATTGAACGCACATTGGGTGAGGAAGTTTCATGTAGAGATTCTTGAAAAATGGTGCTTTCAGCTTGAGAATCTTCAGAGAGAACAACAGAGAGAAATGATCTTCTAGATCACTTCAATAGGTTCATAGATAGCAGCAAATTGATTGAGGAGGCTTCAATGCAATCTGTCACATAATCTTCAAGTGCAGCTTCACCTTGCTTCTGGGGTTGAAAGATTGAAAGTTGGAAGAATAGTCTTCATTTCTTGCTCCTTCGAATGAGAATTCTTCGATGATCACGGACGAAGCCTTGGCTCAGAAAATCTCGATACAGTCTCCATGAGTCTCATCTACATCTGAATTCACTTTTTAACACAAAACAAAACTAAAAGAAAACTTAAAACACAATATTTTTGTATTTTTCATATTTTCTGAAAAAAATAAAAAACAAAAAATAAAACTATTTTTGGATTTTTAATTTTCTGATTTTTGTTTGATTTTTGAATTTTCTGATTTTTGTTTGTTTTTTTTTTTAATTTTTTTAATTCTCCCCCTAAATTTGTGCATAGAGGAAAACTATGAACAAATTTAACAAAAACAAAAATAATAGCTAACATTAAGAGTGATTTGGGATCAAAGTTTTTAGACAGCCTTAATCTGTTTATCGGTACCTCCCCCTTCATGAATAGATCTGGTCAATCGTCGGTATTGTGGTCCACTTAAACACGAAAGATTGTGACAAATTTAGGACATACTACAAGTGACAAGACATTGTGACCCTATGTTCCTAGATAAAAATTCCTAAGGACCATTCAGCTGACGACGACCAAGGATATTGTTGTCCACCTAAATTGAGCAGCGAGATCTACATACAACCTAGTGATTGTTCAATTTTAAATGTACTAGAACATGTTTCCCGCTTCCTGACATACCCCAATAATCAGGAACTTCTAAAATATTCCTTACTTTAGGTGAGCAGACAATTATTATGAGAGAAGTCAGATTTAGAATGCATATGCTATACACCCATGGCGGATCTCTTCCAATCTCGCAGAGGGTGAAACATATGACTAACTAGATTTAGAGGGACTGAGAAGTAGAATGGTGCATATGATGTGTACTAGGTCGGATGTATTTCAATCACTCAAAGGAGACAACATATGACTAACAGACAGGAAGAATTGCATAGATAGAAGATGCAGAGAAATAGAATTGCATATGTTGCAGTCCAGGTCGGATGTATTTCAATCACGTAGAGGACGCAACATATGACTAACAGAAAGAAAGCAAGAAAATAATTTCCTACATACCTACTGTATCGGAATTCCCCAGTCGCCCCCATCAATACCGGAATTAAGGACAGAGTCTGTACATCAAGGAAGAGTTAAACCACGGTTCTAGATACAGATTACTTTAGTGTGACCGGTGGATTCTCATGTATATCTCCCTGCTCAATCTACCCAAGCGTCGTATTGTCAGGCTAAATGGAACTATCTAAGTTAAGATTTGTCAAATCTCTAGATTCCTTAAGTTCATCTACACCTAGTCAAGTCCATTTAAATCTTTCGTGCCTACCAGCGCATCAAACACAAAGCCTAAACAATTCAACTTTAACTTTGGTACATTACACAGATCAAAATTGCCTGTTATCACGTATTGATATCACTTCCCAACAATACCTACTAACGAAAAAATATAAGAAAATAAAAGTTTGTCTTCAAAACGAATGAGTTTAAGATAAACTCAGGAGTATAGAGAAGAAAGCGCAAACCGTAAGTCACCGATTGAATTTGCATCCAGAAGGTCTGAGAACAGCACGCATAATCTCAGAACAGATCCGAAAATTCTTCAAATCGTTAAGCACAAAACCCCATGTGATCCTCTCCTTTCTTCCTTTCCCGCAAAGGACACATACTCTCAAACAAAGTTCTGAGTGTTGTACAGTTGAGAGATGCCTCCTATCATGTTCCTGGAACAGCCACTATCAACAAACTGAAGTCTGATGATATGCCTCCATAGCTGCTCCAGCACAGAGCGGGATCAGTTGGTCTTTGGAAACCAGTCCATTTTGAAACTGGGTTGACCTTTGTAATCCTTGCACGGTACTCTCTCCGAAGACATATCCTGTTTATTACAAACAAAAGATGACGAAATGTTAGGATCATTATACAATTTAGGATATTTAAGCTTTAGAACCCATCGGTAGTTGGGTTTAACCCATTTCTTGTTCGATCGAATGGGTGTCTTATCGCTTGCTTTTGAACATGAAGTCGGCCGTCGAGATGGCTTTGACCTAACTGGTATTGATTTCACTGGAACATCTCTTGAGTTTGGCTTCTTAGCCGACATTTCCTTCTTGTCCTTGGGATTTTGATTCTTGGCCTTCTTCGCATTCCAGTCACCATTACGTGATTGTGACCTGGAAGGGTTCCTTTTGGAAGGTCTCCCTCTTGGCGCATTCTGCCATCCTTGTGCATAGTAGGGAACGTATGCGCGATTTGTACAATTTCAAGCAATGTGTCCAGGTGTTCCATAGTGAAAACATGTCTTTTTCTTCACTGGGAAGTTGTTTCTTCCTGCTCCTGGTGGCGTACCTTTGCCTCGCTTCTGGTTGTTCCCACATGCACACATACAGCAAGCTGGCTGTTTCACTTGTTCTGGTGGCCTGTATTTACCAACAGCAGGTTGATTAGAAGCAACATATTCAGAGTTCAAGGAGTTATTTGTTTGTTCAATTGTGTTCTCCTTGTTCTCATCATCCACTACTTTACCTGCACAAGAAGTAGAAGCATTAGAATCGTTCAGCTCAACACTTTCTGGCACAACCACGACAGAATTATCAAAGATATCATCAAATATATCGAAAAAATTTAAGTCATCAAACTTTGATTCAATTTTATTATCAGACACACTCTCTTCAGGAGCATGCTTGCAATGACTTAGAGGTTGATCTGCATAGGAAGTAGAAACATTAGTATTCTCAACCTTAGAACCACTTTCCGGCACAAATACAACATGTTTTCCATATTTGAGATGTGCCTCTCTGTCCATTTCCTCTTTTGTCAAAGGATTATACTCATAGGTGTGATTAAAAGGAGGAGGCACTTTATCATACCCTAAACCCTTTGACTGATTATCTTTGAATCTCAAACTATGTTCTATCATGGACGCAACTACCTCACTTGACACATCAAATTTTCTGAAATTAAAATCTGCATTTTCAAACTTATTTTTCAATGTGTCAAGTTCAGCAGTTAACTCAGCAAGTTGTTTTGTCACATATCTATAGTTTGCACATTTATTGCTATATTCTTCTTGTAGTTTTCGGAAGTCCTTGGTTTTGGTCTCTAATTGTTCTTTTAGGGGTTTTTGTGCCTTCCTAAGTTGATATCCATTGTACTTTAGGTTCTATTTTTCCCTTTTTAGCAAATCAATTTGTTCGCGAAGAAATTTAATAGTAGTTTCACAACATTGAGAACATGAAACTTCAGTGACCGGAATGTTTGAGGAACTCATTTTTATAAAAAATATGCCCTTTGACTAAAAACTCAAAAGTCAAATTTAAAAAGTCAAACTTAAAATTCAAACTTGAAAAGTCAAACTTAAAAGTCAAACCGAAAAGCTAAAAATAAAATTTTGAAGGTTAAACGAGAAAGTCAAAGTTTAAAGTCAAATGTCAAACTTGGAAGTCAAAGTCAATTTTTTAAAGTCAAAAGTCAAAAATGAAAGTAAAAAATTAAAAGTCAAAACTTTTGGTTGAAAATGAAATTTGAAAATTTGAAAAGTTGAATTTTTGGGTAAAAAGTGATAAAAATGCGAAACTAGGTGCGAAATGGAGTCCTTTTGAATTAAATCCGGGAGGAATGTAACATGAGGCTTCCTAGTCCAACTGGTAAGGCGCTTGGCTGATGAAGTAGATGGCGCGAGTTCGAATCTTAGCAAGCCCCAGAATATTTTTTTAATGAGCGTACGCTTCTGCGAGGACTCCTGCTGGCCGAGATCTATTCGAAGATGTCGAAGCCGGACACACGAGGCTGCTGACCGCAAACGAAGCTGACCGTGAACCCGAGGACCGTAAACCACCGAGGACCATGAACATGTGAAACAGCTGGGCCGTGAAAGCTTCTTCGGATCCGGGGCCGAGAACGCTTCTTCCGAGGCCGAGAACCCTTCAATAGAGGCCGAGAACACTTCAACAGATACGAAAAAAACGACGTTTTTCACCATTTTTGCTCCAAAACTCGTTTTTGTGAAAAACGTGAAGAACAAACCCCCCTATTTTGCCAAGATCTATCCAAAAACGCAAAAATCCTTCAAAAATAAGATCAAATACGCTCCAGATCTGCCAAAATTGATTGATACAATCCAAGCTCTGATACCACTTGTAAGTCCCAAATCTGCTTGTGTACCAATCAGATCCGTTTGATGGTGCGGAATCCCAATCAAACAGATGATGCCAGATCAAAATAGAAGAGAAGGAGAAGAAGAATAAGTGAATCTATGATGTATTCAATGAATAGAATGATGCTCCATACACATAGTACACACACACACACTAGTTCTTCTCTCTAAAACACCTCGAGTTTCACACAGTTAAGCTCATCTAGCCTCTCTCTTGGCCGTACACTCATCAACCTCTCCTCACCCCTAACACCTATATATATATATATATATATATATATATATATATATATATATATATATATATATATGTGTGTGTGTGTGTGTGTGTGTGTGTGTGTGTGGGGAACATGGGCCATGAACAGGTTCACGGCCGTGAACCAGTTCACGGCCGTAAACACAACCGCAAACATATATTACATTACATAAAACCCAATTGCCTAGAAAAGCAAAGTATAAACCAAATTTTGACCCAACCCAGCCAAAAATGGATTGGAGCGAAAATGGCATGTTAATGGATTGGGATATCATTCTAGAACCAAGCAGGAAGTATCGAGGAGGCAACAATTTTACACTATGATGGAGTAATGAAACCATGGGTAGTATTGGCTTTAAAAAATATAAAATCCATTGGATGAAACATTTCAAATACGATGACCCATATCTGCAACCGTTCAAAATAGAATAGCTTCATATATTTCATATTGTAATTCACTTGTGATTCACATATGAATTACGTGTGATTCACATGTAAATCACATATGAATTACATGTGATTCACATGTAAATCACATATGAATTACATGTGATTCACATATGAATTACATGTGATTTACATGTAAATCACATATGAATCACATGTGATACACATGTAATTTACATATGAATTACATGTGATTCACATGTAAATCACATCTAATTCACATATGAATCACATGTGAATCACATGTAAATCACATGTTATTCACATATGAATCACATGTAATTCATATATAAATTATATGTGATCCACATGTAATTCACATATGAATTACATGTGATTCACAGATAAATCACGTGTAATTCATATATGAATGACATGTGATTCACATGTAAATCACATATGAATTACATGTGATTCACATGTAATTCACATATGAATTACATGTGATTCACATGTAAATCACATATGAATTATATGTGATTCACATGTAAATCACATATATATTTTTGTGAGTGTTTTTGCATCAATCAATTTATTTTTCATTTTCTTGTAGATTTGGAAGAAATTGTGGTGAATATTGAAGAGGTGAAAAATGATAAATTGAAGAAAATATGGAAATATTTACACGAAGACATGAAAACGCTTTGAAATTTTGTAGCATTTTTTTGTTTTTTATATTTTATATTATATCGAATAAAATACTTATTGTATTGTGTTTATTGATTAGTAAATAAAATGAGTTTTCTTATGATTTCCTTACAAATATTATAGTATATGAAATATGCATATATGCATTTGTATTCCAGTTTCTTTTTTAATTTTATTGATTTTTAAATGGTTTTAAAAAAATTTACAGTTTTTTTTTAAATATTTTTTTCAATTTTTTTTCAAAAATTCATATTTTTTATAAAAATTTAAAAAATCTACACTTTAAAAAAAACCGAAAAATATTATTTGTAAAAAAATCTGAAAATTTGATTTATTATATAATTTTTTAGACATTTCTATTAATATTTACAATAACACAAAAAATTAAACATTAAATGAGATTGATAAGATTACGATAATGTCCTTAATGAATTAGTTTTGATCTAACGCTCCACTTTTAGTTCTCGGGTTCTCGGAAAAGTATAAGTTTTCAACCGATTTCACCCATATATATATATATATATATATATATATATATATATATATATATATATATATATATATATATATATATATTAAATTTTGAATACGAGTGTAACTATAAATGAATAAAATACAATATTACAATAAAAAAGATCAAATACAATTTTAATCATAAAAGATTAAAATATTTTATAATATCAATGAAAGAATAAACATCCTAATGAATTAGGCACAATAGACATGTGAACAGTTTTTCACTGTCATTGGTTGTTTTTTTTCCTGCAATATTCATTTTTTAATTTACTTTTTGCCTGATACATGAATAGGGTACGAGTCATTGGCCACCGTTTCTATTTCCCAATAGCATTGCTCCACCACACCACCGACTCCATATATGTTGCTCGATTCCATATGTACACGTAATTCTTCACCGCCTTCTTCTTCCAATCAATCTCTTCCCCCACTTTCTAAATCGACCGACGTTTCCATCTCACATACCAAACCCGTCTGCCTCTAAACTCCTCTCATACTCGAATTCCCCTATATCTATTGAAGGAATACCTGTCGATTTTATAGATCGTTCTTCCATTCGTCCATGCTATAGCATAGCAAACTACAGACGACGGTTGGATAGAGAAAGAGATATATACAGATTTCAAGATTCGTCTCTTTGCTATCTTCTTCCCAACTGTTAGATTTTTCTTCTCCACACCTTAATTTTTCACATAATTAGTGATTCCGTTCTTCATCTACTAATTTCCTTCACTTCTTTTTCTATTTAGTCAGTAGTAATCTGAATGTGGTGTTGACGTGTAGGATATGAAGGATATGTATGGCGTAGAGGTAGGGGACGAGAACGATGGGGTGGAGGAATGCCAGTTAAAACGTCGGCTACGTTTTTTTTGGTAGTTGATGACGTGAAGAAGGTGGTCTGGAGTGTAACAACCGGTTATTTCGTGTCAACAAAAGTCAAAGAAAGTAAACAAAAGTCAATTGTTATTTATAACAAAAATAAAAAAGGTTAGGATTTAATAATAAATTATACCCCGTTTTTGTGTTTTCGGTTTTTGGAATAAAAAACCGCTTTGACCGAAATCATTTTGTGGAACAAACAAAGGACCGAAATCCCTTAAGCAATGACCGAAATCCAAGCCCACCGAAAACTCCACCTAGACCGAGAACCTTCGGACCGCAAACCCCCACCGAGAACTGCCTTTGACCGAAGGGCGAAGACCTCTAGACCGAGAACCCTTGGTTCTCGGTTGGACCTTTTGACCGAAATCCTAGTTCTCGGTTTGGAGGATAAGCCGAGATTATCAACTTTAGGCGGTGGCACACATTCCAATTAGACAATTTCATTCCCCAATGCACCTATCAGATCAAATTTTATCCCATATATATATATATATATATATATATATATATATATATATATATATATATATATATATATATATATATATTCAACCGAAACACACAAGCTCATTTCTCTCATTTTCACTTGCAAAGCTACGTAAATTCTCTTAAAAATCATAATAACCCCTTCACATCTTCATATCTTCAAGGACCATTTCTAGTGCACCTCAAAAACACTTCCAAATAATCCTCAGGAGACCATTTCCTCATTTGATTTTAGGAAGCTTTGTAAGTATTCTTTAAATTATCTAGTAATTTTATAACATATTCTTAATAGGTTAACTAATTTACATACAATATTGTGGGCTAAATACTCGTAGGACACGAACACGTTTACGTACTATAAATTGAAGAACACCGACATCGCCTCGTTATTCAACCCAGGACACACCCGAGGTGAGTTCATACCCTTACAATTTTCACGATTTTTATATGTTTTAGGGGGGAATACAAGTAAAACACAAAATAAATTGTGTTAATATACAAACCGTTATATTTATAATTTTATTAAATATAAATATACATACAGGTACAAATTTGATACAGTAAAACTTTAACCCTTTTGTAACATGTCAAACAAAATGGGGTATAATTATATAAACGAACAGATATAATTATTATTTAATTTCCTTTTATTATCATGGCAAATTTGATAATAGTAAACAAAAGGTTCACCACTTCAATGAAACATTTATATAAACTATAATAGGTATAGTTTATGGAGCATACACACTATTTTACCCAGTTGGGGGCACAAAAATAATTATTTAAAAGAATAATTATTTTTCATACTATGTAAACATTTACATACAAACATTACAAGAAAAAGGAGTTTCATTACACTACACGTAAACCATTAATATAGCTTTGTGATACATTATTGTAACATCCCGACTCCCAGGTATAATATTTATACATATTTATTTTTCAAGTTAACTGAGAAACTCGACGAGTGGGTGCCCTAACTCGTCGAGTAGAGGCGGGTTGGTCATGTGGGTTTAATGACCAACTCGACGAGTCGGAGAGCCGATTCGCCGAGTTGGCGCTGAGGGAGGAAACCCTAAATCTTCGGGTGTGTGTCATATTTAAAGGGCCTTAATCCCTCATTTCCGCCTCCCTCATCAACCTTGAGCACTGTGAAGAACCCTAATCGACTTTTAGCTTGTTGTGTGAGAAGGAGAGGCTATCTTGAGTATTTTGTTGCACCTTGAGAGAAGAAGAGGAAAGCATTAAGGCTTGGAGCAAGGAGGGACGTTTGGATCTAGAGGTTCTCAGTGGATACCTTCTGTTTGAGGTAAAAAGATGCTATCTTGATCATTTTTCTTGTGAGATCTTAGTTTGGGGAGTTCTAGGGCTTTTCCCCATCCTTCTTGTGTTATTGAGTCCCTTGAGCACATCTTGAGGTTGAAACCTCAGACTTGGATTGTAGGAGGTCTTGTGAGTCCAAAGACCCAAGCTTTATGGAGCTAGAGGCAAGCCTATGAGCACCAAACCCTTGTTGGATCTTGTGTTGGCATTATGGAGCAAATATGCCATGCATGAACGTAAAGATCGAAGCTTTACATGACATTCGAGCCTTGGGAGACTAGATCTAGAGTTTGGAGTGGTAGATCTGCCTTAAAACGTCTGAATAGGAATACAAACTGAATGGATTCGCCGACTCAATGAGCTGACTCGACGAGTCGGATAGGGTTTTCCCCGATGAGTCTGGACATGGGCAACTCGGCGAGTTGACGAGACAACTCGACGAGTTAAGTTGGGTTTTCGCGACATCTCAGAGGAAACAAGGGGACTCGACGAGTCACATAGATGCACTCGGCGAGTCAGGTCAACATGGACTGTTGACTTGAGTGTTGACTTCTGTTGACTTTAGGGTTTAGTCTAACTTGAGGGATAGAGGTCAAAGAGGGGTAAAATGGTCTTTTACCCATCCCAAGAGTTAAAGAGGGTCTATCATGAGTTTATTTAGAGTTGTGATCTTTAAGTGTTAATTAGAGATGCTTATTACATGTAGGCGGGGATTAGACTATTCGAGGGGTATTTAGTTTCCTTGCTTGCTTACGAGGTGAGTATTCTCACTATACTTGCCTTGAGTGGTAGTTTGTGTGACCGGAGGATCTTATATGCTTATATTGAGTATTGATATATCCTGCATTATGTCTTTGTGATTTATGTTGTGTATTATTCTGAGCTTTACTGAGTTAGTACCGGAGGGTCCACCCGAGTGTGGGACCGGAGGGTCCCACTGAGACACATTGACCGGAGGGTCTTACTTGAGAGTTAGCCATGAGAGGCTAATGAGATATGTGTGGTATATTGGGGAACTCACTAAGCTTCGTGCTTACCGTGTTATGTGATATGTGTTTCAGGTACTTCTCAGGATCGCGGGAAGGCGGCGGCTTGATTGTACACACACACACATACACACACACACTTGAGATGGAGTTTATGTTTGTGGATCCTGTATTTTATTCAACAATTATGATCATGTGTTTTGTATAATTTGACAATTGAGGATTTTTATGAAATGTGGTGATGAGATTTATGTGATTTAAAAATGAAAATTTTGTTTCAAAATTTACGGTGTTTCAAGTTGGTATTAGAGCCTTGGTTTGACGGATTCGGATATACCTTCGGGTGTGTCTGGACTCAAACTGAGGATTTGAGAAAAAATTTCAAAAGAAAAGATTTTTCTAAAAACGAGCAAGAGTTTTAAGAGAAAATGAGTTGGCGCAGTGTGTACAATCAGCCAGAGCCCGAACGGTGATTTCCCAATATACCCTTACTTATTTGTGTTATCAGATATTTATGAGATGTTAGGGATGCATGCTAGATGATAGGATAGGTATTTCATATTTAGGGCTAGTGTTGCCTGATTTGTGATGCGTTAGCCTAGGAGTTGCTGCTACCTGAGTATATTCTGTGTAGGAGTATTTAGCAGGAAATCACTTAGAGAGAGAGTTCCGAGTTGAGAGATAATCTAGGGGAGATACCTAGATGAGCATATGAAGGGCCTACCGAGATAGTAGTCTGATATCCGTGAGGGATAGAGTACTGTGAATTAGGATCCTAGGAGGAGGAATTGGGATGAATACAGGTTGGTGTAGAAGGTAGTATTGGGCTCGTACTACTGAAAATACCGGATCTGTAACCAGCCCAAGTAAGAATCCTTAGGATACTAAGGAGCATGTAGGGGCGGGTAATCGAGTGTGAGTATGCTCGAATGAGTCTCTGATTGTTTTCGTGTTGTGTTTCAGAGACATAATAGTGGGTACACATCACAAGCCAGGGAGCACCAGTGGTACCAGTAACGAGGAGATCCGCAGGATCATCCATGCCGAGGTGGGCACAACTATCCGAGAGGCGATACTGGAGATGTTTGGGTCTATTAAGACCACGTTGATTGAGACCTTCGATGAGCGCTATGTTGTTGTTACTGAGGCTGCTGCTGCTGCAGCTACCACATCCCTAGCTGCTTCGAGACCATAGGGGGGTGACTCGTTGTTGTTCCGGGAGTTCAGCAACACAAAGCCACCACAGTTTGATGGAACACAGGATTAGATTGCTGCTATAAGATGGATCTCTGACATTGAGGGATTTGTTTACACGTGTTAATGCCCTGAGCACCTGAGAGTTCGGTTTGCACTAAACCAGCTTCGCTTGGGAGCGAAGGACTGGTGGAAGTTTGTGACTGCCATATTTACTCCTGCATATCATGCGGCAGTGACATGGGAGAGGTTTATATAGTTGTTTCGAGATGAGTATGTTCCCCCAGTGGAGAGGGAACGGTTGGCCCAAGAGTTTCTGTCTCTCAAGCAGAAGACAAAAACTATGACCGAGATCACGAGGATGTTCCAAGAGAGGGCGTTGTTCTGCCCTGAGCACATGTCTACCAAGCAGGCATGTGTGAGCCGATATCTGATCATACTAAGGAGGGATGTACGAGAGTTTGTGGCGAACTCGTCATAGCGGACATTGGATGAGCTTCAAACCAATGACAGGAGCAAGGAGATTGAACTAGAGTTACAGGCTAGGGAGGTGGGGGAGTCTCAGGGGAGAGACAGAAGACCAGTAAAGTCACAGCCGATGACGAAGCGGGCAAAGCCCGCTGATACGAGGGTTGGGGGCCAGAAGGGATGCACTTGTGGCAAGTGCGACAAGGGTCATGAGGGATCGTGTCGGACAGGGATTTGCTACAAATGTGGCAAGGAGGGGCACCTGGCGAAGGATTTCCCGAAGGGATTTGCAGTTTGCTTTCACTGCAACCAGACCGGCCATCGGAAGGCCGAGTGCCCTCAGCTCATTCAGGGATCAGGCCAGGGTTTTGCTCCTGCAGCTTTGCGAGCTACTGATAGTCGACCAGCGAAGGTCGAGGCACCGAAGGCTCGGGGGAGAGCTTTTCAGCTGACAGCGGAGGAGGTCCGCGCAGCGCCTAATGTCGTGGTTGGTACATATTTCCTTATTCTTGTTATTCTAAGATTTGTTTTGCTTACACTGTGTTGTATATAGGTACTTTTCTCGTGAGTTCTCTATCTGCTTTGGTGTTATTTGACTCGGGTGCGAGTCGATCCTTCGTGTGTTTAGCTTTTAGTCGTCACATCAGTGTCAGGCGAGAGGTGTTGAGTCGACCTCTAAGGGTTTATATAGCCGACGAGCATGCGGTTTTTGCCACTGATGTATTCCGAGGATGCGTATTAGAGATTTTTGGTATGGAGTTTCCAATAGATTTGGTACCGATAGCCATGGGTGATGTCTGTGTCATAGTGGGCATGGACTGGTTGAGTCTGTTCAGAACTGTGATCGACTGTGAGCGTCAGATTGGGACCATACGAGACTCTAGTGGGGGAGTTCTTACGGTGTATGGCGAGGGTACCAGATCTGGATCAGCTTTCTATTCTGCTGCCAGAGCGAGACAGAGTCTACAGCAGGGTTGTATGGGCTTTTTGGCGTATGTGATGGATACGTGGGTTGCTGCACAGAGGCCGAGTTCTATCTCTGAGGTTCCGATAGTGTGCAAGTTCACTGATGTTTTCCCCCAAGGAGTTGTCGGGTGTGCCTCCCGAGAGGCAGGTGGAGTTCCGGATTGATTTGATTCCGAGTGCGGCGCCTATTGCCAAGGCACCTTATCGCCTTGCGCCGCTAGAGATGCAGGAGTTATCCTCACAGCTCCAGGAGCTGCTGGGGAAGGGGTTCATCAGACCGAGTAGCTCACCGTGAGGATCTCCGATCCTTTTTGTCAAGAAAAAGGATGGTCCACACCGGATGTGCATTGATTACCGGGAGTTGAACAAGCTGACGGTTAAGAACCGTTATCCACTTCCGAGGATCGACGATTTAATCGATCAGTTGCAGGGGGCATCTTGGTTCTCCAAGATTGATTTGAGATCTGGATATCATCATATGAGAGTTTGCGAGGAGGATATTCAGAAGATGTCCTTTAGGACTCGTTATGGGCACTACGAGTTTGTGGTGATGCCTTTCGGGCTCACCAACACACCGGCGGCGTTCATAGACCTCATGAACCGGGTGTGCAGGCCTATGTTGGATCGATCAGTGATCGTGTTCATCGATGATATTATGGTGTATTCAAGAACCAGAGAGTAGCACGAGGAGCATCTTAGAGAGATTCTTGGAGTATTGAGGTCGGAGAGGTTTTATGCCAAATTCTCCAAGTGCGATTTCTGGTTACGAGGTCCAGTTCCTGGGGCATCTCGTTAATCGGAATGGGATATTGGTCGACCCAGCCAATATTAAGGTAGTTATGGGGTGGGAGGTGCCGAGATCCCCATCCGAGATCAGGAGTTTTCTGGGTTTGGATGGTTACTATCGGATATTTATCAGAGACTTCTCCAAGATTGATGTTCCTCTCACCAGATTGACCAGGAAGGGTGTTACTTTCGCTTGGGGGCCCGAGAAGCAGGCCTTATTCGAGATTCTTCGCCATAGATTGTGCGAAGCCCCGGTTTTAGCTCTTCCTGAGGGAGTGGAGGACTTCGTAGTTTACTGTGATGCATCTATATCAGGGATCGGAGCGGTGCTGATGCAGATGGGACACATGATTGCATATGCATCGAGGAAGTTGAAGCCTTATGAGACGAGGTGTCCCACCCATGATTTGGAGTTGGGGGCAGTGGTGTTCGCCCTCAAGATCTGGCGCCACTATCAGTATGGAGTTCGGTGCACCATATACACCGACCATAAGAGTCTGAAGTACCTTATGGATCAGCCCAATCTGAATATGAGGCAGAGGAGGTGGTTGGATGTAGTGAAAACTACGATTGTGAGATCTTATATCACCCAGGAAAGGCTAATGTGGTAGTCGATGCCTTGAGCTGTAGAGCAGAGAGTGCTCCGATTCGAGATATGTGTATGAGGATGACGGTGATGACTCTAGTCCTAGATACCATCCGAGATGCCCAGGTGGTGGTCGTGAGACCGGAGAACCGCAAGAGGGATCGGTTGATCGGTCAAGTTTCTGTGTTTGACGCAGATAGTCAGGGCTTATGACTTTCTGTGGGGGGATTTGGGTGACCTATACAGGTAGGGCTCAGCGTATACTGATGGAGGAGGCACATAGATCGAGATTTTCGATCCATCCAGGAGCCACTAAGATGTATCTGGATCTAAAGAGAGATTACTGGTGGCCCTGTATGAAGAGGGATGTGGCATGGGTTGTTGATAGGTGCTTGACTTGTCGTCGGGTTAAGGCGGAGCACCAGCGTCTGCATGGTTTGCTGCAGCCTTTAGAGGTCCTCAGTGGAAGTGGGAACAGATTTCCATGGATTTTATCACCAAGCTACAGCGAACCGCGCGAGGTGTCGATGCGATATGGGTGATTGTGGACCGATTGACGAAGAGTGCTCACTTTCTTGCTATCAGTGAGAGCTCTTCTGCAGAGAAATTGGCTGAGATTTATGTGAGAGGTGGTGGCACGGCATGGAGTGCCAACATCGATAGTGTCGGATTGGGATATGCGTTTTACTTCCAGGTTCTGGAAGAAGTTCCATGAAGAGTTGGGTACCCGATTGCACTTCAGTACCGCATACCACCCATAGACAGACGGGCAGAGTGAGCGGACGATTCAGACGCTTGAGGATATGTTGTGTGCATATGTTATGGACTTCGGAGGAAGTTGGGACACCTATTTTCCCTTGGCTGAGTTTTCTTATAACAACTGCCATCATTCCAGTATTGGAATGTCTCCCTTTGAGCTCTTATATGGGAGGAGGTGTCGGACTCCCATCTGTTGGGGAGAGGTATGGCAGAGAGTGATGGGTAGCACTGAGATAGTGCTCAAGACGACTAAGCAGATTCAACAGGTCAGGCAGAGGCTACTGACAGCACAGAGTCGCCATAAGAGTTACGCAGACCGGCGATGATCCGAGATTGAGTTCCACGTTGGAGATTTTGTCCTCCTGAAGGTATCCCCGTGGAAAGGGGTGATTTGATTCATGAAGCGGGGAAAGTTGGGTCCCAGATATATCGGTCCTTTCAGAGTGTCTGCCAGAGTGGGGAAGGTAGCTTACCGGTTGGAACTACCTGCAGAGTTGAGCCAGATTCATAACACCTTCCATGTGTCTCAGTTGAGGAAGTGTGTAGCCGATGAGACAGCAGTGGTGCAGTGGGAGCACCGCAAGGGATCCGAGTAGACTTGGGAGCCGGAGTCCGAGATGCGCGAGCAGTACCCAGAGCTGTTTCCGGAGCATGACTTCGAGGGCGAAGTCTGATTCTAGTGAGGGAGAGTTGTAATATCCCGACTCCCATGTATAATATTTGTACATATTTATTTTTCAAGTTAACTGAGAAAATCGATGAGTGGGTGCCCCAACTCGTCGAGTAGAGGCGGGTTGGTCACGTGGGTTTAATGACCAACTCAACGAGTCAGAGAGCCGACTCACCGAGTTGGCGCTGAGTCAGGAAACCATAAATCTCCGGGTTTGTGTCATATTTAAAGGGCCTTAATCCCTCATTTCCGCCTCCCTCATCAACCTTCAGCACTGTGAAGAACCCTAATCGAGTTTTAGCTTGTTGTATGAGAATGAGAGGCTATCTTGAGTATTTTGGTGCACCTTGAGAGAAGAAGAGGAAAGCATTAAGGCTTGGAGCTAGGAGGGACGTTTTGATCTAGAGGTTCTCAGTGGATAGCTTCTGCTTGAGGTAAAAAGATGCTATCTTGATCATTTTTCTTGTGAGATCTTAGTTTGGGGAGTTCTAGGGCTTTTCCCCATCTTGAGGTTGAAACCTCAGATCTGGATTGTAGGAGGTCTTGTGAGTCCAAAGACCCAAGCTTTGTGGAGCTAGAGGCAAGCCTATGAGCACCAAACCCTTGTTGTAGCTTGTATTGACATTATGGAGCAAATATGCCATGCATGAACATAAAGATCGAAGCTTTATGTGACATTCAAACCTTGGGAGACTAGATCTAGAGTTTGGAGTGGTAGATCTGCCTTAAAACGTCTGAATGGGAATACAAACTGAATGGACTCGCCGAGTCAATGAATTGACTTGACGAGTTGGCTAGGGTTTTACCCGATGAGTCTGGACATGGGTAACTCGGGGAGTTGACGAGACAATTCGACGAGTTAAGTTGGGTTTTCGCAACATCTCAGAGGAAACAAGGGGACTCGACGAGTCACATTGATGCACTCGGCGAGTCAGGTGAACATGGACTGTTAACTCGAGTGTTGACTTATGTTGACTTGAGGGTTTGGTCAAACTTGAGGGATAGAGGTCATGGAGGGGTAAAATGGTCTTTTACCCATCCCATGAGCTAAAGAGGGTCTATCATGAGTTTATTTAGAGTTTTGATCTTTAAGTGTTAATTAGAGATGCTTATTACATGTAGGCGGGGATTAGACTGTTCGAGGGGTATTCAGTTTCCTTGCTTGCTTACGAGGTGAGTCTTCTCACTATACTTACCTTGACTGATAATTTGTGTGACTGGAGGGTCTTATGTGCTTATATTGAGTATTGAGATATCATGCATTATGTCTTTGTGATTTATGTTGTGTATTATTCTGAGCTTTACTGAGTTAGGACTGGAGGGTCCACCCGAGTGTGGGACCGGTGGGTCCCATTGAGACACATTGACCGGAGGGTCTTACTTAAGATATAGCCATGAGAGGCTAATGAGATATGTGTGGTATATTGGGGAACTCACTAAGCTTCGTGCTTACCGTGTTATGTGATATGTGTTTCAGGTACTTCTCAGGATCGCGGGAAGGCGGCGGCTTGATTGTACACACACATACACTTGAGATGGAGTTTATGTTTTGTGGATCCTGGATTTTATTCAAAAATTATGATCATGTGTTTTGGATAATTTGACAGTTGAGGACTTTTATGAAATGTGTTGATGAGATTTATGTGATTTAAAAATGAAAATGTTGTTTGAAAATTTACGGTGTTACAATTATCTTCAAGTAATTACCCAAATACCGTCAAAAGTCTTGTATTATAACTAAAGTCTCCTGGAGGGAGATCATGACAATTGTGTATAGATCTATACGGGACTGACAATCCCGCACCTAAGCTGCTTGCAACAGCTAGACCGGCAGGTCTGGGGTGACAAATGCGGTAACATTCCGACACCTGAAGAAGGTCGTAATAGGCCAACAGCCGTTAAGTATGGTTATAATAACTCATAATTTTGTATTAATAATACGTTTGGTTTACAAATACTTACACATCTTCAAATGGTTTTATTTATTTAAAACTACATTACATTATTCCTCAGTGAATACAGTTACATTTTAGGAAACATACAAAGGGTCTTACTCAGATACAATTACAATACATTATTTTCAAGTACAATACGGTTTACATTTCTGGAAACATACAAAGGGTTTTACACAGATACAATTACAGTACATTATTTTCAAGTACCATATGGTTTACATTTCTGCAAACATACAAAGCGTTTTACATTGATACGATTGTAGTACATTATTTTCCAGTACAATACAATTTATTAATTCTGGAAACATGCATTCAAATAGTTTTATAAAGATATAAAACTATACTATATCATTACAAGGTACAACAATACTTATACATTTTGGTCTTGGAACAACTAAGACTACATTACACATAAAAGAAAATATTGGATTTTCTGGAAGAACATACTATCATTTTCAAGGAACAAAGACACATATTTCTCATGTAAAATGCTTATGAACTCACCAACTTAATTGTTGACACTCTCTTTTCAAAACCACTTGTATTCTCAGGAAATCAGTAGACAGGTACCCACACATGTTTTGGTGAAGACGGAGCTTAGTATTGTTATGTCTTATATTTTGTTGTATGCTTTTGGAGTCAAACAATGATTCAAATACAATGTAAATATTAAATTATCAATACAATGTTTGTAATGCTTTGATCTCTATCTTGAAATTGTTGTGATATTGTACATGACGTCATCCGCCCCCGGACGTTTCCTCCGTTTACTCGGTTTGGGGGTGTGACATCGAGTGGGGAAGATTAGTTTCGATTTTATTCTTGATCAGGTGCGACGGTGTCACCAAACCTGTACTCCAGGTATTCGATGAAAAACCCAGTTGAAGTAGACAATGTTTAAAAACAACATTTTAACATTTTCTCCTTCAAACGATTGCTTATGTATTTATGATCCAAATGATAAAGATTAGTTATTCTATTTTATATTTATTTGATGACTGTTTTCTCATTCGTTTGTGATAGACACGACATCTTCTAAGGTAACAATGTTTTGCATCGATTTTATCTATTAGGAATTACACTATGTTAGGTAGTTTAATTATCTATTACAATTGAAATCTTGGATGTCAATGTATGATAGAGATTTGAAATCTTAGTTTGGCTTCCTTTCTAGGAGGCTTGATTTTCCAGTTGCGTTTAGTGAGGAAGGGAACTGAAGTTTGATTTTCTTTACCAGGTGATTACACGTATAGATCTGTGGTTATGTGTGACAACTGGAAAATTTTGGAACAAGCAAAGTCTAAGGTGTATCTATGTATAATGTAAAACAACGTCACAACTTTGTTGTAATAAAACCTTGAAAGCCAAAAGGCATCGTTTGTATAAGTATTTATATATGTATATATACATACTTTGAAAATCATATTTGTAATAAACACTTACATGTCAAGCCAAGTCAAATAGTTGGAACATAAGTCATGAATTAAAACATTGCTTTATAGTTTTTGGCCTAGTACCCCACCCACCTAGTGATTTCGGTTTGCTTAGGGCCGAAATCACCCTTTTAGTGGGCAACACAAGGCCGAAATCACCAACCTAGAACACCTATAGGCCGAAAACACCTAAGATCCAAACCACTAGGACCGAAAAAACCTTTTGTGGGGAATTTGGACCAAAATCATAAGGAGTGCAAGGTGATTTCGGTCATGCCTTGGCCGAAATCACCACTTTCATCCCTTTTCAAATGTGATTTCGGTTTAGAGAAGGAAAAGGATAGGATTTGACTTTATGATAGGATATTTCACCCTTTTCCCATGCAAAGTATTATCCAGCAGTATCCTATATAATACCCAACAGACCGCAATGCAAATGTCACTTCATTTCCTTCCTTATCTTGGACGAGATCACCACATAATCTTCCCACCAATTTCATTTCCCTTTCCAGTTAACTCCATTTTCTCCCAAAGAAACAAGTCCAATCTTCCAAGCTTAAATTCTCCAAGCTTGTTCTTAGTATTTTGGTAAGCTTTTCTTGCTAATCTAGTGTTTTTATACACTATCATGTTAGTTTCATCCTATTTTCACATATTATCACGTGTTAAAAATTCTTACGATAATATCATCTTCCAAGGGTTTCATCAACCACTACCAAGTGTTTAGACTTGGAAATCTTCACACCATCTCCTCAAACAACCCACAAATCCACTCAATGTGAGTTCATACCCCCACATTTTCAATATTTTCATGTTTTAGGGGGGGGGGGAATACAAGTAGAACTTTGTTTATCACACAAATACTTACATGTTTTCATCTTTATGTTAAATACAAGATATTATTTTCATAAGATATGGTTATCACTAGCTTTTGTACAATTATTGTGATATATTGGTTTGAAATGCCAAACTAACAAAACAGACATAATCTATGTTAAAAAAATCATAAGAAAATTTTGATTTGCAAAACTACACGGTTTTAGAAGTTTTTTTACCAAAAATATAGTTTTTCTAACAAAAAGGAGTACATTATAGTTATTTCACCATTTTGTGGGTTACAACCCACAAATATGATGTTTTAAACCATTCGTTTTGAAACCAGTCAAGATATCAACTATGTATTTACATAAATGATTATATAAATAGCCTTAACAAACAATTGTTTTAAACTATAATTGGTATAGTTTGGGTGTCACAAAACTACACGGTCATTTCAGAAAAAACATATAATTATTTAAAAGTATAATTATTCATTTACAAGAAAACAAATTTTCGGTACAACAGACGTAAACTAGTTGATACTGGTTGTGAGACAGTTGGCTTCACCGTACCTACCAGAGTACACATACTAAGACCTGCATTATAACCAGAGTCTCTTGTAGGGAGTGCGTGACACTTGTGTATAGATCTATACGAGATTGACAACCCCACACCTCAGTTGTTCGCTACAGTTAGACCGGCAAGTCTAGGGTGACAAATGTCGTAATCAATTTTGACGCCTGAAGAACGTCGTTCAGGCAACCAGTCGCATTAGTATGGAGTATTGACGAAACATTTGGTTTACAGGCTAGCGTACACTCAAATAGGTTCACAAAAAGATAAATCTTACTAAAACTATTTTCCAGTACCGCATTTCTTACATTTTTAGTCTTGGGATTTTAACACTTACAACAAGGATAACATATGTTCAAGTAGTTTTATATAAAGATAAAACTTCATAACACTATTTTCCAGTACAGTGTTACTTACATTTTTAAATATTTGGATTAGACTTACAATGCATTTTAAAGAAAATCTTGGATTTTCTAAAAGTATACACTACCATTTTACACAAAATAGTTACAAATCCTTCTCATACAAAAACGCTTATGAACTCGCCAACTAAATTGTTTACACTTTTCAAAATCACTTGTATTCTCATGAAATCAGTAAACAAGTAACTACAAGAGTTTTTGGTGGATGGGACGTCGTCGCATCACGTTATTTACTTTCTTCACATGCATTGAATATCATGTAAACAATGTTTTTGAGTACTATGTAAACTCATTAAATATTCAATACAATGGTTGTAATGCTTGATTGCTACTATTCAATTGTTATGATACTGTAAATGAAGTCATCCACCCCGAGACGTTTCTGCCGTTTTGGTTTGGGGGTGTGACAGATTGGTATCAGAGCATTGTTTATAGTGAACTAAGTATATCGAACCATTTAAGATATACAACTATAAATACAATGGGGCTAAACCACTCTGATTAAAAGTATACTTTTTTAAATACAAGTATTTTTTATAAAAGTATACATGCATGCATACATACTAGAGCAGTGTCGTAATAATAACCATATAAAAGTATTTAGATAAGTGGACACTGCAAATAAGCCTAGATAGTTATTTAATCATATTTGGGATGAATATAGCCTGATCAACTATATTCATGCGAGATATGACCAACATGTGTCTGGGAGTGGTTGTGGTGAACAACGAGTCTAAAACTTACCAACCCTATATACCAGAAACCTCTAGAATCAAACATAAAGATTGAAATACTATCGGAGTATTTTAGAATACTAAAAAATCATACACTTAAGCCTTTCATGTATTCCTCATATTTCTATTCTCGCACAGACGTCATGGCAGGATTTCACATGCCCAGAGACCCCTATTTCCCTAACCAGGGAAATGGTGGCCGGATCGAAGAGGATCCGGAGGGAGAGGAAGAAGAAAAGGAGGACTCAGACGTAGAGTCCGAAGTCATAAACCCTCCTTACATCGCTCTGGTTCCCGCACATCGTATGGGCTACCAGGGACCCACGCCCCATTGGGCGGAAGATTTGGAGAGGTGAAGCAGGCAGCAACGCTAGCGTTCTCCATACGGCATGGAGTGAGATTTTTATAACCTGAGTCATGGAGGACTGGCAGACAGGGCCTTCCCTGTTATGGTTCAACAAATCACACATCTCGGAGATCAGACTAGGGCGTCAGCGAATCGAATCATGGAACTGGGGACCGCTGCTGAGGCCACTGACACACGCACTCAACTACTGGAGAGGGACTATCCCCGAACATGCCATCTCATTGACTGACTCCATGAGGACCTTACCACCGCACGAGCGGAAACGAGGGGGGGGGGGTACCCAGAGAGACACTTGGCTCTCGAGGAGAGGGTAATCGTAGTTGAAGCTAGGACAGTCATAGCAGAACAGAGAGCGGAAGAGGCCACTCATGAGATGTTTGAGATGGCACGGCACTTTGCGAGTCACCGAGGCATATGAAGAGCTAGTATAGCGTAGTGAGTTTGTGACTACGCTACTTCCACTAAGTGTTAGACTTATTGCGTCTTGTACCACAACTAGTAATAGTAAATCAAGCGAGGCAGGCCCTCCAAAACTAACATAACCCAAACCAACTTAATGTTTTGGTCCTCTACATTCTATTTTGGTGACATAACATTTGTACAATACCTACTAATACTCGCTACCATAAGTACATTACGAAGATGTTGGTAGAAACATTTGGGAATCGTACAGCAAGACATGTAGTTATATGCATATAAACATAAATGTAGACGGGATACAACTAACGACGACCATAGTTACATACGAACTCGTTTCATACGACAAAATCATGCCATCACGCGGAAGTAGCCAGCGTACCGACTCAACACCAGTCCTACGTATGGACCCCGCTACATTCCAAGCCGCTGTAATAGCCGTCATGGCAGAATTTAGCGCTAACAACACAAAAGGAAACGGGAACGGTGCCGACAATTCCAATCGTGCAGACAACCAAAGACACCAACCAGTATGTTCCTACAAGGACACCCCAAATGACGAACGTAAGAACTCCCACGACGATGGGGGAGTACTACGCAAGAAACGAAAGTTCTGGAACCAGAGAAAGGGCCGACCGACTCAAGGACCTGCCAAGAAACAACAAACTATGACAGTCCATACCACCACTGTCCCTACTGCCTCAGTGCCGACAAGACCATATGCTGGAAACCTGCCAAAATGCAACAGGTGCAACTTTCATCACTCTGGATACTGCCGAGAATTACATTGCAGCAAATGCAACAAGAAGGGGCATACTATTCTTTCCTGTAGGGTTCCAGCTCAACGAACCACCCAAGCCGCAACTTCTAGGGTGGGTGACGCTTGCTACAGATGTGGGGAGGCGGGGCATTTCAAGAGGGAGTGCCCAAAGACTAAAAGCAAAAAGTCCAGCGGCACAGGAGGATTTCCAACCACGGGACATAAGGAAGTTATAGGGAACCCCCCCTGTGATTACCGGTATGTTTTCTCCACAAATAACTCATATGCATGCATACTTTGCAATAAGAATGCGGAGGGGAAACTTATGAGTCACAAAGTATAAATACATACTAAACCAAAAACCTCAAACATTCACTAAAACATTCTCGGCAGGGGTGGCTAGGAGAAGAACTGAAACCATAAACGACACATACCTAGGATACACTCTAACTCTAAGAAAACATTTCATCTAAATCGACCTAATAACAGTTACGAAAAGGGTCGTTCAACTTAAATAACGAAACCTTTGTCACCTATGACGACAAACCCGACACAAACCTCCGAATCATCCCTTACGTCTAGGCTCGGAAGTACCTATGCAAGAGGTACCACGTCTAACTTGGCCCACGATAGGAATGGGAATCAGGAAGCGAAAGAAATCCAGGGCATTCCGGAGGTCTGCATCTTTCCCGATATATTCCAAAAAGACCTTCCAAAAATACCACTAGTGCGCCGAGCCACGTTCAAGATTGACTTGATCCCCAGGAGCCCCATTCCATAGCCAAATCCCCATATTGACTACAGCCGGGAAAAAGTATCAATTTTCTAACCAACTAAACGAAACTAATGGATAAAGGGGGGTCATTAGACCGAGCTTTTCACCTCAGGGAGCGCCAGTCTTGTTCGCAAAGAAGAAGGGCGGATCATTCGGTATAGATGACTGTCAAGAGTCGAACAAACACACCATCAGGGACCGATGTCCCCTACCTCGAATCGATGATCTGCTCAATCAACTCCAAGGAACGAGCTACTTCTTAGAAAGTGATCTAGGATCAGGGCTTGTTCAGCTCAGAGTTCCGGAGGAAGATACTCCCGATGACAACTTAAGACACCTAAGGATATATCCTAAGCCGACGAACAAAGAGAGATGACCATTCATACGTTGGAAGACATGCTGAGAGCATGTGTGATAGACTTTGGTGAAGACCGGGGATACCCATTTACCACATATCTAGTCCTCATACAATAACAGCTATCACACTAGCAACATAGTCGCACTATTCAAAGCCCTCTATGGGCGCAAGTGCAGATCACCTCTATGTTGGGCTGGAGTGGGTGACACAGTTAGCAAAAGGACAAATTCCTGATGGCACACTCACCGGCCCAGATATCATACGAGAAACCACGGAGAAGATCATTTCGAGTCGTGAATGATTAAAGGCATCCCAGGATCGGCAAAAGAGCTATGCGGATAAGCGACGAAAACCCTTGTAGTTCCAGGTTGGTGACCACGTTCTGTTGAAGGTATCACTCTTGAAGGGAATGATACGTTTTGGAAAATGTGGAAAGCTAAACCCAAGATATAGTAGGCCATTCTAGATCTTTTCTAGAATCGGCCTGGTAGCTTATAAACTCCAATTACCATAAGAACTTAGTAACGTACATCCCACCTTCCACGTGTCCAACCTAAAGAAGTGTCTGTCCGACGAAACTCTTGTAGTCCCACTAAATGAAATCGAGGTAAACGAGAGTCTACATTTCATAGAGGAACCTGTGGAAATCATGGACAGGGAAAACAAGAGAACGAAAAAAGGCCGAATACCAATAGTGAAGGTCCGTTGGAATGCCAAGCAAGGATCTGGATTCACTTAGGAACGAGAAGATTAAATGAAATAGAAATACCCACACCTTTTCCAGCTAGTTGCAAGAACCCGTCCAAGATGCAAATTTCGGGATGAAATTCCCTCTAACGAGGGATGATGTGACAACTGGAAAATTTTGGAACAAGCAAGGTCTAAGGTGTATCTATGTATAATGTAAAACCACATCACAACTTTGTTGCAATAAAACCTTGAAGGCCAAAAGGGCATTGTTTGTATAATTATTTATATATGTATATATACATACTTTGAAAATCATATTTGTAATAAACACTTAAAAGTCAAGCCAAGTCAAATAGTTGGAACATAAGGCATGAATTAAAACATTGCTTTATAGTTTTTGGCCTAGTACCCCACCCACCAAGTGATTTCGGTTTTCTTAGGGCCGAAATCACCCCTTTAGTGGGCAACACAAGGCTGAAATCACCAACCTAGAACACCTCTAGGCCGAAAACACCCAAGATACAAACCACTAGGACCGAAAACACCATTTGTGGGGAATTAGGACCGAAATCATAAGGGGTGCAAGGTGATTTCGGTCATGCCTTGGCCGAAATCACCACTTTGATCCCTTTTCAAATGTGATTTCGGTTTAGAGAAGGAAAAGGATAGGAGTTGACTTTTGTTGGATTAGGTGTCTAAGCCCATAACTATAATTGGTATGTACTTGACCCGATAATAGCATGGTCCATTTTGGGTTTCCTTCACTAGAGCAATTTGATAGGATGGATATTTGAGAAAGAGGTTGTTTGTGATTTATTAATATATTATAAGTATAATATATTAATTGAAAAATCATATTATTTAATTAATATTGATCAAGAATTAATTTGGAATTAATTTAGTGATCAAAAGAGACTGATTAAATTAACAGGGACTGATTAGGTAAATCAGTGATATTTATAGTTTGGTCTAATGTTCCATATTCATTAGGATGGACTAATTCTATGTGGGAGTCCATGAAGAGTTAGTCTAAACGGCTTATCATATGGATTATTGGATTAAAGGCCCAAGGAAGTGAATTAGGGTTTACAAGTTAGACCCTAGGAATTCCACACTATAAATGTAACCCTTAGCACCACCAACCCTCCCCCCTAAGAGTTCCAAGAACCCTAGCCGTTTTTGGTGTGCCTCCTAGTCTCTCTCTCATTGTCTTCAATTGCTTATGGTGTTTGTGAACCATTTGAGGCATCACATTTGAGGTGCTAAGCTCTTGAAAGGCCAAGTTCTACAAGCTACATCAAAGAGGTAATCATCTAACTACTTTTATGTTTTAAATAACAATGTAGTATGCTAGTTAGGCATCATGTTTTGGAATATGAAATTTGCATGTATAACTAGAGAAAACTTAGATCCAAAGCATTAGGTTTGTATGTGCACCATAGGAGTGTTATAGTACTTAAAACCCAACAGTGATATCAGAGCCATGGGTGTTTTCTGTTATATTGATGCATAGGTTATTTGTTCAAAGTTGAAAAAATTGAAAAATTGCTCACTGACTGCTAGACTCGACGAGTCCATTGCCTAGCTCGACGAGTCGGACTGTCTAGTGGCTGATTTTCGGGTTTTTTTTTGGCCTGAACTGGATTAGGATCATTACCACAAACTGTTTTGTATCATAAAATCCGGTTTTTCTGATATGGTAGTGATTATCCTCATCCAATTAAAATATAAATTGTCAAATTATAAAATAATTACTAGATTATATGATAAACTAATTATTTGTATTATTTGATTTGAATTGCCTTGCTATATGAGTTGCATTAGGTCAAATTGGTAAAGGATAAATACATATGATTATTTTATTAGTTTAAAATTTGATCTAAATGTTTTTGAAGAGTCACAAAACTTGCCATCAAGTTTTGGAACTCAAATCTCTTTTTAAGGAGTTACAAAACTTGTCATCAAGTTTGGAATCCAAAAGTTTTGAAGAGTTTCAAAACTTGCCCTTGATTTTTGGAATTTGAAAAGACTCATTAAATTCTAGAACTCTAGTAATTGAAAGTTTTCAAAAGGTGCAACTCTTGGTTTCGTAACTTAAAAATTAATTGAATAGTTTTAATTTTGAATTTTATATTTAGAACATTGATGGTTTTTGAATGGTTCAAGTTACACTCTTATGGATTTTATTAAATTAATTAAATGTTTAATTAAAAGAGAAAATTAATAAATCCATAATCATATGGTTTAAATTTAATTAAATTAAAAGTCTATTTTAAATGTATAAAATACACCTTATACTATATAACATTAAAAGTCTAATATATTATATATGTATAAGTTAAAAGTCAGTCTTACCGTTAGTAGGCCTCATTCACGAAGCTGGTCTATAAGGGGTGTTTAAGGAAGCGACCTCTAAAATGACCGTCATTGGGTATCCACTCTTACCCACCGCACCCTTGACTAGTGGAGGGTCGTTAGCCGAACGGGTAAGATAGGAAGCAAACTTTCATTTATAATTATAATGAATTACAAGTAACTAAACATTTGTAAATTCTCAATCTTAGTTACTTTAGGAAAAATGTGAATTTGGTGCTAATCCATGAAATTGCACATTGCACCTTATTGGTCGTTAGTAGAGCGCGTGTGGTTAACCGATACAGTAATATGGGACTAAAGGATGGCAATGGGTATCTCGTAGATTATCATAGATAAATGGAGCGTGTGTGCTTAACCGACACATTGATTAAGTGATAAATGTTTTCGAGAGTACCAAGCTAATTTGCATGGTTATTCACACCTTGTTTGTGATCCTCGGTATCCCAGTCATAAACTTGAAGGGCATAATCGAGATTAAACATGACATTGAAAACTTCAATGAATCTCAAAGAATCTAGGAATTTCAATTCATTTAAAACCTAATGTTCATTTCGTTTTTCATGGTGGAAATTGGTAAATCGTCATTTACCTACCTTCAAATATTTTACAATTGGATTACAACATCCCTCTTCCGAATTGTAGAATATTGGGTTGGGTCCTAGCCTTAATATTTCATTTGGGTGTTATATTAAGGACTTAAATCAACTAATTTGAATTTCTCCCTTGTAGATGTCTAGTTTTGACAACTATGGTCTTCCTTAATCTTTTGGAAAAAGCTTTCCTCATGAAGGTGATGTTCCACGTTTCGATCATGAAAATGGGAATCATAATTCACTTCCTCCACCTCCTCCAGCAGTTATTCCTTACCCACATGTTCGTCGACTTGAAAAGTTCAAGATCACTCAAGCCCTATTGGCAAGCAAACATGAAGATGGAGACTTTGTATGTGCTCACGTATTGGACATAAAGTTGCATATTGACAGGCTGGGAATGTTGGGTGTCATGTTCCCAAGGAAGTTGGATGTTAACTTGGTTCTTCATTCTCTTCCTAAGTCATATAGTGAGTTTGTTAAAGACTACTATCTGACAAACCACGACGTGACCCTTATCGATCTTACTTATTTGCTTATTTCTGCTGAATCAACAATGATTTGGCGCACTGGTAAAGCAAACTTGATTGGAAGATCTACTTCCCAAACCTCCATGGACATTGACAATGGCAACATTGGAAGTCTAGAAAAGCTTTCTCTTCCCAATGGGAAGGGATTGGCCAAGGTCAAACCGTTTGACCAAATGGTAAAGAGAAATGCTAAGTCTGTGATTGTCTCGTCTACCATTCCGAGAGAGTTTGTTTGTTTCTATTGCCAAGAGAAGGGGAATTGGTTGCGAAGCTGTCGTGACTACCTGAGAGATCTAACAGATGGTAAAATCAAATTGTATGGTTCTACTTTAGGTAAATTCACTATCTAACTCTATTAAGTTCCTACTTATAGATTCTTAATATGTGATGTGATAAGATTGCATTTTGATGTTTTGTAGGATCATAGAAGAGAAAGGAAGCTTGAAAGAAGAGTAAGTTGATTCTGATCACGAAGAGATGGATTTCGATCGCATGGTTCGATGGTCATATTTTTAGAGCTGCTGCTTACGAGTTATGATAGATTTCTTAGGAATAGATAGCAACATAGTTTTCATTTGTATTTGCATTGTAAGGACAAGTTTTTCCGCACTTTTATAAATAAAGAAATTTTGATTTTATTTTTCCTTGCAATGACATTTGTGAAAATTGTTGTTTATATGTCTCAATTAATAGCAATCTTTAAAATGGTTTGATTCTTAGTTATATCAATTGTGGTAGTGTCGTAATTTTCTAAGTAAGAAAAGATTCTCATCGCGCAAGTTTTACTTGGATAGAAACCTGGAATCATATGATGTATAAAAATCTTGGTACTTGGGAAATTAAGATTGATTCCTTGTTTACATATGTATGTAAGTCAATTGAAAGATGAAAGGATCTAGTACACATTGATGTGTACTGGTCAGGTCCACCACAAAGGACGATAAAGTATATTCGTCATGATTTACTGAAAGTTCAGTAAATATGGTTATGCTTACAAGATTAAGAGTAATTCTAATACCTTGAAAAGTTTCAATGTATAGCAGAACAAATAAGAACAATCAATTAGGCAGAAAGATAAAAGTTTCTCTAATCTGAAAGGAAAGGAAAGAAATTTAGTATCGTGTTTTATGATCATCCTAATGATTATTGAACCATATCTCAATTGATCCTCTAAGGACACCTTACTGCAGTTCCATGACTAAGAAGAGGAATCACGAATTGTTGAAATGGTTAAATCGAAAAGGTGAGTCGTACTTCGTTCCAAAATCGAGTCTTAGAGTCATACTCCAAGATTATGCCTTGAGTGACATAATATTAAGTAGGCTTATAACACATCATGAAATGTGAAAGGTTTCTTACTCTTGCACATTTGAAATTTGTAATTGTGATGTCTTGGATAAGACAAAGACCAACTAAGACCAATTATGTGAAGTTTTTTTCTTGATAAGAACTCACACTAACTCTTGAATATTTGATTGTCGAGAAATGTTCCTTGACAGAGAACTTATATGTCAAGAGGCCAGTGGGAGTCTTAATGGTCCTGAATAAGTTCATGAACTAATCAAGAATAAACCTATTGTTTACCACTAGCACACGACTTAAGGTTTATAACCTATCGTCTTGACATATTCTTGTTTCTGTGCCTATTCTAGTTAGTTTGACTATGCATGTGAGTTCTATGAGTTCTCATTTGAATGCATAAGGCAAAGCACCTTGATCAATGAAAAGTTCATTGATTTGTATAGGTGAGCTGCTCAACAACATGGAAGCAATGGTAGGACCCGTGTGCTACTAGATGGCAGGAAATTAAGATTGAACTAGTTCAGTCCATATGAGTTTGGATTTGTCACAAACCTTGTCTTGTGATTATGGTTTTGACAAATTCACATGGATAGGAACACATACGCCATTAAATCTAAGTGGTAAAGGTTTCTCTCCGCTTCATGAAAATGATTGTGAGGAAATGCTTTCACTAAGTAGATTTTAAAGAGATTACAGTTGTGTTAATTACATTCTCAAATTCGATTATGATTACGGCATCCCTCTTCATAGTTAAAATTGTGAGAAATGGCAGAAAGTTTGAACATTCGGGATTTACTGTTGTAAGTTCAAAAATTGTTTAGACACACATATGAGCTTTCTACTGGAAGTGTATGAGCTTGAGAAGCCTAGATAAGGTCTTATCAAAGCATCTTATATCATAAATCTAAAGTTTGGAAAGAAAGTCAATAAGTATTGATTTCTAGAAGTCAAGTTGATTTCTGGGTACATGTCAAAGCTAGTGGGAGCATAAGTGTTATGCTATTAAGCATGTAAGTATTATGCTAGTGGGAGCATAATTTTTACATTAAGTATTGCGAGTTAGCAATGCTAATTATAGAAAACAAAAAGTTTGCAAAGTTGCACAGTTTGAAAAAATTGTTTTGCTATAATTAAGGGAGAGGAACTCATACTTCATTTCAAATCTAAAAGCTTAGACTGAGATTTTAATAGAATTTAGTCATGTACATATATGAATGTTATGATGAAATGATTCAACATAAGGAAATTCTATATATGGAAATGTTATAGCGAGAGACTGGTAAAGTATCATGTCTTTATGTAAGACATTATGAATCGTGTCCCATATGCTTCGGGTATAGGATCGATTGCATATGCTATAATATTTGTGTGTTCTGAATTTTCCAAATGCCTAGGGCATTAAGAAGGAAAATGGACCAGAACCGTATATGACCAAAGTTGTTAAACAACTGTTAAGGACAATCTAAGGTTCGCCACAGATTGGTTGCTTATGGACAGTTGGAAGTATGGTAATGGATGGACCAAATTGACATGATTATGAATAGATAGGACTCTATTAAGAATGGGTTGTCATATGGTAAATATGGAAATGTTTCCATAATGGGAGTTGGATATTAAGAATCTATGGGTAGGTTAGAAACCTTCATGCAAGGAGGATGTTCAAATGAATGTACTTTAAATGTGGGACTTCGTATCTGTAGAATTGTCTTGTAACAATCTCTAGTGGAGTACTTTGTAATATCACTGTTCAAGTCTCTGTGACTTTGGTGCATTGACATTACAAAAGGATCATTTCATGATAGTTTAGAATCTAACACATTTTACTAGTGGCAAGAATTTTGTATTCTTACACTTACAATAAGGATTTGGAGTTGTGAAATGAGCGTCATTTGAAATATTTTCAATTGATCTATTTCACAAAGAAAGGACCATAGGTAAACATAGTGTGCATGCATGGAGCATGGGATGACTATTGATTTAATTCAAGTATTAAGTTAATTAGTCGAAACATTATACAATGAATAATGTGTAATCAATATGGTGATTAAATAATAAGTGTTTTTATTTATATTTAAAAGTTTTGAGACCATAATGGATTCGATTATTCTTGTGTTTCACTTCGCATGTTTTAATTCCCGAATAACTAGGTTATTTAAACATCCACAGTCAATCATACTTTGGAAGTAAGTAATGAGGTAAGACTGTCATGAATCCGACTGTAGATTGTCTAAGTGCTTAGACATAGCACAAGTTTGATGCAGTATTCATGATTACTCCTGTAATAAGATTTGAGTATTGGATTAAACCCACGCTCATCTGAATCACTTCATGGATTTTATCACGAGTGATTATGAGACAATAATATCTTATAGTCTTCAAACAGAGACATATAGTTGTTGTTTACGAGTCGGTTACACATTGATAATACGTAAACGCATCAGTAACTTGATGTTATAAAACATATTCTTGTGTGTGATTTCATGAGTAAATAGTACAAGCATATGAGTCGAAGTTTATCCGTTCCTTTTACCCTAAGAGGATAAAAGCGATATATGTGGTCCCCTCGATGATTTAGTGATGACACCCTAAGCGCTTGGCCAACCTTGGACTGATTTGATTTGTTCAATTAGTCAGTCGTCATAAATCGGAAATCGGGAAACAACACATGAAAAGAGAGAATGATTATAATCCATGTCTCAGTTCATACGATATCTTGTAGAATGGAGGAATATATGATCTCTTATCTAAAGGACGCGTTATTGATCAGAGTTGACAGCGGATTTTGAGAGCTACGATTGCTAATCGGATTTTGAAGTCGTGCTTGCAATTATAGTTATTAGACTTATCCAAGTGGGAGACTGTTGGATTAGGTGTGTAAGCCCATAACTATAATTGGTATGTACTTGACCCGATAGTAGCATGGTCCATTTTGGGTTGCTTTCACCAGAGCAATTTGATAGGATGGATATTTGAGAAAGAGGTTATCTGTGATTTATTAATATATTATTAGTATAATATATTAATTGAAAAATCATATTATTTAATTAGTATTGATCAAGAATTAATTTGGAATTAATTTAGTGATCAAAAGAGACTGATTAAATTAACGGGGACTGATTAGGTAAATTAGTGATATTTATAGTTTGGGCTAATGATCCATATAGATTAGGATGGACTAATTCTATGTGGGAGTCCATGAAGAGTTAGTCCAAAGGGCTTATCATATGGATTATTGGACTAAAGGCCCAAGGAAGTGAATTAGGGTTTACAAGTTAGACCCTATGAACTCCACACTATAAATGTAACCCTTAGCACCACCAAACCCCCCCCCCCCAAGAGTTCCAAGAAGAACCTTAGCCATTTTTGGTGTGCCTCCTAGTCTCTCTCTTATTGTCTTCCACTGCTTATGGTGTTTGTGAACCATTTGAGGCATCACATTTGAGGTGCTAAGCTCTTGAAAGGCCAAGTTCAACAAGCTACATCAAAGAGGTAATCATCTAACTAGTTTTATGTTTTAAATAACAATGTAGTATCTGGTTGATTAGGTGTCTAAGCCCATAACTATAATTTGTATGTACTTCACCCGAGAGTAGCATGGTCCTTTTGAGAATAAGGTTATTTGTGATTTATTTATATATTACAAGTATAATATATTCATATGAAATCATATTATTTAATTAGTATTGATCAAGAATTAATTTGGAATTAATTTAGTGATCAAAAGAGACTAATTAAATATACGGGGACTAATTTGGTAAATCAATGATTCTTATAGTGTGGGTCAATGATCCATGGTTATTTGGGTGGCCTAAACCAACATGGATAGTCCATGGAGGTTAACCCATGGTGTCTAAGTAATATGAAGAGTCATGGTGCGTTAGGGTTCGCATGAATGTAACCCTAGCTCTTGCCACACTATAAATAGACACCCCTAGAGCCAAAATCGGTTACACCTATCATTCTTGGAGTTTGATATTGATTTTGAGCTAAGAAACTTATTCTCTCAAGCCTCCTTTTGCACTTGGTGTTTGTGACACATTAGAGGCATCACAGTTGAGGTGCTAAAGCTTTTGAAGGCTAAGAACTACAAGTCCTATTAAGAGGTAAACTATCTAACTAGTTATTTCATTCAATTGTATGCTAGTTAGGATGAATGCTTTGGAAAAACAAATTACATGTATAATTAGAGAAAACATAGATCCAAAGCATCTAGGGTTGCATGTGCACCATAAGGTTGCTAGAGTGCTCAAAACCCATCAGTGGTATCAGAGCCTAGGATTGTTTTCTGTTATACTTGATTCTTATTGCTTTACAAAGTTGAAAAAATCGATTTTCTAGCTTCTGACTGATAAACTCGCCGAGTCCACTAGCTGACTCGATGAGTCCACTCAGTAAATGACCAACTAGTCGAGTCTAGTTCATGTACTCGCCGAGTTGTTGGGTCTGGGTGCAGAATTTCAATTTTTTGGCCAGAATTGGATTAGGATCATTACCACAAACTGTTTTTTGAAACATATAATCTATTTTATTGATATGGTAATGATCATGCTCATCCAATTAAAAGATAATTGTCAAAATTTCAAGATTTGTATTAGTTTATATGATTAGGCTAATTTCTTGCAATTGTTGATATGAATTGTCTTGACTTATGAGTTTAACTAGATCATAGATTAATTTGATTATTTTGTTGATTAAATTGTTTGATCTAAATGCCTTTAAATGAATTCCATAACTTGTCCTCAAGTTATGGAAAATGAAAAGTCTTTTTCTTTAAAAGTCATTAAACTCATAAGTTATGGAAATGAAAAGTTTTGAAGAGTTTTAAAACTTGCCCTCAAGTTTTGGAATTTGTAAAGTCACACTTATGAATACTTTAATTCCAAACCGTAGAATTGTAAAGTCGACCCCGGTGATTTTCGGGTCGATCAAGGAGGGGATCATTGAGCTGGTGGAGGATCGCCTTAGGGCGTTTAGGAGTGACTGGGCGGCTAGCCAGTCATGGTCGCGCACACTGTCCTTTAAGGACTTCAGGGGGAGTGGTGCACCGGATTTCCATGGGGCGAAGGACCCCATCGTGGCCAGGAGATGGATCGCAGACATCGAGTCTACACAGTTGACGAGCTTCTGCCCTGAGGGGTCGAAGGTTCGATATGATGCAGGTTGTTTGAGGGACAGGGCTAGGGATTGGTGGGAGTCAGTTGGTGATTCCTCGGGAGCCTTAACCGTTGAGGCTATGACCTGGTCGGACTTTGTGACCAGGTTCAGGGCTGAGTTTGCGCCGGCTGTGGAGCTTCAACAGCTGGCCAGGGAGTTTCTCGACATGAGACAGACTACAGACACAGTGGCGGAGATTGCCGCGAAGTTCTGGGAGAGTTCCTTGTTGGTGCCTCAGTATGCAGGAGATGAGGAGATGCGGAAGACCCGCTATCATGATATGTTGAGGGCTGATATCCGAGAGCATGTCAGCTACTCGGCATGCCCGACCCTGGATTCCATGATTGCCATGGCGAGGGAGAGGGAGTTAGACTTGGAGCACATCAGGAAGAGGAAGGCGGAGGAGGGACAGGTTACTGGGGCTTCGGGGAAGAAGCGTAAGGGATTCGACTCTAGGTCGAAGGGCTAGCAGGATTGGGGCCGATGTGGGAAATGCGGAAGGTCACATGATGTGACAACCCTAAATTTCTATCTTGTACAGTCATTCAATTCAATCAAAGTCAGACTAGTTTCTACTATCTTTTAGCACTGTTAAGGGTCTGTTTGAGAGTTTCTAAGCCTAGTGTAATGTATGAATGGATGCTAGGATGAGTTAGCTTGAGATCGGGAGGTTAAATTCGAAACAGAAAATCACTCACAAGGTGTTCACGGCCGTGAACCACCTCCTATATATATTGGAATGACCTCATTTTCTTCTCATTTCTCCTCCTCCCAACCGTGAACACATCCCTTTTCTCTCAAAAAGTCTCAACCGTGAACACTCTAAAGCCTCAAAAACGTAAGTGTTTCACCCTTAATCTTATCATACTTGAAGGACTACTAGATCATAGCCTTGATTTGTCAAGTTTCATCATCATCTTCATGAGTTTGAAGGGATCACGGCCGTGAACCCTTCATAAGGGCCGTGAACCCTTCATAGATTCGTAGGGCCGTGAACACCTCATGAGACCGTGAACTCTATATAGCCGCAAACCCATCCATGGGTGACTGTAAACCCCTTCCAAGCTTCCATTTGTGAGTCTAACACTTCATTTAGGGTGTTTCCTACAATCTTAGGTGGTTCCTATACTTGTTAGTAGTTATAACCACTAATTGAATACACATATATGTGAATATATGCCTTATAGGATCCAACTGTGCTTTGGAACTTCAATTGTGAACACAAGTATCCTATATCTATCTTACCTTCCAGTTCACTCACAATCAGGTGAGTTCATACCCCCGTATTTTCATAGATTTCACTGTTTTAAGGGGGGGGATACAAGTCTATCACAAGGATTTTGTGTTATAAACAAATGGTTTCAAATATCTTATCAAAAGGGATTTCAGTTATCATCAAATCAAATAGTTTTCAATGAATACAAGTCTAACACAAGGATTTTGTGTTATAAACAAATGGTTTCAAATATCTTATCAAAATGGATTTCAGTTATCATCAAATCAAATCGTTTTCAATGATTGTATTAAAATGACATGAAGTCACCAAAAAGTATTTCAAAATATTAAACTTCTTTTAAATGTTTTTTATAAACTTATATTTCTCCCAGAAATCATATTTGTATATATATATATATATATATATATATATATATATATATATATATATATATATATATATATAAGATTTAAAAGGCTTAGGACTGATAACCCACTTTGGTTCCTTTTCCTCGTTTGGATGTGGGATTATAAGCATCAGTTATTTGTCCGAGTGTCATTTAAATTTTACTTATATATATTTGTATATGTATACAAGTATAAAAGTTAGTTCATTAAGTTCAATTACCCTTTGTAACATGTTGAGCAAGGGGTTGCATTCATGAATACTCGGTATTAATTCAGAAAGTACAAATAAATTATAATAGGTATAATTTATGAATCATAGAAAATTAATTCACAATGCAAGTATACTAAAGTACATTGTTTTAAAAAAACAAAGGTTTGATTCAAAACTAATCAAGAGTATACACCTTTCATATACATGTTAAGAATACTACTTCACGAACTTACTGTCAATCATTTATTTCAGAATGATTGGATTTTCATAATCAATATACATGTAACGTTTATATGCTTTTTATGAGTCATTTGATACATGTTGTTTAATTCATTTAAACAATATAGTTAAAGTCCTGACATTATAACCAGAATCTCCAGACGGGGATCGAAACAATGTGTGTATAGATCTATATTGGGATTGACAACCCCGCACTCAGACTGCTAGCTACAGTCAGGCATACACGCCTACGAGTGACGGTTGTCATCAACAGCTTTCAACGTATTCATACTGTTGGTTCAGGCCATCTAGTCAGTATGGTTATAATAACTCGTATAAAAGATATTAACAATACGTTAGTGTATAATTAACTAAACATAAGTACATTTTCAAAGTACTAGTTTACAAGATACAATTTACATTATTACATTACAGTTTATAATAACAGTTGATGAAACCAGGCACACTCTCAGTTACAAGTTTACAAAAGGAATACAAATACAGAACATTGGTTTACAAAACAGAACGGTTTTATGTAATTAAAACTACTTTTCATATACAGCAGAAAATATAGGATTTTCTGGAACAGTTTACATATTCAAGAAACATAAAACATTCATTCAAACATAAATACTTATGCACTCACTCAACTTTATGTTGATACTCTCTTTTCAAATTACTTGTATTCTCAGGAAACCGGTAGACAGGTACTTCCCGAGCTTTTGAGAAGATGGAGCTATTTTGTGTCTTGTCTTCTTCTTTGGTATAACTATTTGGTTTCAGTATACAATGATGAAACACATGTAAATACTTATACTTTTTAAATACAATGGTTGTTTGTACTATGATTACTATAATGCATGTGTTGTGATACTACAAATGAAGTCATCCACCCCTGGACGTTTCCGTCGTCTGGTTTGGGGGTGTGACAGATTGGTATCAGAGCATTGTTTATAGTGAACTCAGTATATCAATCCATAAAATTTATACAAACTATAAATACATTTGGGACTGAGAGCTCTGGCTACAAGTATACTTTTTAAAAATTTAAGTATTTTTACAAGAAGTATACTAACACTCATACCAACAAGTACAGTATCACAGTCATAAGAACTTAAAAGTATTTGGATGTTGGACATTACAGTCAAACCTGGGCAGTTATGTAATCATATATGGGATTAATATAGCCTGATCAACTATATTGATTTGAGATATGACCAACATGTGTTTGGGAGTGATAGTGGTGTTGTGGCATGTCTAAAACTTACCAACCATACATATTCAGAAGAAATCTAGAACATAACATAAAGATTAAAATACTATAGGGGTATTTTAGGCACTATATACTAATAACAAATATGTGATCTAGCTTCATTTCCTGTTCTTTGTTTGGTTATGGATTTAGAGCCGGGTCATTTAATCGAAGGTCGGTTATACCCAAGTTATATATAATTAATATACACTTTATAGTTGTAGTAATACCTAGAACAAGTCATACAGAATACATTACTTGTTAACTGTAAGTCTCTCTCGTAGAAACTTGTATCCTTAATATATCGTTACTAACTATATTCTATATCTCTTATCCCTATTCTCGCTTAGATAACAATGGCTGGATTTCATTTATCCGGAGACCCGTACCTCCCCGGTCAAGGACAAGATGCAGAGACAGAAGAAAATCATGAAATTCCCTTGGATGATGATTTTGCAGAAAATTTTCCTGAAGATAATGATTCCGAATCAGAAGCCTATAATCCACCACCAGTTGCCCAGAATCCTAATCCATGACAAAATTTCCAAGGTCCGACACCTTCATGGGCTGAGAACTTGGGTAGGTGGAGCCGAGAGCAAGGTCAACCCTTACCCTACAATGGAGACCGAAGCTTCTACAACATAAGTGAGGGAGGCTCTGCAGATGGAATTCTTCCTATTTTGGTTCGCCGAGTGGCTCAAAATGTTATGCTAGGAGTGACAGCCATTCAACAAACTGTGGAGCTTGATGCGGATACGAATGCCAATACGGATAGTATTCGCAATCTTGAACTTGCTCAAAACAGAGCAATGAGAGACAATGAAGCCTTACTACAAGAGTTAGCTGTAACTCGAGCTGAAGTCATACAGCTTCGAGCACGCCACACAGTGTATGAAAGACATCTGCTTGACGTGGAGCGTTAGTTGGCTGAGTTAAGGGTTCGTTCAAATGATACCCGTCGCCAGTAGGAAATGCTCTACTTATCCTTTCTTTTGGTTTAAGAAATGGATAATACTCTACTCGTTTCCTGTTCACTCTTTTGGTTATAATTAAACTCTACGGATATGTTCTAGCGTTATTTTTCATGTTTTTCAGTACGACCGCAAAAATTTCATTTCCGGTAGGTCAGTATGATGTCGATGTTTTTCCTAGAATTTGGTATATTGTAGACCTGTTTAGGGTCAAGTTTTTCCAGACTTTATGTATTCGATATGCCAATATTATCGACATGCATTTTCATACTCTTTGAAAAATAACCACTCAATTTCATATCATTCCGTTACAAGTTGTACTTGTCGTACACTTCTATTTCTAATTCATTACAAGATTCATCTTGAACTAAATGTTTTAGTTTAGAGATATCAAAATCCATATTCACTCTGGATATCTTACCATCTTTTTATCTTTTAACTTTTATAGAAAAAGATGCCTCCTCGTAGAAATCCAAGATGTAACACCGTTAATGAAGCACCGATGCCACCTCCACCACCACCTCCTCAATTCGATGCTGCTATGTTTCAAGAAGCGGTCACGACGGCTGTAGCGGCTGCCATGTCTCATATCAATACTCCTGGTGCTAGTGGGTCGGGAGCTGGTGCACATCCTTCTAACCATGGCGAGAGTCATGGACACTCGCGAGAGTGTACTTATAAAGATTTCTCGAATGCAAAACCTAGGACCTTTAACGGTACTGGAGGAGTTATGGCATTAAGACAATGGATTGAGAAGACAGAAGCAATTTTCGAAATCTGATCCTGTCCACAGAGCAGCAAATTCAAATTCGCTGTTTGTACCTTTTCGGATAGAGCTTTAACATGGTGGAATGGCCATGTTATGTCACTGACTCTGATAGTGGCTAACTCTATAAGCTGGGAGAACTTAAAAGCCATGTTAATGCGGGAATACTGTCCGCAAGGGGAAATTCAGAAACTCGAGCAAGAACTGTGGGGTCTTACAATGGTTGGTTCGGACATAACAACCTATACCAGTATATTTTGTGATTTGGCAATTCTTTGTCCAGATATGGTTGCTCTGGAGAGCAAATAGATTGAGAGATATATTTGGGGACTGTCGCCCCAAATTTATTCAAGTGTCTTAGCTTCGAGGCCTGTTACCTTTGACAGTGCCAAAGAGCTAGCACAATCTCTTATTGACCACGGAGCCCATCAAAACTCAGTGGTTGCTGTACCAGAACAACCGAAGGGAAACAACAACAACAACAATAACAACAACAACAACAACAAGGGTTGGAACAAGAGGAAGGGAAAGTCTTCACATGAATCCTCAAAGACGAAACGGCTAGTTGCAGTCAATGCTGCTACTGTACCTGCTTTTGTTCCTGCTAACCCTACACCAGCTAAGCCTTATGTTGGTAACCTCCCCAAGTGCAACAAGTGCAATTTTCACCATAATGGAAATTGTCGGGAAATGCAGTGTCGTAACTGCAATAAAAAAGGGCACACTGCCCGATTTTGTAGATCACCACCCCAACCGATTAATCAAGTACCTTCCGCTGGAGTAGGTCAGGCATGCTACCAATGCGGTGATGTAGGGCATTTAAATAGAGATTGTCCAAAAGCTGGAAATGTCGGTGGAGTTGGGAGAATTTTGGCTTTGGGTCACGAAGAAGCAGTAGCAGACCCTGCGGTGGTCACGGGTACGTTTCTTCTCAACAACACTTATGCATGCATTCTATTTGATTGTGGTGCTGAGAAGAGCTTTGTGATTCATAATTTCAAACACTTGCTAAATCAAAACTCCCAACCACTAAATGAAACTTTCATAGTCGAAATGGCTAACGGGAAAACCGAATCCACCAACGATATATACATAGGATGTACTCTTACCTTGAATAACTTTTCTTTCCCAATAGACCTTATGCCGGTCTCTATCAAAAGTTTCGACGTCATCATAGGTATGGATTGGTTATGTCCTAACCATGCTGACATCCTATGATATGAAAGAGCCATTCGTCTGAACTTGCCAACTAACGAAACTCTTGTTATTTACGGCGGCAAACCCAGAACGAACCTCCAGATCATTTCTTGCATCAAGGCACATAAGTACCTTCGCAAAGAGTACTGTGCTTTCTTAGCTCACGTGGTAGACAAAAATCAAGAAGTGAAAGACATCGCAAGCATTCCTGAGGTCAGCAACTTTCCCGACATTTTTCCCGATGATCTTCCAGGAGTGCCTCCCGAACGACAAGTCGAATTCAGAATCGACTTAATCCCTGGGGCTACCCCTGTAGCCAAATCCCCCTATCGTCTTTCACCTTCTGAAATACAGGAATTATCCATCCAGCTTAACGAACTCCTTAGAAAAGGTTTCATAAGACCAAGCTTCTCACCCTGGGGAGCACCGGTTTTGTTCGTGAAGAAGAAGGATGGATCATTCTGTATGTGCATAGACTACCGCGATCTGAATAAACTTACCATCAAGAATCGATATCCTCTGCCTCACATTGACGATCTGTTCAACCAACTTCAAGGTGCGAGCTACTTCTCAAAAATAGACTTAAGATCCGGGTATCACCAGTTACGGATTTTGGAGGATGATGTTCCCAAAACCGCGTTCAGAACTCGTTATGGTCATTACGAGTTTGTAGTGATGCCATTCGGATTGACGACTGCACCTGATGTGTTCATGGACCTAATGAACAGAGTGTGTCGTCCATTCCTGGACAAATTCGTCATAGTGTTCATTGACGACATCCTTATCTACTCAAGAAGTGAAGAGGAACATGGCCAACATCTTCGTCATGTATTGCAAATTCTTAGATCATAGAAATTCTATGCGAAGTTCTCAAAGTGTGAATTTTGGATCAGGAAAGTTGATTTCCTAGGTCACGTGGTCAATTCAGAAGGAATACACGTCGACCCTTCCAAAATAAAGGCAATTGAGAACTGGTCAGCACCCAAAACACCTACAGAAATCCGTCAATTCTTAGGTCTTGCTGGATACTATCGCAGATTCATCCAGAATTTCTCTCGAATAGCTAAGCCTCTTACCACCCTGATGCAAAAGGGTGTAACTTTTAGTTGGGGAGAAAGGCAAGAAACAGTGTTCCAAACGCTGAAGCGAGCTCTGTGTAGTGCACCGATCCTGTCTCTTCCTGAGGGGACAGAGGATTTTGTAGTGTACTGTGATGCTTCTAATCAAGGGCTTGGATGTGTTCTTATGCAAAGAGGAAAGGTTATATCTTATGCCTCAAGACAGCTAAAGACATATGAAGTCCATTATACAACACATGACCTTGAACTAGGAGCAGTGGTATTTGCTCTGAAGATCTGGAGACATTAGTTATATGGCACGAAATGCACAATATTCACGGACCATAAAAGTCTCCAGCATATCTTCGATCAGAAGGAGATGAACATGAGACAACGACGATGGGTGGAGCTACTGAACGACTACGATTGTGAGATTCTTTATTACCCTGGTAAAGCTAACATAGTAGCTAACGCCCTTAGCAGAAAAGAATACTCGGGACGCCGAGTAAAGTCGTTGGCCATGACAATCCATTCACATCTGTCCACACAGATCAGAGAGGCTCAGCCCGAAGCCTTAAAACCTGAAAATGTGGCAGGTGAAACCTTGAGAGGAATGGATAAAAACTTCAAAATCAGGGATAATGGAGTCTATTGTTTCATGAACCGGATCTAGACACCAAAGTTTGGTGGTTACAGAGACGAGGTTATGAATGAAGCACACAAAACCCGATATTCCATTCATCCAGGTTCAGACAAGATGTACCTGGACCTCAAGAAACTATACTGGTAGCCTAACATGAAGGCCGAAATCGCTACCTTTGTGGGTAAGTGCCTTACTTGTGCCAAAGTCAAGGTAGAATATCAGAAACCTTCAGGTTTATTGCAACAACCTGAAATCCCTGAATGGAAGTGGGAGCGGATTACAATGGATTTCATAACTAAGTTACCCAAGACATCGGGTGGTTATGATACTATTTGGGTAATCGTCGATAGACTAACCAAATCCACACACTTCTTACCAATCAAAGAGACCGACAAGATGGAGAAGCTAACAAGAACTTACCTCAAGGAAATCGTTAGACTGCATGGTGTGCCAATATCTATTATTTCTGACCGAGATAGTAGATTCACTTCTCGTTTCTGGCAGTCTTTACAAAAATCTTTAGGAACTAGGCTGGACATGAGTACAGCTTACCATCAACAAACTGACGGACAAAGTTAGAGAACGATTCAAACTCTAGAAGATATGTTGCGAGCTTGCGTGATAGACTTTGGAAAGGCATGGGATACTCATTTACCCCTTGTCGAATTCTCTTACAACAACAGTTATCACACTAGCATAAAGGCTGCTCCTTTCTAAGCCCTCTATGGCCGCAAGTGCAGATCACCTCTATGTTGGGCTGAAGTGGGTGACACGCAGCTAGCTAGAAGTCAAGTTCCTGACGGTGCTCTCACTGGTCCGGAAATCATTCGCGAAACTACGGAGAAAATCGTACAAATCCGGGAGCGACTTAAAGCTTCCAGAGATAGACAGAAAAGCTACGCTGACAAAAGAAGAAAACCTTTAGAATTCCAGGTTGGTGACCGTGTCATGTTGAAGGCTCACCCTGGAAGGGCATGATACGCTTTGGAAAGCGTGACAAGCTGAATCCAAGGTACATAGGACCATTCGAGATTCTTGCTAGAATCGGTCCAGTAGCTTACAAACTCCGACTACCTCAAGAACTAAGTAACATACATCCTGTTTTCCACATCTCGAACTTGAAAAAGTGTCTGTTCGATGAGACTCTCGTAATCCCACTAGACGAAATCGAGATCAACGAGAGCCTCAACTTCCTGGAAGAACCGGTAGAGATCATGGACCGAGAGGTCAAGCAAACGAAGCAAAGTCGTATTCCTATAGTGAAGGTTCGCTGGAATGCCAAGCGGGGACCTGCATTCACTTGGGAGCGCGAGGCTCAAATGAAACTGAAATATCCTCATCTTTTTACTTAGTTATTTGTCATTGCTTAATTGCTTAAACTCTAATTTCGGGACGAAATTCTCTCTAACGGGGGGATGATGTGACATCCCGAAATTCTATCTTGTATAGTGATTCAATTCAATCAAAGTCACACTAGTTTCTGCTATCTTTTAGCACTGTTAAGGGTCTGTTTGAGAGTTTCTAAGCCTAGTGTAATGTATGAATGGATGCTAGGATGAGTTACCTTGAGATCGGGAGGTTAAATTCGAAACAGAAAATCACTCACAAGGTGTTCACGACCGTAAACTAGGTTCACGGCCATGAACCACCTCCTAATAATGGAATGACCTCATTTTCTTCTCATTTCTCCTCCTCCCAACCATGAACACATCCCTTCTCTCTCAAAAAGTCTCAACCGTGAACACTCTAAAGCCTCAAAAACGTAAGTGTTTCACCCTTAATCTTATCATACTTGAAGGACTACTAGATCCTAGCCTTGATTTGTCAAGTTTCATCATCATCTTCATGAGTTTGAAGGGATCACAGCCAAGAACCCTTCATAGATTCATAGGGTCGTGAACACCTCATGAGGCCGTGAACTCTATACGGCCGCAAACCCATCCATGGGTGGCCGTAAACCCCTTCCAACCTTCCATTTGTGATCCTAACACTTCGTTTAGGGTGTTTCCTATAATCTTAGGTGGTTCTTATACTTGTTAGTGGTTACAACCACTAATTGAATACACATATATATATGAATATATGCATTATAGGATCCAACTGTGCTTTGCAAGTTCAATTGTGAACACAAGTATCCTATATCTATCTTACCTTCCAGTTCACTCACAATCAGGTGAGTTCATACCCCCGTATTTTCATAGATTTCATTGTTTTAAGGGGGGAATACAAGTCTAACACAAGGATTTTGTGTTATAAACAAATGGTTTCAAATATCTTATCAAAATGGATTTCAGTTATCATCAAATCAAATAGTTTTCAATGATTGTATTAAAATCACATCAAGTCACCAAAAAGTATTTCAAAATATTAAACATCTTTTAAATGTTTTTATAAACTTATATTTCTCCCAGAAATCATATTTGTATATATATATATATATATATATATATATATATATATATATATATATATATATATATATAATAAGATTTAAAAGGCTTAGGACTGATAACCCACTTTGGTTCCTTTTCCTTGTTTGGATGTGGGATTATAAGCATCAGTTATTTGTCCGAGTGTCATTTAAATTTTACTTATATATATTTGTATATGTATACAAGTATAAAAATTAGTTCGTTAAGTTCAATTACCCTTTGCACACGTTTATATCAAAGAAACGCCAGGTACAACTTGGACACACACACTATGGACCGTAAACTGTATCACTCGACAACAACCACTGACAGACTCTGACAAGACATATATATAGGGAAAGCCTGGACATAAACTGGTTTACGACCGTAAACCTGTTTACGGCCGTAAACAGACTTCTCGCCGTAAACACATCCAAACAACTTTATTTCATTACAAAAGTCCCATTAAGACCTATACAACAGATAGCCTATCCCAAACCATAAACTAGACCCTTCAATCTCCCCCTTGGTTTGAGGCTAGCTCTGACTCAGTCCTTTTCAACGATAAGCACCTCGGACCCCCCCCCCCATCGCGCCACTTCACATCTCTTTTGTGATGATCTCTACAACCATTGACGTGTATTCTTTAGCAGCACTCTCAAAGATCTCCTCAGCCACTTTGATCTGATGATGTGCCAAATGATGAATATCCCACTTTCTGAATTGAAGTAGATCTCTTTTGTTGAACAGACGAAAGCAACCATCTTGAAACTTAATGATGGCAGACGTAGTGGTTTCATCATACACCCAGTAAAGCATATTCGCAAGAGATCCATCACAAAAGTTCTGCAACACAGGAATCTGCCTAACTTGGTTGGTCGGTGGCCACATCACAGTCTGGAAAGGCTTATTTGTCTTGGAATCCAGTATGTCATGGAATCTTTTAATGATAGACCCAGCAGTCTTCATGTTAGGAAATCCCTTCTTTACTTGGTTCTCCAAATAAAGCTTGAAATGAGTTGCCCGTGGATCACCTGATGGATTTGTAAATGGAGCATTGGATAGTTCTGAAAGATCAACCCTTGTCCATGAACTGAAATCATAGAAGTCTTTGTAATACTCCATGTTTGAGCTTTTACGTCTCACTATCCACATGTTTAACCTGTCATGAAAGCCCCATGAGACAATTCCTGATCTATCACCGTACTCGTGTCCAAATCTTTTCTTTTCAAAATCAGTGACGATGACTTTGGGTTGATCTCCAGGAGCGTTCTGATCTGAGCTCTTCTTGAACAGTAGTTGCTTTTTCTTGTCGGATGCTGCTAATTTGGCGCGTTTTAGTGCAGCAACGTTGGGTGCTTGAACTGGTTCTTTTTCAAAACGATCAACGAACCGAGTTCTTCTTTCAGTGGGCGGGTCAACAGGGGGATCTTGAGATGACTGGCCAGCATTGAATTCTTGAACGGATGATTTGAACTTGTCGCCAAGTTCCTCTACCAGTTTCTTCTTCAATTCAAAGTAGCATGTAGTTATGGTTCCCATGTGTGTTTACAGATCAGAGATTTGCTTTGATTTCATAGTCTTATCTGCTTCAAGATCTGCATAACGAATGTTAAGCTGAGCTTTTTCGGCTTCAAGATCAGCTACACGAATATCAAGCTCAATGTTTTTCTGGTTTAGCATGTCGATCTCCTTTCTAAGTTTGTGTATGGTGGAATCATCCTCTCCTGAGTGGCTTTCCTCTATAGAAATTCTTTTAGCGCGGGAGGAAAGCACTGAGCTTTGTTGTTGGGCCAGATGCATAGCAAGCCTCTCAGAGGCAGCATCATGAAAAGGCCTAGGAGGAGATGATCCTGGGGGAGCTGATGAACCACCAACTTCATAAATGGTGCTTGGTCCTTCGTGGAATGGTACAGATGAATCAGCAGCAAAAGTAGTTCTTGGAGTAGTTGTTGGTTGAGTCAGATGGCCTTGAGATTGTTCTGGAATGAATACTCCCTCTCACTATCAATCATTTATTTCACAATGATTGGATTTTCATAATCAATATACATGTAACGTTTATATGCTTTTTATGAGTCATTTGATACATGTTGTTTAATTCATTTAAACAATATAGTTAAAGTCCTGACATTATAACCAGAATCTCCAGCCGGGGATCGAAACAATGTGTGTATAGATCTATATTGGGATTGACAACCCCACACTCAGACTGCTAGCTACAGTCAGGCATACACTCCTACGAGTGACAGTTGTGATCAACAGCTTTCAACGTATTCATAGTGTTGGGTCAGGCCATCTAGTCAGTATGGTTATAATAACTCATATAAAAGATATTGACAATACGTTAGTGTATAATTAACTAAACATAAGTACATTTTCAAAGTACTAGTTTACAAGATACAATTTACAGTATTACATTACAGTTTACAATAACAGTTGATGAAACCAGGCACACTCTCAGTTACAAGTTTACAAAAGGAATACAAATACAGAACATTGGTTTACAAGCAGAACGGTTTTATGTAATTAAAACTACTTTTCATATACAGCAGAAAATATAGGATTTTCTGGAACAGTTTACATATTCAAGAAATAGAAAACATTCATTCAAAAATAAATACTTATGCACCCACTCAACTTTATGTTGATACTCTCTTTTCAAATTACTTGTATTCTCAGGAAACCGGTAGACAGGTACTTCCCGAGCTTTTGAGAAGATGGAGCTATTTTGAGTCTTGTCTTCTTCTTTTGTATAACTATTTGGTTTCAGTATACAATGATGAAACACATGTAAATACTTATACTTTTTAAATATAGTGGTTGTTTGTACTATGATTACTATAATGCATGTGTTGTGATACTACAAATGAAGTCATCCACCCCCGGACGTTTCCGCCGTCTAGTTTGGGGGTGTGACACATGAGGGGGTTTGCCGCACTGGGTCTGGATCAGGCTGCTATAAGTACGGCAAGACTGATCATTTTGCTAGGGATTGTACTGTCCCTGTGCTCACCTTTCAGACATCAGACCTAATTTGCTTTCATTGCAATCAGAAGGGCCATAAAAAGGCCAACTGCCCGAGATTGACAGCAACAGCGCCAGTGACGGCGCCATCTCCAGCAACCCTGCGGCTCATGGATGGTCGGCAGGGCAAGTCAGAGGCTCCAGCGGTGAGGAGCCGAGCCTTCCAGTTGACTACCGAGGAGGCATGCGCCACACCCAATGTGGTGACGGTATTATTTCTTCTCCCTAGCTTTCATTATATGTTGTTTACGATATTTATGTGCTATGATATGTGTTTTGTTTAGGATCGTTCCATGTGAATGGCATTCCAGTTCAGGTGTTGTTCGATTCGGGTGCTACCCGATCATTTGTCTCTCTTGCACTTAGCAAAAAGTTCCCTGAGTCTTCGGGCATGTTGGATTGCCCGCTAGAGGTCGAGATTGCTGACGACCGATCAGTTCGAGCATCAGAGGTTTTCAGAGATTGTGTGTTGAGGTTGTTCGAGGAGCGCTATTTTGTATACTTGGTTCACATACCATTGCATGACTGCGCGCAGCAGTTGGTACGTGTCAGGACACCAAGTGGGGGAGAGCTGGTGATTCAGGGTGAGAGGCCACAGCGTGGACCAGCTTTATGCTCAGCAGCGAGGGCTAGGCGCTACCTTCAGCAGGGTTGCGCCGGATATGTCGCCTACGTCATGGATAACCGGGAAGAGGGTAAGGCGACTGTGAGTTATGTGTCGGTGGTGCGAGAGTATCCGGATGTGTTTCCAGAAGAGTTGCATGGGATACCTCCGGAGAGACCGGTGGAGTTTAGGATCGACCTGGTTCCTGGTGCGGCCCCGATAGCGAAGGCACCGTATCGGTTGGCTCCTCCCGAGATACGGGAGTTGTCTACATAGCTGTAGGAGCTGTTAGACAAGGGATTCATCAGACTGGGCAGTTCACCCTGGGGAGCCCCGATTCTGTTCGTGAAGAAGAAGGATGGGTCGCATCGGATGTGTATAGATTACCGGGAGCTGAACAAGGTAACGGTGAATAACCGTTACCCACTCCTGAGGATTGATGATCTCTTTGACCAGCTACAGGGGGCATCTTGGTTTTCCAAGATAGATTTACGTTCAGACTACCATCAGATGAGGGTCAGATACGAGTATGTACAAAAGACTGCGTTCCGGACTCGCTATGGCCACTATGAGTTTGTGGTAATGCCCTTCGGGCTCACCAATGCTCCTGCCGCGTTCATGGACCTCATGGACCGCGTATGCAGACCGATGTTGGATCGGTCTGTGATAGTTTTCATCGATGACATCTTTGTTTACTCTAAGACACAGGAGCATCATGAGGAGCACTTGCAAGAGGTGTTGGATACCTTGAGGAGGGAGAGCTTGTATGCCAAGTTCTCCAAGTGTGAGTTTTGGTAGCGCGAGGTGCAGTTTCTTGGGCACCATGTCAACCAAAACGGTATTTTGGTTGACCCAGCCAAAGTAGAGGCCGTGATGAGATGGGAGGTTCCGTAGTCTCCATCTGAGATTCGGAGTTTCCTGGGATTAGCGAGCTATTACCGGAGATTCATTCAGGATTTCTCCAAGATAGTCGTACCCTTGACCCGGCTGACGAAAAAAGCCGTTGTTTTTCGCTGGGGGCCTGAGTAGTAGGCAGCGCTTGAGACATTAAGGCAGAGACTATGCGAGGCGCCGATCCTCGCCCTGCCGAGGGCATTGAGGATTTTGTGGTATATTGCGATGTGTCCATATCAGGGTTGGGCGCGGTATTGACGCATAGAGCGCATGTTATCGGTTACGCTTCGAGGCAGCTGAAGCCTCACGAGGCGAACTACCCGACGCACGATTTGGAGTTGGGTGCGGTTGTCTTCGCCCTCAAGATTTGGCGACACTACCTCTATGGGGTCCGTTGTACCATTTACACGGATCACAAGAGTCTGAGGTACCTCATGGACCAGCTGAATCTGAACATGAGGCAACGTCGGTGGCTAGATGTGGTGAAGGATTACGATTGTGAGATCCTCTACCACCCGGGGAAGGCCAATGTGGTGGTCGATGCTCTTAGCCGCAAGGATACCCTGATCAGATATGTTTGCTTGCTGATGACGTGATGACTCCACTTCTGTAGCAGATCCGAGAGGCCCAGCAGGAGGCTATGAAGGAGGAACATCGGAAGAGCGAGCGTATTGTGGGACAGGTTTCCTCCTTCGACTACGCCGTGGGTTGTTGACACTACATCGTAGGGTGTGGGTTCCCTATCATGGGGGTGTGCGCCAGGTTCTGATGGAGGAGGCGCACAAATCCATGTTTTCTATTCATCCAGAGGCGGCGAAGATGTATAGAGATCTTCACCCTGATTACTGGTGGCCCAGCATGAAGCGGGATGTAGCATGGTACGTAGAGTGGTGCTTTACCTGAAGGAAGATCAAGGCCGAGCAGCAGAGGCCACACAGCAAGATGCAGCCGCTTGATATTCCCATGTGGAAATGGGAAGATATTACCATGGATTTCATCACCAAACTTCCCAGGACCGCGCGGGGAGTGGATTCCATATGGGTCATCGTGGATCGGTTGACCAAGAGTGCACATTTCATACCGATCCAGGAGAGCATTTCGGCCGAGAAGCTGGCCGATATCTACATCTGAGAGGTTGTAGCTTGAAACGGAGTGCCAGTCTCCGTGATTTCTGACAGAGATGTATGGTTCACTTCCAGATTCTGGAAGAAATTCCACGACCAGTTGGGTACTCGTCTGCACTTTAGCACCGCTTTTCACCCGCAGATGGATGGCCAGAGTGAGCGGACCATCCATACTTTGGAGGATATGCTGCGGGCATGTGTCTTAGACTTCGGTGGTAGCTGGGATACCTATCTTCCATTAGCTGAGTTCTCCTACAACAACAGCTACCGCACGAGTATCGATCGTCCTCCCTTCGAGATGTTATACGGGAGGAAGTTGACGACCCCGATTTGCAGGGGTGAGGTTGGGAAGAGAGTCATGGGGAGTACCGAAGTGGTAATCAAGACTACAGAGAGGATCCAGCAGGACAGGAGCAGGCTTCAGACTGCTCAGAGTCGACAGAAAAGTTATGCCGACAAGCGTCATTCGAACCTGGAGTTCCAGGTCGGGGATATGGTCCTCCTGAAGGTGTCACCTTGGAAAGGTGTCATCCAGTTCAAGAAGAGGGGCAAGTTGGGCCCCAGGTACATCGGTCCTTTCAGGGTTGCAACCCGGGTGGGCAAGGTGGCGTATAGGCTGGATCTGCCAGCCGAGCTTCGCCTGATTCATAGTACCTTTCACGTCTCCCAGCTGCGGAAGTGTCTGGTAGATAACTCTGCAGTGGTACCTTTAGAGGATATTCAGGTGGATGACTGCCTAAACTACATTGAGTGGCCAGTAGTTATCCTCGACGGGAAGTCGAAGGATCTGAGGAACAGGAGGGTCGAGCTGGTGAAGGTGCAATGGCAGCACCGTAAGGGCTCAGAATGGACGTGGGAGCCGGAGCACGAGATGCGGGAGCACTACCCCAAGATTTTTCCAGATGCATCAGCAGACTTCGAGGACGAAATCTAAAATAAGTGGGGGAGATTGTAACGCCCGGTTCCCGGTACGTATTTTAAAATTAAAGATTTTATGTTTTTACACTGGGACTCAGCGAGTTGGAGGCCCAACTCGTCGAGTAGATAAGACTTTGGACGCGGGTTTTAAGTAACCTATTGGACGAGTCGGAAGCCCGACTCAGCGAGTAGGGTTGTCTGGACAAAACCCTAATATTTAGGGTTTGCACCCTATTTAAACAACTTATCTTGCCTCAACCCAGCCTCCATCGTCCCTCTCACTTCCAAAAAGCCTTATCTCGAAACCCTAGAGCTTGTTGAGTGTTCTTGAGCCATTTTTGAGTATTTAGAGTTGTTTGAAGCTTGAGGGAAGAAGTGGAAGCTTGGGGGTTCTTGAAGAAGCAAGTGGATCCAGAGATTTCGCCCCATTTCCAGCTTATTCAAGGTAAAAAGTTTGAACCTTGACTTATCATTTGATAGATCTTCTTTAAGACATGGATCTTGCCATTTTTGGGACATTTCAAAGCCACCTTTGGGTTTGGATCATATTGTGGAGTGTTAGCTTCAGATCTGGAACCATTGAGGGTTCCCATGGCATAAAGGTGCCAACTTTATGGCCATGGGAGTTCCATGCATCATATAAACCCTATTTTTAGGCCTTTTGATCCAAATACCCCATGCATGAACGTCAAGTTCGAAGCTTTACGTATAATATGGACCCTAGGAGGTCAGATCTATGGTTTGGATACATTAAGACCGATTAAAATCGACTGTATAGTTTTGGACAAAGAGGGACTCGGCGAGTCGGGTCGCATTTTCCCCCAAACGTCTTCTGGAAATGGTCTTTGGTTGAGCTGAAGGAAAACTCAGCCTGTTGGGGTTTGTTATGGACTTGAAGATCGAAGGACTCGACGAGTGCAAGGACGAACTCGGCAAGTTCAAGGCAATGTCCCAACCACATGAAGACGGACTCGACGAGTTCAAGGAGAAATTGGCGAGTCATAGACTAAACACCTTCATTCGGATGAAGATGGACTCGGCGAGTTCAAGGATGAACTCGCCGAGTCAGTTGAAGAAGGTCCCGATGTTTTGATTAAGGCGAACTCGTCGAGCTCTTGCTATACCCGACGAGTAGGGACGAGGTTGTAGCACTTCATGGACGTGGGGACTCGACGAGTTGGTGGACCAACTCGGCGAGTCTAGTCAACCAGATGTTGACTTTGACCAGGGTTTTGACCTTGACTTTGACTTGGACTGGAATTGACCCTTGTAAGGGGCTATGAGTATGAAATGGTAACTTAGAAAGGTTGTTGTGTAGGGATTGAGGAGTTGAGAAGAATTGATTTCCATACCGAGGATAGTTCGGACAGTACATGACATCGAGGTGAGTTACCTTCCAGTAGAAGTGGGTCTACGGCCACAATGTCGGCCCACTAGTAGGAGTTGGTTGATAGATTATTGTCTTTGTGATAATTATCTAGGTTTGCTACTACCTGATATGCTTTATGCAATTAGCATGTTGTGATATATGTGATAGTGGTAGTAATGGGATTAGTCCCGGTTACCGGTTGAAAGATACCGAAGGGGTCGTCAGAACCCATGCATGTCTAGCGGTATGTTTATGATATGTTGTTATGTGGTAGTGGTAGGGGTGAAATAGTTCCCAGTGACCGGTTGAAAGATACCGAAAGGGAGGTTAGCTCCCGGTTACCGGTTGAAAGATACCGAAGGGGGGGTTAGCTCCCGGTTACCGGTTGAAAGATACCGAAGGGGAGGTTAGTTCCCGGTTACCGGCTGAAAGATACCGAAGGGGAGGTTAGTTCCCAGTTACCGGTTAAAAGATACCGAAGGGGAGCCCAGCTCCCAGTTATGCCAGGCAGATATCGGTTGAAAGATACCGAGGAACAGGCATTAGGTGGTATGTGGTATGATGGGGGAACTCACTAAGCTTTGTGCTTACGGTTTTCAGTTTTGGTTGTAGGTACCTCTTCGTCGAAGGGTAAGGAGCCGGCACGGTAGCAACACATCGCACACACATGATTTCCGCATTTGGGATCCATGGGATTTGTACTCTGACATTATTACTACTCTCTGTTATGGTTTTTGAGACATGTGAATATGGTTTGATGAATTGAAATGATGATGATGTTGTTTTTCAGTGAATGGTTTTATAAGTTACTTAATTAAAAAACAAAATTTTTGGTCTTGAAAATTGGGATGTTACAGTTAAACCCACCTATGCAGGTATTTATATTATTCTATCTAATAACTCATCACATTCTTGTTCTTGGGTCCTTGATACAGGTTGTGGAATTCACATTTGTTCTGATTTGCAGGGACTAAAAAGAAGTAAGGATGTAGAGAACGAGAAGATGAACTTGATCATTGGGAATAGGAAGGTTTCACCTGTCACCAATATTGGAGTTTATTCTTTATTGCTTAGTAGTGGGTTAGAACTAGATTTGAATAATTGTTGTTACTCGTCTGAAATGGCGAGAAATGTTATTTCCTTTCATGGTTTGTACAAACAAGGTTTTAGTTTTTCATTTGATAATGAAATTGGTGTTATTAATGCTTTTTATAATGGTGTTGTTTATTTTAAAGCATTGCCTTGTAATGGTGTATATGAAACTGTGATGGTTGTAGACAACTTAGGAAATAATGTGTTGCACATTGATTCTTCCAATGATTTGGATAAGGCATGCTTGTGTCATTGTCGTCTTGGACATGTTAACAAGAAGCGCATAGGCCAAGTCCAAAAGGCTGGAGTCTTGGAGTCATTCGACTTAAGGTCGGATGACACTTGCGAATCTTGTTTGCTTGGAAAGATGACCAAATCAACCTTCACTGGTTCTTGTGAAAGGGGTGATGGTTTGTTGGATCTCATACACACCGATGTGTGTGGACCTTTTATAACCGCCACAAGGGATGCTAACCGCTTCTATGTGACTTTGACTGATGATTACAGCAGATATGGTTATATCTACTTAATCAAGCATAAGTCAGAAACCTTTGAAAGATTCAAAGAGTTTAAACAAGAAGTGGAGAATCAGCTGGGCAGGAAGATAAAGATGCTCCGATCCGATCGGGGTGGTGAGTATCTTAGTATCGAGTTCGTTCCATGATGATTCGAGCTTCGTTACCTATCTCTTTTTGGGGGTATGCCTTAGAGACTTCCGCCCATATCCTTAATCTAGTCCTAACTAAGAAGGTTGCCAAAACACCTCACGAGATGTGGACAAGGAAGGTTCCCTCGTTAGCACACATCAAGTTTTGGGGTTCCGAGGCTTTCGTGAGACGCGAGACTCACGACAAGCTCGAACCTCGTAGTGAGCGGTGTATTTTCATCGGCTACCCACAGAAATCCTTTGGATATCTCTTTTATAGACCGAGTGACAATGTTGTCTTCGTTGCGAGGAGAGGAGTCTTTCGCGAGAGAGAACTCATAGGCCAAGGAGACAGTGGGAGGAAAATTGACCTTGAAGAACTTCAAGATTCAAGCGGTGAAGGAACCTCAAACACTAGCAATCAACCTGAGGAGGAAACTCCTTTTGATCCAGTTGACGAGTCAGTACCTCTGAGGCGCTCCAGTAGAGTTAGTGTTCCACCTGTGTTATATGGTTTCCATATAACATCTGAGGGTGATACATTTATCAGTGATAGCACACTGGTAAATTTGGATGAACCTAACAATTACAAGGAAGCCATAGCAGGCCCCAAGTCTGCAAAGTGGAAAGAGGCTATGGACAGCGAGATTCAGTCCATGTATGACAATCAAGTTTGGAACTTGGTTGACAATGTACCGGGTCGTAACACAGTCGGGTGCAAATGGATCTTCAATAAGAAGTCTGACATGGATGGGAAACTGCACACTTCTAAGGCGCGACTGGCTGCGAATGGCTTTACTCAAACTCATGGAGTTGACTATGATGAGATCTTCTCACCAGTAGCGAAGATTAAATCTATTAGGGTTATGTTAGTCATAGTTGCATTTCATGACTATAAAATATGGCAAATGGATGTCAAAACCGCTTTCCTTAATGGGAAGTTGGCTGAAGATGTTTACATGAGTCAGCCATAGGGTTTTGTCAATGCAAAGTACACTAATAGAGTGTGTAAGCTTGAGAAATCCATTTATGGATTGAAACAAGCATCTCGCAAATGGAATATTTGTTTCGATGAGAAAGTCAAAGAGTTTGGATTTTCGAGAAGCGAGGATGAGTCTTGTGTGTATGTGAAGGCTAGTGGGAGTACAATTAGCTTTCTGGTGTTGTATGTGGATGACATACTACTCATAGGAAATGACATTCCAACCTTGCAGGAGGTTAAGTCCTGGCTTGGGAAGTGTTTCGCTATGAAGGACCTTGGAGAAGCTGCTTACATCCTAGGGATAAGGATATTGAGAGACAAGAGTAAAAGACTAATTGGACTTAGTCAAAGTACCTACTTGGAAAAGGTGTTGAAATGATTCAGCATTGAGAATTCCAAAAAAAAGGTGACTTACCCATCCAAGGCAATACCAAACTGAGTAAAACTCAGATTCCGAGTACAGAGGCTGAGATAGCTGAGATGAGTCGAGTACCATATGCCTCCGCAGTTGGCCCGATCATGTATCCTATGACTTGTACTTTCCCTGATGTGCTTTTGCTTTGAGCATGGTCAGCAGATATCAAGGGAATCTTGGTAAAGCTCACTGGACTGCGTTAAAGAACATTCTTAAGTACCTACGCAGGACTAAGGACTGGGTCCTTACTCTTGGTAGGAGTGATGCCTTAAGAGTCATAGGGTATAGTGACACCAGCTTTCATACCGACAGAGATAATTTCCGTTCTCAGTTGGGCTGGGATTTTACCCTGAATGGAGGAGCAATAACTTGGAAGAGTTCCAAACAGGAGACTGTAGCTGATTCAATGTGCGAATCAGAGTACATAGCAACAAGCGAAGCGTCGAAGGAGGCGATATGGCTGAAGAACTTCATCGGAGACCTTGGAGTTGTACCAACTATAAAGGAGCGTATGGAGATTTTCTGTGACAATGAGGGTGCGGTTGCCTTAACCAAGGAACCAAGGGATCATGGCAGATCCAGGCACATTGACAGAAAATATCACTTCATAAGACATCGGGTGGAAGAAGGACTCCTCTTGGTAAAGAGGGTATCATCAGATGAGAACCCAGCAGATCCCCTCACGAAGGGACTGAGTAGGGTTAAGCATTTGCAGCATGTGAGGCGCATTGGGCTGAAGGATGATATTAGTTTTAATGATTAGATAGCTATTTTGAAACTTGTAATAGATAAAATGTAATTAACATTTGATGATTAAATAAAATGTTTTTTTTATTTATAAGTAAGGTTACTGTCTTATGTCAATTGTTTACTATTGTTTCATTTTACTTGTTTTGACTTCCTGAATAATTATATTATTCAAACTATCCACAATCGATCATACTTTGGAAGTAGGTATTGAGCCAAGACTGTCATGAATTGGGCTTGTAGATTGTCTGAAGTGTATTAGACATAGCAAAGTTTGCTACAACATTCATGAGAGCTCATAAGGTCTGAGTATTGGATTAAACCCACGCTCACTTGAATCACTTCATGGAATTTATCACGAGTGATCGTGAGACGATAATATCATATAAGTCTTCAAACCTAGATATATGAGTTGTTGACTATAAGTTGGTTGTGCATTGATAGTGCGAAAACAAATCAATAACTTGATGTTATAAAACGCACTATTGTGTATGATTTATCGAATAGTTAGTACAAGCATAAAATGTCAAAGTTTATCTGTTCCTTTTAATTCTTGGAGGATTAAAAGCGGTATCTTGGGCCCCTCGATGATTTTGTTTTGACTTATGTGTCGGGGCCGGTCGGGACTAAATTGATGTGTTCAATTAAGTTCTCTGTCAAACAAATCGGAGATCGAGAAACAAACTGCTGGACAATAAGTATGACATTGTTCCATGTATTTGTCCTGCTGATATCCTGAAGAACAGAGGATTATATGATCCCTTATCTAAAGGACGCGTCACTGACTGGGTCAGAGATCGACATCGGCTTTTAAGAGCTACGATTCCTAGTCGATGTTTTAAGTCGTACTTGCAGTTATAGTTATTAGACTTATCCAAGTGGGAAACTGTTGGATTAGGTGTCTAAGCCCATAACTATAATTTGTATGTACTTGACCGGAGAGTAGCATGGTCCTTTTGGGTTGCCTTCACCAATGCAACTTGATAGGATGTACTTTTGAGAATAAGGTTATTTGTGATTTATTTATATATTACAAATATAATATATTAATATGAAATCATATTATTTAATTAGTATTGATCAAGAATTAATTTGGAATTAATTTAGTGATCGAAAGAGACTAATTAAATATACGGGGACTGATTTGGTAAATCAATGATTCTTATAGTGTGGGTCAATGATCCATGGTTATTTGGGTGGGCTAAACCAACATGGATAGTCCATGGAAGTTAACCCATGGAGCCTAAGTAAGATGAAGAGTCATGGTGCGTTAGGGTTTGCATGAATGTAACCCTAGCACTTGCCACACTATAAATAGACACCCCTAGAGCCAAAATCGGTTACACCTATCATTCTTGGAGTTTGATATTGATTTTGAGCTAAGCAACTTATTCTCTCAAGCCTCCTTTTGCACTTGGTGTTTTTGACACATTAGAGGCATCACACTTGAGGTGTTAAAGCTTTTGAAGGCCAAGAACTACAAGTCCTATTAAGAGGTAAATTATCTAACTAGTTATTTCATTCAATTGTATGCTAGTTAGGATGAATGCTTTGGAAAAACAAACTGCATGTATAATTAGAGAAAACATAGATCCAAAGCATCTAGGGTTGCATGTGCACCATAAGGTTGTTAGAGTGCTTAAAACCCATCAGTATGCTAGTTAGGCATCATGTTTTGGAATATGAAATTTGCATGTATAACTAGAGAAAACTTAGATCCAAAGCATTAGGGTTGTATGTGCACCATAATAGTGTTATAGTACTTAAAACTCAACAACTTTTTGATAGGATATTTCACCCTTTTCCCATGCAGAGTATTACCCAGCAGTATCCCATGTAATACCCAACAGACCACAATGCAAATGTCACTTCATTTTCCCTCCTTATCTTGGACGAGATCACCACATAATCTTCCCACCAATTTCATTTCCCTTTCCTATTAACTCCTTTTTCTCCCAAAGAAACAAGTCCAAGCTTCCAAGCTCAAATTCTCCAAGCTTGTTCTTAGTATTTTGGTTAGCTTTTCTTGCTAATCTAGTGTTTTTATACACTATCATGTTAGTTTCATCCTATTTACACATATTATTATGTGTTAAAAAATCATAGGATAATATCATCTTCCAAGGGGTTCATCAACCACAACCAAGTGTTTAGACTTGGAAATCTTCACACCATCTCCTCAAACAACCCACAAATCCACTCAAGGTGAGTTCATACCCCCACATTTTCAAGATTTTCATGTTTTTTTTTTTTGGGGGGGGGGGGATACAAGTAAAACTTTGTTTATCACACAAATACTTACATGTTTTCATCTTTATGTTAAATACAATATATTATTTGCATAAGATATGGTTATCGCTAGCTTTTCTACAATTATTGTGATATAATGGTTTGAAATGCAAAACTAACAAAACAAACATAATCTATGTTATAAAAATCATAAAAAAAAAATTGATTTGCAAAACTACATGGTTTTTGGAAGTTTTTTACCAAAAATATAGCTTTTCTAACAAAAAGGAATACATTATAGTTATTTCACCATTTTGTGGTTACAACCCAAAAATATGATGTTTTAAACCATTCGTTTTGAAACTAGTTAAGATATCAACTATGTATTTATATAAATGATTATATAAATAGCCTTAACAAACAATCATTTTAAACTATAATTAGTATAGTTTGGGAGTCACAAAACTACATGGTCATTTCAGAATAAACATATAATTATTCAAATGTATAATTATTCATTTGCAAGAGAACAAATTTGCGATACAATAGACGTAAAGTAGTTAATACTGGTTGTGAGACAGTTGGCTTCACCGTACCTACCAGAGTACACATACTAAGACCTACATTATAACCAGAGTCCCTTGTAGGGAGAGCGTGACACTTGTGTATAGATCTATACGGGATTGACAACCCCACACCTCAGTTGTTCGCTACAGTCAGACCGGCAAGTCTAGGGTGACAAATGTCGTAATAAGTTCTGACGCCTGAAGAACGTCGTTCAGGAAACCAATCGCATTAGTATGGTTATAATAACTCACTACCATTTTACACAAAATAGTTACAAATCCTTCTCATACAAAAACGTTTATGAACTCACCAACTTAATTGTTGACACTTTTCAAAATCACTTGTATTCTCAGGAAATCAGTAAACAGGTAACTACAAGAGTTTTTGGTGGACGAGACGTCGTCACATCTCATTATTTACTTTCGTCATATGCATTTGATATCATGTAAACAAGTTTTTTGAGTACTATGTAAACTCATTAAGGTGGTGTTTGTTTTTTGTCTGTAGATCTGCGTGGCCTCTTCTGTCTGCGCCGCGCAGACCACGTGCAGACATTAGCCTTCGCAGACTGTTTGTTTTTTTGAAAACTGCAGACCTAAAAATGTCTGCGCGCCCTCTTCTTGGCGCAGATGTGGACCAGAGTCTTCTAACATCTTCAGACATCTTCTAGCTTAAAAAAAACACATATATCTTCATTTTTTTAAGTTTTTTTTTTATATTTTTTCCAACTTTATTAATGATAAACAATTTGAAAAAAAAATTACAAAACTTAAAAAAAAATGTTCGACGATACAAACAAATATCTGACTTGGCACTCCATGTCAATGCCCGAGTCAGCGAAAAATACCCATATTTTGGCTCTTTAAAAAAAATGATATTTTTGACAAATTTATAAATAAAGATTTATTACAATAATAGTCGTTGAAGTTGTTTATATAAATATGAAAAAAAAATCATAATATATTGTTATATTTTTTTGCCAAATTTTGTAAAACGTTATTCAATACAGTATCGTCAATTTCTCGAGAAAATATTTATGGTACGTTTTTAATGGATTTAATTGAAAAAATCGAAGTTTATTTACATCCATTTATGTATCAAATTCTTTGATCCCTAATTTTAATGTTTAGTTATAAGTTTGCAACCAAAGTTGTTGGTTTTTATCAAATATATACGTTAATTCATACCTCTTTTATTTTTATTTTTTATACAATAATAGATAAAAGTTGATCTAGATTTGTTAATTATTTATAACAAAGTCATAAAAATATTAAAAAATCACTTTAAAGTTTAAAAAATTCAGTTCATTTAGATTTCAGTTTATTTTAGTAGTCCGCAGATGTTAAAAAAAACAAACAGTCTTCTTTTTTCAGACTGCAGACGTTTGGTCCACCTCTTCTACTGCAAAGGTTTACAGATGTGGTCCGCAGACTGCAGACATTTTGCATCAGAAAAAACAAACAGCACCTAAATATTCAATACAATGGTTGTAATGCTTGATCGCTATTATTCAATTGTTATGATACTGTACACGAAGTCATCCGCTCCCAAACATTTCCGCCGTTCTGGTTTGGGGGTGTGACATTATGGTTCCTGGCTGCGACTGATTCCTGATATTTTTAATCAATTGATTGCTCTTTTAAGCTAGAGGAGATGGAATCGGACGGAGAGACCAGGGTAAGTAATAATCATGAACTGTACTTACTGATTACACATTTTTAGGTCAATTCCCTCGACTTTCCTAATCTGGATTTTTATTTGAACACTGAAAACATGTTATTAAATCCATCTCAGTTTCACATTAGTTCATGTTTGATCTACAATCAAGTTAAGTCACCGATTCCATCACTATCACTCTAATCCACAAGAATAATTTATAGTTTTGACATTCAGATTGTCCAAGGGACGTCTATGAAGAATGTCGTCGTCAGGTTTGCCAGATCTGTGATAATAATGTTGGCACCACAGCTAAAGGATACCCTTTTGGTGTCTGTAATGCGAACTCAGTCATGTCTATATATAATGATTCTGGAAACGGGCTGCCATATCTCAAGCTTTCTCCATACGATCATCACTCTTCATATTTATTAATTGGGCTGGTAGAGTCAAATCATATCAGAGACAAAAAAAAATTGTGATGAGGTTTCTATGAATTTGGCCTACGGTTTGTATGTTTCTCAAAAATTTTAAGAGCATCAGTTTGACCATTGAGAAAATGAATCCAAGCAGATTGAAGATGAAGAAGCACTAGGAGATTTTTTTTTCTCAATTGGTGTCACCTTTTGCTTACAATAGGAGTCATTGTCGTTTATTACAATTTTTAGTACCCTCTGTCATTTGGTAAATTAGTAACATGTTTTATTGACCATGTTAGGGAATGAATGGTTTAAAGAACAGAATACCAAGATGTGATGAAGCAATACATAGAATACCTAAAAGATACAAGGGTGATGAATGATCTTCTTTTTTGGATGAAATGTAACATCTGAATTAACTCAATAAACTCTTTGTGTTTTGTCCATTTCTTTTAACCCCGCAACGCGGTATTCTACCATAGTTTATTCATTAATGATTAAAACATTTTATATATGATTATATATAAAACAAATATATTCATAGATGATTAGAACCAATGATATTCATAAATGATTATAACACTTAGGAGGAAAAAATTGCAAACAAAAAATAAAAAAATATGGATCCGATGTCGGTCCAACAAATGAAAACCCATTGCGCCTTTAGATTTCTTTCTTTCCTGTTACAATGAATAAGCCAAAAAAATAACAAATTAATATCCAAACAAAAATAATTTTACTCAAGTACAAATAATAAACAACAAAACTAATTTGTTATTTCCTATCATTTTAATCGATTAAATAACTTGATGAGTATTATTCCAAATACTAATTCATGATTAAATAACTTGATGAGTATTATTCCAAATACTAATTCATGATGTAATCGTTTATGATTATATGAAAGAATAGAATTTGATCTGATAAAGTTAAATGAGTGGTAAAAAAAGATAAATTAGTTTATGATTATATGAAAGAATAGAGTTTGATCCAATAAAGTTAAACGAGTTAAATGAGTGGTAAAAAAATATATATTAAGTAGCTTGCCAGATGAGTTTATTCATAAATTCCCTCCATTATTCATAAGATAAATTAAAAGGAACCCTCTTCGCTACTTCATAAGATCCCTCCATTATTTATAAGATAAAATAAAAAGGAACCCTATTTGAAGGTAAGAGGGACACAAAGGACTTCAAGAGATTTACAACTCAAGCAATAGACACTTTCCTTGTAAAATAACTTTCATTGAAAAATAACTCAGCACAAATCCATTTTTGTCCAAATACCTCAACTTCGATCATGCTAATAGCTTTTTTATTCTAAAAATAATATTCTCCAAAAATAATATTCTCCAGATTTGAAAATATTCTTGAATTACTGTTTTTTTGATCTTTACACTCATAAAATTATTTTACATCTAGTTGCATCTCTACAAATAAGATATCTTCAAAAGCTTTTCGTATATAATTATATATACATTGTTTATGCTTTTTACTTAGAATTTTTCATGCCAACGGTAGCATCTTGCACATATGTGTACATGGTTTACTTTTAAAGCATCTCTAATGGTAAACCTATATTATAGGTCAAAAATATTGTCACCTCACTATTTTATTTTTTTTAATTTTTTTATTAAATTGTTTTTCCAATGTTTAAACTCTTTAATGACTTTTTTTCTAATTTAACTATTTTATCCTTATCAATCTAAAATGTTATATAAAATCATCTCGTTTAACTAATCATTTTTAAACACATCATATTTTAATATAAACATTCACTCATGGACAAACGATTTTCATATTACTATGATTTATATTTATATATTATATATTTGTTTATCTATTAATTTTAGATAAATAAAGGGATAAAATGAAATATTATTAAAGAGAAAATGGTTGATTGTTCAATCTATTAAATTATATTGAGAAAAAACATCATTTTTGGTTCATGTTTTTTTCTCAGATCTGAAGTTTAGTCTTTTAGTTCAAAAAATTTCACAGATGGCCCATGTGTTTTCAAAACTTTTGATGTTTGGTCTTTTTTGCTTACTCCGTCAGTTTTTGGCCGTTAAACGAAGGACATTTCCGTCATTTAACTACCTCAGGGACCATTTATGAGGTTTTCTCTTATTTAATATATATTTATATATAATTATTTAATATAAAAAGACTTTCTCTCTCTCTCTCTCTCTCTCTCTCTCTCTCTCTCTCTCTCTCTCTCTCTCTCTCTCTCTCTCTCTCACACATACATACATACACACACATATGTAAAATCTTCGTACCTACCACATTAGGGCTGACAATTCTCGACACGACCCGCGACACGACACGAAATAAATGGGTTTGGGTTGAGTTTTTCAACCCGCCAACCTGCTAACCTGCCAACCCGCCAACCCGTTTATTAAACGGGTCATATATGGGTTTCTCAAAAAATAAACGGGTTGACCTGCCAACCCGTTTATATTTTTAATAAAAAAATATTTTATTTTTAAATGTATTTATGTATCAGGTATTAATATTTAATAAGTATTATATAATATATACCATTGATTCATAGACCATTTGACTGTTTTGACATTTTGACTCGTGGTGGATGGCTTAAGGTCGTAAGTCGTAACCTGTATGGCTAAGTCTGTAACCATTTTGCCCATTTTCCCTAAATAATAATCTCAAAATCAAATCGCGTATAAGCATATCTCCCTCTTCCAGACATCTAGTCTCCCATAGTCCCACTCTCCCCTATGTTACTTTGTGATCGAAATGGAGTTAGAGAATTGACTTTGTTTTTTGGATGTTTAAGACTTAAGTGTCTAAAATTCGGATATGTTTGCATCAACCATCAAGAATTTATTCATGTTTAATTGTCAATTTTATTTATGGAATCTGACCCACGAACACGCCAACATGTGAACTCGTATAAATAAATGGGTTAGCGGGTCATATATGAGTTTATGTACCAAACCCGCCAACCCGTGACCTGTATATTTAAATGGGTTGTGTTTGGGTTGGCATATTTGGACCCGCCAACCCGTCAACCCGCGACACACCAACCCGAACACGACACGATTGTCAGGCCTATACCACATCTCAGGCATCCTCAACCCATCATCGACATCCCCTTTGTTCAACCTCCTGAAGATCGAACCCCATACAACCGTCGCAGTCAGTGTTTCAGTGATTCCCGAAAGACCAGAGCAAAACACGGGTGGGGTGTGTTGTTAGAAAATAAGATCTCCGGCGAACAGCAGAACTCCGATTAGGACCGGAACTCCAACATTGCCATTGCAAATTGTAATTGTCCCCTCTCCATTTCTTCTTCATCTTTCTCCTCTCCCTTTCACTTTCACTTTCTCTTTCATTTTCGAAATTATCCTGATTTTGGGGATGAACATGAAAGCCTACATCAAGCGGGCAGAAGATTGAATTTCGATTTTGAATCTGAATGGCGGCTGAAGGTGGTGGAGGTGAACCGGCTGAAGATCGATTTTCGTTTATGAATCCTGATTTTGAAGCTCTCTTAGTTTAAAGAGCTCGATTTTCGTCTTGAATAAATGGAGGTTTCTTGGTATAAAGATTTGTGATTTTAGGGTAGATGATTTCATTTCCCCATTTATGGATTCCGAAATTTCGAAAAGTTTAGTGATTCGATTCTTGATTGCTTCTTTGATTCTAACAGTTTCGTTAGCTAAGAAGAACCAATTCACCCACTATCAGTGCGTAGATGAAGGACCATGGAATGCACATATAATCAAAATCCAAAGAGTAAGCGATTTCTTGATATAAATTATGTATTTTTCAATCCTACTCGAAATATTGTACCAGTTTGTGACATCCCGAAATTAAGGTCTAAAACTGTAGACAGTCTGTTCACCGGGAACATCTTTGTAATTTGACATTTTGAGCTTAAATGCATATTTTGAATATATATATATATATATATATATATATATATATATATATATATATATAGTGTCATTACAACTATTATAAGATACCAGGTAGTATCTTACTTCCAAATATGGAAAATCTCGAACGAATCAAACAGCTCAAACTGCAACCCTAGTTAATACGTCTGAAAAAACTGAAAAATTTGTATTAAGAAGTTGTGAGCGAAGAAGACATTCTAGTCTCGTAGCACATGTTCCCCTATTTCCAAAAATATAAGGAATGTCCAAAACGGAGTTCGTATGCAAAAGATATGACGGATATAAGAAAACAAACCAATAAAACACTTATTTTCTGTAAACTGCTAAAACCGAATCGATCCGTTGAGACACTTGCACACGTCAGAAGGAAATTATGAGAGTGTTTTTGAACTCGGACTATGGTCTAATATTTAATTTCATACTCGAAATATTTTTGGTAAAAATATTTAGAAAAGTCGAAAAATTGGACGTTTCGGGTCATTTAGACACGAAACTTTAAACGCGATTTCTGGAGTTCTACAACTTGAAAATTAATCCGTTCGGTTTTTTGGAATCCTTGAACTCTGCTCTATCATACGACACTTTCGAAAAAAATATTAGGTGTCGAGATTTGGGCACACAAAACAAGGATGGTTTTTGGGCATTTTTGAGAATGATGACGTTACTAGCCCCTACAATCCTTGCATGAGTGACCAAAAATCAGCCAACTCCCTTCTCTTGGCCATAATCACGTCCAATACACCCTCCCTCACCACCTTACCTTGTCCTTTAGGCTAGAGTGCACAATTGGTCAAGAGTACCAAGCATGGTGGTGTTGGTGTATTTGACTAGCTAAGAAGGCATGGTCTTGCATGGTTGCATGAGACTTCCATGTGCTATAAATAGAGCTCACTTCTTCCACAATTCCACACCAAAATCATCAGCCAACTCTCTCATTTCTTCCCTCTCCATTACTCTATTATTTTGCTCGAAAACACGCACCACCGAGGGTGGTTGAGCTGCCGGCTGTTTAGCCACCGAGAACCACCTCTTTCATCCCCTCCTTCGACCACCACCACCTTCCACCTTGTGTTTGAATTTTTTTTGTGGTTTCCAAGTCCAAGTCTCGAAGATTTTATTGTTATTTTGTGGCTTATTTCGAGTCCAAAAGAGCTTGGTTTTAAGTCGTTGCTAGTTCGTGTTTTCTTGAGGTGCTTCCCGGAAATGATCACATTCTCAAGTCTAAACCAAGTTTATGTATCAAAGATGAGTGCTTACGGCCCCATTTTAAGGTTTATATATATTTCGAAGGGGGGAATACATGTGATCACATATTTCCTTTATGCAAAAAACACTCTTGTAAACATACTACAAAATGTAATCAATTTATGTGAAAAATTTTGGTATGTTCAACATATATTTTGCCCATCTTACACCCTATGGTTTGCAAAACTATTTTGTATGCAAGTATTACAGATCGATACCTTTTTAGGGACTATCCGCACACATTCATATGATATTTCTACAATTTATATTGATTTTTGCAAAACTACATATCATTGCAGTTCTTTTTGGACCAGTCTGTAAAAACAATCATTTTCACCTTAGTTAGGGTTCATATCAGGTCAGGGAAAAAACTAGGAACAAAGTAGACTCAATATCTAAACCTTGAGAGTTTACGGATTCTAATTTCAGCTCACGATAATTTTTCTAGAATTTTTCTAAAACAGGGACAAAATCGACATTCTAGATTAATTTTTCTGTTTTCTCTTTCAAACACACACACACACACACACACATATATATATATATATATATATATATATATATATGTGACTTTACCACTTTCTAGTATTTCAAAGACCAAAATTATTTCATGTATATATATATATATATATATATATATATATATGTGTGTGTGTGTGTGTGTGTGTGTGTGTGTTTAAATACATATGCATATTAGTTATAAAGATTATAATTTAGAACATATACATGTACTTATGATCACTACTTTGATACGTACATCTTTATAAAAGTGAGTACATTACACTTTTACGTATATACCAAACATACTTGGCTTTTATAAAATTTATGCAAATCATTATGCCTAGTAACTTATCCACATATAATTTAGGGCTGAGAGCTATTCACGTACAATAGTTAAGGGCTTAATAGTGAGACACTATTCATTAGTTAAGTCTAAACACTTAGCATACCATACTACCATAACCGTTAATCTTCGTAGAGAGATACGTATGTACAGATCTATACGGGGTTGACATCCCCACCTGCGGTTGCTAGTTACGACCTTGACTGATCAATCGAAGTGGGTGATAAGTATATATTATCGTTACTACGAAGTACAATGAAGCGTTGTAGGGGGGATACATTCAGTGACATAGCTCGATTATAGGAATCACTATAAACATTAACTAGAATCTTTCTCTCTCACTACAAAACCATGGATTTTGTTTCTCTCAAAACCATTTTAATTATGGATTTACTTATGCAAAGACATCTTTTGGTTTTCATTGGTTATTCAAAGACTCTTTACAAACACAATTTTAATTGTGGATTTACTTATGCAAAGACATGTTTTGGTTCTCAATGGTTATTCAAAGACTAATTACAAACACGATTTTAAGTATGGTTTCACTTACAAAGAAAATACTTTTTGAACGTTTTTAAAAGTATCAGTGTTGTTAGCAGAAAACCTGTAAATGTAACATCCGTCACTTGAGGTATTATTTATTTTAAATATGTGTTATTTATTGTTGGGCTATGAATTGGATAAGTGGATTATTGAGTTGGACATTAGCAAGTAGGCCGTGTAGTTGGGCTGCCCAGAAGACATACGCTGGGCGTAAGCTTGGTGGACGCGGGGCATAGAGGAGCCTTAGATTTAGGGAGGCACATGCACGTACGCGCAGCGTACCAAGGAGTACGCGCAGCGTACGTGAACAGATTCCAAACCCTAATTTTTAGGGTTTAACCCATATAAATAGAACATTATGACTCAAACCCTAGCCTCTTTACCAGCCTCTGAACATCAGAAACCCTAGAAACCCTCTCTTACTCCATTCTTGTGTGTGGTTGGCCTTTTGAAGCTTGTTTTGGTGAAGTGGAGTTTGGAAGAAGAGAAGAACAGTTGGAGAAGAAGAACTTGAGCATCTTGAGCTCAAGGATCTGAGATTACCTCACCATTTGGCACTCATTGGAGGTATAAAGCTTCCAACTTTCCTCATGAATGCTTAGATCTAGGTTTATGGAGTTTTAACCCTTTTTAGGTCCAAAGAATGGATTTTTATGGTGCAACTTCGTATTTAGGCTTAGGGTTGCCACATTTTGTGCTAAATGTGTCCCATAAGCAGTAAAGTTTCAATCTTTAGAGCCCATTTGTAACCATGCATGAGATCTAGCCATTATTATGGAAATTAGTTGTTATAATTCAAGTTTGGGATCATTTGGTGGGTTGCAAGCCACCAAGTAACCAAATTTATGAGTTGAGACATGTCAATGGACCCAGATCTGTAATTTGGACTTAATGTCTTAAGGGATTAAGCTGTTTGGAAGAAGATGGCTTAACAGGGTAGTACGCTGGGCGTACACGCCAGTACGCGCAGCGTACAAGCCATGCAAGTTGTACGCGTAGTGTACAGAGGAGTACGCCCTGCGTACTCTTAATTTTTGGGCTTGCGATGTTTGGGCCTCGGTTTGGGCCTATTCTTTGGATTTAGCAGTTATTGGGCCTTAACGGGCCATTAAAAGTCAGATAATGGACCAAGGGCATGTTTGGGCTTAAGGGAAGGCCCATTTGAGGAGTTGGGCCCAATTTAGAAAATTAGGCCATTAGTAGGCTTGGAAAGATTAAATGGAATTGGACCTTGGATATTGTCCAATTTGGACCAGGGGTAAAATGGTCATTTTATCCTAAGAAGATATATGGATTTTGACTAAGCGTTGTCATAATAATGATAGTCGGGGAGTCGTTAGAGCAGCCCCTAGAGATTTCCTCACAGTGAGATTCAGCAGTCAGTTTTGCAAGGTGAGTTTCCTCTAGTAGGAATGGGTCTACGGCACCAAGGCTGGCCCATATATGTGATCTGATTAGTAGTTGAGTGTGGGCGATACTCGTATCTCATAGATAGTTGATATGGTACGGATTGATATGCTTAGTTATACTTGTTGTCTGTGTGATACTTGTATGTATGTTTAGTTAGTAGAGTGTGGGTGAGGCCCGTATCTATGAGATAGCAGAGTGTGGGCGAGGCCCTTATCTCTAAGGTAGTTGAGTGTGAGTGAGGCCTGTATCTCATAGTTAGCAGAGTGTAGGCGGGGGCCCGTATCTCCTTGAGTGTGGTCGAGGCTCGTATCTCCTAGCTGCATGTTATATGATATGTGTATGGTATGTGGTAGTTTGGGGAGCTCACTAAGCTTCGTGCTTACAGTTTTCAGTTTTGGTTTCAGGTACTTCTGGTAGCAAGGGGAAGAGCTCAGTATGACTGCATTGCACACACCGATTATGTTTTAGCCTGGGATGTTTTTACTCTGATTTTGGATATGAGATTGATATGATACTCTGATTTGATACTATGACTTATGTTTTTTGATGGAATGCTTTTGATAACTAGGGTTTATTTAATGATTAAAAATGAAATTTTTAGACTGTATTTTTGGGATGTTACAAGTTTATATCATAGCCTTGGTTTAACGGATTCGGGCACACTCTCAGGTGTCTGAACTCAAACTAAGGACATGGTATGAAAATTTTCAAAAGAAAATCATTTTCATAAAAAGAATTTTGAAAGAGAAATGAGCTTTGAAAAGAGAAAAGGGTGTGGTGCATGCAATCAGTCGAGCTCAAGTAAGTACTCCCAAATTACCCATACAAGTTATGTTATGATATTCTTATGAGAACTGCATGCTAGATTAAGGCTAAGATTCTAGGAAGGATGCCTTATGTGCCTGTTATATGTGTATCAACTTTATGAACTGCATGCTAGTACAGATAAATCTTTGATATGATGGCCTGATTAGGAGATGCTTGATTATGTGTACTCAATGCTCGAATGCTGCTTGCTTTGTGCTTTTAGGAGTTCAAGTTATCTTTAACTAACTAGTAAACGAATACGTTAAGTTACATATTACGAGGACTAAATAATTTCAGAATGTTAGGTTTAGCTCTATTTCGCCGCTCTTGTTTGAGTCTAACCGTTGTAGGTTAGGGCCTCTCATTCAAAGAATTATCTAGTCTTAGTGATATGTAATGGTATTCACAAGCTAGTTAGGGGGAGATAGCAGGGACTTCTTATGCAGCTGATGGCGGAGTGTGGGTTGGTGATTACCCTAGGGCAAGCCTAGGATGAGATTAGTGTGAGATCAGCAGTAGAAGTAGAAAGGACTTGGTGGAGTCAAGGAAGTTCTTGAGGAAAGTACGGATAGATGTGGAATGTCAAATGGGCCCCTACTACTGAAAGCAGAGGATCCGTACTCGAATCAAGGAAGGCTGAGATGAACCCAGGAAACTTGTAGTGTGTGAGATCCCTCGAGTTATGATGAGTATACTAATGTTTGTTATGGTGTATTTTCAGTATGGTGATGCTACGCACAAGGCCAGTCGGCAGTTCAGGTGCCGGTGAGGGATCAGGCTCGGGCTCTGGAGCTGGGCAGCTCGACGAGCAGACGAGAGAGTTCATTTCGTCTGAGGTCACGCGCAGTATTCTAGACCAGACTCATGTGATCTTCGGTACGATCAAGGAAGGTATCATGGAGCTTTTGGATGAGAGACTGAGTGGATTCTGCATTGAGGTGGCGGCCATGAGGGGTCGCGCACGCTGACGTTCAGAGAGTTCCGAGCTTGCGGAGCTCCAGACTACCATGGGGCTCGGGACCTCATTGCTAGCAGCAGATGGTTAGCTGATGTCACCAACCCTTTCCATACGATCCGATATCCCGAGGGGGACAAGGTCCGACTTGCTTCCTTTCTTCTGAAGGACAGGCACGCGATTGGTGGGAGGAGGTCGGACGAGCCATTAGGGATGATGCAGCCCTAGATGCTATGACTTGGAGTGATTTTTCGGCCAGGTTCCGGGCCGAGTTTGCACCTGTGATTGAGGTGTAACAGCTTGCTAGGGAGTTCCAGGATCTCGAGCAGATGACTGAGACAGTGCCGGAGATCACCGCCAAGTTTAGGGAGAGGGCCCTCCTTGTTTCGCAATATGTGGAGGACGAGGAGATGAAAAAGGCCCGATACCATGAGATGCTGCGGAGTGACATCCGCCAATTTGTGAGCAGATCCAGCTACAAGACGCTGGAGGATATGATTGCTAGACATCGTGAGAGAGAGATTGATTTAGAGATGGATAGGAAGAGGAAGCCAAAGACGGCGTCTGGTGTGGAGGGCTAAGGGCAAAAAGCCTAAGGTAGATTCGCGAGGGAAGGGCCAGCAGGACCGAGGCTGCTGCGGAAAGTATAGTAGGACGCATGAGGGCACGTGCAGGGCGGGTAGTTCGGGCTGCTTCAAGTGCGGCCGAACTGGACATTTGAGCAGGGATTGTACTGCTACCACCACCACCACCACAGTATCTGATCTGATTTTCTTTCAGTGCAATCAGAGGGGCCACAAGAGGTTCCAGTGTCTGAGTTTAGCAGCAGCAGGAAAGGTGGCGGCACCCGCTCCTCCTACGTTGAGAATTACATACGGCCGGTAGGGCCGGACAGAGGCGCCAGTGGCGAAGAGCAGAGCCTTCCAGTTGACAGCAGAAGAGGCATGTGCAGCTCCTAATGTCGTTAGGGGTATGTATCTTCTCTTTATCTCTTTATTTATGTTGATTGTTGCTTATGTTTATATGTTTTATTATAGGATCGTTCCTTGTGAACGACATATCTGCTCTGGTATTGTTTGATTCCGGAGCTACCCGATCTTTTGTGTCGCTTGCGCTTAGCAAGCGATTCGTAGGAGATCCAGAGGAGCTGGATTATCCAGTAGATGTAGAGATAGCAGACGATAGGACCGTCCAGGTTGCGAGGGTTCATCGGGGATGTACACTGTAGTTGTTTGACGAGCAGTTATCGGTGGACTTAGTTCCTATTCCGCTAGGAGGGAATAAGGTTATTATGGGTATGGACTGGTTGAGTCCCAATGGAGCAGTGATCGACTGCGAGCAGTAGCTAGTGAGATTTCAGACTCCCAGTGGGGGAGGGTTAGTGATTCAGGGCGAGAGGCCACAGGGTGGACCGACCTTATGTTCAGCAGCAAGAGCAAGGTGCTACCTTCAACAGGGTTGCACAGGTTTATGCTGCATATGTTATAGATACCCGGGATAAGGTTAAGACGACAGTGGATGATGTACCGATCGTACGGGAGTACCCGGACCTATTCCCAAAGGATTTGAATCGGATACCTCCGGAGAGGCAGGTAGAGTTCATGATTGACTTAGTCCCCGATGCGGCTCTGATAGAAAAGGCACCATATCAGTTGGCTCCTCCCGAGATGCAGGAGTTGTCTACACAGCTGCAAGAGCTGTTAGACAAGGGATTTATCAGGCCGAGTAGTTCGCCAGGGGAGCCCCGATCCTGTTTGTGAAGAAGAAGGACGGGTCACATCGAATGTGCATAGACTACCGGGAGCTGAATAAGGTAACGATGAAGAACCGTTATCCCCTCCCGAGGATTAATGATTTGTTTGACCAGCTATAGGGTGCATCTTGTTCTCCAAGATTGATCTTCGATCGGGTTATCACCAGATGCGAGTCAGAGGCGAGGATGTGCAGAAGACCGCTTTTAGGAATCGCTATGGTCACTATGAGTTTGTGGTGATGCCGTTTAGGCTCACCAATGCTCCAGCCGCGTTCATGGACCTCATGAACTGCATGTGCACACCGATGCTGGATCGGTCTGTGATAGTCTTCATTGATGATATATTGGTTTACTACAAGACTCAGGAGCAGCATGAGGAGCACCTGAGGGAGGTGTTGGAGACACTGAGGAGGGAGAGACTTTTCGCAAAGTTCTCCAAGTGTGAGTTCTGGTTACGCGAGGTGCAGTTTCTAGGACACCTTGTCAACCAGAATGGTATCCTGGTCGATCCGACCAAGACAGAGGTCGTGATGCAGTGGGCGGTTCTGAGGTCTCCATCTGAGATTCGGAGTTTTCTTGGTCTGGCGGGTTACTACCGGAGATTCATCCAGGATTTCTCCAAGATTTTTGTTCCCTTGACCCGACTGACCAAAAAGTCGGACACATTCCGCTGGGGGCCTGAGCAGCAGGCAGCCTTCGAGACACTCAGACAGCGGTTATGCGATGCACCGATTCTGACTTTGCCAGAGGGCGTTGATGACTTCGTGGTTTATTGTGACTCTTCGATCACGGGCATGGGTGTGGTGTTGATGCAGCGGGATCACGTGATAGCATACGCTTCGAAGTAGCTGAAGTCTCACGAGGCTAACTATCCGATGCATGATTTAAAGCTGAGGGATGTGGTTTTCGCCCTCAAGATTTGGCAGCATTACCTCTATGGGGTTCGTTGTACCATTTACACAGACCACAAGAGTTTGAGGTACCTCATGGATCAGCCGAATCTGAACATGAGGCAGCGTCGATGGTTAGATGTGTTAAAGGATTACTATTGTGAGATCCTTTATCACCCAGGGAAGGCCAACGTGGTGGTCGATGCTCTTAGCTGCAAGGCAGTGGCGGAACCGATACGAGACATATGTCTGAGGATGAGAGTGGTTACCCCGTTGCTAGAGCAGATCCGGGAGGCGCGGGTCGAGGGCCTGAAGGAGGAGCGCCGGAAGTGTGAGCGAATGTTAAGCGAGGTGGCCTCATTTGACGACGACAGTCGTGGACTGTTGACCCTGCATCGGCGGGTCTGGGTTCCTTACTATGGCGGGGTACACCAAGTTCTGATGGATGAGGCTCACAAGTCGAGATTCTCCATCCATCCCGGGGCGACGAAGATGTATCGGGATCTTCGCCCTGATTATTGGTGGCCCTGCATGAAGCGGGACATAGCGTGGTACGTAGAGAGGTGCTTGACTTGCAGGAAAGTCAAGGCCGAACACCAGCACCTCACGGCAAAATGCAGTCGTTGGAGATTCCCGTGTGGAAATGGGAAGATATTACTATGGATTTCATCACGAAGCTTCCCAGGTTCGCACGTGGAGTGGATTCGATATGGGTCTTTATGGATCGGTTGACCAAGAGTGCTCATTTCATCCCGATCCAGGAGAGTATATCGGCTGAGAAGCTAGCCGAGATCTACGTTCGAGAGGTGGTGGCACGTCATGGAGTGCATTTTTCGGTTGTGTCTGACCGAGACGTCCGATTTACTTCCAGATTTTGGAAGCGGTTTCATGACGAGATGGGTACTCGTCTCCACTTCATCACCACTTTCCACCCTCAGACAGATAGGCAGAGTGAGAGGACGATTCAGACTCTCGAGGACATGCTACGCGCATGTGTTTTGGATTTCGATGGCAGTTGGGATACATATCATCTGTTAGCGGAATTTTCGTATAACAACAGTTACCACGCCAGCATAGACCGACCTCTCTTTGAGATGCTCTACGGGAGGAAGCGTGGTCAGAGGGTCATGGGGAGTACCGAGGTGGTACTCAAGACTACTGAGAGGATCCAGAAGGTCCGGAGAAGGCTCCAGACTGATCAGAGTCGGCAGAAAAGCTATGCCGACAAGCGTCGATCAGACCTGGTGTTTTGGGTGGGCGACATGGTTAACCTGAAGGTGTCACCTTGTAAAGTTTTCATCCGGTTCAGGAAGCGGGGAAAGCTAGGCCCCAGGTACATCGGTCCTTTCAGGGTTATGGTCCGGGTGGGCCGGGTAGCGTATCGACTGGATCTGCCAGCCGAGCTTAGTCAGATCCACAACACCGTTCATGTCTCCCAGTTGCAAAAGTGCTTGGTGGACGAATCTGCAGTTGTGCAGTTAGATTATATACAGATTAATGACAGCCTGAACTACATAGAGAGACTAGTAGCAATTCTCGAAAAGAAGATGAAGGAGCTGGGGAACATGAGGGTTGAGCTGGTGAAGGTGCAGTGGCAGCACTACAAGGGTTCGGAGTGGACTTGGGAGCCTGAGGAGGAGATGAGGGAGCACTACCCGGAATTATTTCCAGATGCAGCGGACTTCGAGGACGAAGTCTGATTCAAGTGGGGGAGAATTGTAACATTCGTCACTTGAGGTATTATTTATTTTAAATATGTATTATTTTTTGTTGGGCTATAAATTGGATAAGTGGATTATTGAGTTGGACATTAGCAAGTGGGCCGTGTAGTTGGGCTGCCCAGAAGACGTACGTTGGGTGTAAGCTTGGTATACGCGGGGCGTAGAGGAGCCTTGGATTCGGGAGGCGCATGCACGTACGCGCAGCGTACTAAGGAGTACGCGCAGCGTACTAAGGAGTACGCGCAGCGTATGTGAGCAGATTCGAAACCCTAATTTTAGGGTTTAAGCCATATAAATAGAAGATTATGACTCAACCCCTAGCCTCCTTACCAGCCTCTCAACATCAGAAACCCTCTCTTAGTCCATTCTTGTGTGTGGAGAAGAAGAACTTGAGTATCTTGAGCTCAAGGATCTGAGATTACCTCACTATTTGGAACTCATTGGAGGTATAAAGTATCCAACTTTCCTCATGAATGCTTAGATCTAGGTTTATGGAGTGTTGGACCTTTTTAGGTCCAAAGAATGGATTTTTATGGTGCAACTTCGTATTTAGGCTTAGGGTTGCCACCCTTAGTGCTAAATGTGTCCCATAAGCAGTAAAGTTTCAGTCTTTAGAGCCCATTTGTAACCATGCATGAGATCTAGCCATTCCCATGGAAGTTAGTTGTTATAATTCAAGTTTGGGATCATTTGGTGGGTTGCAAGCCACCAAGTAACCGACTTTATGAGTTGAGACATGTCAATGGACCCAAATCTGTAATTTGGACTTAATGTCTTAAGGGATTAAGCAGTTTGGAAGAAGATGGATTAACAGGGTAGTACGTTGGGCGTACACGCCAGTACGCGCAGCGTACAAGCCATGCAAGCTGTACGTGTAGCGTACAAAGGAGTACGTCACGCGTACTCTCAAGTTTTGGGCTTGTGATGTTTGGGCCTCTATTTGGGCCTATCTTTGGATTGCATTTATTAGGCCTTAATGGGCCATCAGAAGTAAGATAATTGACCAAGGGCATGTTTGGGCTTAAGGGAAAGCCCATTTGAGGAGTTGGGCCCAATTTAGAAAATTGGGCCATTAGTGGGCTTGGAAAGATTAAATGGAATTGGACCTTGGATATTGTCCAATTTGGACCAGGGCTAAAATGGTTATTTACCCTTAGAACAATTATGGATATTGACTAAGCGTTGTTATAATAATGATAGTCGGGGAGTCGATGGAGCAGCCCCTATATATTTCCTCACCGTGAGATTCAGCAGTCAGCTTTGCGAGGTGAGTTTCCTCTAGTAGGAACGGGTGTACGACACCAAAGTCGGCCCGTATATGTGATCTGATTAGTAGTTGAGTGTGGGCGAGGCCCATATCTCATAGATAGCTTATGGTACGGATTGATATGCTTAGTTATACTTGTTGCCTGTGTGATACTTTTATGTCTGTTTAGTTAGCAGAGTGTGAGTGAGGCCCGTATCTCCGAGATAGTAGAGTGTGGGTGAGGCCCGTATCTCTGAGATAGCAGAGTGTGGGCGAGGTCCGTATCTCTGAGATAGCTGAGTGTGGGTGAGGCCCGTATCTCATAGTTAGCAGAGTGTGGGCGGGGGCCCGTATCTTCTTAAGTGTGGGCGAGGCTCGTATCTCCTAGTTGCATGTTATATGATATGTGTATGGTATGTGGTAGTTTGGGGAGCTCACTAAGCTCCGTGCTTACATTTTTTAGTTTTGGTTTCAGGTACTTCTGGTAGCAAGGCGAAGAGCTCGGGATGACTGCATTGCACACACCGATTATGTTTTAGCCTGAGATGTTTTTACTCTGATTTTGGATATGAGATTGATATGATACTCTGATTTGATACTATGACTTATGTTTTTGGATGGAATGGTTTTGATAGCTATGGTTTATTTAATGATTAAAAATGAAATTTTTGGACTGTATTTTTGGGATGTTACAGTAACTCTCACCAACCTTGTGTTGACCCTCAAAACTACATGTATTCTCAGGGAATCAGTAATCAAGCAAATCAGACGACGGATTAGTCGTGGATTTTAGGCCATCTACCTTACTAGATTTTGTTATGGCTGCCTACCTGTTTAAGGCAGTTCATGTACTATACTATTATCTGTAAGAACCATGTATTCAAACATTAAAATTGAATATAAATGTTATTTTGTTTATTGTTGTACCTATGCTATATATTCAGTTTACCTGTGATCCTTGAACTAAGTCGCACAGCCCGACATTTTCTGTCGCCTCAGCCGGGGGTGTGACATAGTTGTTCAGTTGTGCCTTTCAAATGGGTACTCGTTCAATTCATAGAATTCATCGTTCTCCGTGGATTAACCCATTTGATAAATAAATGGGGGTATTACGAGAATCAAACATTCTAGATTATGATGATTTAAAGGATGTGGGTTAGATTGTGGTAGCATGATGATCCTTGAACTAAGTCGCACAGCCCGACCTGTTCTGCCGCCTCAGCCGGGGGTGTGACACAGTTGTTCAATTGTGACTTTCAAATGGGTACTCGTTCAATTCATAGCATTCATCGTTCTCTGTGGATTAACCCATTTGATAAATAAATAGGGGTATTACGAGAATCAAACATTCCAACTTATGATGAAGTAAAGGATGTGGGTTGGATTGTGGTAGCATGGTGATCCTTGAACTAAGTCGCACAACCCGGCATGTTCCGCCGCCTCAGCCGGGGGTGTGACACAGTTGTTCAATTGTGCCTTTCAAATGGGTACTCGTTCAATTCATAACATTCATCGTTCTCTATGGATTAACCCATTTGATAAATAAATGGGGGTATTACGAGAATCAAACATTCCAACTTATGATGAAGTAAAGGATGTGGGTTGGATTGTGGTAGCATGGTGATCATTGAACTAATTCGCACAGCCCGACATATTCTGTCGCCTTAGTCGGGGGTGTAACACAGTTGTTCAATTGTGCCTTTCAAATGGGTACTCGTTCAATTCATAACATCCATCGTTCTCTGTGGATAAACCCATTTGATAAATAAATGGGGGTATTATGAGAATCAAACATTCCAACTTATGATGAAGTAAAGGATGTGGGTTGGATTGTGGTAGCATGGTGATCCTTAAACTAAGTCGCACAGCCCGACATGTTCCGCTGCCTCAGCTGGGGGTGTGACACAGTTGTTCATTTGTGCCTTTCAAATGGGTACTCGTTCAATTCATAACATTCATCGTTATTTGTGGATTAACCCATTTGATAAATAAATGGGGGTATTACGAGAATCAAACATTCCAATTTGTGATGAAGTAAAGGATGTGGGTTGGATTGTGGTAGCATGGTGATCCTTGAACTAATTCGCACATCCCGATATGTTCTGCCGCCTCAGCCGGGGTTGTGACACAGTTGTTCAATTGTGCCTTTCAAATGGGTACTCCTTCAACTCATAGCATTCATCGTTCTTTGTGGATTAACCCATTTGATAAATAAATGGGGGTATTACGAGAATCAAACATTCCAACTTATGATGAAGTAAATGTTGGATAAGGTGTCTAAGTCCATAACTATTTCTGGTATGTACTTGACCCGGTTGGCATGGTCCATTTGGGTTGCATGGCATTGCAATACTTAGATAGACCAAAATGAGAGAAAAGACACTTAAGGTTTATTAATATATTATAAGTTCTAATATATTAATAATATTATTTAATTAGTCTTGATCAAGAATTAATTTGGAATTAATTAAGTGATCAAAAAGAGACTAATTAAATATATGGGGTTGATTGTGTAAATCATCCATTCTTGTATAGTGGGCTAATGATCCATGGTTTATATGAATTGGGCTAACACCCATAAGGTGCTACATGGATAGTCCATGGAGGTTATAAACCCATGGATCATGGAATATGGAAAGCCATGTCAATTAGGGTTTACATGTTGTAACCCTACTTGGGAGACAACTATAAAAGGACCCCATGACTAGCAAAATCGGCACTACTAAGTGAAGAACAAGAGGGATAGCCGATTTTGAGTGTTAGTGGATTTCTCTCACGGTTATTCCAAGTGTTGTGCTATTGTGTGAGACATTTGAGGCATCACACTTGAGGTGCTAGGCTCACAAGGTTCTCAAGGAATCAAAGCAACAAGAAAGGTATGTTTTCTTACTAGTTCTTATGATTCAAGTTCCCCATGCCATGTTAGATAGGTTATGAACCTTGGAAATCAAATTTGCATGTATCTTAGTAAAACATAGATCCAAGGTTTCTAGGGTTGCATGTACACCTTAAGAGTGTTAGAATGCTCAAAACCCTTCAGTGGTATCAGAGCCTAGGGTATTTTTCATGATACTTGATGCAAATTGTAAAAAAAAAAAAAAAAAAAAAAAAAAAAAAAAAAACTCAAGTTTTCTGCATTCTGCAGCATGAACTCGCCGATTCCATGGGGGGACTCGACGAGTCCATGTGGTAATTCATCCTACTCGTCGAGTAGGTTCTTGCAATTGACGAGTAGGAGCCCCTAAATGCAGATTTTCGAGTTTTGCTGCTGGAAATGGACTAGAAACATTACCCTAAACTGTTTTGGTCTTATAAAACTTGTTTTAGCTGGTGTAATGGTTATATTAATACATTTTCAATAGCTATTATAATAATTTCAAGTTTTATATGTGTGTTTTATGCTTCTTGAAATTATTGATAAGAATGTTCATGAACTTATGAGTTTAGAAGATCATAAGAATTATTTGCAACTTGCTTGGTAGTTTAATTCTTGATCTTGATGTGTTTTAATGGAATCCATACATTGTCCTCAAGTTATGGATTACCAAAAGTCACTCTTTTAAAGTCCATTAAAGAAACACATAGGTTACATAAAATGAAAAGTCTCTCATTTTAATAAACCATTAACTCATAAGTTATGAAAGATGAAAAGTTTTGAAAGTTACAAAACTTGCCCTCAAGTTTTGGAACATGTAAAGTCACTTTAAAACTTTAGTTCCAACCCCTAGAATTTTAAAAGTAAAAATTCAACCCTTATACTTTATAATATTATAAGTTAATAATATATATACATATATATATATATATATATATATATATGTATGTATAAGAACAAGTCGTTTTACCGTTAGTAGGCCTCATTAACGAAGCCGATCTATAAGGGGGGTATAAGGTTGTTGCCTATAAAATGCCAGCTTAATGGGTGTCCACTCTCCCCCACCGCTTCCTTGACTGGTGGAGGGTCGTTAGCCGAACGAGTAGGACAATGACTTTAATCCTCATTAAAAGTATGATGAATGTAAAGTAACTAAATGTTTTTATAAATTCCCAATCTTAGTTACTTTAGGAAAATGTGAATAAGGTGCTAACCCATGAAATTACACTTTGCACTTTGTTTAAGTCGTTAGTGGAGCGTGTGTGGTTAAACGTCACACTAACCTGGACTTAACAAGGTAGGCAAAGGGTGGCTTAAGGTTTATCATAGGTCGGTGGAGCGCGTGTGGTTAACCGGCACATCGATTGAGTGATAAACATTAAAAGTACCAAGTAATTTGCATGGTTACTTCACACCTTGTTTTGTGATCCTCGGCATCCCATTCACAAAACTTGAAGGGTACACTCGAGATTGAAACATGCCATTGAAAAGTTCAATGAATCTCAAAGAATCTAGGAGTTTCAAAACCAATTAAAACCTAATAATTTATTTCGTTTTTCATGGTGGAAATTGGTGAATCGTCATTCACCTACCTTCAAATATTTTATAGCTTGGATTACGGCATCCCTCTTCTAAGTTATAAAATATTGTGTTGGGTCCTAGCCTTAATATTACATTTGGGTGTCTTAGTAAGGACTATCTTTATATCTAATATAAACTTGTCTTTCTTCTTTTCAGATGTCTTCCAACAATGCTGCTTCTGGCTCAAACCCTACCGGCTCCTTCTCTCTCATGAACCTTTGTGGGAGAGTCATCTTTGATGGATCCAACTTTATGGATTGGATCAGGAACATCAGGATGGTCACTCGGTATGAGGACAAAGAATATGTCCTCGACAAGGAGCTTAAGGAACTTGATGAGTCGTCTGATACTCCTGAGGAAATCGTTGAATACCAGGCACATAAGAGAGATGCCACCAAAGTGGCATGTATCATGTTGGCCACAATGACAGCTGAGCTCCAAAAGTCCTATGAGGACTACTACCCTTTTGAGATGCACCAGGACTTGATGGACCGCTACCATCAGAGTGCTCGTCAAGAGCGGTATGAAATCATCTCCTCCATGATAACAACCTGGATGAAGGATGGTGAACCCATCACGGGCCACATGCAGAAAATGCAAAGGTATGTGGACCGTTTGTTGAAACTGAATGTGAACTTCCCCGAGGAGTTGGCAATTTGACATCATTTTGCACTCCTTACCTTCGTGTTATTATCAATTTCGAATGACATACCACATGAAAAAGGAGGAAGTTACACTCAGCAAGCTTCAAGGACTTTTGAAGACCGCAGAAAGTGGTCTTCAAGGTAAGTCGGTTGTTACTACTCCTACTCCTACCGCGGCCCCTATCTTGACAATCGGGCAAGGCAAAGGAAAGAAGAGGAAGAGCCCTTCGAAGGGTACCAAGGGAAAGTCCCTTGATGGCTCCTCTTCAAGTGGAACCAAGAAAGGTTTTGTCACTCCTTCTGCCAACCCTAAAGAGGCTGAATGCTTCTATTGCAATGAAAAGTCGCACTGGAAGCGAAATTGCCTGAAGTACCTGCAAGATGTTAAGGATGGGAAAGTAAAACCCAACCATGTAGGTATATACACTATATTGTCTAATAACTCACCCTATTATAATTCTTGGGTCCTTGATATAGGTTGTGGTATTCACATATGTTCTTATTTGCAGGGACTAAGAAGAAGTGAGAATGTGGAGCATGGGAAGATAAACTTGATCATGGGGAATAGGAAAGTTACACATGTCACCAAGATTGGAGTTTATTCTTTATTGCTAAGTAGTGGGTTAACATTAGATTTGAATACATGTTGTTACTCGTCTGAAATGGCGAGAAATATTATTTCCTTTCATGGTTTGTACAAACAAGGTTTTACCTTTTCGTTTGATAATGAATGTGGTGGTATTAATGCTTTCTTTAATAATGTTCTTTATTTTAAAGCATTACCTTGTGATGGTGTGTATGAAACTGTGTCGGTTGTAGATAACCTAGGAAATAATGTGTTATGTATCGATTCTTCCTCTAGCTTGGATAAAGCATCATTATGGCATTGTCATCTTGCACATGTAAGCAAGAAACGCATAGGCCAACTCCAAAAGGATGGAATCTTGGAGTCATTTGACCTAAAGTCAGATGATATTTGTGAATCTTGTTTGCTTGGGAAAATGACAAAGTCACCCTTCACTGGTACTTGTGCTAGGGGTGAAGGTTGGTTGGATCTTGTACACACAGATGTGTGTGGACCCTTCAGAACCGCCACAAGGGATGCTAACCGCTTCTATGTGACTTTTACTGATGATTATAGTAGATATGGATATATCTACTTAATCAAGCATAAGTCAGAAACCTTTGAAAAGTTTAAGGAGTTTAAACAGGAAGTGGAGAATCAGTTGGGAAGGAACATTAAGATGCTTCGATCCGATCGAGGTGGTGAGTATCTTAGTACAGAGTTCCTTGAATATCTTAAGGAATGTGGGATTTTCTCACAATTGACACCTCCCAGGACACCGCAGTTGAATGGTGTGGCTCAGAGGCGCAATCGAACCTTGTTGGATATGGTTTGTTCCACGATGAGTCAAGCTTCGCTACCAATCTTATTCTGGGGGTATGCCTTAGAGACTGCCGCCCATATCCTTAATCTAGTCCCTACAAAGAAGGTTGCCAAAACACCTCACGAGATGTGGACTGGAAAAGTTCCCAATCTGGACCACATCAAGATTTGGGGTTGCGAGGCTTTTGTGAGGCGCGAGACTCACGATAAGCTCGAACCTCGAAGTGAGAGGTGTATTTTCATCGGCTACCCACAGAGATCCTTTGGTTACCTCTTCTACAGACCCAGTGATAATGTGGTCTTTATAGCAAGGAGAGGAGTCTTTCGCGAGAGAGTTCATAAGCCAAGCAAATAGTGGGAGGCAAATTGACCTTGAAGAAATTCAAGAGTCAAGTGGTGAATGAACCTCAAACCCTAGCAATCAACCTGAGGAGGAAACTCCTGTTGATCCAACAGAAGAGTCTGTACCTCTGAGGCATTCCACTAGAGTTAGGAATGCACCTGAGCATTACTATGGTTTCCATATTACTGCGGAAGGTGATACACTTATCAGCGATAGCACACTGGTAAGTCTGGATGAACCTAACAGCTACACGGAAGCCATGGCAGGCCCTGAGGATGCTAAATGGAAAGAGGCTATGCACAGCGAGATACAGTCCATGTATGACAATCAAGTTTGGAACTTGGTTGACAATGTACCAGGTCATAAGACAGTCGGGTGCAAATGGATCTTCAAGAAGAAGACCGGCATAGATGGTAATGTACACACTTATAAGGCGCGACTGGTTGCAAAGGGCTTTTCTCAAACTCCGGGAGTTGATTATGATGAGACCTTTTCACCAGTTGTAAATATTAAGTCTATTAGGGTTATGTTAGCCATTGCTGCATTTCAGGACTATGAAATATGGCAAATGGATGTCAAAACCGCTTTCCTTAATGGAAAGTTGGCTGAGGATGTTTACATGAGTCGGCCAGAGGGTTTCGTCAGCACAGAGTACCCTAATAGAGTGTGTAAGCTTGAAAAATCCATCTATGGATCGAAACAAGCACCTCGCAGATGGAATCTTTGTTTTGATGAGAAAGTCAAAGAGTTTGGCTTTTCGAGGAGTGAAGATGAATCTTGTGTATATGTCAAGGCTAGTGGGAGTATAGTTAGCTTTTTGGTATTATATGTGGATGACATACTACTCATAGGAAATGACATCCCAACTCTGCAGGAAGTGAAGTCCTGGCTTGGGAAGTGTTTCGCTATGAAGAACCCTGGTGAAGCTGCCTATATCCTAGGGATAAGGATTTTGAGAGACAAGAGTAAAAGACTAATTGGACTTAGTCAGAGTACCTACTTGGATAAGGTTCTGAATAGGTTCAGCATGCATAATTCCAATAAAGGAGAGTTACCGATCCAGAGTAACGCCAGACTGAGTAAGACTCAGAGCCCGAGTACAGAGGCTGAGATAGCTGAGATGAGTCGAGTACCGTATGCTTCCGTTGTAGGCTCGATCATGTATGCTATGACTTGTACTCGTCCTAATGTGGCCTTTGCATTGAGCATGGTCAGCAGATATCAGGGGAATCCTGGCAAGGATCACTGGACTGCGGTAAAGAACATTCTCAAGTACCTACGGAGGACTAAGGACTGGGTCCTTACCCTCGGTGGGACTGATGAATTGAGAGTAGTAGGGTATAGTGATGCTAGCTTTCAGACTGATAGGGATAATTTCCGCTCTCAGTCAGGCTGGGTCTTTACCTTAAACGGATGAGCAATTTCTTGGAAAAGTTCCAAGCAAGAGACAGTGGCTGATTCAACTTGCGAATCAGAGTATATAGCGGCAAACGAGGCAGCAAAGGAGGCTATATGTCTAAAGAACTTCATTAGAGACCTGGGAGTTGTACCAGCTATAAAGGAGCCTATAGATATTTTATGTGATAGTGAAAGTGCAGTTGCCTTAGCCAAGGAACCAAGGGATCATGGGATATCCAGATACATCGACAGAAAATACCATTTCATCAGACATATAATAGAAGAAGGACTCCTCATGGAAAAGAGGGTATCATCGGATGAGAAACTAGCAGCTCCCCTCACGAAGGGACTGGGTAGGGTTAAGCATCTCCAGCATGCAAGGCGCATAGGGCTGAAGGATGATATTAATTTTAGTAGTTAGATAGCTTTGAAATTTGTAAAGTGTAATTGACATTTGATGATAAATAAAAGTTGTTTATTTATTAGTAAAGTGTTGCTATCTTCTGTCAATCGTTTACTATCATTTCATTTTGCATGTTTTGACTTCCAGAATAATTATGTTATAGTATATCATATTATTCAAATTCTCCACAGTCGGTCGTATGTTGGAAGTAGATATGAATCAAGACTGTCATGAGTTGGCTTGTAGATGTCTAAGATGTTGGACATGGCAAGAGTTGCTACAACACTCATGAGTGCTCATAAGTTCTGAGTATTGGATTCAACCCACGCTCACTTGTATCACTTCATGTAATTTATCTCGAGTGATCATGAGACGGTAATATCATATAAGTCTTCAAACCTAGAGATATGAGTTGTTGCCTATGAGTTGGTTATACATTGATTGTACGAAAACGCATTGGTAACTCGATGTTATAAAGCGTGCATTTGAGTATGATTCAACAAGTAGTAGAACAAGCATATGAGTCGAAGTTTATATGTTCCTTCTTGGATTAGAAGCGATATCTAGGCCTCTCGATGATGTTGTTGTGACCTATGTACCGGGCCCGGTTAGAACTAAATTGATGTGTTCGATTAAGTTCTATGTCAAACAAATCGGAAATTGGGAAACAAACTGCTGGACAATAAGTAAGACAATGTTCCATGTATTTGTCCGGCCGATATCCAGAACAGAGGATTATATGATCATTTATCTTAAATGGCGCATCATCATCATCTCAGTTTCGCGAGACCTTGAAAGAGCTACGATTGCTGATCGGTTCCTGAATTCATACTTGCAGTTATAGTTATTAGACTTATCTAAGTGGGAGACTGTTGAATAAGGTGTCTAAGTCCATAACTATTTCTGGTATGTACTTGACCTGGTTGGCATGGTCCATTTGGGTTGCATGGCATTGCAATACTTGGATAGACCAAAATGAGAGAAAGGACACTTAAGGTTTATTAATATATTATAAGTTCTAATATATTAATAATATTATTTAATTAGTATTGATCAAGAATTAATTTGGAATTAATTAAGTGATCAAAAAGAGACTAATTAAATATATGGGGTTGATTGTGTAAATCATCCATTCTTGTATAGTGGGCTAATGATCCATGGTTTATATGAATTGGGCTAACACCCATAAGGTTCTCCATGGATAGTCAATGGAGGTTATAAACCCATGGATCATGGAATATGGAAAGCCATGTCAATTAGGGTTTACATGTTGTAACCCTACTTGTGACACAACTATAAAAGGACCCCATGACTAGCAAAATCGGTACTACTAAGTGAAGAACAAGAGGGCTAGCCGATTTTGAGTGTTAGTGGACTTCTCTCAAGGTTATTCCAAGTGTTGTGGTGTTGTGTGAGACATTTGAGGCATCACACTTGAGGTGCTAGGCTCACAAGGTTCTCAAGGAATCAAAGCAACAAGAAATGTATGTTTTCTTACTAGTTCTTATGATTCAAGTTCCCCATGCCATGTTAGATAGGTTATGAACCTTGGAAATCAAATTTGCATGTATCTTAGTAAAACATAGATCCAAGGTTTCTAGGGTTGCATGTACACCTTAGGAGTGTTAGAATGTTCAAAACCCTTCAGTAAAGGATCTGGGTTGGATTGTGGTAGCATAGTGTTCAACGGTGAGGAGGGGGACTATAGAGGTCGATGAAAAGAAGAGGTCGGATGGAAGGTATGAGCTTTAATGGTGGTCAATGGTCGATAGAAAGAGATAGAGATAGATAGATAGATAGAAATATATATATATATATATATATATATATATATATATATATATATATATATATATATATAGAGAGAGAGAGAGAGAGAGAGAGAGAGAGAGACTTTCCATATTAAATTATATTATTTTCTTTTTTTGTTTAAAAAAAATAAATGAAAACCTCATAAATGGTCCCGGGGTAGTGAAATGACGGAAATGTCTTTCACTTAACGGCCAAAAGCTGACGGGGTTAGCGAAAATGATCAAACATCAAAAGTTTTGAAAAGACATAAACCATTTGTGAAATTTTTTGAACTTAGAGACTAAATTTCAGATCTGGAAAAACCACAGGGACCAAAATGATGTTTTTTCTTATATTGATCACTCACCATATAATAAGTGATATAATGAGTGGTCAATAAAAATAAAAATAAAAAACCATTCACTTTAATGATGTTTAGTTATTTTGATCAGTCAACCAAATAATAATAATAAGCGATAAAAAACTCTCTATTGAAGACGCTATAAGTATAAAAAAACGTTATATAGTTATTAATCTTTTAACACCATACGAACATATATAAAATTATTTTTAGCAATTAACAAAACTAAATAAAAAAGTGATAGATGAAAATCAAATGAGATACGAGCTCTGTCTGTTTACCAAGAATAAACACAATGTCAGTTGAAATACTTACAATAATCTTCGGCCATGATTATGTTTATTAAAAGGAAAAAAACGTTTACCGATAAAAAACCAAACCATTTGTTAGAACATAAACCAAATTCATAAAAGAAAATGAAGAAATCAAACATGTTTACTATTATCATTGCTGTGAGATATACGTCATGTATGATTAAATATCAGTTTATAATGTTAAAATTAAACTCCATGGTACGTTGAAAATTTTAAAAATTAATTATTGATTTATTGAATATAACTAGTTTATAACACGTGAGAACTACGGGTTATAAAATTAATTAAACTTTCATAATAAAATTTTATAATTATTAATCAATTATTTTAAATAAATTATTTTAAATAAATTATTAATTAAGAGATATATCATATTTTTAAATTTATTATAACTTCAAATTTAACATATAATTACAAAATGTAAATTTAAATTTTAAAATGAGCTGCCTAATATATCTACATGACACATGGCATAATATTAATGAGGAGTTGTATTAAAATGACACTTGACAAAAGAAGATTAAAACTATTTATTTATTAGAATAGGAAAGATTAAAATAACCGAACAAATATTAATATTACATACACAGTATACCTAATTTTATCAAAATAAAATAACCAGCATTTTAAAAACTATGCTAAAAGTACGTGAACATTACATTGATCCATGATTGCAACTATATGTCGTTCCAAAACGAAACTAAAGTGGAATGAGGAGCCATGTCAATTGTCAAAGTCCATGAGTGCACTACTCGGATGGGTTCGGTTGGGTTGGACCCATACCCAATTCCTATTTTCCATTTTGCAAATATTATATTCTAAATGAGAGTAGGTGAAATGTTGACGTTCTATGTCACTATCTCACCAACTTCCCCTTTCTTACCCACCAATATTTGATACCTTTTATTTATCTTATAATAAGTTCCCAACCATACTTTCAGTATCTTGACCGGATAAATCACAAAAAGCATAATTTTTTTTCTTCTTTCGTTTTATCTTTTAATATGCGTTCTAGCGGAGGAGATAATGTTTCACCATATCAGTTTTATTATATCAACTTTCCTCCTTTTTTTAAAATAAAAAAAAAATTCATAAGACCAACTCTAACTCTAATAGTATATCTTACAAAAGTTTTATATAAAATGTGGATTAAAATCATTTTCAAATTTAACCATGTATTTAAATTTTACTATAAAATAATATTTAAATATTATAAATTATAATATTACAATTATAATAATTATAAAGATTAAAAAAAACAATTAACATTATAGAAAAGACAAAATAGCCATTTCTGTTAATGTTTTTTTTCCAAAAAACAGTCAAAATTTAAGGAAAATCGTCAAATAACCATGCAATTTGCAGTTCCTAATACGAAATGTTATATGACACTGCAAATTGGTTCCATGCCGTCGTTGTGGCCACTTCACAGGAATAATATGAAATGGACCTTATGACATGCCTTTTAGAATCTAGTAGGAAACAGAATACTCATGATCTAAACATGTCCTCTTAATGTCGATGGAAAAATAAAGTTGAATCGAACTATAGAAATAAGACAGAGCTACATTCATCTGAAGTGTAGCTCATATATCCATCCGAGAAACAAATCGCCTCCTCAAGGATCTTAGTTTGTAGAATCATATATATTAGGCTAGAGGGAGTGGTGACACAAAAATTGCACTCTCATCACTGCCACGTAGGCGCCACCTCACTCTTTACCACAAAAATGTGGTTTAATACCACACCCAAGGAGTGGTGCCTCACTTAGGTATTTTTTTTTTTTTAATACATAAAAGGGACCAATCAAGGGAGGTAAGAAAAATGGGTCAATCACATTGTGTGAATGAATGCTCCCTTGGAATGCGCAGTGCACCCCCTACCGCACCTCTACCACAACCAGGGGCAGTGTTCCTGTTGATGTGACACTCAACACTCCCTCCAGTCTTAGGGTGTTTACGGTGTGGTGTGGTGCGATTTAGAGTCCAAACCCTCAAACCACTTCGCATATACGTTTTTTTTTTTGTTTTTTTTTTAACTGTTTGGACGATGTGAAGATCATCTCTGATTGCCACCATACCAATGATTATTATATAACATGTTAAATTGGGTGCCGACTTATGAACAATACCCGATATTAAGCCTGTTTAAGCTTTGGGTTTTCTGGTTTTGATGTTTTAGTTGGATTCTCTTGTGCTCATTCAATCCTCGATTTTATGTTTGCCACGTTTCCTCCATTGCTTCCCTTACCAGTCTCATTCTTTCAACTCCTACTTTCTCTCTTAATAACATCTATGTTTGGTTTGATTTGCCCCAAATCTCTTTTCATCCGATATCTTTTTTAATCTTTGATTCTCAAGAAGCGATTCAATTTATTAAGTTCGCTTTAATAAGGGTTAGGGACAAAGTCAATTTTTTAAAGTGTTCCTCTCTCTCTCTCTCTCACACACACACACACACACACACATATATATATATATATATATATATATATATATATATATATATATATATACACACACTAGACGAATACCCGCGCGTTGCGCAGAAAGACCTATATAGTTGAAATCTTTACAAATATATGTTTTTTTAAATATAACAATAACGTTGTTGTTAAATTTGATATAATAATTCGTATTCTAAATTGATATACTATATTGATTATTTTGAATTATATGATAATATATAAATCTATTATAACTGCATAATCTCAATCGTTTGAATGACTTCTACCTGCGAGTTACTCATGAATAAAATTAAATATAATATATGGTTTAATGTTATTTATAATTGTTGCTATTGTTAATTAATTTTTTAAAATTTATTTATTTAACGTTTTAATTTCTATCATTATAATTTTTTAAAACATCTAACATTGTTTTTTGATTTTAAAGGTAACAATATAATCATTTATATAGAGTTATTTTTAACTATTGTTATTATAAGTTATTTTAATCTACTTATTTGAAAACTTTTAACGATTATAAAAATATATTTAGGAAATATTTTAGTTAAATTGAGATTATAATTTAGTTTTTGCATTTAGCACTACAATTTATCACTTTTAACTATTCACAAAATATTCATTGAGTTTTTTAAGTGGAATTGAAATTTATATTTAAGTTGACACTGTAATGTTATATTTAAATTAACAATTTAAATATTTTGTCCGAACTGTTAAAAAGTTGTAGCTTTAAACTGATAATGGTTTACATACAACAACATATTAAATTTAATAAATTAACTATAATATGTTAAAAGTTAAAGTCAAAACTTTATAAGTAGAAGTAAGACAAAATTGCAAAAATGGTCTCTGTGGTATGCATTTTTTTGGGGTTTTAGTTAAAACCTCGACTTTTTTTGGATTCATGGTCCTTTTCAGCTAGTTTCGTTGCGTTTTTGGTCCCTCTGAATAGTGAAATGACTATAATACCCTTGGGGTATTTATTTTCCATTTTTCTTTCATTTCTTTTTAAATTTAATACCAATTTATTTATTTTAATAATTAAAAAAATAAGAAGCACCCACATTCTCTCTCTCTCTCTCTCTCTCTCTCTCTCTCTCTCTCTCTCTCCCCACCCACTCCTTCTTCTCTATTTTTCTTTCTTCCATTCACAGTACCTTCAACCCAAAATCAAAAAGGAAAATTCATTCCTTAATTTTTTTTATATAGTTGCTCCCAGCAAACGATTCCAATTAATAACTTACCCCCGCCACACTTCTCTTCCCTTTTTATCTACTTATGTTTTTTCATCCGGGTTAAGAAATTATCAGAGTGAAATTCAACAGCTTGATGCCGAGAGTCTAACCTCACACCAAAGCCAGGTTTACTTCATACAAAAGAGACATCTTGCTTCAAAATTCAATATTACCACACCAGATCTTGAAACAGAAGATAAAAAGGCTTAAAGTCGAAATAAGTACAAAAAGAAACATGTTGATCATAACAATTCAGTGAAAGGAAGGCGGAGGTCGTCGGTGGAAGGGCAGGGCGGAGGTCATTGGTAAAAGTGGAAGCACCGCTTAGATTGGAAGAAAGAACAAGGGTGGGACGGTGCGGTGGCTTAACTTTGATACGAGAAGAATAAATAGGGAAAAACGTTCAATGGAGTGTATGGATTTCTGATGGGGAAAAAGAAAGACGAAGGATTGCCCCCATTATTGTCTACAGACGACACTCCTCCACTTCTTGATCTTCTAATTGAATCGCACGTGATTCCTCAGATGTTGAATCCAACAGTGGTGGAGATGTTGGAAGCTTGATTTTCAAAGATGTCAGTCCTATTGTAGGGAGATCTTGGCATAACTGTAGATCTATAGACGTGATGTGGTGGTGGTCACGGTAGTTGTTGGTGATTACTCGGTGGGTGGACGTGGAAGTTTAATTAAGAAGGAAGATATGAGGAAGATGAAGTGTTCTTGGTAAAAACAAAAAAGATGTAGGGGGTATACGGTGTTGAGAGAGAGAGAGAAAGAGAGAGAGAGAATGTAGGCCCTTCTTATTTTTTTTAATTATTAAAATAAGTAAATTGGTATTAGATTTAAATAGAAATGAAAGAAAAATGGAAAATAAATACCCCAAGGGTATTACAGTCATTTCACTATTTAGAGGGACCAAAAACGCAACGAAACTATCTTAAAAGGACCATGAAGCCAAAAAAGTCGAGGTTTGGACTAAAACCCAAAAAAATGCATACCACAGGGACCATTTTTGCAATTTTGTCTAGAAATAAAGATATTACTTTAATATTAAAATTTAGTTTATATATGGTTACACTTTATGTTTGATATTTATTTAACCTTATTAACCAAATTATAATCATTGTTAGAAAGACACTACAATTTATCACTTTTAACTATTTACAAAATATTCTTTGGGTTGTTTAAGTTAAACTAAAATTTATATTTAACTGTAATATTATATTTAAATTAATAATTTAAGTATTTTATACAAATTGTTCACAAGTTGTAGCTTTAAAATGATAATTGTTTACATCCAACAATATATTAAAATTAATAAATTAAGTATAATAGGTTAAAAGTTAAAACACATAACTTTATATGTAGAAGTAAATATATTTTTTAATATTGAAATTTAGTTTATATATGATTACACTTTAAGTTTGATATTTATTTAACCTTATTAACCAACTTATAATCATTATTAGAAAGAAATTAAAAAGTCATGGGAGTTTCAAATGAATGTGGTGAAAGGGAAAATGCTTCCTTTATAAGTATACTAGGCGAATCTACGCGCGTTGCGCGAGAATAGAATTATATAATTAAAATAATAATTTTTACCAAATTATTATTTAATATTTCTACTTTGAAACAAAATGTTAGTAGTAAAGCAAACATATAGTTAACATATTAGTTTTATTAAACATTATAGTTTAATTTTTAAGTCATTGTGATATATATACAATTATTTGATAATTTTATAAACCGTTTAAAATTGTGTAAATTATATATCAAATGAATGATAATATAACGGGTAATAAAACATATGAACAAAAATATGAACTACAACTTTTAGTAACATAAAAATAGAAAAACATCTATTATAACATTTGTATTAAAAAAGATATACAACGAATAATAAAAAATATGAAAAATAAACAGTATAACTTTTAATAACATAAAAACACAAAAACATCTATTATAACATTTATATTAACTCTTCATATTTAAATCACAAATCTTTTCAAATATATTAATGTTTTTAATGAGCAAAACTTTACAACCTTATAAAAGAAAGGAAAATAAAAAGTTATTAGTGATTACTAATTAATAATCATAAGTTAAAAACTCTTGAGTTGTAAATAATAAATATACATAAATTAGAAAACTCTTGAGTTGTAGTGTGAGTTTCAAATGAATGCGGTACTTGGAAATGTATTATTATTATTATTATTATTATATTCGTCTAAATAATTGGTTTTTGATTCATCATTTTATTCCCTTCAATTATTAAACATAAAGATATTTAATTATAAATTTATAACATACATAGGTGCATATACATGTTAAACAAATCACATATAATATATATATTTTCGTAAATGTCATATGTAATTCTTGTCGTAGTAATATGGATAAATTACTTTCATATGAAGAACATATCGTGATAAGTCTATCATAATTACATATCAAATGTTCAAAATTATGTTATCTTTTAAATATTGTCTTTTAAATATGTTGTGTAGGATAACCCAACAAAAAAATAATAGAAAATAAACATAATCAAAATAGAAAAACGACAATCAAATAAATAAGAGCATTGAGTGGTTGAATATATAAATAAAGATGTTACATAAACATACATTTAAATCAAAAGAGAAAACTAACATTCGTCAACTTTGCTCAAACAAAAAAATCTTTATCCATTTTATAAATCTTATTTCTTCATTTAACACTATTCAAACATAGAAACTTGATGACAATTCTTCACTAACCTGCAATTAATTTTTTTTTCTTGAAAAAGAAGAATCAGAAAGATATTCCAAGCAAAACATTGATGTTTGGAGAGTCACATTCAAGATTGAGTAATACACACAAATCACATATAAAGATTAAATGAGAAACTGGATATAAAGAAAGAATAGAAAAGCTTCATTTGTTTTGATTGAAAGAAAAAATCATATTACAATTACCATCGATGCGACATAACCCATTTCTTCAAATCATCATATTTGGATCGTGAATGCTTCAACTATATGAAAACTTTTGAATCACAATATCTTCAAATCCTTCTTACATGTAAGATTTTATATAACACAAAAGACACAAAAGATTGGCCTTTTTATAGTAAAATTTTCACTAAATGCTAATTAAACATAATATAAGTTATAAAACTTTTGAGTGTTAAATCATAATTAAGAAAACTTTTGATTTGTATTTGTTAAAAAAGGGGGTTTCAAATGAATGTGGTTTGAGGAAGTTAAAAAAGAGGGTTTTAAATGCATGAGATTAAAAAAAAATGCTAGTTTTATAAGTATGTATGACTAGACGAATTCTCGCACGTTGCGCAGCGCATGTTAAAATATACTGTTAAAATATTGAAAAATATATGTTTAAAATGGTTATGTTATTGACATTAACTTTGAGATAATATTTTTACACTGATTTATATATATACATATATATATATATATATATATATATATATATATATATATATATATATATATATATATATATATATATATATAGGGAAAAGGGAATATACATTACAGCCCCACCTAAGCTTAGGTACTAAACCTCTTGAAAATACATTGTTTTACTATATAAAGATTACGGTTAATGTATTCACGGTTAATACTTCAAGATGTAAATTCAAGATCGACACAATAGGGTTTAGGGTTTAGGGTTTAGGGTTTAGGGTTTAGGTTTAGGGTTTAGGGTTTAGGGTTTAGGGTTTAGGTTTAGGGTTTAGATTTAGGGTTTAGGGTTTAGGTTTAGGGTTTAGGGTTTAGGGTTTAGGTTTAGGGTTTAGGGTTTAAATTTAGGGTTTAGGGTTTAAGTTTAGGGTTTAGTAATGTTCACTTGGGTGAAGTAATAAACGATAATTGAGGAAAGAAAACAGAGATGGTAAAACGATAATGAAAGAAAGAAATGTTATGGAGGATGATATATTTACCAAGTGAAGCGAAACCGGGCATATTTAGCATGTTAAAACGACATATTTTAGAGGTTTAGTACCTAAGCTTAGGTGGTGCTGTAATGTATATTCCCTATCCCCACATATATATATATATATATATATATATATATATATATATATATATATATATATATATATATATATATATATATATATATATAATCTTAATTATTTTGAAAAATAGTATTCATTGACATCAACCCACATTCCTCATTAATATAATTAAATATAATTATCTATTTAGTATTATTTTTAATAATTATTATCATTGATTAATTAAATTTTTACTTATGCGATCATTTTCTAATTTCAATAATGATGTTCATTTAAAATATAATTTATTTGTAGCTAAATGTAATTTTTAATTTGATGTTATTATCATTTAAAATTTTTATTCATTAATTTTAAACCACTTATTATTAATAATAAGTTAAAGAAGACTTTTCAGAAACACTTAATATTATTATTAATATGTGAAACATACACTAAATAATAAAGTGATAAGATAGACAATTTACATTTCAAAAGAGACTTGCATGGATAATATGACATATCCATGATTTTTGTAATTTGATATTATTATTTATAATTATTGTTCATAATTTTAAAACCACTTATTATTATAATTAAAATGTTAAACATATACTAAAATATAAAGTGATAAGATAGACAAGTTGCATTTTAAAAGAGACTTACATTGATAATATGGATAATATAACATATCCATGATTTTTAATTAATTATTATTTTAAAGCAATACGAACATACAAACATGTAAACAATAGTTAATTAAATATTATATATATCACCTTCCATAACATATGATCGGTAACATGAATCTAATCTAATTTACATTAAAATTTCAACCACAACATACAATGATATTCTTAAAAGAATACTTAAACTAATAAAATATAAAAAAGAATTAGTATATAACAAACTTACAAATTAAAAACTTCAACATAATAACATGACTCAAAAAATGGTCCAAAGCCCTCAAACCAACACAAAAACCTTTAAACTTGTTTTCTTTGTGAATTTTGTATGTGATTTGTATTTGTGTGTCTACTGAAAGAGATTGGCCTTTTTATAGTAGACTATCCATTAACTATTATTAAAATATATTATATAAGTTATAAAATCTTTCAATTGTTAATCATTATTAAGAGACTTTTGAGTGGTATTCATTAAAATAGGAGGTTTCAAATGCATGAGGTGTTTGCAAATTTTTGTGGGGGTTTCAAATGCATGAGGTTCAAGGAAAAATATCTCCTTTATAAGTATAGTATGACTAGGCGTATACCCGCACGTTGCACTAGATTAGTATAATATGATAAGATTGACGATTTGAATTTCAAAAGAGACTTACATAGAAAATATTGAGGGTTAACATATTAACCGAAAACCACACTGAAACCGAATCAACCAATATAACTGAACCATTATAATCGAACCAGTACTAAAAGATGGTGTGATTTCTAGTATTGATTAACCGAATACATATGATAATATATATATATATATATATATATATATATATATATATATATATATATATATATATATATATAAGGTATATAATATGTAATTATATTGGAAACTGAGAATTTGAAGAGTAATCATGTCACGGTTATCAATTACTTAATTTTGAATTAGATTTAGTTATACAATTTGGTTGTAACGCCTAGTTCCTGGTATGTATTTAATTCAAAATTTATTCATTTTTATGTAGAAACTTGACGAGTTGGAGGCCCCAAACATGTCGAGTAAGGAATGGATTTGGACGCGGGTTTTGAAGTCTACTCGACGAGTTGGGAGCCTCAACTCGACGGGTAGGACTGGCAGAATGAAACCCTAATTTTCGGGGTTTGCACCCAATTTAAGCATCTTAAACTCTCCATGTTGGCCTCATGTACAACCTCCAAGTGTAACATCCTGGTTATTAAATAAATAAATTGGATTATTTGGGGGTTAAAGCGTAAGTTCAGGACTTGTCTCGTAAAGGATTTTAGAAGTCAAGGGGGTGTTTGGTATTATTCTGACTTAATATGTAAGGATTTATGGAGGCAGGGGCTGATTGGTAACATTTTGGATTAGTTTTGTAGAGATTTTCGAAGATGGGTATGTTTAGTAAAATCCGGACTTAAAATGAAAGGAATTGGGGGAGCGGGGGTATAAAGAGTAAATATTGGGCCTTTGTTGCAAAAGTGTTTATGGGGAGGGACCAGTTTTGCCATTATGGCAAACTTCTAATATGGAGCGAGTATTTAAGGGTTCTAAACCCTAACCCTAAGGGAAGGAATCAGCCTCCACCCCACCTTATCTCTCCTGTTTGCGGCCGCACACCTCACGACTCCTCCATCACCGATCATTGTTCCTCGTCTGTGAAGTTGGAGGACCACCGAGATGCCACCGTTGTGGTTACTGCCGCCAGTAAAGCCGAGAATGCCAACAGGAGGGTCGTGGAACCCCTTCAGCCGCCGCCATCTGCTTAACTACCACCTCCTTACCTGTTGGAGCTGGAGCATCGTCGTCAACCACCGATTCGGATACCCTTGTCGCTGTCGGAGGACCGCTAGGCGTTGTCGTTGTTGCCGTTTTGCTGCCGGAAAAAGGAGTTGAGTCGCAATCCCGACGTGGGTCTGTTGTGGCGGTCGGAGCTTCACAGTTCGTGGGCATTGTTGTCGTTCACAACCATGTAGTCTCCTCCTCGTCTGTGAAGCCGGAGAAACGAGACACAGTGAGCCACCACCGTGCTGCTGTTGCTGCCTCCGTATGCCACCGTGAAAGGGGTGGTTGTGCTTGCTTTGTGGTGTTTGTGTTCGAATGTGGTGTCGGTTTGAGGCTGCTGGATCGATTTTTGGCCGGAGATCCGAAGGAAAACCCCACTGCCACCACTGTGAGGTGGTGGCTGCCGCTCGCTACCGCCGTTTGCCGCCACTAGGTGGTTATGTGTGTTTGTGTATTTTAGTGCGTGTGTGAGTGTGTGAATTTGGTATTTTGCATTGTAACTTTGTAACCGGTGATTAGAATAATGAGAAGAAACCCTAACCACCACCGGCCGCCGTGTCGGGTGGCGGTGTGCTTTACGTTGTTGTGTTTGATTCGTTTGGGGTGCTTGAAACCCTACTGGGCCCAATGAAGCCCTAATGGGCCTAGTGAAACCCTAATGGGCCTAATGAACCCTAATTGATAAAAAGACCTAGCTATTGGGCCTGTTGGGCTAAGATGGGTTGGAAACCCTAATTAGGGTTTGGAAAAACCCTAATGCCATGAAACCCTAATTTGGGATTTATCGGGACCGTATCGAGATTATTTAATGAACTTAAAATGTTAATTAATAATCATTGCAAATTAACCTAAGACCATGTGGGACTTAATGGATTAAGTCCTTGAGGGGTTAAGTAGGGACACTTAACCCTAATTGTCATTTTATGTGAAACCCTAATTTCACTTGGGCCTTAAGTTGGGCCTTTCTATTGGGCTTTGATGATTGGGATAATAATGGACCATCCAAGAACAAGCAATTGGGCTAGAATAATTTAATGGGCCTAGTGTAAGGCCCATGTAAGGGGTTTGGGCCCAATTTGGAAAATTGGGCTATAGATTGGGCCTTTATGATTATAAGATATTGGGCCATTAGAAATACCATATGTTGGGCTTTGGCCCATTGCTTGGCTTTTGGGCCTTTGGAGTGTGATTTGGACCTTGGGCTTGGAACCCAATTATTAATTGGGTATTGTTTGATCTTGACAGTTCGGGAATCTGTCAACCAGCAGCTGGAGTTTTATTCGCGGGACTTCAGCAGTGTCAGGTGAGTCTCCTCACCATACCAATTGGTCTAAGGCACCATAGTCGGCCCATTTTATGATATGTGATACACTAGCTGAAGTTGTATTATGTGGCATTTTAGCTGGTTATGTGATAGAGAGTATGCTAGTGATTATGTGGTATGCTAATTGATTATGTGGTACGTGATATGCTAGTGGTCTTTGTGATACTTGCATGGAAGACTTTGGGGGGTTCCCAGGGCTCTTAGGTGTAAGACCTTGGAGGGTTTCCATGTCATCCTTAGTTAAGACCATGTGGGGGTTCCCATGGCATTAGGCTAAGACCATGTGGGGGTTCCTATGGTACCCGATGTAAGACCCTGGAGGGTTTCCAGGGCATCCTTATGTGTTTGCATGTTTAGCTTATACGTTTATATGTATGGTTTGATTGGTAGTTAGTGAAGACCATGTGGGGGTTCTCATGGCAGTGGGCTAAGACCCTGGATGGTTTCCAGGGCACCTGGTGTAAGACCTTGGAGGGTTTCCAGGGCTTCCATATATGTTTATATGCATGGCTTGTGTAGTTGAGATGATTTACGTGAGTATGTGAATAAGACCCTGGAGGGTTTCCATGGCATCTTTATATGTGTATATGCATGCTTATGCGATTGTTACGGTTTATGTAGTTGTTATAGCTGATATGGGTTATGTGGTTAGGTGGATTGTGTGGGGTATTCTCTGGGGAACTCACTAAGCTTCATGCTTACAGTTTTGTTTATGGTTTCAGGTATCATCGTTTTGGAAAAGAAGGGCTCAGATTGATCGCAGTGCACACACCTATGATTTCCGCAATGAATGATTTTGGGATAACCTATGATAAATATTTTACTTAATGATGATTTGAAATGTTTGAAATAAATAATATCAATGCTTTAGCTACATTTAAAAATGAAATTTTTACCCTTGATTTTGGGTCGTTACACCAAGTCCCAAAACCTAAATCTCGAAACCCTAATACTTTGTGTGAGTTTGTGAGCCATCCTTGAGAGAGTTTTGTGTGTTTGAAGCTTGTGGAAGAAGAAGAATCTTGAGGATTCAAGAAAAAGCTAGTAGATCCAGAGACACCACTTCATTCTCATCATTTTCTGGTAAGCAAGTCTCAAACTTGCTTATTGAATTCTTAGATCTCCTTATTATCACTTTATTGAGTTTTTGGTCCAAGAAGCATGATCCTGGGGAAATGGACGTCCCAAGTGAGTATACCTTCAGATCTAGAACCATGGAGGGCGTTCATGGCATAAAGGTGCAAACTTTATGGCCATTGAAGCCCCATGCAAGCTTTAGGATGTCATTTTGGCCTTTTAAGCTCCAAAAGGCCATGCATGGAAGGAAAGTTAGGAGCTTTACATATTTCTGAAGTGTCTAGGGTCCAGATCTCAGTGTATATGCCTTAGTTTGGAGTATTGATGGCTTGTGGACCAAGATCTAGGTCCTAAAGAATTAGGGTTTGAGCTAAATCCATTAAGTAAGGTTATTAACGGGTAAAGTTGGAAACTTTACCCTTAAAAGGACAATTTTAGTGTATATGTGGAGTATGGAGCTTAGATCTGAAGAATAGGGGCTTAATCCATTAAGATGAAGCAATAAACTGAAGAACTCGACGAGTTCATAGAGGAACTCGACGAGTTGGTTCGATTTGTCCCAATTCTGGAAAGAACTGAACTCGGCGAGTCTGAGCGAGGACTCGACGAGTTGACTCGTTTTATCACGACTGAGAGTTGCATGGAAACTCGACGAGTCAGGGGGGGTGAATCGACGAGTTGAGTCAACTCAGGGTTAACTTTGACTTGAATGGACGTTGACTTTGACCTTGACCAAGGTTGACCCTTGAAGGGGGTTTTGAGTATGGAATGGTATCTAAGAGGTTGTTCTTTATAGGGTGTGAGTAGAGTCGGTTGCGGAGCAGGGACACTTCAGCTATTCACACGACATTGAGGTGAGTTTCCTCCTGTAGGAACAGGTCCAAGGCACCAATTTCGGCCCGTGTAGAGTATGTGTGATGAATAGTAGCTAAGTGTGGGCAGGGCCCGTATCTTAGCCTTATTTATGATTAGCAGCTAAGTGTAGGCAAGGCCCGTATCTTAGTATTATTTGAGTATGAATATGAATTGGTAGATTATGGTTATACTTGTTGTCTGCGTGATAATTGTATGTATGTCTAGTTAGCGGAGTGTGGGCGGGGGCCCGTATCTCCTGGATAGCGGATCGTGGGCGAGGCTCGTACCTCCTAACCAGCGGAGTGTAGGCGGGGGCCAGTATCTCCTAGTTAGCAGAGTGTAGGAGAGGCCCGTATCTCTGATATAGATGAGTGTGGGTGAGGCCCGTATCTCTGAGATAACTGAGTGTGGGCGAGGCACGTATCTCATAGTTAGCCGAGTGTGGGCGGGGGGCCCGTATCTCCTTGAGTGTGGGCGAGGCTCGTATCTCTTAGCTGCATGTTATATGATATGTATGGTATCTGGTAGTTTGGGGAGATTCACTAAGCTTCATGCTTATAGTTTTTAGTTTTGGTTTCTAGTACTTCCGGTAGCAAAGGGAGGAGCTCGGGATGACTGCAGTGCACACACCATTTGTTTAGCCTGGGATGTTTTACTCTGATATATTGACATGTGTTTTGATATGATACCCTGATTTGATACGATGACTTATGTCTTTGGATGAAATGATTTTGGTAACTATGGTTTATTTAATAACTAAAAATGAAATGCTTGTTCATGATTTTTGGGATGTGACATTGGTATTAGTTAATCATCATTAATTTACCACTTGTAGTTTTAGCAACCTACATTCTAATTTTTCACTTTTATAGCAATGATTTTTTGTTGCTCACATTTTTAGTAATGTATTTTTTATAGCAACGATTTTTTTTGTTTCTCACATTTCATAGTAATGTATTTTTTATTTCCATATCATTTTGATCCATTATCGTTAACCGATATTAATTGTTAACCGAACACCACTAACCGACTAAAATGTTAACCGATACACATTGCTTACCAAATTTCATTAACCAATTGCAATGATTATGGTTTGGTTTTGGCTAATAACCGTACCAAACTGACTCATACACACCCCTAAAAAATATAGCATATACATGAATTTTAATTAATTATTTTTTGAAGCAACATATATAATATATGATCGATAACAGGTATACAATATAATTTACATTAACGATTTAACTACAACATACAACAATTTTATTAAAATAATACTATAACCAAAAAAAATATTAAAAAAAATTAACATATAAGAAACATATAAATTAAAAGCTCTATCATAATAAAATAATTCAAAAAATGGTCAAAATACTTCAAACCAACACAAAAATCTTTAAGTTTGTTTTCATTGTCAATTGTATGTGATTTAATGGTGGTCTACACAAAAGATTGACCTTTTTATTGTAATATTTTTCATTAAATGCATATTAAACATAATATATATATTATCAAACTTTTGAGTGTTTAAGTCATTATTAAGAAGAATTTTGAGTGATATTAATTAAAAGAGGGGGTTTCAAATGAATATTGCACTAAAATGTTATAAAATATTATAATTATTTTAAATATACCCTTAGACATATATATATATATATATATATATATATATATATATATATATATATATATATATATATATATATATATATATATATATATCCATTTTTCCACATCGCAATCTCTCATAAATTTTGACACTTGTCATTTTGTGGTATTTATGAAATAAATAATATCCACATGTCAATTTCTAGGTTTTTTAATATATAAGTAAAGTATTAAATGTAATAAATATGATCATAAATTGCAATAAATATGTTTTTTACTTTCTTATTTTAAAATTTAATTTTAAAAAATACTTAATGCTTATGTTTTGATATTTAATTTTTTTATTTAACTCATGTAATACATGAGTCTCACACCTAGTGTGTGTGTGTGTGTCTACATATATATATATATATATATATATATATATATATATATATATATATATATATTGTTGGAAAAAGTGTCCCACATCATTGACTATTATTAATATTTCTAATAATAACATTGTCAGTTTTAGTTGCCTTCATGATCCATTTAAAAAACTAAAAGAAAAAAGAATTAATGAAAAAAATAGTTTATTAATTTTTCATGATTTGATAAATTAATCATAAACTATTTTTGAGTTAATTGGAATTTATTAATTCAATGGGTTGGAAATTAATTAATTAAAATTAGTTAATTGAAATATTTCATAAACCCTTAGGATGAGGAAGTGGATGAAATGTAGGCTTATCCTACATCAGATTGGAGTTGTTTTGAGACTAAGTAATTGTAGCCTATAATAGGGATCAAACCCTTTTTCTCATTTCCTCATTAAATTTCGTTCTTGCATATTCCTTAAGGATGATCGAAATTCTGAACCCTCGTAGGGTTTGTAGAATTCGATCTTGCTCATATCTTCTAGTTTTCTTTTTCTTCTCTCTTTAGTGTCTTGGGTGTGATACGATCAGATGGATTCTACTTTGGATCCGCATATCCAAGCAAGGTGGCAATGATAAGATCGCAAGCCAAAAAGTCTTTGGCTGTAAAAATTTTATGTTATTTTATCTATCCAGTAGTTGCTGTAATAGATTGAAACCTAGATCTTTATATGTTGCATAATCACATAATAATTTTTTTAGTCTTGCACTGCTATATTCATGTGTTTAGAATGTCCTATAACCCAATAGTGGTATAAGAGACATTGGTTCATGATTACTTGTATTGTTAAATCTAAAAATGATTAGAATTAAATCTTGTTTACTATTAGGCTTTTTCGATTTTGGTTTTAGAAAGGTGTGAATTTTAATTTTTGTTTTTTTGTGTTTATTTTAATTCATTGTGACCTAAACGAGGTGTAAATAGAAATGACCTTTAAACGCAAAATTGATCAACAAAATATGAAACATCGTAAGCGCAGTGTGGCCCTTCCTAGCGAAATGTGTTCCATCGTTTTGGGTTTATTTGGTAACCCTAACTTGGTTTTCCTAACTTTTGCGACAAGAAACACAAATCTGAAGATTTTTCGAATTTTGAATAATACTTCTTTTAATTTAAATATTATTTGTGATAGTATTATAAATTCGAATATTTATTTGAATTAATTTTAATATTGTTTATAGTTGTAATTTATAAGTTTGAATATTATAATAATATTAATTATTAGCATTGCATCATCGCATTTTTGTTAGAATTAATAAAAGACATTAAATTCAAAATGTTTAAACTTACTTATATATATATATATATATATATATATATATATATATATATATATATATATATATATATATACACACACACACACACACACACACACGGGATAACTATAACATATCTCCCCACATGTTTTAAAACATTATCAGTCTTATCGTGATTAGGCACACCCACTCTAATGCAATAAGAGAGGTTTAAGGAGGTTTCCTTGATTCCTAACGAGATTGGTTTTTAAAAGCTCATTGCTTACCATCCTCACCGCCTCTATGCATTTTGAGAGTGGAGTTACTGAAAGGGTTTGATCGGGTTAATATTCTAGTTAACAATATTAACTTAAAGCATTAAAACAAAATCTTATTTTTTATAATTAAAAACGTGAATCGTATACTACTTATGAAAAACTCATATTTTTATATTCTGTTGACGGGGCATGTGTGGCTTACCAGCACGTCAATGTGAAAGTGTAGTTGAAAGTGATGTGTGAAACACCCATGTTTTCATACCATTTACATCGCAAAAAATTCATTTCTCATTTAAAATTTATTAATAACTTTGGTGTACACTGGCACTCTGGTATACAAGAAGTTATCACAAGGATCATATAGGCCTCAAGTACAGGATCGAGCTGGACATCATAACAATCTACCTACAAAATAATTATCACAAAAACGTAAGCCTCACGACTTAGTGAATAACAGCTACAATAACATAATCACGTAAATCACATATATCAAAATCTAGTAATCATCACTAATACGTGACAAATAAATTACAACAAATAAATGGTATTCTCATACCCTCATGTCAGGTCTAATAATAACCAGTTTCTCAATAATGATCTATTACTTGAAAATGATCTCTCTCTCTCTCTCTCTCTCTCTCTCTCCCATCTCTATAGTGTGAGTTGTCTCTCTGTAATAAACTTTCTCTCTCTCCCTCTCACACACACACACTCTCTCTCTCTATCATAATCAATCTCTTACTTGTGATCAATAGCTTAATCATAATCTGTTTCAAACATGACCAGTTTCTTTATTATTATCACTCTTTATCATGATATATCATTCATAATGTTAATAAATTTCTCTATCGTAATCTATTTATCTAAATCATAATCAATATTTTAGTAATGACATATCTCTCTATATTTGTCAATCGTAATCAATCTATCAATTATAATATATCTATCAATATGATAACTTCCTCACACGTCATCTCGATAAAATCTATCACTCAACATGATATGTTTCTCAATACTAATCAAACTCTTAATCAGAATCAATTTCTTAATTATAATCTATTACTCGGTAATGATCTAATTTGTAGTAATGAATAGTTTCTCCATAATAGTAAATTTATTGACAATAGTCAATTATTTAGATCTCTATACAATTCACATATCGTATATCATAGATATCACATATATCACAAATCTAATACAAACAATTAGTCAGATATGATCTGTCTTTCAATATGATTTATCTCTCGGTTATAATCTATCTCAATCAAAATCTATCTCATCAAGGATCTATCTTATTTATGAGTTATCTTTCAATTAACGATACCTCTCTTAATTTAAGTCAATCTTTCAATCAAATATTAACCTCATAATAATCAATATTTCAAATATGATTCGATTAGTCGATAATAATTAATCACATAACTCATGTAATGTATGTCATATATAACACATCAATGTATGTTAGAGTATTGTTAATCACCTGGTTAGTTAGCAAACTAATTTCCAGTCTCGGTTTCAATCCTTTGTTTCCTATCAGCTAGTCATATGGTAATATATATTTATCAAATAACAACTTCCTCAGAAACTGTCACAACTCACTACTAGTTATACCATGTAACCTCTTGTCTCAACAATAATCAAATCTCATAATATAATCATAATAGTCGTAACCCGTAAGTCATTATCTAAATTTATTATAATGGGTATTTCTCAAATATTAGGGTTTATAACCCTTAAAGTCTTGACTAACTATTTAGTCGTAAGATTTGCTCATAATCTCACCAATGGGTCCATAATAGCACCACATCACGAACACTTGTAACGTATACTCGAGTCTATCAAGTCTCAATATCTATCACATATTATAATTACAAATTAATGGGGTGAAAGATACCTCAATGAATCTTGTACTCAACACCGTATCTCCCGTACAACCATATATCTCCTCCATCATAATCTCCCGAGAATAGTTCCCGAGCAACATCTCCGATCACACGTGCCAAAGACCTCTGAAAATGACACAAAACTCATGTATGTATGCATTGGGGTTCACCACATTGTGACAATATATGCACCACGTCGCGGTGACCAACTAGACCTGGTTTTGGCACGCATCGCCTTCTTTTTTCCACATGTGGCTCTCTGGTTGACAAGTGTCTCAGTGACTCATCTTTTACCACATCATGGCTAGTATACCACCACATTGTGGTATGCATAAAGTTGAACATTGAATTAACTTATGTTGACTTTCTCAAAATAGTAACATTCTTTCATCTCAACTTCAAAAGACCATAACTTTCTCATAAGAACTTCGTTTTTTATGATCTTTATATCCCCGCATTCGTATTTAAATGATCTATCACTTCATTAATTTTATTTTTCTAAAAAACAAATATCCACTTTTGTTGCGACATCTTACCAAGTCTTCGGGTCTTGGAGTCTTGGATCCGGATCGAAGATCCGAGAGTGATGTCGTCTTTTTATTCCCGAGTTGATACCTAGAAAGAAACACAATACATCATTAGAGTTGCCCCAAGGTTTGAGCCTCAGGAGCAGGCTCCGACGATCAAGTTAGATCGGTGTTTAGGATGAACGGGTTTCTCATAGCCGTAGATAACCACTTTGGTGTGTGGGATGTGTATTTAGCCATGTCAGCTGGTTACAGGTTAAGAGACTAAGGGGAAGTCCCCAGGGTTTAGATCTAGGTTTAAGAAGATGCCCCATAAAGGAGGAGGACTTATTCTATTTATAGGGGACAATTAGGTCTCGGGAGAGCTAGGTCAAGCTTTGGGACAGTCCAACTCAGGACCAACTAGCAAGGAGCCGGGTAAGCCCTCATGGGGTTGCCAAGCATGCACCAGGAGTGGGCGGCGAGCGTCAGTCGCGGGCGCTAGACAAGGCTGGTTGGCCAAGTCTTGACGTCTGGACCATGATAATGGACCATACATTAACAAGTCCCCCTAGTTTGATGTGATTGGTGAGCGGCCAATGTAATTGGGATGGATACAGTCGAAGCAATAATGCGTTAAATAGATAAAAGGAATGATCGAACCTCGAACACGAGAGATGTGGTGTTGCGCGATGGGCTTATGCAACACTGGATAGCTTTATACTCCTTTCTCCTCATGAGTATGATCGGATCGATGTGATGCAACGTAGCTATTGCTGATAATGTGATACATGGCAGGGCTGCTAATGACCTTATGTAGAGTAAGGCTGCTATGTGACAATGATGTCGATAAGATGTTGGGCCAAGGTAGCTAGGAAGCGTGACCTCGCTATATAGCTTATGAGATTGTTATTTGGCACGACTGATGTGCCACGCTTCGAGGTTCATAAAGCAACTACGTCGTACTCGATCCATGATTCCTGCGTCCTAGTCACGCCTAAAAGTTGTCCATAGAAACACCGTTGAGGAAAACGCGCATGCTCCAGCGACGGGGGATGAGATCCGTGGCCATCGCTGGGTAACAGGTTATATTTCTATGCCCAGGGGGAAACTTTGGGTGACTGGTCAGTAGTGCACATTTCGCGAGTCCCATGTAAATGCTTTACCGGTCGAGCTTTGCTTTGTGATCCTGCTGCCATTATGCTCTGAGTGTCGTGACACTTGGAGTGGTTATCTTGAAAGACAACACATTCAAATCATACGTCGATTCAAATTTTATCTCGCGGTCGTTTCGACATGCTTTGTGGAGTAGCAGTAGTAGCGTACGGCTCTCCCCCCTTTTTTTTTTTCAAAAACCGAATGGACCGAGCTGCAACGCTTATTCTGAAAGTGTATCTTGTTCAGCGGGGTTGTAGCACGTGAACGCTTGAGTGAGGTTGATTTTTGTCTTGCGGATTTAGTGGGCTATTTGTTGTCTTAAGCTTGCTTGTTTTGGTCCTGGATGGTTTATGTTGGCCACTGGTTTGGTTTCTTCTCCAAGGATAATGTTGGTCCATGAGATTTATTTGTTCATGTTTTTCCTATCGGAGGGATTTCTTTCCAAATGTTTGCGTTAGTTAGCCTTAGGAATTGATTAGGATTGATTCCTACTTGCTCTGTAGGGTATTAGGATTCAGAGGATTCTCTTTTTTTTCCTAAGTGAGAGTTTATTTATACTCAACCAAAGTTCTTTAGCTTTGTCCCAGGAGTTCGCACTCGTGAGCTCGAGGCTCATCTTTCCTTCGAGTCCTTAGCATGTGTTTTCAGGCCGAGACCTTGGTTGGTCCCTTCTTATGAACCTTGACTGGTTCATTTTGCTAGGGTACTTTTTTAGCTATAGTTTTCTAGTTACTCTTTTAAGACTTTGCTCTAAGTCTTGGGCCGAGGAGTGTCGCACTCTGTGCCTAGTCATCTAAGTTAAGATGAGATCGTCACCTCAAGGCGTTTATGACTTAGGTATTTTTATATCAAAGGAAAATTTATGATCCTTTAAAGCCTTTGTTCATGTCATGGGCAAAGGTAGTGGGCCTTTGGATTAGACTGGCATGTTTAGGGAAAGGTAATAAGCCTTTAAAGCCTATGGTTGCATCCTTGCATCGATTTTCGCTCGATTAATGTGGATGATCAGTCCTTGTTACCACTCAGTAAATGTGCACAACCTTTTGTTGAAATGATATAAAGCTTGATTAATCTTTGACACTAAATGGGCCCAGAAAAAGAGCTAACTGTTAGGGTGTGATTATCCACTTGGAGTTAGATCACATTACCCTCGGCCTTGCTGTGTCTTATTCTGTTTTTTCTCCTTGCTCTAGGAGTAAGAGTGGCATGAATTGTGCGTGTTCCATGTCCGGGGATGGGCCTCCCGTCTTGTGTTTCTAGGATGCGGGCTCTATTCTGGTGCGTCTCCCCTATCCGGCTGGTATGCAAGGGTTGTCTAGGCTAGGTTAATGGGCCTGACATCAACAAGTCTTCCCGATAATAACACATAGAGCGAGGATGATACATGAGTATGCAACATCGATGTCGTGGCATTTATTTCATGTCTTGGTGGGATGTCACCAATTAATCACCTATATAGTATGTCTTGTAATGATCATTGATAGCCATCTTCAAGGTTTTTCTTGCTTGGGCTATGCCTAGCCGGATACTTCTAGTAGTGTGTGGTGATGCACGACTTATATTGCTCAACTTACCAGAACTGACCGGGTTTAGCAGTCTGTGATCGTTGATGCTTTGTCGCATTATGAGTTGTAGTGACAATTGGTGCAAGGCCGCTGAAATCTAGGAAGCAAGTTGCTAACGAGGGATGAGATGCACGACTGCTAAGAGCTGGGCTATGAGCTTTTTGGCATAAATAAAGGCAACAAGACTTGTCTGAAATGCCTGCTGTCAAAGAGTGTCCTTGTAACACCTGTTCCAAGTATCATTTAAATTATCTAAGTTTTTAGGGTTTTGTGCTTGGACTCGGCGAGTTGGGGAGCTCCAACTCGTCGAGTAGAGGTTATTATGAGGAAGCAGGACTTCAATTCTACTCGACCAGTCGGAAGGCCCGACTCGACGAGTAGGCACTGTAAAAAGACACCCTAATTTTCAGGGGCTTGTACCCTATTTAAAGAACTTATGGCTCTTTTTGCAGCCTCTTCCATCATTTTTACAGCCAGAGAAACCCTAGTTTGAGCCTTGCACCTTCTAGAGAGAGAAAGAGAGCCTTTGAGAGTGATTTTTGGTGTGATTGTGAAGATTTTGGAGCTTGAAGAAGAAGGAGCAAAGAAGGAAGCAGTAGATCCGACTTCTACCCTATAGTGGCGACCATATTGAGGTATAAAGTCACTATCTTGATCTTTAGTTGCTTAGATCTCTTTTCTTGGAAGTAAATGGTCACTTTCGGTGCCAAAAAGGGTGTCATACTCGAATTTGGACTTGTCACAAGGATATGGTTCCAGATCTGGACATCTCTAGGTCTTCAATGACATAAAGTTGCTCACTTTATCCAGCTTAGGCCCTTTCCATGCATTAAGACCTTGTAGGAACCTTAGTTTTGGTGTTTTAGCCTTGTGAGGCCTTACATGCATGTAAAGTTTGCAACTTTACGTGGTAACTACACTAGGAGAAGTAGGATCTGAAGTTTAGGACTTTGGATCTCACTGGAAAGGACTAAACACAAAAAGGACTGAAGGAACTCGTCGAGGCCCTTAGTCGACTAGACGAGCCGGGTAGGGTTTATCTGTTTTCGAGATTCTGAGTGAGTTCAATGAAGGGGTAGAGTTTTGTTCTGCATTAACTTTTGGTCTTCTGAAGATTCAATGAACTCGACGAGTCACTTAGGTGACTCGGCGAGTTGACTCGGGATTCAGTAGAATGGACTCGGGCGGAACTCGACGAGTTGTTGGATGCACTCGACGAGTTGAGGTCAACATGGACTGTTAACCTTGACCGTTGACCTTGACTTTGACCATGGTTGACTAGTGTTGAATTTGAGGGCATTTATGGTATTTTGGGATTGTGACAAGTTAATCAGATGATGATTATAGGCAGTTGAGTTGGAGCAGTACGTGAGACTTATTGGATCTTATCTTGTCAGTTCAAGCATTCACGCAATAGGCGAGTCTCCTCACCATACCAATGGGTCTAAGGCACCAAGGTCAACCCATTATTTGTTATGTGACATGCTAGTTAGTTATGAGATATGTGGTATGCTGGTTGTGATTGTAGTACTTGCATGAAAGACCTCGGGGGGTTCCCGAGGAACTTCGGTGTAAGAACTTGGAGGGTTTCCATGGCATCCTTAGTAAAGACCTCGGGGGGTTCCCGAGGCACTTGGATGTAAGACCTTGGAGGGTTTCCATGGCATCCCTGGGCTAAGAGCATGTGGGGGTTCCCATGGCTCCCGGAGTAAGACCCTGGAGGGTTTTCAGGGCATCCTGATATGTTTGCATGTCTGGTTTGTATGGTAGTGGGCTAAGGGCATGTGGGGGTTCCCATGGCACCCAGAGTAATACCTTGGAGGGTTTACAGGGCATCCATATATGTTGTATGCATGGCTGTTGTGGTATATATAGCTTTTACAGCTAATATGATTATGTGTTTATGTGGATTGTGTGGGGTATGCTCTGGGGAACTCACTAAGCATTAGCTTACAGTTTGTGGATTTGTTTCAGGTAGATCTGACCCTAAGGGCAAGGGCAAGGCTTGATGACGCAGCATGCACTCTCTCTCAGGCGTTTTTATGGGACACTCTGATGATTTGAAATAATATTGTGATTGTTACGAATGTGAAAACAATTGTATTTGGGATTTCATGGTTTATGGAAAGTGTTTTGGCTAATTAAAAATGAAAAAAAATTCTTTTGAAAATTGGGTCGTTACAAGTTGGTATCAAAGCCTTGGTTTGAGGGATTCGGGCACACTCTCGGGTGTGTCACGACTCAAACTAAGGAAATGGTAAAGTTGTTTTAAAAAAATAAAATAAAATAAAATAAAATAAAAGTTAAAAACTTTTTAAGAAAGGAAAGGAGGAGAGTGCAACGCGCGTGATCGGTCAAGCCATTAAAGTAGTTGCCCAATATGTTAGCCATGTTATACTGATATTTGAGCTATGATAATCGTATGGATCTTGCTATGTGTATGCTTTTAAAATTGTATACGGTTAGGAGCTTATAACCTTAGAATGATTGATTTGGCCTTATTTCCTGTTCCTTGTTTGGTAGTGGTCATAGGGTAGAATCTCTTATTCGAAAGTCTATTTGATCCTTTTTCTGTGTATAATTTGCATGCATAAAGGCAACCTGTTATGATTGGTCTGATTGATGTGGGTAGAGAAAATCTTAGGATAGCCTAGGATTTGAGCTATGCGGTAGCCTGCGGGATATGATTTGTTTTGGGACAAATTGGAGTTATCAGGTAGAGCCTTGGGGAAGGTACAGGTAGGTATGGAAGCTAGTATTGGGCCCGTACTACCGAAAGCACCGGACCTGTACCCCAACCATTGTTAGATCTGGAAGCTCTAAGGAGGACCGGTGTGGGAGGATCCCCTAATTATATATCCTGATCATTATGATTGATGACATTTTAGTTTAGCATGGTTGTGACACGATTGGGAACATGGGGATCAGGATCGGGATCTGGATCCGGTTCGGGCAGCGGTACTGAGCCCATTAATGAGAGGCTGTGCGAGCTCATTACAGCCGAGGTGACGAGGGTCATCCTTGACGCTACCCCAGTGATCTTTGGGACGGTCAAGGAGGGTATGATGGAGATTATGGAGGAGTAGCTCAGGTCATTCAGAGCCGAGATTACTGCGGGCCAGGTCGGGTCCTGAACTCCCTCGTTCCGGGAGTTCAAGGCGTGCAGGGTGCCGGAGTTTTTCGGGGTCAGGGACCCCGTTGTTAGCCGACGTTGGGTGGAGGACATAGATAATGCCCAGCGCACGAGTTCTTGCCCTGATGCAACAAAGGTGGGTTTTGCTTCATGTATGCTGAGAGATAGAGCCCAAGACTGGTGGGGAAAGGTGACTAGCCAGGTGGGAGCAGCCAGTGCGGCTGAGATGACATGGGCTGAGTTTGTCAGGCAATTTGACCTGGAGTTTGCACTAGCTATTGAGGTGCAACGATTGGTGAGGGAGCTTCAGGAGCTCCAACAGACCACCGAGACTGTGGCGGAGATCACCGCCAAGTTTCAGGAACGAGCATTGTTGATCCCACAGTATGCTACCGATGAGGACATGAGGAGGACGAGGTATCATTCCATGTTGAGGGATGATATCCTGGAGTTTGTGAGCTTAACAAGGTGCAAAACCCTGAATGAGATGGTGGAGAAGGCCCGTGAGCGGGAGATGGAGTTGGACTTCCGCACCAAACGGAATCCTGAGCAGGCATAGACAGCAGTAGGTCAGGCTAAAAAGCCTAAGACCTCGGATTCATCCAGTAGGGTCCAGCATGGTCGTGGCCGGTGTGCTAAGTGTGGGAGATCTCATGGTTGCGTGAGGTGCAGTTTTTGGGGCGCCTTGTCAACCAGAAGGGTATTCTGGTCGATCCAGCCAAGGTAGAGGTCGTAATGAGATGGGAGGTTCCAAGGTCTCCATCTAAGATTCAGAGTTTTCTTGGTTTATCGGAGATTCATACAGTATTTCTCCAAGATATCCGTTCCATTGACCCGACTGACCAAGAAGTCGGTGACATTCCGCTGGGGGCCTAAGAAGCAGGTGGCTTTCGAGACTTTGAGGCAGAAGTTATGTGAGGCACCGATATTGTAACATCCTGTTCCGGATCATCCGTGATTTAAGGTTCGTGGGCTGCAACCCGAGCATGAGGAAGCCTCGGGGTAGCGACGGGTTGCTAGAAGCGTAGGAAATGGAATTATAACGAGGCAGCTATGACAGTTTGAAGTCTTGGCGAGATAAGTCCCTTAGTTGAGAAAAGTGGCAGCTGAGTACGCTGGGCGTACATGTGTGTACGCTTAGCGTACTCATGAGAGTGAAAATGAAGCGGAGCCACCTAATACGTTGGGCGTACTAGGCACAGAGTGAAAACCCTAAATGAGGGGGTGTCCCTATATAAAGAATAAGATGGCCTCATTTCTGGCCTCCATTTCCAGATCTCAACTCTCTCAAAACCCTAATTCCCGTTCTTTGAGATTGAGTGACCATTGTGAGCTTATAAGTGTTCTTGTGGGATTTTTGGAGTGAAGAAGGAGCATGGAAGAGAATAGATTTGGAGTCCAGGCTTTGGATATGAGCTTTTCTGTGGTTGGAGCATCATTTGAAGGTATAAAGCTCAAAGCTTTCCCATCCTTTTTATTTACGTATGATATGGTCCATTTTAGGGTTTTTGGTCCCAAAGCTTGAAGCTTTATGAGTTGTTGCACTCCAGAGCCTAATATATGTCCTTTTAAGTGTTTCTAGTGGAAAGGATCCATAAAAATGAGGTCTTGGATGTAAGAATCAACCCATGCCTGAGATATATGCATTTTGAGATGAGAAAATGAGAGTTTTGGGTGTTTGTGACTTTACCAGCCATGCAAAGGCTTAAAGTCACAGACTTTATGGAGTAAGAGCCTCTAGGGAGTCCAGATTTGTGATATGAGCTAAGGTCTTAATGGGTTAAGAGAAAGAAAGTGAGAAAAGCCATATTGGACGTACGCCGAGCGTAATTCTAGTACGCCCCGCGTACTGGGTGTTGGATTAGATGTCTAAGCCCATAACTATTATTGGTATGTACTTGACCCGAGAATAGCATGGTCCATTTGGGTTGCATATCATCAGGACAATTTGTTAGGATGGACTTTTGAGAAGAGGTTATTTATGGTTAATTAATATATTATAAGTTCTAATATATTAATATGAAATCATATGATTTAATTAGTATTGATCAAGAATTACTTTGGAATTAATTTAGTGATCAAAAGAGACAAATTAAATCTATGGGGAATAATTATGGTAATTAGTTATATGTGTTGGGCTTATGATCCATGTTGGACCAAGTTTATGTATGGATACATAAAAAGTTGGGCCACATGAACCATAGATCATAAAACCCATGGGTATGGATTTGGGTTATACCCATGACCCTTGGAATCCAACATATAAATATGTACTCCTTAGCCAAAAAACGCTTACGCACATATTCTTGGAGTTTATGAGGTGTTTTTGGTGCATGTAATTCTCTCTCAAGAGCCACCTTTGTCCTAGGTGTGTTGTGAACCATTTGAGGCATTTCATACTATTGCTGCTAAGCTCTTAAGGCCAAATACAACAAGGTTTCAAGCTACATAAAAGGTATGTCATCCTAACTACTATTATATATTGTTTATGTCAATTGCATGCTAGTTATAGGCTTAATGCTTTAGAGATATCATTACATGTATAATTAGAGAAAACATATATCCAAGGCATTTAGGTTTGTATGTGCACCATAGGATGTTGTAATATACTAAAACCCAATAGTGATATCAAAGCCATGGGTTGTTTTCTATCATACTTGATGTTTTATAAGTTTTCAAAGTGAAAAAATCGAAAATTTTGCCTTCTGACCAGTGAACTCGCCGAGTCCACTGGGTGACTCGCCGAGTAGCATGCTTTTTTCCTTGGACTCGTCGAGTCCAGTATGGTGCTCGACGAGTTGGCAGTCCAGACAGCAAAATTTCGAGTTTTTTGGCCTGTTTTGGATTAGAATCATTACCACAAAATGTTTTTGTTCATAAAATTTGATTTTGTTGTTATGGTAATGATGATTCTCATCCAATTAAAAAGATAATTGTCATAATTTCAAGATTTGTATTAGTTTATATGTTTATGCTAATTTCTTGAAGATTGATGATATGAATTATCTTGTTCTTATGAGTTAGTTTAGAAAAATTATGTGATAATTGGTTTTCGGTTCAAATTGATCAACAATTTGTTCATAATATGAGTTTTTGTAACTTGTCCTCAAAGTTATATGAAAAGTCTCATTTATAAATTTTAAAACTCATAAAATTTCCATAAGTTATGAAAATGAAGAGTCTCATTTTTAAATGTTTTTAAAGTCTTCCATAACTTGTTCTCAATTTATGGAACTTGAAGAGTTTTTTTTTATTAAACTACTTTAAACTCATAAGTTATGGAAACCAAAAGTTTTTGAATTGTTCAAAACTTGCCCTCAAGTTTTGGAATTTGTAAAGTTACCCCCCCCCCATGTATACTTTAATTCCAACCCTTAGAATTTTAATAGTTTAAAATTCAACCCTTATACTATTATAATATTATAGGTTTAATATTTATGTATATGTATAAGAGTAAGTCAGTCTTATCGTTAGTAGGCCTCATTCATGAAGCCGGTCTATAAGGGGGGTATAAGGTTACTGCCTATAAAATGGCAGTTTAATGGGTGTCCACTCTCACCCACCGCTTCCTTGACTGGTGGAGGGTCGTTAGCCGAACGGGTAGGACTGGACATTAATTCTCCCTTCATTAAAAGTATAATGATAAATACTAAGTAACTAAACTCTTATAAATTCCCAATCTTAGTTACTTAGGAAAATGTGAATTTGGTGCTAACCCATGAAATTGCACTTTGTACCTTGTTAAGTCGTTAGTGGAGCGTGTGTGGTTAACCGAAACACTAATCTGGGACTGAAAATGTGTGGCAAAGGGTAGCTTGATGTTAATCATAGATCAATGGAGCGTGTGTAGTTAACCGGCACATTGATTAGGTGGTTGTAACATTAAGTGTACCAAGTTAATTTGCATGGTTATTCACTCCTTGTTTGTGATCCTCGGCATCCCAGTCACAAACTTGAAGGGCACAATCGAAATTTAAACATGCCATTGAATAGTTCAATGAATCTCAAAGATCTAGGAGTTTCAATTTATTTAAAACCTAATGTTAAATTTCGTTTTTCATGGTGGAAATTGGTAAATCGTAATTTACCTACCTTCAAATATTTTGTAGCTTGGATTACGGAATCCCTCTTCCAAGTTATAAAATATTGTGTTGGGTCCTAGCCTTAATATTTCATATTGGGTGTTATATTAAGGACTTAAATCAACAAAACTTGAATTTCTCCCTCATATATGTCTAGTTATGACAACTATGGTCTTCCTTATCCTTTTGGTTAAAGCTTTCCTAATGAAGATGATATCCCAAATGGCAATCAAGGTGAAAGATTAATCCCTTTGTTGTGCATTAATGGGACTGGAAATCATACTTCACCTCCTCCACCTCCTCCAATTATTCTCCCTAACCCACAAGTTCTTGAAAATTTCAAGGTCACTCAATCCCTATTGGCAAGCAGTGTCTATATGTACTCACATCTTGGAGATGAAGTCTCATATTGACAAGCTGGGAGAGTTGGGTGTCGAAGTCTCAATGAAGTTGACTGTTGATTGGGTTCTTCAATCGCTTTCTGAGTCATATAGTGAGTTCATTAAGGACTACTATGTGACCGACCACGACATGACCCATAATGATCTTACCTCTTTGCTTGTTGTCGCTGAATCAACAATGATTTGGAGCACTGGTAAGGCAAACTTGATTGGAAGATCTACTTCCCAAACTTCCATGGACATTGACAATGGTAACATTAGAAGTCCAAGAAAAGCTTTATCTTCCCAATGGAAAGGGATCGGCCATGGTCAAGTCATCTGACCCAATGGTAAAGAGAAAGGCTAAGTCTGAGATAGTCTCGTGTACCATTCCTAAAGAGTCCATATGTTTCTATTGCCAAAAGGAAGGGGCATTGGTTGCGAAGCTGTCCTATTTACCTGAAAGTTCACTAGGATGGTAAAAGTCAAAAATTTGACTATGCTTCATGTAAAGTCCACCATCTAACTCTATTAAGTTCCTATTTGGAGGTTCTTATTCCATGATGTGACTAGGTCACATTTTGATGTTTTGTAGAATCGAAAAAGGAGAGGAAGCTTAGAAGAAGAGTATGCTGAATCTGATCGCGAAGATGGATTTCGATCGCATGATTCGAAGATCGGAATTTTGAGCTGCTGCTTAAGAGTTATGATAGATTGCTTAGGAATAAATAACAACATAGTTTTCATATGTATTTGCATTGTAAGGATAAGTTTTTTCCGCAATTTTAAAATAAAAGGAAAATTTTTGATTTTATTTATTTTAAGTATCCTTACAATGGCATTTATGAAAAATTGTTGTTTACATGATTCCGTTGATAGCAATATTGTAAATGGATTTGATTCTTTCGTTTGTGGTAGTGTCATAATTTACCAAATAAGGAAAGATTCTCATCACCCAAGTTTCAGTTGGATGGAAACTTAGAATCATGCAACTTGTTTTGTATGATGAATGAGAATTTTATCTTTAGGAAATTAAGACTAATTCTTTGTTCACATGTATATGTGAATCAAGTGAAGGACTAGGAGATTGGGTACACTAGGTTGTGCGCTGATCAGGTCCACCACAAAGAACGATAAGGCTATTCGTCATGATTTACTAAAGTTTAGTAAAAATGGTTATGCTTACAAGTTTAAGTGTAATTCTGAAACATTGGAAAAGTTTCAATGTATGGCAGGACGAATGAGAAGAATCAAATCAGGCAGAAAGATAAACGTTTCTCCAATCTGAAAAGATGGGAGAGTACTTCAGTATCATGTTTTATGATCATCTTAATGATTATGAAAAACCATATCACAATTGATCTTCTAAGGACATCTTAGTGCATTTGTTTGGCTAAGAAGAGGAATCGTGAAATGTTGAAATGGTTAAATCAAAAAGATGAGTCATACTTCATTCCAAAACAAGCCTTAGAGTCATACTCCAAGATTGTAACTCGAGTGTCATAATGTTAAGAAGCTTTAAAACACTTATCAAATATAGAGTAAAATGTTTTCTACTCTTGTACATTTGAAATTGGTGAGTTGTGATGTTTTGGATAAAACAAAGACCAACTAAGGCCAATTGTGTGAAGTGTTTGTCTTGATAAGAATCCGCACTAACTCTTGAATATTTGCTTTGTCAAGGAATGGTTCTTGACAAGAGAATCTTATATGTCAAGAGGTCAGTGGGAGTCTTAATGATCTTGAAAAGGGTCTCAAGAGCTAATCAAGGGTATTGTTTATCACTATCACACGACTTGAGGTTTGTAACCTATCGTGTTGACATATTCTTGTTTCTGTGCCCATTCCAGTTAAAAAGTTGTCTATACATGTGAGTTCTATGAGTTCTCAGTTGTTTGCATAACTACTTGGAAGCAATGGTAGGTCTTTGTGCTGCCAGGTGGCAAGAAATTAAGATTGAACAAGTTCAGTCCATATGAGTTTGGATTTGTCACTAACCTTGTCTTGTGATTATGGTTTTTACAAATTCACATGGATAGGAACACATACACCATAAAAATCTAAGTGTCATAAGGTTTCTCTCCGATTCATGAAAATGATGGTGAGGAAACGCTTTCACTAAGTAGATTTGAAGTAAGCAATTGTGATATTTCCATTCTCAAAGTCGTTAGTGGAGCGTGTGTGGTTAACCGACACACTAACATGGACTAGTGAGAAATGGAAAAGGTCAAAACATTTAAGACTATGATTACGACATCCCTCTTCATAGTTCTAAAATTGTTTAGACACATATGTGAGCTATCTAAGGAAAGGTGTATGATTTTGGGAAGCTTAGATAAAGTCTTATCGAAGCATCTCGTATCAGAAACTTGAACTTTGGTAATGAAAGTCAATAAAGTATTGATTTCTAGAAGTCTAGCTGATTTCTGGATACATGTCAAACCTAGTGGGAGCATAAGTGTTATGCTGATAAGAATATAATTATCATGTTAGTGGGAGCATTATTATTATGTTGCAAGTTAGCAATGTTAATTATAGAAAACAAAAGTTTCAATTTGCAAAGTTGCAGGTTTTGAAAAGTTGTTTTGCTATAATTAAAGGAGAGGAAATTATACTTCATTCCAATTCTAAAAGCTTAGATTGAGATTTTAATCAAACTTAGTCAAGTATATATATATGAATGTTATGTTGGAATGGTTCAACATAATGAAATTCTATATATGGAAATTCTAATTGCATTCTCAAAATTCGATTATGATTACGACATCCCTCTATAGTCCGAATTCTGAGAACATGGCAAATAGAAAAATTATAGCAAAAGACTGGTCGAGTATCATGTCTTTATGTGAGACATCGTGAATCGTGTCCCATATGCTTCAGGTATAGGATCGATTACACGTGCTTTAATATTCATCCGTTCTAATTTTTCCAAATGCCTAGGGCATTACGAGGGAAAAAGGAATAGAACTGGATATGACTAAAATGATTAAGCAATTGTCGACGACAATCTAATTTTTACTAAAGATTGGTTGCTCATGGACAGTTGGAAGTATAGAGTTAATTTTGGAAGGATCTTATTGACAAATTCTGAAAAGAGGCAACTTTGTTCAGAAGTGATAGTCAAAATGGGAATATGGAAATGTTTCCGTAGGTGGAAGTTATTCTTTAAATCTGTGTAAGATTAGGAAACTTAATGCAAGAAGGATGTTCAAAGGAATGTACTTTGAATGTGAGACTTCGTTTCCATGGAATTGCTCTCCATTGGAATACTTTGTAATGTCTGTTGCCAAGTCTTTGTGACTTTTGTGCATAGTCATTACAAGAGGATCATTACATATAAGTTTAGAATCTAACAGATTTCAGTAAATGGCAAAGAATCTTGGATTCTTACATTTATCATAAGGATTTGGAATTGTGAAATGAGCATCATTGAAATGTTTTCAAGGACCATAGGTAAACATGGTGTGCATGCTTGTAGCATGGGACAACTATTGTTTTAGTTCAACTATTAAGTTGATTATTCGAAAAATTATACAATGAATAATGAGTAATCAATATCGTGATGAAATAAAAGGTGTTTTATTTACTCTCACTAGTATTGGGGCCATATAGGATTAGTATTATTCTTGTGTTTCACTTTGCATGTTTTGACTTCCCGAATAACTAGGTTGTTCAAACCGTCCACAGTCAATCATAGTTTGGAAGTAGGTATTGAGGCAAGACTGTCATGAATGGGTCTGTAGTTTTTCTAGGTGGCCTAGACATAGCTAGAGTATTCATGAGTGCTCCTGGAATAAGATTCGAGTATTGGATTAAACCCACGCTCATTTGTATCACTTCATGGATTTTATCACGAGTGATCATGAGACGATGATATCTTATATTCTTCAAAGGGAGAGATATGAGTTGCAGTCTACAATTCGGTTGCACATTGATAATGTGAAAACGCACCAGTAACTTGGTGTTATAAAATGCATTGTTGTGTGTGATTTGATGAGTAGATAGAGCAATCATATCAGTCAAAGTTTATCCATTCCTTTTACACTTGGAGGGATAAAAGCGATATCTGTGGGTCCCTCGATGATTTAGTGATGACAAACATAAGTGCTCGGCCGGTCCTGCACTGATCCGATTTGTTCAATTAGTCGGCTGTCATAAATCGGAAATCGGGAAACAACAAATGGACAGAGAGAATGATTATAATCCATGTATCAGTCCATACGATATCTAGAATGGAGGAATATATGGTCCCTTATCTAATGGACATGTCATTGACTAGGTCAGAGTTCGACAACGGCTTTTAAGAGCTACGATTGCTAGTCGTGTTTTGGAGTCGTACTTGCAATAATAGTTTTAGACTTATCCAAGTAGGAGACTGTTTGTGAAAACCCGAAATTTCTATCTTGTACAGTCATTCAATTCAATCACAGTTAGACTCGTTTCTGCTATCTTTTAGCATTGTTTAGGGTTTCTTTGGGTGTTCTAAGCCTAGTGCATTCAAGGTTTGGGTTTAGAGATGAGTTATCTTATGTTCTTCGTATTGCATTCGAGCCAAACACTCCTTCAAGAGGAGTGTACGGCCGTACACATGAGTGTACGGCCGTACACCCAAAATGGCCGTGAACTCATGCCCATATATAAGCTAATCCTTCATTTTTCACACTTTCTCACACATTCAAGTCAAGAAAATTGGTTCTCTCTCAAGTATCATCAAGATTCTTCATCTTAATCCTCCAAATTGATCCGTTTGTGCTCGAGACTTCACTTGACACTTAGCATCCTACATCGATCTTACATTTGAATCACTCACTACAGGTGAGTTCATACCCCCGTATTTTCATAGTTTTTACTGTTTTAAAGGGGGGGGGGGTGGAATACAAGTCTAACACAAAGATTTTGTGTTATAAACAAATGGTTTCCAATATCTTATCAAAATGGATTTCAGCTATCATCAAATCAAATAGTTTTCAATGATTGTATCAAAATGACATCAAGTCACCAAAATGTATTTCAATTTATTAAACTTCTTTTAAAAGTTTTTATAAACTTATATTTCTCCCAGAAATCATTCTTGTATATATATTTATATAAATAAGATTTAAAAGGCTTAGGACTGATAACCCACTTTGGTTCTTTTTCCTTGTTTGGATGTGGGATTATAAGTATCAGTTATTTGTCCGAGTGTCATTTAAATTTTACTTATATATATATATATATATATATATATATATATATATATATATTTGTTATGTATACAAGTATAAAAGTTAGTTCATTAAGTTTCAATTACCCTTTGTAACATGTTGATCAAGGGGTTGCATTCATGAATACTCCGTATCAATTTAGAAAGTACATATAAATTATAATAGGTATAATTTATGATTCACAGAACATTAATTCACGATTCAAGTATACTAAAGTACATTGTTTTACAAAAACAAAGGTTGATTCAAAACTAATCAAGGATATACAACTTTCAAATATATGTTAATAATACTAATTCAAGAACATACTGTCAATCATTTATTTCAGAATGATTGGGTTTTCATAACGATTACACATGTAACGTTTATATGCTTTTTATGAGTCATTTGATACAGGTTGTTTAATTCATTTAAACAATATAGTTAAAGTCCTGACATTATAACCAGAATCTCCAGCCGGGGATCGAAACAATGTGTGTACAGATCTACATTGGGATTGACAACCCCGCACTCGGACTGCTAGCTTTATATTGATACTCTCTTTTCTAGAACAGTTTACATATTCAAGAAACAGAAAACATTCATTCAAACATAAATACTTATGCACTCACTCAACTTTATGTTGATACTCTCTTTTCAAATTACTTGTATTCTCAGGGAAACATTAGACAGGTACTCCCCGAGCTTTTGAGAAGATGGAGCTATTTTTTTTTTCTTATCTTCTTCTTTTGTATAACTATTTGGTTTCAGTATACAATGATGAAACAAATGTAAATATTTATACTTTTTCAATACAGTGGTTGTTTGTACTCTGATTACTATAATGCATGTGTTGTGATACTACAAATGAAGTCATCCACCCCCGGACGTTTCCGCCGTCTGGTTTGGGGGTGTGACAGATTGGTATCAGAGCATTGTTTATAGTGAACTCAGTATATCAATCCATAAAAGATATACAAATTATAAATACATTTTGGGCTGAGAGCTCTGACTAGAAGTATACCTTTTAAAAATTTAAGTATTTTTACAAGAAGTATACTAACACTCATACCTACAAGTACAATATCACAGTCATAAGAACTTAAAAGTATTTGGATGTTGAACATTACAGTCAAACCTGGGCAGTTATGTAATCATATCTGGAATTAATATAGCCTGATCAACTATATTGATTTGAGATATGACCAACATGTGTTTGGGAGTGATAGTGATGTTGCGACATGTCTAAAATTTACCAACCATACATATTCAGAAGAACTCTAGAACAGAACATAAAGATTAAAATACTATAGGGGTATTTTATGCACTATATACTAATAACAAAAATGTGAAAACAATAGAACAATTGAGGGTAGAACTATAAATATTAAGGGTATATTACAGTTATATATAATTAAAGTTATATAGACTTAGAATATGTGATCTAGCTTCATTTCCTGTTCCTTGTTTGGTTGTGGACTTAGAGTCGGGTCATTTAATCAAAGGTCGACGCCTTCATGGGCGGAAAACTTTGGAACATGGAGTCAAGAGCAGGGTCAACCCATGCCATACAACGGAGACAGAAGCTTCTACAACCTGAGCGAGGGAGGCTCAGCAGACAGAATCCTACCTATTTTGGTTCGCAGGGTTACTCGAAATGAACAGCAGGGTAGCTCAGCCATCAACCGAGTCATGGAAGTTGATGCCAATGCGAGAATTAATACAGTCTGTATTCGTCATCCTGAAGACGCTCGTGAGAGAGCTATGAGAGACAATGAGGCCCTGCTACAAGAGTTAGCCGTAACTCGAGCTGAAGTCATAGAGCTCCGAGCACGCCTGACAGTGTATTAAAGACATCTTCTTGCTGTGGAGCGTCATCTGGCTGAGTTGAGGTTTCGTCCAAGTGATACCCGTCACTAGTAGGAGATGTTCTACTCATCCTTTCTTTTGATTAAGAAAGGGATAATACTCTACTCGTTCTCTGTTCACTCTTTTGATTATAGTTAAAGTCTACGGATATGTTCTACCGTTATTTTTCATGTTTTTCAGTAAGACAGCGAAAATTTCATTTTCGGTAGATCAGTATGATGTTGTTTTTCCCAGAATTTGGTATATTGTAGACCTGTTTAGTGTCAAGTTTTCCAGACTTTATGTATTCAATATGCCAATTTAATCGACATGCATTTTCATACTCTTTGAAAAATAACCACTCAATTTCATATCATCCTATTGCAAGTTGTACTTGTTGTAGACTTCTATTTCCAATTCATTACAAGATTCATGTTGAAGTAAATGTCTTAGTTCAGAGATATCAAATTCATATTCACTCTTGATATCTTACCATATTTGTATCTTTTAACTTTTATAGAGAAAGATGCCTCCTCGTAGAAATCCAAGACGTAACACTGTTAATGAAGCACCGATGCCACCTCCGCCACCACCTCCCCAGTTTGATGTTGCTATGTTCCAAGTAGCGGTCACGGCGGCTGTAGCGGCTGCCATGTCTCATATCAATACTCCTGGTGCTAGTGGGTCGGGAGCTGGTACACATCCTTCTAACCATGGCGAGAGTCATGGGCACTCGCGAGAGTGCACTTATAAAGATTTTTCGATTGCCAAACCCAGGACCTTTAATGGGACTGGAGGAGTTATGGCATTAAGATAGTGGATTCAAAAGACAGAAGCAATTTTCGAAATCTGCTCCTGTCCAGAGAGAAGCAAAGTTAACTTCGCTGCTTGTACCTTTTCGGATAGAGATTTAACGTAGTGGAATGGCCATGTTAAGTCACTGACTCTGGTAGTGACTAACTAGATAAGCTGGGAGAACTTAAAAGCCATGCTTATGCGGGAATACTGTCTGCGAGGGGAAATTCAGAAACTCGAGCAAGAGCTCTGGGGTCTTACAATGGTTAGTTCTGACGTATCAACCTGTAGCAGTAGATTCTGTGATTTGGAAATTCTTTGTCCGGATATGGTTGCTCTGGAGAGCAAAAAGATTGAGAGATATATTTGGGGTCTGTCGCCCCAAATTCAGTCAAGTGTTTTAGCTTCGAGGCATATTACTTTTGACAATGCCAAAGAGCTGGCACAATCTCTTATTGACCACGGAGCCCGTCAAAACTCGGTGGTTGCTGCACCAGAACAACCGAAGGGAAACAACAACAACAACAATAACAACAACAACGACAAGAAGAAGGGTTGGAACAAGAGGAAGGGAAAGTCTTCACAAGAATCCTCAAAGAAGCAACAGCTAGTTGCAGTCAATGCTCCTACTGTACCTGCTGCTGTTCCTGCTAACCCTGCACCACCTAAGCCTTATGCTGGTAAACTCACTAAGTGCAAAAAGTGCAATTTTCACCATAACGGAAATTGTCGGGAAATGCAGTGTCGTAACTGCAACAGAAAAGGGCATACTGTCCGATTCTTTAGATCACCACCTCAACCACTTAACCAAGTACATGCCGCTGGAGTAGGTCAAGCATGCTACCAATGTGGTGATGTGGGGCATTTCAAGAGGGATTGTCCAAAGGCTGGAAATGCCGGTGGAGTTGGGAGAATTTTGGCCTTGGGTCATGAAGAAGCGGTGGCATACTCTGCAGTGGTCACGGGTACGTTCCTTCTCAACAACACTTATGCATGAATTCTATTTGATTGTGGTGCTGAGAAGAGATTTGTGAGCCATAATTTCAAACACTTGCTAAATCAAAACTCCCAACCACTAAAAGAAACATTCACAGTCGAAATGGCTAACGGGAAATCCGAATCCACTAACGATATATTCATAGAATGTAGTCTTACCTTGAATAACTTTTCTTTCCCAATAGACCTTATGCCGGTCTCTATCAAAAGTTTCGACATCATAATGCGTATGGATTGGTTGCGCTCTAACCATGCTGACATCCTATGCTATGAAAGAGCCATTCGTCTGAACTTGCCAACTAACGAAACTCTTATTATTTACGGCGACAAACCCGGAACAAACCTTCAGATCATTTCTTGCATCAAGGCACATAAGTACCTTCGCAAAGAGTACTGTGCTTTCTTAGCTCACGTGGTAGACAAAAAGCAAGAAGTGAAAGATATCGCGAGCATTCCTGAGGTCTACAAATTTCCCGATATTTTTCCTAATGATCTTCCAGGAGTGCCTCCCGAACGACAAGTCGAATTCAGAATCAACTTAATCCCTGGGGCTACCCCTGTAGCCAAATCCCCCTATCGTCTTGCACCTTCTGAAATGCAGAAATTATCCAGCCAGCTTAACGAACTCCTTAGCAAAGGTTTCATAAGACCAAGCTTCCAACCCTAAGGAGCACCGGTTTTGTTCGTGAAGAAGAAGGATGGATCATTCCGTGTGTGCATAGACTACCGCGAGCTGAATAAACTTACCATCAAGAATCGATATCCTGTGCCTCGCATTGACGATCTGTTCGACCAACTTCAAGGTGCGAGCTAGTTCTTAAAAATAGATTTAAGATCCGGGTATCACCAGTTACGGATTTTGGAGGATGTCATTCCCAAAACCGCGTTTAGAACTCGTTATGGTCATTACGAGTTTGTAGTGATGTCATTCGGATTGATGAATGCACCTGTTGTGTTCATGGATCTAATGAACAGAGTGTGTCGTCCATTCCTGGACAAATTCGTCATAGTTTTCATTGACGACATCCTTATCTACTCAAGAAGTGAAGAGGAACATGGCCAACATCTTCGTCAAGTATTGCAAACTCTTAGATCAGAGAAACTCTATGCGAAGTTTTCAAAGTGTGAATTTTGGATCCGGAAGATTGATTTCCTAGGTCACGTGGTCAGTTCAGAAGGAATACACGTCGACCCTTCCAAAATAAAGGCAATTGAAAACTGGTCAGCACCCAAAACACCTACAAAAATCCGTCAATTATTAGGTCTTGCTGGCTACTATCGCAGATTCATCCAGAATTTCTCTCGAATAGCTAAGCCTCTTACCATCCTGACGCAAAAGGGTGTAACTTTTAGCTGAGGAGAAAAGCAAGAAACAACGTTCCAAACGCTGAAGCGAGCTTTGTGTAGTGCACCGATCCTGTCTCTTCCTGAAGGGACAGAGGATTTCGTAGTGTACTGTGATGCTTCTAATCAAGGGCTTGGATGTGTTCTTATGCAAAGAGAAAAGGTTATATCATATGCCTCAAGACAGCTAAAGACGCATGAAGTCAACTATACAACACATGACCTTGAACTAGGAGAAGTGGTATTTGCTCTGAAGATCTGGAGACATTACTTATATGGCACGAAGTGCACAGTATTCACGAACCATAAAAGTCTCCAGCATATCTTCGATCAGAAAGAATTGAACATGAGACAACGACGGTGGGCGGAGCTACTGAACGACTACGACTGTAAGATTCTTTATCACCCTGGTAAAGCTAACGTAGTAGCTAACGCCCTTAGCATAAAAGAATACTCGGGACGCCGAGTAAAGTCGTTGACCATGACAATCCATTCACATCTGTCCACACAGATCAGAGAGGCTCAACTCGAGGCCTTAAAACCTGAAAACGTGGCAGGTGAAACCTTGAGAGGAATGGATAAAAACTTCAAAGTCAGGGATGATGGAGTCTATTGTTTCATGAACCGGATCTGGACACCAAAGTTTGGTGGTTACAAAGACATGGTGATGAATGAAGCTCACAAAACCCGATAATCCATTCATCCAGGTTCAGACAAGATGTATCTAGACCTCAAGAAACTATACGGGTGGCCTAACATGAAGGCCGAAATTGCTACCTTTGTGGGCAAGTGTCTTACTTGTGCCAAAGTCAAGGTAGAATACCAGAAACCTTCAGGTTTATTGCAACAACCTGAAATCCCTGAATGGAAGTGGAAGCAGATTACAATGGATTTCATAACTAAGTTACCCAAGACATCGGGTGGTTATGATACTATTTGGGTAATCGTCGATAGATTAACCAAATCCGCACACTTCTTACCAATCAAAGAGACCGATACGATGAAGAAGCTAACAAGAACTTACCTCAAGGAAATCGTTAGACTGCACGGTGTGCCAATATCTATTATTTATGAACGAGATAGTAGATTTACTTCTCATTTCTGGCAGTCTTTACAAAAATCTTTAGCAACTAGGCTGGACATGTGTACAGCCTACCATCCACAATCTGACGGACAAAGTGAGAGAATGATTCAAACTCTAGAAGATATGTTACGAGCTTGCGTGATAGACTTTGGAAAGGCATGGGATACTCATTTACCCCTTGTCGAATTCTCTTATAATAACAGTTATCACACTAGCATAAAGGCTGCTCCTTTCGAAGCCCTCTATGGCCGTAAGTGCAGATCACCTCTGTGCTGGGCTGAAGTGGGTGACACGCACCTAGCTAGAAGTCAAGTTCCTGACGGTACTCTCACTGGTCCGGAAATCATTCGCGAAACTACGGAGAAAATTGTACAAATCCGGGAGCGACTTAAAGCTTCCAGAGATAGACAGAAAAGCTACACTGACAAAAGAAGAAAACCTTTGGACTTCCAGGATGGTGACCGCGTCATGTTGAAGATCTCACCCTAGAAGGGCATGATACGCTTTGGAAAGCGTGACAATCTGAATCCAAGGTACATAGGACCATTCGAGATTTTTGCTAGAATCGATCTAGTAGCTTACAAACTCCGACTACCTCAAGAACTAAGTAACATACACCCTGTTTTCCAAGTCACGAACTTGAAAAAGTTTCTATCCGACGAGACTCTTATAATCCCACTCGACGAAATCGATATCGACGAGAGCCTCAACTTCGTGGAAGAGCCAGTATAGATCATGGACCGAGAGGTCAAGCTAACTAAGCAAAGCCGTATTTGTCAAGGTTCGCTGGAATGCCAAGCGGGGACCTGAATTCACTTGGGAGCGCGAGGATCAAATGAAACTGAAATATCCTCATCTTTTTGCTTAGTTATTTGTAATTGCTTAATTGCTTAAACTCTAATTTCGGGACGAAATTCTCTCTAACGGGGGGATTATGTGACAACCCGAAATTTATATCTTGTACTGTCATTCAATTCAATCACAGTCAGAGTGGTTTCTGCTATCTTTTAGCATTGTTTAGGGTCTGTTTGGGTGTTCTAAGCCTAGTGCATTCAAGGTTTGGGTTTAGGGATGATTTATCTTATGATCTTGGTATTGCATTCGAGCCAAACACTCCTTTAAGAGGAGTGTACGGTCGTACACATGAGTGTACGGCCATACACCCAAAATAGCCGTGAACTCATGCCCATATATAAGCTAATACTTCATTTTTCACACTTTCTCACACATTCAAGTCAAGAAAATCGGTTCTCTCTCAAGTATCATCAAGATTCTTCATCTTAATCCTCAAAAGTGATCCGTTTGTGCTCGAGACTTCTATTGACACTTACCATCCTACATCGATCTTACATTTGAATCACTCACTACAGGTGAGTTCATACCCCCGTATTTTCATAGTTTTTACTGTTTTAAGGGGGGGGGGGGGCATACAAGTCTAACACAAAGATTTTGTGTTATAAACAAATGGTTTTAAATATCTTATCAAAATGGATTTCAGCTATCATCAAATCAAATAGTTTTCAATGATTGTATCAAAATGACATCAAGTCACCAAAATGTATTTCAAATTATTAAACTTCTTTTAAATGTTTTTATAAACTTCTATTTCTCCCAGAAATCATACTTGTATATATATTTATATAAATAAGATTTAAAAGGCTTAGGACTGATAACCCACTTTGGTTCTTTTTCCTTGTTTGGATGTGGGATTATAAGTATCAGTTATTTGTCCGAGTGTCATTTAAATTTTACTTATATATATATATATATATATATATATATATATATATATATATATATATATTGTTATGTATACAAGTATAAAAGTTAGTTCATTAAGTTTCAATTACCCTTTGTAACATGTTGATCAAGGGGTTGCATTCATGAATACTCCGTATCAATTTAGAAAGTACATATAAATTATAATAGGTATAATTTATGATTCACAGAACATTAATTCACGATTCAAGTATACTAAAGTACATTGTTTTACAAGAACAAAGGTTGATTCAAAACTAATCAAGGATATACAACTTTCAAATACATGTTAAGAATACTAATTCAAGAACATACTGTCAATCATTTATTTCAGAATGATTGGGTTTTCATAACTATTACACATGTAACGTTTATATGCTTTTTATGAGTCATTTGATACAGGTTATTTAATTCATTTAAACAATATAGTTAAAGTCCTAACATTATAACCAGAATCTCCAGCCGGGGATCGAAATAATGTGTGTATAGATCTATGTTGGGATTGACAACCCCGCACTCGGACTGCTAGCTACAGTCATGCATACACGCCTATGAGTGACACTTGTTATCAATAACTTTTAACGCATTCATAGCGTTGGGTCAGACCATCTAGTCAGTATGGTTATAATAACTCATATAAAAGATATTAACAATACGTTAGTGTATAATTAAGTAAACATAAGTACATTTTCAAAGTACTAGTTTACAAGATACAATTTACAGTATTACATTATAGTTTACAATAACAGTTGATGAAATCAGGCACACTCTCAGTGACAAGTTTTCAGAAGGAATACAAATACAGAACATTAGTTTACAAAGAGAACAGTTTTATGTAACTAAAACTACTTTTCATATACAACAGAAAATATAGTATTTTTCTGGAACAGTTTACATATTCAAGAAACAGAAAACATTCATTCAAACATAAATACTTATGCACTCACTCAACTTTATGTTGATACTCTCTTTTCAAATTACTTGTATTCTCAGGGAAACATTAGACAGGTACTCCCCGAGCTTTTGAGAAGATGGAGCTATTTTTTTTCTTATCTTCTTCTTTTGTATAACTATTTGGTTTCAGTATACAATGATGAAACAAATGTAAATATTTATACTTTTTCAATACAGTGGTTGTTTGTACTCTGATTACTATAATGCATGTGCTGTGATACTACAAATGAAGTCATCCACTCCTGGACGTTTCCGCCGTCTGGTTTGGGGGTGTGACAGATTGGTATCAGAGCATTGTTTATAGTGAACTCAGTATATCAATTCATAAAAGATATACAAATTATAAAGACATTTGGGGCTGAGAGCTCTGACTACAAGTATACTTTTTAAAAATTTAAGTATTTTTACAAGAAGTATACTAACACTCATACCTACAAGTACAGTATCACAGTCATAAGAACTTAAAAGTATTTGGATGTTGAACATTACAGTCAAACCTGGGCAGTTATGTAATCATATCTGGAATTAATATAACCTGATCAACTATATTGATTTGCGATATGACCAACATGTGTTTGGGAGTGATAGTGGTGTTGCGACATGTCTAAAACTTACCAACCATACATATTCGGAAGAACTCTAGAACAGAACATAAAGATTAAAATACTATAGGGGTATTTTAGGCACTATATACTAATAACAAACATGTGAAAACAATAGAACAATTGAGGGTAGAACTATAAATATTAAGGGTATATTACAGTTATATATAATTAAAGTTATATAGACTTAGAATATGTGATCTAGCTTCATTTCCTGTTCCTTGTTTGGTTGTGGATTTTGAGTCGGGTCATTTAATCAAAGGTCAATTATACTCAAGTTATATATAATTAGTATACACTTTGTAGTTATAGTAATACCTAGAACAAGTCATACAGAATACATTACTTGTTAACTGTAAGTCTCTCTCATAGAAACATGTATCTTTAATCTATCGTTACTAACTATATTCTATATCTCTTACCCCTATTATCGCTTAGATAACAATGGCGGGAGTTCATTTACCCGGAGACCCGTACCTCCCCGATCAAGGACAAGATGCAGAGCCAGAAGAAAATCATGAAATTCCCTTAGATGATGATTTTGCAGAAAATTTTCCTGAAGACAATGATTCCGAACCAGAAGCCTATAATCCACCACTAGTTGCCCAGAATCCTAATCCACGACAAAATTTCCAAGGTCCTACGCCTTCATGGGCAGAAAACTTGGGAACATGGAGTCAAGAGCAGGGTCAACCCATGCTATACAACGGAGACAGAAGCTTCTACAACCTGAGCGAGGGAGGCTCAGCTGACAGAATCCTGCCTATTTTGGTTCGCAGGGTTACTCGAAATGAAGAGCAGGGTAGGTCAGCCATCAACCGAGTCATGGAAGTTGATGCCAATACGAGAATTAATACAGTCCGCATTCGTCGTCTTGAAGACGCTCGTGAGAGAGCTATGAGAGACAATGAGGCCCTGCTACAAGAGTTAGCCGTAACTCGAGCTGAAGTCATAGAGCTCCGAGCATGCCTGACAGTGTATTAAAGACATCTTCTTGCTGTGGAGCGTCATCTGGCTGAGTTGAGGTTTCGTCCAAGTGATACCCGTCGCTAGTAGGAGATGCTCTACTCATCCTTTCTTTTGATTAAGAAAGGGATAATACTCTACTCGTTCTCTGTTCACTCTTTTGATTATATTTAAAGTCTACGGATATGTTCTACCGTTATTTTTCATGTTTTTCAGTAAGACCGCGAAAATTTCATTTTCGGTAGGTCAGTATGATGTCGATGTTTTTCCTAGAATTTGGTATATTGTAGACCTGTTTAGGGTCAAGTTTTCCAGACTTTATGAATTCAATATGCCAATTTAATAGACATGCATTTTTCATACTCTTTGAAAAATAACCACTCAATTTCATATCATCCTATTGCAAGTTGTACTTGTTGTAGACTTCTATTTCCAATTCATTACAAGATTCATGTTGAACTAAATGTCTTAGTTCAGAGATATCAAATTCATATTCACTCTTGATATCTTACCATATTTATATCTTTTAACTTTTATAGAGAAAGATGCCTCCTCGTAGAAATCCAAGACGTAACAATGTTAATGAAGCACCTCCGCCACCTCCGCCACCACCTCCCCAGTTCGACGCTGCTATGTTCCAAGCAGCGGTCACGGCGGCTGTAGCTGCTGCCATGTCTCATATCAATACTCCTGGTGCTAGTCGGTCGGGAGCTGGTACACATCCTTCTAACCATGGCGAGAGTCATGGGCACTCGCGAGAGTACACTTATAAAGATTTTTATAATGCCAAACCCAGGACCTTTAATGGGACTGGAGGAGCTATGGCATTAAGACAGTGGATTGGAAAGACAGAAGCAATTTTCGAAATCTGCTCCTGTCCAGAGAGCAGCAAAGTCAAATTCGCTGCTTGTACCTTTTCGGATAGAGCTTTAACGTGGTGGAATGGCCATGTTAAGTCACTGACTCTGGTAGTGGCTAACTCGATAAGCTGGGAGAACTTAAAAGCCATGCTTATGCGGGAATACTGTCTGCGAGGGGAAATTCAGAAACTCGAGCAAGAGCTCTCGGGTCTTACAATGGTTAGTTCTGACCAATGTTTTGAAAACCGGACCGGACGTCGAACTGGCCGTCCCACCGGGTCGATGGTTCAATTGGTTCGACCGGTCGAACCGGTCCCGAAAACCGGATGAACCGGATGACGTCATATATATATATATATATATATATATATATATATATATATATATATATATATATATATATATATATATATATATTACGATTTAAAATAAAACAACACATTTTTAAGTTTTGTGTTCTAATAATTTATATGATTCTTTCTTAAATGTTTGTTATAAAGATAATAGAAAAAAAAGAAAAAAAAAAACTATCGTAGTATTGAGTGTAGAGAGGAATAAGGAGACTCGATCGTACTTGTTTTATGTTTATTTAGTTTGCTCCCACGTCCCACATCGCGAAAAAACTAAGATGGGGGATTTTAGAGTTCTATATAAAGGAGCCGAGTACTAAGGATGCATAAAAACAAAGAGTGGACGTCTCAAATAAAAATGGGACCCTCCCCTTGGTTTTCACTCAATACAAATTTTATATCTATTTTTCTAAAACCAACGGTTTTTTCCGGTTAGACCACACCGGTTTTCACCGGTTTTTGGTTGAACCACCAGTTTTTTCCGGTCTGGTTTAAAAGCGGTTTTAAGGCCTTAAAAAACCTGTATCACAGCCGGTTCCCAGTTAAACTGGTTCAACCGGCCGGTCCGGTCTGGTTTTCAAAAAGTGGTTCTGACATATCAACCTATAGCAGTAGATTTTGTGATTGGCAATTCTTTGTCCGGATATGGTTGCTCTGGAGAGCAAAAAGATTGAGAGATATATTTGGGGTCTGTCGCCCCAAATTCAGTCAAGTGTTTTAGCTTCGAGGCATATTACTTTTGACAGTGCCAAAGAGCTGGCAGAATCTCTTATTGACCACGGAGCCCATCAAAACTCGGTGGTTGCTGCACCAGAACAACCGAAGGGAAACAACAACAACAACAATAACAACAACAACGGCAAGAAGAAGGGTTGGAACAAGAGGAAGGGCAAGTCTTCACAGGAATCCTCAAAGAAGCAACGACTAGTTGCAGTCAATGCTACTACTGTACATGCTGATGTTCCTGCTAACCCTGCACCAGCTAAGCCTTATGCTGGTAATCTCCCTAAGTGCAAAAAGTGCAATTTTCACCATAACGGAAATTGCTGGGAAATGTAGTGTCATAACTGCAACAGAAAAGGGCATACTGCCCGATTCTGTAGATCACCACCTCAACCACTTAACCAAGTACCTGCCGCTGGAGTAGGTCAAGCATGCTACCAATGTGGTGATGTGGGGCATTTCAAGAAAGATTGTCCAAAGGCTGGAAATGCCGGTGGAGTTTGGAGAATTTTGGCCTTGGGTCACGAAGAAGCGGTGCTAGACCCTGCAGTGGTCATGGGTACGTTCCTTCTCAACAACACTTATGCATGCATTCTATTTGATTGTGGTGCTGAGAAGAGCTTTGTGAGCCATAATTTCAAACACTTGCTAAATCAAAACTCCCAACCACTAAAAGAAACATTCACAGTCAAAATGGCTAACGGGAAATCCGAATCCACTAACGATATATTCATAGGATGTAGTCTTACCTTGAATAACTTTTCTTTCCCAATAGACCTTATGTCGGTCTCTATCAAGAGTTTCGACATCATAATGGGTATGGATTGGTTGTGCTCTAACCATGCTGACATCCTATGCTATGAAAGAGCCATTCATCTGAACTTGCCAACTAACGAAACTCTTATTATTTACGGCGACAAACCCGAAACAAACCTTCAGATCATTTCTTGCATCAAGGCACAGAAGTACCTTCGCAAAGAGTACTGTGCTTTCTTAGCTTACGTGGTAGACAAAAAGCAAGAAGTGAAAGATATCGCGAGCATTCCTGAGGTCTGCACTTTCCCGATATTTTTCCCGATGATCTTCCAGGAGTGCATCTCGAACGACAAGTCAAATTTATAATCGACTTAATCCCTGGGGCTACCCCTGTAGCCAAATCCCCCTATCGTCTTGCACCTTCTGAAATGCAGGAATTATCCAGCTAGCTTAGCGAACTCCTTAGCAAATGTTTCATAAGACCAAGCTTCTAACCCTGGGAAGCACCGGTTTTGTTCGTGAAGAAGAAGGATGGATCATTCCGTGTGTGCATAGACTACCGCGAGCTGAATAAACTTACCATCAAGAATCGATATCCTCTGCCTCGCATTGATGATCTGTTCGACCAACTTCAAGGTGCGAGCTACTTCTCAAAAATAGACTTAAGATCCAAGTATCAATAGTTACGGATTTTGGAGGATGACATTCCCAAAACCGCATTCAGAACTCGTTATGGTCATTACGAGTTTGTAGTGATGCCATTCGGATTGACGTATGCACCTGCTGTTTTCATGGATCTAATGAAAAGAGTGTGTCATCCATTCCTGGACAAATTCGTCATAGTATTCATTGACGACATCCTTATCTACTCTAGAAGTGAAGAGGAACATGGCCAACATCTTCGTCAAGTATTGCAAACTTTTACATCAGAGAAAATCTATGCGAAGTTTTCAAAGTGTGAATTTTGGATCCGGAAGGTTGATTTCCTAGGTCACGTGGTCAGTTCAGAAGGAATACACGTCGACCCTTCCAAAATAAAGGCAATTGAAAACTGGTCAGCACCCAAAACTCCTACAGAAATCCGTCAATTCTTAGGTCTTGCTGGCTACTATCGTAGATTCATCCAGAATTTCTCTCGAATAGCTAAGCCTCTTACCACCCTGACGCAAAAGGGTGTAACTTTTAGCTGAGGAGAAAAGCAAGAAACAGCGTTCCAAACGCTGAAGCGAGCTTTGTGTAGTGCACCGATCCTGTCTCTTCCTAAAGGGACAGAGGATTTCATAGTGTACTGTGATGCTTTTAATCAAGGGCTTGGATGTGTTCTTATGCAAAGAGAAAAGGTTATATCCTATGAATCAAGACAGCTAAAAACGAATGAAGTTAACTATACAACACATGACCTTGAACTAGGAGCGGTGTTATTTGCTCTGAAGATCTGGAGACATTACTTATATGGCACGAGATGCACAGTATTCACGGACCATAAAAGTCTCCAGCATATCTTCGATCAGAAATAACTGAACATGAGACAACGACGGTGGGTGAAGCTACTGAACGAATACGACTGTAAGATTCTTTATCACCCTGGTAAAGCTAACGTAGTAGCTGACGCCCTTAGCAGAAAAGAATACTCGGGACGCCGAGTAAAGTCGTTGACCATGACAATCCATTCACATCTGTCCATACAGATCAGAGAGGCTCAACTCGAGGCCTTAAAACCTGAAAACATGGCAGGTGAAACCTTGAGAGGAATGGATAAAAACTTCAAAGTCAGGGATGATGGAGTCTATTGTTTCATGAACCGGATCTGGACACCAAAGTTCGGTGGTTACAGAGACGTGGTGATGAATGAAGCTCACAAAACCCGATACTCCATTCATCCAGGTTCAGACAAGATGTATCTGGACCTCAAGAAACTATACGGGTGGCCTAACATGAAGGCCAAAATTGCTACCTTTGTGGGCAAGTGTCTTACTTGTGCCAAAGTCAAGGTAGAATACCAGAAACCTTCAGGTTTATTGCAACAACCTGAAATCCCTGAATGGAAGTGGGAGCAGATTACAATGGATTTCATAACTAAGTTACCCAAGACATCGGGTGGTTATGATACTATTTGAGTAATCGTCGATAGATTAACCAAATCCGCACACTTCTTACCAATCAAAGAGACCGATAAGATGAAGAAGCTAACAAGAACTTACCTCAAGGAAATCGTTAGACTGCATGGTGTGCCAATATCTATTATTTATGAACGAGATAGTAGATTCACTTCTCATTTCTGGCAGTCTTTACAAAAATCTTTGGGAACTAGGCTGGACATGAGTACTGCCTACCATCCACAATCTGACGGACAAAGTGAGAGAATGATTCAAACTCTAGAAGATATGTTACGAGCTTGCGTGATAGACTTTGGAAAGGCATGGGATACTCATTTACCCCTTGTCGAATTCTCTTATAATAACAGTTATCACACTAGCATAAAGGTTGCTCCTTTCGAAGCCCTCTATGGCCGCAAGTACAGATCACCTTTGTGTTGGGCTGAAGTGGGTGACACGCAGCTAGCTAGAAGTCAAGTTCCCGACGGTACTCTCACTGGTCCGGAAATCATTCGCGAAACTACGAAGAAAATTGTACAAATCTGGGAGCGACTTAAAGCTTCCAGAGATAGACAGAAAAGCTACACTGACAAAAGAAGAAAACCTTTGGAATTCCAGGATGGTGACCGCGTCATGTTGAAGATCTCACCCTAGAAGGGCATGATACGCTTTGGAAAGCGTGACAATCTGAATCCAAGGTACATAGGACCATTCGAGATTTTTGCTAGAATCGGTCCAGTAGCTTACAAACTCCGACTACCTCAAGAACTAAGTAACGTACACCCTGTTTTCCAAGTCACGAACTTGAAAACGTTTCTATCCGACGAGACTCTTATAATCCCACTCGACGAAATCGAGATCGACGAGAGCCTCAACTTCGTGGAAGAGCGAGTAGAGATCATGGACCGAGAGGTCAAGCTAACAAAGCAAAGCCGTATTTGTGAATGTTCGCTGGAATGCCAAGCGGGGACCTGAATTCACTTGGGAGCGCGAGGATCAAATGAAACTGAAATATCCTCATCTTTTTGCTTAGTTATTTGTAATTGCTTAAATGCTTAAACTCTAATTTTAGGACAAAAATCTGTCTAACGGGGGGATGATGTGACAACCCGAAATTTCTATCTTGTACAGTCATTCAATTCAATCACAATCAGACTCGTTTCTGCTATCTTTTAGCATTGTTTAGGGTCTGTTTGGGTGTTCTAAGCCTAGTGCATTCAAGGTTTGGGTTTAGGGATGATTTATCTTATGTTCTTCATATTGCATTCGAGCCAAACACTCCTTTAAGAGGAGTGTACGGTCGTACACATGAGTGTACGGCCGTACACCCAAAATAGTCATGAACTCATGCCCATATATAAGCTAATACTTCATTTTTCACACTTTCTCACACATTCAAGTCAAGAAAATCGGTTCTCTCTCAAGTATCATCAAGATTCTTCATCTTAATCCTCCAAAGTGATCCGTTTGTGCTCGGGACTTCACTTGACACTTAGCATCCTACATCGATCTTACATTTGAATCACTCACAACAGGTGAGTTCATACCCCCGTATTTTCATAGTTTTTACTGTTTTAAGGGGGGGGGGGGGGAATACAAGTCTAACACAAATATTTTGTGTTATAAAGAAATGGTTTCAAATATCTTATCAAAATGGATTTCAGTTATCATCAAATCAAATAGTTTTCAATGATTGTATCAAAATGACATCAAGTCACCAAAATGTATTTCAAATTATTAAACTTCTTTTAAATGTTTTTATAAACTTATATTTCTCCCAGAAATCATACTTATATATATATATATATATATATATATATATATATATATATATATATATATATATTTATATAAATAAGATTTAAAAGGCTTAGGACTGATAACCCACTTTTGTTCCTTTTCCTTGTTTGGATGTGGGATTATAAGTATCAGTTATTTGTACGTGTGTCATTTAAATTTTACTTATATATATTTTTTATGTATATTATGCGGCGAACAAATGACCAAAGACCAAAACTGTTGATTCTAGAAGAATACCCAGGATAATCTTGCCCAAACCATGTTGATTCTATGAATACCGTGGGATGGGCTTCAAAATTCAATAAACACACACGAAATTTTGAGAGAAAAATGAAAGTTCTTTAAACTGATCAATGACCATCCGGATTACATTAGAAAGACTTAAATAAGAAGCAGAATTTTAAAAGAAACCCTAAAGAGACATGGGCCAAACACAAACCCAAAAACAAAGTCCAAAAATTATGAAAAAAACACAAAAATGTCCATAAGTCCAATTTATAAAGCGATTTCTGGACTCAAAAATGGGAAAGTCCCCTTTGGGGACTTATCTAGACGTGCTCCTTGCTTCAAGCTTCGATTTGACTGGTCGTAGGCCTAAAACGGAGATCCGTAGCCAAAGTTATGGTCGTTTCCGTGAAGCCCCTTTAGTCACACGATCGTGGGCCTCTAAGAACGCAAGTGCCCGATCCTCCACACTAGGGCCCGCATCAGTATACAATTATAAAAGTTAGTTCATTAAGTTTCAATTACCCTTTGTAACATGTTGAGCAAGGGGTTGCATTCATGAATACTCCGTATCAATTTAGAAAGTACATATAAATTATAATAGGTATAATTTATGATTCACAGAACATTAATTCACGATTCAAGTATACTAAAGTACATTGTTTTACAAGAAAAAAGGTTGATTCAAAACTAATCAAGGATATACAACTTTCAAATACATGTTAAGAATACTAATTCAAGAACATACTGTCAATCATTTATTTCAGAATGATTAGGTTTTCATAACTATTACACATGTAATGTTTATATGTTTTTTTGAGTCATTTGATACAGGTTGTTTAATTCATTTAAAAAATATAGTTAAAGTCCTGACATTATAACTAGAATCTCCAGCAGGGGATCGAAACAATGTGTGTATAGATCTACATTGGGATTGACAACCCCGTACTCGGACTGCTGGCTACAGTCAGCCATACACGCCTATGAGTGACAGTTGTTATCAACAGCTTTCAACGCATTCATAGCGTTGGGTCAGGCCATCTAGTCAGTGTGGTTATAATAACTCATATAAAAGATATTAACAATACGTTAGTGTATAATTAAGTAAGCATAAGTATATTTTCAAAGTACTAGTTTACAAGATACAATTTACAGTATTACATTATAGTTTACAATAACAGTTGATGAAATCAGGCACACTCTCAGTTACAAGTTTACAAAAGGAATACAAATACAGAACATTGGTTTACAAACAGAACGGTTTTATGTAACTAAAACTACTTTTCATATACAACAGAAAATATAGGATTTTCTAGAACAGTTTACATATTCAAGAAACAGAAAACATTCATTCAAACATAAATACTTATGCACTCACTCAACTTTATGTTGATACTCTCTTTTCAAATTACTTGTATTCTCAGGGAAACAGTAGACAGGTACTCCCCGAGCTTTTGAGAAGATGGAGCTATTTTTGTGTCTTATCTTCTTCTTTTGTATAATTATTTGGTTTCAGTATACAATGATGAAACACATGTAAATACTTATACTTTTTAAATGCAGTGGTTGTTTGTACTCTGATTACTATAATGCATGTTCTGTGATACTACAAATGAAGTCATCCACCCCCGGACGTTTCTACCGTCTGGTTTGGGGGTGTGACACTGTTGGATTAGATGTCTAAGCCCATAACTATTATTGGTATGTACTTGACCCGAGAGTAGCATGGTCTATTTGGGTTGCATATCATCAGGACAATTTGTTAGGATGGACTTTTGAGAAGAGGTTATTTATGGTTTATTAAGCCATAACATGGGACATCCCAAAAAATTCAAGACCAAAAATTTCGTTTTGATTAATTATAAACCGCTTAATAAATTTTGCTCAATCATTTAATAGCATTCTTAATAAAACAATTATCAGAGTTTTAAATCCCAAAGATGATCTAGTGCGGAAAACATGGTGTGATGCGCTGCGATCGCCCCGAGCTCTTTCCTTAGAAAAACATTAGTACCTGAAACAAATAGCTGAAAGCCGTAAGCACGAAGCTTAGTGAGTTCCCCAGATACCACATACCATACATATCAACTGATCCATACATGTCATACATAACCATGAGCCATACATATATCATACCAAATAAAATGTTATGTGCCAAAACATAGTCTTGCCATTATGCCACGGGCCGCCATGTGGTCTTTCTTGCCAAGCCGGGGGCCACTCCCTAGGTCTTACAGACAAGTGCCAAGGGCCACCCCTGGTCTTCCATACAAGCATCACAAAGACAACTAGCATACATACTACTCTACTTAGCTAATCAACATACATTGTGCCAGGAGCCAGCCCCTAGTCTTTCATACAAAATAGCATACAGTGTGCCAGGAGCCACCTCCTGGTCTTTCATACATATTGCCTAGGGCTAACCCCCGGGTCTTCCTACCATACATAATAACATACTGTGTGCCAGGAGCCTCCTCCTGGTCTTTCATGCATAATGCCTAGGGCTAACCCCCGGGTCTTCCTACCATACATAAACTAAATGGGCCGGCATTGTGGCCGTAGACCCATACAAACAGTGAGGAGACTCACCTTGCACTGTTGAACTCGCTGCCCGAACTCCCTAGCTGCTGCTATGACAGTTTTTCCCAAACTAACAATTACCAACACAATATCGTATTAGCAACTAAGTTCTAAACCATGAATCATAATCCAACCTTGGGGTGAAATGACCATTTTACCCCCGTAGGTCAACAAGACCCATAACTAAAGTCCAAACCCAAAACCATAAAGTCCAATAGAGTCCATCAATGGCCCAATTTTCCAAATTGGGCCCAAACCCTTACATGGGCCTTTTCCTAAAGCCCATTTACTTTTCTAGACCAATGAATTTACGATGGCCCAAATGTCCAAGCCCATTGGGCCCAATCAAGGCCTAAATACATTGGGCCCACTAAGGCCCAATTCATCATCCGGGACCCTTTAGGACAAGCCTAGCAAGGCAAGCCCAACCAGAAGTACATTACTCTTAAATCCTTGGCCCATTAAGAGCCCAAACCAAAAGACAAGTCCAAAACCAAGCTAGCCCATCATCAAAGAGTCCAAAATTTGCACAGGGGCTGCTCACATCGTGAGGCCGTGGTTACTGTCGAGAAGCTTCGTCGAATACATACTCACGTCGTGAGGCTTCATTCCTCACGTCGTGAGTCCAGATCTGACCAAAAATGAGCATTAAGCTCCTAATCCATTAAGCCATAACATGGGACAGTCTAGAGGGTCTTCCTTGACCCCAATGACCATAAAAATCAAAGCTTTTTAGTCACATATGTCCAATACATGACTTAAATACTAGTTAGGTCAAAATATGGGTATATGTAAGGGTCGAATTGTTGTAATTAGTCAAAGTATATTTTGTACTCTTCGAACGTTTTGTAATATATTCTACTAGGGCGCTTTTATTCGAAGCTTTAGAGTCAATGCCTTAGTATATTTTTTGTACGCTTTCGGTTCCCTATAAATAGGGGTTATTTACTAGAGTTAGATAAGAGTTTTTACAGACCTGTCTATTTTCTCTGTAAACATTCGAAAGCGTAAATCAAGCTGAAACAAGATCATATTTACATCTGGTGTTCAATCTTGCATTCATACTTGAATTCATACTCTGATTAATTCAATACTCGATTCATTGATTCATCAATTGGTATCAGAGCAGGAATCATATCTCTGATCTAATTTTCATGCTATTCAAAAAGTTTTTGAATCAACTTTTTGATTCAAAAGTTTCCGCACTTTTTGAAAGTGAAAAATTGTCTAGATCTTAGTCTGTGATTCGATTCTGCATTTGAATTGTTGAATCGAGTGTTATTCTCATCAATTCGATTTGATTCATCTAGTTTGTTTTCAAATTCTCAAATCTTTTCAAACTTCTCAAAATCATCTTCCGTACAACAATGGCGAGTTTCAATCTCAATTCGATGACCTCGTTTTCTCATCTGTTAGGTTCATCAACCAAAATTTCAATGCTAATCCCTGAATACTATGATCAGTGGGCTGATCGTATGCAGGATTATCTGAATGGTCTGGATGAAGAATTATGGTCATGTATCACTGGAAATGTCAATGTTCCAGTGAATGTTCAACCAATTGGATCATCTTCTACAAATTCTGGAGTTGATAATCAATCTGATCGTCTGAAGAAACTGGAGAAGAGGTGTATGAGGGAACTGCGAGGTGCTTTACCTCCAGTTGTGTACAATTACGTTAGAAGTTGTACAACTGCAAAGGAGGTGTGGAACAATCTAAAAGATAAGTTTCAAGGAAGTGAGAAAACAAAAATCAATTCAGTCAAACAGTGTTTGGTTGAACTGAAAGATTTCAAACAAAAAGAAGGAGAAACAATTGAAGTTTACTATGATCGTCTGAACGAGTTAATCTATCGTTGCAATCGCTATGGATTTACCAGGACTTCAATGGAATTCAATCTCATCTTTTTAATGGGGCTTCGAAAATAGTGGAGAAGTGTGAGTATGATGGTGAAGAATCAACAAAGTTTTGATACATCAACTCTCAATGATTTGTACAATCAGTTGAAAACACACGAAATTGAGGTAAATGAAATTGCTGAGGAATCGAAGCTGAATTTGGGAGGTCCATTAGCTCTTGTGTCAAAGATTTCGGAGAAAGAAGCTGAAAATGGTGATTATGAGGAAGAAGAAGGATTCATCATGAATTCGGATGATGAAGCAATAGCACTTTACTCGAATAATCGTGTTAAGAAATTTTTCAAAAAGCCGTTCAATTCGAAGACTAAGCTTGCTGAGGTGAAAGGAAGTTATGTGAGTAAAAATGTTGTTGAGGAGAAAAAGAAAGTTGAGAAGCAAGATTCGAAGATAGCTGAAGGAAAGGGTGAGAAGAAGCTGAAAGGTGATGCTGGAATAGATTGTCACTATTGCAACGGTGCGAATCATCTTGCAAATGACTGTATGCTTCGAAAGAAGGATGAGAGGAAGAATAAAGTCAAAGATGAGGCATACTATGCAGAGAGGCTTGAGGAGGTTCGTGCTAAAGCAAAGAATTTGTCATTGGTTGCAAAGGGTGAGCATGAGGATGAAGATGGAACTTATCAAATCTGGTCATCTGGATCAGATGATGAAGAAATGTGAAATCCGACACATGGAGCGTTGTATGCGAAAATGGAGGAGGACTCAGATGATGAGGAATTCGAAGTGAGGGGACGATGCTTCGTATCCAAAGCGGCTGACAAATCTCCAATGACAACAAAGGTACGTAAAATTCTCGAATCTTTTAATATTCCTACTCATGCTTATGATTCTGAACTAATATCTTTTGATGAAACGGTTACTTATTTTGATTCAATTGTTGTGTCTGCTAGTAATGAGGCCAACAAATTGTCCATGGAGTTGTTAGAGACCAAAAAGAGATTAGACATAAAAATAAGCAAAATTGAATGTTTGGAATTACAAATTACAAACATTATGTGTGATAGAGATACTTTAACGAGTGATGTCAAACTTTTGCTAGCACAAAGAAACATTTACTGTAATTCTGCGAAAAGACTTTATGGCAAATTAACTGATTTACATCATTCAAGTGACATAAGTAAAGAGCAACATAGAAAATTACTACCTTTTCTAGCATTCGAAAGAGCTAAGGTAGATAATATTTTGTATGATTGTGAGCAAATAATAGCTGATTTTGACAAAGTTCCTGATGATAGATATAAATATGGAATTATCAAAATTGATGAATGTCTTGATGCAAATGAATTAGTTAACATCGTGAATGATACTTTGACTAAAACTGAACAAATTCAAATTTTGAAAAAGACTGAGAATTCAACATCTGATTCTCAATCTAATTTTGCTGATATTGAAGATAATTCTGACAATATTAGTGAAATTAGTGAACTTGAAGATGTTGATTGTTCTCAGTTGTCTGTTATTAATGTTGCATCAACATCTAAAGGGAAAGAAAAAATTAAGGATTTGATGGTTGAAAATGAAACTGATATACCCTCAACGTCGAAAGTTAGTGATGTGAACTTCGTGGATATCAAAGACAGTCAAACTGATGATAGTGATGATGAAGATGAAGAGAAAATTTCGAAGGAAAAGAAATCTTCAAAGGAAGAAGAAAATCCACGAATAGTGGTTGATCAGGTGTATGGTGATACACAAAAGTTCGAAAAAGTGATGAATGAAAAAGATGAACACTATCTTGAAACGAATACAGTGGTTTATCCAAATTTCAAATGTACAGATGATGTCATTTTTCCAAATCAAGTTTTTGTAACTACTGGAAATGTTGAGAAAATCAAACCAGAATTAAAGAAGTTAGTTGAAGAGGATAATTCAAAAACAACTGATGAAGGCTTTTTCGCAAATCAAAGCACAGTTGAAAACAACTTAACAAAAAATTCGTACGTTTTCCAACGTCAAAAACCACAAAGAAAATGGGTTGAAAAATCAAAAATTGAAAAAGAGAATTCAAAACAAGTTGAAAAGGAATGTGAAAAAGTTGTCAAATTAAACTCCAAGGAATTCAAAGATCAAATTGACAAATTTTCGAAGGAAAACAACATTTCAAAAAGACAAGCAAGAAAGAAAATATTTTGGCAAAATGTTGAGTCTCAAAAGGTGTCTGGATCACAATCACCCAAAAATGTTTTCAAAGCTAAAAATTCATCTTTTTCAACAAAACCTCAACATTTATCTCAATCAAATCATTCAAAGTCTGAAATGAATAATCAACCAAGGTTTTCGAAAGTTTCAGAAACTAATATTCCAAGAAAATTTTCAAATAACCCAAATCCAAATCAAAAATTCATTAAACGTCAACATTTTAAATCAACAGTTGATACATCATATGCGAAATCTTTTATAACAAATCCAAAAGTTGATTTTGTTCCTCAAAAGCCAAATTTTCCAAATCAAACGAAGAAAGAAACTATGAAAACTTCACGAGAAAAAGGAATAACGTCAAGGAAGAACATTGATCATTGGCTTGAAGGCAAAGGAAAGATGTATCAGTCAAATACATTTTCAAAGGAGCAAATTCACGAAGCATATGAAAAGTATATGAATAATTCATCAAATGGCAATTCATCGTCTAAGGATTCGAACATTTCAGTCAAAGCTTGGAAACCAGTAATAAAAGCAAAGAATGTTCATTCACAAACTCAGAATTCGAAGGGTAATGTCAGTGAACATTCGAAACAATCAAAAACTTATGTTTCGGTTCCTTTAAATGAAGATGTAAACTTAATTGATAGTCTCAAAACAAAAGTTTGTGATTGGGTTAAAAGTTCTTCATTGCATTCGAAATTGAAATCTAATTTCCAAGGACCCAAAAAGCCTTGGGTACCTAAATTTTTCCATTGAATGTAGGTACTATGTGACGAGCAATATGATAACAAGTGGTACATCGATAGTGGTTGCTCTCGTCACATGACTGGGAAGAAGGAAAATTTACGGGATTTTCGAAGTCTCAAAAATGCTGGAGTAGTGAAGTTTGGGAACAATCAAAAATGTCAAGTCAAAGGATATGGGAAGATCACGAAGAGTTGAAGAAACTTTTAATCTTACATTTGATGATTACTACATTAAACAAACAACATCACAGTTTGAAAATCATCCTATTCTGACAAAAATACAAGATGAATCTGAATCCTCACAAACATTAGATGTTGATTACGATTTAATTTTTGGAATTTCAGATCATGCTGTTAATGCTGAAATACATGCAAATGATAATCATATCTCTGAACTCACAAAGCTTACTGATGATTCAACATCAACTTCTACAGAGAAAAGCGAAAGTATGCAAAACAATCCAATGGAGGGGGAGCAATTGGATTCGAATACTCTAGTTGAGGAAGAGCATTCTTTCGAGGGGGAGAATGGAAGAGTGAATGCTAATGATGAGGGGGAGCATAATGTTGAGGGGGAGCATTTAGAAAACATTAAGAATAATGATGATTTAGATGATGTTTGTTCGATTGCAGGTTCAGAAAATGAAAATATATACGAAGATGCACCTTTGGAATTTGATCCAGCATATCCGCCAATGGAAAAGTGGACAAGAGATCATCCGAAGGATCAAGTAATTGGGAATCCACAAGAGGGAGTTTTAACAAGAGCTCAAATTCACGCAAAGAATGAGGTATTGAATACTCATCAAGAATTTTGTATGTTCAAGAATTTTGAACCAAAAAATGTTAAGATTGCAATAGAACACTCAGATTGGGTTGTTGCAATGCAATCTGAATTGTCTGAATTTGAACGAAACAAGGTTTGGAGATTAATTCCTAAACCTGAAAATGTTTCGATTGTCGGGTTAAAATGGATTTTCAAAAATAAAACCGACAAAGATGAAAATATTGTTCGAAACAAAGCCAGACTTGTTGTTAAAGGTTATTCACAATAAGAATGAATCGACTATAAAGAAACTTGTGCCCCTGTATCAAGACTCGAGGCAGTTCGTATATTTCTGGCTTATGCAGCTCACAAAGATTTTGATGTTTATCAAATGGATGTGAAGTGTGCATTTCTAAATGGAGAGCTTGAAGAAACTGTTTACGTGGAACAGCCCCCAGGTTTTATTAACGAAGAATTTCCAAATCATGTTTATATTTTAGATAAGGCAGTTTATGGTTTGAAACAAGCACCCCATGCATGGTATGCAACTCTTACTTCATTTTTGAAACAATCTAAATTTAAACAAGGATCTGTTGATCCCACATTATTTCGAAAGAAAGTTGGGAATCATCTAATGCTTGTTCAAATTTATGTTGATGATATTATTTTTGGCTCAACTGACCCTGCTTTATCTAGAGAATTCGAAGATTTGATGAAAAGTAAGTTCGAAATGAGAATGATGGGAAAAATCAATAATTTTCTTGGTTTGAATATTCGTCAAAACAGAGAAGGGATTTTTATTAATCAGGAGAAATATACGAAGAATCTGCTTGAAAAGTTTGGATTGACGAATAGCACAAAGTTACGAGTTCCAATGGCAACTGGCATAAAGTTGACACCTTCATTAGATAAACCTACAGTTGACCTAACTCTTTACAGGAGCATGATTGGTTCATTACTTTATCTTACAGCAAGTAGACCTGATATCATGTTTTCTGTATGTAATTGTGCTAGGTATCAGTCAAATCCACGAGAACCACATCTCACTTCTGTGAAGAATATATTTAGTTATCTTAAAGGAACAATTTCGTTAGGATTGTGGTATCCTTCGAACACTGGGTTCTTTGTACAAGCATATTCGGATGCAGACCTGGGTGGTTGTAATCTTGATCGAAAGAGCACAAGTGGTGGATGTCAATTTCTTGATGGCAAATTGGTGAGCTGGCAGTCGAAAAAGCAAACATGTGTATCAATCTCAACAGCTGAAGCAGAATATGTGGCTGCTGCTGCTTGCACTTCACATATAATATGGATCCAAAGTCAATTGCATGATTATGCAATAAATATGAAAAAGATTCCATTATATTGTGATTCTCAAAGTGCGATAAGAATTTGTCATAATCCTGTGCAGCATTCGAAGACTAAACATATAGCTCTTCGTTATCATTTCATCAAGGATCACGTGGAGGATGGGAATATTGAAATACATTTCGTGAAAACAATTGATCAGTTAGCTGATATTTTCACGAAACCTTTAGATGAAAAATCCCTTGTAAGAATTATAGAGGGACTTGGAATGATCGATGGAAATTCTGTTCCATGCGAAAAAGAAGAATGATGCATGATAAGGACTGATTCAGAGGCGCTGACTGAAAGACAAAGCAATATCCGTCAGCATTCAGAGGTTACTGTTCATAGTCAACGCTTCGACCCCTTCGAATTCGTAAATTTGTTACTTATTTTAAGGGTTGATTCAGAGGTTACTGTTCATAGTCAACGCTTCGACCCCTTCGAATTCGTACATTTGTCACTTACAATGGGATGATAAAATTTCGCATTTTTGCAACAAGTACTTTTTATTTTCGAAAATTCAGAAATCCAAAAAGATTTTCGTTTTTTTTGTCATTTAGTTTTCGAAAATTCAAAAATCCAAAAAGATTTTCGTTTGTTTTGTCATTTAATTTTTGAAAATTCAAAAATCCAAAAAGATTTTCGTTTGTTTTGTCATTTAATTTTCGAAAATTCAAAAATCCAAAAAGATTTTCGTTTGTTTTGTCATTTAATTTTCGAAAATTCAAAAATCCAAAAAGATTTTCGTTTGTTTTGTCATTTATTTTCGAAAATTCAAAAATACAAAAAAAAATTTCGTTTGTTCTGTCCTTATTTTCGAAAACTCAAAACAACAAAAATATTTTGATTCTTATTTTTTTAGTATTTTGTTGCCGATAATCTTGAAGACACAGAGTGGCTTATGCTTGCAATTCTAGGGTCAGGTACATTTTTCGTATGAATCGATAAATTTTTCTTCAATTGAACTAGTTAAGTTGTCCCTAGAAGCATGTTGCTGCATTTTGACCAAAGCCTCCAATGACTCAATGTGTGTATACGAAAGCCTTAATGAAATATTTCATACGAAAATTTCTTCCCAATCAGACTTATATTCACATTAGTCTCTGAGCTACCTGACTCTTCTCAAAATGAGTTAGGAGTTTACTGTTTGGTCCAAAGATAACAGAGGTACTTTTCGTGTCTTTCACCAATCTTTTTCATCCATAAAGTTCTTACACAATCACACACGAAGACATATGTCCGAGAGGTCTCTGATCAAACCCATCGAGACTTAGACATATCAAAACTCTGTGTTTATGATCTAACATCATGAGACCGTGATGAAAGTGAAACTCAATTTTCATTACCTTTTTAAGGAATTAACGGGGAACTAAGTTCCAGATTTTCATGAAACTTTTGTTTCTGTATCAAAATTCGAAACTCCAAATCATATTCATTTCGAATGAGTGGTCTTGATCAAACATTCGAAACCCACGATGTTTGTTACCCAACAAGATCCAGCACACAAATTTTTTCTTGAACATGATTTCCGTGTAAGTTTCATTCGAATATCCTTGTCATTTCAAAAATTTATCAAAGCCAACTTGTCACTGACTACACTGGTCAAACGAGTAATTTCTGTTACAATTTCTCACCTTATGTTTAGGATGACATGTAACGAAATTTTTGAACTACCCACGAAGCATTATAAAAGAATCCCTTCGATACTTATCAACAAGTATTCGACTGTAATTCACGGGAACCCACACAAATTATTGATCATTTCTCTTAATGATTAATGAAGTAATCTTTGCCCGGGATTTTATCTGCTTTTGTGTCAATGGTTTGACATCACAATATCCCATAATTTTCTTATTTTTGTTTCTCGTCTATATTCTTTGGAACACTGCACTCACGAAATCCTTGAGGCTCTGAGTAATACCAACTCAGGCTGATGATTTCAAACTTCTGGCAAATGACTTCGCTTTTCATCCCAAAAGTGAAAGAGCCTTGCTTCCATTCGAAGGGTTCTGACGGTTACAATACTCTTGGGGATAACAAGACAGGCTGTTTATAAATGACGTATGGTATTCTGTCCGGTTTTCAAGGTGATGTGACAACTACTTTTTGACGCATGGCTATTTTTCCGCAGTAATGGTCCGACTTTCAAGGTGCCACGTCGGATATCATTAAATGCACATCCCGCTTCAAATTCAAACTTCAGGGTTACATATAAAAGGGGATTCAAGGGTTCATTGCCAGTTTACGCGATCAAAAAGCAAATTTCACAAATTCTCTGTTCATTATTATCTTCAAACCCTAACAATGGCGACTTCTGCTCATGTTGATTCGCATACCACTGAAGATGCTTCTTCCATACCAATACTGAAGATTCAACCAACTAACTATTACGTGGAGGGTGAAGTTTCTCAATACCCGGAAGAATTGAAGATGCTCATCGTTGCCTTGAAGAACTCTGTTTTATCTACGGCGATGTTCAATTCTTTCTCTGTTCCATTGTCCTGGCTTTCTCAAGCAGGATCAACTGCTACTTACAACAAAGCTTCTGATACGATAACTTTTCATTTGGTGAATGATAAAAAGGTCAGATTATCCAAGAAACTCTTTTGCCAAATTCTTGCTATTCCGAATTCGCCTCCATATGTTGATTTCACATTTCCTCAAATTGTCTACATGTTTAATGAGATGGGATATCAGCCACCATTGTCCAAGATTAGTGATTTTAAGAAATCTGGTCTTCCACGACTATGGAATTTCTTATTTGGTATTTTTCTACGATGTTTGACTGGGAGAACAGTTGGTCTAGACAAAGGAAGAATGGAGGTTTATGTCATGGTTGCTGGCATATATTATGATCTTCAAGTGGACTATTCTACACAATTATAGAAGGAATTCCAAAGGGGTGTAGAACATACGAATGCTATTCATGGTATTTCGTGTGCACGATACTGGAGCCTGATTTTGCAATATTTTTATAATAAGGAAGGGATTTTGGTACCAAATGATGAAGAAAAAGTTGTCTTTCAATCATACCACTATCCGAAGGAAGTAATAGATAATGCTGATGATTTTCCAACTGTTGCTCGTATTCCAGATGCGATGCTTAAAAGAGTTGATCCAACGAATTCAGTTTTGGTAGCATATTTACAAACAATTGATTCTTCTGTTCAGACTTGGATATTGTTGCCAAGGGAAGAAAAGAAGTCTAAACGATCAAAGAAGTCTGAACCTGCTTCTTCTGAAAAGAAAATCAAGGATTCGAAATCTTCGCAATCTCCAAAGAAAAAGCCTAAAACTGTTGAAGTATTTGTTGCTGAGACTCAAGTGATTGAACCCATTCTTGAAGAATCACAAGCGAATGTGATCATTCCTTCGAAGACTGGAATGTTTCGAAGAATCAAAATGAATTCCACTCACAAAGGCAAGTCTCCTACACACAAAGTGGTTCGAAAACCTCAAATCACTCATCAAGGTGTGTTAATTCGAGAAGTGCCAGCACCTTTTTCTCCGGTGTCCAAGAAACGAAGGGCTGAGGATATGGCCAAACGATTGTCAAAGAAGAAGAAGAAGAAGAAGCCTCAAAAACTCGTGATTTCTACTGAGTCAACAGAAGATGATGATGAAAGAATTCCAGAAACTCCAGAGTTCACTCATCTCACAGAAAGTTCCACTCCTGAGAAGACATTCGTCATACCACCTGAAGATTCGATTGCCAAATCAGTTTCTGAGGCGGTTCGAACTTCAGGCATCCATGCACACGTATCTGATACGGATGCAAATGTCGATATGCGTGAAGGAGGTTCGAAAAATGAAGCTCAAGGTCACGTTACTTCTGCTCCTTTCGAACGTATTGTTTCTTTACCCTTATCCACTACTCCTCTTACTTCAACCACAGATTCCCCAACATTCGAACACATTCTTGATCAACCCTTTACTTCTATCTTTTCTTCACAATCTACTGAACCACCCAAACCAACTTCACCTGTTCAAGAAACCGTGTTTATAGAGACAGAGACTGATAATGAGGGGTTTGGTGGTATGTTTGATGAATTGGAATTTCATGAAGAAGAAGAACAGCTTCCCGATCATATGTTGATGACCATGAAGCAGTTCAAAATCCTGAATCAGAAATTGAATTCAATAATTCAATCTCAAGCAGATCTAGGGGCTGGTTCATCTGTTTCTAGTTTGGAGGTTGATTCAATGTTGAAAATGCTCGAAGCCAGAGTGGTTAGCAAAATATCTGGAATGATTACTGACTCTGAGTCTCGAATTCTGGAGAAGGTTGATTATAATGATCAAAATAATGAACTTCGGATCAAATCTCAAAATTCAATGTTTACTAGTGATGTGAAAATTTTGAAGAATGTCGCAAAGGAAAGGCATGTTATTTTTGTGCAAGAAGTGAAGAAGGTCAGGGAGGATGTAAATTTGCAGATTCACGAACTTCGTGAAGATATGCAAAAAGAAATTGTCATTGTTCAACAAGATTATGCATCATTAAATCAAAAGGTTGATATCATTTGTGATGCAGTCACACGTTTTGTTAAGTTGTATGAAAGTTGAGTCCTCAACTAACTCAAATTTCAACATCCGAAAGTGCAAGCTTTGAGGAAGTGCTTAAGTTGCTCACGGAGTTAAAAGAAATTTCTGACAGGCCGGTTTCTTCTTCTTTGATCACTCCTGAATTTTTATCACAGAAGTTTATCCATTTCGAAGCCATTCTCAACAAGCAACTTGCTCCTCTCTTTCGTATATCAAGTCTTCTTCCAACAATGATTGCCCCACCTGTTTTCACAGGGGTGCAAGGGGGAGAAAGAAAAACTAGTGAGTCGAAGACTAGTGGAGAAGATGCGAAAGTTGTGGGAAAAGTCTTTTCTTTGAAAATCCCAACAACAAAACCAGTAATAGTTTCTGCTGAACTGGTTACTTCAACTGTTGTAACAACAATGCCAATTGCAAGACCAATTTCGAAAGGAATTGTTATTGGTAAATCTTCAGAGACTGGTGGGAGTGGTTCTAATCCAAAAGAGACAATTGTCAATCCAGCCTTGAAAGATAAAGGGAAATCAATTGTAGTGAAAAAGTCGAAAGAGGAAAAGAAGGCTCAAGCAGAAGCTGAAATTGAAAAACTGAGGATTATTCAAAGCATTATGACTCAGCGTGCTAGTGATCCGAAGGGAATGGATAAAGGTGATCCAGCTAAACACTATAATTACGAAACAATTGAGGCCAAGGTTGCTTTTAATCACATGTATACATTCAAGAAGAAACCAAAGCAGAGTTATTTGGTCACGAATACTGATGCAAGCCAGCTGGATTTTCCCATAAACGAAATGATGTTTATCATGCCTCAGTTCAAAGCAGAAGGGAATTTTAAAAATAAGGATGAAGGTACACACATGAAAATTTGTTTTCATGCTGTTCTTGGAAAAGCCCCTGAGGAAGTTTGGTCTTTAATAAAAATCAAGAAGGTCATAAGTATGAAAAAGGATGTGATTTTCGAAAACACAGTCCATAATGTTAAGTATGTGGTTGCTAGGGCAAATGGAAATATTTGCGAATTCACTGTTGCTGATTTTCCATTGATGAACTTGTATGATCTTATACAAGTTGCATTACTTCTAAAATACAAATCATTTTCATTCCTTCAAAACACTGAACCAGATGAATTCAAGCTTGGAGTTACTCACATCAAGATTTTTATCGAAAACTATTATGAGTGCTTGGCACTAACAGATGTGGAATTAGCTACTGCCAAAGGAATGGAAATAAAAGCATCGATGGCTCCTACGAAGACTCAGGCGGAATTGAAGAAATATGCTGATGGTGAAATTTGCCTGAAGCCTTTTGGAATGGTCTTCGCAGGAAAAGACAAAGCTGTAAAAGCTAAACGGTTTTTATTCCAAGCAAGTGAAGTAGAGAGATATTCAACATCTCAATATACGAACTTGATTGTTCGTATGAATCATTGCAAGAAGAACAATGAAGGAGACAAGAAAGAGCTGAAGAAGATTATCTCCTGGTACACGGAGATTCGAAGAGTATTACTGTATTCCATCACACTTCTTACGAATTGAAGACTTCGACTATGATTACAAAGGGGGAGATTGTAAGGGTCGAATTATTGTAATTAGTCGAAGTATATTTTGTACTCTTCGAATGTTTTGTAATATATTTTACTAGGGCGCTTTTATTCGAAGCTTTAGAGTCAATGCCTTAGTATATTTTTTGTACGCTTTCGGTTCCCTATAAATAGGGGTTATTTACTAGAGTTAGATAAGAGTTTTTACATACCTGTCTATTTTCTCTGTAAACATTCGAAAGCGTAAATCAAGCTGAAACAAGATCATATTTACATCTGGTGTTCAATCTTGCATTCATACTTGAATTCATACTCTGATTAATTCAATACTCGATTCATTGATTCATCAGTATAAACATCAAGATTCAAACTTGAAGCTCATAACTTGCACCAAAATCCAGATCTAAGGGTTCTAGCATAGCAAATGACTCAATGGTCCATAAAGTTGCTAACTTTATGGACCCCATGCATGATACTTCAATATCCCATGCAAAGAAGGTCACAATAACTTAGATCTAGCAACCTCAAGTGAAAAAGGTAGGATCTTTATACCTTACTGGAGCTCACAAGTTCAGCTAGTCCACAAAGATGAGCTTATCTTGCCAAAATGGAACTTCCCAAGAGTTTCTTCTTCTTCTTCTTCGAGGAAACCACACACCAAAACACCAACAATGGCTCAAGGGCTCAATGGAGGCTTAGATTAGGGTTTCCAGAGGTCTTGGAGGGAAAAGAGGCGGAGTAGAAGCAACCCTAATCATCCCATACCTTTAAATATCCGAAAATAAGGGTTTTTGTGCATCAGGTGTGTCTCACGTCGTGAGCCCTTAATTCTCATGTCGTGAGCATTGAATGAACTTGTTCAACAAGTCAACGATCACTCACCCGAACCACTCCAACTTCAAACGGCCATAACTTCTTCGTTTCAACTCCGTTTTTGACGTTCTTTATATCCACGGAAAGGTGGCGAGAAGCTCTACGCATCTATCAACTTACCCTCACCTCAAAACCTTCCGAAAGAAAATCCAAAATCCATAAAGACCTCGAGCCGCCACTTTACCGATATGCCACTTGGCTCCAATGCACCACCCAACTCCTGGATTACCTCCAATACATCGTCCGTACCCAAATGGGTCTAGATCTCTCTGTTCTAAAGGCCCTAAGCCTTATGATAACCCATCTTCAGGCCACAGTCCCGAATTAGGAACACGATTCGGAACAAAGTGTTACAACTCTCCCCCACTTAACTTAGATTTCGTCCTCGAAATCACTCCTTACTAATACCCATAACCGAAACTACTGATCCGCAAAACGCAACCCATGATCCTGCGCATAAACTAACCTTCTCAAGTCAACCGAAACCGATCCCAACTTCCATCCCGAAAAACGAACTTCAGGCTTCCGTAAACCACTTCTGCCTTCCCAATGTCTGAATTCCATAATGGTCTGTCTCCCTGACGGACCGCTTACACTGCAATGTTACCATGCTCGAACCTCATCGAACAACTGATCAACCATAGGACTTCCAATCCTGATTACCTTGATATAACCTCTGGAAACAATACCACTAACCATAACCAGTTGCAGAATACTTATACTTAACAGAAGGCTCAGATAATCCTTCGAGTAGAAGATTCATCCCTACAGCGGTTAGACTTATACAAGCGTTGCGCAACTACGTCAAATTAAATACTTTGAGATTATGTAATACAACTGTAAGTTCCTGTAACATCCGGTTTACCAGGTATATTGTTTTGAGTATTTAATTCAAGGATTTTGGAGGGATTCGGCGAGTTGGTGCCCTAAATCGTCGAGTAGGGTCGTGACTTGGTGATGTGGTTAATGAATGGACTCGACGAGTCGGAGAGATGACTCGCCGAGTCAGCGCTGTTGGCAGAAACCCTAATTCTCTCGGGCATAGGCCTATTTAAAGGCACTTATAGCCTCCTTGACACCCCTCATCAGTGTCATTCGACACTTGAGAGAAACCCTAGAGTCATTGGTGAGCAAGAGAGGGAAAAGGACTCACTGGAGGTCATTCCTTGGGGAGAAGATCAAGGGTGTTGCAAGGATCAAGAAGAGAGCTTGTGGATCTATTTCATCCCCATCTTCAACTTCAGATCAAGGTATGAAGCCCTTACCTTTCCTGTTCTATTGAATAGATCCTTTGAATATGAGAAATTAGGGCTCATATCACTTTTGATGGGGTTTTGGGTGCATCAAACCCCCCTCTTCTGAGTATGTTATAGATCTGGCTCTTGTATGATCCAGAGAGTCAGAAAGTAGGAATCCATTGTTGTGCAAACATGAGGTTTTGAAGTTAGGAAGCTTTAATGGAGTCTAAATGGCATATAGAGCAAAATATGCTATGCATGCATATCAAGATCGGACCTTTATGTGACTTTTGGGTATTAGGAGGTCAGATCTATGAGTTAGAGTTACAGATCTGACCTCAGGTGGTTGAATGAGAAATCCGATGGAGCCAACTCGTCGAGTCCATGGAATGACTCGACGAGTCGTAGTGGGTGTGACCTAGTAGCCTGGACCCAGTGTTAACTCAGCGAGTTGGGAGTCAACTCAGTGCGCTGAGTGAACCCTAGGATGAACGCGAAGAATACAAGTGGACTCGGCGAGTCACAGGTGTGCACTCGGCGAGCAAGGTCAACTTGACTGTTGACTCAGTCTGGTTTTCTGTTGACTTCCTGGGTGGGTCAATAAGAGGCAGGAAGGACCAAGGAGGGGTAAAATAGACTTTTATCCATCCCGAGGGTAAGAAAAGGGAAAAGAGGACTTAAGGAGTAAATGAGTAGTAAAGCGGATAATGATTGAAATGCTTGTCTTATGTGTTAGGCGGAGGCTAGTCCAAGATTTCCGAGTGCTTGTCGGTTACCTGCTAGTCGAGGTGAGTCTTCTCACTATACTTTACCTGGAACGGTAACTATGTGCGACCGGAAGGTCTTATATGTATGTATGAGTGATGAGACTTTATGTGATATGTGACAAAAAAGGTCTTATGTATTTATATGAGTTATGTGACTTTATGTGATATGTATATGTTGTATGTTTTGGGAACGGAAGGTCAACAGAGTCAGGGCCGGAAGGCAATCAGAGTTTGGGGCCGAAAGGCAAGTCATGGTAGGGCCGGAAGGTCTACCAGACTTGTGGGGCCAGAAGGTCCCACTGAGACACATTGACCGGAAGGTCTTACAGAGCTATAGCCTCGAGTGGCTAATATGTTTAAGTGGTATTTTGGGGAACTCACTAAGCTTCGTGCTTACCGTGGTATGTGTTATGTGTCTCAGGTTTTTTCAGGATCGCGGGACGGCACCGACTTGATTGTACACACCAGAGGAAGAGTTATGTTTTGAGGATCCTGGATTTTAACCGAGCAATCATGAATTTTTGAGTTGTAAACTTAATAAAAGAGATTTTTGTGAAATACATTATGAGAATTATATGATTTAAAATGATAACTTTGTTTTGAAAATTTACGTCGTTACAGTTCCTTAGCATCCTCTTGTCTGCCAGCTACTTTACGCAAAATCCCAAATTACTGCCGCTATCCAGAATACTGGATTCGTACTCGGTTGCTGAGCTAAAGCGCAACCTCATAGTCGCCTCCCCACGACTTCCAAAGAGAACTTCGGCTATCGAAACTTGCCCCAATCGTATTTCCACTCATGGATCCATTATTCCTACTGATCCTACAGATCATACTATTCGACTACCCGTCGCCACCGAATCTACTACAAAAGGTGAATGCTACCAGCACCACTGTAGTCTTACATCACTCCTGGTCTCCAAAGACCTGCCGTTTTCCGAATCCAATCATACTGTGGCCTACTCACATCCGTACGGCTGTTCCACCCCGGCCTAAACCATCTGGAGAAATCTGTGAGCAAATCACGCATCTGCCACATTCTCACTGCCGAACAGGGGTCGGCGAATGCTACGGGCCACCCCGCAGTCTTACGCTTCCATGTACCAATGGATAACTAACAAATGATACGGACCACCCCGCAGTCTTACTATACTCGTCCTGCCAACTAGTGAATGCTACGGGCCAACCCCATAGTCTTACAACACTTCTATGCTATCTGCCAAGTAATGCTACGGGCCACCCCGCAGTCTTACCACACTTCTACACTATCTGCCAACTAATGTTACGGGCCACCCCACAGTCTTACCATACTTCTACACTATCTGCCAACTAATGCTACGGGCCACCCCGCAGTCTTACCACATTGTGATGCTATCTGGCCGCTGGTGAATGCTATGGCTATCCCGCAGTCTTACAACACTTCCCACGCTGACTGGCTACTAGTGAATGCTACGGCTATCCCACAGTCTTACAACACTTTCCATGCTGTCTCAACCGCTGACCATGGTCTTTCGCTACCTACTAATCCAAATTCACTCCAAGGTCGAGCATACATGCACGATCTAATATCCCAAACTGAACTCATTTCCTGATTGAAATCCCCGTCCTGATTTCTTAAGACCTGCTATCAACCATCACGAGAAAGAGACCTTAATGTTGGCAAGTTTTCCGAACTTCCAACTCATACTACCCTCACTCCCTACAGCTGCTCGGGGCTGCCTTGCTTCCTGGTATGAATGTGAAACTTATCCCAGTTTCAAGACCGCTTCTGCTTCTGAATCCCTGGGCGATTCTCCCCCACTTAGATTCGACTAAATCCTTAAAATATACACGACTTGCAGGATCCTCATTCCTTTCTTCCATAAACGATAGGCACCCTGACTACCAACGCCTAACCTTGCTAGTTCTCCATTACTAGCCTACTCCAAATACCGCATAATTACTGAAGACTAGATGAACGTTTTTATGAATTCCTAATACTGATGATCCCAAGTGCTCGATCTGACGTCCTTAAGGTCCAAATAACTAATGCTCAGAGCAACCTGTTCAGTGATAGACCACTTCCCTTGATGCTTCTAAAAGCCATCCCAAACACCAAAACTAAAACCACCGAATCCTGATGATGGTGGATAACCACCCCATGGACCCTGCCCACAGACCTCCACGTAACGCTCCTGAACCGATTTCGGCCTTAACCGAGATAATAATGGACACTTCGAACCCGAAGTGAGAAATGACCCTACACTAGCTACTAATAGTTCCTGGTATGCAATTGGCATATGATCATTTTGAAAATACAACCCGAATACGAGCAGAGAGGTAACTCATACATACTATCACCTGAGACCGAGGTAAGAACAATCATAATACATACAGAATCGAAAATAGTAATTGATACATACCTGCAACATTCCCTGCTGTAATCCGGATCTCCCTCATCTGTCACTGCAAGGCCCTACCCTCTCGCCCATCCGTAATCCTCAAAGTAGTCGGGGCAGGCGCACTCCCTGCTCCTCCCATCATCGTCGGGCAGTCGGCCTTCTTGTGGCCCCCCTGATTGCAGTGAAAACATAATGGGCTTGCCCCCTGTGGGCAATCCCTTCTGACGTGACCATCACTGCCACACTTGTAGCAGCCTGAACCCCTGGAACGGAAAACTCCCTCGTGCAGTTTTCCGCACGTGCTGTACTGACTTCGGCCCTGCCGACCTACTAATCACTGATCTGAAGTCTTGGGTCTCTTCCCGGGACCCTCCATAGTATACATCTGATCTGACCTCCTCTTTGCAATGTGCTCCAAATCAATCTCCCTTTCCCGCGCCCTGGCAATCATAGAGTCCAGGGTCGGGCATGCTAAAAAGCTGACATGCTCCCAAATATCAGCTCTCAACATGTCATGATAGCGGGTCCTTCACATCTCCTCATCCCCTGCATACTGAGGCACCAATAAGGCCCTCTCCCGGAACATGGCGGTAATCTCCGCCACCGACTTCGTCGTCTGTCTCATGTCTAGGAACTCCCTGGATAGATGCTGAAGCTCCACAGCCGGCGCAAACTCCGCCCTAAACCTAGTCACAAAGTCAGACCAGGTCATAGCCTCAATGTCTGAGGCTCCCAAGGAATCACCAACTGACTCCCACCAGTCTCTAGCTCTGTCCCTCAAACATCCCGCAGCAAATCGAACCTTCGACCCCTCAGGACAGAAGCTCGTCAACTGTGCAGACTCAATGTCTGCAATCCATCTCCTAGCAGCAATAGGGACCTTCACACCGTGGAAATCCGGCGCACCACTCCCCCTGAAGTCCTTGAAGGACAGTGTGCGCGATCCAGACTGGCTAGATGCCATGCCACTCCGGAACGCACTGAGGCGATCCTCTATCAGCTCAATAATCCCTTCCTTGATCGACCCGAAAATCACCGGGGTCGACTCAAGGATACCTCTCGTGATCTCAGACGCGATGAACTCGCGTAGTCCCTCATCCACTGGCTCGGAACCTACACCCGAACCTGAACCTGAACCGGATCCTGATCCTCCTGCTCCGTGTCGCGTAATCATCACCATTCTGAAACGAAACACATAATTTCCAGGGTCATATGTAACCTCAGAAGGTCTCACATATTACAAGTTTCCTGGTTCTATCTCGACCCTCCTTGAATCGAGTACGGATCCTCTGCTTTTAGTAGTACGGGCCCATACTACCTTCCACATTTATCCGTACTTTCCTCAAGGATTGCTTCGACTTCACCAAGCCCCTTCTACTTCTGTTGCACTCTGCCACTCTCCTCCTAGGCTTTCCTAGGTTCCCAAACCCACCCAGTCCTCAGCTGCTGAGAGACTCTTCATGATGTCAATTTACCACTACATGAATACCATCACATGTGGAGAGGCTCGGATAATCCTTCGAGTAAAAGACTCATCCCTATAATGGTTAGACTCAAACGAGAGCTGTGCAGTAGGGTCAAATCCAGAACTTTGAGATTATTCAACCCTGGTCACATGTGACTTAACGTATTCATCTAGTAGTTAACTCCCACCACTCGAAATCCCACAAAGCACAAAGCAAGCAGCATTCAGACAATGGAGAATCTAACCAACATATTCCAATCAAGCTATCCTCTACTCAAGAGTCTGTACTAGCATGTAATTCAAAGGCTCATACAATCAGGCATAACCTAAACAGGGCATCCTACTACTGGCTAACCAGTTCTAGCATGCAATTCTACAAGTTCACATAAGCATACAAAGGCATATCTCTTAGATCCTTAGCCATAATCTAGCATGCGATTCATATAATCATATCATGTTACATAACAAACATGTATTGGTATTTTGGGAACCACTTACTTGAGCTCGGCTAATTGTACGCATCACACACCTTGTTCTTTTCAAAGTTCTTTTCTCTTTTCAAACTTCTTTTTATAAAATGGTTTTAATTTTGAAAATTTTTCATACCAAGTCCTTAGTTTGAGTCCAGACACACTCGAGAGTATGTCCGAATCCCTCAAACCAAGGCTCTGATACCAACTTGTAACATCCCAAAAATTCAAAACCAAAAATTTCGTTTTGATTAATTATAAACCGCTTAATAAATTTTGCTCAATTATTTAATAGCATTCTTAATAAAACAATTATCAGAGTTTTAAATCCCAAAGATCATCTAGTGCGGAAAACATGGTGTGATGCGTTGCGATCGCCCGAGCTCCTTCCTTGGAAAAACATTAGTACCTGAAACAAATAGCTGAAAGCCGTAAGCACGAAGCTTAGTAAGTTCCCCAGATACCACATACCATACATATCAACTGATCCAAACATTCCATACATAACCATGAGCCATACATATATCATACCAAATAAAATGCTATGTGCCAAAACATAGTCTTGCCATTATGCCACGGGCCGCCACGTGGTCTTTCTTGCCAAGCCGGGGGCCACTCCCTGGGTCTTACAGACAAGTGCCAAGGGCCACCCCTGGTCTTCCATACAAGCATCACAAAGACAACTAGCATACATACTACTCTACTTAGCTAATCAACATACATTGTGCCAGGAGCCAGCCCCTAGTCTTTCATACAAAATAGCATACAGTGTGCCAGGAGCCACCTCCTGGTCTTTCATACATATTGCCTAGGGCTAACCCCCGGGTCTTCCTACCATACATAATAACATACTGTGTGCCAGGAGCCTCCTCCTGGTCTTTCATGCATAATGCCTAGGGCTAACCCCCGGGTCTTCCTACCATACATAAACTAAATGGGCCGGCATTGTGGCCGTAGACCCATACAAACAGTGAGGAGACTCACCTTGCACTGTTGAACTCGCTGCCCGAACTCCCTAGCTGCTGCTATGACAGTTTTTCCCAAACTAACAATTACCAACACAATATCGTATTAGCAACTAAGTTCTAAACCATGAATCATAATCCAACCTTGGGGTGAAATGACCATTTTACCCCCGTAGGTCAACAAGACCCATAACTAAAGTCCAAACCCAAAACCATAAAGTCCAATAGAGTCCATCAATGGCCCAATTTTCCAAATTGGGCCCAAACCCTTACATGGGCCTTTTCCTAAAGCCCATTTACTTTTCTGGACCAATGACTTTCCGATGGCCCAAAGGTCCAAGCCCATTGGGCCCAATCAAGGCCTAAATACATTGGGCCCACTAAGGCCCAATTCATCATCCGGGACCCATTAGGGCAAGCCTAGCAAGGCAAGCCCAACCAGAAGTCCATTACTCTCAAATCCTTGGCCCATTAAGAGCCCAAACCAAAAGACAAGTCCAAAACCAAGCTAGCCCATCATCAAAGAGTCCAAAATTTTCACAGGGGTTGCTCACGTCGTGACCCCTTAATTCTCACGTCGTGAGGTCGTGGTTACTGTCCAAAAGCTTCCTCGAATACGTACTCACGTCGTGAGGCTTCAGTCCTCACGTCGTGAGTCCAGATCTGACCAAAAATGAGCATTAAGCTCCTAATCCGTTAAGCCATAACATGGGACAGTCTAGAGGGTCTTCCTTGACCCCAAGGATCATAAAAATCAAAGATTTTTAGTCACATATGTCTTAAATACTAGTTAGGTCAAAAGATAGGTATAAACATCAAGATTCAAACTTGAAGCTCATAACTTGCAGCAAAATCCAGATCTAAGGGTTCTAGCATAGCAAATGACTCAATGGTCCATAAAGTTGCTAACTTTATGGACCCCATGCATGATACTTCAAGATCCCATGCAAAGAAGGTCACAATAACCTAGATCTAGCAACCTCAAGTGAAAAAGGTAGGATCTTTATACCTTACTGGAGCTCACAAGTTCAGATAGTCCACAAAGATGAGCTTATCTTGCCAAAATGGAACTTCCCAAGAGCTTCTTCTTCTTCTTCTTCTTCAAGGAAACCACACACCAAAACACCAACAATGGCTCAAGGGCTCAATGGAGGCTTAGATTAGGGTTTCCAGAGGTCTTGGAGGGAAAAGAGGCGGAGTAGAAGCAACCCTAATCATCTCATACCTTTAAATACCCGAAAATAAGGGTTTTTGTGCATCAGGTGCGTCTCACGTCGTGAGCCCTTAATGCTCACATTGTGAGCCTTGAATGAACTTGGTCAACAAGTCAACGATCACTCACCCGAACCACTCCAACTTCAAACGACCATAACTTCTTCGTTTCAACTCCGTTTTTGACGTTCTTTATATCCACGGAAAGGTGGCGAGAAGCTCTACGCATCTATAAACTTACCCTCACCTCAAAACCTTCCGAACGAAAATCCAAAATCCATAAAGACCTCGAGTTGCCACTTTACCGATATGCCACTTGGCTCCAATGCACCACCCAACTCCCGTATTACCTCCAATACATTGTCCGTACCCAAATGGGTCTAGATCTCTCTCTTCTAAAGGCCCTAAGCCTTCTGATAACCCATCTTTAGGCCACAGTCCCGAATTAGGTACACAATTCAGAACAGGGTGTTACATAATTAGTATTGATCAAGAATTAGTTTGGAATTAATTTAGTGATCAAAAGAGAGTAATTATATCTATGGGGACTAATTATGGTAATTAGTTATATGTGTTGGGCTTATGATCCATGTTGGACCAAGTTTATGTATGGATACATAAAGAGTTGGGCCACATGAACCATGGATCATAAATCCCATGGGTATGGATTTGGGTTATACCCATGACCCTTGGAATCCAACATATAAATATGTACTCCTTAGCCAAAAAAACGCCTACACACATATTCTTGGAGATTATGAGGTGTTTTTGGTGCATGGAATTCTCTCTCAAGAGCCACCTTTGTCCTAGGTGTGTTGTGAACCATTTGAGGCATTTCATACTATTGGTGCTAAGCTCTTAAGGCCAAATACAAAAAGGTTTTAAGCTACATAAAAGGTATGTCATCCTAACTAGTATTATATATTGTTTATGTCAATTGCATGCTAGTTATAGGCTTAATGCTTTGGAAATACCATTACATGTATAATTAGAGAAAACATAGATCCAAGGCATTTAGGGTTGTATGTGCACCATAGGATGTTGTAGTATACTAAAACCCAACACTGGGTTGGACCCCTCAATCTGATTTCATGCATGCTTGCGTACGATGAGCGTACCAAGGGAGGTACGCCCCGCGTAACCTCGCTATGGGCTTTTTGGGCTAAATCTTATAATGGGCCTTAAGGGTTAGGCCTGGATCTTTGGGCTTGTGTACTAGAGATTTTGAGCAGAGAAGTATTATATATATGCCTTGGGCCCTTATGTCGGGCTTGTCACTTGGACTTGAGAATTGGGCCTCCGGAGAGCCCATTCATTATTGGGCCTTGGTGGGCCCAATGAGTTTTAGGTTATTGATGGGCTGGTTAGTGGATTACCTTTAGACCTAAAGAGTGAGGGTTTGGACTTAGATCTTAATTGGGTAATTATGGATTTTGGTCTAGTGTTAGAGGCCGGTGTGCAGCAGCAGCATCTATAGGAGTTGTTCATCATCCGAGGTGAGTCTTCTCACCATACTTACCTTGAGTGGTAATCTATAGGTGACCGGAGGGTCTTATGTGAATATACTGTGTATTGAGATATCCTGGTTATTGTCTTTGTGATATATATGTTGTGTATTATATTGAGTTACCAAGTTGAGGGACTGGAGGGTCCAGCTGAGTTGTGGGACCAGAGGGTCCCACTGAGACACATTGACCGGAAGGTCTTATCTGATTATAGCCATGAGAGGCTAGTGAGATATGTGTGGTATTTTGGGGAACTCACTAAGCTTCGTGCTTACCGTGTTATGTGATATGTATCTCAGGTTCTTCTCAGGATCGCAGGAGGGCGTCGGTTTGATTGTACACACCAGAGAAAGAGTTATGTTTTGAGGATCCTGGATTATTAATCAAACAATTATGGAGTTGCGTTTTGTAAACTAAATAAATGGGATTTTTGTGAAATGTATTATGAGAATTATGTGATTCTAAAATGAAAATTTTGTTTGAAAATTTACGGTGTTACAGATATTAACTCTGCCAGAGGGCGTTGAGGATTTCGTAGTGTATTGTGACGCGTCTATCATTGGCTTAGGCACAATATTGATGCAGAGAGGGCGTGACATCGCTTACGCCTCGAGGCAGCTGGAGCATCACGAGGCGAACTACCCGACGCACGATTTGGAGTTGGGGGTTGTGGTTTTCCCCTCAAGATTTGGCGAAACTACCTCTATGGGTTCGTTGTACCATTTACACGAACCACAAGAGCCTGAGGTATCTGATGGACCAGCCGAATCTGAACATGAGACAACGTGGTTGGTTGGACGTGGTGAAGGATTACGACTATGAGATCCTTTATCACCCGGGAAAGGCCAATGTGGTGGCCAATGCTCTCAGCTGCAAGGCGGTCGTAGGTCCAATTCGAGATATATCCCTGAGGATGACAGGATTACTCTGCTGTTGGAGCGGATTCGGGAGGCTCAGGTCGAGGGTATGAAGGAGGAGCGCCGAAAGTATGAGCGGATCATAGGATATGTGGCTTCATTTTATTATGACAGTCGTGGGTTGTTGACCCTACATCGGAGGGTCTGAGTTCCTTACTGGGGCGGTGTACGCCAGGTTTTGATGGAGGAGGCTCACATGTTGAGATTTTCTATCCATCCCGGAGCGACGAAGATGTATAGGGATCTTCGTCCTACTTATTGGTGGCCCTGCATGAAGCGGGATGTAGCCTGGTACGTTGAGAGATGCTTGACTTGCAGGAAAGTCAAGGCAGAGCACCAGAGACCGCACGACAAGATGCAGCCGTTGGACATTCCTGTGTGGAAGTGGGAGGAGATCACTATGAACTTCATTGCGAAGTTACCTCGGACGGCGCACGGAGTTGACGTGATTTGAGTCATCGTGGATCGGTTGACCAAGAGTGCACATTTCATGCCAATTCAGGAGAGTATATAAGTTGAGAAGCTAGCCGAGATTTGCGTCTGCGAGGTAGTAGCACGTCATGGAGTGCCATTTTCGATTGTATCAGATGGAGATTTTCGCTTTACTTCCAGATTTTGGAAGCGGTTCCATGACGAGATGGGTACTCGTCTCCACTTCAGTACATCTTTTCATCCGCAGACGGATGGGCAGAGTGAGAGGATGATTCAGACTCTAGAGGACATGCTGCGTGCGTGCGTATTAGATTTTGGTGGGAGTTGGGATATGCATCTTCCGTTAGCGGAATTTTCATATAACAACAGTCATCACACTAGCATAGATCGACCTCCTTTCGAGATGCTCTACGGGAGGAAATGTAGGACCCCAATCTGTTAGGGCAAGGTCGGTCAGAGAGTCATGGGGAGTACCGAAGTGGTACTCAAGACTACTGAGATGATCCAGCAGGTCCAGAGCAGGCTCTAGACTGCTCAGAGTCGGCAAAAGAGCTATGCTAACAGGCGCCGGTCAGATCTTGAGTTTCAGGTAGGGGATATGGTTCTTCTGAAGGTGTCACCTAGGAAAGGTGTTGTCCGGTTCAGGAATCGGGGCAAGATGGGGCCCACGTTCATTGGTATGTTCAAGGTTTTGGCTCGGGTGGGCCGGGTTGCATATCGATTGGATCTGCCAGCCGAGCTTAGTCAGATCCACAACACTTTTCACGTCTCCTAGCTGCAGAAGTACTTAGTGGATGACTCCGCAGTTGTACCCTTAGAGGATATTCAGGTGGACGACCGCTTGAACTACGTTGAGAAGCCCGTGGTGATTCTGAATCGGAAGACAAGAACCTTGAGGAACAAGGTTGTGCAGTTAGTGAAGGTGCAATGGTTGCACCGCAAGGGGTCAGAGTGGACGTGGGAGCCAGAGGAGGAGATGAGGGAGCATTATCCAGTATTATTTGAGACAACGTACCTCGAGGATGAAGTTTGAGACAAGTAGGGGAGGCCCCAGACTCGTCTGGTCCCTGGTATGAATTTAAACTTATTTGAGACAAGAATTGTAACGTCTGGTCCCTGGTATGAATTTAAACTTATAATTTGTTCATTTTTATCAAGCAACTCGATGAGTTGGAGGCCCCAGACTCGTCGAGTAGAGATTTTTTGGACCGCGGATTTTAAGTGACCAACTCGACGATTTGGGAGGCCTCAACTCGACGAGCTGGTTGGGTGAAATGAAACCCTAATTTCGGGGTTTTGCACCCTATTTAAACACTTTAACCCCCATAAGCTGGCCTTATTGCCAGCCTCCATCATCCCAAACTCTAGCCTCGAAACCCTAATGCATTTTTGAGAGTTCTGAGCCAATTTTTTTGCATTCTTGGTGATTTTGAAGAAGAAGGAACTTGAAGAAGGAGCAAGGACGTGTAGAAGGACTGTAGATCCAGAATTTGGGCAGCATTTCTGATTCACTTGAGGTATTAATCTTCAACCTTGTTTAGTTTATGCTTGGATCTCCAATTTAGGGTTATTTTTCTTGTTTTGGTCATGTTGGAGTGTGTAATGGAAGTTGGATGTCCTTTTGAGGCTAAACATTCCAGATCTATAGTCTTGAGGGGCTCTCATGGCATAAAGGTGCCAACTTTATGGCCCTAGAAGCCCCATGCAAACCCTAAGCCCTTGGTTTGTCCCTTTTAAGCTCCATAAGGTCATTCATGTAAGTAAAGTTGGAGACTTTACGTGACCTTTAAGCCTTTAAGGTCCAGATCTATGTCCTTGTGCATTGTCTTGAAGATATAAGGATTTTTGGAGTGAAGTATAGCCTTTTTGGATTAGGGTTTGAGCTTTAAGCCTTAGGAGAGGTTCTTAATGGGTAAAGTTGGAAACTTTACCCTTCTAGACGTTTTCCCAGCTTAGATCCAGAAGATAGGACCTTAGTTTAAAGAATAATGACTTAATGCATTAAGAGGGACTGGCAGACTGATGAACTCGACGAGTCCATAAGGGGACTCGGTGAGTTGGGTTGAGATTTCTCGATTCCGTTGTGAAAGGATGAACTCGGCGAGTTGAAGGTAAACTCGATGAGTTGATTCAAAGTATCACGATTCTGTGATTTATGGGAACTCGCCGAGTTGAAGGGTAACTCGACGAGTTGAGTCAACTCGGAGCGTTGACTTTGACTTTGACCTGGGTGTTGACTTTGACTTTGACTTTGACCAAGTTGACCCTGAAGGGGGTTATGGGTATGAATTGGTAATTAAGGAGATCTTTCATGTTCAGGGGTTGAGTTGGGTTGATTTCAGAGCCGGGGACTGTTCAGCTACTTTACAGCATTCGAGGTGAGTTACCTTACCGGTATGAGTGGATCGAAGGCACCAATGTCGGCCCACTAGTAGTTGTTTATAGTAGAGATGATTGTCTTCGTGATAATTGTCTGGTATGCCACTATCTGTAGAGATTTATGTGCTTGTATGCTATGTTATTATGAGATAGTGGTAGGGGTCAGATAGACCCCGTAACCGGTTGAAATAAACCGGAGGGTAGGTTGGGCACCCAGATATGCCTGGCAGGGTAGGTCGAGCACCCAGATATGTTTGACATGGGTAGGTTGAGCACCCAGGTATGCTCAGCAGGGTAGGTCGGGCACCCAGATATGCCTGACAGGGTAGGCCGGGCACGCAGATATGCCTAGTAGTATGTGATTATGTGGTATGATGGGGGAACTCACTAAGCTTCATGCTTACGGTTTTCATTTTTGGTTTCAGGTACTTCTTCTTCGAAAGGAGAGGAGCCGACATGATTGCAGAGCATCACACTATGATTTTCCGTGTTATGAGATCTTTGGGAGTTGTACTCTGATGTTGTTTTCTTATGACATGTTTTGGTTGTTGGCGTATTGGTTTTGATTATGATATGGGATGCACTACCAATGTTTTTAGATTAATGGTTTTTACGATTACGTAATTAAAAATGAAATTTTTAGTCATGAATTTTGGGATGTTACAAAAAATCTAAAGATCCAAGGAAAAAGAAAAATACACAATGGACCGAGGAGGAGGAGGAAACTTTAGCTAAAGCTTAGATTTTCATATCACAAGACGGGGATGCCAGCAACGCGCAATCGGGTCAAAGCTTTTGGAATCGTGTTTTAGACAACTTCCATGCGTTATTAGGAAGGCAAACAAGCCGGACATATGACGCGGTCAATGCTAAATGGCGTGACCTTCGAGCGGCTTGCACCAAATTTAACGGCGTATTTGACAATCTTAAAAATATGCATCGAAGTGGTAGCAACGATTTCAACATTTTATCAACCATGTTGTACCAATACAAAATTACCAACAATGGTAAACCGCTTGCCAACCAAAAATCATGGGAAGTTTATCGCAATGGTCCAAAATGGGTCCTTTATCCGAAAATGGCGCATTCGGGATCTACCAATGGTTCCAACAAAAGGCCGAGAACCTCCGAGTCGGACATGATGGTTTTTGAGCACTACAACATTCCTATGGTGTACATGCAACCCTAATGCTTTGGATCTAGGTTTTTCTCAAGTTATACATACAAATCAAATCATCCAAAGCATGAACCCTAACTAGCATACAATTTTTGAGATTTATAACATAAAACAAAGTTAGATGAATACCTTTTCTTGTAGCTTGATCAATCTTGACCTTCAAGAACTTATTGCCTCAAATGTTGCACCTCTAGTGAGTCACAAACACCAAGTAGCAATGGAGGATTATGAGAGAGAGGTGAGAGGCTCCTAAAATCGGCTAGGGTATTCTCTTGGAAGCAAGTGGTCGATTTTGGGAGTCCTAAGGGTTCCTTATATAGCTGAGTTGTTAGGGTTTCTGACTGGAACTCTAATTCTCTGCTTAGGCCTTAAGCAACCCATTAGATCCTTCCAAACCCCCTTTTGGACAAATTCTATGTGGGCTACACATAGAATTTCGTCCATCCCTTCTTAGGGATCCACAAGCCCAACTTTGCAACTATTAGATAATTGCAATATCAGTCCCCTTAATTCAATTAGTCTCTTTTGAACACCAAATTAATTTCTGACCAATACTAATTAAATAATATGATTTCTCAATTAATATATTATTCTTATAATATATTAATAAACCACAATTAACCTCTTTCTCCATAAATCGTCCTATCAAATTGCTATGGTGAAGGCAACCCAAAAGGATCATGCTACTATCGGGTCAAGTACATACCAATTATAGTTATGGGCTTAGACACCTAATCCAACAGTCTCCCACTTGGATAAGTCTAATAACTATAACTGCAAGTACGACTTCAAAATCCGATTAGCAAACATAGCTCTCAAAAGCCACTGTCGAACTCTGACCTAGTCAATAACGCGTCCTTTAGATAAGGGATCATGTAGTCCTCCGTTCTCAAGATATCGTATGGACAAAGACATGGAATAAAGTCATACTGATTGTCCAACAGTTTGTTTCCCGATTTCTGATTTCTTTGATATAGAACTTATTTGAACACATCAATTCAGTCCTGACCGGGCCCATCAAATAAGTCAACACAAAATCATCGAGGGGCCTAAGAAATCGCTTTTAATCCTCTTAGGATAAAATTAACAGATAAACATTGACTTATATGCTTGTAATATTTACTTATTAAGTTGTACACAACAACACATTTTATAACATCAAGTTACTGATGCGTTTACGCACTATCAATGCACAACCAACTTGTAAACAACAACTCATATATCCCGGTTTAAAGATTATATGATATTATCATCTCACAATCACTCGTGATAAATTCCATGAAGTGATTCATATGAGTGTGGGTTTAATCCAATACTCAAATCTTATTTTAGGAGCACTCATGAACGTTGCAGCAAACTTTTGCTATGTCCAAACACTTAGACAATCAACAAACCAATTCATGACAGTCTAACCTCATAAACTACTTCCAAAGTATGATAGACTGTGGATAATTCAAATAATCTAATTATTCTGGAAGTCAAAACATGCAAAAATGAAACAATAGTAAACAATTGACACAAGATAGTAACTTTACTCATAAACAAAATTCCTTTAATCAATCATCAAATGTCAATTACATTTTATCTATTACAAGTTTCTAAACAACTATCTAATCACTAAAACTAATATCGTCCTTCAGACCAATGTTCCTCGCATGCTGTAAGTGCTTAACCCTGCTCAGACCCTTTATGAGGAGATCTGTTGGGTTCTCTTCTGACGATACCGTCTTTACTATGAGGAGTCCCTCTTCTACCTGAAGTCTAATGAAGTGGTATTTTCTGTCGATGTGCCTGGATCTCCCATGATCCCTCGGTTCCTTGATCAAGGCAACCACTCCTTCGTTATCGCAGAAAATATCTATAGGCTCCTTTATGGCCGGTACAACTCCAAGGTCTCCGATGAAGTTCTTTAACCATATCGCATCCTTCGATGCTTCGCTCGCTGCTATGTACTCTGATTCGCACGTTGAATCATCTACAGTCTCCTGCTTGGAACTTTTCCAAGTCACTGCTCCTCCATTCAGGGTAAATACCCAGCCCGACTGAGAGCGGAAGTTATCTATGTCGGTCTGAAAACTAGCATCACTATACCATGTCACTCTTAAGTCTTCATTTCCACCAAGTACGAGGATCCAGTCCTTCGTCCTTCGTAGATACTTAAGAATGTTCTTTACTGCTATCCAGTGAGATCTACCAGGGTTCCCTTGATATCGGTTGACCATGCTCAAAGAAAAAGCCACATCAGCTCGAGTACACGTCATAGTGTACATAATCGAGCCAACGGCCAAAGCATATGGTACTCGACTCATTTCTGCTATCTCAGCATCGGTACTCGGGCTTTGAGTCTTACTCAATTTGGTATTGCTCTGGATTGGTAACTCCCTTTTCCTGGAATTCTCCATGCTAAAACGTTTTAACACTTTATCCAAGTAAGTACTTTAACTATGTCCTATTAGTCTCTTACTCCTATTTCTCAATATCCTTATCCCTAGAATATAAGCAGCTTCTCCTAGATCCTACATAGCAAAACACTTCCAAAGCCAGGTCTTAACCTCCTGCAAGGTCGGGATGTCATTTCCTATGAGTAGTATGTCATCCACATACAATACCAAGAAGCTAACTATACTGCTACTAGCTTTGACATATACGCAGGACTCCTCATCGCTTCTCGAAAAACCAAAATGTTTGACTTTCTCATCGAAACAAAGATTCCATCTACGAGATCCTTGTTTCAATCCATAGATGGATTCCTCAAGCTTGCACACTCTATTCGGGTACTTTGTATCCACAAAACCCTCTGGATGATTCATGTAAACATCCTCAGCCAACTTTCCATTAAGGAAAGCAGTTTTGACGTCCATCTATCATATTTCATAATCATGAAACGCAGCTATGGCCAGCATAACCCTTATAGACTTGATCTTGGCCACTGGTGAGAAGGTCTCGTCATAGTCAACTCCCGGAGTTTGAGTGAAACCCTTCGCAAACAGTCGTGCCTTGAATGTATGTACATTCCCATCCATGTTGGTCTTCTTCTTGAAGATCCACTTGCATCCGACCGTCTTACGACCTGCTACATTGTCAACCAAGTTCCAAACTTGATTTTCATACATGGACTGAATCTCGCTGTCCATTGCCTCTTTCCATTTTGCAGACTCCGGGCATGCCATGGTTTCCTTGTAGTTGTTAAGTTCATCCATATTTATTAGTGTACTATCACTAATAAACGTATCACCCTCAGCAGTTATATGGAAGCCATATAATACGAGTCGAACACTAACTCTAATGGAACGTCTTAGAAGTAAGGACTCATCAATTGGTTCAACAGGAGTTTCCTCCTTGGGTTGAGCGCTAGTGTTTGAGGTTCCTTCATCACTTGATTCTTGAAGCTCTTCAAGATCAATTTGCCTCCCACTGTCCTCTTGGCATATGAGTTCTCTCTATCGGAAAACCCCTCTCCTTGCAACGAAGACAACATTGTCACTCGGTCTGTAGAAGAGATATCCATAGGACTTCTGTGGGTAGCCGATTAAAATACACCGCTCACTTCGAGGTTCAAGCTTGTCATGAGTCTCTCGTCTTACGAAAGCCTCGCAACCCCAAACCTTGATATGTGACAACGAGGGAACCTTATCTGTCCACATCTCGTAAGGTGTTTTGGCAACCTTCTTAGTTGGGACTAGATTAATGATATGGGCGGCAGTCTCTAAGGCGTACCCCCAGAATGAGATAGGTAACGAAGCTCGACTCATCATGGAACGAACCATGTCTAACAAGGTTCGATTGCGCCTCTCAGCCACACCATTCAACTGCGGTGTCCTAGGCAGCGTCAATTGTGAAACAATTCCACATTCCTTAAGATAGTCATGGAACTCAATACTAAGATACTCACCACCTCGATCGGATCGGAGCATCTTTATCTTCCTGCCCAATTGATTCTCCACTTCTTGCTTAAACTCTTTGAACTTTTCAAAGGTTTCTGACTTATGCTTGATTAAGTAGATATACCCATATCTTATATAATCATCGGTAAAAGTCACGTAGAAGCGATCCGCATCCCTTGTGGTGGATCTATAGGGCCCACACACATCGGTGTGTATGAGATCCAATAATCCCTCACCTCTTTCACAAGTGCCAGTGAAAGGTGACTTAGTCATCTTTCCAAGCAAACAAGATTCGTACGTGTCATCCGAATTTGGGTCAAATGACTCCAACACTCCATCCTTTTGGAGTTGGGCTATGCGCTTCTTGTTGACATGTCCAAGACGATAATGCCACAAGCATGACTTGTCCAAACCATTGGACGAATCAATATGCAATACATTATTTCCCAAGTTGTCTACAACCATCACAGTTTCATATATACCATTACAAGGCAATGCTTCAAAATAAAATTTACCATTAAGGAAAGCATTAATAGAACCAATTTCATTATCAAATGAAAATCTAAAACGTTGTTTATACAAACCATGAAAAGAAATAATGTTTCTCGCCATTTCCGACGAGTAGCAACAATCGTTCAAATCTAACCCTAACCCATTACTAAGCAATAAATAATAAGCTCCAATCTCGGTGACATGCGATGTTTTCCTATTCCCCATGATCAAGTTCATCTTCACGTGCTCCACATCCCTACTTCTTCTTAGACCCTGCAAATCAGAACAAATGTGAAAACCACATCCTGTGTCAAGGACCCAAGAACCATCATATGATGAGTTATTAGATTAAATAGTGTAAATACCTGTGAAGGTGGGCTTTATCTTCCTATTCTTGATATCTTGCAGATACTTTGGGCAACTTCGTTTCCAATGCCCTTTATCGTGACAGTAGAAGCACTCTGTATCTTTCGGATTAGACGAAGGAATAGCAGAACCACCTTTGGTTCCACTTGAAGAAGAACCATTATGAGACTTTCCCTTGCGGCTCTTAAAAGGAGCTTTCCTGTTCGTCCCCTTCCCTTGTCCAATTGCTAAGACAGGGGTAGCAGCAGTAGGAGTTGATGCGACAGCTTTGCCTTTCAAGCCGGTTTCAACAGTTCTTAACAACCCTTGAAGTTTGCTCAAGGTCACCTCATCCTTATTCATATGATAAGTCATCTTGAACTGTTCATAACAAGGAGGTAAAGAGTGGAGGATAATATCAATTGCCAGCTCTTCATCGAAGTTGACATTTAGCTTAAGCAAACAGTCCACATATCTTTGCATTCTTTGTAAGTGGGTCGTGATGGACTCTCCATCCTTCGTTTTGGTTGTTATTAACGAGGCAACAATCTCGTACCTCTCTTGACGTGCACTTTGATGGTACTTTTCCATCAAATCTTGGTGCATGTCATAAGGCCAGAAGTCATCGTAGAACTTTTGAAGTTCGGGAGTCATAGTGGCTACCATGATGCACAACACCTTTGTCGCCTCTTTGCATCGAGCCCTATACTCGGTGATCTCTTCGGGAGTAGCAGTAATTTCATTGATCTCGACGATTTCTTTGTCGAGAATGTCTTCCTTGTCCTCGTACCTTAGGGCTATACGAATGTTGCGAATCCAATCGTTAAAATTGGATCCAACAAATGTAACCCACCCACAAATGCCCAAGAGAAAGTGGATTTGAGGAGTTTGAGCCTGACGTCTAAAAAAGAAAAGAGACAAAGTTTAGATTAGATAAGAATCCATAATATAACACTCAAATGAAATATTAAGGCTATGATCCAACACAATATTCTACAATTCGAAAGAGAGATGCCGTAATCCAATTGCAACATAGTTGAAGGTAGGTAAATGACGATTTACCAATTTCCACCATGAAAAACGAAAATAAACATTAGGTTTTAAATTAATTGAAATTCCTAGATTCTTTGAGATTCATTGAACTTTTCAATGACATGTTTAATCTCGATTATGCCCTTCAATTTGTGACTGGGATACCGAGGATCACAAATAAGGTGTGAATAACCATGCAAATGTGCTTGGTACTCTCGATGTCATTTATCACCTAATCAATGTGTCGGTTAACCACACACGCTCCATTGATCTATGATAAACATCGAGCTACCATTTGCCACCCTTGTTAGTCCAAGTTAGTATGTCGGTTAACCACACACGCTCCACTAAAGACTTGGCAAGGTACAAAGTGCAATTTCATGGAATAGCATCATTTTCATATTTTTTCTAAAGTAACTAAGATTGGGAATTTATGAAAACGTTCAGTTACTTTATTATAATCATTATACTTATTAATGAGGAATTTAATGTCCTATCCTACCCGTTCAGCTAACGACCCTCCACCAGTCAAGAGTGCGGTGGGTAAGAGTGGATATCCAATGACGGTCATTTTATAGGCCACTTCCTTAAACATTCCTTATAGACCAGCTTCGTGAGTGAGGCCTACTAACGGTAAGACTGACTCATCTTATACATATATATAATCATTAAACTTTTAATATTATAATAGTATAAGGGTTGCATTTTAAACTTTTAAAACACTAGGGTTTAGAATTTAATATTTCAAAATTAAAACTTTTTAATCAAATTCTAAATTCCAAAACTTGAGGGCAAGTTATGAAACTTTTCAAAACTATCTAGATCAAATTTAAAACTATTAAAATAATCATATAATTTTATTATCTAAATTTGACCTAATCCACTTTTATTTTGCAAGATAAATACAATTCAAAATTTACATATAATTAGTTTATCAGATAATCTAGTAATTATCTTAAATTTTGACCATTATCTTCCAATTAGATTAGGATATCTATTACCATATCAAAAATTCAAATTTTTAATTAGTAAAACAACTTTATGGCAATTATCCAAACCTAATTTAAGCCAAAATCCCGAAAATCTACTATCTGACTCGTCTCCACGTCGTGTGATGCCATTACACGTCGTGGAGAGTCAACACGTCATAGTGCATTATGACCACGTCGTGTTCATCAGGCAGAACCAAAAAACGATTTTCCTTTTGCTTTGAACAATTCATTAATGCATCAAATAACAGAAAAAGCACCCTAGTCTCTTATACCACTGATGGGTTTTGAGCACTACAACATTCCTATGGTGTACATGCAACCCTAATGCTTTGGATCTAGGTTTTTATCAAGTTATACATACAAATCAAATCATCCAAAACATGAACCCTAACTAGCATACAATTTTTGAGATTTATAACATAAAACAAAGTTAGATGAATACCTTTTCTTGTAGCTTGATCAATCTTGACCTTCAAGAACTTATTGCCTCAAATGTTGCACCTCTAGTGAGTCACAAACACCAAGTAGCAATGGAGGATTATGAGAGAGAGGTGAGAGGCTCCTAAAATCGGCTAGGGTATTCTCTTGGAAGCAAGTGGTCGATTTTGGGAGTCCTAAGGGTTCCTTATATAGCTGAGTTGTTAGGGTTTCTGACTGGAACTCTAATTCTCTGCTTAGGCCTTAAGCAACCCATTAGATCCTTCCAAACCCCCTTTTGGACAAATTCTATGTGGGCTACACATAGAATTTCGTCCATCCCTTCTTAGGGATCCACAAGCCCAACTTTGCAACTATTAGATAATTGCAATATCAGTCCCCTTAATTCAATTAGTCTCTTTTGAACACCAAATTAATTCCAAATTAATTTCTGACCAATACTAATTAAATAATATGATTTCTCAATTAATATATTATTCTTATAATATATTAATAAACCACAATTAACCTCTTTCTCCATAAATCGTCCTATCAAATTGCTATGGTGAAGGCAACCCAAAAGGACCATGCTAATATCGGGTCAAGTACATACAAATTATAGTTATGAGCTTAGACATCTAATCCAACAGGACATTGGTGTTAACCTCGACCTCAATGATGAGTTCGACGCTACCGAGGGGGAGGGTCCACCGGACGTCCAACTTCATCGACCACTGGGAAGGGACAAAGCGAGAAAGGGGGCGTCTTCTAGTGGAAAATCAACCAACGAGGACGTACTAGCGGAGAAAATCGACAAAACTCTAAATTTTTTAGAAAAAAAAATTTGATTCAACTGAGGAACAACGTCGGCAACAATTGGCACTCACCGATCTTCAAATTATAAACACGGTGCCACAACCAAATCTCGACCCGGAGAATTTAAGGGTGTTTATGAAAATTCAACAAGAAGTTCTCGACAAATATGACAACTAGATTCTATGTTTTTTTTAGTAATTTAGGTTTAATTTTCTATGTTATTTTTATGTTTTTTTAGTATTTTAGTTTTCATTTTTTATGTGTTTTAATTTTTTTTTAGTAATTTAGGTTTAATTTTCTATGTTTTTTTAATTAATGTAACGTGGTTTCAATTAATATAAAATATTTTATTATGTTTTAAATTATTTGTATTTAATTTAATCGTTAAAAAAATTGTGGAGTGGTGACCATTTCCTATGTCTAGTGGGTTGGTGGTGAAGCTGACGTGACGCAGAGACGTCACCACTTTTTCGGTGGGTTGGTGGTGATCACTTACAGTCTTACCAAAGAATTGTCTTTTAATACAATATTTAAAAAAATAGAGTTAGTGATCGCAATATTTGAACTAATAATTGATTCTTTATTTATTCATTATTATAATATCTATTTGCAAATTTTATTTTCATATTCTAATTTTATAGACCAAATGTCCAAAGTCAAAATTTTAACTTTGAGTTGGGTCATCCCCATTAGGCAGGCGGTAGGTGAGATGAGTCGAGAACGAGTAGTATTATATAAAGCGATCATTGCAAGCTTTCAATTTTCAAGCCTCCAACACAAATTAGCTTCCTACCAAATCAACACCAAACAACATACCACATTCTCTGAATTTCACTCACATTTCATCGAACACCTACCTTACATAGATCGTTTTCATTTCTTCAAAGGTACAATAAACTTATAGACTGATTTAATCATTTCAGCAACAAGTTGACGAAGAAATCGAGTTTAATGAACACTAACTGATCTTATTGATGTCGCTTTTCTCGTTGTTTCATTGATTTAATGAACATAATATCACCGAGTTTCTATTTTTGGAACGATTTTCATCTGCATTAAGTCGTTTTGTTGATGTTATTGAAATTTGGTTTATATTTCCTTGTACGCAGTTCGTTCAGCAAAACAAAAAGGAGATGAAGATCGAGGTGAGAGAATCGACGATGGTGAGGCCGGCGGAGGAGACGCCGAGGATCAATCTATGGAACTCAAATGTCGATCTCGTTGTCCCGAATTTCCACACACCGAGTGTGTATTTCTACCGGCCAAACGGCGCCTCCAATTTCTTTGATCCGAATGTGATGAAGGATGCGTTGAGTAAAGCTTTGGTTCCGTTTTATCCGATGGGAGGACGATTGAAGAGAGACGAAGATGGAAGGATAGAGATCGATTGTCAAGGACAAGGTGTGTTGTTCGTGGAGGCGGAGTCCGACGGCATGGTGGATGATTTCGGGGATTTTGCACCGACGTTGGAGCTCCGGAAACTAATTCCGGCGGTTGATTATTCTCAAGGAATTGAATCGTATCCTCTGCTGGTTTTACAGGTATTATTTACAATACTTTTTTATCGAAGACGTGCAAAGATCATATAGAAAGACCTGCAACTTTCCCAGGATGGAATTAATTAATCGGATAATATATTCTCAAATCATACGACAGCAAAGTTAAATTCTGTATCAGGTGTTCGTCAGTCTTTGGTATAATTGTACACCAATCAAGGAATGACGTTTCAATACTTAAATTAAATCAATACAAATTACACTATATTTAGAAAAAGTGTTCCTCCTAATTGTCTTTCCGATGACCTACTATATCATGTACAACGTATTAAAAATTACAATTTTATAATTTTGGTCTAATTTTTAAGTTTATTTTAGTAAATTTAGTATAAATTCTTTTTAAAATCGATGCGAAATTAATTGTTTGTACTTTTTTTCAAATGTTTTACAAATTTTGTTATATTTTTTTATTTTAATTTACGTTTTTTCATGTACAACATATTTATATAAATACTATTAGAAGTACTTTTAGTTTACAATTATACTTATATAATAAAAGTCAGTGCTCAGTGCTCTGTATTCGATATAGACCATTTCATAGTTGAATAACTCTTTCATGTTATAATAATTATTAAAAGGGATTTAATAATAATAATAATAAATAAATAACCATAAAATATGGTAGTTGGATTAATGCGGTTGATTTGGGTATGTTCCACTTAGACTTGGCAATCCGTGTCTACGTGTCGTGTATTCGTGTCAGACACGAATTTACACGACACGAATTTGTTAAACACGAACACGACACGAATTATAAAACGTGTTTGGGATAACAAACACGAACACGACACGTAAAAAATTCGTGTGACACGTGACACGACACGAATAGACACGTTTTTTAGCCGTGTTACACGAAAACACGAAAAAAATACGAATAGACACGTTTTTAATGACTTTTTTAAGCTAGTGCTATAAATTAATTATTGACTGTTACGAAATTGGTCCCTAATATATTATAAATATAAAATTTAACCCTAAAGTATATATGTGTATATACGTGTTTGTACGTGTCACGTGTCAACACGAATTTGTATCGTGTTTTATACGTGTCTAAACAGGTAAATTCGTGTTTGACACGTGTAAGACACGAAACACGAATTTAAAATACGTGTCAAACACAAATAAACACGAATTTTGAAAACACGTACACGAAAAACTCGTATCGTGTTCGTGTTGTGTTAATCGTGCCGTGTATCAATGTAGGTGACCTACTTCAAATGTGGTGGAGTTTCACTCGGAGTTGGGATGCAACACCACGCGGCAGATGGCGCGTCTGGGCTACACTTCATCAACACCTGGTCCGACATGGCACGTGGGCTCGACCTCACGATCCCACCTTTCATCGATCGAACCCTCCTACGAGCCCGGGACCCACCCAACCCAACCTTCACCCACGTCGAATACCAACCCGCTCCCCAAATGAAAACCACCACCACCGCCACCGCCACCGGCGAACTCGAACAGCCACCTCCGGAAACCGCCGTCGCCATTTTCAAACTAACACGAGACCAACTCAACGCCCTAAAAGCCAAATCAAAAGAAAACGGCAACACAATCAACTACAGCTCTTACGAAATGCTCTCCGGCCATGTCTGGAGGTGCGTCTGTAAAGCTCGTAACCTCCCCGACGACCAACTCACAAAGCTATACATCGCCACCGACGGCCGCGCGCGTCTCCGGCCGTCGCTTCCGCCTGGGTACTTCGGAAACGTCATATTCACAACCACTCCAATAGCGGTTGCTGGTGAGCTAATGTCGCAGCCTACATGGTACGCCGCCGGGAAAATTCACGACGGATTAGTGAAGATGGACAATGATTATCTGAAATCGGCGCTTGATTACTTGGAATTACAGCCTGATTTGAAGGCTCTTGTTCGTGGTGCTCATTCGTTTAGATGCCCTAATTTGGGGATAACGAGTTGGGCTAGACTTCCGATTCACGACGCTGATTTTGGGTGGGGGAGGCCGATTTTCATGGGTCCCGGCGGAATTGCGTATGAAGGGCTGAGTTTTGTGTTACCGAGTCCGATTAACGATGGGAGCTTGTCGATTGCAATTTCATTACAAGCTGAACACATGAAGGTTTTTAGTAAGTTTCTTTATGATATATAAAATGGCTGATTTATGGCTATGGTTATTATATGTTTTTTTTATAAGTTTATTAAACCTTTCCCAAATACATTGATGTATGTGAATGGAGGCTGAAAATGTTTTTTTGTCAGCTTATCGGTTTATATTGCTTTTATGTCAATGTAAGTATGGTGTTGTATGTTTTAAAGGCACATAAAAGCAAATCTATGATATGATAAGTTTATTGTGAAGGGTTTTGTTTATGAAGATCGAAATGTAGGCATGAAAATGAAAAACAATTCTGTTTGGGCCAGAAAGTAGACGCAAAACTTTTAGGGGGTGTTTGATACACAGAAATAAACCAAGGGAAAAGGAATTGATTCTTTTTCTCTTGTTTGGTTAATAAAAAAAATAAGAAATTAAGAAATAAATCAATTTCTTTTCCATCAAAACAATTCTCTATTTTTAAGAGGGAAAATGGGAGAAAAAAAAAAAAAAAAACATCGACTGAGGATAAGATAAAAAAAAACGGAGATTTGAGTTTACCTCTATTCAAACCCCATTAAGAACATACATCTTAATTTTATCGAATGCATACTCGATTTCTCATGCGATTGCCCACGTCTTTGTATCGGCCCTACAAAAAGCCGTACATCGATTGGATTATCATTCACGACTTCAATTTGTTGCTGATTTTCACCGTTGCTCGATTGGAACATTGGCGATTTCACTTATTCTTTGTCGATTTTATCACCATCCTCCTCCAATTCAAGGTAATCTTGCTTTGATAAAACCAATTTTTGATGCTTGAATGCTATTTTTGTGTTATTTGAATGTCAATTTTGACTATTACATGTGATTTGCATCTGGTTTGTGCTTGAGTTTCATTTACAAAAGCAATTTGTTGTGTACAATTTTAGTTTTTTTTAGATTGTTTTCTCTTATTTGAACAACCATAAAATGTTCATATGATCTCGGAATGAGACGCTATTTTTTCCAGATTGTAGTCCTTAGTGTGGTATACATTTTAGGCTCCAGAAATAGCTTATTTGGTTTAGTTTTGGCTGAGTTATACAACTCTAAACAGTGGCTGTTATGAATGTTGTATAATATTTCAATATTTTTTTTGTCCAACTTTGAACCATCATAAAATCTTCATACGAACTCGGAATGAGGCGTTATTTTTTCCATATTGTAGTCCTTTGTGTGGCATACATTTTAGGCTCAAGAAATAGCTAATTTGGTTTAGTTTTGGCTGAGTTATGCAGCTCTAAACAGTTGTTATGAATGTTGTATAATATTTCAACATTTTTTTGATTTTTTGTCCAACTAAGAAGCATCATAAAATCTTCATACGAACTCGGAATGAGACATTATTTTTTCCAGATTGTAGTCCTCTGTCTTTTATACATTTTAGACTAAGGAAGAGCTTATTTGGTTTGGTTTTGACTGAGTTATGCAGCTCCAAACAATGGTTGTTGGGATTTTTGTACAATAATTTAGCATTTTTTTAGCTCTTTTGTCCTAACTCTTCCTTGTTTGTATATATGTAGATGTAGATGACACGAACACATTTGAAACAACGGATTGTACGAAATAGACAAATTTTTAGTACATCTGCCGTAAGAGCATTTTATGCAATGTATGTTATGATTTGTTGGTGGATGATGTATGATTTTGCTATGAATCGTTTAGAAAAAGCTACAATATTATGGGAAAATACTTAATGAGTTACCATAATGGATGTGATAGTATTCACGATATGGTTTATAAAAGTGATAAAACAAGTGTGGTTAACATAAGAATGAATATATATGCATTTACGAGACTATGTGACATGCTTGAACAAAGAGGGGTGTTGAAAAATAGCAAAAACATGTTAGTTGACGAGCAAGTTGCTATGTTCTTACATGTACTTGCACATAACGAAAAAATAGAATTATAGTAGAAAGATTCAAAAGATCAGGTGAAACTGTAAGTCGATATTTCAAGTTAGTCTTAGATGCGTTATGTCGATTACATAAAGAGTTCTACAAGAAACCTGTGCCAATACCCGATGACGAAACCGACGAGAGGTGGAGGTGGTTTAAGGTTAGTAATTAATTATTATAAATTTATTTAATTCCAATATTAATTAAATAATTTGTTTTATGCACAGGGTTGCCTCAGAACATTAGATGGAACATATATCAAAGTTAAAGTCCTTGCAGCGAAGAGAAAACCTTATCGAACACGCAAGGGTGAGATTTGTACTAATGTACTTGGAGTGTTTTCGAAAGGTCTTCAATTCATATATGTACTAGCGGGATGGGAGGGTTCCACAGCAGATAGTCGAGTACTGCGAGATGCTATTAGTAGACCAAATGGTCTTAAAATACCTCATGGTATGATATACATAAAACATAAATATGTAGAAATCTATTGTAGGAACATATAGTCTAACTAAATATGTAGAATCTATTGTAGGAACATACGGCCTTTGTGATGCGGGTTATACAAATGGTGAAGGTTTTTTAACACCTTATCGCGGACAACGTTACCATCTTAATGATTTGACTCGACCACCTACAAATGCTAAAGAATTATATAACATGAGACATTCATCAGCAATGAACGTAATAGAACGATGTTTTGGATTGATTAAATCTAGATGGGCTATTTTGCGTGATAATGCATACCATCCAATAGAATCTATGCCACACATAATCATTGCATGTTGTTTGATGCATAATTTCATACGCACAACCATGACCGAAGACCCCATTGATCAAGAAATCCGTGCAAGTCACACACAATTTGGAGACGAACATGACAACATTATTTCTACCGTAGAGACATCGCAAGGATGGACCGATCGTCGAGATCTTCTTGCTAATACTATGTTTACTGATTGGAGTGCAACGCGTGCCAACAATTAATTTATTCAATGTTTTTATGTAAACTTCATTATTTATTATGTGGTGTTGAAACTATGTTTAATAATTGAACAACTCTATTATTATTTCATTATTCTTATTGATATATTGTATTCATTATGTGGTGTGATAATATTTCTTTAGTTTGAATCTACTTGTAACTTCATTAAAAAATGTTGTTTAAAAAGAATAAACAAAGTAAAAAAAACTCATTTCCATTTCGCTGCTTAATACAACCAAACAAGAGAAATGATTCTCAAAAACATTTCTCTAGTGGATTCACAGTTCTACCAAACAGTGGAATCGATTCTCTTTCTCCAGCTTAATTCTCTTTATCTGCATTTCCATTTCTCTGTATCAAACACACCCTAGTCTTTAAAATAACAAGCGTCTATATAATCAAACACCTATCTTTCTCCATCAAGAAAACCGTGGATAGCAATAAAGTACAACATAGAAATTATGAGTAAAAACAAATAAATTGATTTAAATGAAAAAGTTTGAAAGTAGGGTCTTTTTAAAAAGAAAAAAGAGTGAGGGTTCTTCGAAAAGAAATTCTATATTTCCATAAGAAATAAAAAGAGACAAAACAAAAATTGATTTAATTTTAAATGGAAAAATTTCCAAAAGGTTTACAGAATTTGCTCTAAAAGATTAATCTGTGTCACGTGGGCCATTAGACAATCTAAATTATGTCACATGAGACTAAGGGTCTTGCAACCAAATTTGTACCTATTGCAAATTTGAAACTATTGTAAAATTGAGTTCTTTGGACGTATCGAAACGCGTTTGTTTTTAGAAAAGCAAATTACAAGAAGTAGATGATTTTTGAGTCTACTGTTTCTTTCTCGTTTAATTAGTTTTGTAGTAGGAATCGTAAAGTTAGAAAAACCTTTAATGGGTATATGCAAAACTCACTCATAAACTAATTGTTTTTGTTCCCTTTGGCTAGCTTCTAGCTAGTTTTGATATACACAGCAGTTCCAAAAAAATAATTATAACTATTGCAAGTGATATTGAGATTAAAGATGCCAAGTCTCCTTGAGAGTCTATGCAAGGCTTAAAATAAGCTCTTTTGGAAGCTCTTAGTTATTAGGTTTTAGGATCACACTCGTTTAAGTCAAGTTAAGAATATTTTGGTTTGGCCAGGGACTAGTTAGGCAGTTTGATTACTTGATACACTGGGTATAAAAGAGAAGGCCCAATAAGAGAGAAGAAATTAGTGGGCTTCTGGTAAGGTCATTTGGCCCATATAATACGTTGTTTTAATTTTGATATAAAGCATTTGATATGCAACATAAAGGTATTTGATTGTTCTTTTCAAATGATTTGCATGGTAAGGTATTTGATTGTTCTTTTCAAATGATTTGCATGGTTATTAGTAGATAAATATACTATGGCAATATGAGTGAGCAACTCCAATTTATACGTGAAAATGTATTATATGTGACCAAAGTCATACATAGTAAACATATATAAAAATAAACAAGAAAACATATACAAATTTACGTCGAAACGTAAAGAAACTTGAATTTATACTGACATGTACATATAAGTAAACAAGTAAGATTTTTTTAAGTAAGTTACACAAATCATCTATCGTACAGGTGCCAAAAGACATGTTTAGTCTTTATTTTTAAAAAATTAACTCGGAACGTCCCTCGTTTATTTAAAACTTGTAAACTTCATCTTTACGGACATAAAAAGACAGTTTTTCCGTTATTTATTTTATTTATTAATCGTTAATTATTAATCCATTAAAAGAAATTGTTTATTAAATATTTATCTTTTTTTAATTAAATTTATACAATATTTCAACACCTAATCCCGAAATCAAAATCAATGTTGACTAAAACAAAACCCTTCTCTCTTCTATCTGCTGGAAACCGTCGACCACCACCGCTCCATCTCTTCATCTCTCTTTAAGTTCTATCGTTGGAAACATCTTCAAAGCCACCAAAAACTCTTACCAAATAAAATCAGCATAAAAGGACTCCTTGATGTTGAAACCTGCAACTCTAGCCGGTTTCTTGAATCTAGAGTTCGATGCATGAAATTGTGTGCAGATCTTGCTCCAAGTGACACGAATGCAAGAATGTTGTTTGCAGATGTTCTTCAACTGTTTCCAGTAGAGCACCTCTTTCAAACCTCCTGTCAGTCACCAGAGTCAGTAACCTCATCGGAGCAGAGAAACCCAAAACATACAAACATACATACATACACACACACACACCTTATGTTTATGTAGGTGGGATACCTAAAGAGACGCCAAGATAGACACAAAGATTTTGATATCGGAGCTGCAAAAAGGGTTGTAGATCTGCACTCCGGAGAGATGGTAACAGAGAATTACCTCTCATATTCTCCTATCTCATTTTTTGTTCGCTAGCTTCGCTCTTTTTCTTTCATAAATCTATAATCCGACAGCAACCCCTTTAGTCTCTAGTTTTTCCGACGAGAGAGTTGCAGATCTGGAAACAACCATGGTCGATTTCAAAATAGGGAAAGAGGGTGGGGTGTGGTAGGTTTCTTTCACGAATCTGTAACAAAATAGAAGAGAAAATGTTGTTTTGGTAGTGGTGGTCCGACAGTAGAGGTCCGATGATGGTGGTCCGACAGTGGTGGTGATGATGATAGTTTTGGGAGCAGATCTTAGAGAAAAAGAGGGATATATGTATATTAGGATGGAATTTTAGGGGGAGTAGGTGGGTAAGGTAGAGTGAAGGTTTTTTATTTTATAAATAATTTTATGAAAAACAAATAAATCAAAAAAGAAGAAGAAAAATGGTAGAATAGTCATTCCTTGTCCCACAAGGAACGGAGCTGTAAATTTAAACTAACAAGGGATGAGGCGTGCAACTTTAACCAAATGAGGGACATTACGAATTAATTATTGAAAATAGGGATTGAACGTGTCTTTTGACACTTGCACAAGGGATGATTCGTATAATTTACTCATATTTTATGTTAACGAATGGAAGTTCAAATAATCAAAAACGTATTATATGTGACCCGACTCATACGTAGAAAGCGTGTATACAAATAAAAACAAAAACGTAAACAAAATTGCATCGAAACGTAGAAAAACTCGAATTTATACCAACACATACATTAACAAACATTTGTTTTTTTAAATTGCCGAATGAAAGTTTTAAATTTATGTTGAAGTTGACCACCTCGAATTTAGAACGACACATAGATAGAAATAATCACGTAAAAAATTAGTTATTTTAATTTAACGAACGAAAGTTATTAATGAAAATAAGATTATATATATTAGTGGGAGTAAACATGACAGTTTACAAAGTTGAGAGAGGTCAAAGTGACATTTTACAAAGTTGAGGGGTGGTAACCTCAGTGGATGGGGCTAAACACAAAAGTTTAAAAATTAAACATGGTCAATATGACATTTTATAAAGTTCAAATCCAATGGGATCAAAATGACATTTTAAAAAGTAAAAGGATGAAAAATATTATTTTACAATATCAATAGAAACTTAAAATATGAAACCAAAGTCAGTGGGACCGACCTTGGTTTTTAGTATATAGATAACATAAAATTAGCAAATAATGGTAATATATTGGAAAATCTTTTAATTGGTATCAGGTATACTAGTTCCCTTTGGCTTTTACATTGTAAATTTAGCTTATGATAAAATTTTGTTGCGTCTTTCTATAGAAAAATAATTGTAGTTTAGGTATGTCTTCAGGACCGTGTAGAGAATGTTGGCATGACTTAGCCGAGAATACGCTAAGTGACACACAGTATTGACTAGTCGAAAGAGTCAACCTATGACAAGACGGTCAAAAGGAATCGAAGTTAGTCACAATGAAATGAAATGATCGGAATAATTACCATTTGGTTGTAACAATGAAAATTGATCTAGGAGAATGTAATTACCAAACAATAATTACATGAAAAGAAAATGATCATAATAGCTAATTTCTCATAGTCTTTTGAGAAAATTACACGGTTGGTCCCTATGGTTTGGTGTTACTTGCACGCTTCGTCCCTGGAAAGAATTTTTAACTCGGACCATCCCTATAACTTTATTTCGTTACCCGCCTAGTCCCTTAGTTAACGTTCCGTCTGATTTGGGGTTAGGAACTCCTCACATGAGTGGCACGCTGAAGGCATTTTTGTCCTTTCAACCCTACAACGGACTTAAAACGACTTCTCCTTCCTTATTTTCTCAATCGGTGCTTCCACTTCTCCTCTTCTACTCCATTTCTTTTGCTCGTGGAGATTGAAGATCCACAAAATTGATTATGGTGAAATGCAAGTGTGGAGCTGTAGGGATCATACGAACTTCAGGAACAAAGAGAAACCCTGGTAGGCCTTTTTATGCATGCCCTTTACAGGTATTGAGTTATCAATTTTTTTTGGTAATTTCTAGGATGAACCCTAGTTTGTGCTAATCGAGGCTATTGAAAACTTCAGGGACCAAGAAGTGGATTTATTTCGTGGGTAGATGAAGAAAATCATACGCATGAGGCTAAAAGCCAAAATCTTGAGCTTGAAATCCATAATGAAGAACTTCAAATCCAAAATCGTGACCTTGAAATCCAGAATGAAGAACTTGAAATCCAAAATCGAAACCTGAAAATGTTGTTAATTGTCAGTTGGATTTTGTTTTTTGGGATAATTGTTTACAAGTTGTAGTATTAGGTATATCAGTAGTGGTTTTTGGTTGAAGATCATCTAATGCAAGGGTAATATTAGCATGTTTGTATTGCTGCATTTTAATGAAAGGGTATATTTTGGTACAATTAATAGTTGCACTTTGTTGTCTTATAAAGGATTACAATGGATTATTACCATCTTGTATTGTTGGAATTGGGAGAGAAAGAGTATCTTTTGGTACATTAATAGATGCACTGCCAAAAACATGCCAAATGAAATGACCAAAAACATGCCAAATGAAATGACCAAAAACAAATGTCAAAGTACCAATAATTGATCCATTAGATAACATTAAAACAAAAGCATTACATAAGAGTTTAACCAAAAACAAATGTCTAAGTACCAACTGCAATTGTTTTGGTGATACTAAACACAATACAGTTTAACCAAAATACAAACATCACATGACATAATAGTTTAACCAAAATAAAAGCATCACATGATATAAGAGTTTACAATGGATCCTTCTCTTTTCCTTTCTTCTTCTCTTTTCCTTTCTCATTCTCTTTTCCGTTCTTTTTCTCTTTTCCTTTCTCCTTCTCTTTTCCTTTCTCCTTCTTCTTTTTTCCCTTCTTCTTCCCATATGCACCACCAACAGTTGGTAACTGCCCTTTGCAAGTCCTGGCATTGTGTCCTTTGTTGTTACATTTGGTACATGTAACAGTTTTTTGTGCTCTAGAAACTGTATTCCCTTTGATCATATCCTCTTTTTTTGTAGCTAGCTTCCTTCTTTTATTTTTTGGTCTCCCTATTGGGACACGGTGTTTTGGAGGCAACAAAGTAGCTGGACAAGGTGACTTCATCCACATTCTTCTACCATTGATCGGATCCACTTTGAAAGAGTACATGTTCCTCCAGGTTGATAGCCAATAACATTCATGAATAAAGGTTTCTGGAATACCAATTGCAACATTATTTCTCCTCATGTCCCAAATTGCAGATACAACATGTTTGCATGGCATTCCAGTTATTTCCCACTTCTTGCATGAACAAGTTCGTTGATTCACATTCACTACACACTGATCTTGCCAAGGTCCACTCACTTGGTACTTCCCATTTCCACAAAACGATGCTATATAATCCTCTGCCTCATCTTTGATCTTTTGCAATAGCTTGGTAGCTGTTGGAGTCAAAGGGCATGTTGCTTTGTCAATTTCTTTGTCAACATTCACAATCCTCTTCATGATGTACTCTCGGATGAACTCTAAGCAATTGATAATTGGTGTATCACGTCCTTTTATTATTTTGCTATTAAAGCACTCGCATATGTTGTTTATCACAATATCAGAATGTGCTCTCTCTATTAATTAATAGAATACATGTAAAATTGGTTAGCAAACATTAGAGTATATAACAATAGTTATCAAACATTAGAATATATAACATGGTCAAACCTGTAAAGTGAGAACGTGTCCAATGTTGAGGTGGTATTTGTTTAAGCCACTCATAACATTCTTGGTTTAGTTTTCTAACTTCTTCCATTCCCTTTTCAAACTCTTGCACAGTACATGTTGTTGAACAATTCCAAAGCAGTTCCTTAAACTCATCCCCTCTCCAACGTGACCTCATATTGTCGTGTATGTGGCGAAGACAATAACGGTGCTCTTCACAAGGAAACAAGTCTGCGATGGCAGAACTTAAACCCTACAAGAAAGATACATTATGTCAATGATATCTTTTCCTTTAGATATTAGTATACAAAACACAAGAAAATAACCTTTTGTCTGTCTGATATAAATGTAAAATTTGAATTTGAAGCCAACCCTAAGTCATCACCCAAGTGAGTTAAAAACCATGTCCAAGAGTTCAATGTCTCAGCTTCAACCACAGCATATGCTAAAGGATATATTCCATTATTCCCATCTAAAGCCTGTGCAATACAAACCAATAAATAAAAGTAAAAAATAAATCAAAATACGTGGTTCAACCACAACATAAGAGAAAATGTACCACAGCAGATAAAATTTGACCATGGAAAGGTCCTTTCATGAAAGCCCCATCTACCCCAATAAAATCCCTCTTCCCTGCTACAAATCCTTGCTTCAAAGCACCAAGGCACACGTACACGCGTCTGAAGGTTCTTGTCTCAACATCAGGATTTGGTTCACTTTCGACATCAAGCTTGATAGTGGTGTCTGGGTTTTGAGTCTGCACCTCTAACAAATAATCTTGTAAGATCTTGTACTGAGTGGCATAATCACCCCTGATAAGTTTTAAGGCTGCTTCTCTTGCCCTAAAGGCTTTCATCTTAGAAATATCTACTTTGTAGATACGTTGAAGTTGTTCCCTTAAAGCCTTGACTGGAATTTTTGGGTTTGACCAGTTGTAGAATTTGCTTTGAAAGAAACTTGTAATCACAAGCCCTAACCTTTATTGTTTGAAGACATTTATGTTCACTAACATACGTTTTAACTGTCCAATACTTGTCACGTTTCCACTTACTAGCTAAAAGAACCCAAGGACACTTACCTTCTTCGTTGACTACTTCGTGACCGGTCCCACCACCTAGGCTTGTTATGGTTCCCTTGCATACAACCCTTACTCTGTTTTTATCATTCTTCTCAAAATCCAAATCCCTTCTTGTGTCTATTGCATGTTGGTTAACCCTATATTTAAACTCCTTTGACGAATTAAATTTCTGATATAAATAGAAAGGCTCACTGACTTGGGCGTTCTCATTCTCATGTGCCCTTCTAATAGCTTTAATCTTTTTGTTTCTTTCACCTTCTATCCCATCATCCGATGAAGAGTCAGACAAGAAAAGTTCATTGTCTATAACTTCAAGGTCTGCTTCATTCCCATCTTCTGTAACTACATGATTCTTTCTTTTAGAAGCACCTCCAATCCACTCAACATCTGGGTAACATTCAAGTGGAATTCTCTCATGTCAACTTCAACATCATCAATGATATTGTCTTCGTCCACAAGAAAGTCACCATCTTGACTCTCACTATCATCACCACTGTTGATCTCATCACCACTGCTACTATCATCACTACTATGTTCAATTTCAGTTTCCATGTTTATTGCATTATCAGGTACCATGTCCACATTGTCAATTGAAGGCTCATTTCTAGTAGGTGAAACAGGAGGGTTGTTTCTATTAGGCTCAAATGTCGACACATCATTAGGCTCAACTTGTGTATCATGCCATTCCAAAAACAATCTTTTTGGGGTACAATCAATCTCAACTATACGTACCTTAGATGGGTTTGGTGACATCGAGTATGTATGTAATTTCGTTTGCCCGTGCTCTGTATACACCTCTATTAGCTTATGTTGACCAACATATTTTGCTAAATGCCTTACATCATCATCTGAAGCTAAAGCAAACAAGCCAAAATCCAAATCACAAAGTGGCCTTCGAAAATGATAGTACATCTCCACATGTAGGTTTTCATCGATATACCCAAGTTTCACCATCATGTCATCAATATCGTGAACACAGAAAGTCTCGATGTCTACTAACTCAACGTAATGTCTCTTTCCGTTTACATACTTCCTTCCAGGAAAATCAGTAAACTTTCCACCATGGTTTAATAGCATGCAAAACATGGTCAGATGATCACCTATTAAGGAAATGCCCAAAAAAATTTGATTAACACTTGATTAGGGTTGTAGGATTTCACGAAGCAAATGCAAATAAAAAAGAGATTAGGGACTAGGCGGACTTACCATATTGAAGACGAACTTCTGCTTCACTGATGATCGGACCTCGTGCTTCACTTAAATTCCAAACCGGCATTGTTGATTATTTGGAAAAGCATACAAAGTTTTAGCTAGCGATTAGGGTTTTTCGTTTGAGAGAAGAAAGGGAATTCGTCTGACAAGTGTGTGTTTGTGTGTGTTTTGGTTTGACGATGATCGGAATCGTAAAACCATCCATCTTCTAAATGGCGCTAATATATTGTAGGGTTGAAAGGACAAAAATGCCCCCAGCGTGCCACTCACGTGAGTAGTTCCTAACCCCAAATAAGACGGAAGGTTAACTAAGGGACTAGGCGGGTAACGAAATAAAGTTATAGGGATGGTCCGAGTTAAAAATTCTTTCCAGGGACGAAGCGTGCAAGTAACACCAAACCATAGGGACCAACCGTGTAATTTTCTCTAGTCTTTTTCCAAAAAATTGTCAAAATTTGAAAGATGTCTAAAATAGCCATCATTTTCGTAGGTTTGTCAAAACGATGCGGTTTTTAAATTTTTTGAATGTGAAAATTGTAGTGTACTACATAAATATGGACCGTGAAAATCTTTTTTTCTTTTTTTTTTAAACTTTAAACATTTACAACTCTTTCATACAAAGTTTGTTTGAACTGTTTTTTTTTCATTGTAATCTTTGCGACAAGGATTATCCATGTACATATCACACTCCAAATTTGGAATTCAATAAGTCATACTTTTTAAGATCCAAAGTAGGTTAGTCGGTGAAAAATATGAAAAATGACCCAAATTTGAACTTTCATAACCTTCACATACTAACTCCGTTTGAGCTTTTTTTTTCATTTTCTTCTTTGGAACAAGGGGTATCCATAGACATAACACACTCCAAATTTAGAGGTCGGAAAGTCGTGTTTTCCATTAGAATAAGGGTGTAACATGTAGACTTAATGATAAAGTGGAGAATAAACTTGATTCATTAGAATTATTCAATAGAAAGGGAGTAACATGACCGATACATCATTTGGTAATTCTCATTGAGGAGGAGGCAACAGAGGATTAATTGTATCAGTTCGATATGCAGTTCGATACACTGAAAATTCAAATTATAATTAACTAGTTCGTAAAAATCTGGCATGTTAAACGAACCCATTGCCACTATTTCATGCCTACAAGGTACACCGTTTTTTCCATTTCCCACATTTACAAATCCCGCAATCGAGACGTACAACTACAATATTCAATTAATCGATAACTTCAAGTTGAAGCTAGAGATTGTGTCTTGCCTATCAAGATTGACATTTTTGCATCCTCCTACGCAACATCGTCTCAACATAAGGTGTTATATCACAATAGAGTCCACATGCGTAGATAATTGTTATTAAATGTTTAAACATAATTATATATCCTTAAATAATAATAAATACTAAAATGTATCTACCTCTGCTGAAGTGATTCTCAAACACATGCTGCATCGCTTCACGGACAACCTCAAACAACAATATTTCTCTAGTCTATATTTTAATTTATTCCTACACAGATGTCTGATAAATTGAGATGGGTATTAGCTAAATTTAACTTTCCATCTACATTCACTAATATGTGTCTAATTCCTCCTCTAACCATCAAGGAAAATCGTGGATGAGTCTAGAAGAGCATATGCGAGTAGTAGATGCCACCAAAGCGTAGATCACATTGGAGAGTCGAGCTATTTCTAAGAGAGGAAATGTCTAAAGATGCTAGAATCAAAAGTATGCACCAAATTAATGTGGGTGAGAACCAAAGAAGAAGAAATAAAAAAGCCAGTAGCTTGGATATTGTAATGTCTCATTTTCACAACCAAAAATTTTCATTTTATTTAAGTAGAGCTTCCCATTTATAAATCCATCTTGAAGAAGCCCATTTATTCCAAATACATTTATTGAAATCAGAGTAATATTAAAGTGTGGAATATTCATTGTTGTTGATGAATGTATACAGTCACTCATTTGCCTTCCCATGACGACTGATGATACCTGAAACAATAAACAACTGAGCAAGCACAAAGCTTAGTGAGTTTCTCCCAAACTACCCCATACGATAAACATACAAGCATGCATCGGGTCCACTCAGCCATTGGGCTGGAATACCCAGGGTTTGTTGGCCTACCGCCTCACCCCAACCGCTCTTCCCGAGCATCCGTGCCTACGGCTTACAACCGGACCGCACCGGGTATCTTGGCCTACAATACAAAGCAGGATCACCTCAACCCACTACTACCATATGTCGACAAATAAACAATCAAGATCAAGTAGGCACATAGGCAAAAAACAATCACACAGCTCACTACCGCCTACTAATCCTCACATGGCACACTCTCCCACTACCAGATATCCTCCATGAAATGCATAACCATAGGTAACCAGAGGTGAGACAGCCACCCGAACAGATGATCCTACTCTAGAGCCACAACCAAACTAGGAAAATGCAAGAAAGCCTAGATCACGGGTTCTCAGGCTATCCTACATGACCACATACAATCCCTAGGGGACTCCACTAGATGATAACCAACAAGTACATGTAAACATACAGATCTACAGATCACTACCGCATAGCAACATCCTATATACTAAGATACGAATCTAACAGATCACTACAACATAACAACATCCTATATACCAGGAACCACAACAAAAAAAGGAACGTGTAAAAGAGCCTAGATCAAGAGTCCTCAGTCTATCCTACATGACTATATATAGTCCCTATGTCATCCTTCTACTAAAGATTACCAAAACTAGTAGGTAGACATTGGTGCCTTCAACCCACGGGTACAGTGAGGTGAAACTCACCTGAATCGAAGAAACTTGAAACACTGCGATATGCTCCCTTCTGCACTGCTTGCTCCCGCAAATCCACTAACACCAGAACCAGATAAAATCTTAATCAATTGCCCAAAATCCTCAAGTTTGACCCAAGGTCAAACTTGGTCAAAAAGTCAACGGTCAATGGAAGTCAACAAAAGCCAAAGTCCAAGGCAGTCGAGTACGCCCAACTTACTCAACGTACGCCCATCGTACACAGTCTGATCCCATTCCTTCATTAAGCACTTAATCCATTAAGGACTTTTCACCCAAACTCAGATCTAGCCTCAAAACATTGTCTTAAGTCATAAAGTTTCCACCTTTATGACTTTCCATGGCTAGGGAAGGTCCAAAAGCTAAAACCCTAACTTATTAATCCATTAATACATCACAACTCTTGCATGGAAGGGATAGAAGGGCCAAGATCACATTTTTTTTGTTCCTAATAGCTTTATAATGGATAAAGTATCCAACTTTATCCATTATAATGGTAACAACAAACAAGATCTAGTCGTTAAGTCTCAAAGGGACCAAAGGTGCATCTTTTTCAACTTAATCCATTAGGTCCAAGTATCCAACCTTTAGATCTGAATCAAAATGATGCTTAGATGGATAAAGTTTCCAACTTTATCCATAACGATGTCATAAACTTTCAAGATCTAAACTTTATGCACTAAAGTGACAAAAAGTTCATAACATCTAAAACTAGCTAGATCTAACAAATGCATCATAAAGATTCAAGCTTTATACCTCCAAAAGAAAGATCAAGGTGAACAAGGTCTAGATCTACAAGCTTCAATGCAACCAACGCTTCTTCAATGAGTTCCTTCTTCTCCAATACACCAAGAACACTCCAAAGCACTTAAAAACGCCTTCTTTTTGCTCACAATGCTCAAACTAGGATTAGGGTTTCAAGGGAGGGTGTTGGAGAAGCGAAGGCGCCCGTGACTAGAAATTCATCATGACCGGGGACGCTCAGGGTCGCGAGGGTAAACCGGTCATAGTCAGATGGATTCTCCCTCTTTTTGCTTGCATGCCATGATAGAGTTGACATCTCCTTTGACTTTCCTCAACTGCATGAAGTTGTGGAGGAAAAGATACCTCAACTGGTCAAAGCTGGAGATACTTCCTGGAAGTAGTGCCTTAAACCATTTGCTAGCATTTCCCGATAGCGTGATCGGGAAGTAGGTGCGGGTAAATCTCTTGTCCATCTGAAGGGATGTCATTGTCCACTCGTAGGTGTCTATGTGTTCGTCAGGATCTGTCGTGCCATCATACTATGGGATGTCTGGGATCATGGCAGAATGTGGTATTTCATACTGTAATAGCTCTTGGCAGAACGTCGAGCTAATACTTGTTACGAGGCTGTTCATGTATGGGTAAATGGGTGCTCCGCTGACCATCGCCTGCTGTACGCGGTATGGGTTGTTGTACCCATGGCCATACTCGTAATGGTACATGTGGTTGTACATGGTTGCTTGAGGCATATATAGTGTCTGTGTGGAGTATGCATGTATCGGCTGATTCACCTGCGAACTTGACTCTGTTGGCCCCGTAGTGTGTGACTTCATCCCATACGTTGGTGTGCCTTGAATGTTGTGGGTTTGTGGTTGCGTTTGAGGGTACACGCCTTGGTAGTGGTATGAATACGGGTTGAACGACGGTTACTGTGCAAATTGCGGGATATGTGACATGGCAGCCATTGGGGAAGAGTGATGACCTGCAAGCATTGGTGGTGCGACTGATAGAATGGTGCCAGGGGACCAGGCGTTGGTCCCCACCTGTCGCGTCGATGGTTGTGGTCGATTTTCTGTTTTTTGTGATTGGTTGGTTGGCGCTCTTTGAGGCGCTGTGGTGGTAGTCGTGGCCGGATGTTCCATTGCGACGGGCGGAGGTCGCCATAGACCAGCGATGAACTCCACCGTGGGGCCGACTGGCGGCATCGTCGGTGTCTTTGTGAGCGGCTGCCCTTCCAGTGTCGACGGACCTCTTCTGTCGAGGAACTGCATTGGTCTAACTAGGCTAGTGTCGTCACCTTCCTGCCGTATCGGTCCTTAATCCATCATTTTCGGCTCCTGATGTTGTGAAGTGGGTTGTGCCGTACTGAGTGCATGTCCAGATAGCGCCTGTCACAACCCCGAACCAGAACGGCGGAAACGTCCGGACGCGGGTGACGTCATTATGCAGTATCATAACAATTGAATATAAATGAAACATAGCCAATCCAAACATCATACCTTAAGATAACAAACTTACATTGTTTTACATCATGTATTTGTTCTCAAATTACACACAAAAGAGACTATAGTAAGTAAATTCCAAACTACAGCAAAATAATCCTGAGTCCGCGTTCCATAAACCTGCTTACTGATTTCCTGAGAATTCAAGTCGTTTGAAAAGCGTCAACATAAAATATGTTGGTGAGCTCATAAGCATTTCTGTATAAAAATTTGTGATAGTTTAGAAAACCAGAAAATCCAATATTTTCTTGTCAAAACAGTTGTAAGTCTTGTTACCAATCAAGTATAGTTGCATGTGTGTTTTAGTTTGTCCTTTTCGAAATCGCATAAAATCGTTTACTCCAGAAAATCCTATATTTTCTAATGTACAAAATAGTGGTCTTAAAACCCTAAGACTTGTGTGGTAAAAGCTTCGTTTAAAGTATCCAAACAATAGTTGTTTATAATCGAAAGGTGTAACTTGCGTAAATTTCTAAATAATACTGTTATATTCTAAGTGAGTCGTTATAACCATACTAATATGACGGAGTGCCTGTCTAGACGTTCTTTAGGTGCCAAATTCGTTCAAGACATTTGTCACCCTAGACTGGCCGGTCTAGCTGTAGCGAACAGCGAAGGTGCGGGGTGTCAACCCCGTATAGATCTATACACAAATTCTTGCTCTCCCTCCAGGAGACTCTGGTTATAACTCATACAAGACTTTAAACGTACGCTAGTATATATAGGTACCGTGAAGGTGCGTCTGACTAGAATACTAACAGATATTTGTGCAAATAGTTGAAATCTGTTATTTATTAAATAAATAACAATAATTGTACTTGTTGACTAGATATTTCGTTTTCGTTTGCTGAAAATAATCCACTTTGAATCGTGATTATCAAAAATGACCCAATATTATCGATGTTGGCAAAAATGGTCCTTCTTTTTATAAATTATCAGTTAAGGCCCATATTTGTCGAAAAGTGTCATAAGTGACCCAAAACTACAAGGATTGTTGAAAATGGCCCATTTCTTCTAAAATACTCATTTTAGACTTATATTTAAGGAAGTATATAAAAAGGTCCTTATTTATCCAATAATTCCATTTTTTATCCTTAATAAATCGAAGTGTTCACTAATTACTTAAACTTATTCCATGTTCCAAAAATGATTTATATATATATATATATATATATATATATATATATATATATATATATATATATATATATATATATATGGCCAAAAATAGCCCAAGATATTAGTATTTTCATAATTTAACATCTTCAAAATATTAGTTCCAACCTCTTGTTTATACAATTTCTTTGAGCAATCCTTGTGATTTTTGACATAAGATTTTATGAATGATAATTCATATAAATACTAGTGTTTACTTCTAATCAACAATAATTAATGAAAAATAGTTCAAGCTCTTGAGACTTAACCAAAATCTCGAATTTTGGACTTCTATTGAGAGTTTCATGATTTTAAACACATACATCACAACATACAAATATAGACAAGCAATTATACCATGATTTCACGAGACCCTTCACTTGTATCCTCCCCCAAAAACAATGAAAAACTCAAAAGAGGGGTATGAAGCTCACCTTGGGTAGAAGATAGTGTAATGGGAGAGATGAGGTGAGAAATTGGAGCCTAGAACACTTGAAGTGTTGGATGAACGTCTTGAGGACTTTTGCTAGCATAAGGTTATGAACACATAAATTTATGTGTAAGTAGAAGATTAAAAATGACTAAATGTATGGATCATTTAACTAGGCATAATTTACTTACCAAATCTTAGGAAGAATTGTGCAGAAAATGGTTCCTGGAACTTGGTTGAATGTATGGGAGGGTTTACAGAGAATTCACAGAAGTGGAAATGAAGTTGTGAATGGAGAAATGAGGTTTACGCTCTATCACATGGGGATAAGAATTGGATGGGATGTTTGCTTTTATTACTGATGGGTAATGTCAAATTAATAAGGGTTAATGCATGTTTTACTGGGATTTGCATTGGGAATTTACGCATTACAGCTCACCATCACCGTAAACACATTGAATTGGAAAGAGGTTCACGGTCATAATGGGTTTTGACAAGGGTTTACGCTCAAAAAGGAATCCCCCAAGGGGTTTACGGCCAAAAGGGGTCCACCAAGGGTGGTTTACGGCCTAAAGGTGGCCTAGAATGGTGTTCATGGTCAAGGTTTCCTTCCTCAAATGATGTTTACGGCCTAGGCTAGTGGCTTAGGGTGGTTCACAGCCAAAGTGTTTCCTTGTAAGTTGTTCACGGCCAACATGTTCACTAAGGAGTAGTTCACGGTCATGGAAACTTCCTAGGGAAGTGTTCATGGTCTTGATGTATAGAAAACTTTAATATGTTGGTTCTACTGTTTATGTGATTTATATTTGACGTAAGTTCAACATCCCATATAATTTCATAGCTCATGAGAGTTCTAGGGTAACATAGTTTTAAAAAATTTACATTACCATAACATAATAATAGTATCGCTATAACTATTACATATACAGGACTCCTTTGGCTTGGTTTTTGGACTTGAAATTTCCAGTTGTGACAGCGCCAACTGTTGTGATATGTCTACGGCTTAACTCCATCTCTTTGAAAGATGGAAATAAAGGGCCTGAGAATCACAACAAAGAAAACAAGATCGTCAGTCTTCGTCCGGGAGGCAGTCCCGGAACGAGGCTCCGACAATCAACTCAGTTGGTCTCTTAGAGAGAAGGTGAAAAGGTATTAGGTAAGAGTTTATGGGTGGCATTTTTTCGATCCCTTCTATTGGAGGAGAAGGGACCTTTTTATACCTGTGGTCAGGGGGACAAATCTCCGACAGTACCTTCTACTTTTTTAGGTTTGGCAGGGATAGATAGCCTTCGATTGGTAGATCGTGCTCCGCGAGTGGTTGTTTGCTATTGGTGCATGTTTTCCAGGAGCGGCGTCCTGAGAGCTACACATGTCGCTCTAGGAGGCGATTGGTACTATTTTGTCTTGACGCTGAACTTGGCGCTTGGGCGCCAAGGAACAAATACGGGATCGTGAGGGCGAGGTCGAGGATGTGGCGTTAGGCATACGCCGTCCTTTGCCCAAACCATCTATCAGAGTGACGGTTATGTTATGTTTGACGTATTCCTGGTGGGATACGTCATCAATCATATAGTAGACTGCAAGGTCTATGTTTTATCCTCTTCAAAACCTTTTACTATCGTCATTCAACCAGTGGCCATGTGACCCTATCCCACTATAGAATACGAAGGCAAAGTTCGTGTCGTCCGCCATTCCCCCTTCTTCTTCTGTTAAAGCCACTGTATCTTCTTCACCGACGACGACCAAGCGGGTGACAAAGTTCGTGTCGTCCGCCATTCCCCCTTCTTCTTTTGTTACAGCCGCCACCTTAGAAGCTTTCCTGCTGCCGCCGCAACTGTTACATCGTTGCTGCCGTCGCCGGAGAACTCGTTTCCATTGCTCCGGTCATCGGTTTCCATCCCGAAGGGCTACTGTGTCGTGTGTCGCTACCCCAACCGTCGTAAGCACCGTTGTAGCACTGTTGTTCTTCCCCCTCCAAAGTGTTGCTACCGTCGTTATGCACCACCAAGTGGTGGTTGCATCCATAAGTCTGAGCAAGGGTTGTTGCGGGGGTGTTGTTGCTTGGCTGGGAATCAAGAGAACCGCTGTGACAACCCGCAAATTTTTATCTTGTAAGTCCAGCCAATCAACCAAAAGTCAGACTCATTTCTATTGCCTTCTAGCCTTGTTAAGGGTCATTCTAAGGAGTTTTAAGTCTAGTACACTTAAGGATTAAGTGTATGGATGTGCCAGCTTAAGTTCTTCAAGTTGCAATCGAGCCGGAAACTCCATCACTTGGAGTTTACGGTCATAAACTAGAGATTACGACCGTAAAATCTTGGCTGGCCGTAAACTCCTCCTTTATACATGATATTCCTTCATTTTTCACCACTTCTCACACTTCCAACTCAAGAAACGCGATTCTCTCTCAAGTATCGTCAAGAATTTTCATCTTGATCTTCAAAAGTGTAAGTGATTCTTCCATTTATAAGTTGATATCCTTCTTAATATAGTAGAACTCTATGATTTCATCCATGAAATTATCTCTTTTGGTTAGATCTTCAAACCTTCATCACTTACACCAAGAACACCAAGAACACCCACTTGTTCTTGGTGGTCGTGAACTCCCCAAAGCCTCCCAAAGGTGAGTATTTCTTCCATAATCTTGTTAACCACTAGAAACACTCAAAGCCTCATGAAACAAACACCCTTTAAGCTTGAACCAAGAACCAATTTGCACCATTTTGGAGAGTTTACGGCCATGCAATCTCCCTTGGCCGTAAACCCTCATCAAGATCTTCATTGACCGTAAACTCCCATGGCCGTGAACACCATGGTCGTAAACCACCATGGCCGTAAACACCAAGGCCGTGAACACACTTGTGTAGCTGTAGACCCCTTTAGTGCAATCATATGTGATTGTAACACTTCAATTCAAGTGTTTCCTAGTCCCTAAGGTAGTTTTCCTTGCATGTTAGTTGCTTTTAAACACTAATTACATGCCAATATATGCCATCATATGTCATCTAGGACTCGTTTGTGTCTCGGGACTTCAATCGTGGAACTTCTCATCCTTACGCACATATTCGATTGAATCACCCACATAAGGTGAGTTCATACCCCTATAATCAATCTTTTAATGGTTTTAAATGCTTTTAAGGGTGGGGGGATACAAGTTGAACACAAGGATAATTGTGTAAATGTTTTGTGATAAACATCATTTTAAAGGATTGCTTATGTGTTTATAAGTGATCAAATCATTTCAAAAACTCTTTTAAAGTCATGTTACTTTATAGTTTATAAAACTCCGTTTTTAAAGTACAATCATAACTCAGTAGATAAATGAGTCTTTTCAAGTCAGTAACAGTTAAAGTAAACATACTAGTAAACTATAATAGGTATAGTTTAGGGGTTCAGTTCATACTATAACGAATACAAGGAGGAACATACTACACTATAACAGAGAGAACATACTATACACTAGAACAGAGAGAACATACTATACACTAGAACAGAGAGAACATACTATAACTAGTTCAGGGAGGAACATACTATAACAAGAACAATATAACAATAATGTGAAACCACTACTTCACGACTTAGCAGTATACTTGTTATGTCTCGTTTTGTAACCAGAGTCTCCTGGAGGGAGAGCGTGAGTTTGTGTATAGATCTATACGGGATTGACACCCCACACCTTGCCGCTAGCTACAATAGGACTTGCAAGTCTACGGGTGACAAATGTCATACCAATTTCGACGCCTTTGGAGAGCCGTGTTTTATACTAGTCAAATCGAGTATGGTTATAACCTCATCACATTTTACCTTAATTATCAAACTGGTTTAAGGTAGTCAGTACTTCAGTAGTCATTTTAAAAGACTACTGCATACTTTCATTTTCCCATTACCTTCAAATTGTGATATTCTCACATAAAAGGTAATACAAACTATTTTCGAGTAAAGATAGTTATAAACTAGGAAAAACTTACATCATTACAAGCGACAAACAGAACAATCGAGTCTTAGTACATTCAGTTAGAAGGGGGCCTATAAAGCTAACTTTATGATTCCTCGGTAGATACATCAGGGATATATATTAATCGGATTCGGCAGGTAGTAGGATGTATGCTTTCCGCTTCATTTCCTGTTCCTTGTTTGGTTGTGGGCTTAGAGCAGATTCACCCAGTCTACTATCTATTCGATCCTAGCTATATATATATATATATATATATATATATATATATATATATTACGTATACACCAAGTAATCATAATGAGTACCAGGTATGGGTCAGGTCATAGTATACTAATTCAATACACCGTTTTCTAGTACAAAACATACTTTTCAAGTAGAACATTTGGTAGACAAAACTAGAAACTTACCAGTAAAAGGGTTTAATCCATTTTATTAAACCAGTATAACTTAAAGGACCTTTAGTGGTTAATTCTATAATACCTTAGTTTATACATCAGGGTTATATCTAATTAATATCTGATAGATAGTTGGATGTGTGCTTTCCGCCTTACTTCCTATTCCTTGTTTGGTTGTGGGCTTAGGGCAGATTCACACAATTAACTATCCGTTCGATATTAGATTATATATAGCTAGTATAAACTAAGTGATTATAGAAGGAGCTATCGTGGTTACCATTTTACTAAAATAAATAAGGTTTTTCTTAAAGAATGTTTTCATCAAATATAAAGGAACTATTACAGTTAACTCCGTGAGTACCAAGTGAATACACCAGGGTTATATACAACGAAGATCTAACAAACAATGAGATGTGTGACTTCCACCTCATTTTCAGTTCCTTGTTTGGTTGTGGGCTTAGGGAAGATACACACAATCGATTGTTTGTTTACTCTGGGTTTTATATAACTTGTATCCATTTAGTACTCATAGCAAGGATTGTAGAGTCATTTATTTATCTTTCATCAAAGCAGGAAATATAGGATCTTCTGGAGGAACATGCGAACTTTTCTAAAAAGAACTTTCAAATTACATTACATCACTAAAATACTTATGAACTCACCAACTTAAATGCTGATCTACACTTTCAAAATAACTTGTATTCTCAGGAAACCAGTAGATAGGTACGCGCACTGGGATTCAGAAGATGGAGCATTGTAGCTTCATGTCTTGTTTTGTTATTTACTTTTGTAGTCTCTCTTATGTGAACCACATACTTTGTAAACACTTTCTTTCTAATGAAATGGTTGTTTGTTACTTTGATTACTATGATGCATGTCTTATGATACTAAACATGACGTCCTCCGCCCCCAAACGTTTCCGCCGTTCCGGTTTGGGGGTATGACAACCGCCGCCACCACCGTGAGGTAGTGGATATCATTGCCGCCTTCCCATTTCTGTCGCCGCCGTGAGCCACCAGGTGGGTGGATGGAGTTGTTTTGTGACCATATAGCGGGTGTGTGTGCATGTATTTCTGTTAGTACGTGTTTAGTCTAGCCGAAAATCGCAAGGAAGCCGCCGCCACAACCGTGAGGTGGTGGCTGCCGCCATGAACCCCCGTGTGTGTGTGTCTTAGTGATTGTGTGTGTTTAGTTGAGATTAGCATTGTAAAATGTAATTAGAAATCGGAATAATGAAATGAAATCCTAACCACCAACGTGAGGTGGTGGCTGCCGCCTCCTGCCGCCACCGACCGCCGTGTCGGGTGGTGGTGTGCCATGTTTGGATTGTGACTCGTTTGGAATGTTTGTACAAAGGGACTAAAACCCTAATGGGCCCAATAAATCCCTAATTAACCCTAATTGATCAAATGACCTAGCTATTGGGCCTATTGGGCTAAGATGGGGTTGGAAACCCTAATTAGGGTTTACAAAACCCTAATATTGAATTTATGGGCTTGGACTTATTGGGACCCACACGTGGGCCATTGGAATGGAATTATGCATTAAGCCCAATCACATCATATGACTTATCTAGTAGAGTGATGGACTTAATGGATTAAGTCATTAATGGGTTAAGTGAGAAACACTTAACCCTAGTTGTCATTTTATGTGAAACCCTAATTTTTAATTGGGCCTTGAGTTGGGCCTTTCCATTGGGCTTTGGTAATTGGATTATTAATGGGCCATCCAAGAATAATCTTATGGACTAGAATATGTTGATGGGCTTAGGGTAAGACCCATATGAGGGTTTGGGCCTAATTTGGAAAATTGGGCCATAGTTGGGCCTTAATGATTATATGATATTGGGCTATTAGAATGTCAAATGTTGGACTGGAATAAATGGTTGAGCCTTAGAGTGAGACCATGTAAAGGATTGAGCCCAAGCCATATATTGGGCTTTGACTCATAGTTGACTGTTGGGCCTTTGGATTGGGCCTTAGGCTTGGATCAAGCTAAGATTGGGGTAGAGCAGTCTTTTACCCCAAGCATGGACTTATGGTTATGTATTGGAACCCAATTATTAATTGGGTGATGTTTTGATATTGACAGTTCGGGAATCTGTCATCCAGCAGCTGAGATTGTGTCTACGGGACTTCAGCAATGTGAGGTGAGTTACCTTCCAGTAGAAGTGGGTCTACGGCCACAATGCCGGCCCACTAGTAGGATTTGTTTGCTAGATGATTTTCTTTGTGATAATTATCTAGGTTTGCTACTATCTGATATGCTTTATGTGCCATGATCCTCTGTTATATGTGTTAGTATTAGTAGGGGTGAAATAGTCCCCAGTAGTCGGTTGTGATAAACTGACGGGTAAGTCAAGCACCCCATAATGGCTTGACCAGGGTAAGTCAAGCACCCCAGAATGGCTTGACCAGGGTAAGTCTAGCACCCCAGAATGGCTTGACCAGGGTAAGTCAAGCACCCCAGAATGGCTTGACATGGGTAGATCAGGCACCCCAGAATTGCCTGGAAATATGTTTATGTTATGTTATTATGTGGTAGTGGTAGGGGGTGAAATAGTCCCCAGTAGTCGGTTGAGATAGACCGACGGGTAAGTCAAGCACCCCATAATGGCTTGACCTGGGTAAGTTAAGCACCCCAGAATGACTTGACATGGGTAGGTCAGGCATCCCAGAATTGCTTGGCAGTATGTTATTGTATGGTGTGTGGTATGATGGGGGGACTCACTAAGCTTTGTGCTTACGGTTTTTAGTTTTGGTTTCAGGTACTTCGTTTTCAAAGGAAAGGATCCGGCTTGATCGCAGCGCATCACATCATGTTTTCCGCACACGAGATCTTTGGGATTACACTCTGATATGGTTTGTTGATACTATGTTTTGATTATTGACACTTTGGTTTGACATGAGATATTATTATGAATGTTTTTGTACTTCTGGTTTATGTAATAACTCAATTAAAACGAAACTTTTGCCCTGTATTTTTGGGATGTTACAAGTTGGTATCAGAGCCTTGGTTTGAGTGATTCGGTCACACTCTCGGGTGTGTCTGAAATCAAACTAAGGACTTGGTATGAAAATTTTCAAAAGTAAAACCCTTTTATAAAACAAAGTTTGAAAAGAATTTGAGAAGAGAATAGAACTTTGAAAAGAACAAAGTGTGTGATACGTGTAATCAGCCGAGCTCAAGTAACTTTTCCCCAAGATACCCATACATGTTATGTTATGATATGATATGTGTTGGGTTTTGAGCATTCTAACACTTCCTAAGTGTACATGCAACCCTATTAAACCTTGGATCTATGTTTGTCTAAGATACATGCAAAATATTATTTTCCAAGGTTTATAACCTATCTAGCATGGCATGGGGTACTTTTAACCATAAAAGAACTAGATGAATTACATACCTTTTGTTGATTGTTGATTCCTTGGAGTTTGAGAGCCAAGCACCAATAATGTGAATGCCTCAAATGGAAATCACAAATCACCACAAACTTGGAAAAGATGTATGAGAGAGTATACTAACTCTTGATTTTGGCCACCACACTTACACACACCTTAGTGTCTTTTTCATGCAACATAAGTTTGTTTATATAGTGTACATGGTTAGGGTGAAACCCTAATAACCCATGTCTTTTCCTCTTCCAAGGATCCATGGGTAAAAGCTCCATGGATCATCCATGGACTTCCATATAAGCTTAGCCCATTCCAAATGAGTGTTAGCCCACACCATATAAATATAATAGCCCATGATTTAATTAGTCTTCCTTTTAATCACTAAATTAATTCATAATTAATTCAAAATTAAAACTAATTAAGTAACATGAATTTATATTAATATATTATAACTTATAATATATTAATAAATCGTAAGTATACAACTCTCATAAAATTATCCATAACTAGTTTGGGTGAAGTGCAACCCAAATGGACCATGTCGGGTCGGGTCAAGTATATACCAAATAAGTTATGGACTTAGACACCTTATCCAACAGACTCCCACTTGGATAAGTCTAATAACTGTATTTGCCTATATTACTTCAGGAACCAACCGGCAATCGTAGCTCTCGAAAACTCTTGTGAACTATGAAGCGCCATTTTAGATAAGTGATCATATAATCCTCTGCTCTCATGATATCAGCCGGACAAATACATGGAACAATGTCTTACTTATTGTCTAGCAGTTGTTTCTCGATTTCCGATTTGTTTGACAAAGAACTTAACTGAACACATCAATTTAGTTCTGACCGGGCCCGGTACATGAGTCAACACAAAATCATCGAGGGGCCCAGATATCGCTTCTATTTCTAGAAGGAACAGATAAACTTCGACTCATATGCTTGTTTTACTACTTATTGAATTGCACACAAAGGCACGTTTTATAACATCAAGTTACTGATGCGTTTACGTGCAATCAATGCGCAACCAACTCATAGGTAACAACTCATATCTCTAGGTTTGAAGACTTATATGATATTACCGTCTCACGATCACTCGAGATAAATTCCATGAAGTGATACAAGTGAGCGTGGGTTTATTCCAATACTCATAACTTATGAGTACTCATGAATGTTGTAGCAACCATTGCTATGGCCAAACACCTTTAGTCATCTACAATCCCAATTCATGACAGTCTTGATTCATACCTACTTCCGACATATGACCGACTGTGGAGAGTTTGAATAAATTAATTATTCTGGAAGTCAAAACATGCAAAACTGAAACAATAGTAAATAATTGACAATGATAGCAACAATTTACTCATAAATAAATCACAAATTTTATTCATCATCAAACGTCGATTACATTTTACAAGTTTAAGAAAAGGCTATCTAATCTGTAAAACTAATATCGTCCCTCAGCCCGATGCGCCTCGCATGCTGCAAATGCTTCACCCTCGTCAGTAAAGGGATCCGCAGGGTTCTCATCTGACGATACCCTCTTTGCCACGAGGAGTCCCTCTTCTATCTTGTGTCTTATGAAGTGATATTTTATGTCAATGTGTCGGGATCTGCCATGATCTCTTGGTTCCTTGGCTAAGGCAACCGCACTATTGCTGTCACAGAAAATCTCCATAGGCTCCTTAATAGCTGGTACAACTCCAAGGTCTCCGATGAAGTTCCTCAGCCATATCGCCTCCTTTTCCACTTCACCCGCTGCTATGTACTCTGATTCACAAGTCGAATCAGCTACAGTCTCCTGTTTGGAACTCTTCCAAGTGATTGCCCCTCCATTTAAGGTAAAGACCCAACCCGACTGAGAGCGGAAGTTATCCCTATCAGTCTGAAAGCTAGCATCACTATACCCTACTACTCTCAAGTCATCACTCCCACCAAGGGTAAGGATCCAATCCTTAGTCCTCCGCAGGTACTTGAGAATATTCTTTACCGCAGTCCAATGAGCCTTGCCAGGGTTCCCCTGATATCTGCTGACCATGCTCAAAGCGAAGGCCACATCAGGACGGGTACAAGTCATAGCATACATGATCGAACCAACAGCGGAAGCATAAGGTAATCGACTCATCTCAGCTATCTCATCTTCTGTACTCGGGGTCTGAGCCTTGCTCAGTTTGGCATTGCTTTGGATCGGTAATTCTCCTTTCTTGGAATTCTGCATGTTGAACCTTTTCAACACCTTATCCAAGTAGATACTCTGACTAAGTCCAATTAGTCTTTTACTCCTTTCTCTTAATATCCTTATCCCTAGGATATAGGTAGCTTCTCCAAGGTCCTTCATAGCAAAGCACTTCCCAAGCCAGGACTTAACCTCCTGCAAGGTTGGGATGTCATTTCCTATGAGTAGTATGTCATCCACATACAGTACCAAAAAGCTAACTATACTCCCACTAGCTCTGACATACACGCAGGACTCATCTTCACTTCTTGAGAAACCAAACTCTTTAACCTTCTCATCGAAACAAAGATTCCAACTTCGAGATGCTTGTTTCAATCCATAAATGGATTTCTCAAGCTTGCACACTCTATTGGGGTACTCTGCACTGACAAAACCTTCTGGCTGATTCATGTAAACATCCTCAGCCAACTTTCCGTTAAGGAAAGCGGTTTTGACATCCATTTGCCATATTTCATAATCATGAAATGCAGCAATGGCTAGCATAACCCTAATAGACTTAATCTTTGCTACTGGTGAAAAGGTTTCATCATAATCAATACCCTGAGTCTGAGTAAACCCCTTCGCAACCAGTCGAGCCTTATAAGTGTGCACCTTCCCATCCATGTCGGTCTTCTTCTTGAAGATCCATTTGTACCCGACTGTCTTACGGCCTGGTACATTGTCAACCAAGTTCCAAACTTGATTGTCATACATGGACTGTATCTCGCTGTCCATAGCCTCCTTCCATTTAGCAGACTCTGGGCCTGCCATGGCTTCCTTAACATTGTTAGGTTCATCCAGATTTACCAGTGTACTGTTACTGATAAATGTATCACCTTCCGTAGTAATATGAAATCCATAATAAAACTCAGGTGTGTTCCTAACCCTTGTGGAACACCTCGGAAGTATAGACTCGTCAGCGGGATCAACAGGAATTTCCTCCTCAAGTTGATTGCTAGTGACTGAGGTTCCTTCACCAATTGAGTCTTGAACTTCTTCAAGGTCAATTTGCCTCCCACTGTCTCCTTGGTTTATAAATTCTTCTCTCGCGAAAGACCCCTCTCCTAGCCACAAAGACCACATTCTCATTGGGTCTGTAGAAGAGGTAACCAAAGGATTTTTGTGGGTAGCCGATGAAAATACACCTTTCACTTCGAGGTTCGAGCTTGTCATGAGTTTCGCGCCTCACGAAAGCCTCGCAACCCCAAATCTTGATATGGTCCAAATTGGGAACTTTCCCAGTCCACATCTCATGAGGTGTTTTGGCAACCTTCTTTGTAGGGACTAGATTAAGGATGTGGGCGGCAGTCTCTAAGGCATACCCCCAAAAAGAGATTGGTAGCGAAGCTCGACTCATCATAGAGCGAACCATGTCCAACAAAGTTCGATTGCGCCTCTCAGCTACACCATTCAGCTGTGGTGTCCTGGGATGTGTCAATTGTGAGACAATCCCACACTCCTTAAGATAGTCGAGGAACTCAGTACTAAGATACTCACCACCTCGATCGGATCGAAGCATCTTAATGTTCCTGCCCAATTGATTTTCTACTTCCTGTTTAAACTCTTTAAACCTTTCAAAAGTTTCTGACTTATGTTTGATTAAGTAGACATAACCATATCTACTAAAATCATCAATAAAAGTCACATAATAGCGATTAGCATCCCTTGTGGCGGTTTTGAATGGTCCACATGATGGGTTTTAAGCATTCTAACACTTCCTAAGTGTACATGCAACCCTAATAACCTTGAATCTATGTTTTCTCTATATACATGCAAATTTCTTTTTCAAGGTTATTTCCTAACTAGCATGGCATGGGGATTACATAAAACATAAAATCTAGTAGAAATACATACCTTGTTGTTGCTTGGATTCCTTCAAGACTTTGTGAGCCTAGCACCCCAAATGTTGTGCCTCAAATGCTTCACACAACACCACAAGACTTGGAATAACTTGAGAGAATACTTCTAGCACTCAAAATCGGTTATGCCCTCTCTAGTAACACTATGTCCACTAGGTCATCATTTTGCTAGCCATAGGGTTCCTTTTATAGTGTTGTCACAATTAGGGTTTACACATGAATGCCCTTAATTGTCATGATTCTTGATTTCCCATGACCCATGGATTTGTAACTCCCATGGACTATCCATGGAGCTCCATATGGTTATAACCAAACCTATAAACCATGGATCATTAATCCACCATAAAAGAATTGATGATTGTCATAATCAACCCTATATATTTAATTAGTCTCACTTTGATCACCAAATTAATACTAGATTAATACTTGATCAATACTAATTAAATAATACTATTATTAATATATTAGAACTTATAATATATTAATAATCATAAGTGCCTTATTCTCTCATTTAGTCTATCCAAGTATTGCAATGCCATGCAACCCAAATGGACCATGCCGGGTCGGGTCAAGTACATACCAAATAAAGTTATGGACTTAGACACTATATCCAACAGTCTCCCACTTGGATAAGTCTAATAACTATATTTGCAAATATGACTTCAAAATCCGACTAGCAATCGTAGCTCTTTCAAAGTCTCTCGGAACTGAGATGATGATGATACGCCATTTAAGATAAGTGATCATATAATCCTCTGTTCTCATGATATCAGCCGGACAAACACATGGAACATGGTCTTACTTATTGTCCAGCATTTGTTTCTCGATCTCTGATTTGTTTCGACATAGAACTAAATTGAACACATCAATTAGGTTCTGACCGGGCCCGGTACATAGGTCAAAACCAAATCATCGAGGGGCCCAGATATCGCTTCTATTTCTAGAAGGAACAGATAAACTTCGACTGATATGCTTGTACTAACTACTTGTTGAATTATTCACAAAGGCACGTTTTATAACATCGAGTTACCAATGCGTTTTCGTACAATCAATGAATAACCAACTCATAGTCAACAACTCATATCTCTAGGTTTGAAGATTAATATGATATTACCGTCTCACGATCACTCGAGATAAATTCCATGAAGTGATGCAAGTGAGCGTGGGTTGGATCCAATACTCAGCCCTTATGAGTACTCATGAATGTTGTAGCAACCATTGCATTGTCCAAAGCACTTTTAGACAAATCATACAAGCCAAATTCATGACAGTCTTAAATCAATACTTACTTCCAAAGTTTGACTGACTGTGGATGGTTTGAATAATAACATAATTATTCTGGAAGTAAAAACATGCAAAATTGAAACATAGTAAACAATCAACACAAGATAGTAACACCTTACTCATAAATAAATAACAACTTTTATTTATCATCAAATGTCAATTACATTTTACAAGTTTCAGGAATCTAATTATTGAAACTAATATCATCCCTCAGCCCAATGCGCCTCGCATGCTGTAAATGCTTAACCCTGCTCAGTCCCTTCGTGAGGGGATCTGCCGGGTTCTCATTTGATGATACCCTCTTAGCCACGAGGAGTCCTTCTTCTATTCGATGTCTGATGAAATGGTATTTTCTGTCAATGTGCCTAGATCTCCCGTGATCTCTTGGTTCCTTAGCCAAAGCAACCGCACTTTCATTGTCACAGAAAATTTCCATTGGCTCCTTTATAGCTGGTACAACTCCAAGGTCTCCGATGAAGTTCTTTAGCCATATCGCCTCCTTAGCTGCTTCACTTGCTGCTATGTACTCTGATTCACAAGTAGAATCAGCTACTGTCTCCTGCTTGGAACTTTTCCAAGTAATTGCCCCTCCATTTAGGATAAAGACCCAGCCTGGCTGAGAGCGGAAATTATCCCTATCAGTCTGGAAGCTAGCATCGCTATATCCTTCCACTCTCAAGTCATCACTGCCTCCGAGGGTAAGGACCCAATCCTTAGTCCTCCGCAGATACTTGAGAATGTTCTTTACCGCTGTCCAGTGTGCCTTGCCAGGGTTCCCTTGATATCTACTGACCATGCTCAAAGCAAATGCCACATCAGGGCGAGTACAAGTCATAGCATACATGATCGAGCCCACAGCGGAAGCATATGGTATATGACTCATTTCAGCTATCTCAGCCTCTATACTTGGACTCTGAGTCTTACTCAGCCTGGCATTACTCTGGATTGGTAATTCTCCTTTCTTGGATTCTTGCATACTGAACCTCTTCAGTACCTTATCCACATAAGTACTTTGACTAAGTCCAATTAGTCTCTTACTCCTATCTCTCAATATCCTTATCCCTAGGATATAGGCAGCTTCCCCAAGGTCCTTCATAGCGAAACACTTCCCAAGACAGGACTTAACCTCCTGCAAGGTTGGGACGTCGTTTCCTATGAGAAGTATGTCATCCACATACAACACCAAGAAGCTAACTATGCTCCCACTAGCCCTGACATACACACAAGACTCATCCTCACTCCTAGAAAAGCCAAACTCTTTGACTTTCTCATCAAAGCAAAGATTCCATCTGCGAGATGCTTGTTTCAATCCATAAATGGATTTATCAAGCTTACACACTCTATTAGGGTATCTTGTATCGACAAAACCCTCTGGTTGAGCCATGTAAACATCCTCAGCCAACTTTCCATTAAGGAAAGCGGTTTTGACATCCATTTGCCATATTTCATAATCATGAAATGCAGCTATGGCTAACAATACTCTAATAGACTTAATCTTAGCTACTGGTGAGAAGGTCTCATCATATCCAACTCCCGGAGTTTGAGTAAAGCCCTTCGCAACCAGTCGCGCTTTATAAGTGTGTACCTTCCCATCCATGTCGGTCTTCTTCTTGAAGATCCATTTGCACCCAACTGTCTTACGACCTGGTACATTGTCAACCAAGTTCCAAACTTGATTGTCATACATGGACTGAATCTCGCTGTCCATACCCTCCTTCCATTTAGCAGACTCAGTGCCTGCCATGGCTTCCCTGTAGTTATTAGGTTCATCCAAATCTATTAGTGTACTATCACTAATAAACGTATCACCTTTAGTGGTGATGTGATAACCATAATAAAAATCAGGTGTGTTCCTCACCCTAGTGGAACGTCTTGGAGGTACAGACTCATCTATCGGATCAACAGGAGTTTCCTCCTCAGGTTGGTCGATAGCATTTGAGGTTCCTTCACCACTTGACTCTTGAAGCTCTTCAAGGTCAATTTGCCTCCCACTGTCCCCTTGGCTTATGAATTCTCTCTCACGAAAGACTCCTCTTCTTACTACAAAGACCACATTATCACTGGGTCTGTAGAAGAGGTAACCAAAGGATCTTTGTGGGTAGCCGATGAGAATACACCTCTCACTTCGAGGTTCAAGCTTATCATGAGTCTCACGCCTCACGAAAGCTTCACAACCCCAAATCTTGATGTGGTCCAAATTGGGAACTTTCCCAGTCCACATCTCGTGAGGTGTTTTGGCAACCTTTTTAGTAGGGACTAGATTAAGGATATGGGCGGCAGTCTCTAAGGCATACCCCCAGAAAGAGATTGGTAACGAAGCTCGACTCATCATGGAACGAATCATATCCAACAAGGTTCGATTGCGCCTTTCAGCTACACCATTCAACTGTGGTGTTCTGGGAGGTGTCAATTGTGAGATAATCCCACATTCCTTAAGATAGTCAAGGAACTCAATGCTAAGATACTCTCCTCCCCGATCGGATCGGAGCATCTTGATGTTCCTGCCCAATTGATTCTCCACTTCCTGCTTAAACTCTTTGAACTTTTCAAAGGTTTCTGACTTATGCTTGATTAAGTAAATATATCCATATCTACTGTAATCATCAGTAAAAGTCACATAATAGCGATTAGCATCCCTTGTAGCAACTCTGAAGGGCCCACACACATCTGTGTGTACAAGGTCCAACAAACCTTCACCCCTATCACAAGTACCTGTGAAGGGTGACTTTGTCATTTTTCCAAGTAAACAAGACTCGCAACTATCATCTGACTTGAGGTCAAATGATTCCAAGACTCCAGCCTTTTGGAGTTGGCCTATGCGCTTCTTGTTAACATGTCCAAGACGACAATGCCACAAGGATGCTTTATCCAAGCTATCTGAAGAATCAATATACAACACATTATTTCCTAGATTGTCTACAACATTCACGGCTTCATATACACCATCACAATGTAATGCTTTAAAGCAAAATACATCATTGTAATAAACATTAATAGCACCATTTTTATTATCAAATGAAAATGTAAAACCTTGTTTGTACAAGCCATGAAAGGAAATAATATTTCTCGCCATTTCGGGCGAGTAACAACACTTATTCAAATCTAACATTAACCCATTATTAAGCAATAAAGAATAAACTCCTATCTTGGTAACAGGTGATGCTCTCCTGTTTCCAATGACTAAGTTTATCTTCCCGTGCTCCACTTGCTCACTTCTTCTTAGTGCCTGCAAATCAGTACAGATGTGAATACCACAACCTGTATCAAGCACCCAAGAATTAGCATTAGATGAGTTATTAGACAATATTGTGTAAATACCTGCATGGGTGGGTTTAACCTTCCCATCCTTTAGATCTTGCAGATATTTAGGGCAGCTTCGCTTGAAGTGTCCCTTATCCTGGCAATAGAAGCACTGTGCTTCCTTTGGGTTTGAAGAAGGAGTAATGGGACCTTTCTTTGTCCCACTTGAAGAGGAACCATCAAGAGTCTTACCCTTGGTACCCTTCGAAGGGTTTTTCCTCTTCTTACCCTTTCCCTGCCCAATAGCCAGAACAGGGGCTGTTGAAGGAGTAGAAGTAGCAACCGCTTTACCCTTAAGGCCATTTTCAGCTGTCCTTAAGAGTCCTTGAAGTTTGCTAAGTGTAACTTCCTCCTTGTTCATATGATAAGTCATACGAAACTGATCATAACTTGGAGGTAAGGAATGGAGAATGATGTCAATCGCCATTTCCTCAGGAAAGTCAACATTTAGCTTCAGCAATCGGTCAACGAACCTTTGCATCTTCTGCAAGTGACCAGTGATGGGTTCACCATCCTTCATCCTTGCGGTTATCATGGAGGAGATGATTTCATACCTCTCCTGACGCGCGCTCTGATGGTACCTTTCCATCAGATCCAGGTGCATCTCATAGGGGTAGAAATCTTCATAGGATTTTTGAAGTTCAGGAGTCATGGTGGCCATCATGATGCATGCTACTTTAGTAGCATCCTTTTCATGTGCAACAAACTCCGCAAACTCTTCAGGAGTAGCAGTGGCTTCACTCACAACCTTAAGCTCCCTATCGAGGACATATTCTTTGTCCTCATAGCGGGTAATCATTCTGATGTTTCTGATCCACTCATTGAAATTGGATCCATCAAAGATGACCTTACCACACAAGTTCATAAGGGAAAAGGAGCCTGTTGGGTTTGAGCCAGAAGCATTGTTGGAAGACATCTGAAAGGAAAGAAAGACAAGTTTCATTAGATTAGGAATCCTTAATAATTCACCCAATTGAAATATTAAGGCTAGGATCCAACAAACTATTTATAGTTGGAAGAGGGATGCCGTAATCCATACTATAAAATATTTGAAGGTAGGTAAATGACGATTTACCAATTTCCACCATAAGAATGAAATATTTTATTATTAGGTTTTATTGGTTTTGAAACTCGTAGATCTTTTGAGATACATTGAACTTTTCAATGGCATGTTTGAATCTCGATTGTGCCCTCTCAAGTTTGTGACTGGGATGCCGAGGATCACAAACAAGGTGTGAATAACCATACAAATTGACTTGGTACCCTCAACAATATTACCTAATCGATGTGCCGGTTAACCACACACGCTCCACCGATCTATAATAAAGTCAAGTTACCCTTTGCCACTCTTACTAGTCCATGTTAGTGTGCCGGTTAACCACACACGCTCCACTAACGACTTGGTAAGGTACAAAGTGTAATTTTATGGGCTAGCACCAATTTCACATTTTCCTAAAGTAACTAAGATTGGGAATTTATAATGTATAGTTACTTTATAATTCATTATACTTTTAACGAGTATTTAAAGTCGTATCCTACCCGTTCGGCTAACGACCCTCCACCGATCAAGGAAGCGGTGGGTGAGAGTGGACACCCATTAAGTCACCATTTTATAGGCAACAACCTTATACCCCCCTTATAGACCGGCTTCGTGAATGAGGCCTACTAACGGTAAGAATGACATATTCTTATACATATCTATATAATAAAATTATAATAATAGTATAAGTGTTGATTTTTAAACTTTTTAAAAATCTAAGGTTTAATTTGGAATTAAAGTATTAGAGTGTAAGACTTTTCAAATTCCAAAACTTGAGGGCAAGATTTGAAACTATTCCAAGTCTCTTCAATTTGTAACTTATGAGTTTTAATGGTTCATAAAAATGAAGACTCTTCATTTTATGAAACCTCTTTAGTTCTTTAATCATAACTAAAAGAAGTGACTTTTGGTTATCCATAACTTGAGGACAAGTTATGGACACCATCATAGCCATTAAGATCATGAATTAAACACACATGGAGGTTACATATAATTCCTATGATCTTCTAAAAACTCATAAGAACACAAATTCATGTTAAGCAATTTCAAGAAATCATATAACTATATACAATACTTGAAAATTGATAAAAGCCATGTAAAATGGGTTAACATAATCATTATCATTTTGAAAAACAGATTTTACAAGTCCAAAACAGATTGGGATAATGATCTTAATCCATTTCCAGCAACAAAACTCGAAAAAACTGCCCAGCACGCTCCTACTCGCCGAGTGCATTATTCTACTCGCCGAGTAGGATGAATTTGTTCATGGACTCGGCGAGTCCTCCCCATGGACTCGGCGAGTCCAGTCGTCAGAATGCAGAATTTTCGATTTTTAAGCAGTTTTGCATAAAGTATACAGAAAACAATCCTAGGCTCTGATACCACTGATGGGTTTTAAGCATTCTAACACTTCCTAAGTGTACATGCAACCCTAATAACCTTGAATCTATGTTTTCTCTATATACATGCAAATTTCTTTTTCAAGGTTATTTCCTAACTAGCATGGCATGGGGATTACATAAAACATAAAATCTAGTAGAAATACATACCTTGTTGTTGCTTGGATTCCTTCAAGACTTTGTGAGCCTAGCACCCCAAATGTTGTGCCTCAAATGCTTCACACAACACCACAAGACTTGGAATAACTTGAGAGAATACTTCTAGCACTCAAAATCGGTTATGCCCTCTCTAGTAACACTATGTCCACTAGGTCATCATTTTGCTAGCCATAGAGTTCCTTTTATAGTGTTGTCACAATTAGGGTTTACACATGAATGCCCTTAATTGTCATGACTCTTGATTTCCCATGACCCATGGATTTGTAACTCCCATGGACTATCCATGGAGCTCCATATGGTTATAACCAAACCTATAAACCATGGATCATTAATCCACCATAAAAGAATTGATGATTGTCATAATCAACCCTATATATTTAATTAGTCTCACTTTGATCACCAAATTAATACTAGATTAATACTTGATCAATACTAATTAAATAATACTATTATTAATATATTAGAACTTATAATATATTAATAATCATAAGTGCCTTATTCTCTCATTTAGTCTATCCAAGTATTGCAATGTCATGCAACCCAAATGGACCATGCCGGGTCGGGTCAAGTACATACCAAATAAAGTTATGGACTTAGACACTATATCCAACACCACATACATCAGTATGTATAAGGTCCAACAAACCCTCACCCCTTGCACAAGTACCAGTGAAGGGTGATTTTGTCATTTTTTCCAAGTAGACAAGACTCACAACTACCATCCGACTTGAGGTCGAACGACTCCAAGACTCCATCCTTTTGGAGCTGGCCTATGCGTTTCTTGCTTACATGTCCAAGACGACAATGCCACAAAAATGCTTTATCCAAGCTAGTAGAAGAATCAATACATAATACATTATTTCCTAAATTATCTACAACCGATACAGCTTCATACACACCATCACAAGGTAATGCTTTAAAATAAAGAACATTATTAAAGAAAGCATTAATACTACCAACTTCATTATCAAAAGAAAAGGTAAAACCTTGTTTGTACAAAGCATGAAAGGAAATAATATTCCTCGCCATTTCAGACGAGTACACACATTTATTCAAATCTAACTTTAACCCACTATCTAGCAACAAAGTATAAACTCCAATCTTGGTAACAGGTGCAACCTTCTTGTTCCCCATGATTAAGTTTATCTTTCCGTGCTCCACATCCTCACTTCTTCTTAGGCCCTGCAAGTCACAACAGATGTGAATACCACAACCTGTATCAAGAACCCAAGAATTAGAATATGGTGAGTTATTAGACAATATAGTGTAAATACCTGCATGGGATGGTTTCACTTTCCCATCCTTGACATCCTGCAAGTACTTTGGGCAGTTTCGCTTCCAGTGCCCCTTATTTTGACAGTAGAAGCATTCAGCATCCTTAGGGATGGCAGAAGGAGTGATAGAACCACCTTTGGTTCCAGATGAGGAGCCTTCAAGGGACTTTCCCTTGGTACCCTTCGAAGGGTGCTTCCTCTTCTTCCCTTTGCCTTGCCCGATAGCCAAAACAGGGGTAGTAGTAGGAGTAGGAGTAGCAACCGACTTACTCTTAAGACCACTTTCGGCAGTCTTCAGAAGTCCTTGAAGCTTACTGAGTGTGACTTCCTCCTTGTTCATGTGGTATGTCATACGAAATTGATCATAACACGATGGCAAGGAGTGCAAAATGATATCAATTGCCAACTCCTCAGGGAAGTTCACATTCAGTTTCATTAGACGGTCCACATACCTTTGCATTTTCTGCATGTGGCTCGTGATTGGTTCGCTATCCTTCATACGGGTAGTGATCATGGAGGAGATTATTTCATACCGCTCTTGACGAGCATTCTGATGGTACCTTTCCATCAGATCCTGATGCATCTCAAAAGGGTAATAGTCCTCATAGGACTTTTGGAGTTCACCTGTCATGGTGGCCATCATGATGCATGCCACCTTGGTGGCATCTCTTTCATGTGCCTGATACTCAGCGACCTCCTCAGGAGTAGCAGTGGACTCATCAAGCTCCTTTAGCTCCTTATTGAGGACATATTCCTTGTCCTCGTAACGAGTAACCATCATGATGTTCCGGATCCAATCCATGAAGTTGGAACCATCAAAGATGACCCTCCCACAAAGGTTCATGAGGGAAAAGGAGCCAGTAGGGTTAGAGCCCGAAGCTTTGTTGTTGGAAGACATCTGAAAAGAAGAAAACAAGTTTAGATTAGGTATATCGAATCCTTAATAATACACCCAAATGTAATATTAAGGCTAGGATCCAACACAATATATTATAACTTAGAAGAGGGATGTCGTAATCTAAGCTATAATATATTTGAAGGTAGGTGAATGACGATTCACCAATTTCCACCATGAAAACGAAATGAATTATTAGGTTTAATTGGTTTTTGAAATTCCTAGATTCTTTTGAGATTCATTGAACTTTTCAATGGCATGTTTCAATCTCGATTGTGCCCTTCAAGTTTTGTGACTGGGATGTCGAGGATCACAAAACAAGGTGTGAATAACCATGCAAATTCACTTGGTACCCTTAATATTATCACCTAATCAATGTGTCGGTTAACCACACACGCTCCACCGATCTATGATAAACATTAAGTCACCCTTCGTGATCCTTACTAGTCCAAGTTAGTGTGTCGGTTAACCACACACGCTCCACCAACGACTTGGTAAGGTACAAAGTGTGAATTTCATGGGTTAGCACCATATTCACATTTTCCTAAAGTAACTAAGATTGGGAATTTATAAAAGGTTTAGTTACTTTATAATATTCATCATACTTTTAATGAGAATTTATAAGTCCTTGTCCTACCCGTTCGGCTAACGACCCTCCACCAGTCAAGCAAGCGGTGGGTGAGAGTGGACACCCATTAAGTTGCCATTTTATAGGCAATAACCTTATACCCACCTTATAGACTGGCTTCGTGAATGAGGCGTACTAGCGGTAAGACAACTTTGATCTTATACATATATATAATAATTAACCATTAATGTTATAAATAGTATAAGGGTTGAATTTTAACTTTTAAAACTCTAAGGGTTTGGAATTAAAGTATATTAAAGTGTGTGTAACTTTACAAATTCCAAAACTTGAGGACAAGTTTTGAAACTATTCAAAACTTTTCATTTCATAACTTATGAATTAAAGGTTCATAAAAATGAAGACTCTTCATTTCCATGTAACTTATGTGTTTTAAGTGTGTGTTTAAAAGAAGTGACCTTTGGATATCCATAACTTGAGGACAAATTATGGACTCCATTAAAACACATAAATGATCAAGAATTAATCCTAAACAATTCAGCAAATAATTCCTATCATCTTCTAAATTCATAAGAACATGAACATGATCATCAAAGTTTCAAGAATTATATGAACACATACAAAACATGAAATTTTGATATAAGCTATTGTAAATGGATTAGAACAACCATTACACCAACTAAAACAAGTTTTAAAACACCAAAACAGTTTAGGGTAATGTTTCTAGTCCATTTCCAGCAGCAAAAGTCGAAAATCTGCATTCTGAGGCTCCTACTCGCCGAGTGCACGAACCTACTCGGCGAGTAGGATGAGTTTACACATGAACTCGGCGAGTCCCCCCATGGACTCGGCGAGTTCATCAGTCAGACAGCAAAAAAAACGACTTTTAATCACTATTTTGCATCAAGTATCAAACAAACAAGCCTAGGCTCTGACACCACTGTTGGGTTTTGAGCATTCTAACACTTCCTAAGTGTACATGCATTCCTATTAAACCTTGGATCTATGTTTGTCTAAGATACATGCAAAATATTATTTTCCAAGGTTTATAACCTATCTAGCATGGCATGGGGTACTTTTAACCATAAAAGAACTAGATGAATTACATACCTTTTGTTGATTGTTGATTCCTTGGAGTTTGAGAGCCAAGCACCAATAATGTGAATGCCTCAAATGGAAATCACAAATCACCACAAACTTGGAAAAGATGTATGAGAGAGTATACTAACTCTTGATTTTGGCCATCACACTTACACACACCTTAGTGTCTTTTTCATGCAACATAAGCTTGTTTATATAGTGTACATGGTTAGGGTGAAACCCTAATAACCCATGTCTTTTCCTCTTCCAAGGATCCATGGGTAAAAGCTCCATGGATCATCCATGGACTTCCATATAAGCTTAGCCCATTCCAAATGAGTGTTAGCCCACACCATATAAATATAATAGCCCATGATTTAATTAGTCTTCCTTTTAATCACTAAATTAATTCATAATTAATTCAAGATTAAAACTAATTAAGTAACATGACTTTATATTAATATATTATAACTTATAATATATTAATAAATCGTAAGTATACAACTCTCATAAAATTATCCATAACTAGTTTGGGTGAAGTGCAACCCAAATGGACCATGTCGGGTCGGGTCAAGTATATACCAAATAAGTTATGGACTTAGACACCTTATCCAACAATATGTGTATGAGAACTGCATGCTAGATTAGGGCTAAGGATCTAAGAAGATGCCTTATATGCCTACTGTATGTGCTTGATGAGCTGCATGATAGTACTGATCAGTTAGTGATAGGATAGCCTGTTTAGGTTATGATTGATATTATATGAGCCTTTAAAATGCATGTACAGATTCCTGATTAGAGGATAGAATGATTTGATTCGAATATGATGGTTAGATTTTCCATTGTCTGAATGCTGCTTGCTTTGTGCTTTGTGGGACTTTTAGTGATGTGAGTTAGCTATTAAGTGAGTATGCTAAGTCACATGTGGCACATGCTGGATAATCTCAGAGTGATAGATTTGACCCTATTGCGCAGCTCTTGTTTGAGTCCAACCGTTCTAGAGATGTGTCTTTTACTTGAAGGATTATCTGATCTCTGTTGCATGTGGCTATATTCATGAGGTAGCTAGTTGACGTTACTGGGAATCTTTCAGCAACTGAGGACTGGGTAGGTACGGGAACCTAGGAAAGCCTAGGATATGTTTCAGTGGGTTAGTAGTGAGGCTCAGTGAGAATTGGGTGTACCAGTTTGAGGATGTGACTTGGAGGATTCGGGAGGATTGCTGAGGAAATTATAGATAGGTGTGGAAGGTAGTATTGGGCCCGTACTACTGAAAGCACAGGATCCATACTCGAATTGGTGAGAGTCTTGTAGAATCTGAGAAGCTTCAGGGAAGAGTTTGTGACCCAATTTGGGGAGAGAGGATGTTCTAGTTGTTGCAGCTTAGCCATTGGCAAACGAGCCAGTTAAAGTGATAGGGTGTCAGACCCTGAAGGATATGAATTCCAAGAGTTGCAGATGCGAGATCGATTTGGAGCACCCTGGGAAGAGAGGGTTGTGCCAGGTGTGTATAGTAGGAGGTCCCGAGAAGAGACCCATGACCTCCGATCATCGGGTGAAAGGCCAGCAAGGCCAGAGTCAGTGCAACACGTACGAGAAAGTGCACAAGGGAGTTTGTCACTCCAAGGGTTCAGGATGCTACAGGTGTGGCAGGGTTGACCATGTCAGCTGAAGGTGATCAGTACTCCTCCAGATGTTACGGGTATGCCATCTTCTACTGCTAATAGATGTATAATGGGAATATGTATCGCTTTGGAATTGTGAGTGAGTTCGGATAGGTCAGATCTCAGTTCAGTCTTCTGCTAGTGTTTGGGTTATCAAGGATCATATATGCCATCCTGCATGCTGAAAAGTCCTTCATGAACCCACAGAGAGACGCATCTTGCGGAGTGGGTTCCGCGTTTACCATTATCATTCCGGATCTTCGTCAGGATCTGTGCGGGGTATTATTCAGAGGATATTCGGTCAGGGTTAGAGCGATAGTTCTCCAGTGAAGTCAGCGTTCAGTGGTTCTATCATGGTTCAGGTATGGTTGACAATTGTCTATGGGTGAACTTTGGAGTTCAAGGCACTACTGTTGTTAGGGAAGGACTGGTAGCATGAAGATAGTGAAGTCAGTTGCGAGTGTTAGACGCATGGGTGTTTGGTCATTGGATGGTCAAGAGAATTGTATTTTCGCATGGGCTGTGTTCGGTTAGAGTTCAGTGGTACTGCAAGATTGGAAGTGGGAATGAGGATTCGTCAGACAGAGTGAAGATTGAGGCCTTCAATTGACAGCATGGGAGATGGATTGAGGTGTCAGACTGGACTAGATTTCCAGAGTACTCATCAAGATTTCCGAGGATGGGCGATCTCAAGGTTTAACCGGTGATTAATCGCTAGCATTGGTAAGCACAGGTTGTCATCAGTGGGATATTAGAAAACGAAAAGGATTGGGAATCCTTCAATTCTCGCGTGCTGTGAAGACTTAGTCGAATCTAAGTGGGGGAGTGACTTTTTGTAAAGTTCTCTAAATGTGAGTTTTGGTTGCGCGAGGTGCAATATCTTGGGGACCTTGTCAACCAGAAGGGTATTCTGGTCGATCCGGCCAAGTTAGAGGCAGTGATGCAGTGGGAGATTCTGAGGTCTCCATCTGAGATTCAGAGTTTCCTTGGTCTAGGGGGTTATTACCGGAGATTTATACGGGACTTCTCCGAGATTGCAGTTCCTTTGACCTGACTGACCAAGAAGTCGGTGGCCTTTCGTTGGGGGCCTGAGCAGCAGGAAGCCTTCGAGACTCTTAGACAACAGGTTTCGGGAACCAAGTTATAGCTCCAGTTAGGACTGGAGTTCAGTTGTGTGTTAGGTCGAGTGCCTGTTCGACCGGTATGGAAGGTGTTGTAAGACTGCGGGGGTAGCCGTAGCATTCACTAGCGATCAGATAGTATGGAGAGTGTTGTAAGACTGCGGATATACCCGTAGCATTCACTAGCGGTCAGGTAGTGTGGGAAGTGTTGTAAGTCTGCGGGTGTAGCCGTAGCATTCGCATGGGTTGGCAGTTAGTGCTAGAGTGTTGTAAGTTTGTGGGTGTAGTCGTAGAATTCACTAGGTTGGTAGATAGCATGAGCGCGTTGTTAGGTCACGGAAGGAACAGGAGTACCCACCAGTTCAGGTGCAACAGTGAGGATATGGAAATCCACGGATTGGATTATGGATTTCCCCAGAGGGATTAGATCTGGTTAAGCCAGTGATAAGATGGTAGGAACGTCACTACAATTATAGGATCAGGGAAGAAATGGACTGTATAAGATTGCTTGTGATATAAGGCTACCATTGGTCAGGTAGCATTCACTTTAGTCTTGGATTTGGTGACGTCAGGATTTGACGCATGGACCCGACCAGTTAGATCAGAAGGTTATTAGAGCCTCAGTGGCATGATAACTAGTGGCAACTAGTTCAAGAGAAGGATTTCATTCGGAAGTCATATGAGGCGACCGGGATGGAACCCGGTAATTCAGATGACTGACGGATGAATTGAGACCAGGAAGGTCTAGGTAGATTTTGGCAAGCAGCCATGTGGTAGCATACTGCTTCAGGAAGTTCAATGCTCGGACAGTTTCAACGATTGGTAGTATTAGTATTTGTGTTTTTGGTTGCAAGTACGGACAGAATAGCTGGTTGAATAGGAGGTGACAAGTCACTCACCGCAGGATTAGCTGAGCCTTGGCCAAGTATAAGTGATCCTGTTTTATAGTGGGAATCTTGAGCTATTAGAAGTTAAGTAGTCAGTTGAGGGATAAACGGACTGGGTTCAACGATAATGATTCAATATGAGTGGTTTGTCAGGGATTCAGACCATCTCGAGACAGCAGATTTCGGATAGAGTACATGTGATCTTGTTGCGAGGAATTCGTTCACCTGCGGATTTTAGGGCTTTGCGAAGATTGGTCATGGCTACCCTGGGAAGGCTAGGGTGTGCCCAGGATGGTGACCATGTTACTAGAGTGGTTGGGCGAGTAAGGAATGATTTCGAGGACGAAATATAATTTAAGTGGGGGAGAGTTGTAACACCCTGTTTAATTATTAGATAAATAAATAAATTAATGAACGAATAGTAGCCCTAAGATAAATAATTATATATCAAAGGATGGTCTTGAAGGGCTAATTGTCACAGTTTTAGAAGTCGGGGGTTAAAAGTGTGAGTTCCGGACTCAGTTTGTAAATATTTATGAAGACAGGGGCTCCGTGGTAGTTATTTGGATTTAATTTGAAAGGAAAAGAGGTGGAAGGGCTGAATATGTCATAATTAAGATATTGGGGGCTAAAGGGGTAACATAGGGAGCTGAATTGTAAATATTTTAGAATATGGGGACTGCTTGGTAATTTATGGGACTTAATTTGTAAGGGATTTCCATAGGTTGGGTTGAAATGTTAAATATTGGATTACATTTGAAAGAAAATGGGCATGGAGGGACTGTTGTTGCCATTATGGCAAACGTTTAAGTGGAGCCGGGTATATAACCTCATTATCGGTCAAACCCTAACCCTAAACCCCCCTTATGTTGCAGCCGTCACCTCCAACACCTTATACCTCCCTCACTGGTGCCATCTCTCCACCCTTGCCTCTCCACCACCGTTCCCTCCCTAGCCGCCGCTGAAAACCACTGCATCTTCTTCGCCGACGACGACCAAGCGTAAGTAAAGCACCCCAGAATGGCTTGACCAGGGTAAGTCAAGCACCCCAGAATGGCTTGACCAGGGTACGTCAAGCACCCCAGAATTGCTTGACATGGGTAGGTCAGGCACCCTAGAATTGCCTGACAGTATGTTTATGTTATGTTATTATGTGGTAGTGGTAGGGGTGAAATAGTCCCCAATAGTAGGTTGAGATAGACCGACAGGTAAGTCAAGCACCCCAGAATGGCTTGACCTGGGTAAGTCAAGCACCCCAGAATGGCTTGACATGGGTAGGTCAGGCACCCCAGAATTGCCTGGCAGTATGTTATTGTATGGTGTGTGGTATGATGGGGGAACTCACTAAGCCTTGTGCTTACGGTTTTTAGTTTTTCTTTCAGGTACTTCATTTTCAAAGGAAAGGAGCCAGCTTGATCGCAACGCATCACACCATGTTTTCCGCACATGAGATCTTTGGGATTACATTCTGATATGGTTTTCTGATACTATGTTTTGATTATTGACACTTTGGTTTGACATGAGATATTATTATGAATGTTTTTATACTGATGGTTTATGTAATAACTCAATTAAAACGAAAATTTTGGCCTGTATTTTTGGGATGTTACAATAACATACTCACGTGAATGATGGAAAAATAAATAGTTCTATCATATAGATATCTGAAGTGTTGTCCAAGTCAAACTTCTTCAGCTCGATGAGATTAGAGAAGCAGTTCCTCTTTCAATGTCCAATTTCCTCCACAATAGATACAATATTAATCATTTAGATCATTTCTTGATTTTTGGGTTTATGTTATATTTCCCTTAACTGAACTATAAGCCTATTTGAGTACACAATCTCTTAGACTTCCATTATTCAATGCTTGAACAGACTTGAAGCACTTTTGACTTTTCTGACTGAATATATGTTTTACTTGATGAGACATCTGATATGTTTCATAATTATCCAATACTTTCTGCAAGTCAAGGTTAATTACTCCAGTATGATGTAAAACACATCAATATCACCACAACAATACTTCCATCAAAGTATCATGATCAAACTGATTGGATTGCAGAAATTATTTAGGTATGGGATCTTTTAGTATATATAATTTATATTTTTGCTTAAGGTAGAACCCCAAGATATTATACAAGTTATAGAAATTATAACCATCAAATGTTACTATCACTTGAAACTCAACAAAAGAGATATTTTGCAGGGCGTAAGAGTATTAAAAGTTATATACATAATTTAACAAAGTTTCATTTATTATTTTCAAGATCAAGTCTTTAAAAATTAATACCTTTTAAGTTTCTAAAACATTAATTTACTAAAGTCTAGGATCCAAGTAACGGAACAAGTAAATGGTTAGGTGACCTTTATCCCATAAACTTAATCAAACTCGGTAGGTAGTGATTACCAATTGCATACGATATGTAACTCCTAGATAATGGGATCCTAAACAACTATTTCTTAACTTGGCATGTTTATCCCATCTATGTATCGGACCTCTCATGTTTAGGTAACCTTTATCACACAAGATTCCAATAAAGCCATCCTACTTGAAACAACTTGTAGTATTGTAACTAAATAGTGACAATGTGACCCTTTAGACATCAGAAACTACAAAACTACCCCGACCATCATAAGACAATCCTAATGACCTGGTGACCGTGTGTCACTAAGACCATACAAATGATACTGAGTGTTCTCTAAAAGGACAACAATGACTTGCATTTTTAATAAAAGGTTTCATACATGTTTTATAATTATAGTTACAAAAAACATGGTCTCATTAATATAGCATGCATCCAATAATTCATGTATCATTTTGTAAAATTCATATCACTTTTTTTGAGGTTCTTTAGGTGTCAAATAAAATTTCATTTTATTTGTCATTAGCCACGATCATTTATAAACTAAAATCCAGTATTTTAAAGTTTAGTCGTAGATCGGTTTTAAGAACCTGTAATAGTATTAATAAAACTTCATTTTATAGTTAAGAGTTGGAGTTTTGGCTGAGCTCTAAAATTACAATTTTAAATCTCTTTTTAATAATCAAAATCTTATGACTTCATGAATTTGTAGAATTAACTCATTTTATTTTATAAACTCATTTTTATACATCTTATGATAGAAGTCATATTTTGATAAACCAAAACTTGGGTGATGATACTTATGTTTTAAATATCATTTGTCATGCATAAAACATAATATCCACATATTGCGTTACTTTTAAAAACACCAATATCATATATTAAGTTTCGACGCAAAAAAAATAAAAAAATAAATAATCACTAGTTTTATTTTTTGCCGTTATAACGCTATAAACCGATTTTAGTCTTTTTAATAAAAAATCATTATTTATTATAAGACATAGAGTTTATATAATATTTAAACACCTTCTAAACCATTTTAAAATTTAAATTTAGGTATTTATAAGTTTTACAATAAAACTATTTTTAACAAAAAAAAATCGATTTTTAATCGGTAAACCAGTTACCGGTAAAAACGTTTTTATAAATATTCATTTATAAACATCTTATGTTATCTTTTAAATATTTTTCACTCAAACTCCAAATGATATTAACTTATGTTAAAAAAAATCGACATGTAAAACTCATTTTCATATACAAAACATAACATATAATAACATAAAAATAAACATCACATACATGCATTATAATGTGTATAAACCAAGTCACGTCTAGTAATAATTTTTGTGAGCCATCACATAAATTATTTAGTAATTCCTAAAGGACTTAAGGGAAACTTCAAAAGGTTTTCAAGTTCACACTTGCCAAGTCAACTCTTCTTTGCAAAAGAACTTCAAATCTTCATGTTGTAAAAGTTGTTACACTTAAACCATTAAGACTATAATTAAGCCTAAAACCAAAAGTAGAAGCTTATGGTTGGGATTATGGTCTCAAATGGTTAATTCATCTTCAAGGAGGTCATTTCTTCATATTGTTACATTTAAAAATAAATACAGCTAGTATAACTAATTTATTACAACAAATCAAAAAATAAAAAATATATATTTATCTATTACATCTTATGAATAAATAAATATCAACCAACAACAACAAAAATGTCCAAATGGCTTGTTTATACACAACAACATATCAAATATTATAACAAACAACTCTTTGTTTTATTTAAGACAACTTTTATACAACCAAAATGCATGAAAAATGGTTATATATAAAAATAAACAATTTTAACCACGAAGTTGACAAAGAAGACAAATATAGATATTTCTTAACAAAAAAAAATTATGCGTGTTATTCAAAAACCAAATATTATCAAACATAAAAAATCATTCTAATATATAAAAGATGGCTCTGATGCCACTGATGGGTTTTGATATAAAATATAAGTTTATTTTTTTTATTTATAAAAACCGCAACAGAAGTCTTATAAAAATAACAATTTTATTTTTAGTTTATAACAAAACCAAACTATCAATGATCCATTTATAGAGGTTAGGATGAAATAAAAACAACCATAGAGTATTTTAGAATGACACCTTTGAAGTCTTTGAATCCACTTGGTTTTGGGGTGTTGATGAAGATAACAAAAATTCAAGAGTAAAATTTCTCTATGTGTATCCATCATCTAGAGTAAGGCCCTTGTAATGCTACTTCCTTATTGTATTCTTGAGTGTATTAAGCTTTTAAGTGTTTAACTCAAATAAGCACTAAATGAGACAACTCAAGGAAGCTTTAAACCACCAAACTAACTTCAAAGAGAGAGAGGAGGAGGGATTAGAGAGGTTTCGGCCACATCTTTAAAGAGAGGTATTAAGACAAAAAAAACTGGCCAAAACTCATGCAAGACACATCATTTACATACTCATGCAAAAGCAAAAGCAAAACCATAGTATAATCTAAAGTAATAACCTTACTTTAGAGGCATGTGGGACAAGGGAGGGAGGTTGACAAGCAACCTCCCATACCTATCTTACTTTCGACCATGACTAACAAAAAAAGAAGAATTCTTTAAATTTTATAAACTCTAAGGCCCCGTTTGATAGTCGCTGGCTGAAAAAGTGCTGACTGAGAAAGGTCTGTCTGAGTAATAAATGTTGACTGGGTAAGAAAACATGTTGTATGATTGTATATCTAACTGAATATGCTGACCGATGAAAAATGACCATTTTACCCTGTACATTGAAAACTCTTTGATTAACAAATTATATTGTAAGCTAAAATACAAATGATTAAAGTGAAATATAATAATCTATTTTATTACATTGTTTTCAAGTAAACAAAAATCATGAAATATAATAATCTATTTTATTACATTGTTTGTTTTATTAGAGATTTCATTTCATTTGTCTGTCATCTCATATAAACTAATCAAACAAACTTATAATTAAAACAAAAAGAGGATGTCAATGTTAGTATAGTACTTTACAGCCCATAACGGCCTTGTTTGTATTTGTATAGTTAAAGCCCAATGTAAGCCATGGTTAGGAAACCCTATAAAATCCAAAAAGAATACGCATGATATGTATGGAAGGTTGGATCTAGGGTTTGTGAGGCGGCTCAACACCACTGTTGAAGATATGGAAATAGGATACGGTGGAACATGGATTGAACATGGATTTTTCTAACATTCAATATGTTAACGAGAGGAAGAACGAAAGGGACGTTAACAAAAGAACGAAAAAGAGTTTCCTAAGGGTACGATTGGAAACATTTATGCCTTTATCAGTCAGCTAATTGTCCATTTCTTTCCCAATCAGATCTTGTTTTCTGAGTCAGACGCCCACCATTTGTTTATCAAACACCTTCGGCTGACCGAGTCAGCCAAAAATGTCTGACCTGACTCGGTCAGACGTATATCAAACAGGGCCTAAGTTTATAAGATACAAAATTTTTCTTTAGGTAAAATACAAAAAGATTCAACTAGTCCAAAAGGTTGTGCATGACTTATTAATTCATACCATATGAAACAATAAATAGTTATACTCTCTTATAATTATTATTTTCACAAAATAATAATTATTTCTTAATTAAAAGCAAGAATTGATATTATTTATTAATAATCATATTAATAATAAATATACGAAATGTGTCAACTTGATAAAGCTGTGACCCTATAGGATCATATATTATTAGCAATTTCACTCAATAATGATTCTTGGGCATATAGATTCAACACCACTTACCCAATGCGTGGCCTCCCCAGAAAAATGCCTACAAATAGCTTTTTCCTACCCATTTGATTTACACACATCTCCTATAATTCTCTCTCGAATTTCTCTCTATTTTAGCCCAAATTTTATTTATTTTTCAAACTTCTAGCAAAGCTCTGGAGTCCCTGAGTGCCCTTACATTAGTATCTATCTGGTCGGAGTTCTGCCAATGTGATTTCCGAACTTTTGTCAGGATCTCTGTACGTTAAGCTACACTTATATTGCTTTCAGTGTAACTTTTATTTATATTCATAGTCGTTATTATGAATTTATAAATAAGATTTTTCAGTGATCCCAAGTCATATTATTGATTGATCTACTTATGGGGTGATGTATAGGCTAGATTTAGTGAGGTGTTTAAAGTGGGATTTCCAAACAGTATACTCTGTAAACCAAATGGACCCTACCTCCGATATGATCTTACCTGGTTGCTACTTACTTGATAGCTCTTGATGTAGACATTGGGATTGTTGAGGAATCTAGACTATTAATTAGTCATAAGAAATATTAGACTAAGGGGTTGTTTGTTTTGAACTTACCAGGTCCAGTAAAAGCTTACTTCTAACTCGGTTAGCAGTCAGACCGTTTGATAAATCTAGAACTATGCTGACTCGGTCAGCATGGCTGACCCAAAGAGCTTACTCGGTCCGCTTCCAATATTTGGCTGACTGTAAAAAGGTTGTTACCCTTTATTCCCTTTTCTGCCTTCGTGACCTAAAAGAAAAATACACAGAAAACACAAATCATTCTCCCTATTGACGCACCCTGTTCTTGACTCTTTCAAGATAGACGCTTCAGTCCCCTTCCTCAGTCGATTTCTCCAAATCGTTTCCCACATCCCACTTCCTCCACAACATCCACAAATCGACAGCAACCTCTTTGGGTTCGATGACAAATATTCCAGGTGGACTTGTAAAAATCTTGATTTCGATTAACTGGTAAGAATCTTGATTTCTCCAATCAATGCATATAAATATTCAAGTTAACAGAGGTTTTTTTGGGTAATTGAGATTTTTAATTAATCGACCAACAACTCAACAGAGGTTTGATGATGTCGAATTCGAGAGGTTTCCATAGTGATAATAGTTTGTAGAAAAGGAGAATTTAGGTGTGACAGAAGTGATGAAAAGGAACATAAATCGAGGACCTTGGGATTTTGAGCATGAACTTACCGATTAATCCTTTCACTCTTAATCATAATCCTTCTTAAAGCTCCTCCAATTTATGCTCGTGCTATTGCCGGTTGTTCTAATCACAACAATGTTGGAGTTACCCATTCCTCTCTTTAATAATCACCACTATTTCTTATCATCTATATGGATGTATTAATCGAATTGCTCTTCCAAAATGCCAATTGTTGTTAATTTTCCCTTCCATATGGATATATTGTTAAAATTTTCTATTTTTATTTTACTCTGCATATGAGGAACTAAATTAGTAATGATCAAGCAAGGTACTTCATATATTCCAATCTCTTTCATTTACTATGATTTCACCATATGGTCGCGTTTTAACTGTTTTTAGAGCAATTTTGGTTAAATTTTAAGAATGCAGAGATAGATAGAGCATCATTAAAGTTTAGCATAAGATTTGCATCTGGCTCTTGTGTAGATTTATACGTGAACACTTTTCTCTAGTTGCAATTCGGAGTCATTATATTGCTTATCCTTAGTATCTTAATTCCAATTGTTTTGTTATTAAAAGATACCATGGAGAATACATTGATCAAGATGATGCTGCCAAGATTCTTAGATCTAAACATCTAAATGAAACATTGAAGAATGAGTTCATATATTAATTTTCCATGCTCAGGTGACTTTACTTTATTTCCTTTTTGTATTTATCTTAATGAAATCTTCAATCCAATTATTATTAACTTTTGGTTTATCATAGTTATACAATAGTTGGAGTTTTTGTTCATGGAAGAATATTTCACAAGGTCTGCAACATTAATCCAATAAAAGGCAAGAACAGTTGAATGAATTCATTGTGGTTACATACTAATCAATTATATTTTGTACCTAGATTTTGTTGCTATAATTTTGTAATTTTTTTATATAAAATGTTGTTATAAGAAGAAATTAAACAAGATGTTTATACTAAACAAATCAAGAAAAGCAACATACTTTCATTTATTTGTTTATAATAACATTGTTAATTTATATATTAAATTTATAGCTTCATGATCACAGAATGTATGTTATTTGTTATGCAAAAATATTGAAAGGTAATATGTGTGTATGTTTGTTTCTTGAGACAACATAATGGTAATACGATCAATTTCCATCATTTAGCATAGTCAGTCAGAATTACAATCAAACATCATGGTTTCAATCAGACATGGACTCAGTCAGAACTTCTAACCCAGTTAGCTGTTGGATTAAGGTGTCTAAGCTTATAACTAAATTGGTATAAACTTGCAAATTGAAGCAAAGTCCTTTTTGGGTTGTCCTCATAACCAAAGATAGCTAAAAATGATATTAGCAGAGAGAGAGAGAGAAAGGGAGAGAGAGAGAAAAAAAATGAATTGTTGATATATTATGTGATTAATATATTAATTGGAAATAGATAATTCATCTGTTAATTTATTATGTGATTAATAAATTAACATGAAATCAATAGTTAAATAATTGATTTATTAATTGATAAATTATTGAGAAATCAATAAGAATTAATTAATTGTTGATCAGAATTAATCTGAAATTAATTTAGGACTAATTGAAATTAATTAAAGGTACAATGAGTGAATTATAATTTTTCAATAGTTGAACAAAAGAAGCAATTCTACAACCATCCATGGTATGGACGGTTTTGGCTTGATTCCTAGAGTTTGTAGAAGCCTCTTGGATGCAGATAAGGAAATGATTTTTTTTGAATGGCAGATAAGGAAATGATTTGAATTAGGATTAAATCTATTATTTAATTAATTCAAATCTAGCTTTGCCTGCAAGTTACCTAAACTATAAATAGGACCCTAACACCAACAAATTTCGTTCATACCTCTACTTACAAGCTTAGGAACGAAATTGTTATCCCTCTCCTCTCTCTCCTCTTCTTTCTAGGGTTTTGGGTGTGAGCCATTAGAGACATCATACTTTTGATGCTTGCTTTCTAAAGACACAAAGGAAAGGATCAAAGATTTATCTGCTATAATAAATCTAAAGGTATGTAAACCCTAATTCATGAATTTTGATTTACATAAAGCTTCTTTAGGGTTCTTGAAGTTCATAGTATGTTGCTATCAATTAGACAAAACAAAGATCCTTTATAGGTTGGATGTGAACTTAAGTGTTAAGATTTTCCACTTTACATGTTTTTGATAACCTATAAAACCGATCATTAGCAACTGTAAAACGACCCCTAAGACTTAGTGATAATTGAACCTAGGTCACGTCAAATAACAAGCTAAGTGTTGAAACGAAGCGATGCCAGACTTTCTAGTCATCCACTTTAACAACTGAGTTCATAGTTACTTTCAGCTTACACATAAATATAAAGTATCTAGAAGATTAAATGTTATGTGTGCCTATTATTTGAATTACTTGGTATTTGTGATAAATAATATGATTACTTTCTTTAATCATATATGTATTTTCATATATATATATATATATATATATATATATATATATATATATATATATATTGATGGGTTTAGAACAAAAGAACATTCCTATGTGCTCATGAAAAACCCTAAAGCTTGGATCTAGGTTTCTCTATTGTACATGCAATTCATCCAAGACTTATGAATCCTAGCTCTAGCATACATATTTCGAAATTAACTTAATAGATTAGATCTAGATGATTTGCTTTCTTGAATGGCTTGAATCTTCAACTCTTGGAGCTTAGTGTCACAAATGACACACCTCTAATGGCTTACAAACACCACAAGCAAGAGGATAATATTGGAGAGAAGGGAGGGAGGCACTAAATCTCGGCTATGGAAATCTCTAGGGTTTCTGGTAGCCGAATTCTGATGCCCTAGGGGTCTATTTATACTTGTGCTGCTAGGGTTTCAGTCAAAACCCTAATTGGATTGCTTAGGCCTTAAGCAGTCCAAGGAACCTTCTGGAATAAGGCCCTGGACAAAAATATGATGGGCTCCCATCCAATTTTCGTCCACTCCTTGCTTCCTAAGGTTTCACAACCCATTAATCAATTATCCAATAATTGCAATCCAGTCCCCTTTATTTAATTAATCTCTTTTAGCCACCAAATTAATTCTTAATTAATTTATGACCAATATTAATTAAACAATATGATTTCTCTTTTAATATATTATTCATATAATATATTAATAAACCATAATAACCTCTCTCTCTATAAATCATCATGTCAAGTTGCTTTGGTGAAGGCAACCCAAAAGGACCATGCACAACCGGGTCAAGTACATACCAAATATAGTTACGAGCTTAGACACTAATCCAACAGTCTCCCACTTGGATAAGTCTAGTAACTATAAATGCAAGTACGACTTTAGGATCCGATTAGCAATCGTAGCTCTCAAAGACGCTGTCGAACTCTGATCTTATCAGTAACCTGTCCTTTAGATAAGGGATCGTATAGTCCTCTGTTCTAGATATCGTGTGGACAAATACATGGAACATAGTCATACTTATTGTCCAGCAGTTTGTTTCTCGATCTCTGATTTGTTCGACATAGAACTTAGTTGAACACATCAACCTTGTCCTGACCGGGCCCGACACATAAGTCAAACCAAATCATCGAGGGGCCCAGATATCTCTTTTACCCTTTTAGGATAAAAGGAACATATAAACTTCGACTTATATGCATTTACTATTCACTTATCAAATTATGCACAACAATGCGTTTTATAACATCAAGTTACTGATGCGTTTACACATTATCAATGCCCAACCAACTTGCAAACAATAAACGATATATCTAGGTTTAAAGACTATATGATATTATCGTCTTGCGGTCACTCGTGATAAATTCTATGAAGTGATACCAGCAAGCGTGGGTCTAATCCAATGCTCAAATCCTGTTCATAAGCACTCATGAACGTTGCAGCAAACCTTTGCTATATCTAATACATTTTAGAAAATCTACAAACCAATTCATGACAATCTTCTTTCATACCTACTTCCAAAGTATGAGCGACTGTGGAACGTTCGAATAATCTTATTATTCAGGAAGTCAAAACATGCAAAGTGAAACAACAGGTAAATGATTAACACAAGACAATAACTTTACTTATAAATAATACGCCTTTATTTAATCATCAAATGTTAATTACAATTTATCTATTACACGTTTCGAAGCTATCTAATCTAAACTAATATCGTCCTTCAGCCCAATGCTCCTAGCGTGCTGCAAGTGCTTGACCCTACTCAGTCCCTTCGTAAGGGGATCTGCTGGGTTATCCTCTGATGATACCCTCTTCACTACGAGGAGTCCCTCTTCCACCTGATGTCGAATAAAATGATATTTCTTGTCGATATGTCAAGATCTACCATGATCCCTCGGTTCCTTGGTCAAGGCAACTGCTCCTTCATTATCACAGAATATCTCCATAGGCTCCTTTATGGCTGGAACAACTCCAAGGTCTCCGATGAAGTTCTTCAACCATATCGCCTACTTTGACGCTTCGCTCGCTGCTATATATTTTGATTTGCACGTTGAATCAGCTACGGTCTCCTGCTTGGAACTTTTCCAAGTCACTGCTCCTCCATTTAGGGTAAAGACCCAGCCCGACTGCGAACGGTAGTTTTCTCGGTCGGTCTGAAAACTGGCGTCACTATACCCTCGCACCCTTAAGTTATCACTCCCACCGAGGACTAGAAACCATTCCTTGGTCCTCCTAAGGTACTTAAGAATATTCATGACTGCGGTCCAATATGCTTTGCCAGGGTTTCCCTGATACCTGCTGACCATGCTCAAAGCGAAGGCCACATTAGGACGAGTACAAGTCATTGCATACATGATCGAGCCAACTGCGGAAGCGTAAGGTACTCGGCTCATCTCAGCTATCTCGACTTCGGTACTCGGACTTTGAGTCTTACTCAATTTGGCATTGCTTTGGATTGGTAACTCCCCTTTCTTAGAATTCTCCATACTAAAATGTTTTAGCACTTTATCCAAGTAACTATTCTGACTAAGTCCTATTAGTCTCTTACTCCTGAATCTCACTATCCTTATTCCTAAAATATAGGCAGCCTCTCTGAGGTCCTTCATAACGAAACACTTCCCAAGCCAGGACTTAACCTCCTGTAGGGTCGGGATGTCGTTTTCTATGAGCAGTATGTCATCGACATACAATACGAGGAAGCTAACTATACTCCCACTGGTTTTGACATATACACATGATTCATCTTCGCTTCGCAGGAAGCCAAACTCTTTGACTTTCTCGTCAAAACAAAGATTCCATCTACGAGACGCTTGTTTCAATCCATAAATGGATTTCTCAAGCTTACACACTCTATTAGGATGCTTCGCATCGACAAAACCCTCTGGCTGACTCATGTAAACATCCCCAGCCAACTTCCCATTCAGGAAAGCAGTTTTGATGTCCATCTGCCATATTTCATAGTAATGAAATGCAACAATAGCTAGCATCACCCTAATAGACTTTATCTTCGCAACTAGTGAGAAGGTCTCATCATAGTCAACTCTAGGAGTTTGAGTAAAGCCCTTCGCAACCAATCACGCCTTATAAGTGTGTACCTTCCCATCCATGTCGGTCTTCTTCTTGAAGATCCATTTGCACCCGACCATCTTACGACCTGGCACATTGTCAACCAAATTCCAAACTTGGTTGTCATACATGGACTGAATCTCGTTGTCCATAGCCTCTTTCCATTTCACAGACTCCGGGCCTGCCATGGCTTCCTTGTAGCTGTTAGGTTCATCCAAATTTATTAGTGTACTGTCACTAATAAATGTATCACCTTCACTTGTTATATGAAAACCATACAACACAGGCGAAACACTAACTCTACTAGAACGTCTAAGAGGTAGGGACTCATCAATCGGTTCAACAGGAGTTTCCTCCTCAGGTTGAGCGCCAGTGTTAGAGGTTCCTTCATCGTTCGATTCTTGAAGCTCTTCAAGATCGATTTCCCTCCCACTGTGTCCTTAGCTTATGAGTTCTCGCTCTCGGAAAACCCCTCTCCTCGCAACGAAGACAATATTGTCACTCGGTCTATAGAAGAGATATCCAAAGGACTTCTGCGGGTAGCCGATGAAAATACATCGCTCACTACGAGGTTCGAGCTTTTTGTGAGTCTCTCATCTTACAAAAGCCTCGCAACTCCAAACCTTGATATGTGCCAACGAGGGAGCCTTCCATATCCACATCTCGTGAGGTGTTTTGGCAACCTTCTTTGTAGGGACTAAGTTAAGGATATGGGCGGCAGTCTTTAAGGCATACCCCCAGAATGAGATATGTAGCGAAAAACGACTCATCATGGAATGAACCATGTCCAGCAAGGTTCGATTACGCCTCTCAGCTACACCATTCAACTGCGGTGTCCTGGGTGGTGTCAATTACGAAACGATTCCACATTCCTTGAGGTAGTCGTGAAATTCAAGACTAAGGTACTCTCCATCTCGATCAGATCGAAGCATCTTGATTTTCCTGCCCACCTGGTTCTCCATTTCTTGCTTAAACTCTTTGAACTTTTCAAATGTTTCTGACTTGTGCCTGATTAATTAGATATAGCTATATCTGCTATAATCATCGGTAAAAGTCACATAGAAGTGGCATGCATCCCTTGTGGTGGATATAAAGGGCCCACACACATCGGTGTGTATGAGATCCAATAAACCCTCACCCCTTTCAGAAGTACCAGTGAAGGGTGACTTGGTCATCTTTCCAAGTAAACAAGACTCGCACACGTCATCGTCCCTAAGGTCGAATGACTCCAACACTCCATCCTTTTGGAGTTGGGCTATGCGTTTCTTGTTGACAGGCGACGATCTTCTGTTACCCATGATCAAGTTTATCTTCCCATGCTCAACATCCCTATTTCTTATTAGGCCCTGCAAATCAGAACAAATGTGAAAACCACATACTGCATCAAGTACCCAAGAAATAGCATGTGATGAATCATTAGATTGAATAGTGTAAATACCTGCAAAGGACGGCTTGATCTTCCCATCCTTGATATCTTGCAAGTACTTCGGGCAGCTTCGTTTCCAATGCCCGATGTCGTGGTAGTGATAGTACTCTGCATCCTTTGGGTTTGAGGTGGGTGCAGTGGGACCAGCCTTGGTTCCACTGAAAGAGGTGCCATCATGGGACTTTCCCTTAATGTGGCTCTTTAAGGGAGCCTTCCTCTTATTGCCCTTCCCTTTCCCAATCGCTAAAACTAGGGCAGAAGTAGGAGTAGGAGTTTGTGCAATGGACTTGTCCTTGTGGTTGCTCTCAACAGTCCTCAACAGGCCTTGAAGTTTACTCAACATGACCTCCTCTTTGTTCATGTTGTAGTTCATGCGAAACTGGTTGAAGCAGGGTGGCAGTGAATGAAGAATGATGTCAATCGCCAGCTCTTCATCGAAGTTAACATTTAACTTCAGCAGGCGGTCAACATACCTCTGCATCTTCTGCAGATGAGAAGTGACAGACTCTCCGTCTCTCATCTTGGTCGTGATCATCGAAGTGATGATCTCGTACCTCTCCTGACTCGCACTTTGGTGATACCTTTCAACCAAGTCCTGATGCATTTCGTAGGGATAGAAGTCCTCGTAGGACTTTTGGAGTTCAACAGTCATGGTCGCCAGCATGATGCAATGGACTTTCGTGGCATCACGCTCATGGGCCTCGAAGGCAGCGATCTCCTCGGGAGTAGCAGTGTTCATGTCCACCTCTTTCAGATCCTTGTCGAGGACATACTCCTTGTCGTCGTAGCGGGTAACCATCCTTATGTTGCGGATCCAATCATTAAAATTGTTTCCGTCGAAGATCATCCTCCCACACAAATTCATGAGTGAGAATGAGCCGGAGGCGTTTGATCTTGAAGCGTTGTGATTTGAGTTCGACATCTGAAAAAGAAAAGAGACAAAGTTTGATTAGATAAGAATCCCCAATTAGACACCCAAATGAGAAATTAGGGCTAGGATCCAAGAACATTATTTTCAATTTAGAAGAGGGATACCGTAATATAAACAACAAATAATTTGAAGGTAAGTGAATGACGATTCACTAATTTCCACCATGAAAAACAAAAGAGAATTAAGTTTTAAATATGTTGAAAACTCCTAGATCTTTTGAGATTCATTGAACTTTTCAATGGCATGTTTAAATCTCGATATGCCCCTCAAGTTTGTGACTGGGATACCGAGGATCACAAACAGGGTATGAATAACCATGCGAATGTACTTGGTGCCCCAATGTTACAGTCACCTAATCGATGTGCCGGTTAACCACACACGCTCCAGCGATCTATGACAAACATCGAGTCACCCTTTGCCACCCTTTCTTAGAGCCAAATTAGTGTGCCGGTTAACCACACACATTCCACTAACGTCTTAGCAAGGGTACAAAGTGTAATTCCATGGAATGGCATCAATTTGACATTTTCCTAAAATAACTAAGATTGAGAATTTTTGAAAAAACATTTAGTTACTTTATGAATCAATATACTTTTAATGAGGAAAGGGTTGCCCTATCCTACCCGTTCGGCAAACGACCCTCCACCAATCAAGGAAGCGGTGGGTGAGAGTGGACACTCATTAAACGGCCATTTTATAGGCCATAACCTTATACCCCCCTTATAGATTGGCTTCGTGAATGAGGCCTACTAACGGTAAGACTAGCATTTAAGTTATACATATATAATAATTATTCTTATAATATTATAATAGTATAGGGTGAATTTTAAACTTGTAAAATTCTAGGGTTTGGAATTTAATTATTTCAAAATTAAACTTTTAATCCAAAATTTTAAATTCCAAAACTTGAGGGCAAGTTTTGAAACATTTCAAAACTATCTAGATCAAAATTCAAATAAATAATTAAACAATTAATTATGGTGATTATCTAATTTTGACCTAATCCAAATTCATGCAAGATAATTGACCAAATAATTTAAAGAATTAACATTGATCATATAAGGAAATAATTATTCAATTAATTTGACATTATCTTTTATTTTGGCAAGGATAATTACATAATATCAATAAAATTCGTATTTTATCAATTAAAAACGTTTTGGTAATTATCTCTCAGCAAAAAAGGCATAAAATACCGAAATATCCTCTGTCTGACTGCCCGACTCGCCGAGTCCCTTACTAGACTCGTCGAGTTCATCCTACTCGGTGAGTCCTCTTTGGAACTCGATGAGTTTGTCAGACCGAAGGCCAAAAAATCGATTTCAAGCAATAAGCAATCATGCAATGCATCAAATACAATAGATACCAACCAGTCTCTGATACCACTGATGGATTTAGAACAAAAGAACAATCCTATGTGCTCATGCAAAACCCTAAAGCTTGGATCTAGGTTTCTCTATTGTACATGCAATTCATCCAAGACTTATGAATCCTAGATCTAGCATACATATTTCGAAATTAACTTAATAGATTAGATCTAGATGATTACCTTTCTTGAATGGCTTGAATCTTCAACTCTTGGAGCTTAGTGTCACAAATGTCACACCTCTAATGGCTTACAAACACCACAAGCAAGAGGATGGTATTGGAGAGAAAGGAGGGAGGCACTAAATCTCGGCTATGGAACTCTCTAGGGTTTCTGGTAGCCGAATTCTGATGCCCTAGGGGTCTATTTATACTTGTGCTGCTAGGGTTTCAGTCAAAACCCTAATTGGATTGCTTAGGCCTTAAGCAGTCCAATGAACCTTCTGGAATAAGGCCGTAGACGAAAATATGATGGGGTCCCATCCAATTTTCGTCCACTCCTTTCTTCCTAGGGTTTCACAGCCCATTAATTATTTATCCAATAATTGCAATCTAGTCCCCTTTATGTAATTAATCTCTTTTAGCCACCAAATTAATTCTTAATTAATTTATGACCAATATTAATTAAACAATATGATTTCTCTTTTAATATATTATTCCTCTTTTTTTTTTTGTAAGTGGGACCAATCTACGAATACCTTCTTTTATACATAGACAACATTATTCTTGTTACCTCATCACCGACTCTACTTCAACAAATTATTAATCTGTTAACCATGAATTCCCCATGATAAACTTAGGGGAACTAAACTACTTTTTATAGATTTATGCTACAATATACCATTGGACTCTTTCTCAATCAACAAAAGTATGTTATGGAAATAGTTAAGTGTGTGGATATACTCAACTGCAAACTCCCTCATACGCTTATTAATACAATCAAATTTAGAAGCCTCCGGTCACCTTGCTATCGATCTCGCTTGTTATAAGAGCTTAATGGGCGCCTTTTAGTATTTACATTTACATGTCCATATAGGGACAAGGGGGGGGGGGGGGAGCTTTGTTAGAAATAGCCCCTCTATTTTAATTTTATACATATTAGACCAAAAAATAAAATTTTGGCTATGGCCCCCCCTATTCACCGATTTTTATACATATTATATTTCCGACCCCCAAATCAAATGTTGAAGCTCCGCCCCTGCAACCATGTAGTTTAACAAATTTGTTTTGTTTATGCATGATGCACGTGAGCTATTGGGTTTCCAATCTATCTAGTGTGCTTCATACCTCACCTACCAAATACACAATTATATATTATGACAATCTTAGTGTCATGACATGTCTACAAATATAGTTCAACATCACTGAACCAAGCACATCTCGACATACACGTATTTCGTCCAAGAACATATTGCTTTGGGTCATGTTCAAGTTCTCCATATTTCCTCTAGTTCTGAACTTGCATATATCTTCACCAAGAGATTTCCAACATCTTTGTTTCATGAGTTTAGGTGCGGTTTAAACGTGCAGGTCATTCCTTCTAATAAAACTGTGGATAAATGTTAGTGTATACATTATGTATAGTCTAGCCCATGTTAGTCCCATTTTGTATATCATGCACATTATATCTCTTGTAATCTTGTATTTATATCACGTTAACTAGGAGATATTTTTTATGGGGAAATCATAATTCTACAAGATTGAAAAAAAGGTCATCGGCTTCATATGATTTGACAAGTGAATGAAATGTTTAACAAAACCAAACATCAAGAAAAAAACGTTGAATCTGGAGTCCTCCATGAACAATTTTGGAACCTACAGTTGGGTCATCAAATCTCCATGGTGCTTTGTCAGAACAACCAACAATTTAAGAATTTTACATGTGTCGTATGACTCCTCACAAATTGAAAGCTATGGTAAAACCGAGCATCTTTCCTGTATATTTGATATGTTCTCATTGTAACATGAATGAGTATAACTGCTCAATTTGATATGCATGCGATGATGTCAAGAACATAAATATCATATGCACTTAAAGGTTTGTTGTTTAACAAAAGTTATTCATAATGGTTTCAACACATGGATAACTAATTAAGTGTAAATTATTGATAATAAGAACCAAATACTATACAATGTAATTCAGTCAACAAAATGTATAATAACTAATTTGGAAAATAAAATTTAAAAACAAACAGATAGATTTAATAGGAATAAAACAATAAACTAATACATAATTTATCAATAAAATCCAACCAACACAATTTTTTCAATACTTCAATACAAATTTATTCAAACAATTTGCAATTAGATATTGCAATCTTACTATTAAATAAGCATGTTCCTACAAGGACATGTAGTGTTAAAGCCATTCGAAATGTTGTAATTAAACGACTCATTAATCATAGAAAACATTCATTTCGTAGTCATACAAAATGTAGATGTAGCGTGTCTGAAATTAATGCCTCATATACAAATATCACTTTGCTTAGGGACTAACAATAACATCAATACAGTGTATGTTTATTATTTTATCTGTTTAATAACAAAAATATTTAACGTCAACATTTTAATCATAATAAAAAGTATAATATATCTTCTTCTTTTTTTGACAAGCAGCATGTTAGACATTTTAATTGCAACATCGTAAATGCAATTTCCTATATATATTGGAATTTATGTATTTTGTTGAAAATGGAAACGAAGACAAAGGGTGACAGTTATTCCGTTAAAAAGAAAAGGGCGTACTAGTGTCCTCCTATGTATGTCCTACCTTTTCAACTCCAACGAAAACGCGGCTGCTTGTTTGCCAATCCCCCCATATGACTAAAATTAGAAACTCCATGGAAACAACGAAATTTCACAACCCCACCCTCGTAAACCCTAATTTTTCTTTTCTTTCTTTCACCTCATAACCCTCTTTCACCCTAAATTCAACGAATATACTCTCACTTCTTTAAATTCTGACAACCAAGAAGAAAGGGGAAAAGATTGATCGACCTTTTCAAGAGAAAGTAGTCAATTTTTATTTTTGTTAATGCTAATCTGTCGACTTATCTTTCGTAATCAAATTACCTACAGCATTTGGGAATGGATTCGGTTTTGAAGAAAGGGAATGAGAAAAAGAGGAGTCTAATCAGTTCCGAGAGTTGGGTCGTGAACGATGAGAGAAAAAGAAGGAAGCAAGAACATGAGGTGCTTGAACAGAGCAAGTATGGCGATGGAATGGCTTGGTTTAGAGGTTGCTTGATTGGTAAAGGGTGTTTTGGGTCTGTTTTTCTTGCGAATTTGAAGAAACCCAAATCGAGATACAGCTCTTACCCATCAATTATGGCTGTGAAATCGGCTGAGGTCTCTGTTTCGTCTTCAATTCAAAAGGAGAGAGAGGTTTTGAATAATCTCCGAGGGTGTCGTAATGTGATCAGATGTTTTGGGGAAGAGATTACAACCGGAGAGAATGGACAAATGGTGTACAATTTGCTGCTGGAGTATGGCTCCGGAGGAACCCTAGCTGATCTCATCAAAAAATCCGGTGGAAATGGGTTGCCAGAATCGGATGTCAAACGTCATACTAGGTCAATTCTTCATGGATTACGTCATATACATCATAACGGGTATGTCCACTGCGATTTAAAACCTGAAAACATTCTACTCATCGGTAGTTCCTCTAATGGTGATTTCACGGCTAAAATTGGCGATCTGGGGTTAGCAAAAAGGGCAAAACAGAGCAAGAAAAGCAAAGTCGTCCGTTATCAGAGAGGCACCCCGATATATTTTTCACCGGAACTTCAAACCGACGGCGTCCAAGAAGCTCCGTCTGATATCTGGGCATTTGGGTGCATCGTGCTGGAGATGTTCACCGGAAAACCTCCATGGAACTCGAAAATGGAAAACAACAACGACGAATCACCTTCAATTCCGAGCAGTATATCAAGTGAAGGGAGAAGTTTCTTGAAGAGTTGTTTCTCGAGGAAAGCTTGTTTTAGATGGACGGCTGAGATGCTGTTAGCTCATCCTTTTCTTGAAGGAATCGGTGATGATAATGAAGAAGATGATGATACAGTTGAAGAGTTGGGTGAAGTTTTGGACATAAATGCCATTTGTTCATCTGTCATTTCTGAAAACGATGATGATGATGATGAGATGAGTATGTTGTCGTTTTCAGATGGGTTGAGTTATTTTTCTGAAGATGAACTCCATTGTTGTTCTGAAGAAGATGTTTCTTGTTTTTCTGTAGAAGAAAATGGTACCACTGTACCATTGAATGAAGTACATCAATACCCTATTACTTTCTCCATTTCTTCAGGAGTGTAGCTTAGTACGTAAATGTTCATGTCATGATCAGATGTTAAGTTATATCATACTTTTGTTCCATAGCCATATTTGAAATACAGATTACATTGATTTTTGCTTCTAGTTGGTATTATTTTTAGAAATCAGATTCATTCTTTGTGTTAATTTCTGCCTTATATATGTCAGAAATCAGAATGGGGAATTGGATTGTTTTTTTTTTGTTTCCTTTTTGATAACTGGTTTTTGTATAATAATGAATCGGCCTTATTAAGAATAGTTCTTTTTAGGTAAAATATGTATCTTATTAGATGATTTTGCTGCATGTTTTTGGAGTTTTAGTGTGTAAAACTGGATATGCTTTGTTGGTCTGTTATCATATGAACATGTGGAGACAAACTGCATACATAATCTTTCTAACTTTTTTGGTCATTTGACACACAAAATAATATTTTGAAAATATAGCTTTGTTGGTCTGTAGTCATATACGATAATGAACATGATATGAGGAGCTATATACTCGTTTGGACTCATTTCCATGGTGGTAAGCATGAGTTCAGTGGTATCAAGCTTTCCAGGACTTCATTGAGAGTGAAAATGACATGCATATTATTTATAGTTCATTATGAATTAGTGATTTAAGATGAAAATTTCTGCAATGGTTATTCATCAATGGGATTTATGATCATATCTTTTACAAAAGGCTTGAAGTGAAGATGTATCGCACTTCTGTTTTTATCTTCTTTTTGGATAGACAAAATTACAAAAATGGTCCCTGTGGTTTGCCAAAAGTCACAAAGTCAGTTCCTAATTTTTTTTTGATGTAAATGGTCCTTGTGGTTTGAAAAACTTGCACGGATGGCCCTTTTTACTAACGCCGTTAGTATTCAGCCGTTAGGGACTGAATTCGTAAGGGCATTTTCGTCTTTTCAAATATAAAGGGATTGAATTCGTCTAAAAAGAATTTAAATGAGTGGAGGAGGATTCGAAGCTGGGACCTTCTCCACTAATCCCAAATCAACCTAAGCCTTATACCACTAAGCTGCATCCAAACTTGGTTTACAGTTCCGAAAAATAAATTATATTACTTAAAATCTCAAAAAAAGATAAATAACAAAATTAATTACAATTTTTTTTCCATAATTTTTTTTAATAAAACAAATTGTACTTTTACGTATTGAAGAAAAAATGAATTTTTACAATTAGTTTATATGTTTTTTTACGTATTTATTTTACGTAAAATAATTTTTTTTATGTATTTAAAAAATACGTTTTTGCACAATACGTTATTATGTTGTTATAATCTTATAATATACTTTTACGTTATGTTAACGTCTTTAATTGGTTTAAAGCAAAACTACAAGTATTTTTTTTACATAAAAACATTAAGAACATGAAAACATAACGAAAAAAAAACTTTAATATTCGCTTTAAATCAACTAAAGATGTTAAGATAACGTAAAAGTATATTTTAGGATTTTAACAACGTAATAACGTACTATATGAAAATGTATTTTTTAAAAACATAAAAAACATACTTCACATAAAATAAATATATACAAAAAAAATTACGCATTTTTTAGGATTATGTTTTTGTATAATATGTTATTACGTTAAAAGTATGTTTTAGGATCATAGAAATGTAATAACATATTATGCGCAAACGTATTTTTTTTATATAAATTAAAAAATATATTTTACGTAAAACAAATACTTAAAAAAAAACTGGTCTAAAAAATATTTTTTTTACAATACACTAAAAATATATTTTGTTTTATTAATTTTTTTTTGTAAAAATATGTTTTTTTTATTTCTTATTGTTAATGTAATTACGATTTTACGTAATATAAGTTAGTTTTCGGAACTATAAACCAAGTTAGGGTGTAGCTTAGGGGCTGTTTGTTTTGCACTTACTCAGTCCGGTCAGAAGTGACTGCTGACCGAGTCAGCAGTCAGAGTGTTTGATGGAGTTTAAAGTTGGCTTACTCGGTTAGCTATTGCTGACCAACATCCTGACTCGTTCCTCAAAAAATTAGCTGCTGACCGAGAAAGTGAACTTCCTTTCCCCGGTTGCCCTTGTTTTTCTCTTTGAATGAACTTCGCTCTGCCCTCTCCATCGAGTCTTTGATGCACTTCAGCCTCGTCGACCACCTTCTCCACCACCGCCCTCTCTAGCACCGGCCACCTCATTCACCACCGAACTCCCAATCCCTTCTCTCATGATCGATCGTAACTGTCGTCTCTCTCTATTGTTCTCCCTCCCATCGCACCAAGAAGAAAACGAGATTTCACCCCTTTTTCGTTAATCAAGTTGCAGGTATTACCGTTTTTTCTAAAATATATAAATGTTTTTGGGTTTCTGTACTCTCACCCTAACCCTGTTCTGAATCGATCGCAATCTTCACACACGTCTTGAATTTGATTGCAGGTCAAAATCGAATAACAAGGGGATGGAGATGTTGGTTAATTTTATGTGAATTACGTGTTTTAGTCGATCAATTATCTGTTTCCCGTTGATACCCACTTGCTAAAACGATTTAAATCACTCGTAATTAACCCTTTTTTGTTCTTAATCTAAAAGTTGGCTCGTTTTATTTTTCTTGAAGTTGCAGATTGTAATCAAATACATGGCCTTTGTTTGCGTTGATTTTTTAAAGCTTTTGAGAGTGGGTATCTACTAAGAATTTGAGGTATCATATTGGAAAATGAAATTGTCTACTTCCTGTTGGTTAATATTACCAATTGAGTGTCCTTTCTTCTACACATACAGTGGGTGTTATGGAGCAATGTTGATTTGAAGAAAATTATGTGACTTTGTAATCCATTTTTTTCCTTCATAGGTCCAACATTATTAGTGATGAAACGATGATGAGATCAAAGAATCGATCATTGCCAAATTTGCCAAAAGGATGTATCATAGACACTAAAAAAGGTTTATATTGGTGGTGGTGTTGTATATTCTTCAATTGGTGCTAGATCAATGTCTTCCCTTGATCAAGAGAACATGTAGGTGTGTTTTCTGGTTTTGCTTTCTCTTTTCTTTTTGTTAGTTCTATTCATAATTCCCTTGTAGTAAAACCAAGTGTTGTAGATTCATCATTATTGATACCAAAAAAAAAAATACAAACATGTGATTCTTGTCAAGAGTGTTTTTAATATCATCTTATGTGTAAGTTCTTGAATATTGTGAAAAAAAATCATTTTGTAATTGCATCTTGTGTTTTGTTTTGTAGAATGATTTTGAAACGATTTTGCCAAGAGATCTATTAGAATTTATAATTATTTTGTAATCTCTGTGGTTGGAGCTAAGAAGCCTTTGCAGTTGGTTGACTTATGAGTTCCTGTTAAGAACAATGAAGCAATTGTAATTTTATAAATATTTTATTGAGAACAAGAGACAACATAAGGGTAATATGGTCATTTTTCATTATTCAGTATGGTCAGTCAAAGAAATAATCAACAACATAAACTCAGTCAGAAGTAGACTCAGTCAGAATTTCTAACTCAGTCAGCTTCTAACCCAGTCAGCTCTAACCCAGTCAACAACTATGGATCAATGGATGTAGGCCTCAAGTTCGAGTTCTCCTATCGTCATTTCTTAGCATTTTCATTATTTTATCGATTTTATTATTATATATACGATTTTTAGAAGGTAAAAACCAAGTTGGCCTTTAGTTCAATTGGTTAAGTTGTTGGGCAATAAAGTAATGTGGAGGTTACGAGTTCGAGCCTCCCCCTTTACAATTGAATTGTTTTTTTCAAGAAAATTTCAAAAATGGTCCCTGTAGTTTACCAAATGTCACGAATTCAGTCTTTTTATACTTGAAAAGACGAAAATGCCCTTACAGATTCAGTCCTTAACGGCTAAATAGTAACTCCGTTATTAAAAATGGCCATCAGTGCAAGTTTTGCAAACCACAAGGACCATTTGCATCAAAAAAAATTAATAGGGACTGACTTTATGACTTTTGGAAAACCACAGGGACCATTTTTGTAATTTTGTCTTTTGGCTATGTATCCTTGTTTCAATGAAAATATTACTTTCAACATTTGACCTCATAGAATATATTATATTTCTATAAAAGGAAAACATTAGAGTATGGTGACATACATGGTAATTATGATGACATACTTCGGATACTTGACTATCTCTAATAATTATTAAAAGAGAACCTTAAATTCTAAAATGAAGAAATATGGACCCTTATTACATTTCATTGCTTTGTCTCCATTTTAGATTGTTTTGCTGACGTCATCTGGACCAAAACATGCACGCGCCTTAGGTACATTTCATTCCTAGGTTTTCTCTACATACAATCAGCCAAATCACCCAAGAGCGTATATCGACATTCCCATGAGACTCGATAAATCCTTATTCCTTTCCTTCAATCGATACTTGTAACCTTATCGATTTCATATATACATTGAATCGATTTCATATATACATCGAATCGATCCTATGTGTTCTTCTTCTACTGTTACAAATTGTCTACATGAACTCATTTTCTTCTTCTTTTTCTCTTTCTCTCTCCAATCCATCAATGGATGTAGCTGTGATCGATTGGAAGGATTCAAAGTTCGAAAAGGACATGCTTTATGAAGACATTTACGCTCCTCAATGGATTGATTTCTCCAATCATGATGCTCCTGTTGATGATGAAGCTTGGTTCTACCGCCCTGGTGATTTTTTGTTCTTCTGTTCTTATACATGCTAACTGTTTAGTGATTTTCATATGCAATGGATTGTTTCTTTTCAGATCTTTTTGGTGGTAATTTTGATATGCAATCGATTCCATTACATTTGCTGATTTTTTACTGTAACTTGTAATTGTTAATGTTTTCGGGTTATGTTTAAGAATTTACGATGACTTTGATCTTGTAATTGTAACTGTTATGTTATTCGAACTTCAAAAGTCAAAATTACATCGGTTTTTATTGATTTATGTTGTTATGTTCATGATTGTGGTTTACAGATTGTGATCATCCAAAGACGGTGGAAGATTTCTTCAGGCAAAGAACCCCCAATTCCGCAAAGGTTCTAATTCTCAGATCTTGTTTGATTTCTGTTTCATTGTACTCTTAATCAAATCCTTTTCACGAGATCTACATATGTTTGATTTGATGAAATGTGTATTAATAGTCTAGATAACTAACTGATCTTCCATTTATCTTTCCATGTAGCTTCCTAGATCGGTTAGCGTTTCTGAGATCCCTGAATTTAGTGATCGAAATCGCAGGTATGAATATACAAACTTTATTTTATAACAATAAAGTCCAATCGAATCCATGGTTTATGAACCCTAAATCACATTTATATTTATGTTCATAGAGATGCAGCATTGAAGAATTGGTCCTTGTGCTTGATTTGAATTGAACTTTGGGTATATTAATAGCAATATTATATTTGACTCCAAAAGTTTATTCGTTTGAAGAAAAGCCATCCAAGGTAAATTTCTTGAACACACTTATGTTTTAATTCCGTGTTTGCAAATTTCTAGGTTTTTACATCTGAATTCTAATTTTCGGAATTCTAAATTGATTGAATCGTTAATTTGATTGTATTGTTCTATAAATCAGCCATTTATAATCTATAACTTTCATGAAGAAATTTGAAGGTTTTATGGAGAAGGAAAACGGGAAGAGGATGAATCAGATGGAATGTGATTCCCTGTTCTCGGGCAAGGAAAGAAATGGGACTTACTATATAGGTAAAACTTCATCTTCTTCATATCTGTGTTGTTCTTTGATACTAAATGTCTCATTTTATAGATGCTTATTATGTCTTACTAACCACCTTATATTATCTCATTTAATTCGAATAACTTAAAAAAACTTTATTTGAATGGTTCTTTCTCAGTTATCATCGTGTCCATGTCAGCTATTTGGGATCCAGAAGAAAACATATCTCGACATTTTAACCAACTCTGCAGTTAATCAGGTGAGATGCACATGAGGTTTAATTTAAATAGTTATCTGTTGCCATAAAAGTTTAATGTTTGGGTTGTATTTCCTGCGTTTATTTTATTATCATCCAATTGTATGTGACTGGTAGTGGGTTTGTACATTTTTATTGTGTATAGGTGAATGGTATAATTAAGCTTGAGGAAGAGGTTTTAAAATTGGCAGCTTTTATGGAAATTTAGGATGTGAACGAGATTTATAAGGGGTTGTTAGGTAAATATGGTGGTATATGAATTTTCAATATTGATTATGCTTTTCCTGTACCTATTTATTTTTATAATGACCATTGTTTTTAGTTTTATTTGTTTAGTGTTGATATTAAATCTCCAATTTTTCTCCTCTGATCACCAGGTACCATTTTTTATATCTATGTTTTTTTCTTATGCTACTTACTAGTGGTAATCGCATTAGAGTTTCTTGCATCTTTTATATGTTATCATTATTTTTTTTAAAACCTATTTATTCAATTGTGCTTTTGGGTTTCTTCTATAAAAATTAAAACTAAAGAGTAAGGATGAAAACGTGAATGTATTGAGTTCCAAATAGTATGGTTTTATATGACTTTGTTGTGGAGCTTTTGGATCAAGGCCATGAGGTTTTTTAAACATAATGGATTTTAAAGAAAGGCTATACCTAAAGCAGAAGCAAGAAAAAAAATAATGGATTTTAAACATATTTGCTTGATTTTCAATCTTTTTATATTTTCATATTACTTCAAACTTGGATTTTTTGGCGAGCTTACAGCATAGAATCGATGAGATTCAATGTTACACTGTTTGCTATACCATTTTCAGTGCTTCCTAAAATCAAGAATGGAGGATAACTCGGCCAATCAAAACAATCAGCAACAACAGCCACCTAATGTAAGTTATTGAATCATGTTTAATCCAATACCAACTTTGGATTTTTGTTTATCTTCAATGTTTCTGCTTTGTGCTACTTTTATCGGATTTTCATTTTTTCCTTAATTTGGTTATAGTTGCTCATCAATTTTTGTCGGCTTTCATACTTTCCATTAATTTGAATTGTTTTGAATTTGAATTTAGTACTAATGCTTGAATTTCAAACTTTCATTCAGTTTTAATTATGTTTGTAATGTGTATTATGTTCTGGTTTTTCATTGTTTATGATACTGATATTGGTACCTTGCAGTCTAAAATGGTTCTTCATAATATTGAAAATAGTGTAGTGACCGAGCCTATTGTCATCAAACGTCGCAAGCAAGTTGTGAAACTGTACTCAAAAGGAAATTTAAATATTATTAATATTATCATATAGTTCATGAATCATTGATAGTTTTTATGTATTTGAGCCCATACAAGGTGAAGCTGGGGTATGTAATCGACATTTCCCCCCTTTCATTTATGTGTTCTTTTCTATCTATTACTGTTAAGGACTATTTTTTTCCACATTAAGTCCTTAAGAAAGTGGCTGAATGGGTAATGATGTCTGTATAGATAAAGTCTTGCATAAATATGATTTGTTTCTTTGAATAACTTGTCCTAATGAATATAAATTACCATTTTACCTTTACATTCCAACAAATAAAGTCATTGTGTCCATATTAAGTATAATAGAATCAATAATATATAGATGTCCAATTAATTGCTTAATTCATTAAGGATTTAAGTACAAACGAAACAATGCCTTAGCTTCATAAATGATAATCCAATAACTTCCTTTTGTTATGTTTTTGAAGTTCAAATTTTACATCTCCTTTGGTGGAAAATAGATTTGATTTTGTGTTGACTGGTTATAATTTCTCCAGATGGCTACCTTACGGCTGTGAGGGAACATTGTTTAAACCATAAGGTCTTACATACTGGTCATGTAAGTGGTTAGTGTGTCATGTTTCTTTTATTGTCTTGTATATCTTGATACTTTTTTAACTTCAAAGTATAATGTCCTAATAGATTCTGTGGACATTTGTATGTTTTTTATATGCGTTCCCCCGCGTTTAACGCGGGTCATAATCTAGTTTTATCATTAAAAGAGTAACTGTAAATTCGGTCAACATGTTTGCTGATTTTTTATCGTTTCATCTAAAAAAGCTTTTTTTTATTATACGAGCTTTAATCTTTTAGATCCATATAAAATGACAATTTTATCTTCTTCTATGCATTTTATTATTAATTTATTACTACTAATATTAACTCGAGATTTATTTTAAAATGAAGGTTTTTCGGCTACACAACCTCTTTCGATACACAATTTTCATTCGGATTCAACAACTGAAAGATCTAGTATGCTTAATAGTCATATTAAAATGATATTACTAATTAACATATGATACTAATAGATCACATTAACAACGTGATACAATTGATTTTTTTATTAGAAATTGATTTTAATAAATATTCAATAAACTCTTATAATTAATTGGAAATTATTTATTTCATGAAAATAATAATTTTCATTATCAGTGAACATTACATATTTCATATGGTATAAATTATTAAGTCATGTATAACATTTTGGACTAGAAATACTTTTTTGTCTTTTACCTAAAAGTTAAGGTTTATATTTTATAAAGAGAGTTTATAAAATTTACAAGTGTTGTTTCTTTTTGACTTGTGAAACCGTGAATAGAGGAGGGAAGAGAGGGAATCACATTTGCATTTGTTTAATAAAAAGCCTTACCCTAAAAAGGCATTCTTAGACATGATCATGAACTAGGGACATGGTTATTCAAAAAGTGTTAAGACCTTATGGTTAAAGACTTCACTTTATGCATAAACATGAGGCTTTCATATTTGTCTCTTTTCACTTGCATAAAACCGTAACTACATAGATGTATACATACTCTCTCACTTTTGATAATCTTATGAAGAACACTTACTTGCATTTGCTCTCTTGAAGTTCATATTTTGATATGAACTTCAAGCTTAAGAGTTTTACAAGACTAGCATCTTAAATCAAGTTGAGCTCTTGTTGGTGTTTCAAAGGTTTCATATTCTCCATAAACTTCAAAGCCTTCCCTAAAGGTATCAAAGTCTACAAAGGTTGTTAAACTCTTCTTCTTCTTTGGTGCTTGTTTTTTTCCAAACTTTGCAAGAAGATCCATGGTTTGTTATAGCTAATTTATAATAATTCAAAAATACTCAAGTCTTCCATTGCTAAAATCTTGGTTTTGAAACTAATTTTAGAATAAAAAAATCCAAGAATTGGTATCAGAGTCATCTTTGCAAGTTTGGTTAGATTTTATAAATTTTTTGAAATCTTAGTTTTTGAAAAATATGGATAACTTGTTTTTGTAAGAAAATGAGTTCATACATATTTTCTACGACAACTTTATAATTGTTATTTTTGTGACAAAGTTTTCATGCATATTTTGTCATTTAAAGTTGTCTTAGAAAAACAAAGGTTGTTTAATGCGTATGTTGATATGTATGATGTGAATAAACTAGCCAATGACCATTGTGTTTTTGTGTTTGATGTTTTTGTTAAAAAATTGGTTATAATAATTTATTTATTCATATGATATGCAATAATTAAATAGATTAGTATTATTGGTTTATTTTTGTAAGTAATAGATTAGTTTTTAGAAATAATTTATTTATACAAAAATGTAACAAAAAAATGAAGATGAAACCATTTTTTGAAGACAAAAGGGTAATTTTCGCTACTAATAAGTGTGCAGTGAAAATAGTGACAATTTCTGTAAACCGTCACTAAAGTTGTCGCTGATAGCTATTCCTTATGGGCTGCTACAACTTTTGCGACACTTCCTGCAACACTTTCTGAAAGTGTTGCATGTTGCTGAATTATTACATTCAAGAAGCTTTTTCAACCTTTTGCAAGCAATGAATGTTTTCTTAAGTGGAAGCTTCTACAACAACATTACTAGAAGACTTTTTGGTCCCTTTAAATGTCCCTTTAAGAATAGACTTGACATCTTTTGTGTTGGCTCACAAAAATGTCTTTAGTTAGTTATGTTTATGCACATATGTTTTATGTATGCTTGTGTTGTTTATTTTTATGCAATTATTATTTGTGGTTGATAAATTAGTTTTTCACATGCTAAAATAATTTTGAACAAAATAAACATCACATGAATGGTCCGCTCACTCTGACCGTCAGTCTGCAGATGATAAGCAGTGCTAAAATGCAGCCTCGTACCCAGTTCCTCATGGAACCTCTGCCAAAAACGAGATGTAAACCGAACATCCCGATCAGATATAATGGAGACTGGAATACCATACCGAGCAATGATCTCGTGCATATATAAATCGGCCAATTTTTCAGCTGAAGAACTCTCCCGAATGGCTAGAAAATAGGCGCTCTTGGTCAGACGGTCCACGATAACCCATATCGTGTCGAATCCCTTAGCCATCCGAGGTAACTTGTTGATGAAATCCATAGTAATATGTTCCCATTTCCACATCGGAACCTCCAATGGCTGCAACTTGCCATGTGGCCTCTGGTGCTCGGCCTTGACCATCCTACAAGTCAAGCACCTGTCAACATACCAGACTATCTCTCTCTTCATGGACGGCCACCAATAACTAAGCCTCAAATCCCGAGACATCTTGGTAGCTCCGGGGTGTATCGAAAACCTGGACTTGTGTGCCTCCTCTAGCACAGTCTGCCTGTTCCCACCAAAATCTTGCACCTAAACCCATCCATACCGGGTCAATAACCCCTGAATGTCAGTAGCAAACCTGTCAATCTCATCCTTGAGTCTCTTCTGCTTCCAATTCTCCTTCTTGACTCCCCCAGCCTGAGCCTCCCTAATCAAATCAAGAATTAGAGAATCAATCGATATCCTCATACATAGACTCTCAGCAGCAGAACTAGCCGTCTTACGGCTCAAAGCATCAGCGACCACATTAGCTTTCCCGGGGTGATACGAAATCTCGCAGTCATAATCCTTGACCACGTGTAGATAGTGTTGAAGGGTTTTGAGCATTCTAACACTCCTATGGTGTACATGCAACCCTAGATGATTTGGATCTATGTTTTCTCTAATATACATGCAAACTTTTATTTTTCCAAAGCATCATCCTAACTAGCATACAATGGAGTATCTTTACTACAAAATTCTAGTTAGATGACATACCTTTTGTTGTAGTTGGAAACCTTGGACCTTTAAGAACTTAGTGCCCCAAGTGTTGCACCTCAAATGGAATCACACAACACCACCAACAATGGAGGAACTTGAGAGGAGGTTACTTGCACTCATAAAATCGGCTTGCCCTTTTTGTAAGCTTACTTAGGTCCGATTTCATGAGCTAGAGGGGTTCTTATATAGTGTGGCTTAATTAGGGTTACACCATGCAAACCCTAATGTACATGACCTTCCATATTCCTCATGCTCCATGGGTTTAAACCTCCATGGGTCACCACATGGGTTTAGCCCAACACAAAGAACTATGGATCATAAGCCCACATTATAAGAATGAATGATTTACATAATCAATCCCCATATATTTAATTAGTCTCTTTTGATCACAAAATTAATTCCAAATTAATTCTTGATCAATACTAATTAAATAATATGATTTCATATTAATATATTAGAACTTATAATATATTAACAAATCATAAATAACCTCTTCTCAAATATCCATCCTTCAGATTGTTCCGGTGTCATGCAACCCAAATGGACCATGCTACTCTCGGGTCAAGTACATACCAATTATAGTTATGGATTTAGACACTAATCCAACAATCTCCCACTTGGATAAGTCTAATAACTATTATTGAAAGTACGACTCCACAACCCGACTAGCAATCGTAACTCTTAAAAGCCGCTGTCGAACTCTGACCTAGTCAATGACACGTCCATTAGATAAGGGATCATATATTCCTCCATTCTGTATATCATATGGACTGAGACATGGATTATAATCATTCTCTCTGTCCATTTGTTGTTTCCTGATTTCCGATTTATGACGAATGACTAATTGAACAAATCAAATCAGTCCAGGCCTGGTGTCATCACTAAATCATCGAGGGGCCCACATATATCGCTTTTATCCACATGGGGTAAAAGGAACGGATAAACTTCAACCCAAATGCTCGCTTGTACTTACTGCTCAAATTACACACAACACTATGTTTTATAACATCCAAGTTACTGGTGCGTTTACATATGTCAATGTGCAACCGACTCGCAACTACAACTCACATGTCTCCGTTTCAAGAATATAAGATATTATCGTCTCATGATCACTCGTGATAAAATCCATGAAGTGATTCAAATGAGTGTGGGTTGAATCCAATACTTGAATCTTATTCCAGGATGATATTAGTTTGAATACCTACTTCCAAAGTATGATTGACTATGGATGGTTTGAATAACCTTGTTATTCGGGAAGTCAAAACATGCAAAGTGAAACACAAGAATAATACTAATCCTATATAGCCCAAAGCTTTTGAGTCCCATAATGATTACTTATTATTCATTGTATATTGTTTTGAATAATCAACTTAATACTTGAATTAAAACAATAGTTATGTCATGCTCCAAGCATGCACATTATGTTTGTCTAAACAATAGTTATGCCATGCACCAAGCATACACACTATGTTTGTCTATGGTCCTTAATTTGTGAAATAGATCAATTGAAAAACATTTCAATGATGCTCATTTCAAAATTCCAAATCCTTATTGCAAGTGTAAGAATTCCAAATTCTTGTCACTGCTAGAAAGTGTTAGATTCTAAACTATCATGCAAAGATTCTTTTGTAATGTCTAGGTGCCAAAAGTCATAGAGACTTGACCAATGATATTACAAAATATTCCTTTGGAGATTGTTACAATACAATTCCATGTAAATGAAGTCTCAAATTCAAAGTACATTCCTTTGAATCATCCTCCTTGCATAAAAGTTTCTTACCTTTTCATCTATTCTTCAACTCCCAATATGGAAACATTCCATATTTGCCATATGACAACTCATTATTAACAGACTCCTGTCTATTCATAATAATGTCAATATGGTCCTTCCATTACCATACTTCCAACTGTCTTTAAGCGACCAATCCTTGGAGAACCTTAGATTATCCTTAACAGTTGTTTAACCACTTTAGCCATATCCGGTTCTATTCCTTTTTCCCTCTAAACTCCTTAGGCATTCGGAAAATTAGAACACGAGAATATTATAGCATATGCAATCGATCCTATACTCGAAGCATATGGGACACGATTCATAATGTCTAACATAAAGACATGATGCTTAATCAGTCTTTTGCTATAATATTTCTATTTGCCATGTTCTCATAATTTTGATTATGAAGAGGGATGTCGTAATCATAATCAAATCTGAGAACGCAATTAACATTTCCATATATAGAATTTCCTTATGTTGAACCATTCCAACATAACATTTATATATATATTTGACTAAATTTGATTAAAGTCTCACAATCTAAGCTTTTAGATATGAAATGAAGTATAAATTCCTCTCCCTTAATTATAGCAAAACAACTTTTCAAACCCTGCGACTTTGCGAATTGAAAGCTTTGTTTTCTATAATTAACATTGTTAACTTGCAACACTTACCATAATAATTATGCTCCCAATAGCATAATAATTTTTAGCATAACACGTATGCTCTCACTAGCTTTGACATATATTCAGAAATTAGCTGGACTTCTAGAAATCAATACTTATTGACTTTCATTACCAAAGTTCAGATTTATGATATGAGACGCTTCGATAAGACTTTATCTAGGCTTCTCAAACTCATACACCTTTCCTTAGATAGCTCACATGTGTGTCTAAACAATTTTAGAACTTATAGCAATAAGTCTCAAATGTTTAGACTTTTGCCATTTCTCACAATTCGAACTATGAAGAGGGATGTCGTAATCATAATCGAATTTGAGAATGCAAATATCACAATTGTTATCTCTTTAAAATCTACTTAGTGTAAGCGTTTCCTCACTATCATTTTCATGAGTCAGAGAGAAACCTTATGACACTTAGATTTTATGGCGTATATGTTCCTATCCATGTGCATTTGTCATAGCCATAATCACAAGACAAGGTCAGTGACAAATCCAAACTCATATGGACTAAACTTGTTCAATCTTAATTTCTTGCCACTTGGCAGCACAAGGGCCTACCATTTCTTCCAAGTAGTTATGCAAACAACTGAGAACTCATAGAACTGCATAGTCAACTTTAACTGGAATGGGCACAGAAATAAGAATATGTCAACACGATAGGTTATAAACCTCAAGTCGTGTGTTAGTGATAAACAATAGGTTTTATTCTTGATTAGTTCTTGAAGTTTTTCCAAGATCTTTAAGACTCCCACTGCCCTCTTGACATATAAGATTCTCTTGTCATGAATCATTCCTTGACAAAACATATATTCAAGAGTTAGTGCGGATTCTTATCAAGACAAACATTTCACTCTTACAAGAGTAAAAAAAAACTTTTACTCTACATTTTCTAAGTTTCTTAAACATTTCTTAAGATTATGTCACTCAAGGTTACAATCTTGGAGTATGACTCTAAGACTTGTTTTGGAAACGAAGTATGACTCATCTTCTTGATTTAAACTATTTCAACAATTCACAATTCCTCTTCTTAGCCATACAAATGCACTAAGATGTCTTTAGAAGATCAATTGTGATATGGTTTTTCCATAAACATTAAGATGATCATAAAACACGATACTAAAGTACTCTCCCATCTTTTCAGATTGGAGAAACTTTTATCTTTCTGCCTAATTTGATTCTTCTCATTCATTCTGCCATACATTGAACCTTTTCCAATGTTTCAGAATTACACTTAAACTTGTAAGCATAACCATGTTTACTAAACTTTAGTAAATCATGACGAATAGTCTTATTGATCTTTGTGGTGGATCTTGACCAACGCACACCCAGTGTACCCGATCCCTAGTCCTTCACTTGACTCACATATACATGTGAACAATGAATTAGTCTTAATTTACCAAAGATGAAAATTCTCATTCATCATACAATACAACTTGCATGATTCCAAGTTTCTATCCAATTGAAACTTGGTTGATGAGAATCTTTCCTTATTTGGCAAATACTCAACACTACCACAAACGAAAGAATCAAATTCATATTGCTAACATAGAAACATACAAAGATCAATTTTCACAAATGCCATTGCAAGGAGATATAATAAAATAAAAACAAAATTTTATTTATTTATAAAATACGCAAAAAACCTTTCCTTACAATGCAATTACAAATGAAAACTATGCTATTACATATTTCCTAGCAATCTATCATAACTCCTAAGCAGCAACTCAAAAATCCGATCTCCGAACCATTCGATTGAAATCCATCTTCGCGATCAAATTCAACACTCTCTTCCTTTAAGCTTCCTTCCATTTGCATGATCCTACAAAACATCAAAATGCAACCTTGTCACATCATGTATTAAGAATCAACAATTAAGAACTTAATAGATTTAGACAGTAGAATTACCTGAAGCAGAGTCAAACTTTTCGATTCTACCTTTTCTCAGATCTTTCAGGTAGTCAGGGCAGCTTCGCAATCAATGCCCCTTCTCTTGGCAATAGAAAGATATAGACTCTTTGGGAATGGTACACGGGACAATCTCAGACTTAGCCTTTCTCTTTCCCTTGGAAAGAGAAATCTTTTCTGGACTTCCAATGTTTCCATAGTAAATGTCCATGGAAGTTTGGGGAGTAGATCTTCCAATCAATTTTGGTTTTCCAGTGTGCCAAATCATTGTTGATTAAGCAGCAACAAGCAAATAGGTAAGATCAATAAGGGTCATGTCGTGGTCTGTCACATAGTAGTACTTAATGAACTCACTATATGACTCGGGAAGTGATTGAAAAACCCAGTCAACCTCTAACTTCCTCGAGACAACGACACCCAATACTCTCAGCATGTCAATATGTGACTTCATCTCCAAGACATGAGTACACACTGACCTTCCATCTTGATGTTTCATTGCAAGTAGGGCTTGAGTGACCTTGAATTTTTCAAGTCTTTGAACTTGTGGGTTAGGGAGAATTATTGGAGGAGGTGGAGGAAGTGAAGTATGACTTCCACGATCCAACCGCGAGACATCATCTTCAAGAGGAAAGCTTGTTCCAAAAGATTTGGGAAGACCATAGTTGTCTGAACTAGACATCTACAATGGGAGAAATTCAAGTTAGTTGATTTAAGTCCTTAATATAACACCCAAATGAAATATTAAGGCTAGGACCCAACACAATATTTTACAATGTGTAAGAGGGATGCCGTAATCCAATTGCAAAATATTTGAAGGTAGGTAAATGACGATTTACCAATTTCCATCACGAAAACCGAAAAAGAATTTTAGGTTTTAAGTGAATTGAAATTCCTAGATCCTTTGAGATTCATTGAAACTTTCAATGGCATGTTTAAATCTTGATTGTGCCCTTCAAGTTTGTGACTGGGATGTCGAGCATCATAAACAAGGTGTGAATAACCATGCAAATTAGCTTGGTACACCCAATGTTACAACCACCAAATCAATGTGTCGGTTAACCACACACGCTCCACTGATCTATGATTAAAATCAAGCTACCCTTTTCCACGCACTGTCAGTCCCAGATTAGTATGCCGGTTAACCACACATGCTCCACTAACGACTTAATAAGGTGCAAAGTGCAATTTCATGGGTTAGCACCATATTCACACTTTCCTAAGTAACTAAGATTTGGGAATTTATAAGTGTTTAGTTACTTTATATTTATCATTATACTTTTAATGAAGGAAGAATTAGAGTCACATCCTACCCGTTTGGCTAACGACCCTCCACCAGTCAAGGAAGCGGTGGGTGAGAGTGGACACCCATTAAACTGTCATTTTATAGGCAGTAACCTTATACCCCCCTTATAGACCGGCTTCGTGAATGAGGCCTACTAACGGTAAGACTGAATTTGTTCTTATATATATATATATATATATATATATATATATATATATATATATATATATATATATATATTAAACCTATAATATTATAATAGTATAAGGGTAGAATTTTAAACTTTAAAATTCTAGGGTTTGGAATTAAATGTTTCAAGAATTAGACTTTTACATTTACAAATTCCAAAACTTGAGGGCAAGTTTTGAACTATTCAAAAAAACTTTTGGACTCCATAACTTATGAGTTTAATATAGGTTTTAATGAAAAGACTCTTGAAAATCCATAACTTGAGGACAAGTTATGGAGTTCATAAAAAAAACATTTATGAAAAAGACTCTTCACTTTCCCAAAACCTATGAGTTTTAATGACCTTTTAAAAGAAAGACTTTTCATTTTTCCATAACTTGAGGACAAGTTATGGAATTCATCAAAAACATTTAGATCAACTAATGTAACTTACAAAATCAAACAATTTGTAAATGATCTAAATTAAACTCATAAGAACAAGACAATTCATATCAAAAAAAATTCATGTAATTAGCCTAACCATATAAACTAATACAAAACATGAAACTTTGACAATTATCTTTTAAATTGGATAAGCATGATCATTACCACATCAAAAACAGGTTTATAAGTTCAAAAAAGGTTTAGGGTAATGATCCTAGTCCAAATTCCAGCCTTAAAACTCGAAATTCTGCATGCAGGAGCACGAACTCGTCGAGTGCATGAACTGACTCGGCGAGTTGATCAGTTTATTGGGTGGACTCTGCGAGTTCCCCAGTGGACTCGGCGAGTCCACTGTCCAGACAGTAAAAAATCGATTTTTTAAGCTTTGAAAACAAGTAGCATCAAGTATATAAGAAAACAACCCTAAGCTCTGATACCACTGAAGGGTTTTGAGCATTCTAACACTCCAATGGTGTACATGCAACCCTAGATGATTTGGATCTATGTTTTCTCTAATATACATGCAAACTTTTATTTTTCCAAAGCATCATCCTAACTAGCATACAATGGAGTATCTTTACTACAAAATTCAAGTTAGATGACATACCTTTTGTTGTAGTTGGAAACCTTGGACCTTTAAGAACTTAGTTCCCTAAGTGTTGCACCTCAAATGGAATCACACAACACCACCAGCACTGGAGGAACTTGAGAGGAGGTTACTTGCACTCATAAAATCGGCTTGCCCCTCTTGTAAGCTTACTTAGGTCCGATTTCATGAGCTATAGGGGTTCTTATATAGTGTGGCTTAATTAGGGTTACACCATGCAAACCCTAATGTGCATGACCTTCCATATTCCTCATGCTCTGTGGGTTTAAACCTCTATGGATCATCCATGGGTCACCACATGGGTTTAGCCCAACACAAAGAACTATGGATCATAAGCCCACATTATAAGAATGAATGATTTACATAATCAATCCTCATATATTTAATTAGTCTCTTTTGATCACAAAATTAATTCCAAATTAATACTTGATCAATACTAATTAAATAATATGATTTCATATTAATATATTAGAACTTATAATATATTAACAAATCATAAATAACCTCTTCTCAAATATCCATCCTTCAGATTGTTCCGGTGTCATGCAACCCAAATGGACCATGCTGCTCTCGGGTCAAGTACATACCAATTATAGTTATGGGCTTAGACACTAATCCAAAAAGTGTTGGATTAGGTGTCTAAGCCAATAACTGAATTAGTATAAACTTGAATTATTAGCAAAGTCATTGTGGGTTACCTTCAAACCTAGTAATTAAATATGTTGACTTTTAGAGAGAGAGACTGGTTTATTGATTTATTATATGATTAATAAATAGAAATAAATGAATTTATTAATATGTTATGAATATAATATATTAATTAGAAATAATAATTTTAAATTATTAATTAATCAGAAATTAATTAGATTAATTTTGGGATTAGTTATATTAATTAAAAGTGCAAGGGTTAAAGTGCAATTGTTCAATAGTTGAACAAGAAAGAGTTCAACACCTTCCTTGGAAGGAGGTGGATGAAATTAGGATATTTCAGGGTATCTAAAATATTCCTTGCAGATAAATAGAAAGTTGGATAATTACCAAATTGAATAAATATTATTTTATTCATTTAGGGTTATCTAGGGTTTCCAAGTTGCAATATAAAAGACACCCTTGACCTACAATTTTCGGCCAACTCTTCCTACTCTAGAGATAGCCAAAATTTTGACATTGCCTCTCCTCTCTCAAAAGCTTCTTGTTGCTAGTGTTGGGTGTGAACCATTAGAGGCAAGATATTTGTGTTGCTAGCTTCCAAGTTATTGAAGAAACGATTCTTGATTGTTTACCACAACAATCAAAAGGTATGTATTTCCTTTTCAATTTTCGAAATTACCTAGGGTTAGTGTGTTCTCATTGTTCAATAGAATGTTACATAAATAGAGTTATGACTTAGATCTTTTAGGTTGCATGTACCCTTAATTGTTAAGGATTTATCCGTGTTAATACATGTAAAACCCATCAGATAGTACACCGGACCCCATACAAATAATGCCGCTAAATCTTGAGAGTGAATACCACTGCTCCCAACTCCAAATCATGAGTTAGATAATGACCCTCATGCGGCTTCAACTGCCGAGAAGCATAAGCAATAACTCTCCCTCGCTACATCAGCACCGCTTCCAAATCGGTGATGGATGCATCACAATATACAACAAAATCCTAAACACCCTCGGGGAGGGTCAATACTGGAGCCTCACACAACTTCTGTCTCAATGTCTCGAACGCAGCCTGCTGCTCAGGCCCCCAATGGAAATCCATGCCCTTCCTCGTCAGACGAGTGAGGGGTACAAAAATCTTGGAGAAGATCCTGAATAAATCTCCGATAATATCCTGCTAAACCTAAGAAACTCGTGATCTCTGAAGGAGACTTCAGAACCTCCCACTGCATCACGACCTCGATCTTGGCCGGATCGACCAAAATCCCATCCAAGTCAACGAGATGCCCCAAGAATTGGACCTCTCATAATCAGAACTCAAACTTAGAAAATTTGGCATACAACTGTTCTCGCCTCAAAACTCCCAGAAGCTCTCGGAGGTGCTCCTCGTGCTGCTCACTGGTCTTGGAATACACCAAAATATCATCGATGAACACAATGATTGATCGATTGAGCATCGACCGACAAACCTGATTCATTAAGTCCATAAATACCACTAGCGCATTGGTGAGCCCAAATGGCATCACCACGAACTCGTAATGACCATAAAGAGTTCGAAACGCGGTCTTCTCCACATCCTCCTCTCTAACCCTCATTTGATGATACCCTGACATCAAATAGATCTTGGAGAACCAAGATGCACCCTGCAACTGATCGAAGAGGTCATCAATCCGTGGAAGGGGATAATGGTTGTTCACGGTCAACTTGTTCAACTCCCGATAATCAATGCACATCCGGTGTAGACCATCCTTCTTCTTGATGAATAAAATTGATGCTCCCCACGGCGAACTACTCGGTCTAATAAACTGCTTGCCCAACAACTCCTGAAGCTGAGAGGAAAACTCATGCATCTCCGGTGGTGCCAATCGGTACAGTGCCTTAGCAATTGGGGCCGCACCTGGAACCAAATCGATCTTGAACTCAACCTGTCTCTCAGGGGGCACACCGGGTAACTCCTCTGGAAACACATCAACAAACTCTCTAACAACTGGCACATCCAAAACTGAAGCCTCGGTCCCGACCTGTGTGTCAATCACATATGCAAGATAACCCATACACCCATGCTGCAGATACTGTCGGGCCCTGGCGGCAGAACAAAAAATTGATCCAATCCTGGTACCCTCCTCGTAGATAACTAGTTCTCCCCCACTTGGGGTTCGAACTATCACTCTTTGACCCTCGCAGTCAATCATAGCCCCAAATCTACTCAACCAATCCATCCCTACTATCACATACACATCGCCCATGGGGATAGGAATTAGATCAATCAGGTAAGGCACCCCAAAAATCTTCAGAATACAACCCTAATAAACGCTCGATGCAGATATCATGTGTTCGTTGGTGATAGAAACATGCAACGGACACCCCAACTCTCCATGAGTCATAGCAAAACCCCTAATAAAAGAATGAGATACAAAGGACTGACTCGTACCCGAGTCAAAAAGAACAAGAGCAGGTAAGGAATTCACTAAGAAGGAACCTAGCAGAAACATAAGCATAAGCATAGCATAAAATAACTGACAAAATAATAATAGAAACATACCAGTAACGACGTCCGCCACCGCTCTGGCCTCCTCTGCAATGAGCTGGAAAGCATGAAATCGAGCCCTTGGGGGCTCCGCCCTACCCTGGTGTCCATTAGTAATCCTCAATGTAGCCGATGTTAGATCCTACGCCGGCCTCGCAGCGAGCAAGGGACAATTGGCCTTCACTTGACCAACCTGCTCACAGTGATAACAAATCCAGGTACTCGGTAATGGGGACTGCTGACGATAATCCTTGGCATAATGCCCCTCCTTGCCATATCTGTCGCACCTAGATGAAGATTGACTAACGCCACCATAAACCTTTCCGCACTTGCCACAAGTGTGACCCCTCTGTTCTCCAGATCTCGAATCAGCGGGCTTGAACCGCTTTGTTGTAGGATGTGACTACACAGAAGCCTGCCGCAGCTCCCTCTCCTGGAGCTCTATATCAATCTGCCACCTCCTCGTGGCCTCCTGTAGCACAACTAGAGTACCATAGCGATGGGTGGACAAAAAATGACGAATATTTGTCTTGAGCATGCTTAAGTACTGGGTCATCTGAGCCTGCTCAAAAGCAGCAAACTCATGCCAGAAAATATCCCTCTTAGTAAACATCTTCGTGATCTCAGTCACCGTATCAGTCACCTGTCTCAAATCCAGATACTCCTGAGCCAACCTCTCTCTCTCTCTCTCTATCTCTCTCTCTCTTTCTCCACCAAGGGAACATACCTCGAGTGAAATATCTCCGAGAACTGTTCCCAGGAAACAACAACTCTTTGCTCATGTGTGTACGAGCCAGTCACCAATCTCCACCATTCCTTCGCCCCTGACCGGAGAAGTTTCAGGGCGCACTTGACCTTCTAGTCAGCAGGGCAACAACATGTGAAGAAACTGATGGGTTTTGAACATAGCAAACAATCCTATGTGTGCATGCAACCCTAATATGTTGGACCTATGTTTTCTCTATTAGACATACAAGCATTGAACACAAAACAAGAAACCATAGGAGGCATGTATAATTTTGGAATTTAACAATAAACTAGGGTTAGGATACATAACTTGATTGTTATATTGTAATAACAATGAAATCCTTGAAGATCTTGAACTTTGAGAGCAAGTGTCACAAGTGTAACACCTCTAATGGCTCACAAACACACCAGGCAAGAGGATGAGGAAGCTCTAGAATTCGGCTCTTCTTAGGGTTTTTAAGCATTGGCCGAAATCAATAGGTAGAGGCTCTTTATATAGTTGTTAGTTGCTTAGAGCTAAAGCTAGGGTTTGTTGGAGGAAACCCTAATTTCCAGCTTAAGGCCTAAGCAACCTATGGACTCCCCATCCCTTAGGCCATGGACGAAAATTCTAGGGCTTCCCTTGTAGTTTTCGTCCATCCCTTCTAGGATGGTCCAAGAGCCTAAAACCACAACTATTAATTAATTGCTAAATAGCCCCTGTACTTTTAATTAATTCCTTTAATCCCAAAATTAATTCCAAATTAATTTTTGATTAAATATTAATTAAATAACATGATTTCTAATTAATATATTATTTCAATAATACATTAATAAATCATTTTTCTATATTAATTTATTATTCCAAATAATAAATTCTTCCTCTCTCTCAATAAATCATCCTGTCTAGTTGTAGTATGAAGGCAACCCAAAAGGACTGTGCTACTATCAATTCAAGTACATACCAATTATAGTTATGGGTTTAGACACTTAATCCAACAGTCTCCCACTTGGATAAGTCTAATAACTATAATTGCAAGTATAACTTCAAAAATTGACTAGCAAATTGTAGCTCTCAAAGCCGCTGTCGAACTCTGACCTAGTCAGTAACATGTCCTGAGATAAGTGATCATATAACCCTCCGTTCTACAAGATATCACGTGGAAAAATGACATGGAACAAAATCATTCTCATTGTCCAATAGTTTGTTTCCCGATTTCTAATTTGTAATAGCAAGGAACTACAATTGAACGCATCAATTCAGTCTTGACCGGGCCCGAAACATAAGTCAACACTAATTCATCGAGGGGCCCAAGATATTGCTTTTCCCGTTAGGGAAAAAGGAACAGATAAACTTCGACTTATATGCTTGCACTATTTACTCATCAAATCATGCACAACAATAGGTTTTATAACATCAAGTTAATGATGCGTTTACGCATTATCAATGCACAACCAACTAGTAAAGAACAACTCATATATCTTCGTTTAAAGATTATACGACATTATCATCTCAGAATTACTCTTGCTAAATTCCATGAAGTAATTCATTGAGCGTGGGTTTAATCCAATACTTAAATCCCCATTTCAGAAGTACTCATTAATGTTGCAGCAACCCATTGCTATGTCTAAACCCTTAGACAATCTACAACCCAATTCATGACAACCTTAATTCACTACTTACTTCCAAAGTATGACCGACTGTGGATATTTGAATAATTTAATTATCTGGGAAGTAAAATATGCAAAAAATGAAACACAATGATAAAAATTTGACAAAAGATAGTAAACAACACTCATAAATAAATCTCCATTATTTAGTCACCAAATGTCAATTACATTTATTTTTTAAAAGTTTCTATCTATTTATCTAATTACTAAAACTAATATCATCCTTCAGACCAATGCTCCTCGCATGCTGAACGCGATTAACCTTACTTAGACCCTTCGCGAGGGGATCGACAGGATTCTCTTCAGATTATACCCTCTTAACGACGAGGTGTCCTTCTTCTCCTCGATGTCTGATAAAGTGGTATTTTCTGTCGATATGTCTAGATCTGCCATGATCTCTTAGTTCCTTGGTTAAGGCAACCGCTCCTTCATTATTGCAGAAAATCTCTTTCGGCTCCTTAATGGCTGGCACAACTCCAAGGTCTCCAATGAATTTCTTCAACCGTATAGCCTCTTTCGATGCTTCACTCGTTGCAATGCCCTCTGATTCACAGGTCGAATCAGCCACCGTTTCCTAATTGGAACTTTTCCAAGTCACCGCTCCTCCATTAAAGGTAAACACCCAGCCAGATTGAGAACGGAAGTTGTCTCTGTCTGTCTGAAAGCTGGCGTCACTATACCCAATAACTCTTAAGTCATCACTGCCACCAAGCAGAAGGACCCAGTCCTTAGTTCTTCGCAGATACTTAAGAATGATCATGACCGTTATCCAATGAGCTTTACCTGGATTTCCCTGATATCGACTAACCATGCTCAAAGCAAAAGCCACGTCAGGGGGAGTACATTTCATAGCATACATGATCGATCCAACGGCGGAAGCATATGGATCTCGAATCATTTCCTGCTATCTCTACATCGGTACTTGGACTCTGAGTCTTACTTAGTTTGGTATTGCTATGGGTAGGCAATTCTACTTTTTTGGAATTCTCCATGCTAAAACGCTTCAACACTTTATCCAAATATGTACTTTGACTAAGTCCAATTAGTCTTTTACTCCTATTCCTCAAAATCCTTATTCTCAGAATATAAGCAGCCTCTCCCAAATCCTTCATAGCGAAACACTTTCCAAGCCAAGACTTAACCTCTTGCAAAGTTGGAATGTCATTTCCTATGAGTAGTATGTCATCAATATACAATACCAGAAAAGTGACTATACTCCCACTAGCTTTGACATATACACAAGATTCATCTTCACTTCTAGAGAATCCAAACTCTTTGACTTTCTCATCAAATCAAAGATTCCATTTGCGAGAAGCTTGTTACAATCCATAGATTGATTTTTCAAGCTTACACACTCTATTGGGGTACTTAGCATCCACAAAACCCTCTGGCTGACTCATGTAAACATCCTCAGCCAATTTTCCATTGGGGAAAGCGGTTTTGACATCCATCTGCCAAATTTTATAATCATGAAATGCAGCTATGGTTAGAATAACCCTAATAGATTTAATCCTAATAGATTTAATCTTAGCCACTGGTCAGAAGGTCTCATCATAGTCAACCCCTGGGGTTTGAGTAAAGCCCTTTCACAACCAGTCTAGCCTTCAAAGTATGTACCTTTCCATCCATCTTGGTATTCTTCTTGAAGATCCATTTGCACCCAACTGTCTTACGACCTGGTACATTGTCAACCAAATTCTAAACTTGCTTGTCATACATGGACTTGATCTCGCTGTCTATTGCCTCTTTCCACTTGGTAGATTCAGGGCCCACCATTGCTTCCTTGTAGTTCATAGCTTCATCCAAATTTACCAATGTGCTATCATTGATAAACATATCACCTTTCTGCAGTTATATGGAAACCATACAACATAGGCGGAATGGTAACTCTACTAGAACGCCTAAGGGGCAATAACTCGTCAACAGGTTCAACAGGAGTTTCTTCCTCAGGCTGAGTGCTAGTGTTAGAGGTTCCTTCATCGTTTTACTCTTGAATTTCTTCAAGATCAATTGTACTCCCACTTTCCTCTTTGCATATGAGCTCTCTCTCGTGAAAGACTCCCCTTCGTGCTACAAAAACCATGTTTTCACTAGGTCTGTAGAACAAGTATCCAAGGGACTTTTGTGGGTAGCCGATGAAAATACATCTCTCACTTCAAGGTTCAAGCTTTTCGTGAGTCTCTCACCTAACGAAAGCTTCACAACCCCAAACCTTGATATGTGCCAATGAGGGAACCTTCCCTGTCCACATATTATGAGGTGTTTTGGCAACCTTCTTTGTTGGGACAAGATTAAGAATGTGGGCGGCAGTCTCTAAGTTATACCCCCAGAATGAGATTGGAAGTGAAGCTCGACTCATCATGGAACGAACCATGTCCAATAAAGTTCGATTACACCTCTCAGCCACACCATTAAGTTGTGGTGTCCTAGGAGATGTTAATTGTGAAACAATTCCACATTTCTTGAGGTAGCCGTGGAACTCGATACTAAGATACTCACCACCTCTATCAGATCTGAGCATCTTGATCTTCATGCCCAATTGATTCTCGACTTCATGTTTGAACTCTTTGAACTTTTCAAAGGTTTCTGACTTATGCTTAATTAAGTAGATATAGCCATATCTGTTATAATCATCGGTAAAAGTCACATAAAATCTATTTGCATCCCTCGTGGTGGATCTGAAGGGCCCATACATGTATGTGTGTATGAGATCCAACAATCCTTCACCTCTATCAATAGAACCAATTAAATGTGATTTAGTCATCTTTACAAGCAAACAAGATTCGCATGTATCATCTAACCTTAAGTCAAATGATTCCAACACTCCATCCTTTTAGAGTTGGGCATTGCGTTTCTTGTTGACATGTCCAAGACGACAATGCCACAAACATGCTTTTTCTATACCATTAGATGAATCAATTTGCAAAACACTATTACCTAAATTGTCTACAACCATCACAGTTTCATACATGCCATCACAAGGTAATGCTTCAAAATAAAATACACCATTTTTATAAGCATAAATAGAACCATTCTCATTATCAAAAGAATATCTAAAACCTTGTCTGTATAAACCATGAAATGAAATAATATTTCTCGTTATTTCTGATGAATAGCAACAATTGTTCAAATCTAAACATAACCCACTAGTAAGCACTAAAGAATAAACACCAATCTTCATAACATGTGATGATCTCTTATTGCCCATAATCAGGTTCATCTTCCCATGCTCAACATCCTCACTTCTTTTTAGTCCCTTCAAGTCAGAGCACATGTGAAAACCACATCCTGTATCAAGGACCCAAGAATTAGAATGTGACGAGTTTTTAGATAGGATAGTGTAAATACCTGTCGAGGTTGGCTTAACCTTGCCATCCTTTATGTCTTGCAAGTACTTGGGGCAGCTTCGTTTCCAATGCCCCTTGTCATGGCAGTTAAAGCAAGTAGCCTCTTTAGGGTTAGAGGCAGGAGGAGCTTCAGAATCGGCTTTTCCTTTGGGTCCATTGCTTGAAGACCCCGCTTGGTACTTTCCCTTCCAATTCTGTTTCGGAGGAGCTTTCCTTTTCTTCCCCTTCCCTTGCCCAATGGCCAAGACGGGAGAAGCAGGAGTGGAGGCAATACTCTTTCCCTTCATTCCACTCTCAGCGGTTGTCAGCAAGCTATGAAGCTGACTCAATGTGGTTTCCTCCTTGTTCAAATGATAAGTCATATTGAACTGATCATAACAGCTAGGCAATGATTGCAAGACTATGTCAATAGCCAATTCTTCATCGAAGTTCACATTGAGTTTTAGCAAACGATCCACATAACGTTGCATGCGTTGCAAGTGGGTCGTGACGGACTCTCCGTCCTTTATCTTGTTGGTTATGAAGGACTTGACTATCTCATATCTCTTTTGACGAGCTCGTTGATGGTACTTTTCCATCAAGTCCTTGCACATGTCATACGGCCAGTAGTCCTCATAAAACCTTTGCACCTCAGGAGTCATAGTAGCCACCATGATGCATGCCACTTTGGTAGCACCATTGCAATGTCTCTTATACTCAGCTATTTCTTCAGGAGTAGCATTTGTTTCATCAATCTCATTCAGCTCTTTTCCAAGTACATATTCCTTATCCTCGAAGCGCAAAGCCATCTTGATGGTACGCATCCAATCATTATAATTGGAGCGATCAAAAGTGACTTTTGAGCAGATGCTCAAGAGCGAGAAGTGGTTGGAGGATTTGTTGTTGTTAGAGGAACCAAAAGCATTATTGGAAGTTGACATCTGAAAAAGAAGGACAAGTTTTGATTAGATAAGAAAATCCTTAATATAACACCCAAATGTAATATTAAGGCTAGGATCCAACTAAATAATTCACAATTCAGAAGAGGGATGCCGTAATCTAATTGTAAATTATTTAAATGTAGGTAAATGACGATTTACCAATTTCACCACGAGAAACGAAATTTAAATGAATTAGGTTTTAAATGAAATTCCTAGATCATTTGAGATTCATTAAACTATTCAATGGCATGTTTAATCTCGATTATGCCATTTCCATTTGTGACCGGGATACCGATGATCACAAATAAGGTGTGAATAGCCATGCAAATTAACTTCGCACTCTCAATGTCATTTATCAACTAATTAATGTGCCGGTTAGCCACACACACTCCATTAATCAATGATAATTTATGAGACGCTCATTGCCACCCTTTATTAGTCCATATTAGTGTGTCAGTTAACCACACACGCTCCACTAACGACTTATATAAAGTGCAATGTGCAATTTCATGGGATGGCATCAATTTCACATTCTTCCTAAAGTAACCAAGATTGGGAATTTAATAAAAACATTTAGTTACTATTCCATTATACTTATTAATGAGAATTAAGTGTCCTATCAAACTCGTTCGGTTAACGACCCTCCACCAATCAAGGAAGCGGTGGCTGAGAATGGACACCCATTCAATCGTCATTTTATAGCCAGTTTCCTTATACCCCCCTTATAGATCGACTTCGTGAATGAGGCGTACTAGCAGTTCGACTGACTTGTCTTATACATATAGTAAATATTAAACTTTTAATTTTACATATAGTATAAGGGTGTAAAATGCAATACACAGGGGCTAAAATGCAATACTCATCATACTTAGGGTTAAAATTTGGAATTATCTCAACATCAGGACGTTACAATCATGATCAGACTACTAATCCTAATGAATCAAAAGACTCTTAATTTCATTGTTATGCCATTAATTATCCATAAATTCATTGTTGAATTCGTATTAAGCAGTATTTGATCTTTATTAATCCTAATGATCATAGGAATTAATTCATGTATAGAATGATCATCTACTCGTGCACACACATTAAAGTTCATCACTTTATTTCCTAACCCTAGGTTTTGATCCAACTATAGTCATAATTACCAATGATCATGGACAACTATGATTCAAATTAACACAATCACAATGATCATCTAAACTCTATTAATTCAAGAAGAGGGAATAAAGTAATAATCTTTAACACATGTGGATCTTGCAATCAAACTTTACAAAATAAATTAAATAAGAATAAACCATCCAAGTAGCAATTAATCCATAATCTCAAGAATTCATCAAATCATAAACACAAAGCAAAGGGTTTTAACACCCAAATCAGAAAGTGAACACATATTGAATCACATTGGAATGCTACTCATGATCAGAACAACAAACCAAATGATTTCTGGCTTATCCGCTCTAAAATCCTTCATATCTTTGCTCCATATCAGCTTTATGGCCATCCAGCCGCCTTCTAGACCCTGAAAACGTCTCTTCTGGGGTTTATAATCATAAGGAATGAATTAGGGTTGAAGATATATCATTAGGGGTAATTTTTGGCTCTATTTATAGCTTATAATTGTTCACTACGTCGTGGTTGACCGCCACCACGTCGTGGTCCTCGTCGAAATCTCGTATTCTCAAAGTTAGCTTAACGATCGCGAAGATTCCATTTAACACGTCGTGGTGAGTGGGAATTAACATTTTCTCAAAACACAAAAGTCGTCCGATATTATGTATAGTTTTTAGAACGTTTTGAATTTTGTCAATCGGAGTTACGAGTCACGAGATATGGCCAAAACACTGGCGAGGGGTCAAGCTGTCCAACGACATCCTTTTTGCGTCTTTTTAGCTCATTTCTTCTCCTTTTGCATTCTAGCTCCCATTTTAACTGTAGTTGAACATTTCAAAGCATATTAAGTATCTTTTAGTTCCAAATAACATAAAAACATAGTATAAAATAATAATAAAACATCATAAATATATGCATAAAATAGACGTTATCACTTATAGATAGGGTTGTCAAGTTAAAAAAGGTTTCTCCTGGTGCTGATATGGTTTCTAAAGCCGAGATGGAAAAGGTAAGGGGTGAACTATCCATTGTGCAAAATGACAAGTTTGCTTTGGAGAATAGGCTAGCTGGTTATCAGGATGAAGTTACGACACTAAAGGCTACAGTGGCATCCCTTGAACTAGAAAAGGTTGGTTTGGTGGACAAAATAGCTATGTTGGAGCATGGCGTGAAAAAGTTAAAGGTTGATTGAATGACTCTGTTATTCGAAACACAGATTTACAGGCAAGTGTAGTTGGACTGGAGAGTAGGGTACACAAATCCGATGAGGATATGTCTTGGGTATTATCACGTGGAATCGTGAAGTTGGTGGATAAACTCATTGCTGAGTCATCCTTTTTTGAAGCTAACCGTGATCTTCAAAGTGTTTGGAACTGGTTGTGAGATGATGAACACAGAGCATAACTTAGGACTGAGCGAGACTGACATTCTGTTGTATGATCCTACTCGTTTGCAGAAAATGGAGGAAGCGTTCTCTGCTTTATTTTGTTGTGATTATTTGGATGAATTTGGTTTTCCTTTGTCGGATGTTGAGCAGTTACATGCATTGGTGGTCCCAACTAACAACATGATGTCTACAAGCAGTTTTGGTGCGGGTGCTGGTAGGTCTTGAATGATGGAGTGATGTTGCTTATAATTTCTCTTGTTTCCATGAATCGTACAATTTGCTTTTATTTATCTTTCATCTGATGTCGAGATTTCTGACTCTAGATATTGATACTTTATGTTGTTTGGTGACAATTTGTTCCTTGTGTTAGACCTTGTTGCATCAAATTGGTAGTGTTTTAGTCGTATGATCGTTCTTTTGTTCTTGTTAATTTTGTGGAGTAACTAATACTTTGAAAGGATGTCAACCGTGTCCCCCTTTTTTTGTTGTTATGACGCGCGTGCCGTTTCCTTATTGTGTTTTGGGAAGATGTAAGCTCTTAGTCTAAGCAGGTAACTTAGGTCGTGGTTTTTGGCTTCATCCTCTAGAAAGATGTAGTTGGTTGAGCAAGCTACTTTATTTAGGAGGAATAAGGATATTCTTTTGATAATCAAGTAACCGAAGTCGAAGTGTTAAACTTCGACTTTTAGAAAGATGTAATCGGCTGACCGAGCTACATTATTTAATAAGAATAAAGATATTCTTAGGCTAAGTAGGTAGCCTAGGTCGTATTTTTGAATTTCGACCTTTGGAGAGATGTAGTTGGCTGACCGAGCTACATTATTTAATAAGAATAAAGATATTCTTAGGCTAAGTAGGTAGCCTAGGTCGGAGTTTTAAACTTCGGCCTTTAGAAAGTTGGAGTCGGCTAAACGAGCTACATTATTTAAATACGAATAAAGATATTCTTAGGCTAAGTAGGTAGTCTAGGTCGGAGTTTTGAACTTCGACCTTTAAAAAGATGTAGTCGGAGCTACATTATTTAAATAAGAATAAAAATATTCTTAGGCTAAGGAGGTAACCTAGGTTGGAGTTTTGAACTTCGACCTTTAAAAAGATGTAGTCGACCGAGCTACATTATTTAAATAAGAATAAATATATTCTTAGTTTCTCATAATTGCCTTCATTTTATTTATCGTGAAACGACGTTAATGACTTTCGCCAAGTTTCCTACCACATGCTCTTGATAGGTTGATGCCTTTTGCCCAGCTGACCCGGTATACCCGTCCTTTGCTTTCTACTCTCCGTTAAGGGTTGGTTGTGGGCCGTGTTGCTTCTCTCCTTTCCGTTCTGGCTTTCTTTACTCCGCAATATGGCAACACTAATGGGGTCAAGCTTTGTGTTTGTCCGGTAAGTCCCTCAAAGCTTTTTATGCGGCCGCATTCACAAGGTTTTTGGCCGCCTTCACAAGGTTTTTGGCAACAAGCCTATTAACAAGAACCTGTGCTTAATTGCGCTCTCAATCTTTCTTTTAGATGTCTTATAGAATAAAAACCGTACTTGATTAAATTAGACCAATTGATGTTGTACACTTTAGATGAGTCGTCTTTGTAATTTTTTATTTTACTTTCTTATTGTAATTTAATAGGTTGTTGCTATTTATCTTTTTTTTTTGTTAATAATTTTTACGGCCGTTCAAAAAATATCCTTCAAGCTTCAACCTACAATTGGTTGCATGTTTCCCCTTAAAAACAATATTAATCTATAGTTCAGTATACATAATACAATTTTAAAATGTTCACATTATGCATCATAGATCTTTCTTTAAACTATAGTTGCAATAATATAATAAATGTCATATGCTCATATCGTGATCACTATATTAAAAAAATATTATAACTAATAATTTTGATTCATGATTGCAATACGTATGCTTTAGATACCTGAATTTAACAAATTATACACAAGATCATTGAAACCATCACCAGTTTTTCACACCAAAACTCCAAGAACATGCAAAGTAATCATCTAATCTAATAAGATACGTATTTAACCTATAACAGAGGATGCTTTATAAGGACGAATCTTTAACATAAACTCATAAAGTAACCAGCTTTGTTTAAATGACAAAAGGAAACAAACACAAGATCCTGATTCCCACATCTTGATGCACTTATCAGACAACATAAAGAATAAATCAAATTTCCACTAAATATACGATTCCACAAGGAAATTAAGCTTAGTTTAATCTATATCTCAAGTATGGCTATGGAACAGAAGTATGATATAACTTAACAGCTCATGAACATATACTTACTAAGCTAAACTCCTGAAGAAATGGTAAATGTAATAGGGTATTGATGTACTTCATTCAATGGTACAGTGGTACCATTTTCTTCTACAGAAAAGCAAGAAACATCTTCTTCAGACCAACAATGGAGTTCATCTTCAGAAAAATAACTCAACTCATCTGAAAACGACAACATACTCATCTCATCATCATCATCATCATCGTTTTCAGAAATGACAGATGAACAAATGGCATTTATGTCCAAAACTTCACCCAACTCTTCAACTGTATCATCATCTTCTTCATTATCATCACCGACTCCTTCCAGAAATGGATGAGCTAACAGCATCTCAGCCGTCCATCTAAAACAAGCTTTCCTCGAGAAACAACTCTTCAAGAAACTTCTCCCTTCTCTTGATATACTGCTCGGAATTGAAGGTGATTCGTCGTGCCTCTCTGATAACAGACAACTTTGCTTTTCTTGCTCTGTTTAGCCTTTTTTGCTAACCCCAGATCGCCAATTTTAGCCATGAAACCACCATTAGAAGAACTACCGACGAGTAGAATATTTTCAGGTTTTAAATCGCAGTGGACATACCCGTTATGATGTATATGACGTAATCCATGAAGAATTGACCTAGTATGACGTTTGACATCCGATTCAAGCAACCCATTTTGACCGGATTTTTTGATTAGATCAGCTAGGGTTCCTCCGGAGCCATACTCCAGAAGCAAATTGTACACCATTTGTCCATTCTCTCCGGTTGTAATCTCTTCCCCAAAACATCTGATCACATTACGACACCCTCTCAGATTATTCAAAACCTCTCTGTCGTTTTGAATTGAAGACGAAACAGAGACCTCAGCCGATTTCACAGCCATAATTGGTGGGTAAGAACTGTATCTCGATTTGGGTTTCTTCAAATTTGCAAGAAATACCGACCCAAAACACCCTTTACCAATCAAACAACCTCTAAACCAGGCCATTCCATCGCCATACTTGCTCTGTTCAAGCACCTCATGTTCTTGCTTCCTTCTCTTTCTCTCATCGTTCATGACCCCACTCTGGGAACTGACTAGACTCCTCTTTTTCTCATTCCCTTTCTTCAAAACCAAATCCATTCCCAAATGCTGTAGGTCTTTTAGGTAACTTGATCACGAAAGATAGGTCGACAGATTAGCATTAGCAAAAATAACAAAAAAACTGACAACTTTCTCTTGAAAAGATTGAGCAATCTTTTCCCCTTTCTTCTTGGTTGTCAATAATTTCAAGAAGTGAGAGTATATTTGACGAATTTAGGGTGAAAGAGTGTTATTGTTGAATGTGAAGCGACAATTGTTGAATCTGAAGTTTTTTCAAAGGTTGGCTGAAGATCTGGTTGTGTTTTTTGACTACTTCTGATTTCCATCTCTATATAAGAGATTCATTTGTATTTGTAAAACTTGTATCTAAAGCAACAAAGAGTGAGTGCAGATTAGCACCAAGAAATATAAACTCCTAGTTACCGGTGGACGTATGTCAGAGAAGGACCGAACCACGTTAAATCCCTCGTGTTCATCCTTGTGTTCTTGTTTTTCGTGAGCTGTGTGTGTTTAGAGTCGTGTGTTAAGTGTCTCGATCCTAACAAGTGGTATCAGAGCCTTGGTTTAGCTCCAGAGGGTGAATTTCTGTTTTTTGGTCGAAATTGTTTTTCGTCAAAAACGATTTTGGTGTATACCGTTGGAAAGGTCTCGTTCCGAAGATTCCGAAAATATTTTTTTCTAAATTTTTTGACCACCGGAAGACGTCCAAATCGCGGGTCAAAGGTTGCCGGAATAGTTACCGGAAAAACCAGTTTCGCCGGAGAAGACGACACTGTAGCAGGAACTGTAGCACGACGTCAGCAGACACTGTAGCAACACTGTAGCAGATTTGAAAATTTGCAATTTGGCCCCTGAATTTCTAGAAAATTGCAAGATAGGTCATTGTTCTTTCAGAAAATGGTAGAAAACAATAAGCTTCAGATTGAGAAGTTTGATGGGAAAGATTTTGGTTGGTGGAAAATGCAAATTGAAGATTTGCTCGTACAGAAAGACTTGGACACAGTTTTAGGTGAAAAACCGGAGGCGATGACACAGGCAAACTGGGAGACTTTGGATAAGAAGGCCAAGGCATTTATTAGACTGACGTTGTCAAAGGATGTTGCCTTCAATATTTTGAAGGAGACCTCGGCAAAGGGAATCGTGGAGGCATTGTCTAATATGTACGAGAAGCCGTCGGCAGTAAATAAAGTCTTCCTGATTCGGGAACTAGTCAACACGAGGATGAGGGAAGGAAGTTCAGTTACAGTACACATCAACAATTTGAACTCGATTTTATCCAAACTTGGGTCAGTGGGAATAAAATTTGAGGACGAAGTTCAAGCTTTACTACTGTTATCATCATTACCTGACAGTTGGTCCGGAACAGTTACAGCCGTTACTAGTTCCGCAGGATCGAAAGAGCTCACTTTTGAGGGAATTCGGGATTTAATTCTAGGCGAAGACGTCAAACGAAGAAATTCCGGGGAATCATCAAGTGAACAATTGAATGCGGTCAGAGGTAGAAGAAATAACAGAGGTAGTGGGAGCGGGAACAGGAGAAGGAGTCAGTCGAGGACTCGAAATGATGTGACTTGTTGGAACTGTAAAGAGGTTGGACATTTCAGGAATCAATGTCCAAAAGACAAGAAAGAAGTTAACGTTGCAGTAGACCATTCAGATGATGATGTTTTGATCTGTAGTGTGGAGAGCAATGTGGATTCCTGGGTTATGGATTCGGGTGCTTCATTTCACGCTACCCACATCCGTGAAGCACTGCGAAATCTGAAAGAAGGGGATTTTGGTAAGGTAAGACTGGCGAACGATGAGGTTCTTGATGTGACGAGCATAGGTGACTTAGATCTGAAGACTCCAGTCGGTCCATGGACTTTGAAGGATGTCCGGGTAATTCCAAGTCTGAAGAAACAGTTGATTTCTGTTGGGCAGTTGGATGAACAGGGACACGAGGTTAAGTTCAGGAATGGGCAGTGGAAGGTTGTCAAAGGAAATCTTGTGATAGCTCGTGGACATAAGAGGGGTTCATTATATATGGTCAGTTTACCGTCTGAGGGAGTAACCGTCCCAGTTCAGAAGAAAAACAAAATCTGGTTCATAGAGTCTCGTGGACAGAAGAAGGTTTGCTTTGCAGATGGCAAACCCAGAGTCACAGGTCAGATTCAGGTTGAACGTGTTTGGAACGGTTCAGAAAAACCAGTCAAGGGCATTCATAGCAGTGGGAGCATGGGCTTTGTTTCAGCTAGAATACCCAGAACACAGTGGGTTAAGAGAACCAGTATTCCATCTGTAAAAGTCTCTCCAGATTATCTGCTTCACATGGAGAGTGTCGTTTATTCTCAGGATGTTCCAGGATCGGGCAGTTCATTTCAGTGGGAGCCGGTAGAGACAGAGAACAGGTAAATTGAAGAGAAGGCCGGGTAACTAGGAAGGAGTTAAGATCAATTTTTTTAAAATACAGATGCACAGTTGAAGCACAGGTGAAGATTGTTCCGTGGCTTCAAGTGGGAGATTGTTGAATGTGAAGCCACAATTGTTGAATGTGAAGTTTTTTCAAAGGTTGGCTGAAGACCCGGTTGTGTTTTTTGACTACTTCTGATTTCCATCTCTATATAAGAGATTCATTTGTATTTGTAAAACTTGTATCTAAAGCAACAAAGAGTGAGTGCAGATTAGCACCAAGAAATATAAACTCCTAGTTACCGGTGGACGTAGGTCAGAGAAGGACCGAACCACGTTAAATCCCTCGTGTTCATCCTTGTGTTCTTGTTTTTCGTGAGCTGTGTGTGTGTTTAGAGTCGTGTGTTAAGTGTCTCGATCCTAACAGTTATGAGGTGAATGAAAGAAAAGAAAAGAAAAAATTAGGGTTTACGAGCGTGGGGTTGTGAAATTTCGTTGTTTCCATGAGTTTCTAATTTTAGGCATGGGATTGGAAAACAAGCAGCCGCGTTTTCGTTGGAGTTGAAAAGGTAGGACGTACATAGGACACCACAATTTTTCTTTTTAACGGAATAACTGTCACCCTTTGTCTTCGTTTCCCTTTTCAAATAAATACATAACAAATAAGAATCTCTCTTCCTATCCCGTGTCACATGTCCTCTTTCTAAACCTTTAGTTTTGCCACATGTCACCTTCACAGCAATCTAAAAATGTTTTTCCGCTTATTTGCTAAAATCTTATCCCATCTCTCTTATTCCCATTTTGATTTGAATTGAATGGAAATTAGAATTTAATGTAATTCATTCAATCCCATAAAATCAGCAACGATTGATTTAAAGATCTTTGACCATAATCTTACTAACTCTCAATTGAAATCTTTAGGTGTTTCTCTTTCTTCCTCTCTAAATCACGCCATCTTTCTTCAAAAACCATAATTTAATATATTGTGCAGGTTTTGTGATATGATTTATATTTTTATTGATTTTTGGTTGTTCGATCTCAAATTGTGAAGACGCGTAATCTAATATGCACTATATTTCTTTCGATTGCACATGTAATATGATTGGTTTTGGGTATTATATCATTTTCGTTCCATGCTTTTCATCTTTAGATTCTTATTTTCTGATCACATATGAGTCATGAAGACATCAAAATGAGGCTTGACATGTTAGGGGGTTTAGGTCAAGTAAACACATCAAGATTCCACTACGGTGGGGTGTTCGTTCTGATGGACTCAACTTATCTGATTTTTGGGCAACAATCAAAAGTTAACTTGGGGTTTTTAATTCGTTTGGAATGGTTGAAGTGTCAAATTGAATTACTCAATAAAGAATCCTTAATAAGTCATTATGTTTGAACCTTAAGTTACAAAGTGAAGGAAGAAACGAAGATACAGACGATGATCCAAAGTGAGTTCAAGATTCCTCCTATCGTTTTCGACTACATTTGTTTCCCTAGCGAAGGCCTTGTGGTACCTTCAAATCGTTGTGTTCTTAATCATCATGCATTTTTTATTAGCTTTCTTCATGTTATTCAAGTTACCTCTATGCGGTTATGATCTTGCACGGTTGATGGTTTGAACTGAAGGCACATATGATGTGATAGCAGAAGTTACATTGCAACTACACAAAATTCTAGAACATTCAATTGTAGCTCCACCCAAAAATCCATTTGAAAATTATAGCATATTTAATTCTGTTTTCAGGGTTATCTCCTTGGCAATCTATTTTCCATATGATCTTCTTCATTATGATTCATGAGTTAAGAATAAAGATTTTAGAATAAATTCTATGTTTGTGTTTTTGGGGCCTTTTTTCAACATGTTATCTGAAAGTGATTGTATCTTTTTGGCATGTGTGTAACTTTACTACACTACCCTTCTGTTGGTTTGGCAGGAAGCAACCCTTAATCATGTAAAACATGTTGGACTCTTAGGTGATGGATTTGGTTGAATGCCCCCTGAGATGTGCAAACACATGTTAATTATGCTTTTCTTTATCCTTAGGTGCTTAAGGTATTTGATTTTTTTTATAAGAAAAAAGGTATTTGATTATGTTTATTATGAATAAAAAAGGGGTATTAGATGTGTGATTGATTAATCAGAGTTTAAAGTTTTTTGCACATTTATCATTTAATCATAAATCTTATTATTTAAAAGATTTAACTACTAAGTTGCATCTTTTTGTTTCTTGGATTATTGATAAGATAACACTTTTAAATGGAGTTAAGAATGATTTTATTTTGAATTTCTATGAAAATTCCAAAAAATAGTTTGACCCTAAAGTTTATTGTGGTAGAGCTCACATTTTGAGATGTTCCAAGTCATATGCTGTTATTGGTGCTTCCTAGACATGAATAAAATCAAGCCAAAAAGTTATTGAGGTATATCATGCTACCATTCTTCATCTTTTAAATTATTTATGTTTGTTTTATTGTTGATGTTGTTGCACTTCAGTGATAGTACTAAGTTTGGAGATACTATTTGTTGAAGGAAGTACTAATGAGCTTGGTCACAACCTCCAAACTCAATTGTTTAGCTTCTTAATTTCATAGTTTATTAAAAACCAGGTGAATTTCTTTAATGCATATTGAAAAGTTACCTTCTTATTGTACCTATTGGCCACTTATTTCTATACCAATGTTTTCAAGTCTCTTGTGGTCTAAATGATTTGTAGATTCATTTTTGCTTTACTACAACCTTTTTGGAGTCTTCTACTCAGCCAACACCTTAAATCTACTTGCACAACATCTTAAATATGCGGTTTACCATTACAAGTTAAATTCGTAAAAAATAGCCATAAATTATGCGATTTTAAAGTAGATACAAGGAGAGTTGGTTTTGGGGTTTGACTGGTTATTATAAAATTAAAGTGGGATAAAAACATAAAAAAGAAAATTCATAAGAATTGAGCCAGTTTTTCAGTTAATAAAATTGGGTAAAGAACATGGATTAAAATGGTAAATTTAGGCTTAAAATGATCTCGTGATAATTTCTTGATACTAAAAAGTATAGCATGTGTAGCAACAAAGTTTTAATTTTTTGTTTTTGATTGTTCTAACAAAAAGGCTTCAAATTTTGTTTTTGTTTTTTTGCTTTTTTTTTTTGTTTTCGTTTTGACGCAAGAAAATTTTAGCTTTTTACGTAAAGAGTATTGAAGAAAATAGCAACGAAGTTTGAAAAGTACGGAAAAATAATAAGAAAGTTTTATTTTTTTATTTTTTTTGGTTTTAGGCAACAAAGTTTCAGTTTTTTTTTCCAGGAGAAATATTATTGGAAAAATAGCAACCAAGTTTCGAAAGTATGGAATATGTCTACGTGTTTTTATGTAAATAGCAAGCAACTTTCAAACCATTTAACATATTAATTTAAAATAAATATGATAAAATTACATACAAAACATAAAAAATTGTATATAAATAATTGTTTGTATATCTATGATTAATGATCACGATTTTTATAGTTTTTATGTTATTTTACATTGTTAACCGTGTAGTACACAGGTTATAACCTAGTAATAATAATAAAGAGACATTAGAGTTTTTATTATGATTAAAATGTTGAGGTTAAGTATTTCAAAAAAGTTTGTTAAACAGATGAAATAATAAGCATATACTGTATTGTTTTTAGACAAAATTGCAAAAATGGTCCCTGTGGTATGCATTTTTTCGGGGTTTTGGTCCAAACCACGAGTTTTTTGGGTTGGTGGTCCTTTTAACCATGTTTGCTTGTGATTTTGGTCCCTCGAAAAACTGAAAAGACTAAAATGCCATTTCTGATATATTTTTTATATTTTTTCTATTTAATTTAAAAGAAAAAGAAAATAAATAACTAATTTGGGCCCACATCTCTCTTTCTCTCTCTCTCTCACTCTCTCCAGTCATTCCTTCATTCATCGGGTAGAAGACATTCCTTCATTCCTTCCCGTCTTTCTTCACCACCGGCCAAGGAAGAGGTTGTCGGCCACCGGAGCTGCCTTTTCCTTCCTCTTCCGGCCGAGCAACGCCACCCAAACACCCTAAAGATCGTCATTCTCTCCTAACAGATCCAAAAACACCACCTTGATTGGCGACTGATTTGCTCCTCCTCCCCTTCGTGTGTTGCTACTGGCGCCGAAGCAAATGAACCAAGGAGGGCTCGCCATAGATCGGCTGCCCATCCTTTCCTCGTGATTTCTCAGCCATCACTGTAGCTTCCAGTTAGCTGCCTTCGTTCCTTTCTTCCCGATCCGTCGAATCCCGTCGGCTGGAGCTTTGGGGGAAATACACTTACGTTCTTAATCGGCTTCAGGTAACATTTTCTTTTTATCCCCGATGATCGGATTTTGTGTTGGATCGAAATTTTGAGTTTATTGTTGTGTGATTGTTTTAGGGTATACTGGAGCTGGCGTTCTCTAAACCACGGGCAACGATGAACCCATGTTTCCGTCTGCAATTTCCGACTTCCTATCAACAGCGATACCACAGGGACCGTATTTGGTTGATGTTTGTTCTACGTATTCCAATCAACGGCCTTTACTTCAATCTAAGGATGAGTTTCTTTCTTTTTCTCAATTTGGTGGCTTAATTTCAGATTATGGAGGTTGACGCCCCTTAATTTAGGTTGGTATCGTTTGGGCATTAGATGGTTTTTCATTTCTTTCATTTAGGTTGCATCAAGATTGTAGGCGGAGGTTGCTCCGGCAGTCGAGTGGGGTTGGGATGGTTGTTTCCTATGGCAATCAGGAGGTGACCTTGCTGCCATGTTTCTCTTCTGTTGGTAACGAACGAGAAGGAGAGGGGGAAGGGAAAGGAGGTGGTTTGGTGGTCGGAGGTTGCTCCAGCAGTCGAGTGAGGTTGGGATGGTTGTTTCCGGTGGGAGAAGGTGGTGGCAGTGGGGGTGGTGTAGCTTCTTCCTGCTCATTTTCCGGCACAACAATGGAAGGTGGCGGAGCTGTGGGATTTACGGTGGCATTTAGTGGCCAACGGGAGGCTAGCAGGTGGTGTGGTGGCTGCCTCTAGATCACCAGAGGTGGCAGTCTCCACTCTTTGGCTTCGTTTTTCCGGCAAGGCTAGGAAGAGATGAGGGGTCGATATTTTAAGAGATGAGTATATATATATATATATATATATATATATATATATATATATATATATATATATATATATATATATATATATATATATATATATATATATATATATATATAGAGAGAGAGAGAGAGAGAGAGAGAGAGAGAGATAAGTAGGCCCACTTTTATATTTATTAATAATAATAATTTTAAAAAGTAAAAGAAAAATGAAAACTAAATTCATTAAGGGTATAATAGTCATTTTATTTTGGACAGGGACCAAAAATGCAAGCAAAACTAGCTCAAAATGACCATCAACCCAAAAAACTCGTGGTTTGGATCAAAACCCCAAAAAAATGCATACCACAGGGACCATTTTTGCAATTTTGTCTTGTTTTTATTGTTAGTCCTTAAGCAAAATGATATTTGTATGAGTCATTAATTTCAAACATGCTACATTTGCAGTGATGACTACGAAATGAATGTTTTCTATTAATTATAATTAATAACTCGTTTAACTACAACATTTCGAATATCTTTAACTCTACATGTCCTTGTAGGAACATGCGTATTAAATAGTAAGATTGCAACTAACTGCAGATTGTTTGAATAAATTTGTATAAAATTATGGAAAAAAATGTGTTGGTTGGATTATATTGTTCATTTATGTATCAGTTAATTGTTTTATTCCTATGAAATCTATCGGTTTTTTGTTTTTAAATCTTATTCTCCGAATTAGTTATTGCACATTTGGTTGACTAACCACATTGTATTTGGTTCTTATTATCAACACTTTACACTTAGCTATTCATGTGTTAAAACTATTAGAATATAAAATTGATATTTGTATTTATGTAAAGTATCTTTGTAAAATTAGAGGTAATCGTGTATTAATAGGTTTCCTTGATTTGAGGACCGTTTCCATTTTGAATCAATGCCTTCTGTTGTATTTATTCACGCTTATGATGAATGAAAAGGGGCAAGGGAAAACATGCAACTTTCATGGTATCAGAGTCAGGCTCTCCAAAATCCCCCAACTCATCTCTTCCTTCTTCTCCTTCTTCCTTTAAGATGTCTCCCTCTATTCACCCTGTTCTCACAGTTTCAAATATCAAGAATCATATCTCCATTACCCTGAAGATGGAAAATGTCCAGTACTCTACATGGGTTGAACTGTTCAAAATTCATGCCCGTTCCCACAAAGTGTACCACCACATCATTAAACCTGAAGCAGGTAAAGAAAAAGTGCCAACAACAGATGAAGAAAAAGAATTGTGGCTTACCCTTGAATCTTGATGCAACTGTCATTCAATGGATATATGCAACAATTTCCAATGATTTGTTGCACACAATTCTTGAACCATGTTCAACTGCCAGGGAAGCATGGAACCGTTTTCGGGAAATATTTCAAGATAACAAGCACTCATGTGTTGTGAATCTGGAACAGGAGTTCTCTCACATTCACATGGAAGATTTTCCAAATTTTCTGCTTATTGCCAAAGACTCAAAGTTCTTGATGATCAATTAAAAAATGTGGGAGCTCCTATATCTAATGATCAATTGGTTCTTCAGATGGTGGTTGGACTTACTGAAGCGTATAATGGGGTAGGTACCCTTCTTCGACAAACCGACCATCTCCTTCGGTTCTATTAGGCTCGATCTATGCTGGTTCTTGAAGAAGCAAGTCAAAATAAAAAGGCATCCCAAGCTATCCCTACTGCGATGCCAGTTATATATCGAGAGGCTGATGATTCTCACTCAACGGGTCATCAACAATACTCTCGTCAAGAGGGAGGATGTGCTCAAGGACATTGTCGAGGTTCTTCACGAAGCAATCACAACGGAGGCTGAGAAATAAGGGTTTCATGAGCCATAAATGTGTTTATATAGTGTACAACCCCGAAATTAGGGTTTTCATTAAATAAGGCTGAGAAATAAGAGGGGCGTACGTGTCCGAAATCCCGTCAAGGCCTCGCATGAGTACGCTAAGTGTACCATGTGGTAAGCATCGCGTACTCGCTTCATAGCTTGTACGCCAAGCGTACCATGTGGTACGCCCCGCATACTACACAAGGACCAAAATGCAACTTATCAATACACAAGGGGCAATAATGAAACTTATCAGGATTCAAGTGTTACAATTCCCCCCCCCCCCCCACTTGAATCAGACTTCGTCCTCGAAGTCCGCTGCCCCAAACAACTCCGGATAGTGCTCCCTCATCTCATCCTCGGGCTCCCACGTCCACTTCGATCCCTTGCGGTGCTGCCATTGCACCTTCACCAGCTCGACAACCTTGTTCCTCAAGGTTTTCGACTTCCGATACAAAATCGCCACCGGTCTCTCAATATAATTTAGACAGTCATCCACCTGAATATCCTCCAATGGGACCATTGCGAAATCATCCACTAAACACTGCCACAACTTAGAGAAATGGAACGTGCTATGAATCTGACTAAGCTTATCTGGAAGATCCAAGCGATAAGCAACCCGGCCCACCCGAGCCAAAACCCTGAAAGGACCAATATATATGGGGCCCAGCTTGCCCCGCTTTCTGAACCGGATGACACCTTTCCAAGGTGACACCTTTAGGAGAACCATATCTCCAACCTGGAACTCTAAGTCTGATTGGCGCCAGCCGACATAACTCTTCTGCCGACTTTGAGCTGTCTGAAGTCTGCTTCGAACCTGCTGAATCAGCTCAGTGGTTTTGAGTACCACCTCGGTACTCCCCATAACCTACTAACCGACCTCGCCCCAACAAATCGGGTTCCTGCATTTCCTCCCGTAGAGCATCTCAAAAAGAGATTGATCAATGCTGGCGTGATAGTTGTTGTTATATGAAAATTCTGCTAATGGAAGATATGTATCCAAACTCCCACCGAAATCCAGAACACACGCCCGCAACATATCCTCTAGGGTCTAAATCGTCCGCTCAATCTGACCATCAGTTTGTGGATGGAATGTGATGCTAAAATGGAGACGAGTGCCCAACTCGTCATGAAACGTCTTCCAAAACCTGGAAGTAAATCGAACATCTCTGTCAGAAACCACTGATACCGGCACTCCATGACGTGCCACAACCTCCTTGATATAAACGTCAGCCAACTTCTCTGCAGAATACTCTCCTGAACCGGAATGAAATGAGCGCTCTTGGTCAACTGATCCATGATGACCCATATCGAATCCACTCCAAGCGCAGTCCTGGGAAGCTTTGTGATACAATCCATGGTGATGTCCTCCCATTTCCATATAGGAATCTCCAAAGGCTACATCTTGCCGTGAGGTTGCTGATGTTCGGCCTTGACCTTCCTGCAGGTCAAGCACCATTCCACATACCATGCGACATCCTGCTTCATGCAGGGCCACCAATAATTAGGACGAAGATCACTATACATCTTCGTCGCCCTGGGATGAATGGAGAACCTCGACTTGTGAGCCTCCTCCATCAGAATCTGACGTACACCGCCCCAATACGGAACGCAAACTCACCGATGTAGAGTCAACAATCCATGGCTATCATAATCGAAGGAAGCCACGTGACCCACAATACACTTGCTCTTTCGGTGCTCTTCCATCATAGCCTCGACATGTGTCTCACGAATCCGCTCCTACAATGGAGTAACAACGGTCCTCCTCAAACATATATCTCTGATTGGAGTCGCGACTGTCGTGTGGCTGAGAGCATTGGCCACCACATTGGCCTTCCCCGGGTGATAAAGGATCTCGCAATCATAATCCTTCACCATATCTAACCATCGACGTTGCCTTATATTCGGATTCGGTTGATCCATCAAGTACCTTATTCTCTTGTGATCCGTGTAAATATTACAAAGGACCCCATAAAGGTAATGTCGCCAAATCTTGAGGGCGAAAACCATGGCCACCAACTCCAAATCATGCGTCAGATAATTCGCCTCATGAGGCTTCAACTGCCTCGAAGAGTAAGCGATCACGTGACCCCTATGCATCAACACTGCCCCCAATCCCGTGATCGAAGCATCACAATAAACCATGAAATCCTCAAAACCCTCTAGCAGGGTCAGAATCGGCGCCTCACATAACCGATGTCTTAAAGTCTCAAAAGTTGCTTGCTGCTCAGGCCCCCAACGAAAAGTAACCGTCTTCTTTATCAGTCGGGTCAAAGGAACTGCTATCTTGGAGAAATCCTGGATGAATCTCTGATAATAACCTGCTAGCCCAAGAAAACTCTAAATCTCAGATGGAGACCTCGAAACCTCCCACTGCATCACAACTTCAATCTTGGTCAGATCGACCAGAATACCATTCTGGTTGACAAGGTGCCCCAGAAACTGCACCTCGCAACCAGAACTCACACTTAGAGAACTTTGTGAAAATTCTCTCCCTCCTCAACGTTTCCAACACTTCCCTTAAGTGCTCCTCATGTTGCTCCTGAGTCTTGGAATAAACCAAGATATCATCAATGAATACTATTACAAACTGATCCAACATCGGTCTGCACACGCGGTTCAAGAGATCCATGAACGCGGCTGGAGCATTGGTGAGCCCAAAAGGCACCACCACGAACTCGTAATGACCATAACGAGTCCGGAAAGTGCTCTTCTGCGCATCCTCATCCCTGAATCGCATCTGATGATAACCCGATCACAAATCAATCTTGGAGAACCAATATGCACCCTAAAGCTGGTCAAAAATATCATCAATCCTCGGGAGTAGATAACGATTCTTCACCGTTACCTTATTCAGCTCCCGGTAGTCGATACACATACGATGAGACCCATCCTTCTTCTTTACAAATAGAATTGGTGCTCCCTAAGGCGAACTGCTCGGTCGAATAAATCCCTTATCTAACAGCTCCTGCAGCTATGTAGGCAACTCCTGCATCTTGGGAGGATCCAACCGATATGGTGCTTTGGCTATCGGAGTCGCACCGGGAACCAAATCGATCCTAAACTTAACCTGTTTCCCCGGAGGAACCCCAGGAAAATCCTCCGGGAATACATCCGGGTAATCCCGCACAATCGGCACATTATCCACTGTCGCCTTACCCTTATCCCGGGTATCCATAACATAGGCGACATAACTGGAACAACCCTGCTCAAGATAGCGTCTGGCCCTCGCTACTGAACACAAAATCGGCCCACGCTGAGATCTCTCCCCATGAACTACTATCTCTCCCCCACTAGGGGTCCGAACCTGAACTAACTGTTTCTCACAGTCGATCACTTCCCCATTAGGGCTCAACAATTCCATGCCCACGATAACCTTATTCCCACGCAGAGGAATGGGAAGCAAATCAACCAGAAACTGCTTGCTGAATAACTGGAGAGTACAACCCCGATGAACCCTCACAACCCGAACAGACCTATCATCAACAATATCGACATCTAGAGGACAATCCAGCTCCCCTGGAGCTCCAACAAATCTCTTGCTAAGCGCAAGAAAAATAAGAGATCGAGTAGCCCCCTAATCAAACAATACCAAAGCAGAAATACCGCTCACTATGAACGATCCTAAAATAAAACACATAAACATAAGCAAGCAATTCAATACAAATAAATAGATAAGGAGAAGATATATACCCGTCACCATGTCGGGAGCTGCACGCGCCTCCTCAGCCGTCAACTGGAAAAATCCCTGCTCTTCGTCAAAGGCGCGTCTGCCCGACCCTGGCGGCCGTCAGTAATCCGAAGAGTTGCCGGAGCGTGTGCTGACACCAGTGTTGCAAAACTCGCCGAGTTGGCCGACTACTCGTCCGAGTACTCCCTACTCGGCCCCTTATCGAGGCGAGTTACAGAATCCAAGTACTCCCCGATCGATCCCTTACTAAAACGAGTAGTATTGTAAAACTCGGCCAACTCGATGATTAATATGTATAATATACTTAATGATTTATTATTTAACATACACACATGTGATTATTACTATATATATATATATATATATATATATATATATATATATATATATATATATATATATATATCTTAAATTTTTCATTAATTATTCACGAAGTGAGACCATTGTGTGTTTTTCAGTTTTTGTGTATTCACATGTATCTAATTTTGTTATATATTTCAATCAACTTATGGTTTTAACTTATGATTTTGACATATATAATTTCCCTAAAAATATTTCTACATGAATTAACGAATCTGAGTACTCCCCGAGTAATCCCGAGTACTCGCTACTCGGTAGTCGGCCAATAAAAGTACCAAGTAGCGAGTTCTACAACCATGGTTGACACCGGTCCTGCTGCAGCCAAACTGGGACAATGGGCCTTCTTGTGCCCCCTCTGATTGCAATGGAAGCAAATCAAATCAGATCCCTGGGTGGTGGTAGCAGTACAATCTCTGCTATAATGACCCATCTGACAACACTTGAAGCAGCCAGAACCACCAACCCTGCACGGTCCCTCTTGCGACCTGCCGTACTTCCCGCAACGACTCTGGCCGTCAACTGGAAATCCCTGCTCTTCGCCAAAGGCGCGTCTGCCCGACCCTGGCGGCAGTCAGTAATCCAAAGAGTTGTAGGAGCGTGTGCTGACACCAGTGTTGAAAAACTCGCCGAGTTGGCCGACTACTCGTCCGAGTCTCCCTACTTGGCCCCTTATCGAGGCGAGTTACAGAATCCGAGTACTCCCCAATCGGTCCCTTACTAAAACGAGTAGTGTTATAAAACTCAGCCAACTCGATGATTAATATGTATAATATACTTAATGATTTATTATTTAACATACACACATGTGATTATTACTACATATATATATATATATATATATATATATATATATATATATATATCTTAAATTTTCAGTAATTATTCACGAAGTGAGACCATTGTGTGTTTTTCAGTTTTTGTGTATTCACATGTATCTAATTTTGTTATATATTTCAATCAACTTATGGTTTTAACTTATGATTTTGACATATATAATTTCCATAAAAATATTTCTACATGAATTAACGAATCCGAGTACTCCCCGAGTACTCCCGAGTAATCCCGAGTACTCACTACTCGATAGTTGGCCGAACAAGTACAAGGTAGCGAGTTCTACAACCATGGCTGACACCGGTCCTACTGCAGCCAAACTGGGACAATGGCCCTTCTTGTGCCCCCTCTGATTGCAATGGAAGCAAATCAGATCAGATCCCTGGGTGGTGGTAGCAGTACAATCTCTGCTATAATGACCCGTCCGGCAGCACTTGAAGCAGCTAGAACCACCAACCCTTCACAGTCCCTCGTGCGACCTGTCGCACTTCCCGCAATGGCTCTGGCCTTGATGACCTCTCGGTCTAGACTCAAATACCTTGGGCCTCTTGCCCGAACCCTCAACACTCGACATAGAATCTGTTTTCCTCTTCCTCTCCATCTCCAGATCAATCTCCCTCTCTCTATCTCGTGCTATCATATCCTCCAGCGTCTTGGAGCTGGATCGGCTCACAAACTGCCGAATGTCACTCCTCAACATCTCATGATATCGGGCATTCTTCATCTCCTCATCTGCCACATACTGCGGAACTAGAAGCATCCTCTCCCGAAACATCATGGTGATCTCAACCACCGTCTTTGTAGTCTGGCGGAGGTCCTGAAACTCTCGCGCCAGCTGCTGCACCTCAATCACCGGTGCGAACTCAGCTCGGAACCTAGTCGAGAAATCATCCCATGACATCACATCAATAACATCATCACCCATTGCATGTCCTACCTCTTCCCACCAGTTTCGTGTCCTATCCTTCAAAAGGCAGGAAGCTAGTCTGACCCTGTCCTCTCGGGGAAACGGATGGTGCGGAAGGCGTTAGCAACATCTACTAACAATCACCTGCTCGCTGTGGGGTCCTTCTCCCCATGATAGTACAGAGCTCCACATGCCCGGAACTCCCTGAATGTCAAAGAACGTGCTCCCGCTAGTGCCATCATCTCAAAACGAAACGAGCTCATACGCTCATCCAGAACCTCCAGAATACCCTCCTTGACCGTGCCGAAGGTCATAGGAGTCTGATCAAGAATGCAACGAGTAATCTCAGACGAGATGAACTCCCTAGTTTGCTCATCGACCTGCTCGACTCCAGATCCTGAGCATGAGCCCTTTCCAACACCTAAATTGCCAGTAGATCTGCCTCGCAATACCACACTCATTCCTAAGTGTTAAGTATCACGAGCTAGAGATTGGCGGCCCTAAACTCGCTTTTCTCAGCTATAAACAACCTAGCATACCGAATCCCGCAAAAACACGAAATCTGGAGATTATAGGGCTGCCGGTGGCGGCTCTGGCCTCCTCAACAGCATGGATCACTTAATATTGATGCTAGGGACCAAGTGAATTCAACACATACCTTGGAGGTCGCCTAGAAGTCGAAGAAACGAGCTGAGAAACTCTCCTTTTCCCTGAAAACGCTAATCGATGACAATACTTCCACATCATCATTTTTGGTCGGATTCGAGCTCAAGAGAGGAGGGAGACTGCACTAGAAAATGGACGAATATGTTACACATGAGGGTAGGGATTAAATGTCTTTCGAATTTGCAGCCAAATACAGGTCTAAATGAAGGAATGGCATCGACAGTAACCTGCATCGGCGGTAAGGAAAGAGACAACACTCCATTTTCGGAAATTGGCACATAAGGTCCCTACAATCGGCATGCTGGCAAAATACACCCCTAATCTGAAATATCTTTACACAATTAGTTTTGAAAATATACAATTTGAATCCTGGAGTTATATATTCCGATTATTTTTATTATACCCAGTGAGTGAATCCATGGTAAACCACAGGTCACTTATATATATATTTTTCATCATATATTTGTTGTTGTAATTAAATCTAATAATGTCCATTGTTAACAGAACAGTCAGCAGCGAAAATAAAAGAAGAACAAAAACAAGAAAAACCTAATTGTGGATTAGTAAAAAATTGTTGCATAAAATTCAAAAGGACGAAAAAGGATAAATGATAAAAGTATTGTGGCCATTGTCAAAACTACATAAAGTTGTGGGCAAAGGGAAAATGGGCAAGAGGAAGGTCAAAGTGGTCAAAGAGACTGAATGTGACAAATATTAAAAGGTTTGTGGCTAATGTCTAATGCACAATAAATTCATTTTCCATAAAATTTATAAGGGATAGATGATAAAAGTATTGTGGTCATTGTCAAAACTACATAAAGTCTCTCAGCAAAGGGAAAAGGGGCGAAAGGAATGTCAAAGTGGTCAAAGAGACTAAATGTGACAAATATTAAAAAATTTGTGGCCAATGTCTAATGCACAATAACATCACTGTTCCTAAGGACCTTGCTCATTAATATAATATATAATTTATAAATTATTATTATTATTATCTTTCTTTTTAATAAATATCAAAAATTATTAAATACTTTTTTTATTCATTACCTTTTATTTCACTCTCTATAAAATTATTAATTCACATAAACTAATATTTTTAATATTTATATACTCTTTTAGTTAATTATTTATTTCATTTATCTTCTAACTGCATAATCACAATCTTTATTTGTTAAACCCTTTTAAAAAAAGTAATATGAAAAATAGGACGTTCACCTCTTGAAGGATTGAAGAGAAAAAATAACCTAAATTTTGCTCGTAGCTCCCATTTGATATCAGATTTTGCAAATATTAATTTTCATATTCCCTTTGATGGACATGGAAGGAAGGAGGGGGGCATTTCAAGTATCAACTTCGGACCATGTCTTTTTAAAACTATTATAGATGTACAACTCAATATCAATAGTTATATTTCATTTCGGTTGGAAAATGCAGTTAAATGTTTGGGGAAATATAAGCGGTTAAGAAATAGTAACGCATATCACGGGAGGAAACTTTACGTTGAGTTCTATTATTATTAGTGGATGACTCCACGATTTCTTATGGGCACAGGCATCCCAGATAATTTAATCTTATATCTTATGGTTCTTCATTATCCACATAAGACCTTTTTTTCCTAGGTGCTCAATTTGTATGAGTTTTTAGTTTAATGTTTTTATTCATTGGACATGGTTATTGGCAAGAACTAATTGAATCCGTCTTTTGAGATCATAGTAAATTAAAATTTGTTCCTACTACCCTTCTGAGAGCCTTAAGTATTGTACAAGGATGTGTTGGAGTAACCCAATACCTTCTAGGTGGAATTATCACAACATTGGTGTTCTTCTTAGCAAAAATTATTACGGTAGGACAATGGCTACAATGATTTGAAAGGCATTATAGCATTAAGATTTGTATGGTTTAGCCAAGGCTTAGCTCAAGGTCGCACTACTCGATAGAGTTCCTCTATTAGTACCCACCCCACAATAACAATCAATCAAGATCTTCTTAATTTCCATGGCCACCAAGATGAAATCGCAAACCATAGAAAGGGTTTTCCTTATGTTTTGTGTCGTCATAAGGAGAGAATGCGGAGAACGAATTCGTGAAAGTATTTTTGGCTAATCTATCAAGGATTTACATGCCTTATATAATGCACAAACCTTCGAGACAATGTTCATATCCAAGTTTGCATAATTATAGTATTAATTCTATAATTCAAACTATGGACCTTTATTGCATAAATGTGTTAGACATTACTTATACTCATGTATTTACGTTCTGGGGGCCTTTTTTATATAGCAGCCCATATATTGTATTTGTATCTATATATATCATCTAATGAGAAGGATCACAGATTATAGGAAAATATTGATCATAACATGGTATCAGGCTAAATCTCTATAGAAAAAAACCTAATCGACCTTACGGCGTATTTTCTTCATTGATCCTGTAATCCTCTTCTTCCTGTATTCTTCTTCCTCTCTACTTCTCATCAATCATGACCGTTGGAGAGTCTTCATCCAAACCTACTCTCACTGACAAGATCTATGGCATCACAAACATTAAATCATATGTTCCTCTTGTTCTTGATTTGGAACGCCTCAACTACGACTCTTGGAAGGAATTGTTCAAGACTCACTGCCTTGCCTATGAAGTTTTCGATCACCTTGACCCCCCCGAACCTATTCCTGTCGATGCTAAATGGGACACAGTTGACAACGTGGTGAAACAATGGTTGTACGACACGCTTTCACAGCCAGTTCTTCAAGCTATTCTCCAAGTTGATCCCACTGCTGCAGCTATTTGGAATGCCATCAAAGAACTGTTTCACGAAAATAAAGAATCGAAAGCCATGGAGTTAGATGATGAACTCTGATCTCTCTCTCTTGGTACCTCCTCCATTTTCGATTATTGCAACAAAATCAAATCAATTTCAGATCTCCTTACCAATATTGGGTCGCCGGTTCCTGAACGCAACTTAGTTATCTATGCCCTCAACGGTTTACCATCGACATACTCTTACATCATCCCTACCATCAGGTACCAAAAACCTTTCCCTACGTTTCTTCAAATGCGTGCTATGCTTAACCTAGAAGAACGTGCACTTCTTAAGGAGAAAAATTGCGTCAATAAAGCCACCCACCAAGACACTCCCTCTTCGCCCCTTGTTCTGACCACCGATCATCATAATCGACCTCCTAATTCAAGCCCTAACGCCGCTCGTGGAGGCAGCAGGAACAGCCATGGTGGCGGTCGTGGCGGACGCTCCGGCAGAGGCGGACGTGGGAAGTCCGGCGGTGGTGGCGGACCAATGCACGACAGTCAATTTAGCGAATGGGGAGGAGCTATTCCATGGCCGATTTATTACCCTGTTCAGTGTGGGATCCTGCCTACTCCAAATCAGATGGTAAAATGGCCTGCAGTCCAGCCCAACACACAATCTGGCCCACAGAATCAGCTACCAAGCTGATCTTCACCAGCGCAGGCCCAACAACCTTGGGGTTCTTCTCCTTTAGCCCATCAGCAAGCTTTATTCGCTGGACAGCCCAATACATCTTATAATTGGCAATTTTCAGATCAAGCCACCACATTACCACAAGCTTTCTCAACCATGAACCTTCAAGACCCGGCTACTGCCGACTGGTACATGGACACCGGTGCAACCGCTCACCTTCATGCTGACCCAGGTATACTCAAGTCCTCTAGTAATATTTGCAATAAATCTAATTTCCCAGTATTATTCGGTGATGGATCGCAAATTCCAGTAATTAAAACGGGTCATACTACTCTTGGATATAATCCCTTTCGTACTCTTACTTTAAAACACGTTCTTATTACTCCTAAAATTATTAAAAATCTTGTTTTTGTTCGTAAATTCACTCACGATAATAAATGTTCTATTGAGTTTGACGAGTATGGTTTTTCTGTGAAGGATTACTTGACCAAACAAATCCTCCTTCGATGTGATAGCACCGGTGACCTATATCCTGTTACAAGTCATTCTCATCAAGCTTTCGTTAGTGTCGGTCCCTCCACGTGGCATCATGCTGACCCAGGTATACTCAAGTCCTCTAGTAATATTTGCAATAAATCTAATTTCCCAGTATTATTCGGTGATGGATCGCAAATTCCAGTAATTAAAACGGGTCATACTACTCTTGGATATAATCCCTTTCGTACTCTTACTTTAAAACACGTTCTTATTACTCCTAAAATTATTAAAAATCTTGTTTTTGTTCGTAAATTCACTCACGATAATAAATGTTCTATTGAGTTTGACGAGTATGGTTTTTCTGTGAAGGATTACTTGACCAAACAAATCCTCCTTCGATGTGATAGCACCGGTGACCTATATCCTGTTACAAGTCATTCTCATCAAGCTTTCGTTAGTGTCGGTCCCTCCACGTGGCATCAGAGGCTCGGTCATCCTGGCGATCAAGTCCTTAAGCATCTTGTGTCTCAAAAGTTTATTTCTTGTAATAAAAAGGATTCTCCATTATTGTGTCATGCGTGTCAGCTAGGCAAACACGTCCGTTTATCTTTTTCATTGTCCAAAACCAACACTTAATTTCCATTTCAAGTTATTCACTCAGATGTTTGGACTTCCCCTTTGGAAAGTCATAGTGGCATTAAATATTATGTCATTTTTCTTGATCACTTCTCTCATTTCTTGTGGGTTTATCCTTTACGAAATAAATCTGAAGTTTTTTCTAAATTTGTTATATTCCGTACCTATATCAAAAACCAATTTCACAAAGACATACAATTTTTTCAAATGTGATAATGGTAAAGAGTTTGACAACTCCCAATTTCATCAATTGTGTGCCACACATGGCATCCATATGCGATTTTTTTGTCCTTACACCTCTCAACAAAACGGTAAATCTGAACGAATGCTTCGAACCATAAACAATATCATTCGCACTCTTCTCTTTCAAGCCCACCTTCCTCCCACCTATTGGGTTGAAGCTCTTCATATGGCTACCCATCTTTTAAATATTCTACCCTCCACCACTCTCCATAATGACTCCCCATTTCATAAACTCTATCACAAACAACCCCAATATAGTCACCTTCGCGTCTTTGGTTGTCTATGTTTCCCACACCTCAACAACACCCATAAGTTACAACCTCGGTCTGTTCCATGTATCTTTCTTGGGTATCCCACTAATCGTAAAGGTTACCGTTGTCTCAACCTTCAAACAAACCAAATTATCATATCCCGTCACGTAACCTTTGACGAAACTATTTTTCCTTTTGGCTCCATGACCCCAAATCAATCTCCCAACTATGAGTTTCTTCAAATGGATGAGTCTTGAAATATGTTCAATCACCCTTCTCATAAAGGCCAACCCCTCAGTCATCCTTCTTGTTCATCTACTCCGACCGGCTCACCTCACGTGACCGACCCTCACTCGGCCCCACCTAATCCATCTCATACTTCAGATATTTCTTCAGTCCAACTTGAGTCTGATGCCCACTCGGATCCTCCTGCTGTTACATCTGGTAACAGCTCCACTACGAGTGTCGGTGCTACTCCTCGTACTATACCTACTCGATCTCTTCCTCCTGCCTCTAGCACTCACAGTATGACCACTCGTTATCGTCACGACATCATCAAACCCGTTGACCAGTTGAATCTTCACATAGATTCTACCACCTCACCTGTTCCGCGCAACTATTTAGAGGCTTTTCAAGATCCTAACTGGTTAAATGCTATGAAAGAAGAATTTAGTGCACTTATATCTAACGGGACTTGGGTACTTGTGCCTCGGCCTCCCGATGCTAATGTTGTTAATTGCATTTGGTTGTTTAAACAGAAATATAATGCTGATGGCTCTTTAGCTCGCTACAAAGCTCGTCTTGTTGCTAATGGTCGTAGTCAACGACCAGGACTTGATTGTGACGAGACTTTTAGTCCAGTTGTTAAACTGGCCACCATCCGGACAGTTCTTAGTTTGGCCATATCTCATCATTGGCCGGTTCACCAGTTAGATGTGAAGAATGCGTTTCTTCATGGTCATCTTCAAGAGACTGTCTACATGCATCAACCTCCAGGATTTCGGGACCCTTCTACTCCTAACCATGTTTGTTTATTGCAGAAATCTTTATATGGCCTCAAACAGGCACCGCGAGCTAGGTTCCGGAGATTTGCTCAGTTCATTGTTGGGTTTTGAGCATTCTAACACTCCTATGGTGTACATGCAACCCTATAAACCTTGGATCTATGTTTTCTCTATTATACATGCAAATATTAACTATTCCAAGGTTTCATCCTAACTAGCATATTATGAAGCACCTATACTACAAAGTTCTAGTTAGATGACATACCTTTTGATGTAGCTTGATGTCTTCAAGCTTTAAGAGCTTAGCCCCAATAGTGTGGAAGCCTCAAATGGAATCACAAATCACCAAAAAACCTTGGAAGAACTTGAGAGAATATGTATGCACACTAAAATCGGCCCACTCTTATTTTCACACACTTGTGCTAATTTTGTGAGCCAAGGACCCCTTTATATATTATGGAGGATTAGGGTTACATCCATGTAAACCCTAATACCCATGACCTTTCATTTACATAGGATCCATGGGTTAAAAGCTCCATGGACCATCCATGAAAGCTTAGCCCAACCTAAATGAACTTGGCCCATTCCATATATATAAGAGTCCATATTTAATTAGTTCTTTTTGATCACTTAATTAATTCTTGATCAATACTAATTAAATAATATGATTCCATATTAATATATTAGAACTTATAATATATTAATATAAATCATAAATATACTATTCTCAAAAGACTATCCATATAAATTGTGTCGGTGAAGTGCAACCCAAATGGACCATGCCGGGTCGGGTCAAGTACATACCAAATATAGTTATGGACTTAGACATTAATCCAACAGTCTCCCACTTGGATAAGTCTAAAACTATTATTGAGTATGACTTCAAAACCTAACTGGAAATCGTAGCTCTTAAAGCCGCTGTCGAACTCTGACCTTGTCAATGACTTGTCCATTAGATAAGGGATCATATATTCCTCCATTCTAGATATCATATGGACTGAGACATGGATTATAATCATTCTCTCTGTCCATTTTTTGTTTCCCGATTTTCGATTTATGATGACTGACTGATTGAACAAATCAAATCAGTCCTGGCTTGGCCAAGCACTCACATGTGTCATCGCTAAATCATCGAGGGGCCCACATATATCGCTTTTATCCTGAAGGTAAAAGGAATGGATAAACTTCGACTCATATGGCTTGTTCTACTACTTGTTGAATCATACACAAAGGCACGTTTTATAACATCGAGTTACCAAATGCGTTTTCGTGCAATCAATGTATAACCAACTCATAGTAACAACTCATATCTCTAGGTTTGAAGAATATACGATATTATCGTCTCATGATCACTCGTGATAAAATCCATGAAGTGATTCAAATGAGCGCGGGTTGAATCCAATACTCAGAACTTATGAGCACTCATGAGTGTTGTAGCACCACTTTGTCCACCAACTTGGACCTCTACAAACCAACCCATGACAGTCTTGATTCATATCTACTTCCAACATATGACCGATTATGGATGGTTTGAATAACTTAATCATTCAGGAAGAGCGAATTAGTTATTCTGGAAGTCAAAACATGCAAAGTGAAACACAAGAATAAATGAATCAAATATGGTATCAAACCCTATGAATATAAATAAACACTTTTATTTATCACCATACTGATTACTCATTATTCATTGTTTCGGTTTTATCAACTTTATACTTGAATTAAAAACACTAGTTGTCCCATGCTCCAAGCATGTACACTATGTTTTTCTTAAACAATAGCTTTGCCATACACCAAGTATGCACTCTATGTTTGTCTATGATCCTTACTTTGTGAAATAAACCAATTGAACATAATTTCAATGATTCTAATTTCACACTCCCAAATCCTTATCGAAAAATGTGAGAATTTCAAATTCCTATCATTTATCGAAATCTGTTTAGATTTTAAACTTATATGCACTGACCCTCCTGTAATGAATATGTACAAAGTCACAAAGACTTGTCAACAGTCATTATAAGGTATTCCAATGGAGATCAACTCCATGGAAACTAAGTCTCATATTCAAAGTACATTGCTTTGGACATGCTTCTTGCATTAAGTTTTCTAATCTTACACAGATAACTTCCACCTATGGAGACAACTCCATATTCTCATTTTGACTATCACTTCTGAATAAGAGATGCCTCTTTTCAGAATATGTCAATATGGTCCTTCCAAAATTAGCACTATACTTCCAACTGTCCCTGAGCAACCAATCTTTGGTAAACCTCAGATTGTCCTCGACAATTGCTTAATCATTTTAGTCATATCCAATTCTAGACCTTTTCCCTTCTTAATGCCTCTGGGCATTTGGAAAAATTTAGAAATGACAAATATTATAGCACATGCAATCGATCCTGTACCCAAAGCAAATGGTACACGATTCATGATGTCTCACATAAAGACATGATTCTAGACCAGTCTTTTGCTATAATATTTTTATTTGCCATGTTTTCAAAATTTGACTATGAAGAGGGATGTCGTAATCATATTCGAATTTTGAGAACGCAATATATAGAATTTCCTTAAGTTGAACCAATCCAACATGAAATTCATATATATATTCTTGACTAAAGATGATTAAGGTCTCAATCTAAGCCTTTAGAACTGAAATGAAGTATATCCTCTCCCTTAATTATAGCAAAACAACTTTTTCAATCCCTGCAGCCTCACGAATTGAAACTTTTGTTTTCTATAATTAACATTGCTAACTTGCAACACTAACAATAATTATCATGCTCCCACTAACATGATGATTATTAGCATAACACTTATGCTCCCACTAGCTTTGACATGTACTCAGAAATCAGCTGGACTTCTAGAAATCAATACTTTATTGACTTTCTTACCAAAGTTCAGATTTCTGATACGAGATGCTTTGATAAAACTTTATCAAAATCATATACCTTTCCTTAGATAGCATGCATGTGTGTCTAAACAATTTCAGAACTATGAAAAGGGATGCCGTAATCATAGTCTCAATTGTTTAGACCTTTTGCCATCTGCTTCAAATCTACTTGGTGGAAGTGTTTCCTCACCATCATTTTCATGAATCGGAGAGAAACCTTATGACCCTTAGATTTTATGGTGTATGTGTTCTTATCCATGTGAATCGTCAAAACCATAGTCACAAGACAAGGATAATGACAAATCCAAACTCAAATGGACTGAACTTATGCAATCTTAACTTCTTGCCACCTGGCAGTACAGGGCCTGCCATTGCTTCCAAGTTGTTATGCAACCAATTGAGAACTTTCAGAACTCCTATGCAAAGCCAACTTTAACTGGAATGGGCACGGAATATGTCAACACGATAGGTTATAAACCTCAAGTCGTGTACTAGTGAAGAACCTCAGGTTTTATTCTTGATTAGTTCTTGAAATTCTTTTTAAGATCTTTAAGACTCCCACTATCCTCTTGACATATAAGACTATCTTGCCAAATATTCAAGAGATAGTGCGGATTCTTTATCAAGACAAACACTTCACACAATTGGCCTTAGTTGGTCTTTGTTTTATCCAAAACATCACAACTTACCAATTTCAAATGTACAAGAGTAGGACACTTTTACTCTTACATTTGACAAGTGTTTTAAACCTTTCTTTAAGATATGTCACTCAAGTTACAATCTTGGAGTATGACTCTAAGAATTGTTTTGGAACGAAGTATGACTCATCTTCCTGATGTAACCATTTCAACAATTCATGACTCCTCTTCTTAGTCATAAGAATGCACTAAGATGACCTTTAGAGGACTAATTGTGATATGATTTCTAAATCATTAAGATGATCACAAACATGATACTAAAGTACTCTCCCATATTTTCAGATTTGAGAAACTTTTATCTTTCTGCCTAATTTGATTCTTCCCATTCGTTCTGCCATACATTGAGACTTTTCCAATGTTTCAGAATTATACTTAAACTTGTAAGTATAACCATATTTACTAAACTTTAGTAAATCAAATAGTCTTAACGAGCTTTGTGGTGGACATGACCAGTGCACAAGAATGTGTACTCGATCCCTTTAGTCCTTCACTTGACTCACACATCCATGTGAACAAGTAATTAGTCTTGATTTTCCAATGCTTGAAAGTTCTCATTCATCATACTATTCAACTTGCATGATTCCAAGTTTCGGTTCAATTGAAACTTGGGTGATGAGGAACTTTCCTGATTTGGTAAATTTAGACACTACCACAAATAAAAGAATCAAATCCATTTTCCAATATTGCTGTCAGTGGAATCATATAAGCAACAATTTTCCACAAATGCCATTGTAAGGATACTTCAAATAAACAAAATTAAACAATTTTCTTTTATTTTAAAACTTTGCGGAAAAACTTATCCTTACAATCCACATGGAAAATTGTTGTTATCTATTCCTTAGCAATATATCATAACTTCTTAAGCAACTACTTAAAATTCTGATGCGATCGAAATCCACCTTCGCGATCAGAATCAGCATATACTTCCTTTAAGATTTTTCTCTATTCTTTGATTCTTAAAACATCAACATGTGACCCAATCACATCATGTAATGAGGATCTCAAAATAGAACTTAACAGAGTTAGATAATGGGCTCTACCTGATGTAGAGTCAAACTTATTGACTTTAACATCCTTAGGTAAATTTGGCAGCTTTGCAATCAACGCCCCTTCCTTTGGCAAAATAAACATATGGACCCTTTGGTAATGGGACTATCTCAAACTTAGCCTTTCTCTTTACCATTTGGTCAACCGGGTTGACTATGGCCAATCCCTTTCCATTGGGAAGAGAATGCTTTTTCTGGATTTCCAGTGTCACCATTGTCACTGTCCATAAAGTTTTTGGGAAGTTGATCTTCTAATCAAATTTGCTTCACTATCGTTCCAAATCATTGCTGATTCAGCAGCACCAAGCAAATAAATATGATCATTAAGGTTCATGTCATAGTCTGTATCATAGTAGTCCCAAAGGAACTCACTATGTGACTTAGAAAGTGATTGAACATCCAACTTTCTCAAGACTTTGAAACCCAACTCTCCCGGCTTGTCAATATGTGACTTCATCTCTAAGATGTGATCACACATAGACCTTGCTTGCCATTAGGGCTTGAGTGACCTTGAACTTGTGGGTTAGGGAGAATAATTGGAGGATGTGGAGGAAGTAAAGTTCCAAGAGATTTGGGAAGATCATAGATGTCTGAACTCGACATCTTTTGGGAGATATTCAAGATAGTTGATCTAAAGTCCTTAATATAACACCCCATATGAAATATTAAGGCTAGGATCCAACAACCTATTTATAACTGGAAGAGGGATGCCGTAATCCGAGTTATAAAATAGTTGAAGGTAGGTAAATGACGATTTACCAATTTCCACCATGAAAAACGAAATAATTTAATTAGGTTTTTTTACTTGGATTTGAAACTCCTAGATCTTTTGAGATTCATTGAAATTTTCAATGGCATGTTTCAATCTCGAGTGTGTCCTTCAGGTTTTGTGACTGGGATGCCGAGGATCACAAAACAAGGTGTGAAGTAACCATGCAAATATACTTGGTACCCTTAATATTTACCCCTCAATCGATGTGCCGGTTAACCACACGAGCTCCACTGATACTATGATAAATATTAAGTTACCCTTTGCCTACTTTGTTAAATCCAGGTTAGTGTGCCGGTTAACCACACACGCTCCACTAACGGTTTAAACAAAGTGCAAAGTGTAATTTCATGGATTAGCACGTTATTCACATTTTCCTAAGTAACTAAGATTGGGAATTAATAAAAGGTTTAGTTACTTAGTATTTATCATTAATACTTTTAATGAAGGGAGAATTATAGTCCTTGTCCTACCTGTTCGGCTAACGACCCTCCACCAGTCAAGGAAGCGGTGGGTGAGAGTGGACACCCATTAAGCTGCCATTTTATAGGCAACAACCTTATACCCCCCTTATAGACCGGCTTCGTGAATGAGGCCTACTAATGGTAAGACGACTTGCTCTTATACATATAATATATTAAACTTTTAATATTATAATAGTATAATGGTGTATTTTAGACATTTAAAATACTTGATGGTTTAATCTATTAATTAAACTAGACTTTTAATTTAATTAAACTCAAACCATATATTTATGGATTTAATAATACTCTTTTAATTAATCGCTTTAATTAACTATTAATAAAGTCCATAAGAGTTAATTTGAACTATTCAACAAAACATCATAATTCCAATTTTAAACTCAAAATTAAAACCATTTAATTAATTGTTTAAGTTATGAACCCAAGAGTTTTAGAATTCAATTCTTTTTTTCATAAAAAACTTTTCTCAAATTCCAAAACTTGAGGGCAAGTTTTGTAATTCTTGAAAACCTTTGGATTCCATAACTTATGGAATTAATGGTGTTTTATGATGAAACTTTCCATGTTCCATAACTTAAGAACAAGTTATGGAATTCTTTAAAACATTAACACCAAATTTTGTAACTCCATAAAAACTTTGAATCAAATTTTTTTTTTTAAAAAACTTTCATATCCATAACTTATGGAAGTTTCAAAAACCCTTAAGATCACAACTTTAAAAAAAAATTTGAGCTCCAAAATTTTTTGACAAAATTTGTAACTCCTTAAAACATTTAGATCAAACTTTTAAAACTAATAAAATAATCATATCATTTTATCTTTTACTAAATTTGACCTAATTCAACTCATATAACAAATGATTCAAATTTTACAAATAATTCGTTTTTCACAAAACAAGTAATTATCTTAAAATTTGACAAACGTCATGTTTTTTTTTCTTTTTTTTTCCAACTTGAAAATAAAACATTTGCATCAATATAACTGAAAACAACTCATGGCTCTGATACCACTGTTGGGTTTTGAGCATTCTAACACTCCTATGGTGTACATGCAACCTATAAACCTTGGATCTATGTTTTCTCTATTATACATGCAAATATTAACTATTCCAAGGTTTCATCCTAACTAGCATATTATGAAGCACCTATACTACAAAGTTCTAGTTAGATGACATACCTTTTGATGTAGCTTGATGTCTTCAAGCTTTAAGAGCTTAGCCCCAATAGTGTGGAAGCCTCAAATGGAATCACAAATCGCCAAAACACCTTGGAAGAACTTGAGAGAATATGTATGCACACTAAAATCGGCCCACTCTTATTTTCACACACTTGTGCCAATTTTGTGAGCCAAGGACCCCTTTATATATTATGGAGGATTAGGGTTACATCCATGTAAACCCTAATACCCATGACCTTTCATTTACATAGGATCCATGGGTTAAAAGCTCCATGGACCATCCATGAAAGCTTAGCCCAACCTAAATGAACTTGGCCCATTCCATATATATAAGAGTCCATATTTAATTAGTTTTTTTTTATCACTTAATTAATTCTAAATTAATTCTTGATCAATACTAATTAAATAATATGATTCCATATTAATATATTAGAACTTATAATATATTAATATAAATCATAAATATACTATTCTCAAAAGACTATCCATATAAATTGTGTCGGTGAAGTGCAACCCAAATGGACCATGCCGGGTCGGGTCAAGTACATACCAAATATAGTTATGGACTTAGACATTAATCCAACATTCATCACTAGTCGTGGTTTCACTAATAGCAAATCAGACACTTCTCTTTTTATTTACAGACAGGGCGATCAGATTGCTTACTTACTTCTCTATGTTTATGACATTGTGTTAACTGCATCTACCACAAGCCTACTTCATCATATTATTGCTTCTCTTCGCTCTGAGTTTTCCATGACAGATTTGGGTGCTCTGAATTATTTCTTAGGAGTCGCTGTCTCGCGTGACACTCACGGCATGTTCTTGTCTCAGCAGAAATATGCTATCCAGATTCTTGAACGAGCTCATATGCTTAATTGCAAACCTGCTCGTACCCCAACAAACACTTCTGCCAAGTTTGATGGATCGGGTCCTCCGGTCACTGATCCGACTCTATATCGTAGCCTTGCAGGTGCTCTTCAGTACTTGAGTTTTACCAGACCAGACATCACTTATGCTGTTCAACAAGTTTGTCTCTTTATGCATGACCCTCGAGAGCCTCACTTTACAGCTCTCAAGCGTATCCTTAGGTACCTTAGAGGCACCTTAGATCATGGTCTTCAGTTATATGCCTCTCCATCACGTGGTCTCGTTGCTTACTCTGATGCTGATTGGGCTGGCTGCCCAACTACTCGACGCTCTATGTCCGGATACTGCGTTTTCCTGGGGCAGAATCTTGTATCCTGGTCTTCAAAGAGACAGGGCACCATCTCACGCTCTAGTGTTGAAGCTGGATACCGCGGAGTTGCAAATGCCGTTGCTGAGACGTGCTGGCTTCGCAATCTATTACGCGAGTTGCTTTATCCGCCTCTCACTGCAACCTTGGTTTATTGTGATAATGTTAGTGCCGTTTATCTGTCTTCGAATCCAGTTCAGCATCAATGCACTAAACATATAGAGATTGATCTTCACTTTGTTCGCGACCAAGTTGCCATGGGTCATATTCGTGTGCTTCATGTTCCTTTTTCTTCTCAGTACACGGACATCTTCACCAAAGGTCTTCCGTCATCCCTATTTCTGGATTTTCGATCTAGTCTAAACGTTCGATCTCAATCTCCCGTTTCGACTACGGGGGGATGTTAGACATTACTTATACTCATGCATTTACGTTATGGGGGCCTTTTTTATATAGCAGCCCATATATTGTATTTGTATATATATATATATATATATATATATATATATATATATATATATATATATATATATATATATATATATATATATATATATATATATATATATATCATCTAATGAGAAGGATCACAAATTATGGGAAAATATTGATCATAACAAAATGGTCATTCTCCTTTAATTTCTAGTTAGCTCATTATTTAGTATTGATTAACAAATTAGTTTCTTAATTATTTATTCTTTCTTTGTCAAGATTGAACTATGATTATAACCCAATAGTTCCATGTATTTATTTTTGTGTCACTAACTTTTGTTTCGGTTGACATACTTACCATATATGGTTCATCCATTTGGAATTGGTTTTTGAATTAATTTTGTCAATTTACTACAACTTTTCTGAGATAAGTTATCGATTCAATCCTTCTGTCCAACAATGTAAGTTTCAAGACGGTACGATGCAAGTCCCTCCCAAGTAAAGTTAATATTGTAGCTTGGAAAATCTAAATTTTGATGCTACCTACTTACTCCAATGTGGCCTATCGAGGTGTCAACATCGATACTTAGCTTTGTCCCTTCTGTGGATTTGATCTTGTTGTGCAAGGTGGCAAAATGACTCATTGGTAAGTTTGAACATGCTGGGCATCGTCATTTCCCATCTAGACTCGGTGACCGCAATATTTCAAAGGGGTCAAGCACTCAAGCTTTGGGTATGTCCGGTAAGTCCCTCTAAGCATTTTATGCGGCTGCCTTCAAAGGGTTTTTGACACCAAGCCTATTGATCTATCAAGAACCTTCACTTCATTGCATTCTAAATCTTTCTTTTAGATGTCTTATAGAATTAAAACGGTAGTCGATTAAATTTGATCAATTGGTGTTGTAACCTTTAGATGAGTCGTCTTTGTAATTTTTATTTTATTTTCTTCTTGTAATTTTATAGCTTGTTGCTATTTCCTTTTTTTCTTTGTTATTAATTTTTACGGCCGAAAAAAAAAATCCTTCAGGCTTAAACATACAATTGATTACATGTTTCCCGTTAAAAACAATATTAAACTATAGTTCAGTAGGCATATACAATTTTAAATTTTCACATTATGCATCATAGATCTTTCTTTAAACTATAGTTGCAATAATAAATGCCATATGCTCATATCGTGATCAATATATTAAAAAAATATTCTAACTAATAATTTTGATTCATGATTGCAATACGTATGCTTTAGATACCTGAATTTAACAAATTATACACAAGATCATTGAAACCATCTCTAGTTTTTCACACCAAAACTACAAGAACATGCAAAGTAATCATCTAATCTAATAAGATACGTATTTAACCTACAACAGAGGATGCGTTATAAGGACAAATCTTTACCATAAACTCATAAAGAAACCAGCTTTGTTTAAATGACAAAAGGAAACAAACACAAGATCCTGATTCCCACATCTTGATGCACTTATCAGACAACACAAAGAATAAATCAAATTTCCATTAAATATACGATCCAAAAGGAAATTAAGCTTAGTTTAATCTATATCTCAATTATGGCTACGGAACAAAAGTATGATATAACTTAACATTGATCATGACATGAACTAAGCTACACTCCTGAAGAAATGGAGAAAGTAATAGGGTATTGATGTACTTCATTCAATACAGTGGTACCATTTTCTTCTACAGAAAAGCAAGAAACATCTTCTTCAGACCAATAATGGAGTTCATCTTCAGAATAATAACTCAACCCATCTGAAAACGACAACATACTCATCTCATCATCAGACATGATTGACGAACAAATTCCATTTATGTCCAAAACGTCACCCAACTCTTCAACTTTAACATCTTCTTCATCATCATCATCACCGACTCCTTCCAGAAAAGTATGAGCTAAAAGCATCTCAGCCGTCCATCTAAAACAAGCTTTCCTCGAGAAACAACTCTTCAAGAAACTTCTCCCTTCTCTTGATATACTGCTTGGAATTGAAGGTGATTCCTCATTGTTGTTTTCCATTTTTGAGTTCCATGGAGGTTTTCCGGTGAACATCTCCAGCACGATGCACCCAAATGCCCAGATATCAGACGGAGCTTCTTGGACGCCGTCGGTTAAAATTTCCGGCGAAAAATACATCGAGGTGCCTCTCTGATAACGGACGACTTTGCTTATCTTGCTCTGTTTTGCCCTTTTTGCTAACCCCAGATCGCCAATTTTAGCCGTGAAATCACCATTAGAGGAACTACCGATGAGTAGAATGTTTTCAGGTTTTAAATCGCAGTGGACATACCCGTTATGATGTATATGACGTAATCCATGAAGAATTGACCTAGTATGACGTTTGACATCCGATTCCGGCAACCCATTTCCACCGGATTTTTTGATGAGATCAGCTAGGGTTCCTCCGGAGCCATACTCCAGCAGCAAATTGTACACCATTTGTCCATTCTCTCCGGTTGTAATCTCTTCCCCAAAACATCTGATCACATTACGACACCCTCGGAGATTATTCAAAACCTCTCTCTCCTTTTGAATTGAAGACGAAACAGAGACCTCAGCCGATTTCACAGCCATAATTGATGGATAAGAGCTGTATCTCGATTTGGGTTTCTTCAAATTCGCAAGGAATACAGACCCAAAACACCCTTTACCAATCAAACAACCTCTAAACCATGCCATTCCATCGCCATACTTGCTCTGTTCAAGCACCTCATGTTCTTGCTTCCTTCTTTTTCTCTCATCGTTCACCACCCAACTCTCGGAACTGATTAGACTCCTCTTTTTCTCATTGCCTTTCTTCAAAACCGAATCCATTCCCAAATGCTGTAGGTTACTTGATTACGAAAGATAGGTCGACAAATTAGAATTAACAAAAAGAAAAAAGAAAAAATTGACTACTTTCTCTTGAAAAGATCGATCAATCTTTTCCCTTTTCTTCTTGGTTGTCAAGAATTTCAAGAAGTGAGAGTATATTCGATGAATTTAGGGTAAAAGAGGGTTATGAGGTGAATGAAAGAAAAACAAAATTTAGGGTTTACGAGCGTGGGGTTGTGAAATTTCGTTGTTTCCATGGAGTTTCTAATTTTAGTCATATGGGGGGATTGGCAAAGAAGCAGCCGCGTTTTCGTTGGAGTTGAAAAGGTAGGACATACATAACACAGGACACCAGTATTCCCTTTTCTTTTTAACGGAATAACTGTCGTCCTTTGTGTTCGTTTTCTTTTCAAGTACATATAAAAATCGTTACCATTTATGTCATATCATCCACAAATGGTTTTCAAATAATGTCTAACTTGTGACATGTCGAAGCTCGAATTCTCAAGATACGTCAAATGTTTTTAACATTAAATAATTATACATATATATTATATGTATCGATCAAATAATAAGTTTAGCTTGTACAGTATTTCTTTTATGGTTAGTTCTTAATCGAATTGATATATGTACTTGAAGCATTAATATCACACAAGCCACATTTGCACCATGTATGCCTACGAAATGAATGTTTATGAATGAATCATTAACTACATTACTCCGGATTTATGCCAACTTACACTCCATGTGCTTGTGAGAAGATGCTAATTAAATAGTAAGATTGCAACAAGTTGCAAATGTTTGAATAAATTTGTTTTTTTTAAGCTAAGTTATTATTAAGGTTATAAGTCTTTGTAAAGACTTATTGTATTTGCCCACTAGATTTTTCACTAACAAATTTATATAAAAGATTTATAAAAGCTTTTACCCAAATTTACTTAAATTTGTATAGAAGTTTTGTTTATCTCTTGAGAATGACGTATAAAATAAAAAAGTTTTGTTTAAAAAGTTTTTTGCTAGGAGGCCATAACTCTTTAAATGATTTATTCAAAAGGTAAAAAGTTTTTCAAAGAGCCTTCATTGAAGATGCTCTTAGAAGCTCTAGCAAGGTGCTACAGGAAAGACTAAGAAATTACAATGGGATACTCATTATCGGGTTTTTCAACCAAGAGCTCCGATCAATACTAAATTTATGGTTCCTAGTAGCAAATCCCTTTAGGGCCATGGCCACCCCGATTTTCGGTGTTATATTTGTCATGTGCTTAGATAAAATATGAGTTTAAGTGTGTAGCCAATATGAATCTTGAAAGAGAAGTAAAAAGACATTATTCTCAGCTGACGAGATATGTCCGATGTGCCACAAGGCATGTTTGGACTCTTTTGGAGAGCATGCATTTCATTGAAAAGACCTACCTGGTTTCAAATACAGGCACGATATTGTTAGGGATGTTTTGGTCGACATATTTAAGCGTGCCGGAGTTTCTGCCAAGAAAGAGGCTCCTGTGAATTTTTTGACTGACCCGACAGAAGGAATGTCAACCCTTACACCGGCTGACGTTTTGATTTTTGGATGGGTTGGAGGGAAACACGCATGTGTAGACCTTACAGGGGTATCCCCTCTTAATGGCTTGAGGGTCGGGGGTTTCACGGCGGGATAGGCTACATTAAAAGCTGCTACATGCAAGGTCGCCCAACATGAGATATCGTCCATGGAAAATCAACACGTGTTCATACCATTTGCATTTGATACGTTTGGTTTCCTTGCGCCGGATGCGGTAGAGCTTCTTAATAGAGTACAACGGATCATGCATAACAATGTTATATCCCCTAGATTTATGGATGTAGTCTTCAAAAGAATTGGATTTACCAATCAAAAAGGCTTAGCGGCGCAACTTGTTGCCCGTTTGCCTTCTCATTCGTTATACGTTGATAACTAAGTATTATTAATAAAATAATAATAATAATAATAAATATATCAAGATTTTAAGTTTAAACATGGTTCTAAACCCGTAACCTTATAACCTGTAGATGACAGAATACGAGAATAGGCTTTGTTAGGGGATAATAGAAAGACATCCAAGCCAAGGAAAACCATCTATAAAAGCGTTATCAATTAGCGCTTTAGACCTCCCAATGAAGAAAGAACAAAAGAACTAGAACTTGAATCTCTGGGAGGGGCGAAGCAAGTCGTAATAGATGGAAGAGAAGTTCCAAGAGATGGACTTGCTGGGGCAGTTACTAGCTGTATAGTTGCAGTTCCCGCTTAAACAACTCCTTATTATGCTTTTGGAAGAAATTCCCCAGTCAACCTCCCTTAGTCTCATCCTTTACACCCGGTCCAACCTTGCCCTCTCCTCTTGGCATCTAGGGTTATGTTATGGCTACTGCCTACTATCTCTCTAATAGCGAGGGTGCTTTCATCCATGATGGAGTCATATGACATTCAAAGCCTTCTCTTTGAGATAGGTAACAGACTCAGCTGCTAGCCTTTCGAAATCTCTTTGTCGAGATCACGAATCAGCAGCTATAGAAGGAGTTGTTCCAGAACCCGCGGGCAGAATACCTTTTGTTGTAAGAAGGGCTACTGGTATGACATCAATCACTCTTAGAGTCTTAGCTGGGAACATTCTATTCCGAAAGTCAGGTCAATGCCACAACTTCTTCTTAAGCATCAACATCAAAGTGCTCCAATGCCCTTACTTGAATCTAATGGAGGTCGATGTCCAGGGAATTGATAGAGTCAGACCTGAGAATGTAGTGACTAAGAAGGAAGGTAAAGGAAAGTCAGTCAAAAGCTCGAGTAAGAACGAGAGGAAGAAGAAGCAGTCGAGCTCAATTTATTCTTTAGAGGGAAGTAAGAACGAGAGGAAGAAGAAGCAGTCGAGCTCAATTTATTCTTATTTTACATTATCTTTTTTTCTTTGGCCCTTATTTCTTCTTATCTCTCTTTTCCGACTAACGCAAACATGCTACCATTAACCATGCTACCACAGAGAAAGTAAAGCTGGCTCTTCCAGCTCTCGTATCCGAGGAAAGCTAACTTCATTCCTAAGCATCTTCTTTTCTTGGTGTGATCGTATCAGCGTACGAATCCGGAGTGATGGCATAGAAGGAGCTGTAATTGAATCAAAGAAGAAGTTGTTGTGCTAGAATCCACTGTTATAGAATAGGCAGCTATAGAATCAGCTCCGTCCTTTCTTCCGTTATGCCTTTAATAGCTATCTGATGATCCCGTAACTACCGCAGCCGAGGGGCTTTCCCTCTTTCGCCTATATCGAATTCTGCTACTGCTTCTTCGACTCAAAGAACTGACATCTATCCTTTATCTTTCTCCTATGATTCCCAATATCCGTGGGACTTCCTCTAAAGCCTTTCTCTTTAGTAACTCAAACAAAGAACCTTAGCGGATGGATGAAAGAAGTAACTGAAAGAAAGGATAATATCTTCTTTATCCCATCTAGGTATAGAGATAGATTGAATATTCCAGCGGTTGGTTGAAAAGATATACAATAATAGGAAGAGACTGATTGATATAGCATCTCACTAACTTAATCTCATGACTTTAGAATATCACTTTGTGAAAGTGCTCTCGATATGCCACCAAGAAGCCATTAGTGCAAGCTGGTATTTAGCTCGCTCCTTAGATAAGCTATAGCTCCCTCTTTCTCGGTCAACCAAAAACAATGTAAAATGTATTAAATACCTATTCTTTGTTCTAATCAGCAAGCGGTATACGACAGCTTCGATAGCATCCTCTCCTCTTTCTGCTCCAAATCCCTAGTTTAGAATGCAACGAATGAAGCGAAGAAAGGTGAAAGAGCTACAGAAGCAGGCAACAGAAGGAAGAGCTACAGAAGCAAGACTAAGAACTAGCTCGGCTTAAGGATTAGCTAGCTAGGAGTCTTTCTGTATATTCGAGACTTTATCCCTCGGTTCTAAGTGCAAGGCTTCCTTAGCTGCGGTAACCCTGCTATGCCGGAATTCTTACAGTTATCTCAAATCTAAGCTTGGAACGACGAACCGGGAACAAGCTTCCTTCGTTTTCGCTTACCTGCTTAACCGTTAGTTGTTAAGGATTAGCAGCACCATCTACTAGCTAGAGCTGTGAAACCTGAGAGAACCGGGTGGAAACTCAAGACTAAGGCAGTAAGAAAGAGCTAGGATTAGTAGTTTGAGTTGGGATAACTAAGTATTATTAATAAAGAAATAATAATAATAAATATATCAAGATTTTAAGTTTAAACCTTTTTATACCAGAAAAAAATACTATTAGTAATTTGCATTTAAAACAAAATCCTAACAAATCTAATCACTATAAGACTTCTTCATATAGTTATGATATTTAGACTCTTTTAATTTAAAGAAAATATGCAAATGATAATCATATTTAGTATCTATCAAAGCCTTCATAATAGCCACAAATTTTTGAGAAAACAAATATAAAAAGTCAAAAGTTGAGAAACCATAACTACTCATAGAAGTTACGCTGATAACAGGCATAATACGCCCCTCTCTATCGATTTTCACATCATAAACTGCTGCTCTCCATCGCCTTAGATTACACGCCAATCGTTGCTAACCATCACCTTCAAGTCTCACCTTAACTCTATCCACTTATTTAATAATTTTTTATTCTCACTAAACATGTTTATACTTTCTCTCTCGACATACTCTTTTTATTGTGATTATTACTGTGAAGTATGTTGGGGTGGAAGATTTGATCTAAATGGCAGAGAGTGAATTCCTCCAGGTTAGAGAATGGTCATAGAGGGAGTGTGCTCTCATGGTGAGAGAATGGCCAGAGAGAATGGTCGGAGAGAGAATATTCCCTTGACAAAATAATTTTAAGTCTTTAATGTGATCCGACATTTAGCAAAGTGACCAAGCATTTAGAGAATACGTTAGAGCATTTCACTAATGCGCTCCATACATCAACCAAATGCACTCCGACCGTGTCAAATGCGCTCATCGCCTTGTAAATGTGTTTTTTTCTTCTAAATACGCTCCAAGTCCTGTAGAACACACTCTAGGCTTGGTGAATGCGCTCTACCATGAAGGATGCGCCCATGTTACTAATGAATTGTAACGTCACAAATTTTCAACCAATTTTTTTTTTAAATAATGAGTTTAAGCAATCCAAAGCCATTTTCATAAAAAGATAATATGTAACCAATTGTTCCAACACCATGAAACATAATATAAAAAAACAAAGCCATCTAAAAAAAATAACGGAAGTCTTAACACAATATCAAACATGGTTGTGAGTGCAATACAGTCATGTCAAACTCTTCCCCTTATTAGCAGAACTACCTGAAAACACATAATCAACAAATCTAAGCACACAACTTGGTGTGTTCCCTAAGATACCAAATACTCCAATACATATGCAATGCATACAACCAGATGGCTCACGAACTTACGTCGTCCCTCTAGACTCTCAACCTATCATTGACCCATCATCCACAGCTAACTCACAGCCTAACTCTGATCTGCCATCAACAATGAGTATTTAGGTTCGCGACCTATCATCTTTCCACTATCAATCCCTTGGCAATCATATGAACATATCATACAACTAATTAATCAACATACAAAGGACTTTTCCAGTCTACTCACAAAAACATTCACTAACAGTACACTTACATCCACTCACACAAAAGATATATATTGTCACACATAATATAATGAGAAAACTCACATGAATGTCGCAACCACAATCATGTTAGCACGCTTCTCGAAACAACTACTAAGAACCACCTAAAACCAAAAAAAAGGTCTAACCTCTGTCTATAGCTCAAATCCACCAAAGTTTGACCCAAAGTCAAATTGGTTAAAATTCAACAGTCAACGGTCAATGTCAACGGTTAATGGTCAACGGCTAGACGCACTGCGACTAAGAGCTAGACGTGTTGCGTCCACTAGGTGACAAAATAGTAGCGAATGTGTAACGTCCCGATTTTCATAGTAAAATTTTCATTTTTAAAGTAAAGTATACTGATAATAATTATACCCAACAATGTCACACCCCAAAACCAAGAACGGCGGAAACGTTCTGGGGCGGAGGACGTCATGTACAGTATCACAACAATGAATAGTAGTAAACAAGCAACAACATCGTCCATTGCATTACTAATATAATTTTAATACAAGTGTGTTCTTTCAAGTTAAATAGACACCAAAATATAAATCAAAATGAAAGATGAGTCTTGGACGAGCTCCATCTTCTCTAAACCCTGCATCGGTACCTGTCTACTGGTGACCTGAAGATACAAGTTATTTTGAAAGAGAGTATCAGTTTTAAAGCTAGTGAGATTATAAGTATTTTAGTGTCTGTATTTGTATGAAAGTGCTTATAAGTATGTGATGTGTAAGTTTCTAAACGTTTGTGAATGTTTGTAAAAGGTTTGAATCTCCTAGAAAACCCTATGTTTCCTACTAAAAGTAGCCTTCTACCAAGGCATCAAGTAACTGTATGTGTGTCTCTTGTAAGAGTGTGTATTTTCCCAAATCTGACTATCATTAACCAAAAATATAGTTTTTGCATTACTGTTCATTGTGTGAAGATCACAAAGTGAATGCAATGGGGAAATAAAATAGTACTGTAGTATTGTATTAAGTAACTACTGCTGTACTAACTACCTTAAACCATTTGTCATTTAAAGTACCATGTGATCGGCTTGTACCCTGCTACCGACTATAAACACGACGATGTAAGACGTCTGAAGAAATGACGTTTGGCACCCGTAGACTTGCAAGTCCCACTGTAGCGAGCAACAAGGTGTAGGATAGTCAATCCAGTATAGATCTATACACAAACTCAAACGCTCCCCACTTAAGGAGATTCTGGATACAAAACGGGCCACGACAGGTGATGCCATGCCCCGTTACGTGGCTCACATCACTGTAGTAATGTTCTAGTATATGTATGTGCTAGCTGTATTGTGTGTTCTCTCTCTGTCTAGCATGTATGTATGTTCTCTCTGTATGGTATTGTTTGTTTCTCATCATAGTATTCTCTATCTGTATGTTATTGACTCATGTATGAACTGACTCTTTGTATGTTTCACTGTTCTAGTAATAGTATCAGTAACTCCCTAAACTACACCTATTATAGTTTACTAGTAATATGATTTGTATGTATGAACATGATTGTGTACCATTGCTACCCAATGGTATTGAATAGAAAGAAGGAAATTTTATATCTATATACATATACATGATATATAACTAGGATTCAAACGACCTTCGGACAAATAACCGATACCCTAAGTCCACAAGCAAATGAGGAACAGGAGGTAAGGTGAGTTATCAGTCCTAAGTCCTTTCAATCCTACTTATATAACTATATCTATAAAGATATACGTTTAACAGAATATAAGTGTAAAAGAGTTTAAGTAAAAGTATTTGACATGTAAAAGAGTTTGATAAAAGCATTTGGTATGTAAAACAGTTTGTAAAACAGTTTGAAAAGTAAGAAGTCCACTAGCCTGGTAGTTATTAATCACATGTGATTGATATAATAACTATAATAGATCAACTTGTATCCCCCCCATAAAAGCATTTAAAAACATTTAAAAGGTTAATTAAGGGGTATAAACTCACCTATAGTGAGTGGTTTTGATGAACGGAATGTATAGGATGCTAAGTGTCAAGTGAAGTCTTGAACACACACAAGGATCCTAGTTAACATATAATAACACATATATGTATCCAATTAGTCATTAAACAACTAATTAACCAAGTTAAGACATCCTAAGACATGTAAAACACTTTATTTAAGTGCTACAAGTACTAAGGATTGCATCTAAGGGTTGTAGGACTTGGCTATTGAGTTTAGGGTCCAAGGGTAAGCTCTTTATGAGTTTACGGTTTTGGGACCAACTCTTATTGAGTTTACGGTCGTAAACCCGTGAGTTTACGGCCGTAAACTCATGGTACTTTTACCATTTTGTGTTTTGAAGCTTATAAGTCCTAAAGAAGCATTCCTACTTCAAGTCTAAGCCTTTGGAAGTGATTAGGGCAACATTTCACCCCTTTATGGAGTTTACGGCCCATGGACCATTTCTCCATGTGTTTACGGCCGTAAACCCATATGGTTTATGGTCTTTTTGATGTTTAAGGTCCTAAGCACATCAAGGATGGATCTAGAATAGTATCCAAGGCTTGGTAAGGGACTAGAGCACACTTTGGCCCCTTCATTAGGGTTTACGGTCCAAGAACATCTTGGACCGTAAACACCTTTGATCTTGTGTTTCCTTGTGTTTTCTAGATGAGTAAGAAGTGTAACAAGTCTTATAACACACTAGGGTAAGAGTACTTACTATGTAGAAGCTTGAAAGGGTGTTAAAAGTCCAAAAACACTAGTGTGTGTTCGTGGTGTTCGTGGTGAAACTTGAAGATCTACACATATGGAATGATTTCACGGATGGAATCATGTAAGATCACTAGATTGAGTAAGATATCAACTTATTAGGGCAAGAAACACTTACAAAGTTGAAGATCAAGAAGAAAGATAGGATGCTACCTGAGAGGATTTGAGTTTCTAGTTCTTGAAAATGTGAAAAAGTGAATAAAATGGCTAAGTGCCATATTTATACCTCTTGGGGTTTACGGCCGTAAACACCTTGTTTAGGCCATAAACTCCAAACTCTTGGAGTTTTGGAACTTTATTGGTGCACAAGAAACCCTAGGGCATCCTCTCTCATGTTACCTCTTGAAGTACTAACTTTAAAACACTCAAACTAACTCCAAAAAGCTTGAAAGTTAGCAGAAACAGTTCTGACTTCTAATGAAGTGAATGGTTGTACAGAATAGAAATTTCGGGTTGTCACATCATCCCCCCGTTAGAAGGAATTTCGTCTCGAAATTAGAGTTTAAGCAAATAAGTAGTTACAATTAACTAAGTAAAAAGACGAGGATATTTCAGTTTCATCTGATCCTCTCGCTCCCAAGTGAATTCAGGTCCTCGCTTGGCGTTCCAGCGAACCTTCACTATCGGGATACGGCTTTGTTTCGTTTTCTTGACCTCCTGGTCCATGATCTCTACAGGTTCTTCCACGAAGTGGAGGCTCTCGTTGATCTTGATCTCGTCGAGTGGGATTACAAGAGTCTCGTCGGACAGACACTTTTTCAAGTTCGAGACGTGGAAAGTAGAATGTACGTTACTGAGCTCGCGGGGTAAGTTAAATTTGTAAGCTACAGGGCCGATTCTGGCAAGAATCTCGAAAGGCCCTATGTACCTTGGATTTAGATTTCCACGCTTTCCGAAGCGTATCAAGCCCTTCCAGGGTGAGACCTTCAATAGAACACGGTCGCCCACCTGGAATTCCAACGGTTTCCTTCGTTTATCAGCGTAGCTTTTCTGTCGGTCTCTAGAGGCTTTAAATCGTTTGCGAATCTGAACGATCTTCTCTGTCGTTTCCCGAATGATCTCCGGACCCGTGAGAGTACTTTCAGGAACTCGTCTTTTAGCTAACTGGGTATCACCCACCTCAGCCCAGCACAGAGGGGATCTGCACTTTCGGCCATAGAGGGCCTCAAATGGAGCAGCCTTTATGCTCGTGTGATAACTGTTGTTGTAGGAAAATTTGACAAGGGGTAAATGAGTATCCCATGCTTTCCCAAAGTCGATCACACAGGCTCGCAACATAACTTCCAAGGTTTGGATAGTCCTCTCACTTTGTCCGTCGGTCTGTGGATGGTAGGCTGTACTCATGTCCAGCCTAGTTCCTAAGGAACTTTGTAGGGGCTGCCAGAACCTCGAAGTGAACCTACTATCTCTGTACGAGATAATGGATATGGGAACACCGTGCAGTCGTAAAATCTCCCGTATGTAAGTTCTTGTAAGCTTCTCCATCTTGACTGTTTCTTTGATAGGCAGGAAGTGTGCGGACTTGGTCAATCTGTCGACGATGACCCATATGATATCAAGTCCACCCGTTGTCTTGGGCAACTTCGTTATGAAGTCCTTGCTGAGCAGTTTGTTAAGTTTACAGGACAGTCCTTGCATCTCTGCAGGTGCTAGACGATAGGGCGATTTGGCTACTGGAGTAGCCCCTGGAACTAAGTCGATTTTGAACTCGACTTGACGTTGCGGAGGAAATCCTGGGAGTTTTCTGTTCTATTTGAATCTATTGTCTTGATTGGTGGGAAAAGCATCTGATTGGATTCTAAGTTTATCTGCATGGCAGTACGATCACTCGTAGTCTTGGACAGTCTCCGTCCTAAAGTTCATATCAGAAGTCGTATTTGGTTCATCAATCACAGCTTCGTGTATACGAGTCGTATATAATTAAGACTGAAAAGGCAGTCGAATAAATGATTCTTCCTTAAGCTCACATCCAAACAAGGAAAAGAAGTTGAAGCGGAATCATCAATTCTAAGCCTTTAGAACCTTGATTATATATCACCCTTGCGTATACCTTCTCCAGCGATAGATCAACCTTGATTATATATCACCCTTGCGTATATCACCCTTGACGTACTGTACGAGTGGTACTCCGGGGAGTTTTGTTGAAGTGTCTTCGGGAAGTATACGAGACTTAAGGTACTCTCTGCATGAGTACCTCGGAGTTCTGAAATGACGGCTTCGCTAGAAAGGCGATTTCGGAGAAAAGAATTTACGCATGAAACTGGCATTGTGAGGATCGAATTTACTCAAGTTAAACGATAATGTCGGACTACTCGGAATAAAAGGGCGTTAGACCAGATCATAAAGGTGTTACAAAACATAACGGTGCAACTTTTACAGAGTTTAAGTACTTTAGTTTTATCTATAAGACTACTGCTGCGAACAGGGATACTACAAAAAGCATGTACACGCAGCACGAGAGTCCCTTGACTGACGGGGTCTCGCAAAAAGATAAGACTCGAGTTGCACTAGTTTTTATCAGTTTATAAGTCTACTATTACGAAACGCCCTAGTATTTCAATGTGGGTCCGGAGTAGTTTCTCCTGCGGCTGTGATCCTTAGTATCTTCCTGTCTGCGCCAGAGTTCTTCGTTATTGGACAATCCTTCTTAAGATGTCCTACCTCACCACATAAATGACATATCTGGCTTGCACTCGCATTAGTGGTGGAAATGATGTGTCGGGTCAGAGTTATGTGGACACGGTTGCTTTTGCTACTCCTCCTTTTCGAACAATTCCTCTTAAGGTGTCCGATTTCACCGCAACCATAGTAAGCCTGTTTGGCTCCGATGTCTGGGACTTGAGTGATGGGTCGTGCCGTTGCTCCACAGCTACGAGCATGGTGCCCTATTTTGTGGCAATTGCAGCATTGCATTTCATTGCAATTCCCATTATGGTGAAATCTACACTTGTCACAATTCGGAAGTTTTCCATCATATGGTGTGATCGGTGCTGGGATGGCAGGGGTTGCCACTTGTTGCTGTTTCATGGCAAGTCTTTGGGATCGCTTGCGCTCCTTTTGGGCTTGGCGCTTTCGTTTCCTTTTCTCGGTTTTACGGCTTTGCAAGTCTGTGACTGTTATCATTTGTTGGTTTCCCGGACTGATACAACGATTCGAATTATCAACCCCCTTGCCAATCTCGCTTGCGTTGTTAGCGCTGAGGTTTGCAAGGACAGCTGCCACGGCAGCTGATACCGCGGCTTGGAAAGTAGCGGCGTCGATATGAAGGATAGGGGTTTTGTTGCTCGGCTGGTTATTTCTGGGTGACAACATGATTCTGTTATGCAAAAGAAAATGAGTTCGTGAGTGATTATTGTCGGCCCTAGATGTATTCTACTCAATCATGTAATCGTAAAGTTTTTGTTTTGCTAAACTGTTCTCGATAGTTTGACCTACATCCCTATGATGCAGAACTGGAAAAGAGTTGAAGTAAGTTCGTAGAATGTTTACTAGATAATTGCTATTTCGCACTAGACTATCATTGGTTGGTGGATAACCGGATCCAACTTTTGACAAGAATTTGAAAGAAATCATTGAGCTAATTTACCACAGCTCAATAATTTGACGAAGAGAGTGTTTAGATAGGATTCTAATGATAACAAAACGGAAGTATTTGAACAATGATTGGCACCAAAAATTTGCCGACTTTCAATATCATTGATATTTAAGATGTAATACGTTTGGGAAAAATGACCTTGGAGTAGGTCTTACATCATATCCGAAGTAACAAAAGTTTTGACGGCATACTGGCCTAACGAGAAGGTACTTACAGTACAAAGTTAGTTACTTAGAAAAGTAGCACTTAGAGCATAGCTAGGAAGACTATTCTTTCAACCAGGGAAAGAAATGTAGAATATCTCCTACTGGGGACGGTTATCCCTTGGGTGAACCCTTAGTTCAGCCAGCTGACGCTCCATATCAATTAGGTGACTTTCGTACACCCTTTGGCGTACTCGGAGCTCTATGACTTCAGCTCGAGTTTCAGCTAGCTCTTGCTGCAGGGTCTCATGATTTACTCTAGATCTCTCAAGAGCATCTTCCAGACGAATGGTACGGATTATATGCATTCTCGCATTGGCGTCAACTACCGTGATTCGATGGAGAGCTGTCCTGCCTTGAATCTCATTTCTGGCCACTCTGCGGACCAGGATTGGCAAGACTCTGTCTGCTGAGCCCACTTCGCTTAGGTCATAAAAGCTTCGGTCTCCGTTGAATGGCATGGGCTGATCCTACCCTTGGCTCCACGTTTCCAAGCTTTCCACCCACGGAGGCGTCGGGCCTTGAAAAGCCGGACGAGGGTTAGGATTTGGGACAAGAGCCATCGGGGGTAGGTTCTCAACTTCAGGCTCGGAGTCAGAACCATCTGCAAAGCCTTCAGCCTGGTGACCATCCACAGGGATTGGGTGATCATTTTCTGGCTCGGCTTCAAACCCTCCTTCATTACCTTGGTTAGGGAAGTACAAGTTGCCGTGGGGATGGAATCCAGCCATATTATCTACGCGAGAAAATGGATATAAGAAATAAGCACGTAAGTAATTTATAGTAACACAAAATACCCCTATAGTATTTTAGGTTTATGTTCTGTTCTAAGGTTTTCATTGTGGTAGTGTTGGTAAGTTTTTTTTAGACTTGTTGCAACCTCACAACCACACTTAGGCACATGTTAGTCAATCCGCGGATAATATAGTTAATCAGGCTATATCTTCCCAGTTTTGACTATATGTCTCTAAGTCTACTTGTGCTGCCCAACAATCGTAATACTTTTGTTCTGTCCTAGTGACACTGATTTTAGTATGAATGCAGGCATGTATACTTATTTAAATATTTTATTATTTAAAAGTATCAACTCTTGGTCAGAGTATTTTAATCCCATTGTATTTATAGTCTGTATATCTTTTATGGGTTGATATACTCAATTCACTATAAACAATACTCTGATACCAATCTGTCACACCCCAAAACCAAGAACGGCGGAAATGTTCTGGGGCGGAGGACGTCATGTACAGTATCACAACAATGAATAGTAGTAAACAAGCAACAACATCTTCCATTGCATTAATAATATAATTTTAATACAAGTGTGTTCTGTCAAGTTAAATAGACACCAAAATATAAATCAAAATGAAAGGTGAGTCTTGAACGAGCTCCATCTTCTCTAAACCCTGCATCGGTACCTGTCTACTGGTGACCTGAAGATACAAGTTATTTTGAAAGAGAGTATCAGTTATAAAGCTGGTGAGATCATAAGTATTTTAGTGTCTGTATTTGTATGAAAGTGCTTGTAAGTATGTGATGTGTAAGTTTGTAAAAGTTTGTGAATGTTTGTAAAAGGTTTGAATCTCCTAGAAAACCCTATGTTTCCTACTAAAGTAGCCTTCTACCAAGGCATCAAGTAACTGTGTGTGTGTCTCTTGTAAGAGTGTGTATTTTCCCAAATCTGACTATCATTAACCAAAAATATAGTTTTTGCATTACTGTTCATTGTGTGAAGATCACAAAGTGAATGCAATGGGGAAATAAAATAGTATTGTAGTATTGTATTAAGTAACTACTGCTGTACTAACTACCTTAAACCATTTGTCATTTAAAGTACCATGTGATCGGCCTGTACCCTGCTACCGACTATAAACACGATGATGTAAGACGTCGGAAGAAATGACGTTTGGCACCCGTAGACTTGCAAGTCCCACTGTAGCGAACAGCAAGGTGTAGGATAGTCAATCCAGTATATATCTATACGCAAACTCAAACGCTCCCCACTTAAGGAGATTCTGGATTCAAAACGGGCCATGACAGGTGATGCCATGCCCCGTTACGTGGCTCACATAACTGTAGTAATGTTCTAGTATATGTATGTGCTAGCTGTATTGTGTGTTCTCTCTCTGTCTAGCATGTATGTATGTTCTCTCTGTATGGTATTGTATGTTCTCTCTGTATGGTATTGTTTGTTTCTCATCGTAGTATTCTCTATCTGTATGTTATTGACTTATGTATGAACTGACTCTTTGTATGTTTCACTGTTCTAGTAATAGTATCAGTAACTCCCTAAACTACACCTATTATAGTTTACTAGTAATATGATTTGTATGTATGAACATGATTGTATACCCTTGCTACCCAAGGTTATTGAATAGAAAGAAGGAACTTTTATATCTATATACATATACATGATATATAACTAGGATTCAAATGACCTTCGGACAAATAACTGATACCCTAAGTCCACAACCAAACGAGGAACAGGAGGTAAGGTCAGTTATCAGTCCTAAGTCCTTTCAATCCTACTTATATAACTATATCTATAAAGATATACATTTAACAGACTATAAGTGTAAAAGAGTTTAAGTAAAAGTATTTGACATGTAAAAGTGTTTGATAAAAGCATTTGGTATGTAAAAGAGTTTGTAAAACAGTTTGAAAAGTAAGAAGTCCACTAGGCTGGTAGTTATTAATCACATGTGATTGATATAATAACTATAATAGATCAACTTGTATCCCCCCCCCCCATAAAAGCATTTAAAAACATTTAAAAGGTTAATTAAGGGGTATGAACTCACCTGTAGTGAGTGGTTTGGATGAACGGAATGTATAGGATGCTAAGTGTCAAGTGAAGTCTTGAACACACACAAGGATCCTAGTTAACATATAATAACACATATATGTATCCAATTAGTCATTAAACAACTAATTAATTAAGTTAAGACATCCTAAGACATGTAAAACACTTTATTTAAGTGTTATAAGTACTAAGGATTGCATCTAAGGGTTGTAGGACTTGGCTATTGAGTTTAGGGTCCAAGGGTAAGCTCTTTATGAGTTTACGATTTTGGGACCAACTCTTATTGAGTTTACGGTCGTAAACCCATGAGTTTACGGCCGTAAACTCATGGTACTTTTACTATTTTGTGTTTTGAAGCTTATAAGTCCTAAAGAAGCATTCCTACTTCAATTTTAAGCCTTTGGAAGTGATTAGGGCAACATTTCACCCCTTTATGGAGTTTACGGCCCATGGACCATTTCTCCATGTGTTTACGGCCGTAAACCAATATGGTTTATGGTATTTTTGATGTTTAAGGTCCTAAGCACATCAAGGATGGATCTAGACTAGTATCCAAGGCTTGGTAAGGGACTAGGGCACACTTTGGCCCCTTCATTAGGGTTTACGGTCCAAGAACATCTTGGACCGTAAACACCTTTCATCTTGTGTTTCCTTGTGTTTTCTAGATGATTAAGAAGTGTAAAAAGTCTTATAACACACTAGGGTAAGAGTACTTACTATGTAGAAGCTTGAAAGGGTGTTAAAAGTCCAAGAACACTAGTGTGTGTTCTTGGTGTTCTTGGTGAAACTTGAAGATCTACACATATGGAATGATTTCACGGATGGAATCACGTAAGATCACTAGATTGAGTAAGATATCAACTTATTAGGGCAAGAAACACTTACAAAGTTGAAGATCAAGAAGAAAGATCGGATGCTACTTGAGAGGATTTGAGTTTCTTGTTCTTGAAAATGTGAAAAAGTGAATAAAATGGCTAAGTGCCATATTTATACCTCTTGGGGTTTACGGCCGTAAACACCTTGTTTAGGCCGTAAAATCCAAACTCTTGGAGTTTTGGAACTTTATTGGTGCACAATAAACCCTAGGGCATCCTCTCTCATGTTACCTCTTGAAGTACTAACTTTAAAACACTCAAACTGACTCCAAAAGCTTGAAAGTTAGCAGAAACAGTTCTGACTTCTAATGAAGTGAATGGTTGTACAGAATAGAAATTTTGGGTTGTCACAAACAATAATATAAAAACTCATTTGTATAACATTATAAACTATAATTTCCAAAGGTAATATAAAAATCTCTTTTATATAATCATTGTTAAAACATAATCCTAACTATTCAAATCAGAGTATAAATAGAACATACGGAAAGCTAAAACATGATGTTGATCTGCATGTACAGTCAAGCCTTGCTCTTCCCCTGATCTAAAGAAGTACTTGAAATCATTTTGTAATAGTTCCCCAAAATACCATATACACCCATATACATACAAGCATCGAGTATTTAGGCCCACAACACTTTAGTTGATTTTTCCATCAACTCGCCTTTGTGAGTGTCTAGACTCACAATGCTTAATGTTGGTCTTGTCATTGACTCAACCCTTGGCAGCGTAAACCTGGAAAGCCCGCATCTTGGCCTTCTGCACAAATTTGGAACACCTCACCCCTTATCACAATATGTTGACATATACAAATAAACAGACAATATTACAAGTAACAGACTAACAAGCCTACCAGTCTTACACATATTACAACCTAACAGCATACTATAGACTAACCATATCCTAGCACACAATGATACATATTGCAGTATAAAGTGTAGTGAGAAAACTCACTTGAACCGTCCTTGGAGCACCTGCGTAGGTAGCTTTGCAAACAGCTTGACCAATACATATCACTTATAATATATTATATTGGTTATTAACTATTTTAGCGTAACGACAAATATTTAGATTCTTTAATAATCCCAAATATACTTTCATGGCTATCAAATAAGGATCACCCAACCAAGACAGTCGGAAGGTAGGACCATTTCAGCATATAGCTTTTCTAAAATCCAACAACCATGCAAATGTATCTATGCTAGACACATCTCTCATAAGTAGACCAATCAGAACATTTAACTGGAATTAATGACTAATCTAGTACTCATAGGTTCATAACAATGATTATGACTATAATCCGCTATAAGTAGGAGCATGTGACAACCGAAAAACTTCCGGTCAAGTCAAAGTCGAGTCAAGGTCAACGGGTCAACTGGTCAACTCAATTAGTACTAATATGTTAGGGATTACTTTATGTTTACTAATGTATGACTCTAAATCTTAATGTAAAGTAACACTTGAAAGTTTCAAATGTTCAAAATTCTAAACCCTAATCAGATTGAGGGAAGTAACAACTCTATAAAACACTATTACGTGCCCTTCGGGGGTGTATAACACTCAAAATGGGATGTAACTAAGTGTACGGTCTTTGAACTACGAAGAAAAACATTAATAAAGGCCCGCGACAAAGTCTCTCTTAATCTCTCCCATTGTATCTATCTCTCTCCCCAAATTTCTCCAAGAATATGAAATCTCCCCCAAATCTCTCCAAGAATATGAAATCTCTCTCAAATCTCTCCAAGAATATGAAATCTCTCCTAAATCTCTCCAAGGATATGAAATCTCTCCCAAATCTCTCCACGAATATGAAATCTCTCCCAAATCTCTCCAAGGATATGAAATCTCTCCCAAATCTCTCTATGTACCTTCCTCAGTTGAAAACAGCCCAAAACCGAAGGAGAAAACCCAAAAGGACCCTCTTGGTCCGGAATCCTCTTGGTCCGGACCCTCTTGGACTGGAACCCTCTTGGTTCTGAACCTCTTGGTCCGGTTGCCTCTTGGTCCGAAATCCTCTTGGTCCGGAACCCTCTTGGGCCGGAACCTCTCCCTATTTCGGACCCTCTGGTGGACTAAGGAGAAGCCTCTTATCCGGACAACCCCATTCCGAAGACGACAAGTTATTTCGGACAATCTCGCATGCTCCGGATGGTTTCGCTTCGCCCCGCTTCGGAATTCCCAGCCAGCTTCGCGCCTCCGGTCCGGACCTCCGGACTTCGCATGCGACTTCGGATCCGAGAATGACTCCGGAACTGAATGTATGACTCCAGAACTTTGCCACTGACTCCGGAAATTAGAAGCTGACTTCGGACCCTCGCAGGCTCCGGACTCCACTCCGGATTTTGGACCATTTCAGACTTTTTCATCAGTTTAGGATATTTTGACGTCGGGAATTCCTCCAAACTCGTGTTTTTCCTATTTTAGACCCCTTAAACCCCTAATTTATGCCAAAATTGATTATTTTAAACATATTTATATAAAATAATACCCAAGATTTTTTTTAAGGGATTTTAAGAAGATAAGGGTTGACTTTATGATGTGATGCAAATCTTCATTTCCCATGCAATCCCACTTAAACACAAAATATCCATGGATAACTAAGCTTTGTACACCAGTCCTCCAAGCAAGTGTAATGTCACTCTTATCCCTCCACTTAGAATACGTGAACTCCTTTCCCCCATATTCCATTTCTCATTTTTCATACTCAGTAAACTCCTAAGAAGTGCTCCCAACTCATTCAAGCTTCAAGCCTCATTTCTTCAAAGAAAGTTCCCAGATTTCTTTTGTAAGTGTTTCATCTTCTTTGACTAGTGATTCTCCACATTATTCCTAGGATTTCATTATATTTACACATAAAATTATTCTTAGGATATTCTAAATTTCAAAGAACCTTTCAAGTGTTGGAACTTGGGAGCTCCTTAACACTTCTTCAAATCACCCAACAAGCTAATTCAAGGTGAGCTTCATACCCCCACTTTTTCTACGTTTTTATTGTTTTTTGGGGAGAGTACAAGTCAAAGTTTTGTGTAAATCATGATCTATTTGCTTATTGTGTGTGCATGCCATCTTACATGTGCTTAAGTATGAAATTCCTTACACTTAGTCCAAAAACTCGAGATTTTGGTTAAGTCTCAAGAGTTTGGATTATTTTTCCACAAATCATGGTTAGAAACAAAAAGTTTTATGTTACCAAGTATAAGTCACATATTATTACATCAACTATAAGAATTTGCTTAAACAAGTTGTTGGACAAAATATTTTGGAAATGATTAAATTATGGAAATAATAATATTTTGGATCATTTTTGGCCAAACATAAATACAAGAGTTATCTTGGAATATTATGTCATACTCATGACTTTTTACCAGATTAACAAACTATTTGTGATTATTTATAAATATTTAATATAAATAATTTTATCAAGAAAAATATACGAAAACAGAGTTTTCATGACAAAATATTTGCATGTCATAAACTGCTGTCGTAAAACCTTCAAGAACATAAGTAATGTTCTATATGTCATAAAACAGAAAATGCGTGTCATAACCTGCAGTCATAAATTTACACAAATTATAACTTGACACTTTTTTTCTCTTGTCTAATACGGGCCTGAGCCGACAATTTATAGAAAGGAAAGACCATTTTTGCCCATTTCCGATAATGTTGGGTCATTTTGATAACCGTTCAAAATGACTTATTTTTCAATAAACGAAACGGAACGAACACGAGCACCCAGTTAACAAGCACAATGAACGATATGGAACGAAAACGATATTTCTATTCAATGAGTACGAATTTCATTATTTATCTAACAAATAATGGATCTCAAACGATTACTCAAAAGGTTGTTAATATTCTAGTCAGACAAATCTCAAAAGTACCTAAATATAAAAATATTAGTGTACGTCTAAAGTCCTGTAAGGAGTTATAGCCAGAGTCTCCTGGAGGTAGAGCGGGAATTTGTGTATAGATCTATACGGGGTTGACACCCCGCACCTTCGCTATTTGCTACAGCTAGACCGGCCAGTCTAGGGTGACAAATGTCTTTAACCAAAACAAGGGCGCCTGAGAAACGCCAAAACAGGCTTCCGTCGTATTAGTATGGTTATAACGACTCACTAGAATATGTTATGTTATCTAGAAATTTATGCAAGGAAAACCTCATAAATAAATTTTGGCACGTTGTGTTGACTGTCCTACGCATGGTAGTGATGCTTCGCATTTGTTGTGTTGACTGTCCTTTTTCATTGCGTAGAATGTCCACAATCGCCATGTTGACTTCTTTCACCTAACAAGTATTATGGTCTAAATACTGCTATTTTACCAATAAGAAAACATAGGATTTTCTGGGGGAAAACGTTTGTAAACGATTTTGAAAACGATAAACTAACACACACATATGCAAGTATACACAGTTGGAAACAGAACTTACGAATATTTTATAGCAGAAAATATAGGATTTTTTGGAGAAAATGATTTTATACGATTTCGATAACGATAAACTAGAACGCACACTCAATTTTACTCGATAAGAAAAACAAGATTAAAAACTATATTCACTTTTTGCAAATAAGGGATTTTCTAGAAACGGTTGACTATTACTACTCAAAAGAACTATTCTCGAACACAGCTCGCCTTTACAAATTACACTACTTTTCATAATCACTCCTTATAAGGATGAACCAAAGTAACGACATGTACACATATATCCATGATTTTCAAAGCAAGGCTTCAAACGATTTCATAGAAAATATCGGATTTTCTGAAAGTACAATGAGAACGATTCTAAACAAGTGTAAAACTATCTTATACAAAAATGCTTATGAACTCACCAAGTTTTTAGTTGACGCTTTTCAAAACGACTTGTATTCTCAGGGATCTAGTAAGCAGGTAACAAGGGACGCGGATGCAGGACTATTTTGCTGTAGTTCGGAATTTATCTACTTGTGTCTCTTTTGTGTAATTCGAAGGACAAATACAATATGTAAACAATGTAAGTTTGATATCTCAATGTATGATGTTTGGATTTACTCTGTTTCATTCATATTCAATTGTTATGATACTGCACACTGTAGTCACCCGCCTCCGGACGTTTCAGCCGTCTGGTCCAGGGGTGTGACAGAGTAAGTATAGAACGAGAAGTCAAATCACGAGGAACCGAAATGCGAGTAGAACTTTGATGCCTATTTTCTTTTCTCATATCGAAACTTCTAAAGTTTTGCTAATTAAAGTACAGAACGAGAAGTCAAATCACGAGGAACCGAAATGCTCGAGGGTGAGAGAGAAACTATTTGGAGAGAAAGAGGAGTGTAACAAATGAGGAAGGGTGGCCTCTTATTTATAGTCATTCTCGAAAGGTGCACGCACCGTGGCCATATGTGAGTCGCGCCACGGTGGTTGGTGGATTTGGAGGACTAGGTGATGCCACGTGTCATGTGGTTGGTGAGAAGCTTGGCTCCGGTGCTGCCACGTGTTAGCTGCCAGTTATTTGCTCGTTTTTTTCGGATTATCTTAACTTTCTCATACGAGCTCTGTTAATGACGTTATTTATATCAACTGCTTCGTAATTACGAGTACTACGACTTTTAGTTATTCAGTGAACTGATCTTTTGAAATTCATAACTTCTTCATATGGTCTCTGTTTTCAACGTTCTTTATATCAACAGATTCGTATTTTTGTCTACTAGAACTTTCGTATGCAACACATTGGCTAAAACACAATGTATTAACACTTGGAATTTCATAAATATATGTTTGGAATCACATGAGTGTTCATCCACATCCCTCAAACTAGAGCTTTGATACCAACTTGTAACGTCCTGATTTTCATAGTAAAATTTTCATTTTTAAAGTAAAGTATACAAATAATACTTGTACCCAACAATAGTATAAAAACTCATTTGTCTAACATTGTAAAGTATAATTTCCAAAGGTAATATAAAAATCTCATTTATTTAATCATTGTCAGAGCATGGTCCTAACTATTCAAATCAGAGTATAAATAGAACATGCGGAAAACTAAAACATGATGTTGATGCGCTTGTACAATCAAGCCTTGCTCTTCTCCTGATCGGAAAAAGCACATGGAATCATTTGTAATCAACTAGGTAAACACGAAGCTTGGTGATTTCCCCAAAATACCATATACAACAATATACATACAAGCATCGAGTATCTATGCTGAAAACACTTTAGTTGATTTTTCCATCAACTCGCCCCTTGTGAGTGTCTAGACTCACAATGCTTAAAGTTGGTCTTGTCATCAACTCACCACAAAGCCTTCAGTATAAAGATGGAAAGCCCGCATCTTGGCCTTCTACACAAAGCTGGAACACCTCAGCCCTTATCATAATATGTTGAAATATACAAATAAACAGACAACATTAAAAGTAACAGACTAACAAGCCTACCAGTCTCGCACCATATTACAACCTAACATCATACTATAGCCTAACTACAGCCTAGCACACAAGGATACGTATTGACGTATAAAGTATAGTGAGAAAACCCACTTAAACAATCCTTGAATCAACTACGTAGGTAGCTTTGTAGACAGCTTGACCAATATGTATCAACCTATAATATACTATGCTAGCTATTAACTATTTGAGCATAAAGACTAATATTTAGATTCTGAACTAATCTCAAATATACTTTCATGTCTATCAAATAAGGATCTCCCAGTCAAGACAGTCGGGACGCAAAACCATTACGGCATATAGCTTTTCTGAAATCTAACAACCATATCAACGTGTCTATCCTAGACACATCTCCCATAAGTAGAGCAATCAGAACATTTAACTGGAATTAATGACTAATCTAGTACTCTTACGTTCATAACAACTATTATTACTATAATCTGCTATAAGTATGAGTAAGTATAACTTACTTGATTTCGATGAAGTCCAAATATCCGCGAGCAAAACTTCGACGCCTACTTTCTTTTCTCCTATCGAAACTTATAGAGTTTCGCTAATTAAACTATAGAAGAAAAATTCGAATCACGAGGGACCAAAATGCTCTTGGGTGAAAGAGAAACTCTTTGGAGAGAAAGAGTGGTGTAACAAATAAGAAGGGAAAGCCTCTTCTTTGTAGTGATTCTCGGAAGGTGCTTCGCACCGCAGGTCCGCAGCCATAGGTGCATTGCACCACGGTGGCTGGTGATTTTGGCGGATCCAGTTTCTACTACGTGTCCAGTGGTTGGTGGGAAGCCAGGCTTCGGTGGTGCCACGTGTCAGCTGCCAAGTATTTGCTCATTTTCTTCGGATAATCGTAATTTTCTCATATGCGCATCGTTTTCGACATTCTTTATATCCACGACTTCGAAATAAAGAGTACTACGACTTTTATTTATACTTATTCACCTAAAACATAATTGTTGGGGTACAAAGTTTTCCATGAATGACTTTGTAATGTTTGACTTTTGTAAAACCCACTTGCATGTGGAGTATTAGCCTTATGACACATGAGAGATAGAGAGTGAGAGAGATACATGTAAACACCTCTATATAAGGTGGGTTTAGTCCACTTGTAGAGGTGTGCTTGAGAGATGTAAAAGTTGAGTGTGTAAGTGTGTGTTATTTATGTAGTCTAGATCTAGATCCTTTTTGTGTAACACCATATACAATCAATACATCTCTTGAACACCCAAATCACCATGTTCATTGTGCAATCTTTAATTTCGCATGCCAAACCATGTTCTTTAGTCACTACAATTGGTATCAGAGCGGGTCTTCAAGATCAACGTGATTTTTGAAGAACGATTCTCGGTTTGGCAACATTTGTCACAATTGGAGCATTTTTGGTGAGTCTCTCTCTATGATCTCTCGTAATAATTGAATCGTGCGTTACGTTTTTGAATTCTGATCAATTTGTTTCGTTGAATCTAATATGTTTTTACCCCATTGGTGATTCAACAAATTTTTGTTAAGATCAAGACTAAAACCAAATAATGTTGTTACTGTTCATCGATAATTTGATCCAACACAATTTCTTGATTCATATACCGGTCAACAAAGAGCCCAATATTTTCGTTATTATTGATTCAAACGAATGGATCAATTACTATTCAGAAACGGATTTGTAAGCCCATTTTCTCAAATCTAATACATTTCTCGATTTCACTATTTGAGCCCAAGATTGCTTTAAATCCATTTAACTCTAATTCAGTGTTGTTCGCCTTCTGTAAGCCATATTCTTTCATGGTTGTACGCTGTTGATATTTTTGAATCGACTTTTGATCATTCTTTCATTTTTGTTATCTTATCATCGTTCTTGAAAATCGATTAGCAATCCTTGGTTATCAGAACTTGTGAATCGATTTTCTCCAGTTTCGTTAATACCAAAATCGAAGATGATCAAGTCAAAGTGAAGAATTCCAAAATTGGTCCATTGATTTTGATAATCTTGACTAAGAACACTTGAATGTAATGAAGAACAAGTTGAAAATTCTTTGTTTGATCTAAAATCGGGCAATAGAATCATGAATTTGGTGTTTGTTGATCTTTGACTCCGAAAAGTCAAACTGTGAAAAAGTCAAAGTCGATGATTGTGTGATGAATTGATGAATTGGTAGATGAAATCGATAGATACAAGTTGTTTTGAGGCTGTGTGTGTCGAAATCAAGTTCAATTTGAGAGTTAATTTCGAAAATTGGTTGATTTTATGTTCTTAATGTTGAAAACAGTAGATGAATGTTGTTCGATACTTGGGTTTTGGATTTGGAATTGAAATTCGAATTGTTACAGCTGAGATCGATGTCCAGGAGTCTAAGTCGATTTTGGATGTTGTGGTTTGAATGATTAAAGCGAAGTCTGGGAAATTGGATGCTTGATCTAAGTCAATGTGGGAAGGGTCAAGGTTTGGATGCTTTGAGAACGAACAGTAGAGTATCTGATTTTGAAGATTGTTGATGTGTTTGGAGTGAATGAAAAGCGAATGACGAAAATTTTGTTGTTGATGGTCGAAACATTTGGAGTCTGGGTGTGATTTTGTGTTGAAGAAACGATTTTGGAGTTGCGATTTCGATTTTGGAGTCGTTCGATCGAAGTCTTTGGTGTGATGATCGAAAATTTTGATTTGAAATTGTGTTAATGTCGATTTTGGAGTCAATGTTCGAAAGGTTAAGCTGATTGTGAGTCGATGTTGGAAGTAAGCTTTTACTGAGTTTGCAGTTAATTGTTTGGAATCGGTGATGTCAAGTCGATGTTGATGAAAAACGAAGGATAAAGGCTGTGAGAACGAAGATTTGGAAAGATGATTTTGATCGTTAATGTACGAAGGGTTCCTGTATGGACGATGGTTTGGAGTCGATCAATCGAAGCCTTTCTTGTATAGTCGATTATTTGGATTGTGATAAAGAACTGGGCTAATATACGAAGGGTCCCTGTGTTTGGATTTTGAAGATACGAAGGGTCGATTGTTGATATTGGTATGTTGATTCTACAGTCGATTAAGAGGATGAATGGTTAAGAGGTTACTGTTCATAAGTGAGGCTTCGTATGCTGAGAATTTTCGTTTGATTGGGAAAAATGGAATTATACGAAGAGGGTAAAATGGTGAAAGGATTGAGATTTCGTGTGTTTTGAAAAAGAAACCCAAAGTTACGAAAATGACCCCTGAAATTTCGACTGTTTGGCACCTTTTCAAAACCCTTCGTATGTTTGATAAAAGCCTTCGAATGTTTGAAGAAAAATTGAAAATTTTCAAATTCAGTCCCTTAACCTTCGACTCAACAATTAATTGAAGTTTCGAAAGTTTGACACTTTTCACCCAAATTCGAAGATTTTCTTACTCTTCGTATGTTTGGTGAACAAAGACAGAATTTTCGAAAATAGTCCCTGAGGCTTCGAATGTTTGGTGGTTCATACCCAAATTCGAAAAAGGACTGTTTTTGCTGAAAATTGAAGAAAATACATTTCAGGCCCATGTAGTTTGTGCAAATTGACGCTTTCTACCCAGCTTTGGAAAAGGGGGAGAGTTTTGCATATTTGGCTGTTTTGGGCGCACCGGGTCATTACAGAATTTTGAAATTGACAATTTCTACCCATTTTTGAGAAATTTTGTCAAAGGCGATCCGTGAACGAAGCTAAAAATTCAATATTTTTTGGATTTTCCGGATTGAAGCACAAAGTTTATGCCACATGTTAATGGGGAGTTTTAACACGAAAAATTCTGAATATAGCACGTTCTCTTTCCTTGAAGGTTTTATAATCAAATTTCGATTATAAAAAGGGGGAGAAATTTATATGGAAATTCGAACTTGAATTTTTCATATTACGCGGATTTGAAGACCGAAGTGACCTTGAATTTTTGAAGCTTACGAAATGATGCAATTGGAAGTTCGGAAATGATTTATTTTCGAAATGGGTTTGGAATTATTGAAGATTTTTGGGGTGTGTTTTTATGCTCAACTTTTGGGGTGATTAATTTGGAGTTTGAGAAGCTCATGATCATTCGTTGATGCTTGGTTTGTATGGTCTCACATCCTAGAGCCCAAATTGAAGAATCATGGAAGAATTGAAGATTGAAGTTCGTTTCGACATGTGTCACCCTTGAGGCTCGGATCGCGTAGTTGCTTGATTTTGGAAGATTTGAAGTGGGTCATTCATTCCTAACTTTGAGGGGGAGAATGTTGGGGTACAAAGTTTTCCATGAATGACTTTTTAATGTTTGAATTTTGTAAAACCCACTTGCATGTGGAGTATTAGCCTTATGACACATGAGAGATAGAGAGTGAGAGAGAGACATGTAAAAACCTCTATATAAGGTGGGTTTAGTCCACTTGTAGAGGTGTGCTTAAGAGATGTAAAAGTTGAGTGTGTAAGTGTGTGTTATTTATGTAGTCTAGATCCAGATCCTTTTTGTGTAACACCATATACAATCAATACATCTCTTGAACACCCAAATCACCATGTTCATTGTGCACTCTTTAATTCCGCATGCCAAACCATGTTCTTTAGTCACTACAATAATATATTTCATTTTCATTTTATATAAACATATCTTATATTTATACAGTGAAATGATCTTCTGAAATTCATAACTTTTTCATACGAGCTCCATTTTCGACGTTCTTTATACCCACAGATTTGTATTTTCATGTGCTACAACTTTCATATGGAACAAATTGGATTAAACGCAATGTATTAAAACCTTGAATTTCATAAATAAGCGTTAATACTAAATTATACTGTAAGGTGAAAACGGGGTGTTACTGAATGACCTTCAAACTTCGCGTCACGACCATGCCATGGTCATGTCGTGCTTTATGGGCAAATGCAAATCCTTCATCAAGTACTTAATCCATAGAGACAAATGCCAAAACTTCCAAGACCTCTTCAAATCATTGACTTAGTGGATAAAGTTTCCAACTTTACCCATGTACTAGTCCACAAACACCTAAACCACAACTTTGGATCCAAAAAGAGCTCTAAATGTATTGATTTCGTTGCAAAGATCCAAGGGAGCCCAAACATCCATTCATATGACTCGAAAAATGTCTAGAAACCACCCATAGACAAGTATAATGTTTTGGAGTTCTTCAAACTCCAAGAACATCAAGAAAAGGGACACTTAATGACCAAAAACATATCCAACCCATGGATCTACGCATGAAACAACATACAGCAAGAAACTTTAAGACTTACAAAGCTTGCAATGGATCTAGAGGTGGAATCTTCTGCTGCAATGATCTTTATAATGAACCAAAGGCTTCCTTCTTCGCCAAGAATCACTCAATGCTCAAGAATGCATAGTGGGGATAAGTTTTTCTCTTTGGAGGTGGAGGCTGCAAGAGTGATGAAACCTAGAAGTTAGTGGCTTTAAATAAGGCTCAAGGCCCGAGATTAGGGTTTGGTCTTTTTGCGGCAACGTGTCGCGACCCACACACGGTCACATCGCGACTAATGACGTAGTACACGTAGCTACCCTTTAACAAATGTGTCACAAATAATGGGTTTTCTTAACTACTCTCACTCTTATTTTCTTTAAGATTAATAACCGAACAATCCTGAAAATAAGTGTTATGACTTTCATCCACTTATCTAGATTTCTTCCTCGAAAGCCGCCTTGGTAACAACTCCGGATAATGCTCAAGCATCTCTGATTTGGTTTCTCCAAGTCTAGTAGGAACCTCTCGTTGTTTTTGTACCTTCCATCGCCTAACCACTTAGTTTGAATGCTTGCATCTACATCAATCTCATATCATGGTAACTTATCATATATCCTTGTGGAATCCACTTGTTATAGGGAGTAAAATTTAGGTCCATACCAGTATTACTGCAGTTTCATCTGCTAAACATCCCTGAATCTGAAAAAATGACAAGTCTTGTGCATTTGATTGAACTTTCTTGGCAACTCTACACGGCAAGCCACCTTATGATAGTTCAAGGTTTTGCATTTACTCCCAATCAAAATCCTAAATGGGGGCATATAACTCGTACACCCAACCATATTATGGTCCATCTATGAACTTTCATTGACCTACGAGTGCTATAGCCACATTATAGTCTCACATCGACCTGTTAACATTAACTCAATCACACCTTGCCACATACATGAACACTACAAATCATCCTACAAGTCTCTATACATCTAAGTTGTACCTGAATGAATAGGAAACTTGGAACTATGCATCTCGTCCATCATTATCTGTCAGGTCCTTCCCGAACAATGTGTCGAATCAAGGCTTACTATACGTCGAGCCTGTCACACCCCCGGCCGGTGGCGAAAATGCCGAGCTGTGCAATGTAGGGAAAATTGGATCGAGGCAAAAAAAATACATTGAACATTACACAGAAATATAACACAAACAATACTTTTGTTTATTATAACTTATTCGGGGTTACATTGTTTGATTTATCAAGAACACATATAGAACATAACAAGAAATAACAAACAGACGGATCTAAACTCCAGCAAGCTTCCTTGACAACATCCTCCTCTGCACGACTTTCTTCCACACTCATCTCCCTGAGAATACATGTATTTTGAAAACGTCAACATAATGTTGGTGAATTCACAGGTTTTTATAGTTTTCTGCTTTATTTGATTTTATTAAAATAAGAATCATTTTTCTTTTTAGAAAAACATTTCTTTCCTTGTTATGATATTTTACCAATCTCAACTTACTATCTTTATAGGATATTTTACTAATCCTAACTTACTATCTTTATAGGATAATTTTATCGATCCTATCTTACTATCTTTATATTTTAGGATGTTTTACTAATCCTAACTTGTTTTATTAACTACTTGAAGGTGTCCCTCTAGGTAGTCGGATCTTTAAGGTTTTTGGGATATATTACCATGATACCCCATAATCGATGTTGTGGACTATAATTTTCCCCGCGCGATGCTTCATCGGACGTCAACTGATACTAGTATAATAAAGAAAGTTATCATGTCGGGATTGTAGCTAGCAATCACAGGTGGGGGTGTCAAACACCGTATAGATCTATACATATCTTTCTGGCTCTCGCAAGATTAACGATTATAGGTTCGGAGTAGCCGAATTTAATCAGGCTAAGGATGAATAATAAAAGCTCACTAGCACATTTAACCTTAGGTGTTTTATCTTTTCTTTAACACTTTTACTTAATAACTCCTATAATTATAATTATATAATTCTTTTGCTTTTTATTTGATAATTATATTCTATATATCTCATAATTATCTTTGTGTGTGTGTGTGTGTATATATATATATATATATATATATATATATATTATTTTACCATAGATACATATATACCCTAATTATGGTTGATTTCTAAACAGGACAATTGGGCAGAGTAACGACTAAGTATAGTGCATATCCCTATAATTGGCCAACATTCCTTTTAGGTACTATATTATCCTAGGACTTTGGACAGTATAACATGTAGGTAAAAGCTCTTACTAGACTATCGGGCATTATAACTCTTAGGCATAATATCATAGCTTATACTAGGGAGAGTATATATATATATATATATATATATATATATATATATATATATATATATATATATATATATATATATAATTTTGGTAAAGCAGTTTTGATAAGCATGTAACCCCCCCCCACCCTGTAAAACGTTTAAAATAGTAAAGTGGGGCCATAAACTCACCCTTAATGCGTAGACCGTTGATGTAGGGTTGAATCGGGTTCGGGACTTCGGGGACCGCTCCAAGAGAGCATTAACTTCGAGAGTTGAGAGAGAGAGAGAGAGAGAGAGAGAGAGAAAGAGAAAGAGAGACTTAGAAGGTGTGCCGAAGGGGTCTGCAATGCCTTCTATTTATAGGTAGGGATTTAGGGTGCGTGCGACGAAAAAATTTCTAGACGTCACGTGTGGTCATCATGGATCTATCCAGAGGCTGCCACGTGTCACCTACCCCAGTTGGCCACGTCACTCGCAATCTACTTGAATCCGGTGTCAGGTGCACGACAGGCATAGGCACACACCTCGCGCGCACAGAATTATTTTATGAAAATCATAACTCTTTCGTGCGAGCTCTAATCTAATCCCTCTTTATATCTATGTGATGATCTCAAAGAGTACTACAACTCTCCTTTAGGTTGTTTTAGCTAGTTTTGACTTTCATTTTTATGCCTAACGGGGGTAAAAATAAATGATTTTACAAAAATCATATCTCTGTCATATGGATCCCGTTTTCGGCATTGTTTATCCTAAAGTTTACATCTCAAGGAGTACTACGAATCTCCTTTTTGCACTTTTAGTCAAAACTCAACCAATCTCTAAGTACCATTTTGATGTAATTAACTTTAATTACGCGACTGATTCTTATTTTTACTAAATCCATAACTCTTTCATTTGGAATCAGATTTTTACGAATCTTTTATCCTTGGGATCACGTCAACGAGTACTTTCTAGATACTTTAACCATTTTAAAAGACGGTACAACTTTTCGGACACTTATTTTTTAGACGAACAGTCGGTTTAATTATAAATGTAACGACATATTTGATTTTTATTATCTCGTAAATCAAATATTACAATATTAAGTCATTGCATTTATTTGTGTACTCTCTCCTAGCGGTGGTCAATGACAGAATCTTCTCGATTGTCACATTCTCCCCATGTTTAGGAAATTTTGTCCCAAAATTCTATCTTATCGCTGGGCTTCCTTCTAACAAGTGAGGGTACTTGTCCTTCATTTGGTCCTCTCGTTCCCATGTGTACTCTGGTACTCGCTTAGAGTTTCATCGCACTTTGACTATGGGAATCCGACTATGCTTGAGTCGTTTGACCTCTCTATCCATGATTTCGACTGACTCCTTGGCGAAGTTCAATTCAGGGTTAATCTGAATGTAATCAAGCGGAATGACAAGTGTATCGTCGAAAAGGCACTTTTTAAGATTAGACACATGGAATACACCATGCATGTTATTAAGATTTTGAGGTAATCTAAGTCGATAGGCAATTGGACCTATCCTATCGAGGATTTCAAATGGTCATATGTACCTCGAATTTAGCTTTCCCCGCTTTCTGAATCTTATAACTCCTTTCCAAGGAGAAACCTTGAGCATCACCCTATCTCCGACTTGGAACTATAGGGGTTTGCACCTTATATCAACGTAGCTCTTCTGAGGGACACGTGTTGCCTTCATACGCTCTTGAATTTGCACTATCTTTTCAGCCGTCTCGTGAATAATCTTTGGGTCTGTTCATAGGGTATCCCATACAAATTTCTTGTCTAGTTGGGTATCACCAACTTCTGCCCAACAAATAGGAGATCGACACTTTCATCCATATAATGCTTTGAACGGTACAACCTTAATGCTCGTGTGATAGTTATTATTGTATGAGAACTCGATCAATGGAAGATGAGTGTCCCGTGATTTTTGAAATCTGTCACACATGCTCTAAGCATGTCTTCCAGCGTTTGGATGGTCCTCTCACTTTGGCCATCATTTTGAGGATGGTAGGCCGTACTCATATCCAGGCGAGTACCAAGGGATTTTTGCAACTTTTCCAGAATCGGGAGGTAAATCTTCTTTCTCTGTCATAGATAAGAGATAATGGTACCCCATGCAATCTGAAAATCTCTCTAAGGTACGTCCTGATCAGCTTCTCCATCTTATCTGTTTCTTTTATTGGTATGAAGTGGGAAGACTTGGTTAATCTATCGACAACTACCCATATAGTGTCGTAACCAGTAGTAGTCTTGGGAAGTTTGGTCATAAAGTCCATTGCAATCTGCTCTCACTTCCACTCAGGTATCTCTAGTTGTTGTAGCAATCCTAAGGGTCGTTGATGTTCTACCTTAACCTTGGAACATGTTAGGCATTTACTTACGTAGGCCGCAATCTCATCCTTCATGTTTGGCCACCAATAAAGAGCTTTTAGATCCAGATACATCTTGTTTGCCCCAAGATGGATGGAATAGTTAGTCCTATGGGCTTCATTTAAAACTAGTTCCTTGACCTCTCCAAATTTCGGAACCCATATTTGGTTCATGAAATATCTTGTTCCATCATCCCTAATCTCTAGTTGCTTTTCCATTCCCCTGAGGCCTTCTTCCTTAATGTTTTCTTCCATTAATTCCTTGAACTGAGCACTTCTAATCTGTGAGATTAGGTTAAAATGGATAGTAATTGTAAGTGCTTTTACTCTACGAGGTTTAACTCGTTCCTTATGGCTCAAGGTGCCATCTACGACGTTAGCCTTGCATGGATGATATCGAATCTTACAGTCATATTCGTTTAGCAACTCTAACCATATCCTTTGTCTCATGTTGAGCTCTTTATGATCGAAGATGTGTTGTAGATTCTTGTGATCCGTGTAGATTATACATTGTGTTCCGTAAGGTAATGATGCCAAATCTTCAGTGCAAAAACTACCGCTCCCAACTCTAATTCATAGGTGATGTAGTTGTTCTCATGCACCTTGAGTTGTCATGAGGCATAGGTTATGACCTTCTCCCTTTGCATCATTACACACACCAACCCCTGATGTGAAGCATCGTAATATACTACGAAATCATCAGTACCTTCTGGAAGGGATAGTATCGGTGCATTGCACAACATTTCATTCAGCTTTTGGAAAGTTGCTTCCTCTTTGTCTCCCCAAACAAATTTTACTTCCTTTTGGGTCAATGTTGTGAGGGGTTTGGCTATATGTGAGATACTCTCTATGAATCTTCGGTAATAGCTAGCCAATCCTAAAAATTAGCGAACCTCGGTTAGTGTCTTGGGCACTTCCTAATTCTTCACAACCTCGGTCTTGGAAGGGTCGACATGAATACCATCGTTTCTTACCACATGCTCGAGAAAGTGTACTTCTCTTACCCAAAATTCACACTTATAGAATTTTGCGTACAACTTTTATTTCCTTAAAATCTCTAGGATCACTCGAAGATGTTGCTCATGCTCTTCTTTGGTTCATGAGTATACCTAAATATCATCGATGAATACAATCACGAATTTTTCCAAGTAGGTCTTTCACACCCGATTCATGGGATCCATAAACACAACTGTGGAATTGGTCAAACCAAAGGGCATGACCAAAAACTCATAATAGTCGTATCGCATTCTGAAATCAGTCTTAGGATTGTCCTCTTCCATTACTCGGAGTTGATGATATCCAGATCTCAGGTTAATCTTAGAGAAGTAACTGGATCCTTGTAGTTGATCGAAGAGATCATCTATTTGGGGAATTGGATATCGATTCTTAATGGTCAACTTATTTAGCTCTCTATAGTCAATGCACATTCGGAAAGATCCATCTTTCGTCTTGACAAATAGAATGGGTGCTCCCAAGGCGAGATGCTTGGTCTGATAAAACCCTTGTCAAGAAGTTCTTGTAGTTGGTTGGAGAGTTCTTGCATCTCCGATGGTGCCAATCTATAAGGAGACTTTGCTACTGGGACAACTCCTTGAATTAGATCGATCCGTAACTTTATGTGTCGAGCTGGCGACAGGCCTGGTAGATCTTCATGGAATACATCAGGGTAATCACACACCTGAGGTACTTCCTCGAACTTTTTCTTCTTATTGTCTTTCCTGTCGACAATATGAGCAAAGAAGGCGTAATACTTTTTCTGCAAGTATTTTCTGGTCTTCATGAGGATATGATCCTAAGATTTCTATTGAGTTTATCACCGTAATCGATTAAGGGCTCTCCGTTTGGTAGGGGTAGACGTAATTCTTTTCTCAAAGCGTAAGACTTCGACATGGTTAGGGGATAACCAATCCATACCGATGATGGTGTCGAAACTTCAAATGACCATAGGCATAAGGTCGACGAGAAAAGTATGATTATCTAAAGTTAAGGTACAATTCTTAAGTATTTCTTGGGTACTACCGGCTTGGCCGTTAACCAATTCTACTCTATAGGCTTCCCTAATTTTACTAGATGGATGGTTTAATAACTTCCTAAACTCGGGAGTAATATAGCTTCTATCGCCCCCATTATCGAAAAGTATATTTGCATATAGGTCGTTGATTAGTAACGTATTCGTAACTACCATTGGATCTTAGACGACTTCTCTCGCTCCTATCACAAACACTCGACTCCTAGTATTACCTCCTTGTGCCTTCAACTTTGGACAATCCTTCTTGATGTGTCCAATTTCCTTGCACTCCTATCATGCTCGACCTTCTGCTGCTGCGGTTCCTCGATTGGGTGGGGTTCTGCATTTGTTGGCAAGATGACCTTTGTTGCCGCAGTTGGTGCAAACCCAATAGGCTCCGATGTGACGATACCCATACTCATTTCATCTTGGACTACTTCCAGTGGTATTTGTTGGGTTTTGAGCATTCTAACACTCCTATGGTGTACATGCAACCCTATAAACCTTGGATCTATGTTTTCTCTATTATACATGCAAATATTAACTATTCCAAGGTTTCATCCTAACTAGCATATTATGAAGCACCTATACTACAAAGTTCTAGTTAGATGACATACCTTTTGATGTAGCTTGATGTCTTCAAGCTTTAAGAGCTTAGCCCCAATAGTGTGGAAGCCTCAAATGGAATCACAACACACCTAGGACAAAGTTGGCTCTTGAGAGAGAATTCCATGCACCAAAACACCTCCATATTTCTCTAAGAAAAGAAGTGGTGATTTTCTCAACACACCTAGGACAAAGGTGGCTCTTGAGAGAGAATTCCATGCACCAAAACACCTCCATATTTCTCTAAGAAAAGAAGTGGTGATTTTGGCTATGGAGTAACCTATTTATATGTAGGATTCCAAGGGTCATGGGTATAACCCATAATCCATACCCATGGGTTTTATGATCCATGGTTCATGTGGCCCAACTCTTTATGTATCCATACATAAACTTGGTCCAACATGGATCATAAGCCCAACACATATAAATATAATTAATTATCATAATTAGTCCCCATAGATTTAATTAGTCTCTTTTGATCACTAAATTAATTCCAAATTAATTCTTGATCGATACTAATTAAAACATATGATTTCATATTAATATATTATAACTTATAATATATTAATAAAGCATAAATAACCTTCTCTCAAAAGTCCATCCTAACAAATTGTCCTGATGATATGCAACCCAAATGGACCATGCTACTCTCGGGTCAAGTACATACCAATAATAGTTATGGGCTTAGACATCTAATCCAACAGTCTCCCACTTGGATAAGTCTAAAACTATTATTGCAAGTACGACTTCATAACCCGACTAGCAATCGTAGCTCTTAAAGCCGCTGTCGAGCTCCGAACAAATCAATGACGCATCCATTAGATAAGGGATCATATATTCCTCCATTCTAGATATCATATGGACTGAGACATGGATTATAATCATTCTCTTTGTCCATTTGTTGTTTCCCGATTTTCGATTTATGATGACTGACTGATTGAAAAAATCAAATCAGTCCTGGCTTGGCCAAGCACTCACACGTGTCATCGCTAAATCATCGATGGGCCCACAGATATCGCTTTTATCCCGAAGGTAAAAGGAATGGATAAACTTCGACTCATATGGCTTGTTCTACTACTTGTTGAATCATACACAAAGGCACGTTTTATAACATCGAGTTACCAAATGCGTTTTCGTGCAATCAATGTATAACCAACTCATAGTAACAACTCATATCTCTAGGTTTGAAGAATATAAGATATTATCGTCTCATGATCACTCGTGATAAAATCCATGAAGTGATTCAAATGAGCGCGGGTTGAATCCAATACTCAGAACTTATGAGCACGCATGAGTGTTGTAGCACCACTTTGTCCACCAACTTGGACCTCTACAAACCAACCCATGACAGTCTTGATTCATATCTACTTCCAACATATGACCGATTATGGATGGTTTGAATAACTTAATCATTCAGGAAGAGCGAATTGGTTATTCTGGAAGTCAAAACATGCAAAGTGAAACACAAGAATAAATGAATCAAATATGGTATCAAACCCTATGAATATAAATAAACACTTTTATTTATCACCATACTGATTACTCATTATTCATTGTTTCGGTTTTATCAACTTTATACTTGAATTAAAAACACTAGTTGTCCCATGCTCCAAGCATGTACACTATGTTTTTCTTAAACAATAGCTTTGCCATACACCAAGTATGCACTCTATGTTTGTCTATGATCCTTACTTTGTGAAATAAACCAATTGAACATAATTTCAATGATTCTAATTTCACACTCCCAAATCCTTATCGAAAAATGTGAGAATTTCAAATTCCTATCATTTATCGAAATCTGTTTAGATTTTAAACTTATATGCACTGACCCTCCTGTAATGAATATGTACAAAGTCACAAAGACTTGTCAACAGTCATTATAAGGTATTCCAATGGAGATCAACTCCATGGAAACTAAGTCTCATATTCAAAGTACATTGCTTTGGACATGCTTCTTGCATTAAGTTTTCTAATCTTACACAGATAACATCTACCTATGGAGACAACTCCATATTCTCATTTTGACTATCACTTCTGAATAAGAGATGCCTCTTTTCAGAATATGTCAATATGGTCCTTCCAAAATTAGCACTATACTTCCAACTGTCCCTGAGCAACCAATCTTTGGTAAACCTCAGATTGTCCTCGACAATTGCTTAATCATTTTAGTCATATCCAATTCTAGACCTTTTCCCTTCTTAATGCCTCTGGGCATTTGGAAAAATTTAGAAATGACAAATATTATAGCACATGCAATCGATCCTGTACCCAAAGCAAATGGTACACGATTCATGATGTCTCACATAAAGACATGATTCTAGACCAGTCTTTTGCTACAATATTTTTATTTGCCATGTTTTCAAAATTTGACTATGAAGAGGGATGCCGTAATCATAATCGAATTTTGAGAACGCAATATATAGAATTTCCTTAAGTTGAATCAATCCAACATGAAATTCATATATATATTCTTGACTAAAGATGATTAAGGTCTCAATCTAAGCCTTTAGAACTGAAATGAAGTATATCCTCTCCCTTAATTATAGCAAAACAACTTTTTCAATCCCTGCAGCCTCACGAATTGAAACTTTTGTTTTCTATAATTAACATTGCTAACTTGCAACACTAACAATAATTATCATGCTCCCACTAACATGATGATTATTAGCATAACACTTATGCTCCCACTAGCTTTGACATGTACTCAGAAATCAGCTGGACTTCTAGAAATCAATACTTTATTGACTTTCTTACCAAAGTTCAGATTTCTGATACGAGATGCTTTGATAAAACTTTATCAAAATCATACACCTTTCCTTAGATAGCATGCATGTGTGTCTAAACAATTTCAGAACTATGAAAAGGGATGTCGTAATCATAGTCTCAATTGTTTAGACCTTTTTCCATCTGCTTCAAATCTACTTGGTGGAAGTGTTTCCTCACCATCATTTTCATGAATGGGAGAGAAACCTTATGACCCTTAGATTTTATGGTGTATGTGTTCTTATCCATGTGAATCGTCAAAACCATAGTCACAAGACAAGGATAATGACAAATCCAAACTCATATGGACTGAACTTATGCAATCTTAACTTCTTGCCACCTGGCAGTACAGGGCCTGCCATTGCTTCCAAGTTGTTATGCAACCAATTGAGAACTTTCAGAACTCCTATGCAAAGCCAACTTTAACTGGAATGGGCACGGAATATGTCAACACGATAGGTTATAAACCTCAAGTCGTGTACTAGTGAAGAACCTCAGGTTTTATTCTTGATTAGTTCTTGAAATTCTTTTTAGGATCTTTAAGACTCCCACTATCCTCTTGACATATAAGACTATCTTGCCAAATATTCAAGAGATAGTGCGGATTCTTTATCAAGACAAACACTTCACACAATTGGCCTTAGTTGGTCTTTGTTTTATCCAAAACATCACAACTTACCAATTTCAAATGTACAAGAGTAGGACACTTTTACTCTTACATTTGACAAGTGTTTTAAACCTTTCTTTAAGATATGTCACTCAAGTTACAATCTTGGAGTATGACTCTAAGAATTGTTTTGGAACGAAGTATGACTCATCTTCCTGATGTAACCATTTTAACAATTCATGACTCCTCTTCTTAGTCATAAGAATGCACTAAGATGACCTTTAGAGGACTAATTGTGATATGATTTCTAAATCATTAAGATGATCACAAACATGATACTAAAGTACTCTCCCATCTTTTCAGATTTGAGAAACTTTTATCTTTCTGCCTAATTTGATTCTTCCCATTCGTTCTGCCATACATTGAGACTTTTCCAATGTTTCAGAATTATACTTAAACTTGTAAGTATAACCATATTTACTAAACTTTAGTAAATCAAATAGTCTTAACGAGCTTTGTGGTGGACATGACCACTGCACAAGAATGTGTACTCGATCCCTTTAGTCCTTCACTTGACTCACACATCCATGTGAACAAGTAATTAGTCTTGATTTTCCAATGCTTGAAAGTTCTCATTCATCATACTATTCAACTTGCATGATTCCAAGTTTCGGTCCAATTGAAACTTGGGTGATGAGGAACTTTCCTGATTTGGTAAATTTAGACACTACCACAAATGAAAGAATCAAATCCATTTTCCAATATTGCTGTCAGTGGAATCATATAAGCAACAATTTTCCACAAATGCCATTGTAAGGTTACTTCAAATAAACAAAATTAAACAATTTTCTTTTATTTTAAAACTTTGTGGAAAAACTTATCCTTACAATCCACATGGAAAATTGTTGTTATCTATTCCTTAGCAATATATCATAACTTCTTAAGCAACTGCTCAAAATTCTGATGCGATCGAAATCCACCTTCGCGATCAGAATCAGCATATACTTCCTTTAAGATTTCTCTCTATTCTTTGATTCTTAAAACATAAACATGTGACCCAGTCACATCATGTAATGAGGATCTCAGAATAGAACTTAACAGAGTTAGATAATGGGCTCTACCTGATGTAGAGTCAAACTTATTGAGTTTAACATCCTTAGGTAAATTTGGCAGCTTTGCAATCAACGCCCCTTCCTTTGGCAAAATAAACATATGGACCCTTTGGTAATGGGACTATCTCATACTTAGCCTTTCTCTTTACCATTTGGTCAACCGGGTTGACTATGGCCTATCCCTTTCCATTGGGAAGAGAATGCTTTTTCTGGATTTCTAGTGTCACCATTGTCACTGTCCATAAAGTTTTTGGGAAGTTGATCTTCTAATCAAATTTGCTTTACTATCGTTCCAAATCATTGCTGATTCAGCAGCACCAAGCAAATAGATATGATCATTAAGGTTCATGTCATAGTCTGTTTCATAGTAGTCCCAAAGGAACTCACTATGTGACTTAGAAAGTGATTGAACATCCTACTTTCTCAAGACTTTGACACCCAACTCTCCCGGCTTGTCAATATGTGATTTCATCTCTAAGATGTGATCACACATAGACCTTGCTTGCCATCAGGGCTTGAGTGACCTTGAACTTGTGGGTTAGGGAGAATAATTGGAGGAGGTGGAGGAAGAGAAGTATGACTTCCATGAGCCAAACTCAGGAAGTCATATTCATTAGGAAAGCTTGGTTTGGGAAGATCATTGTTGTCTAAACCAGACATCAACAATGGGAGAAATTCACGTAAAGTTGATTTAAGTCCTTAATATAATACCCAATATGATATATTAAGGCTAGGACCCAACAAACTATTTTATAACTTGGAAGAGGGATGCCGTAATCCAAGCTATAAAATATTTGAAGGTAGGTGAATGACGATTCACCAATTTCCACCAAGATAAACGAAATGTATTATTAGGTTTTAATTGGCTTTGAAACTCCTAGATTCTTTTGAGATTCATTGAACTTTTCAATGGCATGTTTCAATCTCGAGTGTGCCCTTCAGGTTTTGTGACTGGGATGCCGAGGATCACAAAACAAGGTGTGAAGTAACCATGCAAATATACTTGGTACCCTTAATATTTACCCCTCAATCGATGTGCCGGTTAACCACACACGCTCCAACGATACTATGATAAACATTAAGTTACCCTTTGCCTAGCTTGTTAAGTCCAGGTTAGTGTGTCGGTTAACCACACACGCTCCACTAACAGCTTAAACAAAGTGCAAAGTGTAATTTCATGAATTAGCACCTTATTCACATCTTCCTAAGTAACTCAGATTGGGAATTTATAAGTGTTTAGTTACTTAGTATTTATCATTATACTTATAATTAAGGGAGAATTATAGTCCTTGTCCTACCTGTTCGGCTAACGGCCCTCCACCAGTCAAGGAAGCGGTGGGTGAGAGTGGACACCCATTAAGCTGCCATTTTATAGGCAACAACCTTATACCCCCCTTATAGACCGGCTTCGTGAATGAGGCCTACTAATGGTAAGACTGACTTGCTCTTATACACACACACACACACACACACACACATATATATATATATATATATATATATTATTAATTTATAATATTATAAAGTATAAGGGTTGAATTTTAACTTTTAAAATTCTAAGGGCTTAACTTGGAATTAAAGTATTCATTAGAGAAAACTTTTCAAATTCCAAAACTTGAGGGCAAGTTTTGAAACTATTCAAAACTCTTGGATTTTCATAACTTATGAGTTTAATTAAAGTTAAACATTTTATTTAATGAAGAGACTCTTGAACCTCCACAACTTGATGGCAAGTTATGGAGTCATAAAACCATTTAATGAGGGCAAGACTCTTCATTTTGTAACCTATGACAATTTTTATGAGGTTTAAGATTCATAAATGTGACTTTTCATATAACTTGAGGACAAGTTATAAAAACACATTTTATGAACTATTTCTAGATCAATTTGGATTGAAAACAACTAACACACAGTTTTTTTCATTAATCTAAATTAACTCATAAAACAAGGTAACACAAAAAAAACTTTTCATGTTCCATAACTTAAGAACAAGTTATGGAATTCTTTAAAACATTAAGACCAAGTTTTGTAACTCCATAAAAAACTTTGAATCAAATTTTTTTAAAACCTTTTCATATCCATAACTTATGGAGGTTTCAAAAAAACTCTTTAGATCAAACTTTTAAAACTAATAAAATAATAATATCGTTTTATCTTTTACTAAATTTGACCTAATTCAACTCATATAGCAAATGATTCAAACTTTACAAATAATTAGTTTTTCACAAAAACAAGTAATTATCTTAAAATTTGACAAACGTCATGTTTTTTTCTTTTTTTTCAACTTTGACAATAAAACATTTGCATCAAATATAATAGAAAACAACCTATGGCTCTGATACCACTGTTGGGTTTTGAGCATTCTAACACTCCTATGGTGTACATGCAACCCTATAAACCTTGGATCTATGGTTTCTCTATTATACATGCAAATATTAACTATTCCAAGGTTTCATCCTAACTAACATATTATGAAGCACCTATACTACAAAGTTCTAGTTAGATGACATACCTTTTGATGTAGCTTGATGTCTTCAAGCTTTAAGAGCTTAGCCCCAATAGTGTGGAAGCCTCAAATGGAATCACAACACACCTAGGACAAAGATGGCTCTTGAGAGAGAATTCCATGCACCAAAACACCTCCATATTTCTCTAAGAAAAGAAGTGGTGATTTTGGCTATGGAGTAACCTATTTATATGTAGGATTCCAAGGGTCATGGGTATAACCCATAATCCATACCCATGGGTTTTATGATCCATGGTTCATGTGGCCCAACTCTTTATGTATCCATACATAAACTTGGTCCAACATGGATCATAAGCCCAACACATATAAATATAACTAATTATCATACTTAGTCCCCATAGATTTAATTAGTCTCTTTTGATCACTAAATTAATTCCAAATTAATTCTTGATCGATACTAATTAAAACATATGATTTCATATTAATATATTATAACTTATAATATATTAATAAACCATAAATAACCTTCTCTCAAAAGTCCATCCTAACAAATTGTCCTGATGATATGCAACCCAAATGGACCATGCTACTCTCGGGTCAAGTACATACCAATAATAGTTATGGGCTTAGACATCTAATCCAACAGTATTACCTAACAAGCTTTTCGTAATCGCAAATGCTTGAACCGATTCCCGGTTCTTTTCTGTTGGTTTCCTAGACCTTCCTTTGGATTCCTTTCCAAGCTTCCTCTTCCTATTCTCCACCTTTGGGAGATCAGCCTTCTGAACCATCGTACCGCGACAAATCTCTTGATTTGTTAGGTTGAAGGCTGGTCTTTTAGTGTTTTCATAGGTGGTTGGCTTGGAGGCAATGACTAAACCTTGAATGGACTAGGGAAAACCCCAAATATAACTTTCAATCTTCTTACATTCTGAGGTGACCATCCCGGGACATAAGGTGGCAAGGTCATTGAAACGGTTTGTATAAGAAGCAATGTCAAGTTCCTTTATCATCAGATTCCACAACTCCTACTCTAGCTTCTACATTTCTTTGCATGGGCAGTATTCCTCAATCATGAGCTGCTTTAACTCGCTCCAAGCCATGGCATTTGTTACATTAATGCCCATGGTCTTCGTATAACTGGTTCACCAACTCAGGGTTACAGCTTCCAGAGTACAGGCAACGAACTTAACTTTGCAATCCTCTGCACAAAATCTTATCTCATAAACAGACACCATCTTTTCTATCACCTAGTCAAACCCACTGCACCTTCATTTCCATGGAAGGATTTTGGCTTACAATTCATAAAGTCTTTATATGAACAAACCCTGGTTGTACCTCGGTTATCTCCTTGCGAACTCTCACCTACATTGCCTCTTGAACATGTGTTCTTATTGGTTTCTAGGTTTGCTATTGCATCGACAACACGTTGGGCTACTAATGCCTCAATCGCGACCTAGTTCATAGGTTCAGGATTAGGTTCGGGTTGTCTTGGGTTTCTCCTTGTGCGAGGCATGATTCTAAATTTATGGCATATGCTAGTTGTTATGACAAAATATTGAGGTTTATCTTTGAAAATTTAGTTAAGAGAATTAATTATATCAAGAAAACAAATCAAACAAGTAACACAATATAAAATAAGATCATATATATATATATTCTATTCACTTCCATAAATTTTTACATCATATTTCCAAAAAGTATACAATGATGTGGTTTGAACAAACAAACTATCTATTTTACATGCAAAATACATAGCAATATCCTATTATCTGCTATACAAAATTTCCCTCCTTCAAACCCAAAAATTATAGTTCCTAGATTTCCTTAGCTAGAACTATTTACCACATGCCAAAACAAACCACTATCCAAGCCACTAACTGTGCCAACTGGTGTTGTAAGCAACTAATCATAACTTCCATAGTAACAGTACATATCTATAACACCATCAATCTCAATTCTGACTCCCTCACGTGCTTTTCTAAACCCTCGATCACGATTTGTTGACACTGAACCAAAGAATGGGTCTCCTCCATATGGTCGTATGCATGGAGGATCCTCATCTCGTCTATACCCCTCCCTTGCTCCAAATATATAACTCTACCAGCCAGTAACCTGATCTCCCTCCTCAATGAATCACGATCCTCCTCTACCTGATGTATACGATCCCCATGTCGCGCTACTTGCAGAACTAACACTAAGATGACCCTATTAGTGGGATCCTCTACAATGGGATCGCGTATAGGTTCCTAGGTGGATTCTCCGACCTCGTAAAACCCAATACTATCCCCCTGATCCACTCATCCACTTATGGAGTCCATTTGTGCATGGGGTACGACTTCTTTGATGACCTCGGTTATGATGGCGGCGAGACTGCTCTCTTACGGGATGGAATGGGAACAAACTTTCTGGGGGTGGTTATAGTCATGGTTCGCAAAGCATGTGTTGGTTTTTCATATACTACAACATCCTATGGTGCACATACAACTCTAAATGCATTGGATCTATGTTTTCTCTAATTATACGTGCAATATTGTTTCCAAAGCATTAAGCCTACAACTAGCATACAATTGACATAAACATCATAGAAATGAGTTAGAAGATTACCTCTTTGTTGCAGCTTGTAGACATTGGCCTTTTAAGAGCTTAGTTCCTCAAGTGCTGCACCTCAAACAAGTCACAAACATCATGAACAATTGGAGAATATTGAGAGAGAAGTTATGAAGCACAAAATCGGCGAATTGAAATCCTAGAACACTAGGGTGCCGATTTTGGGTGCTAAGGGGATCCTTTTATAGTGTGGCATTACTAAGGTTACAACCATGAAAACCCTAATGCTCCATGACCTTTCATATTACTTAGGCTCCATGGGTTAAACCTCCATGGACTATCCATGGACCACCATATTGGTTTAGCCCATCCTAAATAACAATTGGCCCACACTATAGGAAACATTGATTTACCAAATCAATCCCCATATATTTAATTAGTCTCTTTTGACCACTAAATTAATTCCAAATTAATTATTGATCAATACTAATTAAATAATATGATTCCTCAATTAATATATTATACTTATAATATATTAATAAATCACAAATAACTTCTTACTCAGATATCCATCCTATCAAATTGTCCTGATGAAGGCAACCCGAAATGGACCATGCTACTCTCGGGTCAACTACATACCAATTATAGTTATGGGCTTAGACACCTAATCCAACAGTCTCCCACTTGGATAAGTCTAATAACTATTATTGCAAGTACGACTCCAAAACCCGACTAGCAATCGTAGCTCTCAAAAGCTGCTGTCGAACTCTGAACAAATCAAATGACGCGACCATTAGATAAGGGATAATATATTCCTCCATTCTAGATATTGTATGAACTGAGACATGGATTATAATCATTCTCTCTGTTCATGTGTTGTTTCCCGATTTCTGATTTATGACGACCGACGAATTCAATAAATCAAATCAGTCCAGGCTTGGCCAAGCACTTAAGTTTGTCATCACTAAATCATCGAGGGGCCCGCCGATATCGCTTTTATCCCCTCAGGGTAAAAGGAACGGATAAACTTTGACTCATATGCTTGCTCTATTTACTCATCAAATCACACACAACAATATGTTTTATAATATCGAGTTACCGGTGCGTTTTCATATTATCAATGTGCAACCGACTTGTAAACTGCAACTCATATGTCTCCGTTTCAAGAATATAAGATATTATCGTCTCATCATCACTCGTGATAAAATCCATGAAGTGATACAAATGAGCGTGGGTTGAATCCAATACTCAAATCTTATTTCAGGAGTACTCATGAATACTGCAGCAAACTTGTGCAATGTCTAACACCTTAGACAATCCTACAGACCCATTCATGACAGTCTTGCCTCAATACCTACTTCCAAAGTATGATTGAATGTGGATGGTTTGAATAACCTAGTTATTCGGTAAGTCAAAACATGCAAAGTGAAACACAAGAATAATACTAATCCTATATGGCCCCGAAACTTTTGAGTGTAAATAAAACACCTTTTATCTAATCGCCATATTGATTACTCATTATTCATTGTATAATGTTTCGAATAATCAACTTAATACTTGAACTAAAACAATAGTTATCCCGTGCTCCAAGCATGCACACTATGTTTTCCTATGGTCATTTCTTTGTGAAAATAGATCAATTGACAACATTTCAATGATGCTCATTTCACAATTCCAAATCTTTATGATAAATGTAAGAATACCAAATTCTTGCCATTTACTGAAATTTGTTAGATTCTAAACTTATATGCAATGATCCTCTTGTAATGACTATGCACAAAAGTCACGAAGACTTGGCAACCGACATTACAAAGTATTCCAATGGAGAGCAATTCTGTGGAAACGAATTACATTCCTTTGAACGTCCTTCTTGCATTAAGTTTTCTAATCTTACACAAATTTAAAGAATAACTTCCACTTATGGAAACATTTCCATATTTCCATTTTGACTATCACTTATGATCAAGAGTTACCTCTTCTCAGAGTATGTCAATATGGTCCTTCCAAAATTTTCACTATACTTCCAACTGTCCATGAGCAACCAATCTTGGGTAAGCCTCAGATTGTCCTCGACAATTGCTTAACTACTTTAGTCATATCCGGTTCTATTCCTTTTTCCCTCTTAATGCCCTAGGCATTTGGAAAAATTAGAACACGAAAATATTATAGCATATGCAATCGATCCTATACCCGAAGCATATGGGATACGATTCATAATGTCTTACATAAAGACATGATACTTGATCAGTCTTTTGCTACAATATTTTTATTTGGCATGTTCTCACAAATCGAACTATGAAGAGGGATGTCGTAATCATAATCGATTTTGAGAACACAATTAACATTTCCATATATATATATATATATAGAGAGAGAGAGAGAGAGAGAGAATTTCCTTATGTTGAACCATTCCAACATAGTATTCATATATATCATTGACTAAATTTGATTAAAAAACTCATTCTAAGCTTTTAGATTTGAAATGGAGTATAAATTCCTCTCCCTTAATTATAGCAAAACAACTTTTCAAACCCTACAAATTGAAACTTTCGTTTTCTATAATTAACATTGCTAACTCGCAAAACTTAACATAATAATTGTGCTCCCACTAGCATAATAATTACATAATACTTATGATCCCACTAGCTTTGACATGTACCCAGAAATCAGCTGGACTTCTAGAAATCAATACTTATTGACTTTCTTACCAAAGTTCAGATTTCTGACACAAGATGCTTCGATAAGACTTTATCTAGGCGTCTCAAACTCATACACCTTTCCTTAGATAGCACACATGTGTGTCTAAACAATTTTAGAACTTACAAGAATAAGTCTCAACTGTTTAGACCTTTTCCATTTCTCACAACTCGAATTATGAAGAGGGATGTCGTAATCATAATTGAATTTGAGAATGCAAATAACACAATTGCTATCTCCTCAAAATCTACTTAGTGAAAGCGTTTCCTCACAATCATTTTTATGAATTGGAGAGAAACCTTATGACACTTAGATTTTCTGGTGTATATGTTCCTATCCATGTGAATTTGTCAAAACCATAATCACAATACAAGGTTAGTGACAAATCCAAACTCATATGGACTGAACTTGTTCAATCTTAATTTCTTGCCACCTGGCAGCACAAGGGCCTACCATTGCTTCCAAGTTGTTATGCAAACAATTGAGAACTCACATAACTCACATGCATAGTCAACTTTAACTGGAATGGGCACAAAAACAAGAATATGTCAACACGATAGGTTACAAACCTCAGGTTGTGTGCTAGTGACTAACAATAGGTTTACTCTTGATTAGTTCTTGAAGCTATTCAATATCCTTAAGACTCCCACAGATCTCTTGACATATAAGATTCAGTTTGTCAAGGAACATTACTTGACAAACAAATATTCAAGAGTTAGTGCGGTTTCTTATCAAGATAAACACTTCACATAATTGGTCTTAGTTGGTCTTTGTCTTGTTCAAAACATCACAACTTACCAATTTCAAATGTACAAGAGTAAGAACCATTTTACTCTACATTTGATAAGTGTTATAAACCTTTATTAAGATTATGTCACTCAAGGCACAGTCTTGGAGTATGACTCTAAGACTTGTTTTTGGAACGAAGTATGACTCATCTTCTTGACTTAACCATTTCAACAAATCAGATTCCTCTTCTTAGCCATCCAAATGCACTAAGATGTTCTTAGAGAATCAATTGTGATATGGTTTCATAATCACTAAGATAATCATAAAACACGATACTCAAGTACTCTCCATTCTTCTTAGATTGGAGAAACTTTTATCTTTCTGCCTAATTTGATTCTTCTCATTCGTTCTACCTTACATTGAAACTTTTCCAATGTTTCAGAATTACACTTAATCTTGTAAGCATAACCATATTTACTAAACTTTAGTAAATCATAACGAATATTCTTATCGTTCTTTGTGGTGGACCTGACCAGCGCACAACCAAGTGTACCCAATCCCCTAGTCCTTCACTTGACTCACATATACATGTGAACAAGGAATTAGTCTTATTTCCCAAAGATGAAAATTCCCATTCATCACACAATAAAACTTGCATTATTCCAAGTTTCTATCCAACTAAAACTTGGTTGATGAGAATCTTTCCTTATTTGGTAAATTATGACACTACCACAAACGAAAGAATCAAATCCATTTTCCAATATTGCTATCAATGGAAACATATAAATAACAATTTTCACCAATGCCATTGTAAGGAAACTTAAAATAAAATAAAAAACTTTTCTTTATTTATAAACCTGCGGAAAAACTTTTCCTTACAATGCAATTACAAATGAAAACTATGTTGTTATCTATTCCTAAGCAATCTATCACAACTCTTAAGCATCAGCTCAAAATTCTGATCACCGAACCATGCGATCGAAATCCATCTCTTCGCGATCAGAATCAGCTTATTCTTTTTTTAAGTTTCCTTTATTTTCTTCGATTCTCCAAAACATCAAAATGTAATTACATTACATCATGTATTAAGAATCTCTAAATAGGAACTTAATAGAGTTAGATATTGGACTTAACTGAAGTAGAGTTAAACTTTTTGACTTTATCATCCTTATTATCTTTCAGGTAAAAATGGCAGCTTCGCAACCAATGCCCATTCTCTTGGCAATAGGAACATATGGACCTCTTGGGAATAGTATACTGGACTATCTCAAACTTAGCCTTTCTCTTTTACCATTTGTTCAATTGACTTTATCGATCCCTTTCCATTGGGAAGAGAAAGCTTTTCTGTACTTCCAATGTTACCATTGTCAATGTCCATGGAAGTTTGGGGAGTAGACATTCTAATCAAATTTGCTTTACCAGTGCACCAAATCATTGCTGATTCAGTAGCAACAAGAAAATAGGTAAGATCGATAAAGGTCATGTCGTGGTTTGTCATATAGTAGTCCTTAATGAACCCGCTATATGACTCAGGAAGTGACTGAAGAACCCAGTTAACAGCCAACTTCTTTGACACCCAACTCTCCCAGCCTGTCAATATGTAACTTCATCGGCAAGATATTGGCACATACAAACTTCCATCTTTGTGTTTGCTTTCCGATAGGGCTTGAGTGACCTTAAACTTTTCAAGTCTTTGAACTTGTGGGTTAAGGAGAATAATTGGAGGAGGTGGAGGAAGTGAAGTATGATTTCCAGTCCCATTAATGCACGACAAAGGGATTAATCTTTCACTTTGATCGTCATGTGGGCTATCATCTTCATTAGAAAGCTTTTTCCAAAAGGATAAGGAAGACCATAGTTGTCAGAACTAGACATCTATGAGGGAGAAATTCAAGTTAGTTGATTTAAGTCCTTAATATAACACCCAAAATAAAATATTAAGGCTATGACCCAACACAATAATCTACAATTGCAAAAAGGGATGTCGTAATCCAATTGTATAATATTTAAAGGTAGGTAAATGACGATTTACCAATTTCCACCATGAAAAACGAAATAGATTATTAAGTTTTAATTGGATTTGAAATTCCTAGATCCTTTGAGATTCATTGAACTTTTCAATGGCATGTTTAAATCTCTATTGTACCCTTCAAGTTTGTGACTGGGATGCCGAGGATCATAAACAAGGTGTAAATAACCATGCAAATTAGCTTCGTACACCCAATGTTACAAATCATCTAATCAATGTGCCGGTTAATCACACACGCTCCATTGATCTATGATTAACACCAAGTTACCTTTTGCCAAACATTGTCAGTCCCAGATTAGTGTGTCGGTTAACCACACACGCTCCACTAATGACTTAACAAGATGCAAAGTGTAATTTCATGGATTAGCACCATTTTCACATTTTTCCTAAGTAACTAAGATTGGGAATTTATAAGTGTTTAATTACTTGGTATTTTTCATTATACTATTAATGAGGGAGAATTAATGTCCTATCTTATCCGTTCGGCTAATGACCCTCCACCAGTCAAGGAAGCGATGGGTGAGAGTGGACACCCATTAAACTGCCATTTTATAGGCAGTAACCTTATACCCCCTTATAGACCGGCTTCGTGAATGAGGCTTACTAACGGTAAGACTGTCTTTGTTCTTATACATATATATAAATATTAAACCTATAATATTATTATAGTATAAGGGTTGAATTTTAAACTTTTATTATTCTAGGGTTTGGAATTAAAGTATTCAAAAGTGACAATTTACAAATTCCAAAACTTGAGGGAAAGTTTTGAAACTTGTCAAAACTTTTGGTTTCCATAACTTATGAGTTTATTATAATTTTTATGAAAAAACTTTTCAAGTTCCATAACTTGAGGACAAGTTATGGAAGACTTTAAAACCATTTAAAAAGGAGACTTTTCATTTTCTACAACCCATGAGTTTAATGACTCTTTTAAAAGACAAAAATTTCATTTTCCATAACTTAAGGACAAGTTATGGATTTCATTAAAATCATTTAGATCATTATTTTAATTAACACAATAATCAAATAATACATACATGATCTAGTTAAACTCATAAGAACAAGATAATTCATATCATCAATCTTCGAGAAATTAACCTAACCATATAAACTAATACAAATCTTAAAATTATGACAATTATCTTTAAATTGGACAAGCATGATCATTACCTTATGAAAAAACAGATTTCATGGTTCAAAAAACAGTTTGGAGTAATGATCCTAATCCAATTTCTGGCCAAAACTCGAAATTCTGCACCCTGGAGCACCTACTCGACGAGTTCATGAACTGGACTCGCCGAGTTCATGCTTTACTGAGTGAACTCGTCGAGTCGCCCAGTAGACTCGGCGAGTTCATCAGACAGAATGCAGAAGATCCATTTTTCCAGCTTTGAAACTTAAGCAAGCATCAAATATAATAAAAACAACCCTTGGCTCTGATACCATTGTTGGGTTTTCATATACTACAACATCCTATGGTGCACATACCACCCTAAATGCCTTGGATCTATGTTTTCTCTAATTACACATTCAATATTGTTTCCAAAGCATTGAGCCTACAACTAGCATACAATTGACATAAACATCATAGAAATGAGTTAGAAGATTACCTCTTTGTTGCAGCTTGTAGACATTGGCCTTTTAAGAGCTTAGTGCGTCAAGTGTTGCACCTCAAACAAGTCACAAACATCATGAACAATTGGAGAATATTGAGAGAGAAGTTATGAACCACAAAATGGGCTCATTGAAATCCTAGAACACTAGGGTGCCGATTTTGGGTGCTAAGGGGATCCTTTTATAGTGTGGCATAACTAGGGTTACAACCATGCGAAACCTAATGCTCCATGACCTTTCATATTACTTAGGCTCCATGGGTTAAACCTCCATGGACTATCCATGGACCATCATATTGGTTTAGCCCATCCTAAATAACAATTGGCCCACACTATAGGAAACATTGATTTACCAAATCAATCCACATATATTTAATTAGTCTCTTTTGACCACTAAATTAATTCCAAATTAATTCTTGATCAATACTAATTAAATAATATGATTCCTCAATTAATATATTATACTTATAATATATTAATAAATCACAAATAACTTCTTACTTAAATATCCATCCTATCAAATTGTCCTGATGAAGGCAACCCGAAATGGACCATGCTACTCTCGGGTCAAGTACATACCAATTATAGTTATGGGCTTAGAAACCTAATCCAACAACATGACTACCGAAGGGTCGGCTAGAGGATGGAGGTAATGGAGCAACAATCTCTAGGGATGACTCCGACTCAGTGATGTCGTCCTCCTGAGTCTTCGCATGGTCGTCATGGGAAGATGAATCCGGGTAAGGTGAGTTATCTGCGAGTACTCCACCAAAATCCTCTTCACGCTCCTCCTCCTCTTCAATGGGCTCTTATTCATCTTTAAAAGGCTTATCATCAGCTAATATTGGGGTAGGGGTAGGGGCATCGTTGGATTGTAATCGCTTTCTGACTCTGGCGTGTGTGGCACCACCTAGTCCTTTTTCGGGTAAGGATACGACACCCAAGCCCATATATCATCCGTATTGCTCTGATATCATGCATAAGACATCACACATGAATATTTTTATGAGAGGTAATATGATAATCATATAATACATATAATTTCTTATTATAAGTATATAGTAGATAGTACCGTATCTCTTTTGATTCTCTATATGAGGGTTATGCCAGATACTTGTCTCTAATCGGGATATCCTCAAGGTGTACCATACCAATACAAAGTGTTGAATCCTCTTGTAATAGCTCTTGATCTAAGACTCTAGCCTTTAGGAAGTCGACCTAGGCTACCGATATAAAGATCCTCAAGCTGCAGTCCTTTGCCTAATTTCTTAACTAATCGTATTAAACTATCGATCAACAAATCCTTAAGCATTTAGGTTGTTAACTGCAGCATCTAGGTTTAGGCGTGCGTCGATCGGACCATAATAAAACATAATTGCACATTCTAGGTCTAGTTGTGGTACGACCGCAATACTGGACTAACCCTAGGATTCGTTTTTTACCTAAAATCTTAAGTTGTGATTTGAATGGATGATTTTTATAATATATAGGTATATTTATAAGAGTTTGTATAACTCTTTATCTGATTAGGGTTTGATTAGGGTATTTTATTAATTCTACGTTTTGTACTTCAAGACTATCAAGTAAGGATCGACCATATGAGAAGTGTCGGAGGGCAAGATCATTTTAGCATATATATAGGCGTTCTGAAATCTAGCAACCCAAGCGAAAGTTCATAGTCACCTCTCCCGTAAGTACTCTATCCGTACGCTAGTTAATAATAATACTTTTATTAGGTTTAACTAATTTAGAGTATACGCCCTAGGTTATAGTCGTAGTTCCTAATGAATTACTAGTTCACTATAACATGTAGCTCTGATACCAATCTGTCACACCACGTCCGGCGGCGGAAACACCGGGTTGTGCTACGTAGGGACAACTGGATCGAGGCAAACAGATACATTGACATTACGCAGAAATATAAAACAAACGATACTTTGATTTATCAAGCACACATCCTGAACATAACTAGAAATAAAAAAACAAACGGAACTAAACTCCAGCAAGCTTCCTTGGCGACATCCTCCTATGCACGACTTTCTTCCACACTCATCTCCCTGAGAATATATGTATTTTGAAAACGTGAACATAATGTTGGTGAGTTCACAGGTTTTTATAGCTTTATGCTTTATTTGATTTTATTAAAATAAGAATCCTTTTCCTTTTTAGAAAAACCTCTCTTTCATTGTTAAGATATTTTACCAATCTTAACTTACTATCTCGATAGGATATTTTACTAATCCTAACTTACTATGTTTATAGGATAACTTTATGGATCCTATCTTACTATCTTTATATTTTAGGATGTTTTATTAACTACTCGAAGGCGTCCCTCTAGGTAGTCGGATCTCTAAGGTTGTCGGGATGTATTACCATGAGCCGCCATAATCAACGTTGTGGACTATAATCCCCCCCCCCTCCCGAGACGCTTCATCGGTCGTCCAATGATACTTGCATAATAAATAAAGTTATATGGTCGGGATTGTAGCTAGCAATTGCAGGTGGGGTGTCAAACCATGTATAGATTTATACATATCTTTTTGGATCTTGCAAGATTAATGATTATAGGTTCGGGGTAGCCGAATTTAATCAGGCTAAGGATGAATAATAAAAGCTCACTAGCACAATTAACCTTGGGTGTTTTATCTTCTCTTTAACTCTTTTACTTAATAACTCCTATAATTATCACTACATAATTCTTCTACTTTTTATTTGATAATTATATTCTATAGATCTCATAATTATCTTGGTATGTATATATATATATATATATATATATATATATATATATATATATATATATATATACCCTTAACTATGGTTGATTTGTAAACATGATAATTAGGCAGAGAAACGACTAAGTACACATATCCCTATATATGACCAGCATTACTTTTAGGTACTCTATTATCCTAGGAATTTGGTCAGTATAACATCTATGTAAAATATCTTACTAGACTATCGGGCATTATAACTCTTAGGCATAATATCATAACTTATACAAGGTAGAGTATCTATGGGTACATTATCCTAAGGTTTTCATGCTTTGAATAACTACTAATATATATATATATATATATATATATATATATATATATATATATTGGTAATGCAGTTTGATAAGCATGTATTACCCCCCCCCCCTCGCGTAAAACGTTTAAAATAGTAAAATGGGGCCATGAACTCACCCTCGACGTGTGAGGCTACTAATGTTGGGTTGAATCGGGCTCGGCACTCCGGGGACCGTTCCTAGAGAAGGAGAGGGAGAGAGAGAGAGAGGGAGAGAGAGAGAGAGAGAGAGAGACTTAGAAGGTGTGCAGAAGGGGCCTGCCCTGCCTTCTATTTATAAAAGGGTTTTGGGGTGCGTGCGGCGCAAAAATCTCTACGCGTTGCGCATGGTCATCGTGGCTCCATCCAGAGGCCGCCGCGTGTCACCTCCCCAATTGGCCTTGTCACTCGAATCTACTAGAATCCAGTGTCAGGTGCGCGACGGGCATAGCGCGCGCACCTTGCGCACACAAAATGATTTTGTAAAAATCATAACTCTTTCTTGCGAGCTCCGATCTAAGCCCTCTTTATATCTATGTGATGATCTCAAACAGTACTATAACTCTCCTTTAGTTTTTTTAGCTAGTTTTGACTTTCATTTTCTATGCCTAATGGGGGTAAAAACAAATGATTTTCCAAAAATCATATCTCTCACATATGGATCCCGTTTTTGGCATCCTTTGTCCAAAAGTTTACATCTCAAGGAGGACTACGAATCTTCTTTTTGCACTTTTAGTCAAAACTCAACTAATCTCTAAGTACCGTTTTGACGTAATTAACTTTAATTACGCGGTTGATTCTTATTTTTTACTAAATCCATAAATCTTTCATTTGGAGTCGGATTTTTACGAATCTTATACGCTTGGGATTATGTCAACAAGTACTTTCTAAATACGTTAACCATTTTAAAAGACGATACAACTTTTCAGACGCTTAGTTTTTTAGCCTAACAGTCAGTTTAATAATAAATGTAACGACATAATTGATTTTTATTATCTCGTAAATCAAATATTACAATATTAAGATATTACATTTATTTTTCTACTCTCTTCTAACGGTGGTCAGTAACGGTGTAACGCCCGGTTCCTGGTACGTATTTAAATAAGAATTTTTCATATTGGCTAAGGGGCTCAACGAGTTGGAGGCCCCAAACTCGTCGAGTAGGAATTTGATATGTTGGATGCGGGACTTGAAGTCTACTCGATGAGTCAAGGAGCCTCGACTCGACGAGTAGGTTTACCAGAGTGAAACCCTAATTTTCAGGGTTTGTACCCTATTCAAACACCTTAACACCCCCATTATAGCCTCTCTCATCGCCTCCATTAGTCCAAAAAACCCTAATTCAAAACCCCTAAACCATTTTGAGTGTTCTTGAGCCATTTTTGTGTGTTTTTTGTGGTTTTGAAGCTTGAGAAGGAAGAAGAAGCTTGGGAGTTCAAGAAGAAGTAAGTAGATCCAGAGGTTGTGTTCCATTTCCAGCTCATTTGAGATATAAAGTTTATACCTTGTCCATTCATCTATTAGATCTCTTTTTAGAGTAGTTTAGGACTTTTTCAGCTAAATAACCCATACATGCACGTAAAGTTAGAAACTTTACGTGTTATATCAAACCTATGAGGCCAGATCTATGTTTTGGATGCGTTAAGCCCGACTGAATCGACTGTATAGTTTTCGATCATGGGGGACTCGACGAGTCGTTCTTAGGACTCGGCAAGTCGGTTCGTGTTTCCCCCAACCTTCTCTGATGCTTAGCAACTTGTTGAGTCTAGAAGATGACTCAACCAATTAGACGTGTTTTGGAGTTAAAGGTCAAGAACTCGACGAGTCCAATGATGAACTCCCCGAGTCAGTGAGCAAATGTCCCGACTGTATGAAGGAGAACACGACGAGTACAAGGAAGGACTCGACGAGTTCAAATGTAAAGTCATGATTCTTTCATAAGGAGAAACTCGGCGAGTTAGAGGGTAACTCGACGAGTCAGATCGCGAATTCAAGATTCTCTAAATTATGGAACTCGACGAGTTGATGGACCAACTCGGCAAGTTGAGTCAACCAGGATGTTGACTTCAACCGGGGCGTTCACTTTGACTTTGACTTTGACCATTACCCAAGATTGACCCTTAAAGGGGATATGAATATGAAAGAGTAACTAAAGGAGATTGTTATGTATAAGAGTTTGAGGAGAGTCGATCCCAGCACCGAGAACAGTTCAGTCACTCCACGACATTGAGGTGAGTTACTTTCTGGTAGAAGTGGGTCTAAGGCCACAATGCCGGCCCACTAGTAGGAGTTGTTAGTTAGATGATTGTCTTCGTGATAATTGTCTGGGTGAGAGTGGACACCCATTAAACGGTCATTTTATAGGTCATAACCTTATACCCCCCTTATAGACCGGCTTCGTGAATGAGGCCTACTAACGGTAAGACTAGCATTTATGTTATACATATATAATAATTATTCTTATAATATTATAATAGTATAGGGTGAATTTTAAACTTGTAAAATTCTAGGGTTTGCAATTTAATTATTTCAAAATTAAACTTTTAATCCAAAAATTTAAATTCCAAAACTTGAGGACAAGTTTTGAAACATTTCAAAACTATCTAGATCAAAATTCAAATAAATAATTAAACAATTAATTTTGGTGATTATCTAATTTTGACCTAATCCAATTTCATGCAAGATAATCGATCAAATAATTCAAATAATTAACATTTATCATATAAGGAAATAATTATTCAATTAATTTGACATTATCGTTTATTTTGGCAAGGATAATCACATAATATCAATAAAATTCGTATTTTATCAATTAAAAACGTTTTGGCAATTATCCCACAGCAAAATAGACATAAAATCCCGAAATTCCCTTCGTTTGACAGCCCGACTCGGCGAGTCCCCTTATGGACTCGTCGAGTTCATCTGACTCGGCGAGCCCACTTTGGGACTCGACGAGTCTGTCCGGCAGATCACCAAAAAATCGATTTTTCAAGCATGAATGACATACAAAACATCAAATACAACAGAAACCAATCAAGGCTCTGATACCACTGATGGGTTTTACACAAAAGAACAATCCTATGTGCTCATGCAAAATCCCTAAAGCTTGGATCTAGGTTTCTCTATTGTACATGCAATTCATCCAAGACTTGAATATCCTAATCTAGCATACATTGAAATCGAGATCTACAACAAAACAAGTTTAGATGATACCTTTCAATAATTGCAAGAATCCTTGATCTTCAAGAAGCTTAGTGTCACAAGTGCAACACCTCTAATGGCTCACAAACACCACAAGAAAGAGGATGATCTAGAAGAGAAAAAGAGAGAGGCTAAATTTCGGCTATAGTAACCTTAGGGTTTCTTGGTGTAGCCGAAACTGAATCCCTGGGGTTCCTTAAACAGCTGAGCTGTTACGGTTTCAGTCAAAACCCTAATTGGATGACCTAGGCCCTAAGCAGCTTGAGAACCTTCTGGAATAAGGCCTCCTTGAACGAAATTAGAGTGGGCTTCCACTCCTAATTTCATCCCCCTTATGTCCAGGAGAGTTCACAGCCCAAAACCAACTATCACACAATTGACAGTTCCAGACCCTTTTATTTAATTAATCTCTTTCAACCACAAAATTAATTCTTAATTAATTCCTGACTAATATTAATTAAACTATATGATTTCTCCTTTAATATATTATTCATCTAATATATTAATAAACCATAATAACTTCTCTCTTTCTATAAATCATCCTGTCAAGTTGCTTTGGTGAAGGCAACCCAAAACGACCAAGCACAACTGGGTCAAGTACATACCAAATATAGTTACGGGCTTAGACACTAATCCAACAGAACTCACTAAGCTTTGTGCTTACGGTTTACAATTTTTGTTTCAGATCCTTCTTCTTCAAAGGGAAAGGATTCGGCACGGTAGCAGCGCATCACACCACTATTTTCCGCACTATGATGTTCTTGGGATTATACTCTGGCATTGTTACTATATTATGACTTGCTTTTGAGACATATGATCTATGGTTTTGATGAAATGAAATAACTTGATAATGGTTTCTTTAAAATGTTTTTATGAGTTGTTATATTAAACATGAAATTTTTGGTCATGATTTTTTGGATGTTACAAGTTGGTATCAGAGACTTGGTTTGAGGGATTCGGACACACCTTCGGGGGTGTCTGGATTCAAATCGAGGGTTTGAAATATTTTTACAAGAAAATAATTTTTCTAAGTTTTAAAATAAAAGGTTTTGAGAAAGAACAAGGTGTGTGATGCGTGCAACCGGCCGAGCTCAAGTAAGTTTTCCCCAAGATACCCATACAAGTTATGTTATGATATGCTATGATTATGATAACTGCATGCTAGATTAGGGCTGAGGATCTAGGAATGATGCCTTATATGCCTATTGTATGATTATGAGAACTGCATGCTAGATTAGGGCTAAGGATATAGGAAAATGCCTTATGTGTCTGTTATATGTGCTTATTTAATTATATGCTAGAGATGATTAGTCAGTCGTATGATAGCCTGAATAGGATATGCTTGGTTTGGTTACTCAAAGCCCGAATGCTGCTTGCTTTGTGCTTTTAGGGAATCTAGTTATCTTTAATTAACTAGTAAACGAATACGTTAAGTTACATATTGCAAGGACTAAATAATTTCAGAAGGTTAGGTCTAGCCTTATTACACAGCTCTTGTTTGAGTCCAACCGTTGTAAGGTAGGATCTCTCATTCGAAGAATTATCTGGTGTTAGTGATATGTAATGGTATTCGCAAGCTAGATAGGTAAAGGTAGCATGGATTTCTTATGCAGCTGATGGCGGAGAGTAGTTCGGAGATTATCCGAGGGCAAGCATAGGATGAGAATAGCATGAAAGGTGATAGTAGTAGAAGGGACTCGTTCGAGTCAAGGCAATCCTTAAGGAAAGTACGGATAGATGTGGAAGGTAGTATGGGCCCGTACTACTGAAAGCAGAGGATCCGTACACGAGTCAAGGAGGGCTGAGATAGAACCAGGGAACTTGTAGTATGTGAGACCTCTCGAGGTTATGTATGACCCTGACAATTATATGTTTTGTTTCAGAATGGTGGTGACACGACACGGAGGGGGACGTTCAGGGTCAGGATCAGGTTTAGGATCGGGTACCGAGCCAGTCGATGAGGGACTACGCGAGTTCATTGCTTCTGAGATCACGAGAGGCATCCTTGAGTCGACCCCGGTGATTTTTGGGTCGATCAAGGAAGGGATTATCGAGCTGATGGAGGATCGCCTCAAGGCATTTCGGAGTCACATGGCGTCCACTCAGTCAGGGACACGCACACTCTCCTTCAAGGACTTCAGGGGATGTGGTGCGCCCGACTTCCACGGGGTGAAGGACCCCATTGTTGCCAGGAGGTGGGTTGCAGACATGGAGTCTGCACAGTTGACGAGCTTCTGCCCTGAGGGGTCGAAGGTCCGGTATGTTGCAGGGTGTTTGAGGGACAGAGCTAGATATTGGTGGGAGGCAGTTAGTGATTTGTTGGGAGCCCCATCCATTGAGGCTATGACTTGGTCGGACTTTGTTACCAGATTTAGGGCTGAGTTTCGGCCGGCTGTGGAGCATCAGCAGCTGGCCAGGGAGTTTTTGGATATAAGGCAGACGACTGAGTCGGTGGCAGAGATTACCGCCAAGTTTAGGGAGAGGGCCTTATTGGTGCCTCAGTATGCGGGGGATGAGGAGATGCGGAAGACCCGCTACCACGACATGTTGAGAGCTGACATTCGGAAACATGTTAGCTACTCGGCATGCCCGACATTGGATGACATGATTGCGAGGGAGAGGGAGAGGGATATTGACATTGAGCACATCCGGAAGATGAAGGCGGAGACTGAGAGGGTTACTGGGGTTTCTGGGAAGAAACCCAAGGGATTTGACTCTAGGTTAAAGGGCCAGCTGGGTCGGGGCCGCTGTGGAAAATGCGGCAAGTCACATGAGAGAGTCTGCAGATTGGGGACATCGGGCTGCTACAATTGCGGTAAGACTGGGCACTTGGGCAAGGATAGTACTGCTCCTACACCTACCTTTTAGACATCAAACCTGATTTTCTTTCATTGCAATCAGAAGGGCCATAAAAAGGCCACCTGCCCGAGATTGACAGCTGCAGCGCCAATGGCGGCGCCAGCTCCAGCGACCCTGCGGATCACAGATGGCTGACAGGGCAAGACAGATGCTCTAGTGGTGAGGAGTCGAGCCTTCCAGCTGACCGCCGAGGAGGCACGTGTCGCACCTAATGTGGTGACAGGTATGTTTTCTTCTCCCTAACTCTTATTACATGTCGGTTATGATATTTATGTACTGTGTTTATGTGTTATATTTAGGATCGTTCCATGTGAACGGCATCCCAGTTCAGGTGTTATTCGACTCGGGGGCTACCCGATCGTTTGTCACTCTTGCGCTTAGCAAGAGGTTTTCTGAGTCTTCAGGCATGTTAGACTATCCTTTAGAGGTTGAGATTGCTGACGATCGATCTGTCCAAGCATCAGAGGTTTTCAGATACTGCGTGTTGAGGTTATATGACGAGCGTTACCTTGTAGATTTGGTTCCCATTCCATTACGTGGGAACAAGGTTATCATAGGCATGGACTGGTTGAGCCCTAATGGGGCGGTGATCGACTATGTGCAACAGCTGGTGCGTATCAGGACCTCAAGTGGAGGAGAGCTGGTGATTTAGGGTGAGAGGCCGCAGCAAGGACCAGCTTTGTGCTCAGCAGCGAGGGCTAGGCACTACCTTCAGCAGGGTTGCGCAGGGTACGTCGCCTACGTTATGGATACCCGGGAAGCGGGTAAGGCGACCGTGAGTGATGTGCCAGTGGTGCGAGAGTACCCGGACGTATTTCCAGAGGAGCTGCCTGGGATACCTCCGGGGAGGCAGGTGGAGTTCCGGATCGACCTAGTCCCCGGTGCGGCTCCGGTCACCAAGGCACCATATCGGTTGGCTCCTCCCGAGATGCAGAAGTTGTCTACACAACTGCAGGAGCTGTTAGACAAAGGATTTATCAGGCCGAGAAGTTCGCCTTGGGGAGACTCGATCCTGTTTGTGAAGAAGGACGGGTCGCATCGGATGTGTATAGATTACCAGGAGCTGAACAAGGTAACGGTGAAGAACCGTTACCCACTCCCGAGGATTGATGATGTTTTCGACCAGCTACATGGGGCATCTTGGTTTTCCAAGATAGATTTGTGTTCAAGCTACCACCAGATGCGAGTCAGAGATGATGATGTACAGAAGACTGCTTTCTAGACTCTCTATGGCCACTACGAGTTCGTGGTGATGCCCTTCGGGCTCACTAATGCTCCTACCGCGTTCATGGACCTCATGAACCGCGTATGCAGAACGATGCTGGATCGGTCTGTGATAGTCTTTATTGACGATATCTTGGTTTACTCCAAGACACAGGAGCATCATGAGGAGCACTTGCGATAAGTGTTGGATAACCTGAGGAGGGAGAACTTGTACGCCAAGTTCTCCAAGTGCGAGCTTTGGATGCGCGAGGTGCAGTTTCTGGGGCACCTTGTCAACCAGAATGGGATTTTGGTTGACCCGGACAAGGTGGAGGCCATGATAAGATGGGAGGTTCCGAAGTCTCCATCTGAGATTCGCAGTTTCCTAGGGTTAAATGGCTATTACCGGAGATTCATTCAGGACTTCTCCAAGATAGCAGTACCCTTGACCCGACTGACGAATAAGGTCGTTGTATTTCGCTGGGGGCCTGAGTAGCAGGCAGCGTTTGAGACTTTGAGGCAGAGGTTGTGCGAGGCGCCAATCTTAGCCCTGCCTGAGGGCGTGGAGGATTTTGTAGTATACTACGATGTGTCCATTTCAGGTTTGGGCGCAGTATTGATGCAGAGAGGGCACGTCATCGCCTACGCCTCGAGGCAGCTGAAGCCTCACGAGGGGAACTACCCAACGCATGACCTGGAGTTGGGGGTGGTTGTCTTCACCCTCAAGATTTGGCGACATTACCTCTATGGGGTCCGTTGTACCATTTACACGGATCACAAGAGTCTGAGGTACCTCATGGATCAGCCGAATCAGAACATGAGGCAGTGTCAGTGGCTAGATGTGGTGAAGGATTACGACTGTGAGATCCTCTACCACCCGGGCAAGGCCAATGTTGTGGCCAATGCTCTTAGTCGCAAGGCTGCCCCGATCAGAGATATTTGCTTGCGGATGACAGTAGTGACTCCGCTTCTGGAGCAGATCCGAGAGGCCCAGCAGGAGGCTATGAAGGAGGAACATCGGAAGAGTGAGCACATTGTGGTTCAGGTTTCCTCCTTCGAATATGATAGTCATGGGTTGTTGACACTACACCATGGAGTGTGGGTTCCATATCATGGAGGCGTGCGCCAGGTTTTGATGGAGTATGTGCACAAATCCAGATTTTCTATTCATCCCGGGGCGACGAAGATGTACAGAGATCTTCGTCCTGATTATCGGTGGCCCTGCATGAAGCGGGATGTAGCCTGGTATGTTGAGAGATGCCTGACTTGTAGGAAGGTCAAGGCTGAGCACCAGAGGCCTCATGGAAAGACACGGCCGTTGGATATCCCTATTTGGAAATGGGAAGATATTATTATGGATTTCGTCACAAAGCTTCCCAGGATCGCACGAGGGGTGGATTCGATTTGGTTCATCGTGGATCGCTTGACCAAGAGTGCTCACTTCATACCGATCCAGGAGAGCATCTCGGCCGAGAAGCTGGCCCATATTTGCATCCGAGATGTTGTAGCTCGACACGGAGTGCCAGTTTCCGCGATCTCTGACCGTGGCGTGCGATTCACTTCCAGATTTTGGAAGAAATTCAATGACGAGTTGGGTACTCCTCTGCATTTTATCACGACTTTCCACCCTCAGACGGATGGTCAGAGTGAGCGAACCATCCAGACCTTGGAGGACATGCTGCGAGCATGCGTATTAGACTTTGGTAGTAGCTGGGATACCTACCTTCCCTTGGCAGAGTTTTCCTACAATAATAGCTACCATGCGAGTATCGACCGTCCTCCCTTTGAGATGTTGTACGGGAGAAAGTGCAGGACCATGATATGCTGGGGAGAGGTTGGGCAGAGGGTCATGGGGAGTACCGAGATTGTACTCAAGACGACATAGAGAATCCAACAGGTTCGGAGCAAGCTTCAGACTGCTCAGAGTCGGCAGAAGATCTATGCCGACAAGCGCCGATCGGGCCTGGAGTTTCAGGTGGGAGATAGGGTTCTCCTGAAGGTGTCACCTTGGAAAGGTGTCATCCGGTTCAGGAAGCGGCGCAAGTTGGGCCCCAGATACATTGGTCCTTTCAAGGTTGTAGCCCGGGTGGGCAAGGTGGCGTATAGGCTGGATGTGCCAGCCAAGCTTAGTTAGATCCACAGTACCTTTCATGTCTCCCAGCTGCGGAAGTGCCTGGTAGACGACTCTGCGGTGGTGCCTCTATAGGATATTCAGGTTGATGACAGCCTGAACTACATCGAGCGACAAGTAGCCATCCTCGATAGGAAGACAAAGGACCTGAGGAACAAGAAGGTCGAGTTGGTGAAGGTGCAATGGCAGCACCGCAAGGGCACAAAATGGACTTGGGAGTCGGAGGACGAGATGAGGGAGCACTACCCCGAGCTTTTTCCGGATGCAGCAGCAGACTTCGAGGTCGAATTCTAAAATAAGTAGGGGAGATTTGTAACGCCCGGTTCCTTGTACGTATTTAAATAAGAATTTTTCATATTGGCTAAGGGACTCGACGAGTTGGAGGCCCCAAACTCGTCGAGTAGGAATTTGATATGTTGGACGCGGGACTTGAAGTCTACTTGACGAGTCGAGGAGCCTCGACTCGACGAGTAGGTCTGTCGGAGTGAAACCCTAATTTTCAGGGATTGCACCCTATTTAAACACCTTAACACCCCCATTGTAACCTCTCTCATCACCTCCCTTAGTCCAAAAAACCCTAATTCGAAACCCTAACCCATTTTGAGTGTTCTTGAGCCATTTTTGTGTGTTTTTGGTGGTTTTGAAGATTGAGAAGGAAGAAGAAGCTTGGGAGTTCAAGAAGAAGCAAGTAGATCCAGAGGTTGTGTTCCATTTCCAGCTCATTTGAGGTATAAAGTTTATACCTTGTCCATTCATCTATTAGATCTCTTTTTGGAGTAGTTTAGGGCTTTAAGGAGCCATTTTTGGAACCATTCATGGATGCAAGCATGTTTTGGGGTTTTGACTTCAGATCTAGATTCTATGAGGGACTCCATGGCATAAAGGTGCCAACTTTATGGCCATGGGAGTCCCATGCATCCTAGGGACCACTTTTTAGGACTTTTTGAGCTAAATAACTCATGCATGCACGTAAAGTTAGAAACTTTACGTGTTATATCGACCCTAGGAGGCCAGATCTATGTTTTGGATGCGTTAAGCCTGACTGAAATCGACTATATAGTTTTGGATCATGGGGGACTCGACGAGTCGTTCTTAGGACTCGGCGAGTCGGGTCGTGGTTCCCCCAACCTTCTCTGATGCTTAGCAACTTGCTGAGTCTAGAAGATGACTCAGCCAGTTTGACGTGTTTTGGACTTAAAGGTCAAGAACTCGACGAGTCCAAAGATGAACTCGCCGAGTCAGTGAGAAAATGTCCCGACTATATGAAGGAGAACTCGACGAGTCCAAGGAAGGACTCGACGAGTTCAAATGGAAAGTCTTGATTCTGTCATAAGGAGAAACTCGGCGAGTTAGAGGGTAACTCGACGAGTCGGATCGCGAATTCGAGATTCTCTGAATTATGGAACTCGACGAGTTGATGGACCAACTCGGCGAGTTGAGTCAACCAGGATGTTGACTTCGACCGGAGCGTTGACTTTGACTTTGACCTTGACCATTACCCAAGATTGACCCTTAAAGGGGATATGAATATGAAAGAGTAACTAAAGGAGACTGTTATGTATAGGAGTTTGAGGAGAGTCGATCCTAGCACCGAGGACAGTGCAGTCACTACACGACATTTAGGTGAGTTACCTTCCAGTAGAAGTGGGTCTAAGGCCACAATGGCGGCCCACTAGTAGGAGTTGTTAGTTAGATGATTGTCTTCGTGATAATTGTCTGGTATGTCACTATCTGTTACGCTTTATGTGCTAGTATGTTATGTTGTGGTGTGGTAGTGGTAGGGGGTGAAATAGTCCCCAGTTATCGATTGAAAGATACCAAAGGGGAGGCCAGCACCCAGATATGCTAGGCAGTATATGATATATGTATGTATTCTAGGGTATTATGTGGTAGTAGTAGGGGGTGGAATAGTCCCCGTATCCGGTTGAAAGAGATCGAAGGGGTAGACCAGCCCCAGATATGCTAGGCAGTATCCGGTTGAAAGAGACCGAAGGGGTAGGCCAGCACCCAGATATGCTAGGCATTATCTGGTTGAAAAAGACCGAAGGGGTAGGCCAGCACCCAGATATGCTAGGCGGTTACCGGTTGAAAGAGATCGAAGGGGTAGGTCGGGCACCCAGATATGCCTGACAGTATGTTATTGTATGGTATGTGGTATGATGGGGGAACTCACTAAGCTTTGTGCTTACGGTTTACAGTTTTTGTTTCAGGTCCTTTTTCTTCAAAGGGAAAGGAGCTGGCACAGTAGCAGCGCATCACACCACTATTTTCCGCACTATGATGTTCTTGGGATTGTACTCTGACATTATTACTATATTATGACTTGCTTTTGAGACATATGATCTATGGTTTTGTTGAAATGAAATAACTTGATAATGGTTCCTTTAAAATGTTTTTATGAGTTGTTATATTAAACTTGAAATTTTTTGTCATGATTTTTGGGATGTTACAGACGGAATCTTCTCGATTGTCACAGAGACACAATCCTCCTATTTTTTGTAGACCCACGGCCTAGCAGTGTTCCGTTATCATCCTACCTTGGGCTTCTAGACTCATGACCTGGTGTCGTTTCATCATCATCCCACTTTGGGCCTATAGACTTACAACCTAGTGTCATTTGGTCATCATCCCACTTTTCACATCATCATCCCACTCATGACCTAGTGTCGTTTCATATCACCTTACATCAAACCGCTTTTGAAATTGAAATTCAAAAAGTAGGACTCATATTAACAAAAAATGTTTCCATGGAAGAATTTAGGCATGCTTTTATTCAATTCCTCAATTTCATATCAAATCCAATTTATTAAGGATGTCATCCAAATACCCCAACACACAAAATCATATGACTTTTCAAAGTCAATTTAAAAAGTATAATCTTTTTTCTATTCTATGTATACCAACCAATGATTTCATTGACCGTTTAGAGACCATCAGAAATTTGACAACCCTTTAAGTTGTTTGATCGATACTAATAATATCCTATTAACCTCTAAAACTTGATTTGCCAAAATCTTGGCAATTACATATTGACCCGTATTAATCTCAAGAACCTTCTTTTTAATCTCCATCTTCTTAGAAACTTGTGATTTCTTCACATTCCCATTCCATAGATTTAAATTGCTATCAAAGCATTTAAACTTGTTTTTTAAAAACAATAAATTTATTTCCTTTTATAGTTATCATCACCATCAACATGCATTGGTTTTTTAACCTCATTCTCAACCAATCCATAGAAAATCATGAATAAATCAATTTTAAAGGAGTTGGATTGTAATCCCTCACAAGATATTTAAGAATAATAGGGTTGTAATCACACCATTTTGTGTCCAAAAAAAATTGTGTTACATCGGGGAACATGTCAATCATTTCATTTGTTAGTAAGAACCTATCTAGTTAACTTACTTTCATTCCCCTTTATTCATCGAGTACCCCTTTAATAACAATCTTATTGAATCGCCGAAGATTGACTAAAAGGGTGAACCAAACCTCCCTATAGGAACCCAAACTTCATTAAGGTCACTAGAGATTACATATTCATCCAATCTTCAAACAATCATAGCCAAGATAAAACTCCAAAGTCTCTTTATCATTCCAATTCTTGTGATGTATAATCATCAATAAATGTAATGATAGTATTTTGTGTAACCCATTCATTGTTTAGTGTTCACCGCAAGGTAGTTACTCATATGTCTTCCTTTTTTTCTTAAAACTTTAAGGAATATCAAATAGCTAAGATTCCACCGGTACTACCCCTTGCACTATTCCAATCGAATTCAAATGCATTGCCTCTCACACCTTTTAATATGGAGAGATCGTGTCAATTTATAGTCGTTCCTTGAATACCTAAGAAATGAATTCGATCTTCCACACACAACCCCTTTATCACTCTCTCCGAGACTATTGGTGAATTGTTTCACTAGTAAGGAATGTGCTGAGTCCACACTTGTTTAAATTTATTCAAGATTCAAAGTAGAGTATCATTTAGGGCAAAACCCCTAAAGGAACGGGGGGTCTGAGGGCAACGCCCCTGGGAGCGGGGTCCAATGGGCGACAGCAGACCCTGACGGGATCCAAGGGGCAGAGCCCATTTTTGTGACAGTTTTGTCTGTTGAAGACAGTTTTGGGATACAAAACTGGCATATGACAGTTTTCAGACAAGAGAGATACTTAACCATATTTTGGTCAAAAATCTGGTACTAACGAAAACAGACCCTCTCATTCTCTTTTCTTGTTCTCAAAAACTTATGAGTCTTATTCAATTAAGGATTTGGGAGTACCATCCAAATAATTCGATTTGAAAGTGTTTACACAATTATCAGAATTTCCAAATGCTTTTACCCCCAAATTTCTAACTGAGACTTCAAGCATTTATGGAAAGCATATTAACTGGAGTTCTCCAAGCCCCCTTCCTCGCTAACCATAGCTTTAAGGTCTCATTCACACCCCTTCATTCTATACCTCATCGCCTTCCCCATTTGAATAGTTTGAAAACTTTCTTCATAATTAGAAACCAAATCTCTATTTTGTTTTTGAATTTATAGTCGTACGTAATCTTATACTATAATGTTGACTCGGCCCACGTGATTTAGTTCTGAAGTCATTTATCTACTTCTGATAATTATCACCACATGCTTCTCCTTTTGAACATGAGACTAGCATATACCATGAGTTACATGAATTTTCCGCTTAAGCTACCTCATGAAACCACCGCTAGCATTTATGTCTAACGGTTGATTAGTAGCTGCTATCGACGTCAAATAAAATCAGCAACATCAGGTTGCTCTGTCACAGCGGTTGCCGGCATTTTCCTGAGTTTTGACAATGTGAAACCCAGAGGATGATCCGTATTCCCAACCTCATATGATTTGTTGCATCCATGTGAGGTAGAACATGCTTAATCTTTTCTTTCGGTTTCTCCGCAACAATTTCCTCGGTATTGTTATCTACATTGTCAAACTGTTCATTGGTTCGTACATGGTTTTCTTACTTGTGCAATTGTTTTTTTGATTTCCGAGATAAAAGTGTTTGTAACACCTTCCGAGAAATCCTCATCATTAAAAAGGTTTTCACTCCCATTTTCTGTCAAAAAAACTTCAAAAGGATGACCTCCTTGTGGTTTATTTTGGAGCGATTGTGTGTCTTCTTCCTGTAGAGGAGGAACCCATACTTCCAGAACCATAAACGAAACTTCATCTACCAAGACCTTGACATTATGATATTATAAATGGATAAATACATGCAAAGGTAGGTATTCAAAGAGGCCCGGTTGAAGCTTTCAAAATTGAAACACATTATAATCTGTTCCTTTTTGTTAACAGTCAAACATTGCAACCATAATGCTAACTCACTTATTTGGTCAATTATGCACACCTTAGTAAGGGTGTGTTTTCTACGACTTTTCAGTAAGCCAATAAGGATGGTTTCACGTACACACTACATATTGTTTGTTTATCGCAAATTTCTATAAAATATAATATTTTAAACATTTATATTCAAAACTCTTGTTGCAACTACTAATATACTTGTAAAAGTACATGACTAAAACTATTATATTGATAACAAAAACTAGATTGGTTGTACAAAAACTAGATTAATAATACATGTATTGTGTTTTCGTTGTTGTAACATGTATAATTTTGCGGTTTTGGTAATGAGTTATACTAATTTAAGTTAAAACTAACGGTGAAAAACCGGACAGTCGTATCATGTTTTTAGCAGACACGACACGACGATTTTTATATAATACGAACACAACACGACATGTCGTCGTGTTTTATTTTGCTAACACGAAAATTATCCAATTAAAACACAATAAAAATGACGGACACCACAAACGCAAAAAAGATAAAATAAAATAATATTTTATTTATTTAATTCAAATTTAATTTTTCAAGACATGAAAAACAATGTTAATATCGTGTCAGCTTCATATCGAATTTTGAACATGACACAACACGGCATCGTGTTTTTTACATTTGATATGTAAACGACACAAATACAAACACGAATTCAAATTTCTATTTCAACCCAATTTCGTTTCTTATCATGTCATGGGTTGTCACATTGCCAACTTTAGTTAAAACAAATATTCTTTTAATATGAGCAAATAGCTGATCGGTAAACAATTTTTATCTATTTTCAACTTTTTATAAATAATTAATGTATCAGATAAATTACTATAGTAATATTTTTTTTTTCTAAAATATAGTCTTTTATATATTGTATGCATTTTCGTACACTTTGTATGATGTTACACATGTTTCCTTGTTAGCTTAATGGTTAATTTGATTATCAAAGATAATACATAAACAAAATCAGCCTATTTATAAAAAATAGAACAAATTACACGGATGGTCCTTTAGCTTTTCAGTTTTTCCCTGATATGGTCCCTACGAAACTTTTTTTTTCCTAAAATGGTCCCTACGGAGCAAACTTTGCACACAAAAGGCCCTTATGACTAACTCTGTTAACAGATTCTGTTAAATAATTATAAATGACGAAAATACTCTTTGTTCTTTGTCCACAAATGGTCCTTCTCTCTCTCTCTCTCTCTCTCTCTCTCTCTCTCTCTCTCTCTCTCTCTCTCTCCTTTGCTCGGGCATCGATGGTAGATCCACTAGAGATCCAGCAACATAAACGATGGGGAAATGTTCCCCGTTTATTGTCTGATCGGAGAAGCAAAAAGAGAAACACAAATGGAAAGCAGTGATCGGGAAGCTCCGGTGGTCAAGCAGATTGCGAGGAGGAGCAGCCGACCTCCGACGACCATCTATGGTTCTTTTCTCGTTGTCGGCGACCACCAATCAAAGGGGAAAGGAAGCAACTGGATTGAAGGGTCAAGGAGCCGCCGAGAAAATGGAAGGAATGGTTACTGGTGGTTTTGTCGATCAGAGTAGGAAGAGGGAAAGGTGGAAGCCGGTGATTTTCGTATCGACGGCGGTGCTGACGAGGGGCTGCTCCGGCAGCTCCCTCATCGGTTCTTCTTTCTTTGTCCGACAATAAAACAGAAAGAGAAGGAGAGGCAAGGATCGAGCAGAACAAAAACATAGGATGTTTAGGGTGATGCTACTCGACTGGAGAAGGAGGTGGAGGGGGGCAAATCGGAGGCAACAACATCCTTTCTTCTGGTTCGTTTTTCTGGTAACCAAGCATTTTGGCAGGGCTGCGGAGATCGATGGGGACAACAACAGTTGTAGGGGTGTTTGTGGAGCTGGATTGCGACAGAAAGAGGAAGGAAGGGACGGTTCCGGTGGCTGGCAGCCTCTTCCTTGGTCGGTGGTGAAAAAAAACGGGAAGGGGAGAGTGGTGAGGGTAGAGAGAGAGAGAGAGAGAGAGTCCCATTTTTTTATTTCAAGTTAATAACATATTAAAATAAATATAAAAAAATAAAACAAAGGGTATGTTCGTCTTTTCACATATACTTAACAGGATATTTTACCAAAGTTAGTGATAAGGACGTTTTGTGTGCAATGTTTGCTCCGTAGGAACCATTTCAGGGAAAAAAGTTTTGTAGGGACCATATCAGGGAAAAATTGAAAAGCTCAAGGACCATCCTGTAATTTGTTCTAAAAAATAAGTAACACCTATCATTCATCATGAGCACGATAAGAGCGTATGACATTTATTATTGCATTTTTTTTATTTAAACAAAGATAGATAATGCATACTTCGAATATTAAAAATAGTATATGCATACCACAAGACTAAAGTGTGAATTAATATTGTTTTTAAATAAAAGAATATTTTGACGGACAAATTGATTATTGAATAAGAACGTTTTCAATGATTGAATTACTTATATCTTAAAAATTTTCTTTTTCTTTCTGCTAATGCTAATTAAATATATTAATTGTTTAATATTTTTCAACAGTTCTTTTATAAAAATTTAACTAATTTATTTTTATCTATTTATTTAATTATTTTTTAAACACATATCATATTATAATCAAAGCCGGCCCAAGCCCAGGGCGAGCTGGGCCACGGCCCAGGGCAGCAATTTATAATGGAGCAGCAATTTTTCAAAGCCTCTTATAGGTATTATGGTATATTTGGGCCATGTTAAGAAGACTAGTCCAGTAAAATCCATCCCGTTCAAGACTTAAGAGGGCAGCGGATTCTTGGAGACCTAATACGGCAACTACAACGGTATCCGACTCTTCGATCTAAACTTCCAATAATTGAAGATGAAGAACACGAGGCGTCCTTTCTTGAGAATGGAGATGGACATGGACGATTATAGTTTAAAATCAATATTTAGTCTGTATCGATCGCCAATCGCCATCGCATACTGCCCTGTCTCATCCGATTCACCACTTCAGCCTTCAACACTCGCTTCTCTTTCCCTCTCTGGCTCTCTCTCTCTCTCTCTCTCTCTCTCTCGCCATCGCCTACTTCTTCTTTCTTTCTTTCCTGAATCGTCCTCTATTGAATGTCTGAATCGTCCCTACTAGTTTATCTATTGCTCTAATTCTGTTGTGCTAAAGACTTAAAGCGAAGATTCAAAGGTGGATACAGCTATTGATGAATTCGTCCTCCTAAGGTCCTAACTCCTAATCAATCCAGTAAGTTTTTTCTAATATTTCAAATTTCTTGCATAACCTACTTGAAAATTTCTTGCATAACTCCTAATCCAGTAAGTTTTTGAAATTTCAGTTTTTTTATATAGCTTCCTGGAGAAGTGAACTTTCCATCCAACTCATCCGATCCAAGATTGCAAACTTGCAGTGTTGTTGATCCTAGATTACACTAAGCTTCATTAATTTTACAGGTAATTTTTTTCTTTCTTTTTCTTCTACTGCTCTTGCTTTATGATCAAATTAAGTTGTTGATTTTGATTGTTTTTATATAATCTGATAAGTTATTTGTATGTCTATTGTTGAATCTGATATAGTGATATGTACATTGCGATATATATGAATTCTGATTTTGATTTTTTTGAGATGCGATATGAATTCTTATTTTGATTTTTCTGAGATGTTAATTCAGAATTCTGAATAATTGGATGAATATAATCTGTTGAGTTTTTTAAATTCTGATTTTTGAATAATCTGATTGTGTTTTTGATTTCTGAATAATATGTTAATTTAATTTCTGAAAATCTAAAAGATACTATTTTTTTGTTTAGGTTGTGGATACATTGTTAACTTCAGGTTGTGGATACGGATTGCTAATCTCACGGATTGCTAATCTCAGGTTGTATCCTTCTTTGTTGTTACTACATCTTTTTGATTTTTAAATTTTGTTGTGAAGTTTAAATATGTTTCCTAGAAAACAACCATGTGGTGCTCAAAATAGAAAACGAAAACGAAAAGAACAAGATCTTACTAATAAATTACAAGGATCTTTAAATAAGTATTTTGTTAGAAATGAAAATAATGATGAAAATACTAATGATGTTGAAACTAATGATTTTGTTGATAATTCTAAAGGTCCAATTGAAACTTCTAATGAACCTATTGAAAATTCTAATGATCATGAAAATAATGATTTTGTTGATAAATCTAGTGATATTAATATTTTTGATCCAAGAGTATGGGATAAGTTAAATTTAAAAATGAAAGATTTGCTTGTAGAAAAATGGCCTATTAGGGAAATTGAAAATAACAAAATTTTTCCAAAAGATGCACTAGGTAGACATTTTTCTTGTGAATTTTATATTCGTAAATTAAGGAATGGTGACTCTTATGATAGAAAGTGGTTGGTGTAATCAAAAGAACTTGATAAAGTGTTTTGTTTTTGTTGTAAGTTATTTAAAACAGCTAGATCTAGAAGTAATTTGGCAACCAAAGGAATTAATGATTGGAAACATCTTAGTGAAAAATTAAATGAACATGAACATAGTTCTGAACACATGATTAATTTAAAAACTTGGACACAAACACGACTTAGGTTAAGGAAAAATGAAACAATTGATAAAGAGTTACAAGAAAGAATAAAAAAAGATACTCAACATTGGAAAGAAGTTTTGATAAGAATTATTGCTGTTGTAAAATGTTTAGCTGAATATAATTTGGCTTTTCGTGGAACTAATGAAAAAATATATAAGAAATCTAATGGTAACTTTTTAGGTGTACTTCAAATGATTGCTGAGTTTGATCCAATAATGAAACACCATTTTCAACTTATTCAAGATAAAAAAAGTCACTTTCATTACCTTAGTCATAAAATTCAAAACGAATTAATTGAATTGTTGGCATCCGAAGTAAAAAGTGCAATTATTATAAAAATAAAAAATCAAAATATTTTTCGGTAATTCTTGATTGCACTCCGGATGCAAGTCGTAAAGAGCAAATGACTTTGATTATTAGACACAAACTGACGGATATCCGTCTTGAGCATGCTCAGATAACGGGTCCTCTGAGCCTGCTCGGAAGGAAACTCCGGGCAAAACATCGTCCTCTCAGTGAACATACGGGTGATCTCTGTCACCGACTCCCCATCTTGTCTCAAACTCAGAAACTCTTGTGACAAACATTCCCGCTCGACCCGCAGAATGTAACGGGCGTGAAACATGTCCCTGAACTGCTCCCAAGTAACAGCAGCTCTCTGATCATCAGTGTAACACCCAAAAATTCAAGCCGATTTAAAACTTTTAAAAACATTTCAAACCATTAAAAATCATTACAACTTTGTTTTCAAAATGTATAATATCAGAGTTTTCCCATAAACATAAACAAAACATGAGAGGCTGTACGATCACGCCTTCGCCTTGCCGCGATCCTTGATGTACCTGAAACAATAAACTGAAACTGTAAGCCCGAGAGCTTAGTGAGTTTTCCAAAATACCCATACCTGCAACAATACACATATAATCATAAACAACATACTATGGGTCCAGTCAACCATCGGGTTGGAATACCCCAGGCCCTCAACCTTCCGGTTGGAATGCCAACATACTATGGGTCCAATCATCCTCGGGATGGTATACCCCAGGCCCACAACCAACAGGTTGGAATGCCCACATACTATGAGTGCAGTCATCCTCGGGATGGAATATTCACGGCCCACAACCAACAGGTTGGAATGCCCAGGTCTATTGGCTTTCACACAAAGCAGATAAGCCTCAACCGCCAAACAAACATGTGCACATATAACAAATAATCACATAATAGTCTATAGACAATACTTGATCTAACGGATCATACCACATAGCACATAACACCATCGCATCTACCAGGATGCCGATCTAACAGATCATACCACATATCATATAATGTTATCCTACCCTCTAGGATACCGATCTAACAGATCATACTAGCATAACATAACCATATAACAATCCAAAGGGTCGGCTTTGGTGCCTTAGACCCTTGAGTATAGTGAGGATAACTCACCTCGCAAGTAGCTCGGAAGGTAGTGTTAAACTCTTCCAAAAGTAGCTCCAACTCCCACACCTATATTCACCAATGTCCTTTGCTATCAATATTCAATTTACCAAAATACCCTCAGAAGCCAACTGGTCAACCCTTGGTCAAAGTCAAAGTCCACAGTCAAAGTCAATAGTCCATGTTGACTCGACTCGTCGAGTGTAGTTCACCAACTCGCCGAGTCCTTCCTAAACTCGAGAAGTCGTGAAATCCTTGGTTGACTCGTCGAGTTTCCCTTTAACTCGCCGAGTTCATACGTGTCCAAAGATTGGGAAAAATCCTAGCCGACTCGTCGAGTCATTCGACTGACTCGCCGAGCCCAAGGCAATCTTCATCGGACTCGCCGAGTTGTTCATTAACTCGACGAGTTCATAACCATCTTCATATGACTCGCCGAGTCGACCTTGCGACTCGTCGAGTCCCTTCAATCCCTCATCCATACAGACGCTTTTTAAGCCATGCTAAGGCTCCATATTATAGATCCAGCTTCCCAAGGCATGTTCATCACGTAAAGTTGCAAACTTTACGTGCATGCAAGGTGATAATGACCTAAAACAAGCTAAAGAAGGGGTTCTAGGCAAAAGAGCTCCACCAACATGCTAAAGACTGAGACTTTATGATGATAAGGGCCAAGATGAGCCTGGATCTGAAGTTGCAACTTCAGATCTTGGTTCATCACTCGAAATGCAACACCAAATGCCCAAAATGGTCCCAAAACTCAATATAGAAAGGGGTTTAACTAGAAGAAGCTCAAGGTGATGACTTGATACCTCCAAATGGTGATAAGCTGATGTAGACTTTAGATCCCCAGTTGTTCCTTGCTCAAAGCTTCTTGGTCTTCAAACCTTTCCTCACCAAAATCCCTTTTCCAAGCTAAGAAGTACACCAATATAGAGAACAACACGAATTAGGGTTTCTGAATTCGAGGGGAGCAGTAAGAGAGGCTAAGGGGGGATAAGTGATCCTTAAATAGGGTGCAAAACCCCAAACTTTAGGGTTTCATCTGCCAGCTCCTACTCGTCGAGTCCTTTATTGGACTCGGCGAGTAGGTCACTAAAACACGCGAACCAACCCGCTGTTACTCGACGAGCAGGGCAACCAACTCGTCGAGTAGACCTTGAAAACAAGAAAATTCTTATATTAATTCAATACCTGAGAATCGGGGCGTTACAGTTTCAGTTGGTGTTATGATGATAATTTGGTATTAAAACATTATATTTCACTGTCATTTTATGTTTATGTAAGTATCCTAGGCATCTATGGTTGTACAATAAGTTTTGGATGATTTTTGAGCTTCCATGGAATTCATGAGAGTTTGATCTTAATGTCAAAATGATGATTATGATTCCAATTTCATATGAAAATTATATTCCATGTGTTTTAGGTTCTAATCTTGTTAGTTGAAGTTTAAGCAAACTCAAATACATTTAGTAGCCATTAAACTCATGTAACGTCACAAAATATCAAGGTAAAATTTTCATTTTTAAAACAACCAGAACACCCATTTATCATTTACTCAAACACTTAAAGGTATTTTATAATAAAAACAGTTATCAGAGTACAATCCAAAAATCACAAGGTTGCGGAAAATATGGGTGTATGTGTTGCGATCAAGCCGGACCATTTCCTTTCGAACTGGAAGTACCTGAAACCATAAACAACAACTATAAGCACAAAGCTCAGTGAGTTTCCCCAAAATACCACATACCATACACATCATACATATCATACTTATCATACATGCAATAGAAGGTGCTATGTGCCAACCATAGTCTTGTTATTATTTCACGATCCGTATCATGGTCTTCCCTTGCTAGGCCGGGGGGCAAAACCCTGGGTCTTATAGAAAAGTGCAAGGAGCCACCTCCTGGTCTTCCATGCAAGCATCACAAAGACAACTATCATACAATCTATAACTAACTACCTACTTAGCTGCCAAGGTCTAAACCCTGGTCTTGCATACAGATTTGACAGGAGCCACCTCCGGGTCTTTCATATAAATGCCAAGGGCCACCCCTGGTCTTCCAATAACATAAGCCAAATGGGCCGGCATTGGTGCCTTCAACCCATAGAACAGTTGAAACCACAGATAAATCGCTGACTGCAAATCCGCTAAAATCTACGTGCTATCAAATACCAAAATGACATCCAATTAATAATCGGGTCATGACACAGACTAAGAGTCCAAATTAGGGTAAAAGACATTTTTACCCTTCCTCTGACTTGGCCCAAGGCCAAGGCCCAATCCAATTTACCAAAAGCCCAAAATCTAAAATAATAATCCAAAGCCCAATTATGGCCCAATTTTCCAAATTGGGCCCAATCCTTTCCATGATCCTTCACCCAAGAGTGTCCCATAAATTCTCAATAGCCCAACTATAAAATTCTGATGGCCCAACATGGCCCAAAACCAAGCCCATCCTACTCCAAAGCTGAAGCCCAAAACAACGAAACCCAAGCCTGCTGAGTACGCGGGGCGTACTCAGCTTGTACGCTCAGCGTACTGCTTAAAGGGATTGTACGCGATGCATACAGGCTTATACTCCCCCGCGTACTCACCAACTTTGGCCAACTTTCCAAATTAGCTCTTAATCTATTAAGACTTCGATCCAAACCCAAATTTGACTTCCTTAAGGTGGTTAATCACATAAAGTTGACAACTTTATGTGCATGCATGGCTTAATGGGGCTCTAGAGCTCAAAAGAGCTTAATAAATGACTTAATACTTTCATGAGACCAAAACCACCATAAATTTTACACCTTTATGCCTAAGGAACCCTTAATATGTCCATATCTATAAAGCTAAGCTCCAAAAACGGCCTTCACACCCAATCACCAACCAAAATGACCAAAAACATGCCAAGGAGTAGATCTATAAAATGAAATGTCAAGGTTTGAACTTTTTACCTCACAAGCCACCAAAAGGAGGTGCTAAAACTGGATCTTCAAGCCCTCCTCCAAAGAATGAGTCTTCAAGCTTCTTCTTTCCCCTCAAGATGTACAAAATCCTCCACAAAAGCTTCATAAGAGCTCAAAAGCACCAAACCATGGCTAAGGAACGAAATAGTGTTTTCAAGGGTGAGGAGGTTGGTTAAACAAGGCAACAAAAGGCTAAATTATAGCTTAAATAGGGTACAACCCACAAATTTAGGGTTTCATGATGAAGGAAGTACGCCCCGGCGTACTCAAAAAGGACCCGCGGCCATTAATCCCACTACGCCGTGCGTCCTTGGTGAGTACACCCCGCGTACTCGACCAAGCTCCAAAATACTTGAACTTCATTTGGCCCTAACTCCTTCGTCCTACGTTCATTTCCAGCAAACTTTATATCTACGGAAAGGCGACGAGAAGCCCTATACTTCTATCAACTCACCATCACCTTAAAACTTACCGAACAAAGACCCAAAATTCATAAAGGCCCGAACTGCCAAAATTATGATTATACCCTTGGGCTTCGAAACACAATCGAACACTCGGATTACTTCATCTATAACTCCCACATCCAAAAAGGGCCAATAACCTTTTTCCCTAAGGCCCTAAGCCTTATGATAACCGATAATCGGGTCACGACCCCGAATATTGAAACGATTTGAAACCGAGTGTTACAACTTAATTTGGAACAGTTAGGATTGAATTTGATAAGTTTTTAGTCGATGTTTTGGGTGAAACATACAGGTCACATGTATGTGTGACTATCCTATTGTTCCCAACAAGGTTATATGGGGCTTCTATCCAAAATTTCCTTGTTTTCATAATTATACCAATCGACATCTGAATCTACTATAGTATTCTCTTATTCCTTTATATAAGTTATAAAAAATATGTTTAGTAAGATTTATGGTTAATAGATAACTACCAAAATAATTAGCAACTAATTAGAAACTAAATTACTTAATATACCTATAATTAGCTGAGGATTAAGGTCTAGGATCACTTATGAGTTATTACTCTTTATCATTTGGTTTATTAAAAGATTAAACCTTTATTTGAGTTTATGGTTTCATAAACCCTTTTGGATATTGGTTATGGATTATAAACATTTTATTTGGAATTATGGATTATTAAACCTCTTTATTTTGGGATTGTGAAATATTAATTCCCTTGCTATATGTTGTGGGTTTGTAATTAAGCCCTTAATATTGGATTTGGTTATTGGCTTCTTTGAATAGAAATTATGAGTTATTAAATTTTTTGGGTTTTCCTTCATAGTTTTTATATCCTTGTTTGTGAATATGAGTTTATATATTATTTCTCTTGGCTATTTGAGTCTTACTACTCTATTCTTTGGTTTAACAATGTTTTTAGAAATTATTAGGTTTATATTACTTTTGGGAGTTGGTTGAGTATGACGATTTTCATTATCTGTAACGCCCGCTTTTTTTCATTAATCAAGTCGTAGAAGATTCTTTAGTTACGCTAGCTAATAATGTAAATTTTCTTATAATTAAATAAATAAGAATTCGTAATACGTGTGTGTTTATATAAATGTTATTTGTATATAAATAATATTTAAATTACTTTTATAAAAGAATGAAATAATCTATATTAAAGTTGTAGTTGTGAATACTAACTCGTGAGTATAAAGATCGTCAAAATCTGAGCTCGTATGCGAAAGTTACAATTATCAAAAGAAAACGAGAATCAGTATAGTCTACTCGTTGTTTATAGTGATCCCCGAAGCAGTATAGTCTACTCATTGCTTATAGTGATCCGTCAGGTTAGATCTCAATGGATCATTGTTATAGGATCAGTATGTGAGAATTGACAGGTTGGGTAACTAGTGGTGCATTATCATGGGGATATATCATATATGTATTGTTTGATAACGTTTGTGTTTGCAGGATTATATTTGAATATGATTTATTATCATTATAATATTGTGGGATTGAAAACCCAATATGTCTCATCAGGTTCCCAAACCTAACCTACTCAAATTATATGCATTACAGGTAGCGGTACTAAAGTCGTTGGAACTTGAATAGGAATGTTGAGTGAATAAGAGACAACTTATAATAGTATTCGGGACAAATATGTCTTTATATTGTAACATATGTTGTGTATTTATTATGACATCCTTAGTGTTTTTGGTATTTTGAAACAAAGTTTGTTACTCAATATGTTTTGTCAAACTAGGACTTTCTGCAAACAAAGACAACACGGTTTTGAAGTCATAAAGAAAAATTTTATTCATTTATGAAAAATAAGGGATGTCACGTTATCATTACTCTGAATGAGTCAAACATCAATTATTCTAATTTGGAAATTCTATTGCTTTACTTATTTTGACTTGTGTTCAGAATAGATATTTAAGACTTGCTTAGAATATAACAATGATATTTAGAAGGTCTCGGGTTGTGATGTTGCATTTGATCTTATGATATTATTAATTGGATGATTGTCTCGCTCTTTTAAATAAAACACTAAGTTTTTTTTGGTACTTTGGGACCAAATTCCGCACAAAAATATTTTTAAGTATTTTAAATTATACCAGGACCGTATTTTCCACATAAATTAAGATAAAAAAAAATTATAAAAAAATCAATGATTTTTTAATGATTTTTTAAACTACCTTAACGAGGGGTGTTTCATTGCAGAAGTTTGAATGGTGATAAACTGAAAGTCACGAGATTTTAAGCAAACATAGTTGACTCCTATAATCGTCTTAACGATAAATGTATTTTTATGCACCCTACCATGCAAATGAGGGTAAGAGGTGGCTCTAATACTCGATTGTGAGAGGAGGTTTGGATGGGGAATGTGATCTAGGATATGTGCTTTAGAAGTTGATAAAGGTTGTTGTATTAAGGATCATTGGCAAGATGGGGTTTGGAAATGGTCTTGGCATAGGGTTGTTTGGTGAGGTGTTGAATCTAATCAACTTGAGATTTGACCTTGTTGTGCATAAATTTTACTCCTCCTAATGATATATATTGTTTGTTGTGTGTGGGACTTAAAATCCATCTGAGACATTCATAGTTAGTAGTACCCGTTAGCACATCGATGAAATGTGCTTAGAATGAATAGAGTAGCCCAAAATCTTGAACGGGAATTTGGATCAAAAGAAAGCATTTGAAGATGTAACGCTCACTACTTTTTAATGTTTTGGAACTTTCATTATTCATTGATTTTCAGAGCGGCTAAACCAAAGAAGACGGAACAATTTTAACATGATTATTTCTTATTCTTTCTTTTTGTTGGTTAATAAAAATAAGAATTTTAATGTTTTAGGGTTCTTTGGCTTCAAGCAACTTATTAGTTTAATAAGTTTTTATGTCGTTTAAAAATAACGTATATTTTAGAACCATATGTTAAGTTCAATGCTTCCTATAAGGGCACTTTTTCTTAGTTACGTTTGCAAAAATAAAGAGTTTGATGTGTATTAGAGCGATGGGTACGAGGCTTTTAAGCCGCCGTTGTTGATGAGGTGGCGGTCAAAATGTCATCTTAACACAAGGAACACCACCCCGTTGCTCGTTAAGGGGGTGTTAAGTTGATTCTCGTTGTGACGAAAACGGGACAAAACGGCTAATGCGATTGGCTAGAACTTTTTGGAACGTTTTCTTTTGAACGTTGTAATTGAACATTAATAAAAAAGTGTTTTTTTTATAAATACATATTATCTATCATAATTTTATTCACACAATTCTTCTCTTCCTATACATTTTATACAATTTCAAAACTTTTCAAATAAAAAAATTATGGATCCTTTTGACTCTTCCGACGATGACAGTGACGATATATTCATCACTATGATCTACCAGTATTGCAATAACGAGCTATTACAATCAGACACAACCCCTCTACTAACAAAACGTTCGATGTTAAAAAAAAATAACGACGAAGGACACGAACGTCTATATTGCGATTACTTGCAGATAAATGTGTATACAGGTCAAAGGAGTTCAAAAGAAGATTTTGTTTGAGTAGGAATGTTTTCCTACAGATCGCCAACGTCTTGGAAAACCGCTATCATTTCTTTAATTTTAATACATATTTACTATATCTTTGTGCAAAATAAATACAAATTTACTATATTTTTAATACATATTTTAATACAATTTTACTATATTTTTAATACATAATCAATATATGTTTAGGTATACATTTTTTTCAATTGAGATATGATGCTAGAGGTTAAGAGGTAGGCAAGGATTCATAACATTGCATAAATGTGTCGCGGCCATTCGTTTGATGACTATAGGGGAGTCACCCGATACCATGAACAATTATATGAGAATGTCCGAAAGAACAGCTAGGAAAAGTTTGTATAGATTGTCAAAAGGTGTTGTTGAAACATTTGGAGACGTATATTTGTGGAAACCTTCGTTGCATTATATGCAAGAATCGTATGCGGCACAAGAAGAAAGACATGGGCTTCCCGAAATGCTTGGAAAAATTTATTGCACACACTGGAAATGGAAAAACTGTCTGGTAGCATGGAAAGGTCAATATGCAAGTGGTCATCATGGATCGCCTTCGTTGGTATTAGAAGTTGTTGCTTCCCAAATTTTTGGATTTTCCATGCATTTTTCGGGGTTGCGGGTTCCAACAATAACGTCAACGTTCTTGATCAGTCACCAATATTCGACGAACTTTTTTCAGAAATGGCACCAGATGTGTAACACCCATAAAAAAATAAGTCAATCTAAAACTTTTTCAAACATTCAAAAGTCATTAGTTATTACAAAATGTTTTCAAAATAGTTTAATATCAGAGTATCCCAGAAACCATAAGTCCAAATCACGAGGATGTGTACGGTCAGGCCTTCGCTTTGCCGAGTCATCTGAAGCACCTGAAACAATAAACTGAATCTGTAAGCACAAAGCTTAGTGAGTTCCCCCAAAATACCCATACACACAACAATACACATATAATCACAAACAGCATACTATGGGTCCAATCAACCATCGGGTTGGAATACCCCAGGCCCTCAACCATCGGGTTGGAATGGCAACATACTTTGGGTCGAGTCATCCTTCGGATGGTATACCCTCGGCCCATAACCATCGGGTTAGAATGCCCACACAATATGATTCCAATCATCCTCGGGATGGAATACTCACGGCCCACAACCATCGGGTTGGAATGCCCACACAATTTGAGTCCAATCATCCTCGGGATGGAATACTCACGGCCCACAACCATCAGGTTGGAATGCCCACACAATATGAGTCCAATCATCCTCGGGATGGAATACTCACGGCCCACAACCATCGGGTTCGAATGCCCAGGTCTGTTGGCTCTCGCACAAAGCAGATGAGCCTCAACCACCAATCAAACATCTGCACATATAACAGATAATCACATAACAGTCTATAGACAGACAAACCGATCTGACGGATCATAACAACATAATAACATCCTATCTACTAGGATACTGATCTAACAGATCATAATAGCATAATACCATCCTACCTACTAGGATACTGATCTAACAGATCATAATAGCATAATACCATCCTATCTACCAGGATACTAATCTAACAGATCATACTAGCATAACATATCAGGATAACAATCCAAAAGGGTCGGCCTTGGTGCCTTAGACCCTTGGGTATAGTGAGGAAAACTCACCTCATACTGCTGGAGTCCCGCGGATAAAAATCCAGCTACTGGTTGATAGATTCTTGAGCTGTCAACATCAAAACAACACCCAATTAATAATTGGGTTCCAAGCCCAAGGTCCAACTCACACTCCAAAGGCCCAATAGTCAACCAATGGACCAAAGCCCAACATATGGCCCAATTTTGCAAATTGGGCCCAGACCTCTACATGGTCTTACCCTAAGGCCCAACCACTTAGTCCAGTCCAAACATTTGGCATTTCAATTGGTCCGACCTCTCATAATCCTCAAGGCCCAGTTATGGCCCATTTATGGCCTAATTTTCCAAATTGGGCCCATACCCTCACATGGGCCTTTCCTTAAAGCCCATCAAAATATTTTAGTCCATTTACTTGTTCTTGGATAGCCCATCAGTAGCCCAATCACCAAAGCCCAATAGAAAGGCCCTACTCAAGGCCCAAGTGAAATTAGGGTTTTCACATGAAATGACGATTAGGGTTAAGTGTTCCTACTTAACCCATTAAGGACTTAATCCATTAAGTCCAATATTTCCATAGGTTAACTTGCAAATGATTATTAATTAACATTTTCTGTCTAATAAATAATTCCAGTGCGGGTCCCGATCAAATTTCCAAAATTAGGGTTTCATGACATTAGGGTTTTCCAAACCCTAATTAGGGTTTCCAACCCAAATACTAGCCCATTAATCACATGGTTGGGCTTTTAGGTCAATTAGGGCTCCATTGGGCCCATTAGGGTTTCATTAAGCCCACTAGGGTTTAACTAAGCCCATTAGGGTTTCGTTAGTCGGGCACCACCCACTACCACCTCGGGTAGTGGTGGTCAACGGCAGCGGCCACCACCTCACGGTGGTGGTTATGGTTCTAGTCCATTTGTCCAAGCATCCAAATGAATCAAAACACAAACAAGGCACACCACCACCCAACACGGCGGCTGGTGGCCGGCGGTGGCACATGGTGGCAGCTACCACCTCATGGTGGTAGTGGTGACTCCTTTTCAGATTCCGGCCAAGGGTTTCTCACCCACACACTATATCACACACACTACATCACACACAGCCACCTCACACGGTGGCTGGTGGTGGCAGAAGAGTAGCACCCGACCGACAACCACCATGGTTGACTGCCATGGTGGTTCCAAACGTTTTCGGCCAGCCCAAAAAAACACACCCACACGCCGACACGTATAGAACCACGCGCACACATGTGTAGAAACACCCACCGAGCATCTCTTCTTCGATCTTGAAGGAGGTTGACGGCGGCAGTCGGAGCGGAAACGGCAACATGAATGGCGAAAAGCGGTGGCAGAATGGTCGTCGGAACCGCAGCAGCGATGAAGCACCAACAGAACAGAGAAGGAGATGGGAGAGGCTCGTTCCCCTCTAACAAACGAACGGCAGCAACTACAGCCCCTATGTTGGCAATATTAGTCCCTCCTATCCATGTTGGAAAGAGAGGTGGCGGCTGAAGTATAAGTGGCTAGGGTTAGGGTTGCAAGGTGACGGGTTTATAAGTCTCGTCCCTTTCCAAACTTCTATCCATGTTGGCAATATTAGTCCCTCCTTATCCCATTTTCTTTCAAATCAAATCCCAATGTTACCAAGCGGCCCTCCCTATACAAAACCCTTTTCAACTTAAGTCCAAAATTTACCATTTAGTCCCTGTCCCTATAAATCCTTATAGAATAAGTCCAAAAGTTACCAATTACACCCTGACTTCTGAAATCCTTTTCAAAATACATCCCGAATTTACACTTTACCCCCGGAGGTTCAATTCTTGTCATTTGGCTTCCCAAAACCAACACCCCGCTAATTATTATGTGATTTTGGGCTATAATAATACAAAATAATAAAAAAATTACTTCTCGGGGTTCCAGGTTTATTATTTAATTATTCTATTTTAAACGGGATGTTACAAGATGCTCATTTCATAGTGAATGGAAACGAATACAAGTTTGGGTATTACCGTATAGATGGATTATATCCTACATATTCGACATACGTGAGGGAATTCTAACACCCAGTTGAAGCAAGAGATAAATTGTTCAAGAGAAGACAAGAAGGATCATGTAAGGATGTGGAACGTGCTTTTGGAGATCTAAAGTCGAAGTGGCACATAGTTGAACATGTGGCATGACCATTGGACTTAGAAACTCTACAATATATTATGTATATTATGTATGCGTGTATCATAATGCATAACACAGTAGAAGATAAAGGACGAAATGTTGCACACTATATCCCAACGGGTCTATATACCATGAATCCAAAGCGATTTCTTCTAGTACGATCACGGTAGGTCCTCTCCGACGGGGTCAAACGTCGTCTGAGTCCTCTATCTCATCTTCTATTTCCCCTGATACCGCTACCCTGTATTGGTTTTCCCCTGATTCTGTGATCGGCGTTCAAAAATCCCAATTTTCAACTTCCGGCGATTTCATATTTAAATTGAAGATGTCCTTCTTCCCCGGTGGTTTTAAACGCCAGTTGGGATCATGTCGCTATTATTTTTGTCTTCTCTATTTGTGATTGTTTGTTTTACTTTCCTCTACCTTTGTGATCGATGGTAGAATTACTTAAGAACCCTCATGCGAGGTGCAGTTCAGGGCAGTCTAATGAATCAATGTTAGAGAGATTATATTGCAATGTTTTTATTACGAATTTCCCTTATCATCTTACTATTCGTGAATTGTGGAGAATATGTGATTGAAATGGGAAGGTTATTGATGTTTTTATCCGCAAGAAGCTATCAAAATTGGGTAAACCTTTTGCTTTTGTAAGGTTTAACGGGTTGATAATGTCAAAGCTCTAATTGATAATCTTTCGGGAATCAAGATTGGTAAAGACCAATTGTTTGCAAATGTTGCTCAGTTTAATCTTGAATATTCTCATTCTTTCCAGAATGTTGATCAGGCTCTTAAACCAGCGGCCAAGTCCATGTTTCAAGATAATCTTCATAAGTCTTGTTCTTTTGGAACAACTGTTCTAGGGGGTTCTTCCTCCAAGGTGAATTCAGATTGTGATAATTCTCCTAATTTGGTGCATGATAGGAGTGACTTGGATTATTCAAATAATCCTAAGGTTCTTATTATTTATGTGAAAGACTTCAAGTCCCTTCAGGTAAGTCCACTATCTAACTCTATTAAGTTCCTATTTGGAGATTCTTATTACATGATGTGACTAGGTCACATGTTGATGTTTTAAGAATCAAAGAAAAGAGGAAGCTTAAAGGAAGAGTAAGTTGATTCTGATCACGAAGATGGATTTCTATCGCATGTTTCGGTGATCAGAATTTTTGAGCTGCTGCTTAAGAGTTGTGATAGATTGCTTAGGAATAGATAACAACATAGTTTTCATATGCATTTGCATTGTAAGGATAAGTTTTTCCGCAAGTTTTAAATAAAAGAAAAGTTTCGCTTTTTTATTTATTTTAAATATCCTTACAGTGGCATTTGTAAAAAAAATTGTTGTTTATATAATTCCATTGATAGCAACATTGGAAAATGGATTTGATTCTTTCGTTTGTGGTAGTGTCACAATTTACCAAATAAGGAAAGATTCTCATCACCCAAGTTTCAATTGGACCGAAACTTGGAATCATGCAAGTTGTATAGTATGATGAATGAGAATTTTCATCTTTGGAAAATTAAGACTAAGTCCTTGTTCACATGTATATGTGAGTCAAATGAAGGACTAAGGGATCGAGTACACATTCTTGTGCACTGGTCAAGTCCACCACAAAAGATCGATAAGACTATTTGTGATGATTTACTAAAGTTTAGTAAATATGGTTATACTTACAAGTTTAAGTATAATTCTGAAGCATTGGAAAAGTTTCGATGTATGGCAGAACGAATGAGAAGAATTAAATTTGGCAGAAAGATAAAAGTTTCTCAAATCTGAAAAGATGGGAGAGTACTTTAGTATCAGGTTTTATGATCATCTTAATGATTAAGAAACCATATCACAATTGATTCTCTAAGGACATCTTAGTGCATTTGTTTGACTAAGAAGAGGAATCGTGAATTATTGAAATGGTTAAATCTAGAAGGTGATACATACTTCGTTCCAAAACAAGTCTTAGAGTCATACTCCAAGATTGTAATTTGAGTGACACATCTTAAAGAAGGTTTATTAACACTTATCAAATGTAAAAGTAAAATGTGTTCTACTCTTGTACATTTGAAATTGGTAAGTTGTGATGTTTTGGATAAAACAGAGACCAACTTAGGCCAATTGTGTGAAGTGTTTGTCTTGATAAGAATCCGCACTATCTCTTGAATATTTGTTTGTCAAGGAATGGGTCTTGGCAAGAGAGTCTTATATGTCAAGAGAACAGTGGGAGTCTAAAAGATCCTGAAAGAGTTTCAAGATCTAATCAAGAATAAAACCTGTAGTTTATCACTAGCACACGACTTGAGGATTATAACCTATCGTGTTGACATATTCCTATTTCTGTGCCCAATCTAGTTAAAGTTAGCTTTGCATATGAGTTCTGAGAGTTCTCAATTGGTTGCATAACAACTTGGAAGCAATGGCAGGCCCTTGTGCTGCCAGTTGGCAAGAAGTTAAGACTACACAAGTTCAGTCCATATGAATTTGTCACTAACCTTGTCTTGTGATTATGGTTTTGACAAATTCACATGGAAAGGAACACATACACCATAAAATCTAAGTGTCATAAGGTTTCTCTCCGATTCGTGAAAATGATGGTGAGGAAACGCTTTCACTAAGAGATTTTAAGTAGATAGCAATTGTGATATTTGCATTCTCAAAGTCGTTAGTGGAGCGTGTGTGGTTAACCGGCACACTAACATGGACTTGTGAGAAATGTCAAAGGTCTAAAAAATTGAGACTATGATTACGGCATCCCTTTTCATAGTTCTAAAATTGTTTAGACACCCATATGAGCTATCTAAGGGAAGGTGTATGACTTTGATAAAGTTTTATCAAAGCATCTCATATCAGAAATCTGAACTTTAGTAAGAAAGTCAATAAAGTATTGATTTCTAGAAGTCTAGCTGATTTCTGAGTACATGTCAAAGCTAGTGGGAGCATAAGTGTTATGCTAATAATCATCATGTTAGTGGGAGCATGATAATTATAATAAGTGTTGCAAGTTAGCAATGTTAATTATAGAAAACAAAAGTTTCAATTGGGAGTAGTTGTTTTGCTATAATTAAGGGAGAGGAAATTATATTTCATTTCAAATCTAAAAGCTTAGATCGTGAGATTTTAATCAAATTTAGTCAAGTATATATATGAATGTTATGTTGGAATGGTTCAACATAAGGAAATTCTATATATGGGAACATTATTTGCGTTCTAAAATTCGATTATGATTACGGCGTCCCTTTTCATAATCTGAATTATGAGAACATGGCAAATAGAAATAGAAATATTATAGCAAAAGACTGGTCTAGTATCATGTCTTTATGTGAGACATCATGAATCGTGTCCCATATGCTTCGGATATAGGATTGATTGCATGTGCTATAATATTCATCCTTTCTAAATGTTCCAAATGCCCAGGGCATTAAGATGGGAAAAGGTCTAGAATTGGATATGACTAAAATGATTAAGCAATTGTCGAGGACAATCTAAGGTTTACCAAAGATTGGTTGCTCAGGGACAGTTGGAAGTATAGTGTTAATTTTGGAAGGACCATATTGACATATTCTGAAAAGAGGCTACTCTTGTTCAGAAGTGATAGTCAAATGGGAATATGGAAATGTTCCCATAGGTGGAAGATATTCATTAAATCTGTGTAAGATTAGGAAACTTAATGCAAGAAGGATGTTCAAAGCAATGTACTTTGAATTTGAGACTTCGTTTCCATGGAATGATCTCCACTGGAATAGTCTGTAATGACTATTGACAAGCCTTTGTGACTTTGTGCATAATCATTACGAGAGGATCAATGCATATAAGTTTAAAATCTAACAGATTTCGGTAAATGGCAGGAATTTGGAATTCTTGCATTTGCAGTAAGGGTTTGGGATTGTGAAATGAGAATCATTGGAATTATGTTCAATCGATCTATTCCACAAAGTAAAGATCATAGACAAACATAGTATGCTTACTTGGTGTATGGCATGACTATTGTTTAGAAAAACATAGTGTACATGCTTGGAGCATGGGACAACTATTGTTTTAATTCAAGTATAAAGTTGCTAATTTGAAACAGTATACAATGAATGATGTGTAATCAATATGGTGATAAATAAAAGGTGTTCAATTTATATTCATAAGTTCTGAGACCATATTGGGTTCGATTATTCTTGTGTTTCACTTTTCATGTTTTGACTTCTAGAATAACTAGGTCATTCTTTCCGAATGACTAAGTTATTCAAACCATCCATAGTCAATAATACGTTGGAAGTAGGTATTAAGGCAAGACTGTCATGAAGTTGGCTTGTAGATGTCTAAGGTATTGGACATAACAAGAGTTGCTACAACATTCATGAGTGCTCATAAGTTCTGAGTATTGGATTAAACCCACGCTCATTTGACTCACTTCATGGATTTTATCACGAGTGATCATGAGACGATAATATCTTATATTCTTCAAACCTAGAGATATGAGTTGTTGCCTATGAGTTGGTTATACATTGATTGTACAAAAACGCATTGGTAACTCGATGTTATAAAACGTGCCTTTGTGTATGATTCAACAAGTAGTAGAACAAGCATATGAGTCGAAGTTTATCCATTCCTTTTACCCATGATGGGATAAAAGCGATATTTGTGGGCCCCTCAATGATTTAGTGATGACACCCCGAAGTGCTTGGCCAAGCCTGGACTGATTTGATTTGTTCAATTAGTCGGTCATCATAAATCGGAAATCGGGAAACGGCAGATGGACAGAGAGAATGATTATAATCCATGTCTCAATCCATATGATATCTAGTATGGAGGATATATGATCCCTTATCTAATGGACGCGTCATTGATTTTTTCAGAGTACGGCAGCGGCTTTAAGAGCTACGATTGCTAGTCGAGTTTTGGAGTCATACACAATAATAGTTTTAGACTTATCCAAGTGGGAGACTGTTGGATTAGTGTCTAAATCCATAACTATAATTGATATGTACTTGACCCGATTTGGCATGGTCCATTTGGGTTGCATGGCATCGGAACAATTGGATAGACAAAATGAGAAAAAGGATACTTATGATTTATATTAATATATTAAAATGAAATCATATTATTTAATTAGTATTGATCAAGAATTAATTTAGAATTAATCTAGTGATAAAAAAAGGAGCTAATTAAAAATGGACTCTTATATATATATATATATATATATATATATATATATATATATATATATATATATATATATGTGGTGGACCAAGTTCATTTAGGTTGGGCTAAGCTTTCATGGATAGTCCATGGAGTGTTTAACCCATGGATCCTATGGAAATGAAAGGTCATGGGTATTAGGGTTTACATGAATGTAACCCTAATCCTCCACACTATATAAAGAGGTCTATGGTTCATGAAAGTGGCTGTTGAATGCTAAGCACTAGTGTGTGTACACAAAGAGAGCAAACCGATTTCATGAGTGTGAACCTAAGTATCCTTATTCTCTAGTTATTCCAAGGGTTCTTGGTGTTGTGTGAACCATTTGAGGTGCAACACTTGAGGCACTAGGCTCTTAAAGGTTCAAGACTTTAAGCTCCATCAAAAGGTATGTCATTCTACTAGATTCTCGTAGTATAGCTACTTTACATTATGCTAGTTAGGATGAAACCTTGGAATATAGAATATTTTCATGTATAATAGAGAAAACATAGATCCAAGGTTTATAGGGTTGCATGTATACCATAGGAGTGTTAGAATGCTCAAAACCCTTCAACTTCCACCAACCTTACAGCACTCGTGTATGCTAACCATACATAACAATGGACCCTATAGACTTTTGAATACCCGATCCTACCCTAAGCCCTTCATCAAACAAGAACAGGAACTAAGGCCAAACCAAACATTCTCAGGCTATAAGATCTTAATTATGTACAGTCGTAATGCATACACTAAGCAACTACAGTAATGATGTCAATTTCATATAAGGAAAACCCTAGGCTATCAGGCATCACATAATCAGGCAATTCTATCATGCAATTCCTGAAGATCCCTAGCCTAGTACTAGCATGTTGTTCTAACATATCACATAAATCAAATAATTTGTAAGGTATTTTGGGGTCTATCCGCGAGCTCCGGCTGATCGTACACTTACATCCTCCTTTATTATTTTGAAAACATTTTAAGAAAATCGTTTTAAAATCTTGTCCTCAGTTTGAGACTTGAGACACGCCAGTGTTTCCTCCAATTCACTCAAACCAAGGCTCTGATACCAACTTGTAATATCCATAAAAATCATGCCAAATTTAAACTTTTAAAATCATTTCAAAACCCATGATTATTACAAAACTTGTTTTCAAAATAGTATATTGTCAAAGTATCTCAGAATCAAATCATAAAATCATATAATGTGAGGAGCTATATGATCATGCCTTCGCCTTCCCGCGATCATCAGAAGTACTTGAAACAATAATCGATAAATGTAAGCTCGAAGGCTTACTAAGTTACCCCCAAAATACCAACGCCATAAAGCATATAACTAACATATAAGCAAACAGCATGCATAATGTGTCATCAGTCTGACTGGACCGTCTCCCGGTCCTCCGTCTATCTGGACCGCTCTCCGAGCCCTCGACACGTCTGGACCGCCCTCCTCGGGTCCTTCATCCTATCCGGACCACTCGTCGGGCCTTCGGCCTCTGACTAATTTCCTCAACCCGGGCCTGCAGTCTATCTGGTCCGCCCTGGGTGTCTTGTCCTACAGCACACAGCAGGACCTGCGTCAACCTAATCCCAATCCCAACAAACATGTGCACATAAATATCATACGCTAGCATGCAATAACAGATAGTCATACATATATAACAGATCACTAACATGGCAACCATCCTATAACCAGGATAACGATCTAACAGATCAATAACATAGCAACCATCCTATAACCAGGATACCGATCTAACCGATCTCTAACATAGTAACCATCCTATAACTAGGATATCAATCTAACAGAGTAGTAGCATAACAGCCATCCTAAAACCAGGATGCAAATCATAAAGGGTCAGCCTTGGTGCCGTAGACCCTGTTGATATAGTGAGAAGAAATCACCTCACAAGTAGCTCGATGATAATGCAGTCAACTTCTCCAAACACCGCTCCAAAAACCAACACCTATAACCACCAATGATCCATTCCCGTAAATTCTCAAATTACTAAAATACCCCCAGAGGTCAAACTGGTCAACCCTTGGTCCAAGTCAAAGTCAACGGTCAAGGTCAACAGTCCATGTTGACCCAACTCGTCGAGTGCAGCTAGCAACTCGTCGAGTTCCTTAAGAGTTCAGAAGGTCATAAAACCCTCTTTGACTCACCGAGTTTACTACCGACTCGTCGAGTCTATACGTGTCCAGAAGTCGGGGAAAACCCTAGCTGACTCATCGAATCCTCTGCTGACTCGCCGAGTCCATGCAGAAACCATACCACGGGAAAATCCTTCCCAACTCGTCGAGTTCCGTATCTGACTCGCCAAGTTCATACAGTTCATTTCTTGTCCAGATGTTTTCGAGCCATTCCAAAGCTCCAAATGGTAGATCTAGCCTCCTAGGGACTAGTTATCACGTAAAGTTGCAAACTTTACGTGCATGCAATGTCTTAAGGGCCAAAATCAAGCTAAAGAAGAAGCTTAAGACAATGGAAGGGCCATAACTTAACAAGGCTGAGACTTTATGACAATAAGGGGCTAAAGGGGTCCAGATCTGAAGTTGAAACCTCAGATCTTGCCCCAAATCCGAAATACCACCACAATACCTTAAAAAGGGTTCTAAACCCATGAAACAAGAGATCTAGCTAATGGAGAGCCAAGGTAACAACTTGTTACCTTCAAAATGATGTTGAGATGAAGTAGAACTCGGATCCACAATCTCTCTTTGCTCCAACTTCTTGTACTTCAAGCTCTTCCCTCCACAATCCACATTCCAAGCTTAATATCACACCAAAATGAAGTGTAAGCAGCGATTTAGGGTTTTTGGACTCACAAGGGGCTGTAAGGGAGGCTAATGATCCTTTAAATAGGGTGAAAAACCCCGGAAATTAGGGTTTCATCCTCCAGATCCAACTTGTCGAGTTGGTCACTTAAAACACGCGACCAAATTTGTGCCTACTCGACGAGTCAGGGCATCCAACTCGTCAAGTCGGCCTTTCAAAATGGAAATATAAGACTGAAAGGTTTATACCTGAGATTCGGGGTGTTACACATTTACGGATCACAATAAAAAAAATGTAAAACTAAAGTTGTTGAGGATGATGACCCATTTGGTTTGGAAATTTTGATTTTTGTGACAACTAATAATGGTGTTTCGAAATATGGAGATGATCCAACGTATCCACCCGGATTTACTCCGGATGTTTCTAATCAGGATGGTATTGATCCACAGCAACAGACGGTTCAAGGGAAGATTGCACAACCTTCTGTCAGCGTCAGGACTGCCTTGATCTCTAGCAGGCCTATGAAAGTTGTGCCTGTTGTGGAAGAGAGTAACAAATCAGAACCATTTGTTGTTGCTGCGGAATTTAATGATAAAAGGGGTACTTAAGGTGGTTCTAAGTGTTCTAATGAAGCTATTATGATGGGTCTTCACAACAAGGTTGATAATAAAGTTGTGGTTGATGATGGTGATTCTCATTCGACCATTGGTCCTTTGCATGTGGAGTTTGGGGAGTCGGTTTCATCCAAACTTGGATATTGTTTTGTCTCTCCAAAAAAACCAATTAATATGTCACACCCCCGAACCAGACGGCGGAAACGTCCGAGGGCTCGTGTGACTTAAATTGAAATATCATCACAATGAATATATATGAAACATAACACATGCATCACCAACCATTACATAGTACAACTGGCATTGTTTACATCAAGTACAAGGTTTACATTTCATGATTTCAAAATATAAAGTGTTTGGTGATTAGCAACTACAAAAGAAACTTTCAACACACCGGATGCTTCCTTGACTAACGATTACCTGAGAATACAAGTTATTTTGAAAACGGTCAACATATATAATGTTGGTGAGTTCATAAGTGTGTTTGATGAAAAGTAGTTTATGTCATTGGTAAAACCCAGAAAATCCGATATTTTCTGTAATAAAACTTTCTTGAAAAATAGTGTGATGATCCTGTAAGTATATGCGTGAATGATTTCAAAACATGAATAAATGAGAAGTTTTTGCATTATAATGTTTGAAAGTACAAGTGAGTAAGATTTATTTCCCCGGAAAACCCGATGTCTTCCGAATAAAAGTTATGATTGTTTTGCTTCATTGAATCGTTACATCGAATGAATATGATTTCCCTTGATTAATGATCTTCCTTTGATTAATGATTTCCCTTGATTAATGATTTCCTTTGATTAATGATTTCCCCTGATTAATGATGTCGGATTTCTACGTGAGTCGTTATAACCATGCATGATAATGACTAGTTCGTCTGTCTTAGTATTCTAATGAACACCGAATTTGATCTTAAGACTTTGTCACCGTAGACTGGCCGTGTCTAACTGTAGCGAACAGCTTAGGTGTGGGGGAGTCACCCCCGTATAGATATATACACAAACTCTCGCTCTCCCTCAAGGAGACTTTGATTACAACTACAGACTACGACCGACACTTATTGGTGTCACCCGTTATTACTCACTCAATCCACATGAGTTTGATTAACCTTGATTAATGATTGAATTTCATTTTATACGAAAAGAAGGTAAGCCTAACAGACGAGGAGAAGAGGACTACTAGGCCCTACTAATTTCGTATGTTATATAAGGCTGTTGAGTATACGAAAAGCGCGTTGGCCCCTCTCGCATTTAATTTACTTGGACCTTACTAGTAATGCATAATGGGCCACTGAGAGGCCCAATAGCATGTAAAAACCATTGAGGGTCCATTAAACATGTAATTGGGTCACAGTAGGCCCAATAGACATGTGTTATCATTGTTAGGCCCGAAAGTCATGTAAATGGGCCACAAAGGCCCAATAAACATGATTACGATCTTTCAAGCCCAACAATTTGAATATTTACTTGTTTTAGGTATAGTATAATTGTCGGAAGCTTGATTGAACAATTGTTAATATTTGTAACGGCACGAGGCTTGTCGATTGTTTATAACGATATTTAAAAATATATGTATATTCTTCATTCTATTTTCATAAGTCGTAATTTGGTATTTTTGTCCCAAATATCTTAATAATAAAATAATTGATTCAAAATATTGGTTTGACCTATTCAGCCCTTCTTCAATAAAAATGACAATCTTAGTCCCTTATAAAAAAAAGACATTTTAGGTCCCTAAAACCATTTTCTTGACATTTTTGATCCATAGACTTGTTTAAGTAATGTTTTTAGCTCAAAATTTACTCTTTGGCAGTTTCAGCCCTTTCAGTAAAGAGTTTTTCAGTTAAAGTCCAAACTTTTCGTAACTTTTACAATTTTGACCCAAATTCCAAAAACTTTACATTTTTTATCCGTTTTGGAAAAAAATCATTTTAACCCCTGAAATAGTTTTGTTTACCCTTTTTCCCCCCTGTTTTGAGAAATTTACCATTTCATCCCCTTGAAAATCACATTTTTCGCAATTTTTGGGCCTATGGGCCGAAAAGCCCAAAAATTGGCCCATTAAGCTACAAATCACATTTCTAGTCCTTTGAAGAGCATAATATTCATAAAAACATTTATTTTAACTGTTTTGACTCTTTTAGTCCTTAAGAAAACCGTGAATGACAATTTTTAACCCAACTTTTGTTTATTTGACAAATATAGTCCAAAAATGAGTTTTATGTTGCAATATGTTTATTATAACTTTAGAGGGTAATTTTTCTTGACTTGTTTAGTGTAATATATCTTAGATCATGTTTATTTTCCTTCTTGTGCCCTAGATTTCGAGATTTCTTTCCTTTTTGTTACATATTTACCACATAAACACATGAAATCACACATAACATACACATACACATAGATCTACACATTTTACTTGCATTCTCCCCCATAAAACTTGTGAAAACCGAAAATAGAGGGGTATGAACTCACCTTTGCTTGTTGTTTTCGATTTGAAGAAGAAAGGGAAGAGTTTGATGCTATTTTTCGGCCCTAGCAAGCTTTCTTGGGTTGATTTCGAACTTAAGAAGTTTCTAAGAAGTAGATCACGAAAATGGTGTGAGTTAGGAAGAAGTTTTGATGAAATAAAGAGACTAGGTTATGGATCTAACCAATAACTTACCAATGATGATGATTATTATGGAATAACCTCCTTGAAGAGCCCTAACTCTCGAAAATTTTGAAGGAGATGTGAAGAAGTTGTTGTGAGTTCTTGAGAGGATTTAGAAGTGAAATAAGTGTGTGTGTGTGTGTTGATACTCTTGGCCGAGAGTAGTAGAAGGAGAAGAGAGAGAGAGGTGATAGGATGGATGCATGGAAGTATGTGACTTGATGCATGGATATCCCATGGATAATTATGAAGTGGCACCATGGAAAGTCAACCCTCCCTTATCCCTTCTTTTCCTATTTTTTTTTGTTTTGTTTAACTTGGGCCGAGAGAGAGAGAGAGAGAGAGAATAAAAGATTTGGGCCTTGGTGTTAGAGTCCAAAATATGGAGCCCAATTTAATAGCTTTTGGCCCATTTGAGCCTTTGGAGTGTGTTACGGCCCAAATATGCATGCAAGAATGGATTTGTGGCTTTTTAGGGCTTATTGGGTTGTTATGGCCCAATAAGGCCCATTAAAGGTAACTAGTCCATTTTAGACTTATAAAGCCCAAAAAGGTTAAGTCTTATGACATTGGGTCCAATTAGAGCCCATTTAAGAGTTCTAAGCCCAAGATAGTCACATTGGAGGTTTATTGGCCCATTAGGCCCAATAAAGAAATCCTAGTCCATAATGGACTTAAACCGGGATTTCTAGGGTTTCCAACCTTTTGTTGACTATTTGAGTGTTTTGAATAGAGTGTTTGATGGAATTTGGTTGTCATTGAATAAACATCATACATTGCTTTCAAGTTTTTAGTTACAATGTTATCCTTGTTCAATGTTTACAAAGCATTAGAATTCCTAGTTGTGACATAATAGTATATCTTTATTGGAAATTTTTAATGCTTTTATTGAGATGGGTTAAGCCATGGGTTATGCTATGAAAGGTGTGAGGATGATCTTCATAAATTTTGTTAATCGAATGGGAGGAGATGATTTGTTAACATGAATTTTCTTTCGGTAAATGTTCAAGGATTAGGAGATAAGGAGAAGGTAACTTGGGTGAATGAACTTTGTAATAAAAATGATATTAATTTTTTAGCTTTTCAAGAAACGAGGATGCTTCATATGGAAGAGTTTGTAATTAGTTCAATTTGGGGAAATTCTTTTTTTGAGTATGCTTTTAGCTCGACTTCTGGAAGATCTAGTGGAATTTTTTGTGTTTGGGATAAGTCCATGTTTTTAAAATATAGAAATGTCTCTACTAATTATTTTAGTGCAGTTGAATGGAAATGGGTGACTTCTAATACTAATCTTTTAGTTGTGTCTGTGTATGCTCCCCAAGAGTTGGTTGTTAAAAGATTGTTATGGGCTGACCTTTTGAAACTTATTTCTAGCTGGAATGGTGAATTGATTTTGATGGGAGATTTTAATGAAGTTCGATATGAAAATGAGAGATTTGGTTCGATCTTTCATAGGAATTTGGCTAATATTTTTAACGATTTTATTTTCCAAGCGGGGTTAGTGGACATTCCTTTAGGCGATTATTCTTTCACTTGGTCGGATAGAAGTGCATGGGAAATGAGTAAGCTGGATATATTTCTTGTTTCAAAAGGTCTATTGTCTCTCTTCCCAAATCTTTCGGGTTTGATTCTTGATCGACATATTTCATATCATAGGCCGATTCTCTTAAAAGAAGTTTGTGTTGACTATGGTCGTATACCTTTTCGACTTTTTCATTCCAGGTTTTTGGAAAATGATTTTGTGGAGGTTGTTGAAAGATCCTGGCATTCAGATGGGGTAGTGGCTAGAAATGCTATGGTGGTCCTAAAAAACAAACTAAAAAAGTTAAAGCAGACTTTAAAATCTTGGAATATGGAAAAAAATAAATACACAACAAAGTGCTAAAAAAGATCTTTACCAATAATTGTTGGAGATTGATCACTGTTTGGCTCAGGGAGAGGGGTTGCCTTCGGATTCTGCCTCCAGAATGGATTTGTTGAAAAGTATTTCTGATTTGGAACGCTCGGAATGGCTCGACTTAGCTCAAAAAGCTAAGATTCGGTGGGCTATTGAAGGTGATGAAAATATTCAATATTTTCATGGTGTTATTAATAAAAAGAGAAGACAACAAAGTATTCAGGGAATTTTACTTAATGGAAAGTGGATTGATACTCCAGATCGAGTTAAGCGAGGGTTTTTTTTCTCATTTTTTTTGAGCGGTTTAATGCCCCCTCTTGGTCTCGTCCTTCTTTGAATGAGGTGTTCCCTTATTTGTCGTCTTTTGAGCAAGTTTCGGTTCTAGAGGCAGATGTTACGTATGAAGAAATTAAAAGGGTTGTTTGGGATTGCAGGTCTGACAAGGCTCTTGTCCATGATGGTTTTAATTTTAATTTTTTCAAAAAGTTTTGGCATTTAGTGGGAGATGATGTGGTGCGGGTAGTTTCAGAATTCTTTAGATCGGAACTTTTTCCAAAGGGTTGTAATCCTTCGTTTATTGCTTTGATTCCAAAGGTTCATGATGCGAAGTTGGTTGGTGATTTCAGACCTATTGGTCTTATAGGGTGCCAATACAAAATTGTTGGTAAACTATTAGCTAATAGACTCAGCCTAGTGATTGGTTCTATTGTGATTCAAGAACAATCTAGTTTTATAAAAGGGAGGCAAATCTTAGATGGTTCGATGATTTTAAAGAAAGTTTTCTCCTGGTGTAAGGCCTGTAAACATAAAGTGCTTGTTTTTAAGGTTGACTTTCAAAAAGCATATGAATCGGTTCATTGGTGTACGCTTTGTCTTTTCCCCTAATCTTCTCATCTCATTAATTGGAATATATACCATTATAAGGATTGCCAATGCGCTATACAAAAATGGGCTTATATAAAATACAACATAATAAATAAATATGTATACTAACAGCCCCCGCAGTTTGAACGGGAGGAACACGAATGTTCAAGATGGACCTAAAATCCAAGAACAATGAAGAGAGCAACCCTTTTGTGAAGATATCAGCATATTGTGAAGATGAAGGCACATGGAGAACACGAACTTGACCCAAGGCAACTTTATCTCGAACAAAGTGAATATCAATCTCGATATGTTTTGTTCTTTGATGTTGAACGGGATTCGAAGATAAGTAGACTACACTCACATTATCACAGTAAACAATTATCGCACAAGTAGACAGTTGGAAAAGTTCACAAAGTAAGCTTCTTATCCAACAAGCCACTGCATTTGCCACCCCTCTGTACTCGGCCTCTGCACTAGAACAAGAGGTAGTCCATTGACGTTTTGAGGACCATGAAATCAGATTGTGGCCTAAGAATACACAGTAACCGGATGTAGAACGATGTGTAGATGGACAACCAGCCCAATTAGCATCAGGATAAGCAACAAGGTCTTGAGCGGGAGAAGCGTAGAGCTGAATACCATGATATGTAGTACCATGAACATAGCATAGAATACGCTTGACAGCAGTGAAGTGAGGTTCTCGTGGATCATGCATGTAAAGACAAATCTGATGAACTGCATATGCAATATCTAGGCAAGTAAATATGAGGTATTGTAAGGCGCCTGCAAGACTCCGATACAAAGTTAGATCAAGAAATGGAGGTCCGGTTGGGTCAAGTTTGGCTGATGTATCGGCAGGAGTGTGTGAGGTCATGCAATTCAGCATGTGAGCACGCTCGAGGATTTCCAAGGAGTATTTTCGCTGATATAGGAACATACCCGACTTGTCGTGTGTGACTGCAATACCAAAAAATTAGTTAAGGTCACCCAGATCAGTCATAGAGAACTCACTGCTAAGGGTGGTGATAATATGTTGTAACAAGTATGGAGACGAAGCGGTGAGAACAATATTATCCACATATAATAAGAAGTAAGCAGTGTAAGATCCCTGTCGATATACAAACAGATAGGAGTCGCATCGACTATTTGAGAACCCAAGTTTGTAAATATATTTAACAAAATGATGAAACCACGCCCTGGGAGCTTGTTTGAGGCCATATAAAGATCATTGCAATAAACAAACATGATCTGGATTTTGATGATCTCTAAGCCTGGTGGTTGGTGCATATAAACAGTCTCAAGAAGATCACCATGAAGAAATGCATTCTTCACATCAAGTTGACGAATCGGCCAAGCATGAGACACTGCCAAGCTGAGAACAGTATGAATGGTTGTGGGTTTAACCACCGGGCTAAACGTCTCATCACAATCAATATCGAGTCGTTGGGTATGACCATTAGCTACAAGATGAGCTTTGTAGCGAGACAATGAACCATTTGCGTGTTGTTTCTTTTTAAATATCCAGATACAATTAATAATATTGGTATTAGTCGGGTGCGGAACAAGAACCCACGTCTGATTGGTGAGAAGGGCATTATATTCCTCCTTCATGGCATTATACCAGTTTGGATCCTTAAATGCTTGTGAGTAATTACAGGGTATTTAAGAGATAACATCAACGTGAAGGTTTAGTTTATGGACGGGTTTGACAATTCCAACATAGGATCGTGTGACCATAGGGTGAGTGGACATGCGAGAGACATCAGGGGAGGAGTCGCTGGAAGAATCTGTGATATTACCGTCGTTACCATAGGATGTAGTAGATTCCAAAGGCTTGTAGAAATCGGTGAGGACGTGGCAAACGGGGGTGTTTCTGGGTTGTGAGCAGGAGACGTGTCAAAAATGGGAGGAGGAGACGGAGAAACTTGACTTTGAAGAAAAAAAGATGACATAGCATTGGAATCATCAATAATATTAAGAAAGTCATAGGAGGGAGGAGTGGTTGGATTCATAGATCCAAACGGAAAGATATATTCATCAAAAACAACGTGTAGAGACACAATGATTTGGTTAGTTTCAAGGTTTAAACAGTTGAATCCACGGTTTTGATATGGGTAACCGAGAAAAATACATGGAACCGATTTGGGTTGAAGTTTATGAGAGGTAGGGATGTGAGGATAACACAAGCAACCGAAGACACGAAGATGAGAGTATGACGGGATTCATTTCAATAATTTGTGAAAAGGGGTGTCATTTTGGAGAGTGGTAAGAAGGTAAAATGTTAATAAGGTGAGCAACCATGTGAATCGCTTCTACCCAAAAAGTGGGTGGAAAATGAGATTGAAACAGTAAAGTTCGGATCATATTATTGATTATGTGAAGCATGCGTTTAGATTTCCCATTTCGTTGGGATATATATGGACATGAGAAATGTATGGTAATGTCATTAGATGCACAAAGTTGATGAAATTGGTGGTTGTTCTATTCCCCCCCCCCCCCAATTGTCACACCGAAAAGATTTAGTTTCAGTGTTGAATTGAGTCTGGACATATTAACGAAATTGAAAAAATTTAGAAAACACATCTGATTTAAAACACAAAGGATATACCCAAACAAAGTGAGAGAAATCATCAAGAAAAATTACATAATATTTAATGCTACTAGAACATGCAATATGAGACGTCCAAACATCCAAATGTATTAACTCAAAAGGAAAACTAGAAACTGAATCAGACAATGAAAAAGGTAACTTGGTGTGTTTACCAAGTTGACAATGTAACATCCATAAAATTCATGAAAAAAATTAAACTTTTTAAACAACCCAAAAATCATCATTGTTTACAAAATAGTTTTCAAAATATGTATAATATCAGAGTTTCCCCAAAATCACAAAACCAAACACGAGGAGGTGCACGATCACGCCTTCGCCTTTCCGCGATCCTCTGAAGTACCTGAAACATAATCTAAAACTATAAGCCCAAAGCTTAGTGAGTTTCCCCAAAGTACCAACACAACACATAATCATAATAATAACAACAAACAACATGCATACAGAACCTTCAGTATGACTGGACCGCCTCAACGGGCCCTCATCCTATCTGGAACGTTCTTTGGGCCTTCGGCCTGACTGGTTCGCTTCACGGGCCTTCAGTCTATCCGGGCCGCCCTGGGTCTGTTGTCCTTCGGCACAGAGCAAGACCGTCTCAAACCAACCACACATACACCATGTCGACACATATATACATAACAGATAATCATGCAAATAACCAGCCAATAATAATCAGATAGATCTCATAGATCACAAAGCATAGCATCATCCTATCTACCAAGATATAGATCAAGCAGATCACTACAGTACTCAATCATACGATAAACCAGGATAACAATCCGAAGGTCCGGTATTGGTTCCTTCGACCCGTAAGTACAGTGAGGACAACTCACCTCACACAGCTGAATCACACTGAAAGTCTCCGGCTGCTGGCTCACTTAAATCCCCGCGCTATCACAACAAAATAATCATCCAATTAATAATTAGATTACAAACCATAACTATTAGTCCATAATTAGGGAAAAAACCACTTTACCCTTACCTAGCTGGGCTAAGACCCAAGCCCAAATCTTGATCCAGAAGGCCCAAAACTAAGTAATCACTCAAGGCCCATATTCTGTCTAATTTTCCAAATTGGGCCCAAACTCCTACTTGGGCCTTACCCTAAAGTCTATCCCTTCACTTAGCCCAAAACACCAATACTCAGATGGTCCAATAAGGGCCCAAGCATCTAAGCCCAAAAGGTGCCCCAAACTTAAAGCCCAAAATTGCTAAACCCAACAGACTGAGTACGCGGGGCGTACGCAGCTGTACGCTCAGCGTACTCCGCCTTGACCAAGAAACGCGTTGTTGACCACCTACGCCCATCGTACACCCTGGTACACCTAGCGTACACGGTGTCCATACAAACTTCGAATAAGAGCTTATTTCATTCAGTCCAATAACCAGATCCAAGTCCAAGAAGGTGCTCTTAACCATAAAGTTTCCAACTTTATGGTTATGCATGCATCATTAAGACCTAAAACCAACTTCCTAGTTGGTCTTAACCACTAAGTACCTTTACACTTTGCATTCAAACACTAAATGAGTCAAGAAGGCATTTTTATGACTTAACACAACTCAAATCTTCTGAAAAAGGTAGCTCCTTTGGTCTTAGAGTAGCATTTACCTATTAAGTCCAAGAAAAGGGGACAAAAATCATAAAACTCCATATGGCTAGATCTCTAAGGAATACAAGTAAAGTTCAAGACTTTATACCTTCTGTAGCTTCCCAAAGAGATGAAGATCTCAGATCTATAAGCTTTAATCCCACACCAAAGCTTCTCAAAGAATCCTTTCTTCTTTCTTCAACACTAATAAAATACACATACACTTAAGCTCAACACACACAAGGGCTAGGGCTTGCAAAATCGACTCAAATAGGGTGGAGGCTGAAAGGGTGAGGGAAATGAGGTTATAAGGGAGATTATATAGGGCTCAACCCTAAAAGTTAGGGTTTCAATGTCTGATGAGTACGCCCCGCATACATAGACATAAGCCCCGCATACTAGAGCGCTCCCTAGTACGCTAAGCGTACACACGTACGCATGGCGTACTCCCATTCCTTCTAAATTATGATTTTTTCATTAGGGCTTCTCATGACTACTTCCTTCTATTACGGGGACCAAAATGACATAAATTAAAACCATAAGGATGAATTTGAAAGTACCTAAATATCGGGGTGTTAAAAACAAGCATGACATAAATCCAAACTTTTAGAGTTTTTACATGGAAGTAATTGCTAGAAACTAAATGTTTAAAAGTTGGACGACCTGGATATCCAAGACGTTGATGCCAAATGGTGGGACTAATGGAAAGCAAAGCTTGATGAGTCAAGCCAGTGGCTGGGTAAAGATCGCCTTTGCTATCACGTCGTAGGAATGTTTGCTTGGTCTAGAGATCCTTCACAGAGAAACCGAAAGGATCAAACTCAATACTATAAGAATTGTCATTAGTAAAACGACGAACATAAATAAGATTTTTAATGATGTTTGGAGTGATGAGAACATTTTTTAAAATACAATTACAAGGATTTCCAATGGGCTATACAAACATGGGCTTATATAAAATACAACATAATAAATAAATACGTATACTAACAGTTGGGATTATCTTGATGATATTTTAGGTGGTTTCGGCTTTGGAGATAAATGGAGAATGTGGATCTGTGGCATTTATTCCTCGTCTATGGGATCGGTTTTAGTTAATGGTGCCCCAACAGATGAATTCCAGTTTCATCGTGGTTTGCACCAAGGAGACCCCCTCTCTCCTTTTGTATTTATCCTCATCATGGAAAGTTTACATATTTCTTTCCAAAAAGTTACTGACATAGGATTGTTTACAGGTCTTCTTGTGGGAAGTGATGATCGGGTTCATTTGTCTCACCTACTTTACGCGGACGATGTTATCTTCTTTAGCTAGTGGTCTCAAGAAAATGTTGTGACCATCGTTAGATTGCTTCATTGTTTTTACCTAATCTCAGGTCCCAAAATTAATATTCATAAAAGTCAAATTATGGGTATTGGTGTCAATCAATCAGCGGTGGATGATATGGAAACTTCAATTAGGTATGTGGCTAGTAAGTTCCTGTTTACTTATTTTGGTCTTCCTGTGGGAAAAAATATGTCTCAGGTGGAAGCTTGGAGTGATGTTATTCATAAAGTTACTTGTAATCTGTCAAATTGGAAAGTTAAAACTCTTTCAGTGGGTGGTAGATTGAGTTTGTTAAAATCATTCTTGGGTGCTCTTCCCACTTATTTTATGTCTCTTTTTAAGGCTCTGCAAGGTGTGCTTAAAAGCTTTGAATCTATGAGGAATTCTTTCTTTTTGGGAGCTGATTTAGAAGAAAATAAAATGACTTGGGTGAGTTGGAAGAAGGTGATGGTGTAGAAGGTTCATGGTGGTCTTGGGGTGATCAGCCTTTTTGCTTTGAATCGTGCTCTTATTTTCAAATGGGTTTGGCGTTTTCTTTCTTCTCCCACTGCTCTATGGGTTAAAATTGTTAAGGCTATTCATGGTGTTCATGGTTTGATTGGTAATATCACTCAAAGGAATCCTCGCAGCTCAGTTTGGGTTTCAATTATAAAGGCGTTATATAATTTACATTCTAAAGGTATTAACCTTTTTTCTTTTTGTAAAAAGAAAATCGGTGATGGTTCAGATACGAGCTTTTGGGATGATATATGGATTACTGACATGCCTTTGAAGACTAAATTTCATAGGCTTTATGCTTTGGAGTTAGATAAGCAGGTTTCGGTGGCCCAAAAACTTATGTAGACTAATAGATCTGGTTCGTTTCTTCGCACGCCTAGATGAGGTGTTGAAAGTGTTCGGTGGGAGGAGTTCTCTGCTTTGCTAAACACGATGGTTCTTTCCCCTATTCCTGATAGATGGTGTTGGTCGTTAATGGTTCAGGTTCTTTTGGGGTAAGCTTTGCTCGGTTGGCGATTGATAAGAAAATTTTGATTTGTTCAGATATTGCGACTAGATGGTGTTCTCTTGTTCCTATAAAAATTAATGTTTTTGGTTGGCGGTTGCACTTAGATAAGCTCCCTACTAGGGCAAATTTTTCTAGTTGATTTGTCTTCTATTATGTGTCCAGTCTGCGATCAGGAGTTGGAATCGGTAAACCATCTTTTTTTTGGTGCCCCATGGCCGGTGATTTACTGCTTCTTTTGGGTAGATGGTGAAATATTGCGATGGCTACTTTGACCTTTATGTGAGATTGGTTTATTTGGTTTTTCTATCTTAGGATGTCTTAAGGTTTATAAAGAGTTATTGGAAGCCTCCTTTCTTACTTTATGGTAGCATATTTGGCGGTTTCGTAATGACTGTATTTTTGGTAGAGGAATTCCAAAAAAGAGTTTGATGTTTGACCAGATTGTTACTCAGTCTTTTCTTTGGGCTAATTTTAAGTGTCGTAGTCTAAACTTGAATTGGGTTTCCTGGTTACAAAATCTAACCCTCGCTATCTCTTGCATGTAATTTTTGTTAGTTTTTGTGTAGCTTCTTGCTAGCTTTATAATATCTTTGTCGTTCGAGATATATATATATATATATATATATATATATATATATATATATATATATATATATATATATATATATATATATATATATATAGGAAAGGGTTATACGGAAAACAAAAAAAACACTAAAAAAACCTTAAAAATCATAAAAATGTATAAAAAAAATACTTAGAGGTCACAAAACTTTTTTTTTATTTTATATATGAAAAAATCGCACATTTTTTTAACAATTCGCTGCAAAAATAAAATAAAAAATCTATTTTTTTTAAATTGATTTTTTTCAAAAAAAAAAAATTCAACGAATTTGTAATAAAATGTGTGATTTTTAAAAAGAAAAATTCAAAAAAAAGTTTTTTGATCTCTAAGTATTTTTTATGCATTTTTATGATTTTTAGGGTTTTTTTAGGGCTTTTTGTTTTCCATAGAACCTAAACCTATATATATATATATATACTAGCCGTTTACCTACGCCAAGCGCCGGGTGCGAATGTGGCGGTGATGATGCTCGATGGTGATTCTAGTAGTTATTGTTGGCTCTTTCCATGTGAGAAAAATCGATTTTAGAAGATAATTATCTACATTTGGAATTGTGTGTCATCGAGCTTGACTGATTGTCATCACAAAACATAATCGAATTGAAAATTGTTTTCTCTTCAGCTGGAATGAGAAGATGTCATCTTCAGACGGACATAAATGAATCCTTGGAAAAAAATACCCTCTTTCCAACATGTTTACCAACAGCTAATTCAGCATCAATGACATTGTGCTGAAAACTTTTACATATCAATCGGGTGCCTTTACACAATGAATGTTGTACCGGTCCAAGAACCGGAAAAATAGGCATTAATTTGCCACAGTTGGTAGTATCCACGATCCTTACATACCTTCTAAAACGGTTCTAGCATCGGTTATGGTCCGGTCCAAATGCTCACCCCTACTTGGATGAGTTGATCTGATCCAAACGCTCACCCCTACTTGGATGAATTGATGAAGATAATTACTACTTCCATATGTATAATTTTAAATCATATGATATGTGAATTATTTTTTATTTATTTATGATTTTCTCTGAAATATAAAATTCTAGGTAATTGTTTACAACTATAATACTTTTATTATGGGTTGTTATTAATTCTTATATGTAGCTATAATTTGTTTCCAATACAACGTCAAAACACGAATGAATACTTTTGTAATGTACAAAAGTAAAAAAAGCAGAACTTAAGAATTAAGATAGCACTTATGTTACTATAATATAAATTACTTCCTAAAATAAAATAAAATAAATACTTTCTAAAATTTGATAGATTTCAGTTATTAATTATATCAACTATGATGTCATTTTAATCAAAAGAGAAAATTCATTCAATAAAGTAGCTTGCTATTATAGATAAGAAGGATAAAATAGATTGTTATTTCCTTCAAGTTTCCTTTTAAAACATTAAGTCCTTAAAATGTGTATTTTAGGTTGTTCAGTTCAAATTAGCCATATCTTTTTTTTAACAGTAAGTATATAAAAAGAACCACCTTTTAAGTTCCAAATAGTAATAGCAATGAAAAATAATACAATTTGCAACATACAATTAAACAAATACTTAAATCACGAAGGAAACAATGAAAGAAATAAAACCAAAGCAAATGTCTAAATCTTCTACATGAAGGCTAAATAAATAAATCACAATTCAAAACTACTCATATACATACAAAGTTACAAACAGCCTACAGGGGATGTAACCCAATAAAATGAAAAAGAAGGTTAAACACCAAGTGGGCTTCCTAGTTCCGACTACAATGCACCAATTATAATAATTGGATTGTATCTAAATTCTTTGAATACCAAACAAAGCCAATAGTTTAGTCTTTTAGCACCAACCACGAAATAAGTGAATGACAAATAACCTACATTTATTTCATTTCCATTTCTATTATAGGGAACATACTTTAAAATTAAAGATTTGTGGGCTTATGAAATAACTTGGTAATCAATATTTATAAAGACTGAGATTTTATAAAGTACTGACAAAAAACATTTTATAAAAAGTGGCATTTACTTGAATTTAAGATGTTATAAAGTTCAGTAAATATCAAGTGATGCAAAAACGACATTATATATATATATATATATATATATATATATATATATATATATATATATATATATATATAAAACTTGGTTTTATGCAAAAACAATCATTTTATTTAAGATGAAACTTATAAACATTTGACAAAAAAACACTTTATAACAAATTTTCACTTGATGTGAAAACCGATATTAGCAATGTACTGACAAAGATATTTAAAATCGCTTATGATCAACTTTTCTTTCAAGCATGAACATCAGGTGGGAATCATAGTAAACCTGCAAAAACAATATAAAATGATTAATGAACATGAAAAAAATACTCCTCATTTACCCGGTCCAGAAAAAAAAAGTGGAAAATCCATTAAATTGATTCACACATGAATGTAATAAGACAAGGTCAAATTTATAACAATATACCTTCATTTTAAATCTTTGTACTTTCAATATAATTAATTCCATAAGAACCAAAGAAACAAAAGAACATTGCTCTTTCTTGTCTTTACTATAACAAAAAAGGCATAAAAGGTAGCAAATAAAACACACACACACATACACATACAACCAGATACACAAAGCCACATATACACACAATGAATATTATCATTCTCATGAAAAGCTGTTCTAATTTTTAACCCATCAAATGAAGCATCAACTTAATATCGATTATAAAAAAAACTATAATTAAACCAATACCATCGACTCATTACTGTTTATCTTCTTGGTGGAAGCAGAGGACATATTTGTGGTCTTAAAGTTCACAAAAGCAAAGCCTTTATTCACGTATCCGTTTTTATCTCTCTTTATTCAGACTTGTAATAATAGATTATTTAACATTAATTTATAGATTAAGCACAATGAGAGAGGGGTGAAGGCTACCTATGTGATTTCTGTTGAATTCATAGAACTGTTTCAGATCCTCTCCGGCCACATCCAAATATATTCCACCAACATATACTTCTAAACCATGAGAAGTATAGGAAGTTCAACATTCTGTCTACAATTCCTTTTCATTATCAGTATATTTTTCATTTGTTAGTGATTGCCTTTTTGTCGATCTTCCACCAATATATACTTCTACACTTATACTTACTAACAAAAAATGAGACATAATCAAGTTGAAAATAGAGTATAGATATAGTCCCTAAACAAAGTTCACGTTGATGGCATAAAAGTTGAGGAAATTTACCGTTTGTGCATATGAAGATCTTCATCCAGATCTAGATCTAGATTCAGAAATGGTGAGTTTCTCTTCATCACAACCTCAAGTGAACAAAAAACTAAAGTAGTTTAAGAAACAACACATTTAATTTCATCTGCAAAACAAAATACAATGCAATTTAAGCAACAATAGATTAAAAAATCCAATAAAGCCCACAAAAATTCAAATTTTAAAGTTGTTTGATCGATTTCGAGGGTTTCTAGAGTGGTGAGGCATTAAAGGCAGCAAGTGTTGAAGAATCTAAGGCTTAAATTTTTTTCGAGAGTCGAGGCCATTGGAGGAGATCGAGACGGTGTAGAGAACGAACCCTAAAAGACCGATGATGGTGGGGACGGTGGCAAACGATGGGGACGAAGGTAAATAGAGAGATGGTGGTGGACGATGAATGGATTGAGATATGAAAACACAATTCAAAATAAGATCATTACAGGTAATCAGACATAACTCATGGTAATTATCCCTTTCAGCAATCATAACTTTAGAAACTTAAAGAGTTTTGACTTACTTGGAATTGAGGTCGGATCATCATCTCCTTTGGCTTTGAATTCTACCCATCATTTCTCCTTCACTGTTGCATCAAAAGGATAATTTTTGTAAGATGTATTTGTGTAACTTCAGAAACTTAAGATGTTTTTGCTTTCCTTCACCCTGAAAAAATTTGCTCACATAAATGACCTTCTTACCCCTGTAGTGAAGAATAGAAGTGGCAATGCTAATGCATAATGATCTAAACAATTGGTCATACATCAACATTAGCTTGAATGTAATGACATAAGACATCTATATGCACTTCATCATCTCCACCAACACTGCACCATTAATCATTCTCAATAAGAATTAATTCAAAGTGAAATGGCATAACCACAAAGGCATGAAAGTAACTATGAAAAATGCAAGAAATAAGAGTCTCACTCACTTTAGTATCGAGCTCTGTCCCTTGTGTCTTTGACCCTGTAAAATTTAAAATCCTCATGAATGAAAACTGCAAGTAATAATTTTGCAAATAATAATCAAGAATGAAGCAGTTTGGGCACCAAATCATTTTTGGGTATATCACAGCCACAAAGGGAATAGATATAGCTTGCAGACGGCTTGCAAGACATGATACCCACCACCAAAACCACCTTATACTGCCACCATCACAGCCCATCTTAATCACCACCAACCACTATCCTACACCACTAAAAATCATAACTCATTACAGCCTCCCCACTGAGACCACTCCTTGTGAACCAGTAAAACTCCATATGGCTAGATCTCTAAGGAATACAAGTAAAGTTCAAGACTTTATACCTTCTGTAGCTTCCCAAAGAGATGAAGATCTCAGATCTATAAGCTTTAATCCCACACCAAAGCTTCTCAAAGAATCCTTTCTTCTTTCTTCAACACTAATAAAATACACATACACTTAAGCTCAACACACACAAGGGCTAGGGCTTGCAAAATCGACTCAAATAGGGTGGAGGCTGAAAGGGTGAGGGAAATGAGGTTATAAGGGAGATTATATAGGGCTCAACCCTAAAAGTTAGGGTTTCAATGTCTGATGAGTACGCCCCGCATACATAGACATAAGCCCCGCATACTAGAGCGCTCCCTAGTACGCTAAGCGTACACACGTACGCATGGCGTACTCCCATTCCTTCTAAATTATGATTTTTTCATTAGGGCTTCTCATGACTACTTCCTTCTATTACGGGGACCAAAATGACATAAATTAAAACCATAAGGATGAATTTGAAAGTACCTAAATATCGGGGTGTTAAAAACAAGCATGACATAAATCCAAACTTTTAGAGTTTTTACATGGAAGTAATTGCTAGAAACTAAATGTTTAAAAGTTGGACGACCTGGATATCCAAGACGTTGATGCCAAATGGTGGGACTGATGGAAAGCAAAGCTTGATGAGTCAAGCCAGTGGCTGGGTAAAGATCGCCTTTGCTATCACGTCGTAGGAATGTTTGCTTGGTCTAGAGATCCTTCACAGAGAAACCGAAAGGATCAAACTCAATACTATAAGAATTGTCATTAGTAAAACGACGAACATAAATAAGATTTTTAATGATGTTTGGAGTGATGAGAACATTTTTTAAAATACAATTACAAGGATTTCCAATGGGCTATACAAACATGGGCTTATATAAAATACAACATAATAAATAAATACGTATACTAACAGTTGGGATTATCTTGATGATATTTTAGGTGGTTTCGGCTTTGGAGATAAATGGAGAATGTGGATCTGTGGCATTTATTCCTCGTCTATGGGATCGGTTTTAGTTAATGGTGCCCCAACAGATGAATTCCAGTTTCATCGTGGTTTGCACCAAGGAGACCCCCTCTCTCCTTTTGTATTTATCCTCATCATGGAAAGTTTACATATTTCTTTCCAAAAAGTTACTGACATAGGATTGTTTACAGGTCTTCTTGTGGGAAGTGATGATCGGGTTCATTTGTCTCACCTACTTTACGCGGACGATGTTATCTTCTTTAGCTAGTGGTCTCAAGAAAATGTTGTGACCATCGTTAGATTGCTTCATTGTTTTTACCTAATCTCAGGTCCCAAAATTAATATTCATAAAAGTCAAATTATGGGTATTGGTGTCAATCAATCAGCGGTGGATGATATGGAAACTTCAATTAGGAATGTGGCTAGTAAGTTCCTGTTTACTTATTTTGGTCTTCCTGTGGGAAAAAATATGTCTCAGGTGGAAGCTTGGAGTGATGTTATTCATAAAGTTACTTGTAATCTGTCAAATTGGAAAGTTAAAACTCTTTCAGTGGGTGGTAGATTGAGTTTGTTAAAATCATTCTTGGGTGCTCTTCCCACTTATTTTATGTCTCTTTTTAAGGCTCCGCAAGGTGTGCTTAAAAGCTTTGAATCTATGAGGAATTCTTTCTTTTTGGGAGCTGATTTAGAAGAAAATAAAATGACTTGGGTGAGTTGGAAGAAGGTGATGGTGTAGAAGGTTCATGGTGGTCTTGGGGTGATCAGCCTTTTTGCTTTGAATCGTGCTCTTATTTTCAAATGGGTTTGGCGTTTTCTTTCTTCTCCCACTGCTCTATGGGTTAAAATTGTTAAGGCTATTCATGGTGTTCATGGTTTGATTGGTAATATCACTCAAAGGAATCCTCGCAGCTCAGTTTGGGTTTCAATTATAAAGGCGTTATATAATTTACATTCTAAAGGTATTAACCTTTTTTCTTTTTGTAAAAAGAAAATCGGTGATGGTTCAGATACGAGCTTTTGGGATGATATATGGATTACTGACATGCCTTTGAAGACTAAATTTCATAGGCTTTATGCTTTGGAGTTAGATAAGCAGGTTTCGGTGGCCCAAAAACTTATGTAGACTAATAGATCTGGTTCGTTTCTTCGCACGCCTAGATGAGGTGTTGAAAGTGTTCGGTGGGAGGAGTTATCTGCTTTGCTAAACACGATGGTTCTTTCCCCTATTCCTGATAGATGGTGTTGGTCGTTAATGGTTCAGGTTCTTTTGGGGTAAGCTTTGCTCGGTTGGCGATTGATAAGAAAATTTTGATTTGTTCAGATATTGCGACTAGATGGTGTTCTCTTGTTCCTATAAAAATTAATGTTTTTGGTTGGCGGTTGCACTTAGATAAGCTCCCTACTAGGGCAAATTTTTCTAGTTGATTTGTCTTCTATTATGTGTCCAGTCTGCGATCAGGAGTTGGAATCGGTAAACCATCTTTTTTTTGGTGCCCCATGGCCGGTGATTTACTGCTTCTTTTGGGTAGATGGTGAAATATTGCGATGGCTACTTTGACCTTTATGTGAGATTGGTTTATTTGGTTTTTCTATCTTAGGATGTCTTAAGGTTTATAAAGAGTTATTGGAAGCCTCCTTTCTTACTTTATGGTAGCATATTTGGCGGTTTCGTAATGACTGTATTTTTGGTAGAGGAATTCCAAAAAAGAGTTTGATGTTTGACCAGATTGTTACTCAGTCTTTTCTTTGGGCTAATTTTAAGTGTCGTAGTCTAAACTTGAATTGGGTTTCCTGGTTACAAAATCTAACCCTCGCTATCTCTTGCATGTAATTTTTGTTAGTTTTTGTGTAGCTTCTTGCTAGCTTTATAATATCTTTGTCGTTCGAGATATATATATATATATATATATATATATATATATATATATATATATATATATATATATATATATATATAGGAAAGGGTTATACGGAAAACAAAAAAAACACTAAAAAAACCTTAAAAATCATAAAAATGTATAAAAAAAATACTTAGAGGTCACAAAACTTTTTTTTTATTTTATATATGAAAAAATCGCACATTTTTTTAACAATTCGCTGCAAAAATAAAATAAAAAATCTATTTTTTTTAAATTGATTTTTTTCAAAAAAAAAAAATTCAACGAATTTGTAATAAAATGTGTGATTTTTAAAAAGAAAAATTCAAAAAAAAGTTTTTTGATCTCTAAGTATTTTTTATGCATTTTTATGATTTTTAGGGTTTTTTTAGGGCTTTTTGTTTTCCATAGAACCTAAACCTATATATATATATATATATACTAGCCGTTTACCTACGCCAAGCGCCGGGTGCGAATGTGGCGGTGATGATGCTCGATGGTGATTCTAGTAGTTATTGTTGGCTCTTTCCATGTGAGAAAAATCGATTTTAGAAGATAATTATCTACATTTGGAATTGTGTGTCATCGAGCTTGACTGATTGTCATCACAAAACATAATCGAATTGAAAATTGTTTTCTCTTCAGCTGGAATGAGAAGATGTCATCTTCAGACGGACATAAATGAATCCTTGGAAAAAAATACCCTCTTTCCAACATGTTTACCAACAGCTAATTCAGCATCAATGACATTGTGCTGAAAACTTTTACATATCAATCGGGTGCCTTTACACAATGAATGTTGTACCGGTCCAAGAACCGGAAAAATAGGCATTAATTTGCCACAGTTGGTAGTATCCACGATCCTTACATACCTTCTAAAACGGTTCTAGCATCGGTTATGGTCCGGTCCAAATGCTCACCCCTACTTGGATGAGTTGATCTGATCCAAACGCTCACCCCTACTTGGATGAATTGATGAAGATAATTACTACTTCCATATGTATAATTTTAAATCATATGATATGTGAATTATTTTTTATTTATTTATGATTTTCTCTGAAATATAAAATTCTAGGTAATTGTTTACAACTATAATACTTTTATTATGGGTTGTTATTAATTCTTATATGTAGCTATAATTTGTTTCCAATACAACGTCAAAACACGAATGAATACTTTTGTAATGTACAAAAGTAAAAAAAGCAGAACTTAAGAATTAAGATAGCACTTATGTTACTATAATATAAATTACTTCCTAAAATAAAATAAAATAAATACTTTCTAAAATTTGATAGATTTCAGTTATTAATTATATCAACTATGATGTCATTTTAATCAAAAGAGAAAATTCATTCAATAAAGTAGCTTGCTATTATAGATAAGAAGGATAAAATAGATTGTTATTTCCTTCAAGTTTCCTTTTAAAACATTAAGTCCTTAAAATGTGTATTTTAGGTTGTTCAGTTCAAATTAGCCATATCTTTTTTTTAACAGTAAGTATATAAAAAGAACCACCTTTTAAGTTCCAAATAGTAATAGCAATGAAAAATAATACAATTTGCAACATACAATTAAACAAATACTTAAATCACGAAGGAAACAATGAAAGAAATAAAACCAAAGCAAATGTCTAAATCTTCTACATGAAGGCTAAATAAATAAATCACAATTCAAAACTACTCATATACATACAAAGTTACAAACAGCCTACAGGGGATGTAACCTAATAAAATGAAAAAGAAGGTTAAACACCAAGTGGGCTTCCTAGTTCCGACTACAATGCACCAATTATAATAATTGGATTGTATCTAAATTCTTTGAATACCAAACAAAGCCAATAGTTTAGTCTTTTAGCACCAACCACGAAATAAGTGAATGACAAATAACCTACATTTATTTCATTTCCATTTCTATTATAGGGAACATACTTTAAAATTAAAGATTTGTGGGCTTATGAAATAACTTGGTAATCAATATTTATAAAGACTGAGATTTTATAAAGTACTGACAAAAAACATTTTATAAAAAGTGGCATTTACTTGAATTTAAGATGTTATAAAGTTCAGTAAATATCAAGTGATGCAAAAACGACATTATATATATATATATATATATATATATATATATATATATATATATATATATATATAAAACTTGGTTTTATGCAAAAACAATCATTTTATTTAAGATGAAACTTATAAACATTTGACAAAAAAACACTTTATAACAAATTTTCACTTGATGTGAAAACCGATATTAGCAATGTACTGACAAAGATATTTAAAATCGCTTATGATCAACTTTTCTTTCAAGCATGAACATCAGGTGGGAATCATAGTAAACCTGCAAAAACAATATAAAATGATTAATGAACATGAAAAAAATACTCCTCATTTACCCGGTCCAGAAAAAAAAAGTGGAAAATCCATTAAATTGATTCACACATGAATGTAATAAGACAAGGTCAAATTTATAACAATATACCTTCATTTTAAATCTTTGTACTTTCAATATAATTAATTCCATAAGAACCAAAGAAACAAAAGAACATTGCTCTTTCTTGTCTTTACTATAACAAAAAAGGCATAAAAGGTAGCAAATAAAACACACACACACATACACATACAACCAGATACACAAAGCCACATATACACACAATGAATATTATCATTCTCATGAAAAGCTGTTCTAATTTTTAACCCATCAAATGAAGCATCAACTTAATATCGATTATAAAAAAAATTATAATTAAACCAATACCATCGACTCATTACTGTTTATCTTCTTGGTGGAAGCAGAGGACATATTTGTGGTCTTAAAGTTCACAAAAGCAAAGCCTTTATTCACGTATCCGTTTTTATCTCTCTTTATTCAGACTTGTAATAATAGATTATTTAACATTAATTTATAGATTAAGCACAATGAGAGAGGGGTGAAGGCTACCTATGTGATTTCTGTTGAATTCATAGAACTGTTTCAGATCCTCTCCGGCCACATCCAAATATATTCCACCAACATATACTTCTAAACTATGAGAAGTATAGGAAGTTCAACATTCTGTCTACAATTCCTTTTCATTATCAGTATATTTTTCATTTGTTAGTGATTGCCTTTTTGTCGATCTTCCACCAATATATACTTCTACACTTATACTTACTAACAAAAAATGAGACATAATCAAGTTGAAAATAGAGTATAGATATAGTCCCTAAACAAAGTTCACGTTGATGGCATAAAAGTTGAGGAAATTTACCGTTTGTGCATATGAAGATCTTCATCCAGATCTAGATCTAGATTCAGAAATGGTGAGTTTCTCTTCATCACAACCTCAAGTGAACAAAAAACTAAAGTAGTTTAAGAAACAACACATTTAATTTCATCTGCAAAACAAAATACAATGCAATTTAAGCAACAATAGATTAAAAAATCCAATAAAGCCCACAAAAATTCAAATTTTAAAGTTGTTTGATCGATTTCGAGGGTTTCTAGAGTGGTGAGGCATTAAAGGCAGCAAGTGTTGAAGAATCTAGGGCTTAAATTTTTTCGAGAGTCGAGGCCATTGGAGGAGATCGAGACGGTGTAGAGAACGAACCCTAAAAGACCGATGATGGTGGGGACGGTGGCAAACGATGGGGACGAAGGTAAATAGAGAGATGGTGGTGGACGATGAATGGATTGAGATATGAAAACACAATTCAAAATAAGATCATTACAGGTAATCAGACATAACTCATGGTAATTATCCCTTTCAGCAATCATAACTTTAGAAACTTAAAGAGTTTTGACTTACTTGGAATTGAGGTCGGATCATCATCTCCTTTGGCTTTGAATTCTACCCATCATTTCTCCTTCACTGTTGCATCAAAAGGATAATTTTTGTAAGATGTATTTGTGTAACTTCAGAAACTTAAGATGTTTTTGCTTTCCTTCACCCTGAAAAAATTTGCTCACATAAATGACCTTCTTACCCCTGTAGTGAAGAATAGAAGTGGCAATGCTAATGCATAATGATCTAAACAATTGGTCATACATCAACATTAGCTTGAATGTAATGACATAAGACATCTATATGCACTTCATCATCTCCACCAACACTGCACCATTAATCATTCTCAATAAGAATTAATTCAAAGTGAAATGGCATAACCACAAAGGCATGAAAGTAACTATGAAAAATGCAAGAAATAAGAGTCTCACTCACTTTAGTATCGAGCTCTGTCCCTTGTGTCTTTGACCCTGTAAAATTTAAAATCCTCATGAATGAAAACTGCAAGTAATAATTTTGCAAATAATAATCAAGAATGAAGCAGTTTGGGCACCAAATCATTTTTGGGTATATCACAGCCACAAAGGGAATAGATATAGCTTGCAGACGGCTTGCAAGACATGATACCCACCACCAAAACCACCTTATACTGCCACCATCACAGCCCATCTTAATCACCACCAACCACTATCCTACACCACTAAAAATCATAACTCATTACAGCCTCCCCACTGAGACCACTCCTTGTGAACCAGTAAAATTCCTGTAACCAAAAATCGGAATCAAAACATGAAGGAGAGAGATGAATCATAAAAGATTGGTCGAGATGATGTGAGAATTAGGTCAAATAGAAAAAAGATTGGAAAAACTTACCTAAAGTTTTTTGTAGTTCGTCTAGTATAGGCTTCCCGCTGATTTGCTGTAATTTGGTACGTAAGGTTGGATATTCGTCGTTGACCGGAGATTTCTTGCGATGTTGTTTGTTAGGTACCTTAGTTTTTCTGATAACGGAAGGATTCACTTATCGAGCGTAGTTACGTTCGATCTGATGACATTGGATGCGATTTTGAAAAGGTCTTCGGTAATGGTGACGCCTCGTATCCCGACTTCGTCTTCTTCCTGAAAGATGCAATTGTACGAAAGGTCGTAACTGGATATGTTGGTGTGTACGGTGTGGAGGAGTTTGTATTTGAAATTGTGATGATCGGAGGGACGGTTTGAGAGGAGGATCGGCGCAACATGATTTAGGGTTTGTAGATAAAGACGACTAATTTAGGGTTTTTGTGAGTTATGGTGACTCTAGGAATAAAAAATATTTGTTTAATTCGCAATGAGTAGTAGATGACAGATGTTCTTATAGAGAAGATGGATGGAGGGGAAGGAAGCATGGCTTGCTGCGATGTTTCACAAAAGCAAGAACTCAACATCAACATGTTCTATTTTTTAGAGAGTGTCGTGTGAGGTTTTTTGGGGATGGCGTATGGGGCAAAGAGAATAGGTGGTACATATCAGGCGAAAATCGACGGATATCAGGCGAGATATCAGGATTCAACATTGACTCTGTTGGGGATTAAAATGGCTACGTCAAAAGAGATAAGAGCTAGAGACCTATTCAACACAATCCTAATTTGGTGATAAGAGCTATCTCAAGATTCAACTTGTTGATCGGATAATGCATTGATTATTGTACATTCAGCTTAAAACATTGGACGTCTTAAATCTATTTATAGTTATAGAAATAGTAAGGTTTGTATAATAATATAGTAAGATATATATATATATATATATATATATATATATATATATATATATATATATATATTGCGGAGCCCAGACACAATCAATGTCAACCAGGAACAACATAATATTTACACAAAGTGGTTGACATTCAGGATGCAAATAAATAGAGACAACTTCGAGAAGACTTGACGGATTATATCTTCGACGATAACAATGATGAATAGCGTTGTTTAGGAAAAATAAATTACCTGTTTTTTTCGTTTTGTAATGTTTTTTTTTTTCTTTTTTTCTTCTTTTTAATTTGGATGTTATGTGTAGTTTAAATGTTATGTTTTTTTAGGTTTTTAAATATTATATTATATTTAAATATTATCTTTTATAAAAATATATTTGTTTTAATTAAAAAAAACTCGAGAAAAAATGATGACATGGAAATTAGTGGGTTTTATAACATGTTCTTGTGATGACCATTTTTTCAATCGGTGTTATAACATCACGAGAGTGATATGACATGTAAGGTGGCACCAAAATGATGTTATAATATGTTGTCAATATCCAATGCTTTTAGATTCTTTTTAAATTTATTGCCCATTATATAAGAAAAGAATTATATTTTCAAGAAGAATGAAAGAAACATCAAATTAAGCTTAATGTTTGCCTCACTTAAGTCTTGCACAATCACGTCAAAAGCAGCATCATTCAAGAGACAGACCACTTATGGCCAAAGTCATCACCATCAGCTAAACCACCGCCATTTTAGTCAAAGATGACACCCAAATCACCACCATCACATGGCCAGATCACCATCCAGAATGCCACCGGCCATCCACAAGATTTAGATATCGATTCCTTAATTAAAAAAGTAGTTAAGAAAAGGATGAAACACTTTGAAATAGTCTAAAATATATTGAAACATTTATAACATTTTAATTTGTTTATTAAAAAAAATTAAACATTGAAGCCCAACCCATCCAATTTAACTTAGGATTGAAAACAAATGTTCGTAATATATCATGTATTAAAAACGTTTACATCTAGAGATAGACAACAAAGCCAGAAAGTACCATGGGTCTCCATCTGCGTCTCAAGTGGGGAATGGGGATCCCCATCAAATAATCAGAAAATTGGAGATTTTTTTTCCGTTGTGAAGTTATATTCTTTTATGTAGTACAAAGACATAATTACAAACTACAATCAACTAAATAATACTAAGGGATAATATGACTTAGGAGGGTAATAACGTTTTTCGTTTATCCATATTAGGTCCCTAACGTATTTTTTGTGTGTATTACACCATTAAGGTTGTTATAACCGTTTAGAAATAATCTCTTTACTGGTTTCTTCCTATTAAAAGGACTATTTGTAAACGGTTAGAATAACCTTAATGGTGTAATACGCACAAAAAATACGTCGGGACCTAAAATGGACAAACAGGAAACGTTATTACCCTCCTAAGATTTTTAGTATTTATTATTTTGAATATATATTTTTAAGATTTTTAGTATTTATTTTTATATGTGTATTTCATATAAAGTTGTTGAAATTAAAAAGAATAAAAAGTAGAAATGTTTGGATTGGATTGGATTGGAATTTGTAACCACGTCATCATGAACACCATGAACACCGACTCAACAATCGGGCGTTCCATATGAACCGTCGGTCTAGAATCCACCCAATCCACCACATCACGGATAGATGAAAACACAGGAAGGTCCAAATGAAGCCAATGCCCAACCCGACTTCAAACCTGATCAGCAACCGAAAACTACAGCAACAAATGCTTCACACTTTCTTGAGAATTATGACACACAGGACACAATAAGGAATCTATCATCACCCCCCTTTCCACCAGTTTAGCTCTTACCGGAATACGATCCAAAAGCACACACCATAAAAAAATGTTAATTTTAATAGGGACAAAACGGTTCCACCTAGTAGGCATACTACCCATAAGAAGCGTCATATCATTAAAAAGTAAAAATTTACTATAGGGGTTTATAGTTTCATACGGGGATAATAACTTAGGAGGGTAATAACGTTTCCCGTTTGTCCATATTAGGTCACTAACGTATTTTTTGTGTGTATTACACCATTAAGGTTGTTATAACCGTTTAGAAATAATCTCTTTTACCGGTTTCTTCCTGTTAAAGGACTATTTGTAAATTGTTATAATAACCTTAATGGTGTAATACGCACAAAAAAATACGTTAGGGACCTAAAATGGACAAACAGAAAACGTTATTATCCTCCTAAGTCATTATCCCTAATACTAATAACAACCATGATATTAAATTTTTAGCATCTTTAGTCGTGTCTTCTCATACTTAAATTGTAGTAATCTACTTGTACATATGTAGAACGTATTACAGTAACGTCACTACCATTACACACATTAAATATCCAAAGTTTATAAACCACATGTTATTTTAATAGTTGTCATATTTTTTATAGTATATATAAAAGAACCTACATTTAACTGAAATTTGGTAGAAACCTGTATAAACCTTTGCACAAAGAAACACATTATTAGCATACATAATAAAAGATGGTTAATGTATTAAAATTATGAAACAATATTATATACAAATTTAATAAATATAAGTTTAAGTCGAAACAAATACCACACAAATATATGTTTCATGTACCAATCAAGTAAAATAATGTAGAAGTTTTACCCCATATGCAAAACAGTAATTACGATAGTTATTGTGCTTTTATTCCTTGTTATCATGTACTTTCAATGTAGGAAAGATTTCAGAATTAGAATAAGTATTTACAATCTTATGTACATAAAGAATGATTTAATAACCTTAATATCATATGAGAGGATTAATGGTCTAGCGGTATGGAGTGATCATCTCATATGAGAGGTCAGGGGTTCAAGTCTCGGTGGAGACATAGGTGGGTATTTAGGAGCAGATTAGTTAGTTTGCCGTTAAAAAAAAAAAAAAAAAAAAAAAAAAAAAAATACTTAATATCACAATATAATATATATTATGTTTATCTATTATATACAGGGACAAAGGATATCCTCATTCCTGTCTCCGTCCCCGGTTTTTATTTCGGGGAGTTTCAATTCTTGTCTTCGTGCCCGGTTAACTCGGGAATTCCTCAATAAAATTGGGTTCAGGTATCGGGTCCTCTCAGATATAGTATTTTTTGTCATCTTAGTTAATTGAATGAAAATCAACACAGAAAAAGAAATTCTAAAAGATATTTTATTTCACTGTATTAGAGGTGATTGTGGTTTGGTTTGATTGGTTTGATATAAAAACTCTCAGCCAAGCCTTTAAACTTTATATGTAATAATCTCAATTCTCAAACCACAGGTTTTCCGTTTGCCCGAGCGGGCCAAACAAGTTTGGTTATGTTTGGCAATTTGGACCTATACTTTTTCTTTTCGCTAAGTTTAATATGTACTATATAATATTTAACCTTTAAATTAAGTATTAATGATATAAGTTTAACTAATTCATATTTAATTAATTCAGTCATTAATATTAAAGAAAGACACACCAAATCAACTTCGATTCATTCGTACTTAAAATAATACATAACAAATTATTAAAAAGTACTTACTTAATGCATGTTGAATTGTTGATAATGATTAATAAAAAAATCAAGGAATTGAGGCAAAATATAACTTTTACCGTGTTTTTGACTTTTTGATATTTTTTATTAAAAATGTTTTTATGTATAAATATGTTTTTTTTTGTATATAAAAACATACCTTTTTTGTAAGTAAAAGAATAACACACATCACCCGATATTAAATTGGTTATACCAACTAGACCAAAAATCTAGACACGTTACTAATAAAATGGTTTTAATACTAATAATAAAAGTAATTAACTGATTTTTTTCGAACAACTGATTTTTTATTAGAAAGTTAGCAAAAAGCTAATAAAAACTTACAAAGGAATAGATAATATAGGGTTTAAACACCATGAACTCCTAATACTAAATCTTTTATTCCAAATGACAAACCAAATATTTACAAAGGAATAGATAATATAGGGTTTAAACACCATGAACTCCTAATACTAAATCTTTTATTCCAAATGACAAACCAAATATTTACAAAGGAATAGATAATATAGGGTTTAAACACCATGAACTCCTAATACTAAATCTTTTATTCCAAATAACAAACCAAATATATGAATAATCGATCGAAACTATCAAGCAACAAAGCTTCTTACGTTATGATCTTTAAAAAGAGTACTGTTCAACAAGTTTTATAAAAAAACACTACATTATCATAATTATTGATTCCAGAGCCATAACTATTTAAATGATTTTGATAGGTAAATAAGATTTCTTGTGTTTTTCTGAATTTTGTTTTTCTGTATCTTGCTCTAATTTATAGAAAATTAATTTATATGTTATTACTATTTGAATAAGTCTTTGTGAAAATTAATACCATTGAAGTGAAAAGTCTTTTTTTTTTTTTGTGAGATTTCCTTTAATCACTTAATATTCTAATGTGCTAGTTACATGTTAGTGAGCTACCCATCATCTCAATATTTATTTTCTTTTCGCACCTGTAGTCATATTTAAAATTTAAATCTTTGTTATATTTGACTAACTATTCTTTTTCTTTTTTTAATTTGGAATGACAAATATATTCTACTTCTAAACTATTTTTTAAATTCATTATTTATGTTTCAAACAAGACTTAAACCATTGCCTTAAAAATGAAATTCAACACCTTACAAAATAAAATTAAACATTTTTGTATGGTCTTTCTAATTATTAAAACTACGTATTTGATTAATGTCAAATATGACACATGATTTTTTATTTTTAAAATAATTTATAAAAATAGATTTTTTTCTAGAATAAAATTAGTGTAAATCAACAAAATAATAATACAAGTAGTGATGGTATGTGCCTTGTGGTAGGGTTATTAATTTTGTACTTTCAGCTGAGTAGTACAAAATATTGATATCTGAAATTACTTACGTAATTTATATATTTGATATACACACGCAAAATAATTAAAAAATAAAGACATAGATGAACTATTTATTAAAACAAATAATAAATAATTTATATTAATAAATAAAGACAGAAATGAGGTTAAAATGGTCATATTATAACATAAGAAGGTTGACGGTGACGATGTAAAATTTCAAAACATCCACTTAAAGCGCATAACAATGCAAACCTCCCATACTAAAACTATAATTCAATCATTCTTTACTGATATAATTTTAGAATTGAAAATTACAAGGACCAAAAACATAATTTTCTAAATTAACAATTATAAAGACCAAAAATGTAAATAAAATATTTCCTTTTAGAATTAAAAGCTATATGCATCAAAATTATATTCTACTAAATTAAAAACTAAAACAGATTAAAACTGTAATCAATTCATCGTAAATTATAAAGACGAAAAATCTTATTAATTTTTTTTTTTAAAAAAAATCAAAACTAAATTAACAAAATTTATAATTTTTTAAACAAAAAACTACAGGGACTAAAAAGTAATTAGACAATTTCTTTTAAATCAATAGGATAGTATAAAATATATTAATGTTTACTCCTTTTTTTATGGGCTCATACTCCATAATCTCTAGACCATAGTCCATTGATAATATCGTTTGACATATATGGGCCGGGGGCTTAAAAACGAAGCCGGTTCGGGTATCCTCAATGACCCTTCTTCTTTTCGATTTCCAGTTTCTTTTACTGAAATAGCACCGGTGAATGTGAATCTCGATTCTTGCCCTTCTTACTTTCGATTTCCAGTTTTTTTTTTCTTGAAATTAAGACGAAATCGAGAATAGAATCTGTGTAGAATCTGATTATGAGAGTATTTGAGCCTCTGATTGTTAATATCTGTAAGTTCTACTTTCTAGTATTCATGAAATTTCTGATTAATTTTTGCAATTCGTTTTTTTTTATGAATATCTGTCTTTATTCATGAAGCTTCTCGCCGTGTTTTCTCACCGATAACAACCTTACATCAATAAAGCTAACGTGGAGATGAAGGATAAGAAGAAAGGCCACAACACTAAAGTTTCCACCAGCGGAGGCGTCCTATCACCTTCGAAACTACTATTATCGCATTTGATTTGCGGCATTGGGTTAGCTTCATCATTTTGGCTAGCAATTAATGTGTACTCCATCAACTTGATCGATAATCCAGCCGAAACTCTTCGTTTAGTATGGGTAATAATACTCTATAAACTCATCGTTCTATTTTGTGATTTAAGAACTGTTTTTTAGTAAAGTATTTGTAATAATGTTTCCCTGTTAATCAATATGTAAGGTTTATTCTATTCCATACTTTTTGAATGAAAATCTGGATGATAAGTGATGATGCCCATTTATTACTATCAATTGATCTTCCTACCTTTCTATCTCTACTAAGATCTATAGAAAACCAAGAGTTGTATCTGAATTAGAGATTCCATGATTTCCCAAAAGTATACAGAGTTAGTGCAGTGTGATATCACCTATTTGCTCGTATGTGATTTTGGTAATTGAAGAGATTATTCACTGATTTCCCTAACAATAAGATGTGAACAAGTTTCAGAAATTTCCAATCAACACGTTCGTACCTAAATAATTGAGCAAAAACATACTCCAAAAACTGAATTTGAATCTGTTATTGCAGCTGATTGAAGTCCCAGTTGTGATTTTGATATACAGTCTCTTTCGGAAAGATAAGAATCAGAGTTCGGTAATTCATCATTTCTTTTTTCTACAATCGATTATATATATAATCTATTCTATGCAATCAACTAGGGTTTACTTTATGTCTTACATTTGCAGTACTTGAAGGCTGTAGCTAGAGGTTTACTAGGGCTTCCAATTGGTTAGTCTTTACCCTTAAATCTTTTGCATAAAACTCTAAATTTTTTTACTGGGACACACAACAAATTTAAACTTTCAGGGGCAATCATCAATGCACTTGGAGCTATTGCTTTAGGGGCACCTATCGGAACTCAGTAGGCGACTTAATCCGTCAAACTTTATAAAATTTAAGAAGACTAATTTTTTCATTAAAGTTAGAAAATTTTCTGTCTAAATGCAGCTACTTTCAAAGAACCCTCAACTGGTCTCTTCTAATGTCTGCATTTACAGTAAGTGTGAATCAATAAAAAAAAATTATTTTCTAGTTTTAAAAACATTATGAAAATGTTCACAATTCATAGTTGCATGTATATTTTTATTTGCAGTTTGTTCCTGCAGCATGTGTGTATGGTTCTTCATGGGTTGATTGGCAACATACATTTGTGCATACAAAGTAAATGATTATTGATTAATAATAATATAAGTTGTTCAATTTCCGTTTTTATGTTATATTTTTTACATGTGCATTTTTTTTTAATTTGCAGGCTAATTGGAATTATTGATTATATGATATGTTTACCTGCACATGGTGCAGTAATTGGAGCTTGGTTTGGGGCATGGCCTATGCCCCTTGATTGGGAAAGAACATGGCAGGTAACTTTTTCTTACTTTACAATTTTAAGAACATGATTTGATGTTGTGCAACAAAGTGAAGGGTAAAATGGTCATTTTATCTTTTTAACAACACCTATTTTTTTAATAGGAATGGCCAATTTGTGTAACTTATGGAGCTATTCTCGGGTACTTGGTTGGAATGTTGGGTTCTATCTGTTTTGCAGTCTTTCGTGTTTCACATCAACACAGAAAGGGAGATTAAACTTGAAGGTCTTTCCTCTACCTAGTAGAAAATTAGATTTGTAAAATGGATTTATTGTTTGTTTTTAAGTTGAATTATTTCCTAGATTTCTTGTGTATTATTTGTTTGGATGAAATTTTGCCCTGCTAATGAAATTTGTGCTAGATCAGTTTTTGTTTGTGATTATGACAATGACTTGTGTCTTGTAAGATATGTCTTTGAGTATATTGCAAATTTGGTCCATTTGGTAATTGGTATCCCAAAAAGAGCAGTTCGATTACAATTTTTTCCAAAATTTAGAATGTCTTGCAAATTTCTTTCTTCGAAATTTTGAATGCACTTGAAAAAGGCGGATTTGCCCTTAAGATTTTCTTTTTTCTATTTCTTTTATTTACTTAATTATTTTTTGGATTTTTTTTATAAATAATAATAATAAATTAACCCTACCCCTAACAACCCCACCCAACCCACACCCCTATTCTTAACGCACATAAACTTCATTTATCTCTCTTTCTTCACTCTCTCAACGGAAACCACCGGCAATCTAGCCGGGAACCACCACCAAAGCTGCTATTCTCGCTGGTAACCACCGACACCATCAGACACCACCAAAGTCATCCTTCGATTTTCAGCGATTAGGGTTTTCAAGTGCATTCAAATTTTCTGAAATTTTCCTTCAATGGTCAAATCTTTTTATTTATTTTTTTGTGAAATGCTAATAGTTTGTTTGTTTCATTTGTTGTGCTCTTACTAACTGTATTTTATTTAAAAACTTGATGTGATTTGACTTAAAGAAAATAAAGTTGAGTTTGAACAAGAATATTTTGATAAAACCTCCGACTTTTTTGCAACATCATCCGTTACACTTTATGAGACGAATATTTGAAATGTGTTGGTACCATAACAAAGCTTTTACCTCCTTTGGTTGCAAAAGCTGACATAATTTTTATAAAGAAGAATAAAGGACATTGAATAAAAAAGTTGACATACGTGGTCATTTAGAGAAAATAAATTTATTTAGAGTGACTTGTCGTTATTTTACTAAATATAGTCATCTATTTTAGATTCAAAAAAATCTATAAATAATTAATGTCAAAACATTATTTAAAAATTTTGTAGTGCAATGTTGTATGCGGTTTTCAAAAATCTCAAAAAACATATAAGACCTGGTTTACAATTTTAACCGTAACGTGTAAACTACCCCAAAAGTCTTTATCTAAATGAATATAAGTCCACGAAATTTGCCAATAAAAATATTGTATTTAAATATATTTGATAAAATAATAAAAAGGATCTATTAAAGTGCGTGTTGTCAGACAGTATTCCTTTTTTGACCATGCCTCCACTGAATACTACCTTCTGGTTTTTCGTAATATCGCAAAAAATCCTGTGCATTTCAGTAAATTTGACATTTTGTAATCCTTTGTTGCGGGAAAGAAAAGGACCCAGAAATCAGAATAGAAGGATAGAGTAATATGAAAGCAGACGAAAAGAGACAACAAACCAAACCTCATCCACCGTGGAGACTCAGTCGACCCTACAATCACCAAATCCTAACCGTCCAATTTCCACACCATTGATCCTATCGGCACCATTAAAATAAACCTCTGCGTTAAGCGACAACTACACTATTTACAAGAACAACAACAAACAATATATCAGAAGAAAACGAAGCGAATCTCTCTCTTTCTATCCTTCCTTCAAGTTTTATCTCTTTGTATCGTATTCTGTGATTTCAGTTTTTTGAAGTTATAAACAACAAGAAGATTGGTGAAGTTGATTGATTGCTGAGTTTGTAAACAGCGGAGAAATGGAAGAAGGTAAGAAGGAGGTGCAGAGTATTCTCGTTAATGGCTTCTCTCCGGTGACTTCTACGCCTGTTTTCTGGAAATCTCGCAAGAGAGCAGGTAATCAACGTTTTTTTTAATTAGCCTCTGTGTTTGTGTGATTATTTCACGATTAATGAGTTTCATGTGCAACGATATAAATTGTTGCTGATTTAATTGTTAAGAACTGTAGATCTGTGTTCTTTCATGTTGGAAATAGTTCGACATTCATGATTTTTGAAGCATATATTGTTATGAATTTAATGTTACTTTGATCAAACGAAAGAGATAACCGGAGTCGTTAAGGTCAAAGTTTCATTTCGAAAAGTCAAAATTATTTAAAGGAAAGTTAATAAAACTTATAGTTGTTCATAAGTTCCTTAATACAATTATGAACATTTAATAAACGATCAAAATATTGCTTTTAATAGATGAATACAACTATACAAGGAGATACGCAATTATTTTATGTGATTTGATGGCCAACAGGCAACAAATTTTGACTTTTGATTGCTGATATTATAATACGCCAATTTGGAATAGGAAAAATAATGTTTTAAAATATAATTACGTGTTTTTTTTTTCTTATTGATTTAGCAGCTTTATGGTTGCAGCTAGTATGAAGAATTTGTACAAGGACAATATTAAAGACTCAACTGAAGATAAAGATAAAACAAACGAGAACAATAACGATAATAATAACAATAACAATAACGATGATTCCACTGATGAGAAAATGGAGGAAACAAGTATACTTTCAGAGAAACGTAAGGCTCTCTTTGAACCTCTTGAACCAATAATGGATTTGAATGGCAGAAGACCTTCAGCTGAATCTTTACTTCCCCCACCCGACTTTGACTCTGCCAGTTACCCTCGCGGATGGCTCATTGGGAAGAAACGAAAGCTTGTAAACGTTGACGTTGTTGAAAGCATGCGCAGGATTGCCGTACAAGAAATGAACAGAAAGGTATGCAGTACAGGACATGACAAAACAGATTGTAGGGCATTTTGTGACGTCAATAGGATAAAATTGCAATTTTTTTTTGCTACAATGTGATACGATAAATATCCTATGAGATGGATGTCATAGGACAAAATAGCCCGAGAAAATTGTACAAACCAGACTAATTTGGTCTTGTTCTATCTGATCCAGTCCAATCTAGTCTAGCCTAGCCCATTTAGTTCGGTATGGTCCAGTCCCATCCAATCCAGTCTCATTTAGTTCAGTACAGTATAGTCTAGTTTAGTCCAATCTCATCTAGTAGAGTTCAATCCAATCCAGTATAAACTAGTCTTGTCTAGTCTCATCCAAGTGAAATATGAAGATGGATTGATTAATTGCAGGATAGAGAGATTGATGGGCTAAACGAGCAGTTAGAAGAGGATTCGCGTGTGCTTGAACATCTTCAGTTGCAGTTGCTAGATGAACGAAGCAAGCGTAGTGATGTTGAGAGACAAAATGCAATGTTGCAGAATCAGGTTGATATGCTTATGAATATGCTTCAAGAACATGAGAACTTGGAAGATGATGAAATCCCACAAGATCCTTAGTTTAGTTTACTTTTCTTTTTTTGTTATGATGATATTATTTCATTTGGCATTGTTTGTGAGTCTAATATAATATAATACAAATACAAGCATACGTGTCGTGATCAAGTAATAAAAGTATGAGATCATCCAGAATAACTGAAATAAATGCAAATATATCATACATCTCCAATGGAGTAAGGAGTGATTTATCTCCAACCCATTAATACCAATTTTTACATCAAAAATAATATTCCAAAGATATTTCATCATGGAGAGAGTGAAGAACAGTAGAACACAAACATATATATACATCATAATCAAAAGCTTAGATAACTCCCAACACTTTACAAAAGCTACCTCAATCTCCATAATATACTCTTTTTATCTTTATCTACTTTGATTCCCAAAATCATCCAAGTTGAAAAAGAACCTTGGTAGAGATGCTATCCGAGGTAGATTCAGCAACAACTCACCCACAGAGTCGTTCCTACGCATCCCACCTCCACCTCCACCTCCACCTCCATTATTATTCTCATCACCTTCATCACAACTCTTTTCTATTTTATCAGTCTGACTTAAATCTTGCACAATTTCAGGATCCTTTTGCAAAAGACAACAAAGAGAGTTAACTCTAGACATTATTGACTGCTCATCAGAAGCCAATGATCCATTTTGGGCATCGTTGAATAAACATCGACTGATATCTTCAAGAATCACTAGACTTTCTTTTTCTTCATTAGAAAGCGGATGATTATGATGATGATCGCCTGGAACTCTGTGTTTTATGATCTTGTTTTCAATGTGACTCACCAAATCACTCATGGACATTGACGATTCTACCCCTCCCACTTTTATCTCATTCCTCTTGAAGTCGCCTCTTTTCACTTCTTCATTCGCTGACACTGTTCATATAAAACCAATACCAAAAATACATAAATAATTTGGTTAAATACAAAAAAAATGACATCATCACATCACATTTTCATCCAATTATCATTTTGCTAGGTGTGTGCAAAATGCAAAAAACCCAAAACCGAACAAACATAATTAAGGAAAAAAAACAATTTTTTGTTTTTTTAAATAAAGTGGAAAAAACCAATGAAATGCCCAAAACAACACAGTATTGTGTGTATATGCAATGTTTACCTGAGCTGGGTGAAGGTGTTTCCCGAATGAATTCTGTAGGTCTAGAAGAAGAAGATTGACCTCCTGATGTTGACATTGTTCCATGTAAGTCAACTGTGGTGGGTCCCTCATTACTTAAATTATATCCAATAGATTCATTTGGCTCATCAAAAACTGATCTTTTGGATTCAAAGTAAGGGGATATTAATGGTATCTCAGGTTGTTGACTTAAAAAGTTAAGTCGAGGGTCACACTGAATAAGCTTCTCATAGTGTTTGCCTAATAACCCTTGTGGACACTGTAGACAATGGCGCCTGTATAAACTAGCCTGTCCACCTGTAAAGTCTGACGTGGCCTGCCATAACGTGTGCTTTCTAGGCTGTGGATTTGTCTCTCTGTAGAAGAGAGGTTGCCTAGCTAGCTGCAAAAAAGAAAAGGAAAATCAATGGTGGGTAAGAATTAAGATAAGATGAAGGGGTAAAAACGACATTTTACCACTATGTCTAGAGTTCCAGGGCCATCGTCTGGATATGTTGCTTTTAGAGACATGATGTCAGACCATTGAATTTCAATCTTGTTCTTGAGTCCACCATCAAGAACTTCCCATACGAGTTTATGTTTTGCAAAGTAACATTTTGCTACTAGGTCTCCTTCGTGTTTGGATGTATACTACAAGAAGTTCATGACGAATTTATCAAAAGAAGTGTTTGAAAGGAGAAAAAAATCAAAAAAGAAAGTTATGTATAGATATGAAGACATTATTTACCTCCCAGGTACCTATCTTGAGGAATGATGCAGGGAAGTTTGAAGCTTTTAGCTTGTCTGTAGCAGCAGAAGCAGCAGTGTTTTTGTGTTCTTTTGTAGAACTGGAAAAGGAATTTCCTTCTGAGAGCCTCATCTGAATCAAATCCAAGAGTGATGGGCTCTTCCTCAAGCGTAACCCTAATGGACTTGGTTCATCTAATAGATTGATTTGCATTTGTGGTACAGGAAAGGCATCAACTCCAAAATTATGATGCTGCCAATACGAAAGAGATGATTAAAGCACTGATGAGATTCATTCACCTCAACAAAAACACCTTATCCAGAGAATCTAGGGCTCAAAGTTGGATCATTCTATTCTAATCACTCTCTAATTTATAAAATAACAACTCTAGATCGATATCTAGAACTTTTAGATCTATCGCGATTTAGAAAAAAATATCAAACGCAAGCAGATTTACGATTATACTAACAATGAAACTTCATAGATTTTACGAACTCGTTGCACGATTTTTCGTTAACTGTAAAGTAAATAGGCAAAAAGCACCTTAGATCGCTTGTTGGGAAGATGGTGTTGGTCGTCAGATTCCTCTGTAATCTCTCTCTTCACCGACGCCATTAGTCCGCACCGCTACGACGGCGACTCCGAGAAAGCTGTGTTAATTATTATTAAAAAAACGTCGAGTTTTCCTAAAAATTGCAAATTGTGGCAACACCGATTACTGTGTTTTTCTGTCTCTTTCTGAAACCTATTTCGCTATGTTGTTGATGATGATAGGCAGAAACTGAGTTGAGTTGACCCGGTGACAAAAGCTTGGTTCTACAAACGATAGCACATCTGGTCAAGTGGTGGCGTGTTAGGTCATTTCAACGCCATGAGTAAAAGCGGCAATTAACCCTAACCTCTCGACTATCGTACGACCAAAGTACATAATTGATAAAAAGGTTTGTTTAAATTTTATGGATAATTTTAACAATTTTAGTTTTAAGAAAAATGTAATATATAACTATTGTTATATCAATTACTAGTTTATAACTTATGGAACCACCGTTACAAAATTAATTAAACTTTTATAGTGAGGACTCAAAACTATTAATCAATTATTTTAAATAAATTATTAATTAAGAGATATTTTTTAAGTTATATAAAATTATAATCGTTAATTTAAATAAATACGTGAAATTATATCATCTTATAATTTGTATTAATTTTATTTTTATTTTTATTTTAATGTTATTAATTTAATATAATTAGAATGAGAAAATTTAAAATTTAAAATTTGAAATGAAGAATTAATAGGTTGACAAATTACATTCATTAATTAGGAGACCTAATAGGGTAATATATATATATATATATATATATATATATATATATATATATATATATATATATATTAATTAGGAGGCCTAATATGATGACACATGTCAAAAGAATATTAAAACTATTTTTTTATTAGAATAGGGAGATTATAAATGACATGTTTAAACCATAACCAACCAAACTTTTAGTATTTTACAAAAAAAAAAAAAAAAAAAAGTTGCTATTGACAAAAAAAATCTATCCTGACCATTAACCACCAGAACCGGTTATTACTTACAATTTAGTTCAATTTGCAGGTTATCATAAACAATAGCAGATTTCGATGGTTAAATTTTAAGCAAAATGTTAAGGGTGGCTTTTTGTCAGTAGGCTAAAATTATATATTTTTTTTCAATGCATAATAATTTTTAACCTCAAGTCTTATCCATTTTAAGATTAAATTATAATTTATTTTTGCTGAAACAACCGGTACAACTTATGTGATTTTTAATATATAATAATAAATAAATACAATTTTTTAATTATACTTCTATTTAATAAAATATAAAAGCCGATTGAAATGTAAAAATAAATTATTATGAAATGTATCGTCAGTTGTTTATGATAGAACTAAATCAAATTTAATACGAAATACATTCACATATCAAAGATTTGGTTGAAAAATCTTTTATTGGGTCTGTGTGTATCAAAAACACGGTTAAAATGAAGATGATCTGCAGATGAAATTTTTTTTTTTTTTGCCAGTTGCATAAATACGTTTTTAAACAATTATGAAACCATTGTTGACATTGGTAACCATTATGAAAATCTAAGAGAGAAAGAAGATTGTATGATGTTTATTGTTTGAATTTTTAAAATCGTAGACATATTGGTGTCAATATGATATATTGTAATCTATATTCTATATAAATTAAGAATACTTATTGTTGAGTTATCGCAAGAATAGAGTTTCTATGTCATGCGGACGAGACTATTTTGCATCTTCTCAATCGATCTATAAATGAATTAATGCATTGTTTTCAACCAAGTAGTTGGTATGCGGATGTATATTTCGTATCAAATTTTGATTTTGTCTCATCATCAAAAAGTGACAGATACATGTCATAACAATATATTTTTACATTTTAATCGGTTTTATATTTTATTAAATAGAAGTATAATTTATTTATTATCATATACTAAAAATCAAATAAATTGTAATGGTTGTTTCAACAAAAATATATTATAATTTAGGTGGTGTTTCAACAAAAAAAAATGAGATTTCAATAAGTTAGAATTTCTCACTTTTCAAAACTCCTTATAATTTTTTGGGTTGTAAAAGTTAAATACCCCCTAAAACATGTATAAGTTAAGACAAACATTTTTTAAAACACAACATATTGACTCGTTGACTTTCCCCACCATAAAAGTTAATCCAAACATTTTTAAAAAACTCATTTTCTCACCATCATAAGTCAGTAATCCATTTTGCTTAAAAATCCTTTTGAGGTTCAAAATGAAATCTCAAACACCCTCTTAATCTTAACATATATAAGACTTGAGGTTAAAAATTATTATGCATTGAAAAAAAATTACTTATATTTTGGCATATTGACAAAAAAAATTCACCCTTAATATGAATTTGAATGATCAAGAATTACTTATAATCGGTCTTTTACAATTACAAAGAAGATGGGCAGGAAATCATCCGGCGAGCCTTTAGAAAAACACCACGTGGCAAATCATTGGTGTAATGACATGTGACATTTCAAGGAGTCTTTTATTAGAAGAGAAGATTACATCACAAATTTATAGAGTAATGTCTAGTAATATTTTTGGAATATTCACATAATTTAGTTATAATCATTCATTATTTTATAATGAATTTCAGATATGCCCATTCACTAACGAATATGCATATAGTTTTCTAAACTTTACAACTTATCAAGCTATTTATCTGTATCTCATGATATATTTGTAGCATTTTATTCTTTTAATTTTTTTGGTGTTTATATCATTATTTGGTTAAAGAAAATAATATGTTGAACTCTATTTTTTATTGTTACAGGTCGGTTGGTAATTTGAGAAATAATAACAAGGGAAATATCATCTACGCCGAATGGAACAAAAAATATGTGTATTCATTAGTGATTACAATTGTAAAAATACATTTCAGTCCAAATATATTAGAGAAAAAAATAGTTATAATCATGTATGAATACAATATCTCATTTTTATGTGATTTTAAACATTTATAAAGATAACATCTTCAATATAAATGTATGAACTCTATTCTTTATTGTTACAAATCGGTTGGTAATTTGAGAAAAAATAGCAAGGGAAACCATCATCTACGTCGGATGGAACAAAAAATATGTTTATTCATTTGTGATTACAATTATAAAAATATGTTTCAGTCCAAATATATTAGGAAAAAAAAATTAGTTATAATCATGTATGAATACAATATCTCATTTTTATGTGATTTTAAACATTTATAAAGATAACATCTTCAATATAAATGTATGAATTCATTTGTAGTATAATCATTTATAAATATATAAATCTAACTTTGGCATATTCATTTATGAATATAATTTATCAATACATAAAAATCCATTATCATATTTAAGTTATCTATACCATTAATTTGTATTAAAAATGTTAAATTAGATATTTCTCGATAAATACAATAAAATTGTGGAATAAAAATGAGTTTTGTTGATATATGAATCCAATCTTATCATTTTCATTTATGAATATGTCGTTGAATTTATTTATCATTGAATAAAAAGCCATTTTGAAAAGATATAAAACACTATTTATTTATGAATATAACATTCATCATGTTTTATCACTTAATGAATAAAATTGTATTAAAATATATACTCTTAATTTTTATTCTATTAAAAAAAGAAATAAACAATATTATATGTATAATATAATATATTCTTCATTTATATCACGATGTTTTATTTTATATTAATAGCGAATTTTTTATACTAGGAAACAAAATTCAATTTCTTAGGAACACCACCTCTTTAACTAGATGGTCAAAGAAAGTATTGTTATGATATTGTGACATCGTCCAATTTTCACGGCCAGAAAGACCGATTTGTTTATGATTTATTTAAAATTAGAGTATCATTTTGAAGAATAATATTGCGGAATTTGTTCCCAAAATATGATAAAGATATTATCAAAGCATTTCCGAATAAATGTATTTTAATTATATTAAAAACGTTGGGATGTCATCGTCAATACAATACATAAACATAAACGAAAATAATACATGCCTTACAAACATCTATTATTCTATTGGCCTATAATTCATAAATCTCTCATATGTTTGTCATACATGTGCTCTTGTGCCACTACATGTAATACAAGAAACTGAGTGAGTCAAGCATGGTAGTTTGGTGAGCACATAGGGTTTTCATGTAACATCCGGATTTTCAGGGACATTATTGTGTATGTTAATATTGAGCTTTAAGGAGGGACTCGACGAGTTGAGGGACTAACTCGCCGAGTAGAGTCGAGATTGACCGCGTGGGTTTAATGAGCGGACTCGACGAGTCCGAGGATGGACTCGCCGAGTAGGCACTGGGCAGAGAAAACCCTAAGTTCCGGGGTTGGAGCCTATTTAAAGGAACTTATGACCTTGGGTGCGCCTCATATCTCCTGTGAGAAACCCTAAATTGTCATTGGAGCCAAGGAAGAGTTCTTGTGATGAAATCAAGTAGTTTTGGTGTGGTTTTTCAAATGAAGTGAAGGGATTCAGCTTGAAGGACCAAAGGAGGTTGTTATTCTGAGACATCTAAGCAAGGATCTCCATTTTGAGGTAGTATTTCGCCCCTTCTTTATGTTTTGTGTAAAATCCTTGAATCTAGGGTTTTCTTTACCCTTTCTTGGATTGTATATGATGCATATGAGGTCCCAATGTGGAATAAGCTTTAGATCTGGACCTTAAGAGGTCCAGAGAGTCCCAATCTTCCAGCTTTATGCAGTCCCTTTGGGGTTATGGATCTAGGTTGCCATTTTAGGAGTTATTTCTTCATATAAGGGCATAATAGTGTTGCATGAGCTTAAAGATTGAACCTTTACGTGATTATTGGGTGTAAGAAGGTCAGATCTATAAGTTAGAGAAACAGATCTGACCTCAGAAGGTCTTTTGAGTGTTGCCATGGAGGGAACTCGCCGAGTCCATATGGGGACTCGACGAGTCGAGTCGGGTTGCCCCGCGGTTCGTGACCAGTGGTAACCCGTCGAGTGAAAGGTTAACTCGACGAGTCGAGTAAGGCTTTTTGAGGATTCAGAGGACACGCATGGACTCGCCGAGTCACTCGAGTGCACTCGACGAGTCTGGTCAAAGTCTGACCATTGACTAGAGTTGACTTCAGTTGACCTTGGGGTTTTGGTCAAGCTGATTTAAGAGAGGTCAGAGAGGGGTAGAATGGTCTTCTACCTATTATTAGGGATGAGAACATGAGAGGATTTTTATTAGAGATGTTATCATTTTTATAAGAGGAGGCTAGGTCGGGTTATCGAGCACGAGAAGGTATCTGACATCATGCAAGGTGAGTCTTCTCACTATACATTACCTAGAGTGGTATTTATGTGTAGACCAGAGGGTCTTGTATGCTATGTGTATATATATGAGTTATGTGCATTGTGTTATATGTATGCTATGTGTTGAATAGACCGGGCCGGAGGGCCCAACGATATAGACCGGACCGAAGGGTCCAACGACACAGACTGGACTGAAGGGTCCGACGAGCTATGACCGGACCAGAGGGTCCAACGAGCTACGGGACTGGAGGGTCCCGCTGAGACACATCGACCGGAGGGTCGTATTGTAGCCTCGAGTGGCGTATGTGTTGCATGTGGTATTTTGGGGAACTCACTAAGCTTCGTGCTTATCGTGTTATGTGTTATGTGTTTCAGGTATCTCAGAGGATCGCGGGAAGGCACCGGCTTGATTGTACACACCAGAGAAAGAGTTATATTTTGAGGATCCTGGATAATTAATGTAGTTGTGCTTGTAAAATGAATAAACGAGATTTCTATACAATATGTTATGAAAAGTATGTGGTTTTAAAATGAAAAATCTGTTTGAAAAATTACGGTGATACAAGTTGGTATCAGAGCCTTGGTTTGAGGGATTCGGATGCACCTTGGAGCGTATATGAACTCAAACTGAGGATTTGAGGAAAATTTTTCATAAAAGAAACAATTTTTCTAAAAAGAGTAAAAGATTTTTGAGAAAATCAGAACGGAGCAGTGTGTACGATCAGCCAGCGCCCGAACGGTGGTTTCCCAAAATACCCTTACATTATGTGTTATGAGATATTATGTGATATGATATGCATGCTAGAGATATGCTAGGTATTTCATACTTTAGGACTAGAGTGGCCTGATTTGTGATACCTTAGCATAGGAGTTGCTATTATATGTGATGTGCCTCGAGTATGTGCTGAGTATGAGTATCCAGCAGGAATCCTTTTAGAGAGGGATCTGAGTAGAGGAGTAATCTATGAGAGATACCTAGATGAACATTTGAGGATCCTACTGAGAGAGTAGTCAGATGCCCGCGTGGGGTAAAGTTGCTTGAGTTCAGTGATATCCCTTGAGTATGAGGAGAGCAAGTGGGTAATAACCTAGAGTGGTTTTACATGTTGGTAGAGATTATTCGATGCCCGAATGCTGCTTGCTTCGTGCTTTGTGGAACTCTTGATGATGGGAGTCACCTACTAAGTGAATATGACGATATTCAGGAGGTAGATGGCTGACATCATAAGGAGTTCTTCAGCAGCTGATGGCGGAGAAGTGTGAGAACCTAGGAAGAGCCTAGGAAAGGGTGACCCTAGTCAGATGAGTACGCTGACAGAGTAGAGCATTGTTGGATTAATGTCTAAGTCCATAACTATAATTGGTAAGACTTGACCCGAACCGGCATGGTCCATTTGGGTTGCATGGCATCATGCATTTGGATAGACTATAATGAGAGAAATAACACTTAAGGTTGGTTAATATATTATAAGTTCTAATATATTAATAAGGTTATTTAATTAGTATTGATCAAGAATTAATTTGGAATTAGTTAAGTGATCAAAAGGAGACTAATTAAATATATGGGTTGATTGTGTAAATCATTCATTCTTATATATGTGGGCTTGTGATCCAAGATTTCTTATGTTGGACTAAGTCCATGGGGTGACCCATGGATACTCCATGGAGGTTAAAATCCATGGAGCATAAGGAATGGGTAAAGTTATGAGTTACATGGTGTAACCCTAATAGCCACCATATAAAAGAATCCCATGGCTCAAGAAATCGTGTACTAATGTGTGAGTGTGAGGGCTAGACGATTTCAAGGAGTGTTCAAGTTTCTCTCAAGTTATTCCAAGTGTATTTGGTGTTGTGTGAACCATTTGAGGTGTCACACTTGGGGCACTAGGCACTCAAGCTTCATGAAGACATTCTACATCAAAGAGGTATGTATTCTATCTTGTTATATTTATTATTTTGTATGCTAGATTAGGATAATACCTTGGATGTTCATAATTGTATGTATAATAGAGAAAACATAGATCCAAGGTATTTAGGGTTGCATGTACACTTAGGAGTGTTAGAATGCTCATAACCCAACAGTGGTATCAGAGACTAGGCTTGTTTTCTTGTTATACTTGCAAAAGTAGCTGAAAAATCGAGTTGGATGCATATATTCGATTGTTTTGGCTGGAACTGGACTAGGAACATTACCCTAAGATGTTTTTGGACTTATAAACTTGTTTTTGATGTGGTAATGTTCATGCTAATCCAATTTCTAAGATAATTGTCATAATTTCAAGATTTGTATTAGTTTGTATGTTCATGCTAATTTCTTGAAGATTGATGATTTGAATTATCTTGTTCTTATGAGGTTCTTAAATTAATAGAAAAGTTGTGTGAAATAGTTGTTTTTAATCCATTTTAATCTAAGAGTTGATTCCAAAGTGTGTTTTTGTAACTTGTCCTCAAGTTATATGAAAAGTCACATTTAAGAATCATAAAACTCATAAAAGTTGGCAAAGGTTACAAAATGAAGAGTCTAGTTCTAATTAAATGGTTTTATGACTCCATAACTTGTCCTCAAGTTATGGAGGTTCAAGAGTCTCTTCATTAAATTAAAAAAAAAAGTGTAACCTTAATTAGTTCCATAAGTTACAATAAAAAAAGTTATTTTTTTTATTAATTAGTTTAAAGTCTTCCATAACTTGTCCTCAAGTTATGGAACTTTAAGAGTTTTTTTTTTAATTAAAACTACTTTAAACTCATAAGTTATGGAATTAATTAGTTTTGAATAGTTTCAAAACTTGCCCTCAAGTTTTGGAATTTGAAAAGTTTTCACTTATGAATACTTTAATTCCAAGTTAGCCCTTAGAATTTTAAAAGTTAAAATTCAACCCTTATACTTTATAATATTATAAGTTAATAATATTTATATATATGTATAAGAGTAAAGTCAGTCTTACCGTTAGTAGGCCTCATTCACGAAGTCGGTCTATAAGGGGGGTATAAGGTTACTGCCTATAAAATGGCAGTTTAATGGGTGTCCACTCGCACCCACCGCTTCCTTGACTGGTGGAGGGTCGTTAGCCGAACGGGTAGGACAAGGGCACACTCGCACCCACCGTTAATGGGTGTCCACTCGCACCCACCGCTTCAGGGTCGTTAACCGGCACACTGATTAAGGGGTAAATATTAAGGGTACCAAGTATATTTGCATGGTTATTCACACCTTGTTTTGTGATCCTCGGCATCCCAGTCACAAAACCTGAAGGGCACACTCGAGATTGAAACATGCCTTTGAACAGTTCAATGAATCTCAAAGATCTAGGACTTTCAAATCCAATTAAAACCTAATAAATTATTTCGTTTTTCATGGTGGAAATTGGTGAATCGTCATTCACCTACCTTCAAATATTTTATAGCTTGGATTACGGCATCCCTCTTCTAAGTTATAAAATAGTTTGTTGGGTCCTAGCCTTAATATTTCATATTGGGTGTCATATTAAGGACTTTAAATCAACTATCTTGAATATCTCCCAAAAAGATGTCTGGTCTAGACATTTATGATCTTCCCAAATCTCTTGAAACAAGCTTTCCTAAATGAAGATGATGTCCCATGGATATCATACTTCTTTCACCTCCTCCAATTATTCTCCCTAACCCACAAGTTCCTAAAAAGTTTAAGGTCACTCAAGCCCTATTGGCAAGGCAAGGTCTAGGTGTGATCACATCTTGGAGATGTAGTCACATATTGACAAGCCGAGAGAGTTGGGTGTCAAAGTCTTGAGAAAGTTGGTGGCTCAACTACTTTCTAAGTCACATAGTGAGTTCTTTTGGGAATCCTATGAAACAGACTAAGACAAGACCCTTAATGATCTTATCTATTTGCGAAGATCAACTTCCTAAAACGCTATGGACATTGACAATGATGACATTGGATATCCAGTAAAGCTCTCTCTTCCCAATGGAAAGGGATCGGCCATAGTCAACTCGGTTGACCCAATGGTAAAGAGAGAGGCGAAGTCTGAGATAGTCCCATTATCAAGGGTCCATAGGTAACTATTGCCAAAGGAATGGGCATTGGTTACGAAGCTACCAAATTTACCTAAGGATGTTAAAGTCAATAAGTTTGGCTCTACTTCAGGTAAAGTTCATTGTCTAACTCTATTAAGTACATGCTGATTCTGATCGCGAAGATGGATTTCAATCGCATGGTTCGGTGATCAGAATTTTGGGCTATTACTTAAGAGTTATGATATTTATATTGCTTAGGAATAGATAACAACAAGGTTTTCATATGGATTGTAAGGATAAGTTTTTCCGCAAAGTTTTAAAATAAAAGAAAAAGGTTTTGATTTTATTTATTTTAAGTATCCTTACAATGACATTTGTGAAAAGTTGTTGCTTATAAGATTCCATTGATAGCAATATTGGAAAAATGGATTTTATTCTTTCGGTTGTGGTAGTGTCTAATATTACCAAATAAGGAAAGATTCTCATCACCCAAGGTTCAATTGGACCGAAACTTGGAATCATGCAAGTTGTATAGTATGATGAATGAGAACTTTCAGCTTGGAAAATTAAGACTAATTCCTTATGTGAATAAGGAAAGGACTAAGGGATCGAGTACACATTCTTGTGCACTGGTCAAGTCCACCACAAAAGATCAAGAAGACTATTCGTCATGATTTACTTAAGTTCAGTAAATATGGTTATACTTATAAGTTTAAATATAAGTCTGTAGCATTGGAGAAGTTTCAATGTGAGACAGAACGAATAAGAAGAATCAAAGTATGGCAGAAAGATAAAAGTTTCTCAAATCTGAAAAGATGGGAGAGTACTTTAGTATCATGTTTATGATCATCTTAATGATTAAGATACCATATCACAATTGGTCCTCTAAAGTCATCTTAGTGCATTCTTATGACTAAGAAGAGGAGTCATGAATTGTTGAAATGGTTAAATCAAAAAGATGAGTCATACTTCGTTCCAAAACAATTCTTAGAGTCATACTTCAAGATTGTAACTTGAGTGACATATCTTAAAGAGGGTTTGTTAACACTAGTCAAATGTAAGAGTAAAAGGTTATCTACTCTTGTACATTTGAAATTGGTAAGTTGTGATGTTTTAGATATAACAGAGACCAACTTAGGCCAATTGTGTAAAGTGTTAGTCTTGATAAAGAATCCGCACTATCTCTTGAATATTTGACAAGGGAGTCTTATATGTCAAGAGGACAGTGGGAGTCTTAAAGCTCTTGAAAGTTTTAAGACTTAATCAAGAATAAAACCTAAAGTCCTTCACTAGCACACGACTTGAGGTTTATAACCTATCGTGTTGAAATTTTTGTGCCTATTCAAGTTGGCTTTGCATAGGAGTTCTGAGAGTTCTCAATTGGTTGCACAACTACTTGGAAGCAATGGCAGGCACCTGAGCTGCCAAATGGCAAGAATTTAAGATTGCACAAGTTTAATCAATATGAGTTTGGATTTGTCACTAACCTTGTCTTGTGATTATGGTTTTGACAAATTCACATGGATAAGAACACATACACTATTAAATCTAAGTGTCATAAGGTTTCTCTCCGATTCATGAAAATTATGGTGGGGAAACACTTTCACTAAGTAGATTTTAGCTAGATAGCAATTGTGATATTTGCATTCTCAAAGTCGTTAGTGGAGCGTGTGTGGTTTACCGGCACACTAACATGGACTTGTGAGAAGTGGCAAAGGTCTAAACAATTGAGACTATGATTACGGCATCCCTTTTCATAGTTCTAAAATTGTTTAGACACACATGTGAGCTATCTAAGAGAGGTGTATGATTTTGATAAAGTTTTATCAAAACAATCTAGTATCAGAAATCTGAACTTTGGTAAGAAAGTCAGCTGATTTCTGAGTACATGTCAAAGCTAGTGGGAGCATAAGTGTTATGCTAATAATCATCATGTTAGTGGGAGCATGATAATTATGACAAAGGTTGCAAGTTAGCAATGTTAATTATAGAAAACAAAAGTTTCAATTCGTGAGGTTGCAATAAGGATTTGGGACTGTGAAAAGAGGATCATTGGAGTGATGTTCAATTGATCTATTTTACAAAGTAAAGATCATAGACAAACATAGTATGCATACTTGGTGTATGGCATGACTAGTGTTTAGAAAACATAGTGTACATGCTTGGAGCATGGGACAACTATTGTTTTAAATTCAAGTATAAAGTTGATAAAACCGAAACAATGAATAATGAGTAATCAGTATGGTGATAAATAAAAGTGTTTATTTATATTCATAGGGTTTGATACCATATTTGATTCATTTATTCTTGTGTTTCACTTTGCATGTTTTGACTTCCAGAATAACTAAGTCGCTCTTCCTGAATGATTAAGTTATTCAAACCATCCACAGTCGGTCATATGTTGGAAGTAGATATGAATCAAGACTGTCATGGGTTGGTTTGTAAAGGTCCAAGTTGGTGGACAAAGTGGTGCTACAACACTCATGAGTGCTCATAAGTTCTGAGTATTGGATTCAACCCGCGCTCATTTGAATCACTTCATGGATTTTATCACGAGTGATCATGAGACGATAATATCTTATATTCTTCAAACCTAGAGATATGAGTTGTTACTATGAGTTGGTTATACATTGATTGCACGAAAACGCATTGGTAACTCGATGTTATAAAACGTGCCTTTGTGTATGATTCAACAAGTAGTAGAACAAGCCATATGAGTCGAAGTTTATCCATTCCTTTTACCTTCGGGATAAAAGCGATATCTGTGGGCCCCTCGATGATTTAGCGATGACACATGTGAGTGCTTGGCCAAGCCAGGACTGATTTGATTTGTTCAATCAGTCAGTCATCATGAATCGGAAATCGGGAAACAACAAATGGACAGAGAGAATGATTGATAATCCATGTCTCAGTCCATATGATATCTAGAATGGAGGAATATATGATCCCTTATCTAATGGACAAGTCATTGACAAAGGTCAGAGTTCATCGACAAGGTCAGAGTTCGACAGAAGCTTTTGAGAGCTACGATTGCTGATCGGTCCTGAAGTCATACGCAATAATAGTTTTAGACTTATCCAAGTGGGAGACTGTTGGATTAATGTCTAAGTCCATAACTATAATTGGTAAGACTTGACCCGAACCGACATGGTCCATTTGGGTTGCATGGCATCATGCATTTGGATAGACTATAATGAGAGAAATAACACTTAAGGTTGGTTAATATATTATAAGTTCTAATATATTAATAAGGTTATTTAATTAGTATTGATCAAGAATTAATTTGGAATTAGTTAAGTGATCAAAAGGAGACTAATTAAATATATGGGTTGATTGTGTAAATCATTCATTCTTATATATGTGGGCTTGTGATCCAAGATTTCTTATGTTGGACTAAGTCCATGGGGTGACCCATGGATACTCCATGGAGGTTAAAATCCATGGAGCATAAGGAATGGGTAAAGTTATGAGTTACATGGTGTAACCCTAATAGCCACCATATAAAAGAATCCCATGGCTCAAGAAATCGTGTACTAATGTGTGAGTGTGAGGGCTAGACGATTTCAAGGAGTGTTCAAGTTTCTCTCAAGTTATTCCAAGTGTATTTGGTGTTGTGTGAACCATTTGAGGTGTCACACTTGGGGCACTAGGCACTCAAGCTTCATGAAGACATTCTACATCAAAGAGGTATGTATTCTATCTTGTTATATTTATTATTTTGTATGCTAGATTAGGATAATACCTTGGATGTTCATAATTGTATGTATAATAGAGAAAACATAGATCCAAGGTATTTAGGGTTGCATGTACACTTAGGAGTGTTAGAATGCTCATAACCCAACAAGCATTTCGCAGAGGAGCGAACACACGTGACAGGATTGGTGATCGAGAAGGCTGAGCAACTACTTAGGAACTCGGGGATGGTCCGTGCAGAAAGTATGGGTAGATGTGGCAGGTAGTATGGGCCCGTACTACTGAAAGTAGAGGACCCATACTCGATACAGGGAACATTCTGGAGGATCTAAGTAGCAGATCGAGAGGTGATTTCATGGTTCGAGTATCATGATTTGTAGCAGACCGAGAGGTGATTTCATGGTTCGAGTACCATGATTTGTAGTAAATCAGGAGGTGATTTCATGGTTCGAGTACCATGATTTGTAGCAGATCGAGATGTGATGTCATGGTTCGAGTACCATGATTCGTAGCGGATTGAGAAGAGATAACATGGTTCGGGTACCATGATTCATAGCTAATCGAGAGGTGGCCACATGGTTCGAGTACCATGACCCTTGGCGGTTAGTGCTACTGGTTCTACCAGTTATTTCGTTGTGATTGTCTAGACTGAGATCAGATGTGAAAAAAATATGGGGCCAGAGGGCCAGGATGATCGAGTTTTAGTGGAGCATCCCTTAAAAGGGAAATCGAGTTAGCTCCGAGGGATTGCTGGTGAGATGCCAGTGGGAGTCACAAGACTCAGGGATGAGTAGGGATGGTGCGTTATGGGAGAATACGGTTTGGGCTGAGTGACCGGCCGATGGTGGGAATGTCATTTTCTGTGACCTGAGCGGTACTATTTCTGTTCCTGTGGGAAACAGGAGAGGTATTGAGATTTTTGGTTTCCAAGGTTGGGGGTGAGCCCTGTGGGTTAGCTTTGGTTACGATCTTTCATCAGAGTATTTGGGCAGTATGTCTGCCGAGAGGTAATGTTAGAGCATGAGCAGGTTGTCAGCGGGGACTGAGATGGCTAAGGACAAGGGTACACCCTATTTGAGCATAGTAGGGCATGTATTAGCTGCAGCGGCAGACGAGCAAGAAGAGTATATTAGGGCAGTGACTCTTTTTGTCTATGATGAGTATCGAGTGTGGTAATGAGGACTCCACTCTTATTACAACCCACATGATGGAACGTTGGTTGAAGAGTCGAGGATGAGGAATATGTTAGTTCGTTATTTTCAGACTGAGAGTCAGGGTTACGACTGGACAGTTGAGATGTCCGGTAGTAGGATGATACGAGATTCTGAATGACTAGAGGTAGTCATGATGAGAAGTTTCTGAGGATTTCATCGGAGATTCGGGGTATTTGGAATTGCTTGACCTCCATCGGGGAGATCATCGAGCATTGCGTATCACCTTCCAAGAGTAGGTGCGATGTTATTGGTAAAAACAGTCTGTGAGTTAGATTGTTGGCGAACCAATTGGTGATGGTTCGAACCCTGAGTGGGGGAGAACCGGGTACTTTTGAGGAGATCAGATATTTGTTCGAGAGCGGTTAGGGAACTGGATAGAGATGGCCTGCGGTGCGGATTCCTGAAACCAGGGTTATTGGTGGTCAAGGAGAGGTGCAGAGTGAGATAGTGCATGTGGTACGTGTTTGAAAAAGGATGAGTGTCTCCACAGCAAGTGGCCGTTGGTCGGAGATCTTGTGGTGGTTAGGAATCCTTCAAGGTTAAAATGGTGAATTCGAGGTGGTTGGCTTGTGAGGTTAGTTCGGCGGTTGAGGAATTCTGGTTCAGAGTATGGGCTATTATATGCAGTATGGGAAGGGAAGAAGTTGATTGGGCAACCAACTTCAGGGGCGTTATGAGTATTCTTGCATGAGTTTTGAGCAATAGAGGAGGAAGTTTCGGATTGTCATCTTCGTGTTCGGAGTCGTTGGCAATTCCTCCGTGTTTTAATTTGGGAGAAGGAGTATTCTGGGGATACAAGTGGCACGAGAGAAAGACCGGTTGCGAGATTCCGAGGAAGCAATGCGGTATCTGAATATGATGCCACGAGTATGAGATCAGTGGTAGAGTCAAGACACTACGAGGCGTTGTGATGGTATTCCGGGGTATCCGAGTTTAATGTCCTAAATCTCAGATTATTTTGAGTTTTGAGTTGGAGATGACGAGTGGTGTACCGAGTGTCTATGGTTCCGGTGGGGGCCCTTCAGCTAATTGACATCAATGGATTTATTTGAGAATGTGAATTGCAGCGAGAAAAAGAGGTTTTGTCACGAAGGTGGTCGTCCGAAGTAGTGATGCTTAACCTAGAGGGGTGTGTGTGTACCTATCTATGCTGGCCCGCAGAGCATGAGTTAATGATCGCAGTGTGGTGTCAACCTGAGGATGAGATTGTGAAGTGGTAAGAGTAAGTGTGGTAAGAATGCGGGGAGCTGCAATTTCAATGATTCAGTGAGAGGTTGTGGTGATGCTACGGGGAGCCGTAGTACTCACTATTCAGTGAGAGGTTGTGGTGATGCTACGGGGAGCCGTAGTACTCACTATTCAGTGAGGGGTTGTGGTGATGCTACGGGGAGCCGTAGTACTTACTATTCAGTGAGAGGTTGTGGTGATGCTACGAGGAGCCGTTGTACTCACTATTCAGTGGGAGGTTGTGGTGATGCTACGAGGAGCCGTAGTACTCACTATTCAGTGAGAGGTTGTGGTGATGCTACGGGGAGCCGTAGTACTCACTATTCAGTGATAGGTTGTGGTGATGCTACGGGGAGCCGTAGTACTCACTATTCAGTGAGAGGTTGTGGTGATGCTGCGGGGAGCCGTAGTACTCACTATTCAGTGAGAGGTTGTTGTGATGCTGCGGGGAGCCGTAGTACTCACTATTCAGTGAGAGGTTGTTGTGATATTGCGGGGAGCCGTAGTACCCACTAGTCAGCAAGAGAATGTTGCGACGAAGTACTCTCTGATCAGAGCGTGAGATAGAGGAGTTTTGGGCTTGGGAAGCCCTAATATTTGAGTTTTGTGGGAGCCTGGTGGTTGAATCAGGGGTGAGACTGGGATCTCCATAATTGTCGGGAGTTGTTATATTCTGAATTGAGTAATGGTTGACGCAACCAAAGGGGAGTGGATAAGTGAAGAACGCATGAGTTGCGGGTCATGACTCATGAGTTGAGTGGTTCATTGGGACGAGTGGTTCCAATTCTGTGTCGGATCAGACTCTCGAGTTGAGTTCGATTCTAGTGGTGTATCGAGTAGACAGAATGAGATTCCAGATTCAGTGATGCATTTCATTTGGAAGGGGGTATTGTTCCATATGGTGTCTTGGACCGGAGTGGGTCAATTCGTTGGTATGAGAAAACCATGAAACACATGGAACTAATGAGTAGTGGACGACAGAGATCGGGAGCGAGTCGAATTCAGTATTCGCTTGAGGTACAGCGAACTCCGTGACTGGTGTGTGTCACACTGGGCCGAGATAGTGGTTGTGGAAAGGAAGTAGACGAGACGTTTTGGAACATGCAAGGGGTAACCTTTAGAGGTTCAGCTGCTGGGTCGGGTGAGGACCCGGTGCTCAGTTTTGAGAGGGGAGATGAGGTCTATGTTTGTTAGATGTCGGAGGACGCTTCAGAACAAGCATGATCATTATCTGTGTTTGAGGTCAGGGTGTTGAGGATTCATTGTTCAGATGGATTTGATTGCAATACAGTGGATGAGTCCCTGGTGTGATGTGATCCTTCCATTCCTTGGTATATGATCTGGGTCCTTTATCATGTCTGGGACGAGTGATAGGTAGCCAGTTTTGGGCATGGACTTGTTTTTAGCAGTCCCCACCAGAGAATCAGAGGTGCAGTGAGCTATCGGGGTTTATTATTCGAGGAGCGAATAACGAGGTGACACCTGAAGAGAGCGGTCTGGCTGTGTATCGAGATACTAGAGTTTCCAGACTCTTGAGAGTCAGGAGGGGTAGCGTAGTGGCAAATGGGTATATCCTTTTCCAGGGAGGAGTTCCTGTTAGAATTCAGGTGTCCAGAGAGGAAGATAGTTGTGTGGTATGAGACCCTTTCGCTTGTGCTGTTTGGTTATTGGATTAGATCTATATGTTGTGGAGGAGCGATTTCGAGGGCGAAATCTAATTCAAGTGGGGGAGAATTGTAACATCCAGATTTTCAGGGACATTATTGTGTATGTTAATATTGAGCTTTAAGGAGGGACTCGACGAGTTGAGGGACCAACTCGCCGAGTCGAGTCGAGATTGACCGCGTGGGTTTAATGAGCAGACTCGACGAGTCCGAGGATGGACTCGCCGAGTAGGCACTGGGCAGAGAAAACCCTAAGTTCCGGGGTTGGAGCCTATTTAAAGGAACTTATGACCTTGGGTGCGCCTCATATCTCCTGTGAGAAACCCTAAATCGCCATTGGAGCCAATGAAGAGTTCTTGTGATGAAATCAAGTAGTTTTGGTGTGGTTTTTCAAATGAAGTGAAGGGATTCAGCTTGAAGGACCAAAGGAGGTTGTTATTCTGAGACATCTAAGCAAGGATCTCCATTTTGAGGTAGTATTTCGCCCCTTCTTTCTGTTTAGTGTAAAATCCTTGAATCTAGGATTTTCTTTACCCTTTCTTGGATTGTATATGATGCATATGAGGTCCCAATGTGGAATAAGCTTTAGATCTGGACCTTAAGAGGTCCAGAGAGTCCCAATCTTCCAGCTTTATGCAGTCCCTTTGGGGTTATGGATATAGGTTGCCATTTTAGGAGCTATTTCTTCATATAAGGGCATAAGAGTGTTGCATGAGCTTAAAGATTGAACCTTTACGTGATTATTGGGTGTAAGAAGGTCAGATCTATAAGTTAGAGAAACAGATCTGACCTCAGAAGGTCTTTTGAGTGTTGCCATGGAGGGAACTCGCCGAGTCCATATGGGGACTCGACGAGTCGAGTCGGGTTGCCCCGCAGTTCGTGACTAGTGGTAACCCGTCGAGTGAAAGGTTAACTCAACGAGTCGAGTAAGGCTTTTTGAGGATTCAGAGGACACGCATGGACTCGCCGAGTCACTTGAGTGCACTCGACGAGTCTGGTCAAAGTCTGACCGTTGACTAGAGTTGACTTCAGTTGACCTTGGGGTTTTGGTCAAGCTGATTCAAGAGAGGTCAGAGAGGGGTAGAATGGTCTTCTACCCATTATTAGGGATGAGAACATGAGAGGATTTTTATTAGAGATGTTATCATTTTAATAGGAGGAGGCTAGGTCGGGTTATCGAGCACGAGAAGGTATCCGACATCATGCGAGGTGAGTCTTCTCACTATACATTACCTAGAGTGGTATTTATGTGTAGACCAGAGGGTCTTGTATGCTATGTGTATATATATGAGTTATGTGCATTGTGTTATATGTATGCTATGTGTTGAATAGACCGGGCCGGAGGGCCCAACGATATAGACCGGACCGAAGGGTCCAACGACACAGAATGGACCGAAGGGTCCGACGAGCTATGACCGACCAGAGGGTCCAACGAGCTACGGGACTGGAGGGTCCCACTGAGACACATCGACCGGAGGGTCGTATTGTAGCCTCGAGTGGCGTATGTGTTGCATGTGGTATTTTGGGGTACTCACTAAGCTTCGTGCTTATCGTGTTATGTGTTATGTGTTTCAGGTATCTCAGAGGATCGCGGGAAGGTACCGGCTTGATTGTACACACCAGAGAAAGAGTTATATTTTGAGGATCCTGGATAATTAATGGAGTTGTGCTTGTAAAATGAATAAACAAGAGTTCAATACAATATGTTATGAAAAGTATGTGGTTTTAAAATGAAAAATCTGTTTGAAAAATTACGGTGTTACATTTTAACCCATAATAATTAAATTCTTTATTTTCATCGAATCATTCAACCCGATTACCCATTCACGTTATCCTCACTTTCTGTCCCTAAAACATCTAATTCAAGGGACCTATTGTGACATCCCTATTTTCACGGCCAGAAAAGACCGATTTTGTTTATGCTTTATAAAAATCAGAGTACCTCTTTCAATAAAAAAAATGTTGCGGAATTTGTTCCCATAAAAACATGATAAATACGTTATCAAAGCATTTCCGAATAAATGTATTTTTTTTTCATTTTAAAACCTTGGGATGTCATTGTCAATACAGAAACATAAGCATAAACAGAACTTACATTCACTTACACTAGTGATCTACATCTCTTTTAAATCTCTCAGTGTAAAGTGGCTTCATATCGACACCTGTGATACAAATAAGCTTGAGTGGGTCAGGTTGGGAAACCTGGTGAGTACATAGGGTTTTCAACCCACAATAATATAATTATTATGTTTAAACATCAAACAATCAGCCCAATTACCCATCCCCATTATATTCCTTACTCTTAAGAATCTACCCTAAGAGTCATCTATCCTGCATTCGTTTATTCCGAAGTCCCTTGCTTCCAGGGTTATAAGACATGCACTAAGTCCATAGCTGCCAATGCTCATTCGTAAAGCACTAAATCCATAGTTGCTAAAGTTCATTCATCGGGTACTAAATCCATAGCTACCAATGTTCATCTAATAGGTACTAAGTCCATAGCTACCCACGTTTATCTATCAGGTACTAAGTCCATAGCTACCAACGTTTATCTATCAGGTACTAAGTCCATAGCTACCAACATTTATCTAACAGGTACTAAGTCCATAGCTACCAACGTTTATTCAATAGGCACTAAGTCCATAGCTGCCGATGTTATTTGTTAGGCACTAAGTCTATAGCTGCCAATGTTCACTCATATCATCTTTCATCTTTCATCGTTCATCTACCCATGTTTTACCCAACATATTCGTAGATATAAAATACATATACAGTTTAAATTATTTAAAACATGTATAAAATCGTTCATCCAGCATAGATAACAAGTATACAGGTAATATGCACACATAGCACATAATTTATATAAAATACTTCATATCTATGTGTAAGATGAAAGTAACTATGCACTCACTTGATAAGGTGGTGACTCGGTACTCGGATAGCGCTTCGTTTACTTTAAAATAATTTCCTTCGACAAAACCTAGTATTATTATCACTAGATTTTAGTCTAATATTTACCGTGACTAATTATTAGTCTTATTATTATTATATAAGCGTTTAAACAATATTTTGCAACCACTATGTACAGACAGGGGCCAAATATAAAACACCGGAGGGCAGGATCATTTTGGCATATAGCACTTTTGAAATCCAACAACCCAGGCGGCCCTTCAAACCGGATTCCCCGTACCGCAAGTGGTTAAAAAGATATTATAACGACACTTATATAACCCATAATAATAGCTCAAATAATTATTATAAGGTCCTAATAACGTTACTATATTTGAATAAAAGCTATATTAAAAATTAGGTAGGCGTATCTTACCTACGAGGGGGTTTGGCTAGAAGCCGTGCTCTGCAGGGGCAGAACTTCCGAGCCGAAAGCTCTTATTCTCGGAGCCGTCAAGCGCTCTGGGGCTTTCTTCTAGCGCTAAGGGAGTTTTTGAGAGGTTTAGAGAGAGTGTAGAGAGAAGAAAGAATGGGAAAGGTATGAAGAAAATGAGGGTGGGAGAGGTTCTATTTATAGGGTGAAATATGGCTGAACTTGGTGCCACATGTCACCATCTGGTGGCAAGACTTGGGGAGAAAGCAATGGCCAAGATTGTCTCACGTCACCCATTTTCGCACAACACACTTCCGACTTCTAAAATCCGTAACTTTGGCATACGAGCTCCGTTTTTTACATTCTTTATATCCACGTGTAGGTAAGAATAAGATCTACAACTTTCATTTTGACTCCGACGGCTAATTCTCAACCGATCTTAAATTTAACAGTAGGAGGAGATTATACTGTTAAATGACCGCGAAAAATTCGTAACTCTTTCATACGGACTACGTTTTCGTCTTTCTTTTTATCGTTGACTTCCTATTAATGAGATCTTCAAATCTCATTTAGGTCGCGTAGGCCAAAAACCGCTCGATCTAAAATTCGAGTTTCGGGCCGTGCACTGCTATATGCCAAATCTTAGACCGATGGGTCACGTTCTAATGAACTCTCATCATATGTTGCAACGCTCAGACTCAGGTCTCTTAGAGTCAAATTCCGGAATGGAATATAATTTCCTTCATGTTGTAATGTGATATAATCACATTTTAATATGTAGCATTTCTAGCTACCAACTTCTTTAACTAGCGTGATACTTCTATTGACTGCTTCGATTATCTTTCACTTCAATCTTCTGGCTTAAGTTAGATGCTACATCGAACTTGGTTCTTTGAACCACGTAACATACTCATCTTAGTCGGACTCAATTTGATATGACCGCTAGGGTCGAAACAACAATCATATTCTTAATCATTACCGAAACGATGGTAACGACATACTTGAATAAAACGGAATCAACTACTAGCTTCTTGGTAACCTTGTGACTTTCCCTGATCCAAGTGTGAGTCATGTGCTTCCGGTAGTATAGGCCTCTACTACCATTCACACCTACTCATACTCGTCCCAAGTATTGTCTTACAGTTCTCCAAGTCATTATCATAAAAACAATTTTAACACATACAAATGTGTCCAAACAATCATATAATTTTCCCTAGACTCTACTAGGACTTATTCCATGCGTATCTTCAATCATCAACTCTTCTTCAACTCGGTTGGTGATGGAAATGTCAAACGATGGGATAACTTCATGGATTATACCAAAAATCTTTCTTTTCTGCTAATCGAAAGTGTACTTCTCCCGTACTAGACGTATTATTTCTTAGACGCGTTCTAAAGGCAAGATATCACTCTTACGATATCTTCTGATAGGCACCACTCAGTATCGTAAGCCTTCTCATTTCCTTCATTTACTCAATTCACTACGAGTTTTCACCAAGATGTTTTGCACACCAAAGCAGTCGTTTGGTGTATCGAGACGAGAATAAAGATAGAGGAAGGTTTAGACGCGTATTCCTCCTTATTACCTCGAAAAATTACATGCCAGTTCTAATATCGTAATTAAACGTTTAGAAATCTGAACACATAAAGTTTCCAGATCCGGTCGGCAACAGACCATAGATCCGATCAAACGATAGCATCATAAAGCATCACAAATCATTTAGCACATAAAAGCAATTTAGGCATCCTTCCCTAATAAGCTAGTGTTTGTGTCTATTCATGTGTACTACTTAAATTATATTAGACACACTCCTCACGCTCATCGTTTAGCATTCTAAGTTTAAGTCTAAAAATAAATCCTTATTCCTAATTCGCTTAAACTAATGCTCTGATACCAACTGTGACATCCCTATTTTCACGGCCAGAAAAGACCGATTTTGTTTATGCTTTATAAAAATCAGAGTACCTCTTTCAATAAAAAATGTTGCGGAATTTGTTCCCATAAAAACATGATAAATACGTTATCAAAGCATTTCCGAAGAAATGTATTTTTTTTTCATTTTAAAACCTTGGGATGTCATTGTCAATACAGAAACATAAGCATAAACAGAACTTACATTCACTTACACTAGTGATCTACATCTCTTTTAAATCTCTCAGTGTAAAGTGGCTTCATATCGACATCTGTGATACAAATAAGCTTGAGTGGGTCAGGTTGGGAAACCTGGTGAGTACATAGGGTTTTCAACCCACAATAATACAATTATTATGTTTAAACATCAAACAATCAGCCCAATTACCCATCCCCATTATATTCCTTACTCTTAAGAATCTACCCTAAGAGTCATCTATCCTGCATTCGTTTATTCCGAAGTCCCTTGCTTCCAGGGTTATAAGACAGGCACTAAGTCCATAGCTGTCAATGCTCATTCGTAAAGCACTAAATCCATAGTTGCTAAAGTTCATTCATCGGGTACTAAATCTATAGCTACCAATGTTCATCTAATAGGTACTAAGTCCATAGCTACCCACGTTTATCTATCAGGTACTAAGTCCATAGCTACCAACGTTTATCTATCAGGTACTAAGTTCATAGCTACCAACATTTATCTAACAGGTACTAAGTCCATAGCTACCAACGTTTATTCATTAGGCACTAAGTCCATAGCTGCCGATGTTATTTGTTAGGCACTAAGTCTATAGCTGCCAATGTTCACTCATATCATCTTTCATCTTTCATCGTTCATCTACCCATGTTTTACCCAACATATTCGTAGATATAAAATACATATACAGTTTAAATTATTTAAAACATGTATAAAATCGTTCATCCAGCATAGATAACAAGTATACAGGTAATATGCACACATAGCACGTAATTTATATAAAATACTTCATATCTATGTGTAAGATGAAAGTAACTATGCACTCACTTGATAAGGTGGTGACTCGGTACTCGGATAGCTCTTCGTTTACTTTAAAATAATTTCCTTCGACAAAACCTAGTATTATTATCACTAGATTTTAGTCTAATATTTACCGTGACTAATTATTAGTCTTATTATTATTATATAAGCGTTTAAACAATATTTTGCAACCACTATGTACAGACAAGGGCCAGATATAAAACACCGGAGGGCAGGATCATTTTGGCATATAACACTTTTGAAATCCAACAACCCAGGCGGCCCTTCAAACCGGATTCCCCGTACCGCAAGTGGTTAAAAAGATATTATAACGACACTTATATAACCCATAATAATAGCTCAAATAATTATTATAAGGTCCTAATAACGTTACTATATTTGAATAAAAGCTATATTAAAAATTAGGTAGGCGTATCTTACCTACGAGGGGGTTTGGCTAGAAGCCGTGCTCTGCAGGGGCAGAACTTCCGAGCCGAAAGCTCTTATTCTCGGAGCCGTCGAGCGCTCTGGGGCTTTCTTCTAGCGCTAAGGGAGTTTTTGAGAGGTTTAGAGAGAGTGTAGAGAGAAGAAAGAATGGGAAAGGTATGAAGAAAATGAGGGTGGGAGAGGTTCTATTTATAGGGTGAAATATGGCTGAACTTGGTGCCACATGTCACCATCTGGTGGCAAGACTTGGGGAGAAAGCAATGGCCAAGATTGTGTCACGTCACCCATTTTCGCACAACACACTTCCGACTTCTAAAATCCGTAACTTTGGCATACGAGCTCCGTTTTTTACATTCTTTATATCCACGTGTAGGTAAGAATAAGATCTACAACTTTCATTTTGACTCCGACGGCTAATTCTCAACCGATCTTAAATTTAACAGTAGGAGGAGATTATACTGTTAAATGACCGCGAAAAATTCGTAACTCTTTCATACGGACTACGTTTTCGTCTTTCTTTTTATCGTTGACTTCCTATTAATGAGATCTTCAAATCTCATTTAGGTCGCGTAGGCCAAAAACCGCTCGATCTAAAATTCGAGTTTCGGGCCGTGCACTGCTATATGCCAAATCTTAGACCGATGGGTCACGTTCTAATGAACTCTCATCATATGTTGCAACGCTCAGACTCAGGTCTCTTAGAGTCAAATTCCGGAATGGAATATAATTTCCTTCATGTTGTAATGTGATATAATCACATTTTAATATGTAGCATTTCTAGCTACCAACTTCTTTAACTAGCGTGATACTTCTATTGACTGCTTCGATTATCTTTCACTTCAATCTTCTGGCTTAAGTTAGATGCTACATCGAACTTGGTTCTTTGAACCACGTAACATACTCATCTTAGTCGGACTCAATTTGATATGACCGTTAGGGTCGAAACAACAATCATATTCTTAATCATTACCGAAACGATGGTAACGACATACTTGAATAAAACGGAATCAACTACTAGCTTCTTGGTAACCTTGTGACTTTCCCTGATCCAAGTGTGAGTCATGTGCTTCCGGTAGTATAGGCCTCTACTACCATTCACACCTACTCATACTCGTCCCAAGTATTGTCTTACAGTTCTCCAAGTCATTATCATAAAAACAATTTTAACACATACAAATGTGTCCAAACAATCATATAATTTTCCCTAGACTCTACTAGGACTTATTCCATGCGTATCTTCAATCATCAACTCTTCTTCAACTCGGTTGGTGATGGAAATGTCAAACGATGGGATAACTTCATGGATTATACCAAAAATCTTTCTTTTCTGCTAATCGAAAGTGTACTTCTCCCGTACTAGACGTATTATTTCTTAGACGCGTTCTAAAGGCAAGATATCACTCTTACGATATCTTCTGATAGGCACCACTCAGTATCGTAAGCCTTCTCATTTCCTTCATTTACTCAATTCACTACGAGTTTTCACCAAGATGTTTTGCACACCAAAGCAGTCGTTTGGTGTATCGAGACGAGAATAAAGATAGAGGAAGGTTTAGACGCGTATTCCTCCTTATTACCTCGAAAAATTACATGCCAGTTCTAATATCGTAATTAAACGTTTAGAAATCTGAACACATAAAGTTTCCAGATCCGGTCGGCAACAGACCATAGATCCGATCAAACGATAGCATCATAAAGCATCACAAATCATTTAGCACATAAAAGCAATTTAGGCATCCTTCCCTAATAAGCTAGTGTTTGTGTCTATTCATGTGTACTACTTAAATTATATTAGACACACTCCTCACGCTCATCGTTTAGCATTCTAAGTTTAAGTCTAAAAATAAATCCTTATTCCTAATTCGCTTAAACTAATGCTCTGATACCAACTGTGACATCCCTATTTTCACGGCCAGAAAAGACCGATTTTGTTTATGCTTTATAAAAATCAGAGTACCTCTTTCAATAAAAAATGTTGCGGAATTTGTTCCCATAAAAACATGATAAATACGTTATCAAAGCATTTCCGAAGAAATGTATTTTTTTTTCATTTTAAAACCTTGGGATGTCATTGTCAATACAGAAACATAAGCATAAACAGAACTTACATTCACTTACACTAGTGATCTACATCTCTTTTAAATCTCTCAGTGTAAAGTGGCTTCATATCGACATCTGTGATACAAATAAGCTTGAGTGGGTCAGGTTGGGAAACCTGGTGAGTACATAGGGTTTTCAACCCACAATAATACAATTATTATGTTTAAACATCAAACAATCAGCCCAATTACCCATCCCCATTATATTCCTTACTCTTAAGAATCTACCCTAAGAGTCATCTATCCTGCATTCGTTTATTCCGAAGTCCCTTGCTTCCAGGGTTATAAGACAGGCACTAAGTCCATAGCTGTCAATGCTCATTCGTAAAGCACTAAATCCATAGTTGCTAAAGTTCATTCATCGGGTACTAAATCTATAGCTACCAATGTTCATCTAATAGGTACTAAGTCCATAGCTACCCACGTTTATCTATCAGGTACTAAGTCCATAGCTACCAACGTTTATCTATCAGGTACTAAGTTCATAGCTACCAACATTTATCTAACAGGTACTAAGTCCATAGCTACCAACGTTTATTCATTAGGCACTAAGTCCATAGCTGCCGATGTTATTTGTTAGGCACTAAGTCTATAGCTGCCAATGTTCACTCATATCATCTTTCATCTTTCATCGTTCATCTACCCATGTTTTACCCAACATATTCGTAGATATAAAATACATATACAGTTTAAATTATTTAAAACATGTATAAAATCGTTCATCCAGCATAGATAACAAGTATACAGGTAATATGCACACATAGCACGTAATTTATATAAAATACTTCATATCTATGTGTAAGATGAAAGTAACTATGCACTCACTTGATAAGGTGGTGACTCGGTACTCGGATAGCTCTTCGTTTACTTTAAAATAATTTCCTTCGACAAAACCTAGTATTATTATCACTAGATTTTAGTCTAATATTTACCGTGACTAATTATTAGTCTTATTATTATTATATAAGCGTTTAAACAATATTTTGCAACCACTATGTACAGACAAGGGCCAGATATAAAACACCGGAGGGCAGGATCATTTTGGCATATAACACTTTTGAAATCCAACAACCCAGGCGGCCCTTCAAACCGGATTCCCCGTACCGCAAGTGGTTAAAAAGATATTATAACGACACTTATATAACCCATAATAATAGCTCAAATAATTATTATAAGGTCCTAATAACGTTACTATATTTGAATAAAAGCTATATTAAAAATTAGGTAGGCGTATCTTACCTACGAGGGGGTTTGGCTAGAAGCCGTGCTCTGCAGGGGCAGAACTTCCGAGCCGAAAGCTCTTATTCTCGGAGCCGTCGAGCGCTCTGGGGCTTTCTTCTAGCGCTAAGGGAGTTTTTGAGAGGTTTAGAGAGAGTGTAGAGAGAAGAAAGAATGGGAAAGGTATGAAGAAAATGAGGGTGGGAGAGGTTCTATTTATAGGGTGAAATATGGCTGAACTTGGTGCCACATGTCACCATCTGGTGGCAAGACTTGGGGAGAAAGCAATGGCCAAGATTGTGTCACGTCACCCATTTTCGCACAACACACTTCCGACTTCTAAAATCCGTAACTTTGGCATACGAGCTCCGTTTTTTACATTCTTTATATCCACGTGTAGGTAAGAATAAGATCTACAACTTTCATTTTGACTCCGACGGCTAATTCTCAACCGATCTTAAATTTAACAGTAGGAGGAGATTATACTGTTAAATGACCGCGAAAAATTCGTAACTCTTTCATACGGACTACGTTTTCGTCTTTCTTTTTATCGTTGACTTCCTATTAATGAGATCTTCAAATCTCATTTAGGTCGCGTAGGCCAAAAACCGCTCGATCTAAAATTCGAGTTTCGGGCCGTGCACTGCTATATGCCAAATCTTAGACCGATGGGTCACGTTCTAATGAACTCTCATCATATGTTGCAACGCTCAGACTCAGGTCTCTTAGAGTCAAATTCCGGAATGGAATATAATTTCCTTCATGTTGTAATGTGATATAATCACATTTTAATATGTAGCATTTCTAGCTACCAACTTCTTTAACTAGCGTGATACTTCTATTGACTGCTTCGATTATCTTTCACTTCAATCTTCTGGCTTAAGTTAGATGCTACATCGAACTTGGTTCTTTGAACCACGTAACATACTCATCTTAGTCGGACTCAATTTGATATGACCGTTAGGGTCGAAACAACAATCATATTCTTAATCATTACCGAAACGATGGTAACGACATACTTGAATAAAACGGAATCAACTACTAGCTTCTTGGTAACCTTGTGACTTTCCCTGATCCAAGTGTGAGTCATGTGCTTCCGGTAGTATAGGCCTCTACTACCATTCACACCTACTCATACTCGTCCCAAGTATTGTCTTACAGTTCTCCAAGTCATTATCATAAAAACAATTTTAACACATACAAATGTGTCCAAACAATCATATAATTTTCCCTAGACTCTACTAGGACTTATTCCATGCGTATCTTCAATCATCAACTCTTCTTCAACTCGGTTGGTGATGGAAATGTCAAACGATGGGATAACTTCATGGATTATACCAAAAATCTTTCTTTTCTGCTAATCGAAAGTGTACTTCTCCCGTACTAGACGTATTATTTCTTAGACGCGTTCTAAAGGCAAGATATCACTCTTACGATATCTTCTGATAGGCACCACTCAGTATCGTAAGCCTTCTCATTTCCTTCATTTACTCAATTCACTACGAGTTTTCACCAAGATGTTTTGCACACCAAAGCAGTCGTTTGGTGTATCGAGACGAGAATAAAGATAGAGGAAGGTTTAGACGCGTATTCCTCCTTATTACCTCGAAAAATTACATGCCAGTTCTAATATCGTAATTAAACGTTTAGAAATCTGAACACATAAAGTTTCCAGATCCGGTCGGCAACAGACCATAGATCCGATCAAACGATAGCATCATAAAGCATCACAAATCATTTAGCACATAAAAGCAATTTAGGCATCCTTCCCTAATAAGCTAGTGTTTGTGTCTATTCATGTGTACTACTTAAATTATATTAGACACACTCCTCACGCTCATCGTTTAGCATTCTAAGTTTAAGTCTAAAAATAAATCCTTATTCCTAATTCGCTTAAACTAATGCTCTGATACCAACTGTGACATCCCTATTTTCACGGCCAGAAAAGACCGATTTTGTTTATGCTTTATAAAAATCAGAGTACCTCTTTCAATAAAAAATGTTGCGGAATTTGTTCCCATAAAAACATGATAAATACGTTATCAAAGCATTTCCGAAGAAATGTATTTTTTTTTCATTTTAAAACCTTGGGATGTCATTGTCAATACAGAAACATAAGCATAAACAGAACTTACATTCACTTACACTAGTGATCTACATCTCTTTTAAATCTCTCAGTGTAAAGTGGCTTCATATCGACATCTGTGATACAAATAAGCTTGAGTGGGTCAGGTTGGGAAACCTGGTGAGTACATAGGGTTTTCAACCCACAATAATACAATTATTATGTTTAAACATCAAACAATCAGCCCAATTACCCATCCCCATTATATTCCTTACTCTTAAGAATCTACCCTAAGAGTCATCTATCCTGCATTCGTTTATTCCGAAGTCCCTTGCTTCCAGGGTTATAAGACAGGCACTAAGTCCATAGCTGTCAATGCTCATTCGTAAAGCACTAAATCCATAGTTGCTAAAGTTCATTCATCGGGTACTAAATCTATAGCTACCAATGTTCATCTAATAGGTACTAAGTCCATAGCTACCCACGTTTATCTATCAGGTACTAAGTCCATAGCTACCAACGTTTATCTATCAGGTACTAAGTTCATAGCTACCAACATTTATCTAACAGGTACTAAGTCCATAGCTACCAACGTTTATTCATTAGGCACTAAGTCCATAGCTGCCGATGTTATTTGTTAGGCACTAAGTCTATAGCTGCCAATGTTCACTCATATCATCTTTCATCTTTCATCGTTCATCTACCCATGTTTTACCCAACATATTCGTAGATATAAAATACATATACAGTTTAAATTATTTAAAACATGTATAAAATCGTTCATCCAGCATAGATAACAAGTATACAGGTAATATGCACACATAGCACGTAATTTATATAAAATACTTCATATCTATGTGTAAGATGAAAGTAACTATGCACTCACTTGATAAGGTGGTGACTCGGTACTCGGATAGCTCTTCGTTTACTTTAAAATAATTTCCTTCGACAAAACCTAGTATTATTATCACTAGATTTTAGTCTAATATTTACCGTGACTAATTATTAGTCTTATTATTATTATATAAGCGTTTAAACAATATTTTGCAACCACTATGTACAGACAAGGGCCAGATATAAAACACCGGAGGGCAGGATCATTTTGGCATATAACACTTTTGAAATCCAACAACCCAGGCGGCCCTTCAAACCGGATTCCCCGTACCGCAAGTGGTTAAAAAGATATTATAACGACACTTATATAACCCATAATAATAGCTCAAATAATTATTATAAGGTCCTAATAACGTTACTATATTTGAATAAAAGCTATATTAAAAATTAGGTAGGCGTATCTTACCTACGAGGGGGTTTGGCTAGAAGCCGTGCTCTGCAGGGGCAGAACTTCCGAGCCGAAAGCTCTTATTCTCGGAGCCGTCGAGCGCTCTGGGGCTTTCTTCTAGCGCTAAGGGAGTTTTTGAGAGGTTTAGAGAGAGTGTAGAGAGAAGAAAGAATGGGAAAGGTATGAAGAAAATGAGGGTGGGAGAGGTTCTATTTATAGGGTGAAATATGGCTGAACTTGGTGCCACATGTCACCATCTGGTGGCAAGACTTGGGGAGAAAGCAATGGCCAAGATTGTGTCACGTCACCCATTTTCGCACAACACACTTCCGACTTCTAAAATCCGTAACTTTGGCATACGAGCTCCGTTTTTTACATTCTTTATATCCACGTGTAGGTAAGAATAAGATCTACAACTTTCATTTTGACTCCGACGGCTAATTCTCAACCGATCTTAAATTTAACAGTAGGAGGAGATTATACTGTTAAATGACAGCGAAAAATTCGTAACTCTTTCATACGGACTACGTTTTCGTCTTTCTTTTTATCGTTGACTTCCTATTAATGAGATCTTCAAATCTCATTTAGGTCGCGTAGGCCAAAAACCGCTCGATCTAAAATTCGAGTTTCGGGCAGTGCACTGTTATATGCCAAATCTTAGAAATTCATAACTTCCTCATACGAAGTCAGATTTGGGTGTTCTTTTTATGCACGCTCTCAGTTTAACGTATACTACAACTTTTATTTAGATCACTAAGGCCAAAAAGTCCTCTATTGTAAATTCACTATTTTCGTCTCCCGGTGTCGTGTCGGTTTTGCCGTAAAACTTCAACGAGCCATAACTTCTTCGTTATAACTCGGATTTCGGCGTTCTTTAAATGTACGAAACCCTTGTAAAATATACTACCACTTGGTTATGATTAATCCTTATAAATAATATTCCATCAATAACTCATATTTGATGCTTCTTGTCTCTAAATTGACTAGCCCGAATGTGCGGGCGTTACACCTATCCTAAGGATTATCTTAGGGATAGACAATAATGCTTAGGGGTTTCCTTAGCAATATATGTCAGTAAGGAAACCATGGGGGTGGAGTACACCTGGTGAACACTTAGCTCAAAAACACCTACAAGTTGCGAGCCTACTAGCGTTCCACTGGACTGTCTAGAATAGTTTATGGTCGTCATTTATACTTCGCTAGACAACTGGATCATCTTTAAATTAAAGGTCTCTCATCATTTATCTCGTCTTACATCTTTCACCATCTATATCATCTTTCATCTACCCATCTTTACCCAACATATTTATAAGGTATAAAATACATATACAGTTTAAATCACGTAAAACATGTATAAATCGTTCATCCAGCATAGATATCAGGAACACAGATAATAGACACATATATCATGTATTTTATCTTAAATACTTCATATCTATGTGTAAGATGAAAGTAACTATGCACTCACGTGTTAAAGTGATGACTTGAAACTCAGACAGGGCTTTGCTTCTAGCAACTGTCTTTTCCTTTGACGTAACCTAGTATCATTATCACTAAGTCTTAGTCTAATATTTATTGCGACTAATTATTAGCCTAGATTCATCATTAATTCAAAGTCTACTGATCTATAGCTGATAAGGGACAACCATGTAAGATCATATCGGATGTAGGGTCCGTTTAGCATACATAGTATACTATTTGGAAAGTCTGCTTTAAACACCTCACTAAATCTACCCTTGATAAGTAGACCAGTCAGTATAACGACTTGTAATCATTGATGTATCTTGTTTAAAGGTTCATAATAGCGATAATGAACTTAAAAATAAGTTATAATTAAAGCACGGTAACCATAACTCAACTTACAGGTGGTTTAGCGAGAAACCGGACTTTGTGTGAGCAGAACTTTTAAACCGAAAGCTCTATTTCTTGGGGCTTTCTGGCACTCCGGTGCTTCGTTACTAACCCTTAAGAAGTTTTAGAACAAGACTTAGGGACCTTGGGGGTTTGGGAGGGATTGGAATGAAAAAGTGTGAATAAATGGGTGAAATTTGACCTCTATTTATAGGCTGTCAGGAGCCCAGTACGCTGGGTGTACTACAAATTACGTTGGACGTAATGGGTACGCTGGGAGTACATAAGCATTATGCTAGGTGTAATGTGCCACATGTCTCTATCTGATCGCAAGCTGCGGGGAGGAAGGGGTGTGCCAGATCGCGACACGTGTTGCACCCTTGTTAATCCGAAAATTAATTATCTTGTAAAATTCATAACTTTTACATATGAGCTTCGTTTTTGACGTTCTTTATATCTACGTGTAGTTATCGACGGGATCTACAACTCTCATTTAGACTCTGTCGGCTAATTTGACTTTATTTTTAAAGTTATATTTTAATAGGCTTAGACAGTTAAAGTCCGATAAAAATTCATAACTTTGTCATCCGATGTCTGTTTTCAACTGTTTTTTTATCGTTGAGCTCCTATTAACGAGATATTCAATTCTGGTTTAGATTGTATCGGCTAATAATCGACCGATCTAAAATTCGATTTCTAAGTTGTATATTGTCACGTTGAATCTTCGAAACATCATAACTTCCTCTAATGAAGTCAGATTTGGATGTTCTCTATATACACGCTCTCGGTTTAACGGCTACTACGACTTTTGTTTAGACCACTTAGGCTAAAAAGTAATTTATCAAAAATTTACTTTTTACGATATGCAGAGTCGTGTTAGTTTAATCGTGAAACTTCAACGGGTCATAACTTCTTAATTATAAGTCGGCTTGGAATGTTCCTTATATCTCTGAAATCATTGTCACGACTACTTCAACTCTGTTCAAAGATATTAGGTCTAATTATTATTTTATTTTAGACGCGCATTTTATTCATATTTTATTATATCATTATAAGCACGTCTATTGCACATAATTTACACATAAATCACATAATACTCAAATATTTCTTCCTTCATTACATCAAATAGGTTACAATTGTTGACCTTAACTATTACATCATCTTATTAATGCTTAGCGAGAAACGCGGACATTACAATTCTTTCCCCCTTAGGATGATTTCATCCCGGAATCATGCATCAGCAAACCGATGTGGATAGTGACTCATCATGCCACTCTCTATCTCCCAGGTGAGGTTTGGCCCATTCAAATGTTTTCATCACACTAACACTAATTCGACCATCTTGCGTCGTAATTTCTTCGTCTTACGGTCAACAATCGCTTTGGGCTCTTTGATTAACCTCTTCATCAATCATTAACTCCGAAAGTGGAATTATATCAGGAACTTCTCCCGTGAACTTCCTCAAATAACACACATGAAAAGTGTTATGAATACCGTCTAGTTCTTCTGGTAATTCCAACTTGTAAGCTTGGTTCTCAATCCTCTGAAGAGCTTTGAATGGTCCAATAAACATTGGAATCAACTTTCGTCTCTTTCTAAATCTTATGAGTCCCTTCCACGGTGAGACTTTGAGCAACACCGAATCTCCAACTTCGAAAGTCATTGGTCGTCGCTTCTTGTCAGCATAGCTCTTTTGTCAATCTTGAGCTGTTAACATCATTTATCTAATTACCTTTAGCTTTTCAGTAGTTTGATGGACAATTTCGGGACCCATAAACTTCTTTTCTCCGGCCTCAGGCCAACAAGACGGCATACGACACTTCTGTCCATAGAAGGCTTTATAAGGTGTCATCTTAATGCTCGAATGGTAACTATTGTTGTGGGAAAACTCTACTACGGGTAAATGATCATCCCAGTTACCTTGAATTCTAGGGTGCATGCTCTTAATATATCTTCCAGTGTTTGAATTGTCCTTTCGCTCTAACCATCATTCTGGGTATGGTAGGTTGTACTTAAACACAACTTCGTACACATTTCCTCTTGTAGGCTCTTCCAAAACCTTGATGTGAAACGACTATTACGATCCGACACAATCGTTAAGGGAACACCGTGAAGTCTTACTATCTCCTTCACGTAGGTATTTGCAAGCTTATCCATAGACCATCTCTCATGATGTGTGCAATCTTTGTGAATCGATCCACGATTAACAAAATCATGTCGTGACCGTTCTTCGTCCTGTTTCGTTTAGTCACAAAATCCATGGTGATGTCTTCATACTTACCCATGGGTACAGGCAAGGGCTCTAAACTCCCATATGGTTTCTGATGTTGTGCTTTAACTTTTGCACATGTTACACACTCTGCCACATACTTTGCAACATCGAGCTTCATCATCGGTCACCAGTAGTAAGGTTTCAGATCCTTATACATCTTAGTGCTGCCAGGATGAATCGAGTACATGACATTGTGAGCTTCTTCCATGAGAATATCTCTTATTCCTCCCATCTTAGGCACCCAAATTCTGTTTTGAAATACCTTCAATCCTTAACTATTTGTACCAAATACCAATGTTTTGCCTAAACGTTCTTCCTTTTGGTCATTTTTCTGCAAAGCTTCTTCCTGAGCTTTCTTAATGATTTCCACAATCGACCGATCTAAAATTCGATTTCTAAGTTGTATATTGTTACGATTAATCTTCGAAAAATCATAACTTTTTCTAATGATGTCAGATTTAGACGTTCTCTATATGCACGCTCTCGGTTTAACAACTACTACAACTTTCGTTTAGACCACTTAGGCTAAAAAGTAATTTATCAAAAATTTACTTTTTACGATATGTAAAGTCGTGTCGGTTTAATCGTGAAACTTCAGCGGGTCATAACTTCTTCGTTATAAGTCGGATTTGAGCATTCATTATATCTTCGAAATCCTTGTCACGACTACTTCAACTTTCTTCAAAGATATTTGGTCTAATTATTATTTTATTTTAGACATGTATTTTAATGTTATTATATTATATCGTTATAAACACGTATATTGCAAATAATTTAAACATAAATCACAAAATACTCAAATATTTCTTCTTTCATTACATCAAATATGTTACAATTGTTGACTCGAACTATTATATCATTTTATTAATGCTTAGCGAGAAAAGCGAGCCTTACAAATATAGTTAAATTAATGGAAATAGATGTTACAAACCATATAATTAGGATTGTTATTTATTATATATGTTAAATGAAAATGTAATTTTCTTATATATATATATCTCTCTCTCACAGGGCCGTTCCAAACATAATTGGGGCCCGGAGCAAGAAGGGAAAAAAAGCCCCTATAATACATAAATTTCATCAACATTTTTATAATAACTCACTAATTAAAAAAAATAGTTGTACTAGCATCTTAATATAACAATTTCCGTTACAAAATCCAAAATATTAAAGAAAAATACTCCTTCTAGTTTTTTGAGATGCAAAATCATTAATAATATCTTCAAGATCAATCTTGTCTAGCATGTACTTCTCTATACATAGAATTGCCAAGTCGTTCAACCTTTCTTGTGACATCGACGACATTAAGTAATTCTTCAATAACTTCAACTTTGAAAAACTTCTCTCTTCAGATGCAACAGTTACAGGAATAGTTAATAGGATTCTATATGCAATAAAAACATTTGGGTAACAATCCTCAACTTTAACAACTTCTAGAATTTCAACTGCAGATTTAATATCATTAGGAAGAGTCTTGCAAAAATTTTAATTCGGTAAAAAGATCATTTGAATCCACATCAGAAAAATTGTCATTAGAAAAAGTATTTAAAAACTTTATACAACACTCTTTAAGCTTATTTTCATCTAATTACTTTAAAATCTTTGAATCATATAAAAAGCCAAATATAGTTTCAAAATATTTTAATTGTTCAAATCTAGTATTTAATGAAACAATTGCAACATCGACAACAACATAAAAGTAATGAATCTTAAAATACTCTTCCGGTGATTGTATTTCTTCTTCTTCACTATCACTTTCATCAAATTGTTTTTTTTCTAGTGACATTACACCCTATGTGGAAATGTAGGTTCAACACCCATTTCTAAAGCAATTGTTTTAGCAATATTTATGCTTGAAGCAAACCCTTCATTTCTAAATTTCTTAAAAAATGTCATTACATTTTGTAATTGGTTAATAGTGGCATCAATACAAATAGATTTAGATTGCAATATTTTACTTACCATATTAATAGCAAATAAAATTTCATACCAAATAACCATACTAAGTAAAAATTCAAAACTCTTAATAGCTTTAACTAAACTTTTGGCTTCACTTTTTGATTTTGGATCATCACATGATTTAGCCAAGTTTAGGAAAGCTAATCGCATTTGAGGAGCTTGGAATCTAATAGTTTTGACACTTTTAATTCTACTTTCCCAACGAGTATTAGATAAAGACTTTATAGTTAAAGTTGGAACATTATCCAATAATACTTTCCATCTTTTAGTAGAACTAGAAAATAATGAATATAAGCATTGAACAATACCAAAAAAAGAAACAGCTTTACGACAAGAAAGTGCCATGTCACAAACGCTTAGGTTTAGACTATGGCAAGCACATGACATATATAAAGCTTTAAGATTAATTTCAAGAAATTGTTTTTTAACCCCTTGGTGTTTTCCTTTCATGTTAGACCCATTATCATAACCTTGACCCCTTACATCATTCACATCAAGATCTAACAATTTTAATGCATCTAATAACTCATTAAAAAGTCCCAAACCAAAAATATCATCAATTTCACAGCAGCAATTATTCTTCTTAAAACTTGCCTCCAACGCTCTTTTTCCTTTAAAATTTCTTGTTGTAAATCTTTATCAATAGTAAGGTTTTTATTCAATCTTTGTTTTGCTTCATTCCAAGAACTCATACAACTCAAATGTTCATTACTACTTTCATGTTCTTTAAGTCGAACACTAAGATGTTTCCAATCATTATATCCTTCATTTGCTAAAAAACCTTTTTGATTATTAGATTTAAAAAGTTTACAACAAAAACAAAAAAATTTATCCAAAAACTTTGAGTAAACTAGCCATTTCCGATCTCGTGTCTCTCCATTATTTAATTTTTGGGTATAAAAAACATAAGAGAAATGTATAGATAATTTATCTTTAGGAAACACAAGACTCATTTCCCTTATTGGCCCTTTTTCAATTAGAATATCTCTTGTTTTATTATCAAGAACATTCCAATTTCTAGGGTCATAAATATCTAAAGGATTATTAAAATTAGCATCATCACAATCATTAAACAAATTTGTATCATCGTGTTCATTTGACACATTAGTATCATCACAATCATTTGACACATTAGTATCATCACATTCATTTGAGACACTAGAAGAACCAATTGGTTTCAGTTTAATGAACTTATCTAAAGATCCTTTTTGTTTCAATTTAGATTCTTCAGCTATTTTTCGTTTTTTTCTTTTTTCAGCTCCTGATAAGTGTTTTTTAGGAGACATTATAGTAACTAGTAAGGAAAGAATACACCTGAAAATCAAAAACTTTGATGATGTTTTATGGTTGAATCCAAATGGTGCTTTTCTGTTGAAGGCTTGAATCTACCAGGCCCGTATCAAAAACTTTAATGATTTTTTTGTTAATCTACAAACAATAAAAAAAATCAGAAACTTTGATGAAAGATCAACAAAAAAACAGATTGCTATTTGTAATTTGAAAGCAAACAGAAAGCAAAAACTTTACCTCAATAAACTTTGATTGCCAATATGACCAGAAATCAGCTGTTAACAAAATTTGGGCTACACACAAACAAAAATAAAATATTTTCAGCAACTTGAATAAGAAAAAAAAAACAGCAAGTATCGTCAAAACTAAGAAAAAAAATCGAACTCGCCATAATGAAATTAGACATTCAGACTTGTAGATTGCTTGGGAGTAGTAGAAATGCCTAAAATCAGATTTTTGAATCACAAAGTTACAAAGATTGGGCTGCAAACAAACAAACATAATTTTTTTTTACACTTGCAATCAGTGAGCAACTACCAAACAAAAAAAGATCGAAAGAAATTTGGTATTACCTAATGAAATCGGACTCAAAATATGGGAAATTAGAGTGAATTGATAATGAAATTGGACTCACAATCGTGTATTAGCCTTGCAATAGAGTTATAGAGTCGTGATTTCAGAAGCCTTTCAAGAATTGAAGCAAAAAATCAGAATCATAGCAGAAATGAGTCGAAGCCGTGACTTGGTGTAGAATGTAGACTGCAGTAGGAATGGACGAATTCGGTAATAGCGGATTAATAGAGTCGTGACTCGTGGTTAGGTCTCCCACTTGAAGAAGAAGAAGAATCATCGCAACGTTCAAATCAGACGCACGCTTGCGTATCGCGAGGCGAGTCTACGACGTTTCAGTTTTCCATATCATGTTTATTCTCTAATCGGCGCCTAGGTCTCCCGCTTCTAAGTTTTGTTGGGCTAGGTTCTACATTTGGGCCGCTAATATGGAGTTTGAATTAGACGTGACCAAAAAAACCGGTTCACAAACCGAACCGGTCAGTGTATCGGAAACCGGTTTACCCTTGAACCGGTTCAGCCCTGAACCGAACCGCACTTGAACCGAACCGTCGGACCAATACCGATTCGCTGTAGTTACCGTTGAGACCGGTTTCGAACCGGTTTAGTATGAACCGGTGTTTTGATCCGGTTTTGAACCGGTTTTGCATATGCCCGTTTTTTTGTCTTATTCTAACGGCTATATAGCCGTTTATGGCTGTTAGACACCCGATTTTTGGTCCCTTTTGGCCATATTCCCCAATATTTGATAGTATAAATAGCTATTAGATGTTTTGGGTTAACCAAACCTCAAAAAACATCTCTTACTTCAAAAAACGCTCTTAATTCAAACAATGGATTCGGCTTCCGTTGGTATTGGAGATTCATCAAACACTCTTACCGTTGTTAGCATCAAAGAAACAAATAGAAATCCGGCTATTTGGTGCAACTATGATTTGTGTGTAATGTCGAATGGTCTAAAAAAGGCGCGATGCAAGAAATGTGGTGCTTTTTTTAATGAAGAAGGGAATTCGACATTGAAAACTCATATGACCAAAAGATGTCCCGCGGTGAAATTTGGGTCGGGTCATAATCAAACAACAATGGCGAATGATGCAACATTGTGGAGTTACGATTTGGCTAAAGTTCGGGATAGGATGGCGAAGTTCGTGATTCAAGAATGCTTGCCTTTTGACCACTTCGACAACAAACGTTTGACTTCACTCATCCAAGATACTCTCCAACCACGATATTGCCATGTGAGTCGTACTTCTATTAGACGTGATTGTATTGAAATGTGGAAACTTGCAAAAAATGAATTGATTTTAGGATTTCAATCTTTAGAAACCGGTGTGAATTTAACTTGTGATGTTTGGACGGCTCCTCACGGTTCACCGGATGCGTACCTTTGTGTTACCGCTCATTGGATTAATCCAACTAATTGGGTAATGATGAAGCGTACGATTACGTTTGAATTGTTTGAGTACCCGCACACCGGTAGAAATTTATTTAAAATTTTAGATTGTGTGATCAAAACTTATAAACTTGAAGGAAAGATTTTTTCTATATCTTTTGATAATGCTTCAAACAACACCGTCGCGGTTGGACAACTAAAACTAAAATATAAACCAATTTGCGATGGTGTTTTTTTTCATAGTCGATGTGTTGCACATATCATTACTTTGGTTGTGCAAGATGGACTAACTAGCATTGAAACTATAAAAGATGGTTTCAAAGACATGCTAAAAGATATTTTTAGTTCAAGTAACGCTCGATATCATAATTATATGCAATTTTGTGTCGATGCGAATGCCCTCTTTTTAGGTCCGAATTGGGAAAATAATACCCGATGAAACTCCACTTGCAAAATGTTTGAATGTGCCTTACGTCAAAAAGATACTTTAAAAATGTTCCATGACAACCTTGCGGACCGTAACAAGGTTACAGCTTATCCGAAATCAAGTTGGGATACTATCAAACTTGTTACGGACATGCTTGATGTTTTTAAAAAAGCAACTACTTATTTATCGGGGGTTTATTACCCTACAAGTTGTTTAGTTTTAAACCAAATTTTTTTAATGAGTGCGAAAATAAATGAGTTTGAAATGAGGAGCGCAATGTTTGCTAATATGATGAAACCGATGAAAGCAAAGTTAAAAAAATATTTTCAAAAAATGCCTCCCATTATTACTTGTTCCGCCGCTTTGAATCCGGCTCTAAATGTTGGGGGGGTTGAGACTTTAATTGAAAATATTTGTTACGATTTGGATTTATTGGATGATGACATTGATTATGCATCAAAGGAAGTTTCAAAATTTAACAAAGTTTTTCAAAATTTGTTTGAAGTTTATTTAACAAAATATGGTTCAACAAACATTCATGACATGATGCAAAATACGGGGGCATCCGGATCCACTTCTCACCAAAATAACGAAACAATTAGGCTTTATAATACTTTGAGGAATGAAAATTCCAAACGAGCTCGGTCTAACACCCCTAGTAGCTAGCTCGGAAGGTACATTGGTTCCGATTTCTTGTCTCAAATGAGTATTCAAGAGTTTGAAAATTTTGATATTTTGGCTTGGTGGAAAGGAAAGGAAACCTAATTTCCGATTCTAGCCGCTATGGCCCGTGATCTACTAAGCTCCCAAGCTTCTACGGTAGCTTCGGAATCGGCTTTTTCTGTTAGTGGCAGGGTTATATCACCAAGAAGAACAAAACTCACCCCTTTGTCGGTGGAAGTGTGCATTTGCTTGAAATGCTACCTTGATGGTGTGGAACGGATACAAGATGTTGAAGCACTAGAAGACACATCGTTGCATGCCGAAGCACGAGTACATGAGGAAGAAGTAGCAATGGGAATGTCGGTGCCACTCACCCTAGAAGAGCTCGAGTATGAGAGAGGATTGCGCAACGACATGACGGATGACGAATAAATACAATGACTACGGACTTGGAATGAAGACTACGACGACAACAATGTTCCCTTTCTGAAGATGTATTAGTATGACGACAACAATGTTTTATATTTGGATGTTTTGTGTTTTTATGTTTGAAGTTGTATTACGTATTTCTAATATAAAAAAAACTGAAAAAAAAAATGAAAAAAAAGGTTGAAAATTGCTCCAAAAAATGTGTTGATTCAAGTTGAACAATTTTTTACATACATTATGTTTTTCTACATATACACAAACATAAAATTTAAAACCAAAAAAAAAGTTAATACATGAAAAGATATGTATATTATTGAACAAGAAAAAAAAAAAAAAAAAACCTTTTGGCAATATGGTCCATATGGACGTGTATGTGTATGTATATATGTAAGGCTTATAAGCCTTTGCCTTCCCAATCCCCCAAACCACCTACTCTGAAGCCAAATTTTTTTTTTTGGTTCAAGACAATCTAGTGCGTTATACTCTAAACAAAAAAAAACCATTCCTATTTTACACTTATTAGCCCAAAAATAAAAAAAAAAATTAGAAAAGCTTATTTGCGTCGAACCGGTTTTGAACCGTTTTTGGACCGGTTTTTTAACCGGTTTTTGCTGAACCGGTTTCTATTAAACCGAACCGGTTTACATATGTTCGGATATTTTTGGGGCAGAACCGGTTTGGAACCGAACCGGTTTGGGGGTGAACCGGTTTTGACTACGTTGACCGGAACCGAACCGGTTTTCTGAACCGGTCCGGTTCAGAAAAAAAACCGGTTTTTGCATGCCTAGTTTGAATGGAGTTTTGTTGGGCTTATACATTAAGAATGTTTTATACTTATATCACCCATAAATAATTCAGATATATATATATATATATATATATATATATATATATATATATATATATATATATATATATATATATATATATATATATATATATATATATATATATAACAAAGCCTATAAAAATTTTAGGCCCCCTTAAAAAATTGGATCTAGACGGTCGCCCCTATCGCCCACCCTCTGGGACGGGCCTGCTCTCTCTCTCTCTCTCTCTCTTTCTCTCTCTCTCTCTCTCTCTCTCTCTATATATATATATATATATATATATATATATATATATATATATATATATATATATATATATATATAATCGGGTGATGACTATTTTTAAAGTGAGGACTCGTGAGGACAATTTAAAAAAATTGAAAAAACAAATCTAAAAAATACAAATCATAAAATCGAGCATAGTATTATATCGGAGAGAAAAAAAATTGGAATTTTTTTTTTGGATCATTAAAATTGAAGCATGGATCATTTTTATGATCCATGATTCAATTTTAATGATGCAAAAAGAAAATTCCAATTTTTTTTCTCCCGGATATAGTACTATGCTCGATTTTAAGATTTGTATTTTTTTTAGATTTTTTTCAAATTTTTAAGGTATCATCACGAGTCCTCGCTTTAAAAAGAGTCATCACCGGAACCTATATATATATATATATATATATATATATATATATATATATATATATATATATATATATATATATGGCAAAGATCATATGTTACCTACAATTATTGTGTTACTATTTCAATTATTACCAGAATGTCATATTTGCACTTCGATTCATCCATGTTAGTTCGATAATGTTTGTATAATAACTATACAAATATGTATATTCTGTAAAAAAATGTGTCTTCTTTTTTAAATACCTAAAATTAAATGACATTTTTTCAAGAATGCATCTTGTCAAAAATATGTAATTTTGTTCTTTTCAAAAAATTTCGAAGAATAAAACTAAAATTAATATTACATTGTTGAACATTCTTGAACTAACTTGGAGGAATAGACGTGCAAATATGACATTCTAGTAAGAATTACAATAGTAACACAATAACACAATAATTATAGGTAACATATGATCCTAACACTCTCTTTATTTCTCTCTCTCTCTCTATATATATATATATATATATATATATATATATATATATATATATATATATATATATATGGCTAGGTTATAATATGGATAGTATATATTATGTGGATGTAGGAATGAGTGTGAATCAATGGTTTTAGTTATTTAAAGAAAGTAATTTAGTTATATTTTTACATTAATTAAAATGGAAAAATACCTTGTAGTTGAATGAAACGGGCATGAAAGGGTATTATGGTGTATTTGATTACCTTCAAAGTAGGAAATAACGACTTAATTTGTTAACTAATTCCATTATCCTTAATTTCTAGCACACATTAATTCAATTGCAATTTTAACTTTTATCAAATTTCGATTTTATTCATTTATTCTTTACGAATGATACTTTTATCTATTCTTTAAGAATTTGACTCGTTTATTTTTTAGCATGAGCAAAAATGGTAGGAAAAAAGGCAAATAAATATTCATTATCGTAAACAACAATACTTGTTTTGAATGAATTACAACAAACACGAAAAATATGAATACATTCTTAAAGAATAAAACTAAATTTCTCTCATTCTCTAATAAATGTCAACCATTTTAAAGAACATGATATATGCAAATCTTGATATTACAAAACTCATATAAGATTTGAGAATACATTCGGCCAGTTTCTCCTTAAATAAAGAATGTTCTTATGTTTGTAAGATGGACCCTTCTATTCTGAAAGATTGTTCGTTTTGTAAGATGAACCTTGATATTCTGAAAGAATGTTGCTGTTTTTGTAAGATGAACGTTGATATTCTTAAAGAATGTTGTTCATTTTGTAAGATGAACCCTAAAATTTTGAAAAAATGTAAAAAATATTACAAATTTTTCTCCCCTGTTCGTGACCTGCAAAAGAATAAGAGGAATTCTGTAAGATTGACTTCCATATTATAATGAACTGCTATATTCGTTAAGGTCACTAGATAAAGTCTCGTCACTATAGAATTAGGCATCATATGTACTGTGATATGTCTCCCTTGCCACCATAATTAGTCTAATAAGCTAACCACAAGCAAAAGAAACAATTGATGGAGAATGTGAACACATTTGAAGATCAAATGTATACACATGCTTCATTAATTCCAACAATCAATATTAATATCCAATCCAAATATAGATGATAGATGTAACGTCCGTAAATCCGGGGTAGTCAATTTAGAGATAATAGGGGTCGAAAACGACTTTTCGACAAAAGATTATTTAGAATAAATAATCTTAGCCAAGTTGTAGAATATGTCTCAAGGTTTCCGTACATATAAAGAACGCCGAAATCCGAGTTATAACGAAGAAGTTATGGCCCGTCGAAGTTTTCGGCAAAACCGGCACGGCACCGGGAGACGTAAATAGTAAATTTAAGATAGAGGACTTTTTAGCCTTAGTGATCTAAACAAAAGTTGTAGTATACATTAAACCGAGAACATACAAAAAAAGAACGCCCAAATCTGACTTCGTATGAGGAAGTTATGATTTTTCTAAGATTTGGCATAGCAGTGCACGGCCCGAAACTCGAATTTTAGTTCGAGCGGTTTTTGGCCGACGCGACCTAAATGAGAGTTGAAGATCTCATTAATAGGAACTCAACGATAGAAAGACAGACGAAAACGGAGTCCGTATGAAAGAGTTACGAATTCTTCGCGGTCATTTAACAGTCTAATCTCTTCCTACTGTTAAATTTAAGATCGTTCGAGAATTAGCCGACGAAGTCAAAAGGAAAGTTGTAAATCTTATTTTTACCTACGCGTGGATATAAAGAATGTCGAAAACGGAGCTCGTATGCGAAAGTTATGAATTTTTGAAAATCGGCTGATTTCCACCCTGTGTGCGATGCCACGTGTCAGCACCAGGCTTTGCCTTGGTGCCCAAGTTGGCTCATGACGTGAATATTAAAAATTCACGATGTGAGTGACCCTCCAGCCTCCTATAAATAAGAAGTGAAGCCCTCTTCATTCCTCACACCTCCCATCACTTCCCTCTCTCTCTAGAACTTCTCTCTAGCCCCGAAACCCCCCGAAAAGCCTAGGGAATCTCCCTAGCACGAGGCGGAAGCCCCGGAGTGCTCGACGGCTCCGAGAAGAAGAGCCTTTCAGCTCGGGAACACTGCTCCAGCGAAGCCCGGTTTTGAGAAAAACCCACTGTAAGTGAGCTATGCCTACTCTATCTCTAGTATAGCTTATGTTTCAATATAGTAACATTATTAGGACCTTAAAATAATTATTTGGGCTATTATTATGAGTTATATAAGAGTGTTGCTTAACGCTTATATAATAGTAATAATGGCTAGACTATTAATTAGGCTCGGTAAATATTAGACTAAACCCTAGTGGTAATGGTACTAGGTTTTGTCGAAGGAAATTGTTTTAAGAGTAACGAAGTGCTGTCCGAGTGCCGAGTCACCACCATATCAGGTGAGTGCATAGTTACTTTCATCTTACACATAGATATGAAGTATTTAATATAAATTACGTGCTATGTGTGCATATTGTCTGTATACTTGTTGTCTATGCTGGGTGAAAGATTTTTATACATGCTTTAAATGATTTAAACTATATATATATATATATATTATATCTACAAAATATGTTGGGTAAAACATGGGTATATGAAATATGAGTCGGATGATGAGGTGAGAGGTGAAATAGACCATGAGGTGAGGGTGAGAGGTGGACGATGTAAGAAGCCTTTTACCCAAATGCTGGCCCCGTCATCTAGCAGAGTATGGATGACAACCACAGACTATTCTAGACAGTCCAGTGGAACACTAGCAGACTCGCAACCTGTAGGTGTTGTGAACGATGTGTTCACCGGTGTACTCTAAAAACCCATTGACCTGTATCGCGAGTGGATTCTCGAAAACGATACTGTCAATAAAACCCTGGCAGATGCGCCTAAAGGACTCTACCGGCAGAAGCGCCTAATAGAGAACCTCATAACCCCGGCAGTTGCGCCTAAAGGACTATACCGGCAGATGCGCCCCATAAAGAATGTCACAATTCTGGCAGATGCGCCTAAGTGATAATATTAGCAGTTGTGCTTGACAGATGTGTCATTAGCAACGATGGATTTCGTGCCTATTCCTTAGGATAATCCTTAAGAATGAATGAACGAGGAATAGCTGATTCTTAGGGTAGATCCTTAAGAGTAAATAAGATAATGGGGATGGGTAATTGGGTTGATTGATTGTTTGATGATTAAACATAATGATTATATTATTGTGGGTTGAAAACCCTATGTACTCACCAGGTTTCCCAACCTGACCCACTCAAGCTTATTTATATCACAAGTGTCGATATGAAGCTACTTTACACTGAGAGGTTTAAAAGAGATGTAGATCACTAGTGTAAATAAATGTAAGTTCTGTTTATGCTTATGTATCTGTATTGACGATGACATCCCAAGGTTTTGAAAATGAATAAAAATACATTTCTTCGGAAATGCTTTGATAACGTATTTATCATGTTTTTCTGGGAACAAATTCCGCAACACTTTTATTAAAAGAGATACTCTGATTTTTATAAAGCATAAACAAAATCGGTCTTTTCTGGCCGTGAAAATGGGGATGTCACAATAAATATTAAAAAAATGATCAGTGCATCAAAGAAAGAGATACCCCATATGCATTTTTATCAGTATTCTCTCAAGGTGATTGTGATCGTGAATCTAAAACCAAGGAAGGTTAAATATTAACAATCTGATTCACAACAGACACACACACAAAACATCGAGAGGGAGTTAATATGGTTTTTACCTTACTTGTCAGCTCCAATAAATCCTCAAACAGAAGCAACATAAGGGACCAATTTACAAATCCCCCCCCCCCCCCATCAAGTTCAATTCTTAGGCTGCGTTTGGCGCGCCGCAGCTAGCTGAAAAGCTAGCTTATTTTTCGAGTTTTTTTGAGTTGTCGTGTTTGGTAAGCCAAAAATCTAGCTTATAATCTAGTTTTTAAAAAGCTACCTGGAGTAGCTTTTCATGAGCTTTTTTTACAAACTTTCCAAATATACCCTTAATTAATTATATAAAACTTATTTTGGGAAATGCTATTTTATGTAATTTTATATCTTTCAGCTAGCTTATCAACTAGTTTTTACCAAACATTTTTTTATCAGCTTGCAGCTAGCTTTTTATCCATCAGCTAACTTTTCAGCTATGAGCTAGCTTTTCAGCTAGTGCGCCAAACACAACCTTAATATGAAAAAAAGACAATAGATATAGACAAGCCGACCTTGCTTCTTGTTTTCAGAACAAAATCAAGAACGTTTGAAAATAAATATGAGATGGTTGGAATGATGGAAGACATTAGGTTACAAGTGGTGCTTATCACAGAGATGAAAGACATTATTTTCTCACCTCAAAGGTTGATGCTTGTCCAGGTTGTACCTTACGTATTCTGATACATATTATGGGCATCCAACAATGGCGATGGAGAAAATGAACCTGTAACTATTGATCCATATTCTTTATTTTCCAGATGTTGTAAAGTTGTAAGGGCTATTGAGGTGGACAACCATAAACATATTAACACTAATTAAACAAAGAAAATCATAAAAATTAAAGATGAATCTGAGAAATTGAGAAGTTGAACCTCGATAGAAGCTTGGATTTGGTGATAGCATCTTCACGATTAATGGAGAAGACTGGAAGATAGGTCGCGAAAGGAAGAGGGGAAGAGAGGTGACATTAATATGAAAATAAGAGAAAAAGAATGGTTGGTGGTGTTGATTGTGGGTAGCGTGTGAGGTTCAACCTGTAGGTGTCGACTTGGTATATGGCGGAAGAAGCAGGCCATAGGCATTAGTCTCTTGATGATGGAGGCGTATGTATCTTTGGAATGCTTAGGGTTGAACGAAGAAGTTAACATAAATATATGGTCAATCTAAAACAAGTTACCAAGATTATAGGATTTAATTTAAATTCAATTAATTCATTTACCAAACTACCCTTATTAAATTAATTAATGAATTATTATTTTTCTAAAATGTGATTGGTTCTTACAACCACATAATAGTTATCCATCCACATTTGAATCTAGCTCTCTCTCTCTCTCTCTCTTTATATATATATATATATATATATATATATATATATATATATATATATATATAGGAGTAGGATCAAATGAGAACATCAAAAAGGTTGAGAACGCGAAAACAAAGTATATTCATGTGTGATTCCATGTATTCATTTGTGGAGAAATGATAAATTTTTACGCCTTTAATTTCAATTGAAGAGAAAAAGCATATTCATGTTGATTGAGCGTAAAAATTTATCATTTCTCCACAAATGAATACATGGAATCACAAATGAATATACTTGTTCTCGCGTTCTCAACCTTTTAGGTGTTCTCATTTGATCATTTCCCTATATATATATATATATATATATATATATATATATATATATATATATATATATATATATATATATATATATATATATATATATAAGTCGAGTCGATCTGATTCGGTTTTATCTGTAAATAATGCAAGAGAAAACTTATGACCTCGTGGATGGAAATGGATTCGAACCACCGATATTCCTATTAATACTTCGGTTTTTAGTTACGACTCTTTCAACCGCTAAGACATCCATCCGCTTCGTCCGCCTTACCTATTTGCATACAGGAAGGGCCTTATATGTGTGATTCGCTAAACTAGATGATCATAAGCTATGTCCTCCATCATGATCTCGAATGAAACTATCCATGGAATTGTGAGCCATGTGAACATAGGTTATCGCAATATGATATGCATGTTAATGTTTTTTTCTAGACAACAGATTAACTATACTTATTTAATCTAATCATGTTTTTCATGCACGAACAAAATACATTGAAATTGACATACGTATAGTAAGGTATAAAAAATAAGAGGGAGTGGTAAAGGTTTTAAAAGTTGATACCTATCAACAAGTGGTTGATCTCTTAACAAAGTCACGTGGAGCTTCTGAACAATTTTTTTTTGTGATTAACTAAATTTAGTAAATGCTTTTCAAGTTTAGGTTGAGCGAGGGTATTGAGAGTTGGCACTTTTATGGTTCATCTTCCACCTTATTAGAGGTTATATTTGTAATTTACAATAGTTGCAGAGTAAGTCTTGTACATATTATGCTAGTTAGTTAGTTAGGAGCAGAAGGTTGTTTGAGGCTCCTTTCTGTTTTCATTTCTAACTCTGTATATGTACCTGTACAGCTTCATTTTCTATGATTTGAGAATTTGATTTCCAATTTCCAATCTCTCAATTCGTAATACACCTTAACTTGAAAAAACAATGTTTGAAAGTATTTGTTTTAACTTGGAACGTTCCATGATTGGATTAAATATAGAAGGTTTCTTTGTTTTATAAATGTGGTGAAAGCTTAGGGATAACGATCGTTGAAAAGGAATCTCAAGGTAGTGGGGCATTAATTAAACTGGAAGCTAAAGGACAACATTTGGACATTTTAGTAAGAGAAAACCCCAAAATGCTCAAGCTAGTGGGGCTTTAATATCACGTACGATTAGAGTTTCTCATTACGCCATTCTACTTAGGCTATTAGGAGTACCGACTTATAGCCGCATGTGGTATGCGTAAAGCATGTGAACACCACCCCGGGTGGCATTATGAGGCGTGGTGTGGTTCCAGTGGTTTTTTCTACGCTTGACCACACCTAAACTCTCTCTCTCTCTCTCCAAAAAAACAAAAATGCACTTTTAATAGGGTTAATGTCATAAATGACTGAAAAGAAAAAACGACCTCACACAAAATGCACTTTTAATAGGGTTAATGTCATAAATGACTGAAAAGAAAAAACGACCTCACACAAAATGCACTTTTAATAGGGTTAATGTCATAAATGGCCAAACTACTTTTTTTTTTTTTTGAACGGCAAATCTAACCTACTCCTACTATATTACTCCTAAATCCACATATGTCTCCAACGAGACTTGAACCCTCAACCTCAAGGAGGGAGGACACCACCTGATACCGCTAGGCTAGAAGCCCTTTGGTAAACTACTTGCTTTTTACAAAACACAATTGTTATAAAATGTCATAAACCAATAACGAACTATTTGTTTTTTTTTTTTTTTTCACAAACTACCATTTAAATAGTGGTATTTTGTGTACCCTAAGTTCAAGTTGCTAACTTCTGATAACAATTTTTTTTTAAATCAATGGTGATTTATGAAAATATTAGTAGTTTGTTACAATGATATTAATCTTTTTAATACATACATTCTTCTAAGTTGTTTTATTACAAATCTATGGATGCCATATATGATTTTATAAACTTGTAAGAATGATTTAAATCTCCTAAGTGAGAGTAGTATATTAATGTGAGTACATGAAGTAAATTGCATTCTATAACCCCCTGCTTCATTCCCACTTACCTGTTCTATGGCTTGCATCTGTTCATGGTTGCTCAAATAATACATCTTCAAGCCTTCTCTTTCTTTGTTCATTTCCCACTTTGATTCATGATCAAAAACCACCTTCAATCATAACTCATACACCATTATTAACCAGAGACATCATTTCCGCACTCTCCAACTCCAATACACCATCGCCCTTTTTTGTCATCAATAACTCAGATGGAAGAATTGAAGAATTCGGATCATTTCTAGGAACCAAAAACAAAAGCGCAATTGGAAAAAGCCTTGCAAAGCTCCGAATCAATATAGCAACCCACAAATTATCAAATTCAGTTCTCGTGACATTTAGGGCATGAAGCAGTAGGCTTCCAGCCCACGAAGAAGACAACATTCCAACATGATCGATTGACATTAGCAAAGCAAAGAAAGTGCCTTCGATTCCAGATGGACATAATTTGGAACTGAGAACAAGAAGTGGCATCCACTTGAGACGTGCGATCATTTTAGAAACTGCTTCGTCCATTACTACAAAGATGTAATCCGGTACACCGAATTTTAGGTTTAAACGTAATACTAATGCTAAATCGAGAAGACTTGAAGCACCGAATAGGAGTTGAGTCAAAAATAGTACACTGCGGAAGGGATGGTTTCTGAAGACATTTTGGTATAGCAGAACACCCAAAAGAGAGCCGATGGCACCCACAGAAAATATGGATCCAATCACTTCCTGCATCAAATAGTGTCTGTTAGTTACATAGAGGTGTGACTTGACTTGCTCTGATATCATATTAGATATGTGGAGTCATAGATTTACTTGTCAAAAGAGTCATTAAGGATACCGTGTAGACTCCAATATACATAGAGGTTGATACCATATGAGATGTGTGGAGTTTTAGATTTTCTCTCCACACATCTCATATGGTATCAACCTTTAATGTGGGACTTTATAAGGGGAAGGGTTAATCTACCTGGGAGAAAGATGGGCCAGCCTTTGCATCGGTGTACCAATAGAACATTCCTTCATGTATGCTCACCCCCAATGCAAGTGATAGATACATGTACAAACTGGGTCGCCAAACATCCGGGCTTTTTAGAGTTGTCACCATAGTTTTAATAGCATCAAAAAACTTTTGGCTAACCTACATATTATTAAAGAGTGGTTCAAGCATAACAATGAAATAAATTTTTTTTTTTTTTTTTAAAACATGGTAATACCAAAAGAAACCTAACCCGTTTGTGAGAATAACCGTTGACCAACGGCTCTTCCAACATAAATCCAACCAACATAACCAGCCCGGCTGGTATACTTAGTACACCAAATACACCCTTCAAACCAAATTACATTATTAGCTATTAAGTTCACATTTATTAAACTGGACTGTTTTGTGAAATGAAATCTTTTGTCCCGCTAACCTTAGGTCCAATTATATGAACAAGAACACCGCTCATAGCAAACCCAACAAGCTGGCCAATAGAGGAGCTAATACCACACAAGCTCTGCATGTCGCCAGCAAGAGAAGGATGGCTTATGCTGTTCTCTGTCACACAGGCATCTATAGTCACATCTGCTATAGCAACCCCTGCACTTGCTGTCATAAAAGACAATATTGCCCATACAAGTGACAAGTTTGTGCTAAAAGCTGGTACTAGCATCGCCATGGAACCGATTAAACCTGAGGATATACATAACTATCCATCAAATTGATACAAAAACTTGCTAAAAATATTAACTTTCAACACAAGTTCGTTTGATTTTGCACTTGAAAAGTGGTGGCACATACCAGCAAATATGAAGTAAGGGCGTCTTCTTAATCTGAAAATGGGAACAATATCAGTCATAAGACCCCAAAGAGGCTTAATAATCCATGGAATTTGAATAATCCCAGAGTAAAACTGTGCTTCCGAAGGTTGTAACTTCTGCACATCTTTCATGTAGTATTGTACGCTCACACGATACAGACCAATGCTCGTGCCCTGATTGATTCCGTATACAATCACGACAGCTAGAACAAATCTCCAGCTCAATTCATCGCTCAGCATTCTAATCCAATTTACAGGTCTCCAGATCAAATTCCCATCTTTTCTTCTTTTAATGTTGTCTGCTTCGTCCATCTGAGCTGAGTTTCCAGCAGAACAGTCAAAAAGAAGTTGTTCCTAATTCGAGAAACTATAAGATGCCCTAATAAGTAATAAGAAGTCGATTTTTTTTTTCCTGAAATGGATTTCTTGGATTTGATTCAATGATACGAGTTTTGGGGAAGAGATTAATTGGAAGTGATATTGGGAAAGAGTTTTGGGAAAGAGATTAATTGGTTAGTTGACTAGGTCGTTCGATGTGAAACTGGAAGTTGTGTTGTGGGTTTGTTGAAGTATGCTGACTACAATGGAGAAGGGTTTTACCTTTTTCCAGGAAAAGGGGAAAATGAAGATCTCAACTGTGCGTGTACGATCATCTGTCCTCACAAGTACCCATACACCATGACGAGAGCCATTTTTTTTTTTAAAATTTACATAAATGGTTATATGATTTGATTAAATTTGCACTTTTAGGCTAATTTTTGAAAAAAATAATAGTTCCTATCTTGTGGTTTTTGAATCTTGTAAATTTATGATCAATGTTTTAAAGACTGGTTTGACCGGAAACTGGGGAATGAAACGGTTCGACTGTCATCGGTCTTATGCCCATTTTTGAACTAGAAAGAACCGACCGATTTTTTAAAAAATATGGTTGTGTTATGAACTGGTATAGGAACAGATTCAATAACATAAAAAACAACCAACAGCTTCAAATATTGATTGATAACCTCAAATATACCCAAAAGATTACAAGAACAAATGATAGGTTAGCTGATTCGAGATAGCTACTCTCCCATGGAATAAATTCCAGATTTCACAAAAGATTGATTACCTCACTCCCAAATCCCACTACCATTTTATACTATTCGACATAACAAACTAAATAATATAAAATACCTAAACTGCCCCTAATGCCTATTTATTTGTTGAATTTCCCATATTGCCCTTATCTATCATATATGGCAGAAGTCGATGCATAACAATACCTCACCCAAAAGAACCACGTTGCCCTCAAGGTGGATAGAAATGGTGTATAGCGTCCAAACGCTCCCTGGTGACCTCTTTGTCTTGCCCTTTGCCTTACCATGATCAACAATCCCTATATATGTCCCACTCACTTGCTCCACTGAATCTGATGTGAGGGACGTCTTGCCAAATACTCCAAATAAGATATCACCATCTTCATGGGATCAGTAACATTAACATCCATTAATTCCTCATACTTTTTTGAATTAAAAATTTCCCAAATCTTGACCTTGTTATATTTCTCAGTTGACAAAATCAAGTGACAGTGCTTCGCAGAGAACCAAATTGCAGAAACACCATTTGTGTGCCCCTTTCCAGTGAGCTGTATTGGATTCACAGCAGATGAACGGTCACCACCACTTGCAATCAGATCAAAATTCATGTTTACATAAACACATTCTATCATTCCAACTCCTCTCCTTGAAGGAGGAAAATAATAGCTTTCTAAATCCTCAGTAACCACAATTAGTCTATCCACTATATCCTTCACACGATTCAGAATTTGAGGACTTGAGCCAACCCAAATACACCCTCGAGCCTGCAAATAAGTCATGTATGGATTCCCAATTCTCAGTGCTCTATAATTCTCAAATGGATATGCAATTATCCGCCTTTCAAACCGTTGACTTAAAACTATCTGGGAATTACCACATGTAAGAATGTGTTCTTTTGCTCGGTGTATAGCTCTATATTATTTAGTTGTTAGGTCTGATTGGTCAAGGAGAGTTCCCAATTGATGGGTGCTTAATTCCTCAAACCCATGAAGTGAGTTTGGAGGGTCAACGATTAACATTGCACAGTTTCCACTTGATTTAATGTAATCAGCTCCAAAAAAAATATATGTAAGAACCTTGCCACCAATCTTAAATGGTGTTCCCGGGATCTCAAAATGCATCATGAATTCTCTATATTTTTCGGTTAATTCATCCCTTGATATCTTTGACCTTGTAGCTTACACAAATGAGTTTGTCCAAAACACAACTTAGCTCAAATGCACCAAACCGTTATGGTGAGCCAATAAATGAAGCATTTTTATCTTCTATCTCCACAAGTGATGCTTGTATTTCCCGGCTGGTTGTGAGCTTTTCTTTGAGTTTTGCTATTTTAAGATTCAATGGTAAGGTAAACTGATCAACAAGTTTGTTCCAATCTGACCATCAATTTCCTTCTGCTTGTTTCCAACAATTACAATATCACTAGATCAAAACGATCACAAGGATGAACCCTGGTTGTATAAACCATTTTCATCATGTTAGCACTAGTCACGATTGCTGGAGTGATCCATTTAGCTATCTTGTTAACATTATTCTTTATCTCTGTGAATACTGCACCCCTTTGAGTGTTCATCTTCCTTGTTATCAAGTTTAGAAATTCTGGAAAATCGATGGTTCCATTACCTTATGCTTCTAATTCGTTGATCATATCCTAAAGTTCAACTTCAGTTCTATTTTGTCCAAGCAATCTCATAATTGTTCCAAGTTCCTTTGCTGTGATGCAACTGTAGCCATCCTTATCGAATAAGTTGAAGGCTTCCTTCTTGATACCACCCAACTTGTAGGTGGTTGTAGACTTGTTGGAGTCGACATGTCCAATAATGTCAATGCTAGTGTGAATATTTTCCTTACCCCTCTTTAATGAATTATCTGTAGACAAGCTTTCTCGATAGAATGAGGAAGATGAAGAATTACACGACGGTAAGGGTGAGGCAATGATACGATTGGGTGATATTGATGCCGACTGGGTTACTTTTGTTGTCTTAGATTTAACTTCACATGGGCCTGATTTCTCTTTAACATTCATGGGCCAATCTCCTGCCTGATTCAATTTGCATGTTTCCATAGATCTAATTTTGGCCCACTCATTATTTCCCAACCCATTTCTTCGATGATCTAGGTAACACTCGTCCATTACTTCTATTAACGGAGCTGTCATGCTAGGTTTGTACTCCGTTACTGTGGCGACCTGAAAATACGCGACGAGCTTCCGACGATCCCCAACCACCCCTTCTTGGTCCAAATCGGATCTCTCTTTCCCTTATTTCTTGCTTCTAATTCACGGAACGGTGGAAGTGATGATGGTGGTGGACGAATCCAACTCTTCATCTCTTCCCAATCTCTAATTGGTCGTCTTTGATGCTCCTGTTCATACCACAGTAGGGCGTCACCCTCTAGAGCACCCAACTCAACTTCCATTGTTTCTTCATCCTCATACGAACATAATGACATTCCATGTTTGTTAGTTCCATCAAACAAGGTCGTCTAATGTTTGTGAAAGCTCCGGTTGGTCCCTCCTTTGTATTCGCCTCCGGTAGTATGGCCGCCGCCGGAACCACCTCCTGTTCCATTTCTTGAACCTCCATTGGATCCCATACCGATAGGGTTTGTCCCTTTCGTTATCTCCACCAACGAAAAAACAGAGTCGTTGCGGTGCTCTTCTCCCACTGGTTTCTTTCCATTTGGTTCTTCTGGGCGGCTCTTGGCTATTGCCATCAAAACCTCTTCGAACTTCTGGTCCATCTTCAGCTGAAGAGAGGCTATGAAGTCAGCGTTATGTTGGATCAGATGCCCTTGATTCACCATTCGGTCGTACAAATGCCCTAATTCTGTCTCTAGCAACTCAACCCTCTTGAGTTGAGCTCCTCCAGCCTCCTTCCCTCCTCCTTTATCTCCAGCCCTAATCCCAGATGAATGCTCTGATACCATTTGTTATGAAGAGGTTATAAGAACAGATTCAGTAACATAAAAATCACTGAATGATTCTAATATTGATTGAAACACTCTATAATATACCCAAAATATTACAACAACAAAGATACTCTATAATACCCAAATGATTACAAGAATGAAGATAGTTTAGCTAATTCGAGATAGTCAATCTCCCTGAGGAAATAATTCCAAATTTCACACAAAAGATAGACATCTCACTCCCCATTCTCACTACCCTCTTATACTATCTGTAATAACAAACTAACTAATAGAGAATGCCTAAAATGCCCCTGTACTAATAAGATTATCTTTATTTTATGATTTTCCCATATTGCCCTTAACTAACATATGTGGCCGAAGTTGATGCATAACAGGTTGAACCTGTTAAATTAAACCGGTTGAACTTGAATAAAAACACATGGAAAAAATACAATTTTGCATAATAATCTTTGGTGGTTTTCACATCTATTTAGTTTTCCCTAAATAAAAACATATGATAAATACTATAAAGTTTTTGATGTGTTTGTATTCATCTAAAACTATATCTTGTTTCGTGTTACACTTTATTTTCTTTTTGATATATGTGGATTTATGTAAAACTTATGGTTATGTATTATTTTAATGTATTTTGATTGATATACAACTTGTTTTTATGTGTATTTTTAATGTTTGAACTTGTAGACATCAAATTTTTTTATTTATATATGTATGTATATCTAGGAAAATAGGAAAAATGATGAAAATTATAGAAACCGGTTGACCAGACGGTCGAACCGATTAAAGCGGTTGAACGGGGAATTGGTCAACTCATCCGTTCAACTAAAAAACCGGTTTTTAAAACATTGATAAAAATATAAAATTATAATTTATTTTATTTTTCAATTTTACTCGTTTATAACTTTCAATGATATAAACTTATAAGGGTGGAGGATATCCAACCTATTCAATCTATTTGTCACGTCACATCCACATCCACATCCGCTATCCTATCCTTCTCTCTTCTATCTTTTCTAACTCACAACACATGAAAACTGATCTCTTTCCAACTCATTCAATTTATATATATTAAAATAAACTCAAACTAATTAAAAGTATACAAAACTAATTCATAAACAACTTAAAAACATACAAACATATTTTAGTATAAGTTTTTATGCATAATATATAAATAAACATAGCTTGAAGGAGAGAGAGGGTGGGGAGAGAGATAGAGAGAGAGAGAGTGTGTGTGTGTGTGTGTGTATGCATGTGTCTAGAGAGAGAAGAATGGAACGGGTTACATATCCTGTTATACTGTACCACCTTTTGGTCGAACTCATTATCTCAGCGGTACTGCCGGTACCGCCATCCTCAACCATCAACCCACTCCTATACCCTCCACCCTGATATCTCCGCCCTCAACCCATCCTATTTTTAGGTTTGGTCCTCTTTATTTTCTATTTTGTGGATGATGTATTTTTTGGTGAGAGGTTGTATCAAAATGTGAGATGTATTGTTTGGATATTGAGATGATTTTATCATTTTTCAAGAATGAAAATTAAGTTGAAAAAAAAACAATTTAATAGGGATAAGGGTCAATTTTGAAGAGGTTGGGGAAGTTGGGGATATTGTGGGTTGTTGTCCGCGTAAAGTCCTAAACTACCTTTTAAAGGGGTAGGGGTCGATTTTGAAGAGTGTATAATTGATTGTTTTATCTAATTGGAAAGCTTAGACTTTATGTATATGGGAGAACTAGTTTGCTAAAACATATTCTAAGAAGTCTTGGTATTTATTACTCCATATTTGATTTTTAAAGCACCGGAAGGAGTTCTTAAGTTCTTAAAAGCCTCAAAATGTCAGTAGTTTGGGGAGGGGAGGTGAGTGAGAAGAAGATGTGTTATGTTAAGCGATTTTTTTGGTATTTAAAGATGAAGGCGACTTTAAAGCACTGGAAGGAGTTCTTAATTTCTTAAAAGCCTCGATATGTTAGTTGTTTGGGGAGGGGAGGTGGGTAAGAAGATGTGTTATGTTAAGCGGATTTTTTTTGGTATTTAAAGATGAAGGCGACTTAAGAAGTGAAAGTCATTTTTTCATTGAGTCGGCCTTACTTTATAGATAGAGACTTAATTATGAACTTAATTTATTATGAGATTTTGAATTATGGTTATAAAACACATGAATTGAATGCGGCTGTACTATTGGATTCGAACCAAAGTGAAAAGCAAAGGGGCCTGAAGAAAACTATTAGGTGGAATTAGTTTTTTTTTATTTTTTTTTATTTTTTTGAAACGACAAAGATATTAAAGAAAGGAACTCACACCTAACAAGTAACTAGATGAGGAACTAATATACACGATGCGAAGGGTTCGGACAGTTACAAACCAGCAAAAGAAGAGACTAACCAATCATCCCAATTAAAGAATACTTTTTCACCCCAATGTTTTAACCGATAGTATACCATGGACTTAACACAGCAAAAGGTGGAATTAGTTAGTACCTATAAAATCAGTATTTGAGTTTGAGACTTTTTATTGGATATATTACATACTAGAGTTAATTTAAATAAAAGCGGTGTGGAAATCGATTCTATTTCATGTCCTATTTGTGACATGCATATTGATACTAATGATCATCTCATTACGTCATGCATTATGTCTTCTTTGATTTGCAGACAAATTAGAAGATTGTGGGACATTAATTGTCCTTTTTGTAAGGTGACACAGTGGCTTTCTTGGGTAAACCATTCGAGTCTCAATATGGTGCAACAAAATTGTTTAGACGTTGTCGTTTTAACTATTTTTTTGGGAGCTTTACACATTTCGTAACCAATTGTTTTTTGGGGTGAAAAAGTTATCAAAAACGTTTTTTTGATAAGATTCTGGCATGGTCTTATATTTTATTAACTATAGTCTTATATTTGATTAACTAATAGAAGAACCAAATTAAAAGTGAACCGGAGATAGGATAGATATTGAATCCAACTTTTGCTATTGTTTTGATGTAATTGTATTTTTCAGTACCTTGTTAGTTTTCAATAAAATTTTGGATGTTAAATTTTTTTACTAGATGGGTACAAATTAACTAAATACCAAGCATATACCGTAGATAATATGTTAATTGTTTGACGATTTACATTTCAAAGATTGTAAGTATCCAAAAAAACATTAATGGTCATTGTTAGAGGATGGTTTCCCGGATAAAACGGGTCAGTGTGTATTGTGGCCAAGAACCACGTAACTTAGCCCATAAAATGTAGGAAAAGGCCCGATTAGACGTAGATTTAAATAGCTCACTCACTTGCTACTCTGTTAGACAATGATTTTTCTTCATCATATGCATAATTAAACAATATCCAAACGACAAGTATCATGTCTTGAAATATGGTAAGTCATTCCCCAGCTAAATAATACTCATATAATAAAAAAATTGGTAAAATAAGATTATGTGTCTACTCCATGTCGCCAAAACATAGAGTCAATGTCGGCATTTAATTTGTTTAACTAGAGAATTTCACCTAAAAAGTAATAATAAAGTTCATCATATGAATAGATTAAATAATATCCAAAAGGCCTTTTGGCCTAGGTGTATGATAAATTGTCCTCCCTTAACTTGAGGGTTCAAATATCTGTGACATAGGGTGACATAGGTGGATTTTAGGTCTATAATAGGAGTAGACTAGATTATTTTTTCAAAAAAATAAAATAAAATAAGTTCATCAATACTGCTAAGATAAAATGCTCTTTGGTAGTTATAAACTTTATACAAGACTAAAATAAACTTTTCTCATGGAGTTAATTTTTTAAACATGGAATTTTTAACAAATACACTAAAAAATCTTAAGCTATTAACAAATAACAAATATGTAAACATTCAATCACTTTGTAGTGCATAGAGAGGGCCATGGCCATGGGCATGCATTGAAGAACAAGGGCCCCTTTGTGAAACGGTATTTAAAAGGAGCCGCAAATATGGTACACCTAAAATATAGGGTAATCACTCCAACCATAATTGGACCATAAGGACCCGAATACCCATATTGAACTTAACAAATACACTCAAATCGGTTTTGGTTACAAAGTTAAATTTTGAAAACTTGGTTAGATGACCGTATGAAATAAGATGAATCGGATCGCATGTGTCAAATGGGTTCAAAAGTCATGTAAAACGTATTCAAACGTTATAACCTTTTCAATTGTTTTATTAATATTATTATAGTATTTTGTAATAATTACTTCTTATCATATTCAATAAATTGATTGTGTATATATTCCAAAAGATTGTTGCAACTCAGCTTAAACCAACCTTATTTAACTCGTTTCAACAATTTATTTCGTTATCACTAATTGATGGATATGTGTTTTTTAGCTAAAGGTAAAATGGTGGATGTGTTTATAAGCTGAAGAAATAAAAATAATAAATGATTAAAATTGGATAATAAATCAGAACAAATCTGGTCAAATAGGTTTTTTTTTTAGGATAAGTGGGTTTATTAAAAGATAAACATATTTTTGTAAAATATAATGTACACAGAAATAGTTTAATGAATTCGACATCCTAGTCACGATCACGTGAACACGTGATCTGCAAATGGTTAAAATTAATCGGTAGATCTTACTTTAGCACAGATATAATGTAATATTTTTAAACCATATAAATATTATTTATAACAGTAAAATAAATAAATGTTTTCTAACAATGATGCATCTGCAACAATTTCCTGTTACTGTGAGATTTTGCACTAAAGCAGTTTAATTAAAAGACTTAAATATAAGGATATAACTTCAACTCATTGGCTTAAAAACTAGTAGAATTGAGTTATATTCTATGTTTTGTAATCAAATAAATAAATACACAATATAATGTACTTTTTATTTATATAAATTCACAAATGTTTAATTAAAAAATAAATTATTATTATTATAATATATAGTTTTTCGATCATATTTAACCTATTAATTATTTATGAAACATAAAAATATATTGAGTCTATCTAAGATCCAAAAACATTATGTTCCAACACTTACTTATAGGTTATCCCATTTGGCCAGAATCATTTTGAATTTTTGACTGATATCCAACCTGTTATCCCATAGATTTTGAAACATCACAATCCTCGTGATGGGAGCTTAGGCGGTTGAGATACAGATTCTATACAATATGTGCAATATTCAAAACATGACACGTCTAAAATATTGTTATTGTTCCGCGATTGACCTCTCATGTAGGCCTTATGACGGGTTGACATGAGCCACTGACTGACATTGTGCAATTTACCTTTTTTTTTTTCAATATCTAACAAAATGGATCATTTCTAATAAATAATCCAAGTTTTACCGATTAAGTATATGAGATATTGATATAGCATAATATCTATTTAAACAAATAAATTTTACAATCACCAACAACCAAAGAAGATTGCAAGAACCCGAGTCTCTGCCTTGTAGTGAAAGAATATAAATGTTTTGCCAACTTAACCAACTCTTGCGTGTTACTCTTGTGCTTGATTTGAAGAGCAACCTAATCATGAATCACCAACATATCATGTTTCCAAAGATTTTTTTAAGTAAAAATTATGTTGTTGATGTAAAAGACATAGTTTCGAAACTATAACATAAACCTGAGGCATGCAGAAAAAAGAAAGAAGATCCTCAAGACATATTCAAATCAAGTTGAACTTTAATTTACAAAAAACTCTCTCTTTATCGATAAAACCGTCTTTTAATCCAAATAAAATTCAAATATGCAACCAAAAACACACAACATGAAATAATTTAAAATAATTCTCAAAAGATAGATCAAATTGAATCAAACTTGACTAACAAATTAACGAAACTATACAAAACCATAGAGGTTTTTGAAATTTACATCAATATTAGTAATGTAATTTTTTTGGTGTAGAAACTAAGAATCCAAACAAATCTTCTTTATGTAAAAAAAAAATGGCCATCGAGCATGTTAGCCAGCATCCTAGGTCGTTGTCATGAGTTTCCCTGCTTGACATATTTGAAAATCTTTAGAGCATATGGTATGAGACATTAACGACATCGAAATTCCTACGTAGCACCTCCATAACACTGTCGTAACACCATGAACACCCCCCTCCCTCCCTCTCAAGATGTTATGGCATGTCTCGTTTGCATTATGACATTTTGTAACAGGAGAGTAAGCCAATGAAATCGTTTTTCTTCTTCTCTCTCTTTCTCTCTTTACTTCTTAACATGTTATAACATAGGAACACCATTTCCTATATGGTGTTAAGACGGTGTTATGGTTGAGGTGACATGTGAAGTGGTGTTATAACATGAGCCCATACCTAATGCTCTTATAAAAAAGGAAAGTTTGCATTATTGTTTATCAATCCTTGGATGTTGTTCCCTAATCGTAGCAACCTACAAGGGTCCCAAATCCTTCCATAAAAGTTCCAACACATATTGCATCAAGACCAAAGCTTTATTCCATCAAGATTAGAGAAGTCCTTGAATAAAAAGTCACCATCGGAAGAATGTTCATCATCATCATCATCATCATCATTATGTTTCATCTTCACCCAGCGTACTAACTTCACTCGTGGTTGCAATCGAATCGAGATTAGGTTATATATTTGTAACGACCCAATTTTCAAAAGAAGTTTGTTTTTTTTTCATTTTTAAAATAGCCAATTACACTTTCCATAAACCATAAAATCGCAACCACAATTGTTTTCAAAATTCATTACAATAACAATATTATTTTAAATCATCAGAGTGTCCCATAAAACGCCTGAGAGAGAGTGCACGCCGCGTCATCAAACCTTGCCCTTGCCCTTAGGGTCAGATGTACCTGAAACAAATCCACAAACTGTAAGCTAATGCTTAGTGAGTTCCTCAGAGCATACCTTACACAATCCACATAATCACATAATCCATATTAGCTATAAAAGCTACATAAACCATACAAGCCATGCATACAAACATATACGGATGTCGTGGGCTCCTCCCAAGGTCTTACTCCAAGATGTCATGGGCTCCCCCACATGGTCTTACACCTAGGTGTCATGGGCTCCCCCATGGTCTTTAGCTGGAAAGCCATGGGCTCCCCCACATGGTCTTACATCCAAGTGTCATGGGCTCCTCCCATGGTCTTTACTTGAAAAGCCATGGGCTCCCCCACATGGTCTTACATCCAAGCTCCATGGGCTCCCCCCATGGTCTTCCCTGCAAGTGTCATACTAACATAACACATAATCACACAACAATCCACATATCATAAAATGGGCCGGCCTTGGTCCCTTAGACCCATTGGTATGGTGAGAAGACTCACCTCTCGCGAATGCTGAACTGACAAGATACGATCAGATAAGTCCCACACACTGCTCCAACTCAACTGCCTATAATCATAATGTCATAGACTTGTCATAATCCCGAAATACCATAAATACCCTCAAATTCAACCCTGGTCAACCCTTGTCAAAGTCAAGGTCAACAGTCAATGTTGACCCCAACTCGTTGAGTGCATCCAGCAACTCGCCGAGTTACCGGAGTAACTCATCAACTCGCCGAGTTACCTCTGTAACTCGTCGAGTTCCTCAATGTCCAAAAGACTGAAACCTCATGTAGATCGAAAACTCTAATCCTTCATTGCACTCATTCAAAATCTCAAAAATGGGTAAACCCTACCCGACTCGTCGAGTCGACTAAGGGACTCGACGAGTTCCTTCAGTCCTTTTTGTGTTCAGTCCTTTCCAGTGGGATCTAAGGTCCCAAACTTCATATCCAACTTCTCTTAGTGTAGTTACCACGTAAAGTTGCAAACTTTACGTGCATGCAAGCCCTCATAAGGATAAAACACCAAAACTAAGCTTCCTACAAGGTTGTGGTGCATGGAAAGGGCCTAAGCTGGATAAAGTGAGCAACTTTATGTCACTGAAGTCCTAGAGATGTCTAGATCTAGAACAATATCCTTGTGACAAGTCAAAATTCGAGTATGACACCCTTTTGGCACCAAAAGTGACCATGTAATTCAAGAAAAGAGATCTAAGCAACTAAAGGTCAAGATAGTGACTTTATACCTCAATATGGTCGCCAATACAGGGTAGATGTCGGATCTACTGCTTCCCTCTTTGCTCCTTCTTCTTCAAGCTCCAAAATCTTCACAATCACACCAAAAATTACTCTAAAAAGCTCTCTTTCTCTCTCAAGAAGGTGCAAGGCTCAAACTAGGGTTTCTCTGGGCTGTAGGAACGATGGAAGAGGCTGCAAATGAGCCATAAGTTCTTTAAATAAGGTACAAACCCTTGAAAATTAGGGTTTCTCTTTACAGTGCCTACTCGTCCATTCGGGGCCTTCCGACTCGTCGAGTAGATATGAACTCCTGCGTCTTCATAATAACCTCTACTCGACGAGTTGGAGCTCCCCAACTCGTTGAGTCCCAGCACAAAACCATAAAACTTATAAAATCAAATAATACCTTGAACAAGTGGTACAAATCTCCCCCACTTGAACTAGACTTCGTCCTCAAAGTCTGCTGACGTGAACAAGTCCGGGTAGTGATCTCGCATCACCTCTTCCCGCTCCCATGTCCATTCGGAGCCCCTTCGGTGTTGCCATTGCACCTTTACTAGCTTCACCTCCTTGTTCCGAAGAACCTTAATCGTCCTATCTAGAATCGCAACAGGCCTCTCAATGTAGTTCAGGCTCTCGTCCACCTGAATGTCGTCCAGAGAAACGACCGCGGCCTCGTCGGTGACACACTTTTGAAGTTGTGACACATGGAAGGTGTTGTGAATTTGGCTAAGCTCATCCGGAAGATCCACGCGATACGCCACCTTGCCCACCTGGACCGTAATCCTGAACGGTCCAATATATCGGGGCCCCAACTTGCCTCTCTTCCGAAACCTGATGACTCCCTTCCATGGCGAAACCTTTCATAACACAAAGTCCCCCACCTGGTGATGGGTTTTGAGCATTCTAACACTTCCTAAGTGTACATGCAACCCTAATAACCTTGGATCTATGTTTGTCTAATAATCATGCAAAGTTGAATTCCAAGGTTATATTCCTATCTAGCATACATGGGGAACATTTTTAACTTGAATGAAAGATAGAATAACTTACCTTGTTGTTGATTATGATCCTTGAAACCTTGTGAGCCTAGCACCCCAAGTGTGATGCCTCAAATGCTTCACACAACACCAAATGCAAAGGAGTAAACTTTGAGAGAATCTTACACTTGCAAAATCGGCTCTAGCCCTCTTGTTTCTTAGTGTCACCGATTTTGGTGGAGAACATGTTGCTTATATAGTGTGTCACATCTAGGGTTACACCATGTAAACCCTAATGTGGCATGACTCTTCATTTCCATGACCCATGGGTTTGTAACTCCCATGGAGCCTCCATGGAGCATTCAATGGGTTTAACCCAACTTGATTATCCATGGAGCCTTTTAGCCCACTATATAAGTTATGGATGATTTACATGATCAACCCATATATTTAATTAGTCATCTTTTGATCACTTAATTAATCCTAGATTAATTCTTGATCAATACTAATTAAATAATACTATTAATATATTAGAACTTATAATATATTAATAAACCACAAGTGTTATTTCTCTCATTTAGTCTATCTAAATGCATGATGCCATGCAACCCAAATGGACCATGCCGGGTCGGGTCAAGTACATACCAGAAATAGTTATGGACTTAGACACCTTATCCAACAGTCTCCCACTTGGATAAGTCTAATAACTATAACTGCAAGTATGACTTCAGGAACCGATCAGCAATCGTAGCTCTTTTCAAGGTTTCTTAGAACTGAGAAGATGATGATACGCCATTTCAGATAAGTGATGATATAATCCTCTGTTCTAGATATCAGCCGGAAAAATACATGGAACAGTGTCTTAGTTTGTGTCCAGCAGTTTGTTTCCCGATTTCCGATTTGTTTGACATAGAACTCAATTGAACACATCAACTTAGTTCTGACCGGGCCCGGTACATAGGTCAAAACAAAATCATCGAGGGGCCCAGATATCAGCTTCTAATCCAAGAAGGAACAGATAAACTTCGACTCATATGTTTGTTCTACTACTCATTGAATTATACACAAGAGCACGTTTTATAACATCGAGTTACCAATGCGTTTTTGTACAATCAATGCATAACCAACTCATAAGTAACAAATCATATATCTAGGTTTGAAGACTTATATGATATTACCGTCTCACGATCACTCGAGATAAATTCCATGAAGTGATTCCAGTGTGCGTGGGTTGAGTCCAATGCTCAGAACTTATGAGCACTCATGAGTGTTGTAGCCATGTCCAACAACTTAGACCTCTACAACCAATCATGACAGTCTTGATTCATACCTACTTTCGACATATGACCGACTGTGGAGGTTCGAATAATATGATATACCAAACATAATTATTCTGGAAGTCAAAACATGCAAAAGAAATATAGTAAACGATCGACAAGAGATAGCAACACTTTACTCATAAATAAAACACCTTTTATTCATCATCTAATGTCAATTACACTTTACAAATTTCAAGGTTATCTAACTACTAAATCTAATATCATCCTTCAGCCCTATGCTCCGAGCATGCTGGAGATGCTTAACCCGAGTCAGTCCCTTCGTGAGGGGATCTGCTGGATTCTCATCCGATGATACCCTCTTTTCCACGAGGAGTCCTTCTTCTATTCGATGTCTGATGAAATGGTATTTTCTGTCGATGTGTCTGGATCTCCCGTGATCCCTTGGTTCCTTGGCTAAGGCAACTGCACTTTCACTATCACAGAAAATTGCCATTGGCTCTTTAATAGCTGGTACAACTCCAAGGTCTCCAATGAAGTTCTTCAGCCATATCGCCTCCTTTGCTGCCTCGCTAGCTGCTATATACTCTGATTCGCAAGTTGAATCAGCCACTGTCTCTTGCTTGGAACTCTTCCAAGAAATTGCTCCTCCATTTAAGGTAAAGACCCAGCCTGACTGAGAGCGGAAATTATCCCTATCAGTCTGAAAGCTAGCATCACTATACCCTACAACTCTCAAGTCTTCACTCCCACCGAGGGTAAGGACCCAGTCCTTAGTCCTCCGTAGGTACTTGAGGATATTCTTTACCGCAGTCCAGTGTGCCTTGCCAGGGTTCCCCTGATACCTGCTAACCATGCTCAAAGAAAAGGCTACATCAGGTCGAGTACACGTCATAGCATACATGATCGATCCTACAGCCGAAGCATAAGGTATTCGACTCATTTCTGCTATCTCAGCCTCAGTACTAGGGCTTTGTGTCTTACTCAATCTGGCATTACTCTGGATGAGTAACTCTCCTTTCTTGGAGTCCTGCATGTCGAATCTCTTCAACACCTTATCCAAGTAAGTACTCTGACTAAGTCCAATTAGTCTTTTACTCCGGTCTCTCAAGATCCTTATCCCTAGAATATAGGCAGCTTCTCCTAGGTCCTTCATAGAGAAACACTTCCCAAGCCAGGACTTAACTTCCTGCAGAGTTGGGATGTCATTTCCTATGAGTAGTATGTCATCCACATACAATACCAAAAAGCTAACTATACTCCCACTAGCCTTGACATATACACAAGATTCATCTTCACTCCTAGAAAAGCCAAATTCTTTGACTTTCTCATCAAAGCAAAGATTCCATCTGCGAGGTGCTTGCTTTAACCCATAAATGGATTTCTCAAGCTTACACACTCTATTAGGGTACTCTGTGTTGACAAAACCCTCTGGCTGACTCATGTAAACATCCTCAGCCAACTTTTCATTAAGGAAAGCGGTTTTGACATCCATTTGCCATATTTCATAGTCATGAAATGCGGCTATGGCTAACAGAACCCTAATAGACTTAATCTTGGCCACTGGAGAAAAGGTCTCATCATAATCAACTCCCGGAGTTTGTGAGAAACCCTTTACAACCAGTCGTGCCTTATAAGTGTGTACATTACCATCCATGTCGGTCTTCTTCTTGAAGATCCATTTGCACCCTACAGTCTTACGACCTGGTACATTCTCAACCAAGTTCCAAACTTGATTGTCATACATGGACTGTATCTCGCTGTCCATTGCCTCTTTCCACTTGGCTGACTCAGGGCCTGCCATGGCTTCCGCGTAACTGTTAGGTTCATCCAGACCTATCAGTGTCTCATCACTGATAAGTGTATCACCTTCCGCAGTAATATGGAATCCATAGTAATGCTCAGGTGCATTCCTAACCCTTGTGGAACGCCTCAGAGGTACAGACTTGTCAATTGGCTCAACAGAAGTTTCCTCCTCAAGTTGAGTGCTAGGGTTTGAAGTTCCTTCACCACTTGACTCTTGAATTTCTTCAAGGTCAACTTGCCTCCCACTGTCTCCTTGGCTTATGAACTCTCTCTCTTGAAAGAAAGCCCTCCTAGCTACAAAGACCACATTCTCACTAGGTCTGTAGAAGAGGTAACCAAAGGATTTCTGTGGGTAGCCGATGAAAATACACCTCTCACTTCGAGGTTCGAGCTTATCATGAGTCTCGCGTCTCACGAAAGCCTCGCAACCCCAAATCTTAATGTGGTCTAGTTTGGGTACTTTACCAGTCCACATCTCATGAGGAGTTTTGGCAACTTTCTTTGTGGGAACTAGATTAAGGATATGGGCGGCAGTCTCTAAGGCATACCCCCAAAATGAGATTGGTAGCGAAGCTCGACTCATCATGGAACGAACCATATCCAACAAGGTTCGATTACGCCTCTCAGCTACACCATTCAACTGCGGTGTCCTGGGAGGTGTCAATTGTGAGACAATCCCACATTCCCTAAGATAGTCGAGGAACTCTGAACTAAGATACTCACCACCTCGATCGGATCGAAGCATCTTAATGTTCCTGCCCAATTGATTCTCGACTTCCTGTTTAAACTCTTTAAACCTCTCAAAAGTCTCTGACTTATGCTTGATTAAGTAGACATATCCATATCTACTGTAATCATCAGTAAAAGTCAAATAATAACGATTAGCATCCCTTGTGGCATGTTTGAAGGGCCCACACACATCCGTGTGTATAAGATCCAACAAACCTTCACCCCTCTCACAAGAACCTGTGAAGGGTGACTTTGTCATTTTTCCAAGTAAGCATGATTCGCAACTATCATCTGACTTTAGGTCAAATGACTCCAATACTCCATCCTTTTGGAGTTGGCCTATGCGTTTCTTGCTTATATGTCCAAGACGACAATGCCATAATGATGCTTTATCCAAGTTATTATCATTAACAGAATCAATACACAATACATTATTTCCTGAGTTATCAACCACAGATACAGTTTCATACACACCATCACAAGGTAATGCTTTAAAATAAAGAACATTATTAAAGAAAGCATTAATCGAACCAACTTCATTATCAAATGAAAAGGTGAAACCTTGTTTATACAATGCATGAAAGGAAATAATATTTCTTGCCATTTCTGGCGAATAACAACATTTATTCAAATCTAAACTAAACCCACTACTTAGCGATAAAGTATAAACTCCAATCTTGGTGACAGGTAAAGCTTTCCTATTCCCCATGATTAAGTTTATTCTTCCATGCTCCACATTCTCACTTCTTCTTAGTCCCTGCAAATCAGAACAGATATGAATACCACAACCGGTATCAAGGACCCAAGAGTTAGAATGGGGTGAGTTATTAGATAAGATAGTGTAAATACCTGCATGGTTGGGTTTAACTTTCCCATCCTTCACATCTTGCTGGTACTTTGGGCAGTTCCGCTTCCAATGTGACTTTTCATGGCAATAGAAGCATTCAGCCTCTTTAGGGTCAGAAGAAGGAGTGACAAAACCTTTCATGGTTCCACTTGAAGAAGAGCCATCAAGGGTCCTAGCCTTGGTACCCTTCGAAGAGCTCTTTCTCTTCTTCCCTCTACCTTTCCCGATTGCCAAAACCGGGGCGGAGTTTGGAGTAGGAGTGTTAACAACTGACTTACCCTTAAGACCTGTTTCTGCGGTCTTGAGGAGTCCCTGAAGTTTGCTGAATGTGACCTCTTCCTTATTCATGTGATATGTCATGCGAAATTGATCATAGCACGATGGTAAGGAGTGGAAAATGATATCTATTGCAAGCTCCTCAGGGAAGTTCACATTAAGCTTCAGCAACCGATCCACATACCTTTGCATTTTCTGCATGTGGCTCGTGACGGATTCCCCGTCCTTCATCATGGTTGTTATGATAGAGCATATGATTTCATACCTCTCTTGTCGTGCACTTTGATGGTATCTTTCCATCAGATCTTGGTGCATTTCAAAAGGGTAGAAGTCCTCATATGACTTTTGGAGTTCCGCTGTCATGGTGGCCAACATGATGCATGCCACTTTTATAGCATCCCTTTCATGTGCCCGGAAGTCAGCGATCTCCTGGGGAGTTGCAGTGGTCTCATCAATCTCCTTAAGCTCCTTGTCAAGGACATATTCTTTATCCTCGTAGCGGGTAATCATCCTGATGTTTCTGATCCATTCATTGAAGTTGGATCCATCAAAAATGACTTTCCCACACAACTTCATAAGGGTAAAGGAGCCATTAGGATTAGAGCCAGAAGCAGCATTGTTTGAAAACATCTGAAAGAAGAGAACAAGATTAGTTTAGATATTAAGAGAGTCCTTAATAAAACACCCAAATGTAATATTAAGGCTAGGATCCAATCACAATATATTATAACTTAGAAGAGGTATGCCGTAATCCAAGATATAACATATTTGAAAGGTAGGTGAATGACGATTCACCAATTTCCACCATGAAAAACAAAATATAGATATTAGATTTTTAATTGGTTCTTAGAAATTCCTAGATTCTTTTGAGATTCAATGAACTTTTCAAAGGCATGTTTCAATCTCGAGTGTGCCCTCCAAGTTTTGTGACTGGGATACCGAGGATCACAAAACGAGGTGTGAAGTAACCATGCAAATCACTTGGTACACTTAATGTTTATTACTCAATCGATGTGCCGGTTAACCACACACGCTCCACCGATGCTATGGTAAACCTTAAGTCACCCTTTACCTACCTTGTTAAGTCCAAGTTAGTGTGCCGGTTAACCACACACGCTCCACCAACGACTTAAACAAAGTGTAAAGTGTAATTTCATGGATTAGCACCTTATTCACATTTTCCTAAAGTAACTAAGATTGGGAATTTAATAAAAGCATTTAGTTACTTTATAATATTCATCATACTTTTAATGAGAATTTATAAGTCCTTGTCTTACCCGTTCGGCTAACGACCCTCCACCGATCAAGGAAGCGGTGGGTGAGAGTGGACACCCATTAAGTTGCCATTTTATAGGCAACAACCTTATACCCCCCTTATAGACCGGCTTCGTGAATGAGGCGTACTAGCGGTAAGACGACTTGTTGTTATACATATATATATTAGTAACTTATAATATTATAAAGTATAAGGGTTGAATTTTAACTTTTAAAATTCTAAGGGTTGGAACTAAAGTTTTAATCAAGACTTTACATGTTCCAAAACTTGAGGGCAAGTTTTGTAAACTTCCAAAACTTTTCATTTCTTATAACTTATGAATTAATTGAGTAATAAAAATGAAGACTCTTCATTTTTATAACTCCTGTGTTCTTTTAATGGCTTTAATAAAAGTGAGACTTTTGGTTTTCCATAACTTGAGGACAAGTTATGGACTCCATTAAAACACATTATGATCATGAATTAAACTACCATGAAGGTTACAAACAATTCCTATGATCATCTACTCTTCATAAGTTCAAGAACATGAATATGAACACTTTCAAGAATCAAAAAGTACACTTAAAAAAAAACTTGTAATTTAATGATTTTTTTTTCAAGCTGTTTGCACACAAAAAAAAACAACAAACAAACCTAGGCTCTGATACCACTTATGGGTTTTGAGAATTCTAACACTTCCTAAGTGTACATGCAACCCTAATAACCTTGGATCTATGTTTGTCTAATAATCATGCAAAGTTGAATTCCAAGGTTATATTCCTATCTAGCATACATGGGGAACATTTTTTAACTTGAATGAAAGATAGAATAACTTACCTTGTTGTTGATTATGATCCTTGAAACCTTGTGAGCCTAGCACCCCAAGTGTGATGCCTCAAATGCTTCACACAACACCAAATGCAAAGGAGTAAACTTTGAGAGAATCTTACACTTGCAAAATCGGCTCTAGCCCTCTTGTTTCTTAGTGTCACCGATTTTGGTGGAGAACATGTTGCTTATATAGTGTGTCACATCTAGGGTTACACCATGTAAACCCTAATGTGGCATGACTCTTCATTTCCATGACCCATGGGTTTGTAACTCCCATGGAGCCTCCATGGAGCATTCAATGGGTTTAACCCAACTTGATTATCCATGGAGCCTTTTAGCCCACTATACAAGTTATGGATGATTTACATGATCAACCCATATATTTAATTAGTCATCTTTTGATCACTTAATTAATCCTAGATTAATTCTTGATCAATACTAATTAAATAATACTATTAATATATTAGAACTTATAATATATTAATAAACCACAAGTGTTATTTCTCTCATTTAGTCTATCGAAATGCATGATGCCATGCAACCCAAATGGACCATGCCGGGTCGGGTCAAGTACATACCAGAAATAGTTATGGACTTAGACACCTTATCCAACACCTGGAACTCAAGATCCGATCACCGCCGGTCAGCATAGCTTTTCTGACGACTCTGCGCGACTCGTAGCCTGTCACGCACCTGCTGAATCAACTCGGTTGTTTTGAGCACCACCTAGGTGCTCACCATGACCCGGTGCCCAACCTCACCCCAACCAATAGGGGTCCTACACCTCCGACCATACAACATCTCAAACGGTGGTCGGTCAATACTAGCATGATAACTGTTATTGTATGAAAACTCTGTTAGCGGGAGGTATGTATCCCAACTCCCTCCAAAATCCAACACGCATGCCCGAAGCATATCCTCAAGTGGCTGGATCGTCCTCTCACTCTGGCCATCTGTCCGGGGTGGTGCGCTGTGCTAAAATGCAACTGAGTGCCCAGTTCCTCATGGAATTTCTTCCAGAATCTAGATGTAAATCGAACATCTCTGTCAGAGACTACCGACACTGGCACCCCGTGACTAGCCACCACTTCTCGCACATAAATATTTGCCAATTTCTCAGCGGATATACTATCAGAGATCGGGATAAAGTGGGCACTCTTCATCAACCTGTCTACAATCACCCATATGGCATCCACACCCCTCGTCGTCCTCAGTAACTTCGTGATGAAGTCCATAGTGATCTCTTCCCACTTCCACATGGGAATGGGTAGCGGCTAAACCTTGTCATGTGGCCGCTGATGTTCGGCCTTGACTTTCCTGCAGGTTAAGCACCGCTCCACGAACCAAGCGATCCCCTGCTTCATGCAGGGCCACCAACAGCTCAGTCTAAGATCTCTATACATTTTTGTATCCCCCGGATGTATATAGAACTTGGACTTGTGTGCCTCCTCTAATATCTTCTGTCTCACTCCCCCAGTCACCGGTATCCACACCCGGCCACACTGTGTCAAAAGATCTCGGCTATCCCGAACAAACAAGGGATACTGACCCCGAATCTGCTCTATCTTCCAATTCTTTTCTTCACACCCTCAACCTGAGCTTGTTTGATCAAATCAAACAATGGAGAGATCATTGTCATCCTCAAGCAAACGTTCCCAATCAGGGAACCTGCCGCTTTGCGGCTCAAAGCATCAGCCACCACGTTGGCCTTCCCTGGATGGTATAAGATCTCACAGTCATAATCTTTCAGCACATCCAACCACCTCCTTTGTCGCATGTTGAGGTTCTGGTGATCCATCAAACACTTCAGCCTCTTATGATCAGTATAAATAATGCACCGTACCCCATACAAGTAGTGCCTCCAAATCTTGAGGGAAAACACCACTGCCCCCAATTCCAGGTCGTGAGTGGGGTAATTCGCCTCATGAGGCTTCAACTGCCTCGAGGCGTAAGCGATCACATGCCCCCTCTGCATCAATACCGCGCCTAACCCTGAGATCGATGCATCACAATACACTACTAAGTCATCCAACCCCTCAGGTAGTACTAGAATCAGAGCCTCACATAAACTCTATCTCTGGGTCTCAAAAGCCATCTGTTGATCCGTTCCCCATCGAAATGTCACATTCTTCTTGGTCAAGTGGGTCAAAGGCACAACAATCTTGGAGAAATCCTGGATGAATCTCCGATAATAGCCCGCTAAACCCAAGAAACTACGGATCTCGGATGCGTTCTTCGGTACTTCCCACCGCATCACTGCCTCAACCTTGGCGGGATCAACCGAAATGCCCTCCTGGTTGATGATGTGCCCCAAAAACTGTATCTCTCACATCCAGAAATCACACTTGGAGAACTTGGCATAAAGCCTCTCCGCTCTCAGTGTCTCCAATATCTCCCTCAAATGTTGCTCATGCTGCTCCCTGGTCTTAGAATAGACCAGGATATCATCAATAAAAACGATCACCGACCGATCCAACATCGGTCTGCACACCCTGTTCATGAGATCCATGAATGCTGCTGGGGCATTGGTGAGACCAAATGGCATCACCACAAAGTCATAGTGCCCATACCGAGTCCTGAAAGCTGTCTTTGGTATATCCTCATCTCGAATCCTCATTTGATGGTATCCCGACCGAAGATCAATCTTGGAAAACCAAGACGCGCCCTGCAGCTCATCGAACAAATAATCGATCCTCGGTAGTGGATAACGGTTTTTCACCGTTAGTTTGTTCAGATCTCGGTAATCAATGCACATCTTGTGGGACCTGTCCTTCTTTTTCACGAACGATATCGGAGCTCCCCAAGGGGAACTACTCGGACGGATGAACCCTCGGTCTAGCAGCTCCTGAAGCTGCGTAGATAGCTCCTGCATCTCGGGCGGAGCTAGCTGGTATGGTGCCTTGGCTATCGGAGCGGCACCCGACACCAAATCAATGCGAAACTCCACTTGCCTCTCCGGAGGCACTCCAGGTAACTCCTCGGTAAAGACATCCCGAAACTCCTGTACCACCGGCACACTTCCCAAATCCATTGGGGTCTCCATCCTCGTATCTGAATTATATGCCAGAAAACCCGTACAACCCTACTGCAGAAATCTCCTAGCCCTCGCAGCTGAACAGAGGGTTGGCCCCTGCGATGCCCTCTCTCCATGAATGACTAGTTCTCCCCCACTTGGGGTTCGAACCCTCACCAACTGGCGCTCGTAATCGATCATGGCCCTATTGGATCCTAACCAGTCCATCCCGACAATCACCTTTAGCCCTCGCAACGGTATCGGAACTAGATCAATACGAAATCTCTCCCCAAGCACATTCAGGACACAGTCCCGATACACCCTCACAACACTCACAGTGCGGTAATCCGTAATTTCCACCTCAACCGGGGAATCCAAGGTTCCCGGTGCATCCCAAAACTTCTTGCTAAGCGCAAGAGATACAAACGATCAGGTAGCACCCGAATCGAACAAAACGTGAGCTGACATAACATTGACCAAAAAGGTCCCTATACATAAGCAAAATGTACACATAAGCAATGCAAATAAATATATAGCAGAGAAGAATAAACACATACCAGCCACAACGTCTGGCACTGCCCAAGCCTCCTCGGTAGTCAACTGAAATGTACAGCTCTTCGCCGCAGGAGCATCCGCCTTAGCAGGGCGGCCATCGATGATCCTCATTGTGGCGGGCGCAGGCGCCGCCACTGATCCTCCCCCTCCATGCATCCTCGGACAATCGGCTCGCTTATGGCTGGTCTGGTTGAAGTGAAAACAAATCAAGCCCTTCTTGGGGCAATCCTTGCTCAAGTGACCCGGCTGGCCAAATGCATAACATTATGAGCCAGTTATCCGACAAGCCCCACTGTGCGGTTTACCGCACTTGACACACCGCCCTCGGCCCTGCTGGCCCCTACTAGAAGAATCTGAGGTCTTAGGCTTTTTAGCCTGACCTATTGCTGTCTGTGCCTGCTCAGGGTTCCGCTTGGTGCGGAAGTCCAACTCCATTTCCCGCTCATGGGCATTCTCTACTATCTCATTCAGGGTTTTGCACCCTGTAAAGCTCACAAACTCCCGGATATAATTCCTCAGCATGTAATGATACCTTGTCCGCCTCATATCCTCGTCTGTAGCATACTGTGGGATCAACAGTGCTCATTCCCGAAACTTGGCGGTAATCTCTGCCACAGTCTCGGTGGTCTGCTGGAGCTCCTGAAACTCCCTTACCAACCATTGCACCTTAATAGTTGGTGCAAACTCCAGATCAAATCGCCTGACAAACTCGGTTCATGTCATGTCAGCCACACCGGTTGTCCCCACCTGGCTAGTCACCTCTACCCACCAGTCTCGGGCTCGATCTCTCAGCATACATGAGGCAAAACCCACCTTTTCCGCATCAGGTAAAGAACTCCTGTGCTGGGCGTTTTCTATGTCCGCCACCCAGCTTCGGCTAACAATGGGGTCCCTGACCCCGAAAAACTCTGGCACCCTGCACACCTTGAACTCCCAGAACGAGGGAGTTCGGGCCCCGATCTGGCCCGCAGCAATCTCAGCTCTGAATGATCTGAGCCTCTCCTCCATAATCTCCATCATACCCTCCTTGACTGTCCCAAAAATCACTGGGGTAGCGTCAAGAATGCCCTTCGTCACCTCGGCTGCAATGAGCTCGCGCAGCCTCTCATCAATGGGCTCGGTACCGCCGCCCGACCCAGATCCTGATCCTGATCCCTCTGTTCCCAATTGTGTCACCACCATGATAAACTGAAATGTCATAAATCATAATGATCAGGATATCCAAATAGAGGATCCTCTCATGCCGGTCCTCCTTAGAGCTTCCAGATCTAACATTGGTTCGGGTACAGGTCATGTGCTTTCAGTAGTACGGGCCCAATACTACCTTCCACACCTACCTGTACTTTCCCCAAGGCTCTACCTGATAACTCTAATTCGTCCCAAAACAATTCATATCCCATAGGCTACCGCATAGCTCAAATCCTAGGCTATCCTAAGATTTTCTCTACTCACAACAACCCAATCATATCAGACCAATCATAACAGGTTGCCTTTATGCATGCAAATTATACACAAAAAAGGATCAAATAGACTTTCGAATAAGAGATTCTACCCTAGGACCACAACTAGACAAGGAAATGGAAATAAGGCAAAATCAATCATTCTAAGGCTATAAGCTCCTAACCGTATACAATTTTAAAAGCATACACATAGCAATATCCATACTCAAATATCAGTATAACATGGCTAACATATTGGGGAACTACTTACTTGGCTCGACCGATCACGCGCATTGCACTCTCCTCTTTTCCATTCTAAAAAAAAGTTTTTAACTTTTATTTTTTTAAAAACAATTTTACCATTTCCTTAGTTTGAGTCCTGACACACCCGAGAGTGTGCCCGAATCCCTCAAACCAAGGCTCTAATACCAACTTGTAACGACCCAATTTTCAAAAGAAATTTGTTTTTTTTCTCATTTTTAAAATAGCCAAATACACTTTCCATAAACCATAAAATCGCAACCACAATTGTTTTCAAAATTCATTATAATAACAATATTATTTTAAATCATCAGTGTCCCATAAAACGCCTGAGAGAGTGCACGCCGCGCCATCAAACCTTGCCCTTGCCCTTAGGGTCAGGTGTACCTTAAACAAATCCACAAAATGTAAGATAATGATTAGTGAGTTCCCCAGAGCATACCCCACACAATCCACATAATCACATAATCCATATTAGCTATAAAAGCTACATAAACCATACAAGCCATGCATACAAACATATACGGATGTCGTGGGCTCCTCCCAAGGTCTTACTCCAAGATGTTCTGGGCTCCCCCAGATGGACTTACACCTAGGTTTCATGGGCTCCCCCATGGTCTTTAGCTGGAAAGCCATAGGCTCCCCCACATGGTCTTACATCCAAGTGCCATGGGCTCCTCCCATGGGCTCCCCCACATGGTCTTACATCCAAGCGCCATGGGCTCCTCCATTGTCTTCCCTGCAAGTGTCATACTAACATAACACATAATCACACAACAATGCACATATCATAAAATGGGTCGGCCTTGGTCCCTTAGACCCATTGGTATGGTGAGAAGACTCACCTCTCGCGAATGCTGAACTGACAAGATACGATCAGATAAGTCCCACACACTGCTCCAACTCAACTGCCTATAATCATAATGTCATAGACTTATCACAATCCCGAAATACCATAAATACCCTCAAATTCAACCCTGGTCAACCCTTGTCAAAGTCAAGGTCAACAGTCAATGTTTACGCCAACTCGTCGAGTGCATCCAGCAACTCGCCGAGTTACCGGAGTAACTCATCAACTCGTCGAGTTACTCAATGTCCAGAAGACCGAAAACTCATGTAGACCGAAAACTCTAATCCTTCATTGCACTCATTCAAAATCTCGAAAATGGGTAAACCTTACCTACTCGTCGAGTCGACTAAGGGACTCGACGAGTTCCTTCAGTCCTTTTTGTGTTCAGTCCTTTCCAGTGGGATCTAAGGTCCCAAACTTCAGATCCAACTTCTCTTAGTGTAGTTACCACGTAAAGTTGCAAACTTTACGTGCATGCAAGCCCTCACAAGGCTAAAACAACAAAACTAAGCTTCCTACAAGGTTTTGGTGCATGGAAAGGGCCTAAGCTGGATAAAGTGAGCAACTTTATGTCACTGAAGTCCTAGAGATGTCCAGATCTAGAACAATATCCTTGTGACAAGTCCAAATTCGAGTATGACACCCTTTTGGCACCAAAAGTAACCATCTAATTCAAGAAAAGAGATCTAAGCAACTAAAGGTCAAGATAGTGACTTTATACCTCAATATGGTCGCCAATACAGGGTAGATGTCGGATCTACTGCTTCCCTCTTTACTCCTTCTTCTTCAAGCTCCAAAATCTTCACAATCACACCAAAAATTACTCTCAAAAGCTCTCTTTCTCTCTCAAGAAGGTTCAAGGCTCAAACTAGGGTTTCTCTGGGCTGTAGGAACGATGGAAGGGGCTGAAAATGAACCATAAGTTCTTTAAATAGGGTACAAACCCTTGAAAATTAGGGTTTCTCTTTACAGTGCCTACTCGTCGATTCGAGGCCTTCCGACTCGTCGAGTAGATTTGAAGTCTCGCATCCTCATAATAACCTCTACTCGACAAGTTGGAGCTCCCCAACTCGTCGAGTCCCAACACAAAACCCTGAAACTAATAAAATTAAATAATACCTGGAACAGGTGTTACAATATCTCTTTTTCATTAGGTTTAAGGACAATTTTAGATTCTATTTGAGATATTGTATTTGATTTATGATTAATCATTTGGTACCTTTTTCATTATATGTTTTCGTCACATTTATTATTCTTTTAAGTGTATAAGGATCTTTCATCCATGCCAAATCGTCCAATATGGTGTGTAGGAAGTTAGGTGCAAAGTTTTTAGTTCATACCCAGACTTAGAGAAAACTGATGCTACTTAAGTCTATGTAACTTAAATAAACGCAAAACCTAGCAGTTACCAAATCAATTTTTAACTGGACTTAGAAATGAACCGCAAGCGATCACTTTTCCCACATATTAAATCAAACCTCTTGGGCTACATTTTACTCAATTAATATATTTTTAGTCTTTCTTAATCAATTTGAGAAATAATTTCTAACCATAAGTTACTTATGGGTTTGACTCTTACTTACCATATCTAACTAGTGATGTCTAAGGTTATTTTTAACTGAGTCAACGACCTCGATTACTGATATTCAATGTTTGAGAACACTTTGATTTTACAAAACATTGATCTACCTTTTTCATATGGTTTCTAAAACTGAATATGAAGGTTATGATATATTCAGACTTCTTCTGGCATATAGGTCACATTGATCTTTTTAAGAGCAATTTTATTCTATTTATGTTCATTTTATATATAGACATAACTTGAATGAATTTATCAAGATTCATCTTGACATAATCAAAATTTTGTAAAGATTTTATACTTGACATAAGCAAAATTTTGTAAGATTCTATTAACTCTACAGAGTTAGTGATGAGATTTAGTCATTACAAAACAAACTTAAATCCTTAAGTGTGCATGCAACCTAAAACAAAAGATCTATGTTTTCTCTATTAAACCTATAACTATGAGCATCAAATAAGAACCCTAAGGAACTCTAGGTATTTTTTGAAATCTAGAAAGAAAGAAGAAAAACATACCTTTTGATCCTTTGGAAGCAAGCACCATAATTGTCGTGCCTCTAGTGGTTCACACCCAAGCTAGCAATGAAGATGATGAGGAAATGGGAGAGGTAATTTTTGGTTTCTCTTGGAATAGGAGTGGCCAAAATTTTCAAGGCTTAAGGGCCTTTATATAGTGCAAGTAGGAAACCCTAGATAAACCCCAAACCAATAAAATAACGTTATCTTATTTTTGGTAATCATCTAGCTTCCTAATTATTCTCCAAGGATAATTCTAGAGCCCCAAAAGACTCCCCAAAACCATCCACCTCTATGGTGGAAGGTTCTGGAGTCTTTTGCTTAACTATTTAATAATTTCACTTTTAGTCCCTGCACTTTTAATTAATTCTATTAATCCCAAAATTAATTCCAATTATTTTCTGATTAATTATTAATCAAATATTACAATTTCTAATTAATATATTATTCACATAATATATTAATAAATTATTTATTTCAATTTATTAATCAAATGATAAATCAACCTCTCCCTCTAAAAATCATCCTGTCCAATTGCTAGGTTTGAGGGCAACCCAAAAGGACTGTGCTGCTATCATTTCAACTTTATACCAATTATAGTTATGGGATTAGACACCCAATCCAACAGTCTCTCACTTGGATAAATCTAATAAGTATAATTGCTAGTATAACTTCTAAACTGATCGGCAAAGTGTAGCTTCCAAAAGCCATTGTCGAACTCTGACCCAGTCAGTTACGTGTCCTAAGATAAGTGATCATATAGTCCTCCGTTCTGCAAGATATCATTCGGATATGAGACATAGAACAAAATCAATCTCATTGTCCAATACTTTGTTTCTCGATTTCTGATTTGTAATGACATAGATTGAACACATCAATTAAGTTCGGGCCGGGCTCGACACTATAAGTCAACACCAAATCACCGAGGGGCCCAAAGATATCGCTTTTCTCGTTAAGGCAAAAGGAACGAATAAACTTCAACTTATATGCTTTCACCATTTACTCATCAAAGCATGCACAACAATACGTTTTATAACATCAAGTTACTGATGCGTTTACGTATCATTAATGCACAACTGATTTGTAAACTACAACTCATATATCTCCATTTCAAGATTATAAGATATTATCATCTCAATATTACTCGTGAAAATTCCATGAAGTAATTCTCTGTTTTGGGTTAATCCAATACTTAAATCTCCATTTCAAAGTACTCATGAATATTGCAACAATACTATTACTATGTCTAAAACCTTTTAGATAATCTACAATCTAATTCATGAGAATCTTAATTCACTACTTACTTCCGAAAGTACGAACGACTGTGGAATTTGAATAATCAAATTATCCGGGAAGTAAAACATACAAAATGAAACACAATAATAAACAATTGACAAAGGTAGTAAACAAACTTATAAATAATTCTATATTATTTAATCACTAAAAGTAAATTACATTTACTTTGTTACAAGTTTCAAACTAACTATCTAACTACTAAAACTAATATTATCTCTCAGACCAATGCTCCTGGCATGTTGAACGTGTTTGACCCTACTCAGACCCTTTGTGAGGGGATCTGCATGATTCTATTCAGATGACACCCTCTTTACAACGATGTGACCTTCTTCTACTCTATGTCTAATGAAATGGTATTTTCTGTCAATATGTCTTGATCTGCCATGATCTCTTGGTTCCTTTGTCAAGGCAACCGCTCCTTCGTTATCATAGAAAATTTCCATTGGATCCTTAATGGCTGGAACAACTCCAAGGTCTCCGATGAAGTTCTTCAACCAAATCACCTCATTTGATGCTTCGCTCGCCGTTATGTACTTTGATTCACATGTAGAATCAACCACCGCCTCTTGTTTGGAACTTTTCCAGGTTACCGCTCCTCCATTTAAGGTAAAAACCCAGCCAGATTGAGAACGAAAGTTGTCTTTGTCTGTGTGAAAAATGGCGTCACTATACGCAGTCACTCTCAATGTATCACTGCCACCAAGTACCGGGATCCAGTCCTTAGTCCTTCGCAGATACTTGAGAATATTCTTAACTGCTATCCAATGAGCACTACCTGGATTTCCCTTATAACGACTGACCATACTCAAATCAAATGCCACATCAGGGCGAGTTCATGTCATAGAATACATGATAGATTCAACGGTGGAAGCATATGGAACTCTAGTTATTTTTGTAATCTCAGCATCGATACTCGGGCTTTGAGTCTTACTCAGTTTGGTATTACTCTGTATAGGTAGTTATCCTTTATTGGAATTTTCCATACTAAATTGTTTTAGTACCTTTTCCAAGTATATAAATCTACTAAGTCCAATTATCCTTTTACTTCTGTCTCTCATAATTCTTATCCCCATAATATAAGCAGCCTCTCCCAGATCCTTCATAGCGAAACACTTTCCAAGCCAAGACTTAACTTCTTGAAAAGTTGGAATGCCGTTCCCTATAAGAAGTATGTCATCAACATACAATACCAGAAAGGTTACTATACTCCCACTAGTTTTGACATATACACAAGATTCATCTTCACTTCTAGAGAAGCCAAACTCTTTGATCTTCTCGTCAAAGCAAAGATTCCATCTGCGAGAAGCTTGTTTTAATCCATAGATTGATTTCTCAAGCTTACACACTCTATTAGGAAACTTTGCATCAACAAAACCCTCTGGATGACTCATATAAACATCCTCAGCTAACTTCCCAATAAGGAAAGTGGTTTTGACATCCATCTGCCAAATTTCATAGTCATAAAATGCAGCTATGGCGAGCATTATCCTAATAGATTTTATCTTAGCCACTGGTTAGAAGGTCTCATCATAGTCAACCCCTGGGGTTTGAGTAAACCCCTTTGCAACCAGTCGAGCCTTGAAAGTGTGTACCTTTCCATCCATGTCGGTTTTCTTCTTGAAGATCCATTTGCATCCAACTGTCTTACGACCTGTTACATTATCAACTAAATTCCAAACTTGGTTGTCATACATGGACTTGATCTCGTTGTCCATTGCCTCTTGCCATTTGGCTGCCTCAGGGCCTGCCATTGCTTCCTTGTAGTTCGCTGGTTCATCAAAATTTACCAATATACTATCACTGATAAACGTATCGCCTTCTGCAGTAATATGGAAACCAAATAACTCAGGTTGCATTCTAACTCTATTAGAAGGCCTAAGAGGCAACGACTCGTCAACTGGAATCTCTTCCTCAGGTTGAGCCCTAACGTCTTCAGAGGTTCCTTTATCGGTTGACTCTTGAATCTCTTCAAGATCAGTGGTACTCCCACTGTCCTCTTTGCATATGAGTTCTCTCTCTTGAAAGATTCCCCTTCGTGCTACAAAGACCATGTTCTCACTAGGTCTGTAGAACAAATATCCAAAGGACTTTTGTGGGTGGCCGATGAAAATACATCTCTCACTTCGAGGTTCAAGCTTGACGTGAGTCTCTCGTCTAACAAAATCTTCACAAACCCAAACCTTGATATATGCTAATGAGGGAACCTTCCATGTCTACATCTTGTGAGTTTTTTTGTCAACATTCTTAGTTGGGACAAGATTAAGAATGTGGGCGGCAGTCTCTAAGGAATACCCCGAGAATGAAATTGGAAGAGAAGCTCGACTCATCATGGAACGAACCATGTCCAACAAGGCTCGATTGTGCCTCTCAACCACACCATTAAGTTGTGGTGTCGTAGGATGTGTCAATTGTGAAACTATTCCACATTCCTTGACATAGTCGTGTAACTCGATACTAAGATACTCACCGCCTCTATCAGATCTCAACATCTTTATCTTCCTGCCCAATTGATTTTTGACTTCATGTTTAAACTTTTTGAACTTTTCAAAGATTTCTGACTTATGATTGATTAAGTAGATATAACCATATCTGCTATAATCATTAGTAAAAGTCACATAGAATCGATTAGCTTCCCTTGTGGATGATGTGAAGGGCCCACACACATCTATGTGTATGAGATCCAATAAACTTCACCTCTTTCACAAGATCTAGTGAAAGGTGATTTTGTCATCTTACCCAAAAGACAATATTCGCATTCATCATCTGACCTTAGGTCAAATGATTCCAACACTCCATCCTTTTGGAGTTGGGCGATGCGTTTCTTGTTGTGTCTAAGACGACAATGCCACAAGCACACTTTGTCTATACCATTAGACGAATCAATTTGAAATACGTTATTTCCTAAATTGTTTACATACATCACAGTTTCATACACACCATCACAAGGTAAAGCTTCAAAATATAAAAATACCATTTTTATAAGAAGAAATAGAACCATTCTCATCATTAAAAGAATATCTAAAACCTTTTTTAAACAATGCATAAAAGGAAATAATGTGTTGTGTCATTTATGACGAGTAGCAACAATTTATTAAATATATTCCTAACCCATTACTAAACACTAAGCCATAAACTTCAATCTTGATGACAGGTGAAGATAGCCGATTCCCCATGATTAAGTTCATCCTTCCGTGCTCCACATCCCCACTTCTTTTTAGCCCCTGCAAATCAAAACAAAAGTGAAAGCCACATCCTGTATCAAGGACCCAAGAATGAGAACATGATGAGTTATTAGATAAGACAGTGTATATACCTGCCGAAGTTGGCTTCACCTTGTCATCTTTGATATCTTCCAAGTATTTTGGGCAACCTCGTTTCCAATTCCCTTTGTCATTGCAATAGAAGCAAGTGGCCTCTTTGGGATCAGAGACAGGGGGAGAATCAGAACTGGATTTTCCTTTGGGTCCATTACTTGATGACCCCGCTTGAGACTTTCCCTTCTAGTTTTGCTTAGGAGGACCTTTCCTCTTTTTCCCTTTCCCTTGACCAATGGCCAGAACGGGAGCACTAGTAGGAGTGGAGGCAACACCTTTTCCCTTCATCCCTGCTTCAGATGTTCGCAGGAGGTTGTGCAATTGAGACAAAGTAGTTTCATTGTTGTTCAAATGATAGGTCAAAATGAAGTGATCATAACAACTTGGCGAGGAGTTCAACACTATGTCGATTGCCAACTCTTCATCAAAATTCACATTAAGCTTGAGAATCTTGTCCACGTATCGTTCCATTTTTTGAACGTGACTTCTAATAGATTCTCCCTCTTTCATCTTGCTAGCTATGAGGGACTTTACCACCTCGTACTTTTCCTGATGAGCTCGCTTATGGTATTTTTCCATAAGGTCCTTGTTCATCTCGTACGACCAGTAATCCTCATAGTATCTCTGTAAGTCAGGAGTCATTATGGCCACCATGATGCAAGCAACTTTTGTTGCATCATTGTAGTGTTTCTTGAAGGCGACCATTTCTTCAGGAGTGGCCTTCCCTTCGTCGATCTCATCTAATGGTATCTCAAGGCCATACTCCTTGTCCTCGAAACAAAGGGCCATATTTATGTTGCGCATCCAGTCATTGTAGTTGGCGCCATCCAATTGCACCTTGGAGCAGATGTTCAACAAGGAAAAGTTATGGGCTGAGGAGGAGGAACCAGAAGCATCATTTGGAGTAGACATTTGTAAAAGAAAGATAGTTTTTAGTTAGATAAGAATAATCCTCAATATAACACCCAAAATGAAATATTAAGGCTAGGATCCAACTAAATAATTGACAAATTAGAAAAGGGATGTTGTAATCTATTTGTAAATTATGAAAAGGTAGGTAAATGATGATTTACCAATTTCACCACAAGAAAACGAAATTTGAACGAATTAAGTTTTAATGAAATTCCTAGATCTTTTGAGATTCATTGAAAATATTCAATGGCATGTTTAATCTCGATTATGCTCTTCCATTTGTGACTGGGATATCGAGGATCACAAACAAGATGTGAATAACCATGCAAATTAGCTTTGCACTCTCGACGTCATTTATCATCTCATTTTAATGTGCCGATTAACCACATACGCTCCATGAATCAATGATAATTTTCGAGACATCCATTGCCACTCTTTATTAGTCCCTATTAGTATGTCAGTTAACCACACACGCTCTACTAACAACTTATAAAGTGCAATGTGCAATTTCATGGGTTAGCATACAAATTCACATTTTTCCTAAAGTAACTAAGATTGGAAATTTTAATAAAATGTTTAGTTACTTTTTAATTCATTATACTTATTAATGAGAATTAATTTGTCCTATCAAACCCGTTCGGCTAACGACCATCCATTAATCAAGGAAGCGGTGGGTGAGAGTGGACACCCATTCAACTACCATTTCATAGGAAGTTTCCTTATACCCCCTTATAGACTACCTTCGTGAATGAGGCGTACTTACGGTTCGACTGACTTAATCTTATACATATAGTAATTATTAAACTTTTAATATTACATATAGTATAAGGTGTATTTTGAAACTTTTCAAAATACTAGGTTTAAATATTAAATTTCGAAAATTTAAAATTTAATATTAAATTTAAAATTAAACCAAATGATTTAATAATTATATATTAATTAAACATTTAATTAGTTATATTAAATCATATAAGGATTATCTAATTAAATTAATCAAATAATTTAATCCTAATCCATACCCCTAAAATTAAATCATATAGGGTTAATAATTATATATCAATTAAACATTTAATTAGTTATATTAAATCATATAAGGATTATCTAATTAAAATTAAACCAAATGATTTAATAATCATAGTCTGTCTGAGGTCCTGAAACTCTCTCACTAACCGCTACACCTCAATAGCTGGTGCAAACTACACTCTGAATTTGGTCACAAAATCAGTCCATGTCATGGCCTCCACAACCAGTGCTCCCAGAGCATGGCCAACCTCCTCCCACCAGTCGCATGCTCGATCCCTTAGCAAACAAGCAACATACCTCACCTTCAACCTCTCAGTACAGAGGCTCGTTATCTGGTCGCTCTCCATATCTGCAACCCCTTCCTGTTAATAATGGGGTCCTACTTCCTGAAGAACTCCAGTGCACCACAAGCCCGAAAATCCTTGAACGAGAGTGTGCGGGCACCTAAGTGTCCTTTGGCTATCTCCGCCCGGAAAGATTGAAAGCGCTCCTCCGTCAACTCCACAATCCCTTCCTTGATCGACCCGAACATCATAGGGGTCGCATAATCTCAGGCGCAATAAACTCGCTTAATCCTGCATCAATAGGCTTGGCACCAGAGCCCGAACTTGAACCAGAAGCTCCTCTTCGTGTCATCACCATACTGAAAATAAACAATGAAAACCATCAGAAAAACACTTGGAGAACTTCACACACTACAAGCTCCTTAGTAGCTCCGTGACCTCCCATTTTCGAGTACTGATCTTGTGCTTTAAGAAGTACAGGCCCAATACTACCTTCCACACCTATCCGTACTTTCCCCAAGGGTTGTCCCGAATCCTACAAGTTGCTTCCCTATTATCAAATACTTCACTCATACGACAGAATGCACTATGTGCTAACACCTCCTAGGTAGGGTACCCTCCACACCACTCTCTGATGGGTTTTGAGCATAACAAACAATCCTATGTGTGCATGCAACCCTAATTGATTTGATCTTTGTTTTCTCTAATTGAACATACAAGTATTGAACATCAAAAGGAAAAAACCCTAGGAACCCTATGTTATAATCGAAATTTACATCTAGGGTTAGTAATCATACCTTTAATTGTTATATAGTAATAACAATTCAAATCCTTAGTGTTGTTGAAGCTTCGAGAGCAAGCACCACAAATGTCGTGCCTTTAATGGTTCACACCCAACACTAGCAAGAGGATGATAGAGGAGAGATGAGATTTTTGGATTATCTTCTAAAGATATGGTAGCCGAAAATATAAGGGTGAAGGGCCCTTTATATAGTGCAACAAGGATGCATTGGTTAAGCCTTATCTGAATATAATAATAATATTTCAAACTTGGTAATTATCCACCTCCTTAATTATCCATTTGAGATAGTCTAGAAACCCTAATTATCCTAGGAATTTCGTCCACCACCTTCTAGGAAGGTTCTGGACCCTTTTGCTCAACTATTGAAAAATTGCACTTTTAGTCCCTGCACTTTTAATTATTTCATTTAATCCCAAAATTAATTCCAAATTAATTTCTGATTAAATATTAATTAAATAATATGATTTCTAATTAAAATAATATTTTATAATACATTAATAAATCTTTTATTTCAATTTATTAATCAAATAATAAATTCAACCTCTCCCTCTAAAAGTCATTCTGTCTAGTTGCTCGTTTTGAGTGTAACCCAAAAGGACTGTGTCACTATAAATTTAAGTATATACCAATTATAGTTATAGGCTTAGACACCTAATCAAACAGTCTCCCACTTGGATAAGTCTAATAACTATAGTTGTTAGTATAACTTCAAAAACGGATTAGCAAATTGTAGCTCTCAAAGCCGTTGTTGAACTCTGACCCAGTCTGTCACGTGTCCTAAGATAAATGATCAAATATTCCTCCGTTATACAAGATATCATATAGACATGAGACATGAATTATAATCAATCTCGTTGTCGAAGTTTTGTTTCCCGATTTCTGATTTATGACGACTGAAATCAGACTACTAATTGAACACATCAATTCAGTCCAGGCTTGGAAAACACTTTAGATGTCGACATCAAATCATCGAGGGGCCCACAGATATCGCTTTTCCCGTTAGGGCAAAAGGAACGGATAAACTTCGACTTATATGCTTGCACTATTCACTCATCAAATTACACACCACAATACGTTTTATAACATCAAGTTACTAATGCGTTTATGTATTATCAATGCACAACTGACTTGTAAACAACAACTCATATATCTCGGTTTCAAGAATATAAGATATTATCGTCTCAAAATTACTCGTGATAAATTCCATGAAATAATTTTGTGAGCGTGGGTTTATCGAATACTTAAAATTCCCATTTTCAAGTACTCATGAACATTGTAGCAAAACCATTGCTATGTCTAATCTCCATAGACAATCTACAATTCAATTCATGACAATCTTAATTCGCTACTTACTTCCAAAAGTATGAGCGACTGTGGATGTTTGAATAATCCTATTATTTTTGAAGTAAAACATGCGAAGTGAAACACAATAATAACCTAATTAACCATGGTTTCAAAACTACTGAATATAAATAAAACTCTTATTATTTAATCACCATGTTAATTAGACTTTATTCATTGTATAATGTTTCGAGTAATCAACTAAACACTTGAATTAAACATCAGTCATGCCATGTTATAAACATGCATACTATGTCTCTATATGGTCCTTCCTTTGCGAACAGATCGATTGGACACTATTCCAATGATACTCGTTTCACAATTCCATATTCTTGTCACTACTAGAATGTGTTAGAATTCCAACCTTATATGCAATGTCATTCTGTGATGTCGAAGCTTCAAAGTCACAGAGATTTAGCCAACGATATTACAGAATGTTCCATTGGAACTTTGTAACTAAAAATAATTCCATGGTAAGAAATATTAGATTCAAGATACACTCCTTGAACATCTTCCTTGCATTAAAGTTTCCAACTCGTACGTAGATTCCAATAATCAACTCCCTCTATGGAAACATTTCCATATACCCATATGCCATCAATTTTTTACCAAGAATCATCTCAACCTAAAACATGTCACTATGGTTCTTCCAACCAATACTATACTCCCAACCGTCCACAAGCAACCAATCTTTTGGTATAACCTCATAATTGTTCTTGACGGTTGTTCAACAACTTTAGTCACATCCAGTTCTAGTCTTTTTCCCTCTCAATGCCCTAGGCATTTGGAAAAATCAGACCAAGTGAATATTATAACATATGTAATCAGTCCTATATCTGAAGCATATGGGACTCGATACATAACGTCTTACATAAAGACTTGATATCTGATCCGTCTCTTTCTATAATATTTCCATATATTGAATTTCTTATGTTAAATCATTTCAACACGATATTCATATATGTCAAAGACTAAGTTCCATTAAATCCCTCAATCTAAACTTTTAGATTTGAAATGAAGTATGAATGCCCTCTCCTCCAAATCTTATTATAGTGAAACAATTCCTAAACATTGAAATTTGCAAATTTTGAAATCTGTGTTTCCTACAATTAGTATTGCCAACTTGCAACACTTAGCATAACTGTTATGCTTCCATTATCATAACAATTATGCTTCCATCTGCATAACAATTATGCTCCCACTAGCTTTGACATGTACCCAGAAATCAACTGGACTTCTAGAAATCATTATTATTGACTTTCTAAAGTGCAGATTTCTGATATGTGTTGCTTTAATAAGTCTTCATCAAGACTTCTCAAGCTTATACACCTTCATTAGATAGCATATGTGTGTGTTTAAACCCTTTCGGAACTTACAGCTATAAGTCCTGAATGTTCAAATAGTTTCTTGCCACTTCTCACAATTCGAACTATGAAAAGGGATGACGTAATCATATTGCGAATCTGAGAATGCAATTATCACAAGCACTAACCATAATGATATTTATCAAATCATTAAAATCTACTAGCGAAAGTGTTTCCTCATAATCATTTTCATGAATTAGAGCGAAACCTTTTGTCACCTAGATTTTATGGTGTATGCGTTCCCATCCATGTGAATCTATCATTTTCAACCTACAATCCTAAGAGAAGGTTTATGATACATTCAAATTCTAATTTATCTTTCATGGACTGAACTTTACTTGTGCTTCCATGTTGTTAAGCAGCTCACTTCCATTGACTAATGTACCATCACTGACCAATGTGCTCTGCCTATTTCAGTTAATTGAGAACCATAGAACTCATAAGCATTGCAAACTCAACTGGAAGATGCACAGAAACAAGAATGTGTCAACTTAACATGACAGGTTATCAACCTCAGGTCGTGTGCTAGTGATAACTAAAAGGTTTATTCTTGATTTACTCCTGAAACTATTCAAGATCATTAAGACTCCCACTGACTTCTTGGCATATAAGTTTCTCTCTCAAGGAGTATTCCTTGACGATCAAAACAAATATTCAAAAGTTAGTATGGATTCGCATCAAGAAAAACACTTCACAAAATTGGTCTTAGTTCATCCTTTATTTTAACCAAAACATCATAACTTCCAATTCCAAATGTGCTAGAGTACGAAAACATTATTACTCCATATTTTATGAGGTGTCCTAAACCTACTTAGTATAGAATAAGTTTCAAGATACGATTTGTAGTAAGTAGAGCATAGCTCTAAAACTTGATTGGAAACGAAGTATGACACATCTCTCGATTGAACTATTTCAACAATATCTGATTCCTCTTCTTAGTCAAAAAATTACACTAAGATGTTTTTCGAGGATCAATTGTGATATAGTTCCATAACCATTAAGACGATCATAAAACATGATACTAAAGTAATCTCCTCTCCTTTCAGATTAGAGAAACTTTTATCTTTATGCCTATTAGATTCTTCTTATTCGTTCTACCACTCTTTGAAACTTTTCAAAATATCAGAAATATGCTAAATCTTATAAATACAACCATTTTACTTAAAGCATCGGTAAATCATGACTTATAAAGTTATCATCCTTTGCGGTGGATCTGAATAGTATCCATCAATGTGTACTAGATCCTTTAGTCCTTCACTTGACTCACATAAACATGTGATCAACGAATTATTCATAATCTTCCAACGATCAAGATTCTCATACATCACACTATTCAAATTGCATGACTCAAAGTTTCTATTTAATTGAAACTTGGGTGATGAGAAATCCTTTTCACTTGGTCAATTATGACATTACCACAAATGATATAACAAGAATCAAATCCACAATTAATATTGATAATAATAGAAATGTAACCAACACTTTCATAAATTCCATTGCAAGGAAATACAAATTAAACTTGATAAATCAACAATTCACTTTTATTGATAATAAGCGGAAAAATTTGTCCTTATAATGCACAAAATATGAAAACAATGTTTCTAGACATTTCCTAAGCAATCTATTAAATTATCATAACTCTTAGGCAGTAGCTTCCAAAATCTTATCATCGAACCATGCGATCGAAATCCATCTCTCACAATCAGATTCAACTTACTCTTCTTAAGCTTCCTTCTTTCTCTTAGATCCTGCAAAACATCAAAATGTGACTATCACATCATGCATTAAGAATCTATGAACTTAATAAAATAATGGATTTCGTAGTGGAAGTACCTGAAGTAGAGTCAAAAAACTTGACTTTACTATCTTTAAGATCTTTCAGGTAGTCTCAGCAGCTTCGCATCCAGTGCCCCTTCATTTGGGAATAGAAACATATGGATCTTTCAGGAATAGCACATGGAACTATCTCCGAACTAGCATTTCTCTTTACCATATGGTCAAACAGTTTGACCTTGGTTGATCCCTTTCCATTAGGAAGAGAAACATTTTCTGGACTACCATTGTCGATGTCCATGGAAATTTTGGAGACAAATCCTTCAAACATTTTTGCTTGACTTAAGCATTTCTACTTCAGCAGCAATCAACATATATGTTAGATCAATTAGGGTCACGCAGTGGTCCCTCATATAGTAGTCTTTAATGATCTGACTATATGATTCAGGAAGCGAAAGTAGAACCAAGTCAATGGCTAGCTACCTTGGTAAAACGACACCCAACATCCTTAATCTGTCAATGTGCGACTTCATTTTCAGAACATGCGCACACACAAACTTTCCATCTTGATGTTTACATGCCAACAATTTTTCAGCTTGAAGGAAACATGACTTGGGGAGAGTCACTAGATGAGGAGGAGGAAAAGTTGGAGAAGCATGATTTCGAGTTCCACCATTGCTTGAAGAAGGGAACATTCTTTCACCTTGATCAACATTTGGAAGATCATCTTTAGATAAGGGAAAACCGTTTCGAAAAGAACGAGGAAGACCATTGTTGTCTGAACTTGACATCTATAATAGGAGAAAAGAGAATTCAAGTTAGTTGATTTTAATCCTTAATTATTAATCAATAATTTTAAATTAAGGCTAGGATCCATATTTTCGATGCGAACTTCGAAGAGGGATGCCGTAATCAAATTTGAATCTATTTTACGTAGGTAAGGCCTTTACCAATTTCAATCTCAAAACTCCTAGATCTTTGAGATTCATTGAACTATTCAATGACATGTTTAATCTCGAGTATGCTCTCACTTTTGTGACTGGAAAGCCGATGATCACAAACGAGATGTGAATAACCATGCAAATTTGCTTGGTACTATCGATGTCATTTATCATCTGATTTTAATGTGTCGGTTAACCACACACGTTCTATTAATCAATAATAATTTACGAGACACCCATTTCCACTCCTTATTAGTCCATTATAGTGTGCAGTTTAACCACACACGCTCCACTAACGACCAATAAGGTGCAATGTGCAATTTCATGGGTTAACATCAAATTCACATTTTTCCTAAAGTAGCTAAGAGTGAGATTTTAGAAAATAGTTTACTTACTTTTATCATTATACTTTTAATACGGTTATGTTCTATCAAACCCATTCGGCTAATGACCCTCCACCAATCAAGGGAGCGGTGGGTAAGAGTGGATTCCCAATAGTGGTCATTTTATAGGCTGCTTCCTTAAACTCCCCTTATAGATCGTCTTCGTGAATGAGGCGTACTAGTGGTTTGACTGACTTAGTCTTATACATATAGTATATATTAAACTTTAATTATATACATAGTATAAGGTGTATTTTAAAACATATTAAAATAGCAAGGGCTTAATCCTTTAACAAATTAAACTTTTAATTTAATTAAATTTAAACCAATTTATGGATTTATTAATTATCTTTTAATTAATCACTTAATTAAATTAATAATAAAACCCATAAGGATGTATTTTAAACTTTTCAAAATACTTGGGTTTTTAATTCTCAAATTTCGAAGTTAAACAATTTAATTTAAATTTAAAAATAAAAAACAAATGCCTTAATAATTATCTTAGTAATTAAACGCTTAATTAGTTTTATTAAACCACTTGGGGATTATCCATTAAATTAATCAAAATAATTTAACCTAATCCTCTCCCCCTAATTTTCGAAAATCATGGGAGGGATGATTCAAAATTTATAATTATCCAATTAATCACATAAAGAGATAATTACCAAAAATAAGAAAACCCTATCATGAAACCCTAATTTTCGAAAATATCAAATCTTGTGGAGGAAGCCAAGGATTTCCATCCTTGCCAAATTTCGAAAATCAAGAGGGTTTAGGAAACCCTAATTTTCGAAACTTGAGGGACAAGGGAACGGGTTAAAACCCTTTTCCTAAATTTTGAAATCTAGGTTAAGAAACCCTAATTGCGAAAATCCTAAGTCCAAAGGGTTTATTTGCCTTAAACCCTAATTGATCAAGTTCAACCAATTGTTATCAAATTCAATAGAAAACAAGACAAGTCTCTGAAACCACTAATGGGTTTTGAGCATAACAAACAATCCTATGTGTGCATGCAACCCTAATTGATTTGATCTATGTTTTCTCTAATTGAACATACAAGTATTGAACATCAAAACGAAAAAACCCTAGGAACCCTATGTTATAATCGAAATTTACATATAGGGTTAGTAAACATACCTTTAATTGTTATATAGTAATAACAATTCAAATCCTTAGTGTTGTTGAAGCTTCGAGAGCAAGCACCACAAATGGCGTGCCTCTAATGGTTCACACCCAACACTAGAAAGAGGATGAGAGAGGAGAGAGGAGAAGGAGAGGGGAGATTTTCGGATTCTCTTCTAAAGATATGGTGGCCGAAAATACAAGGGTGAAGGGCCCTTTATATAGTGCAACAAGGATGCATTGGATAAGCCTTATCTAAATATAATAATAATATTTCGAACTTGGTAATTATCCACCTCCTTAATTATCAATTTGAGATAATCTAGAAACCCTAATTATCTTAGGAATTTCATCCACCACCTTCTAGGAAGGTTCTGGACCCATTTGCTCAACTATTGAACAATTGCACTTTTAGTCGCTGCACTTTTAATTAATTCCTTTAATCCTAAAATTAATTCCAAATTAATTTCTGATTAAATATTAGTTAAATAATATGATTTCTAATAAATATATTATTTTCATAATACATTAGTAAATCATTTATGTCAATTTATTAATCAAATAATAAATTCAACCTCTCCCTCCAAAAGTCATCTTGTCTAGTTGCCAGTTTTGAGGGCAACCCAAAAGTATCGTGTCACTATCAATTCAAGTATATACCAATTATAGTTATGGGCTTAGACACCTAATCCAACACTCTCCGCCATCAGCTATAGAAGAAATCCCCATAATACCTTTTTACTACCTACCGAATACAGTTACATACTATGAGCACTAGATAATCCTTCGACTGCAAGGTTCACACTACAATGGTTGGACTCAAACAAGAGTTGCGTAATAGAGTTAAACCTAACTTTCTAAGATTATCTAATCCCAATAACATGTAACTTAATGTAGATTCTCGGTAGTTAGCTGATACTAATGGAAGTCCCTAAAGCGCAAAGTAAGCTGCATTCATGTAACATCCATACTAATTTCATAAAATTTAAACTTTTCAAACAACCCTTTTTCTAAAGAAGTATTTACAAGAACCATTTTTCCCAAAAGATTATTTAAGAATCAGAATCGCTTTCAACATAATTTTCAAAACATTCACATTATCAGAGTTCCCAGAAATCATAAGTCCAAAACGCGAGGATATGTACGGTCACGCCTTCACCTTGACACGATCAATTGAGGTACCTGAAACCATAAACCAAAACTGTAAGCACGAAGCTTAGTGAGTTCCCCAAAAATACCAACACCCAAATAGATAACATATACAATAACAACATGTACTGGGTCCACAACTAATAGACTGGATTACCCCTGAGCCTAGAGTATGAGTCTGGCTTGCCTAACGACCCACAACTCATATCTGGCCTGCTCTTGAGCCCACAACATAAGTCTGGCTTGACCCCACGACCCACAACTTATGTTTGGATTGCTCCAACCTAGTCAATCCTCAGACTGGAATTCCAAGGTTCAATCTTCAGTACGAGTCTGGCATACCAACCGGGTCCTCAACTCATATATGGAATGCTACTAAGCCCTCAGTATGAGTCTGGCATTCCCTACCCGGCCCTCAACTCATATCTGGACTGCTCTAATACCATCAAGCCCTCAATACGAGTCTGGTATACCAACCGGGTCCTCAACTCGTATATGGAATGATATTGAGCCCTCAGTATGCGTCTGGCATGCCCTACCCGACCCTCAGCTCATATCTGGAATGCTCTAGGGTTTGTTGTCTACAACACGAAGCAGTACAACCTCAACCCAACCTACACAATATGTCGACATATAACATATAACATTATATACAGATAAACATGCAGTTCTAACAGATCACTAAGCATAACACCATCTTACATACCAGGATACAGATCTAACAGATCGCTAAAGCATAACAACATACTAAATATAAAAAATCCAAGGAATGCATGGCTGTATATACTCAGAGGTGGGATAGTCACCCGGACAGGTGATCTTACTCTAGAACCACAACCAAACAAGGAACAAGTAAGAGAGCTTAGATCAAGAGTCTCAATAACATGTAACTTAATGTAGATGCTCGGTAGTTAGCTGATACTAATAGAAGTCCCTAAAGCGCAAAGTAAGCTGCATTCATGTAACATCCATACTAATTTCATAAAATTTAAACTTTTCAAACAACCCTTTTTCTAAAGAAGTATTTACAAGAACCATTTTTCCCAAAAGATTATTTAAGAATCAGAATCGCTTTCAACATAATTTTCAAAACATTCACATTATCAGAGTTCCTAGAAATCATAAGTCCAAAACGCGAGGATGTGTACGGTCACGCCTTCACCTTGACACGATCAACTGAGGTACCTGAAACCATAAACCAAAACTGTAAGCACGAAGCTTAGTGAGTTCCCCAAAAATACCAACACCCAAATAGATAACATATACAATAACAACATGTACTGGGTCCACAACTAATAGACTGGATTACCCCTGAGCCCAGAGTATGAGTCTGGCTTGCATAACGACCCACAACTCATATCTGGCCTGCTCTTGAGCCCCACAACATAAGTCTGGCTTGACCCCACGACCCACAACTTATGTTTGGATTGCTCCAACCTAGTCAATCCTCAGACTGGAATTCCAAGGTTCAATCTTCAGTACGAGTCTGGCATACCAACCGGGTCCTCAACTCATATATGGAATGCTACTAAGCCCTCAGTATGAGTCTAGCATGCCCTACCCGGCCCTCAACTCATATCTGGATTGCTCTAATACCATCAAGCCCTCAGTACGAGTCTGGTGTACCAACCGGGTCCTCAACTCGTATATGGAATGATATTGAGCCCTCAGTATGCGTCTGGCATGCCCTACCCGACCCTCAGCTCATATCCGGAATGCTCTAGGGTTTGTTGTCTACAACACGAAGCAGTACAACCTCAACCCAACCTACACAATATGTCGACATATAACATATAACATTATATACAGATAAACATGCAGTTCTAATAGATCACTAAGCATAACACCATCCTACATACTAGGATACAGATCTAACAGATCGCTAAAGCATAACAACATACTAAATATAAAAAATCCAAGGAATGCATGGCTGTATATGCAACCCTAATAACCTTCCTAAGTGTACATGCAACCCTAATAACCTTGATTCTATGTTTTCTCTATATACATGCAAATTTCTTTTCAAGGTTATTTCCTAACTAGCATGGCATGGGGATTACATAGAACATAAAACTAGTAGAAATACATACCTTGTTGTTGCTTGGATTCCTTCAAGACTTTGTGAGCCTAGCACCCCAAATGTTGTGCCTCAAATGCTTCACACAACACCACAAGACTTGGAATAACTTGAGAGAATACTTCTAGCACTCAAAATCGGTTATGCCCTCTCTAGTAACACTAGGTCACGATTTTGCTAGCCATAGGGTTCCTTTTATAGTGTTGTCACAATTAGGGTTTACACATGAATGCCCTTAATTGTCATGACTCTTGATTTCTCATGACCCATGGGTTTGTAACTCCCATGGACTATCCATGGAGCTCCATATGGTTATAACCAAACCCATAAACCATGGATCATTAATCCACCATAAAAGAATTGATGATTGTCATAATCAACCCTATATATTTAATTAGTCTCACTTTGATCACCAAATTAATACTATATTAATACTTGATCAATACTAATTAAATAATACTATTATTAATATATTAGAACTTATAATATATTAATAATCATAAGTGTCTTATTCTCTCATCTAGTCTATCCAAGTATTGCAATGCCATGCAACCCAAATGGACCATGCCGGGTCGGGTCAAGTACATACCAAATAAAGTTATGGACTTAGACACTATATCCAACAGTCTCCCACTTGGATAAGTCTAATAACTATATTTGCAAATATGACTTCAAAATCCGACTAGCAATCGTAGCTCTTTCAAAGTCTCTCGGAACTGAGATGATGATGATACGCCATTTAAGATAAGTGATCATATAATCCTCTGTTCTCATGATATCAGCCGGACAAACACATGGAACATGGTCTTACTTATTGTCCAGCATTTGTTTCTCGATCTCTGATTTGTTTCGACATAGAACTAAATTGAACACATCAATTAGGTTCTGACCGGGCCCGGTACATAGGTCAAAACCAAATCATCGAGGGGCCCAGATATCGCTTCTATTTCTAGAAGGAACAGATAAACTTCGACTGATATGCTTGTACTAACTACTTGTTGAATTATTCACAAAGGCACGTTTTATGACATCGAGTTACCAATGCGTTTTCGTGCAATCAATGAATAACCAAGTCATAGTCAACAACTCATATCTCTAGGTTTGAAGATTTATATGATATTACCGTCTCACGATCACTCGAGATAAATTCCATGAAGTGATGTAAGTGAGCGTGGGTTGGATCCAATACTCAGCCCTTATGAGTACTCATGAATGTTGTAGCAACCATTGCATTGTCCAAAGCACTTTTAGACAAATCATACAAGCCAAATTCATGACAGTCTTAAATCAATACTTACTTCCAAAGTTTGACTGACTGTGGATGGTTTGAATAATAACATAATTATTCTGGAAGTAAAAACATGCAAAATTGAAACATAGTAAACAATCAACACAAGATAGTAACACCTTACTCATAAATAAAGAACAACTTTTATTTATCATCAAATGTCAATTACATTTTACAAGTTTCAGGAATCTAATTATTGAAACTAATATCATCCTTCAGCCCAATGCGCCTCGCATGCTGTAAATGCTTAACCCTGCTCAGTCCCTTCGTGAGGGGATCTGTCGGGTTCTCATCTGATGATACCCTCTTAGCCACGAGGAGTCCTTCTTCTATTCGATGTCTGATGAAATGGTATTTTCTGTCAATGTGCCTAGATCTCCCGTGATCTTTCGGTTCCTTAGCCAAAGCAACCGCACTTTCGCTGTCACAGAAAATTTCCATTGGCTCCTTTATAGCTGGTACAACTCCAAGGTCTCCGATGAAGTTCTTTAGCCATATCGCCTCCTTAGCTGCTTCACTTGCTGCTATGTACTCTGATTCACAAGTAGAATCAGCTACTGTCTCCTGCTTGGAACTTTTCCAAGTAATTGCCCCTCCATTTAGGATAAAGACCCAGCCTGACTGAGAGCGGAAATTATCCCTATCAGTCTGGAAGCTAGCATGGCTATATCCTTCCACTCTCAAGTCATCACTGCCTCCGAGGGTAAGGACCCAATCTTTAGTCCTCCGCAGATACTTGAGAATGTTCTTTACCGTTGTCCAGTGTGCTTTGCCAGGGTTCCCTTGATATCTACTGACCATGCTCAAAGCAAAAGCCACATCAGGGCGAGTACAAGTCATAGCATACATGATCGAGCCCACAGCGGAAGCATATGGTATATGACTCATCTCAGCTATCTCAGCCTCTGTACTCGGACTCTGAGTCTTACTCAGCTTGGCATTACTCTGGACGGGTAATTCCCCTTTCTTGGATTCTTGCATGCTGAACCTCTTCAGCACCTTATCCAAGTAAGTACTTTGACTAAGTCCAATTAGTCTCTTACTCCTATCTCTCAATATCCTTATCCCTAGGATATAGGCAGCTTCCCCAAGGTCCTTCATAGCGAAACACTTCCCAAGCCAGGACTTAACCTCCTGCAAGGTTGGGACGTCGTTTCCTATGAGAAGTATGTCATCCACATACAACACCAAGAAGCTAACTATGCTCCCACTAGCCCTGACATACACACAAGACTCATCCTCACTCCTAGAAAAGCCAAACTCTTTGACTTTCTCATCAAAGCAAAGATTCCATCTGCGAGATGCTTGTTTCAATCCACAAATGGATTTATCAAGCTTACACACTCTATTAGGGTATCTTGTATCGACAAAACCCTCTAGTTGAGCCATGTAAACATCCTCAGCCAACTTTCCATTAAGGAAAGCGGTTTTGACATCCATTTGCCATATTTCATAATCATGAAATGCGGCTATGGCTAACAATACTCTAATAGACTTAATCTTAGCTACTGGTAAGAAGGTCTCATCATAGTCAACTCCCGGAGTTTGAGTAAAGCCCTTCGCAACCAGTCGCGCTTTATAAGTGTGTACCTTCCCATCCATGTCGGTCTTCTTCTTGAAGATCCATTTGCACCCAACTGTCTTACGACCTGGTACATTGTCAACCAAGTTCCAAACTTGATTGTCATACATGGACTGAATCTCGCTGTCCATAGCCTCCTTCCATTTAGCAGACTCAGGGCCTGCCATGGCTTCCCTGTAGTTATTAGGTTCATCCAAATCTATTAGTGTACTATCACTAATAAATGTATCACCTTCAGTGGTGATGTGATAACCATAATAAAAATCAGGTGTGTTCCTCACCCTAGTGGAACGTCTTGGAGGTACAGACTCATCTATCGGATCAACAGGACTTTCCTCCTCAGGTTGGTCGATAGCATTTGAGGTTCCTTCACCACTTGACTCTTGAAGCTCTTCAAGGTCAATTTGCCTCCCACTGTCCCCTTGGCTTATGAATTCTCTCTCACGAAAGACTCCTCTTCTTGCTACAAAAACCACATTATCACTGGGTCTGTAGAAGAGGTAACCAAAGGATCTCTGTGGGTAGCCGATGAAAATACACCTCTCACTTCGAGGTTCAAGCTTATCATGAGTCTCACGCCTCACGAAAGCTTCACAACCCCAAATCTTGATGTGGTCCAAATTGGGAACCTTCCCAGTCCACATCTTATGAGGTGTTTTGGCAACCTTTTTAGTAGGGACTAGATTAAGGATATGGGCGGCAGTCTCTAAGGCATACCCCCAGAAAGAGATTGGTAACGAAGCTCGACTCATCATGGAACGAACCATATCCAACAAGGTACGATTGCGCCTCTCAGCTACACCATTCAACTGTGGTGTTCTAGGAGGTGTCAATTGTGAGACAATCCCACATTCCTTAAGATAGTCAAGGAACTCAATGCTAAGATACTCTCCTCCCCGATCGGATCGGAGCATCTTGATGTTCCTGCCCAATTGATTCTCCACTTCCTGCTTAAACTCTTTGAACTTTTCAAAGGTTTCTGACTTATGCTTGATCAAGTAAATATATCCATATCTACTGTAATCATCAGTAAAAGTCACATAATAGCGATTAGCATCCCTTGTAGCAACTCTGAAGGGCCCACACACATCCGTGTGTACAAGGTCCAACAAACCTTCACCCCTATCACAAGTACCTGTGAAGGGTGACTTTGTCATTTTTCCAAGTAAACAAGACTCGCAACTATCATCTGACTTGAGGTCAAATGATTCCAAGACTCCAGCCTTTTGGATTTGGCCTATGCGCTTCTTGTTAACATGTCCAAGACGACAATGCCACAAGGATGCTTTATCCAAGCTATCTGAAGAATCAATATACAACACATTATTTCCTAGATTGTCTACAACATTCACGGCTTCATATACACCATCACAAGGTAATGCTTTAAAGTAAAATACATCATTGTAATAAACATTAACAGCACCATTTTTATTATCAAATGAAAATGAAAAACCTTGTTTGTACAAGCCATGAAAAGAAATAATATTTCTCGCCATTTCGGGCGAGTAACAACACTTATTCAAATCTAACATTAACCCATTATTAAGCAATAAAGAATAAACTCCTATCTTGGTAACAGGTGATGCTTTCCTGTTGCCCATGACTAAGTTTATCTTCCCGTGCTCCACTTGCTCACTTCTTCTTAGTGCCTGCAAATCAGTACAAATATGAATACCACAACCTGTATCAAGCACCCAAGAATTAGCATTAGATGAGTTATTAGACAATATTGTGTAAATACCTGCATAGGTGGGTTTAACCTTCCCATCCTTTACATCTTGCAGATATTTAGGGCAGCTTCGCTTGAAGTGTCCCTTATCCTGGCAATAGAAGCACTGTGCTTCCTTTGGGTTTGAAGAAGGAGTAATGGGACCTTTCTTTGTCCCACTTGAAGAGGAACCATCAAGAGTCTTACCCTTGGTACCCTTCGAAGGGTTTTTCCTCTTCTTACCCTTTCCCTGCCCAATAGCCAGAACAGGGGCTTTTGAAGGAGTAGAAGTAGCAACCGCTTTACCCTTAAGGCCATTTTCAGCTGTCCTTAAGAGTCCTTGAAGTTTGCTAAGTGTGACTTCCTCCTTGTTCATATGATAAGTCATACGAAACTGATCATAACTTGGAGGTAAGGAATGGAGAATGATGTCAATCGCCATTTCCTCAGGAAAGTCAACATTTAGCTTCAGCAACCGGTCAACGAACCTTTGCATCTTCTGCAAGTGACCGGTGATGGGTTCACCATCCTTCATCCTTGCGGTTATCATGGAGGAGATGATTTCATACCTCTCCTGACGTGCGCTCTGATGGTACCTTTCCATCAGATCCAGGTGCATCTCATAGGGGTAGAAATCTTCATAGGATTTTTGAAGTTCAGGAGTCATGGTGGCCATCATGATGCATGCTACTTTAGTAGCATCCTTTTCATGTGCAACAAACTCCGCAAACTCTTCAGGAGTAGCAGTGGCTTCACTCACAACCTTAAGCTCCCTATCGAGGACATATTCTTTGTCCTCATAGCAGGTAATCATTTTGATGTTTCTGATCCACTCATTGAAATTGGATCCATCAAAGATGACCTTACCACACAAGTTCATAAGGGAAAAGGAGCCTGTTGGGTTTGAGCCAGAAGCATTGTTGGAAGACATCTGAAAGGAAAGAAAGACAAGTTTCATTAGATTAGGAATCCTTAATAATTCACCCAAATGAAATATTAAGGCTAGGATCCAACAAACTATTTATAGTTGGAAGAGGGATGCCGTAATCCATACTATAAAATATTTGAAGGTAGGTAAATGACGATTTACCAATTTCCACCATAAGAACGAAATATTTTATTATTAGGTTTTATTGGTTTTGAAACTCCTAGATCTTTTGAGATACATTGAACTTTTCAATGGCATGTTTGAATCTCGATTATGCCCTCTCAAGTTTGTGACTGGGATGCCGAGGATCACAAACAAGGTGTGAATAACCATACAAATTGACTTGGTACCCTCAACAATATTACCTAATCGATGTGCCGGTTAACCACACACGCTCCACCGATCTATAATAAAGTTAAGTTACCCTTTGCCACTCTTACTAGTCCATGTTAGTGTGTCGGTTAACCACACACGCTCCACTAACGACTTGGTAAGGTACAAAGTGTAATTTTATGGGCTAGCACCAATTTCACATTTTCCTAAAGTAACTAAGATTGGGAATTTATAATGTATAGTTACTTTATAATTCATTATACTTTTAACGAGTATTTAAAGTCGTATCCTACCCGTTCGGCTAACGACCCTCCACCGATCAAGGAAGCGGTGGGTGAGAGTGGACACCCATTAAGTCACCATTTTATAGGCAACAACCTTATACCCCCCCTTATAGACCGGCTTCGTGAATGAGGCCTACTAACGGTAAGAATGACATATTCTTATACATATCTATATAATAAAATTATAATAATAATATAAGTGTTGATTTTTAAACTTTTTAAAAATCTAAGGTTTAATTTGGAATTAAAGTATTAAAGTGTAAGACTTTTCAAATTCCAAAACTTGAGGGCAAGATTTGAAACTATTCCAAGTCTCTTCAATTTGTAACTTATGAGTTTTAATGGTTCATAAAAATGAAGACTCTTCATTTTATGAAATCTCTTTAGTTCTTTAATCATAATTAAAAGAAGTGACTTTTGGTTATCCATAACTTGAGGACAAGTTATGGACACCATCATAGCCATTAAGATCATGAATTAAACACACATGGTGGTTACACATAATTCCTATGATCTTCTAAACTCATATGAACACAAATTCATGTCAAGCAATTTCAAGAAAATCATATAAACATATACAATACTTGAAAATTGATAAAAGTCATGTAAAATGGGTTAACATAATCATTATCATTTTGAAAAACAGATTTTACAAGTCCAAAACAGATTGGGATAATGATCTTAATCCATTTCCAGCAACAAAACTCGAAAAAACTGCCCAGCATGCTCCTACTCGCCGAGTGCATTATTCTACTCGTCGAGTAGGATGAATTTGTTCATGGACTCGGCGAGTCCTCCCCATGGACTCGGCGAGTCCAGTCGTCAGAGTGCAGAATTTTCGATTTTTTAAGCAGTTTTGCAACAAGTATACAGAAAACAATCCTAGGCTCTGATACCACTGATGGGAATTTGAGCATTCTAACACTTCCTAAGTGTACATGCAACCCTAATAACCTTGAATCTATGTTTTCTCTATATACATGCAAATTTCTTTTCAAGGTTATTTCCTAACTAACATGGCATGGGGATTACATAGAACATAAAACTAGTAGAAATACATACCTTGTTGTTGCTTGGATTCCTTCAAGACTTTGTGAGCCTAGCACCCCAAATGTTGTGCCTCAAATGCTTCACACAACACCACAAGACTTGGAATAACTTGAGAGAATACTTCTAGCACTCAAAATCGGTTATGCCCTCTCTAGTAACACTAGGTCACGATTTTGCTAGCCATAGGGTTCCTTTTATAGTGTTGTCACAATTAGGGTTTACACATGAATGCCCTTAATTGTCATGACTCTTGATTTCTCATGACCCATGGGTTTGTAACTCCCATGGACTATCCATGGAGCTCCATATGGTTATAACCAAACCCATAAACCATGGATCATTAATCCACCATAAAAGAATTGATGATTGTCATAATCAACCCTATATATTTAATTAGTCTCACTTTGATCACCAAATTAATACTAGATTAATACTTGATCAATACTAATTAAATAATACTATTATTAATATATTAGAACTTATAATATATTAATAATCATAAGTGTCTTATTCTCTCATCTAGTCTATCCAAGTATTGCAATGCCATGCAACCTAAATGGACCATGCCGGGTCGGGTCAAGTACATACCAAATAAAGTTATGGACTTAGACACTATATCCAACAAAAACCCCATGTCAATCCGACTTTAAATAAATGAGATATGCATGTCTTAACATTTTTACAAAATACAAAGTACAAAAACAAATAGCTGAAAAGTTGAAAATTTTCAGTTTTGATATCCCGACTTCGGGGGACTGTAAATCATTAAATATTAAACCAAAAATGACAAAATTATAGTTTAATCTCATTTACAAACTCTAAACTACAAGTTGGAAAAAACCACATGTCAATCCGACTTCAAACGACTTAGATATGCATGTTTTAAAACTTTCACAAAATACTAAAAAACTAAAAACTTTCAGCTTTGATATCTCGACTTCGGGGTACTGTAAGTCAATTAATATAAAACTAAAAATGGCAAATTTATAGTCTAAAATCATGTACAAACTCTAAAATACACGTTAGAAAAAAACCTCATGTAAATCGGAGTTGAAACGAATGAGATATGCATATTTTAAACGTTTCACAAAAACCGGTTCCGCCCTAAAAGTGGCTCCGGTTCCTAACACCGGTTCCGGTTTTTAGACCCTGTTCACCCGGACCCGATGGACCCAAACCCGGATTGCCCGGAACCCGGATAAAGCCAATTTTTAAACCTGGAACCGGAACCGGTTCTATACATTCCGGTTCTAACGGTTCTGGTTCCGGTTCTAGTTCGATTCCGGTTCCGGTCCGGTTTTCCGGTTCTAAATCTCATCCCTACTAGGGCATCCCTTTACTAACAGATAACCAAAACTAGTGGGCCGACATTGGTGCCTTCGACCCACAGGTACAGTGAGGTGAAACTCACCTCGAATGCATAAGCTCACTGAAAGAAATCCCTAGCTGCTGCCCTGTCGGCTTCCTGAGTTATCAATACCAAAACACACCCAATTAGCAATTGAGTTCCATGCTATAACCCATAATCCTTACTTGGGGTAAAATGACAATTTCACCCCTGACCCAACATGAACCAAAACTGAGGCCCAAAACCAAAAGATCCATAAAGGCCCACTAATGGCTCAATTTTCCAAATTGGGCCCAACCCCATATGGGTCTTATCCTAAGCCCATAATTTTCTTAATTACACTTCTGATTACCTCAAGTACCTCCTTAGAACAACTTGGTCAAAGATAGGGTCAAAAGTCAAGGTCAACGGCCTGAGTTGACCCAACTCGCCGAGTTGCCCTTCAACTCGCCGTGTTCCTCTATCAATCTGCAAAGTCGGGGAAAAACAAGCCAACTCACCGAGTTTATCCACAAACTCGCTGAGTTTGCCAGGAACCCACATCTTAATACATTAAGCCGACATTATTGACTCCAATAGTTTCACAACTCAGATCTCGACCAATTATGAGATATAGAAGGGTAAAGTTTCCAACTTTACCCCTAGGAACCACCGAAATGGTTCCAAGCCCCAAACCCTAAACTTAAAAGGATGAGGGCTTAACCATTAAACACTTAATACTCAAATACAAAGCCCCGAACTGCAGATCTGATAACCTAGAGTTGGAAGACCACGTAAAGTTTCCAGCTTTACGCTCAAACATGACAAGGAGAGGCTCGAATGCTCAAAAAGGGCTTAATAAGGGACTTAAAGAATGCATGGAGCCCTTAAATCCATAAAGTTGGCACCTTTATGCCAAAAGAGTCCATGAAAACCCCAGATCTGAAAGAATAAGGCTTTGGGACGTCCTAATCCCAACATCCATCCAACCCATGACTTAAACATAACAATTAACCCAAAAAGAAAGATCTAAACATCTAGCCATCAAGATAAGAACTTGATACCTCAAACTCCTTGCAAAATGGATAATTATTATGGATCCAAGGCCTCTCCTCCAAGCTTAGAAGCTTTAAGATCTTCTAGCTCCTCCACAAAGCATAAAATGGACACCCAACTTCCTTCCAAGGCTCAAATGCTTGACAATGGAGGCTACAACTCGATTTAGGGTTTTGATAACAATGGAGGCTGATAAGGAGGCCAGCCAAAGGAACTTAAGGTCTTTAAATAGGGTGCAACACCCTAGAAATTAGGGTTTCCTTCCCAGCCACCAACTCACCGAGTTGAGGCATCTCAACTCGTCGAGTTGGTTCATTAAACCCTCGCGATTCTTCCATCTTGAACACGTCGAGTTGGTCCCTCCAACTCGCCGAGTTCACCTAGAAATAGGTTTATTCTCAACAATTTCTCTTCAAGATTTCCGATGTTACAACTCGAGCATCAAGTGGTTCATAACAAAGCATAATCTAATCAGGCCAATCTATCAAATATATGAATCCATCCTAGCATGTGGTTACAAAAACCCAATCACATGCATATAAAGGCATCTCTACTAACACACTATCATGCAACCCTGAGTAGATCCTTAGCTTTAAACTAGCATGCAATTCTCATATACTAAAATCAACATCAATCATAAAACATGTATGGGTATTTTAGGAAATACTTACTTGATCTCAGCCTATTGCATGCATCACACCCCTTCTTTCTATAAAAAATTTAGAAAATCATTTTTTTATGAAAGTTTTTACCAATCCCTTAGTTTGAGTTCAGACACGCTCGAGAGAGTGCCCGAATCCCTCAAACCAAGGATCTGATACCAACTTGTAACATCCCAAAAATACAAAGTAAAAATGTTTTGTTTTAAGTCTATCAAAACCATCATCCATTCACTCCAAAACCCATTATAGTGTGAAAATATATAAAATAGTTATTAGAGTAAAAATCAAATCATAAAATGCGGAACACTGGAGGATATGATGAAATCACGTCGGACTCTTCCCTTTAGAACTGGAAGTACCTGAAACATAAACATAAACCTGTGAGCACGAAGCATAGTGAGTTTCCCCAAAATACCACATACTATACATACAATTTTTGGGTTTGGACCATTCTAACACTCCTAAGGTGTACATGCAACCCTAAATACCTTGGATCTATGTTTTCTCTATTATACATGCAAACTTGAACTTTCCAAGGTATTACCCTAACTAGCATACAAAACTTTGATACTTGGGTAATAATACAAGTTAGATGACATACCTTTTCTTGTAGCTTGTTACCCTTGATGTATTTGGCCTTTAAGAACTTAGTACCAATAGTGTGAATGCCTCAAATGGAATCACAACACACCTAGGACAAAGCATAACTTAAGATAGAATGGCTTGCTCTAGAAATCGGCTCTATGACTCTTCCAAAGATCACTAGTGCACCTTTCACCAACCAAGGGGATTTTTATATAGTGTGGCACAACTAGGGTTACACCATGCAAACCCTAATGTGCATGATTTTCCACATTCCTTAGGCTCCATGGGTTTTAACCTCCATGGAGTATCCATGGGTCACTACATGGGTTTAGCCCAACATAAAGAAATATGGATCATAAGCCCACTTTATAAGAATGAATGATTTACACAATCAATCCCCATATATTTAATTAGTCTCTTTTGATCACTAAATTAATTCCAAATTAATTCTTGATCAATACTAATTAAATAATATGATTTCATATTAATATATTAGAACTTATAATATATTAAAAAATCATAAATAACCTCTTCTCAAAAGTCCATCCTATCAAATTGCCCTGATGATATGCAACCCAAATGGACCATGCTACGCTCGGGTCAACTACATACCAATTATAGTTATGGAATTAGACACTAATCCAACAGTCTCCCACTTGGATAAGTCTAATAACTATTATTGCAAGTATGACTCCACAACCCGATTAGCAATCGTAGCTCTCAAAAGCCGTTGTCGAACTCTGATCTAGTCAACGACGCGTCCATTAGATAAGGGATCATATATTCCTCCATTCTACAAGATATCATATGGACTGAGACATGGATTATGATCATTCTCTCTGTCCATCTTTTGTTTCCTGATTTCCGATTTATGACGGCCGACTAATTGAACACATCAAATCAGTCCAGGCTCAGCCGAGCGCTTAGGGTTGTCATCACTAAATCATCGAGGGGCCCACAAATATCGCTTTTATCCCTCAAAGGGTAAAAGGAATGGATAAAATTCGACTCAAATGCTTGCTTGTACTTACTATTCAAATCACACACAACGATATGTTTTATAACACAAAGTTACTGGTGTGTTTACATATGTCAATGTGCAACCGACTTTTAAATTACAACTCACATGTCTTGGTTTTAAGAATATAAGATATTATCGTCTCATGATCACTAGTGATAAAATCCATGAAGTGATACAAATGAGCGTGGGTTGAATCCAATACTCGAATCCTATTCCAGGAGTACTCATGAACACTGCAGCTATGTCTAAAACACCTAGACAAACTACAGACCCATTCACGACCGTCTTGCCTCAATACCTACTTCCAAAGTATGATCGACTATGGATGGTTTGAATAACCTAGTTATTCGGGAACTCAAAACATGCAAAGTGAAACACAATAATAATACTAATCCTATATGGCCCAAAAACTTTTGAGTCATATTGATTACTTATTATTTATTGTATAATGTTTCGAATAACCAGCTTAATACTTGAATTAAAACAATAGTTATGCCATACTCCAAGCATGCACACTATGTTTGTCTAAACAATAGTTATGCCATGCTCCAAGCATGAACACTATGTTTGTCTATGCTCCTTACTTTGTGAAATAGATCAATTGAACACATCTTCAATGAAACTCATTTCACAATTTCGAATCTTTATCACCAGTGTAAGAATTCCAAATTCTTGTCACTGCCAGAATGTGTTAGATTCTAAACTATCATGCAATGATTCCTTTGTAATGTCTAGGTACCAAAAGTCACAGAGAATTGACCAACGATATTACAAAGTATTCCTTTGGAGATTGTTTCAAGACAATTCCATGGAAGCGAAGTCTCAAATTTAAAGTACATTCCTTTGAACATCCTTCTTGCATTAAGTTTTCTAATCTTTCACAGATTTAAAGAATAACTTCCACTTATGAAACATTTCCATATTCCCATTTTGACTAACACTTCTGAACAAGAGCTAACTCTTCTCAGAGTATGTCAATATGGTCCTTTCCAAAATTTAAAATATACTTCCAAATGTCCATGAGCCACCAATCTTTGGTAAACCTCAGATTGTCCTCGACAATTGCTTAACCATTTTAATCATATTCGGTTCTATTCCTTTTTCCCTCTTAATGCCCTAGGCATTTGGAAAAATTAGAACACGAGAATATTATAGCATATGCAATCGATTCTATACCCGAAGCATATGGGATGTGATTCATCATGTCTAACATAAAGACATGATACTTGATCAGTCTTTTGCTATAATATTTCTATTTGTCATGTTCTTATAATTCGAATTATGAAGAAGGATGTCGTAGTCATAATCAAATTTTGAGAACGCAATTAACATTTCTATATATAGAATTTCCTTATGTTGAACCATTCCAACATAATATTCATATATATTTGACTAAATTTGATTAAAACTCAACCTAAGCTTTTAGATTTGAAATGAAGTATAAATTCCTCTCCCTTAATTATAGCAAAACAAATTTTCAAATCCTGCAACTTTGCGAATTGAAACTTTTTGTTTTCTATAATTAACATTGCTAACTTGCAACACTTACCATAATAATTATGCTCCCACTAGCATAATAATTATTACTTTTACTAGCATGACATTTATGCTCCCACTAGCTATGACATGCACCCAGAAATCAGTTGGACTTCTAGAAATCAATACTTATTGACTTTCATTACCAAAGTTCAAATTTCTGATACGAGATGCTTTGATAAGACTTTATCTAGGCTTCTAAAAAACATACACCTTTCCTTGGATAGCTTACATGTGTGTCTAAACAATTTAAGAACTTATAGCAATAAATCTCAAATGTTTAGACTTTTGCCATTCCTCACAATTCGAATTATGAAAAGGTATGCCGTAATCATAATCAAATTTGAGAATGCAAATATCACAACTGCTATCTCCTTAAAATCTACTTAGTGAAAGCGTTCCCTCACCATCATTTTCATGAATTGGAGAGAAACCTTATGACACTTAGATTTTAGGGTGTATGTGTTCCTATCCATGTGAATTTGTCAAACCATAATCAAAAGACAAGGTATGTGTTCCTTGCCACTTGGCAGCACAAGGGCCTACCACGACTTCCAGGTTGTTATGCAAACAATTGAGAACTCATAAAACTCACATGCATAGTCCACTTTAACTGGAATATGCACAGAATTAAGAATATGTCAACATGATAGGTTACAAACCTCAAGTCGTGTGCTAGTCTTTAACAATAGGTTTACTCTTGATCAGTTCTTGAAACTTGTCAAGATCTATAAGACTCCCACTGACCTCTTGACATATAAGATTCTCTGTCAAGAACCATTCCTTGACAAAACAAATATTCAAGAGTTAGTGTGGATTCTTATCAAGATAAACACTTCACACAATTGGTCTTAGTTGTTCTTTGTCCTTACCAAGACATCACAACCTACCAATTTCAATTGTACAAGAGTAAAACATTTAACTCTATATTTGATGAGTGTTATAAACCTTTCCTAAGATTATGTCACTCAAGGCACAATCTTGGAGTATGACTCTAAGACTTGTTTGGGAACGAAGTATGACTCATCTTCTTGATTTAAACTATTTCAACAATTCACGATTCCTCTTCTTAGCCATACAAATGCACTAAGATGTATTTAGAGGATCAATTGTGATATGGTTTTTCCATAAACATTAAGATGATCATAAAACACGATACTAAAGTACTCTCCCATCTTTTCAGATTGGAGAAACTTTTATCTTTCTGCCTAATTTGATTCTTCTCATTCGTTCTGCCATACATTGAACCTTTTCCAATGTTTTAGAATTATACTTAAACTTGTAAGAATAACCATGTTTACTAAACTTTAGTAAATCATGACGAATAGTCTTATTGATCTTTGTGGTGGATCTTGACCAATGCATACCCAGTGTACCCGATCCCCTAGTCCTTCACTTGACTCACATATACATGTGAACAAGGAATTAGTCTTAATTTACCAAAGATGAAAATTCTCATTCATCATACAATACAAGTTGCATAATTCCAAGTTTCTATCCAATTGAAACTTGGGTGATGAGAATCTTTCCTTCCTTGGAAAATTTTGACACTACCACAAATGAAAGAATCAAATCCATATTCCAATATTGCTATCAATGGAAGCATATAAGCAACAATTTTTCACAAATGCCATTGTAAGGAAATTTTTAAAATAAGATAAATTTCAAAAATTTTCTTTATTCATAAAAATTGCGGAAAAGTTATCCTTACAATGCAAATACAAGTGAAAATATGTTGTTATCTATTCTTAAGCAATCTATCATAACTCTTAAGCAGCAGCTCAAAAATCCGATCATCAAACCATGCGATCAAAATCCATCTTCGCGACCAGATTCAACATACTCTTCCTTTAAGTTCCTTTCTTTTCTTCGATTCTTCAAAACATCAAAATGTAATTACATTAAATCATGTATTAAGAATCTCCAAATAGGAACTTAATAGAGTTAGATAGTGGACTTACCTAAAGTAGAGTTATACACTCTGACTTTACCATCCTCGTGGTCCTTCAGGTAGATACGTCAGCTTCGCAACTAATGCCCCTTCTCTTGGCAATAGAAACATATGGACTCTTTGGAATGGTACACGATACTATCTCAGACTTAGCCTTTCTGTTTACCATTTGGTCAAATGACTTGACCATGGCCGATCCCTTTCCATTGAGAAGAGAAAGCTTTTCTGGACTTCCAATGTTACCATTATCAATGTCCATGGAAGTTTTGGAAATGGATCTTCCATTCAAATTTGCTTTTCCAGTGCGCCAAATCATTGCTGATTCAGCAGCAACAAGCAAATAGGTAAGATCAATAAGGGTCATGTTGTGGTCTCCCATATAGTAGTCCTTAAGGGAACTTGCTATATGACTTAGGAAGTGATTGAAGAACCCAGTCAACCGCCAACTTCCTTGAGACTTCGACACCCAACTCTCCCAGCTTGTCAATATGTAACTTCATCTACAAGACGTGAGTACATACAGACTTTCCTTCCTGCCAATAGGGCTTTGAGTGACCTTGAACTTGTGGGTGAGGGAGAATTATTGGAGGAGGTGGAGGAAGTGAAGTTCCACTACAACACGAAGAAGGGATTAATCTTTCACCTTGATCGCCTTGTGGGAAAATCATCTTTATAAAAAAACTTTTCCAAAAGATTCGGGAAGACCATAGTTGTCTGAACTCAGACATTTATGTGGGAGAAATTCAAGTTTAGTTGATTTTAGTCCTTAATATAACACCCGACATGAAATATTAAGGCTAGGACCCAACACAATACTTTACAATTCGGAAGAGGGATGCCGTAATCCAAATTGCAAAATATTTGAAGGTAGTTAAAAGACGATTTACCAATTTCCACCACGAAAAACGAAAAGAATTTTAGGTTTTAAGTGAATTGAAACTCCTAGATCCTTTGAGATTCATTGAACAATTCAATGGCATGTTTAAATCTCGATTGTGCCCTTCAAGTTTGTGACTGAGATGCCGAGGATCACAAACAATGTGTGAATAACCATGCAAATTAGCTTAGTACACTTAATGTTACAACCACCTAATCAATGTGCCGGTTAACCACACATGCTCCATTGATCGGTGATTAACATCAAGCCACCCTTTGCCACGTACTGTCAGTCCCAAATTAGTGTGCTGGTTAACCACACGCGCTCCACTAACGACTTAATAAGGTGCAAAGTGAAATTTCATGGGTTAGCACCAAATTCACATTTTCCTAAGTAACTAAGATTGGGAATTTATAAGTGTTTAGTTACTTAGTATTTCATTATACTTTTAATGAGAATTTAAATGTCCTGTCAAACCTGTCTGGCTAACGACCCTCCACCAGTCAAGGAAGCGGTGGGTGAGAGTGGACACCCATTAAACTGTTATTTTATAGGCAGTAACCTTATACCCCCTTATAGATCGGCTTCGTGAATGAGGCCTACTAATGGTAAGACTGACTTTACTCTTATATATATATATATATATATATATATATATATATATATATATATATATATTAAACCTATAATATTATAATAGTATAAGGGTAGAGTTTTAAACAATTAAAATTCTAGGGTTTGGAACTAAATGTGTCAAAAGAAGACTCTACATTTACAAATTCTAAAACTTGAGGGCAAGTTTTGAACTTTTCAAAAACTTTTGGAATCCATAACATATGAGTTTAATATAGGCTTTAAGTAAAAAAAACTCTTGAAAATCCATAACTTGAGGACAAGTTATGGAGTTCATAAAAAAAACATTTATGGAAAAACTCTTTAAGACCATAACCTATGAGTTTAATGAAGTCTTTTAAAAGAAAAAAACTTTTCATTTTCCATAACTTGAGGACAAGTTATGGAATACATTAAAGGCCATAAAGATCATCAAATAAACTAACAAGTATGTCAAATAATGTCCATGATCTAGATTAATTAAACTCATATGAACAAGATAATTCATATCAAACAAATTTCATGTAATTAGCATAATCATATAAACTAATACAAAACATGAAACTTTGACAATTATCTTATAAATTGGATAAGCATGATCATTACCACATCAAAAACAGGTTTATAAGTTCAAAAACAGCCTAGGGTAATGATCCTAGTCCAATTCTAGCCAAAAACCTCAAAAATCTGCATTCTGGAGCATCAACTCATCAAGTGCAAGAACAAACTCGGCGAGTTGGTCAGAATTGTGCTTGGACTCGGCAATTCCCCCAGTGGACTCGGCGAGTCCACTGTCCAGAACAGCGGAAAATTGATTTTTCAAGCTTAAACAACAAGTAGCATCAAGTATAATTGAAAACAACCCTAGTCTCTGATACCACTGTTGGGTTTTGAGCATTCTAACACTCCTAAGGTGTACATGCAACCCTAAATACCTTGGATCTATGTTTTCTCTATTATACATGCAAACTTGAACTTTCCAAGGTATTACCCTAACTAGCATACAAAACTTTGATACTTGGGTAATAATACAAGTTAGCTGACATACCATTTCTTGTAGCTTGTTACCCTTGATGTATTTGGCCTTTAAGAACTTAGCACCAATAGTGTGAATGCCTCAAATGGAATGACAACACACCTAGGATAAAGGATAACTTGAGACAGAATGGCTTGCTCTAGAAATCGGCTCTATGACTCCAAAGATCACTAGTGCACCTTTCACCAACCAATGGGGCTTCTTATATAGTGTGGCACAACTAGGGTTACACCATGCAAACCCTAATGTGCATGACTTTCCACATTCCTTAGGCTCCATGGGTTTTAACCTCCATGGAGTATCCATGGGTCACCACATGGGTTTAGCCCAATATGAAGAAATATGGATCACAAGCCCACTTTATAAGAATGAATGATTTACACAATCAATCCACATATATTTAATTAGTCTGTTTTGATCACTAAATTAATTCCAAATTACTTCTTTATCAATACTAATTAAATAATATGATTTCATATTAATATATTAGAACTTATAATATATTAATAAATCATAAATAACCTCTTCTCAAAAGTCCATCCTATCAAATTGCCCTGATGATATGCAACCCAAATGGACCATGCTACACTCGGGTCAAGTACATACCAATTATAGTTATGGACTTAGAAACTAATCCAACAAAAATTTCCATGGGCTACCCCAGGGTCTTACAATCGAAGTGCCATGGGCTACCCCCATGGTCTTTCATGCAATTGCCATGGGTTGTCCCTCGTGGTCTTTCATACAAATGCCATGGGCTACCCGCATGGTCTTTCATGCAATTGTCGTGGGCTACCCCTCATGGTCTTTCATACAAATTCCACGAGCTACCCCCAAGGTCTTCCATGAAAGTATAACAAAGACAACTACCATTCTACATAACATAATCCAGTGGGTCGACATTGGTGCCTTCGACCCACAAGTACAGTGAGAAGACTCGCCTCAATTATTCTCACACTCGAGCTACTGGTCCAAGAAACTCCTCACACTATACATATCAAAACCAACCCTAATTAATAATTAGGGTAATAATCATAATCAAGGGCCCAATACATACTTTCCCTATTTCTAGGGTAAAAGGACATTTAACCCTTCCAAAGCTAGTCCCTTCCAAACATGGCCCAAATCCGTAAAATGAAATATTCCCCCCTATGGAACTAAGCTATGGGTACTCCTTCACTACGCCTTGCATAGTGTGTTTCCACATATAACGGGGCCAAACTAGGCTACGCGCCGCATAGCCCGTAGCCAAGTTTACGCCCTGCGTAACTCGCTGATTGCCAACTTCCACATTAAGCCCTTAATATCTTAAGACTAAATGTCTAACACTCAGATTTGAACCTAGTGGACGTCTAAAAGGATAAAGTTCCTGATTTTATGTCTTTGCATGACTTAATAAAGCCCAAAACCAAACCCTAGGTCCATAACACCCTTTAAGGCCCTCAAACTCTTGCATGAGTGAAAGATAGCAACACATATTTCATTTTTATGACACACGATCCTCAGAAACAACATAAACTGACAACCTTAAGCTCTGGAGTATCTTTTACTCACAACAATCAAAACATGGGACCAAGAGCTTGCAAACCAAGAATCTAACCTAGATCTAAACCATGGAACCATAAAGGTGAGAACTTTATACCTCCATAAGTTTGCAAAAGAGATGAAAGCTCTGTATCTTCAAGCTTGAGCCACATCAATCCACAATCATAGACTTCTCCTTCTTCAATATACACCAAGAACACACAAAAGGATCAAACAAGCTCACAAGGGATTAGGGTTTCGAAATGACAACTTGGGAGAGTAGAGGCTGTTGATAAGGGAGGCCTCAAAGGACTTAAGGTCTTTAAATATTCTCTCATCCCTAAAGAAATAGGGTTTGGATTTTGAGTGATTACGCCCTACGTAGGGTTTGTACGCCCTGGGTAGGGCATAGTCCTTGTGTCCCTTTTAATGACTTACACCCTGCGTACTCATTACGTATTCCCTACGTAAGGATCATTTTTGCAAGAAAAATTATATTTAAGCTATGAATTAAAAGTACATGAGAATCGAGTGTTACAATGTAATGAAGATGAATTGGTGGTGGTTGTAATTTCCGATGGTACTCCGATGACGGTTATGATGGCGGCGAGTTGACCGGTGGTTGTGCTCTCTTTGAAGATGAGCATTGTAAAAGAGATGAGGGAGGGGTGGGGTTAGTATTTATTTTTTGTTTTTTAATTGTTGCAATATAAAGAAAATGGTGAATACATTAAAAAGGGTAAATAACTCATTTTATATATGTAACATCCGGATTTTCAGGGACATTATTGTGTATGTTAATCTTGAGATTTAAGGAGGGACTCGACGAGTTGAGGGACCAACTCGCCGAGTCGAGTCGAGATTGGCGCGTGGATTTAATGAATGGACTCGACGAGTCAGAGGAGGGACTCGTCGAGTAGGTGTTGGGCAGAGAAACCCTAATTTCCCGGGTTTGGGACCTATTTAAAGGCATTTATAGCCTCAATTGCAGCTACCTTCCCCTGAGATCAAACCCTATTTGCTATTGTAGCTAGAGAGTGAGAGAGAAGCTCATATTGTGGTTCTTGGTGTATTTCTATGGAGAAGGATGAAGAGCTTCTTGATGGGGAACAAAGGAAGGCAGTGGATCTGTGGTATTGAGTGTTTCAGCTGCTAAGAGAAGGTACAAAGTTCTCATCTTGTTCATTCCTTGTACTAGATCTCATTTTGGGAGTTTTAGGGCTTTGCTTCCATTCTTTTGAATCTATGAGTCGAATGAGACTTGGTTGTGGTTGGAAACCTCAGATCTGGACCTCCTAAGGTCCTTAGAGTCTAGATGTCTCAGCTTTAGTGGTCGAAATGAGGGTTGATGAGCAAAAACCTTCATGAAGAGCATGTATTAGCGTTTTGAAGCAATAGCATCATGTATGAACGTAAAGATCTAAGCTTTACGTAATTATTGAGCCTTGGGATGATAGATCTATAGTTTAGAGTGATAGATCTGGTTGAAATCGTCTGAATGAGAAATCATATCAAAGGGACTCGCCGAGTCCATGACCTGACTCGACGAGTCGGCAAGGGTTTGTCCCGATGGATTGATTGTGCGATAACTCGGCGAGTTGGGGGTCAACTCGATGAGTTGAGCTGGACTTTTGAGACTTCTGAGGATACGAGGGGACTCGATGAGTCGCAGGAGTGCACTCGACGAGTCGGGTCAAACTTGGACTGTTGACTCGAGTTTGACTTCTGTTGACCATGGGGTTTTGGTCAACATATGTGATGGAGACCTTGGAGGGGGTAAAATGGTCTTTTACCCACTTTAATGAGTTAGAAAGAGAAAGACCCGCCTTCGATTATCTGAGTTGTGAGAAGAGTATTAATAAGAGATATTCATCCTTTGTGTTAGGAGGAGACTAGTTCGAGATCCGAGCGCGAGGTTATTTGCTCACTTGCTAGCCGAGGTGAGTCTTCTCACTATACATTACCTAGAGTGGTATATATGTGTAGACCGAAGGGTCTTGTGTGCTATGTGTATGTATGAGATAATGTGCATTGTGATATATGTATGCAATGTGTTGTATAGACCGGACCGGAGGGTCCAACGATATAGACCGGACCGAAGGGTCCAACGATATAGACCGGACTGAAGGGTCCAACGATACAGACCGGACCGAAGGGTCCAACGAGCTATGACCGGACTAGAGGGTCCAACGAGCTACGAGACTGGAGGGTCCCGCTGAGACACATCGACCGAAGGGTCGTACTGTAGCCTCGAGTGGCGTATGTGTTGTATGTGGTATTTTGGGGAACTCACTAAGCATTTATGCTTACCGTGTTATGTGATATGTGTTTCAGGTATCAGCGAGGGTCGCGGGAAGACGCCGACATGATTTGTACACACTGGCAAAAGATTCTGTGTTGAGATACTGGGATATGTTTTATTGTGATGACATTGATACATGAGATTTTGAGAATATTATATGAGATTTATTATGTTTGAAAAATGAAAAATTGTTTTAAAATTTACGTCGTTACAATATAGACCAAGGACCAACCATGATATAAATTGAAACCACATGGACCTTCCATGAGAACGAAAAAAGTTAGGAACTAAACTTGATATTCCTGTAAACTACATGGACCATTTATGAAGATTACTCTTAATGTTAACATGAGATTCTATATTCCTTCCCTTAAATGATTTTTAAGGTATAATTTGGAAAAAAAAGAAAACCATAAAGGATTATAAGACAATGGGTTTCTATTGGATGAAACAGTTTAATATGATCTGAACAGATAAATCCAAATTGACAATGTGTTTCTATGTATTTCAAACGTGTTCTATGCATTCCATAATTGTTTTGGACAAGTCAGAATTAGAAATTTCTAAGATTTGTTGATCTATTATACACATATAACCGCATGTAATCCTATAATTCCTTAAAAACCACTAAAAATCATAAAAAAAAACAAATAATACCCATATAATTGCATATATCATCTACTTTTTAACGTATAATCTACATTAAAGACATATAATTATAAAGATAATGGAACCTTACAAATAAAAAATGAAGCTCTGCATCGGTAGAAGAAGATATTTGCAGTTGGATTGGTGTTCGAAATGTTGTTCAAAGTGTGGTACAAAATGAAAGAGTTCGAAATGAAGTCTGTCAAAATGGTATTTATAAGGGGACCACATTATTGGGTCGGATCCTATACCTATTACCGATTACGATATACGGGCCCAAAATAACCCATTCCGGACAAAATAGTTACTCTTTAAAAAAAAGTATGGTTATTTTTTAATAAATAACATTATAAAAATTATAAAATTGTTTGATTACTCAATTTCCAAAAAAATGCATATCAGACATAACAAAATTGTCATTAATAATGGAAGGTGCAAAAACTCAAGTATGGCTTTAAAAGTTGGGACATTTACGTCATAAAAACTGGATTATAGTTTTATAAATTGGACTTGGTGCAACCCTACAACGTGCAAGAATTCAATATGGCTTAAAAAACTTGTTAATAGTAACTACGAACAAAATTAGAAATCAAAATAATTCAATATAATATTATTATAAATAGGGATGAGTGTGGGCCGGAACCGGAGCGACCGGTACCATTTCTGATTTTCAGAATACCAATATAACGTTACTGGTATCGGTTTTCGGTACTAGTATCGGTACCGACGGTATCAAATCCCAAAATTCGTGAATTTTGAGTAGCAAGTACCGTCTTATATTTTTAAATTTGGTTATGTTCATATAATCTACTCCTAAATTAACACCTAATTTCACCTATGTCCACTTAAACCCCCGACCTCAAAGAGGGAGGACACCATCTGATACCGCTGGGCTAGAAGGCCTTTGGTATCCTTCAATTAGGGATGAGCAAAAGGGCCGAACCGGCCGGAATCGGCCCGAACCGGACCCGACCCGGGAACCGGCTTCGGCCAAAATCAAGAACAGAACCGGCCCGGCGGTTCTACCGGTTCCGGTTCCTACCGGTTCTTGTCGTGTCTTCAAATGTTGGAACCGGTCCTCGAAAAATAGCATCATACGGTTCCGGTTTTTGCCGGTTCTACCGGTTTTTGTCGGTTCTACCGGTTCCGGTTATATCGATTCCGGTTCCTACCGGTTCCCGGTTCCAAAAATCCACAAAAATAACGTCCCGGTCCCGGCCCGACCGGTTCCATCAGGTTCCGATTCCGGTGCCGGTTCTGGTTCCGACCAGTTCCCCGGTCCATATGCTCATCCCTACCTTCAATACTTAACAATTGAAGGTATCATTTGATACTTAACATAAATATAAAAAGATTATTAATATATAAATAAGAAAGTTTATTTGGTCTTTTTGGACGGTTCAGTTTCCCATGACTAAAACCAATATGAAATCCACATTGTTAATCCATAATATTAATTCGGTTTCAATGAAAATCAACTTGAAATGAAAACTAATTTTTATACAACAGTTTTCTCCATAATAAAAATTTATATTTTATTAGTTGTACCATATAATATTCTAAAACATAAATATTGTATTTGAAGAAAAATTATTATATACCAATATACTTTGATTCAAAATTTAAATATTTGAATCACATAGGACATACTTATTGTCCAAGACAATTTAATTTTGAGAAATTCATATGTACCTTCCAAATTGTTTTGTGTATGTATTAATGTTTACCCTAATGATATGATGATTTATATGAATGATGGATATATACAATAGCACAAGACACTTTCACAAATTGACAAATTCGTTCAATATATAACTTTTTTTTAACCATTTGTTGAATTATTTTTCCATTTTTTATCATTATACATAAATAAAAAAATAAAAAATAAAAATAGAAGAAATTATTATATTAAATAATTAAAAATTTAAAAATATAGGAGTATTATATAAAGTATAAGTTCCCCCCAAAAAAACATTAACTTAAAGCCGTAATGACAGTCCAATAATGACTTTTAACTGGGCCTATAAATCAAATCAAAAGAAACATAAAATTAGGGCACAAATAACAATTAGAGAATAAACCCAAAGTAAAACCCCACAAATCCCAATCCCAAAATCCAATCAAAGTGAAAACAACACAAAACACAAAAACAGATCACGAAACTGAAATACAATTCGCTCAAAGCCGATTACAGACGGCCATCGTCTCTAATATCTCCTCTCCTCCCTCCATTAATCTCTCTGCCGGCTCTCACCGATTTTGCCAAACCACACTCACTTCCAAAACCCCTATTATTTATTAACTTTTCTCTCTCTCACATCAATTCCTTTTATATGGCCAATTCTCTCATTGGATGATGTATGTATGAGATGACCCAGTCCCCTTTCTTCATTTCTCTCTCTTTCGCTTTCTACTCTTCTGTTCTCTGTGTATAATTATCCTCGTTTCTCCAATAGAACTGAAGTTTAATGGCGAAGATCTCACAGAAAAAGAATGCGTCGTCAAATGACACTAATGATAAAAAGCCTGTAATTAGCAAGGCTAAGAGAACTCGTAAGACTGTTCAGAGAGATTCACCTCCGCAACGAAGCTCGATATACAGAGGCGTCACGAGGTACGCTTTTCTTCAATCTGGAAGGTTTTGAGTCGTTTAGAGAGTGAATTTGATTTCATTTCATTCAACATGTGAAGGCATCGATGGACTGGTCGATATGAAGCTCATTTGTGGGATAAGAATTGTTGGAATGAATCACAAAACAAAAAAGGACGACAAGGTTTTCATTTCTTTCTTCTCAAATTTGTAATTATTATTAATTCCTGGTTCCAGTTCGTTTCTTCGATTCTTCTATTCAAATTCCTAATTCGAATTTCGTTTTGGATTGATTTTTCATGAAAATGGTGGCGATTCCTACAGTATATCTAGGTAAGGTTCGCATTCACATATTCACATAAATATCTGGATGTATCATTCATGTATATCCTTCCAATTTCATTACTGATATGAATAAATTATATTATAAAAAGTGGGAAATTGGGTTCTTTGAATTCAAAAAAATTTCAACATTCATAGCAAAACTTATCCAAATTCGTGATATTTAGGGGCCTACGACGATGAAAAAGCCGCTGCACATGCATATGACTTGGCAGCATTGAAGTATTGGGGACAAGACACCATCCTCAATTTTCCAGTAATATTTTTACCCATTTTTAAAATTTATTCCATTTAATTGAATTTAATTTCCTAATTATTTATAATTACACAAATCAATATATAACAGCTCCAAACATACGAAGAGGAGCTTCGAGAAATGGATAGTTTGTCAAAAGAGGAGTATATTGGATCTTTAAGAAGGTAATAATTATCATTTTTTCATTTTTTGTCTTCTATTTTGCATTTTTGTTTATTATTTTTCTGATAATATATTATTTTTCTTTTTAATAGAAAAAGTAGCGGTTTTTCACGAGGAGTTTCAAAATACAGAGGTGTAGCAAGGTATTTTTGCAACAAATGTGGTATTATTTTTGTCCTTTTGATTTTGAATTTGATTTTGAAATAGTAAAATTATTATAATGTTTGTCTATAAATTTGTCATAATTTTATTATGGTACTTTAATATGTAGACACCATCATAATGGTAGATGGGAGGCTCGAATTGGACGGGTTTTTGGCAACAAATATCTTTATCTTGGAACATACGGTAAATATTTATTTATGTTAATCGATTGTAACTTTAATTTTTTTTATTAATCTTTTAAGTTATTGTCATTAAATTAAATCAAAACTTGCATACGTACAAGTGAAAACTACAAAACCATAAAACAAATGAAAGAGTTTGCTTTTGGAAGTAAAACAATGAAAATAGTAGTCATTATTTTTGTTATTACCACTAAACATCTCCATCAAAAGAAAAGGGCCTTTTGAATAAAAAAATGATCTCAACATAAAAAATAAAAAATAAAAAGTTATACACACACATACACATAAGCAATAAATAATTTATGGTCAATTTTTATGAACTTATAATATAGTTTTTAAATTTTTCAAAAAACACAAATAGATTGAAAATCAATAAAAATAGAAATAAAAATTTGTCAGGCTTGAAATCAGATTCGAAATGGATTGAAAATAAATAGAAATAAAAATAAAAATAAAAATCGGAAAGCAATTATATTCTGATTCAGAATATAACTGACGGTTATATGCAGTACGTAACAGCCTGAAACCAGACTCAAACTAGCTTTTTTGTTATTTTCCTTTTTTAATTTGAAACAATGTTGTTTTTTAGGTTCTTATTTCTTATTCGTAATGTTTTTCGATGTTTTTTTAATTATAGTTTGATACAAATTAAAAGATTAATAAAAGTAAAAAAAATAAAAAGTAGATGTAGTTGGTTGATAGATGAGCAACCTTCAACTGCTAAGTTAGTGACATTAAGAAAAATGAAAGTTTTGAAATAAATTTGTCAACTCCATGGTCCCAACTGTCCACCAAATATTTCATGCACATATAAGTTTGAATTCAATACCACCAAATATTGTTGTTCAACCAAAATCCCTTTATCTCCTATCACACGTATGCTTCCACATTTTAGGCCAATATTTCTAAATTGATACTAATAAATTCAACTTTCCACACAAAATCAAATGGTTTAGCCTTTAGGTACCGGATGTATAATATGTACAAAAATTATTCATGTCAAAAATAAGTAAATTATTATTTTGTTAAATGCAAATTTGTTATTTAAAGTAAAACGAATACAAAGTGCCAAATTTATGTTGGTTGAGCGAATAAGCTAACCTTTTAGTCGGTGCAAGGGACCTATAAAAGGATTAATACTTGTAAGATTTTTATTTTTTTCTTTTAGTCAATTGGGATTTTTAGACTAACAGAATTTATTTTGATAATTAATTATTTTTCATTATTAGAATAATTCATGTAAAATGTAAAAGTCTCTAAAAATGAAGTGAATTCTAATATAAAAGTTATTTATATAAATCATTTATATGGTAACGTGAGGATAATATTTATCTGAAAGTGATATATACATTTTTAAAAGTAGTTTTTAGAAACTTATATTAACAAAATAGTAAACCCTTTTAACTAAAGTGGATTCTCTTTGGTTTTATTTGATTATAAGTTGTAAAAAGACTACATTAGTAGATTACATGTTGATTTTAAATATATTTATCAAAATATAAATCGACTAAAAATATGATTCTTCTATAGGTTAGAATTCAAAACTTTAAGTAAATTTTTTTTATAATTTTGGTCCATATATATGAGGTTTATAATGTTTTTGGTCTCTCTTTCAAAAAAAAAAAAAGATTATATTCTTAGCACCAAAATTACAAAAGTACGTTATATTCACAGACAAAGAGAATTGTACTTGGAACATGACAAAAAACAATTTTGGACCACAATCGAAAAACAGCTATAATGAAGGACCAAAATTATAATTTAACTAAAATGTATTTGTTGTTGTAATTTAATTTATCTCTGATATACCCTTAAACTTTGTCATATTGTCACTAGCTACCCAAGAAGAAGCTGCGACTGCATACGACATGGCAGCAATAGAATACCGAGGACTTAACGCCGTTACAAATTTTGACCTCAGCCGTTACATTAAGTGGTTAAGACCCGACCAAAAAGATCCCAACAACTCAAACGGAAGTCAAACAAACTTTGACCTCAATCCGCTACCAGACGCCGCTAGTAGTCAAGATCCAGGGTTAAGCTCCTACTACAACAACAGCAACAACCAAAACCAGCAACCGGAAAGCTCAAGCTCCGGCGAAACAACCACCAGCGTAGCTCCGCCACCACGTGGCTCTACCGGAGGTAATACTGCTTCCTCCGCCTTAGGGCTGCTATTTCAGTCCACAAAGTTTAAGGAAATGCTCGAGAGGACCTCGGTGGCTGACTCCCCTTCGACACCGCCGGAATCAGATCTGCCACGGCGAAGCTTCCCCGACGATATACAGACGTATTTTGATTGCTCTCAGGAATCCAATAGCTATGCAGAAGGTGAAGACAATATGTTCGCCGATTTGAATTCATTTGCTGCGCCTATGTTCCAATGCGAGCTTGACGCTTGACGCTTGAACCGGTGATCGATAATGATTTTTCGTAATAGAGATAGTGATCGGTGCAGTTTCAACGGCGGCGACGGTGATGGCGATCGGAGCAGCTTCATCGATGATCTTAGGGTTTTACTATTTGACTTGATATGATATCGTCTTTTTAGATGAGAGTTCAATTCATTTTCCTTTTTTCTTTTTTAAATTATCTGATTAAAAATTATTTGTAACTGTAGATATACTTATGAGGCATAGACATTCATTTATTTCTATATTTCTTTCTGTTTCCTGAAAAAAGAAAACCAATAAAAATGTTGTAGGCGTCTAAAAGCCTCATTTCTTTCATTATTATTATTATTATTATTTATTTTTTTTTAAAATTTTATATTTTTCGTGTTTTAGTTTTTAGTTTATTTCTTCTATTCAAAAACATCGTGCTTCCTCCACTAGAATAATGCTTTAAAAATATAAAGTAACACTAAAAACTATAAAGTAAGAAATTGAAGAATTAAAAAATTAAAAATAGATCAGTAAGTAGGTATTTTTGGATTGACGTTATACTAGTGCATTTATTTTGAATAATATTATTAGGAACATTTTATGTTTAAGTGAGAAAATACCAAAGGGCTTATAACCTAGCGGTATCCGGTGTTGCCCTCCCTCTTTAAGATTGAGGGTTCAAGTCCCGTCGTGGACATAGGTGGATTTAATGTGTAGTTTATAAGAGTAGGTTAGATTTGCTGTTTAAAAAAAAAAAAAAGTGAGAAAATGTCAAATAACTTAATTATCTTTAGAGAAAATGTCAAATAACTTACTTTATATATAAAATATTTGCTGTTTCCAAAAAAAGATAAATAATTACTTTGGTTCACTTGTAAACATCTTTTAACAACTTTAAACCATTACAAGAACATTAAAACGACATTCGATTTTAATCTTACTAGAATACTAGTGTTGCCAAACCCCTACCTCATCTTGTAGCTCTTTTTGGCACTTAATATTTGATTTCGTTGTGTTTAAACATTAATTTCGACTCAACAAATTTAGAGCGTATTTTAAATAGGAACTCGATTTGTACACAACATTTTTTCTCCGTATACAACAATTTATGCTTTAAAGTGTTGTATTGTACAACTCTATAATGCATAAATTGTTGTGTATGCCAAAAATTGTTGTGGACGAATCACTTCCCATTTTAAATTTAAGTGAAAAATGACAAAATGAGCCATTTTTTTTAATTTAATAATTTTTTTTGTGGAGACCACGTATTTTCAATGGATAATCAACCCTACCAAACTGATTGAAAAGCTGTACCAAAACTTAATGTCTTGTATAATGGCTACATTTGTTAGTCGGCTGGTAGCTAGCAACGATACTCTGACTTATTCACTTCAGCTGCATACATAAATGCCAACTGGACTGGAAGTATGGGCTAATTTCATTGACTCTCTTTTTCAAACAATCTACTTCCAAACCAAGTATAATAATTTCCTAGTCCCACATCTAATAATAATAATAATATAAATATTATTATTATTATTATTATTATTGAAAATGCAATAGACAAATTAGTTAATTGCCTTAAGAAAATATTTAAAAATGAGAGACATCATAATTCATAAGAAATGATCATAATATCATCATCACATGGTGCAACAAAGCTTTGAATCAATAGAAGCCAAACATATGCTGAAGGCTTGATAACCGTTCAACGGATATCTGAAAAAAAAAATATTGTAATGAATAAAAACTTTTGAGTAATCAAAAATTGAAATGAAGATTTAAAGTTTTAAAATAATCTTGATATGCTTTTACCTGTAGTCCATCATATACTTCGACTTTCCAACCCTCCCAAGTTGTAGAATTGTTTGTTTTCCATTTTTCTAAACACAGAATAAAAAACACAAATCAATATTTGTCATTCAGTTTCTTCGATTCATTTTGTACATTTTTTAGTTTACTTACCTCCAAAGTCAACTGGAAATTCTTGACTGAACTCTGGACTTTAAGTCCTGATTTTCCCCTATTTCTGAAGTCCAACTCATATTGCTTTGTGATCTGAAAAAACAAAACATAGTTTTTCAAAAGAATGTTCATATTTTCTTAAAGTTAAAAGGGCTTAATGCAGAATATAATAATGTACTTTTATTTGTTTATTTATTTATAGGATCCTATTTCTATTTCCTTCGACTACAACATTGTACTTTCAATTTTTTCTATTTTTATTCAAATGTTTATATATGCAAACTTTACATTGTTGTAGCATGGAACTTTTGAAAACAGCTGATGTACTCTATCCATTCTCTCTTCCCAACCCGTAGGTAATCCATTTATATGCTGAGCCTGAATAAAAAAAAAAAAATCAAAATCATACTAAAATTCATATTATGTAAATATAGTGCTAAAAATGGTATATTTAATCTATAATCTTCTAACCTGAGTTGTATTCTTCAGTTGCATAGACTGATGTTTAGGAAGCCACGCTTTCATACTCCTGTAGCTTCCTGTCCATGTTGCTATCGTAGGCACAAATCTGTTTTGAATTTATTTAAAAAAAAAATAGTAAATAACTTATAAGGTAAGATGATAAGGTCTTCATAGTTTATAGATAGCAATGAAGCTTACGATACTGCTGCTAGAAGTTTAGAGTGTTTAGTCATGGAATTAAGACGTCGACCCTGATCCCAGATATTGTATTTGGAACCCAAGAGATTTGCAGTTACACTTCCGACATAACTATCATCTGCGCAAGATATGATCCCTTTTGTATTCTGAGCAATTATGAACTCAGATCTTCCGTTGTGACGTCTATGATGAGCTACAGCAAGTTTCCGATTTTGTCTTCCTTGGCCTTCCTATGAAATTTCAAAGAAAAAGAGAAGTAATTAAGCATAAATCAACAACATTGTAGTCTAATTAAGAAGTTCATGAGTTAGAGTAAACAAAGTTACATACATTAGTGTACAGAGTGTATACACTTCCGCCATTAATCCCGTCAGCAGATTTTTCCTTCACGATAATACAAGTACACCTTCCAATGTCCACTGGCAATGGCCTACACAACAACGATCTGAAAACAAACATACAAAAATGTTACAGTTTAGTGAATTACTCTCAATCGATACCCTAAATGAACTTAAATACGAACCTGTTCGGAAGTGTAGACCATGAGGAAGCTGGAGCAGCTTCGGAATCGGAATAATCCCAAATGTTACCGGAATTGTTTTTTCCGGAGTCAATCGGTTCATAGAAACTTGAACCGAAGTTTGGAATCGGGTCGTTCAACTGCATACACAGCTGCAACGAAGATGGTTTCCATGCCCTATCTTTCAAGCGGGATTTTGCGATTGGTGTAGGTTTACATCCAATTGTTATGTTGGAATCCACATTCTCCTTATCTACAACAGGATCCGAGTTTGTCTTTACTTTATTTGGTTCCGAATTCTCTTTGTTTTGACCATTGTGAAGGGTCAAAACGCCATTGTTGGCTTCATTTTTGAGCTCTGTAAGGGGATTATGATACAGGGAACTGTAGGAAGGTTGTCGTGGAATTGGATCCTTGTTTGAATTCGACATTTGAGAGGGTAAGAATGGATTCAGAAGGGAAAGAATGAGGTGTTTGATGTAATAGATGGTAAAGAATAAGAAGGGGAGTTTGAATTTGAAAATAATGGCTTTGGGGGAAGTGTTCCACTTGGGAAGTGGGTTTAAGACGTTGGATTTATTGAGTGGAGTTTTGTTGCTAACAACGGTAACTAATTAGGATACGGAAATGGAGTACAGAAGCGGGAAGAGCATTTAAACAGGAAAATTGGTTTGGTGAGTTCTAAATGCTTGGTGGGGTCACAAACTTTTTATTTATTTATTGAAAGGACTTTGACTATCTGTACTAAAAGGCGAAAGATTTATTTTGTTATGTTTTTTTTAGAAAATACATTTACTTTTTTTTTTTTTTTTAAATTTTTATTTTCCAACAAATCATAAGAACCCTATCTTTAATATTGAGCTAATGGAAAAAAAACCCACCAATTTCTATCCTATTTTATTTTTAAGAAAAATAACATTTTAACCCTACAAACTTAGCGTATTTATTTAAAAAGGTCATTTAATTTTTTTTTTGTACTTTAGGTGAATAATGTGACCTACTAAATAAATCTTTAAACCTTATATGACCATTTTTTGGGCCATGTATGATAGAATTTGAGGAGGTGTACACCTTGGCCCCCAAGGTATCTTGAGTAGGCTTGTGGACCCGAGAATGAATCCTAATTTAGATATTCCCAAACACTTCATTACCTTTACAAAGGAAAACACTGTTTCGTCTTTCCATTCTAAATACTTGGCAATAATGGTTTCATTCAACCACATTTCTTGAATAAGGGAGGATTTCATTCGTCTGACCTAGAGATTCCCACCGATTGCGAGCTCCTTGCGATGGAAACCCAAGTCGAATCCTCTTGGGGCAATCGAAACGATTGATTGACGTGACGGTTGGGTTATTTCATAATTTTCCAGGAAAAGTGTTCATCACTTTTCAGACGTGGCTATCTTTACTGCTACACGTCTGTTTTTCAAGGTTACACGTGACATGCATTTATTGCAAACCGCTTCAAATTCAAAATTGGGATCACAATATAAAAGGACATTGGGGATATCTTTTCCAACTTTACGCGACCAGGCTAAAGATTTTCCCTAATTCTTTCTTCTTATACATCTCTGTTCTCTCAAACCTTCAAACCCTAACAATGGCGGCCACAAATATTCCAGTTGATCCTTCTCAAACCACTGATGAAGCTTCACCTCAACCATTATTGAAGATTCAAGGATCTAACTATCAGGTTCAACCTGAATTCTCAAAATACTCTGAAGAATTATAGATGCTGATTGTCTCTCTCACAAATTCAGTATTATCAACTGTGATGACGACTTCTTTCTCAGTTCTGATGACTTGGTTATCGTTGGCCGATTCTACTGCTGTGTTCAACAAGACATCTAAGGTGGTTACTTTTCAGTTAACCAATGACAAGAAATACAAGCTCACGAAGAACAAGTTTGCTCAAATCTTGAACATTCCCAATGTGGGCCCTTTTTATGAAGTTACTAATGAACAAGTGCTTCATATGTTCAATGAGATGGGTCACCAGCCACTACTCACTAAATTCAGTCAGTTCAATAAATCTTCGTTACCATGTGTGTGGAAATTCTGATGGGTTTTGAGCATTCTAACACTCCTATGGTGTGCATGCAACCCTATGTGCCTTGGATCTATATTTTCACTATTATACATGCAAATATACAAAATTCCAAAGCATCATCCTAACTAGCATATTATGAAGCAACTATACTACAAAAGTCTAGTTAGATGACATACCTTTTGATGGAGCTTGAAGTCTTGAACCTTTAAGAGCTTAGCCCCAATAGTGTGGAAGCCTCAAATGGAATCACAAAACATCACCAACAAATGGAATAACTTGAGAAGAAGGTTACTTTGGTTCTCCCTATGAAATCGGCCCTTGCCCTCACTATGTGTATCCACTAGTACCCTTTCATGAACCATGGGATCTTTTATATAGTGTGGCTCATTAGGGTTACACCATGTAAACCCTAATGTGCATGACTTTCCATTTCCTTCATGATCCATGGGTTTTAACCTCCATTCAGTATCCATGGGTTACCATATGGGTTAAGCCCAACATGAAGGACAATGGATCACAAGCCCACATATATAAGAATGAATGATTTACATAATCAATCCCCATATATTTAGTTAGTCTCTTTTGATCACAAAATTAATTCCAAATTAATTCTTGATCTATACTAATTAAATAATATGATTTCATATTAATATATTAGAACTTATAATATATTAATATAAATCATAAATAACCTTTTCTCACTTGTCTGTCCAATTGTTCTGATGCCATGCAACCCAAATGGACCATGCTACTCTCGGGTCGAGTACATACCAATAATAGTTATGGGCTTAGACATCTAATCCAACAGTCTCCCACTTGGATAAGTCTAAAACTATTATTCAAGTATGATTCCAAGATCCCGACTAGCAATCGTAGCTCTTAAAGCCGCTGTCGAACTCTGACCTAGTCAAATGACGTGTCCATTAGATGAGGGATCATATATTGCTCCATTCCGGATATCATATGGACTGAGACATGGTTTATAATCATTCTCTCTGTCCATTTTGTTGTTTCCCGATTTTCGATTTATGACGACTGACTAATTGAACAAATCGAATCAGTCCAGGCTTGGCCAAGCACTTAGGGGTGTCATCACTAAATCATCGAGGGACCCACAAATATCGCTTTTATCCCTCCAAGGGTAAAAGGAATGGATAAACTTCGACCCAAATGTTCGCTTGTACTTACTCATCAAATCACACACAACGATATGTTTTATAACAACCAAGTTACTGGTTGTGTTTACATATGTCAATGTGCAACCAAAACGCAACTACGACTCACACGTCTCCGTTTGAAGAATATAAGATATTATCGTCTCATGATCACTCGTGATAAAATCCATGAAGTGATTCAAATGAGCGTAGGTTGAACCCAATACTCGAATCTCATTCCAGGAGCACTCATGAACACTGCAACCACTTTGTCCCAGATAAACTACAGACTCATTCATGACAGTCTTGCCTCAATACCTACTTCCAAAGTATGATCGACTGTGGATGGTTTGAATAAATTAGTTATTCGGGAAGTCAAAACATGCAAAGTGAAACACAAGAATAATCGAATCCAATATGGTCTCAGAACTTATGAATATAAATTAAACACCTTTTATTTAATCACCATATTGATTACACATTATTCATTGCATAATGTTTCAAATAATCAACTTAATACTTGAATTAAAACAATAGTTGTCCCATGCTCCAAGCATGCACACTATGTTTTCTAAACAATAGTTATGCCATACTCCAAGTATGCACACTATGTTTGTCTATGATCCTTACTTTGTGAAATAGATCAATTGAACATGATTCCAATGATGCTCATTTCACAATCCCAAATCCTTACCGTAAATGTAAGAATATTAAATTCTTGTCATTTACTGTAATCTGTTAGATTTTAAACTCATATGCATTGGTCCTCTTGTAATGACTATGCACAAAAATCACAAAGACTTGACAACAGACATTACAAAGTATTCCAATGGAGATCAATTCCATGGAAACAAAGTCTCATATTCAAAGTACATTCCTTTGAACATCCTTCTTGCATTAAGTTTTTCTAATCTTACACAGATTTGAAGAATAACTTCCTCCTATGGAACCATTTCCATATTCCCATTTTGACTCTTACTTCTGAACAAGAGTTGCCTCTTTTCAGAATATGTCAATATGGTCCCTCTCCAAAAATTTTACACCACACTTCCAACTGTCCATGAGAACCAATCTTAGGTAAACCTCGGATTGTCCTCGACAATTGCTTAATCATTTCAGTCATATCCGGTTCTCGACCTTTTTCCCTCTTAATGCCCTAGGCATTTGGAAAATTTAGAACATATAAGTATTATAGTACATGCAATCGATCCTATATCCGAAGCATACAAGACACGATTCATGATGTCTCACATAAAGACATGATACTTGTGTTGGATTAATGTCTAAGTCCATAACTATATTTAGTATGTACTTGACCCGACCCGGCATGGTCCATTTGGGTTGCACTTCACCAACACAATTTATATGGATAGTCTTTTGAGAATAGTATATTTATGATTTATATTAATATATTATAAGTTCTAATATATTAATATGGAATCATATTATTTAATTAGTATTGATCAAGAATTAATTTAGAATTAATTAAGTGATCAAAAAGAACTAATTAAATATGGACTCTTATATATATGGAATGGGCCAAGTTCATTTAGGTTGGGCTAAGCTTTCATGGATGGTCCATGGAGCTTTTAACCCATGGATCCTATGTAAATGAAAGGTCATGGGTATTAGGGTTTACATGGATGTAACCCTAATCCTCCATAATATATAAAGGGGTCCTTGGCTTACAAAATTGGACAAGCGTGTGAAAATAAGAGTGGGCCGATTTTAGTGTGCATACATATTCTTTCAAGTTCTTCCAAGGTGTTTTGGTGATTTGTGATTCCATTTGAGGCTTCCACACTATTGGGGCTAAGCTCTTAAAGCTTGAAGACATCAAGCTACATCAAAAGGTATGTCATCTAACTAGAACTTTGTAGTATAGGTGCTTCATAATATGCTAGTTAGGATGAAACCTTGGAATAGTTAATATTTGCATGTATAATAGAGAAAACATAGATCCAAGGTTTATAGGGTTGCATGTACACCATAGGAGTGTTAGAATGCTCAAAACCCAACAGTGGTATCAGAGCCATGGGTTGTTTTCTGTTATATTGATGCAAATGTTTTATTTTCAAGTTGGAAAAAAAGGAAAAAAAAACATGACGTTTGTCAAATTTTAAGATAATTACTTGTTTTGTGAAAAACGAATTATTTGTAAAATTTGAATCATTTGTTATATGAGTTGAATTAGGTCAAATTTAGTAAAAAATAAAATGATATGATTATTTTATTAGTTTTAAAAGTTTGATCTAAATGTTTTGAGTTACAAATTTTGTCATAAAATTTTGGAGCTCAAAAGTTTTTTTTAAAGTTGTGATCTTAAGGGTTTTTGAAACTTCCATAAGTTATGGATATAAAAGTTTTTTTTAAAAAAAAAAATTTGATTCAAAGTTTTTATGGAGTTACAAAATTTGGTGTTAATGTTTTAAAGAATTCCATAACTTGTTCTTAACTTATGGAACATGGAAAGTTTCATCATAAAACATCATTAATTCCATAAGTTATGGAATCCCAAAGTTTTCAAGAGTTACAAAACTTGCCCTCAAGTTTTGGAATTTGGAAAAAGTTTTTTTATGATAAAAAAAAAAGAATTGAATTCTAAAACTCTTGGGTTCATAACTTAAACAATTAATTAAATGATTTTAATTTTGAATTTAATAATTGGAATTATGATGTTTTTATTGAATAATTCAATTAACTCTTATGGACTTTATTAATAGATAATTAAAGTGTTTAATTAAAAGAGAATTAATAATTCCATAATGACATGGTTTAAATTTAATTAAATTAAGAGTATAGTTTAATTAATAGATTAAACCACCAAGTATTTTAAATGTCTAAAATACACCCTTATACTATTATAATATTAAAAGTTTAATATATTATATGTATAAGAGCAAGTCGTCTTACCATTAGTAGGCCTCATTCACGAAGCCGGTCTATAAGGGGAGTATAAGGTTACTGCCTATAAAATGGCAGTTTAATGGATGTCCACTCTCACCCACCGCTTCCTTGACTGGTGGAGGGTCGTTAGCCGAACAGGTAGGACAAGGACTATAATTCTCCCTTCATTAAAAGTATTAATGATAAATACTAAGTAACTAAACTTTTTATAAATTCACAATCTTAGTTACTTAGGAAAATATGAATAAGGTGCTAATCCATGAAATTACACTTTGCACTTTGTTTAAGCTGTTAGTGGAGCGTGTGTGGTTAACCGGCACACTAACCTGGACTTAACAAGGTAGGCAAAGGGTAACTTAATGTTTATCATAGTATCGTTGGAGCGTGTGTGGTTAACCGACACATCGATTGAGGGGTAAATATTAAGGGTACCAAGTATATTTGCATGGTTACTTCACACCTTGTTTTGTGATCCTCGGCATCCCAGTCACAAAACCTGAAGGGCACACTCGAGATTGAAACATGCCATTGAAAAGTTCAATGAATCTCAAAAGAATCTAGGAGTTTCAAAACCAATTAAAACCTAATAATACATTTCGTTTATCTTGGTGGAAATTGGTGAATCGTCATTCACCTACCTTCAAATATTTTATAGCTTGGATTACGGCATCCCTCTTCCAAGTTATAAAATAGTTTGTTGGGTCCTAGCCTTAATATATCATATTGGGTGTTATATTAAGGACTTAAATCAACTTTACGTGAATTTCTCCCATTGTTGATGTCTGGTTTAGACAACAATGATCTTCCCAAACCAAGCTTTCCTAATGAATATGACTTCCCGAGTTTGGCTCATGGAAGTCATACTTCTCTTCCTCCACCTCCTCCAATTATTCTCCTTGACCCACAAGCTTAAAGACTTGAAAAGTTCAAGATCACTCAATCCCAACTCACAATAAAACATCAAATTGGAAGTCCTGTGTGCACTCATGTCTTAGGACTGAAGTCACACAGTGACAGGTTAAGAATGTTGGGTGTCGTTGTCCCAAGGAAGTTGGCTATTGACTGGGTGTTTCAGTCACTTCCTGAGTCATATAGAAAGACTACTATGTGACAGATCACGACATGACCCTAATGGATCTTTCTTATTTTCTTATTGCTGCTGAATCAGAAAAGATTTGGTGCAATAGTCAAGCAAATATGGATGGAAGGTCTATTTCTCAAACTTCCATGGACATGGACAATGGTAACATTGGAAGTCCATAAAAGCTTTCTCTTCCCAATGGAAAGGGCTCGGCCTTAGTCAACCCGGTTGACCGGAAGGTAAAGTGAAAGTCTAAGTCTGGAATAGCCTTTTGTACCATTCCCAAAGAGTCTATATGTTTTCAGTGTGAAGAAAAAGGGCATTGGAAGCGAAGCTGCCCAAGCTACCTGAAAGAAAGAAGAATCAACAGTTTGACTTTGCTTCAGGATCAAGCAAAGGGAAGGAAACTTAAAGAAAAGAGTATACTGAATCTGATCGCGAATATGGATTTCTATCGCTTGGTTGAAGATCGGATTCTTGAGCTACTTCTTAGGAGTTATGATAGATTGCTAGGAAACATGTAATAGCATAGTTTTCATTTCAAGTTGCATTATAAGGAAAAGTTTTTCCGCATTTTTATAAATAAATAAAAGTTTTACTTTATTTTATATCTCCTTGCAATGGCATTTATGAAAACTTGATGTTTGTATGTTTCTAGCAACATTGGAAAAATGAATTTGATTCTTTCATTTGTGGTAGTGTCTAAATTTACCAAGTAAGGAAAGATTCTCATCACCCAAGTTTCAATTGGACCGAAACTTGGAATCATGCAAGTTGTATAGTATGATGAATGAGAAGTTTCATTTTTGGAAAAATTTAAGACTAGTTCCTTGTTCACATGTATATGTGAGTCAAGTGAAGGACTAAGGGATCAAGTACACATCCTTGTGCACTGATCAGAGTCCACCACAAAAGATCGATAAGACTACTCGTCATGATTTACTAAATTTTAGTAAATATGGTTATACTTACAAGCTTAAGTATAAGTCTGAGACATTGGAAAAGTTCCAATGTATAGCAGAACGAATAAGAAGAATCAAATTAGGCAGAAGGATAAAAGTTTCTCAAATCTGAAAAGATGGGAGAGTACTTTAGTATCATGTTTAATGGTCATCTTAAAGATTATGAGACCATATCACAATTCATCCTCTAAGTGCATTCTGATAGCTAAGAAGAAAAGTCATGAATTGTTGAAGTGGTCAAATCAAGAAGATGAGTCATACTTCGTTCCAAAACAAATCTTAGAGACATACTCCAAGATTGTAATTTGAGTGACACATCTTAAAGAAGGTTTATAACACTTGTCAAATGTAAGAGTAAAAGTTTTCTACTCTTATACATTTGAAATTGGTAAGTTGTGATGTTTTGGATAAAACAAAGACCAACTAAGGCCAATTGTGTGAAGTGTTTGTCTTGATTAAGAATCCACACTACTTCTTGAATATTTGGCAAGAAAGTATTATTGGTCAAGAAGACAGTGGGAGTCTAAAAGATCCTGAAATGGTTTCAAGAACTAATCAAGAATAAAACCTGTATTTCATCACTAGCACACAACTAGAGGTTTATAACCTATCGTGTTGACATTTCTGTGCCCATTCCATTTAAGTTGGCTATAACATTTGAGTTCTACATGTTCTCAATTGTTTGCATAACTACTTGGAAGCAATGGCAGGCCCTTGTGCTGCCAGGTGGCAAGAGGTTAAGATTGCACAAGTTCAATCCATATGAGTTAGGATTTGTCACTAACCTAGTCTTGTGATTATGGTTTTGACAAATTCACGTGGATAAGAACACATACACCATAAAATCTAAGGGTCATAAGGTTTCTCTCCGATTCATGAAAATGATGGTGAGGAAACACTTCCACCAAGTAGATTTTAAGTAAGATAGCAATTGTAATCTTTGCATTCTCAAAGTCGTTAAGTGGAGCGTGCATGGTTATCCGGCACACTAACATGGACTTATGAGAAATGGCAAAAATCTAAACAATTGAGACTATGATTACGTCATCCCTTTTCATAGTTCTGAAATTGTTTAGACACACATGTGAGCTGTCTAAAATAAGGTTTATGATTTTGATAAAGTCTTATCAAAGCAATCTAGTATCAGAAATCTGAACTTTGGTAAGAAAGTCAATAAAGTATTGACTTCTAGAAGTCCAACTGTTTTTTGGATACATGTCAAAGCTAGTGGGAGCATGAGTGTTATGCTAATAATCATCATGTTAGTGGGAGCATGATAATTATGATAAGTATTGCAAGTTAGCAATGTTAATTATAGAAAACAAAAGTTTCAATTCGTGAGGTTGCAGGGGTTGAAAAAGTTGTTTTGCTATAATTAAGGGAGAGGATATTATACTTCATGTCAATTCTAAAAGGCTTAGAGTGAGATTTTAAGCTTAGATTGAGATTTTAATCATCTTTAGTCAAGAATATATATATGAATTTCATGTTGGATTGGTTCAACTTAAGGAAATTATATATATTGCGTTCTCAAAATTCGATTATGATTACGGCATCCCTGTTCATAGTCAAATCTTGAGAACATGGCAAATAAAAAATATTGTAGCAAAAGACTGGTCTAGAATCATGTCTTTATGTGAGACATCATGAATCGTGTACCATTTGCTTTGGGTACAAGATCGATTGCATGTGCTATAATATTTGTCATTTCTAAATTTTTCCAAATGCCCAGAGGCATTAAGAAGGGAAAAGGTCTAGAATTGGATATGACTAAAATGATTAAGCAATTGTCGAGGACAATTTGAGGTTTACCAAAGATTGGTTGCTCAGGGACAGTTGGAAGTATAGTGCTAATTTTGGAAGGACCATATTGACATATTCTGAAAAGAGGCATCTCTTATTCAGAAGTGATAGTCAAAATGAGAATATGGAGTTGTCTCCATAGGTGGAAGTTATCTGTGTAAGATTAGAAAACTTAATGCAAGAAGCATGTCCAAAGCAATGTATTTTGAATATGAGACTTAGTTTCCATGGAGTTGATCTCCATTGGAATACCTTATAATGACTGTTGACAAGTCTTTGTGACTTTGTACATATTCATTACAGGAGGGTCAGTGCATATAAGTTTAAAATCTAAACAGATTTCGATAAATGATAGGAATTTGAAATTCTCACATTTTTCGATAAGGATTTGGGAGTGTGAAATTAGAATCATTGAAATTATGTTCAATTGGTTTATTTCACAAAGTAAGGATCATAGACAAACATAGAGTGCATACTTGGTGTATGGCAAAGCTATTGTTTAAGAAAAACATAGTGTACATGCTTGGAGCATGAGACAACTAGTGTTTTTAATTCAAGTATAAAGTTGATAAAACCGAAACAATGAATAATGAGTAATCAGTATGATGATAAATAAAAGTGTTTATTTATATTCATAGGGTTTGATACCATATTTGATTCATTTATTCTTGTATTTCACTTTGCATGTTTTGACTTCTAGAATAACTAAGTCGCTCTTCCTGAATGATTAAGTTATTCAAACCATCCACAGTCGGTCATATGTTGGAAGTAGATATGAATCAAGACTGTCATGGGTTGGTTTGTAGAGGTCCAAGTTGGTGGACAAAGTGGTGCTACAACACTCATGAGTGCTCATAAGTTCTGAGTATTGGATTCAACCCGCGCTCATTTGAATCACTTCATGGATTTTATCACGAGTGATCATGAGACGATAATATCTTATATTCTTAAAACCTAGAGATATGAGTTGTTACTATGAGTTGGTTATACATTGATTGCACGAAAACGCATTGGTAACTCGATGTTATAAAACGTGCCTTTGTGTATGATTCAACAAGTAGTAGAACAAGCCATATGAGTCGAAGTTTATCCATTCCTTTTACCTTCGGGATAAAAACGATATCTGTGGGCCCCTCGATGATTTAGCGATGACACATGTGAGTGCTTGGCCAAGCCAGGACTGATTTGATTTGTTCAATCAGCCAGTCATCATAAATCGAAAATCGGGAAACAACAAATGGACAGAGAGAATGATTATAATCCATGTCTCAGTCCATATGATATCTAGAATGGAGGAATATATGATCCCTTATCTAATGGACAAGTCATTGACAAGGTCAGAGTTCGACAGCGGCTTTAAGAGCTACGATTGCCAGTTAGGTTTTGAAGTCATACTCAATAATAGTTTTAGACTTATCCAAGTGGGAGACTGTTGGATTAATGTCTAAGTCCATAACTATATTTGGTATGTACTTGACCCGACCCGACATGGTCCATTTGGGTTGCACTTCACCAGCACAATTTATATGGATAGTCTTTTGAGAATAGTATATTTATGATTTATATTAATATATTATAAGTTCTAATATATTAATATGGAATCATATTATTTAATTAGTATTGATCAAGAATTAATTTAGAATTAATTAAGTGATAAAAAAGAACTAATTAAATATGGACTCTTATATATATGGAATAGGCCAAGTTCATTTAGGTTGGGCTAAGCTTTCATGGATGGTCCATGGAGCTTTTAACCCATGGATCCTATGTAAATGAATGGTCATGGATATTAGGGTTTACATGGATGTAACCCTAATCCTCCATAATATATAAAGGGGTCCTTGGCTCACAAAATTGGACAAGTGTGTAAAAATAAGAGTGGGCCGATTTTAGTGTGCATACATATTCTCTCAAGTTCTTCCAAGGTGTTTTGGTGATTTGTGATTCCATTTGAGGCTTCCACACTATTGGGGCTAAGCTCTTAAAGCTTGAAGACATTAAGCTACAGCAAAAGGTATGTCATCTAACTAGAACTTTGTAGTATAAGTGCTTCATAATATGCTAGTTAGGATGAAACCTTGGAATAGTTAATATTTGCATGTATAATAGAGAAAACATAGATCCAAGGTTTATAGGGTTGCATGTACACCATAGGAGTGTTAGAATGCTCAAAACCCAACAACTTGACCAGTCTTTTGCTACAATATTTCTTATAATTTGCCATGTTCTCATAATTCGAATTATGAAAAGGGATTCCGTAATCATACTCGAATTTTAGAACGCAAATAATGTAATCATGACTAAATTTGATTAAAATCTCACAATCTAAGCTTTTAGATTTGAAATGAAGTATAATTTCCTCTCCCTTAATTATAGCAAAACAACTTTTTCAACCCCTGAAACTTCACGAATTGAAACTTTTGTTTTCTATAATTAACATTGCTAACTTGCAATATTTACCATAATTAATTATGCTCCCACTAGCATAATAATTATTATCTTACCAACATAACACTTATGCTCCCACTAGCTCTGACACGTACTCAGAAATCAGCTGGACTTCTAGAAATCGATGCTTCATTGACTTTCATTACCAAAGTTCAGATTTCTGATATGATATGCTTCGATAAAACTTTATCTAAGCTTCTCAAAATCATACACCTTTCCTTAGATAGCTCACATGTGTGTCTAAACAATTATGAAGAGGGACGCCGTAATCATAATGTTTAGTCCTTTTGCCATTCTCACAATTCAAACCATGAAGAGGGATGCCGTAATCATGATCGAATTTGAGAATGCAAACATCACAATTGCTATCTCCTTAAAATCTTCTTAGTGAAAGCGTTTCCTCACCATCATTTTCATGAATCGAAGAGAAACCTTATGACACTTAGATTTTATGGTGTATGTGTTCCTATCCATGTGAATTCGTCAAAACCATAATCACAAGACAAAGTTTTGTGACAAATCCAAACTCATATGGACTGAACTTGTTCATTCTTAATTTCTTGCCACCTGGCAGCACAAGGGCCTACCATTGCTTCCAAGTTGTTATGCACACAATTGAGAACTCATAGAACTCGCATACATAGTCAATTTTACCGGAATAGGCATAGAAACAAGAATTATGTCAGCACGATAGGTTACAAACCTCAAGTCGTGTGCTAGTGATAAACTACAAGTTTTATTCTTGATTAGTTCTTGAAACTCTTTTAGGATCTTTAAGACTCCCACTGACCTCTTCACATATAAGTTTCTCTTTGTCAAATACCATTACTTGACAACAAATATTCAAGAGTTAGTGCGGATTATTATCAAGACAAACACTTCACACAATTGGCCTTAGTTGGTCTTTGTTTTATCCAAAACATCACAACTTACCAATTTCAAATGTACAAGAGTAGAAAAAAATTTACTCTACATCTGACAAGTGTTATAAACCTTCTTTAAGATATGTCACTCAAGTTATAATCTTGGAGTATGACTCTAGGAATTGTTTTGGAACGAAGTATGACTCATCTTCTTGATTTAACCACTTCAACAATTCATGACTCCTCTTCTTAGCCATAAGAATGCACTAAGATGTCCTTAGAGGATCAATTGTGATATGGTTTTTCCATAAACATTAAGATGATCATAAAACACGATACTAAAGTACTCTCCCCTCTTTTCAGATTGGAGAAACTTTTATCTTTCTGCCTAATTTGATTCTTCTCATTCGTTCTGCCATACATTGAAACTTTTCCAATGTTTCATAATTATACTTAAACTTGTAAGTATAACCATATTTACTAAACTTTAGTAAATCATGACGAATAGTCTTATTGATCTTTGTGGTGGACTTGACCAGTGCATAAGAATGTGCACTCGATCCCTTAGTCATTCACTTGACTCACATATACATGTGAACAAGGAATTAGTCTTAATTTCCCAAAGATGAAAATTCTCATTCATCATACAACACAACTTGCATGATTCCAAGTTACTGTCAAATTGAAACTTGGGTGATGGGAATCTTTCCTTATCTGGTAAATTTAGACACTACCACAAATGAAAGAATCAAATTCATATTTCCAATATTGCTAGAAACATACAAACATCAATTTTTCATAAATGCCATTGCAAGGAGATATAAAACAAAAACAAAAGTTTATTTATTTATAAAATGCGGAAAAAACTTTTCCTTACAATGCAATTACAAGTGAAAAATTATGCTATTACATATTTCCTAGCAATCTATCATAACTCCCAAGCAGTAGCTCAAAAATCCGATCTTCGAACCATGCGATTGAAATCCATCTTCGCGATCAGATTCAACATGCTCTTCTTTTAAGCTTCCTTCCCTTTGCTTGATCCTGCCAAACATCAAAATGCAACCTAGTCACATCATGTATTAAGAATCAACAATTAGAAACTTAACAGAGTTAGATAGTGTACTTACCTGAAGTAGAACCATACATTCTGACTAAAGTTCTCAGGTAGTCAGGGCAGCTGCGATTCCAATGCCCCTTCTCTTGACAGTAAAAACATACAGACTCTTTGGGAATGTTACACGGGACTATCACAGACTTAACCTTTCTCTCTACCATTTGGTCAATCCCTTTCCATTGGGAAGAGAAAACTTTTCTGGACTTCCAAGGTTACCATTGTCAATGTCCATGGAAGTTTGAAGTAGATCTTCCACCCAAATTTACTTTTCCAGTGCGCCAAAACATTGTTGATTCAGTAGCAACAAGCAAATAGGTAAGATCAATAAGGTTCATGTCGTGGTCTGTCACATAGTAGTCCTTAATGAACTCACTATATGACTCAGGAAGTGATTGAAGAACCCAGTCAATAGCCAACTTCCTTGGGAAAACGACACCCAACATTCTCAACCTATCAAGGTGTGCCTTCCATCTTCATGTTTCATTGCAAGTAGGGCTTGAGTGACCTTGAATTTTTCAAGTCTTCGAGCTTGTGGGTTAGAGAGAATAATTGGAGGAGGTGGAGGAAGAGAAGTATGATTTCCATGATCCAATCGCGGGACATCATCTTCATTAAAGCTTGTTCCAAGGGATTTGGGAAGATCATAGTTGTCTGATTTAGACATCTACAATGGGAGAAATTCAATTTAGTTGATTTAAGTCCATAATATAACACCCAATATGAAATATTAAGGCTAGGACCCAACACAATATTTTATAACTTGGAAGAGGGATGCCGTAATCCAAGCTATAAAATATTTGAAGGTTGGCGAATGACGATTCACCAATTTCCACCATGAAAAACAAAATAGGTATTAGGTTTTAATTGGATTGAAACTCCTAGATCTTTTGAGATTCATTGAACTTTTCAATGGCATGTTTAAATCTCGATTGTGCCCTCTCAAGTTTGTGACTGGGATGCCGAGGATCACAAACAAGGTGTGAATAACCATGCAAATTAACTTGGTACCCTTAATTTTTATCACCTGATCGATGTGCCGGTTATCTACACGCGCTCCACCAATCTATGATAAATATCAGTTACCCTTTGCCACTCTTACTAGTCCATGTTAGTGTGTCGGTTAACCACACACGCTGCACCAACGACTTGGTAAGGTACAAAGTGTAATTTCATGGGTTAGCACCAAATTCACATTTTCCTAAAGTAACTAAGATTGGGACTATATAAGTGTTTAGTTACTTTATATTTATCATTATACTTTTAATGAAGGGAGAATTAGAGTCCTATCCTACACGTTCGGCTAACGACCCTCCACCAGTCAAGGAAGCGGTGGGTGAGAGTGGACACCTATTAAACTGCCATTTTATAGTCAATAACCTTATACCCCCTTTATAGACCGACTTCGTGAATGAGGCCTACTAACGGTAAGATTGACTTTTACTCTTACACATATATATAAATATTAAACCTATAATATTATAATAGTATAAGGGTTGAACTTTAAACTATTTAAAATTCTAGGGTTTGGAACTAAAGTATTCAAAAGTGTAACTTTACAAATTCCAAAACTTGAGGGCAAGTTTTGAGCAATTCAAAAACTTTTGGAATCTATAACATATGAGTTTAATATGGCTTTTAATGGCAAGACTCTTAAAAATCCATAACTTGAGGACAAGTTATGGATGTCATAAAACAATTTATGGGAAAAAACTCTTCAAAACCATAACTCATGACTTTTAAAGATTCATTAACAAGAAAGACTTTTGGTTTTCCATAACTTGAGGACAAGTTATGGAATCCATTAAAGGCCATTTAGATCATCTAATAAACAAACAAACATGTCAAGGAAAACTATGATCTAGATTAAACTCATATGAACAAGACAATTCAAATCAAACAATCTTCATGTAATTAGCCTAACCATTAAACTAATACAAAACATGAAACTTTTGATAATTATCTTTTGAATTTGATTAGAATGATCATTACCACATCAAAAACAGGTTTATAAGTTCAAAAACACCATAAGGTAATGATTCTAGTCCAATTCCAGCCTTAAAAGTCGAAAATATGCACTCCGGACCTCCTACTTGTCGAGTGTATGAACAAACTCGCGAGTTGGTCAGTTTTTGCCTTGGACTCGGTGAGTCCACCAGTGGACTCGGCGAGTCCACTGTCCAGAAAGCCAATTTTTCTATTTTTTCAGCATTGCATCAAGTATAATTGAAAACCAAGCCTAGGCTCTGATACCACTGATGGGTTTTGAGCATTCTAACACTCCTATGGTGTGCATGCAACGCTATGTGCCTTGGATCTATGTTTTCACTATTATACATGCAAATATACAAAATTCCAAAGCATCATCCTAACTAGCATATTATGAAGCAACTATACTACAAAAGTCTAGTTAGATGACATACCTTTTGATGGAGCTTGAAGTCTTGAACCTTTAAGAGCTTAGCCCCAATAGTGTGGAAGCCTCAAATGGAATCACAAAACATCACCAACAAATGGAATAACTTGAGAAGAAGGTTACTTTGGTTCTCCCTATGAAATCGACCCTTGCCCTCACTATGTGTATCCACTAGTACCCTTTCATGAACCATGGGATCCTTTATATAGTGTGGCTCATTAGGGTTACACCATGTAAACCCTAATGTGCATGACTTTCCATTTCCTTCATGATCCATGGGTTTTAACCTCCATTCAGTATCCATGGGTTAAGCCCAACATGAAGGACAATGGATCACAAGCCCACATATATAAGAATGAATGATTTACGTAATCAATCCCTATATATTTAATTAGTCTCTTTTGATCACAAAATTAATTCCAAATTAATTCTTGATCTATACTAATTAAATAATATGATTTCATATTAATATATTAGAACTTATAATATATTAATATAAATCATAAATAACCTTTTCTCACTTGTCTGTCCAATTGTTCCGATGCCATGCAACCCAAATGGACCATGCTACTCTCGGGTCGAGTACATACCATTAAGAGTTATGGGGTTAGACATCTAATCCAACAAATTCCTCTTTGGAATTTTTCTTCGATGCTTGATAGGTCGAAGTGTAGGTTTGGATAAGGGAAAACTTGAAATCTATGCCATGGTTGTTGGTCGGTATTACGATTTGCAGGTTGATTACACTACTTTTCTATGGGAGGAATTTGGTGTTAGCATCTCCCACACAAATGTAACTAATGGTGTTTCCTGTGCAATATATTGGAGTCTGATTCTCCTATATGTGTATGAGAAGGAAGGTATTTTGGTTCCTGCTGATGTTCCTACGGCTGAGTTTGGGATTTATCAACATCCGAAGAATGTTGAAGATGATTCTGAGGTGTTTCCCAACATTGCAAGGTTCCAGATGCGATGCTTCGCAAGGTTGATCCCACAAACCCAATTCTTGTGGCTTATCTTCAAACCATCAATCCTACTGTCGCAACAGGTTTTTTTGCTATGAAAAGGAATTGGAGGGACTTCAAAACATGGAAAAAGTCCCAAGAAACCTTCAAAGTTTGAAAAACCTAAAGTTGTTCCTGAGGTGGTTGAGAAAGCAGTTACGAAGCCTGTTACCGAGCGTGTTCAAGAACCAATTGTGTAGGATATTCACAAGGAGGTGGTCCCTTCGAAATCTGGTGTTTTAAAAGGGACGAAGAAGCCAACACACAGACCTCGTCATTCACCAGAGCCAAGGGTAGATGTTGTGGAAAAGTCTATCTCTTCACCAAAAGAGGTTTTTGCAACAAAACTTCAAAAGATTCGAAAGCCCTAGATTAATCCAAAGGGGTTGATTATTCGTGAAATCCCTACTCCAGTTGCTACGGCTTCAAAGAAAGCGAAGGCATTGGAATATCCTCTCGATGAAATTGTTGTTGAGACTGATTTCGAAGGTAATGACTCTCCTGTTCTACAAAGTGATTTTGGCTTCGAATCACCCCAGAGGGACTCACCAGTTAAGTCGACTTTCTAGGCGACTGGTAGTCTTAGTGGCTTTGTGAAAGCATCTCATGTGGACACATCTACTAATCTGGGTGATTCATCTACTTTATCCATCCCTGAGACGACTTCGATCATACCACCCGAAGTTTCGTTTGCCAAGTCCATTTCGGAGGAGGTACGAACTTCAGACATCACTGTAGACATATCTAATATGGACACAAATGTCAACATGGGTGATAGGATGTCGACACACGAAGCCCACCGTATTTCGAATGTCTCTACTTCATCCATTCCTGTTTCTATCCTTACTTCATCCACATTCGAATCAACTATTATGGATACCTCTACTTCGTTACCACCATTCATTTCACCCATTCCTACTTCATTACCTGCTTCCACCATATCACCAACTTTTTCGAATATCACGGATCAGCCCATCACATCTTTATTTCCTTCTCAATCATCTGATGGTCCAAAGTCTACTTCATAGGTTGAACAAGATGATGATGATTACATGGTTTCATTTGGTGATCTTCAGTTCGATCCCGAACAAGTGAATATTCCTGATCACATGTTGATGTCAGGAAAAAAATTCAAAATCTTGAATCGCAAGTTGAATTCCTTGCTTCAGATTCACACAGAGACCGGAAGTCGTAATAATGTCTCAGTAATTGAAGTTGATGTGTTATTAAAAGCCCAAGAACATCTATTGAAAACTATTATGGAACAGATTGATACAAAGACTGAAGAATGTTTGAAGCGCCAATCTGAATCGTTTATTCATGAGGTTAAAGATTTGAGGGCAGTTGCTAAGGAAAGGCATATTCTCTTTGTTTAAGCAGTTAAGAGAGTGCATGAAGATGTAAATTTGAAAATTGAAGAACTTTGAACTGAGCTGACCAAGGAGGTTGCTACTTGATCAGAGTTACTCTAATCTTCATACGAAGGTTGATATCATTGTAGATGTTGTAAAGAAAGTTGTGGAGTCTTACAATTTACTTCTTACCAAGGTTGATACAAAGTCAGAATCTGATTCCCATGGCTTTGCCAAAAATGGAAGAATTATTGGGAAGTTTGAAGGTATTGGTTTTGCAACTTACAATTTCTCCTTTATCTTCGGTTTCTCAAGAATCATTTTCAAACATGTTTTCTTCGTTGGAGTCCAACCTGAGGGCTGATCTTGCTCCTCTACTGAAGTTTGTTCATTTGATGCCTTCGGATGCCCCACCTGTTAAAACAAGGGTGCAAGGGGGAGAAAAGGTTGGTGGTTCTAGTTTGTCAAAAGCTGGTGATGGTGAAAAAGTTGCAGGGAAAGTGTTTAGTACACAGATTCCTACTTCACTTCCAACTTCAATGTCAACCACATCAACTACCATGACTTCGAAGCCTTTAACTAAAGGTATTATTATTGGTTCATCTGTTGGTAGATCAAGTTAGAAGCCATCTTCATCAAAGAAAGAAATGGAAAGAAAAGGAAAGGGTATCAACATTGAGCCAACTAAAGAAGAGAAGATTGCCTTAGAAAAGGAAATTGAAAAACAAAGGCAGACTCAAAGTTAACTGAGACAAAGGCAAGGAGATCCTCCAGGTCTTAAGAAGGGTGACCCAACAAAACCATATTGCGAAACTATTGAGCAAATTTGTGCACTTGGAGAGATGCATGATTTTTTGAAGGTTCCAAAGAAAAGTTATGATATAGAAAATTCAAATTTCAATCAATTGGATTTTCCTATCAACCATATGACTTTCATATTAACTCAGTATCAATTAGCTGATAAATTCGAAGATAAAGAAGAGTTCATGAAGCTGAAAATGAGGTTTCATGCAGTTCTTGGAAAGAAAGAAGAAGAGATTTGGTCACTTGTAAAAATTGTCAAGGTGCTAGGTATAACCAAGGATCAATTATTCGAAGGGTTATTGTAGAACTTTCGTTTTCACGTAGTTCGTGCTAGTAATCTGGTCTGTGATTTGACAGTGGCTGACTTTCCCCTGCTAAATCTTAATGATCTCATCTGTGTGGCTAAAATCTTAAGTGGGTTTGATGCTTCGAAACTTCAGATGACTAGCAAAGAAGACTTTTTGCTCGGGTTTGCACATATCAAGCTTTTCATTGAAAATTATTATGGTTGTCTTGCCTTAACGGATGTGGAGTTGGCTTTGGCAATGGGAAAACAAATTACTGTGCCACAATCTCTATTGAAAGGTATGGGAAGCTTGAAGGAGTTTGATGATGGTGAAATTTGTGTTAAACCATTGGGTATCTTATTTGTTGGGAAGAATAAAAACAACAAGAATAACGAGTTTTTGTTCAGAGTTGAGGATGTTGAAAGATACACTCACTCTCAATATACGAATCTACTTGTTCATATAAATAATTGCAAGAGGAATACTGAAGGTGATAAAGCTGAGGTTCAAAGAACAATTGTTTGGTACATGGAGATTAGAAGAGTTCTTCATTAGGCTATAATGATGCTAATGACCTGGGACTTGACACTGCTCACAAAGGGGGAGAATGTTGAGGTCGAATCGTGTTGTGAGGTGTCGAAGTGTCAAAAGTCTGTCTTAGTGTCGAAGTCTGTATTTCAGTTGTCGTTTTATGTATTTCATAAGGGTACTTTTGTATGTCGAAGCTTAATAGTTTTAGCCCTTATGTATTTTTTGTAAACTTCTGTAATGCCTATATATAGGGATAGGTACTAGAGATAGAGAAACTTTTGAACATTTCATGTTCTTACTCTACACATACTCTTGTAACCTTCAGAAGTTTTATTGAGCCATCCAGATTATATTTACTCATGTGTTCTTAATTCAATTCAAACTTTGATTTCATTTCATATACTCGATCAATACGAACTTCATTATCAATATATTTTAGTGTAGTTATTATTAATATTGAAATATGTTGAGTTCTATTTACTGACCGAGACTGGAGGGCGGGGTGCACACTCAGAGTGATAAATGTGAACTCAGGAATATGTGGTTATGGGGGAAGCACTCCTGGCGGGGTCAAGGGGTCGCTCCCCGAAACTTAAATGGATTTCTATATCAAGAAAGAGTCTGTAAATGCATTTTCCCACCAAAGCATGTTGTGACATCATTGTGATGTAAGAATCAACTATGTCTTATAAACTTCTTTCTAACTACCATTTTGGTGCCAAAATGGATGTGACCACCCTTTTAACTACATATCTTCCTTGTATAAGAACGTAATGAATATTCTAGAAAAGGGTTGGATTTATTATGCTTGAAATTTTCATCAAAATCTCTCCATCTCATCAAAATGCAAAATAACATGGTACTTTCTGTGTTTCAAATTTGGAAGTGGTCTGACTTCTAAATTGTCATTCTTGGATTATCGCAAATTAGATTTCATGATACTCCAAACTATAGGGTTGAAATATCAAATTTTGATAAGTGATTGAAATCATGATTCTAAAATTATCCAGGTCTATATTGATATTTTTAGACCTAAAACCTAACATTAAAAATATGTGATTTGTGAAGAATGTCAATGGCAAAATCTGTCAGGGACATGAGTTCCAAATTTGGGAAATGGGATAAATTTGAGGGAAATAATTTTCGTCGATGGCAAAAGAAGATGCATTTCCTTCTCACCACATTGAAAGTTGTTCATTTTTAAGCACTCTATCACCAAAATCGATAGAGGATGAAACCATTGAACATACTAGAAAAGAGCAAGTAGGACAATGATGACTACATATGTCGTAGACATATCTTAAATGGTATGTATGACTTTCTCTTTGATCTCTATCAAAATCATGAATCTGCAGAAGATCTTTAAGATGCACTTGAATCCAAATACATGGCCGAAGATGCTTCTATTAAGAATTTCTTTGTGATTACTTTTAATAATTACAAAATGGTGGATTAAAGGTCTATCATGGAACAATACAATGAAATCATGAGGACTGTGGGACAATTTAAACAACACAAGATGCAAATGAATGAATGAATTTATGCCTTAAGTGTTATTGACAAATCCACCCCCTCCTGGAAAGACTTTAAGCACAACAAAACATGTTAACATGTAGGAAAACAAGCAAGACCCTGGTAGTTTAGCTAAGCATGCAATCACATCATAGTACTATAGTGAGAAAATTCACCTGAAGTTAAAATTAGTAGTCTCACACTCTTGAAGTATAACGTCTATCACAAACCACCAATAAGCAAATAAAGGTCAAAGTTCAGAGACTATAGCTAAATACCAATAAGTCTGACCAAAATTCAAACCGGTCAAAAGTCAACAGTTAACAGTCGTTGAGCCATGACCACTAGGCGACATAATAGTTGCAAAGTAATTCAATTTGCACGTCACAACCTATCCTTGATTGTTTCGTGATTTTCGATCATAAGTCCTTTTCCCATTACACACTTAATCCATTCTGATCAAGGCCCGTAACTTTAGATATGAATCTCCTAGGGGACTTAATGGATAAAGTTTGCAACTTTATCCATTTAGTGGACTAAGACATGCAAGATCTTAAACCCTAAGTCCACAAAACTCTCAAATAACATATTCTTGTGCATTGCCTTTAGAGGATACATGCATGGTGAACTTTCTCCCAAAACAAATACATGAACATGCATTGCCTTAAACCCATGTTGAAAACAAATAATTTCACCAATATCATGAACTTTCTCCCAAAAGACACTTTATACATCGGCTCGCTCTCAGCTATGTGTGCCCAACTAAATTAGACAAAAGAGTCTTGTAACATAATGTGCCCTATGAAAACACACAAATTCAAGTGGAGTTAAACCTGATTATAATAGGCCAAAAATTGCTTTTTATATAGTGGACATTGCTAAATAGGGTAAAATGTTTTACAAAGTATATATAATGTTGTAATAGGAAAATTTTAAATAGAATGATATTACAAACAAAATGAGTTAAAAGTATATTGTTATTTTTTTAATTTAACCCAAAGGTGTCTTGATAAATGGTCTTCAAAATAGATTAAAGAAAATGTCTGTGACATCCCAAATTTCACGGCCAGAAAAGACCGATTTAATTTATGCTTTTAAAATAAAATCAGAGTAATCCTTTGATTAAAAGAGTTGCGAAATTTGTTCCCAAAACAAAATATGATAAAAATTTATCAAAGCATTTCTTTAAAGAAATGTATTTTCATTATATAACAAAATCTCGGGATGTCATGTTCCGATACAGACCAAAAGCATAAACGACAGATTATAAGCCTTACAACAATTATTTACAACTACTGGCCTATAATCCAAAATATCTTGATAAGTCATCCAACTTACGCTCTGGTCCCACTACCTGTAATACAAAGAAAAACTGAGTGGGTCAGGCTTGGGATCCTGGTGAGCATATAGGGTTTTCAACCCACAATAAGTAAATTTGTTATGTTTAAACATCAAACAACTAACCAAATTTTCCCATCCCCATTATCTTCTTTAATCTTAAGGATCTACCCTAAGAATCATCTATCCTTCATTCCTAAGGATTGACCTAAGGAATAGGCACGAAGTCCATCACTTCCCGAGGTTTATACAACAAGCACTAAATCCATAGCTGCCAAGGTTCATCTACATAGTACTAAATCCATAGCTACCAAGGTTCATCTACACAGTTCTAAATCCATAGCTACCAAGGTTCATCTACACAATACTAAATCCATAGCTACCAAGGTTCATCTACACAGTACTAAATCCATAGCTACCAAGGTTCATCTACACAGTACTAAATCCATAGCTACCAAGGTATTTATATAAGGCACTAAGTCCATAGCTGACAGGGTTTTTAGAGTACACCGGTGAACATCAAGTCCATAACACCTACAAGTTGCGAGCCTACTAGTGTTCCACAAGACTGTCTAGAATAGTCTGTGGTTGTCATCCCTACTCTGCTGAATGACGGGGCCACCATTTGGGTAAAGGTTTCACTCATTTTTCACCTGTCACCCTCATCTCATGATCTAAATCATCTTTCGTCTCATCCTCAAACTCATCTTTCATCACACACCAACTATTTCGTCTACCCATGTTCTACCCAACATATTTGTAGATATAAATTACATATACAGTTTAAACCATTTAAAAACCTGTATAAAACATTCATTCAACATCCATCTCAAGTAAACAAACAATGTATAAACACATAGCACGTACTTCATAGCAAATACTTCATATCTATGTGTTAGAAGAAAGTAACTACACACTCACTTGATTAGACGATGCTCAGACAACACTACGGCCCTTCAAGTACTATTCTTTTGATGTAACCGAGATATCTTCACACACCGGGCTTCTCGCGGGCAGAGCTTCGGCTTGAAACTCTTTTCTTCTCGGGATCTTCGAAGCGTCGAGACTCGCTTCGGGTATCGGGGATGATACCGGGACTTCGGGGGGTTAAAAGATGGCTAGAGAGGGTATAGAGAGTGAGAGAATGAGTGAAGTAGCAACCAAATCTGGCTGCCCTCGACTTCTATTTATAGGGTTGGATTTTCGATATTCACGTCGTGAACAACAAGTTCACGTCGTGACTTCAGTCGTCATCAGGTGCATCATCGCAACTTGGGTCTGTCAGGCTCCAGGAGACGTCATCTCTGAGTTCACGTCGTGAACCCTATGTTCACGTCGTGAGCTCCGACACAGTGTCGGGGTTCGTGCCCCGAACTTCAGAAATTCATATCTTTCGCATATGAGCTCCGTTTTCGACGTTCTTTATATCAACGCGTAGGTGAGATTATGCTCTACAACTCTCGTTTAGACTCTGTCGGCTAATTTTGACTTTATTTTTATTATATTATTTTTAGTAGGCCGGGACAGGAAAACTTCGTTAGAAATTCATAACTTCTTCATCTGACGTCCATTTTCGTCTGTCTTTTTACCGTTGGACTACTATCGATGAGATCTTCGATTCTCATTTAGATTGTTTCGGCTAAAGATCACTCGATCTCAATTTCGAGATTTGGGCTGCATACCGCTAAGCTGAAACTTAGTAAAATCATAACTTCCTCATACGAAGTCAAATTTGGACGTTCTTTTTATGCACACTTTCGGTTTAACGTATTCTACGACTTTCATTTAGATTGCTAAGGCCAAATATCGCTCTATCGTAAATTCACTATTTACGTCGCACAGTGTCGTGCCGGTTTTGTTGCGAAACTTCGACATGTCATAACTTCTTCGTTATAACTCAGATTTCGGCATTCTTTAAATATCCGGAATCCTTGTCACGACCACTACAACTTAGTTAAGATTATTCATTCTAAATAATCTTCTATCAAAAAGTCATTTTTGACGCTTATCGTCTCTAAATTGACTAGCCATGATCTGCGGGCGTTACAATGTCCTCACACTTTTCGATATGAAAGAAAAAAATATAAATGGCTAAATGTAAAATAATTATAATCGGAAGTGGTTAACTTTCTGATGCTGCAACGAGATACCAATTAAAATAAATTATGAACTAAAAGGTAGAAATGGTTTCTACTTGTAAACTGTGAATTGATGATAGATTTGAAAATAATAACCCAATTTGGACTCGCAATTTATGGAATAAACATGAAAACTGTGAAGTAGAAATGGAGTGGAAATGTGAATGAAGTAAAAATGAAACTATGACATGATGCTTTCTGATGCCATAATTCGGAATGAAATTTATGCATAATGCATTTGGTGATGAGGGATGAGACAATTAAGATGGCAATATATTACAAAAGGATACAAACGGTGCAAATATCCCTATAAGTGGTCTATTGATTAATTAGTTTAAGGCAATATGGAAAAACAAATGACATGCACACCACATATTTCTTTAACAACCACTATGGTCCCATTAGTCACATGAGCAATTGTACCTAAAAAAAAGACAGAAAAAACTATTCCAAGCAATATAAGGGTGATTAAAGATCGAAAACGAAGACTAATATACTTAGGAAGTCAAATATTAACCCAACAGAGAACTACAATTTGCTAGGTTCACTTAAGGCTCAACACAGGAAGCTAAAAAGCAAATGCAAAGAAACAGAGAGTAGACCTCATTTGATCGTAAAACAACACGAGATTCAAAATGCTTGGACAAATTAGCATTGAAACAAAAATGTAGTTTCCCATTCTTGACCACGCAACACAACTTTCTTCATCTCTTTAAATGAATTGCTTCGTGATTTCTATGGATTATCTAGCTGATTTTTATGGATTATTGCTGATTTAATGGGACGTGATCATAATAAAAAATAAAGAATTCGGGTAATTCTTGAATGGTGAAGTTTGAGTGGGAAAATAATTTTTTGGACAGATAGAAAAATGTCATGTGTCATAAAACTACTCTTTTATTATAATAAATAGAGATAGAGATGGTAACAGATTATTAAATGGCCGATTACTAATTCCAAATTGAATTGAGTTTATTGCTTTAATTATTAAACGTACCGAATAAAATTGTTACTATAAAATCCGTGTCGAGCAACATGTTAAATTCGTCATATGCACAGAAAGCAGAACAGATAACAAAAGCATCATGGAGAAAAACATTAATCTTATGAACTACATTGTAGTTCTTATGCTTTTTATGACTACAGTTTCATCCACGGGTTAGTCTTCAACTCGTATTAGAGTTTGGAAAACATTTCCTATGGAACATTTAAGAAATCATATACATCGGTGTAGGTGCTAAGGGTTTTGTCATTGCAAAAATATATAACATAATAGTAATCAATTACTAAATACTAAAATGAACAACTTTTGTTGTTGTGCTTACTGTTTAAAAATATGGTTGATCTTCCTTATTTTTATTGAACGGTCGAAGTTTACGCATCTCTTTAATGTGTTTTGAAACACCAATTCCGCTGGTTTTCATTTTTTTTTTTTTTTTTTGCATTTTGCTAAAATATAACGAATTTTGCATTTTTGTGAATATCATTGTCAGATGTTGGGATTAATGGAGATGGAAAACTTAATTGCACCGAATTTCAATGTGATGCCTTGAGAATGCATTCAACGATTCAGTGCACAAATGAATGCTTAGGACGAGGATTTACGCAGGGCGCCTGTGTTCCTCCGCCGGATTCCAATGCTCTCGGTCGTTGTTGCTGTTCTAATTGATATTCATTAAGAACCATGAGATTGTGTTATGTGTTTCATGCATTCTTAAATACAAAGTAAATTATAATCTCTGATTTAAGTTTTAAGCCGGAACTTTCACACTGTATTATATATATATATATATATATATATATATATATATATATATATATATATATATATATATATATATATATATATATATATATATATATATATATTACAGACGCACTATACGTTTACCCGCGCTAAGAAACGGGTGCGAATAGTTTATTCAAAAATTAGTTTGTAGAGGTAATTAGTTCTTTTTCGGATATAGTTTACGACATTTAACTAGTTGTCAATAAGAGTTATGTTAGCAAATTTGAAATCGGTAAGAATAAAAATTAAGAGTTCAAATTGCATACAAATGTATATGAACCACATGCACAAATAAATAACAGGCATTTGAAACCTATGAGGATATCATTTTAATCCTATAAACCGAAACACACTTTAATTCATATATTAAGTGAAACATAAACATTAACTTAGGACTAAAGGTGATCTTGACTTCGGAATTTAGACCGATACAATACAAAAAAAAGAAAGATAAATAAAGAATTATTAAGATTGGCTAATTCAGTTCATTTTCGAAACCAATAACCATACAAAATGCAAGTATAAAATGCAAAAATCATCAACAAAAACGGTTTTATTCGCATTCAAATCCAAAGCGAAAAATTGAACAAAATTTGAGAAAATCTGGGGTTTTACATACCATAGATACCCTAGGAAATTTGGTGTATGTCTTGAACTCCTAAGATCATATTAATAAACACTACAAACTAAATGACATTTAGTGGCACAATTTTTTAGTGGCATATTTCTTTTGTGCCACTATAGTATTCTTTTAGTGGCACTTTGTGGATGCTATTATAATTTGTTGCTAGCGGGAAACGTTTTCACCAAAAATTATAAAGACCCGCCACACTTTGTTTCCCTCCTATTGAAAATTTCCCCCACTATTTGAGATTTCTATGAAGTTAACAGATTACGAGACTTTAAGTTTTTCAATTTCAAACTTACCCTTCTAATTAACTCTCACGCACTCAAGTCATAGTCTCCCACCCATGCCCTAAATCCCGAATCTCCGTCGCTATTGAGCTCGATGATATCCTCTAAATCGCCACCGCTCAACCTCCACAACTCCCCACCGCTGCCTGATTCCACTTCTTGTCATCGTGTTCTACCCAGGAATCTATGACTCAGGTACAAAATTAATTTTTATCTATGAAGGAATGGAAAGCTGTCCTTATTCCACTTTCCCTCACTTCTCTAATGTATAACGACTTCATGTACAAATAAAGTTTTATCTACGGTCACGATGTGGGTATTGAGACGAAGGCAACTTCGAAAATCAAAAATCGAAATCAAGAATCAACTCTAGGGTTCATAATAGAGTCTGATGATTGTGATAAGGTTTGGCATCTGACCTTGAGTTTGATGTGAAAGTTGGTGCGGTTAATTTGATGTAGGGAAAGGAGTGAAACACTTGTCGGTGAGCGGCGACACTGCGGCGTCTTCTACAATGAACGTATCTCCCTGGGATGATAAACCTTACCAGGTGCTACCTGGTGGGGAAATAGCTTACTACGACGAGCGGGGCGTGGTGTCGTTTCTCGATCCACCCAAACAACTTATTCCTTTAGATCCATCTTCTTACAACCCCGCTACTTATCTTTGGTATTACTCTCTGCTTCACTTTAGACATTGTTTGACAGATTTCTGTATTTCTATGTTTTTACTTACCACATCAAATTATGTTTAACAAGATTGTATTCTACATGTTCGATCATTTGCCTACACATAGGGCATCAAAATCAAGATACAGATTCGGGGTTGGACCTCATTCAGTTAAATTTTCAACTAGTCTTGATATGGTTCCAATCTATATACCGTGAGATTACAGTTCCTAGCATGAGGAAATCTTCACAAATTCTTGAAAAATTGTACCTATGAAATTCCACTTACATGAAAGGCTTATGCTTTTTGGTTTTAATTGAAGTTTATGTGATTGGAGTCTTGGCTTGTTTATTTTATTACAGTCATAGCCTGAAAAGTGAAACCTTGATATGTATGTGATGACCAGGAAAAAGATTGATGACATCCCAGAGGAAAGGAGACATAGTTTGCTGGCATTGCTTAATCCCATGTATCTCTCTTTGAAATTTGTATGTTTCCCTATTAGTGAAATATGTTTTCAGCACTGCTTACCTCTTTATTTAGATGATTATGTCTTGTAATACAACTTCATGTGTGCTTCACATGAACATGTATATGTGAAGTCAAAGATTAAAATGGAGGTTCAGATTTCATGTATTAATTTGTCCTCTTTTCTTTTGGTTGGAACTGTGCAGACTTATTTCAAGAGCTTGGGAGGTAGCAGGCACAAGATATGATAATTCAAACTTGGAAAAGAAAAGTTCATCTAACTTGTTTGGAAATGAAACCGGTGTGAAGTTGATTGAATTTGTTGGCATTACTGAATCTTCCATATGTTAAGCTGCGTAAGTTGAATCAAATTTCTAAATATTAAACAGTGAAATTCGAACACCTTGTTAGTAATCCCCAAATTGTAACTTTTTTAAAGATATTCTACCTAATTCCGTATTGTCTGTTTTTCTGAACTTTTTTTTGTTAATCTGATGTATTAGGCTTTTGATTTCTTACTCTGAATTTCAAATTTGTTTTTATAAATATTTTGCTTAATTTCATTTCCTTTGTTCTTCTTGAACTTTAGATTCTGATGTATTGGGTTTTTTCAATTGCATAGAGGGTATTAACAACTAGATGCAGGTACTCTATTATTCTCTCTGTGATTATTTTTGTGTTAGAAATGTTTTCTAGAATGTTTGAATGAAACTTCATCTTGTATCATATCAAGATAAATACAAAGTTGTAGAGTTCTACTCTGCTACTTTATACATTATCTTTGTTAAGATGATTTCAAATCACTAAAAATTGGTTTTATTTTTGTTATTTTGGATGTTAGGTTGGTGGCCAATGATGGTGGTTCTAATATGATTTTTGGCACTTAGTATCAATACCACTTTGAAGCGACATCCACTCAAATGGTCTGCCACCTTAGAGTTGCTTCATCTAAAGACTCTAGCACAAAATGTTAAGTGTTGGACAAATGCAAGTAAAAGGCTATGCTCTTCGTTTCAAGAATGTTGCATCTCAAATTTAGGACTCAATTAGTTTAATGTTTTGAGCAGTTACAGTCTACAAATGTGTAGACTAATTAAGCCTTTTGGAAGATATTTTTGTTTTAAATATTGAAAATATTATTGTAAGACACAAGTTTAGTTTTAATTTAAGTAATGCTTTGTGTTTTGCATTTTATCTTACTTATTTTTAATTCCATTTAACTTATATATAAAAGAATATTGGACCTAGTTTTTAAATATAAATGCTTTGAGTAAAAAAAAAGTTTCGCTAAAAACATAAAAATTGCTTTTATTTTAGAAATTATATAGTGGCATAACAATAGTGCCACAAAAACCGAATGTGCTATAGTGACATAAAAAAAAGTGTCACTAAAACCCAAAAGGGCTGCAGCGACACAATTGAAAAGTGCCACTAAAGGTCTTTAGTGGCAGCTCTTATAGTGGCACTTTTTTTTTGTGCCGCTGATTGCCAAGGGGGTTTTTAGTGGCACTTTTTCGGTTTTTAGTGGCACTATTTCTGTGCCACTAAACGTCATTTTATTTGTAGTGAAAAGAAGTGACATTCCCAAAAAAAACGCAACATATGAGCAATTGTTTAAGAAACAGTATGCAAATATATCGAAGAATTCATTTTCTAGCCGTCTATCCGCGTAATGTAGCGAGCGGCGAATAGTTTGGTAGACAACTAGTTGTTTTTCGGGACGAAAACTATCTAGAAATATTTTTTAATAACTAACAATATAAAAGTTGGTTTATTTAGACTATATTCTTACTACAATAAATTATTTCGTTTAAGGTAACATTATATTATTTTTCCATTTTATTTAAAGGACTATTTATTGATAATATATTTTTTTGTGATATAATTATTAATATTTACAACTATTAATTATGTTTTTGACAACAAAATATTTAAAATTTTTATAAGTTCAAACTAAAAGAACTTATAGTCGTATTTAAAACATTTTAATACAAAGAAATAAAGGTATTTTACAATTGAACATCAAAACATTCATATTAGTTTAAAATTAAAAGATATTTCAAATAAGTTGTTTTCATAAAAGTTATCATGTGTTTTAAAATATTACCCACTTAAATAATATAAGGGTACAATGAAGGCATGAATCAACCCAACAAAATTATCAATAACGTTAAATATAAAGTGTACAAACAAATAAACCATTAAAATGTTCAAACATAAATATATAAGATATGTGAATTCATACAGATATCCAACATAGCTTTAGAAGAGTAAAGTTTTGATTGCCCACCTACAGATCTCATTGTAGCTTTAGTTATGTTTAATCAATTTTTAGAGTTAATCGGTTATTTCTTTCTTGGAGAATGCTCCTGCTGAGAAAGAAATAATCAAAAACAAGAGACAGAGGCTAATATAGTATTTAGTTAGCCACATTTTCAATAAATAAATGTAAGATGTTATAACAAACATACAAATAAGAGTACATTGCCGTTTCAAACATTTAACCCAAAAAAGTTCCATACTTCCATTTCTTTCTGTTACAATGTTGTAAATAAAGAAATGAAAGTAAGATGCTATAACAACATATAAATTAAAGTACCTTGACTTTTCACGCAAGTTTAAAAAAAATTACAATCAATATCAAATATTTAGCACATGAAAGAACTGGGAAAAGATTCAAAGTGAAAATATATATGCAAGTAATGAGAGAAGCATTGCTTCATTGACGTTCTAAGCAAATAAAGCTCTCAAGTTGAGCCACAAACAATAAAACCATGTTAAAGATTAACCTATAATTTTCAAACCATTCTCGAGGTCATCGAACAATAGTAACAATTTTAGAGAATGAAAGAAATCATCCAACTCTAACTTCGCTATTAAACCAAAGAAAATGAAATCAAAACAAAGTTACATGTACCGTGTAAGTCCCAATATAACCAGAAGCTGTATGATTTTTCCACAAATCCTTCAACCTTGAGCTATGTACCAAACAAAAGATATGTTAAAAAAAACAAAAATAATCCATCAGAAACATAACTTATGTAAATCAAAAATATGTAATCCTCTGAAACATACCTCCTTTCCCCTCTTTGCCCTAAGTTCAATCAATAAATGTAGATCCTCTTTACCCCAAGTTTCACATTGCAAATTTTGAGTTTTGATTTTTGATTTTTCATGCACCTGCATCTGATATAGGTTAAAAAATTATAGCTTTTGGTTTTAGGTAGAGAAATTGGATGAGATGGGGACAAAAGATGGTGTTTGATGCTGTCAAGTGATGTTCTTTTGTTAACATTCAAATCCTACTCTAGAAAATTAAATGTTGAATTAAAGGAGAAAAATATAAGCTCGTCTCTTCTAAAGTAAGCTTATATCTATTTCATTTAATTGCAACTCTTCACAACCAAAACTCCATAAATAATTTTAGAAATGTTACGATGGTACGCATACAACAATGTACTTTGGGCATTTTTTTATAAAGATTACTACACAAAGATAAAGATGAAACCAAAATCTTAGAAAATTTGAACATATAACTGATCAAATGGAACTATAACTAAACCATAAAAAAGAAATTGACTTTTTTGGATTTTAGATATCTTATAGAAAGAGTAATTTGTAAATAGAAGATATAGTATATACATAAAAAACAGATCATTTAACCAACTAAAATATGAATTTGAAGCTTGAAACTTGAATGATGTATTACCTTTGGGAAGAAAGTGAAGCTTCATTATCTGTTACCATTATACTCGAACCTATGAAACCACAAAATAAAAATCATCATGAAATCATAAGCAAAACAAAATTGGATTTGTTGTAGATAGAAAGAAAAAGAGTGGATGAAACAAAAAAAGTTAAAAATTGAGTATTACCTTCTGATAACATAGTAGATCTCCCTTCTATAGAAGAAATCACTTAACAAATCAATTTCAAATAACAAACCGATTTCAGAAATGTAGATGAGAAGCAAGAATAACGATTTTAGAGAAGAAAGAAAACGATTTCAACGATGGAGAAGAGAAGCTTACCGGTGGCGTTGTTGGCGGAAGAAGGCGATGAAGTGGGGGTTATGGCATAGGAATTCCATGTAGTAACAGAGGAATTGAAGTGGCTGGAGGTTGGAACCGAAGAGCGTATGCGATGTAGGGATGTCAAAAACCCCCGTGGGACCCCGCTCCCGCGGGACCCCGATACCGTATGGGACTAAAATTTTAAAAAAACCGGGAGCGGGAGCGGGGGCAGGAGCAGAATTAAACCCCCTTTATTTTCGGGACCGGGGTCGAGAGTCGGTATTTCCGTCCCGTACTCCCGTGGGGGCCCCAATTGTACATTTATGTAAAAAATATATATTTAATATAAAATACATATACAAAATAGATTTTCTAATTTTAGGTTTAGTGAAGGTTTCACTTTCCCGTTTCCAATTAATGGATGTTGAAGATGTAGCGAATTGATCATATATTTTTGCACATGTAAGTATTTTATATTTGTAATGTTGGATTTGTCGTATTTTATATTTGTAAGATTGTTGGAATTGTCGTTTTGTAATGTTGGATTTTTAATTTTTTAGTTTCTAAAAGATTAGGTTTTAAGCTTTTAAAGTTATTAAAAATAGTTTTTTTTAGCCTAAAACAAAACAGTTTTTTAGCAAAAAAAATCAAATTTTAAGCCTATAAACCGGGGGAACCGGGGGAACGGGGGCGGGACCGGGGGCTATGTAAACGGGGGATCCGGGGGCAACAACTAATTTCGGGGGCGGGGGAAGCTATTTCCGCTCACGTTTGGTCCCGTTGACATCCCTAATGTGATGTGTGGGTGTGGAAGGGTATTAGGGAACAAGGGGGAAGAACGTCAACCCTAGTAGACTGGAAATGTTGGTGATGATAATGAAGGCAAATGGTGGTGCTATATCTAGCGTCTATGATCAGAAAATGGGAAGATATAGGAGAAATGTCGAAATATGGGAAGGAATCGATCAAAATAACAAACTAATAGGAGAAAAAAAGGCTATTAGCCTTTGACTGATTCAAATTGTTATGGAATACTTGGTCATTTTTGACTAATTATATTTCCTTAATTTAAGGTAATTTAGTTTTGATGTCCAATGATTAATCTTATTTATGTACAAAGTATTTGTATTTTTTTTTTGTGTGTGTATATATATATATATATATATATATATATATATATATATATATATATATATATATATATATATATATATATATATATATATATATATATATATATATATGGAAAAGTGAATATACCCTTAAGGGTATATAAGCTTAGGTACCCAAAGTCACCATATTACGTCGTTTTGTATCACATATACACATTGTAATTATCCAATGTTCTTCTAATTCAACTTCTAACTTGATTTAATTCCAAGATTTTTATAGATTTTACATTTATCTTCCTGTTACATAATTTTCATTTTTAACTATAATATATATAGCCTAGTAGGTGTTCGGCATAAAGATGTGATGTAAGAGGAAGATAATAGTGAAATTTAGAAAATCTTGATAGTAAATCAAGTTAGGGGTTGAAGTTTAAGAACATTATAATGAATATATCAAACAAAACGACATATTAAGGTGGGTTTGGGTACCTAAGCTTATATGCCCTTAAGGGTATATTCACTTTTCTCATATATATATATATATATATATATATATATATATATATATATATATATATATATATATATATTATTTTTTATCTAATATAACCGTTTTATTGGTTAAAGCTGTTTGAAAATGTTTGAATTCGAAGCAAATTTATGTGTTGCAGCTCATTACCTTAGCAACGTAGGACAACACAACGAGTGGGGGGACGGTGTTTCCTACGTTACCACCTCGTTAAAGGCATTCCATGTCGAAAATAATGAGGATTAATTGCTCCGTACCGCATAGCCATATACGTGGACCAACTATATGGAGAAATATAAGGCTGAAGGGTTTAATGATAATTTACTTTTGATTAAAAGTGGGCAGGCAAAAGAAACAAGGAGATATTGAGGATATGTCATCTGGCATAATCTGATTCTTTTATTAGAAAAGAGAGATTTTTTTGGAACCGAAAAATGTATTAAAATTAAAACGATCATTCTACCCATTTAACAAACAATTTACTCTCTTTTGTTTTATCTATGTAAACACCAAAGATTTGATATTGTTAGCCACTTTTTGTTGAAGAGATAACAAGTCTTTTGAATAACATATTGTTTCTCGCCGACGTCGACTCGAGGACAAGAAACCCCAGTCAATAGCAAGACAAATTGGTACCAGTCACCTCCCATAGCGACAGGTGTAGTGCCCAGGGCGCTGTGCTCTGAAGATTCTGCACCAATAGCAGATAACCACTAGCGGAGCACGATCCACCAATGGGACATCCCCACGTCTTGTCGGCTCAGAAAGGACAAAAAGGTATTTTAGGGACCCTATCCCCACAACAACATGTATAAATAGAACCCTTCTCCTCCAAGAGAAGGGATCATATATTTCTCTATTTTCAGTTAAACCCTAATTCTCTCATTTGTTCACCGACTAGACCGTCGGAGCCTCATTCCGGGAACCCCTCCTGGACGAAGACTGACATCTTTGATGGGTGTTACACAAACAATCATATGTGTGCATGCAACCCTAGTATGGATCTATGTTTTACTATTAGTCACACAACATTATGAACACAAAAGGAAACCTAGCATGCTCCTAGTAATTTCGAAAATCATAAGGGAGAATGAATTGCATACCTCTTGTTGTTATATTGTAATAACAACTTGTTTCTTGGATCTTCTTGTCTTTGAAAGCAAGTACCACAAGTGTAGTACCTCTAATGGCTCACAAACACCAAGAGCAATTGAAGAAGCAAGAGAGAGAGAGAGAGAGAGAGGGGAGAGGTAAAATTCGACTCTAGGAACTCTAGGGATCAAGTGGCCGAATTTCTCATGCCAAGGGTCCTTTATATAGGTGTAGGAATTAGGGTTTCAGTCCTTATCCTTATCTGGTTGCTTAGCCACCAAGCAGCCCAAAGGATAATTCTAGAACCCTTATCCTGGACGAATTCTAAGGCCTTATCCCCTTGAATTCGTCCACCCCATCATATAGGGCTTCCTTGCCCAACTTTGTAACTATCACATAATTACAGTTTAGTCCCTCTAGTTCAATCAACTTCTTTTGATCACAAAATTAATTCTTAATTAATTCTTGACCAATGTTAATTAAACAAATATGATTTCTCTTTTAATATATTATTCTTATAATATATTAATAAACCATAATAACCTCTTTCTCTATTATTTCTCCAGTCAAGTTGCTTTGGTGAAGGCAACCCAAAAGGACCATGCACAACCGGGTCAAGTACTTACCAAATATGGTTACGGGCTTAGACATTAATCCAACAGTCTCCCACTTGGATAAGTCTAGTAACCATAAATGCAAGTAGAACCCGATTAGCAATCGTAGCTCTCAAAGACGCAGTCGAACTCTGATCTTATCAGTAACCTGTCCTTTAGATAAGGGATCGTACAGTCCTCCGTTCTAGATATCGTGCGGACAAATACATGGAACATAGTCATACTTATTGTCCAACAGTTTGTTTCTCGATCTCAGATTCGTTTGACATAGAACTTAATTGAACACATCAATTCAGTCCTGACCGGGCCCGTCACATAAGTCAAACCAAATCATCGAGGGGCCCTGATATCGCTTTTATCCTCTTAGGATAAAAGGAACAGATAAGCTTCGACTTATATGCATTTACTATTTACTAATTAAATCATACACAACAATGCGTTTTATAACATCAAGTTACTGATGCGTTTACGCATTATCAATGCACAACCAATTAGCAAACAATAAACCATATATCTAGGTTTTAAGACCATATGATATTATCGTCTTGCGATCACTCGTGACAGATTCCATGAAGTGATTCCAGCAAGCGTGGGTTTATTCCAATGCTCAAAACTTGTTCCTAAGCACTCATGAACGTTGTAGCAAACTTTTTCTGTGTCTAATACTCTTTAAACAATCTACACACCAATTCATGACAGTCTTCATTCATACCTACTTCCAACATATGAACGACTGTGGACCGTTCGAATAATCTTGTTATTCAGGTTGTCAAAACATGCAAAAAAGAAACAATAGGTAAACAATTAACATAAGACAATAACATTACTAATAAATAATACTCTTTTATTTAATCATCGAATGTTAATTACAATTTATCTATTACACGTTTCTAAACTATCTAATCTAAACTAATATCGTCCTTCAGCCCGATGCTCCTAGCGTGCTGCAAGTGCTTAACCCTACTCAGTCCCTTCGTAAGGGGATCTACTGGGTTATCCTCCGACGATACCATCTTTACTACGAGGAGTCCTTCTTCCACCCGATGTCGATTAAAATGATATTTTCTGTCGATATGTCGAGATCTGCCATGATCCCTCGGTTCCTTGGTCAAGGCAACCGCTCCTTCATTATCATAGAAAATTTCCATAGGCTCTTCTATGGCCGACACAACTCCAAGGTCTCCGATGAAGTTTTTCAACCATATCGCCTCCTTTGATGCTTCGCTCGCCGCTATATACTCTGATTCGCACGTTGAATCAGCTATGGTCTCCTGTTTGGAACTTTTCTAAGTCGTTGCTCCTCCATTAAGGGTAAAGACCCAGACCGACTGCGAACGGTAGTTGTCCCTGTCGGTCTGAAAACTGGCGTCACTATACCCTCGCACCCTTAAGCCATCACTTCCACCGAGAACTAGAAACCATTCCTTGGTCCTCCGAAGGTACTTAAGAATATTCTTGACTGTGGTCCAATGCGCTTTGCCAGGGTTCCCTTGATATCTGCTGACCATGCTCAAAGAGAAGGCCACATCAGGGCGAGTACAAGTCATAGCGTACATGATTGAGCCAACTGCGGAAGCGTATGGTACTAGGCTCATTTATGCTATCTCGACTTCAGTACTCAGGCTTTGAGTCTTACTCAATTTGGCATTACTTTGGATTGGTAACTCTCCCTTCTTTGAATTCTCTATACTAAAAAGTTTTAGTACATTGTCCAAGTAAGTATTCTGACTAAGTCCTATTAGTCTCTTACTCCTGTTTCTCACTATCCTTATTCCCAAAATATAGGCAGCCTCTCCGAGGTCCTTCATAGCGAAGCACTTCCCAAGCCAGGACTTAACTTCCTGCAGCGTCGGGATGTCGTTTCCTATGAGCAGTATGTCATCGACATATAATACGAGGAAGCTTACTATACTCCCATTGGCTTTGACATATACACATGATTCATCCTCGCTTCGCAGAAAACCAAATCTTTGACCTTATCATCAAAACAAAGATTCCATATGCGAGACGCTTGCTTAAGTCCATAAATGGACTTCTCAATATTACACACTCTATTGGGATGTTTCGCATTGACAAAACCCTCTGGCTGAGCCATGTAAACATCCTCAGCCAACTTCTCATTAAGGAAAGCGGTTTTGACATCCATTTTCCATATTTCATAATCATGAAATTCAGTAATGGCCAGCATCACCCTAATACACTTTATCTTTGCAACTGGTGAGAAGGTCTCATCATAGTCAACTCCAGGAGTTTGAGTAAAGCCCTTCGCAACCAATCTCTCCTTATAAGTGTGCACATTCCCATCCATGTCGGTCTTCTTATTGAAGATCTTTGCACCCGACCGTCTTACGACCTGGTACATGATCAACCAAGTTCCAAACTTGGTTGTCATACATGGACTGAATCTCGTTGTCCATAGCCTCTTTCCACTTTGCAGACTCCGGGCCCGCCATAGCTTCCTTATAGCTGTTAGGTTCGTCCAGATTCATTAGTGTACTATCACTAATGAACGTATCCCCTTCTGTAGTAATATGAAAACCATAAAACTGGGGTGGAACACTAACCCTTTCAGAACGTCTAAGAGGTAAGGACTCGTCAATCGGTTCAACCGGAGTTTCCTCCTAGGGTTGAGCGTCAGTGTTAGAGGTTCCTTCATCGCTCGACTCTTGAAGCTCTTCAAGATCGATTTGCCTCCCACTGTCTCCTTGGCTTATGAGTTCTCGCTCTCGGAAAACCCCTCTCCTCGCAATGAAGACAACATTGTCACTCGGTCTATAGAAGAGATATCCAAAGGATTTCTGCGGGTAGCCGATGAAAATACATCGCTCACTACGAGGTTCGAGCTTGTCGTGAGTCTCTCGTCTTACGAAAGCCTCGCAATCCCAAACCTTGATATGTGCTAACGAGGGAGCCTTCCATGTCCACGTCTCGTGAGGTGTTTTGGCAACCTTCTTTGTAGGGACTAAATTAAGGATATGGGCGGCAGTCTCTAAGGCATACCCCCAGAATGAGATAGTTAGCGAAGCACGACTCATCATGGAACGAACCATGTCTAGCAATGTTCGATTACACCTCTCAGCTACACCATTCAATTGCGGTGTCCTAGGTGGCGTCAATTGCGAAACTATTCCGCATTCCTTGAGGTAGTCGTGGAATTCAAGACTTAGGTACTCTCCACCTCGATCAGATCGAAGCATCGTGATTTTTCAGCCCAACTGATTCTCCACTTCCTGTTTAAACTCTTTGAACTTTTCAAAGGTTTCTGACTTGTGCTTGATTAAGTAGATATACCCATATCTGCTATAATCGTCGGTGAAAGTCACATAGAAGCGATTCGCATCCCTTGTGGTGTATCTAAAGGGTCCACATACATCTGTATGTATGAGGTCCAATAAACCCTCACCCCTCGCACAAGTACCAATGAAGGGTGACTTGGTCATCTTTCCAAGTAAACAAGACTCGCACACGTCATCGTCCCTAAGGTCGAATGACTCCAATAATCAATCCTTTTAGAGTTGGGCTATGCGTTTCTTGTTGAAATGTCCAAGACGACAATGCCACAAGCATGCTTTATCCATACCATTGGAAGAATCGACACACAACACATCATTTCCTAAGTTATCTACAACCATCACAGTCTCATATATTCCATTACAAGGCAATGCTTCAAAATATAAAACACTATTAAGATAAGCATAAATAGAACCTTTTTCATTATCAAATGAATATCTAAAACTTTGTCTATATAAACCATGAAATGAAATGATGTTTCTTGCCATATCTGGCGAATAGCAACAATTATTTAAATCTAAACCTAATCCATTACTAAACACTAAGGAATATACTCCAATCTTGGTGACAGGCGACGATCTTCTGTTTCCCATGATTAGGTTTATCCTTCCACGCTCCACATCCCTATTTCTTTGTAGTCCCTGCAAATCAGAACATATGTGAAAACCACATCCTGTATCAAGAACCCAAGAAATAGCATGTGATGAATCATTAGATTTAATAGTGTAAATACCTACGAAGGACGGCTTGATCTTCCCATCCTTGATAGCTTGCAGATATTCTGGGCAGCTTCTTTTCCAATGCCCTATCTTGTGGCAGTGGTGGCACTCTGCCTCCTTAGGGTTAGAGTTGGGTTTAGCAAAACCAACTTTGGTTCCACTAGAAGAGGTACCATCTTGGGACTTTCCCTTGTGGTGGCTCTTTGAGGGAGCCTTCCTCTTCTTACCCTTCCCTTGTCCTATTGCCAAGACAGGGGCAGCAGCGGGAGTTGGAGTTGATGCAACAGATTTTTCCTTGAGGTTGCTCTCAGTAGTCCTCAACAAGCCCTGAAGCTTGCTCAAAGAGACCTCATCCTTGTTCATGTGGTAGGTCATGCAGAACTGGCTATAGCAGGGAGGCAAGGAGTGAAGGATGATATCAATTTCCAGCTCTTCATCAAAGTTCACATTCAACTTCAGTAGGCAATCGGCATATCTCTGCATCTTTTGCAGATGAGCGGTAATGGACTCTCCATTACCCATTTTGGTAGTGATCATCGAAGTGATGATCTCGTACCTTTCTTGCCTAGCGCTCTGGTGGTAGCGGTCCAGCAGATCTTGATGCATGTCATAGGGGTACATGTCCTCATAGGACTTCTGGAGTTCTGCAGTCATAGTCGCCAGCATGATGCAATGGACTTTCATGGCATCACGCTCGTGGGCCTCAAAGGCCGCGATCTCTTCAGCAGAGGCAGTGTTGATGTCAATCTCCTTCAGCTTCTCATCGAGGACATATTCTTTGTCCTCGTAGCGAGTGACCGTTCGAATGTTGCGGATCCAATCATTGAAATTGGACCCGTCAAAGATCACTCTCCCATACAAGTTCATGAGTGAGAACGAGCCAGAGGAATTTGAACCGGAAGCGTTGTTGTTGACGTTTGACATCTGAAAAGGAAAAAAGAACAAAGTTTTATTAGAAATGAATCCCCAATTAAACACCCAAATGAGAAATTAGGGCTAGGATCCAACAACATTATTTACAAATTAGAAGAGGGATGTCGTAATCTAACAAGTAAATAATTTGAAGGTAAGTGAATGACGATTCACTAATTCTCCACCATGAAAAACGAAAAAGAGATTAAGTTTTAAATGTATTGAAAACTCCTAGATCTTTTGAGATTCATTGAACTTTTCAATGGCATGTTTAAATCTCGATATGCCCCTCTAGTTTATGACTGGGATGCCGAGGATCACAAAGCGGGTGTGAATAACCATGCAAATGTACATGGTGCCCTCATTGTTACAGTCGTCTATTCGATTTGCCGGTTAACCACACACGCTCCATCGAACTATGACAAACAATGAGTCACCCTTTGCCACCTTTGCTTAGTACCCAATTAATGTGCCGGTTAACCACACACGCTCCATTAACGTCTTAGCAAGGGTACAAAGTGTAATTTTATGGAATTGCATCAAATTCACTTTTGCCTAAAGTAACTAAGATTGGGATTTTTTGTAAAAACATTTAGCTACCTTTTATAATTCATTATACTTATTAATGAGGAAGGGTTTGCCCTATCCTACCCGTTCAGCTAACGACCCTCCACCAATCAAGGAAGCGGTGGGTGAGAGTGGATACCCATTAAACGACCATTTTATAGGCCATAACCTTATACCCCCCTTATAGATTGGTTTTGTGAATGAGGCCTACTAATGGTAAGAATAGCTTAATCTTATACATATATAATTATTAATCTTATAATATTATAATAGTATAAAGGTCTATTTTTAAACATTTCAAAATACTAGGATTTTAATCATATTTAAAATTTTTTCGAAAAATTATAACCTTTTAATTTTAAAATCTTAAATATCAAAACTTTGATTTAATAATTATCCCAAAATTAAACAATTAATTTAAATTATTAAATCTTGAAGGATTATCTTATTAAATTAAACAATTAATTTAACCTAATCCCTTAAATCCCCTAAGATTCGAAAAATGAATGGGATAATTCAAAAAATCTTTAATTACCATGTTTAAACAATTAAGGGATAATTACAAGATATGACATTATCCAAATCCCTATACTTTAGGGATCTTATCTTGGGGAAGGAGGCAAATTTCGAAACCCTAGGGTTGGATAACCCTAAAATTCGAAATCTTGGAGGCTAAGGAAAGGGTTTGGGAAACCCTATCAAATTTCGAAATCTAGGGTTTATAAACCCTAATTTCGAAAATCATGCCTTTAGGGTTTATTGGCTATAAACCCTAATATGTCAAATTCATACTTTTGTATAAAACTAATTGAAAAACAAAACCAAACGCTCTGATACCATTGATGGGTTTTACACAAACAATCCTATGTGTGCATGCAACCCTAGAATTGATCTATGTTTACTATTAGTCACACAACATTATGAACACAAAAGGAAACCTAGCATGCTCCTAGTAATTTCGAAAATCATAAGGGAGAATGAATTGCATACCTCTTGTTGTTATATTGTAATAACAACTTGTTTCTTGGATCTTCTTGTCTTTGAAAGCAAGTACCACAAGTGTAGTACCTCTAATGGCTCACAAACACCAAGAGCAATTGAAGAAGCAAGAGAGAGAGAGAGAGAGAGAGAGAGAGAGGGGGAGAGGTAAAATTCGGCTCTAGGAACTCTAGGGATCAAGTGGCCGAATTTCTCATGCCAATGGTCCTTTATATAGGTGTAGGAATTAGGGTTTCAGTCTTTATCCTTATCTGGTTGCTTAGCCACCAAGCAGCCCAAAGGATAATTCTAGAACCCTTATCTTGGACGAATTCTAAGGCCTTATCCCCTTGAATTCGTCCACCCCATCATATAGGGCTTCCTTGCCCAACTTTGTAACTATCACATAATTACAGTTCAGTCCCTCTAGTTCAATCAACTTCTTTTGATCACAAAATTAATTCTTAATTAATTCTTGACCAATGTTAGTTAAACAAATATGATTTCTCTTTTAATATATTATTCTTATAATATATTAATAAACCATAATAACCTCTTTTAATATATTATTCTTGACCAATGAGCGCGGGTTGAATCCAATACTCAGAACTTATGAGCACTCATGAGTGTTGTAGCCCCTTGTCCAACATCTTAGACCTCTACAAGCCAACCCATGACAGTCTTGATTCATATCTACTTCCAACATATGACCGACTGTGGATAGTTTGAATAACTTAGTCAATCAGGAAGAACGACCTAGTTATTCTGGAAGTCAAAACATGCAAAATGAAACACAATAATAATAGAATCTAATATGGTATCAAAACCTATGAACATAAATAAAACACCTTTTATTTATCACCATATGATTACACATTATTCATTGTATACTGTTTCAGCTATCAACTTTATTCTTGAATTTAAAACAATAGTTATCCCATGCTCCAAGCATGTACACTATGTTTTCTAAACACTAGTCATGCCATACACCAAGTATGCATACTATGTTTGTCTATGATCTTCACTTTGTGAATTAGATCAATTGAACATAACTCCAATGATCCTCTTTCACAGTCCCAAATCCTTACTGCAAATGCAAGAATTCCAAATTCATGCCATTTACTGAAATCTGTTAGATTCTAAACTTATATGCATTGATCCTCCTGTAATGATTATGCACAGAGTCACAAGGACTTGACAACAAACATTACAGAGCATTCCAAGGAGATCAACTCCTTGGAAACATCCTTCTTGCATTAAGTTTCCTAATCTTACACAGATTGAATAATTTCCAACTTTGAAACATTTCCATATTCCATTTTGACTATCACTTCTGAACAAGAGTTGCCTCCTTACAGATTATGTCAATATGGTCCTTCCAGAATTAACACTATACTTCCAACTGTCCTTGAGCAACCAATCTTTGGTAAACCTTAGATTGTCCTCGACAATTGCTTAATCCTTTTAGTCATATCCAGTTCTAGACCTTTTCCCTTCTTAATGCCCCAGGCATTTGGAAAATTTTAGAAAGGATGAATATAGCACATGAAATCGATCCTATATCCGAAGCATATGGGACACGAGTCATGATGTCTCACATAAAGACTAAACCAGTCTTTTGCTATAACATTTCCATTTCTATTTGCCAAGTTCTCATAATTCAGATTATGAAAAGGGATGCCGTAATCATAATCGAATTTTAGAACGCAAATAATGGACCCATATATAGAATTTCCTTATGTTGAGCCATTCCAACATGAAATTCATATATATATCCTTGACTAAATACGATTAAAATCTCAATCTAAGTTTTAAGAATTGAAATGAAGTATAATTTTCTCTCCCTTAATTATAGCAAAACAACTTTTTCAACCCCTGCAGCCTCACGAATTGAAACTTTTGTTTTCTATAATTAACATTGCTAACTTGCAACCTTTATCATAATTATCATGCTCCCACTAACATGATGATTATTAGCATAACACTTATGCTCCCACTAGCTTTGACATGTAATCAGAAATCAGCTGGACTTCTAGAAATCAATACTTTATTGACTTTCTTACCAAAGTTCAGATTTCTGATACTAGATTGCTTTGATAAAACTTTATCAATATCATACACCTTATCTTAGATAGCTCACAGGTGTGTCTAAACAATTTTAAAAACTATGAAAAGGGATGCCGTAATAATAGTCTCGATTGTTTAGACCTTTATCACTTCTCACAAGTCCATGTTAGTGTGTTGGTTAACCACACACGCTCCACTAACGACTTTGAGAATGCAAATATCACAATTGCTATCTAGCTAAAATCTACTTAGTGAAAGTGTTTCCTCACCATCATTTTCATGAATCGGAGAGAAACCTTATGACACTTAGATTTTATGGTGTATGAGTTCCTATCCATATGAATTTTGTCAAAACCATAATCACAAGACAAGGTTACTGACAAATCCACACTTATATGGATTAAACTTGTGCAATCTTAAATTCTTGCCATTTGGCAGCTCAAGGGTCTGCCATTGCTTCCAAGTAGCTGTGCAACCAATTGAGAACTCTCAGAACTCCTATGCAAAGCCAACTTGAATAGGCACAGACATGTCGACACGATATGTTATAAACCTCAAGTCGTGTGCTAGTGAAGAACTTCAGGTTTTATTCTTGATTAGTTCTTGAGACCTTCAAGACCTTTAAGACTCCCACTGTCCTCTTGACATATAAGACTTTCTTGTCAAATATTCAAGAGATAGTGTGGATTCTAATCAAGACAAACACTTCACACAATTGGCCTTAGTTGGTCTTTGTTTTATCCAAAACATCACAACTTACTAATTTCAAATGTACAAGAGTAGAAACCTTCTACTCTTACATTTGACAAGTGTTTTTAAACCTTCTTTAAGACATGTCACTCAAGTTACAATCTTAGAGTATAACTCTAAGAATTGTTTTTGGAACGAAGTATAAATCATCTTCTTGATTTAACCACTTCAACAATTCATAGCTCCTCTTCTTAGCTACCAGAATGCACTTAGAGGATGAATTGTGATAAGGTCTCTTAATCATTAAGATGATTATCTAACATGATACTAAAGTACTCTCCCATCTTTTCAGGTTTGAGAAACTTTTATCTTTCTGCCTAAGTTGGTTCTTCTTATTCGCTCTGCTATACATTGAAACATTTTCCAATGTCTCAGAATTACACTTAAGCTTGTAAGTATAACCATATTTACTGAATTTTAGTAAATAATGACGAATAGTCTAAACGATTATTTGTGGTGGGCTTGATCAGTGCATAAGAATGTGTACTCGATCCTTTACTTGACTCACACATCCATGTGAACAAGTAGTTAGTCTTAATTTTTCCAATGCTTGAAGGTTCTCATTCATCATGCTCTACAAATTGCATGATTCCAAGTTTCGGTCCAATTGAAACTTGGGTGATGAGAATATTTCCTTATTTAGTAAATTTAGACACTACCACAAATGAAAGAATCAAATTCATATTTCCACTCTTGCTCTTAATGGAATCTTATAAGCAACACAGTTTTTCACAAATGTCATTGTAAGGATATTTTAAAATAAATAAAATCAAAAGATTTACCTTTTATTTTAAAACTTTGCGGAAAAACTCATCCTTACAATCCATATGAAAACTTGTTGTTATCTATTCCTAAGCAAAATATCATAACTCCTAAGAAGTAGCTCAAGAATCCGATCTTCAAACTATGTGATAGAAATCCATCTACGCGATCAGATTCAGCATATTCTTTCTTTAAGTTTCTTCACTTTTTCTTTGATTCTTAAAACATCACCATGTGACCCAGTCACATCATGTATCAAGAATCTCATAATAGAAACTTAGCAGAGTTAGATAGTGGACTTTACCTGAAGTAGAGTCAAACTTATTGACTCTAACATCCTTAGGTAAATTTGGCAGCTTCGCAACCAATGCCCCTTTCTTTGGCAATGGACCATTGATAATGGGACTATCTCAGACTTAGCCTCTCTCTTTACCATTTGGTCAACCAAGTTGACTATGGCCGATCCCTTTCCATTGGGAAGAGAGAGCTTTACTGGATATCCAATGTCATCATTATCAATGTCCATAAAGTTTTAGGAAGTTGATCTTAGCAAATAGATAAGATCATTAAGGGTCTTGTCATAGTCTGTTTCATAGGAGTCCCAAAGGAACTCACTATGTGACTTAGAAAGTGATTGATCATCAGCTTCCTCTAGGCTTTGACACCCAACTCTCCCGGTTTGTCAATATGTGACTACATCTCCAAGATGTGATCACACATAGACCTTTGCTTGCCAATAGGGCTTGAGTGACCTTAAACTTTTCAGGAACTTGTGGGTTAGGGAGAATAATTGGAGGAGGTGAAAGAAGTATGATTTCCATGGGACATCATCTTCATTTTAGGAAAACTTGTTTCAAAAGATTTGGGAAGATCATCTTTTGGGAGATATTCAAGATAGTTGATTTAAAGTCCTTAATATAACACCCAATATGAAATATTAAGGCTAGGACCCAACAACCTATTTATAACTGGAAGAGGGATGCCGTAATCCAAGTTATAAAATAGTTGAAGGTAGGTAAATGACGATTTACCAATTTCCACCATGAAAAACGAAATATAATTAAGTTTTAATTGGATTTGAAACTCCTAGATCTTTTGAGATACATTGAACTTTCAATGGCATGTTTGAATCTCGATTGTGCCCTCTCAAGTTTGTGGCTGGGATGCCGAGGATCACAAACAAGGTGTAAATAACCATGCAAATTGACTTGGTACCCTTAACTTTATCACCTAATCGATGTGTCGGTTAACCACACACGCTCCACCGATCTATAATAGAGTCAAGTTACCCTTTGCCACTCTTACTAGTCCTTATTAGTGTGCCGGTTAACCATACACGCTCCACTAATGACTTGGTAAGGTACAAAGTGTAATTTCATGGGTTAGCACCTTTTCACATTTTCCTAAGTAACTAAGATTGGGAATGTATAAGTGTTTAGTTACTTAGTATTTATCATTAATACTTTTAATGAAGGGAGAATTATAGTCCTTTCCTACCCGTTCGGCTAACGACCCTCCACCAGTCAAGGAAGCGGTGGGTGAGAGTGGACACCCATTAAACTGTCATTTTATAGGCAGTAACCTTATACCCCCCTTATAGACCGGCTTCGTGAATGAGGCCTACTAACGGTAAGATTGACTTTATCTTATACATGTCTATATAATTAAAATTATAATAATAGTATAAGGGTTTGAATTTTAACTTTTAAAATTCTAAGGGCTAACTTGGAATTAAAGTATTCATAAGTGAAACTTTTCAAATTCCAAAACTTGAGGGCAAGTTTTGAAACTATTCAAAACTAATTAATTCCATAACTTATGTGTTTAAATTAGTTTTAATTAAAAAACTCTTCAAGTTCCATAACTTGAGGACAAGTTATGGAAGACTTTAAACTAATAAAAGAATGTAACTTTTCTTTATTTTGTAACTTATGGAATTAATTAAGGTTACACATTTTATTACTTAATGAAGTGACTCTTGAACCTCCATAACTTGAGGACAAGACTCTTCATTTTTGTAACCATTGCCAACTTTTATGAGTTTTATGAAACTTAAATGTGACTTTTCATATAACTTGAGGACAAGTTACAAAAACACATTTTAGAATCAAATCTTAGATTAAAATGGATTGAAAACACATAATCAATTAACTTTTCTATTAATCTAAGCAACTCATAAGAACAAGATAATTCAAATCAAACTTTTTCATGTAATTAGCCTAATCACTAAACTAATACAAAACATGAATCTATTGACAATTATCTTTGAAATTGGATTAGTATGAACATTACCACATCAAAAACAAGTTTATAAGTTCAAAAACATCTTAGGGTAATGTTTCTAGTCCATTTCTAGCCAAAAAACTCGAAAATATGCTGTCTGGGGCTCCTACTCGTCGAGTGTATCAACCTACTCGCCGAGTAGGATGATTTTCTTCATGGACTCGGCGAGTTCATCAGTGGACTCGGCGAGTCCAGTGCCCAGAATGCCCGAAATTCGACTTTTTCAGCATTTTCAGCAATTTGCATCAAGTATAATTGAAAACAAGCCTAGGCTCTGATACCACTGTTGGGTTTTGAGCATTCTAACACTCCTAAGTGTACATGCAACCCTAAATACCTTGGATCTATGTTTTCTCTATTATACATGCAAATATGATTATCCAAGGTATTATCCTAACTAGCATACCAAAACATTGATACTATGATAATAAAATAGATAGAATACATACCTTGTTGTTGTTGCTTGACTCCATGAAGCTTGAGAGCCTAGTGCCCCAAGTGTGACACCTCAAATGGTTCACACAACATCATGAACTCTTGGAATAACCATGAGAAGAAGACATACATGTTCAAATCGGCTAGCCCTCAAAATATGTATCACTAGTGCCAATTTCTTGAACTAAAGGGGTTCTTATATAGTGTGGCTATTAGGGTTACACCATGTAACTCATGACTTTACCCATTCCTTATGCTCTATGGGTTTTAACCTCCATGCAGTATCCATGGATCACCACATGGGTTAAACCCAACATAAAGGAATCTTGGATCATAAGCCCACATATATAAGAATGAATGATTTACACAATCAATCCCCATATATTTAATTAGTCTCTTTTTGATCACTAAATTAAGTCCAAATTAATTCTTGATCAATACTAATTAAATAACATGATTTCATATTAATATATTAGAACTTATAATATATAAATATGTCACAAAATGTCTTTTCCTCATAAACGGTCTATCCAAATGTTCCGATGCCATGCAACCCAAATGGACCATGCCGAGTCGGGTCAAGTACATACCAATTATAGTTATGGACTTAGACACTAATCCAACAAAGACAACCCAAAAGGACCATGCACAACCGGGTCAAGTACTTACCAAATATGGTTACGGGCTTAGACACTAATCCAACAGTCTTTTCTTTCTTTGTTGTGATTCTCATGCTTAACCATATCAAGACATCCAGAAGCGGTGTTAAGTCCCAACGAGATGTCACAACAGTGATGCTTTAACTGCTAAGGATTTTTGGGACACCTTTAATTGAAATACGTCACTGAGGACGCTTCTAGCAAGAAGTTTCTGGTAAGTGATTTTAATAACTTTAAGATGGTCGATTCAAGGTCTGTCATTGAACAATACAATGAACTCCTTGGTATTTATGGTCAATTTACACTGCACAACATGAATATGGATGAACCCGTTGTTGTGTCAAGTGTAATTGACAAACTTCCACCATCTTGGAAGGATCTCAAACATAACCTAAAACATAAAAAGGAGGAACTGTCATTGGTTCAACTTGCTAGTCATATTTGTATTGAATAATCTCTTTGTACGAAGGAAGTTGACAAATCTGATAAAACCAAAGGGAAAGTTGATTATGGACAACCTTTTATTCATATGGTTGAAAATAAAGCTAGGAACCCAAACCATAAAGCACATGGAAAACGTAACAAGGAACATGTCCCAAATAACTCCAACAAAAAAAGGAATTGGTTTGTTGGAGGTGCAATAGGGTGGGGCATTGCAAGCGTGATTGTCATGAACTTGGGCAATAATAATAACAATAATGGCGTTGGAAACATTGGAGCCAATGGAAGTGTGAACGGGTCTTTGGGCCAAGTTAAAGGAGGTCAGGTTTTGACTAAATTTGATAATTCTAATCAGAATTATGTTTATTATGTTTCACTAATTCCTGAATCATTCTATGTACAAGATGATGATGTTGCTTGGTGGATCGACTCTGGAGCAACGAACCATGTATGCAAGCATAAATGGTTGTTTGAAACATTAACACCGCTTGAAGATGGATCGGTGATGAGAATAGGAGACGATTGTTTTATACCTATTTGTGGTGTCGGTGTTTTGTGTCTTAAATTTACTTCTGGAAAGACTATTAGGCTTTTTGATGTTTTGTTTGTTCCTAAGATTTGAAAGAATCTTGTTAGTTCTAGTTGTTTGAATTGTGATGGTTTTAAACAAGTTATTGAGTCGAATAAGTTCATCTTATCTCGAGGTGGAATGTTTATTGGTTTTGGATATTTATATAATAGAATGTTTCGTTTGAGTATTGTTGACAAATTATTACCTGTTCAAAATTCTACATTTGTATCTTCTACTTCTAATGTTGATACTATGATTTCGCATGTAAGATTAGGTCATGTCAAATTTAGAAGAATGCATGAAATGTCAAAAGATGGATTAATTCCAGCCTTTGACATGACTTCTGATAAATGCAAAACACGCATGCTTACAAAAGTGAGAAAACAGCCCTTTCCTAGTGTCACTAGAAATTCGGTTATTCTGGAACTCATACATTATGACCTGTGTGATTTTCACTCCACTCCTTCCTTGGGAAATAAAAAGTATGTAGTCACCTTCATTGATGACTGCACTCGGTTTTGCTATGTGTATTTGTTACATTCTAAGGACGAAGCCTTAGATAAATTCAAAATATACAAAACCGAGGTGGAATTGCAATTGGGCAATCCGGTTAAGTGTCTTAGGACTGATAGGGGAGGTGAATATATGGATCCCATATACTTCCAATCAGTGGGTATCATTCATGAGACCACGACACCTTAGTCGCCCCAACAGAATGGAATTGTTAAATGCAAAAAATTGAGTTTTAAAGGAAATGGTAAATTCGATGTTGTCATACTCGGGATTGAGTAATGGATTCTGGGGAGAGGTCATGTTAACGGCTTGCTATTTATTAAATAGGGTTCCAAATAAACAGAGAAAATTTGTCACATATGAACTTTGGTTCAAGAAAAAGCCGAATTTAAGCTATTTTCGGGTTTGGGGATGTCGGCCGATTGTAAAACTAACCGAGCCTAAAAGAAAAACTTTGGGAGAACATAGAATATATTGTATATTCATTGTATATGCTGAACATTCCAAGGCATATAGGTTGTACGTAATTGAACCTAATGACTCGGTATTAGTTAACACCGTTATTGAGTCACGAGATGCAAATTTTGATGAGATGCACTTTGCATCTATTCAAAGGCCTAAGGATCTCACTTTTGGTACTAATGAAGTGCAAAACCCAAAAAGTTCAAATGGTGTTACAGAACCAGAAACATAAGAGCTACAAAAAGGCAAAAGAGGCCGAATTCCGAAAAATTTCGGTTCCGACTTCCAAATGTACTTGGTGGAAGGCACAAGGGATGAGGAAGATCTTCAATACTCTTATTGTTACAATATTGAGTATGATCCAAAGACATTTCAAGTGGCCATGCAGTCTCGAGATGTAATATTTTGGAAGGGATGATGAAATGTCATCAATTCTTGAAAATAACATTTGGGTGTTGACTGATTTACCTCAAGGTTCTAAACCACCTGGTTAAAAATTGATTTTCAAAAAGAAAATTAATGTTAATGGGACTATTGACAAGTTCAAAGCCTGGTTAGTCATTGTGACAACCGTCAATTTCTAGTTAAGTCAAAGTCAAAAAAAGTCAACAAGTCAACTCGGTCAACCCATCTAACCCTTGTATATTAGGGTTTACATTAGGTTTTCTATTGTACAACGCACCATCATAATGCAAAGTATCACTTAGAGTTTTCACGTGTTCAGAAAATCTAAACCCTAATTAGAGTAACTGATGGAACAACTCAATAAAACATTAATACATACCCTTTGGGGGCGTATAACGCTCATAACAAGTCATAACGGGGTTTACGAACCTTGCATTACAAGGCAAAACACTAATAAAAGTCACAAACGAAGTCTCTCTCAATCTCTCTCACTCTATCAAAATCTCTCCCAAATCTCTCCCAAATCTCTCTCAAAATCTCTTTCAACTTTTTATAATCATTCGGGGCATCCCGACCCTTAACTTGGTCAAAAATTACTCAAAACGGGAAGTTTATTTAAAAAACAGCCATTAAGGACCGAAACCCTAATAGAACCGAAACCCTAATAGAACCAAAACCCTAATAGAACCGAACAGCCCTTAATGAATTGAAGCCTCTTATGGACCGAAGTCACCTTCGGGTTCGGCTCCTTGTACCTTCGGTTCGGATTCCTGAAGCGCCTCTCGGTCCATTTCGCTTCTTCCGCCTTCGGTCTATTTCGCTTCCAAGCCACCTTCGGTCCTACCCTCGCAACCGAACCCTTCTTGGACCGAACATGCTTTCGGTTCTCAGCACCATGGACAGAACCAACCTTCGGTTCTAAGCTCCAAGGACCGAGCTTCGCCTCCTGACCTCGGATTTTCGCAGATTCGCTCCTTTTTCCCGGTTTTCGACTATTTTCATGTTTTAAGCCCGTTTTTGGTTATTTTAACGCGGGATTTTTCATATAAATCCATATTTTATCATTGTCAACTCTCTAAGATCATAACATATCCATATCTTGGAGATTTCTAAGATAAAATCCCTACTATTGTTAAGGATAAGATCTTGACACATTAAGGCATTCTTTGACTTTTCTCACCAACTTATGACACCTCCAGGTCACTATTCATGCTTTATGTCAATATTCCTATCATCCCTAGTCTATTCCTTGTCCCCTCACACCCTTCTCCAACAAGTTATCTTGATCAAGTATTGGGAAATCCTTGTCTCTCCTCCAAGATATTCACTCTTTCACCAAAAGCAAATACACTTTTTCTCTCTCATTTCTCTCCAAGATTTCGAGATTCTCCAGAGGTTTTGAGCTTTTCATCCTCTTTTGGTAAGTAAATTTCATCCCTCACTTGATTATCTTACACCTCTTCACTCAAATCATGGGTTCCTTACACAAATATCATCATATTTGTTGCTAGATCTTCGAATCTTCAAGCATCTCCCAAGTGTTCTTGACTTGGAAACTTCTTCTCTTCATCATCCATCCTAAGAGATCAAACAAGGTGAGTTCATACCCCCACATTTTCATGTTTTCTTCAAGTTTTAGGGGGAGAATACAAGTTAAAATACCAAAAACTTAACTAAACTCAAACATCAGCTTTCAACAGGAAAGTTTAGTTCCATTCACGGACTGTTTTGACCATATTAAACTTAATATCTTTCAAAACTGTATAATATGAAAATAGTTCAGGTTTATACCTTTAAAATTACTACTTGCACATCTCCATATGATTTTTCTACAATTTATGGTGATTTTTACAAAACTGCCTATCATTTCAGAAACGAATTCGGACCAGTCTGTGAATATGAACATTTTCACACAAGTTAGAGACTTCTAAAAATCATAATAAAAATTATGAATAAACTAGACACATTTTATAAACTCTCAGAGTTTATGGATTCAGTTTTTGACTTCGTATGATTTTTCTATGATGTTTTCAAAACAGTGCAGAAAGGTTAAAAACTAGTTACATAGCTTACCATATTAACAACACTTTGTAGTATGTTGAGCAAAGTGCATAACAATAAGTTTCTAAATGTTGGATGTATTTCTTGTTAGTTTATCATCATAAACAGAAATTAGTCATTCATGATAAGGTTTTCCATTCATTTCGAACACATATAATAAACTACAATAAGTATAGCTTATGGATTTTACAATAAAAGCATACTACATGAAAAATGTTTTACTCTCAAAACAAATGGGTTTTTCATATACTACATGATAAACTATAATAGTAATAGTTTATGGATTTCATATCACTAATTTATTTCATAAAGGGTGATTTCACTTCCACCACGGAAGAGGTTTTATACTCAAACTATATGTAAACTAGTTAACGTAAGTTGTGAGACAAATCTTCCATCGTACTCTTAGAGTACGGGTTCAAATTCCTGTAAGTTATAACCAGAGTCTCTTGTAGGGAGAGCGTGATAATTGTGTATAGATCTATATTGGGATTGACACCCCACACCTCGCTGCTAGCTACAGCAGGACCTGCAGGTCTACGGGTGACAAAAGTCATAGGATCTTGACGTCTGAAAAACGTTGTTGCAGGTTAATTCTCGTTATAGTATGGTTATAACGACTCACATAGGGAGTTAACGATCTTTCAAGTTTACGGGGAAAATTCTACTTTAAAATGGGGTTTTATCTATTTAAAACTACAAACACGTTATAAGTACAAAACACACACATATTCTCGGTCTTGGGATTAGGACTACATGACTTTTATAAGGAAAATATTGGATTTTTTTTGGAAACACATTACTATTATAAACAAAATAAAAGTACAAAATACGCACATACTCTCGACCTTGGGATTTAAGGCTACATAACTTTTTATAAGGAAAATAAGGGATTTTTCCTGAAGTATACATTACAAAGTACCAGGTTTACACAAAATGGTTTTTATTCTATTAAAACTACGTTTCATCTAGAATTGTTAGACTTCAGCTATAATTGCTAAGTGTACATGTTAGAGTTATATAAGAATTTAGTCGCAATCGACTTAGAATTGGTAGGCCCGCCTTACTTCCTGTTCTTTGTTTGGTTGTGGACCTAGGGCGGACCCATTATATTCAACGGTTTATTTAACTTAAATTTTATATAACTTGTATACACTGGGTGATTATAGAAGGAATCTACGGGTTTTCTAGGGTACATTATTGCATAACATAGGAGCTTTCATTTCACGCTTAATAAAGAAAATATTGAATTTTCTGGAATCATACTCTATCGCTTTTACAAGGAAAACGGCTTCTTTCTCAAATAAAACTCTTATGAACTCACCAACTTAATTGTTGACACTCTTTCAAAACCACTTGTATTCTCAGGAAATCAGTGAAACAGAAAATCAACAACTTTTGAGGATGGGACGTTAAATCGTCAAACATTTCATTTTGTCATCATAGTGTAATTGATTTGAAACATGTAAACACATACTATGGTGTAACTTTTTCAATTATATTTATGATGGTTGTATTTACTTTGAGCACTATTATACTCGTTGTTGTGATACTATACATGAATTCCTCCACCCCCGGACGTTTCCGCCATCCTTGGTTTGGGGGTGTGCCAGTCATTCAAGGTTTTAGACAAAAACCCGGTGTTGCCTATTTTGATACGTATGCTCCGGTTGAACATATTTCTACTATTAGATTGTTGATTGACTTAGCAAGTATCCATAATATGGTCATTCATCAAATGGATGTGAAAACAGCCTTTTAGAATGGTGAACTTGACGAGGAATTTTACATGAAACAACCAGAAGGTTTCATTATTCCCGGTAAAGAGCATATGATTTGTAAACTTGTCAAATCTTTATATGGGCTGAAACAAGCGCCTAAACAATGGCATCAAAAGTTTGATGAGGTTATTTTGTCCTCTGGTTTCAATATTAACCAATGTGACAAATGTGTTTATATTAGATTCGATGATGCTACTAGGGTTGGAGTGATCATTTGCTTATATGTAGATGACGTGCTGATTTTCGATACTGACCAAAATCAAGTGGATAAAACAAAGAAATTGTTATCATCAAAGTTTTCCATGAAAGATTTGGGAGAGGCTGATATAATTCTTGGAATAAGGGTTAAAAGGATGAACAAAGGTTTGGTAATGACTCAAAGTCATTATATTGAGAAAATTCTCAAGCGGTTTAATTTTACAGATTGTTCTCCTGTGAGCACTCCTATGGATCCAAGTGTGAAATTGATGGACAACACATGAACTTCTATTTCACAATTGGAATACTCTAAGGCCATTAGTAGTTTAATGTATGCACTGACAAGTACCAGACCTGACATTGCTTTTGTTGTAGCAAAATTGAGCAGGTGCACTAAAAATCCTAATGCTCAACATTGGCAAGCATTTGAACAGTTTTTGTAAGAATTTTTTTTATCTTTATCCCCCCAGCCTAGAAGGAATGATACTTCTTTTACTATGATGAAAAATTTTCGATTTTGATCGCTTTATAGTTAGAGTTGATTGGTTGTACCTACCCAATAGTCTAGAATGATTCACAATTCACTCGATTTTAGTTTCTTGGGTCATAATCATTATGTAGGAGAGATGGCTGTCACACCCCAAAACCGGAACGGCGGAAACGTTCAGGGGTCGAGGACGTCATGTACAGTATCACAACAATGTATAGTAGTAAACAAGCAACAACATCATCCATTGCATTAATAATATAATTTCATACAAGTGTGTTCTGTAAAGTTATAAGACACCAAAAATATGAATCAAAATAAAAGATGAGTCTTGAATGAGCTCCATCTTCTCCAAAACCTGGCACCGGTACCTGTCTACTGGTGACCTGAGAATACAAGTTATTTTGAAAGAGTTTATCAGCTTTAAAGCTGGTGAGATCATAAGTATTTTAGTGTCTGTGTTTGTATGAAAGTGTTTGTAAGTACTTGGTGTATAAGTTTGTAAATGTTTGTAATTGTTTGAACTCTCCTAGAAAAGACTATTTTCTACTAAAAGCAGCCTTCTACCAAGGCATCAAATGTTTGTATGTAAGTCTCTTGTAAGAGTATGTATTTTCCCAAATCTGACTATCATTAACCAAAAATATAGTTTTTACATTACTGTTCATTGTGTGAAGATCACAAGTGAATGCAATGGGGAAATAAAATAGTATTGTAGTGTTGTATTAAGTAACTACTGCTGTACTAACTACCTTAAACCAATTGTTATTTAAAGTACCATGTGATATGCCTGTACCATACTACCGACTAGAAACACGACGATGTAAGACGTCGGAAGAAATGACGTTTGGCACCCGTAGACTTGCAAGTCCCACTGTAGCGAGCAGCAAGGTGTAGGATAGTCAATCCAGTATAGATCTATACACAAACTCAATGCTATCCACTTAAGGAGATTCTGGATACAAAACGAGCCATGACAGGTGATGTCATGCCCCGTTACGTGGCTCACATAACTGTAGTAGTGTTCTTGTATATGTATTGTGTATACTAGCTGTATTGTATGTTCTCTCTCTGTCTAGTATGTATGCATGTTCTCTCTGTTTCTCATAATAGTATGTTCTCTTGTATAATGTATAGTATGTACTAGTTGTATTGTATGTTCTCTCTCTGTCTAGTATGTATGTATGTTCTCTCTGTTTCTCATAATAGTATGTGTTGACTCATGTATGAACTGACTCATTGTATGTTTCATTGTTCTAGTAATAGTATTAGTAACTTCCTAAACTATACCTATTATAGTTTACTAGTAATGTTGTTTGTATGTATGAACATGTTTGTATACCTTTGCTACCCAAAGGTATTGAATTGAAAGAAGGAACTTTTATATCTATATACATATACATAATATATAACTAGGATTCAAACGACCTTCGGACAAACAATCGATACCCTAAGTCCACAAACAAACAAGGAACAGGAGGTAAGGTGAGCTATTAGTCCTAAGTCCTTTCAATCCTACTTATATAACTATATCTATATAGATACACATTTAACAAAATATAAGTTTAAAAGAGTTTAATAAAAGTATTTATCATGTAAAAGAGTTTGTAAAACAGTTTGAAGTAGTTTGTTTGATAACACAGTTTGAAAAGTAAGAAAATCCATATGTTTGATAGTTATTAATCACATGTGATTGATATAATAACTATAATAGCTCAACTTGTATTCCCCCCCATAAAAGCATTTAAAATCTTTTAAAAGGTTGATTAAGGGGTATGAACTCACCTGTAGTGAGTGGTTTGGATGAACGGATGGTATAGGATGCTAAGTGTCAAGTGAAGACTTGAACACACACACGGATCCTATTTAACATATAATGACACATATATGTATCCAATTAGTCATTTAATAACTAATTAATCAAGTTAAGACACCCTAGAACATGGAAAACACTTTGATTCAAGTGCTATAAGTACCAAGGATTGCATCTAGGGGTTGTAGGGCTTTGCTTTTGAGTTTACGGTCCAAGGGTAAACTCTTCATGAGTTTACGGTTTAGGGTTTACGGTCCTAATGGGTTTACGGCCGTAAACCCATGGTAACTTCTACGATTTGGTGTTTTAAGGTCTTACAAGTCAAGGTTAAGCATACTATGATCAAGTCCAAGCCTTATGAAGTGATTGTGGCACCATTGCACCCCTTTTTAGAGTTTACGGCCCATGGACCATTCCTCATGAATTTACGGCCGTAAACTCTATGTGTTCTTGATCTTTTTGATGTTTAAGGTCCTAAACACTTCAAGAAAGTGATCTAGACTAGTATTCAAGGCTAAGGAAGGGACTAGGGCTCACTTTTCCCCATCTATTAGGGTTTACGGCTTAAGAACATGTCTTGGCCGTAAACACCTTATGGACTTGTGATTCTTGGTGTTTTCTAGTTGAATAAGAAGTGAAACAAGCCTTATAACACACTAGGGTAAGAATACTTACAATAAAGGAGCTTGAAAGGGTGTTCACGGCCCAAGAACACTAGTGTGTGTTCTTGGTGTTCTTGGTGAAATGAAGAATGCTTGAAGATCTAAACAAATGGAATGATTTCATGGATGAAATCATGTAAGATCACTAGATTAAGGAAGAGATCAACTAAACAAGGAATGAAACACTTACTTTCTTGAAGATCTTGAAGAAACTTTGGATGATACTTGAGAGAGAAATGGTTTCTAGACTTGAAAATGTGAAAAAGAGCTAAAAATGACTAAGTGTCACTTATATAGTCCTTAGGGTTTACGGCCCCAATACCATTTGGGCCGTAAACTCCAAACTCTTGGAGTTTTGGAACTTAAATGTTGCACACTTTACCCTAAAGTATCCTCTCTCCAGTTATCTCTTGCAGTACTAGGCTTTAGAACACTCAAACTGACTCCAAAAAGCTTAAAAGTTAGCAGAAACAGTTCTGACTTCTATTGAAGTGAATGGTTGTACAAGATAGAAATTTCGGGTTGTCACATCATCCCCCCGTTAGAAGGAATTTTGTCCCGAAATTAGAGTTTAAGCAAATAAGTAGTTACAAATAACTAAGTAAAAAGATGAGGATGTTTCAGTTTCATCTGATCCTCTCGCTCCCAAGTGAATTCAGGTCCTCGCTTGGCGTTCCAGCGAACCTTCACTATCGGGATACAGATTTGCTTTGTTTGCTTGACCTCTCGGTCCTCGATCTCTACAGGTTCTTCCACGAAGTTGAGGCTCTCGTTGATCTCGATCTCGTCGAGTGGGATTACAAGAGTCTCGTCGGACAGACACTTTTTCAAGTTCGAGACGTGGAAAGTAGAATGTACGCTACTGAGCTCACAAGGTAAGTTAAGTTTGTAAGCTACAGGGCCGATTCTAGCGAGAATCTCGAAAGGCCCTATGTATCTTGGATTTAGCTTTCCACGCTTTCCAAAGCGTATTAAGCCCTTCCAGGGTGAGACCTTCAATAGAACACGGTCTCCCACCTAGAATTCCAACGGTTTCCTTCGTTTATCTGCGTAGCTTTTCTGTCGGTCTCTAGAGGCTTTCAATCGTTCACGAATCTGAACGATCTTCTCTGTCGTTTCCCGAATGATCTCCGGACCCTGTCAGGAACTCGTCCTTTAGCTAACTGGGTATCACCCACCTCAGCCCAGCACAGAGGGGATCTGCACTTTCGGCCATAGAGGGCCTCGAATGGAGCAGCCTTTATGCTCGTGTGATAACTGTTGTTGTAGGAAATTCGACAAGGGGTAAATGAGTATCCTATGCTTTCCCAAAGTCGATCACACAGGCTCGCAACATATCTTCCAAGGTTTGTATAGTCCTCTCACTTTGTCCGTCGGTCTGTGGATGGTAGGTTGTACTCATGTCCAGCCTAGTTCCTAGGGAACTTTGTAGCGACTGCCAGAACCTCGAAGTGAATCTACTATCTCTATCAGAGATAATAGATATAGGAACACCATGCAGACGTACGATCTCCCTTATGTAGGTTCTTGTTAGCTTTTCCATCTTGTCTGTTTCTTTGATAGGCAGGAAGTGTGCGGACTTGGTCAATCTGTCGACGATGACCCATATGGTATCAAGTCCACCCGTTGTCTTGGGCAACTTGGTTATGAAGTCCATAGTGATCCGCTCCCACTTCCATTCCGGTATCTCCGGCTGCTGTAGTAGGCCTGAGGGTTTCTGGTATTCGACCTTGACCTTGGCGCAAGTAAGTCATTTACTCACGAAGGTAGCAATCTCTGCTTTCATGTTAGGCCACCAGTATAGCTTTTTCAGGTCCAGATACATCTTATCTGAACCCGGGTGGACGGAATAACGAGTGTTGTGCGCCTCGGTCATGACCAAGTCTCTGAAACCACCGTGTTTCGGTGTCCAGATCCGATCCATGAAATAAAAAGCTCTGCCACCCTTGACTTCCAAGTTCTTATCCATCCCTCTCAGGGATTCACTTGCCACATTTTTAGGTTTCAAAGCGTCGAGCTGAGCCTCCTTAATTTACGTGGACAAGTGTGCATGGATAGTCATAGTCAATGATTTGACTCTACGACCAGAGTATTCTTTCCGACTTAGGGCGTCAGCTACTACGTTGGCTTTACCCGGATGATAACGAATTTCGCATTCGTAGTCACTGAGTAGCTCGACCCACCGTCGTTGTCTCATGTTGAGCTCCTTCTGGTCGAATATATGTTGTAGGCTTTTGTGGTCTATAAAGATAGTGCTTTTTGTACCATACAGGTAGTGTCTCCAGATCTTCAGAGCAAACACTACCGCTCCTAGCTCAAGATCGTGAGTGGTGTAGTTGACCTCGTGTGTCTTCAGCTGCCTCGAGGTATAGGCGATGACCTTACCTCGTTGCATCAGAACACAGCCGAGCCCTTGATTTGAAGCATCGCAATAGAAAACGAAGTCTTCTATCCCTTCGGGGAGGGACAGTATTGGTGCGGTGCATAAGGCTTGCTTGAGCGTTAGGAACGCTCTTTCCTGCTTCTCTTCCCAGTCAAAGGCCATGCCCTTCTGGGTCAGTGTTGTAAGAGGTTTCGCAATTCGGGAGAAGTTCTGAATGAACCTGCGATAGTAGCCAGCGAGGCCTAGAAATTGACGAATTTCTGTAGGCATCTTCGGTGCTGACCAGCTCTAAATGGCTTTGATTTTGGACCGGTCCACGTGTATACCTTCTTCGCTAACCACGTGCCCTAAGAATTTGACTCTTCGGATCCAAAATTCGCATTTTGAGAACTTCGCATAGAGCTTCTCCGAACGCAGCGTTTCTAAGACCAGTTGCAGATGTTGACTATGCCCCTCCTTACTACGAGAGTAGATAAGTATGTCATCGATGAAGACGATGACGAACTGATCCACGTAAGGACGACACACCCTATTCATTAAATCCATGAATATCGCGGGCGCGTTGGTTAATCCGAACGACATCACTACGAATTCGTAGTGTCCATAACGAGTTCGAAAGGCTGTCTTCGGAACATCCTCCCCTAGCACTCGTAGTTGGTGATATCCGGATCTTAGATCGATTTTTGAAAAGAAATTCGCCCCTTGCAGTTGATCAAATAAATCGTCAATACGACGCAGAGGATAACGATTTTTGATGGTTAGCTTGTTGAGCTCCCTGTAGTCGATGCACATGCGAAACGATCCGTCTTTCTTCTTGACGAACAACACCGGAGCTCCCCATGGCGAGAAACTTGGTCTTATAAACCCCTTGCTGAGCAGTTCGTTAAGTTGACCGGACAGTTCTTGCATCTCTGCAGGTGCTAGACGATAGGGCGATTTGGCTACTGGGGTAGCCCCTGGAACTAAGTCGATTCTGAACTCGACTTGACGTTGCGGAGGTAATCCTGAGAGTTTTTCTGGAAATATGTCGGGAAAATCGCGTACTATTGGAATGTTCTTAATGTCCTTCGTTTCTTGGCTCACATCTACCACATGAGCAAGGAATGCGCAGCATTCCTTTCGCAAGAATTTCTGGGCTTGAATGCTCGAAATGATACGTAGGTTCGTGCTGGGTTTGTCGCCATAAACTACTAGAGTTTCGCCAGACGGCAGATTAAGGCGAACAGCCTTTTCATAACACATGATGTCGGCACGATGAAGGCTCAACCAATCCATGCCGATAATGACGTCGAAACTTTTAATTGAGACTGGCATGAGGTCGATCGAAAATGAATGGATATCTAAAGTTAGAGTACATCCTATGAATATACTGCTAGTGCTCTCTGTCTTCCCATTAGCCATTTCTACAGTGAACGGTTCTTTAAGTGCTCGTGATTTTTGCTTAAGTAAATGAGCAAATTTTTGGTTCACGAAACTCCTCTCCGGTCCACTATCAAACAGTATGCATGCATAAGAGTTATCGAGGAGAAACGTACCAGTGACCACTGTGGGGTCGGCAGCCGCTTCCTCATGGCCTATAGCCAGAACTCTTCCTACTCCGTTGGCGATCCCTGCCTTTGGGCAGTTCCTTTTGTAGTGGCCCACTTCACCACAATTGTAGCAAGCTTGGCCCACTACAGCGTCGGGGACTTGGTTGACTGGCCTTGCCGGAGCTTTGCAGAAACGGGCAGTGTGCCCCTTCCTGTTGCAGTTAGAGCACTGCATTTCCCAGCAGGCTCCTGTGTGGTGGAAGTTACATCTGTTGCACTTTGGCAAACTTCCAGCATACTGCTTTACCGGAGCAGCAGCGGCAGGTGCTATCGCAACATGAATTGCCACGACCTGCTGCTTTTTGGCAGCCTTCTTCTTCTTCTTGTCATCCCAGAATTTCCGCTTGTTGTCAGCGGCTTTGGAGGGTTCTGAGATGGCTAGGGTTGTTGTTGCTGCTGGGGTACGGACCCCATGGTCAATGAGCCTCTGTGCCAACCTCTTGGCACTATCGAATGTAGTGGGGTTTGAAGCTAAAACATTCCCCTGAAATGGAGGCACCAGCCCCCATATGTACCTTTCGATTTTCTTTCCCTCCGTATGAACCATGTTGGGACAGAGGGCCACCAGCTCGCAGAACCTGGCGGTGTAGGTCACAATGTCGGAGCCCTTCATGGTCAGGCTCCAAAGTTCTTGCTCCAGCTTCTGGATTTCGCCCCTCGGGCAGTATTCTTCAATCATTAGCTCCCTCAGAGCTTCCCAGCCCATAACATTAGCCACTATGAGAGATAGTGACTTGACATGGCTATTCCACCATGTCAGGGCTTTTGCCTCGAAGGTGCACGCAACAAATTTGACTTTGCTTCCTTCCGGGCATGAGCAGATCTCGAAGATCGACTCCGTCTTTTCGAACCATTGCGAGAGGGCAATGACTCCGCCAATCCCTTTAAAGGACAATGGCTTGCAGTTGGTGAAGTCCTTATAGGAGCACTCTCTCAAGCGCACAGGAGCTTCACCATGGGTAGAATGAACAGGTGTACCACCTCCGGTGGTACTCGAAGAATGATATTGAGCCATGGTTGTTGCCACAGCCGCAGCTACTGCAGCATTTAGAGCTGCCGTATCGATTTGGGGAGCAGGTGGTGTTGCAGTTATCGGGGGATCGCGCCTCGTTGATCGGCGTGGAGGCATCTTGTAGCTATAAGTTTACAAAGATGAAGATATTGATAAGAATTTAATAGGGAGACTTTGATGAGAATGACTCATGGACTAACTCTCCATAGCCCAACAGCACAATTGAATAGTATGATTGAATGTAGATCTGGTACTAACAGATGAAAGCATTTGGATAATAATTTCCATGAGATTAGATATCTATCAATAACACTAGTATTACAGATGTAACAAGTTCGGGAAAAATGACCTAGAAGTAGGTCTTACATCAACCAAGATGGGAAAATTTTGACAGAACTACGACCTAATCAAGACCTAATAGGTCCAAGTTTAACAAAGATGGGAAATTAGACTAGAGTTTTACATAACTAAGTTATATCCAAAAGAGAAGGTTGAGTAGGCTCTATCTACGACGAGAACCACTCGAATGAGTCCTTGATTCAGACAGACGGCGCTCTATGTCTCGCATGCGCCTTTCATACATTGACTGCCTAGCCCGAAGTTCCCTAACTTCAGCTTGGGATGCAGCTAGCTGTTGCTGCAGAGTCTCATTGGTTATCCTAGTCCTTTCCATAGCTACCTCGAGTTGGTGAATGCGGACCGTGTTAACGCCAGAGTTGGCGTCAATCTCCAGGACTCGGTCAATAGATGCTCGACCTTACTCGGTGTTCCGAGCAATCCTACGGACCAGGATGGGCAGGACTCGATCAGCTGAACCTCCCTCGCTTAAGTCATAGAAGTTTCGGTCTCCGTTGTAAGGTAACGGTTGACCTTGCTCGTGACTCCACCTGTTCAAGTTTGTTGCCCACAGAGGTGTGGGGCCTTGAAATGCTGGACGAGGGTTAGGATTTGGGTTTGGGTTTGGAGCTACTGGGGGTAGGTTGTTGACTTCAAGTTCGGAGTCAGAACCATCAGAAAAGCCTTCATCGAGGTGATCATCCAAAGGGATTGGATAATCATCATCTGGCTCTTCTTCAAGCCATCCTGCATTGCCTTCGTTTGGGAAGTATGGATCTCCGGGAAAATGGAATCCAGCCATGATATCTACGCGAGAAAAGAGGTATAAGAAATAACTAAATAGACGCACTAATTAGATAATTATAAGATGATCTTTATCAGTTCCTTCAATACTTGTTTAGTGCATACCAATTATATGTACTTAAAACAGGATAGACCTTCGAATAAGTGACCCTAACTCTAAGCCCACAACCAAACAAGGAATAGGAAGTAAAGCAAAGATCACAGATTCTAAGTCTATGCCATCCTAGTTACATATAACCTTAGCGTATCCACTCAGCAACTATTGACATACTAATAAAGATCTTTAGTTCTCAGAAAAGTAATTATAGTAACACAAAATACTCCTATAGTATTTTAAGTTTATGTTCTGTTCTATTGTTTTCATTGTAGTGGTATTGGTAAGTATTTGGACTTGTTGCAACCTCACAACCACCCTTAGGCACATGCTAGTCACTCCTCAGATAATATAGTTGATCAGGCTATATCTTCCCAGGGTTGACTATATGTCTCTAAGTCTAATTGTGTTGCCCAACAATCGTAATACTTTGTTCTGTCCTAGTGACACTGATTATTTTAATCCCGTTGTGTTTATAGTTTGTATATCTTTTATTATTTAAAAGTATAAAATCTTGGTCAGAGTATTTTAATCCCGTTGTGTTTATAGTTTGTATATCTTTTATGGGTTGATATACTCGATTCACTATAAACAATGCTCTGATACCAATCTGTCACACCCCAAAACCGGAACGGCGGAAAAGTTCAGGGGTGGAGGACGTCATGTACAGTATCACAACAATGTATACTAGTAAACAAGCAACAACATCATCCATTGCATTAATAATATAATTTCATACAAGTGTGTTCTGTAAAGTTATAAGACACCAAAAATATGAATCAAAATAAAAGATGAGTCTTGAACGAGCTCCATCTTCTCCAAAACCTGGCACCGGTACCTGTCTACTGGTGACCTGAGAATACAAGTTATTTTGAAAGAGTTTATCAGCTTTAAAGCTGGTGAGATCATAAGTATTTTAGTGTCTGTGTTTGTATGAAAGTGTTTGTAAGTACTTGGTGTATAAGTTTGTAAATGTTTGTAATTGTTTGAACTCTCCTAGAAAAGACTATTTTCTACTAAAAGCAGCCTTCTACCAAGGCATCAAATGTTTGTATGTAAGTCTCTTGTAAGAGTATGTATTTTCCCAAATCTGACTATCATTAACCAAAAATATAGTTTTTACATTACTGTTCATTGTGTGAAGATCACAAGTGAATGCAATGGGGAAATAAAATAGTACTGTAGTGTTGTATTAAGTAACTACTGCTGTACTAACTACCTTAAACCAATTGTTATTTAAAGTACCATGTGATATGCCTGTACCATACTACCGACTAGAAACACGACGATGTAAGACGTCGGAAGAAATGACGTTTGGCACCCGTAGACTTGCAAGTCCCACTGTAGCGAGCAGCAAGGTGTAGGATAGTCAATCCAGTATAGATCTATACACAAACTCAATGCTATCCACTTAAGGAGATTCTGGATACAAAACGAGCCATGACAGGTGATGTCATGCCCCGTTACGTGGCTCACATAACTGTAGTAGTGTTCTTGTATATGTATTGTGTATACTAGCTGTATTGTATGTTCTCTCTCTGTCTAGTATGTATGCATGTTCTCTCTGTTTCTCATAATAGTATGTTCTCTTGTATAATGTATAGTATGTACTAGTTGTATTGTATGTTCTCTCTCTGTCTAGTATGTATGTATGTTCTCTCTGTTTCTCATAATAGTATGTGTTGACTCATGTATGAACTGACTCATTGTATGTTTCATTGTTCTAGTAATAGTATTAGTAACTTCCTAAACTATACCTATTATAGTTTACTAGTAATGTTGTTTGTATGTATGAACATGTTTGTATACCTTTGCTACCCAAAGGTATTGAATTGAAAGAAGGAACTTTTATATCTATATACATATACATAATATATAACTAGGATTCAAACGACCTTCGGACAAACAACTGATACCCTAAGTCCACAACCAAACAAGGAACAGGAGGTAAGGTGAGCTATCAGTCCTAAGTCCTTTCAATCCTACTTATATAACTATATCTATATAGATACACATTTAACAAAATATAAGTTTAAAAGAGTTTAATAAAAGTATTTATCATGTAAAAGAGTTTGTAAAACAGTTTGAAGTAGTTTGTTTGATAACAAAGTTTGAAAAGTAAGAAAATCCATATGTTTGATAGTTATTAATCACATGTGATTGATATAATAACTATAATAGTTCAACTTGTATTCCCCCCCCCCCCCCCATAAAAGCATTTAAAATCATTTAAAAGGTTGCTTAAGGGGTATGAACTCACCTGTAGTGAGTGGTTTGGATGAACGGATGGTATAGGATGCTAAGTGTCAAGTGAAGACTTGAACACACACACGGATCCTATTTAACATATAATGACACATATATGTATCCAATTAGTCATTTAATAACTAATTAATCAAGTTAAGACACCATAGAACATGGAAAACACTTTGATTCAAGTGCTATAAGTACCAATGATTGCATCTAGGGGTTGTAGGGCTTTGCTTTTGAGTTTACGGTCCAAGGGTAAACTCTTCATGAGTTTACGGTTTAGGGTTTACGGTCCTAATGGGTTTACGGCCATAAACCCATGGTAACTTCTACCATTTGGTGTTTTAAGGTCTTTACAAGTCAAGGTTAAGCATACTATGATCAAGTCCAAGCCTTATGAAGTGATTGTGGCACCATTGCACCCCTTTTTAGAGTTTACGGCCCATGGACCATTCCTCATGAGTTTACGGTCGTAAACTCTATGTGTTCTTGATCTTTTTGATGTTTAAGGTCCTAAACACTTCAAGGAAGTGATCTAGACTAGTATTCAAGGCTAAGGAAGGGACTAGGGCTCACTTTTCCCCATCTATTAGGGTTTACGGCTCAAGAACATGTCTTGGCCGTAAACACCTTATGGACTTGTGATTCTTGGTGTTTTCTAGTTGAATAAGAAGTGAAACAAGCCTTATAACACACTAGGGTAAGAATACTTACAATAAAGGAGCTTGAAAGGGTGTTCACGGCCCAAGAACACTAGTGTGTGTTCTTGGTGTTCTTGGTGAAATGAAGAATGCTTGAAGATCTAAACAAATGGAATGATTTCATGGATGAAATCATGTAAGATCACTAGATTAAGGAAGAGATCAACTAAACAAGGAAGGAAACACTTACTTTCTTGAAGATCTTGAAGAAACTTTGGATGATACTTGAGAGAGAAATGGTTTCTAGACTTGAAAATGTGAAAAAGAGCTAAAAATGACTAAGTGTCACTTATATAGTCCTTAGGGTTTACGGCCCCAATACCATTTGGGCCGTAAACTCCAAACTCATGGAGTTTTGGAACTTAAATGTTGCACACTTTACCCTAAAGTATCCTCTCTCCAGTTATCTCTTGCAGTACTAGGCTTTAGAACACTCAAACTGACTCCAAAAAGCTTAAAAGTTAGCAGAAACAGTTATGACTTCTATTGAAGTGAATGGTTGTACAAGATAGAAATTTCGGGTTGTCACAATGGCCGAGTGGTTGAAGGCGTAGCATGGGAACTGCTATGTAGGCTTTTGCTTAACGAGGGTTCGAATCCCTCTCTTTCTGTACCTTCACCTAATTCATCGATCTTACTAACCACAATAGATCAAATAGCAATGGATACGACTATTCTAACAGTTAGACCTTTCTTTGATATGGATTCAATATTCCTAATGGATGTGGTACAGAAAATATTTTGTAAAGAAAAGAGTAGAGTAGACATGGAATGAAAATCTCCCTCTCGGTCTATGATACCTAAATGGAAGAAAAATTCGGATCAAACCCTTATTTATCTTAACCTTAGGTTAATTTACTTCGCCGAAAGGGAGCAAAATGGGTTGAACCCGTATTCTTCCTTATTCTTATTAGTGTTGATTTTATTTTTGTTAGGTTTAAGTCTCTTATAATAATATTCTACAACTAGCAATTCATTTACTTTCAAACCGACCCATTTACTATCTATTATTTGATTGACTAATCCTTTATATTGGAATGGTTGAAGTGTCAAATGGTTTGGCAATTCCTCATGGGGGGATAAATTGAGAGAATTTTGAATTAGAACTTAAGATTTTTGTTCATCCTTCGCTGCAATAGTATCTCGGGGTTTGCAGCGATAACTTGGTATATCTACTATACGACCATTGAGTAAAATATGTCTATGGTTAACTAATTGGCGAGATCCCGGAATAGTCAGAGCCATACCCAAGCGAAAAAGAATGTTATCAAGGCGCATTTCAAGTAATTGCAGTAAAACCTGACTTGTTGACCCTTTTCTATGGGATTAAATCCTGATTTCTTGTGAAAAAAAAACGATGAGATTGAGATTATGGAAGTAAATATTCTTGCATTTATTGCTACTGCACTGTTCATTTTAGTTCCTACTGCTTTTCTACTTATCATTTACATAAAAACAGTCAGTCAAAATAATTAATTACTTGAAATGAAACTTGACTTCTGAGTTCTTATCAATAGTTGAAGAAATCAAATCAAAAGAATTATTTTTTTGCGTTTTAAATGAAATCAACGGGCTATAATGAGCGGTATTCTATGAGATCCGAGAGTATGGTAAGAAAGTGAATAGAATGTTTAAGTATCTCAAGGGAACCATGATTATGGCTTGAGTTACTTGGGATATCCTTCGGTTTTTGAAGGACATTCGGATGTAAGTTGGATAACCAACTTGGAGGATCATTCCTTAACGACTGGTTGTGTATTCTTTCTTGGGGGAGGTGCCATTTCCTGGGCTTCCAAGAAGCAAACGTGCATTACAAACTCAACAATGGAATCTGAGTTTGTTGCATTACATTCTGTTGGTAAAGAAGCTGAACGGTTAAGGAACTTAGTTTATTAGATTCATTTGTGTTCTAAACCGATAACACCTATTTCTATCTGTTGTGATAACGTTGCCGCATTGGGTAAGGCCTATAATCAAGTGTGTAATAACAAGTGTCGACACTTAGGTGTCCGACACAGTATGGTTAGAGAACTAATCATGAATGGTGTGATTTCGATTGAGTTTGTGAAATCGCAACATAATTTGGCAGATCATTTTACTAAGCGTTTTTCAAGAGACTTAGTACACAAGTCTGTGATTGGGATAGGATTAAAGTCCATCTAAGTTTTATAATGGCGAGACACCCAATTCCCTCCTAATGTGACATTAGGAGCTGAATTCAATGTGGAAAGCTCACACTTATAGATTGGAACACATGAAGTATACATCCCAGGTAATGTGTTTGGTTCTACACTTGACCAGGTTGAAGTTTAACTTCTTAATAATTCTTTTGATTAGACGTATGAACAAATACATGGAAAGGAGTTACCTGCGTGATTATGAAATGTAGTCGCATTTCAAGAGGTTGTGGACTTGGTCGTGATACGATCATGAGAGGATTAGGACACGCAGCTTAATAATAGTGTCAAGTTGTATTTAGCAAGAAATTTCAATAAACTAGTATGTATTTTACTTTCTGGTATTCGATTGATGGGTTTAATTCTTGGAACACCCTAATTCTCGAGTACTTGTAAGAGTATGATACTAAGTGGAAATTCAATCGTTACGACATTTTCATTATGTATTGGTTTGGTTTTCTTTTGATTATTTTATGTGTGTTCAAGGGTTACACTTAAATGGGGGAGGATTGTTGGTGATTTTAGTGTCACCAGGACATTTTGAGTAATTGGAACTTACATGTGAGCTAAGAAGCTTCATAATTTGTATTCTAATATATGTTTGGGTATGTGCAGAGTGCACGTATGTATAAGATCAAATTAGAAGTCGGTTCGACAACATATCGGGGGTCCGGGGGCAGCGCCCCTAGCGGGGTCCAAGGGGTAGTGCCCCAAAAGGTCTTCAGATTTTACAAGTGGGTACATAGTGGAAAATTGAATTCTTTAGGGGGATTATGGTAAAACTGACTAAGATCGTCAGTTTTGGATACCACTGATTTCCTTATTAATTTTGGATTCCCTTGACTTGTTTCTAAAGGAAACCATGATGGCCAACCCTAAAAACGAAACCCTACTTCTCGTTTTCTATATAAACGACTTTCCTCTTGAGGAGAAACAATCCACCTTTTAGCTCTTGTTTTCATCATACGAACTCAGAATCTTCTAGCAATTTGGCTTGCGTTTTATGTGCCTAGATTTGTAAGTGTCCCCTTTGGATTATCCTAGGTTGAGTTTCTTGTAACCCGAACATAGGGTAGAAATATAGAAAGTGTTTACACGATTCAAGGGATATCCAGATCTCCACTATAACCCTACCCGTTTATCTAACATAAACCAACTCATTGTGTCAACTGTCATGTCAACCCAATAAGTGTTGGTCCCATGTTGACTAAGTCATTAAGATAGAACATAGCTACCTCGTATAACCACATATGACAACTTATGTATAATAGTTTGAAGTTTGAATGTCATCAAATCAAAGGAGTATCCCAACACAACTAATCGAGGATCTTCGATCGAGGTGTTTAACCGGTCCTAGCAAGATTAGTTATGAGTCTTAAGATTGCAGGGAGTGGTGCCACTGAAATCGTGCTCCCTACTATGCCACGTAGACGCCAACTCATAATTTTTTTCTCATTTTATCAATTTGAAACCGCACGGTGGGAATGGGAAAAGGGTTAGGAGAGAGAAAAGAAAGAAGAAATAAAAGAAGGTGATTGGTTGAGAGAGGATAGAGAAAGCAAGTAAAAGAGGAGAGTGGGAGAGAGAGAGAGAGAGAGAGAGAGAGAGAGAGCGAGTGTGTGTGTGTGCGTGTGGAGAGTGCGGTCGGGGACTACTGTAGTATAACCTCCACCGCACCCAAACCGCGGTGGAGGGGCAATGTTCGTACTGAGGTGGCTGGGAGACTACAGTCTCTACCATAGGCACTCCCCCAGTCTAACTAGGCTTTGCCTAAAAACTCAATAACCAGTAGTTGAACGAACCGGTCTCCAATCAATCCTTAACCAATCCATGCATAATCAATATAGCCATAAAATTGTACTCCCTCCGTTCCAATATTATTGTCCACAGACAAAAAACACACATATTAAGAAAAGCATTAATTACCACTAACTTTATTTAATAAAATGACAGTTTTGTCCTTACTTTGCATTTAATGTTCCATTAAATGCTTAGTTGATTAAATAATAATGAGGGGGTATTTTGGTAAAAATGTTATTTATTTTTAGAAGTGGACTATTATTCTGGGACAAACCAAAAAGGAAAGATGGACTATAATTTTGGGACGGAGGGAGGACTTTTTAAGGGATATTCATCCGAATAGTCAATGATTTTTAAGAACATATTAGGAAATGACCACATTTTGAGTAAATAACCACATGGTTAAGAGAATATGGATTTGCAAAATACTTTATGATTTTGGAAATACTTTTCTTAATCTCTCTCTCTCTCTCTCTCTCTCTCTCTCTATCTATATATATATATATATATATATATATATATATATATATATATATATATATATATATTTTAGGATTGGTCTTTGACCATACCATAAACCAGATTTCTTTAACTAATATTTACCGGTTCTTGGATTGGTTCTCTCTAAAAATTGCAAAACTAGTAGTAACCAAATGTCCGAATCAGGCTAATCCTAAAAAATCCAATCTCATTGTCGGGCCCAAACTAGTATTAATAAATTATTACCATTAGGCTGTAATAATTATTATAACACTGAGTTATTCACTAAAAGTGAGTTATTCATTAAAAGGATCATGTTGTTACGTATGAGCTATTTTTCATCTTTTACCAAAAAAATAATCACCATCCTCGCTAATATAAGGGATCAAAAAGCGCCGATAATCATATTGCAAAGATCATATAAGTCACTAATTTGGTAGAATCCCGACCTTTAAATAGAGTAAGTAACAATCTTAAATACTTGGTGAATTGTAAGACGGTGCATCGGTAATAAACAAAATATTATCACTTGCTATGAAAAAAAAATGTGACTTGTGATTCCTTAGTGGGCTCTTTTTATATGGATTTTTGTAATGTTAGCATCTTTCAAACAATTTTTTGCGAAGGATCAATATTCCTCACGAATATTGAAACTTGAAAGTGATACTGCTTTATGTCAAAGACCCGAAAATCGAAATTGTCATGAAATGGATTGTGGGCCAACCGGAACCGGATATGCCATCCTACAAACGAGTGGCTCTCTCTGCCTCGTCTCAACAAAGAAATACACACGAAACAAACCCCATCCATGGCACCCACTGCACACCCTCACCCTCGCCTCAACGACAATGGCTAACTTAACAACCACCACTTCAATCTCTTCTCTTTGGTACCACTCCCACTCCACTAAACCTAATTCACTTCTTAATCTCAAATCCAAACTCCAATCTTACCCATCATCGACATCAAGAGCACCAACAACCTCCATGGCTGCCACCACCGCCACAAAAGTAATACCCTCAATCATCGTAGGCGGTGGCCGTGTCGGAAAAGCCCTACAACAGATGGGCGCTGGCGAGGATTTGCTCGTGAAGAGAGGCGAGCCTGTCCCGATCGATTTCCCAGGCCCGATACTGGTGTGCACTAGGAACGATGATCTTGACGCTGTTCTTCAATCCACTCCTCAATCCCGTTGGAACGGTTCGATAATTAGAACTTATTCGTTTTCTTCTCGTGTGTTTTTGTGGTTTACATTGATCATAACAATCTAGCAGATTTGGTGTTTTTCCAGAACGGGATGCTGGAGCCATGGTTCGAAAGTAAAGGTCTAGGTGATGCTGATCAAGTGTTGGCGTATTTTGCTGTTGCGAAGCTTGGTGAGCCTCCTGTTGATGGTATAACTGATACGAATCCCGAGGGGTTGACTGCTGCATTTGGGAAATGGGGTTCTGCTGTTGCTGATAGGTTACGCGCTGGAGGTCTTTCTTGCAAGGTAAATTTTGAGTTAAAATGTTGAGTTGAAGTTGTAATTATGTAAAAGAAACTAAGGAAATATGGAAATCAGGTACTTGAGAAAGAACCATTTCAGAAGCAAATGCTAGAGAAGCTTATATGGATATCAGCATTCATGCTTGTTGGAGCTCGTCATCCAGGAGCCACTGTGGGCGCTGTAGAAAAGGACTTCCGTTCTGAGGTAACTTTACCTTCTTCATCAACATTAGATTCAAGGTTGACTTTGACTTATGGACTTATGGTTTTGATTGTATTTTGACTTCTATACAAATGTGGAAATATCACTTTTTTTAAGTGGATGAATTAAAAACACATTTTAAGGAGACATGTGTAAGTGTAACCGATGTGGGACAAACAATAAACAATTTAATTGAGATTTTATACTATCATCATATAATTCATTAATCATCACTCATGAAATCTAGCATTTTGCCTAATTTTTCAGGTAGGTAGCCTCATAAGTGAACTGGCATCTGCAGCAGCCACAGAGAAAGGCATTGTTTTTGAAGAAGGGGTCGAGGAAAGGTTATGTGCTTATGCTCGAGCAGTTTCACACTTCCCTACAGCAGTGAAAGAGGTAAAAGTTTTGTCCTCTTTTGCAAAGAAAACCTACAACTCCACACACTTTTTCATTTTTGCCTCTAGTTCTTTTGGAAATAAAATCTAGGACTCTTGATATACTTGAGCTTTGTTCATTCTCTAAAAAAGTGGTAATGAATTTTGCAGTTCAAATGGAGAAACGGGTGGTTCTATTCACTCTCAGAGAAGGCAATCGCGCAAGGGAAGCAAGATCCCTGTCCTTTGCACACCGCATGGCTTAAAGAACTAAATATCGTTGAGTAAATTATGTGTAATTGTGTACCCGAGTGTTTCAGACAACTCTTTATATTAAATAATCGCACATTTCTATTCATGAAATCGACATTTCTCTCGGATCAATGTAACAAATGTAAAACTAATAGAATTAGACATTATCACCATCATCATACAAGCAGAAAAAGAAGATACAAGATTTTGTTTGGTGGTTTAGTGTGAATTATAATTTTAGTTTTCTTTTGGCAATTGATTCTTTGGCTAGTTTGACTTGACACAATGCCTTTTGAGTTGGGTTCAAGCCATAACAGATGTCACCCGCACCTAGAGTAACAGCAAAATAGAGATACACAGTGCAGAGGACAGCAAGAAGTACAAGAGCAGTTAGTAGGTAGCGATGTCGCCTGATAACTGTTGAAAAGCTACCCAATTCATCTTCCTTTGTGTATTGTTTTTTGGCTGAAGGTGAAGAAAATGGTGTCTGTGATCTACGATGAGGGGAGGTTATCACTCCTTCTAGAACCATATCTTTTTGGCTTTTTGCAACTGGAATTCTAAATGCAGAAGAAAAGAAAAAAAAAAAACAGAAATTCTAATGAGTAATCATAAATCGATCAACAAAAACTCATAATTGAACAACAAGCTATAATAATCTCTGATTGCAAATGTACAACTGCAAAAACCATTATAAACAAACGGATCTACAAGTAAGTAATGTTACTGGTAAGAATAATTAGCCGACAGTCAAATGATAAATGCATGAAGTTTTTCTTTCACTTGAAGAGATGTTCTACTGAGGTGACTTAGATTTGTTTCTCTGTGATCTGAAATCTCAGCGATTTAAGAGTGAATTCCTTGCATATTGTTATGATCTGTATAGAATTCATTTATGTTTCTCACTCAAAAACTTGATCGTATAGATGAACAAAAACTAAGATGATCTCAAATTGACAAGCGTATAATCGCAGAAACAATTAGAAACAACCAACGAGCAAAATGCAGGCAAGCAAACTTCAAATTATTCAGGTAGAAAGCACAAATTGCATATCTAGTTACATTCATTGCAAATCAAACCAGATTAAGTCAACTATTATAAATCGGATTGATCTAAATCAAATCAACAAGAAGACCGATCTATTCGGAAGAAGTAACGGAGGAGAAAACGACTTACCGGATAGGAGACAGAAAGTTCCCGCTAAGTCAACGGATCGGTGGAAGAGACGACGATATTGTCAGTTATACTACTCTCCGGAGGCGTTCGCGCACTTTCCAGATTAAAAGTGAAGATTTGGGTCGGGTGGGGTCGTATTTGGCAGTCGGCACGATGGGCTTCTCCGTCAATACGGCGCTTCGGATGCTTGTAGGGGTTGTTTTCCGCCCAAAGGCCGCGATAAGAAAAAGACTATCACCACAGTAGAAATTAAATAATTCAGACCAATGTGCCATTTTTTCATAAGGAAATTACAAGTAATAGAAAAATTTTAGGGGGAAATTTTAAAAAATACACACAAAAAATCAAAATTTCAGGTATAGACATGGATTCCGTGGAGGTGAGCTCCTAGGGATCCATGGAATCAACATAATCTCCGAGGAACAAAAAAAAATTCTCAAGATCCGTTCCGTGGAGCTACGTCGGAGGAGTGAAATCAAATCATTCCGCGGAGGTAGCTCCGAGGAGTGAATCTTCAGATTTTTTTTTTCCGCCTCTCATGGTTTTTTTATGTAAAGATCTCCGATTAAAATAACAATTTTTCCACCTCAGGTTCACTCCAAACATTGTCAATAAATTTTCATACCATCATAATCTTTTTTTGAAAAGAATCAGTTGGGGAATGAGTATAAGCCCCGAATAATCGATGTAAAAAAAAAAAAAAAAAAAAAAAAAAAAACTGAAGATCCATTCTTCGGAGCTACCTCTGCGGAATGACTTCATTCCTCGGAGGTAGCTCTGCGGAATGGATCTTGAGATTTTTTTTGCCACATCGATTCCTCGGATATTATGTTGATTCCGCGGAGCCCTCAGAGCTCACCTCCGCGGAATCCATGTCTATACTTGAAAAGTTGATTTTTTGTGTCTATTTTTTGAAATTGCCCCCAAAAAATGTTTATTAGTGGCAATTTCCCTTTTTTCTATAGGGCATAAACTATTATAGCCATAAAAAAATTAATAAAAAAAAGAGTAAAAAACTCACACGCCATGTTAAACAAGACAATGAATAAAAAAATTTAGGTAAAAGATCTCAATTAGGTTAAATACGTTGATATGACTAAGCACAAAAACTAAATGGATACGGTTAGTGTTAAAATGAAAATGAGTATATACTAAAGTTTCAATATTTTCAACGATTTAACAAGAAAATTTTAAACTTTATTTTTTAATAGTAAAGTCCTAACTACCGACAATTTTTGACACGCTTACCATTTTTTGCCGGTTAGCTGGTAATTAAAACTTTAATGTCAAAAAAATAAAGTTTATGGCATTTTTTGTCAAGTCGTGAATTAAAACTTTACTGTAAAAAAAATAAAGTTTAAGACTGTTGTCAAATCATTGAAAATATTTGGACTTTAGTGTATATATCTTTTTTTTGTTAGAAATTTAATGGTACGATAGTCTTTAAGCATAAGAGTTATTGGAATCTGCTCCAGTCAGCTAGATCTTATTGAAATTCTTAATGTTTGCTTTTTGTTATATATATATATATATATATATATATATATATATATAATTTCAACAAATCGACATTAAAAAAAACGGAGATAATCAAGAAAGAAAAAAAAGAATCAAGATTGTGTTGGGTTTTTTGCAGTCCTAAAAATGGAAAACTAAGAAACTGGAAAAGATGAAACAGTCATTCTTACCCCTTATCCACATTCACACCCTTTTGACTAGGCGTGTGATGTTTGTGTTTGTACAATCTGTCTCCGTTTTTCAGTTCAATATTTGGCGGCGGACCAAGAAGAAAATTTTACAAGTCTCATCACCCCCTTTCGTTCTCTCTTTTGCATCTGTTTCCCTTGAGCGTGATTGTAGCAGGGTAAATATGATGGTAAAAAAAATAGTGGTGATGCGACGAAAATCACAATTAAATATTCGTGGGCTTGGGTCTCATGAGACTGATAAAATTACTTGTTTGTAAGGAAATCAAGACTATACACTAAAGTCCCAATTTTTTCAATGATTTGAGAAGAAAGTCGTAAACTTTTTTTATATATATAGTAAAGTCCTAATTACTGGTTAACCGGCAAAAAATGATAAGTATGTCAAAAACTGTCGGTAGTTAGGGCTTTACTGTAAAAGAAAAATAAAGTTTAGGATTTTTTTGTCAAAATCGTTGAAAAATATTGAGACTTTAGTGTATATAACTTTATTAAAATGACTTGTTTATTTATATGTATTTTTTTTTAGATAAATCGGACAAATTCAAAACCAAAACCACAAATAAAAATTAAAATTGAATTGATCTTGTGTGAAGTGGAATCTGCTTAGTTGTGTAATTTTTTTTCTTTTTCTGTTTTTTCTTTTATTTTTCTTTCACACTTCATACTTGTACTCTATCTCACTCGGACACCTCTCTTTTTCCCTTTGCCTTCTATTGAGAGTGAGATAAAAGATTGGGTTTTCCCCCTCTTCTACCAAGAGGCTATGGGAGTCAACTCGTCTCATCCTCATCTACCCCTCCATCTTCCCAACTTCTCATGCCACTTAACTTTATTGTAAGTTTTGCCTCTTTGTCTCCCCAATTCTTATTCCTTCCGGCTTTTTTACTTTTACATTTTCGCATGTCTGACTCATCTTTCAACTTATTCAGTGTCTCACGACAAGACACATTTACAATTATGTGCCTAAGAAATTTGCCCAAAGAAATACTTTTTCCCCGTTTAAAAAGTGGTTATCTAATACTAAATAATTACCAAAGGGCATTTGGCCTAGCAATAATGAGTGACTCTCTCAAATAAAAAGGTCATGGGTTCAAGTTTCACTAGAAGACGTATGTGGTGTTTAGGATTAGACTAGCAGTAGGATAATTTGTCGTTTCAAATATATATATATATATATATATATATATATATATATTATAATGCGATAATAAGTTATGATAAAAGAAGTTGTAATAGATTGTATTGAATAACTAAAATAAAATATTCATTACAAAAAACATATGTGGTAGGTTAATAATAAATAATGAAATTTCATATTTTGATATATATTGTCTTTTTCTTTTATCATTTTATGTGAAGTTATTAATAAAATGGTAAAAAAAGTAATAAGTTTATAAAAGTAAGTTTGTAAAATTGAATAGTTAAATATCATATTTTGTTACATTAGATGATTAAAAACAAAGTATGTGAATTGAATTGGTAATATAATAAAAGTATATTATATTTTCTACAGCAGGAGGTTTTTTGGTAGAGTGTTCATTAAAAAATTTCAATTGAAAATTTTCATTTTTATCTCCGTAATAAAAGAACTTATTCAGTTAATTTGCTTATTTTTTGGTTCACAAATCGTTGTTTATTACCTAACTAGTTGTGAGACTCATGTATTACATGAGTTAATTTAAAAAAAAAAGTTAAATAGGAAGGTCTAAATATTTAAGAACTTTGGATTTACAAGAAAATAAGAAAAATAATGAATAATTAAAATTGAAATATTTTTTTATCTTTTAAATTTAAACAAATATAAATAAACAAAAGAAACTAATAAACTTTAATTTCGGAATTTTGAAATTAAAAGGTAGGTCCATTAGAAAAATTGATATGTATTTATTACTATATATATTGTAATTATTACAACAAAATATTATATGAAATTTAATAAAATAGAAAACCCATAAAATGACATACGAAAAAAAATTAATTTAAAATAACCCCAAAATGACATTTGGCAAATTGAATGAGAGGGCGACATGTGGTCATGAGGGCTTTGAGGGGAGGCAAAATGGGCAGCTGCACAGAGCTCAAGTTTTTTATTATATATTTTTATTTAAAAATAAAAACTTATAATAACAATAAGAATTATTTTTTTCTAGTTTATCCTGGTCTTTGAGAATATTTAATTTTCTGGGACCGGCCATACATATAGCAAAAAAATCTTCATTTATTAGAATAAGATGATCATTGAAAAATCTCTTGGTAAGTGAATGTAAATCAACAAGGTTTTTGAAAAAACTTCGATTTAAAAAGGGTACTATAATATCTTTTTCAAATTTTAAAATCTTTTTAGTTTAGAAAAGGTTTTGAAAAAACTCCCAAAAAAAACTCAACTTATGTATGCTCTAAAGTCTAAAGGATCATAAAGTTTAATAAATTATTAAGTGAATTTTATAAATGGCCATTACGGTTATCCAAGTAGTACAGATTTGGTCATCATCTTTAAATTTTAACCACTTTGGTCCCCAAAATCAAGTTTTGTAATGTATTTCAATATGTGTAGCATCATCATTTACAACACACTTACACACGTGATGCTACCGACATTTCATGTATTTGCAATGATTAACCTTGCAAAAGCAATCCTCCTATGACACTTAAACACTTCTTCAAAAGAAAACCTCTTTATCTCCATTGATCGTCATTTGTAACCATCTATGTTAATCCAAACCCTAAGACAACTTTTGGAACCATGATCGTGGTAATGTGAATTTTGATAGCTAAGATGGTTGACAACTTGACTTTGACCCTCATAATGTCACCTAATAAATGCATAGTTAGGATTAAAAAATTACAACAAAATACAATTTTCATGGTAACTATAAATTGAAGGAAACACATTGAGGAACGTTAATTATGAGGAGATGGAAGAAAAAGCAAAAGAAAAAGGTTCTTAATGTTCGAATAGAAGTTTTATATTTGTTTTGATGGTTTTGTAGTATGGTAGTAGCCAGATGTTTATGATACTTACTGTTTATGATTTTATAAACAACTATTTACTAAAACAGATTATATTATACGTAACCAAGTCCCCTTAGTCAACAAACCGAAAATGATACTTGGAAGAAAAGTAAGTCGGGACATTAGCAGTAACAAACTGGTCAGACACGAAAAAAAAAAAAAAATCAGGGTCACACAAGTCAACTGAAATGCACAAACAAAATCCTGTTCATCCCTTCATATTTGGGATAAGTATAAAATTAAATTAAATAGAAAAAAAAAACAACGCAAATAAATAAGAAAAAAGAAAGCCTCAGTTCCATGGACAATACAATAAACGTCCAAACTGTATAAACCACCACCTAAAATGGGTCTCTGTCGCGTTTCATAAAACCTCCCAAGTCAAAATCACCTGAAAATATAAAAATATTAAATAAGTTGTTCTTTTTGCATTAAGTAAAACAAAAACAACAATATATATATATTACTATATACCTTTCAGAATACATAGATTTGTGATCTCTATTTAGTCCTCATAATCACCAGCATTCTCCAATAAAAAGTTAGCTGCCAATTCCTCATTTCGATCACATGCTAAAAATGCCTCAATAACAAGAGTTCTATCAAAACCCATTGCCTCAAGCTGAAAATACAACAAAAATTAATTAACTAATTCAAAAATAAAACTATATATTATTAAAATTAAAAATATAAATATAAATTACCCGTTCAATCGCCTCCTGTTCTTCTGGAGTTACACTGATAGCATGTGGCATTTCCTGATCCGGTTGATCAAACAGATCCCTAGAATAAAAGTTCAAAGTAGAATTTTTAATTCATAATCGCATACAGCTTACAGCCTCTTAAATTATTTTACTAAAATAATTTGATTGTCATTATAAATTTGTAATAGTAATTATAGTATATAGTTTACTGACCCTTCAGAAGCATCTACAGGTTCATTAATTAGTTGAAGAAACTCAGCATGATTTTCTTGGATTAGTCCTAAAAGCTGAGGGTTTTGTTTTCCAAGCTCTTGAAGCATAGGCTGAAACAAATGAAAACTGTTTTTAAAAATGTAACAAAAAAAATAAAGATATAAAGAAAGAATAACAAAAAGTGTACCTGTAGTATTTGTGGATTTGATTGTACCATAGTTCGCAATGCTTGGAACTGAAATGCAGATTGGAATTTAAATAATTAATAAATTATATAATATCAACTAATTTTCCACATAGGAGCCAAGCTGGACGCCACATTGGCACTGATAACTAATTCAGCATATTAAAAAAAATGACATTAATTTGGAGGGTTGGATACATAAATACCACCTGTTGGTTGTTTCTAAGAAAATCAAGGGATCCAAGATTGCCACCTGTACCACTTGAAGGCATTTCCTGCACATAAATCCAAAAACAAATAATCATCTGCATCAACTACAAAAAAAAATAAACTCAATAAAAACATCTGAATGATTAGTAACCTGAGGAAACAAATTCAAAGGAGATGAATTAGGTCCTCCAGAAAGAGGTGCAACATGAGTAGTAGGGAGTTGTGTCATAGGAGCTGCAACTTCAACTGTATCTGGAATACCCTGAAAAAAGAAATTGGAACATTATTAGTGTATTATAAGTTTTAAAAGATATTAAAAATAAAAAGATGATTTGGAAACATACAGAATATAAATAATCAATTGCTCGTTCTGGATTATTGTAAGCAGCTTGTAGTGCACGAGTAACAGTTTCCTTATCCCAAACCCCACCTCCTATGTCCATTATGTGTTGAACAGTTTGGTCAACACTACTATTGTTGACTACTACATTTGAAGCAGCTTCACCATATGTATCAGAAATAACACTGTAGTTTCATAAAACACGAGTTAAAATGTTATTAACAATTTCTTTTAAAAAATAAATGAAAAAGAATTTTGGACAAAATGCTCATACGGTGGTGCAGCAGGTGGTGTTACTGTTGCTGTTGCTGGGATAGAAGAAGATGTACTGGTGGGATTGGAAGCTGATGCAGTTGTTTGAAGGGGCTGTTTTGTAATTTACTAATATGAGATTTCAATAGTGAAGGTTATATATAAAGAGGATAGGTATAAAAGTTTACCTGAGTAGATGAAGTTACACCTGAGGTAGAGCTTTTAGTCTGTTGGGAGATGGAAGTAAACAGAATTATGATATGAAGGTAAAAAAAAAAGAAACAAGGTAAAAACTAACACTGTAAATAACTAAATAAGTAAGAAAGTTACCTTGCTTAGCATGACAACAAGAAAACCTTCTTCTGAGACTTTGTTATCTGATAATGTAGTTTCGTCTTTTAGAACCTTACCATTGTGAATCAATAACTGCTGCCCACATGGATAATTATCTTTTCCTTGTACATCTTCAATGTTTTTCTTGACTGCCATAATCTGGTAATGTAAGAAGTCTTGTATTAGTAATGTATGTGGAAAAAGAACTCAGATGCATCATTGCTACAGATAAAGTTCCTGACTTTCTTCGTCAATTTAACAGAATGGTAGACATAAAGGTTCAGATTCACAGAGAAAACATACAAACTGGATAATAAACTACGATGTATGGGAAAGATATGACATGCGTGCTTCTCTAATCATATGTAAACACATCAAAATCAGTAATTTTGGTCTATTTGGAAAAGAATTGCAAACATATTTAGGAGTAAGGGGACTCACAGTGTCGGAAGGTTGAACCCTAATTTCAAAGTGGCTCCCTTTAAGAGTCTTTACGGTGAGCTTCATGATGAAGATCAGCGGAGCTCGATCCCACAAATGGTACGGATTATGTGGAGCTTTAGTAAGCCGAAACCCTAACGGTATAGAAACGGATCGAGATTTTCCAGAACGAAGGGAAAAGCGACTGCTGTGTTTTGCAGGAATGCAAACGGAAAAGGCAAAAAGGGAGGAGAGGGCTTTACTTTCCTATTTTGAGCACGAGCTTTGCACGTGACCACCATAGTTATTTTTGTTACTTTTTTGGTCCACACAATTATGTGGAGAAATAAATTCTTAGGACAAATATATATTACCGAAAATAACTAAGTTTTGTAGTATCAAATTTTTTAGGGATGATGTGAAAGTGTAATCAATTATAGCACTTGAACATATTCAGTCATAGAATATTTTTTGGTGCACTATTAATCTTTAGATTTGTTTTTTTTAAACATACCACTATTACCTGCAATAGCAGGTAAAACCTGTTTTGGGGTTCACCTCCGGCGGCATTTCCGGCGGATACAAGCTTCGGCGACCTCTCCGGCGGACGCCCAAAACGGTTTTTTTTTTTTCAAATACGGATCCTACCTTGTCTGAAGCTTTTTCAAGCTTCATCAAGGTAAAATTAATCCTAATCCACCATAACCAATTCTTGAAACCAGGTGTTTTACTATTGTAGATTTTACTAATTGATTACAATTTACAAAGAAAAAAAGGATTTGTATGGATTAGGAGCAAGGAGAATCGGAGTGGAATCGCTCCCACCGCTTGACTGTTTGTCGGTAGTGAGAATTTTGTTCAGATCTCATGGAAAGGGGTCTATAGCGAAGATCAACACAGATGCTCAATCATTAAACAAGAAGATAAATTTAGCTACAACCCAACTTGTATCACAACACCCAGGGCTCAAGATGGTTATTTTCGACATCTTTCAACCACTCTACGACCTGATCAAAAATCCCGCCTCCCATGGTAGCAGAAATTAAGTTTGAAATTTCATATCCTTATAGTCAAAATTCGATTTCGTTTACATGATTACATCTAATCGTTTATTTTAGGGTTTGTGGAGGCGTCTAGAGGGTGTTGTGGAACAGGAAAAGTGGAGATGATGGTATTTTTTGTAACATTAAATTGATCGGGACATGTCCCAATGCGACTCGGTTTGTGTGTTCTGGGATGGTTTTCAGCCATCTAAAGCTGCTAATCAAGTCCAACCATCCGAAGCTGCTAATCAAGTCCCTGTTAATCAATCGACATCGTATTTTTTTCTTATAAACTGTATCACTTCATGTACACAATGTTCTATAATTCGAAAAAGGGAAAAATCAAGTTTCTATTACTATTATTACTGTTTTTCGTTATGTCTGAATTCAAATCATTGATTACAATTTGTATTCAAAAATCTCATATTCAATTTTAGATGTATTTGTTTCTCTTCGTTCCATGACTTCGGATCTTCTAAAGCAAAACCGCAATTACAAGAGCTTGTTTTTGTTTCATTTACTTGATTATCATAATCTTTCTAAACTTTAGTTTCCAAATACTTCTTCAAGTTTGGAACTTTATATGGGAAGGTGAAGGGAGAAAGGGTTGTAATCTACAGGAGAAAATGGACCTAGTAGTTCAGTGGTGGCTCACGACGTGTAACACCCAAAATTCATAGGATTTTTTTCATAAAATAATTAATAATATCAACCACATTTGTTTCCAAAAATCCCATTATATAACTACATTGTTTAAAAGATCAGAGTATTCAAATACTAATTTAAGAAATACTGGGGAGTACCGTTGTGTCATCAAGCTGGGTAATTGCCCTTAGAAACAGAAGTACTTGAAACACCCAACAAAACTGTAAGCACACGCTTAGTGAGTTTCCCAAAAACACATAAACACATAACCATATATTGCGATGCACACATAAACATAAGTTTGCCATGGACTCCCTCCATGGTCTTCATTTGGAATGTTGTAGGCTACCCCCATGGTCTTGTATCCCAGTGTCATGGGCTCCCCTCCCCCAAGGTCTTGTCAAGTGTCATGGGCTCCCCCCATGGTCTTCACATAAGTCAATGCAAACCATAACATAATCAATTAATAACATCTTATAACAAATAATGGGTCGACCTTGGTGCCTTCGACCCATGGATGTAGTGAGAAGACTCACCTCAATTTGCTGAACACAATAGTTGCTCGCCTAACAGTCTGAAACCTCACACCGAACAATAATACAAATAAACCTAAATTAGGATTATAATTTCACCTAATCAAAGACTCCAAACACTTAAGCCTAAGCACTTCCATGGTGGCCCAAAAGTCTTTCTTTGACCAATGGGCCTAGGATCCAATATAAAAGCTATTAATGGGCCTCATGGCCCAACAAGCCCAACCAATACAACTATGGCCCAAAACAGAATAACAGTCCAATATGGGACTAGGCCCAAAACACAATAAAGTCCAATAAGCTTACGAGCCCACACGAAGCCCAAACCCATATGAGGTGTGTACGCCTAGCGTACCACTCCAATACGCTTAGCATACTAAGCCCCTTGGATGTACGCGCAGCGTATATGATATTACGCCCAACGTACAAGCTGATTATGCACCACGACCATTGAGTGCTTAATACTTGGAATTTCAACGTTAAACTTCATATCTGAGTCCATTAAGATGTACTAAGGCATAAAGTTGGCAACTTTATGCCCTTACATTCCATAAGGGTCCCTAATACTCTATTCTTCCCATTAAGACCTCATTTAAGACTTCTTCCATAAGGGTCCCTAATACTCTATTCTTCCCATTAAGACCTCATTTAAGACTTCAAGTTCATGCATGGAATCAAAACAACCTTCAAGATGGCACATTTATGCATCTAACATTCTCAAAGAGCTTAGATCTAACAATCCTAGTCTCTGGAGTTGCTCAACTCACAAGAGAGGGTCCAAGAACCAAAAAGGGACTCCATAACAAAACCCTAGCTCAAACTAACAAAAGAGATGACAAGGTGATGACTTTATACCTCTAGAAGTTCCTCAAGATGAAATAGATGCAGGATCTAGAAGCTCAATGACACCCACGACTTGCTCACCACCTTCTCCTTCTTGAATGATCTCTAAAATGGCCTCCAAAACACTCTTTAAGCTCAAGGATCGCACTCTCAATGAAAATCTAGGGTTAAGGGACGAAATGAGGCTATGGAGGCTGATTAGGGTTTGGTCCAAATGATGTAAGGTTGCTTAAATAAGGTGCAAGTCCAAGGATTAGGGTTTTAGATATCTGACACGTACGCCCCGCGTACCTGCTCGTACGCCCAACGTACGAGTCTTAGCCACCTGATGCACATCTCTCATGTACGCTAAGCGTACCAAATGTACGCCCAACGTACAGAAAGGTCCTTTTTGCCAAAAATAAATGAAAAATACAAGGAGGTGGACAATGGAATATGTGGATTGGAGTGTTACAACTCTCCCCCACTTGAACTAGACTTCGTCCTCGAAGTCCGCAGTCGCAAATAGATCCGGGTAATGCTTTCGCATATCGTCCTCCGGTTCCCAAGTCCATTCGAAGCCCTTCCGGTGCTGCCGCTGCACCTTCACTAGCTTGACAATCTTGTTACGAAGAGCTTTAGTTTTTCTATCCAAAACTATAATGGGCTTCTCCACATAATCCATACTCCTATCCACCTAAATATCATCCAAAGAAATAACGACAGCCTCATCTGCAACACACTTCCGGAGCTGAGACATGTGGAAGGTGTTATGGATCTGACTAAGCTCGATTGGAAGATCCAACCGATAAGCAACCCTGCCAACTCGGGCAGAAATCCTGATAGGACCAATGAATCGGGGCCCCAGCTTTCCCCTCTTCGGAAATCGAATGACACCCTTCCAAGGTGACACCTTTAGCAACACAAAATCACCTACTTGGAACTCGAGATTTGATCGATGCCGGTCAGCATAGCTCTTCTGGCGGCTCTACGCAACCCTCAGTCTATCACACACCAGTTGAATCAACTTAGTGGTCTTAAGCACCACTTCAGTGCTTCCCATAACTCGATGCCCAACTTCTACCCAATAAACTAGAGTCCTACACCTCCGACCATACAGCATCTCAAACGGGGGTCGGTCAATACTAGCATGATAACTATTGTTGTATGAGAAATCTGCTAGTGGAAGGTAAGTATCCCAACTCCCTCCGAAATCCAATATACATGCCTGAAGCATATCCTCGAGCGTCTGAATCGTTCGCTCGCTCTGACCATCGGTCTGGGGTGGTAAGCAGTGCTGAAATGCAATTGAGTACCTAACTCCTCATGGAACTTCCTCCATAATATGGAAGGTGAAACGAACATCATGGTCCGAGAATATGGATACCGACACTCCGTACCTGACCACCACCTCCCGCACATATATATCTGCTAATTTCTCGGCGGAGATATTCTCGGAAATCAGAATAAAATACGCACTCTTAGTCAACCTGTCCACAATAACCCAAATGGAATCCACACCCCGCGCTGTCCTAGGTAACTTCATGATAAAATCCATGGTGATCTCTTCCCATTTCCACGCAACCTCCCGCTTCATGCAGGTCTACCAATAGCTCAATCAAGGGTCTCAGTACATCTTTGTGGCCCCCGGATGAATAGAAAAACTTAGACTTATGTGTCTCCTGTAAGACCTTATGCCTCACTCCCCCGAATGCCGGAACCCAAACTCTGTTACACTGAGTCAATAACCCCCGGCTGTCTCGAACAAACAATGGAATCTCCCCCCGAATACGCTCAATATTCCAGTTCTCCCTTTTCAAACCCTCCACCTGTGCCTCCTTGATCATATCCAATAAAGGTGAAATCATTGTCATCCTCAAGTAGACGTCTCGAATCGGAGCACTTGCCGTCTTACGGCTCAAAGCATCGGCCACCACATTGGCCTTCCCGGGATGGTACAAAATCTCGCAGTTGTAATCTTTTACTGTAACACCCCGACTCCCAGGTATATTTTTAAAAGCTTTATTTACATTTTATTGAAGGAACTCGACGAGTTGGAGGCCCCAACTCGTCGTATCGAACTTAGTCAGCTCGCGTGATTTATGACTTCTACTCGACGAGTCGGAGGACCCCGACTCGACGAGTAGTGGTTGTGCATGGAAACCCTAAACTTTAGGGTTTGCACCCTATTTAAAGAACTTATGGGTCATTTCTAGCTCCCTCATCGTCATTACAAACAGAGGAAACCCTAGATCGAGTGCTAAACCCCCATTGTGCGTGTTGAGAGCTTGAAAGATGTTATTTGTTGATTTTGGAAAGGAAACTTGAAGAGTGAGAAGCTTGGAACGGGAAGGAGCTTGTAGATCCAACATCTACATCGTTTTGGCTATCATTTGAAGGTAACAAGCTGTTACCTTGATCATTCTTAGATCTCCTTAGTCTTTGGTTTAAGGCCATTTTTAGCATATTTGTGGATCATTTTGGGTATTGGGCATGATCTGAAGTTGTAACTTCAGATCTGGACTCCTCTAAGTCCTTATAGCCATAAAGTTATTGAATTTATCAAACTTTGGCCCTTCTCTTTGGATTAAACCTCCCCCTTAGCTTGGTTTTGGCATTTAGGACCTTACATGCACGTAAAGTTTGCAACTTTACATGGAAACCATGCCCTAGGAGGCTAGATCTGTAATTTGGAGCCTTGGTCTTGCTCAAAAGCGTCTGAATGAGAAATAGACTGAAGGGACTCGACGAGTTTCATGGTCAACTCGACGAGTCAGATGAAGATTGCTTGTATTGGTTCTGCATGGACTCGGCGAGTCAGTGAGATGACTCGACGAGTTAGTTAGGGTTTTTCCCGACATTTGGAAACCACATGGACTCGACGAGTTGCCTGGAAACTCGGCGAGTCAACTAGGGTTTTCACGATTTCTCGAGTACCGGAAGGACTCGACGAGTCAGTGGGCTACACTCGACGAGTTGGGTCAACATGGTCTGTTGACCTTGACCGTTGACTTTGACCTTGACCAAGGGTTGACCCGTTTGACTTCTGGGGGTATTTTAGTAATTTAGGAATTTATGGAAGTGGTTCATTGGTGGATGTAGGTGTTTGAGTTGGAGTTGTATTTGGAGGAGTTTGACATTATCATCCCGAGCTACTTGTGAGGTGAGTTGTCCTCACTATACTAACAGGGTCGGAGGCACCAATGTAGGCCCTTTTCGGATTGGATCCGGGTTTATTGCATGATATGCTTATTGATTTATATCCTAGTAGTTAGGATGGTGATATGCTTAGTGACCTGGTTAGGTCGGTATCCTAGTATATAGGATAATGCTATGTTAGTGACCGGTTAGGTCGGTATCCTGATTATAGGATGTTGCTATGATTAGTGATCTGTTAGATCGGTTTGACTGTTATATATGCTAGCGTATGATATTTATGTGCACATGATTGTTTGATTTGGGGGTTGGGTTGAAGCGGACCTACTTTGTGTTGAAGGCCAACATACCCAGGGCGGACCGGATAGACTGCAGGCCCGGGAGGGCATACTAGTCAGACCGAAGGCCCGACGAGCGGTCCGGATAGACTGAAGGCCCTAAGAGGCGGTCCAGACGTGCCGATGGCTCGGAGAGTGGTCCAGATAGACTGATGGCCCTGCGAGGCGGTCCAGTCAGACTGATGGATCATTATGTTGTTTGTTTATATGTTATTGATATGGTTTGTATGGCGTTGGTATTTTGAGGGAACTCACTAAGCTTCGGGCTTACAGTTGTTGATTATGTTTCAGGTACTTCTGATGATCGCGGGAAGGCGAAGGCGTGATCATGTACCTCCTTATGTTTTCATGATTTGATTCTGGGATACTCTGACACTAAACTATTTTGAAAACAAATTTTGTAATAATTATCGGTTTTGAATGTTTTAAAAAAAGTTTAAATTTGGCATAATTTTTATGGGTGTTACAAGTTGGTATCAGAGCCTTGGTTTGAGTGAATTGGAGGAAACACTCGTGTGTCTCCAGTCTCAAACTAAGGACAAGATTTTAAAATGATTTTTCAAATGGTTTTCAAAATACTAAAGGAGGATGCAAGTGTACGATCAGTTAGAGCCAGTAAGTAGACCCCAAAATACCTTACGGATTATTTGATTTTGAGATATGATAGAACAACATGCTAGTACTAGGCTAGGGATCTTCAAGAATTGCATGATAGAATTGCTTGATTATATGATGCATGATAGCCTAGGGTTTTTCCTTATATGAAATTGACATCATTATTGTAGTTTCTTAGTGTATGCATCACGACTGTACATAATTAAGATCTTATAGCCTGAGAATATTTGGTTTGGCCTTATTTCATGTTCTTGTTTGATGAAGGGTTTAGGGTAGGATCAGGTATTCGAAAGTATATAGGGTCCATCGTTATGTATGGCTAGCATACATGGGTGTTGCAGGGTTGGTGGAAGTTTCATGGGTGGTTTGTGCGGGGTCAGTAGGCCAGTTACGGGATATATAGCCTTCCTCTAGGAGTGAGGATTGAGTGCTCACCATGCATATGTATATTGTTAGGGCGTTGTGATGATACTTGAGACAAATATGGGTAGGTGTGGAAGGAAGTATGGGCCCGTACTACTGAAAGCACAGGACCCATACGCGTAACAAGGAAGTTACAACCCCTAGGGCTTTGTTGGGAGTTGGTTCCCCGATTATTGTATGGAATATCTGATATCTTCTTGGTATATTTTTCACCATGGTGGTTACTCGACAATTTGTGACTAGATCAGGATCAGGAGATGGCGGTCAGGAGGGACCGGAAGTGCCTAAGGTTATTGGTCAGATGAGGTTGGATGACGTGGACGCTAGGATTCGAGAGATATTGCATGATGAGGTTGCTACTCTGTTCCGGGCACAACTTCCGGAGATGTTTGGGTCTATTAAGACCAACATGGTTGAGTACTTTGACGAGCGCTATGCAACCATTACTGAGACGACTACCGCAGCAGCTACAACAGCTGTAACGACATCAGGGGAGGAGCTAGTTGGGCTTTTCAGTACCGGGACTTCGATAACACGAAGCCCCCGACTTTTGAGGGGATTCATGACCCGTTTATAGCCATGAGGTGGATATCTGACGTGGAGGGGTGTTTCTTCACATGCTCATGTCCTGCTGACCAGAAGGTCAGATGTGCCCTGAACTTGTTGAGGTCCGGGGCAAAGGACTGGTGGAGGTTGATGACTGGGTCGTATACTGATGATCAGAGAGCTGCAGTTACTTGGGAGCAGTTCAGGGATATGTTTCGCGCTCGCTACATTCTGCGGGTCGAGCGGGAGCGGTTGACACATGAGTTTTTGGATCTGAGACAGGGTACTGATACGGTGATGGAGATCACTCGCATGTTCACTGAGATGGCGATGTTCTGCTTGGAGTTTGCTTCTGAGCAGGCTCGGATAAGACGTTATCTGAGCATGCTCAAGATTGACATCCGTCAGTTTGTTGCTACCCAGCGTTGTGATACACTGCTGGAGTTACAGGAGGCCGATAGGCGGCGTGAGCTTGAGATCGATTTACCGTTACAAGAGCAGAGGCAGGCCCCGACGCAGTCATAGCCGACGCCAAAGCGGTCCAATACCGCTGATTCCAGGACGGGAGGACAGCAGGGCCACACTTGTGGCAAGTGAGGGAAGGGTCGCTCGGGGGTTTGTAGATAGAGCAGTGCATGACGTAAATGCGGCAAGGAGGGGCATTTTGTGAGGGATTGTCGCCAGACAGGCCCGGTTCAGGATATAAGGATCTGCTACCACTGCCATCAAGTTGGTCACGTGAAGACCAACTTTCCACAGCTCGCTGCCAGGCCGGCACAAGCTCCAACACCGGCTACACTGAGGATTACTGACGGGAGTCAGGGTAGAGTAGCACCCTCGAGGGCTCAGGGACGCGCCTTCCATCTTACAACAGAGGAGGCCAGGGCAGCACCAGACGTGGTTACTGGTATGTTTCTATCCCTTATCTTACTGATTATATCTATTTTATGCTTATATGTTTGTACCTGTGATTAGGTACGTTCTTAGTGAAATCTATACCTGCTTTGGTATTATTTGACTCGGAGGCGAGTCGGTCGTTTGTCTCTCAGTCATTCAGTAGGGAGTTTGGTTTGCCAGTAGGAGAGCTACAGTGTCCGTTGCGAGTCTCTATCGCAAACGAACACGGGATTTCTGCTTCTTCCGTCTATCGGGGTTACATGTTGGAGATATTCGGGGTATCTTTTCCGATAGACTTGATTCCGATTCCCAGGGGATGTGTGTGTGATTGTGGGTATGGACTGGCTTAGTCGCTTCGGTGCCATGATCGACTGCGAGGGTCAGCGAGTGGTAGTTCGAACCCCAAGTGGGGGAGAACTAGTTATCTACGGTGAGGGCACCAAGTTGGATTCAGGGTTCTGCTCAGCCGCCAGGGCTCGACGGTATATTCAGCACGGGTGTGCGGTTTATCTAGCGTATGTGGTGGATACGCGGGTCAGGGATCAGACTTCAGTTTCAGAGGTTCCAGTAGTCAGGGAGTTTGCCGACATGTTCCCAAAGGAGTTAGCCGGAGTGCCTCCAGAGAGGCAGGTCAAGTTTAGGATCGACCTAGTGCCCGGTGCGGCCCCTATCGCCAAGGCGCCGTACCGGTTGGCACCACCAAAGATGCAGGAGCTGTCATCACAGCTGCAGGAACTGCTGGGCAAGCAGTTCATTCGTCTGAGCAGTTCTCTGTGGGGAGCGCCGATTCTCTTCGTCAGGAAGAAGGATGGTTCACACCAGATGTGCATCGACTACCAGGAGTTGAACAAGTTGACGGTGAAGAACCGTTATCCACTCCCGAGGATAGATGATATTTTCGATCAGTTGCAGGGAGCATCTTGGTTCTCCAAGATAAACCTGAGGTTTCGGTTACCATCGGGTCAGGGTTAGGGAGGAGGACGTGGAGAAGGCCGCATTCTGGACTCGTTATTGGCATTATGAGTTCGTGGTGATGCTGTTTAGGCTCACCGACGTGCCGGCGGTGTTTATGGACCTGATGAATCGGGTCTGCAGACCGATGCTCGATCGCTCGGTCATCGTGTTCATAGACGATATGTTGGTGTACTCCAAGACCCGAGAGCAGCATGAAGAGCATCTTCGGGAGCTATTGGGAGTTTTGAGGCGAGAACGGCTTTATGCCAAGTTCTCTAAGTGCGAGTTTTGGTTACGAGAGGTTCGGTTCCTTGGACATCTCGTTAACCAAGAGAGGATTGTGGTCGATCCGGCCAAAATCGAGGCGGTTATGCAGTGGGAGGTTCCGAAGTCTCCTTCGGATATCAGGAGCTTCTTGGGATTGGCAGGGTACTACCAGAGATTTATACATGATTTCTCCAAGATTGTAGTACCCCTCACTCGTCTGACGAGGAAGGGGGTGGATTTCCGGTGGGGCCCCAAGCAGCAGAGGGCGTTTGAGACCCTCAGACAGCGACTTTGCGAGGCTCCATTCTTGACTCTCCCGGAGGGGGTGAGGATTTTGTAGTGTTCTATGATGCATTCATCACAGGATTGGGAGCGGTCCTCATGCAGAGAGGACGGGTGATAGCCTACGCGTCGCGACAGTTGAAGTCGCACGAGACGAGATACCCTACTCATGACCTGGGGTTGGGAGCGGTGGTATTCACTCTCAAGATTTGGAGATATTACCGATATGGGGTCCGCTGTACCATATACACGGACCACAAGATTCTGAGGCACATCATGGATCAGCCGAACCTAAACATGAGGCAACGTAGGTGGCTTGACGTCGTCAAGGATTATGACTGTGAGATCCTTTACCATCTTGGTAAAGCGAACGTGGTTGCGGATGCTTTGAGCCGCAAGTCAGCTGGATCTTCTACTCCAGCGACATGTATGAGGATATCAGTGGATTCTCCGCTAGTGAGTTTGATCAGGGAAGCTCAGACTGAGGGTATGCTGTTGGGTTATGAGCATTCTAACACTCCTAAGTGTACACGCAACCCTAAATACCTTGGATCTATGTTTTCTCTATTATACATACAATTATGAACATCCAAGGTATTATCCTAATCTAGAATACAAAATAATAAATATAACAAGATAGAATACATACCTCTTTGATGTAGAATGTCTTCATGAAGCTTGAGTGTCTAGTGCCCCAAGTGTGACACCTCAAATGGTTCACACAACACCAAATATACTTGGAATAACTTGAGAGAAACTTGAACACTCCTTGAAATCGTCTAGCCCTCACACTCACACATTAGTGCCCGATTTCTTGAGCCATGGGATTCTTTTATATGGTGGCTATTAGGGTTACACCATGTAACTCATAACTTTACCCATTCCTTATGCTCCATGGATTTTAACCTCCATGGAGTATCCATGGGTCACCCCATGGACTTAGTCCAACATAAGGAATCTTGGATCACAAGACCACATATATAAGAATGAATGATTTACACAATCAACCCATATATTTAATTAGTCTCCCTTTGATCACTTAATTAATTCCAAATTAATTCTTAATCAATACTAATTAAATAACCTTATTAATATATATTAGAACTTATAATATATTAACCAACCTTAAGTGTTATTTCTCTCATTATAGTCTATCCAAATGCATGATGCCATGCAACCCAAATGGACCATGCCGGGTCGGGTCAAGTCTTACCAATTATAGTTATGGACTTAGACATTAATCCAACAGTCTCCCACTTGGATAAGTCTAAAACTATTATTGCGTATGACTTCAGGAACCGATCAGCAATCGTAGCTCTCAAAAGCTTCTGTCGAACTCTGACCTTGTCGATGAACTCTGACCTTTGTCAATGACTTGTCCATTAGATAAGGGATCATATATTCCTCCATTCTAGATATCATATGGACTGAGACATGGATTATCAATCATTCTCTCTGTCCATTTGTTGTTTCCCGATTTCCGATTCATGATGACTGACTGATTGAACAAATCAAATCAGTCCTGGCTTGGCCAAGCACTCACATATATCATCTTTAAATCATCGAGGGGCCCACAGATATCGCTTTTATCCCGAAGGTAAAAGGAATGGATAAACTTCGACTCATATGGCTTGTTCTACTACTTGTTGAATCATACACAAAGGCACGTTTTATAACATCGAGTTACCAATGCGTTTTCGTGCAATCAATGTATAACCAACTCATAGTAACAACTCATATCTCTAGGTTTGAAGAATATAAGATATTATCGTCTCATGATCACTCGTGATAAAATCCATGAAGTGATTTAAATGAGCGCGGGTTGAATCCAATACTCAGAACTTATGAGCACTCATGAGTGTTGTAGCACCACTTTGTCCACCAACTTGGACCTCTACAAACCAACCCATGACAGTCTTGATTCATATCTACTTCCAACATATGACCGACTGTGGATGGTTTGAATAACTTAATCATTCAAGAATAGCGACTTAGTTATTCTGGAAGTCAAAACATGCAAAGTGAAACACAAGAATAAATGAATCAAATATGGTATCAAACCCTATGAATATAAATAAACACTTTTATTTATCACCATACTGATTACTCATTATTCATTGTTTCGGTTTTATCAACTTTATACTTGAATTTAAAACAATAGTTGTCCCATGCTCCAAGCATGTACACTATGTTTTCTAAACACTAGTCATGCCATACACCAAGTATGCATACTATGTTTGTCTATGATCTTTACTTTGTAAAATAGATCAATTGAACATCACTCCAATGATCCTCTTTTCACAGTCCCAAATCCTTACTGCAAATGCAAGAATTCCAAATTCATGCCATTTACTGAAATCTGTTAGATTCTAAACTTATATGCATTGATCCTCTTAATGATTATGCACAAAGTCAGAAAGACTTGACAACAATCATTACAAAGCATTCCAAAGGAGATAAGCTCCTTGGAAACATCCTTCTTTCATTAAGTTTCCTAATCTTACACAGATTGAATAATTTCTAACTTTGAAACATTTCCATATTCCATTTTGACTATCACTTCTGAACAAGAGTTGCCTCCTTACAGATTATGTCAATATGGTCCTTCCAGAATTAACATTATACTTCCAACTGTCCTTGAGCAACCAATCTTTGGTAAACCTTAGATTGTCCTCGACAATTGCTTAATCATTTTAGTCATATCTAATTCTAGACCTTTTCCCTTCATAATGCCCCAGGCATTTGGAAAATTTTAGAAAGGATGAATATAGCACATGTAATCGATCCTATATCCGAAGCATATGGGACACGATTCATGATGTCTCACATAAAGACTAAACCAGTCTTTTGCTATAATATTTCCATTTCAATTTGCCAAGTTCTCAAAATTCAGATTATGAAAAGGGATGCCGTAATCATAATCGAATTTTAGAACGCAAATAATGGACCCATATATAGAATTTCCTTATGTTGAGCCATTCCAACATGAAATTCATATATATATCGTTGATTAAATACGATTAAAATCTCAATCTAAGCTTTTAGAATTGAAATGAAGTATAATTTCCTCTCCCTTAATTATAGCAAAACAACTTTTTCAACCCCTGCAACCTCACGAATTGAAACTTTTGTTTTCTATAATTAACATTGCTAACTTGCAACCTTTGTCATAATTATCATGCTCCCACTAACATGATGATTATTAGCATAACACTTATGCTCCCACTAGCTTTGACATGTACTCAGAAATCAGCTGACTTTCTTACCAAAGTTCAGATTTCTGATACTAGATTGTTTTGATAAAACTTTATCAAAATCATACACCTCTCTTAGATAGCTCACATGTGTGTCTAAACAATTTTAGAACTATGAAAAGGGATGCCGTAATCATAGTCTCAATTGTTTAGACCTTTGCCACTTCTCACAAGTCCATGTTAGTGTGCCGGTAAACCACACACGCTCCACTAACGACTTTGAGAATGCAAATATCACAATTGTTATCTAGCTAAAATCTACTTAGTGAAAGTGTTTCCTCACCATCATTTTCATGAATCGGAGAGAAACCTTATGACCCTTAGATTTTATGGTGTATGTGTGTCTTATCCATGTGAATCGTCAAAACCATAGTCACAAGACAAGGATAATGACAAATCCAAACTCATATGGACTGAACTTATGCAATCTTAACTTCTTGCCACCTGGCAGTACAGGGCCTGCCATTGCTTCCAAGTTGTTATGCAACCAATTGAGAACTTTCAGAACTCCTATGCAAAGCCAACTTTAACTGGAATGGGCACAGAATATGTCAACACGATAGGTTATAAACCTCAAGTCGTGTGCTAGTGAAGGACTTTAGGTTTTATTCTTGATTAAGTCTTGAAACTTTCAAGAGCTTTAAGACTCCCACTGTCCTCTTGACATATAAGACTCCCTTGGTCAAATATTCAAGAGATAGTGCGGATTCTTTATCAAGACTAACACTTTACACAATTGGCCTAAGTTGGTCTCTGTTTTATCCAAAACATCACAACTTACCAATTTCAAATGTACAAGAGTAGATAACCTTTTACTCTTACATTTGACTAGTGTTAACAAACCCTCTTTAAGATATGTCACTCAAGTTACAATCTTGGAGTATGACTCTAAGAATTGTTTTGGAACGAAGTATGACTCATCTTTTTGATTTAACCATTTCAACAATTCATGACTCCTCTTCTTAGTCATAAGAATGCACTAAGATGACTTAGAGGACCAATTGTGATATGGTATCTTAATCATTAAGATGATCATAAACATGATACTAAAGTACTCTCCCATCTTTTCAGATTTTAGAAACTTTTATCTTTCTGCCATACTTTGATTCTTCTTATTCGTTCTGTCTCACATTGAAACTTCTCAAATGCTACAGACTTATACTTAAACTTATAAGTATAACCATATTTACTGAACTTAAGTAAATCATGACGAATAGTCTTCTTGATCTTTTGTGGTGGACTTGACCAGTGCACAAGAATGTGTACTCGATCCCTTAGTCCTTTCCTTATTCACATAAGGAATTAGTCTTAATTTTCCAAGCTGAAAGTTCTCATTCATCATACTATACAACTTGCATGATTCCAAGTTTCGGTCCAATTGAACCTTGGGTGATGAGAATCTTTCCTTATTTGGTAATATTAGACACTACCACAACCGAAAGAATCAAATCCATTTTTCCAATATTACTATCAATGGAATCTTATAAGCAACAACTTTTCACAAATGCCATTGTAAGGATACTTAAAATAAATAAAATCAAAACCTTTTTCTTTTATTTTAAAACTTTGCGGAAAAACTTATCCTTACAATCCATATGAAAACCTTGTTGTTATCTATTCCTAAGCAATATAAATATCATAACTCTTAAGTAATAGCCCAAAATTCTGATCACCGAACCATGCGATTGAAATCCATCTTCGCGATCAGAATCAGCATGTACTTAATGGAGTTAGACACTGGACTTTACCTGAAGTAGAGCCAAACTTATTGACTTTACCATCCTTAGGTAAATTTGGCAGCTTCGTAACCAATGCCCCTTCCTTTGGCAATAGTTACCTATGGACCCTTGATAATGGGACTATCTCAGACTTCGCCTCTCTCTTTACCATTGGGTCAACCGAGTTGACTATGGCCGATCCCTTTCCATTGGGAAGAGAGAGCTTTACTGGATATCCAATGTCATCATTGTCAATGTCCATAGCGTTTTAGGAAGTTGATCTTAGCAAATAAATAAGATCATTAAGGGTCTTGTCTTAGTCTGTTTCATAGGATTCCCAAAAGAACTCACTATGTGACTTAGAAAGTAGTTGAGCCACCAACTTTCTCAAGACTTTGACACCCAACTCTCCCGGCTTGTCAATATGTGACTACATCTCCAAGATGTGATCACACCTAGACCTTGCCTTGCCAATAGGGCTTGAGTGACCTTAAACTTTTTAGGAACTTGGGGGTTAGGGAGAATAACTGGAGAAGGTGAAAGAAGTATGATATCCATGGGACATCATCTTCATTTAGGAAAGCTTGTTTCAAGAGATTTGGGAAGATCATAAATATCTAGACCAGACATCTTTTTGGGAGATATTCAAGATAGTTGATTTAAAGTCCTTAATATGACACCCAATATGAAATATTAAGGCTAGGACCCAACAAACTATTTTATAACTTAGAAGAGGGATGCCGTAATCCAAGCTATAAACTATTTGAAGGTAGGTGAATGACGATTCACCAATTTCCACCATGAAAAACGAAATAATTTATTAGGTTTTAATTGGATTTGAAAGTCCTAGATCTTTGAGATTCATTGAACTGTTCAAAGGCATGTTTCAATCTCGAGTGTGCCCTTCAGGTTTTGTGACTGGGATGCCGAGGATCATAAAACAAGGTGTGAATAACCATGCAAATATACTTGGTACCCTTAATATTTACCCCTTAATCAGTGTGCCGGTTAACCACACACGCTCCACCGATACTATGATAAATATTAAGTTACCCTTTGCCTACCTTGTTAAGTCTAGGTTAGTGTGCCGGTTAACCACACACGCTCCACTAACGACTTAAGCACAGTGCAAAGTGTAATTTCATGGGTTAGCACCAAATTCACATTTTCCTAAGTAACTAAGATTGGGTATTAATAAGAGTTTAGTTACTTAGTATTTATCATTAATACTTTTAATGAAAGGAGAATTATAGTCCTTGTCCTACCCGTTCGGCTAACGACCCTCCACCAGTCAAGGAAGCGGTGGGTGAGAGTGGACACCCATTAAACTGCCATTTTATAGGCAGTAACCTTATACCCCCCTTATAGACCGGCTTCGTGAATGAGGCCTACTAACGGTAAGACTGACTTTACTCTTATACATATATATATAAATATTATTAACTTATAATATTATAAAGTATAAGGGTTGAATTTTAACTTTTAAAATTCTAAGGGCTAACTTGGAATTAAAGTATTCATAAGTGAAAACTTTTCAAATTCCAAAACTTGAGGGCAAGTTTTGAAACTATTCAAAACTAATTAATTCCATAACTTATGAGTTTAAAGTAGTTTTAATTAAAAAAAAAAAGTCTTCAAGTTCCATAACTTGAGGACAAGTTATGGAAGACTTTAAACTAATTAATAAAAAAAAATAACTTTTTTTATTGTAACTTATGGAACTAATTAAGGTTACACTTTTTTTTTTAATTTAATGAAGAGACTCATGAACCTCCATAACTTGAGGACAAGTTATGGAGTCATAAAACCATTTAATTAGAACTAGACTCTTCATTTTGTAACCTTTGCCAACTTTTATGAGTTTTATGATTCTTAAATGTGACTTTTCATATAACTTGAGGACAAGTTACAAAAACACACTTTGGAATCAACTCTTAGATTAAAATGGATTGAAAACAACTATTTCACACAACTTTTCTATTAATCTAAGAACCTCATAAGAACAAGATAATTCAAATCATCAATCTTCAAGAAATTAGCATGAACATACAAACTAATACAAATCTTGAAATTAAGACAATTATCTTAGAAATTGGATTAGCATGAACATTACCACATCAAAAACAAGTTTACAAAAACATCTTAGGGTAATGTTCCTAGTCCAATTCCAGTCAAAACAATCGAATATATGCATCCAACTCGATTTTTCAGCTACTTTTGCAAGTATAACAAGAAAAAAAAAACAGGCTCTGATACCACTGTTGGGTTATGAGCATTCTAACACTCCTAAGTGTACATGCAACCCTAAATACCTTGGATCTATGTTTTCTCTATTATACATACAATTATGAACATCCAAGGTATTATCCTAATCTAGCATACAAAATAATAAATATAACAAGATAGAATACATACCTCTTTGATGTAGAATGTCTTCATGAAGCTTGAGTGCCTAGTGCCCCAAGTGTGACACACCTCAAATGGTTTACACAACACCAAATACACTTGGAATAACTTGAGAGAAACTTGAACACTCCTTGAAATCGTCTAGCCCTCACACTCACACATTAGTGCCCGATTTCTTGAGCCATGGGATTCTTTTATATGGTGGCTATTAGGGTTACACCATGTAACTCATAACTTTACCCATTCCTTATGCTCCATGGATTTTAACCTCCATGGAGTATCCATGGGTCACCCCATGGACTTAGTCCAACATAAGGAATCTTGGATCACAAGCCCACATATATAAGAATGAATGATTTACACAATCAACCCATATATTTAATTAGTCTCCTTTTGATCACTTAATTAATTCCAAATTAATTCTTGATCAATACTAATTAAATAACCTTATTAATATATATTAGAACTTATAATATATTAACCAACCTTAAGTGTTATTTCTCTCATTATAGTCTATCCAAATGCATGATGCCATGCAACCCAAATGGACCATGCCGGGTCGGGTCAAGTCTTACCAATTATAGTTATGGACTTAGACATTAATCCAACATATATGACAAGAGAATTGGAAGCTTGAGAGGATTAGGGGTGAGTACACCCGGTTTGTGCAGGATAGCCGAGGATTATTCACCCGTTGCAGTCGGGTCTGGGTTCCGATGTCTTGTGGGGTCAAACAGATGGTTCTGGAGGAGGCTCATATGTCTCGCTTCTTTATTCACCCGGGGGCCACCAAGATGTACCGGGATCTACGATTGATTTACTGGTGGTTATGCATGAAGAGGGAGATTGCATGGTATGTGGAGAGGTGCTTGACCTGCCGGATGGTCAATGCCGAGCATTAGAGGCCGCACGGTCAGCTGCAGCCTCTGGAGATTCCCATGTGGAAATGGGAGCAGATCACGATGGATTTTATCACCAAGCTGTCGAGGAGGGAGAAGGGCTTCGACACTAGTTAGCGATACGGGAGAGTTCATCGGTCGAGAAGCTGGCTGACTTGTATATCCGCGAGATCATTGATCACCATGGGCTGTCGGTCTGTATTGTCTTAGACCGCGATGTTCGGTTCACCTCCCGTTTCTGGCAGAAGTTCCACGAGGAACTGGGCACACAGCTGAATTTCAGTACAACTTATCATCCGCAGACAGACGACCAGAGTGAGCGGACCACACGAACACTCGAGGATATGCTGAGAGCTTGCGTTATTGACTTTGGTGGGAGCTGGGACTCCTACCTACCCCTTGCAGAGTTCTCCTATCAACAACAACTTTCATTCCAGTATTGGTGCTCCACCATATGAGCTATTGTATGGACGGAGATGTCACACCCCAGTCTGTTGGGGTGAGATTAGTCACAGGGTGATGGGACGGACATAGGTAGTTTTGCAGACTACCGAGAGGATTCAACATATCAGACAGCGGCTGCAGACCGCTCAGAGTCAGTAAAAGAGTTACGCTGACAGACGTCGATCTAAGCTGGAGTTCCAAGTGGGTGACATGGTACTCCTGAAGGTCTCACTATGGAAGGGTGTGATTCGCTTAAGGAAGAGAGGGAAATTGGGACCTCGATATATTGGGTCATTCAGGATCATTGCCAGGGTTGGCAAAGTGGCATATAGACTGGACCTCCCGGAGGAGCTCAGTCAGATTCACATCACTTTTTACGTTTCACAATTGCGAAAGTGCATACTGGATGAGGATGCAGTAATGTCGTTAGATGATATTCAGGTCGATGAGCGCCTGAATTACGTGGAGAGTCCAGTGGCCATTCTTGAGAGGAAGGTGAAGGTTCTACGGAACAAGGAAGTGCCTTTGGTAAAGGTAAAATGGCAGCACTGGAGGGGATCCGAGTGGACTTGGGAGCCGGAGGAAAATATGTCGGAGCATTACCCCGAGTTATTTACCGCAACAGACTTCGAGGACGAAGTCTAGTTCAAGTGGGGGAGAATTGTAACACCCCGACTCCCAGGTATACTTTTAAAATCTTTATATACATTTTACTAAAGGAACTCGACGAGTTGGAGGCCCCAACTCGTCGTGTCGAACTTAGTCAGTCCGCGTGATTTATGACTTCTACTCGACGAGTCGGAGGACCCCAACTCGACGAGTAGAGGCTGTGTATGGAAACACTAAACTTTAGGGTTTGCACCCAATTTAAATAATTTATGGGCCGTTTCTATCCTTCCTCATCGTTATTACAGCCAGAGGAAACCCTAAATCGATTCCTAAACCCCCATTGTGTGTGTTGAGAGCTTGAAAGGTGTTATTTGTTGATTTTGGAAGGGAAACTTGAAGAGTGAGAAGCTTGTAACGGGAAGGAGCTTGTAGATCCAACATCTATATCGTTTTGGCTACCATTTGAAGGTAACAAGTTGTTACCTTAATCATTCTAGTGTGTTAGATCTCCTTGTTCTTTGGTTTAAGTCCATTTTTAGCATATTTGTGGATCATTTCAGGTATCGGGCATGATCTGAAGTTGTAACTTCAGATATGGACCCCTCTAAGTCCTTATAGCCATAAAGTTGTTGAATTTATCAAGCTTTGGCCCTTCTCTTTGGATTAAACCTCTCCCTTAGCTTGGTTTTGGCATTTAGGACCTTGCATGTGTTGGGTTTTGAGCACTATAACACTCTTATGGTGCACATGAAATGTAACATCCAAAAATTTACGCCAAATTTAAACTTTTCAAACATAAATAAAATCCAAGTAGTATTGTTTTACAAAAATGTTTTCAATTCATTATTCCATCAGAGTGTCCCAAAAGCCAGATCATAAGGATGAGGAGCGGTACGGTCACGCCTTCGCCTTGCCATAAACTCCTGAAGTACATGAAACAATAAACTAAAAACTGTAAGCCCGAGGGCTTAGTGAGCTACCCCCAAAATACTAATACCACACTGATAATACCATATTCGTAATAACCAATCAATCAACATGCATACTGGGCCATCGGCCTGACTGGACCGCCCTACAGGGCCTACAGTCCAACTGAATCTATACCGAGCCTTCGGCATGACTGGACCGCCACGTGGGCCTACATTCTCCCGGACTGCTCATAGGGTGTGTTGGCCTTCAGCACAAAGCAGGATCGCCTCAACCTAAACCACAAGCAAATAACCATGTGCGCATAACTAACGTTTACTGGCATATACAAACATCGAACATATCTATCTCACTGATTACCAAACATATCAATCTCTCATAACTAGAGCACTGACCTAGCAGGTCACTAACATATCAATCCCTACGGATCATAAGAGCATAACATACTGTCTATCCTGATTCTGATCTAACAGATCATATCCACATGCAACCTACTATAACGATAACAACTAAAGGGCCGGCCTTGGTGCCTTAGACCCTATCGATATAGTGAGGATAACTCACCTTGCAGATGTCGACTCGGTAGATAAACTTCAACCTTCGGATCTCTGCCACAAACTCCACCACCTATTACCATAGTATAATCATACCCATAAGCCAACTAAAAAAACCCTGGTCAAAGTCAAAGTCATCAGTCAAGGTCAACAGTCCATGTTGACCTTGACTCGCCGAGTACCCCCGACTACTCGCCGAGTTCCTTGAAGTACTAACCCACTCGCCGAGTCACCTGAGTGACTCGTCGAGTTCCTTTGGTTTACGATCGAGACTCTAAGGCCACTCGTCGAGCTTCCTACTTGCAACTCGACAGTTACCCGCACATTCATAATTTGGGGCAACCTCATCCGACTCGCCGAGTTGTTCATCCACTCGTCGAGTCTACGGCAATCTTCATTGGACTCGCCGAGTTGTTCTTCCAACTCGCCGAGTTCATGCCTATCTTCATATGACTCGCCGAGTCGACCATGCGACTCACCGAGTCCCTTCAATCCTTTTTGCCATACAGACTCATTTGAGCCATGCAGCGGCTCCAAACTACATATCCAAGCTTCTAAGGCATGCTTTCACGTAAAGTGCAACTTTACGTGCATGCATAGCTATAAAGGCTCCAAATGTCCAATCCAAGCCCGAAATGGGGTTTCCTACCCAAGGAAGGCTTCATTCACGCCCAAACCAGAAACTTTAGGACTCTAGGACTTAAGAAGGGTCCAGATCTGAAGTTACAACTTCAGATCTAGCCCATAGTCCACCTTATCAACTCAAAGATCCATAAAAGCCCCAAACTCAACCAAAAAGAGATCTAGAAGGGAAAAGAAGTAAAGGTGGCGACTTGATACCTCTGGAAGATGCTAACTGAGGTAGATTATGATTCCCACACTTTCCTTGCTCCAATTCCCTTGCCTTCCAAGTTCCTTTTCTCCAAAGATCTTCCTCCCAAGCTTAATACACACACAATAGAGCACCACACGAATTAGGGTTTCTTAAGAGCTCTCTAGAACTACAAAGAGGCCAAAGGAGGCTTATGCTTCCTTAAATAGGGTGCAAAACCCTGGGATTTAGGGTTTCCTCTGCCAGCTCCTACTCGTCGAGTCCCTTCATGGACTCGACGAGTAGGTCACTAAACACGCGTACATACCCGTTGCTACTCGACGAGTAGGGCAATCAACTCGTCGAGTAGGCCTTGACACCAATTAAATTCTTATTTAAACAATACCTGAGAATTGGGGCATTACAATTCTCCCCCACTTGAACTAGACTTCACCCTCGAAGTCTGCTGGAATAAACAATGACGGGTAATGCTCCCGCATTTCCGCCTCTGGCTCCCATCTCCACTCGGATCCTCTTCGATGCTCCCACTGCACTTTTACCAAAGGTATCTCTTTATTCCGCAAAATCTTCTTCTTCCTTTCCAAGATGGCTACAGGCCTCTCCACGTAATTCAGGCGCTCATCGACCTGTATATCATCCAGCGATACTACTGCCTCCTGATCTGTAATACACTTTCGCAACTGCGAAACATGGAACGTGCTATGAATTCGGCTGAGCTCCTCAGGTAGCTCTAGCCTATAAGCCACTCTACCAACCCTGGCAATGATCCTGAACGGCCCAATATAACGGGGACCCAATTTTCCCCTCTTCCTGAAACGGATCACACCCTTTTAGGGCGAGACCTTCAGAAGTACCATGTCACCAACCTGAAACTCTAAATCCGATCGGCGTCTATCAGCATAACTCTTTTGCCGACTCTGAGCGGTCTGCAGCCGCTGTCTGATCTGCTGGATCTTTTCGGTAGTCTGCAAGACTACCTTTGTCCGACCCATCACTCTGTGTCCAACTTCACCCCAACAAACCGGGGTTCTACATTTCCGACCATACAACAGCTCAAAAGGCACAGCGCCAATACTGGGATGGTAGCTGTTGTTGTAGGCGAACTCTGCCAGTGGTAGGTGAGAATCCAAGCTCCCACCGAAATCAATAACACACGCCCTCAACATATCCTCGAGGGTCTGAATGGTCTGCTCGCTCTGACCGTCGGTCTGCGGATGGAATGCTGTACTAAAGTGCAGCCGCGTACCCAGTTCCTCGTGGAACTTCTGCCAAAAACGGGAAGTAAACCTGACATCCCGATCGGAGACAATGGAGACTGGAACCCCATGGCGAGAGACAACCTCGCTGACGTACATATCGGCCAATCTCTCGGCCGACGAACTCTCCCGTATGGCCAAGAAATGGGCACTCTTGGTCAATCGATCCACGATGACCCATATAGCATCAAGCCCCTTCGTCGTTCTCGGCAACTTGGTAATAAAGTCCATCGTGATTTGTTCCCATTTCCACATGGGAATCTCCAGGGGCTGCAGTTTATCATGCGACCTCTGATGCTCGGCCTTGACCATCCTACAAGTCAAGCACCTCTCGACGTACCAAGCGATCTCTCGCTTCATGCACGGCCACCAGTAGCTTAAACTCAAATCCCGGTACATCTTGGTGGCCCCCGGGTGTATAGAAAAGTGAGACTTATGAGCCTCCTCCATCACTGTCTGCCGGACCCCTCCGGACATCGGAACCCAAACCCGACCGTGTCGGGTCAATAATTCGCGGCTATCCTGAACAAACAGGGCGTTCTCGCCCTTAATCCGCTCCATCTTCCAGTTCTCTGGTCTCATGCCCTCAACCTGAGCATCCCTAATCAAGCTCACAAGCGGGGAATCCACCGCTATCCTCATACACCTTGCCGGGGTAGAAAACCCAGCTGACTTGCGGCTCAAAGCGTCCGCAACCACATTCGCTTTACTAGGATGGTAAAGGATCTCACAATCATAGTCCTTGACTACATCCAGCCACCTGCGCTGCCTCATATTCAGGTTCTGCTGATCCATGATGTGCCTCAAACTCTTGTGATCTGTATATATAGTACATCGGACCCCGTACAGATAATGCCTCCAAATCTTGAGAGCGAAAACCACCGCTCCCAACTCAAGATCGTGCGTAGGGTATCTCGTCTCATGCGGCTTCAGCTACCGCGATGCATAGGCTATCATCCATCCCCTCTACATGAGGACCGCCCCCAGACCTGTGATGGACGCATCACAAAATACTACGAAATCCTCGACTCCCTCGGGGAGCGTCAACAGTGGCGCCTCACATAAACATTGTCGGAGGGACTCAAACGCCCTCTGCTGCTCAGGGCCCCATCGGAAATCCACCCCTTCCTCGTTAGACGAGTGAGGGGTACTGCAACCTTGGAAAAATCTCGAATAAATCTCCGGTAGTACCCTGCTAATCCCAACAAACTCCTGATGTTGGAGGGAGATTTCGGAATCTCCCACTGCATAACCGCCTCGACTTTGGCCGGGTCGACCAAAATCCCCTCCTGGTTAACGAGATGTCTGAGGAACTGGACCTCTCGTAACCAAAACTCACACTTCGAGAACTTGGCATACAGTCGTTCTCGTCGCAGAACCTCCAGCAGCTCCCTGAGGTGCTCCTCGTGCTGCTCTCGGGTCTTGGAATACACCAAGATATCATCTATGAACACAATGACCGAGCGATCGAGCATCGGTCTGCAGACTCGATTCATCAAATCCATGAATACTGCTGGCGCGTTGGTGAGCCCAAACGGCATCACCACAAACTCGTAATGACCATAACGAGTCCGAAATGTGGTCTTCTCCACGTCTTCCTCCCTCACCCTGACCTGGTGATACCCAGATATCAAGTCGATCTTGGAAAACCAAGATGCACCCTACAGCTGATCGAAAAGATCATCTATCCTTGGGAGTGGATAACGTTTCTTCACCGTTAGCTTGTTCAACTACCTGTAGTCGATGCACATCCGGTGCGAACCGTCCTTCTTCCTGACGAAGAGGATCAGTGTTCCCCATGGGGAACTACTCGGACGGATAAACTGCTTACCAAGCAGCTCCTGCAACTGAGATGACAACTCATGTATCTCTGGCGGTGCCAGTCGGTACGACGCCTTAGCGATAGGGGCCGCACCCGACACCAGATCAATCCTGAACTCCACCTGCCTCTCCGGAGGCACTCCAGGCAACTCCTCTGGAAACACGTTAGCAAACTCTCTAACCACCGGGACCTCTGAAACTGAAGTCTGATCCCTGACCCGCGTGTCCACCACACACGCTAAATAGCCTGCACATTCATGCTGAATGTACTGCCGAGCCCTGGCGGCCAAACAAAACCCTGATCCTACTCTGGTGCCCTCACCATATACCACCAGTTCTCCCCCACTTGGGGTTCGAACTACTACTCGCTGTCCCTCACAGTCGATCATGACGCCAAACTGGCTGAGCCAATCCATCCCTACGATCACACATACTTCCCCCATGGGAATAGGAATCAAATATATCGGGAATGATACTCCGAAAATCTCTAGCTCGCATCTCCGGTAAACCGAAGAAGCTGAAATCTTGTGCTCGTTGGCGATCGAAACTCGCAACGGACACTCAAGCTCATCTACCAACACACTAAACTCTCTACTGAAAGTCTGAGATACAAACGACTGACTCACCCCCGAGTAAATAAAACCAATGCAGGCAAAGAGTTTACTAAAAACGTACCTAAACACAGGTACCAACGATAAGCACAACATAGATAAAATGACTGAAACAGAAAATAGAAACATACTAGCAACCACATCCGGTGCTGCCTTGGCCTCCTCGGCCGTGAGCTGGAAGGCACGTCCTTGAGCCTTCGGAGGCTCCGCCTTGACTGGCCTCCCATCCCCAATCCTCAAAGTGGTTGGTGCGGATCCCTGCGCCGGCTTGGCGGCGAGCTGCGACAGTTGGTCTTCACGTGACCAACCTGATGACAATGATAACAAATCCTCATATCTGCTGGAGGGGCGGACTGGCGACAGTCCCTGGCATAGTGCCCCTCCTTACCACATTTGTGGCAACCACCTCCTGCTCGACAAATCCCTGAATGACCCCTGCCACACTTTCCACAAGTGCGGCTCTGCTGACCCCCGGTCCGAGTATCAACGGTCTTGGACCGCTTAGGTGCCGGCTGAGATTGTGCCGGAACCTGACGCTGCTCCTTCAACTGCAGCTCTATCTCCAACTCGCGCCGCCTTGCGGCTTCCTGAAGATTCAAAAGAGTCTCACAACGTTGTGTAGCAACAAACTGTCGAATATCAGTCTTGAGCATACTCAGATAACGAGTCATCTGAGACTGCTCTAAAGCAAACTCCGGGCAGAACATAGCCCTCTCCATGAACATATGAGTGATCTCCATCACTGACTCCCCATCCTGTCTCAATGTCAAAAACTCCTGAGCAAGCCGCTCCCGCTCAACACGTGGAACGTAGCGGGTGCGGAACATATCCCGGAACTGCTCCCAAGTAACAGCAGCTCGCTGATCATCCGTGTACGACCCTGTCGTCAATCTCCACCAGTCCTTTGCCCCAAGCCTCAGCAGGTTCAGGGCACACCTGACCTTATGGTCAGCAGGACATGAACACGTGAAGAAACATCCTTCCACGTCAGATAACCACCTCATAGCCCTGATCGCATCCTGTGTACGATCAAACGTCGGGGGCTTCATGTTATCGAAGTCCCGGTACTGGAAAGCCCTGCTGGCTCCTCCTCCAACCCCTGCCACAGTTACAGCCGAAGTGGCTGCAGCGACAGCTGTCTCTGCTAGAGCTACATATCGCTCATCAAAGTACTCAACCATCACGGTCTTAATCGACCCAAACATCTCTGGCAACTGTGCTCGGAATGCTGCAGCAATCTCGTCGTGCATAATCTCCCGGATCCTGGCATCCAACTCCTCTGTCCCTATCTATACCACGGGCTCAGGTGCTATCGGCACCTCTGACCCTCTGTCTCCCGATCCTGATCCTGATCCTGATCCTGCCCCGGATCCAGTAGCAACATGTCTCGTCACCACCATACTGAAATATATATATATACTCAAGTCATCAGATAAATAACATAATATCGGGAGGCCAAAACCCACAAACCCTAGGGGTTGTGACTTCCTTGCTACGCGTATGGGTCATGTGCTTTCAGTAGTACGGGCCCATACTACCTTCCACACCTACCCATATTTGTCTCAAGTATCATTACAACACCCTAACACTATCTTCAACATAATATGCACTCAACCCTTACTCCTAGGGAAACATCCCTTATCCCACAACTGATCTCACAGCTCCTCACAACCCACACATCCATGAAACTTCCATCAACCCCTGCAGTGCTAGTGCAGGCTAGTCGCACATAACACTGGACCCAATAGACTTTCGAATATCCAATCCTATCCATAGACTGGATCAAACATTCTCAGGCTATAAGATCTTGATTACGCACGGCCGTGATGCCTACACTACCGACTACAGTAATGATGTCAATTCCATATACAAGAAACCCTAGGCTAATAGGCATCATATAATCAGGCAAGTCTATCATGCGATTCCTAAAGATCCCTAGCCTAGCACTAGCATGCTGTTCTAACATATCATAATAACTGTATGGTATTTTGGGGTTTACTTACAGGCTCCGGCTGATCGTACCCTCTGCATCCTCCATCCTTTATTTTGAAAACCATTTTAGAATTTATTCCGAAAATTTCCTTGATTTCAAACTGGGTTCACACGTGTGTTTCCCCCAATTCACTCAAACCAAGGCTCTGATACCAACTTGTAACATCCAAAAATTTACGCCAAATTTAAACTTTTCAAATATAAATAAAACCCAAGTAGTATTGTTTTACAAAAATGTTTTCAATTCATTATTCCATCAGAGTGTCCAAAAGCCAGATCATAAGGATGAGGAGCGGTACGGTCACGCCTTCGCCTTGCCATGAACTCCTGAATTACCTGAAACAATAAACTGAAAACTGTAAGCCCGAGGGCTTAGTGAGCTACCCCCAAAATACCAATACCACACTGATAATACCATATTCGTAATAACCAATCAATCAACATGCATACTGGGCCATCGGCCTGACTGGACCGCCCTACAGGGCCTACAGTCCAACTGAATCTATACCGAGCCTTCGGCATGACTGGACTGCCACGTGGGCCTACAGTCTCCCGGACCGCTCATAGGGTGTGTTGGCCTTCAGCACAAAGCAGGACCGCCTCAACCCAAACCACAAGCAAATAACCATGTGCGCATAACTAACGTTTACTGGCATATACAAACATCGAACATATATATCTCATTGATTACTAAACATATCAATCTCTCATAACTAGAGCACTGACCTAGCAGGTCACTAACATATCAATCCCTACGGATCATAAGAGCATAACATACGGTCTATCCTGATTCTGATCTAACAGATCATATCCACATGCAACCTATTATAACCATAAAAACTAAAGGGTCGGCCTTGGTGCCTTAGACCCTATCGATATAGTGAGGATAACTCACCTTGCAGATGTCGACTCGGTAGATAAACTTCAACCTTCGGATCTCTGCCACAAACTCCACCACCTATTACCATAGTATAATCATACCCATAAGCCAACTAAAAAAACCCTGGTCAAAGTCAAAGTCATCAGTCAAGGTCAACAGTCCATGTTGACCTTGACTCGCCGAGTACCCCCGACTACTCACCGAGTTCCTTGAAGTACTAACCCACTCGCCGAGTCACCTGAGTGACTCGTCGAGTTCCTTTGGTTTACGATCGAGACTCTAAGGCCACTCGTCGAGCTTCCTAATTGCAACTCGACAGTTACCCGCACATTCATAATTTAGGGCAACCTCATCCGACTCGCCGAGTTGTTCATCCACTCGTCGAGTCTACGGCAATCTTCATTGGACTCGCCGAGTTGTTCTTCCAACTCGCCGAGTTCATGCCTATCTTCATATGACTCGCCGAGTCCCTTCAATCCTTTTTGCCATTCAGACTCATTTGAGCCATGCAGCGGCTCCAAACTACAGATCCAAGCTTCTAAGGCATGCTTTTCACGTAAAGTTGCAAACTTTACGTGCATGCATAGCTATAAAGGCTCCAAATGTCCAATCCAAGCCTGAAATGGGGTTTCCTACCCAAGGAAGGCTGCATTCACGCCCAAACCAGAAACTTTAGGACTCTAGGACTTAAGAAGGGTCCAGATCTGAAGTTACAACTTCAGATCTAGCCCATAGTCCACCTTATCAACTCAAAGATCCATAAAAGCCCCAAACTCAACCAAAAAGAGATCTAGAAGGGAAAAGAAGTAAAGGTGGCGACTTGATACCTCTGGAAGATGCTAACTGAGGTAGATTATGATTCCCACACTTTCCTTGCTCCAATTCCCTTGCCTTCCAAGTTCCTTTTCTCCAAAGATCTTCCTCCCAAGCTTAATACACACACAATAGAGCACCACACGAATTAGGGTTTCTTAAGAGCTCTCTAGAACTGCAAAGAGGCCAAAGGAGGCTTATGCTTCCTTAAATAGGGTGCAAAACCCCGGGATTTAGGGTTTCCTCTGCCAGCTCCTACTCGTCGATTCCCTTCATGGACTCGGCGAGTAGGTCACTAAACACGCGTACACACCCGTTGCTACTCGACGAGTAGGGCAACCAACTTGTCGAGTAGGCCTTGACACCAATTAAATTCTTATTTAAACAATACCTGAGAATCGAGGCGTTACATGCAACCCTAAATGCTTTGGATCTATGTTTTCTCTAATTATACATGCATTTTGTTTTTCCAACGCATTCACCCTAGCTAGCATACAATTGAAGCTATATAATATAAAACTTAGTTTGGATGCTTACCTCTTGAGTAGGGTAGAGTTCTTGACCTTTGAAAGCTTGAGCACCTCAAGTGTGATGCCTCTAATGGTTCACAAACACCAATATGCAAAAGGAGGCTTAAGAGAATAAGTTACTTATTTCAAAAAGATGGTGTAACCGATTTTGGCTCATGAGGGTTCTATTTATATATATATATATATATATATATATATATATATATATATATATATATATATATATATATATATATATATATATATATACAATCAAGGCAATCCTTCAGAACATAGCAAATAAATGAAGCATGCTATGTTGATATTGCTATATTTATACGCATTTTTAGGCAATATTTATTTATGTTTTTATTAATATTTTGGTTATTTGCATAGAATAATGGTACTTATAAGGATAAATAGTTATTTGCAGCCAAAATAGAAGCATTCTCGAAGATAGGGACTGAAACTGACAATATTTGGAACTTTGGAGGCTTGAAGGGAAGAAGGATGAAAATTCCACCAAAAAAGACGTTCTCACGACGTGAATTGTTCATGATTTACGACGTGAGCAGAGTATTCCAGAAGATATGCATCCGGGTGGAAGAGTCCTTGTCGAATACGAAAAGATCGCATTCACGACGTGAACTCGGGAAATCATAAAACTATAAATTCCCTTGCCCATTACGACTTGGGGAGTTTTTGGCTGATTGGAAGGTTACCTGAAGACGATTTTGAGCAGAAGAAGAGTTCTGGAAAAGGCCTTCAACACCAAAAGGAGTAAAGGTTCATAATTAGTTAATTAGTTTGATAGTTATGAACATGTTTGATAATTTGATTTGTTTTTGCTTACTTGTTACCATGAGTAGCTGAATCTAGCAGCTCTTGTCTAGCTAGATGAAGCTTCTGAATTATGTTTTAGCTTAATGAGTATTGAATTTGATTAGTTGGTAAATTGCTTGTGTTTGATTATCATTACCTAGCATGTTATTTTAGTTTCATAGTTGCTGAAATTCATGTTCTGTGTAGCTTAGTGATCATTAAATTACATGAACTTGAACCCTAGTGATTTAGTGAACATTGAATTGCTAGAGCTAGGATCGACCAAAATCTTAGATAAGTGATAAAAGTAACTAATTTAGCTGTGCTAGAGGACATAATTTATGACCATAATTGTGTTTGCTTAGATAAATCTTACATAGCTCACCTATAATTAATAACTAATTCTGTGTTTTACTTATGTGTGATCATACAAGGTAATCCATGAATTGGTAAAAAGATTAGTAAATTTGGACTTGAATTGCTAATTACATAATAATTGGTGACCAACTTTGATAATCCATAATTATTAGCTAAACATAAATAAAGAAGTGGATTCAAACTAGACAGGAGTGTTTTTAATTAATTGATTGAATTTTGTGATTTAAGTTCGTCTGGTCTTTCAAAATCAGATAAAACCCCCTCTTTGCTCTAAAATTAGGTCAATTTAATAGTAGATAAATTAATTAGTCAAAACCGTTCCCTGAGATCGACACCCGACTTACCCAACTATTCTATAATTTTGATTAGGTACACTGCCTAGGTGCAATTAGTTAGTTAAGGTAGTTAGGTTATAAATAATAAAACTAGGTGTAGCTATTTGTACGCATCAAGTTTTTGGCGACGTTGCCGGGGAACGGCTTATTTGATTTGTTTGATTTATTTGCTTTAGGTTGATTGATCTTTTCTGTGGGGTAAAACCTGCAAAAAGTTATTTTTTTCAGCTTAGTTTTTTTCCAGTACTAGGCTCACGACGTGAACCTTAAGTTCACGACGTGAGTTCAGTAATTTTTAGATTTTCTGCGATTTTCTTTTCTGTTAGTTTTTCTGCGATAACACAAGGTGGTAGTATTTACCACGACGTGGTGGCCAGTCTGTAGGAAATTTTTATTTAGTTTTTGTTCAGTTTTACGTTTTTCATTTTTTTTTTGTTTTGCAGGAGTTGATGACCAGAGGATCCAACACACCTTTGGTGCCACCGCTTGAAGATCCGGAGTCTACGCTGAACAAAAAGAATAATAAGAAGTCGCATTTACAAGAACTGAAATCAGCCTTTTCAAGGAAGTCAGGAAAGAAAACGGGAGAATCGAGTTCAGCCTCAAAGAGCAAGTTTGAAGTCTTCGATCAATTTCCTAATCCACACGAGCCCGAGTACGAATCAGAAACAGAATTTGGACTTTATACGAGTGAACCCGAGAACGAGCCGGAGAACGAAGTGGCGAACATTGATGAGATGGCCATGGGGGACTACAAAAAGCGCATTCGAGATAATGTGGGGCCGGGTTTAGTACACCCTACAATTCCTGCCAATGCCACATTCGAGTTAAAGGGACACATCCTTACTGCACTTAAGAATATTGCATTCTATGGAAAAGATCACGAAGATGCTTTCAAACATTTAGATGAAGTGAATGACATTGCTGAGTACTTTAATGTTCCAAATGTTGAGAGAAATATTGTCTTGCTAAGGATGCTACCAGTTACTTTCAAAGGAGCTGCAAAAGACTGGTTGAAGGCACTTCCACCTGGCACAATAACTACTTGGGCTCAAATGCGTGAACAGTTTTTAGATCGGTTTTGCCCACCATCCAAGATAGCTAAACTCAAGAAGGCGATAGCCAACTTTGAGCAACAACCAGGGGAGTCATTATACGCGGCATGGGAGCGTTACAAGGGCTTGTTAAGGAATTGTCCTCATCACGACCTCAACATCTAACAAGAAGTATCTATATTTTACGATGGAGTAAATGTCATGGCGCGTCAACTTCTTGATTCGCATGGACCGCTTACAAAGAAAAACCCAAATCAAATCAAGATGTTGGTTGAAGAATTTGCAAAGCACTCTCGTGAATATCATAACCCAAGGCGTGATGGAATAAAAGGCAGTGGAGATGCACAAACTGAAGAAATGGCTGCTGTGATGGCAATGCTTAACACTATGGATAGGAGATTGACCCAAATGGACCAATCAATTCATGCAATGCGAGTTGGTTGCGAGAGATGTAGTGGCCCACATTTGGCAAAAGATTGCAATATGGATGAATATGGAAACAAGAAAGCTCAAGTTTGCTATTCAATTGGGGACAAATACGATGAAGATTGGAGAAAACCAAAGAAGGAGTGGCTGTCTTACGATGAATACAAGAAGCAAAAAGAAGAGAAATTTAGGCAAACTGGCCGGGGCTTCTACCAAAGAGAGCAACCACCAGCTGAGAAGAAAGTTGAACTAGAGACCATGTTAATGAAGTTTATGGAAGCTTCATAAAAAAGGCATGATGCTACTGCTACTGCAATGGAGGATCAAAGAACTATGATTAAGAATCATCATGCTATGATGATTGACCAACAATCATTATTAAAAAGTCAGCAAGCTTCCATCAATAACCTTGAAGTTCAACTTGGTCAACTTACTACTTTGGTAAATACAAGATTGTCTCCACAAATTCATGAAAAGAAGATCCAATCTCACGTCATGGCCATTGATACTGAAGAAGAGGCGATTTATGAATTCCTAGAAGCTTTAGAAGTGGAGCCAAAGCCATCTGAACCAAAGCCTAAGAAGACAAAACTCGAAAACGAAGAATCTGCTGGAATACCAAGTTCACGTCGTAAGCCCGCTATGCTCACGTCGTGGGCTCGGTCTGAACAGAAGAATTTCGTATCTGTTTCAGTTTATCACCCGCCTTTACCATTTCCGTCTCGAGCACATCTTAGTCCACTGGAAAGGAAACACCTGGAGTTTATTCAACAAATAAAGGGTATTTCTATTAATACTCCTTTTATTGATTCACTTGCAAAAGTTCCAGAATACGCGAAGTTCCTCCGAGATCTAATAGACACTCGCCAAGAATTGAAGAAGAATTCTAAGGTGATCCTTAGTAAGCAAAGCTCAAGGGCTGTATTGGGAGAGATACCTAAGAAGATGGGAGATCCTGGACACCTCACTCTTCCATGTGAGTTTGACAATAATTTGAAGACATATGCTTTAGCCGATTCTGTGGCTAGCATTAATTTGATGCCTTTTTCATTTTACCAAAAGTTAAATATTCAGAAGATGAAGGCTACAAAAATGACAATCCACATGGCAAATCGTTCAGTGACTCACCCAAGAGGGATAGTAGAAGACATCCTAGTTAAAATTGGGAAATTTGTTTTCCTAGTTGATTTTGTAGTGATGGATATGAAAGAGGATGTGAATGTCCCCATCATTCTTGGTCGCCCTTTACTAAATACTGCTAGGGCTCTTGTCGATATTCGGGAATCCAAGCTCACGTTGAGGGTTGGTGATGAAGAAGAAACTTTTGGACTACAAGATGGTTTCCAAGGATATGATGTTCAAGGTGAAGTGTTCAATATTGAAGTTGATAATGAGCTTGAAGAATTGGAGAAACTTATGGAAGAAGAAAAACAATTCATCAAGTCAAGCGCACCAAGCCAAGAGCTTCTGTTCCACTTGCATTCGAGGTGTTTGCTTATAAAACACCAACATCTTTGATAAGTGAGGAAAGTGATGATATGTCTAGTGATGAAGAGGAGGTTACATCAAAGGTGACTAGCCCAGTGGTGAAGGAGGAGGAGGATATTATGAAGCTTAAAAATGATGAAAAATTGAAGACTCAAGGGATCAAACGCAAGCTCGATGGAGACGAAGTCAAGGCTAAAAAGGAGAATTCTAAGAAGGCGTATATTCGTCGAGTTCAAGCTTACAAGAGACGTTTCAAGGAGAAAAAGATTCAGGTGGTGGACTCTTCTGATGATTCAACGTAGGAGGCACGGAGTCCAGCTCAAGACTCCTAAAAAAGAAGCGCTTCTCGGGAGGCAACCCGAATTTGGTTTGCGTTTTCTTTCTTTTTCTTTTTGGATTTTTAGTTTTTTTTAAGGAAATCGATCATATCATCCGAATCGCTATATTCATAATTACACACTGAGTGTGAGGTCCTTAAAAATTAAGTGGTAATTATTAAGAATCAAGTTAATAGACAAATTTGAAATTAATAAAAATTTTACATAATTCACGACGTGAACCTTTTAGGATTCACGACGTGAATCCTGAAATACTCGGGACCACATATTAAAGAACACAGACCCCTCTTTGACCAAACATTTCTTTATTCCTACGAAGTGAAAGAGGCGACTGGTCCCCCCTTGTTCGATTTCGGCCGACACACGTTCTTTAATCCTCTTTTGCTTAGGTAATCCTCCAAAATTGGTACATTAATCTTATTCCCATTGTTTATTATTGCTTTAATTGCTAGATTTAGGGGTTAGGGTTTGCTTTTCTTTAGTTATTAAAGATTGATACCCTAAATGTTGAAATCGTTACTGCATGTGCCTACAATGTACTTAGATATGATCTAGCATAAAACCCCAAGTATTGTATTGGCTCGATTTGTACAGAAATTGGATCGTTTCATGGTGCGACGACCAACTCACGACGTGAATTCCTCGGGATTCACGACGTGAATTCTGGACTGGACATTATGCTATTTCTTTTAATTCTAATCTCTTGGTTTGCTTTTGTTGGTTTTGTTTGCTGCTTATTATTGCAGAAATGGCTCCCAGAAGAGAAGTTCCAACCGGGGTTGCTAATCTCCACCTGTTTTATGTCTTTCCAACAAATATGTCCCGAGAAGTCTTGACCCGATGGAACAATCGGTTGGGTGGCTTTACAACCGGGAGATTGCAGTCGCACCCACCATCAATTGGACACGGTTGAGGGAAGTTGGACTCATGGATAGGCTGTCCCCATTTCTGACTAAAATATTTATTGGAAATGGTTATTCGTTTACTTGCTCGGGATGGCTCAACCTTTTTCGCATCCAAGAGAGGGTATATAAGGAGTTTTGTGTTGAGTTTTTCTCCACAGTTACATTCCACGAGAATGTCCAAGACCCCCATTATCCACAAGCTTTGGTATTCCGTCTCGGGGGTGAGTATCGGGAATGCAGCCTCACGGAATTTTCTTGGAGGTTGGGGATATATAATCCCCAAGAGGCTATGACTCCCGAGTTTGGCATGTTTTTGAGGGATGCAGCTAGAGGGTATGCGGATGATGTCACTGGGTTTGATTTCTGGCATAATATTGCCTCCGGAATATTCAATTCCGGAGTGTCCCCCGAGAGCAGCATTTGATCTCCTATCCACCGAGTACTACACCGATTTATCACTTTCTCTATCAATCACAGAAGGCATGGGGACAAGGTGACAAAGCATAATTTATTCTTTTTATGGTGCATTTTGCAGCCGGGAGTGTGTTGCAACATTCCCTATTTTTTGGCACGCTTTCTGGCTGACTCTGCTGCCAGTTCTCGTCCCGGGAGCCCTATTTGTGGAGGGCATTTCATTACCCGTTTGGCCCAATCGTATGGGTTGCTTGTTCCCGGTATCACTCGTTCCATGACTTGCATGGATGAACATGAGTTTAGTATGGGTTATTTGGAGACCATGCGGGTGGTCCAAAAATATGGAACTCACTGGGGTATTTTGGGGTCGGATGATGAGGATGGTGGTGAGCAGCAGGGTGATCAACCCGCACCACAACCAAGGCCGAGGAGAAGAAATGTGAGAGGACGAGGGGAAAGAGGACAGCCCGTTCGCCAATCAGCACCCATTGTAGCATCACACTTTGGGGATGATATGACAGGGTATTTTGACCAGCTTTCCTTGAGCATGAACTGGATTGGTGGGACAATGGAGAATTTGGTGCAACATTTCCACGTGGAGCAGCCTCCTCATTTAGGGTATCATTACCCAATTTTCCCTAGGATGAGCGAGTATCGAGGCCAAGGAGGAGACGGAGGCGGGACTAGCGGAGCGAACGAGGATGATGAGGATGATTGATCGTTTGTTTTTAGTTTTATTTCGTTTATTTTAGTTTTGTTTGGTTTGGTTTTATGTTGTTTTTTTTATTTGTTTGGATTGTAAGACTATTAAGATATTATGTTACTTTTATTTTTTTGGTTGTTTGATTACAGCTTGCTAAGGAGTCTTGGGAAGGGGGTAAAGTCGAGTCAAGAGTCGTAATCGTCTAGTCAAGGGTCATTTCAAGTCTAGAAGTTAAGAGTCGAGACCCACAATTAAAAATAAGTGTGGGGTGAGTCGAGAGAGAGGATGAGATTAGCAAGGAATCATAGAAATTCTGCATTCAGTAGTGTCTTTCACAATTTAGAAATTGGAATCGGATGTCAAAAGTAATAAGAAGAATGGGTAGTCTCATTTTTCAGTCGCCCAGTTTTCAGGACGTGAGAATACATTATTCACGTCGTGAGTTGAGTTATTATAGATTTCCGATTCCGCATTCCTGCGACATCACGTCGTGAGCCTATATAACCCACGACGTGAGTTTTCCATTTTCACTATATTTGGGGTTTTTTCTGACGCGCATGCTGGCTGTTTCCTCTACTATACAAAGTGGCGTATGCTTTCCCACATAATTCTATACATTTTGAATACTTGCACCATTCTTATGGGAGTTTGAAGTTTCGATTCATTGCTGTTTTGCTTGTTGGCTCACTTATATCTTTCGCGAGTTCAAGTCCAAGTTCATATTTTGAAGAAGTTCCACATTCGAGATGCGCATTTTGTCCACACTTATGGAGTTCCATCACGCCACTATCCCATGGGAGTCTGTTCCTTTTTCTCCATTTTATTGCTTTTCATTTATTTTATGCATACATTGAGGGCATTGTATGTAGTAAGTGTGGGGTAGGAGGTCGAAAAAGTAAAAAATAAATTGCTAGGAATTTTAGGAAATTTAAAAATTTTTAGAGATAGATTTGAAATAATAATCTAATGTTAGTTCTAGTAATAATAATTTGAATTTAAGTGCTAGTGTTGCATTAGGATGATCTGATAAAGACTCAAATGTTTAGTTGAGCCAATATACGTTATAGTGCATTTGTGGCCTCCCTTATTCTAGTGAAATCATGGGACAAAAACACAACCTCACTTAGTTTGAGGGATGCGATATGTTTAGCAGCCTAAACCTGAAATGTATCCAGGAAAATTAATATCCTTAACCAATAAGGGTTGAAGTAAAGCGCCCCTGCTTAAGCATGTAGGTTTTTGAGTGATATAAAAAAGTGAGTACATGTAAAAAAAAGAGAGAGAAATTACCAAAAGTAAAGAAATTGAAGAATTTTGGAGCATACAAGTATCAAAGTATGAAGATCAAAGATCAAAAATTCTGAAGTCTCAAAAGTTGAAGATACGAAAGTTACACAAAAAGGTGGTGAATTCAAAGAAATCAAAGATCAAATATCAAAGAAAAGAAGAATTCAAGAGCTCCAAGTTGTGGTATCTTCTAAAAGTTGTAATTCTCTAGTTTATGTATGCTTGGGTAGCTTTGCAAAATACCTTGAGGTTAGTGAGCTTTTTGAGGATGGATTCGGAGGGTTTCATAAAATGAGCATTGTTCAAAAGAAGTGGGCGAGAGTTTATGAAGATTGTGAGTATTTAGAATTGAGGGGGGTTACTTAGGAGAAATTTTAGACACAAATGCATGCGTTGAGGTCTTAGCATAATGGCTGAGCTTCAGTTGGATCATTCTATGTGATATTGGTGATGAAGGTTTGATTTAATAATTAGATTTGCTTGAGGTCAAGCAAAGAACAAGTGTGGGGTATTTTGATATTTCCATATTTATACGCATTTTTAGGCAATATTTATTTATGTTTTTATTAATATTTTGGTTATTTGCATAGAATAATGGTACTTATAAGGATAAATTGTTATTTACAGCCAAAATAGAAGCATTCTCGAAGATAGGGACTGAAACTGACAATATTTGGAACTTTGGAGGTTTGAAGGGAAGAAGGATGAAAATTCCACCAAAAAAGACGTTCTCACGACGTGAATTGTTCATGATTCACGACGTGAGCAGAGTATTCCAGAAGATATGCATCCGGGTGGAAGAGTCCTTGTCGAATACGAAAAGACCGCATTCACGACGTGAATCCTTATTGTTCACGACGTGAACTCGGGAAATCATAAAACTATAAATTCCCTTGCCCATTACGACTTGGGGAGTTTTTGGCTGATTGGAAGGTTACCTGAAGACGATTTTGAGCAGAATAAGAGTTCTGGAAAAGGCCTTCAACACCAAAAGGAGTAAAGGTTCATAATTAGTTAATTAGTTTGATAGTTATGAACATGTTTGATAATTTGATTTGTTTTTGCTTACTTGTTACCATGAGTAGCTGAATCTAGCAGCTCTTGTCTAGCTAGATGAAGCTTCTGAATTATGTTTTAGCTTAATGAGTATTGAATTTGATTAGTTGGTAAATTGCTTGTGTTTGATTATCATTACCTAGCATGTTATTTAGTTTCTTAGTTGCTTAAATTCATGTTATGTGTAGCTTAGTGATCATTAAATTACACAGAACATGAATTTAAGCAACTAAGAAACTAAATAACATGCTAGGTAGTGAACATTGAATTGCTAGAGCTAGGATCGACCAAAATCTTAGATAAGTGATAAGAGTAACTAATTTAGCTGTGCTAGAGGACATAATTTATGACCATAATTGTGTTTGCTTAGATAAATCTTACATAGATCACCTATAATTAATAACTAATTCTGTGTTTTACTTATGTGTGATCATACAAGGTAATCCATGAATTGGTAAAAAGATTAGTAAATTTGGACTTGAATTGCTAATTACATAATAGTTGGTGAGCAACTTTGATAATCCATAATTATTAGCTAAACATAAATAAAGAAGTGAATTCAAACTAGACAGGAGTGTTTTTAATTAATTGATTGAATTTTGTGATTTAAGTTCGTCTGGTTTTGCAAAATCAGATAAAACCCCTATTTGCTCTAAAATTAGGTCAATTTAATAGTAGATAAATTAATTAGTCAAAACCGTTCCCTGAGATCGACACCCGACTTACCCAACTATTCTATAATTTTGACTAGCTACACTGCCTAGGTGCAATTAGTTAGTTAAGGTAGTTAGGTTATAAATAATAAAATTAGGTGTAGCTATTTGTACGCATCATATGTTGATGTCAAAGGCAACAGAGCTGTGTTTGAGAGTTTAACAGAAAATCCAAAAGTTAGTTATGAAGTAAAACGCTTCTCTTACAATGTGATAATCCTATAAATCTTTTTATGACATTATTTTTTGTAATTCCAAAAGTACTTTGATGGAGTTTACTGAAATAAATTTTGTTTTTATTTATTTGTCTACAGTCGAAGCATAATGTAAGAGACCAAAAAGAACTACCCCGTTTGGTTTGTACATGCCATACACTGCTATACAATTCATGGTTCTGCATAAAGTGAAAACTTTTGCTTCGGGGTCATCCAAGTCAGGTCAGTGTCAAAGTTTAAACTTTTAAAAGCATTTATCTTTCAAGTGTAGAGGGGGTATTATGGTTCGAATGACACAGTGAAAACAAGAACACTTGAAAATAAGCAATCTCATACCTTATATGCTAACTAGTCAACCTTATCTTTGAATTCTTGAAAATCTCTACTATTGGTAAATTTTATCCACTTGAATAACTTCTAACTTCTAACAATCCGACTAAATTTCTTCCATGTTTTTTAGCATTCTTTACTTGTTTATATAACGAGCTACATAGTATAGTAAAAACATTAACTTTGTTACATTTAATGGTTGAATATTACAAAGTTATTTGCTATCGATACACACTTATGCAAATGTTTTCAATGCAAAGCAGGTTTTAATGGAACCCGGAACACCACATGGATCAAATATCATATCTCAAGTGTGGTCCCGCATTCTTTGGATGGAGAAAAGGGTAGTTTCATCTTTTACAACTAACATTCCATGTTTGATTCTTCTAATAATTATATTAGCATATTAATTTTTTGATTTTTATTTGATCAGGTCACAAGAATTATCGGAGCAGGGGTTCATTAGTCTTAAAGAATTATGAAAGGCAAGATGCAACTCTACTTAGTTGGAATTAGATGTTTATCATCTTTTTTTATATCTTTTTAGTTTGTATAGCATTACATTGCAGAAGGTGTCCCTTAATAGCAATGTAGTGTTAGGTTATATAGTTAGGGAAAACCTCTTAATAACAATGTACAATTAGATCCCCTTAATATCAATGTATTACAATTTTTTGACGTGATGTTATTCGATGAAATTGATTGTTTTGGTATATATTTGTTTAAATATTTTTGTATTATGCGTAAATGAGTATCGTAAAGACGCGTCGTAAATGGTTACTGAAGTGTATGACACGTAAATGCATGACGTCTTCCTTTATGACAAGACCTTCCTTGATACGCATTGCGTGTCATAAACATGCGCGTCGTAAGGTTACGACACGTAAATACGTGTCGTCTTACTTTATGACAGGGCCTTCCTTGATACGCATTGTGTGTCATAAATGCGCATCGTAAATGCGCATCATAAATGCGCTTCGTAAATGCGCGTCATAAATAGACGACACGCAAAAGTGTGTCGTCTCTCGTTATGACAGGGCCTTCCTTGACACGCATTTGCGCGTCGTCTGAGCATTTTACGACACGCATTGTGCGTCGTAAAAGGCTGTTTTTCTAGTAGTGACATACACATAAAGTTTGAAACTTTACGTGGAAACCATGCCCTAGGAGGCTAGATCTGCAATTTGGAGCCTTGGTCTTGCTTAAAAGCCTTTGAATGAGAAATGGACTGAAGGGACTCGACGAGTTGCATGGTCAACTCGACGAGTCGGATGAAGATTGCCTGTATTGGTTCTACATGGACTCGGTGAGTCAGTGAGATGACTCGACGAGTTAGTTAGGGTTTTTCACGACATTTGGGCACCACATGGACTCGACGAGTTGCCTGGAAACTCAGCGAGTCAACTAGGGTTTTCACGATTTCTCGGTTTTTGGAAGGACTCGACGAGTCAGTGGGCTACACTCGACGAGTTGGGTCAACATGGTCTGTTGACCTTGACCGTTGACTTTGACCTTGACCAAGGGTTGACTAATTTGACTTCTGGGGGTATTTTAGTAATTTGGGAATTTATGGAAGTGGATCATTGGTGGATGTAGGTGTTTGAGTTGGAGCTGTATTTGGAGGAGTTTGACATTATCATCCTTGTAACGACCCGATTTTTCAAAAGAAAATTTTCATTTTTGATTAACAAAAATACTTTCCACAAACCATGTAATCTCAAATACAATTGTTTTCAAAATTCATATCAAATACAATATTATTTCAAATCATTAGACTGTCCCATAAAAATGCCTGTGAGAGAGTGCACGTTGCGCCATCAAGTCTTGCCCTTGCCTTTAGGCTTAGATGTACCTGAAACAAATCCACAAACTGTAAGCTAATGCTTAGTGAGTCCCCCAGAGCATACCCCACACACAATCCACATAACACATATCATATTAGCTATAAAAGCTTCATATATCACATAATTCATGCATATAAACATATAGGGATGTCGTGGAAACCTTCCAATGTCTTACACCAAGTGCCAAGGGAAACCCCAACGTGGTCTTTACTAGCCGCCACTGGAACCCCCACGTGGTTTTGGCTAATTTCCACGGGAACCTCGACACGGTCTACACTAATCATGGAAATATCATATGAACTAAACAAGTAAACATACTAGGAAGCCGTGGAAACCCTCCAAGGACTTATACTAAATGCCATAGGAACCTCCTCATGGTCTTAATATACTGCCACAGGAACCCCCCGAGGACTTCCATACAAATGTCCTAACGACATATCATATAACCAACTATCAATCCATATAACATTAAATGGGTCGGCCTTGGTGCCTTAGACCCATTGGTATGGTGAGAAGACTCACCTCTGTATGCTGAATTCGAAAGCTTCTCTCCTAACAGTCCGTAACCACCCGTGTTGAACAATAATAACATTACCCAAGGTTAGGACTGAACACAATCCAATTGAAGAACCTAAACCCCAAGTCCTTTCACAATGGCCCAAAAAGTTTTCCTTTGCTAATGGGCCCAAAGTCCATGTCCAAAACCATTAATGGGCCTCATGGCCCAATAAAGCCCAACCATAGCATCCATGGACCAAAACAGATAAGTTGGCCCACTAACTCCAAAACGTGACCAGACCCAATGACTAATTAAGGCCCAAAAGCTTACAAGCCCAAAACAAGTCCGAGTCCATCTGCTGTGCGTACGCCTTGCGTACCACCCTGGTACGCATAGTGTACTGAGTCCCTGAGTCGTACGTGCTGTATACTCTAAGTTACGCCCAACATACAAACAAATTAAGCATGTTTTCCATTAAGTGCTCAATACTCAATGTTCAATCGTCCAATATCAGATATGAGCTTATTAATACGTCTCAAGGCATAAAGTTGGCAACTTTATGCCTTTGCATGTCCCATATGTTCCCAACAACCCATTAAGACCTTTAATTCGTGCATGAGGTCAAAACACCCATCAAGACTCCATTTTTATGCTATGGATGGATAAAAGGACCTCGGATCTATCCTCCCATAAGCTCTGGAGTTGCTCAAACTCTCAAGAGGTGGTTCAAGAACACAAAAAGGGACTAAGGAGAAAACCCTAGCTCTAGAAATGGAAGTGATAACCAAGGTGAAAGCTTGTTACCTCCTCAAGCTTCCTAGACTGCTCAAAATGTAAGATCCAGAATCTCCTCTTCGTTTAAGCTTGATTCTTCTTCTTCTTAGTAGCTAACACACAACAAGGATGGTGAACACTCAAAAGCTCAAGAATACACTCTCTAATGATTTTAGGGTTTTCAGGGACGTTTGAAGGTGAAGGAGGCTGGTTAGGGTGAAGATCAAATGAGATAAGGATGCTTATATAGGTCTCAAGTCTGAAAATTAGGGTTTGAACATCCGTCGCGTACGCCCTGCGTACCCTTTGGTACGCCCAGCGTACGTGATGGCCCTCCGCGATCATCCATGCATGGTACACTAAGCGTAACCATGAAGTACGCCCAACGTACTTAAGGGATTTATTATGAAATATTTAAAATTTCAAGGGCTTCAAATATAATACCTGATTTGGAGTGTTACAACTCTCCCCCACTTGAACTAGACTTCGTCCTCGAAGTCCGTAGATGCAAACAGATTGCAGTAATGCTCCCGCATCTCATCCTCCGACTCCCATGTCCAGTCGGAGCCCCTTCGGTGTTGCCATTGCATCTTTACTAGCTTCACCTCCTTGTTCCGAAGAACCTTGGTCTTCCTATCCAAAATCACTACGGGCCTCTCAATGTAGTTCAGGCACTCGTCCACCTGAATGTCGTCCAGAGAAACGACCACGGCCTCGTCGGTGACACACTTCCGAAGCTATGACACATAGAAGGTGTTGTGAATCTGGCTAAGCTCATCCGGCAGCTCCAAACGATAGGCCACCTTGCCCACGCAGGTCGTAATCCTGAACGGTCCAATATATCGGGGCCCCAACTTGCCTCTCTACCGAAACCTGATGACTCCCTTCCATGGCGACACCTTTAGTAACACAAAGTCCCCCACCTAGAACTCAAGATATGATCTCCGTCGTTCAACATAGCTTTTCTAACGGCTCTACGCGACTCACAGCCGGTCGCACACCTGCTGAATCAGCCCAATAGTCTTGAGCACTACCTCAGTGCTCCCCATGACTCGGTGTCCAACCTCACCCCAACAAACCGGGGTCCTACACCTTCGACCATACAACATATCAAACGGAGGTCGGTCGATACTAGCATGGTAACTGTTATTGTATGAAAACTCTGCCAACGGAAGGTATATATCCCAACTACCTCCAAAATCCAACACGCATGCCCGAAGCATATCCTCGAGTGTTTGGATCGTCCTCTCACTCTGGCCATCTGTCTGGGGGTGGTACGTCGTGCTGAAATGTAACTTGGTGCCCAGTTCCTCATAGATCTTCTTCCAGAATCCAGATGTAAATCAAACATCTCTGTCAGAAACTACCGACACTGGCACCCTGTGTCTAGCCACCATATCTCGCACATATATATCCGCCAATTTCTCAGCGGAGATGCTCTCGGAAATCGGAATAAAGTGGGCACTTTTCGTCAACCTGTCCACAATCACCTATATGGCATCCACACCCCTCGTTGTCCTCGGTAACTTCGTGATGAAGTCCATAGTGATCTCTTCCCACTTCCACATGGGAATGGGTAGCGGCTGAACCTTGCCATGCGGCCATTTATGCTCAGCCTTGACCTTCCTGCAGGTTAAGCACCGCTCCACGAACCAAGCGATCTCCCGCTTCATGCAGGGCCACCAATAGCTCAGTCTCAGATCTCTATACATTTTTGTAGCCCCCGGATGTATAGAGAACTTGGACTTGTGTGCCTCTTCTAATATCTTCTGTCTCACTCCTCCAGTCACCGGTACCCACACCCGGCCACACTGTGTCAGAAGACCTCGACTATCCCGAACGAACAAGGGATACTGACCCCGAATCCGCTCTATCTTCCAATTCTCTTTCTGCACCCCCTCGACCTCAGCCTCTTTGATCATATCCAACAATGGAGAGATCACTGTCATCCTCAAACAAATGCTCCAAATCAGGGAACCCGCCGTCTTGCGGCTCAAAGCATCGGCCACCACATTGGCCTTCCATGGATGGTATATGATCTCACAATCATAGTCCTTCAGCACGTCCAACCACCTCCTCTGCCGCATGTTGAGGTTCTGCTGATCCATCAAATATTTCAAACTCTTGTGATCTGTATAAATAGTTCACCGTACTCCATACAAGTAGTGCCTCCAAATCATGAGGGCGAATACTACTGCCCCTAACTCCAGGTCGTGGGTGGGATAATTTGTTTCATGAGGCTTCAACTGCCTCGAGGCGTAAGCTATCACATGCCCCCTCTGCATCAGTACCGCGCCTAACCCTGAGATCGATGCATCACAGTACACTACCAAATCATCTAACCCCTCCGGTAGTACTAGAATCGAAGCCTCGCATAACCTCCATCTCAGGGTCTCAAAAGCCAAGTGTTGCTCCGTGCCCCATCGAAATGTCACATTCTTCTTGGTCAAGAGGGTCAAAGGCACAACAATCTTGGAGAAATCCTGGATGAATCTCCGATAGTACCCCACTAAACCCGAGAAGCTACGAATCTCATATGTGTTCTTTGGTATTTCCCACCGCATCACCGCCTCAACCTTGGCCGGATCAACCGAAATTCCCTCCTGGTTGATGATGTGCCCCAAAATCTGTACCTCTCGTAGCCAGAAATCACACTTGGAGAACTTGGCATAAAGCCTCTCCGCCCTCAGTGTCTCCAATACCTCCCTCAGATGCTGCTCATGCTGCTCCTTGGTCTTAGATTAGACCAGGATATCATCAATAAAAAACAATTACCGACCGATCCAGTATCGGTCTGCACACTCTGTTCATGAGATCCATGAACGCTGTTGGGGCATTGGTGATCCCGAATGGCATCACCACAAACTCATAGTGCCCATACCAAGTCCTGAAAGCTGTCTTCGATATATCCTCATCCCGAATCCTCATCTGATGGTATCCCGACCGAAGATCAATTTTAGAAAACTAAGACGCCCCCTGCAGCTGATCGAACAACTCATCAATCCTCGGTAACGGACATTGGTTCTTCACAGTTAGTTTGTTCAGCTCTCAATAATCAAACACATCTTGTATGACCCATCCTTCTTTTTCACGAACAGGATCGGAGCTCCCCACGAGGAACTGCTCGGACAGATAAACCCTCGATCTAGCAGCTCCTGAAGCTGCGTAGATAACTCCTGCATCTCGGGCGGTGCTAGCCGGTATAGTGCCTTTGCTATCGGAGCGGCACCCGACACCAAATCAATGTGAAACTCCACTTGCCTCTCCGGAGGCACTCTCGGTAACTCCTCGGCAAAGACATCCCGAAACTCCTGTAGAACCGGCACACTGCCCACATCTGTAGTGGACTCAACCCTTGTATCGGAGATATAAGCCAAAAATCTCGAACAACCCTGATAAAGCAATATCGTAGCCCTCACAGCTGAATAAAGGGTCGACCCCTGTGAGGCCCTCTCTCCGTGAATAACCAGTTCTCCCCCACTTGGGGTTCGAACCCTCACCAGCTGGTGCTTGCAATCGATCATGGCCCCATTGGCCCCCAACCAGTCCATCCCGACAATCAACTTCAACCCTCGCAACGGTATTGGGACTAGATCAACATGAAACCTCTCCCAAGTAACATTCAGGACACAGTCCAGATACACCATCGCAGCACTCACAGTGCGGTCGTCCGCAATCTCCACCTCAAGCGGGGAATCCAAAGTTGTCGACGCATCCCGAAACTTCTTGCTAAGCGCAAGAGACACAAACGATCGGGTAGCTCCCGAATCGAACGAAACGTGAGTAGACGTACCATTGACCAAAAGGTCCCTATACATAAGCACAATATACACATAGGCAATACAATAAAAATCTAGAGCAGGAAGATAAAATACATACCAGCCACAACGTCTGGCTGTACCCGAGTCTCCTCGGTTGTCAACTGGAATGCACGACTCTTCACTACTGGAGTCTCCACCTTAACATAGCGGCCATCAGTGATCCTCATGATGGCGGGCACAGGCGCCATCACTGCTCCTCCTCCTCCCTGCAACCTCGGGCAATCAGCCTTTTTATGGCCAACCTGGTTGCAGTGGAAACATATCAAGTCCTTCTTGGGGCAATCCCTACTCGTGTGGCCCGACTGACCACATGTATAGCATACCGGGCCCGACCCCCGACAACCTCTACTATGCGGTTTCCCGCACTTAGCACACCGGCCACGACCCTGCTGGCCCCTACCCGAAGACTCAGAGGTCTTAGGCTTTTTAGCCATACCCCTAGCCGCCTGAACCTGCTCCGGCTTCCGCTTGGTGCAGAAGTCCAACTCAATCTCCTATTCACGGGCCTTCTCCACCATCTCATTCAGAGTTTTGCACCATATGAAGCTCATGAACTCCCGGATATCATCCCTCAACATGGAATGATACCTCGTCCTCCTCATGTCCTCATCAGTAGCATACTATGGGATCAACAATGCTCGTTCTCGAAACTTAGCGGTGATCTCCGCCACAGTCTTGGTGGTCTGATGTACGTCATGAAACTCCCTCACTAGCCGTTACACCTCGATTGGTGGTGCAAACTCCAAATCAAATCGTTGAACAAACTCGGCCCATGTCATCTCAGCCACACCGACTGCTCCCACCTGACTAGTCACCTCTCCCCACCAGTCTCGGGCTCTGTCTCTCAGCATACATGAAGCAAAAACCACCTTTGCCGCATTAGGGCAAGAACTCGTGCATTGGGCGTTCTATATATCCGCCACCCATCATCGACTAACAATGGGGTCCTTGACCCCGAAAAACTCCGACGCCCTACACGCCTTGAACTCCCAGAATGAGGGAGTTCGGGCCCCAACCTGGCCTGCAACTATCTCGGCTCTGAATACCCTGAGCCTCTCCTCCATAATCTCCATCATACCCTCCTTGACCGTCCTAAAGATAACTGGGGTAGCGTCAAGGATTCCCCTCGTAACCTCAGCTGCGATGAGCTCACGCAGCCTCTCGTCGATGGGCTCGGTACCATCGCCCGACCCAGATCCAGATCCCGATCCTGATCCCCCAGCTCTATGTCGTGTCACCACCATACTGAACTACAATGTCAAAAATTATAATGATCAGGATGTCCTTATGAAATCTTCCCACGACGGTCCTCCTTAGAGATTCCAGATCTAACATCAGTCCGGGTATAGGTCTTGTGCTTTCAGTAGTACAGGTCCAATACTACCTTCCACACCTACCTGTACCTTCCCCAAGGCTATACTTGATAACTCTAATTCATCCCAAAACAAACCATATCTCATAGGCTACCGTATAGCTCGAATCCTAGGTTGTCCTAAGATTTTATCTACCCACATCAAATCAATCATAACAGGTTGCCTTTATGCATGCAAATTATACACAGAAAAAGATCAAATAGACTTTCGAATAATAGATTCTACCCTAGGACCACAACCAGACAAGGAACAGGGAATAAGGACAAATCAATCATTCTAAGGCTATAAGCTCCTTACCCAATACAATTTTAAAAGCATACACATAGCAAAATCCATACGATTATCATAGCTCAAATATTAGTATAGCATGTCTAACATATTGGGGAGCTATTTACTTAGCTCGGCCGATCACGCCCGTTGCACTCTCCTATTTTCCATTCTTTAAAAGTTTTAACTTTTATTTTATTTTTGAAAACAATTTTACCATTTCCTTAGTTTGAGTCTCGACACACCCGCGGGTGTGCCTGAATCCCTCAAACCAAGGCTCTGATACCAACTTGTAACGACCCGATTTTTCAAAAGAAAAATTTTCATTTTTGATTAACCAAAATACTTTCCATAAAAAACGCCTGTAAGAGAGTGCACGCCGCGCTATCAAGCCTTTCCCTTACCCTTGGGCTTAGATGTACTTGAAACAAATCCACAAACTGCAAGCTAATGCTTAGTGAGTCCCCCAAAGCATACCACACACACAATCTACATAACACATATCATATTAGCTATAAAAGCTACACATATCACATAAGCCATGCATATAAACATATAGGGTTGTCGTGGAAACCTTCCAAGGTCTTACAACAAGTACCACGGGAAACCTCCACGTGGTCTTTACTAGCCGCCACTGGAACCCCCACGTGGTCTTGGCTAATTGTCGTGGGGACCTCCACACGGTCTACACTAATTATAGAAATATCATACGATCTAAACAAGTAAACAGACTATGAATCCGTGGAAACCCTCCAAGGACTTATACTAAATGCCATAGGAACCTCTTGATAGTCTTAATATACTGCCACGGGAACCCCCCGAGGACTTCCATACAAATGTTCTAACGACATATCACATAACCAACTATCAATCCATATAACATTAAATGGTTCGACCTTGGTGCCTTAGACCCATTGGTATGGTGAGAAGACTCACCTCTGTCAGCTGAATCCGAAAGATGCTCTCCTAACAGTCCATAACACTCGTGCTGAACAATAATAACATTACCCAAGATTAGGACTGAACACAATCCAATTGAAGAACCCAAACCCCAAGTCCTTTCACAATGACCCCAAAAGTCTTCTTTTGCTAATGGGCCCAAAGTCCATGTCCAAAACCATTAATGGGCCTCATGGACCAATAAAGCCCAACCATAGCATCCATGTACCAAAACAGATAAGCTGGCCCACTAACTCCAAAACGTGACCAGACCCAATGACTAGTTAAGGCATAAAAGCTTACAAATCCAAAACAAGTCCCAATCCATCTACTGTGCGTACGCCTTGCGTACCACCCTGGTACGCGCAGCGTACTAAGTCCCTGAGCCGTACGCGCTGCGTACTCTAAGTTACGCCCAGGGTACAAACAGATTAAACACATTTTCCATTAAGTGCTTAATACTCAATGTTCTATCATCCAATATCAGATCTGAGCTCATTAAGACGTCTCAATGCATAAGGTTGGCAACTTTATGCCTTTGCATGTCCCATATGTTCCCAACAACCCATTAAGACCTTTCCAAGAGTCTTAATCCATGCATGAGGTCAAAACACCCATCAAGACTCCATTTTTATGTTATGAATTGACAAAAGGACCTCAGATCTATCCTCCCTAAGCTCTGGAGTTGCTCAAACTCTCAAGAGGTGGTTCAAGAACACAAAAAGGGATTAAGGAGAAAACCCTAGCTCTAGAAATGGAAGCGATAACCAAGGTAAAAGCTTTTTACCTCCTTAAGCTTCCTAGACAGCTCAAAATGTAATATCCAAAAGCTCCTCTTCGTTTAAGCTTGATTCCTCTTCTTCATAGTAGCTAACACACAACAAGTATGGTGTTTAAACACTCAAAATCTCAAGAACACACTCCCTAATGATTTTAGGGTTTTCAGGGACGTTTGAAGGTGAAGGAGGCTGGTTAGGGTGAAGCTCAAATGAGATAAGGATGCTTATATAGGTCTCAAGTCTGGAAATTAGGGTTTGAACATTCGTCACGTACGCTGTGCGTACGTGATGGCCCTCTGCGATCATCCATGCATGGTATGCTAAGCGTAACCATGAAGTACGCCCAACGTACTTAAGGGACTTATTATGCAATATTTAAAATTTCATGGGCTTCAAAGATAATACCTGATTTGTAGTGTTACACATCCCGAGCTACTTGTGAGGTGAGTTGTCCTCACTATACTAACAGGGTCGAAGGCACCAATGTTGGCCCTTTTTGGATTTGTATATGGGTTTATTGCATGATATGCTTATTGATTTAGATCCTGGTAGTTTGGAGGGTGATATGCTTAGTGACCTGGTTAGGTCGGTATCCTGGTATATAGGATAATGCTATGTTAGTGACCGGTTAGGTCGGTATCATGATTATAGGATATTGCTATGATTAGTGATCTGTTAGATCGGTTTGACTGTTATATATGCTAGCGTATGATATTTATGTGCACATGATTGTTTGATTTGGGGGTTGTGTTGAGGCAGACCTGCTTTGTGCTGAAGGCCAACATACCCAGGGTGGACTGGATAGACTGCAGGCCCGGGAGGGCATACTAGTCAGACCAAAGGCCCGACGTGCGGTCCGGATAGGCTGAAGGCCCTGAGAGGCGGTCCAGACGTGCCGATGGCTCGGAGAGCGGTCCAGATAGATTGTTGTCCCTACGAGGCGGTCCAGTCAGGCTGATGGCTCATTATGCATGTTGTTTGTTTATATGTTATTGATATGGTTTGTATGGCGTTGCTATTTTGGGGGAACTTACTAAGCTTCGGGCTTACAGTTGTTGATTATGTTTCAGGTACTTCTGATGATCGCGGGAAGGCGAAGGCGTGATCGTGCACCTCCTTATGTTTTCATGATTTGATTCTGGGATACTCTGACACTAAACTATTTTGAGAACAAATTTTGTAATAATTATCGGTTTTGATTGTTTGAAAAAAAGTTTAAATTTGGCATGATTTTTATGGGTGTTACATTACCACATCTAACCATCTCCTCTACCTCATATTCAAATTATGCTAATCAATCAAATATTTCAAACTCTTGTGATCGGTGAAAATGGTGCATCGGACCCCATATAAATTATGCGTCCAAATCTTGAGGGCAAATACCACCGCCCCCAATTCCAAATCATGAGTGGGGTAATTCGCCTCATGAGGCTTCAGCTGCCTCGAGGCATATGCAATCACATGCCCCATCTGCATCAGAACAGCTCCCAAACCCGAAATAGAAGTGTCACAATACACCACAAAAATCATCTAATCCCTCGGGCAGTGCTAGAATTGGGGACTCACATAAGTTCTGCCTCAAGGTCTCGAAAGCCGATTGCTGATTTGGACCCCAACGAAAGATCACACTTTTCTTGGTCAAACGGGTCAAATGCACGACAATCTTAGAGAAATCATGGATGAATCTCCGATAATACCCTGCTAACCCCAAGAAACTTCGGATCTCGGATGCGTTCCTCGGAACCTCCCAACGCACCTCACGCAACCAAAACTCACATTTGGAGAATTTGGCATAAAGCCTCTCCCTCCTTAAGGTCTCCATCACCTCCATCAAATGTTGCTCGTGCTGCTCCTTAGTCTTAGAATAGACCAAAATATCATCAATGAAAACGATCACAGACCGATCCAACATCGGTGCAGACCCGGTTCATGAGATCCATGAATACGGATAGAGCCGGAGGCGAATCTACATTAGCCTCAAGGGTGTGTCCATGGACACCCCTAAGTTTCGAATTGTTCTTGTAAATTATATAGAAAATTTGGAATGGACACTCGTGGGCAACACAAGGTGGACACCTGTGAGTGAAGAAAAGCAAAACAAAGATGTTTTAGGAGTTTAATATAGTTAATAGAAACAAGATATTTTATAAGTGAAGAAAAACAAAACAAAGATGTTTTAGGAGTTTAATATAGTTAATAAAAAAACAATATATTTTACATTGATATCGTAATCCAATCTATTTTCAAACTTCAATAGTAAAATATAAGATAATATGTGAGATGGAAAAGAAAAAATAAAAGAATAAAAATACATGAAAGCACCCCAATTTATAAACCCTTCGTAGCTATAAAAAATTCAAACCCTAGTGTCGGCTAAAATGCAAAAACACCTAAAAAACATGATTTCTAAATAATTTAGGTCACCGGAAGTCCATGTCGTCCTCAGCCTACATGCTTCGCTAACCATTCTTTGTTGTAATCGGTAGTCCCTCTCGCTGCACACCTTCGCCGATTCTTTGATGTCGTCGGTTGGCTCATCGTTCTGCCGATTCTCTGTCCATTCCCGCCGATGGAGAACCTGGACGCATACTTCTCTCTTTTCTCCTATGACCAGTCTTATCTTTGAGGTATCACCGTATCACACATCATTTTGTGATTTTTTGATTTTGTCTATTGATGGTTGGATTGGGTTTAGTATAGTGTAGAAAGTAGAGGTATTGTAGCAGTTTTGTAATTGACTAGCTATAAATACTTAGATATATGTAACAAATAAAATAATTAAAATTGCTTTCATCTTTTGATTTTTTTTTTATTTTCATTTTTTCAAAAAACACTATTTGTTTGAAATTATACGTAGTTATAAGTCATAACTATATTTATAGTTTGAATCCTAGCTAAAGAATTCCGATTCTTTTTTTTTGTTATTTTATTATAGTATTTAAGTTGGACACCTGTTAGTTTAGATTCTGGATTCGTCACTGGCTGGAGCATTGGTGAGTCCAAATGGCATCACCACAAACTCGTAATAACCATAACGAGTTCTAAACGCCGTCTCCGGTATGTCTTCATCTCTGATTCTCATCTGATGATACCCTGACCGAAGATCAATATTGGAAAACCAAGATGCACCCTGAAGCTGATCGAATAACTCATCAATCCTCGGAAGCGGATAACGGTTCTTCACCGTCAGCTTCTTCAACTCCCAATAATGAATAAACATCCTGTGTGACCCATCCTTCTTTTTCACGAACATGATCGGTGCTCCCCACAGGGAACTGCTCGGACGAATGAATCCCCGGTCTAGCAGCTTTCGAAGCTACGTAGACAACTCTTGCATCTCAGGCGGAGCTAGACGATATTTTATCTCTTATATCCTTTATCTTCAAGTTTCCTTGGTTGCTAGGGTTTGAGTGTGAATCATTAGATACACGACACTTGTGGTTCTAGCTTCCAAATCAAAGAAGAAAGTATTTTTGATTGTTTACTACAACAATAAAAAAGGTATGTAATTTATAACTTGTTTTTCAATTTCGAAAATACCTAGGGTTCATAGGTTTCTTGTTGTTCAATAGAATGTTACTTCAATAGTGTTATAACATAGATCTAATAGGTTGCATGTACCCTTAAGTGTTAAGGATTTATCCGCGTTAATACATGTAAAACCCATCATAAGGTCTGATGTCGGAGGGATTTCGGATGAGAAGGAACGACGACATAATCGATTGCTTCGTTTATGTGGTTAAAGGGTGAAGATGAACAAAAAATTAATGATCGCTTAAGGGTAGGACGATGGTGTCGACATGTACATTGATGACCAACGTCGACTGTGTAATGCAGTTCCGGTACGGGCTATGGTGTATGTCATTGGGTATGAGAAAGAAAGTAGCGAATCCAAGTATTTTGGAGATGACGACTAGAGAAAAATAGAGAATGAGGATTAGGTCTAATTTTTTTTAGAGACAGGGGAAATAAAAATATCTAATTTTTGGTAAAGAGGGAAAAAATAATAAAATTTGAGTAAAGAGGGAAAATTGAAATTTCATAGATGAAGGAAAAAAATTGTACTTCCTCCCAATACTGGTTTCATTTTTCAACACTGTCACCATACTAACACTTATAATGACATGTCTTTTTTTTTTCTTTTATGGTTACCATACAAACACTTATAGTCACATGTCTTTTTTTTTTTTCTTTTATGGTTACCATTTTTTATATTTAGATACAAATAAAAAATAAAATGTAACTGTAACATACTTTTAATTACAAGTTTCATTTTTTAAATGTCATAATAAAATATTTACAGTCAAATGTTGTTATTCTTTAATATTCAAAATCATTAATTTTAGACATATATATGAAATTAAATCGTTATCATAAAACAATTATAATCACATGTTTTTTTAAATGTCATAATAAAATACTTTTGGTCACAGTAATCTACCGTGATTATTGGCTAATATTTGTCACAATTTTTATGTAAAACAGGGGCGGAACACAAGCATGAATATTGAGGGGGCCAAACATAGTTATACACATATACTATAAATATTACTTTAAATTAGATGATATGTTTGAACAATTTACGTACAAGGCTTTTATTTACGTATAATACTCGTAAATCATACTATACGTATAAAATGACCAATTCAGAAAACTAATCAAATTAATGAAACGATTACATCATGAAATAGTTAGTAAAATACAAAAAAAAACATAACAATATATTCACAAAATATATAAACATGGATAAAAATCAAAAGTTTTTTTAAGTTTCTATACATTAAAGTATCTCTGATACAATCGACACATATTAAGTATTAAATATTTACTTTATGAACTTCTCATAATGTTTCTCATTACTTTATTGTATTGTCACATGAGATATTGGGTCATATACTCATATACTCATAGTCATATCTATCTCAGTATTATTACAAATTAACAAGTAATCAAAAGAAATAAGATTAGCAGCTAGAGAGAAAGTAACAAAAGGTTGAAAAAAAACAGAGAGCTTCAAACGGCAAAACCTGGTAAGTGGCAATGGGCGTGAGTCAAAGGCGGTGACCAGAGTCAAGGACGACGTTCAACAGTAACCGGTGGTGTTTTGAAGATTGTGACGGGAGACGATGCACCGCAGATCAAGGGAGAAGCTGTGAACGGCGTGAAGTTCTATATCGGTTAGGGTTTTTAAAATTTTTGAGTTTTGGAGATTGTTTATCTTAACTTTTTGTAGTAGCTAGGTACCGATAATGTGTAAGATTTGTGGATTTTCTTAGATTAAAAGATTCATGATTTTTTGATGTTAAAATAGAGATTAATATTGATTAGGATTTGTTACATTTTGATTATTAAAGTTTTTTTTTGGGTTTTTTCTAACTCAAAAGACCTTTCAGTTTTATTTATTTTCTGGTGCTGCTAAAATCAAGAGGTGGTTTTCTTATATGAAATAGATAAAAATAGATAATTACCATCTTCAACGATCTTCAAATGCATTTTAAATATTTTTCTGTAATTTACTGGTATAAGAAAGGAAAAAACCTGGGGGCCATGGCCTCCCCCCTGACTCCTCAAAGGATCCGTCACTGTGTAAAACATTGTAATTCAGAAGCATGCATCAACTTTGTCTTAATCTTCATTTTTGGAATGGACTTCTCCCATTTACCACAATCAAAGATTACAATTCTTTTGAGAGGGAGAGATCGTATTGATCTAACAGGCCCAGACATGAGCTGAGGGCCAGGTGGGGCATACCAGATTTGGGATGTAGTTTGCAATTGGATTCAGAGTTCGGCTATCATACTATTCTAGGGTCACGTGCGATCGTGAGTTGTAGGAGTTTGCTTGGATAGCAACTTATTATATAAGTGAATCGTGCATGGTGGGATCTCAGCATCGTGGCACTGGTTGGTGTGTGAAGGACGTTGGTTAGGTTTTTCTTTTGGATAAGGTTGATAGTTTATCAGGAGCATTCCAGTCATGAGCTGAGGGCCAGGTGGGGCATACCAGACTCATGTTGTGGGCTTAGAGGCAATCCAGACCTATGCTGAGGGCCTTGTAGGGGTATTCCAGTCATAAGTTGTGGGCCAAGTGATCCTAGTAGTTCATTCTTCTGTTGGAGCGCTTTCGGAATGGACACATTGTTGAGGTTCGGGCGAGCCATAATCGGCTGCGAGGAATCAGAAGATTTAGTGCGAAATACAAGGTTAGGTCCCTGAACTTCAAGTTATGAGTTTAGACCCGAGTTTCGTATATAATGCTATATTGATCGAGGGTATTCCATCCTGAGGATGACTGGACCCGTCGTGGGCATGCCTGGTATTCCACCCCGAGGCTGATCGGGCCAGGTATAAGTGTTTGGGCTTATGAGCCGGTTATGATATGTATGTGGTTCAGGAACCAAAGGAAACACTGTCGTGTTGATCCAAAAGGGTTCATCTCCCAGTTTACATCTCGTTGTTTATTTTATCGCTGGGAATTGGTTATCAGGACGAATTTCTCTTGAAGGAGTACCTAATCTCTTGTCAAGAAAAGAGTTTTACGTAGCAGTGTGTGATTAGTTGTCACACCCCCAAACCAAGGATGGCGGAAACGTCCGGGGGTGGAGGACTTCATGTATAGTATCATAACAACAAATTGCAATAGTGATCAAAGTAAACACAACCAACATAATATAATTGAAAGAGTTACATCATTGTATGCGTTTACATGTTTCCAAATCAATTACATTATGTTGACAAAAATGAAATGTTTGACGCTTTACGTCCCATCCTCAAAAGCACTTGGTTACCTGTTTATTGATTTCCTGAGAATACAAGTAGTTTTGAAAGAGTGTCAACAATTAAGTTGGTAAGTTCATAAGCTTTTGAAAGCGATGCTAAAATCCTTTTCTTGTAAGTATGATGTTTGTTCAAGAAAGATCCCATATTTTCTTATGTAATGCATTGTAGCCTTAAAAATCAAGACCGAAGTGTACAAGTATTTTACCATACTTAAAGTAATTTTATGCAAGTTTAAATCGACGTAAACTCGTTAAATTTAGAAGTAAAACTCGCAAATCTTATGTTTTGTTAATACCACATGTGAGTTATTATAACCATACTATGACTCAGACGGCCTCGTAATACGACGTTCTTCAGGCGTCGCAAGTTAAATGACACTTATCACCACAGACCTGCCGGTCTAGCTGTTGCATGCAGCTCAGGTGTGGGTTTGTCAGACCCAATATAGATCTATACACAACTATCACGTTCTCCCTACAAGAGACTCTGGTTACAATTTACAGGACTTTTGATTTTGTTACATGGATGTAACACGAAGCGAATGTCTCACAAATTTATTCATTAACAGATTTACGTGAACTGAAAACCTTTGGTAAAGAGTTTGAAATGTAATGAAACATAAACTATACCTATTATAGTTTATTATAATCGTTTGTAATGTAAAGCAATATAAACTATTCTTCCGTAGTTTATCAAATGTTTGTATGAAATGGATGTAAACTTTGTTTATAACCTTAAACTAATTACCATACTTGTGAAGGTAAAATCCATTTGTTTTCTGGTGTATGTCATTACACTAAGACGAAATGACATATAATGTAAAAACATATATTCACATAATGATACACACATTGCTCAACAAGTTACAAGGTGCAAATGAAATTGATAGCATTTTTCTAGTATTATCATTTCTATTCTGTTGTTAGAAATTTTATAGAAAAATCATCAAAGATCCAAATCAAAATCTGTAAATTCTGAGAGTTTGGAAAATGAGTCTAGTTTGTTCATAAATTTTATTATGATTTTTAGTGACCTCCAACTTGTGTAAAAAGGTCCTTAATCACAGACTGGTCCGGATTTGTTCTTGAAATGATAGACAGTTTTGTAAAAATCGTCATAAATTGTAGAAAAATCGTATGGAGATGTGCAAGTAGTCATTTTAAAGGTATGAACCTGAACTATTTGCACCTAATACAGTTTTGAAAACTAAAATGTTTAAGTTGACCAAAACAGTCCGTGAATGGAGTTAAACTTTTCTGATGAAGGCTGTTAAATGAGTTTAGTTATGTTCTTAGTGTTTTAACCTGTATTCCCCCCCTTAAAACTTAAGAAAAACATGAAAAGATAGGGGTATGAACTCACCTTGTGTGTTCTTAGTGGATGGATGTTGAAGTAAAGAAGTGTTCTACTCAAGAACACTAAGAAGATGCCTTGAAGGTTCGAAGATCTAACATGAATGTGATGATATTTATGTAAGATATCCATGATTTGAGTAGAAAGAAGTGAAATAATGTTGTGGAGGATGATAATACTTACCAATAGTAGAAGAAAAGCTTGGAGAATGGCCTTGAATCTCGAAATTTAGAGAGAGAATGGTGTTTGTCTTTTGGGGGAAAAATGAGAGAAATGAGAGAATGGTGAGGAGAGATAAGAGTTTTCAGCCTTTGACCAAGAGTGTGGCTGGTCAAATGGTGGGGAAAGTACTCTTGAATGACCAGGTATGGTGGAAGGACAATGGTTGGTCCCTGGAGTGGGTATGGGGTGGTTGCTTGTGTCATACACTAAAGTAAAGTCAACACTCCACCTTCACCCACTAGATTTTATTCTTAAATACAGATTTCCATAAAAATATGTTTAAATTATGAATATTTAGGGTCTTATATGTTAAAATATGATTTTTGGAGAAAATCCCGCGTTGAAATCACGAAAAACGGGCTTAATACGTGAAAATGGTCAAAAACCGGGAAAAATAGGCGAAAATCCGAAGTCTGGGCCGGAGGTTCGGTTCCTGATGCTTAGAACCGAAAGTAGGTGAGAGCCGAGAGGAGGGTTCGGTCGCTGGAGAGGAACCGAATGTGCGAAGAGAAGGAACACAAGGCGAGGCTCGGTCTCGGTGGCTATCTGCGAGGTTCGGTCCAGGCTCGCATCTCGGAACCGAAGGTCAAGTCCTCGGACCGAAGGTCAGGTCCTCGGACCGAAGGTGAGAAGGAGAGCCGAAAGTCAGTCTCGGTTCAGCATGATCAGGGGACCGAAATAGACCGAGCGCTCGGTCCATTTCGGTTGAGAGGGTTTCGGTTCTCAGGAGGTTCGGCTCCTAAGAGGAGTTTCGGTTCCTAAGAGGAGTTTCAGCTCCTTAAGGCTGTTTTTCGCGTAAACTTCCGTTTTCGAGCTGTTTTCGTCAAATTCGAGGGTCGGGATGCCCCGAGTGATTATAAACAGTTGAGAGAGATTTGGGAGAGATTTGACATACTTGGAGAGATTTGGGAGAGATTTGACATACTTGGAGAGATTTGGCATACTTAGATAGATTTGGGAGAGATTTGACATACTTGGAGAGATTTGGCATACTTAGAGAGATTTGGGAGAGATTTGACATACTTGGAGAGATTTGGCATACTTAGAGAGATTTGGGAGAGATTTGACATACTTGGAGAGATTTTAGATAGGGAGAGATAAAGTGAAAGAGATTGGGCGAGATTTCTTTTGTGACCTTTTTGAGTGTTTGGCTTTGAAACACAAGGTCCACAAACCCCGTTAAGCCATGATTAAGAGTCTTACACACCTCCGAAGGGTATGTAATAGTGTTTTATCGCTTTGCTACCTCACTTACCCCGCTTAGGGTTCAAGAAATCTAAAAATACAACTTTTCATGTGATGATTTCTTATTAAAATAGTGAGTTGTACAGTAATTACATAAGGTGAACCCTAGTATACAAGTGTTAGTAGGGTTGACCGGTTTGACTTATTGACTTTATTTGACTTTGACAAGACCAAAATTTGACGGTTGTCACATTAGTGGTTATGCTTTCTGGTGGGAACCCAAGGTTATTAGCAGTTGAGTAGCTAGTTGGAGGATAAGTGCAATGAACTCGGCAATGCTCCAGTGTTGGAGGTCTGTTAGGAAGCCAGACCATCTCGAGACTCCAGATTTCAGATCGAGTAATTGTGATCATATTGTAAGGGATTTGTTTATTTTCTTGGTTTTAGAACCCTGCGAGGGTTGGATATGGTTGCCTTGGAGAGGCTAGAGTTATGCTCGGGATTGTAGCAAAGTAGCTCAAGTTGTTTGGTGTGTAAGCAATGATAATAAACGATTTCGAGGACGAAATCAAATTTAAGTGGGGGAGAATTGTAACATCCCAACCGTCAGGTATCATTATTTTCCATTTAGATTTCACGTTTTAAGGTTTACTCGACGAGTCGACGCTGTGACTCGTCGAGTAGAAGCAGGCCGGGACACGTCATTTAATGAGTGACTCGTCGAGTCGGCGTGGGGGAATCGACGAGTAGGAGCTGGCAGTGGAAACCCTAAGTTTCAAGGTTTTTGCACCCTATATATTGGACCATCAGTGCCTCCCACTGTCCTCTATCACCCCTTGAGAGCCATAAACCCTAATTTTCGTGAGTGTGAGCTTGTAGAGTGTTTTGGAGCTTTGAGAAGTGATTTTTGTGAAGGAAACCTATAGATCAAGAGGCTAGCATCAAGGATTTCGTGTGGATCCAGAGTCTACTTCAGTTTGGGCACGCCTTGGAGGTAATAAGCTGTTACCTTGACCTCTTTTCTTCTAGAATCATTCATATGTGGAGGCTAGGGATTTCTTTAGTTATTCATGAAGGGATTTTGGTATGGGAGCTAGATCTGAAGTTGAAACTTCAGATCTGAACCTCTTTTGAGTCCTAAGTCCTTAAAGTTTCCAGCTCTTGCAAGGATGAGACTCTCCTAAGGTGTAAAGCTCCATTAGAAGCTTAGATTGGTCATTTAGAGCCTTTAGGGCCTTGCATGCGTGTAAAGTTTGCAACTTTACGTGATAAACATGCCTTAGAAGCTTGGATCTGTAATCTGGAACCTTGGCATGGCTTAAAAAGTGTCTGCATGGATGAAGGTCTGCAAGGACTCGACGAGTTGCATAGTCAACCCGGCGAGTCATATGAAGATGGTCATGAACTCGTCGAGTTGATGAACAACTCGGCGAGTCCGATGAAGATTGCCTTGGGCTCGGCGAGTCAGTCGACTGACTCGGTGAGTCGGCTAGGGTTTTCCCAAACCTTTGGACACGTATGAACTCGACGAGTTACGGGAAAACTCGACGAGTCAACCAAGGATTTCACGACTTCTCGAGTTCAGGAAGGACTCGACGAGTCGGTGAACTGCACTCGACGAGCCGGGTCAGCATGGACTGTTGACCTTGACTGTTGACTTTGACTTTGACCAAGGGTTGACCAGTTGACCTCTGGGGGTATTTTGGTAATTTGGAAATTTATGGAAAGGGGTTTTATGGTGACTATAGGTGGTGGAGTTCGTGTTGGTGATTCGAGAGTTTGAGCCTATCACTTCAGTGCGACATTGTGAGGCGAGTTCTCCTCACTATATCAACAGGGTCTACGGCACCAAGGCCGGCCCTTCATGATTTACATCCTGGTTTAGGATGGTTGCTATGTTATTGCTATGCTAGATTTCATCCTGGTTTAGGATGGTTGCCATGGTAGATTACATACTGGTTTAGGATGGTTGCTATGTTATTGCTATGCTATATTTCATCCTGGTTAGGGATGGTTGCCATGTTAGATTACATCCTGGTTTAGGATGGTTGCTATGTTATTGCTATGCTAGATTTCATCCTGGTTTAGAATGGTTGCCATGTTAGATTACATCCTGGTTTAGGATGGTTGCTATGTTATTGTTATGCTAGATTTCATCATGGTTTAGGATGGTTGCTATGTTAGATTTCATCCTGGTTTAGGATGGTTGCTATGCTAGAGATCGGTTAGATCGGTATCCTGGTTATAGGATGGTTGCCATGTTAGTGATCTGTTAGATCTGCATGTTTACTTGTTTATATGTATGTGCACATGTTTGTTGGTTTGGGGAAAGGGTTGAGGCAGGTCCTGCAGTGTGCAGTAGGCCAAGACACCCTGGGAGGACCGGGTAGACTGCAGGCCCGGGTCGGGCAAATTTGGTCAGGCCGAAGGCCCAGCGAGCGGTCAATAGGCTGTAGGCCCCGAGGAGGGCGGTCCAGACGTGCCGAGGGCTCGGAGAGCGGTCCAGATAGGCTGAGGACCGGGATTCGGTCCAGTCAGGCTGATGGCTCATTACGCATGATGTATTGTTTGCTTATATGTTTATATGATATGGATATATATGTATGGCGTTGGTATTCTGGGGGTAACTCACTAAGCTCTCGGGCTTACAGTTGTAGTTTATTGTTTCATGTACATCAGGGGATCGCGGCAAGACGAAGGCGTGATCGTACAACTCCTCATGATTTGTTTATGTTTATGGGAAAACTCTGATATTATATATTTTGAAAACAAAGTTGTAAGGATTTTAATGGTTTGAAATGTTTTTAAAAGTTTAAATTGGCTTGAAAATTTTGGGTGTTACAATAATATTTAAGTTGGACACATGCTAGTTTAGATTATGGATTCGTTACTGGCTGGAGCATCGGTGAGCCCAAATGGCATCACCACAAACTTGTAATAACCATAAAGAGTTCTAAACGTCGTCTTCGGTATGTCTTCATCTCTGATTCTCATCTGATGATACCCTGACCGAAGATCAATCTTGGAAAACCAAGATGCACCCTGAAGCTGATCGAATAAATCATCAATCCTCATAAGCGGATAACGGTTCTTCACCGTCAGCCTGCTCATCTCTCAATAATCAATACACATCATGTGTGACCCATCCTTCTTTTTCACGAACAAGATCGGTGCTCCCCACAGGGAACCGCTCGGACGAATGAATCCCCGGTCTAGCAGCTCCTGAAGCTACGTAGACAACTCTTGCATCTCAGGCGGAGCTAGACGATATTTTATCTCTTATATCCTTTATCTTCAAGTTTCCTTGGTTGCTAGGGTTTGAGTGTGAACCATTAGAGACACGGCACTTGTGGTTCTAGCTTCCAAATCAAAGAAGAAAGGATTTTTGATAGTTTACTACAAAAATAAAAAAGGTATGTAATTTATAACTTGTTTTTCAATTTCGAAAATACCGAGGGTTCATAGGTTTCTTGATGTTCAATAGAATGTTACTTAATAGTGTTATAACATAGATCTAATAGGTTGCATGTACCCTTAAGTGTTAAGGATTTATATGCGTTAATACATGTAAAACCCATCATAAGGTCTGATGTCGGAGGGATTTCGGAGGAGAAGGAACGACGACATAACCGATTGCTTCGTTTATGTGGTTAAAGGGTGAAGATGAACACAAAATTAATGATCGCTTAAGGGTAGGACGATGGTGTCAACATGTACATTGATGACCAACGTCGACTGTGTAGTGTAGCAGTTCCGATACGGGCTATGGTGTATGTCATTGGGTATGAGAAAGAAAGTAGCGAATCCAAGTATTTTGGAGATGACGGCTAGAGAAAAAGAGAGAATGAGGATTAGGTCTAATATTTCTTAGAGACAGGGGGAAATAAAAATATCTAATTTTTGGTAAAGAGGGAAAAAATAATAAAATTTTAGTAAAGAGGGAAAATTGAAATTTTATAGATGAAGGAAAAAAATTATACTCCCTCTCAATACTGGTTTCACTTTACAACACTGTCACCATACTAATGCTTCTAATCGCATGTCTTGTTTTTTTCTTTTATGGTTACCATACAAAAACTTATAGTCACATGTCTTTTTTTTTTCTTTTATGGTTACCATTTTTTATATTTAGATACAAATAAAAAATAAAATGTAACTGTAACATACTTTTAATTACAAGTTTCATTTTTTTTAAATGTCATAATAAAATATTTACAGTCAAATGTTGTTATTCTTTAATATTCAAAATCATTAATTTTAGACATATATATGAAATTAAATCGTTATCATAAAACAATTATAATCACATGTTTTTGTAAATATCATAATAAAATACTTTTGGTCACAATAATCTACCGTGATTATTGGCTAATATTTGTCACAATTTTTATGTAAACCAATAACAAAATGTGTGAAAATAGTTTGCAATGGTGACGGATTTTAGTTAACATGTGGGCTAAAACATTACTGAAATTTGATTAATGATCTTTAGTTTAGTGATGCAAATTCCCAAAACCCTGACCACCCTTTTTTAAAAACCAGTGACCACAGGTCCGTTTTGTACTAGTGTAAAATCGTAATTTTCTGGATATTAAAATCTTTTATCTCATCATTTAGCAAGAAATAATCTATCATTACCGGATATAGTATTATGAATATCGTAATGTTACTTTTACTATTTAAGAAATTGTGTGTCTCCATCGGCTTGTATAAGATATGGGTATGCATTTCATCACCAAATGTGATCGGGTGTCATAATAGATGCGTTACCCATATTTCCTATAAGACATGTTTTATGAACACAACAAGCACCGTAATATTGACCGGCAGTTTCTATCGAAAATCTATCACTAGAAATATAGTTTGTCTATCTCCCACCTCCTCCATCCGCTAAGATACTTATGTATTTATTAAAGCTTTTATCACCAGGGATGCTTCTCTACTCTTATTTCCAAAAAAATTATATAAAAACGTAAATCATAATAACTTTGAGGAGGGATGATACTATTATGTATATTTCTTTTTAAACGACATATATTAAGAAAAAGCAAGCCCAAGTTAGGCACATGCTAGCGAGGAAACACATGCCATTACAACAAGTTACATATTCGAGCTAGATGAGTTTAACCAAGTACAACAATCCAAAGTAATTTTACTACTCCTAACCGAAATCCAATAAAACGCTTTCACAGTACTGTTTTGAAAAAAGAGTCTTCAGTTCTCCACACGCCATTTTTAAAAGATTCATCGACAATGTCGTTTCTTAAATTCCATAGTTCCCACAAAAGCGAAGCAGACACAACAAACAAAAGAATTTTCTCTATATTTGACACCCGAAATGAGATATTACAGTGTCCAAGTCTTATATTCCATAGTTCCCCCACAACACATGACCCACGACCATCACATGAGAGGTAAATCGCATAATACAAACGAGCGAGGGATGATGCGTGGGTTCTAATCCCAACACCAACAATATAGGACTCCGCTTCTCAATGGATGGGCTCCCATTGCAGGGACTCCTTTAAATGATTGGGGTGGCTGGGCAACATATGGTTTTTTGTTACTTAGCTCAAGCTGGGTTTACATCTCGAATGTGAGAGTGTGCTGGTATTGGATCTTGGTGTCACAATGGAGGGCATCTGAAGAAAGAACACTCCAGAGGCTAAAAATGAATGGTCCGCGCGACATAACTAGAAAAAAGGAGAGCCTGTGTGGTCGTCTCCCTTAAAATCAAAGTCAATAGAGATATATATAAAAAATAGTAAAAAGCTGTTCACAAAACAAGAACGTTGTGAAGCATAAATAAATAAATAAAGTTGTCAATTAATTCTGAATTAGTTACCCACCGGCAATAAAAAACAAACGAAAAATAACAACTTGTCATTAAAGAATAATATATTTATTGCATGTGATTCAATTATAAACTTAAACTGAAAATAAAGGAGTTACACTTTGATGAGGTAGGTATATGATGATGCGTTTGTGTAGAGGGAGAAATTAAAGAGTTTTGTTAGTCCCACATCGGTAGGAAAGTAGAAGGTGTTGAAAGAGAGGGAGGAATAAAAGGTGAGGTGGACGAGCATTACAAGCATCTTTGCGCTTGGGGCAATGACGCAGCTAATGAGGTATTAACCGAGGCGCGTCAATTGCTGGTTGAAAACTATTTCCAAACCCCCTCTTTGGCCTTGGGTCTCCCTTGGCCATCGAGAATTTCTGGAAGGGTTTCCTTTGACTGGGAAGCCCTAAAAATTCTTAGTTTGTCAAAAGCTTTTATATCCTAATCCTCTTAATTAGATTAGATGGCCAAAGAGTAATATTTTCATGTAATTAAAAAAAAGTCGTTAGTAATTATGACAATAATATTTGTTTGTATGGTGATTTTTTTTGTATTTAAATATGGATAGTAATAGTATTTATGACCAATTAATATTTGGGAATTATACAGGAGACTAAATCAGTCAACACAGAAGTGAAGGTTCCCTCCCACATCGGGTGAGAGAAGATTACATACAAGATGGCAGTGGATATAGAAAGCAAGCCCCAAGAAAACGAAAAGCATACCTTTCTCGGCCTTTTGGCTAAGATCAAGTGTAGTATCTGTTCTTATCAGTTTAATATCTGATATGTAGGCCATCGGCCTACTCGATATTAATCTTATTTTTTATGGGGGAGAGTCCATCACAGTAGCTTGCTGCTGGGTCTCTCGAGTGTCGCCTTAGCGTTGCACTACAGCCTGGGCGTGGCGCACCCCTCCAATCCTAGTCCAAAACTACTTTAATAGACTTTACTTGTTACCTTGTTATGGCTAATAATGCTATCAATTTATTCGAACCAGGATCCAACATTCCAAAGAAGAGGTCGGAAGTGTTTAGCCTTGGCTTGGCACACCCGTAGCTCCAATGTAAGTTTAAAACTTATATATTGGCCTTTAATTAAGTCGTTTTCATGAGATAGGAAGCAAGCTTTTCCTGTGTTCGGAAGGCATATATAGTATAACAGATCCTGCTCAATTAGTAATAAGATGGTGATCAGTTTTCTCAACGTTTCCTGATCGCACTGTTCCTGTTACAAAATGGTTACACTTCATCTATAAATTGACATCGGTAATACTACAGAACAAATAAGCATATTATGTGGAATTTAATTATGACAAGTTTTTTTTTATCCAAATTAAGAAAACATTGTAATTCAGAAGCATGCATCAACTTTGTCTTAATCTTCATTTTTGGAATGGACTTCTCCCATTTACCACAATCAAAGATTACAATTCTTTTGAGAGGGAGAGACCGTATTGATCTAACAGGCCCAGACACACTTGAAATAATGCAATTATATAACTGCCACTTAATTGGCTGTGCGCTTTAATTTGCCCAGAGGATAGGGGAACTAATGGAACACTATAATATGTCTCATGTGATGTGAACCTGATCCCACATTGGAGGCTGAAGAAAGAAAACAGAAGCTGGATTGTTGCATAAAAGGTGAGGGCAGGAGAATGGAAAACTCACTTACCTGGACAGGGTCTATGGGCGATCAAGAAGGTCCATGGCCTAGGTTGGTGATCTCCATTGCACATTACGGAGAGGTGCCTGTCTAAGGTCGGCCCAAGTTGGTCGAACCTATGTCATAATTTGTGCCAGTGGGGGCCTGCGTTCGCGCGGCCCCTACCAATATCCTAGTTTTAACATCTACTTTTTTTATTTTATTGGTTCTTTTATTATTTTCAGATAACTTAAATCTGAAAATAAAATTTAAAGAGGATATGTTACAAAGCAGTGCTTTCAAAATTGACGATTTGTTAAAGGTGTAGATTTTTTTTTTCTAAATAAGGAAGAACGTGTTGACCAAGTGACTCCGTGTCACATTTTTCCTTTCTCGTCTTTTCAATATGAACTTTCTCTCTACATCTTAATCATGAGAGCTCCTCTTGTAACACCTCTCCCTGGCTACGTTGGTTACTGATCTATCTGGACCGGGCTTTGTAAGAATGGGGAAATCGTAAAATACAAGGTAACACTTCAACAACTGAAATCCACTACACTTTGGGTTGTTTGTAACCGTAAAAGAAATATGTGATTTCCCAAAGCTTTCTGTATAGAGACAAATGTGGCTCATAAGTGTCGGCTTATCCGACGTCTAAAATAATATCAAACACTTGGTCACATAAAACAAGTGTAGAACCAACCAACGAAACGGATTAAAAACTAGGATGCATAAATACGATAACAATACCTACAAAATTGAAAAAAAAAACGTTCCAAGATAAGAAACTGTAAATGACAATTAGTCAACACATGGATACGAGTTTCTAATTAACATTTTTCCACCATCAGGGACACGCTCGGAAAAAGTATGAGCCTCTAAAATATAAAAAGTTTAGGCCCTAAGACTAACAAGACTAACGGATGTAGGGGTGAGCATGATGCGGTTTTAGGGCCAAACCGAACCGCAAACCGCAAGGTGCGGTTTTTGAATTGTTGAAACCGTTGGGTGCGGTTTTTCAATGGTTCGGTTTTGCGGTTTTTGAGTGCGGTTTCGGTTTGTACCGGTTCGGTGTCGGTTTGAAACCGAGTCAAACATATGGTGCGGTGTTTTATGTTCAACGGTATGATTTTTTTAACCGTGGTGTTCATGTGAAAATTTATGATTGTATGACATGGTGTCATTTCGTTTCCTCACATTTAGAAGCTGTAATTTTGAGTTTTTTTATGTTGTTTACCTGATCACTTCATTTGCAACCCATATTCACGACCTCATTTTTTATTCAATTTGTGCTTAGAAGTTACAAGCTTGCAAGTTGTACCCCATATAGTGTTTACACTTTACACATAATCATTAAGTCACAAACACAAAGTGACAAACTCAGATATGAAACCTAATACCTAATTATTAATTACCTTCAAGTTCAATATATAATATATGTATAAATTATAATTTATTAGTTTTTTAAATAATATGTATAACTGTATAATATATATTAGTGATTTATTTTATTGTTAATAAGCATGCGGTGCGGTTCGGTTTTGGTGGTCCGGTTTCTAGATAAAAACCGCACCGCACCAATAAATTCGGTTTTTCAAAAAAATAAAATCCGCACCATCGGCTTTTGCGTCGGTTTCGATTTTTCGGTGGCGGTTTATTGCGGTTTTTGCTGTTTATATTTTAACGGTTCGGTTTTTGCTCACCCCTAAACGGATGTACAAAATAATAAAATGTGTCCCTTTATCCAATTAAATCTAACATGTCTAAGTCCACCATTACATTATTTATCTTGTGAAACTCTTATTTAAACTATATTTTATTATCAACAATTCTCTGATTCCGATTAATGAACATCGCATAATAAATTTCATAATGCACATCCAAATAATTTTTATCATTAAAATTTCGCATCCTAACACTCTTTATTATGTTAGCACCAACTCCCAATCATGATTAATATTCATGGATTCAAGATTTCTAATCCTGATGAAAAACATGTCAACTTTTATCTTGCCATCGTTGGCCAATAATCACAATGTGCATTCGTAGGTGAACACATAGAACACACCAAAAATGTACTTAACTATTTTGTGTCTTTGGTATTTTCATAGAGAGAAGCAGCTTGTTGGCTCAACATTTTTTAGCACGTATGGTCGGACTGTAGATGTAAAATCTATGATGTGGTTCCAACTAGTGTCTTAATGGATAAAATTTTCAATTTTATCCATTAAGATGCTCCAAATAATAAATATCTAAACCCCTAATTCATAAAATGCCCCAAAACTCACTTTTCCTCATGCACGGAGTAAAGAGAACACCACCAATTCCTAGATCTATGAATGAAGAAAATGAAGCTTAGATCTTTATGACTTTCAAGGGTCCAGGTGGTGTATGAGGGTTGATCTCTTTAGATGTAAATCTTCAATGACCAATCTTTCAAGAACATTCACTTCACTCTAAAACCACCCAAAACACACCAAAAGTGGATGAGAGGTGTAACGCCGTAAATTTTTAAACAAATTTTTTTCATAAAAATAAAACAATTATCTCATTCCCAAAAAATAACAAAATTCCCACAAACATCAAGTTATCAAAACATATGGCTATGTGTTTTGCCCAGAGGATAGGGGAACAAATGGAACCTGCTCCCACATTGGAGGCTGAAGAAAGAAAACAAAAGCGGGATTGTTGCATAAAAGGTGAGGGCAGGATAATGGAAAACTCACTTACCTGGATAGGGTCTATGGGCGATCAAGAAGGTCCATGACCTAGGTTGGTGATCTCCATTGCACATTACAGAGAGGTGCCCGTCTAAAGTCGGCCCAAGTTGGTCGAACCTATGTCATAATTTGTGCCAGTGGGGCCTGCGTTCGCGCGGCCCCTACCACTATCCTAGTTTCAACATCTACTTTTTTATTGGTTCTTTCATTATTTTCAGATAAACTAAATATGAAAATAAAAATTAAAGACGATATGTTACAAAGCGGTTCTTTCAAAATTGACGATTTGTTCAAGGTGTAGAATTTTGTTTATGGAAGAACGTGTTGACCAAGGGACTCCGAGTCACATTTTTCCTTTCCCATTCTTTTTAATATGAACTTTCTCTCTACATATTAATCATGAGAGCTTCTCTTGTAGCACCTCTCCCTTGCTATGTTGGTTACTCTATCTGGATCGGGCCTTTTAGGAATGGCACAACAAAAAATGTAACCTTTACCGGCGACAAAAATCGTCGCAATTGATGCCACTTGTTGTCGCTAAAGGTATTAGCGACGACATGTCGTCTCTAACGGGTCGTCGCTATTACCTCGTAGCTAATACTCGTTTGTCGTCGCTAATACCTGTCGTCTCTAATACTCGTAAGTCGTCGCTATTGATGTCGTCTCTATTGACTTTCCGGCCACCGGACGGAGTTTTTCCGGCAAAGCTTCCCGGAGTTATGCGTCATCGCAATTGGTCCATGTCGTCCCTAAAGGTGTCGCTGCTAAGGTTTTTTTTTTTTTTTTTTTTTTTTTTTCGAAAAAAACATATTTTTTATAATATTAGTTTATATGTATTATAAAATGCAAATTTGATAAAAATACACAAATAAATACATACCACACTACATAAAACATCAAATATACCATATTACATATATCTAATAAATCCCAAATAAACATCTAATATATCATCCATAAACCATCTAGTAAATCCCAAATAAACATCATCCATAACATAAAACAAGAATTACTATGTGTCTTCGTCTTCCCCATTGTTGTTTTCCTCGTTGTTGATTTGATTTTTAAACGAGCGGATAATGTCTCCAATGGCCGTCACAAATGTCGGGTTTTGAAGAAAAGCATTCACATCAACATCCTACAATTAAGTCGCAAACACATTAAGTCATTAACAATTTAACAAACTATCAAACCATCAAAGCACAAAATGAATTAAATCGTTAACAATTTAACAAACTATTAAACGACCAAATCAATTAAGTCTTTAACAATATAACAAACTACCGAGCTCCCAAAAATTACTACAAATACATTAAGTTCTTAACAATATAAAAAAGCTACTAAATTCTTTAAGAATTTAACAAGTACTTGTGTTAGTTGCGGTGCTTGTGACTGTGACTGACATTGGATGGAACACTTGTACCCGCAGCTGAAGAAGGTTTAGGCCTAATGCCTCTCACATGCCCCCTTCGTGTACCCAACAACCCGAAATTAATTTATAAATCAATTTCGGGCGGACATTTCTATGCTTTTGATGTATTAAAAAGAAGAGACTTAAACTAAAAAAAACTTACTTTTTTATTATAGCATTGTACTTTAGCGTCTTAATTTTGATTTTTATTTTTTATTATGGCATTGTACTTTCAACGATATTATATATTTGTTATTTATATCATTTTTTTTTCCATATTTTGATTTTTAATCTCAACTTATTTTTGTTTTTATTTTTCTATTTTGAGTAAATTATAACTTAGTAGATTTAGCGTCTTAATTTTTCATTTTTATTTTTTCTTATAACATTGTAGTTCAAACGATATTATATATTTGTTATTTATATCATCTTTTTTTTTTTTTCCATATTTTGATTTTTAATCTCAACTTAATTTTGTTTTTATTTTTCTATTTTGAGTAAATTATAACTTAATAGATTTAGCGTCTTAATTTTTCATATTTATTTTTTATTATAGCATTGTACCTTAAATGATATTATATTTTTGTTATTTATATCATCTTTTTTTTTCCATATTTTGATTTTTAATCTCAACTTATTTTTGTTTTTATTTTTCTATTTTGAGTAAATTATAACTTAGTATATTTAGCGTCTTAATTTTTATTTTTTCTTATAACATTGTACTTTAAACGATATTATATATTTGTTATTTATATCATCTTTTTTTTTCCATATTTTGATTTTTAATCTCAACTTAAATTTGTTTTTATTTTTCTATTTTGAGTAAATTATAACTTAATAGATTTAGCGTCTTAATTTTTTATTTTTATTTTTATTATAGCATTGTACTTTAAATGATATTATATATTTGTTATTTATATCATCTTTTTTTTCATATTTTGATTTTTAATATCTACTTATTTTTGTTTTTATTTTTCTATTATAATACTTTAAAAAGACATTGTAATTTATAACATTCTTTTTTCAATTATAACTTCCTATCATAACATACATATACATCCAATAATAACATATTTTATCATAACATACAATATACACACATACAAATGCACTTAAACATAAATTTTTACATATAAATACCTACATTTTCACATAAAAATGCCTACATTTCATATACATACATTTTTTATGCTAGTTTCAACATCTACTTTTTTTTATTGGTTCTTTCATTATATTAAGATAACTTAAATCTGAAAATAAAAATTAAAGACGATATGTTACAAAGCGGTGCTTTCAAAATTGACGATTTGTTCAAGGTGTAGATTTTTTTTCTAAATAAGGAAGAACGTGTTGACCAAGTGACTCCGTGACACATTTTTTCCTTTCTCGTCTTTTCAATATGAACATTCTCTCTACATCTTAATCATGAGAGCTCCTCTTGTAACACCTCTCCCTGGCTATGTTGGTTACTGATCTATCTGGATCGGGCTTTGTAAGAATGTATCACTTCAACAACTGAAACCCACTACACTTTGGGTTGTTTGTAACCGTAAAAGAAATATGTGATTTCCCAAAGTTTCTGTATTGAGACAAATATGGCTCATAAGTGTCGGCTTATCTGACATCTAAAATAATATCAAACACCTGGTCGCATTAAACAAGTGTAGAACCAACCAACGAAACGGATTAAAAACTAGGATGCATAAATACGATAACAATGCCTACAAAACAGGAAAAAAAACATGTTCCTAAGATAAGAAACTGAAAATGACAATTAGTCAACACATGAGACACGGGCTTCTAATTAAAAATTTTCCACCATCAGGGACACGCTCGGAAAAAAATATTTCGGAGCCTCTAAGATATAAAAAATTTAGGCCCTAAGACTATAACAAGAATAACGGATGTACAAAATACTAAGATGTGTCCCTTTATCCAATTAAATCTAACATGTCTAAGTCCACCATTTCATTATTTATCTCGTGAAACTCTTATTTAAACTATATTTTAATATCAGCAATTCTCTGATTCCGATTAATGAACATCGCATAATAACTTCCAAAATGCACGTCCAAATAATTTTTATCATTAAAATTTCGCATCCTAACAGTCTTTAATATGTTACCACCAACTCCCAATCATGATTAATATTCATGGATTCAAGATTTCTAATCGTGATGAAAAACATGTCATCTTTTATCTTGCCATCGTTGGCCAATAATCACAATGTGCATTCGTAGGTGCACACATAGAACACACCAAAAATGTACTTAACTATTTTGTTTCTTTGGTATTTTCATAAAGAGAAGCAGCTTGTTGGCTCAACTTTTTTTAGCACGTATGGTCGGACTGTAGATGTAAAATCTCTTGATGTGGTTCCGACTAGTGTCTTAATGGATAATATTTTCAATTTTATCCATTGAGATGCTCCAAATAATAAAGATCTAAACCCCTAATTCATAAAATGCCCAAAAACTTACTTTTCCTCATGCACGGAGTAAAGAGAACACCACCAATTCCTAGATCTATGAATGAAGAAAATGAAGCTTATATCTTTATGACTTTCAAGGGTCCCGGTGGTGTATGAGGGCTGACCTCTTTAGATGTAAATCTTTAATGACCAATCTTTCAAGAACGTACACTTCACTCTAAAACCACCAAAAACATACCAAAAGAAGATGAGAGGTGTAACGCCGTAAATTTTCAAACAATTTTTTTTTCATAAAATTAAAAAAAAATATTTCATTCCCAAAAAATCACAAAAATCCCACAAACATCAAGTTATCAAAACACATGTCCCAAAACTTTTTATAACACAAATTCAGGATCCTCAAAAACATATCTCCGACTCGTGTGTGTGTACAATCAAGCCGGTGCCTTCCCGTGATTCTGAGAGGTACCTGAAACACATAAAACATAACACGGTAAGCACGAGGCTTAGTGAGTTCCCCAAAATACCACACATATCTCATTATCCTCTCATGGCTATGCTCAAAATAAGACCCTCCGGTCAATGTGTCTCAGTAGGACTCTTCGGTCCTACAACACGGGTGGACCCTCCGGTCCTAACTCAGTAAGCTCAGAATAATGCACGGCATAAATCACATAGACATAATGCAGGATATCATAATACTCAATATAAGCACATAAGACCCTCCGGTCACACAAAGGTTACCCCTCTAGGTAAGTATAGTGAGAAGACTCACCTCGTAATCAAGTAAGTAATGATCGCGTACACGAATCTCGAACTAGCCTCCGCCTAACACATAAGATAATAATATCTAATCAACACTTAAATCACGACTCGAAATAAACTAGGTTAATCTCCCTCTCAAACTCATTGAATGGGTAAAAGACCATTTTACCCCTCCACGGTCCTCACACTCCCTGCCTTGACCAACCCTAAAGTCAACAAAAGTCAACACTCGAGTCAACTGTACATGTCGAGTCAACTGTCCATGTTGACCCGACTCGCCGAGTGCATCTATGTGACTCGCCGAGTCCCCCTTGTTCCTTCAGAACCTCGCGAAAACCCAACTCAACTCGTCGAGTTGTCTCGTCAACTCGCTGAGTTACCGATGTTCAGACTCATCGGGGAAAACCCTAGCCGACTCGTCGAGTCAGCTCTTTGACCCGTCGAGTCCCTTAAGTCAAATTCTCGTTCAGACGTTTTAAGGCAGATCATTCACTCCAAACTCTAGATCTAGCCTCTCAAGGGTGGAATGTCACGTAAAGCTTCGATCTGTACGTTCATGCATGGCATGTTTGCTCCATAATGCCAATTAAAAGCTCTAGCCAAGGTGTTTAATCACAATAACTCTTTATGGATGGATAAAGTTGGGACCTTTGGACTCTATGGACCTCACAAGGTCCAGATCTGATGTCTCAATGCTTGGCAAGCACAAGTCATACCAAATCTCAAGGAAATATGGAAAAAGCCCCAAAAGTTTCTCATTAACAATATCTAAACAACATGATGAGCAAGGTGACGACTTTTACCTTCCAACAGAAGCTCCAAGTGAATGAATACTGGATCTCACAGACTTTCCTCGTTCCTTGCTTGAATCTCACTTCTTCTTCCAATGTTTCACCAAAACACTCAAATATTAGCTTTATCACTCTCTCTTAGCTCAATGGCTGATTAGGGTTTCTCTCAGGGAAGTAGGGTAGCTGGTGAGGCGGAAATGAGGACATAAGTTTCCTTAAATAGGCCCCAAACCTGGGGAGTTAGGGTTTCCTCACACAGCGCCAACTCGACGAGTCGCCATCTTTGACTCGTCGAGTCGGTTTTTTAACCCGCGTGCTCAAATCCAACTCTACTCGGTGAGTCGAACACACAACTCTCTGAGTCACTCATTATTTCCCATAAATAAATAAATGTAATACCTAGGAGTCGGGATGTTATAATTCTCCCCCACTAGAATCAAACTTCGCCCTCGAAGTCATGCTTCGGAAATAACTCTGGATACTGCTCTCACATCTCGGACTTCGGCTCCTAAGTCCACTCGGACCCTTTCCGATGTTGCCACTGGACCTGAACCAGGAGCACCTCTTTGTTCCTCAGAACCTTCACCTTCCGATCAAAGATGGCAACCGGTCTCTCGATGTAATTTAGGCTCGCATCAACTTGAATGTCCTCTAATGATATCACCGCCATCTCATGGGCTACACACTTCCTCAACTGAGACACGTGGAAGGTGTTATGGATTTGGCTCAACTCTACAGGTAGCTCTAGCCGGTAAGCTACCTTACCCACTCTGGCGGTCATTCTGAAAGGAACGATGTATCTAGGGCCCAACTTGCCCGGTTTCCTGAATCGGATCACCCACTTCCACGGGGATACCTTCAGGAGGACAAAATCTCCAACCTGGAACTCTAGCTCTGATCATCGTCGGTTTGCATAACTCTTCTGGCGACTCTGGGTTGTCAGAAATCTCTGTCTGACCTGATGAATCTGATCGGTCTTCTTCAGCACTATCTCAGTGCCATCTATCACTCGTTGCCCTACCTCTCCCCAACAGATGGGAGTCCGACACCTCCTCCCGTATAGAAGCTCAAAGGGAGGCATGCCAATGATGGAATGGTGGCTGTTGTTGTATGAAAACTCAACCAAGGGCAAATAGGTGTCCCAACTTCCTCCGAAGTCCATAACACATGCACGCAGCATGTCCTCAAGCGTCTGAATCGTCCGCTCACTCTACCCGTCTGTCTGTGGGTGGTAAGCTGTGCTGAAGTGCAGCCGGGTACCCAACTCCTCAGGAAACTTCTTCTAGAACCTGGAAGTAAAATGCACATCCCGATCTGACACTATCAATGTCGGCACCCCATGTCGTGCCACCACCTCTCGAACATAAATTTTGGCTAATTTCTCTGCAGAAGAGCTCTCACTGATAGCGGGGAAGTGAGCACTCTTCGTCAACCGATCTACAATCACCCATATCGCGTCTACCCCACGCGCGGTACTCGGTAGCTTGGTGATGAAATCCATGCTGATCTGTTCCCACTTCCCACTGGGGAACCTCTAAAGGCTGTAGTTGACCATGGGGTCGCTGGTGCTCTGCATTGACTCGACGACAGGTCAACCATCTCTTGACTACCCAAGCCACATCCCTCTTCATACAGGGCCACCAATAACCCTTTTCATATCCAAATACATCTTAGTGGCCCCAGGTACTTCAGGCTCTTATGGTCCGTGTATATGGTACACCAGACACCATAAAGATAGCGGCGCCAAATCTTGAGGGCGAACACCACCTCCCCCAACTCCAAATCATGGGTGGGATACCTCGTCTCATGAGGCTTCAGCTGCCTCGACGCACATGCTATCACGTGACCCCTCTGCATCAACACTGCACCCATCCCTGAAATAGACGCGTCATAATCGACTACGAAGTCCTCCACTCCCTCCGAAAGGGCTAACACCGGAGCTTCGCACAACCTCTGGCGAATAGTCTCGAATGATGCCTGCTGATCAGGCCCCCAAACAAAAGTAACGCCCTTCCGAGTCAATCTGGTGAGAGGGACCACAATCTTGGAGAAATCCTTAATAAATCTCCGATAGTATCCGACCAATCCCAGAAAAATCCTGATCTTGGATGGGGATCTCGACACCTCCCATCACATAACTGCCTCAATCTTGGCCAGATCGACCAAAATTCCATTATGATTTACGAGGTGTCCCAGGAACTGGATCTCTTGTAACTGGAAATCACACTTGGAGAATTTGGCATATAGCCTCTCCGACCTCAATACCCCAAGAACCTCTCGTAGATGCTCCTCATGCTGCTCTCTGGAACTCGAATACACCAAGATGTCATCAATGAACACGATCACCGACCGGTCCAATATAGGCTTGCACACCCGGTTCATGAGATCCATGAACACTGCTGGTGCGTTGGTGAGCCCGAAAGGCATCACCATAAACTCGTAATGCCCATAACAAGTTCTAAAGGTTGTCTTCTGAATATTCTCCTCGCATACTCTCATTTAGTGAAATCTAGATCTCAAATCAATCTTGGAAAACCAAGATGCCCCCTGCAACTGATCGAATAAATCGTCGATCCTCGGAAGTGGATAACAGTTCTTGACCGTTAGCTTGTTCAACTCCCGGTAATCAATACACATCCGGTGTGAACCATCTTTTTTCTTGACAAAAAGGATCGGTGCTCCCCACGGTGAGCTACTCGGTCTGATAAAACCCTTCCCCAGTAGCTCCTAGAGCTGTGAGGATAACTTCTGCATCTCTGGTGGCGCAAGGCGATAAGGTGCCTTGGCAATAGGAGCCGCTCCCGGAACCAAATCAATCTGGAACGGCACATGCCTCTCGGGAGGCACACCCAACAAATCCTTGGGGAAAACATTCGGAAACTCGCACACTATCAGAACCTCGGTGGTAGAACTCGGCCTCTCTGTGGGAACCTGCGTATCCATCACATACATCAAAAAACCCATACAGCCCTAATGTATACTCTGTCTTACTCTGGCAGCAGAGCAGAAAGCTGACCCAGATCTGGTACCCTCTCCATACATTATAAGCACTTCCCCACTGGGGTCTCGTATAGTCACCAACTGACGCTCGCATTCGATCACTGCTCCAAAACGGCTCAACCAATCCATGCCCACGATGACACAGACATCACCCATCGCTATCGGCACCATACCTATTGGGAACTCGACACCAAAAATCTCCAACACACATCCTCAGAATACATCAGTAGCAAAAACCGCATGCTCGTCAGCTATGGAAACCCTCAGAGGTCGACTCAACGCCTCACGTCGGATACTGATGTTGCGACTAAAATCTAAAGACACGAAGGATCGACTCGCACCCGAGTCAAATAACACCAAAGCAGGTACAGAACTCACAAGAAATGTACCTAAATACAACACAGATTAAGCACAATAAATCTCAAATAAATAGATATGGAAATGCGTGCCAGCCACGACATCAGGTGCTGTGCGGACCTCCTCCACTGTCAGCTGAAAAGCTCTCCCACAAGCCCTCGAAGCCTCGGCCTTCACCGGCCGACTATCAATATCACACAAAGTAATAGGAGTGGAACCCTGGGCTGATCCCTGAACAAGCTGAGGGCACTCGGCCTTCCGATGGCCGGTCTGATTGCAGTGAAAGCAAACTGCAAATCCCTTGGGGCAGTCCTTCGCCATATGCCCCTCTTTGCCACATTTGTAGCAAATCCCCGTCCGGCAAGATCCCTCATGACTCTTGACGCACTTGCCACAAATGCAGCCCTTCTGGCCTCTTGATCTCGAATCAGCGGGCTTAGCCCGCTTAGCTGCCGGCTGTGACTGCGCCTCCCATCGGTCTCTCCCCTGAGACTCCGCCTCCTCCCTGGCCTGAGTCTCCTCCCTCCTCTTGGAATTTGCCTGAAGCTTGGCAAATGTCCGATAAGACGAGTTCACCATGAACTCTCGAATATCCCTCCTCAGAATGCTCAAATACCGGCTCATGCGTGCCTGCTCAGTAGATACGTGCTCAGGGAAGAACAACGCCCTCTCGTGAAACATCCTCGTAATCTCCGTCACCGACTCTGTCTTCTGCTTGAGAGACAGAAACTCTTAGGCCAACCGTTCCCTCTCCACCGGGGGAACATACTCATCTCGGAACATCAGCGTAAACCTCTCCCATGACACTGCAGTATGCTTTGCAGGAGTAAAACTGGTTGTCACAAATATCCACCAGTCCTTCGCTCCCATGACACTGCAGTAGCATCCTGTACTGTGAAAGGATTTATGCATTATAGAAAGGTATGGATTGTGTTGTGTTGTGTTGAGAGGGATGTTGATTAGGGTTACTGCAACTCAGTAGGTCGATGGATGATTACCTTCAAGCCCCTATGGTGTTGGTCGCGAGTCTTTAGGCCTATGATGGAATGAAGGCAAGATCGGCGTGGTATCGGTGGGACCCGGTAGACATTTTATTGAGACTCTTAGGTCTCGGATCATTAGTATTATTGGCATGGTTAGGTGTTCGTGTATTTTTGGCAGTCGAGAGACTTAGTGACCAGCTCTGTTTGGATCATGTGGACAATAAAATTTTATTGAGAGTATTAGTTACGCATCATATGTCTATTGATAAATGGTTGCATTTGTGGGATTTTATTAGGAGCTAGATTGCATAGATGAGTCTTGGATCTAAAACTTAGGGTTGTGAGGATGGTTGATATGTCTCGAATGATTTGTCAAGTGGTTGTACGCCTAATCTGATGAGGGATGTATATGCAACATGAGATTCTTGGATGGACCATCAATATGCTCTTGGGATCAGTGGTTTGGTGATGACTTGTCAGGAAGTCAAGTAGGTATTTAATATTTTTGGGCACAACTTATGGATTTGGGATTGGTCAGAGTTCATGATCAATATGTTTTGAGTTTTCATTCGGAATGGTTTGGTGGTGTTCCTAGTCAAGGACTAGAGGTAGGTACGTCAAATAGATGATAATCAATCTTAAGGTATGGTTCCTGGAGTTTAGACTTATGGGTTCCTAGTTTTGCGGAGTTTACTAATGGAAGTAGTTTGTAATCCTAATTTTTGAGAAGTTTTCCTCTTTGAGTGGTTGTCGTTGTGATTTGGGTCTTACAGTTAGGGAGAGAAAGATAGTGGTTGTGGTTGAGTATTTTCAAGTTATTGAGTTGTTTGTTGACAACTGTGGGTTTTCGAGCAATCTCTCGACTTATATATATAGATGCCTTGATTTTGGAAAGGGTAGAAGAATCTTATGGAATATGTTGGTGTTGTTTTTAGAGATTCTAACCAAGACGAATTTTGAGGACGAAATCCAATTTTAGTGGGGGAGAGTTCTAACATCCTGTTTCGAGAAGTTTCTTATTTCGAGATTATGGATAATAAATGGAATAAGAAGAGGCCTTGGGCTTCAACTGAATAGGGTTTAAAACTTATTGGATGTGGATAATATTGGTTATGTGATCTAAGCCTTGGCTTGTGTTTTGAAGTCAAACGGTAAAATGGGATAAGTAGTATTATGGACTTTATCCATGGATTATGGTTTTTATTTCAACATGTGTTAATCCAATTTTAACTAGATATCAATGTGGGGCTTGTCAAGACCTTTCGATCTTGCTATCTAGTTCCTTAGATATTTTTCATTTGGGGGGTTTTGGCACTTTTGGTCCATTTCATGGGTAACCTTGGAGTTGAGTGAACTCCAACATCTTTGATCAGTTTAGAATGATTTTTGGACCTCGCGGACTAAGAAAGTTATGATCTTTTGCCTTCCCTTCGAGCCATGCAAGTTATCTTGGCACTTTAGGTAATTTTGGTGTATTAAAGTTTAGATCTTGATAGTTGGTGACATTATTATGGATAAAGTTGGAAACTTTATCCATCTAAACTTCATGTTGATTTAGATCTGAAGGATGGAGACTTGGACTTAATGGATTAAGTTAAGAAAGATGCATTTTGGGTCCCTTTGTGACTTAAAGTCTACATCTTGGTGGTTTGAACCTTCATAATTGATAAAGTTAGAAACTTTATCCATTAAGACCTTGGAAAGGATCAAATTTGAGCTTTGGAGCTCTTGAAATCGGAAGAAAGTGGATTAAGCCCGTTTGTGTTGTTCAGACCAATCCCCACAGCGTGGCCTTTAGGTGAGTTTTCTCACTATGCCTATGGGTCGAAGGCACTAAGGCCGAACCATTGATTATTTTATGTACTTGATGTAGGATCATTATATGATTAATTGTTATTTTCATATGTCGACATATTTGGAAGGTTGGGTTGAGGCGGGAAGCGAACAAACCCGAATGGTTGGGTTGAGGTATTGGGCCAACAAACCCATGATTTTCGGATGGGTATTTAGGAAATTCGCTAAGGATTGGCTTACAGTTTGATTTCATGGTTTCGGGTATTTCAGATGATCGGAGGAAGGCAAAGGCGTGATTGTGCACATCATCATTGGATATTTTATGGATACATGAGTTTCGGATACTCTGATTTACGATTATGGCTTTTTGGAAACAATATTTTTTATGACTTTTGGATTCGGTTGTTTATTATCTTTATTTTGCATTTTCCTTCAGGTTCTTCTGATCATATGACTTGTGTGGTGATGAAATGAAGATGCTATCTTAACACCAATGACAAATCCAAAAAACAAAAAAAAACAAACATACACATGGTCACATGGACGCTGGTTGATTTAGTGGTGTTGGGTTTGTGAAATTAATAGTGTTTTCACTAGGTAATTAGTAATTACCATTAATACCAGAATTACCCTTTGAGTTGCATGGATCCCATGGTGTCCTAAGCCATCTTAAATCTTTATGTGAGACAAAGGGCTCAAGTGTCATTTGTGTAGCCGAAGGATCTGGTCAGGTTACTCAAAATTTTAAAAGTGTTATTTTTATTTTCTAGTTTTTTATTGTTTTTTTTTTAATTTAGAGTTTTTTTGGAGAAAGAAAACGAGAAAAATGCGTTTGTGAATGCTACATATAGCTAACTTTAATTTTCTATAGTTTTTGTCCCTATAGTTTTGGTCATTGTATGGTTTTTGTCCCTCTAATAGTTTTGGTCCATGTTGCCACAGTTTTGCTCCTTGTGTTTTTGTCTAATTTATTATTTTTATCCCTATAACAGGTTTGGTCCAGGATGTATTGTTTCTAATCTTTTGCTTCTTGATCATATCCTTATGTAATTGTATCCCTATAACAGTTTTGGTCCAGTCTGTCGAACGTTTTTAGTAATATTGTTCTCTGTGTTTTATTTGAACACGTGGGAGGTATGTTTTTTTTTATGTAATCATAATTAAATATAAAAAATAGATTATATTTATATGAATCATATTTCCCACATTAGATTTCATCTTCCTTAACATGGACATTCCATTTTTATACCCATTTTTATTATATTCAATAACAACTATTTATGTAGAGATTTGAAGTATCTTTGGATACAGGCGTTTTAGGCCTGCAACTTTTTTATTTTGTTTCTGAAGTTGCTTGGTTTTTAATTTCTCATAAATTGGTTTGTTGAGTTTTATAAATAAACTCTCAAGCTTGATCAAGAGTCAAACCTTCATGTACTTAACATGAGATACTTACATTATGCTTTATGTTTAGTTGTTTACTAACAACATGCGATCTAAATTTAAAGACCATGCAAAATTTTATCTTCTTTATTTTTGTTGTTGTTGATGATATTATTGTCGTATTAAGTCTTTCAATATATCTTTTTTTATCGTTTATTATATAAAGTTTATATTATTGTCAATTGGAATGGAACAGAGTAGTTCTCACGGAATGTGATTCTTTCTCTTTGGCTTAATTTTATTCCATGGGGGATGAGAGGTGCTTTATTCCATTCCTTGATGGAACGGAATGATATATTTATAACTATTAATTACTTTAATTTATTAAATATTCAATAACACCATTTTTTCGTAAAATTGATAAAACTCTAATTAAATTAGTTTTAGTCGGTTTCAAACAATAACTAAATATATTATTTTAATGTAATTCTATTTTGAGATTTCAGGGTATTTAATCTAATTTAAAATTTTACTTTTGTGATTTGTTATCGATATCTCGATACTTGATCAAAGTTCAATTTAATAAAATATTGTTATTGTACTGATTTATCAATTTAATGTCTTTTACTTTTCCAGATGTACTAAAAAGCAAAATGTTTGAATGACTCATTTCATTCCTTCAAACCAACCAAACATAATAATGGAATGTAATGACCGTGTTCCATTACCTTGCTCATTTCTTTGCTTTTGTTCATTCTATTCCATCATACCAGACAAATCATAATTGATACCAGAAGAATTCATTTTTTATTTACAAAAAAAAAGATAATTGCTTGGTGGTAATGCATATTTTCCTGTTAATAAGCACAAGAAGGAACAACTTAGTGACAATGTGGTGTCCATGATGCAATCCCAACAACATTTTCCAGTACAATCTTAATTTATTAACAATTTAATAAAGCAAATTTTAATTTTATAAACTAGCCAACAAATAATATTTTATTATCTAGGATTCCCAGCTGGGAATATCAGGTGGATTCGGTTTGGGAGGTGCATATTCATAACATCAACAACAACAACAACATGTTCCCATAAACGGTGGTGGGCTCTCATACTTTCCTGCAAACACTCAAGATCTCCATTTTCATGGTTCGGAGGTGGTGTTTACTCTCTTACAATCTTAATTTATTAATAGAGCTTTTGCTTGTGTTTTATGGTAAAAATCCATAAAACATGGAAGAATTCAATTTTGTCCATTCGAAATCCAAACATACCATGGAACAGAATCACGAGTTCCAATCCCATAGTTCTATAAACTTTTCAGCGCAATCTAAACAAATATGACACTATTTTTCCAGGCAAGGAACAACGGAATTCTTCCAACGGGATCACGACCTGTGAGCGTATTGGGTGGGTCCTATGATCAACTGTTTGCAACAATACCAACACTTCCAAAAACAATCCCAAATACACCTAGTTAGCCCCTTTAGAGACCAAGAACTAAAATCCCCTCAACCATCACAATCCTCTGCTGACCGATTCGGTTTATATTCGTCAAAGAAGAAACTACATTCGTGCATGCTTTGCAAATAGATATAAAATCTAAGAATATCTTTAGACCCCAGATCAGGGTCATTATCTGCACTTCTTGTGGAAGGCTCTACGAATACAACATCTAAAATTCCAGAACCTTCGTCAACGATAGAAGATTTGGAATGATTATTACTATTTGTTGTGAAGGTGGTAAGCAAGTCAAGCAAAGTAGCTCGAATGTTGTGAGGTGGTTAGCAAGTTCTTGTGGTACTACTACTATTTGTTTATGACTTTCATCTCCTTCACATTTGATGTATTACATTTATCTACTATTGGAATGATTATTTGTATGACATTAATTTTTTTCAATGGATTGTATTTTTTGTATATAATATTATATTTTGTATTATGAGACATTAAATGCTAATTTAATTTGAAAATAAGTAAATCTATATAAAATATTTTTTTTAACCATTTAAAATTATGATACACAAAAATGTGTGTCATCTACATTTATGATGGGGCTTTAATGATATGTATTTGCGTGTCGTTAACGCGTGTCATAAGGTTACGACATGCAGATGTGTGTCGTCTTCCTTTATGACAAAGCCTTCCTTGACACGCAATACGTGTCGTAAACGCGCATCGTAAGTTTACAATGCGCAAAAATGCATCGTCTTCCTTTATGACAGGGTCTTCCTTAACATGCATTTGCGTGTCATCTGTGGCTTTTACGACACGCAATGCGTGTCATTAAAGGGTATTTTTGGAGTAGTGACATCTATTATCTTGTTTAAGCATCATACTTTTTATCTCTTTGTCATTTTGACATCATGTTTTAAGTTTTATGATTATTCGTCCTCCAACATTATTACTTTATGTCATTGGAAACATTTATCGTTAAGTTTAAGTTGCTTAACATTTGATACATTCCAACGGTCTTGTACCTCACAACTTAACTCATATTGGGTGCTCACCTTGTAACTTAATTTCCATGTCGCATTACACATCACGCTCCACATAATAGTTATGACTTGTTTTATTACTAGAGTACTACTTGTACATAAGTCTCATTTGTCTTAACATTTGTTGCATAACATTTCTTATGTATGACCACAGTATATCATGACATACATTTTCCTTAAATTTCTACCTTAATCAAATTCCTTCCAAGCATTGCACTTTCATCTAATGGTTATAAGGTAGTGTACCTTGGTTTATTGCTTATTCAAACGATCGAAAATTCACCATTTACTTATTGCAATATTTTTATCATTCCGTAGACTAATTCCATGACTTTAAATCCGTTCACTCATTATATAATGCATAACATCACACTTTAATTCCCATTTAAGTATACTATTTTCAATATTTCTATTTTAAATAACTCATTATATCGGTTTCATGCATCATTCCATGCATAATATGCAACAAACTTTCCATAAAGTCCACACCCAATACCATTCTATCATCTTATCCTTATACATCTATTATCATATTTATGCATCATACTTTTTATCTCTTTGTCATTTAGACATCGTGTCTTATCTTTTATGATTATTCGTCCTCCAACATTATTACTTTATGTCATTGGAAATATATTTTTATGTGTCTTATTACAACTACCAGGTTTTCCATATAGTGGTATGTAAAGGACTACTTAAAAGTGCATTACACACAACCGTTTTTTAAATTCATTTTAAGGAATATGTTATTAATCATGAACTCCAAATACAAACATACCTAAAATCGTAATTTTCTGGATATTACATCTTTTATCTCCTCATTTGGCGTGAAATAATCCTCATTACTGAATTATGAATATCATAATGTTACATTTACTACTAAGAAATCGTGTGTCACCGTTTGCTTGTATAAGATATGGGTATTCCATTTCTTCACCAAATGTGATCGGGTGTCACAATAGATGTGTTACCCATATTTCCTATAATGACATGTTTCATGAACACAACAAGCACCTTAAGATTAATTGGCATTTTGTATTGATAATTTGTCACTAGAAGTATAGTTTGTCTATCTCCCACCTCCTCCATCCGCTAGCATACTTATGTATTTATTATAGCTTTTATCACCAGGGATGCTTCTCTACACTTCTTTCCATAAAATTATATAAAGACGTAAATCATAATAACTTTGAGGAGGGATGATACTGGTATGTATATTTCTTTTCTAAACGACATATATTAAGAAAAAATGAGCCCATGTTAGGCACATGCTAGCGAGGAAAAACATGTCATTTCAACAAATTACATATTCAAGCTAGATGAGTTTAACCAAGTACACCTATCCAAATTAATTTTTCTACTCCTTACCGAAATCCAATAAAACGCTTTCACAATACTGTTTTGAAAAAGAGTCTCCAGTTCTCCACACAGCCTTTCGAACGATAGATGATAATGATGTTTCTTAAATTCCATAGTTCCCACAAAAGCGAAGCAGACACAACAAACAAAAGAATTTTCTCTATATTTGACACCCGAAATGAGATATTACAGTGTCCAAGTCTTATATTCCATAGTTCCCCCACAACACATGACCCACGACCATCACATGAGAGGTAAATCGCATAATACAAACGAGCGAGGGATGATGCGTGGGTTCTAATCCCAACACCAACAATATAGGACTCCGCTTCTCAATGGATGGGCTCCCATTGCAGGGACTCCTTTAAATGATTGGGGTGGCTGGGCAACATATGGTTTTTTGTTACTTAGCTCAAGCTGGGTTTACATCTCGAATGTGAGAGTGTGCTGGTATTGGATCTTGGTGTCACAATGGAGGGCATCTGAAGAAAGAACACTCCAGAGGCTAAAAATGAATGGTCCGCGCGACATAACTAGAAAAAAGGAGAGCCTGTGTGGTCGTCTCCCTTAAAATCAAAGTCAATAGAGATATATATAAAAAATAGTAAAAAGCTGTTCACAAAACAAGAACGTTGTGAAGCATAAATAAATAAATAAAGTTGTCAATTAATTCTGAATTAGTTACCCACCGGCAATAAAAAACAAACGAAAAATAACAACTTGTCATTAAAGAATAATATATTTATTGCATGTGATTCAATTATAAACTTAAACTGAAAATAAAGGAGTTACACTTTGATGAGGTAGGTATATGATGATGCGTTTGTGTAGAGGGAGAAATTAAAGAGTTTTGTTAGTCCCACATCGGTAGGAAAGTAGAAGGTGTTGAAAGAGAGGGAGGAATAAAAGGTGAGGTGGACGAGCATTACAAGCATCTTTGCGCTTGGGGCAATGACGCAGCTAATGAGGTATTAACCGAGGCGCGTCAATTGCTGGTTGAAAACTATTTCCAAACCCCCTCTTTGGCCTTGGGTCTCCCTTGGCCATCGAGAATTTCTGGAAGGGTTTCCTTTGACTGGGAAGCCCTAAAAATTCTTAGTTTGTCAAAAGCTTTTATATCCTAATCCTCTTAATTAGATTAGATGGCCAAAGAGTAATATTTTCATGTAATTAAAAAAAAGTCGTTAGTAATTATGACAATAATATTTGTTTGTATGGTGATTTTTTTTGTATTTAAATATGGATAGTAATAGTATTTATGACCAATTAATATTTGGGAATTATACAGGAGACTAAATCAGTCAACACAGAAGTGAAGGTTCCCTCCCACATCGGGTGAGAGAAGATTACATACAAGATGGCAGTGGATATAGAAAGCAAGCCCCAAGAAAACGAAAAGCATACCTTTCTCGGCCTTTTGGCTAAGATCAAGTGTAGTATCTGTTCTTATCAGTTTAATATCTGATATGTAGGCCATCGGCCTACTCGATATTAATCTTATTTTTTATGGGGGAGAGTCCATCACAGTAGCTTGCTGCTGGGTCTCTCGAGTGTCGCCTTAGCGTTGCACTACAGCCTGGGCGTGGCGCACCCCTCCAATCCTAGTCCAAAACTACTTTAATAGACTTTACTTGTTACCTTGTTATGGCTAATAATGCTATCAATTTATTCGAACCAGGATCCAACATTCCAAAGAAGAGGTCGGAAGTGTTTAGCCTTGGCTTGGCACACCCGTAGCTCCAATGTAAGTTTAAAACTTATATATTGGCCTTTAATTAAGTCGTTTTCATGAGATAGGAAGCAAGCTTTTCCTGTGTTCGGAAGGCATATATAGTATAACAGATCCTGCTCAATTAGTAATAAGATGGTGATCAGTTTTCTCAACGTTTCCTGATCGCACTGTTCCTGTTACAAAATGGTTACACTTCATCTATAAATTGACATCGGTAATACTACAGAACAAATAAGCATATTATGTGGAATTTAATTATGACAAGTTTTTTTTTATCCAAATTAAGAAAACATTGTAATTCAGAAGCATGCATCAACTTTGTCTTAATCTTCATTTTTGGAATGGACTTCTCCCATTTACCACAATCAAAGATTACAATTCTTTTGAGAGGGAGAGACCGTATTGATCTAACAGGCCCAGACACACTTGAAATAATGCAATTATATAACTGCCACTTAATTGGCTGTGCGCTTTAATTTGCCCAGAGGATAGGGGAACTAATGGAACACTATAATATGTCTCATGTGATGTGAACCTGATCCCACATTGGAGGCTGAAGAAAGAAAACAGAAGCTGGATTGTTGCATAAAAGGTGAGGGCAGGAGAATGGAAAACTCACTTACCTGGACAGGGTCTATGGGCGATCAAGAAGGTCCATGGCCTAGGTTGGTGATCTCCATTGCACATTACGGAGAGGTGCCTGTCTAAGGTCGGCCCAAGTTGGTCGAACCTATGTCATAATTTGTGCCAGTGGGGGCCTGCGTTCGCGCGGCCCCTACCAATATCCTAGTTTTAACATCTACTTTTTTTATTTTATTGGTTCTTTTATTATTTTCAGATAACTTAAATCTGAAAATAAAATTTAAAGAGGATATGTTACAAAGCAGTGCTTTCAAAATTGACGATTTGTTAAAGGTGTAGATTTTTTTTTTCTAAATAAGGAAGAACGTGTTGACCAAGTGACTCCGTGTCACATTTTTCCTTTCTCGTCTTTTCAATATGAACTTTCTCTCTACATCTTAATCATGAGAGCTCCTCTTGTAACACCTCTCCCTGGCTACGTTGGTTACTGATCTATCTGGACCGGGCTTTGTAAGAATGGGGAAATCGTAAAATACAAGGTAACACTTCAACAACTGAAATCCACTACACTTTGGGTTGTTTGTAACCGTAAAAGAAATATGTGATTTCCCAAAGCTTTCTGTATAGAGACAAATGTGGCTCATAAGTGTCGGCTTATCCGACGTCTAAAATAATATCAAACACTTGGTCACATAAAACAAGTGTAGAACCAACCAACGAAACGGATTAAAAACTAGGATGCATAAATACGATAACAATACCTACAAAATTGAAAAAAAAAACGTTCCAAGATAAGAAACTGTAAATGACAATTAGTCAACACATGGATACGAGTTTCTAATTAACATTTTTCCACCATCAGGGACACGCTCGGAAAAAATATTTCGGAGCCTCTAAAATATAAAAAATTTAGGCGATAAGACTAACAAGACTAACGGATGTAAAAAATACTAAAATGTGTCCCTTTATCCAATTAAATCTAATTAACATGTCTAAGTCCACCATTACATTATTTATCTCGTGAAACTCTTATTTAAACTATATTTTATTATCAGCAATTCTCTGATTCCGATTAATGAACATCGCATAATAACTTTCAAAATGCACGTCCAAATAATTTTTATCAATAAAAATTTCGCATCCTAACACTCTTTATTATGTTACCACCAACTCCCAATCATGTTTAATATTCATGGATTCAAGATTTCTAATCCTAATGAAAAACATGTCATCTTTTATCTTGCCATCGTTGGCCAATAATCACAATGTGCATTCGTAGGTGCACACATAGAACACACCAAAATGCACTTAACTATTTTGTCTCTTTGGTATTTTCATAGAGAGAAACAGCTTGTTGGCTTAACTTTTTTTTATCACTTATGGTCGGACTGTAGATGTAAAATCTCTGATGTGGTTCCCACTAGTGTCTTAATGGATAAAATTTTCAACTTTATCCATTGAGATGCTCCAAATAATAAAGATCTAAACCCCTAATTCATTAAATGCCCAAAAACTCACTTTTTCTCATGCACGGAGTAAAGAGAACACCACCAATTCCTAGATCTATGAATGAAGAAAATGAAGCTTAGATCTTTATGACTTTCAAGGGTCCAAGTGGTGTATGAGGGTTGATCTCTTTAGATGTAAATCTTCAATGACCAATCTTTCAAGAACGTACACTTCACTCTAAAACCACCAAAAACACACCAAAAGTGGATGAGAGGATAGAGAAGGAGCTTAACAAACCCTAAAAGGGAGGCTAGGGTTTCATAAGAATCGTTCATGGGTTGATGGAGGCTGAGAATGAAAACTCCCTAGGGGTTAATGTTCTTTAAATAGTTAGCAAACCTTAAAAAGACGTTCAACCCACGGGCTTGATGTCTCCTGTCCCCTTAATTTTTAAGTTACTAAATTTCAGCTAAATAAGCAGTTTAAGCCCGAACGAGCTACATATCGTGACTCGGGTGTTACACACAATTTATGTAAACCATATTTACTATCTAGATTCACCAATTACGATTAGTAAACATGACAATACAACTTTAAAATTGTGCATCCCTAAATCCCATATAATTCATATTGCATATAGAAATAACTTTTATTTTTGTTATCACTAATTCCAAATTCTGTTTTGTATTCATGGATTCAGTATTCCACTAATTGTGCAAAACTTGCCATTTCCATGTTGTTGTTGCGGGCCAATAATCACAATGCCCAACTATATCAACGCAAAAAATGGATCAAAATCTACTTGACTACTCGCTTCTTTTGTGTTTACATAGAAAGAATAAACAACTTTGTTGGTGGAAATTTTTATGTTTTCTTTTCTAGGAGTTCAAGCCTAACTCTATAAGTGAAATCTAAATGCCTAGTGAAAAAAAAAGATTACATGAAAAAATATGTGAAATATACAAAAAAATCACTAAAAACAAAGAGTGTTAGAAACTAACATCTAAACAAGGATTACCCTAATTAAGTGAAACAGATGTGGTTTTAGGATAACTTCCACATTGTACAATTAATTATCTTTGTCAAAAAAAGTTGTTTGAAAAAAATGGATATTTAGTTAAATTCCTTTGGTATTGTTTGAGTTTTTGAGAAAACGTGGCATAATGACAAATGGAACCTGCTCCCACATTGGAGGCTGAAGAAAGAAAACATCCCACATTGGAGGCTGAAGAAAGAAAACAGAAGCGGGATTGTTGCATAAAAGGTGAGGGCAGGAGAATGGAAATCTCACTTACCTGGAGAGGGTCTATGGGCGATCAAGAAGGTCCATGGCCTAGGTTGGTGATCTCCATTGCACATTACAGAGAGGTGCATGTCTAAGGTCGGCCCAAGTTGGTCGAACCTATGTCATAATTTGTGCCAGTGGGGGCCTGCGTTCGCGCTTTTTTTATTGGTTCTTTCATTATTTTTAGATAACTTAAATCTGAAAATAAAAATTAAAGACGATATGTTACAAAGCGGTGCTTTCAAAATTGAAGATTTGTTCAAGGTGTAGATTTTTGTCTAAATATGGAAGAACGTGTTGACCAAGGGACTCCATGTCACATTTTTCCTTTCCCATTCTTTTTAATATGAATTTTCTCTCTACATATTAATCACGTTCTCTTGTAGCACCTCTCCCTTGCTATGTTGGTTACTCTATCTGGACCGGGCCTTTTAGGAATGGCACAACAAAAAGTGTAACCTTTAGCGGCGACAAAAATCGTCGTAATTGATGCCACTTGTTGTCGCTAAGGGTATAAGCGACGACATGTCGTCTCTAACGGGTCGTCGTTATTACCTCGTAGCTAATACTCGTAAGTCGTCATTATTGATGTCGTCTCTATTGACTTTCCGGCAAAGCTTCTCGGAGTTATGTGTCGTCGCAATTGGTCCATGTCGTCCCTAAAGGTGTCGCTGTTTTTGTTTTTTTTTTTTTTTTTTTGAAAAAAAACATATTTTTTATGATATTAGTTTATATATATTATAAAATGTAGATTGGATAAAAATACACAAATAAATACATACCACACTACATAAAACATCAAATATACCATATTACATATATCTAATAAATCCCAAATAAACATCTAATATATCATCCATAAACTATCTAATAAATCCCAAATAAACATCATCCATAACATAAAACAAGAATTATTATGTGTCTTCGTCTTCCCCATTGTTGTTTTCCTCGTTGTTGACTTGGTTTTTAAACGAGCGGATAATTTCTCCAATGGCCGTCACAGATGTACGTCGAGTTTTGAAGAAAAGCATTCACATCAACATCTTACAATTAAGTCACAAGCACATTAAGTCATTAACAATTTAACAAACTATCAAACCATCAAATCACAAAATGAATTAAATCGTTAACAATTTAACAAACTATTAAACGACTAAATCAATTAAGTCTTTAACAATTTAACAAATTACCGAGCTACCAAAAATTACTACAAATACATTAAGTTCTTAACAATATAAAAAAGATACTAAATTCATTAAAATTTTAACAAGTAAGTGTGTTGGTTGCGGTGCTTGTGACTGTGACTGACATTGGGATGGAACACTTGTACCCGCAGCTAAAGAAGGTTTAGGCCTAATGCCTCTCACATGCCCCCTTTGTGTACCCAACAACCCGAAATTAAATTTTAAATGAATTTCGGGCGGGTATTTCTAGGCTTTTGATGATTTAAAAATAAGAGACTTAAACTAAAAAAAACTTACTTTTTTATTATAGCATTGTACTTTAGCGTCTTAATTTTGATTTTGATTTTGATTTTTTATTATGGCATTGTACTTTCAACGATATTATATATTTGTTATTTATATCATTTTTTTTCCATATTTTGATTTTTAATCTCAACTTATTTTTGTTTTTATTTTTCTATTTTGAATAAATTACAACTTAGTAGATTTAGCGTTTTAATTTTTTATTTTTATTTTTTCTTATAACATTGTACTTTAAACGATATTATATATTTGTTATTTATATCATCTTTTTTTTCCATATTTTGATTTTTAATCTCAACTTAATTTTGTTTTTATTTTTCTATTTTGAGTAAATTATAACTTAATAGATTTAGCGTCTTAATATTTCATTTTTATTTTTTATTATAGCATTGTACATTAAATGATATTATATTTTTGTTATTTATATCATCTTTTTTTTTCATATTTTGATTTTTAATCTCAACTTATTTTTGTTTTTATTTTTCTATTTTGAGTAAATTATAACTTAGTATATTTAGCATCTTAATTTTTCATTTTTATTTTTTCTTATAACATTGTACTTTAAATGATATTATATATTTGTTATTTATATCATCTTTTTTTTCCATATTTTGATTTTTAATCTCAACTTAATTTTGTTTTTATTTTTCTATTTTGAGTAAATTATAACTTAATAGATTTAGCGTCTTAATTTTTCATTTTTATTTTTTATTATAGCATTGTACTTTAAATGATATTATATATTTGTTATTTATGTCATCTTTTTTTTTTTTCATATTTTGATTTTTAATATCAACTTATTTTTGCTTTTATTTTTCTATTATAATACTTTAAAAAGACATTGTAATTTATAACATTTTTTTTAATTATAACTTCCTATCATAACATACATATACATCCAATAATAACATATTTTATCATAACATACAATATACACACATACAAATGCACTTAAACATATTTTTTTACATATAAATACCTACATTTTCACATAAAAATGCCTACATTTCATATACATACATTTTTTCATATTTATATATATATATATATATATATATATATATATATATATATATATATATATATATATATATATATATATATATATTTCACATAGAAATATACTTATACACACATTTTCACATACATTTTTTTCATATATACAAATACATATACATTTTTTCATACATATTCACACATACACATTTGCATATACATTTTACATACATATTCATACATTTTATCTAGATTTCACATACCAAAATATACAAATTTCACATACCAAATTATATACATTTCACATACATTTCATATACATTAACAACAGAAAAAAAAGAACCTGCTGTTGCCGGAAAAGGAAAGCTGTCGTCGGAAAATTCGACCACTCGCCGGAAAATGATGAAAATGGTGGTGATGTGGTGGTGGTCACCACCGGAGTTTACTTAAAATCACAAAAAATGAAATTAGGGTTAAATATTGGTCAGAAAACAAAAGAAAGAGAAAAGGGAAGAGAAAACGCACCATACCGGAGGTTTATTGTCGCTGGAGAAACAATGTATTTGGCGGAAAACGCCGAAAATTGGCGGAAAACACCGGAAAAGGAAAGCCTACCAGCAATCTATGTTAGTGGTGGTTTGTGTTGGTGTAGTACGTCGGAAAAACGCAGCAGAGGACCTTGGTCGCTGGAGCTTTGCGAGAAGGAGGGTTACGTAGAAACTGAGTCGTCTGGGACGAAGGAGTGGTCAAAAGGACGGTACCTTTAGCGGCGACACTGAGACAGTAGCGGCGACAAGTTGGAGGTAAAAACATGCGCCATTCTTTGGTGCCTAGTAGCCGTCCGATCTAAAAGCAATTGAATGGTCACGATGACATTCACGTGGATCGCTATCAATAGCGGCGACACGTCGTCCCAATTGGTGTCGCCACTATTACTTCTCACCAGATGAAACCCCAACCGATGGATCACTATAGCAGCCTACGGTCACGATCAAATGGCGTGTGGCACAAGAGGATCGCCGGTGGAAGCCCTTTAGCGACGACAACTATAACAGTGACAATAACCTTTAGCGACGGCATTATCTATTGTCGCCGCTAAAGGCCAGTGTCGTCGCTAAAGCTTCCATCGCTAAAGGGCTTATTTCTTGTTGTGTGGTGAAATCGTAAAATACAAAAATGTGTACCTTTAGCCATTTAAATCTAACATGTCTAAGTTAACTGTTACATTGTTCATCTCGTGAAATTCTTATTTAAACTATTTTATTATCACAATTCTCCAATTCGGATTAATAAACATCGCATAATAACTTTCAAATTGCAAGTCCAAATATCTTTTATCATTCAAATTGCAAATCCAAACACTCTTTAGTATGTTACCCCCAATTCCCAATCATGATTAATAATCATGAATTCCAGATTTCCACTCATGACGAGAAACATGTTATCTTTCATGTTGTCATCGTTGGCCGATAATCACAATATCCATTCGTAGGTGCACACAAAGAACACACCAAAATGTACTTAATTGGTCTGTCTCTTTTGTATTTGCTTAGAGAGAAGTTACTTGTAGGCTCAACTTTATATGTTTTTTTCTAGAATTTATAGTCGAACCGTAGATTTGAAATCTAAAAGTTTAATCAAAACAACCAAAAAGAACAAAATATATTTGAAACTTACAAAAAGAAATTATATATTCATCAAAAAGACAAGGAATGTGAGAAATCATTGACTAAAAAGGGACTACCTTAATAAAATGAATTGTTAGTTTAATATGTGGTTCTAACTAATACGTATTAGTTTGTCTTTTCTGGCAGGTTGTGTGTAACTATAAATAACAGGGTTCGTCATATGAGAATTAACGCATTATGTGAATAAAATTTTACAGCCATTTCCATTCTTTCTACTCTCAATACACTAATTGATTCTTTTTCGTCTTACCAGATCTTTCTCTTCTTCAATCTACTTTCGGGTTTCATTCTTCAATCGATTGATTTTGTGATTCCGCTCGTATAATCGTTTTGACTTCCTCTTAATCAATTCCGTCTTGGAATCGTTTGTCTAGTTCCTTGTTTCTTATCTTCTTTTGATGAATCACAATTTATAGTGTGCGATTCAAGGTGGAGCTGGTTGAATATGAAGTTGAACAATCTTCGATTGGAAGTGTCGACTATTCTAGGCAACTATATTACAATCAAATGATTTTTGGATTCGTTGATTCTTGGAGGTCAATTTGAAGTTATCGACTGATTTGATTCTTGGAAGTCGATTTGGATTTGTTCGTACCTGGTTACCAGTTTTTGAATCAAGAATCAAAGATTGTTTTCAGAATTCAAGAAAAATACCTCTACATATGATCAAGATCGACAAGTTCACCGGTAAGAACAGTTTTAGCTTATGGAGAATCAAGATGAGGACTCTCCTGAAACACAGGGCATCTAGGCACCTTTGGTAGGAGCTAGACCTGATGACATTTCCAAATCAGATTTCACCAAACAAGATGAGAAGGCCATTCTACCATCTTATTGTCTCTGACTGATGAGGTGATTTATGAAGTGATAGATGAAGAAACTGATGCATCTCTATGGTTGAAGCTTGAGAGTCTTTATATGACCAAGTCTTTAATAAACATTTTATTGTTGAAGCAAAGATTATTTTGTATGAAGGAGGGAATGTTATTGAAGGATCATCTTGACGAATTGAATTCCATTCTTATAGTTTTAAAGAATGTTGATGTCAAGATTGATGATGATGATGTTGCTCTCATTTTATTGGTTTCATTGTCCTCCTTTTATATATATATATATATATATATATATATATATATATATATATATATATATATATATATATATATATATATATATATATATATATATATATATATATATAGAGCTAGGTTCAGGTGTTTAAAGTAATTATTGTGTTATTGTATGCATAAATGTGGGCCAATCAAAATTTAAAATAAAAATAAATAATTAAATTAATAAATAAGGGAAAATAGGTAATTTGATAATTAGTTTCCACAAATAATATACTATAATTATGGTAATTTGATATTAATCACGTATATTTATAGATGATAATTTTAGGGTTTCAATTTTCCAATTGACTTCTACCCAGAGTCAAGATCAAAATCCTGATTTCTCGACATCAACACATCACTCATCAGCTTCGTGAGATTCGTCGTCCGTCGATACTCGATTGCCTGTCCGTCTTCACCGAATCACCGTCTCTGGTCGTCTTCACCGTGTCCGGTCGTCTTCCTCGTCTCTGTCTGCCGAGTGCCGACTGCCGACCTGCTGCTGCCTCCGATCAAGCCTCACCGACCCTCCTATCTTGACGAAAAAGCAAGCCTAAGAAGCCCCTGCACCATGTCGATCTCGGCTACACCCATTCCGACCACAAACAACCCTACCTAAGAACCCATGCACGGTGTAAAATTAGGTTACAAATCAGCGACTCTTATTATGTTTATTTACATACTGCGGCTAGCAAGGGAGGCTATGAGTGGGCTTTTCCCGCTAACTCCTGCAATGTGGCAGCAATGGGCAAATGACGAAATTTCTCTCACCCTGTCTTCTGGGTAGGCTATTGTTATGGCTGGAGTGTTAGGTATTTATGGTTTGATTATCGCTGTGATTATCTGGAATTAACCCTAAGGCTAAATCCTATTACCTTTTCGATGGATATGCTCATCTTTCCTCCGGTCTTGCTTGTGGCCTTGCTGGTCTTTCTGCTGGTATGGCTATCGGAATCGTCGGTGATGCTGGTGTTAGGTAATTTCCTTCAGTATCTCATTCTATACGTCTCTGTTACTGTTTTATTTTTAATTACTTCAAACTTATATTTTCCACATTTCAGATCAGTATCCACATGATAATCTGTAAGTTAACATGAACGTTTTATCATGAATCCATTAAGATTAATTCAATTTCTCATAAGTTGAAAGCTTTACCATACATACAGTTGAAGTTCCAAGATTTTGATTTTTGTTCAAGTTCTTGTTTTCATACATTGCAACTGCAACAAGACTACAACCCTTCATTCATCTCTAGTTTCTTGAACTCTTGGTAACTTGAATTTGTTTCTTCAGAGCCAATGCACAACAACCAAAACTATTTGTTGGGATGATCTTCATCCTCATTTTTGCTGAAGCTCTTGCCCTATATGGTCTCATTGTTGGCATCATTCTTTCTTCTCGTGCTGGTCAATCCAGAGCAGATTAGAAGGTATTCATTCTTTCTGATTTAACACTTCATTTATGTGGACAGTGCAGGATCTTGACAAGGTTGAATTCTGAAAAGGTATCAAGTTTGTTTTTGTAGATGATTCAATGGTTGATATTGGTGAAATTCCAATTCTATTGGAATGGAATCACGAATTCCAATTCTGTTGGAATGCAAAACGGGAGCCCAATTCTGTTGGAATCACAGAATTTGATGCTTGAAGAACGGACAACAAAATTGAAACGGACCACATTATTCTTTTAGAATGTATTAGTCGTTGTTAGATTTTGATGTAATTCTTAACAATTGTTACCCGTATTCTAAAAGAAATAATGCATTTTTTGTTTTTATTCTTCAATTGATTGTTCAAGAATTTGTTATTCTACAAGAAGTTTTTAAATTCATGATCAAGAAATAGGTTCAAGAATATTTTTATTATTTATGGTTCAAGAATATTTTTATTTTTTGAATATACTCATAAACATATTCTGTCAGAATGTCCGAATTAAAAGAATTATAATTCGTAAAATCAGATTTTTAAAATTAATAGAATCTATGATCCCTTAAAAAATGCAATTTTCCTTTACTAAATCTATATTAATTGACTAAATTACCCTTGTAATTAATTAAGATGATATTTTTCAATTATATTTAATTCAATAATATATATTAATCACTTTCTTAAAATAAGTAAATTTGATTGGCCCACATTTATGCATACAATAACACAATAATTACTTTAAATAGAATAACCTAAGCCTATATATATATATATATATATATATATATATATATATATATATATATATATATATATATATATATATGAGAATTTTGTAAATTCGTTCGTTTTTGGAAGAGATATTATCACCATAATATAAGTTTGTTCAAATCTACACTCTAGAGGGCTACGTCACAAAGCTTCTGGAAATATTTCAGATAACCAATCAGTAGGGCTATCAGTAGTGAACAAAGACAAAGAAAGAGGCAGAAATAGAGGTAGCGATAAAGGAAAATGGAATTGGAAGGGAAGAGGTAGATCAAGATCAAAGACTAGAGGTTCAAATGGAAACTCAATGATGGTTGCCACTACTGTTTACAAGGTCACTGGAAGAAAGATTATTCGAAATTGAAGGCAAAAGGTACAACTGCAGTTGCAAAAGATGCTTCTGGTTCAGAATTTGATTTGATGCTTTCAATGATTGTTTATAGAAGTCAATCAGATGTTTAGGTTCTTGACTGTGCATGTTCTCTCACACGACATCAAGAAAAGATTGGTTCAATTCATATGAAAATGTGGCAACTAGAAATGTCCTAATGTGCAATGATATGCCATGTAGTGTTGCTGGAATAGGGTCAGTAAACATCAGAATGCATGATGGGACAAATAGAACCTTAACTGATATTCGACATGTGCTTGGTCTAAAGAAGAATTTAATTTCTTTAGGAGTGCTAGTTTCTAAATGTTTAAAGTACAATGTTGAAGATGGAGTAATAAGAGTCACCGGGGGTGATTTATTAGTGATGAAAGAAATCAAGAAAGGTTCCTGGTATGTACTTGAAGGAAACATAATGGTTGGAACAACATCAGTTCAAGATTCTTTGATAAGATTATGGAACATGAGGTTGGGATGTTGGTGAAAAGGGGACGATAGTTCTTAGCAAGAAAGGACTTCTTGGAGGTCATAAGGTTGCTGAGTTGGGATTTTGTGAGCATTACATCTTTAGAAAGCAAAAGAGAGTAAGTTTTGCTAAAGCTGTTCACACAACTAAGTCTACTTTAGATTATTTGCATGTTGATTGTTAGGGTCCTACATCACTCACTTCTCTAGGTGGTGGTCGCTATTTTCTTTCTATTAGGTTCATAATGTTTAGATCTGATGATGGAAAACATGTACATTGTTTTATACTTATACTACTCATTATTAACATACATTCTTGACTAAGTAAGTGTGAATATTACAACTTAGCAAGATACGCTGTTAGGCAGCCAAGTCATCTTTGTGTTGTGAGTTGTTTTATTTTGTATAATGTTGGAGTTGCCAAAGACTGAAGATAGATATATGTTACTGCTCTACCAAACCCTGAAGTCCATATGTCAAAGAATAAAGACTAGATCTGAGATGCCTTAGCTACTGAAGAGTTTTGATGTTGCTGAAGTTTTTGGTGCTACTGAAGATCATAATCTATTGACCAGAACTGAAGACATGCTGATGACATGCACTGATGGTGTTATTGGCATGTGAGGCCACTGAAGATGTTATCAGCACGAAAATCCACTGAAGATCTTATGCCGCTGATGATACACGACCAGATACCATTAGTTGAAGCTAAAGCTACTTGAGTTGAAGCTGAAGCTGAAGCTGATCAGTAGATGACCCGCTATGCTGATGTCCGAATCTGGAACATATCATAATTACTGTAAGATATTAAACTAGTGTTACCTTGGTGTCCAAGGATGAAATCTGAACAGGAAAAAACCCGAGAGAAACTTTAAGATTGAGATTACTATGTACACAAAACTTTATTGCTGGAATACTTAAAAAAACAAAGACAATGCCCTTATTTATACTAAAAGAGATAACATCCTAATCTAACTCAAATTCTGCTAAAAAGGAAGGTTTCCATAAAAAAAACCATGTACTCAAAATATTCGATTAACCCAACAATCACCCCCTTAATCGGATTGGTCATACCACTCGTTCAAAACACTGTCGGTTCATCTTCGATTAGACCCGCTTCTTCCTTTTCCCATTTAGGACACTTGTTTTTATAGTGACCAAGCTCACCACATTTGTAACATAAAACATGACTTTTATCCCGGACACGTTCATTACCATCTCGACTTCTCCCGGACCCCCGACCCCTTCCCCGATCATGTCCAAAGTCATCCCGATTTGAATGTCCATTGTCACAATGCTTACAAACATGTGATTTTTCCTCACTAGATAACAACAACCCACCTTGAGTGTCCTCCACTTTTTCAGTTCCTCTTATACGCTCCTCGTATGCCTTCAATCTACCAACCGCTTCATCGAATCCAACTCGAAACATTGCTCTATTGACGCCACGATTTGAAGAAACGACTTAGCCATCAAATTAAGTAAACTTTTCACCAAATCAACTTCTTCAAGCTCGTAAACAAGGCTCCTTACTTTTGACGTTAAACCGGATAATTTCGTCACAAAATCGTCAATGGTTTCACCCTCCTTCATGCGTAAACTTTCAAGCTCCCTTTTTAAGGTTGCAAGTCGAGCCGTTATCACCCGATCATCTCCCAAATACTGTGTTTTTAGTCCATCCCACACTTGCTTTGGGTCGGTGTAACTCGCCATTTGCAACACCATGTCTTCGGGTATTGCTTGAAACAAAAAGGCAAGAGCTTGTTTTGACTTCTTTTGATCCAATGCTTCACCTAACGCCTTTGGTTCGACCGTCTCCCATATGCCGTGTGCATCCATAATCAACTTAACTTTAATCGCCCACACCGGATAATTCGTTGGAGTCAAAACCGGAACTTGATACGTCATCGAACCTCCTTCTTTAACCAACGACATATTTTTCTCCTTAACCCCGACCTCTTTGATCAAGCTTGTTCCGAAAGCACTCTTCCACCGGACAACAAAACAAGGTCACGAACACCTTTACCATCTTCCGTCACCCGCAAAACGAACTGAATCAAAGACACCCGCTTTGGCGTCTTCCCGTCCATTTATTCCGCACCTACGGTTAGTCTCTCACTAGCCTGATTAAGAGAAGTCGGGGTTGCTTGTAATCAACCTCGAATCACACCCCCTTCACCAAAACCGCTCTGATACTAAGTGTAAGATATTAAACTAGTGTGGCATTTGTGCCCAAGGATGAAATCAGAACAGGAAAAAAACACGAGAGAAACTTTAAGATTAAGATTATTATGTACACAAAACTTTATTGTTGGCATACTTAAAAAAAACAAAGACAATGCCCTTATTTATACTAAAACATATAGCATCCTAATCTAACTCAAATTCTGCTAAAAAGGAAAGTTCCATAAAAAACCATGTACTCAAAATATTCGATTAACCCAAAGTCATCAACCAAAAACAAGGAGATATAGAAGATTTGGAGAAGAAACTTGTAGAAAAAGAAAAGGAGATCTCAGAGCTGAAGGAGAAGCTTGAAGAAAGAGAAGTTATAAAGAAGAACTTTCATCTATAAGTGTTCAAAAATAAGAAGTACCTAAAGAAAATTTGTCCTCAAGAAACCCTAAAGCTCGTACTGATGAACCTTACAACATTTATCACGCTGATGAACATCAACAGTTCTCGTGCTGAAGAATATCACAAAGAATTTCAAACTGATAAACTTGTTGGGTTTCTTTTAAAAATAGTCTATAAAAACTACAAGATTAGGCAACAGAAGCATTCAAAAAAATAAAATCCGCACCATCGGCTTTTGCGTCGGTTTCGATTTTTCGGTGGCGGTTTATTGCGGTTTTTGTTGTTTATATTTTAACGGTTCGGTTTTTGCTCACCCCTAAACGGATGTACAAAATAATAAAATGTGTCCCTTTATCCAATTAAATCTAACATGTCTAAGTCCACCATTACATTATTTATCTTGTGAAACTCTTATTTAAACTATATTTTATTATCAACAATTCTCTGATTCCGATTAATGAACATCGCATAATAAATTTCATAATGCACATCCAAATAATTTTTATCATTAAAATTTCGCATCCTAACACTCTTTATTATGTTAGCACCAACTCCCAATCATGATTAATATTCATGGATTCAAGATTTCTAATCCTGATGAAAAACATGTCAACTTTTATCTTGCCATCGTTGGCCAATAATCACAATGTGCATTCGTAGGTGAACACATAGAACACACCAAAAATGTACTTAACTATTTTGTGTCTTTGGTATTTTCATAGAGAGAAGCAGCTTGTTGGCTCAACTTTTTTTAGCACGTATGGTCGGACTGTAGATGTAAAATCTATGATGTGGTTCCAACTAGTGTCTTAATGGATAAAATTTTCAATTTTATCCATTAAGATGCTCCAAATAATAAATATCTAAACCCCTAATTCATAAAATGCCCCAAAACTCACTTTTCCTCATGCACGGAGTAAAGAGAACACCACCAATTCCTAGATCTATGAATGAAGAAAATGAAGCTTAGATCTTTATGACTTTCAAGGGTCCAGGTGGTGTATGAGGGTTGATCTCTTTAGATGTAAATCTTCAATGACCAATCTTTCAAGAACATTCACTTCACTCTAAAACCACCCAAAACACACCAAAAGTGGATGAGAGGTGTAACGCCGTAAATTTTTAAACAAATTTTTTTCATAAAAATAAAACAATTATCTCATTCCCAAAAAATAACAAAAATCCCACAAGCATCAAGTTATCAAAACATATGGCTATGTGTTTTGCCCAGAGGATAGGGGAACAAATGGAACCTGCTCCCACATTGGAGGCTGAAGAAAGAAAACAAAAGCGGGATTGTTGCATAAAAGGTGAGGGCAGGATAATGGAAAACTCACTTACCTGGATAGGGTCTATGGGCGATCAAGAAGGTCCATGACCTAGGTTGGTGATCTCCATTGCACATTACAGAGAGGTGCCCGTCTAAAGTCGGCCCAAGTTGGTCGAACCTATGTCATAATTTGTGCCAGTGGGGCCTGCGTTCGCGCGGCCCCTACCACTATCCTAGTTTCAACATCTACTTTTTTATTGGTTCTTTCATTATTTTCAGATAAACTAAATATGAAAATAAAAATTAAAGACGATATGTTACAAAGCGGTGCTTTCAAAATTGACGATTTGTTCAAGGTGTAGAATTTTGTTTATGGAAGAACGTGTTGACCAAGGGACTCCGAGTCACATTTTTCCTTTCCCATTCTTTTTAATATGAAATTTCTCTCTACATATTAATCATGAGAGCTTCTCTTGTAGCACCTCTCCCTTGCTATGTTGGTTACTCTATCTGGATCGGGCCTTTTAGGAATGGCACAACAAAAAATGTAACCTTTACCGGCGACAAAAATCGTCGCAATTGATGCCACTTGTTGTCGCTAAAGGTATTAGCGACGACATGTCGTCTCTAACGGGTCGTCGCTATTACCTCGTAGCTAATACTCGTTTGTCGTCGCTAATACCTGTCGTCTCTAATACTCGTAAGTCGTCGCTATTGATGTCGTCTCTATTGACTTTCCGGCCACCGGACGGAGTTTTTCCGGCAAAGCTTCCCGGAGTTATGCGTCGTCGCAATTGGTCCATGTCGTCCCTAAAGGTGTCGCTGCTAAGGTTTTTTTTTTTTTTTTTTTTTTTTTTTCGAAAAAAACATATTTTTTATAATATTAGTTTATATGTATTATAAAATGCAAATTTGATAAAAATACACAAATAAATACATACCACACTACATAAAACATCAAATATACCATATTACATATATCTAATAAATCCCAAATAAACATCTAATATATCATCCATAAACTATCTAGTAAATCCCAAATAAACATCATCCATAACATAAAACAAGAATTACTATGTGTCTTCGTCTTCCCCATTGTTGTTTTCCTCGTTGTTGATTTGGTTTTTAAACGAGCGGATAATGTCTCCAATGGCCGTCACAAATGTCGGGTTTTGAAGAAAAGCATTCACATCAACATCCTACAATTAAGTCGCAAACACATTAAGTCATTAACAATTTAACAAACTATCAAACCATCAAAGCACAAAATGAATTAAATCGTTAACAATTTAACAAACTATTAAACGACCAAATCAATTAAGTCTTTAACAATATAACAAACTACCGAGCTCCCAAAAATTACTACAAATACATTAAGTTCTTAACAATATAAAAAAGCTACTAAATTCTTTAAGAATTTAACAAGTACTTGTGTTAGTTGCGGTGCTTGTGACTGTGACTGACATTGGATGGAACACTTGTACCCGCAGCTGAAGAAGGTTTAGGCCTAATGCCTCTCACATGCCCCCTTCGTGTACCCAACAACCCGAAATTAATTTATAAATCAATTTCGGGCGGGCATTTCTATGCTTTTGATGTATTAAAAAGAAGAGACTTAAACTAAAAAAAACTTACTTTTTTATTATAGCATTGTACTTTAGCGTCTTAATTTTGATTTTTATTTTTTATTATGGCATTGTACTTTCAACGATATTATATATTTGTTATTTATATCATTTTTTTTTCCATATTTTGATTTTTAATCTCAACTTATTTTTGTTTTTATTTTTCTATTTTGAGTAAATTATAACTTAGTAGATTTAGCGTCTTAATTTTTCATTTTTATTTTTTCTTATAACATTGTAGTTCAAACGATATTATATATTTGTTATTTATATCATCTTTTTTTTTCCATATTTTGATTTTTAATCTCAACTTAATTTTGTTTTTATTTTTCTATTTTGAGTAAATTATAACTTAATAGATTTAGCGTCTTAATTTTTCATATTTATTTTTTATTATAGCATTGTACCTTAAATGATATTATATTTTTGTTATTTATATCATCTTTTTTTTTCCATATTTTGATTTTTAATCTCAACTTATTTTTGTTTTTATTTTTCTATTTTGAGTAAATTATAACTTAGTATATTTAGCGTCTTAATATTTATTTTTTCTTATAACATTGTACTTTAAACGATATTATATATTTGTTATTTATATCATCTTTTTTTTCCATATTTTGATTTTTAATCTCAACTTAAATTTGTTTTTATTTTTCTATTTTGAGTAAATTATAACTTAATAGATTTAGCGTCTTAATTTTTTATTTTTATTTTTATTATAGCATTGTACTTTAAATGATATTATATATTTGTTATTTATATCATCTTTTTTTTCATATTTTGATTTTTAATATCTACTTATTTTTGTTTTTATTTTTCTATTATAATACTTTAAAAAGACATTGTAATTTATAACATTCTTTTTTCAATTATAACTTCCTATCATAACATACATATACATCCAATAATAACATATTTTATCATAACATACAATATACACACATACAAATGCACTTAAACATAAATTTTTACATATAAATACCTACATTTTCACATAAAAATGCCTACATTTCATATACATACATTTTTTATGCTAGTTTCAACATCTACTTTTTTTTATTGGTTCTTTCATTATATTAAGATAACTTAAATCTGAAAATAAAAATTAAAGACGATATGTTACAAAGCGGTGCTTTCAAAATTGACGATTTGTTCAAGGTGTAGATTTTTTTTCTAAATAAGGAAGAACGTGTTGACCAAGTGACTCCGTGACACATTTTTTCCTTTCTCGTCTTTTCAATATGAACATTCTCTCTACATCTTAATCATGAGAGCTCCTCTTGTAACACCTCTCCCTGGCTATGTTGGTTACTGATCTATCTGGATCGGGCTTTGTAAGAATGTATCACTTCAACAACTGAAACCCACTACACATTGGGTTGTTTGTAACCGTAAAAGAAATATGTGATTTCCCAAAGTTTCTGTATTGAGACAAATATGGCTCATAAGTGTCGGCTTATCTGACATCTAAAATAATATCAAACACCTGGTCGCATTAAACAAGTGTAGAACCAACCAACGAAACGGATTAAAAACTAGGATGCATAAATACGATAACAATGCCTACAAAACAGGAAAAAAAACATGTTCCTAAGATAAGAAACTGAAAATGACAATTAGTCAACACATGAGACACGGGCTTCTAATTAAAAATTTTCCACCATCAGGGACACGCTCGGAAAAAAATATTTCGGAGCGTCTAAGATATAAAAAATTTAGGCCCTAAGACTATAACAAGAATAACGGATGTACAAAATACTAAGATGTGTCCCTTTATCCAATTAAATCTAACATGTCTAAGTCCACCATTTCATTATTTATCTCGTGAAACTCTTATTTAAACTATATTTTAATATCAGCAATTCTCTGATTCCGATTAATGAACATCGCATAATAACTTCCAAAATGCACGTCCAAATAATTTTTATCATTAAAATTTCGCATCCTAACAGTCTTTAATATGTTACCACCAACTCCCAATCATGATTAATATTCATGGATTCAAGATTTCTAATCGTGATGAAAAACATGTCATCTTTTATCTTGCCATCGTTGGCCAATAATCACAATGTGCATTCGTAGGTGCACACATAGAACACACCAAAAATGTACTTAACTATTTTGTTTCTTTGGTATTTTCATAAAGAGAAACAGCTTGTTGGCTCAACTTTTTTTAGCACGTATGGTCGGACTGTAGATGTAAAATCTCTTGATGTGGTTCCGACTAGTGTCTTAATGGATAATATTTTCAATTTTATCCATTGAGATGCTCCAAATAATAAAGATCTAAACCCGTAATTCATAAAATGCCCAAAAACTTACTTTTCCTCATGCACGGAGTAAAGAGAACACCACCAATTCCTAGATCTATGAATGAAGAAAATGAAGCTTATATCTTTATGACTTTCAAGGGTCCCGGTGGTGTATGAGGGCTGACCTCTTTAGATGTAAATCTTTAATGACCAATCTTTCAAGAACGTACACTTCACTCTAAAACCACCAAAAACATACCAAAAGAAGATGAGAGGTGTAACGCCGTAAATTTTCAAACAATTTTTTTTTTCATAAAATTAAAAAAAATATTTCATTCCCAAAAAATCACAAAAATCCCACAAACATCAAGTTATCAAAACACATGTCCCAAAACTTTTTATAACACAAATTCAGGATCCTCAAAAACATATCTCCGACTCGTGTGTGTGTACAATCAAGCCGGTGCCTTCCCGTGATTCTGAGAGGTACCTGAAACACATAAAACATAACACGGTAAGCACGAGGCTTAGTGAGTTCCCCAAAATACCACACATATCTCATTATCCTCTCATGGCTATGCTCAAAATAAGACCCTCCGGTCAATGTGTCTCAGTAGGACTCTTCGGTCCTACAACACGGGTGGACCCTCCGGTCCTAACTCAGTAAGCTCAGAATAATGCACGGAATAAATCACATAGACATAATGCAGGATATCATAATACTCAATATAAGCACATAAGACCCTCCGGTCACACAAAGGTTACCCCTCTAGGTAAGTATAGTGAGAAGACTCACCTCGTAATCAAGTAAGTAATGATCGCGTACACGAATCTCGAACTAGCCTCCGCCTAACACATAAGATAATAATATCTAATCAACACTTAAATCACGACTCGAAATAAACTAGGTTAATCTCCCTCTCAAACTCATTGAATGGGTAAAAGACCATTTTACCCCTCCACGGTCCTCACACTCCCTGCCTTGACCAACCCTAAAGTCAACAAAAGTCAACACTCGAGTCAACTGTACATGTCGAGTCAACTGTCCATGTTGACCCGACTCGCCGAGTGCATCTATGTGACTCGCCGAGTCCCCCTTGTTCCTTCAGAACCTCGCGAAAACCCAACTCAACTCGTCGAGTTGTCTCGTCAACTCGCTGAGTTACCGATGTTCAGACTCATCGGGGAAAACCCTAGCCGACTCGTCGAGTCAGCTCTTTGACCCGTCGAGTCCCTTAAGTCAATTTCTCGTTCAGACGTTTTAAGGCAGATCATTCACTCCAAACTCTAGATCTAGCCTCTCAAGGGTGGAATGTCACGTAAAGCTTCGATCTGTACGTTCATGCATGGCATGTTTGCTCCATAATGCCAATTAAAAGCTCTAGCCAAGGTGTTTAATCACAATAACTCTTTATGGATGGATAAAGTTGGGACCTTTGGACTCTATGGACCTCACAAGGTCCAGATCTGATGTCTCAATGCTTGGCAAGCACAAGTCATACCAAATCTCAAGGAAATATGGAAAAAGCCCCAAAAGTTTCTCATTAACAATATCTAAACAACATGATGAGCAAGGTGACGACTTTTACCTTCCAACAGAAGCTCCAAGTGAATGAATACTGGATCTCACAGACTTTCCTCGTTCCTTGCTTGAATCTCACTTCTTCTTCCAATGTTTCACCAAAACACTCAAATATTAGCTTTATCACTCTCTCTTAGCTCAATGGCTGATTAGGGTTTCTCTCAGGGAAGTAGGGTAGCTGGTGAGGCGGAAATGAGGACATAAGTTTCCTTAAATAGGCCCCAAACCCGGGGAGTTAGGGTTTCCTCACACAGCGCCAACTCGGCGAGTCGCCATCTTTGACTCGTCGAGTCGGTTTTTTAACCCGCGTGCTCAAATCCAACTCTACTCGGTGAGTCGAACACATAACTCTCCGAGTCACTCATTATTTCCCATAAATAAATAAATAAATAAATGTAATACCTAGGAGTCGGGATGTTATAATTCTCCCCCACTAGAATCAAACTTCGCCCTCGAAGTCATGCTTCAGAAATAACTCTGGATACTGCTCTCACATCTCGGACTTCGGCTCCTAAGTCCACTCGGACCCTTTCCGATGTTGCCACTGGACCTGAACCAGGAGCACCTCTTTGTTCCTCAGAATCTTTACCTTCCGATCAAAGATGGCAACCGGTCTCTCGATGTAATTTAGGCTCGCATCAACTTGAATGTCCTCTAATGATATCACCGCCATCTCATGGGCTACACACTTCCTCAACTGAGACACGTGGAAGGTGCTATGGATTTGGCTCAACTCTATAGGTAGCTCTAGCCGGTAAGCTACCTTACCCACTCTGGCGGTCATTCTGAAAGGAACGATGTATCTAGGGCCCAACTTGCCCGGTTTCCTGAATCGGATCACCCACTTCCATGGGGATACCTTCAGGAGGACAAAATCTCCAACCTGGAACTCTAGCTCTGATCATCGTCGGTTTGCATAACTCTTCTGGCGACTCTGGGTTGTCAGAAATCTCTGTCTGACCTGATGAATCTGATCGGTCTTCTTCAGCACTATCTCAGTGCCATCTATCACTCGTTGCCCTACCTCTCCCCAACAGATGGGAGTCCGACACCTCCTCCCGTATAGAAGCTCAAAGGGAGGCATGCCAATGATGGAATGGTGGCTGTTGTTGTATGAAAACTCAACCAAGGGCAAATAGGTGTCCCAACTTCCTCCAAAGTCCATAACACATGCACGCAGCATGTCCTCAAGCGTCTGAATCGTCCGCTCACTCTACCCGTCTGTCTGTGGGTGGTAAGCTGTGCTGAAGTGCAGCCGGGTACCCAACTCCTCAGGAAACTTCTTCTAGAACCTGGAAGTAAAATGCACATCCCGATCTGACACTATCAATGTCGGCACCCCATGTCGTGCCACCACCTCTCGAACATAAATTTTGGCTAATTTCTCTGCAGAAGAGCTCTCACTGATAGCGGGGAAGTGAGCACTCTTCGTCAACCGATCTACAATCACCCATATCGCGTCTACCCCACGCGCGGTACTCGGTAGCTTGGTGATGAAATCCATGCTGATCTGTTCCCACTTCCCACTGGGGAACCTCTAAAGGCTGTAGTTGACCATGGGGTCGATGGTGCTCTGCATTGACTCGACGACAGGTCAAGCATCTCTTGACTACCCAAGCCACATCCCTCTTCATACAGGGCCACCAATAACCCTTTTCATATCCAAATACATCTTAGTGGCCCCAGGTACTTCAGGCTCTTCAGGCTCTTATGGTCCGTGTATATGGTACACCAGACACCATAAAGATAGCGGCGCCAAATCTTGAGGGCGAACACCACCTCCCCCAACTCCAAATCATGGGTGGGATACCTCGTCTCATGAGGCTTCAGCTGCCTCGACGCACATGCTATCACGTGACCCCTCTGCATCAACACTGCACCCATCCCTGAAATAGACGCGTCATAATCGACTACGAAGTCCTCCACTCCCTCCGAAAGGGCTAACACCGGAGCTTCGCACAACCTCTGGCGAATAGTCTCGAATGATGCCTGCTGATCAGGCCCCCAAACAAAAGTAACGCCCTTCCGAGTCAATCTGGTGAGAGGGACCACAATCTTGGAGAAATCCTTAATAAATCTCCGATAGTATCCGACCAATCCCAGAAAAATCCTGATCTCGGATGGGGATCTCGACACCTCCCATCACATAACTGCCTCAATCTTGGCCGGATCGACCAAAATTCCATTATGATTTACGAGGTGTCCCAGGAACTGGATCTCTTGTAACCGGAAATCACACTTGGAGAATTTGGCATATAGCCTCTCCGACCTCAATACCCCAAGAACCTCTTGTAGATGCTCCTCATGCTGCTCTCTGGAACTCGAATACACCAAGATGTCATCAATGAACACGATCACCGACCGGTCCAACATAGGCTTGCACACCCGGTTCATGACATCCATGAACACTGCTGGTGCGTTGGTGAGCCCGAAAGGCATCACCATAAACTCGTAATGCCCATAACAAGTTCTAAAGGCTGTCTTCTGAATATTCTCCTCGCATACTCTCATTTAGTGAAATCTAGATCTCAAATCAATCTTGGAAAACCAAGATGCCCCCTGCAACTGATCGAATAAATCGTCGATCCTCGGAAGTGGATAACAGTTCTTGACCGTTAGCTTGTTCAACTCCCGGTAATCAATACACATCCGGTGTGAACCATCTTTTTTCTTGACAAAAAGGATCGGTGCTCCCCACGGTGAGCTACTCGGTCTGATAAAACCCTTCCCCAGTAGCTCCTAGAGCTGTGAGGATAACTTCTGCATCTCTGGTGGCGCAAGGCGATAAGGTGCCTTGGCAATAGGAGCCGCTCCCGGAACCAAATCAATCTGGAACTGCACCTGCCTCTCGGGAGGCACACCCAACAACTCCTCGGGGAAAACATCCGGAAACTCGCACACTATCAGAACCTCGGTGGTAGAACTCGGCCTCTCTGTGGGAACCTGCGTATCCATCACATACATCAAAAAACCCATACAGCCCTAATGTATACTCTGTCTTACTCTGGCAGCAGAGCAGAAAGCTGACCCAGATCTGGTACCCTCTCTATACATTGTAAGCACTCCCCCACTGGGGTCTCGTATAGTCATCAACTGACGCTCGCATTCGATCACTGCTCCAAAACGGCTCAACCAATCCATGCCCACGATGACACAGACATCACCCATCGCTATCGGCACCATACCTATTGGGAACTCGACACCAAAAATCTCCAACACACATCCTCAGAATACATCAGTAGCAAAAACCGCATGCTCGTCAGCTATGGAAACCCTCAGAGGTCGACTCAACGCCTCACGTCGGATACTGATGTTGCGACTAAAATCTAAAGACACGAAGGATCGACTCGCACCCGAGTCAAATAACACCAAAGCAGGTACATAACTCACAAGAAATGTACCTAAATACAACACAGATTAAGCACAATAAATCTCAAATAAATAGATATGGAAATGCGTGCCAGCCACGACATCAGGTGCTGTGCGGACCTCCTCCACTGTCAGCTGAAAAGCTCTCCCACGAGCCCTCGAAGCCTCGGCCTTCACCGGCCGACTATCAATATCACACAAAGCAGTAGGAGTGGAACCCTGGGCTGATCCCTGAACAGGCTGTGGGCACTCGGCCTTCCGATGGCCGGTCTGATTGCAGTGAAAGCAAACTGCAAATCCCTTGGGGCAGTCCTTCGCCATATGCCCCTCTTTGCCACATTTGTAGCAAATCCCCGTCCGGCAAGATCCCTCATGACTCTTGACGCACTTGCCACAAATGCAGCCCTTCTGGCCTCTTGATCTCGAATCAGCGGGCTTAGCCCGCTTAGCTGCCGGCTGTGACTGCGCCTCCCATCGGTCTCTCCCCTGAGACTCCGCCTCCTCCCTGGCCTGAGTCTCCAACTCGATCTCCCTCCTCTTGGAATTTGCCTGAAGCTTGGCAAATGTCCGATAAGACGAGTTCACCATGAACTCTCGAATATCCCTCCTCATAATGCTCAAATACCGGCTCATGCGTGCCTGCTCAGTAGATACGTGCTCAAGGAAGAACAACGCCCTCTCGTGAAACATCCTCGTAATCTCCGTCACCGACTCTGTCTTCTGCTTGAGAGACAGAAACTCTTAGGCCAACCGTTCCCTCTCCACCGGGGGAACATACTCATCTCGGAACATCAGTGTAAACCTCTCCCATGACACTGCAGTATGCTTTGCAGGAGTAAAACTGGTTGTCACAAATATCCACCAGTCCTTCGCTCCCATGACACTGCAGTAGCATCCTGTACTGTGAAAGGATTTATGCATTATAGAAAGGTATGGATTGTGTTGTGTTGTGTTGAGAGGGATGTTGATTAGGGTTACTGCAACTCAGTAGGTCGATGGATGATTACCTTCAAGCCCCTATGGTGTTGGTCGCGAGTCTTTAGGCCTATGATGGAATGAAGGCAAGATCGGCGTGGTATCGTGGGCTTATCGTTATATTGGCTAGAGGGTGTCATGATGTATCGTGAACGAGTGGTTATATGACTCATATCGGTGGGACCCGGTAGACATTTTATTGAGACTCTTAGGTCTCGGATCATTAGTATTATTGGCATGGTTAGGTGTTCGTGCATTTTTGGCAGTCGAGAGACTTAGTGACCAGCTCTGTTTGGATCATGTGGACAATAAAATTTTATTGAGAGTATTAGTTACGCATCATATGTCTATTGATAAATGGTTGCATTTGTGGGATTTTATTAGGAGCTAGATTGCATAGATGAGTCTTGGATCTAAAACTTAGGGTTGTGAGGATGGTTGATATGTCTCGAATGATTTGTCAAGTGGTTGTACGCCTAATCTGATGAGGGATGTATATGCAACATGAGATTCTTGGATGGACCATCAATATGCTCTTGGGATCAGTGGTTTGGTGATGACTTGTCAGGAAGTCAAGTAGGTATTTAATATTTTTGGGCACAACTTATGGATTTGGGATTGGTCAGAGTTCATGATCAATATGTTTTGAGTTTTCATTCGGAATGGTTTGGTGGTGTTCCTAGTCAAGGACTAGAGGTAGGTACGTCAAATAGATGATAATCAATCTTAAGGTATGGTTCCTGGAGTTTAGACTTATGGGTTCCTAGTTTTGCGGAGTTTACTAATGGAAGTAGTTTGTAATCCTAATTTTTGAGAAGTTTTCCTCTTTGAGTGGTTGTCGTTGTGATTTGGGTCTTACAGTTAGGGAGAGAAAGATAGTGGTTGTGGTTGAGTATTTTCAAGTTATTGAGTTGTTTGTTGACAACTGTGGGTTTTCGAGCAATCTCTCGACTTATATATATAGATGCCTTGATTTTGGAAAGGGTAGAAGAATCTTATGGAATATGTTGGTGTTGTTTTTAGAGATTCTAACCAAGACGAATTTTGAGGACGAAATCCAATTTTAGTGGGGGAGAGTTCTAACATCCTGTTTCGAGAAGTTTCTTATTTCGAGATTATGGATAATAAATGGAATAAGAAGAGGCCTTGGGCTTCAACTGAATAGGGTTTAAAACTTATTGGATGTAGATAATATTGGTTATGTGATCTAAGCCCTGGCTTGTGTTTTGAAGTCAAACGGTAAAATGGGATAAGTAGTATTATGGACTTTATCCATGGATTATGGTTTTTATTTCAACATGTGTTAATCCAATTTTAACTAGATATCAATGTGGGGCTTGTCAAGACCTTTCGATCTTGCTATCTAGTTCCTTAGATTTTTTTCATTTGGGGGGTTTTGGCACTTTTGGTCCATTTCATGGGTAACCTTGGAGTTGAGTGAACTCCAACATCTTTGATCTGTTTAGAATGATTTTTGGACCTCGCGGACTAAGAAAGTTATGATCTTTTGCCTTCCCTTCGAGCCATGCAAGTTATCTTGGCACTTTAGGTAATTTTGGTGTATTAAAGTTTAGATCTTGATAGTTGGTGACATTATTATGGATAAAGTTGGAAACTTTATCCATCTAAACTTCATGTTGATTTAGATCTGAAGGATGGAGACTTGGACTTAATGGATTAAGTTAAGAAAGATGCATTTTGGGTCCCTTTGTGACTTAAAGTCTACATCTTGGTGGTTTGAGATTCTAACCAAGACGAATTTTGAGGACGAAATCCAATTTTAGTGGGGGAGAGTTCTAACATCCTGTTTCGAGAAGTTTCTTATTTCGAGATTATGGATAATAAATGGAATAAGAAGAGGCCTTGGGCTTCAACTGAATAGGGTTTAAAACTTATTGGATGTGGATAATATTGGTTATGTGATCTAAGCCCTGGCTTGTGTTTTGAAGTCAAACGGTAAAATGGGATAAGTAGTATTATGGACTTTATCCATGGATTATGGTTTTTATTTCAACATGTGTTAATCCAATTTTAACTAGATATCAATGTGGGGCTTGTCAAGACCTTTCGATCTTGCTATCTAGTTCCTTAGATTTTTTTCATTTGGGGGGTTTTGGCACTTTTGGTCCATTTCATGGGTAACCTTGGAGTTGAGTGAACTCCAACATCTTTGATCAGTTTAGAATGATTTTTGGACCTCGCGGACTAAGAAAGTTATGATCTTTTGCCTTCCCTTCGAGCCATGCAAGTTATCTTGGCACTTTAGGTAATTTTGGTGTATTAAAGTTTAGATCTTGATAGTTGGTGACATTATTATGGATAAAGTTGGAAACTTTATCCATCTAAACTTCATGTTGATTTAGATCTGAAGGATGGAGACTTGGACTTAATGGATTAAGTTAAGAAAGATGCATTTTGGGTCCCTTTGTGACTTAAAGTCTACATCTTGGTGGTTTGAACCTTCCTAATTGATAAAGTTAGAAACTTTATCCATTAAGACCTTGGAAAGGATCAAATTTGAGCTTTGGAGCTCTTGAAATCGGAAGAAAGTGGATTAAGCCCGTTTGTGTTGTTCAGACCAATCCCTACAGCGTGGCCTTTAGGTGAGTTTTCTCACTATGCCTATGGGTCGAAGGCACTAAGGCCGAACCATTGATTATTTTATGTACTTGATGTAGGATCATTATATGATTAATTATTATTTTCATATGTCGACATATTTGGAAGGTTGGGTTGAGGCGGGAAGCGAACAAACCCGAATGGTTGGGTTGAGGTATTGGGCCAACAAACCCATGATTTTCGGATGGGTATTTAGGAAATTCGCTAAGGATTGGCTTACAGTTTGATTTCATGGTTTCGGGTATTTCAGATGATCGGAGGAAGGCAAAGGCGTGATTGTGCACATCATCATTGGATATTTTATGGATACATGAGTTTCGGATACTCTGATTTACGATTATGGCTTTTTGGAAACAATATTTTTTATGACTTTTGGATTCGGTTGTTTATTATCTTTATTTTGCATTTTCCTTCGGGTTCTTCTGATCATATGACTTGTGTGGTGATGAAATGAAGATGCTAGCTTAACACCAATGACAAATCCAAAAAACAAAAAAAACAAACATACACATGGTCACATGGACGCTGGTTGATTTAGTGGTGTTGGGTTTGTGAAATTAATAGTGTTTTCACTAGGTAATTAGTAATTACCATTAATACCAGAATTACCCTTTGAGTTGCATGGATCCCATGGTGTCCTAAGCCATCTTAAATCTTTATGTGAGACAAAGGGCTCAACTGTCATTTGTGTAGCCGAAGGATCTGGTCAGGTTACTCAAAATTTTAAAAGTGTTATTTTTATTTTCTAGTTTTTTATTGTTTTTTTTTTAATTTAGAGTTTTTTTGGAGAAAGAAAACGAGAAAAATGCGTTTGTGAATGCTACATATAGCTAACTTTAATTTTCTATAGTTTTTGTCCTTATAGTTTTGGTCATTGTATGGTTTTTGTCCCTCTAATAGTTTTGGTCCATGTTGCCACAGTTTTGCTCCTTGTGTTTTTGTCTAATTTATTATTTTTATCCCTATAACAGGTTTGGTCCAGGATGTATTGTTTCTAATCTTTTGCTTCTTGATCATATCCTTATGTAATTGTATCCCTATAACAGTTTTGGTCCAGTCTGTCGAACGTTTTTAGTAATATTGTTCTCTGTGTTTTATTTGAACACGTGGGAGGTATGTTTTTTTTATGTAATCATAATTAAATATAAAAAATAGATTATATTTATATGAATCATATTTCCCACATTAGATTTCATCTTCCTTAACATGGACATTCCATTTTTATACCCATTTTTATTATATTCAATAACAACTATTTATGTAGAGATTTGAAGTATCTTTGGATACAAGCGTTTTAGGCCTACAACTTTTTTATTTTGTTTCTGAAGTTGCTTGGTTTTTAATTTCTCATAAATTGGTTTGTTGAGTTTTATAAATAAACTCTCAAGCTTGATCAAGAGTCAAACCTTCATGTACTTAACATGAGATACTTACATTATGCTTTATGTTTAGTTGTTTACTAACAACATGCGATCTAAATTTAAAGACCATGTAAAATTTTATCTTCTTTATTTTTGTTGTTGTTGATGATATTATTGTCGTATTTAGTCTTTCAATATATCTTTTTTTATCGTTTATTATATAAAGTTTATATTATTGTCAATTGGAATGGAACAGAGTAGTTCTCACGGAATGTGATTCTTTCTCTTTGGCTTAATTTTATTCCATGGGGGATGAGAGGTGCTTTATTCCATTCCTTGATGGAACGGAATGATATATTTATAACTATTAATTTCTTTAATTTATTAAATATTCAATAACACTATTTTTTCGTAAAATTGATAAAACTCTAATTAAATTAGTTTTAGTCGGTTTCAAACAATAACTAAATATATTATTTTAATGTAATTCTATTTTGAGATTTCAGGGTATTTAATCTAATTTAAAATTTTAGTTTTGTGATTTGTTATCGATATCTCGATACTTGATCAAAGTTCAATTTAATAAAATATTGTTATTGTACTGATTTATCAATTTAATGTCTTTTACTTTTCCAGATGTACTAAAAAGCAAAATGTTTGAATGACTCATTCCATTCCTTCAAACCAACCAAACATAATAATGGAATGTAATGACCGTGTTCCATTACCTTGCTCATTTCTTTGCTTTTGTTCATTCTATTCCATCATACCAGACAAATCATAATTGATACCAGAAGAATTCATTTTTTATTTACAAAAAAAAAAGATAATTGCTTGGTGGTAATGCATATTTTCCTGTTAATAAGCACAAGAAGGAACAACTTCGTGACAATGTGGTGTCCATGATGCAATCCCAACAACATTTTCCAGTACAATCTTAATTTATTAACAATTTAATAAAGCAAATTTTAATTTTATAAACTAGCCAACAAATAATATTTTATTATCTAGGATTCCCAGCTGGGAATATCAGGTGGATTCGGTTTGGGAGGTGCATATTCATAACATCAACAACAACAACAACATGTTCCCATAAACGGTGGTGGGCTCTCATACTTTCCTGCAAACACTCAAGATCTCCATTTTCATGGTTCGGAGGTGGTGTTTACTCTCTTACAATCTTAATTTATTAATAGAGCTTTTGCTTGTGTTTTATGGTAAAAATCCATAAAACATGGAAGAATTCAATTTTGTCCATTCGAAATCCAAACATACCATGGAACAGAATCACGAGTTCCAATCCCATAGTTCTATAAACTTTTCAGCGCAATCTAAACAAATATGACACTATTTTTTCAGGCAAGGAACAACGGAATTCTTCCAACGGGATCACGACCTGTGAGCGTATTGGGTGGGTCCTATGATCAACTGTTTGCAACAATACCAACACTTCCAAAAACAATCCCAAATACACCTAGTTAGCCCCTTTAGAGACCAAGAACTAAAATCCCCTCAACCATCACAATCCTCTGCTGACCGATTCGGTTTATATTCGTCAAAGAAGAAACTACATTCGTGCATGCTTTGCAAATAGATATAAAATCTAAGAATATCTTTAGACCCCATATCAGGGTCATTATCTGCACTTCTTGTGGAAGGCTCTACGAATACAACATCTAAAATTCCAGAACCTTCGTCAACGATAGAAGATTTGGAATGATTATTACTATTTGTTGTGAAGGTGGTAAGCAAGTCAAGCAAAGTAGCTCGAATGTTGTGAGGTGGTTAGCAAGTTCTTGTGGTACTACTACTATTTGTTTATGACTTTCATCTCCTTCACATTTGATGTATTACATTTATCTACTATTGGAATGATTATTTGTATGACATTAATTTTTTTCAATGGATTGTATTTTTTGTATATAATATTATATTTTGTATTATGAGACATTAAATGCTAATTTAATTTGAAAATAAGTAAATCTATATAAAATATTTTTTTTAACCATTTAAAATTATGATACACAAAAATGTGTGTCATCTACATTTATGATGGGGCTTTAATGATATGTATTTGCGTGTCGTTAACGCGTGTCATAAGGTTACGACATGCAGATGTGTGTCGTCTTCCTTTATGACAAAGCCTTCCTTGACACGCAATGCGTGTCGTAAACGCGCATCGTAAGTTTACAATGCGCAAAAATGCATCGTCTTCCTTTATGACAGGGTCTTCCTTAACATGCATTTGCGTGTCATCTGTGGCTTTTACGACACGCAATGCGTGTCATTAAAGGGTATTTTTGGAGTAGTGACATCTATTATCTTGTTTAAGCATCATACTTTTTATCTCTTTGTCATTTTGACATCATGTTTTAAGTTTTATGATTATTCGTCCTCCAACATTATTACTTTATGTCATTGGAAACATTTATCGTTAAGTTTAAGTTGCTTAACATATGATATATTCCAACAGTCTTGTACCTCACAACTCAACTCATATTGGGTGCTCACCTTGTAACTTGATTTCCATGTCGCATTACACATCACGCTCCACATAATAGTTATGACTTGTTTTATTACTAGAGTACTACTTGTACATAAGTCTCATTTGTCTTAACACTTATTGCACAACATTTCTTATGTATAACCACAATATATCATGACATACATTTTCCATAAATTTCTACCTTAATCAAATTCCTTCCAAGGATTGCACTTTCATCTAATGGTTATAAGGTAGTGTACCTTGGTTTATTGCTTATTCAAACGATCGAAAATTCACCATTTACTTATTGCAATATTTTTATCATTCCGTAGACTAATTCCATGACTTTGAATCCGTTCACTCATTATATAATGCATAACATCACACTTTAATTGTGACAACCCAGAACTTTTATCTTGTACACTTAGTCAATTCAATCAACGTTAAACTTGTTCTGTTGACTTCTTGTACTGTTTAAGGGTCCATTTAAGTGTTCTAAGCTTGAGTATAGCCAAGGTTGAGTTTAGGAATGAGTCAGCAAGGCGTATAGTGTAAAAACCGGGCCATACACACCCTTAGGGGGAGTGTACGGCCGTACACATGGGTGTGCGTCCGCACACTCACCTCTTGGCCGCACACTCACTTCTAGGCAGCACACCCACCCTTATATAAAGGGTAGACCCCTTTCCTTTCATTCCTTTAACACCTTGGCAACACACCACTCCATTTCTCTCAAGCTTCTTCAACCACAAACCCTCCAAAGCTTCAAAAACGTGAGTAATTCATCCTCTAGCTTGAAAACCATGAAAGACCACTCTATCTAAGCCTTAAGTGTGAAATTTTCGTCATGTTCTTCGTGTTTGGAAGTGAGTGCGGCCTCATACCCCCATAAGGTGGCCGCACACTCTTAAAATACCCACCAAAGTGAGAGTTTGACTTCCATATTCGAGTTGGACATGACCCTAGCTTTGCTACACCTTAGAATTGCCATTTTGGACATCATCATGTAGGGTGTACGACCGCACACACCTGTATACGGCCGCACATACCCTTGTGCAGTAACACACTCCTTGTGTGCGGCAGCACACTCCCGTGTGCGACCACACACTCATCCTAGGGCCGCAAACCCACTTCTAGGACCCTTAACTTGCACTACAATTGAGTATAGACCTAGGACACTTCATGGATGCAAGTATGGACCTTGAAACACCTCAAAGACACTTTCTAACATGAGTGTACGACCGCACACCCCTTGGGCCGCACACCCATGGCCGCACACACCTTTAAGGTGGCCATACACCTCCCTCATGCAATCCTTTAAGGTCCTAACACTTAGTGCAAGTAGTTCCAAGTCCCTATAGTGGTTCTCCATCACATCTAGTGGTGAAATACCTTCATTTGACTCCTTTATGTGTCATTACGTGTTAATTAGGATCCCTTTTTGTAATATGTTGAGCATAAGGGAAACTTTTATTTTGGAATTCTAACTTCATAGCTTTCAAAAAGGTTTTTACAAAGCATTTTCCATAACAATTCTATTAAACTATAATGGGTATAGTTTGGGATAACCCTCTAGGCAGTCTTTACCAAATCAGATTTCATGGACGAATATATATAAACTATGGCAGATTTAGTTTATGTTATATATTTTCTTAGGAGTGTAAAGTACAATTATTCAAGGATAAATATTGTTTTATACTGTTTCTAGATCGTAAATTAGATTATACAGAATTGTGAGGCTCTACTTCAATACTGTACCCTTATGTGTACAGGGCTATCCTATCTCAGTATAACCAGAGTCTCCTGGAGGGAGAGCGTGAGATTTGTGAATAGATCTATTCGGGACTGACAATCCCACACCAGAACTGCTAGCTACAGTTAGGCAGTCATGCCTGTGGTGGACAAATGCCATTTAGCTTAAAGCCTGAAGAACGTTATAAAGGTTTCTAGGTCATATCAAGTATGGTTATACGACTCGCAAATAAGTATAAACTAACTTTGGTTTATGGACTCTACTCTTCATATGTTTTATTTTAAGTAATAAAACTACTTTCTTATATACTGATAGTAATCAGGGATTTCTAAACTTGCATCTCTACCTCTAGGACGGATAACTTGGTTTTAGGGAAAATATAGGATTTTCCCAGGATAACACCGGCATTTCTAAAACTGATAGTTTACTACTCTACTAACGGATATTCACATTCATTCCATGACTCATTGGATTGTGCGTATCAAGTATGAACCGGGAAGTCATGGAAGGAATGAGTTTTCAAACATACTTTTCATAAGAAAATATGGGATTTTTTTTGAGGAACACTTTTCAAAAAGGATCAAAGGACGTTTTTCTCTAAACCTAAATGCTTATGAACTCACCAGCTTTTTACTGATATTCTTTCAAAACTACTTGTATTCTCAGGGAATCAGTAGTAGATAGGTACCTTCCGAACATTGTGAAGAAGTCGGAGCGAATAAGATTATGTCTTTATATTTTCCTTATACGTTTGGTGTATTCGAATCATATTTAAAACCGATGTGAACTTATTAAATTTTCATGTATGCAATGTTTGGTTGTGTTTACTATGATTGCTATTATACACTGGTTGTGATGCTAAACATGACGTCCTCCACCCCGGAACGATTCCGCCATTCTGGTTTCGGGGTGTGACAGATTGGTATCAGAGCCGTTGTTTATAGCGAACTAAGTATACCGAACCTTACATGGTATACAACTATAAACATTAAGGGGCATAAGTGCTCTAAACTAAAAGTATATTTTCAAAAATATAAGTATTTTTATAACAAAGTATATAAGTATACCCGAGTACCAGAATATGTGTCATAAGTAGAACAAAACAAAAGTATTTGGATGTTGGGACACTGCGGTTAGACCTGGGCAGTTATGTAATCATGTCTAGGGTCAATATAGCCTGATCAACTATATTCATTCGAGACATGACCAACATGTGCTTGGGAGTGACTGTGGTGTTACAGCAAGCCTAAAACTTACCAAGAACAAAAATATTCAACATAAAATACTATAGCAGTATTTTAGCTAGATCCAAATTTAATATATAGATTCCAAGTGTTGCTACCTCTTCTTTCTTAAGCGGTAACTTACTTGCATTAGTAACCTTTCTTTGCTTATCGCTTGGTAGAACACTTTTATTATCAGGATGAGATATATCTTGTTTATATCTTGAGGACTTACCATCCTCTTCTTCCTGGTTGTTTCTAGAACAAGATGCCTCCCCGACGAAGACCCATCAGAAGGAACAAAACCACTCCGCCACCACCACCCCCTCAGTTCGACCCCTTCATGTTCCAGGCAGCAGTTACAGCCGCCGTGACTGCAGCAATGGCACAAGTGAACTCTGGTGGGGCTGGAGGTGGAACTTACCCTCAAAGACAAGACGGAAGTCAGGGACATCAAAAGGAGTGTTCCTACAAGGACTTCATGACCGCAAAAACTAAGTCCTTCGACAGAAATGGAGGTGTTATCGCTCTGACTCGATGGTTAGAGAAGATCGAATCCATCTTCGAAATTTGTGCCTGTTCCGAAGCAAACAAGGTGAAGTTCGCCGCCTGCACCTTCACCGACAGAGCTTTGACCTGATGGAATGGTCAAGTCAAAACCCTAACCCTGCCAGTGGCTAATGTCATGGGTTGGGAAAGACTAAAGGAACTCATGCTTGCGGAATACTGCCCGAGGGGCGAGGTGCAAAAGTTGGAGCACGAACTCTGGAACTTGAGGATGAAGGGTTCCGACATCGCTGCCTACACCGCTAGATTATGTGATCTGGCTCTCCTCTGTTCGGGAATGGTCACCCCGAAAAGTAAGAAAATAGAGAGGTACATCTGGGGACTGACGGCCCCAACCAAAGGAAATGTATTGGCTGCTAGACCGACTACATTTGAAAGCGTCAAGGATCTGGCGCAGACTCTGATCGATCATGGAGTCGATCTTGATGAAGTGGCAGCCGTTCCCGAGCCACAAAAGGAGAGTGGTGAGAAGAATAAGAAGTTCGACAACAAGCGGAAGGGCCAGTCGTCGCAGGAGCCCTCCAAGAAACAACAAACAATGCCAGTCTACGCTGCTACTACTCCTACTACTGCTCCCACTGCTGTTCCAACCACCCAAGCTCCTACCGGTGTTTATTCAGGGAACTACCTCTGTGCAACAAGTGTAACTTTCATCATCACGGACCCTGCCGTGATTTGAAGTGCAACAGCTATGGAAAGAAGGGACATACAGCTTGATTCTGCAGGACACCAGCCCAACCAACCAACCAGGCTCCGGGAGCGGGCGCTAGTCAATCTTGCTATGGATGCGGAGAGGTTGGGCATTTCAAAAGAAACTGCCCCAAGGCGAAAACATGTGGCAATACAGGAAGGGTACTGGCTATGGGCCAGGAGGAAGCGGTCGCTGATCCTACCGTTGTTACGGGTACGTTCCTCCTTGACAACTCTTATGCATGCATTCTTTTTCGATTCTGGTGCGGAGAGGAGTTTTGTTAGTCATGCATTCAAACACCTAATCAAATGTAAATCCCAACCTTTAACCGAAACATTCACCGTCGAGATGGCTAACGGAAAGAAAGAGAGCACGAACGACATATTCATAGGTTGTACTCTTACCTTAGACAATCATTATTTTCCCATCGATCTTATGACTGTCTCCCTTAAGAGTTTTGATGTCATTATAGGCATGGATTGGTTAAGCCCCAATCGTGCTGGTATCCTTTGCTTCGAGAAAGCGATCCGTCTCAATCTTTCCTCTGGTGAAGCTCTCATGATTTACGGTGATAAGCCTAGTTTGAACCTTCGTATCATTTCATGCATCAAAGCCCAGAAATATCTGCGGAAGGAGTGCCATGCATTTCTAGCCCATGTTGTTGATGATACACAAAAGGTTAAAGACCTCGAGAGCATCCCCGAAGTCTGCAACTTTCCTGATGTTTTCCCCGAAGATCTCCCAGGAATTCCTCCTGAGCGTCAAGTCGAGTTTCGTATCGACTTAATCCCCGGAGCTACTCCTGTAGCTAAATCTCCCTATCGTTTAGCGCCAGCAGAAATGCAAGAATTATCCGGCCAGTTCAATGAGCTGATCAGCAAAGGATTCATAAGGCCTTGGGGAGCTCTGATCTTATTCGTGAAAAAGAAAGACGGAACCTTCCGGATGTGCATTGACTACCGAGAACTGAACAAGCTAACTGTCAAAAACCGATATCCATTACCCAGAATCGATGATCTCTTCGACCAACTTCAGGGAGCCAGCTATTTCTCAAAGATAGATCTAAGATCAGGGTACCATCAGTTGTGAGTTCATGAGAATGATGTACCCAAGACAACATTCCGAACTCGCTACGGACACTACGAGTTTGTAGTAATGCCCTTTGGTCTGACCAACGCACCGACAGTATTCATGGACCTGATGAATCGAGTGTGCCGCCCTTTCCTGGACAAGTTCGTAATCGTGTTCGTTGACGATATAATTGTCTATTTGTGGAGCGAGAACGACCATAAACAACACTTGAGGCAGGTGCTCGAAACATTGAGGGCGGAGAAGCTATATGCAAAATTTCAAAGGACGTTTTTCTCTAAAACTAAATGCTTATAATCAACACTTGAGGCAGGTGCTCGATACATCTGTGCGTTTTCGAGCAATCTCTCAACTTATCTGTATAAATGACTTGGTTTTGGAATGGCTAGAGGAATATTATGGAATATGTTGGTGTTGTTTTTAGAGATTCTAACCAAGACGAATTTCGAGGACGAAATCCAATTTTAGTGGGGGAGAGTTGTAACATCCTGTTTCGATAAGTTTATTATTTCGAGATTGTGGACAATAAATGGATCAAGAAGAGGCCTTGGGATTCAACTGAATAGGGTTTAGAACTTATTGGATGTGGATAATATTCGTTATGTGATCTAAGCCCTGGTTTGTGTTTTGAAGTCAAAGGGTAAAATGGGAAAAGTAGAATTCTGGACTTATGCATGGATTATGGTTTTTATTTCAACATGTGTTAAGCCAAATTAAACTAGATATCAGTGTGGGGTTTGTCAAGACCTTTCCGTGGATATAAAGATCATTCAAAATGGAGTTCAAATGACGAAGTTATGGTTGTTTGAAGTTGAGGTGAATTTGGGTGAAAACCGCGCCACATAATAGGGATCAGAGTCTAGAGTGTGGCAGTCGCCACGAAATGTGGATTAGAGCCCATGTGTGCTAGTCTTTCATACCCAAATCCACGATTTTAGGTTTTGGAACGTCTTTAAGCATAAGGTTCTACATTTTTGCAGCCTCCACCACCTCTAGGACCCCTTGGCAGAAACCCTAGCCTCCATCTTCAAGATTTGAGCTTCTCCCGTCTCCTCTATTCTCCTTTGGATGCTTTTTATGATATTTTGATGAATTTTGAAGATCAACAAGGTTCTTTTTCTTTCAAGGAAATTTGTTTCAAGTTTGGATCCATCAAAGGCACTACATTTCTGGACTATTGTATGTATAAAGTTTCGATCTTACTATCTAGTTCCTTAGATCGTTTCATCTCGGGGTTTTGGAACTTTTGGTCCATTTCATGGGTAACCTTCAATTTGTGTAAACTCCAACATCTTTTGATCAGTTTAGAATGATTTTTGGACCTCATGGACTAAGAAAGTTATGATCTTTTGCCTTCCCTTCTAGCCATGCAAGTTATCTTGGTACTTTAGGTAATTTTGGTGTATTAAAGTTTAGATATTGATAGTTGGTGACATTATTATGGATAAAGTTGGAAACTTTATCCATCTAAACATCATGTTGATCTAGATCTGAAGGATGAAGACTTGGACTTAACAGATTAACTTAAGAAAGATGCATTTTGGGTCCCTTTGTGACTTAAAGTCCACATCTTGGTGGTTTGGACCTTCGTAATAGATAAAGTTAGAAACTTTATCCATTATGACCTTGGAAAGGATCAAATTTGAGCTTTAGAGCTCTTGAAATCGGAAGAAAATGGATTAAGCTCGTTTGAGTTGTTCAGACCAGTCCCCACAGCGTGGCCTTCAGGTGAGTTTTCTCACTATGCCTATGGGTCGAAGGCACTAAGGCCAAACCATTAATTATGTTTTTTACTTGATTTAGGATTATTATGTGATTAATTGTTATTTTTAAATGTCGACATATTTGAGAAGGTTGGGTTGAGGCGGGAAGCGAACAAACCCAAATGGTTGGGTTGAGGTATTGGGCCAACAAACCCATGATTTTCGGATGGGTATTTTAGGAAATTCGCTAAGCATTGGCTTACAATTTGATTTCATGGTTTCGGGTATTTCAGATGATCGGGGGAAGGCAAAGGTGTGATTGTGCACATCATCCTTGGATATTTTATGGATACATGATTTTCGGATACTCTGATTTACGATTATGGCTTTTTGGAAACAATATTTTGTATGACTTTTGGATTCGGTTGTTTATTGTCTTTATTTTGCATTTTCCGTCAGGTCCTTCTGATCATACGACTTGTGTGGTAACGAAATGAAGATGCTAGCTTAACACCAATGACAAATCCAAAAAAAAAAAAAAAACATACACATGGTCACATGGACGCCGGTTGTTTTAATGGTATTGGGTTTGTGAAATTAATAGTGTTTTCATTAGGTAATTAGTAATTACCATTAATACCATAATTACCCTTTGAGTTGCATGGATCTCATGGTGTCCTAAGCCATCTTAAATCTTTATGTGAGACAAAGGGCTCAACTCTCAGTTGTGTAGCCAAGGGATCTGGTCTGGTTAATCAAAATTTTAAGAGGGTTATTTTTACTTTCTAATTTTTTATTGTTTTTTTAATTTAGAGTTTTTTTGGAGAAAGAAAACGAGAAAGATGCATTTGTGAAAGCTACATATAGCTAACTTAAATTTTCTATAGTTTTTGTCCCTATAGTTTTGATCCTTGTATAGTTTTTGTTCCTCCAATAGTTTTGGTCCATGTTGCAACAATTTTGGTCCTTGTGGTTTTGTCTAATTTATTATTTTTATCCCTATAATAGGTTTGGTCCAGTATGTATTTTTTTCTAATCTTTTGCTTCTTGATCATATCCTTATGTAATTGTATCCATATAACAGTTTGGGTCAAGTCTGTCGATCGTTTTGAGTAATATTGTTCTCTGGTTTATCTGAAAACATGGGAGGTATGTTTTTTTATGTAATCATAATCAAATATAAAAAAATAGATTCTATTTATATGAATCATGTTTCCCACATTACACTTCATCTTCCTTAACATGGACATTCCATTTTTATACCGATTTTTCTTATATTCAATAACAACTATTTCTGTAAAGATTTGAAGTATCTTTGGATACAGGCGTTCTAGGCCTGCAACTTTTTTATTTTGTTCTTGAAGTTGCTTGGTTTTTAGTTTCTCATAAATTGGTTTGTTGAATTTTCTAATTAAATAAACTCTCAAGCATGATCAAGAGTACTTAACATGAGATGCTTACATTATGCTTTATGTTTAGTTGTTTACTAACATCATGCGATCTAAATTTAAAGACCATGTAAAATTTTATCTTCTTTATTTTTGTTGTTGTTGATGATATTATTGTCGTATTAAGTATTTCAATATATCTTTTTTTATCGTTTATTATATAAAGTTTATATTATTGTCAATTGGAATGGAATAGAGTAGTTCTCACGAAATGTGATTCTTTCTCATGGGCTTAATTTTATTCAATGGGGGATGAGAGGTGCTTTATTCCATTCCTTGATGGAATGGAATGATATATTTATAACTATTAATTACTTTAATTTATTAAATATTCAATAACACTATTTTTTCGTAAAATTGATAAAACTCTAATTAAATTAGTTTTAGTCGGTTTCAAACAATGACTAAATATATTATTTTAATGTAATTCTATTTTGAGATTTCAGGGTATTTAATCTAATTTAAAATTTTACTTTTGTGATTTGTTATCGATATCTCGATACTTGATCAAAGTTCAATTTTATAAAATACTGTTATTGTACTGATTTATCAATTTAATGTCATTTACTTTTCCAAATGTACTAAAAAGCAAAATGTTTGAATGACTCATTCCATTCCTTCAAGCCAACCAAACATAATAATGGAATGTAATGACCGTGTTCCATTACCTTGCTCAGTTCATTGTTTTTGTTCATTCCATTCCATCATACCAGACAAATCATAATTGATACCAGAACAATTCATTTTTTATTTACAAAAAAAAATTTAATTGCTTGGTGGTAATGCATATTTTCCTGTTAATATGCACAAGAAGGAACAACTTCGTGACAAGGTGGTGTCCATGATGCAATCCCAACAACATTTTCCTGTACAAGCTTAATTTATTAACTATTTAATAAAGCAAATTTTAATTTTATAAACTAGCCAACAAGTAATATTTTATTATCTATGATTCCCAACTATGAATATAAGGTGGATTCAGCTTCGGAGGTGCATATTCATCACATCAACAACAACAACATGCTCTCATAAACGGTGGTGGTCTCTCATACTTTCCTGCAAACAATCAAGATCTCCATTTTCATGGTTATGAAGTGGTGTTTACTCCCTTACAATCTTAATTTATTAATAGAGCTTTTGCTTGTGTTTTGTGGTAAAATCCATAAAAAATGGAACAATTGAATTTTGTCCATTCGGAATCCAAACATGCCATGGAACGGAATCACGAGTTCCAATACTGTAGTTCTATAAACTTTTCAGCACAATCTAAATGAATAAGACACTATTTTTTCATCCCAGGAACAACGGAATGCTTCCAACGGGATCACGACCTGTGAGCGTATTGGGTGGGTCCTACGATCAACTGATACAACAGTACCAACACTTCCAAACACAATCCTAAATACACCTAGTTAGCCCCTTTAGAGACCAAGATCTAAAATTCCCTCAACCATCACAATCTTGTGCTGACCGATTCCGTTTACTCGGTTTATATTTGTCAAAGAAGAAACTACAGTCTTGCATGCTTTACAAATAGATATAGAATCTAAGAATATCTTCAGACCCCAAATCAGGGCCATTATCTGCACTTCTTGTGGAAGGCTCTATGAATACAACATCTAAAATCCAGAACCTTCATCAACAATAGAAGATTTGGAATGATTATTACTATTTGTTGTGAAGGTGGTAAGCAAGTCAAGCAAAGTAGCTCAGATGTTGTGAAAGTGGTCGACAAGTTCTTCTGGTACTACTACTATATGTTGATGACTTTCATCTCCTTCACATTTGATGTATTACATTTATCCACTATTGGAATGATTATTTGTATGCCATTAAATTTTTTTCAATGGATTGTATTTCTTGTATATAATATTTTATTTTGTATTATGAGACATTAAATGCTAATTTAATTTGAAAATTAGTAAATCTATATATAATATTTTTTTAAACATTTAAAATTATGATACGCAAATGTGTGTCATAAGGTTACTACACGCAGATGTGTGTTGTCTTCCTTTATGACAGAGCCTTCCTTGACACGGAATGCGTGTTGTAAATGCGCGTCGTAAGTTTACAACGCGCAAAAACGCGTCGTCTTCCTTTATGAAAGGGTCCTCCTTAATATGCATTTGTGTGTCATCTGTGGCTTTTACGACATGCAATGCATGTCATTAAAGGGTATTTTTGGAGTAATGACGTCTATTATCCTGTTTAAGCATCATACTTTTTATCTCTTTGTCATTTTGACATCATGTCGTAGATTTTATGATTATTCATCCTCCAACATTATTACTTTATGTCATTGGAAACATTTATCGTTAAGTTTAAGATGCTTAACATTTGATACATTCCAACGGTCTTGTACCTCACAACTTAACTCATATTGGGTGCTCACCTTGTAACTTAATTTCCATGTCGCATTACACATCACGCTCCACATAATAGTTATGACTTGTTTTATTACTAGAGTACTACTTGTACATAAGTCTCATTTGTCTTAACACTTGTTGCATAACATTTCTTATGTATGACCACAGTATATCATGACATACATTTTCCTTAAATTTCTACCTTAATCAAATTCCTTCCAAGCATTGCACTTTCATCTAATGGTTATAAGGTAGTGTACCTTGGTTTATTGCTTATTCAAACGATCGAAAATTCACCATTTACTTATTGCAATATTTTTATCATTCCGTAGACTAATTCCATGACTTTAAATCCGTTCACTCATTATATAATGCATAACATCACACTTTAATTCCCATTTAAGTATACTATTTTCAATATTTCTATTTTAAATAACTCATTATATCGGTTTCATGCATCATTCCATGCATAATATGCAACAAACTTTCCATAAAGTCCACGCCCAATACCATTCTATCATCTTATCCTTATACATCTATTATCATGTTTAAGCATCATACTTTTTATCTCTTTGTCATTTAGACATCGTGTCTTATCTTTTATGATTATTCGTCCTCCAACATTATTACTTTATGTCATTGGAAATATATTTTTATGTGTCTTATTACAACTACCAGGTTTTCCATATAGTGGTATGTAAAGGACTACTTAAAAGTGCATTACACACAACCGTTTTTTAAATTCATTTTAAGGAATATGTTATTAATCATGAACTCCAAATACAAACATACCTAAAATCGTAATTTTCTGGATATTACATCTTTTATCTCCTCATTTGGCGTGAAATAATCCTCATTACGGAATTATGAATATCATAATGTTACATTTACTACTAAGAAATCGTGTGTCACCGTTTGCTTGTATAAGATATGGGTATTCCATTTCTTCACCAAATGTGATCGGGTGTCACAATAGATGTGTTACCCATATTTCCTATAATGACATGTTTCATGAACACAACAAGCACCTTAAGATTAATTGGCATTTTGTATTGATAATTTGTCACTAGAAGTATAGTTTGTCTATCTCCCACCTCCTCCATCCGCTAGCATACTTATGTATTTATTATAGCTTTTATCACCAGGGATGCTTCTCTACACTTCTTTCCATAAAATTATATAAAGACGTAAATCATAATAACTTTGAGGAGGGATGATACTGGTATGTATATTTCTTTTCTAAACGACATATATTAAGAAAAAATGAGCCCATGTTAGGCACATGCTAGCGAGGAAAAACATGTCATTTCAACAAATTACATATTCAAGCTAGATGAGTTTAACCAAGTACACCTATCCAAATTAATTTTTCTACTCCTTACCGAAATCCAATAAAACGCTTTCACAATACTGTTTTGAAAAAGAGTCTCCAGTTCTCCACACAGCCTTTCGAACGATAGATGATAATGATGTTTCTTAAATTCCATAGTTCCCACAAAAGCGAAGCAGACACAACAAACAAAAGAATTTTCTCTATATTTGACACCCGAAATGAGATATTACAGTGTCCAAGTCTTATATTCCATAGTTCCCCCACAACACATGACCCACGACCATCACATGAGAGGTAAATCGCATAATACAAACGAGCGAGGGATGATGCGTGGGTTCTAATCCCAACACCAACAATATAGGACTCCGCTTCTCAATGGATGGGCTCCCATTGCAGGGACTCCTTTAAATGATTGGGGTGGCTGGGCAACATATGGTTTTTTGTTACTTAGCTCAAGCTGGGTTTACATCTCGAATGTGAGAGTGTGCTGGTATTGGATCTTGGTGTCACAATGGAGGGCATCTGAAGAAAGAACACTCCAGAGGCTAAAAATGAATGGTCCGCGCGACATAACTAGAAAAAAGGAGAGCCTGTGTGGTCGTCTCCCTTAAAATCAAAGTCAATAGAGATATATATAAAAAATAGTAAAAAGCTGTTCACAAAACAAGAACGTTGTGAAGCATAAATAAATAAATAAAGTTGTCAATTAATTCTGAATTAGTTACCCACCGGCAATAAAAAACAAACGAAAAATAACAACTTGTCATTAAAGAATAATATATTTATTGCATGTGATTCAATTATAAACTTAAACTGAAAATAAAGGAGTTACACTTTGATGAGGTAGGTATATGATGATGCGTTTGTGTAGAGGGAGAAATTAAAGAGTTTTGTTAGTCCCACATCGGTAGGAAAGTAGAAGGTGTTGAAAGAGAGGGAGGAATAAAAGGTGAGGTGGACGAGCATTACAAGCATCTTTGCGCTTGGGGCAATGACGCAGCTAATGAGGTATTAACCGAGGCGCGTCAATTGCTGGTTGAAAACTATTTCCAAACCCCCTCTTTGGCCTTGGGTCTCCCTTGGCCATCGAGAATTTCTGGAAGGGTTTCCTTTGACTGGGAAGCCCTAAAAATTCTTAGTTTGTCAAAAGCTTTTATATCCTAATCCTCTTAATTAGATTAGATGGCCAAAGAGTAATATTTTCATGTAATTAAAAAAAAGTCGTTAGTAATTATGACAATAATATTTGTTTGTATGGTGATTTTTTTTGTATTTAAATATGGATAGTAATAGTATTTATGACCAATTAATATTTGGGAATTATACAGGAGACTAAATCAGTCAACACAGAAGTGAAGGTTCCCTCCCACATCGGGTGAGAGAAGATTACATACAAGATGGCAGTGGATATAGAAAGCAAGCCCCAAGAAAACGAAAAGCATACCTTTCTCGGCCTTTTGGCTAAGATCAAGTGTAGTATCTGTTCTTATCAGTTTAATATCTGATATGTAGGCCATCGGCCTACTCGATATTAATCTTATTTTTTATGGGGGAGAGTCCATCACAGTAGCTTGCTGCTGGGTCTCTCGAGTGTCGCCTTAGCGTTGCACTACAGCCTGGGCGTGGCGCACCCCTCCAATCCTAGTCCAAAACTACTTTAATAGACTTTACTTGTTACCTTGTTATGGCTAATAATGCTATCAATTTATTCGAACCAGGATCCAACATTCCAAAGAAGAGGTCGGAAGTGTTTAGCCTTGGCTTGGCACACCCGTAGCTCCAATGTAAGTTTAAAACTTATATATTGGCCTTTAATTAAGTCGTTTTCATGAGATAGGAAGCAAGCTTTTCCTGTGTTCGGAAGGCATATATAGTATAACAGATCCTGCTCAATTAGTAATAAGATGGTGATCAGTTTTCTCAACGTTTCCTGATCGCACTGTTCCTGTTACAAAATGGTTACACTTCATCTATAAATTGACATCGGTAATACTACAGAACAAATAAGCATATTATGTGGAATTTAATTATGACAAGTTTTTTTTTATCCAAATTAAGAAAACATTGTAATTCAGAAGCATGCATCAACTTTGTCTTAATCTTCATTTTTGGAATGGACTTCTCCCATTTACCACAATCAAAGATTACAATTCTTTTGAGAGGGAGAGACCGTATTGATCTAACAGGCCCAGACACACTTGAAATAATGCAATTATATAACTGCCACTTAATTGGCTGTGCGCTTTAATTTGCCCAGAGGATAGGGGAACTAATGGAACACTATAATATGTCTCATGTGATGTGAACCTGATCCCACATTGGAGGCTGAAGAAAGAAAACAGAAGCTGGATTGTTGCATAAAAGGTGAGGGCAGGAGAATGGAAAACTCACTTACCTGGACAGGGTCTATGGGCCATCAAGAAGGTCCATGGCCTAGGTTGGTGATCTCCATTGCACATTACGGAGAGGTGCCTGTCTAAGGTCGGCCCAAGTTGGTCGAACCTATGTCATAATTTGTGCCAGTGGGGGCCTGCGTTCGCGCGGCCCCTACCAATATCCTAGTTTTAACATCTACTTTTTTTATTTTATTGGTTCTTTTATTATTTTCAGATAACTTAAATCTGAAAATAAAATTTAAAGAGGATATGTTACAAAGCAGTGCTTTCAAAATTGACGATTTGTTAAAGGTGTAGATTTTTTTTTTCTAAATAAGGAAGAACGTGTTGACCAAGTGACTCCGTGTCACATTTTTCCTTTCTCGTCTTTTCAATATGAACTTTCTCTCTACATCTTAATCATGAGAGCTCCTCTTGTAACACCTCTCCCTGGCTACGTTGGTTACTGATCTATCTGGACCGGGCTTTGTAAGAATGGGGAAATCGTAAAATACAAGGTAACACTTCAACAACTGAAATCCACTACACTTTGGGTTGTTTGTAACCGTAAAAGAAATATGTGATTTCCCAAAGCTTTCTGTATAGAGACAAATGTGGCTCATAAGTGTCGGCTTATCCGACGTCTAAAATAATATCAAACACTTGGTCACATAAAACAAGTGTAGAACCAACCAACGAAACGGATTAAAAACTAGGATGCATAAATACGATAACAATACCTACAAAATTGAAAAAAAAACGTTCCAAGATAAGAAACTGTAAATGACAATTAGTCAACACATGGATACGAGTTTCTAATTAACATTTTTCCACCATCAGGGACACGCTCGGAAAAAATATTTCGGAGCCTCTAAAATATAAAAAATTTAGGCGATAAGACTAACAAGACTAACGGATGTAAAAAATACTAAAATGTGTCCCTTTATCCAATTAAATCTAATTAACATGTCTAAGTCCACCATTACATTATTTATCTCGTGAAACTCTTATTTAAACTATATTTTATTATCAGCAATTCTCTGATTCCGATTAATGAACATCGCATAATAACTTTCAAAATGCACGTCCAAATAATTTTTATCAATAAAAATTTCGCATCCTAACACTCTTTATTATGTTACCACCAACTCCCAATCATGTTTAATATTCATGGATTCAAGATTTCTAATCCTAATGAAAAACATGTCATCTTTTATCTTGCCATCGTTGGCCAATAATCACAATGTGCATTCGTAGGTGCACACATAGAACACACCAAAATGCACTTAACTATTTTGTCTCTTTGGTATTTTCATAGAGAGAAACAGCTTGTTGGCTTAACTTTTTTTTATCACTTATGGTCGGACTGTAGATGTAAAATCTCTGATGTGGTTCCCACTAGTGTCTTAATGGATAAAATTTTCAACTTTATCCATTGAGATGCTCCAAATAATAAAGATCTAAACCCCTAATTCATTAAATGCCCAAAAACTCACTTTTTCTCATGCACGGAGTAAAGAGAACACCACCAATTCCTAGATCTATGAATGAAGAAAATGAAGCTTAGATCTTTATGACTTTCAAGGGTCCAAGTGGTGTATGAGGGTTGATCTCTTTAGATGTAAATCTTCAATGACCAATCTTTCAAGAACGTACACTTCACTCTAAAACCACCAAAAACACACCAAAAGTGGATGAGAGGATAGAGAAGGAGCTTAACAAACCCTAAAAGGGAGGCTAGGGTTTCATAAGAATCGTTCATGGGTTGATGGAGGCTGAGAATGAAAACTCCCTAGGGGTTAATGTTCTTTAAATAGTTAGCAAACCTTAAAAAGACGTTCAACCCACGGGCTTGATGTCTCCTGTCCCCTTAATTTTTAAGTTACTAAATTTCAGCTAAATAAGCAGTTTAAGCCCGAACGAGCTACATATCGTGACTCGGGTGTTACACACAATTTATGTAAACCATATTTACTATCTAGATTCACCAATTACGATTAGTAAACATGACAATACAACTTTAAAATTGTGCATCCCTAAATCCCATATAATTCATATTGCATATAGAAATAACTTTTATTTTTGTTATCACTAATTCCAAATTCTGTTTTGTATTCATGGATTCAGTATTCCACTAATTGTGCAAAACTTGCCATTTCCATGTTGTTGTTGCGGGCCAATAATCACAATGCCCAACTATATCAACGCAAAAAATGGATCAAAATCTACTTGACTACTCGCTTCTTTTGTGTTTACATAGAAAGAATAAACAACTTTGTTGGTGGAAATTTTTATGTTTTCTTTTCTAGGAGTTCAAGCCTAACTCTATAAGTGAAATCTAAATGCCTAGTGAAAAAAAAAGATTACATGAAAAAATATGTGAAATATACAAAAAAATCACTAAAAACAAAGAGTGTTAGAAACTAACATCTAAACAAGGATTACCCTAATTAAGTGAAACAGATGTGGTTTTAGGATAACTTCCACATTGTACAATTAATTATCTTTGTCAAAAAAAGTTGTTTGAAAAAAATGGATATTTAGTTAAATTCCTTTGGTATTGTTTGAGTTTTTGAGAAAACGTGGCATAATGACAAATGGAACCTGCTCCCACATTGGAGGCTGAAGAAAGAAAACATCCCACATTGGAGGCTGAAGAAAGAAAACAGAAGCGGGATTGTTGCATAAAAGGTGAGGGCAGGAGAATGGAAATCTCACTTACCTGGAGAGGGTCTATGGGCGATCAAGAAGGTCCATGGCCTAGGTTGGTGATCTCCATTGCACATTACAGAGAGGTGCATGTCTAAGGTCGGCCCAAGTTGGTCGAACCTATGTCATAATTTGTGCCAGTGGGGGCCTGCGTTCGCGCTTTTTTTATTGGTTCTTTCATTATTTTTAGATAACTTAAATCTGAAAATAAAAATTAAAGACGATATGTTACAAAGCGGTGCTTTCAAAATTGAAGATTTGTTCAAGGTGTAGATTTTTGTCTAAATATGGAAGAACGTGTTGACCAAGGGACTCCATGTCACATTTTTCCTTTCCCATTCTTTTTAATATGAATTTTCTCTCTACATATTAATCACGTTCTCTTGTAGCACCTCTCCCTTGCTATGTTGGTTACTCTATCTGGACCGGGCCTTTTAGGAATGGCACAACAAAAAGTGTAACCTTTAGCGGCGACAAAAATCGTCGTAATTGATGCCACTTGTTGTCGCTAAGGGTATAAGCGACGACATGTCGTCTCTAACGGGTCGTCGTTATTACCTCGTAGCTAATACTCGTAAGTCGTCATTATTGATGTCGTCTCTATTGACTTTCCGGCAAAGCTTCTCGGAGTTATGTGTCGTCGCAATTGGTCCATGTCGTCCCTAAAGGTGTCGCTGTTTTTGTTTTTTTTTTTTTTTTTTTTGAAAAAAAACATATTTTTTATGATATTAGTTTATATATATTATAAAATGTAGATTGGATAAAAATACACAAATAAATACATACCACACTACATAAAACATCAAATATACCATATTACATATATCTAATAAATCCCAAATAAACATCTAATATATCATCCATAAACTATCTAATAAATCCCAAATAAACATCATCCATAACATAAAACAAGAATTATTATGTGTCTTCGTCTTCCCCATTGTTGTTTTCCTCGTTGTTGACTTGGTTTTTAAACGAGCGGATAATTTCTCCAATGGCCGTCACAGATGTACGTCGAGTTTTGAAGAAAAGCATTCACATCAACATCTTACAATTAAGTCACAAGCACATTAAGTCATTAACAATTTAACAAACTATCAAACCATCAAATCACAAAATGAATTAAATCGTTAACAATTTAACAAACTATTAAACGACTAAATCAATTAAGTCTTTAACAATTTAACAAATTACCGAGCTACCAAAAATTACTACAAATACATTAAGTTCTTAACAATATAAAAAAGATACTAAATTCATTAAAATTTTAACAAGTAAGTGTGTTGGTTGCGGTGCTTGTGACTGTGACTGACATTGGGATGGAACACTTGTACCCGCAGCTAAAGAAGGTTTAGGCCTAATGCCTCTCACATGCCCCCTTTGTGTACCCAACAACCCGAAATTAAATTTTAAATGAATTTCGGGCGGGTATTTCTAGGCTTTTGATGATTTAAAAATAAGAGACTTAAACTAAAAAAAACTTACTTTTTTATTATAGCATTGTACTTTAGCGTCTTAATTTTGATTTTGATTTTGATTTTTTATTATGGCATTGTACTTTCAACGATATTATATATTTGTTATTTATATCATTTTTTTTTCCATATTTTGATTTTTAATCTCAACTTATTTTTGTTTTTATTTTTCTATTTTGAATAAATTACAACTTAGTAGATTTAGCGTTTTAATTTTTTATTTTTATTTTTTCTTATAACATTGTACTTTAAACGATATTATATATTTGTTATTTATATCATCTTTTTTTTCCATATTTTGATTTTTAATCTCAACTTAATTTTGTTTTTATTTTTCTATTTTGAGTAAATTATAACTTAATAGATTTAGCGTCTTAATATTTCATTTTTATTTTTTATTATAGCATTGTACATTAAATGATATTATATTTTTGTTATTTATATCATCTTTTTTTTTTTTTCATATTTTGATTTTTAATCTCAACTTATTTTTGTTTTTATTTTTCTATTTTGAGTAAATTATAACTTAGTATATTTAGCATCTTAATTTTTCATTTTTATTTTTTCTTATAACATTGTACTTTAAATGATATTATATATTTGTTATTTATATCATCTTTTTTTTCCATATTTTGATTTTTAATCTCAACTTAATTTTGTTTTTATTTTTCTATTTTGAGTAAATTATAACTTAATAGATTTAGCGTCTTAATTTTTCATTTTTATTTTTTATTATAGCATTGTACTTTAAATGATATTATATATTTGTTATTTATGTCATCTTTTTTTTTTTCATATTTTGATTTTTAATATCAACTTATTTTTGCTTTTATTTTTCTATTATAATACTTTAAAAAGACATTGTAATTTATAACATTTTTTTTAATTATAACTTCCTATCATAACATACATATACATCCAATAATAACATATTTTATCATAACATACAATATACACACATACAAATGCACTTAAACATATTTTTTTACATATAAATACCTACATTTTCACATAAAAATGCCTACATTTCATATACATACATTTTTTCATATTTATATATATATATATATATATATATATATATATATATATATATATATATATATATATATATATATATATATATATTTCACATAGAAATATACTTATACACACATTTTCACATACATTTTTTTCATATATACAAATACATATACATTTTTTCATACATATTCACACATACACATTTGCATATACATTTTACATACATATTCATACATTTTATCTAGATTTCACATACCAAAATATACAAATTTCACATACCAAATTATATACATTTCACATACATTTCATATACATTAACAACAGAAAAAAAAGAACCTGCTGTTGCCGGAAAAGGAAAGCTGTCGTCGGAAAATTCGACCACTCGCCGGAAAATGATGAAAATGGTGGTGATGTGGTGGTGGTCACCACCGGAGTTTACTTAAAATCACAAAAAATGAAATTAGGGTTAAATATTGGTCAGAAAACAAAAGAAAGAGAAAAGGGAAGAGAAAACGCACCATACCGGAGGTTTATTGTCGCTGGAGAAACAATGTATTTGGCGGAAAACGCCGAAAATTGGCGGAAAACACCGGAAAAGGAAAGCCTACCAGCAATCTATGTTAGTGGTGGTTTGTGTTGGTGTAGTACGTCGGAAAAACGCAGCAGAGGACCTTGGTCGCTGGAGCTTTGCGAGAAGGAGGGTTACGTAGAAACTGAGTCGTCTGGGACGAAGGAGTGGTCAAAAGGACGGTACCTTTAGCGGCGACACTGAGACAGTAGCGGCGACAAGTTGGAGGTAAAAACATGCGCCATTCTTTGGTGCCTAGTAGCCGTCCGATCTAAAAGCAATTGAATGGTCACGATGACATTCACGTGGATCGCTATCAATAGCGGCGACACGTCGTCCCAATTGGTGTCGCCACTATTACTTCTCACCAGATGAAACCCCAACCGATGGATCACTATAGCAGCCTACGGTCACGATCAAATGGCGTGTGGCACAAGAGGATCGCCGGTGGAAGCCCTTTAGCGACGACAACTATAACAGTGACAATAACCTTTAGCGACGGCATTATCTATTGTCGCCGCTAAAGGCCAGTGTCGTCGCTAAAGCTTCCATCGCTAAAGGGCTTATTTCTTGTTGTGTGGTGAAATCGTAAAATACAAAAATGTGTACCTTTAGCCATTTAAATCTAACATGTCTAAGTTAACTGTTACATTGTTCATCTCGTGAAATTCTTATTTAAACTATTTTATTATCACAATTCTCCAATTCGGATTAATAAACATCGCATAATAACTTTCAAATTGCAAGTCCAAATATCTTTTATCATTCAAATTGCAAATCCAAACACTCTTTAGTATGTTACCCCCAATTCCCAATCATGATTAATAATCATGAATTCCAGATTTCCACTCATGACGAGAAACATGTTATCTTTCATGTTGTCATCGTTGGCCGATAATCACAATATCCATTCGTAGGTGCACACAAAGAACACACCAAAATGTACTTAATTGGTCTGTCTCTTTTGTATTTGCTTAGAGAGAAGTTACTTGTAGGCTCAACTTTATATGTTTTTTTCTAGAATTTATAGTCGAACCGTAGATTTGAAATCTAAAAGTTTAATCAAAACAACCAAAAAGAACAAAATATATTTGAAACTTACAAAAAGAAATTATATATTCATCAAAAAGACAAGGAATGTGAGAAATCATTGACTAAAAAGGGACTACCTTAATAAAATGAATTGTTAGTTTAATATGTGGTTCTAACTAATACGTATTAGTTTGTCTTTTCTGGCAGGTTGTGTGTAACTATAAATAACAGGGTTCGTCATATGAGAATTAACGCATTATGTGAATAAAATTTTACAGCCATTTCCATTCTTTCTACTCTCAATACACTAATTGATTCTTTTTCGTCTTACCAGATCTTTCTCTTCTTCAATCTACTTTCGGGTTTCATTCTTCAATCGATTGATTTTGTGATTCCGCTCGTATAATCGTTTTGACTTCCTCTTAATCAATTCCGTCTTGGAATCGTTTGTCTAGTTCCTTGTTTCTTATCTTCTTTTGATGAATCACAATTTATAGTGTGCGATTCAAGGTGGAGCTGGTTGAATATGAAGTTGAACAATCTTCGATTGGAAGTGTCGACTATTCTAGGCAACTATATTACAATCAAATGATTTTTGGATTCGTTGATTCTTGGAGGTCAATTTGAAGTTATCGACTGATTTGATTCTTGGAAGTCGATTTGGATTTGTTCGTACCTGGTTACCAGTTTTTGAATCAAGAATCAAAGATTGTTTTCAGAATTCAAGAAAAATACCTCTACATATGATCAAGATCGACAAGTTCACCGGTAAGAACAGTTTTAGCTTATGGAGAATCAAGATGAGGACTCTCCTGAAACACAGGGCATCTAGGCACCTTTGGTAGGAGCTAGACCTGATGACATTTCCAAATCAGATTTCACCAAACAAGATGAGAAGGCCATTCTACCATCTTATTGTCTCTGACTGATGAGGTGATTTATGAAGTGATAGATGAAGAAACTGATGCATCTCTATGGTTGAAGCTTGAGAGTCTTTATATGACCAAGTCTTTAATAAACATTTTATTGTTGAAGCAAAGATTATTTTGTATGAAGGAGGGAATGTTATTGAAGGATCATCTTGACGAATTGAATTCCATTCTTATAGTTTTAAAGAATGTTGATGTCAAGATTGATGATGATGATGTTGCTCTCATTTTATTGGTTTCATTGTCCTCCTTTTATATATATATATATATATATATATATATATATATATATATATATATATATATATATATATATATATATATAGAGCTAGGTTCAGGTGTTTAAAGTAATTATTGTGTTATTGTATGCATAAATGTGGGCCAATCAAAATTTAAAATAAAAATAAATAATTAAATTAATAAATAAGGGAAAATAGGTAATTTGATAATTAGTTTCCACAAATAATATACTATAATTATGGTAATTTGATATTAATCACGTATATTTATAGATGATAATTTTAGGGTTTCAATTTTCCAATTGACTTCTACCCAGAGTCAAGATCAAAATCCTGATTTCTCGACATCAACACATCACTCATCAGCTTCGTGAGATTCGTCGTCCGTCGATACTCGATTGCCTGTCCGTCTTCACCGAATCACCGTCTCTGGTCGTCTTCACCGTGTCCGGTCGTCTTCCTCGTCTCTGTCTGCCGAGTGCCGACTGCCGACCTGCTGCTGCCTCCGATCAAGCCTCACCGACCCTCCTATCTTGACGAAAAAGCAAGCCTAAGAAGCCCCTGCACCATGTCGATCTCGGCTACACCCATTCCGACCACAAACAACCCTACCTAAGAACCCATGCACGGTGTAAAATTAGGTTACAAATCAGCGACTCTTATTATGTTTATTTACATACTGCGGCTAGCAAGGGAGGCTATGAGTGGGCTTTTCCCGCTAACTCCTGCAATGTGGCAGCAATGGGCAAATGACGAAATTTCTCTCACCCTGTCTTCTGGGTAGGCTATTGTTATGGCTGGAGTGTTAGGTATTTATGGTTTGATTATCGCTGTGATTATCTGGAATTAACCCTAAGGCTAAATCCTATTACCTTTTCGATGGATATGCTCATCTTTCCTCCGGTCTTGCTTGTGGCCTTGCTGGTCTTTCTGCTGGTATGGCTATCGGAATCGTCGGTGATGCTGGTGTTAGGTAATTTCCTTCAGTATCTCATTCTATACGTCTCTGTTACTGTTTTATTTTTAATTACTTCAAACTTATATTTTCCACATTTCAGATCAGTATCCACATGATAATCTGTAAGTTAACATGAACGTTTTATCATGAATCCATTAAGATTAATTCAATTTCTCATAAGTTGAAAGCTTTACCATACATACAGTTGAAGTTCCAAGATTTTGATTTTTGTTCAAGTTCTTGTTTTCATACATTGCAACTGCAACAAGACTACAACCCTTCATTCATCTCTAGTTTCTTGAACTCTTGGTAACTTGAATTTGTTTCTTCAGAGCCAATGCACAACAACCAAAACTATTTGTTGGGATGATCTTCATCCTCATTTTTGCTGAAGCTCTTGCCCTATATGGTCTCATTGTTGGCATCATTCTTTCTTCTCGTGCTGGTCAATCCAGAGCAGATTAGAAGGTATTCATTCTTTCTGATTTAACACTTCATTTATGTGGACAGTGCAGGATCTTGACAAGGTTGAATTCTGAAAAGGTATCAAGTTTGTTTTTGTAGATGATTCAATGGTTGATATTGGTGAAATTCCAATTCTATTGGAATGGAATCACGAATTCCAATTCTGTTGGAATGCAAAACGGGAGCCCAATTCTGTTGGAATCACAGAATTTGATGCTTGAAGAACGGACAACAAAATTGAAACGGACCACATTATTCTTTTAGAATGTATTAGTCGTTGTTAGATTTTGATGTAATTCTTAACAATTGTTACCCGTATTCTAAAAGAAATAATGCATTTTTTGTTTTTATTCTTCAATTGATTGTTCAAGAATTTGTTATTCTACAAGAAGTTTTTAAATTCATGATCAAGAAATAGGTTCAAGAATATTTTTATTATTTATGGTTCAAGAATATTTTTATTTTTTGAATATACTCATAAACATATTCTGTCAGAATGTCCGAATTAAAAGAATTATAATTCGTAAAATCAGATTTTTAAAATTAATAGAATCTATGATCCCTTAAAAAATGCAATTTTCCTTTACTAAATCTATATTAATTGACTAAATTACCCTTGTAATTAATTAAGATGATATTTTTCAATTATATTTAATTCAATAATATATATTAATCACTTTCTTAAAATAAGTAAATTTGATTGGCCCACATTTATGCATACAATAACACAATAATTACTTTAAATAGAATAACCTAAGCCTATATATATATATATATGAGAATTTTGTAAATTCGTTCGTTTTTGGAAGAGATATTATCACCATAATATAAGTTTGTTCAAATCTACACTCTAGAGGGCTACGTCACAAAGCTTCTGGAAATATTTCAGATAACCAATCAGTAGGGCTATCAGTAGTGAACAAAGACAAAGAAAGAGGCAGAAATAGAGGTAGCGATAAAGGAAAATGGAATTGGAAGGGAAGAGGTAGATCAAGATCAAAGACTAGAGGTTCAAATGGAAACTCAATGATGGTTGCCACTACTGTTTACAAGGTCACTGGAAGAAAGATTATTCGAAATTGAAGGCAAAAGGTACAACTGCAGTTGCAAAAGATGCTTCTGGTTCAGAATTTGATTTGATGCTTTCAATGATTGTTTATAGAAGTCAATCAGATGTTTAGGTTCTTGACTGTGCATGTTCTCTCACACGACATCAAGAAAAGATTGGTTCAATTCATATGAAAATGTGGCAACTAGAAATGTCCTAATGTGCAATGATATGCCATGTAGTGTTGCTGGAATAGGGTCAGTAAACATCAGAATGCATGATGGGACAAATAGAACCTTAACTGATATTCGACATGTGCTTGGTCTAAAGAAGAATTTAATTTCTTTAGGAGTGCTAGTTTCTAAATGTTTAAAGTACAATGTTGAAGATGGAGTAATAAGAGTCACCGGGGGTGATTTATTAGTGATGAAAGAAATCAAGAAAGGTTCCTGGTATGTACTTGAAGGAAACATAATGGTTGGAACAACATCAGTTCAAGATTCTTTGATAAGATTATGGAACATGAGGTTGGGATGTTGGTGAAAAGGGGACGATAGTTCTTAGCAAGAAAGGACTTCTTGGAGGTCATAAGGTTGCTGAGTTGGGATTTTGTGAGCATTACATCTTTAGAAAGCAAAAGAGAGTAAGTTTTGCTAAAGCTGTTCACACAACTAAGTCTACTTTAGATTATTTGCATGTTGATTGTTAGGGTCCTACATCACTCACTTCTCTAGGTGGTGGTCGCTATTTTCTTTCTATTAGGTTCATAATGTTTAGATCTGATGATGGAAACATGTACATTGTTTTATACTTATACTACTCATTATTAACATACATTCTTGACTAAGTAAGTGTGAATATTACAACTTAGCAAGATACGCTGTTAGGCAGCCAAGTCATCTTTGTGTTGTGAGTTGTTTTATTTTGTATAATGTTGGAGTTGCCAAAGACTGAAGATAGATATATGTTACTGCTCTACCAAACCCTGAAGTCCATATGTCAAAGAATAAAGACTAGATCTGAGATGCCTTAGCTACTGAAGAGTTTTGATGTTGCTGAAGTTTTTGGTGCTACTGAAGATCATAATCTATTGACCAGAACTGAAGACATGCTGATGACATGCACTGATGGTGTTATTGGCATGTGAGGCCACTGAAGATGTTATCAGCACGAAAATCCACTGAAGATCTTATGCCGCTGATGATACACGACCAGATACCATTAGTTGAAGCTAAAGCTACTTGAGTTGAAGCTGAAGCTGAAGCTGATCAGTAGATGACCCGCTATGCTGATGTCCGAATCTGGAACATATCATAATTACTGTAAGATATTAAACTAGTGTTACCTTGGTGTCCAAGGATGAAATCTGAACAGGAAAAAACCCGAGAGAAACTTTAAGATTGAGATTACTATGTACACAAAACTTTATTGCTGGAATACTTAAAAAAACAAAGACAATGCCCTTATTTATACTAAAAGAGATAACATCCTAATCTAACTCAAATTCTGCTAAAAAGGAAGGTTTCCATAAAAAAAACCATGTACTCAAAATATTCGATTAACCCAACAATCACCCCCTTAATCGGATTGGTCATACCACTCGTTCAAAACACTGTCGGTTCATCTTCGATTAGACCCGCTTCTTCCTTTTCCCATTTAGGACACTTGTTTTTATAGTGACCAAGCTCACCACATTTGTAACATAAAACATGACTTTTATCCCGGACACGTTCATTACCATCTCGACTTCTCCCGGACCCCCGACCCCTTCCCCGATCATGTCCAAAGTCATCCCGATTTGAATGTCCATTGTCACAATGCTTACAAACATGTGATTTTTCCTCACTAGATAACAACAACCCACCTTGAGTGTCCTCCACTTTTTCAGTTCCTCTTATACGCTCCTCGTATGCCTTCAATCTACCAACCGCTTCATCGAATCCAACTCGAAACATTGCTCTATTGACGCCACGATTTGAAGAAACGACTTAGCCATCAAATTAAGTAAACTTTTCACCAAATCAACTTCTTCAAGCTCGTAAACAAGGCTCCTTACTTTTGACGTTAAACCGGATAATTTCGTCACAAAATCGTCAATGGTTTCACCCTCCTTCATGCGTAAACTTTCAAGCTCCCTTTTTAAGGTTGCAAGTCGAGCCGTTATCACCCGATCATCTCCCAAATACTGTGTTTTTAGTCCATCCCACACTTGCTTTGGGTCGGTGTAACTCGCCATTTGCAACACCATGTCTTCGGGTATTGCTTGAAACAAAAAGGCAAGAGCTTGTTTTGACTTCTTTTGATCCAATGCTTCACCTAACGCCTTTGGTTCGACCGTCTCCCATATGCCGTGTGCATCCATAATCAACTTAACTTTAATCGCCCACACCGGATAATTCGTTGGAGTCAAAACCGGAACTTGATACGTCATCGAACCTCCTTCTTTAACCAACGACATATTTTTCTCCTTAACCCCGACCTCTTTGATCAAGCTTGTTCCGAAAGCACTCTTCCACCGGACAACAAAACAAGGTCACGAACACCTTTACCATCTTCCGTCACCCGCAAAACGAACCGAATCAAAGACACCCGCTTTGGCGTCTTCCCGTCCATTTATTCCGCACCTACGGTTAGTCTCTCACTAGCCTGATTAAGAGAAGTCGGGGTTGCTTGTAATCAACCTCGAATCACACCCCCTTCACCAAAACCGCTCTGATACTAAGTGTAAGATATTAAACTAGTGTGGCATTTGTGCCCAAGGATGAAATCAGAACAGGAAAAAAACACGAGAGAAACTTTAAGATTAAGATTATTATGTACACAAAACTTTATTGTTGGCATACTTAAAAAAAACAAAGACAATGCCCTTATTTATACTAAAACATATAGCATCCTAATCTAACTCAAATTCTGCTAAAAAGGAAAGTTCCATAAAAAACCATGTACTCAAAATATTCGATTAACCCAAAGTCATCAACCAAAAACAAGGAGATATAGAAGATTTGGAGAAGAAACTTGTAGAAAAAGAAAAGGAGATCTCAGAGCTGAAGGAGAAGCTTGAAGAAAGAGAAGTTATAAAGAAGAACTTTCATCTATAAGTGTTCAAAAATAAGAAGTACCTAAAGAAAATTTGTCCTCAAGAAACCCTAAAGCTCGTACTGATGAACCTTACAACATTTATCACGCTGATGAACATCAACAGTTCTCGTGCTGAAGAATATCACAAAGAATTTCAAACTGATAAACTTGTTGGGTTTCTTTTAAAAATAGTCTATAAAAACTACAAGATTAGGCAACAGAAGCATTCAAAAAAATAAAATCCGCACCATCGGCTTTTGCGTCGGTTTCGATTTTTCGGTGGCGGTTTATTGCGGTTTTTGTTGTTTATATTTTAACGGTTCGGTTTTTGCTCACCCCTAAACGGATGTACAAAATAATAAAATGTGTCCCTTTATCCAATTAAATCTAACATGTCTAAGTCCACCATTACATTATTTATCTTGTGAAACTCTTATTTAAACTATATTTTATTATCAACAATTCTCTGATTCCGATTAATGAACATCGCATAATAAATTTCATAATGCACATCCAAATAATTTTTATCATTAAAATTTCGCATCCTAACACTCTTTATTATGTTAGCACCAACTCCCAATCATGATTAATATTCATGGATTCAAGATTTCTAATCCTGATGAAAAACATGTCAACTTTTATCTTGCCATCGTTGGCCAATAATCACAATGTGCATTCGTAGGTGAACACATAGAACACACCAAAAATGTACTTAACTATTTTGTGTCTTTGGTATTTTCATAGAGAGAAGCAGCTTGTTGGCTCAACTTTTTTTAGCACGTATGGTCGGACTGTAGATGTAAAATCTATGATGTGGTTCCAACTAGTGTCTTAATGGATAAAATTTTCAATTTTATCCATTAAGATGCTCCAAATAATAAATATCTAAACCCCTAATTCATAAAATGCCCCAAAACTCACTTTTCCTCATGCACGGAGTAAAGAGAACACCACCAATTCCTAGATCTATGAATGAAGAAAATGAAGCTTAGATCTTTATGACTTTCAAGGGTCCAGGTGGTGTATGAGGGTTGATCTCTTTAGATGTAAATCTTCAATGACCAATCTTTCAAGAACATTCACTTCACTCTAAAACCACCCAAAACACACCAAAAGTGGATGAGAGGTGTAACGCCGTAAATTTTTAAACAAATTTTTTTCATAAAAATAAAACAATTATCTCATTCCCAAAAAATAACAAAAATCCCACAAGCATCAAGTTATCAAAACATATGGCTATGTGTTTTGCCCAGAGGATAGGGGAACAAATGGAACCTGCTCCCACATTGGAGGCTGAAGAAAGAAAACAAAAGCGGGATTGTTGCATAAAAGGTGAGGGCAGGATAATGGAAAACTCACTTACCTGGATAGGGTCTATGGGCGATCAAGAAGGTCCATGACCTAGGTTGGTGATCTCCATTGCACATTACAGAGAGGTGCCCGTCTAAAGTCGGCCCAAGTTGGTCGAACCTATGTCATAATTTGTGCCAGTGGGGCCTGCGTTCGCGCGGCCCCTACCACTATCCTAGTTTCAACATCTACTTTTTTATTGGTTCTTTCATTATTTTCAGATAAACTAAATATGAAAATAAAAATTAAAGACGATATGTTACAAAGCGGTGCTTTCAAAATTGACGATTTGTTCAAGGTGTAGAATTTTGTTTATGGAAGAACGTGTTGACCAAGGGACTCCGAGTCACATTTTTCCTTTCCCATTCTTTTTAATATGAAATTTCTCTCTACATATTAATCATGAGAGCTTCTCTTGTAGCACCTCTCCCTTGCTATGTTGGTTACTCTATCTGGATCGGGCCTTTTAGGAATGGCACAACAAAAAATGTAACCTTTACCGGCGACAAAAATCGTCGCAATTGATGCCACTTGTTGTCGCTAAAGGTATTAGCGACGACATGTCGTCTCTAACGGGTCGTCGCTATTACCTCGTAGCTAATACTCGTTTGTCGTCGCTAATACCTGTCGTCTCTAATACTCGTAAGTCGTCGCTATTGATGTCGTCTCTATTGACTTTCCGGCCACCGGACGGAGTTTTTCCGGCAAAGCTTCCCGGAGTTATGCGTCGTCGCAATTGGTCCATGTCGTCCCTAAAGGTGTCGCTGCTAAGGTTTTTTTTTTTTTTTTTTTTTTTTTTTTCGAAAAAAACATATTTTTTATAATATTAGTTTATATGTATTATAAAATGCAAATTTGATAAAAATACACAAATAAATACATACCACACTACATAAAACATCAAATATACCATATTACATATATCTAATAAATCCCAAATAAACATCTAATATATCATCCATAAACTATCTAGTAAATCCCAAATAAACATCATCCATAACATAAAACAAGAATTACTATGTGTCTTCGTCTTCCCCATTGTTGTTTTCCTCGTTGTTGATTTGGTTTTTAAACGAGCGGATAATGTCTCCAATGGCCGTCACAAATGTCGGGTTTTGAAGAAAAGCATTCACATCAACATCCTACAATTAAGTCGCAAACACATTAAGTCATTAACAATTTAACAAACTATCAAACCATCAAAGCACAAAATGAATTAAATCGTTAACAATTTAACAAACTATTAAACGACCAAATCAATTAAGTCTTTAACAATATAACAAACTACCGAGCTCCCAAAAATTACTACAAATACATTAAGTTCTTAACAATATAAAAAAGCTACTAAATTCTTTAAGAATTTAACAAGTACTTGTGTTAGTTGCGGTGCTTGTGACTGTGACTGACATTGGATGGAACACTTGTACCCGCAGCTGAAGAAGGTTTAGGCCTAATGCCTCTCACATGCCCCCTTCGTGTACCCAACAACCCGAAATTAATTTATAAATCAATTTCGGGCGGGCATTTCTATGCTTTTGATGTATTAAAAAGAAGAGACTTAAACTAAAAAAAACTTACTTTTTTATTATAGCATTGTACTTTAGCGTCTTAATTTTGATTTTTATTTTTTATTATGGCATTGTACTTTCAACGATATTATATATTTGTTATTTATATCATTTTTTTTTCCATATTTTGATTTTTAATCTCAACTTATTTTTGTTTTTATTTTTCTATTTTGAGTAAATTATAACTTAGTAGATTTAGCGTCTTAATTTTTCATTTTTATTTTTTCTTATAACATTGTAGTTCAAACGATATTATATATTTGTTATTTATATCATCTTTTTTTTTCCATATTTTGATTTTTAATCTCAACTTAATTTTGTTTTTATTTTTCTATTTTGAGTAAATTATAACTTAATAGATTTAGCGTCTTAATTTTTCATATTTATTTTTTATTATAGCATTGTACCTTAAATGATATTATATTTTTGTTATTTATATCATCTTTTTTTTTCCATATTTTGATTTTTAATCTCAACTTATTTTTGTTTTTATTTTTCTATTTTAAGTAAATTATAACTTAGTATATTTAGCGTCTTAATTTTTATTTTTTCTTATAACATTGTACTTTAAACGATATTATATATTTGTTATTTATATCATCTTTTTTTTCCATATTTTGATTTTTAATCTCAACTTAAATTTGTTTTTATTTTTCTATTTTGAGTAAATTATAACTTAATAGATTTAGCGTCTTAATTTTTTATTTTTATTTTTATTATAGCATTGTACTTTAAATGATATTATATATTTGTTATTTATATCATCTTTTTTTTCATATTTTGATTTTTAATATCTACTTATTTTTGTTTTTATTTTTCTATTATAATACTTTAAAAAGACATTGTAATTTATAACATTCTTTTTTCAATTATAACTTCCTATCATAACATACATATACATCCAATAATAACATATTTTATCATAACATACAATATACACACATACAAATGCACTTAAACATAAATTTTTACATATAAATACCTACATTTTCACATAAAAATGCCTACATTTCATATACATACATTTTTTATGCTAGTTTCAACATCTACTTTTTTTTATTGGTTCTTTCATTATATTAAGATAACTTAAATCTGAAAATAAAAATTAAAGACGATATGTTACAAAGCGGTGCTTTCAAAATTGACGATTTGTTCAAGGTGTAGATTTTTTTTCTAAATAAGGAAGAACGTGTTGACCAAGTGACTCCGTGACACATTTTTTCCTTTCTCGTCTTTTCAATATGAACATTCTCTCTACATCTTAATCATGAGAGCTCCTCTTGTAACACCTCTCCCTGGCTATGTTGGTTACTGATCTATCTGGATCGGGCTTTGTAAGAATGTATCACTTCAACAACTGAAACCCACTACACATTGGGTTGTTTGTAACCGTAAAAGAAATATGTGATTTCCCAAAGTTTCTGTATTGAGACAAATATGGCTCATAAGTGTCGGCTTATCTGACATCTAAAATAATATCAAACACCTGGTCGCATTAAACAAGTGTAGAACCAACCAACGAAACGGATTAAAAACTAGGATGCATAAATACGATAACAATGCCTACAAAACAGGAAAAAAAACATGTTCCTAAGATAAGAAACTGAAAATGACAATTAGTCAACACATGAGACACGGGCTTCTAATTAAAAATTTTCCACCATCAGGGACACGCTCGGAAAAAAATATTTCGGAGCGTCTAAGATATAAAAAATTTAGGCCCTAAGACTATAACAAGAATAACGGATGTACAAAATACTAAGATGTGTCCCTTTATCCAATTAAATCTAACATGTCTAAGTCCACCATTTCATTATTTATCTCGTGAAACTCTTATTTAAACTATATTTTAATATCAGCAATTCTCTGATTCCGATTAATGAACATCGCATAATAACTTCCAAAATGCACGTCCAAATAATTTTTATCATTAAAATTTCGCATCCTAACAGTCTTTAATATGTTACCACCAACTCCCAATCATGATTAATATTCATGGATTCAAGATTTCTAATCGTGATGAAAAACATGTCATCTTTTATCTTGCCATCGTTGGCCAATAATCACAATGTGCATTCGTAGGTGCACACATAGAACACACCAAAAATGTACTTAACTATTTTGTTTCTTTGGTATTTTCATAAAGAGAAACAGCTTGTTGGCTCAACTTTTTTTAGCACGTATGGTCGGACTGTAGATGTAAAATCTCTTGATGTGGTTCCGACTAGTGTCTTAATGGATAATATTTTCAATTTTATCCATTGAGATGCTCCAAATAATAAAGATCTAAACCCCTAATTCATAAAATGCCCAAAAACTTACTTTTCCTCATGCACGGAGTAAAGAGAACACCACCAATTCCTAGATCTATGAATGAAGAAAATGAAGCTTATATCTTTATGACTTTCAAGGGTCCCGGTGGTGTATGAGGGCTGACCTCTTTAGATGTAAATCTTTAATGACCAATCTTTCAAGAACGTACACTTCACTCTAAAACCACCAAAAACATACCAAAAGAAGATGAGAGGTGTAACGCCGTAAATTTTCAAACAATTTTTTTTTTCATAAAATTAAAAAAAATATTTCATTCCCAAAAAATCACAAAAATCCCACAAACATCAAGTTATCAAAACACATGTCCCAAAACTTTTTATAACACAAATTCAGGATCCTCAAAAACATATCTCCGACTCGTGTGTGTGTACAATCAAGCCGGTGCCTTCCCGTGATTCTGAGAGGTACCTGAAACACATAAAACATAACACGGTAAGCACGAGGCTTAGTGAGTTCCCCAAAATACCACACATATCTCATTATCCTCTCATGGCTATGCTCAAAATAAGACCCTCCGGTCAATGTGTCTCAGTAGGACTCTTCGGTCCTACAACACGGGTGGACCCTCCGGTCCTAACTCAGTAAGCTCAGAATAATGCACGGCATAAATCACATAGACATAATGCAGGATATCATAATACTCAATATAAGCACATAAGACCCTCCGGTCACACAAAGGTTACCCCTCTAGGTAAGTATAGTGAGAAGACTCACCTCGTAATCAAGTAAGTAATGATCGCGTACACGAATCTCGAACTAGCCTCCGCCTAACACATAAGATAATAATATCTAATCAACACTTAAATCACGACTCGAAATAAACTAGGTTAATCTCCCTCTCAAACTCATTGAATGGGTAAAAGACCATTTTACCCCTCCACGGTCCTCACACTCCCTGCCTTGACCAACCCTAAAGTCAACAAAAGTCAACACTCGAGTCAACTGTACATGTCGAGTCAACTGTCCATGTTGACCCGACTCGCCGAGTGCATCTATGTGACTCGCCGAGTCCCCCTTGTTCCTTCAGAACCTCGCGAAAACCCAACTCAACTCGTCGAGTTGTCTCGTCAACTCGCTGAGTTACCGATGTTCAGACTCATCGGGGAAAACCCTAGCCGACTCGTCGAGTCAGCTCTTTGACCCGTCGAGTCCCTTAAGTCAAATTCTCGTTCAGACGTTTTAAGGCAGATCATTCACTCCAAACTCTAGATCTAGCCTCTCAAGGGTGGAATGTCACGTAAAGCTTCGATCTGTACGTTCATGCATGGCATGTTTGCTCCATAATGCCAATTAAAAGCTCTAGCCAAGGTGTTTAATCACAATAACTCTTTATGGATGGATAAAGTTGGGACCTTTGGACTCTATGGACCTCACAAGGTCCAGATCTGATGTCTCAATGCTTGGCAAGCACAAGTCATACCAAATCTCAAGGAAATATGGAAAAAGCCCCAAAAGTTTCTCATTAACAATATCTAAACAACATGATGAGCAAGGTGACGACTTTTACCTTCCAACAGAAGCTCCAAGTGAATGAATACTGGATCTCACAGACTTTCCTCGTTCCTTGCTTGAATCTCACTTCTTCTTCCAATGTTTCACCAAAACACTCAAATATTAGCTTTATCACTCTCTCTTAGCTCAATGGCTGATTAGGGTTTCTCTCAGGGAAGTAGGGTAGCTGGTGAGGCGGAAATGAGGACATAAGTTTCCTTAAATAGGCCCCAAACCCGGGGAGTTAGGGTTTCCTCACACAGCGCCAACTCGGCGAGTCGCCATCTTTGACTCGTCGAGTCGGTTTTTTAACCCGCGTGCTCAAATCCAACTCTACTCGGTGAGTCGAACACATAACTCTCCGAGTCACTCATTATTTCCCATAAATAAATAAATAAATAAATGTAATACCTAGGAGTCGGGATGTTATAATTCTCCCCCACTAGAATCAAACTTCGCCCTCGAAGTCATGCTTCAGAAATAACTCTGGATACTGCTCTCACATCTCGGACTTCGGCTCCTAAGTCCACTCGGACCCTTTCCGATGTTGCCACTGGACCTGAACCAGGAGCACCTCTTTGTTCCTCAGAATCTTTACCTTCCGATCAAAGATGGCAACCGGTCTCTCGATGTAATTTAGGCTCGCATCAACTTGAATGTCCTCTAATGATATCACCGCCATCTCATGGGCTACACACTTCCTCAACTGAGACACGTGGAAGGTGCTATGGATTTGGCTCAACTCTACAGGTAGCTCTAGCCGGTAAGCTACCTTACCCACTCTGGCGGTCATTCTGAAAGGAACGATGTATCTAGGGCCCAACTTGCCCGGTTTCCTGAATCGGATCACCCACTTCCATGGGGATACCTTCAGGAGGACAAAATCTCCAACCTGGAACTCTAGCTCTGATCATCGTCGGTTTGCATAACTCTTCTGGCGACTCTGGGTTGTCAGAAATCTCTGTCTGACCTGATGAATCTGATCGGTCTTCTTCAGCACTATCTCAGTGCCATCTATCACTCGTTGCCCTACCTCTCCCCAACAGATGGGAGTCCGACACCTCCTCCCGTATAGAAGCTCAAAGGGAGGCATGCCAATGATGGAATGGTGGCTGTTGTTGTATGAAAACTCAACCAAGGGCAAATAGGTGTCCCAACTTCCTCCAAAGTCCATAACACATGCACGCAGCATGTCCTCAAGCGTCTGAATCGTCCGCTCACTCTACCCGTCTGTCTGTGGGTGGTAAGCTGTGCTGAAGTGCAGCCGGGTACCCAACTCCTCAGGAAACTTCTTCTAGAACCTGGAAGTAAAATGCACATCCCGATCTGACACTATCAATGTCGGCACCCCATGTCGTGCCACCACCTCTCGAACATAAATTTTGGCTAATTTCTCTGCAGAAGAGCTCTCACTGATAGCGGGGAAGTGAGCACTCTTCGTCAACCGATCTACAATCACCCATATCGCGTCTACCCCACGCGCGGTACTCGGTAGCTTGGTGATGAAATCCATGCTGATCTGTTCCCACTTCCCACTGGGGAACCTCTAAAGGCTGTAGTTGACCATGGGGTCGATGGTGCTCTGCATTGACTCGACGACAGGTCAAGCATCTCTTGACTACCCAAGCCACATCCCTCTTCATACAGGGCCACCAATAACCCTTTTCATATCCAAATACATCTTAGTGGCCCCAGGTACTTCAGGCTCTTCAGGCTCTTTTGGTCCGTGTATATGGTACACCAGACACCATAAAGATAGCGGCGCCAAATCTTGAGGGCGAACACCACCTCCCCCAACTCCAAATCATGGGTGGGATACCTCGTCTCATGAGGCTTCAGCTGCCTCGACGCACATGCTATCACGTGACCCCTCTGCATCAACACTGCACCCATCCCTGAAATAGACGCGTCATAATCGACTACGAAGTCCTCCACTCCCTCCGAAAGGGCTAACACCGGAGCTTCGCACAACCTCTGGCGAATAGTCTCGAATGATGCCTGCTGATCAGGCCCCCAAACAAAAGTAACGCCCTTCCGAGTCAATCTGGTGAGAGGGACCACAATCTTGGAGAAATCCTTAATAAATCTCCGATAGTATCCGACCAATCCCAGAAAAATCCTGATCTCGGATGGGGATCTCGACACCTCCCATCACATAACTGCCTCAATCTTGGCCGGATCGACCAAAATTCCATTATGATTTACGAGGTGTCCCAGGAACTGGATCTCTTGTAACCGGAAATCACACTTGGAGAATTTGGCATATAGCCTCTCCGACCTCAATACCCCAAGAACCTCTTGTAGATGCTCCTCATGCTGCTCTCTGGAACTCGAATACACCAAGATGTCATCAATGAACACGATCACCGACCGGTCCAACATAGGCTTGCACACCCGGTTCATGACATCCATGAACACTGCTGGTGCGTTGGTGAGCCCGAAAGGCATCACCATAAACTCGTAATGCCCATAACAAGTTCTAAAGGCTGTCTTCTGAATATTCTCCTCGCATACTCTCATTTAGTGAAATCTAGATCTCAAATCAATCTTGGAAAACCAAGATGCCCCCTGCAACTGATCGAATAAATCGTCGATCCTCGGAAGTGGATAACAGTTCTTGACCGTTAGCTTGTTCAACTCCCGGTAATCAATACACATCCGGTGTGAACCATCTTTTTTCTTGACAAAAAGGATCGGTGCTCCCCACGGTGAGCTACTCGGTCTGATAAAACCCTTCCCCAGTAGCTCCTAGAGCTGTGAGGATAACTTCTGCATCTCTGGTGGCGCAAGGCGATAAGGTGCCTTGGCAATAGGAGCCGCTCCCGGAACCAAATCAATCTGGAACTGCACCTGCCTCTCGGGAGGCACGCCCAACAACTCCTCGGGGAAAACATCCGGAAACTCGCACACTATCAGAACCTCGGTGGTAGAACTCGGCCTCTCTGTGGGAACCTGCGTATCCATCACATACATCAAAAAACCCATACAGCCCTAATGTATACTCTGTCTTACTCTGGCAGCAGAGCAGAAAGCTGACCCAGATCTGGTACCCTCTCTATACATTGTAAGCACTCCCCCACTGGGGTCTCGTATAGTCATCAACTGACGCTCGCATTCGATCACTGCTCCAAAACGGCTCAACCAATCCATGCCCACGATGACACAGACATCACCCATCGCTATCGGCACCATACCTATTGGGAACTCGACACCAAAAATCTCCAACACACATCCTCAGAATACATCAGTAGCAAAAACCGCATGCTCGTCAGCTATGGAAACCCTCAGAGGTCGACTCAACGCCTCACGTCGGATACTGATGTTGCGACTAAAATCTAAAGACACGAAGGATCGACTCGCACCCGAGTCAAATAACACCAAAGCAGGTACATAACTCACAAGAAATGTACCTAAATACAACACAGATTAAGCACAATAAATCTCAAATAAATAGATATGGAAATGCGTGCCAGCCACGACATCAGGTGCTGTGCGGACCTCCTCCACTGTCAGCTGAAAAGCTCTCCCACGAGCCCTCGAAGCCTCGGCCTTCACCGGCCGACTATCAATATCACACAAAGCAGTAGGAGTGGAACCCTGGGCTGATCCCTGAACAGGCTGTGGGCACTCGGCCTTCCGATGGCCGGTCTGATTGCAGTGAAAGCAAACTGCAAATCCCTTGGGGCAGTCCTTCGCCATATGCCCCTCTTTGCCACATTTGTAGCAAATCCCCGTCCGGCAAGATCCCTCATGACTCTTGACGCACTTGCCACAAATGCAGCCCTTCTGGCCTCTTGATCTCGAATCAGCGGGCTTAGCCCGCTTAGCTGCCGGCTGTGACTGCGCCTCCCATCGGTCTCTCCCCTGAGACTCCGCCTCCTCCCTGGCCTGAGTCTCCAACTCGATCTCCCTCCTCTTGGAATTTGCCTGAAGCTTGGCAAATGTCCGATAAGACGAGTTCACCATGAACTCTCGAATATCCCTCCTCATAATGCTCAAATACCGGCTCATGCGTGCCTGCTCAGTAGATACGTGCTCAAGGAAGAACAACGCCCTCTCGTGAAACATCCTCGTAATCTCCGTCACCGACTCTGTCTTCTGCTTGAGAGACAGAAACTCTTAGGCCAACCGTTCCCTCTCCACCGGGGGAACATACTCATCTCGGAACATCAGTGTAAACCTCTCCCATGACACTGCAGTATGCTTTGCAGGAGTAAAACTGGTTGTCACAAATATCCACCAGTCCTTCGCTCCCATGACACTGCAGTAGCATCCTGTACTGTGAAAGGATTTATGCATTATAGAAAGGTATGGATTGTGTTGTGTTGTGTTGAGAGGGATGTTGATTAGGGTTACTGCAACTCAGTAGGTCGATGGATGATTACCTTCAAGCCCCTATGGTGTTGGTCGCGAGTCTTTAGGCCTATGATGGAATGAAGGCAAGATCGGCGTGGTATCGTGGGCTTATCGTTATATTGGCTAGAGGGTGTCATGATGTATCGTGAACGAGTGGTTATATGACTCATATCGGTGGGACCCGGTAGACATTTTATTGAGACTCTTAGGTCTCGGATCATTAGTATTATTGGCATGGTTAGGTGTTCGTGCATTTTTGGCAGTCGAGAGACTTAGTGACCAGCTCTGTTTGGATCATGTGGACAATAAAATTTTATTGAGAGTATTAGTTACGCATCATATGTCTATTGATAAATGGTTGCATTTGTGGGATTTTATTAGGAGCTAGATTGCATAGATGAGTCTTGGATCTAAAACTTAGGGTTGTGAGGATGGTTGATATGTCTCGAATGATTTGTCAAGTGGTTGTACGCCTAATCTGATGAGGGATGTATATGCAACATGAGATTCTTGGATGGACCATCAATATGCTCTTGGGATCAGTGGTTTGGTGATGACTTGTCAGGAAGTCAAGTAGGTATTTAATATTTTTGGGCACAACTTATGGATTTGGGATTGGTCAGAGTTCATGATCAATATGTTTTGAGTTTTCATTCGGAATGGTTTGGTGGTGTTCCTAGTCAAGGACTAGAGGTAGGTACGTCAAATAGATGATAATCAATCTTAAGGTATGGTTCCTGGAGTTTAGACTTATGGGTTCCTAGTTTTGCGGAGTTTACTAATGGAAGTAGTTTGTAATCCTAATTTTTGAGAAGTTTTCCTCTTTGAGTGGTTGTCGTTGTGATTTGGGTCTTACAGTTAGGGAGAGAAAGATAGTGGTTGTGGTTGAGTATTTTCAAGTTATTGAGTTGTTTGTTGACAACTGTGGGTTTTCGAGCAATCTCTCGACTTATATATATAGATGCCTTGATTTTGGAAAGGGTAGAAGAATCTTATGGAATATGTTGGTGTTGTTTTTAGAGATTCTAACCAAGACGAATTTTGAGGACGAAATCCAATTTTAGTGGGGGAGAGTTCTAACATCCTGTTTCGAGAAGTTTCTTATTTCGAGATTATGGATAATAAATGGAATAAGAAGAGGCCTTGGGCTTCAACTGAATAGGGTTTAAAACTTATTGGATGTAGATAATATTGGTTATGTGATCTAAGCCCTGGCTTGTGTTTTGAAGTCAAACGGTAAAATGGGATAAGTAGTATTATGGACTTTATCCATGGATTATGGTTTTTATTTCAACATGTGTTAATCCAATTTTAACTAGATATCAATGTGGGGCTTGTCAAGACCTTTCGATCTTGCTATCTAGTTCCTTAGATTTTTTTCATTTGGGGGGTTTTGGCACTTTTGGTCCATTTCATGGGTAACCTTGGAGTTGAGTGAACTCCAACATCTTTGATCTGTTTAGAATGATTTTTGGACCTCGCGGACTAAGAAAGTTATGATCTTTTGCCTTCCCTTCGAGCCATGCAAGTTATCTTGGCACTTTAGGTAATTTTGGTGTATTAAAGTTTAGATCTTGATAGTTGGTGACATTATTATGGATAAAGTTGGAAACTTTATCCATCTAAACTTCATGTTGATTTAGATCTGAAGGATGGAGACTTGGACTTAATGGATTAAGTTAAGAAAGATGCATTTTGGGTCCCTTTGTGACTTAAAGTCTACATCTTGGTGGTTTGAGATTCTAACCAAGACGAATTTTGAGGACGAAATCCAATTTTAGTGGGGGAGAGTTCTAACATCCTGTTTCGAGAAGTTTCTTATTTCGAGATTATGGATAATAAATGGAATAAGAAGAGGCCTTGGGCTTCAACTGAATAGGGTTTAAAACTTATTGGATGTGGATAATATTGGTTATGTGATCTAAGCCCTGGCTTGTGTTTTGAAGTCAAACGGTAAAATGGGATAAGTAGTATTATGGACTTTATCCATGGATTATGGTTTTTATTTCAACATGTGTTAATCCAATTTTAACTAGATATCAATGTGGGGCTTGTCAAGACCTTTCGATCTTGCTATCTAGTTCCTTAGATTTTTTTCATTTGGGGGGTTTTGGCACTTTTGGTCCATTTCATGGGTAACCTTGGAGTTGAGTGAACTCCAACATCTTTGATCAGTTTAGAATGATTTTTGGACCTCGCGGACTAAGAAAGTTATGATCTTTTGCCTTCCCTTCGAGCCATGCAAGTTATCTTGGCACTTTAGGTAATTTTGGTGTATTAAAGTTTAGATCTTGATAGTTGGTGACATTATTATGGATAAAGTTGGAAACTTTATCCATCTAAACTTCATGTTGATTTAGATCTGAAGGATGGAGACTTGGACTTAATGGATTAAGTTAAGAAAGATGCATTTTGGGTCCCTTTGTGACTTAAAGTCTACATCTTGGTGGTTTGAACCTTCCTAATTGATAAAGTTAGAAACTTTATCCATTAAGACCTTGGAAAGGATCAAATTTGAGCTTTGGAGCTCTTGAAATCGGAAGAAAGTGGATTAAGCCCGTTTGTGTTGTTCAGACCAATCCCTACAGCGTGGCCTTTAGGTGAGTTTTCTCACTATGCCTATGGGTCGAAGGCACTAAGGCCGAACCATTGATTATTTTATGTACTTGATGTAGGATCATTATATGATTAATTATTATTTTCATATGTCGACATATTTGGAAGGTTGGGTTGAGGCGGGAAGCGAACAAACCCGAATGGTTGGGTTGAGGTATTGGGCCAACAAACCCATGATTTTCGGATGGGTATTTAGGAAATTCGCTAAGGATTGGCTTACAGTTTGATTTCATGGTTTCGGGTATTTCAGATGATCGGAGGAAGGCAAAGGCGTGATTGTGCACATCATCATTGGATATTTTATGGATACATGAATTTCGGATACTCTGATTTACGATTATGGCTTTTTGGAAACAATATTTTTTATGACTTTTGGATTCGGTTGTTTATTATCTTTATTTTGCATTTTCCTTCGGGTTCTTCTGATCATATGACTTGTGTGGTGATGAAATGAAGATGCTAGCTTAACACCAATGACAAATCCAAAAAACAAAAAAAACAAACATACACATGGTCACATGGACGCTGGTTGATTTAGTGGTGTTGGGTTTGTGAAATTAATAGTGTTTTCACTAGGTAATTAGTAATTACCATTAATACCAGAATTACCCTTTGAGTTGCATGGATCCCATGGTGTCCTAAGCCATCTTAAATCTTTATGTGAGACAAAGGGCTCAACTGTCATTTGTGTAGCCGAAGGATCTGGTCAGGTTACTCAAAATTTTAAAAGTGTTATTTTTATTTTCTAGTTTTTTATTGTTTTTTTTTTAATTTAGAGTTTTTTTGGAGAAAGAAAACGAGAAAAATGCGTTTGTGAATGCTACATATAGCTAACTTTAATTTTCTATAGTTTTTGTCCCTATAGTTTTGGTCATTGTATGGTTTTTGTCCCTCTAATAGTTTTGGTCCATGTTGCCACAGTTTTGCTCCTTGTGTTTTTGTCTAATTTATTATTTTTATCCCTATAACAGGTTTGGTCCAGGATGTATTGTTTCTAATCTTTTGCTTCTTGATCATATCCTTATGTAATTGTATCCCTATAACAGTTTTGGTCCAGTCTGTCGAACGTTTTTAGTAATATTGTTCTCTGTGTTTTATTTAAACACGTGGGAGGTATGTTTTTTTTATGTAATCATAATTAAATATAAAAAATAGATTATATTTATATGAATCATATTTCCCACATTAGATTTCATCTTCCTTAACATGGACATTCCATTTTTATACCCATTTTTATTATATTCAATAACAACTATTTATGTAGAGATTTGAAGTATCTTTGGATACAAGCGTTTTAGGCCTACAACTTTTTTATTTTGTTTCTGAAGTTGCTTGGTTTTTAATTTCTCATAAATTGGTTTGTTGAGTTTTATAAATAAACTCTCAAGCTTGATCAAGAGTCAAACCTTCATGTACTTAACATGAGATACTTACATTATGCTTTATGTTTAGTTGTTTACTAACAACATGCGATCTAAATTTAAAGACCATGTAAAATTTTATCTTCTTTATTTTTGTTGTTGTTGATGATATTATTGTCGTATTTAGTCTTTCAATATATCTTTTTTTATCGTTTATTATATAAAGTTTATATTATTGTCAATTGGAATGGAACAGAGTAGTTCTCACGGAATGTGATTCTTTCTCTTTGGCTTAATTTTATTCCATGGGGGATGAGAGGTGCTTTATTCCATTCCTTGATGGAACGGAATGATATATTTATAACTATTAATTACTTTAATTTATTAAATATTCAATAACACTATTTTTTCGTAAAATTGATAAAACTCTAATTAAATTAGTTTTAGTCGGTTTCAAACAATAACTAAATATATTATTTTAATGTAATTCTATTTTGAGATTTCAGGGTATTTAATCTAATTTAAAATTTTAGTTTTGTGATTTGTTATCGATATCTCGATACTTGATCAAAGTTCAATTTAATAAAATATTGTTATTGTACTGATTTATCAATTTAATGTCATTTACTTTTCCAGATGTACTAAAAAGCAAAATGTTTGAATGACTCATTCCATTCCTTCAAACCAACCAAACATAATAATGGAATGTAATGACCGTGTTCCATTACCTTGCTCATTTCTTTGCTTTTGTTCATTCTATTCCATCATACCAGACAAATCATAATTGATACCAGAAGAATTCATTTTTTATTTACAAAAAAAAAAGATAATTGCTTGGTGGTAATGCATATTTTCCTGTTAATAAGCACAAGAAGGAACAACTTCGTGACAATGTGGTGTCCATGATGCAATCCCAACAACATTTTCCAGTACAATCTTAATTTATTAACAATTTAATAAAGCAAATTTTAATTTTATAAACTAGCCAACAAATAATATTTTATTATCTAGGATTCCCAGCTGGGAATATCAGGTGGATTCGGTTTGGGAGGTGCATATTCATAACATCAACAACAACAACAACATGTTCCCATAAACGGTGGTGGGCTCTCATACTTTCCTGCAAACACTCAAGATCTCCATTTTCATGGTTCGGAGGTGGTGTTTACTCTCTTACAATCTTAATTTATTAATAGAGCTTTTGCTTGTGTTTTATGGTAAAAATCCATAAAACATGGAAGAATTCAATTTTGTCCATTCGAAATCCAAACATACCATGGAACAGAATCACGAGTTCCAATCCCATAGTTCTATAAACTTTTCAGCGCAATCTAAACAAATATGACACTATTTTTTCAGGCAAGGAACAACGGAATTCTTCCAACGGGATCACGACCTGTGAGCGTATTGGGTGGGTCCTATGATCAACTGTTTGCAACAATACCAACACTTCCAAAAACAATCCCAAATACACCTAGTTAGCCCCTTTAGAGACCAAGAACTAAAATCCCCTCAACCATCACAATCCTCTGCTGACCGATTCGGTTTATATTCGTCAAAGAAGAAACTACATTCGTGCATGCTTTGCAAATAGATATAAAATCTAAGAATATCTTTAGACCCCATATCAGGGTCATTATCTGCACTTCTTGTGGAAGGCTCTACGAATACAACATCTAAAATTCCAGAACCTTCGTCAACGATAGAAGATTTGGAATGATTATTACTATTTGTTGTGAAGGTGGTAAGCAAGTCAAGCAAAGTAGCTCGAATGTTGTGAGGTGGTTAGCAAGTTCTTGTGGTACTACTACTATTTGTTTATGACTTTCATCTCCTTCACATTTGATGTATTACATTTATCTACTATTGGAATGATTATTTGTATGACATTAATTTTTTTCAATGGATTGTATTTTTTGTATATAATATTATATTTTGTATTATGAGACATTAAATGCTAATTTAATTTGAAAATAAGTAAATCTATATAAAATATTTTTTTTAACCATTTAAAATTATGATACACAAAAATGTGTGTCATCTACATTTATGATGGGGCTTTAATGATATGTATTTGCGTGTCGTTAACGCGTGTCATAAGGTTACGACATGCAGATGTGTGTCGTCTTCCTTTATGACAAAGCCTTCCTTGACACGCAATGCGTGTCGTAAACGCGCATCGTAAGTTTACAATGCGCAAAAATGCATCGTCTTCCTTTATGACAGGGTCTTCCTTAACATGCATTTGCGTGTCATCTGTGGCTTTTACGACACGCAATGCGTGTCATTAAAGGGTATTTTTGGAGTAGTGACATCTATTATCTTGTTTAAGCATCATACTTTTTATCTCTTTGTCATTTTGACATCATGTTTTAAGTTTTATGATTATTCGTCCTCCAACATTATTACTTTATGTCATTGGAAACATTTATCGTTAAGTTTAAGTTGCTTAACATATGATATATTCCAACAGTCTTGTACCTCACAACTCAACTCATATTGGGTGCTCACCTTGTAACTTGATTTCCATGTCGCATTACACATCACGCTCCACATAATAGTTATGACTTGTTTTATTACTAGAGTACTACTTGTACATAAGTCTCATTTGTCTTAACACTTATTGCACAACATTTCTTATGTATAACCACAATATATCATGACATACATTTTCCATAAATTTCTACCTTAATCAAATTCCTTCCAAGGATTGCACTTTCATCTAATGGTTATAAGGTAGTGTACCTTGGTTTATTGCTTATTCAAACGATCGAAAATTCACCATTTACTTATTGCAATATTTTTATCATTCCGTAGACTAATTCCATGACTTTGAATCCGTTCACTCATTATATAATGCATAACATCACACTTTAATTGTGACAACCCAGAACTTTTATCTTGTACACTTAGTCAATTCAATCAACGTTAAACTTGTTCTGTTGACTTCTTGTACTGTTTAAGGGTCCATTTAAGTGTTCTAAGCTTGAGTATAGCCAAGGTTGAGTTTAGGAATGAGTCAGCAAGGCGTATAGTGTAAAAACCGGGCCATACACACCCTTAGGGGGAGTGTACGGCCGTACACATGGGTGTGCGTCCGCACACTCACCTCTTGGCCGCACACTCACTTCTAGGCAGCACACCCACCCTTATATAAAGGGTAGACCCCTTTCCTTTCATTCCTTTAACACCTTGGCAACACACCACTCCATTTCTCTCAAGCTTCTTCAACCACAAACCCTCCAAAGCTTCAAAAACGTGAGTAATTCATCCTCTAGCTTGAAAACCATGAAAGACCACTCTATCTAAGCCTTAAGTGTGAAATTTTCGTCATGTTCTTCGTGTTTGGAAGTGAGTGCGGCCTCATACCCCCATAAGGTGGCCGCACACTCTTAAAATACCCACCAAAGTGAGAGTTTGACTTCCATATTCGAGTTGGACATGACCCTAGCTTTGCTACACCTTAGAATTGCCATTTTGGACATCATCATGTAGGGTGTACGACCGCACACACCTGTATACGGCCGCACATACCCTTGTGCAGTAACACACTCCTTGTGTGCGGCAGCACACTCCCGTGTGCGACCACACACTCATCCTAGGGCCGCAAACCCACTTCTAGGACCCTTAACTTGCACTACAATTGAGTATAGACCTAGGACACTTCATGGATGCAAGTATGGACCTTGAAACACCTCAAAGACACTTTCTAACATGAGTGTACGACCGCACACCCCTTGGGCCGCACACCCATGGCCGCACACACCTTTAAGGTGGCCATACACCTCCCTCATGCAATCCTTTAAGGTCCTAACACTTAGTGCAAGTAGTTCCAAGTCCCTATAGTGGTTCTCCATCACATCTAGTGGTGAAATACCTTCATTTGACTCCTTTATGTGTCATTACGTGTTAATTAGGATCCCTTTTTGTAATATGTTGAGCATAAGGGAAACTTTTATTTTGGAATTCTAACTTCATAGCTTTCAAAAAGGTTTTTACAAAGCATTTTCCATAACAATTCTATTAAACTATAATGGGTATAGTTTGGGATAACCCTCTAGGCAGTCTTTACCAAATCAGATTTCATGGACGAATATATATAAACTATGGCAGATTTAGTTTATGTTATATATTTTCTTAGGAGTGTAAAGTACAATTATTCAAGGATAAATATTGTTTTATACTGTTTCTAGATCGTAAATTAGATTATACAGAATTGTGAGGCTCTACTTCAATACTGTACCCTTATGTGTACAGGGCTATCCTATCTCAGTATAACCAGAGTCTCCTGGAGGGAGAGCGTGAGATTTGTGAATAGATCTATTCGGGACTGACAATCCCACACCAGAACTGCTAGCTACAGTTAGGCAGTCATGCCTGTGGTGGACAAATGCCATTTAGCTTAAAGCCTGAAGAACGTTATAAAGGTTTCTAGGTCATATCAAGTATGGTTATACGACTCGCAAATAAGTATAAACTAACTTTGGTTTACGGACTCTACTCTTCATATGTTTTATTTTAAGTAATAAAACTACTTTCTTATATACTGATAGTAATCAGGGATTTCTAAACTTGCATCTCTACCTCTAGGACGGATAACTTGGTTTTAGGGAAAATATAGGATTTTCCCAGGATAACACCGGCATTTCTAAAACTGATAGTTTACTACTCTACTAACGGATATTCACATTCATTCCATGACTCATTGGATTGTGCGTATCAAGTATGAACCGGGAAGTCATGGAAGGAATGAGTTTTCAAACATACTTTTCATAAGAAAATATGGGATTTTTTTTGAGGAACACTTTTCAAAAAGGATCAAAGGACGTTTTTCTCTAAACCTAAATGCTTATGAACTCACCAGCTTTTTACTGATATTCTTTCAAAACTACTTGTATTCTCAGGGAATCAGTAGTAGATAGGTACCTTCCGAACATTGTGAAGAAGTCGGAGCGAATAAGATTATGTCTTTATATTTTCCTTATACGTTTGGTGTATTCGAATCATATTTAAAACCGATGTGAACTTATTAAATTTTCATGTATGCAATGTTTGGTTGTGTTTACTATGATTGCTATTATACACTGGTTGTGATGCTAAACATGACGTCCTCCACCCCGGAACGATTCCGCCATTCTGGTTTCGGGGTGTGACAGATTGGTATCAGAGCCGTTGTTTATAGCGAACTAAGTATACCGAACCTTACATGGTATACAACTATAAACATTAAGGGGCATAAGTGCTCTAAACTAAAAGTATATTTTCAAAAATATAAGTATTTTTATAACAAAGTATATAAGTATACCCGAGTACCAGAATATGTGTCATAAGTAGAACAAAACAAAAGTATTTGGATGTTGGGACACTGCGGTTAGACCTGGGCAGTTATGTAATCATGTCTAGGGTCAATATAGCCTGATCAACTATATTCATTCGAGACATGACCAACATGTGCTTGGGAGTGACTGTGGTGTTACAGCAAGCCTAAAACTTACCAAGAACAAAAATATTCAACATAAAATACTATAGCAGTATTTTAGCTAGATCCAAATTTAATATATAGATTCCAAGTGTTGCTACCTCTTCTTTCTTAAGCGGTAACTTACTTGCATTAGTAACCTTTCTTTGCTTATCGCTTGGTAGAACACTTTTATTATCAGGATGAGATATATCTTGTTTATATCTTGAGGACTTACCATCCTCTTCTTCCTGGTTGTTTCTAGAACAAGATGCCTCCCCGACGAAGACCCATCAGAAGGAACAAAACCACTCCGCCACCACCACCCCCTCAGTTCGACCCCTTCATGTTCCAGGCAGCAGTTACAGCCGCCGTGACTGCAGCAATGGCACAAGTGAACTCTGGTGGGGCTGGAGGTGGAACTTACCCTCAAAGACAAGACGGAAGTCAGGGACATCAAAAGGAGTGTTCCTACAAGGACTTCATGACCGCAAAAACTAAGTCCTTCGACAGAAATGGAGGTGTTATCGCTCTGACTCGATGGTTAGAGAAGATCGAATCCATCTTCGAAATTTGTGCCTGTTCCGAAGCAAACAAGGTGAAGTTCGCCGCCTGCACCTTCACCGACAGAGCTTTGACCTGATGGAATGGTCAAGTCAAAACCCTAACCCTGCCAGTGGCTAATGTCATGGGTTGGGAAAGACTGAAGGAACTCATGCTTGCGGAATACTGCCCGAGGGGCGAGGTGCAAAAGTTGGAGCACGAACTCTGGAACTTGAGGATGAAGGGTTCCGACATCGCTGCCTACACCGCTAGATTATGTGATATGGCTCTCCTCTGTTCGGGAATGGTCACCCCGAAAAGTAAGAAAATAGAGAGGTACATCTGGGGACTGACGGCCCCAACCAAAGGAAATGTATTGGCTGCTAGACCGACTACATTTGAAAGCGTCAAGGATCTGGCGCAGACTCTGATCGATCATGGAGTCGATCTTGATGAAGTGGCAGCCGTTCCCGAGCCACAAAAGGAGAGTGGTGAGAAGAATAAGAAGTTCGACAACAAGCGGAAGGGCCAGTCGTCGCAGGAGCCCTCCAAGAAACAACAAACAATGCCAGTCTACGCTGCTACTACTCCTACTACTGCTCCCACTGCTGTTCCAACCACCCAAGCTCCTACCGGTGTTTATTCAGGGAACTACCTCTGTGCAACAAGTGTAACTTTCATCATCACGGACCCTGCCGTGATTTGAAGTGCAACAGCTATGGAAAGAAGGGACATACAGCTTGATTCTGCAGGACACCAGCCCAACCAACCAACCAGGCTCCGGGAGCGGGCGCTAGTCAATCTTGCTATGGATGCGGAGAGGTTGGGCATTTCAAAAGAAACTGCCCCAAGGCGAAAACATGTGGCAATACAGGAAGGGTACTGGCTATGGGCCAGGAGGAAGCGGTCGCTGATCCTACCGTTGTTACGGGTACGTTCCTCCTTGACAACTCTTATGCATGCATTCTTTTTCGATTCTGGTGCGGAGAGGAGTTTTGTTAGTCATGCATTCAAACACCTAATCAAATGTAAATCCCAACCTTTAACCGAAACATTCACCGTCGAGATGGCTAACGGAAAGAAAGAGAGCACGAACGACATATTCATAGGTTGTACTCTTACCTTAGACAATCATTATTTTCCCATCGATCTTATGACTGTCTCCCTTAAGAGTTTTGATGTCATTATAGGCATGGATTGGTTAAGCCCCAATCGTGCTGGTATCCTTTGCTTCGAGAAAGCGATCCGTCTCAATCTTTCCTCTGGTGAAGCTCTCATGATTTACGGTGATAAGCCTAGTTTGAACCTTCGTATCATTTCATGCATCAAAGCCCAGAAATATCTGCGGAAGGAGTGCCATGCATTTCTAGCCCATGTTGTTGATGATACACAAAAGGTTAAAGACCTCGAGAGCATCCCCGAAGTCTGCAACTTTCCTGATGTTTTCCCCGAAGATCTCCCAGGAATTCCTCCTGAGCGTCAAGTCGAGTTTCGTATCGACTTAATCCCCGGAGCTACTCCTGTAGCTAAATCTCCCTATCGTTTAGCGCCAGCAGAAATGCAAGAATTATCCGGCCAGTTCAATGAGCTGATCAGCAAAGGATTCATAAGGCCTTGGGGAGCTCTGATCTTATTCGTGAAAAAGAAAGACGGAACCTTCCGGATGTGCATTGACTACCGAGAACTGAACAAGCTAACTGTCAAAAACCGATATCCATTACCCAGAATCGATGATCTCTTCGACCAACTTCAGGGAGCCAGCTATTTCTCAAAGATAGATCTAAGATCAGGGTACCATCAGTTGTGAGTTCATGAGAATGATGTACCCAAGACAACATTCCGAACTCGCTACGGACACTACGAGTTTGTAGTAATGCCCTTTGGTCTGACCAACGCACCGACAGTATTCATGGACCTGATGAATCGAGTGTGCCGCCCTTTCCTGGACAAGTTCGTAATCGTGTTCGTTGACGATATAATTGTCTATTTGTGGAGCGAGAACGACCATAAACAACACTTGAGGCAGGTGCTCGAAACATTGAGGGCGGAGAAGCTATATGCAAAATTTCAAAGGACGTTTTTCTCTAAAACTAAATGCTTATAATCAACACTTGAGGCAGGTGCTCGATACATCTGTGCGTTTTCGAGCAATCTCTCAACTTATCTGTATAAATGACTTGGTTTTGGAATGGCTAGAGGAATATTATGGAATATGTTGGTGTTGTTTTTAGAGATTCTAACCAAGACGAATTTCGAGGACGAAATCCAATTTTAGTGGGGGAGAGTTGTAACATCCTGTTTCGATAAGTTTATTATTTCGAGATTGTGGACAATAAATGGATCAAGAAGAGGCCTTGGGATTCAACTGAATAGGGTTTAGAACTTATTGGATGTGGATAATATTCGTTATGTGATCTAAGCCCTGGTTTGTGTTTTGAAGTCAAAGGGTAAAATGGGAAAAGTAGAATTCTGGACTTATGCATGGATTATGGTTTTTATTTCAACATGTGTTAAGCCAAATTAAACTAGATATCAGTGTGGGGTTTGTCAAGACCTTTCCGTGGATATAAAGATCATTCAAAATGGAGTTCAAATGACGAAGTTATGGTTGTTTGAAGTTGAGGTGAATTTGGGTGAAAACCGTCGCCACATAATAGGGATCAGAGTCTAGAGTGTGGCAGTCGCCACGAAATGTGGATTAGAGCCCATGTGTGCTAGTCTTTCATACCCAAATCCACGATTTTAGGTTTTGGAACGTCTTTAAGCATAAGGTTCTACATTTTTGCAGCCTCCACCACCTCTAGGACCCCTTGGCAGAAACCCTAGCCTCCATCTTCAAGATTTGAGCTTCTCCCGTCTCCTCTATTCTCCTTTGGATGCTTTTTATGATATTTTGATGAATTTTGAAGATCAACAAGGTTCTTTTTCTTTCAAGGAAATTTGTTTCAAGTTTGGATCCATCAAAGGCACTACATTTCTGGACTATTGTATGTATAAAGTTTCGATCTTACTATCTAGTTCCTTAGATCGTTTCATCTCGGGGTTTTGGAACTTTTGGTCCATTTCATGGGTAACCTTCAATTTGTGTAAACTCCAACATCTTTTGATCAGTTTAGAATGATTTTTGGACCTCATGGACTAAGAAAGTTATGATCTTTTGCCTTCCCTTCTAGCCATGCAAGTTATCTTGGTACTTTAGGTAATTTTGGTGTATTAAAGTTTAGATATTGATAGTTGGTGACATTATTATGGATAAAGTTGGAAACTTTATCCATCTAAACATCATGTTGATCTAGATCTGAAGGATGAAGACTTGGACTTAACAGATTAACTTAAGAAAGATGCATTTTGGGTCCCTTTGTGACTTAAAGTCCACATCTTGGTGGTTTGGACCTTCGTAATAGATAAAGTTAGAAACTTTATCCATTATGACCTTGGAAAGGATCAAATTTGAGCTTTAGAGCTCTTGAAATCGGAAGAAAATGGATTAAGCTCGTTTGAGTTGTTCAGACCAGTCCCCACAGCGTGGCCTTCAGGTGAGTTTTCTCACTATGCCTATGGGTCGAAGGCACTAAGGCCAAACCATTAATTATGTTTTTTACTTGATTTAGGATTATTATGTGATTAATTGTTATTTTTAAATGTCGACATATTTGAGAAGGTTGGGTTGAGGCGGGAAGCGAACAAACCCAAATGGTTGGGTTGAGGTATTGGGCCAACAAACCCATGATTTTCGGATGGGTATTTTAGGAAATTCGCTAAGCATTGGCTTACAATTTGATTTCATGGTTTCGGGTATTTCAGATGATCGGGGGAAGGCAAAGGTGTGATTGTGCACATCATCCTTGGATATTTTATGGATACATGATTTTCGGATACTCTGATTTACGATTATGGCTTTTTGGAAACAATATTTTGTATGACTTTTGGATTCGGTTGTTTATTGTCTTTATTTTGCATTTTCCGTCAGGTCCTTCTGATCATACGACTTGTGTGGTAACGAAATGAAGATGCTAGCTTAACACCAATGACAAATCCAAAAAAAAAAAAAAAACATACACATGGTCACATGGACGCCGGTTGTTTTAATGGTATTGGGTTTGTGAAATTAATAGTGTTTTCATTAGGTAATTAGTAATTACCATTAATACCATAATTACCCTTTGAGTTGCATGGATCTCATGGTGTCCTAAGCCATCTTAAATCTTTATGTGAGACAAAGGGCTCAACTCTCAGTTGTGTAGCCAAGGGATCTGGTCTGGTTAATCAAAATTTTAAGAGGGTTATTTTTACTTTCTAATTTTTTATTGTTTTTTTAATTTAGAGTTTTTTTGGAGAAAGAAAACGAGAAAGATGCATTTGTGAAAGCTACATATAGCTAACTTAAATTTTCTATAGTTTTTGTCCCTATAGTTTTGATCCTTGTATAGTTTTTGTTCCTCCAATAGTTTTGGTCCATGTTGCAACAATTTTGGTCCTTGTGGTTTTGTCTAATTTATTATTTTTATCCCTATAATAGGTTTGGTCCAGTATGTATTTTTTTCTAATCTTTTGCTTCTTGATCATATCCTTATGTAATTGTATCCATATAACAGTTTGGGTCAAGTCTGTCGATCGTTTTGAGTAATATTGTTCTCTGGTTTATCTGAAAACATGGGAGGTATGTTTTTTTATGTAATCATAATCAAATATAAAAAAATAGATTCTATTTATATGAATCATGTTTCCCACATTACACTTCATCTTCCTTAACATGGACATTCCATTTTTATACCGATTTTTCTTATATTCAATAACAACTATTTCTGTAAAGATTTGAAGTATCTTTGGATACAGGCGTTCTAGGCCTGCAACTTTTTTATTTTGTTCTTGAAGTTGCTTGGTTTTTAGTTTCTCATAAATTGGTTTGTTGAATTTTCTAATTAAATAAACTCTCAAGCATGATCAAGAGTACTTAACATGAGATGCTTACATTATGCTTTATGTTTAGTTGTTTACTAACATCATGCGATCTAAATTTAAAGACCATGTAAAATTTTATCTTCTTTATTTTTGTTGTTGTTGATGATATTATTGTCGTATTAAGTATTTCAATATATCTTTTTTTATCGTTTATTATATAAAGTTTATATTATTGTCAATTGGAATGGAATAGAGTAGTTCTCACGAAATGTGATTCTTTCTCATGGGCTTAATTTTATTCAATGGGGGATGAGAGGTGCTTTATTCCATTCCTTGATGGAATGGAATGATATATTTATAACTATTAATTACTTTAATTTATTAAATATTCAATAACACTATTTTTTCGTAAAATTGATAAAACTCTAATTAAATTAGTTTTAGTCGGTTTCAAACAATGACTAAATATATTATTTTAATGTAATTCTATTTTGAGATTTCAGGGTATTTAATCTAATTTAAAATTTTACTTTTGTGATTTGTTATCGATATCTCGATACTTGATCAAAGTTCAATTTTATAAAATACTGTTATTGTACTGATTTATCAATTTAATGTCATTTACTTTTCCAAATGTACTAAAAAGCAAAATGTTTGAATGACTCATTCCATTCCTTCAAGCCAACCAAACATAATAATGGAATGTAATGACCGTGTTCCATTACCTTGCTCAGTTCATTGTTTTTGTTCATTCCATTCCATCATACCAGACAAATCATAATTGATACCAGAACAATTCATTTTTTATTTACAAAAAAAAATTTAATTGCTTGGTGGTAATGCATATTTTCCTGTTAATATGCACAAGAAGGAACAACTTCGTGACAAGGTGGTGTCCATGATGCAATCCCAACAACATTTTCCTGTACAAGCTTAATTTATTAACTATTTAATAAAGCAAATTTTAATTTTATAAACTAGCCAACAAGTAATATTTTATTATCTATGATTCCCAACTATGAATATAAGGTGGATTCAGCTTCGGAGGTGCATATTCATCACATCAACAACAACAACATGCTCTCATAAACGGTGGTGGTCTCTCATACTTTCCTGCAAACAATCAAGATCTCCATTTTCATGGTTATGAAGTGGTGTTTACTCCCTTACAATCTTAATTTATTAATAGAGCTTTTGCTTGTGTTTTGTGGTAAAATCCATAAAAAATGGAACAATTGAATTTTGTCCATTCGGAATCCAAACATGCCATGGAACGGAATCACGAGTTCCAATACTGTAGTTCTATAAACTTTTCAGCACAATCTAAATGAATAAGACACTATTTTTTCATCCCAGGAACAACGGAATGCTTCCAACGGGATCACGACCTGTGAGCGTATTGGGTGGGTCCTACGATCAACTGATACAACAGTACCAACACTTCCAAACACAATCCTAAATACACCTAGTTAGCCCCTTTAGAGACCAAGATCTAAAATTCCCTCAACCATCACAATCTTGTGCTGACCGATTCCGTTTACTCGGTTTATATTTGTCAAAGAAGAAACTACAGTCTTGCATGCTTTACAAATAGATATAGAATCTAAGAATATCTTCAGACCCCAAATCAGGGCCATTATCTGCACTTCTTGTGGAAGGCTCTATGAATACAACATCTAAAATCCAGAACCTTCATCAACAATAGAAGATTTGGAATGATTATTACTATTTGTTGTGAAGGTGGTAAGCAAGTCAAGCAAAGTAGCTCAGATGTTGTGAAAGTGGTCGACAAGTTCTTCTGGTACTACTACTATATGTTGATGACTTTCATCTCCTTCACATTTGATGTATTACATTTATCCACTATTGGAATGATTATTTGTATGCCATTAAATTTTTTTCAATGGATTGTATTTCTTGTATATAATATTTTATTTTGTATTATGAGACATTAAATGCTAATTTAATTTGAAAATTAGTAAATCTATATATAATATTTTTTTAAACATTTAAAATTATGATACGCAAATGTGTGTCATAAGGTTACTACACGCAGATGTGTGTTGTCTTCCTTTATGACAGAGCCTTCCTTGACACGGAATGCGTGTTGTAAATGCGCGTCGTAAGTTTACAACGCGCAAAAACGCGTCGTCTTCCTTTATGAAAGGGTCCTCCTTAATATGCATTTGTGTGTCATCTGTGGCTTTTACGACATGCAATGCATGTCATTAAAGGGTATTTTTGGAGTAATGACGTCTATTATCCTGTTTAAGCATCATACTTTTTATCTCTTTGTCATTTTGACATCATGTCGTAGATTTTATGATTATTCATCCTCCAACATTATTACTTTATGTCATTGGAAACATTTATCGTTAAGTTTAAGATGCTTAACATTTGATACATTCCAACGGTCTTGTACCTCACAACTTAACTCATATTGGGTGCTCACCTTATAACTTAATTTCCATGTCGCATTACACATCACGCTCCACATAATAGTTATGACTTGTTTTATTACTAGAGTACTACTTGTACATAAGTCTCATTTGTCTTAACACTTGTTGCATAACATTTCTTATGTATGACCACAGTATATCATGACATACATTTTCCTTAAATTTCTACCTTAATCAAATTCCTTCCAAGCATTGCACTTTCATCTAATGGTTATAAGGTAGTGTACCTTGGTTTATTGCTTATTCAAACGATCGAAAATTCACCATTTACTTATTGCAATATTTTTATCATTCCGTAGACTAATTCCATGACTTTAAATCCGTTCACTCATTATATAATGCATAACATCACACTTTAATTCCCATTTAAGTATACTATTTTCAATATTTCTATTTTAAATAACTCATTATATCGGTTTCATGCATCATTCCATGCATAATATGCAACAAACTTTCCATAAAGTCCACGCCCAATACCATTCTATCATCTTATCCTTATACATCTATTATCATGTTTAAGCATCATACTTTTTATCTCTTTGTCATTTAGACATCGTGTCTTATCTTTTATGATTATTCGTCCTCCAACATTATTACTTTATGTCATTGGAAATATATTTTTATGTGTCTTATTACAACTACCAGGTTTTCCATATAGTGGTATGTAAAGGACTACTTAAAAGTGCATTACACACAACCGTTTTTTAAATTCATTTTAAGGAATATGTTATTAATCATGAACTCCAAATACAAACATACCTAAAATCGTAATTTTCTGGATATTACATCTTTTATCTCCTCATTTGGCGTGAAATAATCCTCATTACTGAATTATGAATATCATAATGTTACATTTACTACTAAGAAATCGTGTGTCACCGTTTGCTTGTATAAGATATGGGTATTCCATTTCTTCACCAAATGTGATCGGGTGTCACAATAGATGTGTTACCCATATTTCCTATAATGACATGTTTCATGAACACAACAAGCACCTTAAGATTAATTGGCATTTTGTATTGATAATTTGTCACTAGAAGTATAGTTTGTCTATCTCCCACCTCCTCCATCCGCTAGCATACTTATGTATTTATTATAGCTTTTATCACCAGGGATGCTTCTCTACACTTCTTTCCATAAAATTATATAAAGACGTAAATCATAATAACTTTGAGGAGGGATGATACTGGTATGTATATTTCTTTTCTAAACGACATATATTAAGAAAAAATGAGCCCATGTTAGGCACATGCTAGCGAGGAAAAACATGTCATTTCAACAAATTACATATTCAAGCTAGATGAGTTTAACCAAGTACACCTATCCAAATTAATTTTTCTACTCCTTACCGAAATCCAATAAAACGCTTTCACAATACTGTTTTGAAAAAGAGTCTCCAGTTCTCCACACAGCCTTTCGAACGATAGATGATAATGATGTTTCTTAAATTCCATAGTTCCCACAAAAGCGAAGCAGACACAACAAACAAAAGAATTTTCTCTATATTTGACACCCGAAATGAGATATTACAGTGTCCAAGTCTTATATTCCATAGTTCCCCCACAACACATGACCCACGACCATCACATGAGAGGTAAATCGCATAATACAAACGAGCGAGGGATGATGCGTGGGTTCTAATCCCAACACCAACAATATAGGACTCCGCTTCTCAATGGATGGGCTCCCATTGCAGGGACTCCTTTAAATGATTGGGGTGGCTGGGCAACATATGGTTTTTTGTTACTTAGCTCAAGCTGGGTTTACATCTCGAATGTGAGAGTGTGCTGGTATTGGATCTTGGTGTCACAATGGAGGGCATCTGAAGAAAGAACACTCCAGAGGCTAAAAATGAATGGTCCGCGCGACATAACTAGAAAAAAGGAGAGCCTGTGTGGTCGTCTCCCTTAAAATCAAAGTCAATAGAGATATATATAAAAAATAGTAAAAAGCTGTTCACAAAACAAGAACGTTGTGAAGCATAAATAAATAAATAAAGTTGTCAATTAATTCTGAATTAGTTACCCACCGGCAATAAAAAACAAACGAAAAATAACAACTTGTCATTAAAGAATAATATATTTATTGCATGTGATTCAATTATAAACTTAAACTGAAAATAAAGGAGTTACACTTTGATGAGGTAGGTATATGATGATGCGTTTGTGTAGAGGGAGAAATTAAAGAGTTTTGTTAGTCCCACATCGGTAGGAAAGTAGAAGGTGTTGAAAGAGAGGGAGGAATAAAAGGTGAGGTGGACGAGCATTACAAGCATCTTTGCGCTTGGGGCAATGACGCAGCTAATGAGGTATTAACCGAGGCGCGTCAATTGCTGGTTGAAAACTATTTCCAAACCCCCTCTTTGGCCTTGGGTCTCCCTTGGCCATCGAGAATTTCTGGAAGGGTTTCCTTTGACTGGGAAGCCCTAAAAATTCTTAGTTTGTCAAAAGCTTTTATATCCTAATCCTCTTAATTAGATTAGATGGCCAAAGAGTAATATTTTCATGTAATTAAAAAAAAGTCGTTAGTAATTATGACAATAATATTTGTTTGTATGGTGATTTTTTTTGTATTTAAATATGGATAGTAATAGTATTTATGACCAATTAATATTTGGGAATTATACAGGAGACTAAATCAGTCAACACAGAAGTGAAGGTTCCCTCCCACATCGGGTGAGAGAAGATTACATACAAGATGGCAGTGGATATAGAAAGCAAGCCCCAAGAAAACGAAAAGCATACCTTTCTCGGCCTTTTGGCTAAGATCAAGTGTAGTATCTGTTCTTATCAGTTTAATATCTGATATGTAGGCCATCGGCCTACTCGATATTAATCTTATTTTTTATGGGGGAGAGTCCATCACAGTAGCTTGCTGCTGGGTCTCTCGAGTGTCGCCTTAGCGTTGCACTACAGCCTGGGCGTGGCGCACCCCTCCAATCCTAGTCCAAAACTACTTTAATAGACTTTACTTGTTACCTTGTTATGGCTAATAATGCTATCAATTTATTCGAACCAGGATCCAACATTCCAAAGAAGAGGTCGGAAGTGTTTAGCCTTGGCTTGGCACACCCGTAGCTCCAATGTAAGTTTAAAACTTATATATTGGCCTTTAATTAAGTCGTTTTCATGAGATAGGAAGCAAGCTTTTCCTGTGTTCGGAAGGCATATATAGTATAACAGATCCTGCTCAATTAGTAATAAGATGGTGATCAGTTTTCTCAACGTTTCCTGATCGCACTGTTCCTGTTACAAAATGGTTACACTTCATCTATAAATTGACATCGGTAATACTACAGAACAAATAAGCATATTATGTGGAATTTAATTATGACAAGTTTTTTTTTATCCAAATTAAGAAAACATTGTAATTCAGAAGCATGCATCAACTTTGTCTTAATCTTCATTTTTGGAATGGACTTCTCCCATTTACCACAATCAAAGATTACAATTCTTTTGAGAGGGAGAGACCGTATTGATCTAACAGGCCCAGACACACTTGAAATAATGCAATTATATAACTGCCACTTAATTGGCTGTGCGCTTTAATTTGCCCAGAGGATAGGGGAACTAATGGAACACTATAATATGTCTCATGTGATGTGAACCTGATCCCACATTGGAGGCTGAAGAAAGAAAACAGAAGCTGGATTGTTGCATAAAAGGTGAGGGCAGGAGAATGGAAAACTCACTTACCTGGACAGGGTCTATGGGCGATCAAGAAGGTCCATGGCCTAGGTTGGTGATCTCCATTGCACATTACGGAGAGGTGCCTGTCTAAGGTCGGCCCAAGTTGGTCGAACCTATGTCATAATTTGTGCCAGTGGGGGCCTGCGTTCGCGCGGCCCCTACCAATATCCTAGTTTTAACATCTACTTTTTTTATTTTATTGGTTCTTTTATTATTTTCAGATAACTTAAATCTGAAAATAAAATTTAAAGAGGATATGTTACAAAGCAGTGCTTTCAAAATTGACGATTTGTTAAAGGTGTAGATTTTTTTTTTCTAAATAAGGAAGAACGTGTTGACCAAGTGACTCCGTGTCACATTTTTCCTTTCTCGTCTTTTCAATATGAACTTTCTCTCTACATCTTAATCATGAGAGCTCCTCTTGTAACACCTCTCCCTGGCTACGTTGGTTACTGATCTATCTGGACCGGGCTTTGTAAGAATGGGGAAATCGTAAAATACAAGGTAACACTTCAACAACTGAAATCCACTACACTTTGGGTTGTTTGTAACCGTAAAAGAAATATGTGATTTCCCAAAGCTTTCTGTATAGAGACAAATGTGGCTCATAAGTGTCGGCTTATCCGACGTCTAAAATAGTATCAAACACTTGGTCACATAAAACAAGTGTAGAACCAACCAATGAAACGGATTAAAAACTAGGATGCATAAATACGATAACAATGCCAACAAAATTGGAAAAAAAACGTTCCAAGATAAGAAACTGTAAATGACATTTAGTCAACACATGAGACACGGGCTTCTAATTAACATTTTTCCACCATCAGGGACACGTCCGGAAAAAATATTTCGGAGCCTCTAAAATATAAAAAATTTAGGCCATAAGACTAACAAGACTAACGGATGTACAAAATACTAAAATGTGTCCCTTTATCCAATTAAATCTAATTAACATGTCTAAGTCCACCCTTACATTATTTATCTCGTGAAACTCTTATTTAAACTATATTTTATTATCAGCAATTCTCTGATTCCGATTAATGAACATCGCATAATAACTTTCAAAATGCACGTCCAAATAATTTTTATCAATAAAAATTTCGCATCCTAACACTCTTTATTATGTTACCACCAACTCCCAATCATGTTTAATATTCATGGATTCAAGATTTCTAATCCTAATGTGAAACATGTCATCTTTTATCTTGCCATCGTTGGCCAATAATCACAATGTGCATTCGTAGGTGCACACATAGAACACACCAAAATGCACTTAACTATTTTGTCTCTTTGGTATTTTCATAGAGAGAAGCAGCTTGTTGGCTCAACTTTTTTTTAGCACTTATGGTCGGACTGTAGATGTAAAATCTCTGATGTGGTTCCCACTAGTGTCTTAATGGATAAAATTTTATACTTTATCCATTGAGATGCTACAAATAATAAAGATCTAAACCCCTAATTCATTAAATGCCCAAAAACTCACTTTTTCTCATGCACGGAGTAAAGAGAACCACCAATTCCTAGATCTATGAATGAAGAAAATGAAGCTTAGATCTTTATGACTATCAAGGGTCCAAGTGGTGTATGAGGGTTGATCTCTTTAGATGTAAATCTTCAATGACCAAATCTTTCAAGAACATTCACTTCACTCTAAAACCACCAAAAACACACCAAAAGTGGATGAGAGGTGTAACGCCGTAAATTTTCAAACAAATTTTTTTCATAAAAATAAAACAATTATCTCATTCCCAAAAAATAACAAAAATCCCACAAACATCAAGTTATCAAAACATATGGCTATGTGTTTTGCCCAGAGGATAGGGGAACAAATGGAACCTGCTCCTACATTGGAGGCTGAAGAAAGAAAACAAAAGCAGGATTGTTGCATAAAAGGTGAGGGCAAGATAATGGAAAACTCACTTACCTGGACAGGGTCTATGGGCGATCAAGAAGGTCCATGACCTAGGTTGGTGATCACCATTGCACATTACGGAGAGGTGCCCGTCTAAAGTCGGCCCAAGTTGGTCGAACCTATGTCATAATTTGTGCCAGTGGGGGCCTGCGTTCGCGCGGCCCCTAAGAATATCCTAGTTTCAACATCTACTTTTTTTTATTGGTTCTTTCATTATTTTCACATAAATTAAATCTGAAAATAAAAATTAAAGACGATATGTTACAAAGCGGTGCTTTCAAAATTGACGATTTGTTCAAGGTGTAGAATTTTGTTTATGGAAGAACGTGTTGACCAAGGGACTCCGAGTCACATTTTTCCTTTCCCATTCTTTTTATTATGAAATTTCTCTCTACATATTAATCATGAGAGCTTCTCTTGTAGCACTTCTCCCTTGCTATGTTGGTTACTCTATCTGGGTCGGGCCTGTTAGGAATGGCACAACAAAAAATGTAACCTTTAGCGGCGACAAAAATCGTCGCGATTGATGCCATTTGTTGTCGCTAAAGGTATTAGCGACGACATGTCGTCTCTAACGGGTCGTCGCTATTACCTCGTAGCTAATACTCGTTTGTCGTCGCTAATACCTGTCGTCTCTAATACTCGTAAGTCGTCGCTATTGATGTCGTCTCTATTGACTTTCCGGCCACCGGACGGAGTTTTTCCGGCAAAGCTTCCCGGAGTTATGTGTCGTCGCAATTCGTCCATGTCGTCCCTAAACGTGTCACTGCTAAATATTTTTTTTTTTTTTTTTTTTTTTTGAAAAAAACGTATTTTTTTTATGATATTAGTTTATATATATATATTATAAAATGCAGATTTGATAAAAATACACAAATAAATACATACCACACTACATAAAACATCAAATATACCATATTACATATATCTAATAAATCCCAAATAAACATCTAATATATCATCCATAAACTATCTAGTAAATCCCAAATAAACATCATCCATAACATAAAACAAGAATTACTATGTGTCTTCGTCTTCCCCATTGTTGTTTTCCTCGTTGTTGATTTGGTTTTTAAACGAGCGGATAATGTCTCCAATGGCCGTCACAAATGTCGGGTTTTGAAGAAAATCATTCACATCAACATCCTACAATTAAGTCACAAGCACATTAAGTCGTTAACAATTTAACAAACTATCAAACCATCAAAGCACAAAATGAATTAAATCGTTAACAATTTAACAAACTATTAAACGACCAAATCAATTAAGTCTTTAACAATATAACAAACTACCGAGCTACCAAAAATTACTACAAATACATTAAGTTCTTAACAATATAAAAAAGCTACTAAATTCATTAAAAATTTAACAAGTACTTGTGTTAGTTGCGGTGCTTGTGACTGTGACTGACATTGGGATGGAGCACTTGTACCCGCAGCTGAAGAAGGTTTAGGCCTAATGCCTCTCACATGCCCCCTTCGTGTACCCAAGAACCCGAAATTAATTTATAAATCAATTTCGGGCGGGCATTTCTATGCTTTTGATGTATTAAAAAGAAGAGACTTAAACTAAAAAAAACTTACTTTTATATTATAGCATTGTACTTTAGCTTCTTAATTTTGATTTTTATTTTTTATTATGGCATTGTACTTTCAACGATATTATATATTTGTTATTTATATCATTTTTTTCCATATTTTAATTTTTAATCTCAACTTATTTTTTTTTATTTTTCTATTTTGAGTAAATTATAACTTAGTAGATTTAGCGTCTTAATTTTTCATTTTTTTTTCTTATAACATTGTACTTTAAACGATATTATATATTTGTTATTTATATCATCTTTTTTTTTTCCATATTTTGATTTTTAATCTCAACTAAATTTTGTTTTTATTTTTCTATTTTGAGTAAATTATAACTTAATAGATTTAGCGTCTTAATTTTTCATCTTTATTTTTTATTATAGCATTGTATATTAATTGATATTATAATTTTGTTATTTATATAATCTTTTTTTCCATATTTTGATTTTTAATCTCAACTTATTTTTGTTTTTATTTTTCTATTTTGAGTAAATTATAACTTAGTATATTTAGCGTCTTAATTTTTTATTTTTATTTTTTCTTATAACATTGTACTTTAAACGATATTATATATTTGTTATTTATATCATCTTTTTTTTTTCCATATTTTGATTTTTAATCTCAACTTAAATTTGTTTTTATTTTTCTATTTTGAGTAAATTATAACTTAATAGATTTAGCGTCTTAATTTTTTATTTTTATTTTTATTATAGCATTCTACTTTAAATGATATTATATATTTGTTATTTATATCATCTTTTTTTTTTCATATTTTGATTTTTAATATCAACTTATTTTTGTTTTTATTTTTCTATTATAATACTTTAAAAAGACATTGTAATTTATAACATTCTTTTTTCAATTATAACTTCCTATCATAACATACATATACATCCAATAATAACATATTTTATCATAACATACAATATACACACATACAAATGAACTTAAACATAATTTTTTACATATAAATACCTACATTTTCACATAAAAATGCCTACATTTCATATACATACATTTTTATGCTAGTTTCAACATCTACTTTTTTATTGGTTCTTTCATTATATTCAGATAACTTAAATCTGAAAATAGAAATTAAAGACGATATGTTACAAAGCGGTGCTTTCAAAATTGACGATTTGTTCAAGGTGTAGATTTTTTTTCTAAATAAGGAAGAACGTGTTGACCAAGTGACTCCGTGACACATTTTTTCCTTTCTCGTCTTTTCAATATGAACTTTCTCTCTACATCTTAATCATGAGAGCTCCTCTTGTAACACCTCTCCCTGGCTATGTTGGTTACTGATCTATCTGGATCGGGCTTTGTAAGAATGTATCACTTCAACAACTGAAACCCACTACACTTTGGGTTGTTTGTAACCGTAAAAGAAATATGTGATTTCCCAAAGTTTATGTATTGAGACAAATATGGATCATAAGTGTCGGCTTATCCGACATCTAAAATAATATCAAACACCTGGTCACATTAAACAAGTGTAGAACCAACCAACGAAACGGATTAAAAACTAGGATGCATAAATACGATAACAATGCCTACAAAATAGGAAAAAAAACATGTTCCTAAGATAAGAAAGTGAAAATGACAATTAGTCAACACACGAGACACGGGCTTCTAATTAAAAATTTTCCACCATAAGGGACACGCTCGGAAAAAATATTTCGGAGCCTCTAAGATATAAAAAATTTAGGCCCTAAGACTAACAAGAATAACGGATGTACAAAATACTAAAATGTGTCCCTTTATCCAATTAAATCTAACATGTCTAAGTCCACCATTTCATTATTTATCTCGTGAAACTCTTATTTAAACTATATTTTATTATCAGCAATTCTCTGATTCCGATTAATGAACATCGCATAATAACTTTCAAAATGCACGTCCAAATAATTTTTATCAATAAAAATTTCGCATCCTAACACTCTTTATTATGTTACCACCAACTCCCAATCATGTTTAATATTCATGGATTCAAGATTTCTAATCCTAATGTGAAACATGTCATCTTTTATCTTGCCATCGTTGGCCAATAATCACAATGTGCATTCGTAGGTGCACACATAGAACACACCAAAATGCACTTAACTATTTTGTCTCTTTGGTATTTTCATAGAGAGAAACAGCTTGTTGGCTTAACTTTTTTTTATCACTTATGGTCGGACTGTAGATGTAAAATCTCTGATGTGGTTCCCACTAGTGTCTTAATGGATAATATTTTCAATTTTATCCATTGAGATACTCCAAATAATAAAGATCTAAACCCCTAATTCATAAAATGCCCAAAAACTTACTTTTCCTCATGCACGGAGTAAAGAGAACACCACCAATTCCTGGATCTATGAATGAAGAAAATGAAGCTTATATCTTTATGACTTTCAAGGTCCAGGTGGTGTATGAAGGTTGACCTCTTTAGATGTAAATCTTCAATGACCAATCTTTCAAGAACGTACACTTCACTCTAAAACCACCAAAAACACACCAAAAGAAGATGAGAGGTGTAATGCCGTGCCTTCCCGTGATTCTGAGAGGTACCTGAAACACATAAAACATAACACGGTAAACACGAGGCTTAGTGAGTTCCCCAAAATACCACACATATCTCATTATCCTCTCATGGCTATGCTCAAAATAAGACCCTCCGGTCAATGTGTCTCAGTGGGACTCTTCGGTCCTACAACTCGGGTGGACCCTTCGGTCCTAACTCAGTAAGCTCAGAATAATGCACGACATAAATCACATAGACATAATGCAGGATATCATAATACTCAATATAAGCACATAAGACCCTCCGGTCACACAAAGGTTACCCCTCTAGGTAAGTATAGTGAGAAGACTCACCTCGTAATCAAGTAAGTAATGATCGCGTACACAAATCTCGAACTAGCCTCCGCCTAACACATAAGATAATAATATATAATCAACACTTAAATCACGACTCGAAATAAACTAGGTTAATCTCCCTCTCAAACTCATTGAATGGGTAAAAGACCATTTTACCCCTCCACGGTCCTTATACTCCCTGCCTTGACCAGCCCTAAAGTCAACAAAAGTCAACACTCGAGTCAACTGTCCATGTTGACCCGACTCGCCGAGTGCATCTATGTGACTCGCCGAGTCCCCCTTGTTCCTTCAGAACCTCGCAAAAACCCAACTCAACTCGTCTAGTTGTCTCGTCAACTCGCCGAGTTACCCATGTTCAGACTCATCGGGGAAAACCCTAGCCGACTCGTCGAGTCAGCTCTTTGACCCGTCGAGTCCCTTAAGTCAAATTCTCGTTCAGGCGTTTTAAGGCAGATCTATCACTCCAAACTCTAGATCTAGCCTCTCAAGGGTCGAATGTCACGTAAAGCTTCGATCTTTATGTTCATGCATGGCATGTTTGCTCCATAATGCCAATTAAAAGCTCTAGCCAAGGTGTTTAATCACAATAACTCTTTATGGATGGATAAAGTTGGGACCTTTGGACTCTATGGACCTCACAAGGTCCAGATCTGATGTCTCAATTCTTGGCAAGCACAAGTCATACCAAATATCAAGGAAATATGGAAAAAGCCCCAAAAGTTTCTCATTAACAATATCTAAACAACATGATGAGCAAGGTGACGACTTTTACCTTCCAACAGAAGCTCCAAGTGAATGAATACTGGATCTCACAGACTTTCCTCGTTCCTTGCTTGAATCTCACTTCTTCTTCCAATGTTTCACCAAAACACTCAAATATTAGCTCTATCACTCTCTCTTAGCTGAATGGCCGATTAAGGTTTCTCTCAGGGAAGTAGGGTAGCTGGTGAGGCGGAAATGAGGACATAAGTTTCCTTAAATAGGCCCCAAACCCGGGGAGTTAGGGTTTCCTCACACAGCGCCAACTCGGCGAGTCGCCATCTTTGACTCGTCGAGTCGGTTTTTTTAACCCGCGTGCTCAAATCCAACTCTACTCGGTGAGTCGAACACACAACTCGCCGAGTCACTAATTATTTCCCAAAAATAAATAAATAAATGTAATACCTAGGAGTCGGGATGTTATAATTCTCCCCCACTAGAATCAAACTTCACCCTCGAAGTCATGCTCCAGAAATAACTTTGGATACTGCTCTTGCATCTCGGACTCCGGCTCCTAAGTCCACTCGGACCCTTTCCGATGTTGCCACTGGACCTGAACCAGGAGCACCTCTTTGTTCCTCAGAACCTTCACCTTCTGATCCAAGATGGCAACCGGTCTCTCGATGTAATTTAGGCTAGCATCAACTTGAATGTCCTCTAATGATACCACTGCCATCTCATGGGCTACACACTTACTCAACCGAGACACGTGGAAGGTGCTATGGATTTGGCTCAACTCTATAGGTAGCTCTAGCCGGTAAGCTACCTTACCCACTCTGGCGGTCACTCTGAAAGGACCGATGTATCTAGGGCCCAGCTTGCCCGGTTTCCTGAATCGGATCACCCACTTCCACGGGGATACCTTCAGGAGGACAAAATCTCCAACCTGGAACTCTAGCTCTGATCGTCGTCAGTTTGCATAACTCTTCTGGCGACTCTGGGTTGTCAGCAATCTCTGTCTAACCTGCTGAATCCGCTCGGTCTTCTTCAGCACTATCTCAGTGCCATCCATCACTCGCTGCCCTACCTCTCCCCAATAGATGGGAGTCCGACACCTCCTCCCATATAGAAGCTCAAAGGGAGGAATGCCAATGATGGAATGGTGGTTGTTGTTGTATGAAAACTCAACCAAGGGCAAATAGGTGTCCCAACTTCCTCCGAAGTCCATAATACATGCACGCATCATGTCCTCAAGCGTCTGAATCATCCGCTCACTCTGTCCGTCCGTCTGTGGGTGGTAAGTTGTGCTGAAGTGCAGCCGGGTACCCAACTCCTCATGAAACTTCTTCCAGAACCTGGAAGTAAAACACACATCCCGATCTGACACTATAAATGTCGGCACCCCATGCCGTGCCACCACCTCTCGAACGTAAATCTCGGCTACTTGTACATAAGTCTCATTTGTCTTAACACTTGTTGCATAACATTTCTTATGTATGACCACAGTATATCATGACATACATTTTCCTTAAATTTCTACCTTAATCAAATTCCTTCCAAGCATTGCACTTTCATCTAATGGTTATAAGGTAGTGTACCTTGGTTTATTGCTTATTCAAACGATCGAAAATTCACCATTTACTTATTGCAATATTTTTATCATTCCGTAGACTAATTCCATGACTTTAAATCCGTTCACTCATTATATAATGCATAACATCACACTTTAATTCCCATTTAAGTATACTATTTTCAATATTTCTATTTTAAATAACTCATTATATCGGTTTCATGCATCATTCCATGCATAATATGCAACAAACTTTCCATAAAGTCCACGCCCAATACCATTCTATCATCTTATCCTTATACATCTATTATCATGTTTAAGCATCATACTTTTTATCTCTTTGTCATTTAGACATCGTGTCTTATCTTTTATGATTATTCGTCCTCCAACATTATTACTTTATGTCATTGGAAATATATTTTTATGTGTCTTATTACAACTACCAGGTTTTCCATATAGTGGTATGTAAAGGACTACTTAAAAGTGCATTACACACAACCGTTTTTTAAATTCATTTTAAGGAATATGTTATTAATCATGAACTCCAAATACAAACATACCTAAAATCGTAATTTTCTGGATATTACATCTTTTATCTCCTCATTTGGCGTGAAATAATCCTCATTACTGAATTATGAATATCATAATGTTACATTTACTACTAAGAAATCGTGTGTCACCGTTTGCTTGTATAAGATATGGGTATTCCATTTCTTCACCAAATGTGATCGGGTGTCACAATAGATGTGTTACCCATATTTCCTATAATGACATGTTTCATGAACACAACAAGCACCTTAAGATTAATTGGCATTTTCTATTGATAATTTGTCACTAGAAGTATAGTTTGTCTATCTCCCACCTCCTCCATCCGCTAGCATACTTATGTATTTATTATAGCTTTTATCACCAGGGATGCTTCTCTACACTTCTTTCCATAAAATTATATAAAGACGTAAATCATAATAACTTTGAGGAGGGATGATACTGGTATGTATATTTCTTTTCTAAACGACATATATTAAGAAAAAATGAGCCCATGTTAGGCACATGCTAGCGAGGAAAAACATGTCATTTCAACAAATTACATATTCAAGCTAGATGAGTTTAACCAAGTACACCTATCCAAATTAATTTTTCTACTCCTTACCGAAATCCAATAAAACGCTTTCACAATACTGTTTTGAAAAAGAGTCTCCAGTTCTCCACACAGCCTTTCGAACGATAGATGATAATGATGTTTCTTAAATTCCATAGTTCCCACAAAAGCGAAGCAGACACAACAAACAAAAGAATTTTCTCTATATTTGACACCCGAAATGAGATATTACAGTGTCCAAGTCTTATATTCCATAGTTCCCCCACAACACATGACCCACGACCATCACATGAGAGGTAAATCGCATAATACAAACGAGCGAGGGATGATGCGTGGGTTCTAATCCCAACACCAACAATATAGGACTCCGCTTCTCAATGGATGGGCTCCCATTGCAGGGACTCCTTTAAATGATTGGGGTGGCTGGGCAACATATGGTTTTTTGTTACTTAGCTCAAGCTGGGTTTACATCTCGAATGTGAGAGTGTGCTGGTATTGGATCTTGGTGTCACAATGGAGGGCATCTGAAGAAAGAACACTCCAGAGGCTAAAAATGAATGGTCCGCGCGACATAACTAGAAAAAAGGAGAGCCTGTGTGGTCGTCTCCCTTAAAATCAAAGTCAATAGAGATATATATAAAAAATAGTAAAAAGCTGTTCACAAAACAAGAACGTTGTGAAGCATAAATAAATAAATAAAGTTGTCAATTAATTCTGAATTAGTTACCCACCGGCAATAAAAAACAAACGAAAAATAACAACTTGTCATTAAAGAATAATATATTTATTGCATGTGATTCAATTATAAACTTAAACTGAAAATAAAGGAGTTACACTTTGATGAGGTAGGTATATGATGATGCGTTTGTGTAGAGGGAGAAATTAAAGAGTTTTGTTAGTCCCACATCGGTAGGAAAGTAGAAGGTGTTGAAAGAGAGGGAGGGATAAAAGGTGAGGTGGACGAGCATTACAAGCATCTTTGCGCTTGGGGCAATGACGCAGCAAATGAGGTATTAACCGAGGCGCGTCAATTGCTGGTTGAAAACTATTTCCAAACCCCCTCTTTGGCCTTGGGTCTCCCTTGGCCATCGAGAATTTCTGGAAGGGTTTCCTTTGACTGGGAAGCCCTAAAAATTCTTAGTTTGTCAAAAGCTTTTATATCCTAATCCTCTTAATTAGATTAGATGGCCAAAAAGTAATATTTTCATGTAATTAAAAAAAAGTCGTTAGTAATTATGACAATAATATTTGTTTGTATGGTGATTTTTTTTGTATTTAAATATGGATAGTAATAGTATTTATGACCAATTAATATTTGGGAATTATACAGGAGACTAAATCACTCAACCAAGGGCAAATAGGTGTCCCAACTTCCTCCGAAGTCCATAATACATGCACGCATCATGTCCTCAAGCGTCTGAATCATCCGCTCACTCTGTCCGTCTGTCTGTGGGTGGTAAGTTGTGCTGAAGTGCAGCCGGGTACCCAACTCCTCATGAAACTTCTTCCAGAACCTGGAAGTAAAACGCACATCCCGATCTGACACTATCAATGTCGGCACCCCATGCCGTGCCACCACCTCTCGAACGTAAATCTCGGCTAATTTCTCTGCAGAAGAGCTCTCACTGATAGCGAGGAAGTGAGCACTCTTCGTCAACCGATCTACAATCACCCATATCGCGTCTACCCCACGCGCGGTCCTCGATAGCTTGGTGATGAAATCCATGCTGATCTGTTCCCACTTCCCACTGGGGAACCTCTAAAGGCTGTAGTTGACCATGGGGTCGCTGGTGCTCTGTCTTGACTCGACGACATGTCAAACATCTCTCGACTACCCAAGCCACATCCCTCTTCATACAGGGCCACTAATAATCCCTTTTCAGATCCAAATACATCTTAGTGGCCCCAGGATAGATCAAAAATCTCGATCTATGCGCCTCATCCATCAATGTATGCCGGGCTCCACCTGTATATGGCACCCAAATCCGACCTCGTAAAGTCATAAGTCCCCGAATATCTGTCTGAAACTCGTAAATCTGACCGAACACACGCTCTCTCTTGCGTTTCTCCGGTCTCATAGCCTCTACCTGAGCCTCTCGGATGGTATCTAAGACTGGAGTCATCACTGTCATCCTCATACACACATCTCGGATCGGAGCGCTTTCGGCTTTGCGACTCAAGGCATCGGCTACCAAATTAGCCTTGTCGGGGTGATATAAGATCTCACAGTCGTAGTCCTTCACTACATCCAACCATCTCCTCTGCCTAATATTCAGGTTGGGCTGATCCATCAGGTACTTCACGCTCTTATGGTCCATGTATATGGTACACCAGACACCATAAAGATAGCGGTGCCAAATCTTGAGGGCGAACACCACCTCCCCCAACTCCAAATCATGGGTGGGATACCTCGTCTCATGAGGCTTCAGCTGCCTCGACGCATATGCTATCACGTGACCCCTCTGCATCAACATTGCACCCATCCCTGAAATAGACGCGTCACAATCGACTACGAAGTCCTCCACTCCCTCCGGAACGGCTAACACCGGAGCTTCGCACAACCTCTGGCGAAGAGTCTCGAATGATGTCTGCTGCTCAGGCCCCCAAACAAAAGTAACGCCCTTCCGGGTCAATCTGGTGAGAGGAACCACAATCTTGGAGAAATCCTTAATAAATCTCCGATAGTAGCCGGCCAATCCCAGAAAAATCCTGATCTCGGATGGGGATCTCGGCACCTCCCATCACATAACTGACTCAATCTTGGCCGGATCGACCAAAATTCCATTCTGATTTACGAGGTGTCCCAGGAACTGGACCTCTTGTAACCGGAAATCACACTTGGAGAATTTGGCATATAGCCTCTCCGACCTCAATACCCCAAGAACCTCTCGTAGATGCTCCTCATGCTGCTCTCTGGAACTCGAATACACCAAGATGTCATCAATGAACACAATCACCGACCGGTCCAACATAGGCTTGCACACCCGGTTCATGAGATCCATGAACGTTGCTGGTGTGTTGGTGAGCCCGAAAGGCATCACCATAAACTCGTAATGCCCATAACAAGTTCTAAAGGCTGTCTTCTGAATATCCTCCTCGCATACTCTCATTTGGTGAAATCTAGATCTCAAATCAATCTTGGAAAACCAAGATGCCCCTGCAACTGATCGAATAAATCGTCGATCCTCGGAAGTGGATAACGGTTCTTGACCGTTAGTTTGTTCAACTCCCGGTAATCAATACACATCCGGTGTGAACCATCTTTTTTCTTGACAAAAAGGATCGGTGCTCCCCACGGTGAGCTACTCGGTCTGATAAAACCCTTCCCCAGTAGCTCCTAGAGCTGTGAGGATAACTCCTGCATCTCTGGTGGCGCAAGGCGATAAGGTGCCTTGGCAATAGGAGCCGCTCCCTGAACCAAATCAATCCGGAACTCCACCTGTCTCTCGGGAGGCACACCCAACAACTCCTCGGGGAAAACATCCGGAAACTCGCACACTATCGGAACCTCGGTGGTAGAACTCGGCCTTTCTGTGGGAACCCGCGTATCCATCACATACGTCAAAAAGCCCATACAACCCTAATGTAGACTCTGTCTTACTCTGCCAGCAGAGCAGAAAGCTGAACCAGATCTGTTACCCTCTCCATACACTGTAAGCACTCCCCCACTAGGGTCTCGTATAGTCACCAACTGACGCTCGCATTCGATCACTGCTCCAAAACGGCTCAACCAATCCATGCCCACGATGACACAGACATCACCCATCGCTATCGGCACCAGACCTATTGGGAACTCGACACCAAAAATCTCCAGCACACATCCTCATAATACATCAGTAGCAAAAACCGCATGCTCGTCAGCTATGGAAACCCTCAGAGGTCGACTCAACGCCTCACGTCGGATACTGATGTGACGACTAAAAGCTAAAGACACGAAGGATCGACTCGCACCCGAGTCAAATAACACCAAAGCAGGTACAGAACTCACCAGAAATGTACCTAAATACAACACAGATTAAGCACAATAAATAGATAAGGAAATGTGTGCCAGCCACGACATCAGGTGTTGTGCGGACCTCCTCCACTGTCAGCTGAAAAGCTCTCCCACGAGCCCTCGGAGCCTCGGCCTTCACCGGCCGACTATCAATACCACGCAAAGCAGTAGGAGTGGAACCCTGGGCTGATCCCTGAACAAGCTGAGGGCACTCGACCTTCCGATGGCCGTTCTGATTGCAGTGAAAGCAAACTGCAAATCCCTTGGGGCAGTCCTTCGCCATATGCCCCTCTTTGCCACATTTGTAGCAAATCCCCGCCCGGAAAGATCCCTCATGACTCTTGCCGCACTTGCCACAAGTGCAGCCCTTCTGGCCTCTTGATATCGAATCAGCGGGCTTAGCTCGCTTAGCTGCCGGCTGCGACTGCGCCGGCCTCCGGTCTCTCCCCTGAGACTCCGCCTCCTCCCTGGCCCGAGTCTCCAACTCGATCTCCCTCCTCCTGGCATTTGCCTGAAGCTTGGCAAATGTCCGATAAGACGAGTTCACCATGAACTCTCGAATATCCCTCCTTAGAATGCTAAAATACCGACTCATGCGTGCCTGCTCAGTAGACACGTGCTCAGGGAAGAACAACGCCCTCTCGTGAAATATCCTCGTAATCTCCGTCACCGATTCTGTCTTCTGCTTGAGAGACAGAAACTCCTGGGCCAACCATTCCCTCTCCACCGGGGGAATATACTCATCTCGGAACATCAGCATAAACCTCTCCCATGACACTGCAGTATGCTCTACAGGAGTAAAACTGGTTGTCACAAATATCCACCAGTCCTTCGTTCTCAAGCAAAGCTGGTTCAGCACGAAACTAACCCTCAAATGCTCTGGGCATGAACAAGTGTAAAAAATCCCTCAATATCAGAGATCTACCTCATAGAAGCAATTGGATCCTATGTCCCATCAAACTCTGGTGGTTTCGTGTTGCTGAACTCCCGAAACAGCAACGAGTCACCTCCCTGTGGCCTGGCAGTAGCGACAGCTGCAGTGGCTGCAGCAGCAGCCACCTCAGTAACAACAACATATCGCTCATCAAATGTCTCGATCAGGGTGGTCTTAATAGACCCAAACATATCAGGAATCGCCTCTCGAATGGCTGCGGCCACCTCATCATGAATCATCCTGTGAATCCCATCATCGCTAGTCCCACTGCTCTCAGGGTTGTGGCGTGTACCCACCATGATGTATCTGAAACATAACACAAAAATCATCAGAGACTCGCTCAAGCATACTCACACTCGGCCACTCATCCCTACTTGTTCCTTAGCATCCTAAGGATTCTTACTTAGATTGCATACAGATCTAGTGCTTTTAGTAGTACGGGCCCAATACTACCTTCCACACCTAACCTGTAGTCATCCCAAGTCCTCATCCTAGGATTCTAATTCACAAGTACTCTATCTCTCACAAATATCATACTACTCTCTCAGTAGGCTACTCGTATGCTCATCTAGGTATCCCTCCTAGATTACCCCTCAACTCATAACTCAGCACATGCTCAGGGAAAATAACAGATAACACTGATCAATAGCATCTCCTAGGCTAAGGCATCACAAATCAGGCAACTCTAGCCCTAGAATATGAAATACCTAGCCTACTCTCTAGCATGCATTTTTAATATCTCATAAATATCTCATAACACAAATAAGTAAGGGTATTTTGGGAAATCACCATTCGGGCTCTGGCTGATTGTACACACTGCTCCAACTCGTTTTCTCTTAAAACTCTTTCTCATTTTAGAAAAATCATTTCTGTTGAAAATTTTTCTCAAATCCTTAGTTTGAGTCCAGACACCCCCGAAGGTGCATCCGAATCCCTCAAACCAAGGCTCTGATACCAACTTCTAACGCTGTAAATTTTCAAACAAAGTTTTTTCATAAAAATAAAACAACCTATCTCATTCTTGGTTGTGAGTGACCATGTTTTCATATTATTTTGTGTTGGTAGCATCTTGTACTGTGAAAGGATTTATGCATTATAGAAAGGTATGGATTGTGTTGTGTTGTGTTGAGAGGAATGTTGATTAGGGTTACTACAACTCAGTAGGTCGATGGATGAGTACCTTCAAGCCCCTATGGTGTTGGTCGCGAGTCTTTAGGCCTATGATGGAATGAAGGCAAGATCGGCGTGGTATCGTGAGCTTATTGTTATATTGGCTAGAGGGTGTCATGATGTATCGTGAACGAGTGGTTATATGACTCATATCGGTGGGACCCGGTAGACATTTTATTGAGACTCTTAGGTCTCGGATCATTAGTATTATTGGCATGGTTAGGTGTTCGTGCATTTTTGGCAGTCGAGAGACTTAGTGACCAGCTCTGTTTGGATCATGTGGACAATAAAATTTTATTGAGAGTATTAGTTACGCATCATATGTCTCTTGATAAATGGTTGCATTTGTGGGATTTTATTAGGAGCTAGATTGCATAGATGAGTCTTGGATCTAAAACTTAGGGTTGTGAGGATCGTTGATATGTCTCGAATGATTTGTCAAGTGGCTGTACGCCTAATCTGATGAGGGATGTAGATGCAACATGAGATTCTTGGATGGACCATCAATATGCTCTTGGGATCAGTGGTTTGGTGATGATTTGTCAGGAAGTCAAGTAGGTATTTAATATTTTTGGGCACAACTTATGGATTTGGGATTGCTCAGAGTTCATGATCAATATGTTTTGAGTTTTCATTCGGAATGGTTTGGTGGTGTTCCTAGTCAAGGACTAGAGGTAGGTACGTCAAACGGATGATCATCAATCTTAAGGTATGGTTCCTGGAGTTTTGACTTATGGGTTCCTAGTTTTGCGGAGTTTACTAATGGAAGTAGTTTGTAATCCTAATTTTTGAGAAGTTTTCCTCTTTGAGTGGTTGTCGTTGTGATTTGGGTCTTACAGTTAGGGAGAGAAAGATAGTGGTTGTGGTTGAGTATTTTCAAGTTATTGAGTTGTTTGTTGACAACTGTGGGTTTTCGAGCAATCTCTCGACTTATCTATATAGATTCCTTGATTTTGGAAAGGCTAGAGGAATCTTATGGAATATGTTGGTGTTGTTTTTAGAGATTCTAACCAAGACGAATTTTGAGGACGAAATCCAATTTTAGTGGGGGAGAGTTCTAACATCCTGTTTCGAGAAGTTTCTTATTTCGAGATTATGGACAATAAATGGACTAAGAAGAGGCCTTGGGCTTCAACTGAATAGGGTTTAAAACTTATTGGATGTGGATAATATTGGTTATGTGATCTAAGCCCTGGTTCGTGTTTTGAAGTCAAAGGGTAAAATGGGAAAAGTAGTATTATGGACTTTATCCATGGATTATGGTTTTTATTTCAACATGTGTTAATCCAATTTTAACTAGATATCAGTGTGGGGCTTGTCAAGACCTTTCCGTGGATATAAAGATCGTTGAAAATGGAGTTCAAATGAAGAAGTTATGTGTAGAGACATAAGAACATGGTTTGGCATGCGGAATTAAAGTTTGCACAATGAACATGGTGATTTGGGTGTTCAAGAGATGTATTGATTGTATATGGTGTTACACAAAAAGGATCTAGATCTAGACTACATAAATAACACACACTTACACACTCATTTTTACATCTCTCAAGCACACCTCTACAAGTGGACTAAACCCACCTTATATAGAGGTGTTTACATGTCTCTCTCTCACTCTCTATCTCTCATGTGTCACAAGGCTAATACTCCACATGCAAGTGGGTTTTACAAAAATCAAACATTACAAAGTAATTCAAGGAAAAATTTGTACCCCAACATTCTCCCCCTCAAAGTTAGGAATGAATGACCCACTTCAAATCTTCCAAAATCGAGCAACTACGCGATCCGAGCCTCAAGGGTGACACATGTCGAAACGAACTTCAATCTTCAATTCTTCCATGATTCTTAAATTTGGGCTCTAGGATGTGAAACCGTACAAACCGAGCATCAACGAATGATCACGAGCTTCTCAAACTCCAAATTGATCACCAAAAGTTGAGCATAAAGCACACCCTAAAAATCTTCAATAAAACCAAACCCATTTCGAATACATCACTTCCGAACTTCTAATTTCATCATTTCGTAAGCTTCAAAAATTCAAGATCACTTCAGTCGTCAAATCCGCGTAATATGAAAAATTCAAGTTCGAATTTCCATATAAATTTCTCCCCCTTTTTATAATCGAAACTTGATTATAAAACCTTCAAGGAAAGAGAACGTGCTCTATTCTGAATTTTTCGTGTCAGAACTCCCCCTTAACATGTGGCATAAACTTTGTACTTCAATCCGGAAAACCCAAAAAATATTCAATTTTTAGCTTCGTTCACGGACCGCCTTTGACAAAATTTCACAAAAATGGGTAGAAATTGTCAATTTCAAAATTCTGCAGTGACCCGGTGCGCCCAAAACAACAAAATATGCAAAACTCTCCCCTTTTTCCAAAACTGAGTAGAAAGCGTCAATTTGCACAAACTGCGGGGGCTTGAAATGCATTTTCTTCAATTTTCAGCAAAAACAGTCCTTTTTCGAACTTGGGTACAAACTGCCAAACATTGGAAGCCTCAGGGACTATTTTCGAAAATTCTGCCCTTTTTGCTCCAAAAGTACGAAAAGTTGACCAAACATTCGAAGCTTCATTTAATTTTCAAAGTGCCAAATATTCGAAGGTTCAGGGGCTGAATTTGAAAATTTGTCATTTGTTCTTCAATTCATATGAAATTTCCTCCTGTCTATTCATACGAATGTTTGGAAAATTTGTTAAACTGTCCAAAGTTTAGGGGTCATTTACGAAACTTTGAGCTTTGTCATTTTCAATTCACACGAAAATTTGATACTTCGTACGAAACTATTCTTTCCCAAGCATACGAACTTTCACTACACCCTTTGAACGAATTTATTTGCTTCGTACGAAATCTTCAATGTCATATTAACGAAAAAAAAAATTTCACACAAAATCGAAGCATAACGAAGCCTCTTAATAAACAGTAACCTCTTAATCATCCAACCTCTGAATCAGATTTACCCAGTTCGTTCTTTATCCCCAAACTAACGAAATTACTCTTCCAAGCTTTCGTTAATACAAGCCTTCTTCCCAAAATTCCAATTGTGAAGCCATTTTCGAAATATTGACTGCCGTTCCAATATCTTCGATTGACAAACAATCCAAAATCAACAATTTGCTTTTACAGATCATCGACTCCAATCATGCGAAATCCAGATTTCATGTCTTCGTTAAAATCAAAGCTTTTGACCATTTGATTCATTCCCAAATCGTCAATCAACGAAATCAAAATAATCGATTCCAGTCACTTCGCTTTTCAAACACGAACCCAAATATTCGTTTTTACATTTCTTCCAAAATCATCAAAAACTTTCGTCTTTCAAACACTAACCCATCGATTCCAAACTAACGAATCCAAAACCAAAACCCATCTGTTCGATTTTTCGTCATCTGTTTGTCAATTGACTTCAAATAACGATTTCCAGTGAACCACGAATTCGCTTTTTTCATCACAGCAACTCGATCCTTTGATTCACAAATATAGATCCCAAATCATCGATTCCCAAACCAAATTATCAATTAACACTCTGTAAGAATTCGAAATCAAACCATATACATACTTCGCTTTTGCTTTTAACAAATAAGAAATCCTCGACCCAAATTAAACCTTCATCATTCACCTGATCATCAAATCGACTCCAAACATCACCCACCGACTCAAATAGAGTTCGTCATCAAGAATGTTGACTCTTCCAAATTCGAAATTAAACTGTAATCAGAATAGATTTCGACTCTTTCAACCTCACAACAACTTGTAACTATCAATTTCTTCTTACAATTCATTGAATCAACCCAAAAACTCAATTTTGACTTTCCGTTTGACTCTTCTGTTTAATCGAATTCATAACAACAAATTCAAAGTTTTCATTCCAGTTCTTCTTTCTAATCTATAATCGACATCAAAACATGTTAAATCGAACTTCGATTCCAATTGATTCTTTAACTGTCGATATATATTGTAACTTCCTTTCAAAATCAGAGATCGAAAATCAGTGAAGAACAAGAACTTGAATCAAAGATTTGATTATTAACTCAAGAACAACTTTGATACAAGAATCAAGAAAGGAATTACTAAACAAAACGATTCATTGAATCATTTTTATTAACGAATCAAACAAACCGAGATGGTGAAATCAAAAATCGTGAATCAGCAAATTCAACGAGACTGAATTGGGATACGAGATTAATTTGGGCTTTAACATTGGATATAATATCATATTGAACTTTTGGGCTTGTTTTTGAATTAAACGAAGAGTAACAAAATCAATCATGTTACAATTGGGCTAAAATCGAATTAAACGAGAACAAATGATTTGGGCTCAAAAAAATTTATCCATGAACAGTAACATATTCCATATGTGTTTCGAAATATGACTAATGATTTAACAAAATATGAACAGTGAATTTCGATTTTGGTTTGGATTTTTGTAATTTTGATCTAAACAAAAATAATTGGATCAACTATTGGGTAAAAACAGATTAGATCCAACGAAACACATCGATCAAAAATTCAAGAACGTAACGCACGATTTAAACGAGATTAAGAGAGATCATAGAGAGAGACTCACCAAAATTGCTTCCATTGTGACAAAAGTTGCCAAACCGAGAATCGTTCTTCAAAAATCACCTTGATCTTGAAGACCCGCTCTGATACCAATTGTAGAATCAAAAGAACATGGTTTGGCATGCGGAATTAAAGATTGCACAATGAACATGGTGATTTGGGTGTTTATGAACATGGTTGTTTGAATTTGAGGTGGATTTGGGTGAAAACCGTCGCCACAGAATAAGGATCCGAGCCTACAGTGTGGAAGTCGCCACGAAATGTGGATCAGAGCCCACGGCGTGCTAGTCTGTCATGCCCAAGTCCATGATTTTAGGGTTTTGAACGTATTTAAGCATAACGTTCCACATTTTTGCAGCCTCCACCACCTCTAGGACCCCGTGGGAGAAACCGTAGCCTCCACCTTCAAGATTTGAGCTTTTCCCCTCTCCTCTATTCTCCTTCGGATGCTTTTTACGATATTTTGATGAAGTTTGAAGATCAACAAGGTTCTTTTGCTTTCAAGGAAATTTGTTTCAAGTTTGGATCCATCAAAGGCACTACACTTCTGGACTATTGTAAGTATAAAGTTTCGATCTTGCTATCTAGTTCCTTAGATCTTTTCATTTGGGGGGTTTTGGCACTTTTGGTCCATTTCATCGGTAACCTTGGAGTTGAGTGAACTCCAACATCTTTTGATCAGTTTAGAATGATTTTTGGACCTCGTCGACTAAGAAAGTTATGATCTTTTGCCTTCCCTTCTAGCCATGCAAGTTATCTTGGTACTTTAGGTAATTTTGGTGTATTAAAGTTTAGATCTTGATAGTTGGTGACATTATTATGGATAAAGTTGGAAACTTTATCCATCTAAACTTCATGTTGATTTAGATCTGAAGGATGGAGACTTGGACTTAATGGATTAAGTTAAGAAAGATGCATTTTGGGTCCCTTTGTGACTTAAAGTCCACATCTTGGTGGTTTGAACCTTCCTAATTGATAAAGTTAGAAACTTTATCCATTAAGACCTTGGAAAGGATCAAATTTGAGCTTTGGAGCTCTTGAAATCGGAAGAAAGTGGATTAAGCTCGTTTGAGTTGTTCAGACCAGTCCCCACAGTGTGGCCTTCAGGAGAGTTTTCTCACTATGCCTATGGGTCGAAGGCACTAAGGCCGAACCATTGATTATTTTATGTACTTGATGTAGGATCATTATATGATTAATTGTTATTTTCATATGTCGACATATTTGGAAGGTTGGGTTGAGGCGGGAAGCGAACAAACCCGAATGGTTGGGTTGAGGTATTGGCCCAACAAACCCATGATTTTCGGATGGGTATTTAGGAAATTCACTAAGGATTGGCTTACAGTTTGATTTCATGGTTTCGGGTATTTCAGATGATCGGAGGAAGGCAAAGGCGTGATTGTGCACATCATCCTTGGATATTTTATGGATACATGAGTTTCGGATACTCTGATTTACGATTATGGCTTTTTGGAAACAATATTTTGTATGACTTTTGGATTCGGTTGTTTATTATCTTTATTTTGCATTTTCCTTCAGGTTCTTCTGATCATACGACTTGTGTGGTGATGAAATGAAGATGCTAGCTTAACACCAATGACAAATCCAAAAAACAAAAAAAAACAAACATACACATGGTCACATGGACGCTGGTTGATTTAGTGGTGTTGGGTTTGTGAAATTAATAGTGTTTTCACTAGGTAATTAGTAATTACCATTAATACCAGAATTACCCTTTGAGTTGCATGGATCCCATGGTGTAACACCCATAAAATTCAAGCTAATTTAAAACATTTTAACCCATTCAAAACCATTAAGTTATTACAACTTGTTTTCAAAATAGTTTAATCATCAGAGTATCCCCAGAACCAAATAACAAAATCATGAAATATGAGGAGCGGTACGATCACGCCTTTGCCTTGCCAGGATCACCTGATGTACCTGAACAATAAACTGAAAACCATAAGCTCGAAAGCTTAGTGAGTTCCCCCAAAATACCCGTACACACATAACCATACACATACAACCATGAACAGCATACTATGGGTCCAATCAACCATCGGGTTGGAATACCCCAGGCCCTCAACCATCGGGTTGGAATGCCCACCTACTATGAGTCCAATCATCCTACCGGGATGGAATACTCCTGGCCCACAGCCATCGGGTTGGAATGCCCACACACCTATACATACAATAACTACTATGGGTCCAATCATCCCTCGGGATGGAATACCCCCAGGCCCTCAACCATCAGGTTGGAATGCCCACCTATTATGAGTCCAATAATCCTACCGGGATGGAATACTCCTGGCCCACAACCATCGGGTTGGAATGCCCACCTACTATGAGTCCAATCATCCTACCGGGATGGAATACTCCTGGACCACAACCATCGGGTTGGAATGCCCACATACTAGCAAACATGTGCACCTATCAAATAATCATATAATAGTCTACAAGACAACATACTAGGGCCCTATCATCCTACCGGGATGGAATACCCTCTACTACTGCTCAACACATGCACACATAACAGGTAATCTCCTACCAGCATACATACAGTCAGACCGACTACAGGTCACTAAGCATAGCCACATATAACCATCCTATCTACCAGGATGTTAACTATCATATCACAGCAGCAACTATCTCAAATAACAAATCAAAGGGCCGGCCTTGGTGCCTTAGACCCTTGGGTATAGTGAGGATAACTCACCTTGCAACTGCCAAACCGAAACACGAAAACACTGACCCGAAGCACTGCTCCAAACTCCAACACCTGATGCCATCAATGAACCATGACATAAATATCCAAAATACCATAACACCCCTGAAGGTCAAATAGGTAAAAGTCAAAGTCCTGGCCAAAGTCAACCTTCCTGATTGACTCTACTCGCCGAGTCAATCCGTCGACTCACCGAGTTCCCAACTTCAGAAAACTCTTATATCACAACTCGACTCGCCGAGTCACTCCATGACTCGTCGAGTTTAACGATCTCTGAGTCCTATCATGTCCAACTCACCGAGTCACCACTCAACTCACTGATCTGAGTCTTAACCAGAAGAGGTTGGGGTTTTGCGTTCTGACTCTCCGAGTCCAAGAACAGTCTCACCGAGTCCACGACAATCTTCAACAGACTCGCCGAGTTGTTCCTCCAACTTGTCGAGTTCATGCCTATCTTCAACAGACTCGCCGAGTCCAAGAACAGACTCGCTGAGTCTCTTCAGTCCTTTATACATGCAGAGGCTTTTCGAGTCTTGCGGGGGCTCCAAACTGTAGATCCACTCTTCTAGGGCATGACTCTCACGTAAAGTTGCAAACTTTACGTGGAAACAAGGAGTTATAAGCCCAAATCACTCTAGGGCTAAGGTCTAAGACAATGATGCTTCACCAACAAGCCAAGGGCTGATACTTTGTGAGGTTCTGGACCAAGACAATTCTAGATCTAAAGTAGCAACCTCAGATCTAGACCCCTAACCCGAATTAGATCCTTAACATGCCAAAATGGCCCCAAATATCATTCTTGAATAGATATAAATGCAATAGAGTCAAGGTAACAGCTTGTTACCTCTAAAGTGTGCCCAAGCTGGAGTAGATTCTGGATCTACACCAATCCCTTGATGCTCTACACTTTGATCTACAAGCCTTCTTTGCTAGAATCTCCTTCCAAAGCTTCCAAGTTCACTCCAAAGGCTCACACACGATTCTAGGGTTTTTTTTGACTCTCAAGGGGGTGACAAAGAGGCTGAGGTGAGGACTTAAGGTCCTTTAAATAGGGTGCAAGCCCTAAGATTAGGATTTTCTCTTCCCAACACCAACTCGTCGAGTCCAGCTTCCGACTCGGCGAGTTGGTCACTTAATTCGTGACCAGATCCCGCTCCGACTCGACGAGTACTCGCACCTACTCGTCAAGTAGCTTCCTCAATGCACACTTTAAGCCCTTATATAATATTTCTGAAATTTGGGATGTTACAACTCTCCCCCACTTAAATTAGGCTTCGTCCTCGAAGCCTACTGCAGTATATGCTTCCGAACAACTTACTCGCACTGCAGACTCCGATTTCCCAATTATCTCAGGTCCTTCCAGACCCGACTACTACACCCCCTTTAACATATCTCCTACTCGCGAGGCACCCTTGCCAACACTCCAAGCCGAACATCGACCTTTTCTTCTTGTGGACAACACATAATAGCCAAGTATCACCCGATGATACTATTCCTTCCTGTCAGGAACACACTTCCGTGACTTGCAACTACTAGGTACCACCATGACTCACTGGGTCCTCCCACAGTGTCAGACTACCCTTCCCTTTCCAAACTAGAGATAGCCTGAGTAACTCGCAATGTTGGGACCCAATCCATCCTCTTCTTGAATCCATTCTCTCTCGTGCTGACAGGATACTGCATCCTTCAGCTTCTAGAAATTCCCATGAATTAACCAGCTATATCTCATAAGCACTCGCACCTGACCCAATCAGCCTCGGGCTGGAATACCAGGCACACCTATAACGGGTCCAATCATCCCTAGGATGGTATACCCACGCATTGCCATGCATGTTTGGCCCAATCAACCCTCGGGTTGGAATACCAAACGCACCGGGTCCAATCAATCATAGGGTCCGGTCATCCTCATGATGGAATACCATAGATTGGAATACCACTACTCACATAACCCATGCCTACAACCATACTTGAAGCCCAAGGATCCAACCTTGCAGCTCCCTCTATCTACTCTGACTCGACACAACCGAGTACAACTTACCCAAATCTCAACAATACGCTTACCACAAACCCGCTACAGCAGGGAATATAACTATCACGATCTCTACGCCCACGACCTATGACTGGAATACCCTTACGCGGTTCTCAGCATAAGTCTAGATTGCTTCTGAGCCCACATCATGAGTCTGGTATGCCCTCCCCGGCCCTCAGCTCATGACTGGAATGCTCCCGATGACCGATCGACACTACTGTCGTCACTTCCGTTTCCCAACACTTCGACCCTACATATATCCACTTTCCTCCGCCACTCGAAGGGCCTAATCGACGCTCCTCTCATCAACGCACAACATACGATGCGAAAATTACTACTACATACGAATCACAATGGCTCAAATCAACAACAACATACCTACCACTACCGGTCAACCAGCACGACCCTCATACCTAACCCATACCACTTCCTTCGGGTTAGCATACCAACATGTCTAATCAATCCAACCATCGAGTCGAAAACTCTCAGGGTTTGCTGGCCTACCGCCTCAACCCTACTGCTCCCTTCGAGCATCCGTGCCTACGACTTACAGTCGGCCCGCACCGGGTATCTTGGCCTACTGCGTAGAGCAGGACCGCCTCAACCCCATTCAAATGCCATAACTGATCAAGAAAAGATATAACCCTGTTCCCAAAACCTGAATGACAGGATATTCTAATCCCAGACCTTCCTAAAACTGACTAATACCCATTCGGATCCACTCTCAGTCCCCAACTGGAGCATTACCCGATCCAAGAAGATGAAACCTCGGAGATACTCCGAACTGATGGGATCGCCAAGATCCTTTGAACTCCGTCCGACCTCTAATAACAATTTCCAATCAGCCAAAATACACCGGAGTCTCCAGTATACCGGACCGCCTCATTGCACCACTTCCCGTAACCGACATCCAAACTGCGTCAGGCGACATCCTTCCAAACCACGCCCCATCCGAGAATTTCCAATTCTCCCCCACTTAGAGCACTAACTACTGTCTACCGGCGGCGAACCTGGTATGCGACTCAATCGTTCCAATCCGAGACAACGAACTTCAAGGGATCCGAGTTTCCGCTGGTGATTCCGAATCTCTGAATCATGACCCTCCTCTCTCTTGAATGCGTCACCAGATACTACCCCTCTATAATTTCTCAATAATAACTTCTCACTATCATCTACTATGCTCTAATAACTTATGCAGGAAACAACAACTCATAATAACATGAAAAAGATATAGAAGAAAAGACATACCGACTGTCATCTCTGGCGCTGTCCCGATGTCCTCGGCCACAAGCTGATAAGCACGCCCTGGAGCCTTCGGAGGCTCTGCTCGACCCTGACCCCCGTCAGTAAGTCTCAAAGTGGCTGGTGTTGGGACCTGCACTAGCTTGGCAGCCAGGAGAGGACACTGGGCCTTCATATGGCCCACCTGATCACAATGATAACAAAGTCGGACTCCGGCAGCTGGGGCCTGCTGCCTGCAGTCCCTGGCTATGTGGCCCTCCTTGCCACACTTGTGGCACCCAGAAGAGGATCGAAAAACTCCATTGTGTACCTTACCGCACTTCCCACAAGTGCGACTCCTCTGACTTCCCTGACGATAATCAGCGGCCCTCATCCGTTTTGGCGCAGGCTACAACTGCACCGGGGCCTGTCTCTGCTCCCTCAGCTGGAGCTCAATCTCTAACTCGCGCCGCCTGGCGGCCTCCTGCAACTCCAACAAAGTATCATATCTCTGTGTGGACACAAACTGTCTGATGTCCCTCTTGAGCATGCTCAGATACCGGGTCATCTGAGCCTGCTCCGAAGCAAACTCAGGGCAGAACATTGCCCTCTCCGTAAACATCCTGGTGATCTCCGTCACCGACTCTGAATCCTGTCTAAGCTCCAAAAACTCCTGAGCCAATCTCTCCCGCTCAACCCGCGGAACATAACGGGTACTGAACATGTCTCGGAACTGATCCCAAGTAACCGCAGCTCGCTGCGCGTCAAAGTATGATCCCGTAGTCAACCTCCACCAATCCTTCACCCCGAGCCTCAAAAGGTTCAGAGCACACCTCACCCTCTGCTCAGCAGGGCACGAACACGTGAAGAAACATCCCTCCACGTCCGACAACCATCTCATCGCAACAATCGGATCCTGAACTCCATCGAAGGTAGGGGGCTTCGTATTATCGAAGTCTCGATACTGGAAGCCCCGACCGGCTCCTCCCCCTGCCGCGGTTACAGCTGCTGTAGCTGCCGCGGCAGCCATCTCGGTAAGAGCTGCATAACGATCATCGAAGTACTCCCTCATAGCGAACTTAATAGTCCCAAATAACTCCGGAATCTGACCCCAGACAGTCTCGACTACCTCCTCGCGGATGATCTCCCTGACCCGATCCTCTGTCAACATTGGCCCCTCCTGACCGATAATCTCAGGTGCCACTAGGGCCCCTTGATCACCCTGACCTGATCCCGATCCGGATCCAGTCACAACACGCCTCGTAACCACCATACTGAAAATAGAAAAGGAAAAAAATATGAGACAATCCGCCTAGATAACCGGGGACCAACTCCCTTCTAAACCCTAGGGGTTGTGACTTCCTTGCTACGCGTATGGGTCCTGTGCTTTCAGTAGTACGGGCCCATACTACCTTCCACACCTACCCATATTTGTCTCAAGTATCATCACAACGCCCTAACAACATACATAAACATAGCGAGCGCTCAATCCTCACTTCTAGAGGAATGCTAAATATCTTATAACCGGCCTCCCGGCTTCACACAACCCACATATCCATGAAACTTCCACCAACCCCTGCAGCACTAGTGTATGCTAGCCATACATAACGCTAGACCCCATAGACCTTCGAATATCTAATCCTACCCTAAGCTCCCAATCAGACAAGAACAGATCATAAGGCCAAATCAAACATTCTCAGGCTATAAGATCTTAATTATGTATAACCATGATGCATACACAAGACAACTACAGTAATGATGTCAATTTCACATAAAGGAAACCCTAGGCTAGCAGGCATCATGTAATCAGGCAATTCTATCATGCAATTCCTGAAGATCCCTAGCCTAGTACTAGCATGCTGTTCTAACATATCACAATATCAAATAACTGTATGGTATTTTTGATGGGATTTGAGCATTCTAACACTCCTATGGTGTACATGCAACCCTAGAAACCTTGGATCTATGTTTGACTAAGATACATGCAAATAATTATTTTTCCAAGGTTCTTATCCTAACTAGCATGGCATGGGATACTTGAATCAAATAAAACTAGTAGAATTACTTACCTTGTAGTAGTAGTTGATTTCTTGGAGTTTGAGAGCCTAGCACCAATAATGTGGATGCCTCAAATGGAAGTCACAAATCACCACAAACTTGGAAACTTGAGAGAATAGTCACAAACTTCTTGAAATCGGCCCTCTTGGTTTACACGCATCAACTAGTACAATTTCAAGAACCAAAGCCTCCTTTATATAGTATGGTGGATTAGGGTTACATCCATGTAAACCCTAATACCCATGTCTTTTCATTTCCATGAGATCCATGGGTTAAAGCTCCATCGAGTATCCATGGACTTTCCATGCAAGCCTAGCCCATTCCAAATAAGCATTAGCCCACACTATATAAATACAAGAGCCCATATTTAATTAGTCATACTTTTGATCTCTAAATTAATTCTAAATTAATTATAGATCAATACTAATTAAATAATATGATTTTATATTAATATATTAGGACTTATAATATATTAATAAATCATAACTTATATTATTCTCAAACGATTATCCATAAATTGTTCGGGTGAAGTGCAACCCAAATGGACCATGCCGGGTCGGGTCAAGTACATACCAAATATAGTTATGGACTTAGACACTATATCCAACAGTCTCCCACTTGGATAAGTCTAATAACTATAATTGCAAGTATGACTTCAGGAACCAATCAGCAATCGTAGCTCTTTAAACTCTGTTGAACTATGAAGCGCCATTTTAGATAAGTGATCATATAATCCTCTGTTCTAGATATCAGCCGGACAAATACATGGAACATGGTCTTGCTTATTGTCCAGCATTTGTTTCCCGATTTCCGATTTGTTTGACATAGAACTTAACTGAACACATCAATTTAGTTCTGACCGGGCCCGGTACATAGGTCAAAACAAAATCATCGAGGGGCCCAGATATCGCTTCTAATTCTAGAAGGAACAGATAAACTTCGACTTATATGTTTGCTCTACTACTTGTTGAATTACACACAAAAGCACGGTTTATAACATCGAGTTACCAATGCGTTTTCGTGCAATCAATGCATAACCAAATCATAGGCAACAAATCATATCTCTAGGTTTGAAGACTTATATGATATTACCGTCTCACGATCACTCGAGATAAATTCCATGAAGTGATACAAGTGAGCGTGGGTTGAATCCAATACTCAGAACTTACGAGCACTCATGAGTGCTGTAGCCCCGCTTTGTCTAACATCTTAGACCTCTACAAGCCAACCCATGACAATCTTGATTCATATCTACTTCCAACATATGACCGACTTTGGAGAGTTTGAATAATATGATATAAACCATAACATAATTATTCTGGAAGTCAAAACATGCAAAAAGAAATAATAGTAAACGATTGACAAGAGATAGCAACACTTTACTATCATCAAATGTCAATTACATTTTACAAATTTCAAGATTATCTAACTACTAAAACTAATATCATCCTTCAGCCCTATGCTCCGAGCATGCTGGAGATGCTTAACCCGAGTCAGTCCCTTCATGAGGGGATCTGCTGGGTTCTCATCCGATGATACCCTCTTTGCCACGTGGATTCCTTCTTCTATTCGATGTCTGATGAAGTGATATTTTCTGTCAATGTGTCTGGATCTCCCATGATCTCTTGGTTCCTTGGCTAAGGAAACCGCACTATTGCTGTCACAGAAAATCTCCATTGGCTCCTTTATAGCTGGTACAACTCCAAGGTCTCCGATGAAGTTCTTTAGCCATATAACGTCCTTTGCTGCCTCGCTTGCTGCTATATACTCTGATTCACAAGTGGAATCAGCCACTGTCTCCTACTTGGAACTTTTCCAAGTAATTGCCCCTCCGTTTAGAGTAAAGACCCAGCCCGACTGAGAGCGGAAATTATCCCTGTCAGTCTGAAAGCTAGCATCACTGTACCCTACAACTCTCAAGTCCTCACTGCCACCGAGGGTAAGGACCCAGTCCTTAGTTCTCCGTAGGTACTTGAGGATATTCTTTACCGCAGTCCAGTGTGCCTTGCCAGGGTTCCCCTGATACCTGCTAACCATGCTCAAAGCAAAGGATACATCAGGTCGAGTACACGTCATAGCATACATGATCGATCCTACAGCTGAAGCATAAGGTATTCGACTCATTTCTGCTATCTCAGCCTCAGTACTAGGTCTTTGTGTCTTACTCAATCTGGCGTTACTCTGGATGGGTAACTCTCCTTTCTTGGAGTTATGCATGTTGAACCTTTTCAACACTTTGTCCACATAGGTGCTTTGACTAAGTCCAATTAGTCTTTTACTCCTGTTTCTCAAAATCCTTATCCCTAGAATATAGGCAGCTTCTCCAAGGTCCTTCATAGCGAAACACTTCCCAAGCCAGGACTTTACTTCCTGCAGGGTTGGGATGTCATTTCCTATGAGTACTATGTCATCCACATACAGTACCAAAAAGCTGACTATACTCCCGCTAGCCTTGATATAGACACAAGATTCATCTTCACTCCTTGAAAAGCCAAATTCTTTGACTTTCTCATCAAAGCAAAGATTATATCTGCGAGGTGCCTGTTTTAATCCGTAAATGGATTTCTCGAGCTTACACACTCTACTGGGGTACTCTGTACTGACAAAACCCTCTGGCTGAACCATGTAAACATCTTCAGCCAACTTTCCATTAAGGAAAGCGGTTTTGACATCCATTTGCCATATTTCATAATCATGAAATGCAGCAATGGCTAACAGAACCCTAATAGACTTAATCTTGGCCACTGGTGAAAAGGTCTCATCATAATCAACTCCCGGAGTTTGAGAATAACCCTTTGCAACCAGTCGTGCCTTATAAGTGTGTACATTACCATCCATGTCGGTCTTCTTCTTGAAGATCCATTTGCACCTAACTATCTTACGATCAGGTACATTGTTAACCAAGTTCCAAACTTGATTGTCATACATGGACTGTATCTCGCTATCCATAGCCTCTTTCCATTTAGCAGCCTCAGGGCCTGCCATGGCTTCCGTGTAGCTGTTAGGCTCATCCAGATTTACCAGTATGTTATCACTGATAAGTGTCTCACCTTCTGCAGTAATATGAAAACCATAATAATGCTCAGGTGCATTCCTAACTCTGGTGGAACGCCTCAGAGGTATAGATTCTTCAGTCGGCTCAACAGGAGTTTCCTCCTCAGGTTGAGGGCTAGGGTTTGAGGTTCCTTCACCACTTGACTCTTGAATTTCCTCAAGGTCAATTTGCCTCCCACTGTCTCCTTGGCTCATAAATTCTCTCTCTCGAAAGAATCCTCTTCTTGCTACAAAGACCACATTATCACTGGGTCTGTAGAAGATGTAACCAAAGGATTTCTGTGGGTAGCCGATGAAAATACACCTTTCGCTTCGGGGTTCGAGCTTATCGTGAGTCTCGCGTCTCACGAAAGCCTCGCAAGCCCAAATCTTGATGTGGTCTAGATTGGGAACTTTTCCAGTCCACACCTCGTGAGGTGTTTTGGCAACCTTCTTTGTAGGGACTAGATTAAGGATATGGGCGGCAGTCTCTAAGGCATACCCCCAAAATGAGATTGGTAGCGAAGCTCGACTCATCATGGAACGAATCATGTCCAACAAGGTCCGATTGCGCCTCTCAGCTACACCATTCAACTGTGGTCTCCTAGGAGGTGTCAATTGTGAGACAATCCCACATTCCTTAAGATAGTCAAGGAACTCAGTACTAAGATACTCACCACCACGATCGGATCGAAGCATCTTAATGTTCCTGCCCAACTGATTCTCCACTTCTTGCTTAAACTCTTTGAATTTCTCAAAGGTTTCTGACTTATGCTTGATTAAGTAGACATATCCATATCTACTAAAATCATCAGTAAAAGTCACATAGAAACGATTAGCATCTCTTGTGGCAGTTCTGAAGGGTCCACACACATCCGTGTGTATGAGGTCTGTGACAACCGTCAAATTCTGGTGACGTCAAAGTCAACAAGTCAAACCGATCAACTAAACTTAACCCTTGTATATTAGGGTTCACGTTAGGTAATTACTACTCAATGCACTATTTTAATGAGAAAACATCATTTGGAAAATTCGTGTGTTCGAATTTCCGTAGCCTTAATAATGCTAAACATTGAACCAAAACGATAACACGCCATTGCACACTCATCGGGAGTGTGTACGACACTAGAACAAGGCTTAACATAGTGTAAGAACCTTGCGTTGCGAAGCCAAACACTCAAAAAGGTCACAAAAGAAATCTCTCCCAAATCTCTCTCTGTATGAGAAATCTCTCCAAGAATGTCAAATCTCCCCCAAATCTCTCCAAGAATGTGAAACCTCGCTCAAAATCTCTCTTAACTTTTTATAGTCTTTCGGGTCATCCCGACCCTTAACCGGGTCAAAAACCACTTAAAACGGGGTAAAAACGGGTAAAATACCCTTAAGGACCCAAAACCTACCTTATAGGGCCGAAGCCTCTTAGGGCCGAAAGTCCTCTTAGGGACCCAACCCTGCTGAACCGAAAGCTAGAAGACCGAACCCGAAGCCCCGGAACCGAACCTCCCTTTCGGGCCCGAACCTCGCATGAAGAACCGAAGCTACCTTTCGGTCCATTTCGCCTTCGCCCCATTTCGCTTCCTAGCCTACCTTCGCCTTCGGGCCCAGCAGCATCAAGGACCGAACCTCGGCCAGGACCGAGAGGTCTCGCAGAAAAGCCTTTTCTTCTCGGTTTTCGACTAGTTTTGCGTTCTAAGCCCGATTTTAATTATTTTAACACGGGATTTTCACCCAAAACTTTATTTTAACATATAAGGCCCCATATTTATTAATTAATCACGTTTTTCGGGATAAATCTTATCCAAGATTTAGTGGGTAAAGTACAAGAGGTAGAGTGTTGACTTTTCCTTAGTTTATGACACAAGCAACCACCCACACCCACTCTATGACCAGTCACATCTCCCCACCATCCCTAGTCACTTCCTTATACTTTTCCATCAATCATCATCCCCTCCCACGTTCTAAGAGCTGGAGCAAATCAACCTCTCTCCTCATTTTCACTCACTTGCTCTCATTTCACCAAAAATCAAACACAAGTTTTCTCTCAAACTTTCTCTCTCTATTTCGAGACTCCAAGGCTGATCATCAAGCTTTATTCTACTCTTGGTAAGTATAATTCATCCACCTTGTGATTATTACACTTCATTCTACTCCAATCATCGATTGCTTACACAAACTCCATCACTTTGATGTTAGATTCTCAAAAATCTTCAAGGCATCTTCAAGTGTTCTTGAGTTGAACACTTCCCTTCTCCAACATTCATCTACTGAAATCACATAAGGTGAGTTCATACCCCTACATTTTCATGTTTTCTTACGTTTTAAGGGGGGGAATACAAGTTAAAACACCAAGAACACAACTAAATTCTTCTAACAGCTTTCATCAGAAAAGTTGGACTCCATTCACGGACTGTTTTGGTCAACTTAAACATTTTTATTTTCAAAACTGTACAAGGTGCAAGTAGTTCAAGTTCTTAGCTTTAAAATGGCTACTTGAACATCACCATAAGATTTTTCTACAATTTATGGTGATTTTTACAAAACTGCCTATCATTTCAAACATCAATCCGGACCAGTCTGTGATTATGGACTTTTTCACACAATTTGGAGGTCATTAAAAATCATAATAAAATTTATGAACAAACTAGACTCATTTCCCAAACTCTCAGAATTTACGGATTCTGATTTGGACCTTTGATGATTTTTCTACAAATTGTCTAAGAACAGTAATAGAAATTGTTAACAACAGAAAAATGCTATCAATTTTATTACACCTTGTAACATGTTGAGCGAGGTGTATATCTTTATGTGATTATATGTTATTGCATTATATGACATTTTGTCTTAGTATAAGGACATACAACAGTTAACAAATGGATTTTGCTAGATAAAGCATAGAAATAACAAGTTATTATAATCAAAGTACATCCATTACATACAAACATTTGGATAAACTATGTTAAGTATAGTTTACATACATTACTACTACTACCCTTGTTTTGATAAACTATAATAGGTATGGTTTATGTTTCCATCAACACAACAAACACATTTCGGAAGGTTTTATTCCCACAGAAAAAGGTTTTACGCTCACGCCCACCACACGTAAACTTGTTAACTTAAATTGTGAGACATTCTTCTCAGTACTCCTAGAGTACGGGTTAAAATTCCTGGTAGTTATAACCAGAGTCTCTTGTAGGGAGAACGTGATAGTTGTGTATAGATCTATATTGGGTTTGACACCCCACACCTTGCTGCTAGCTACAGTGGGACCTGCAGGTCTACGGGTGACAAATGTCATAACAATTTTCGGCGCCTGAGAAACGCCGTGGCAGGTTCATTCAGCCATAAGTATGGTTATAGCGACTCACATAGGGAGTTAACAACACATAAAGTTTACGGGAATTTTTATAAACCAAAAGGGGTTTTATGTCGATTTAAAATCACTTTTATTATCGATAAGTATGGATATTACTATACACTTTCAGTCTTGGTATTTAAGACTACACAACATCCATTACGGATTTTCTCAACTTAAAAAGGGTTTTATGCCGATTTAAAACCACTTTTACATCTTTAAGTATGACAAATACTTGTTTATTCTTGGTCCTGGTATTTAGGACTACATAACTTTTATAAGGAAAATATTGGATTTTTCTTGGTAACATACAACTCATTACAAAGATCGGTTTTCAAACTCTTACTATCAAAAGCTTATGAACTCACTAACTTAATTGTTGACACTTTTTCAAAACTACTTGTATTCTCAGGAATTCAGTGAAACAGGAAATCAACAGCTTTTGAGGATGGGACGATAAATCGTCAAACAGTTCATTTTGTCATCATAATGTAATTGATTTGAATCATGTAAACCTATGCTTTAGTGTAACTTTTTCAATTATATTTATGATTGGTTGTAATTACTTTGAGCACTATTATACTCGTTGTTGTGATACTATACATGAAGTCCTCCACCCCCGGACGTTTCCGCCATCCTTGGTTTGGGGGTGTGACAGATTGGTATCAGAGCATTGTTTATAGTGAACTAAGTATATCGAACCACATAAGATATACAAACTATAAATGCATTGGGACTAAGGTCTCTGATTTAACATTTTCAAATAACTATACTTTTAGAAATAAAAAGTTTCTTATATAAAGTATACGTGCCTGCATTCATACTAAAATCAGTGTCACAATGACAAGAACAAAAGTATTACGATTGTTGAATATCACAAGTAAGCTTGGGGATGTATGGTCAGTCCTGGGAATGGCATAGCCTGATCAACTATGCTGGTCTGAGGAGTGATTAGCATATGCCCAAGAATGGTTGTGATGTGGCAACAAGTCTAAAAACTTACCAACACTACCACAATGAAATACCATAGGGGTATTTGGTGTTACTATAATTACTTATCTGAGAACTAAATAGATTTTTATCAATAGGTTAATAATTGCTTAGTGGATACATTAAGTATTATATGTATCCAGGACGTCATAGACTTAGAATCTGTGGATCTTTGCTTTACTTCCTGTTCCTCGTTGGGTTGTGGACTTAGAGTTAGGGTCGCTTATTCGAAGGTCTATCCTGTCCCGAATACATATAACTAGTATGCACTAAGCAAGTATTGAAGTATCTGATAAATATCATCTTATAATTATCTAATTAGTACGTCTACTTAGTTATTTCTTATATTCCCTTTTCTCGCGTAAATATCATGGCTGGATTCCATCCCCACGACGACCCGTACTACCCTAACCACGGCAATGCTGGATGGCTCGGAGAGGAGCCAGAGAATGATCACCCAATCCCTATGGATGGTCACCAAGATGAAGGCTTTGCTGATGATTCTGACTCCGAACCTGAAGTGGAGAACCTGCCCCCGATGGATCTTGTTCCGAATCCTGACCCTCGTCCGGCTTTTCAAGGCCCGACGCCTCCTTGGGTAGAGAGCTTGGAAACCTGGAGCGAAGAGCAAGACCAACCTATGCCGTTTAATGGAGACCGAAGCTTCTACAACATAAGCGAAGGAAGCTCAGCAGACATAATTCTTCCAATTCTGGTCCGTAGAGTTGCCCGAAACGAGATTCAGGACAGAACAGCTCTCCATCGTATCGCAGAGGTTGATGCAAATGCAAGAATGCATACAATCCGCACCAATCGCCTTGAGCACACTCGTGAAAAATCTGAGAGAGACCATGAAACCCTGCTGCAAGCACTGGCTGAAACACGAGCCGAAGTCATAGAACTCCGAGTACGCCAGAGGGTGTACGAAAGGCACATGCTTGATATGGAGCGGCAACTGGCTGAACTGAGGGTTCACCAGAGGGATGACCGCCGCCAGTAGTAGATGCCTTACTTTCTTTCCCTGTTAAAAAGGAATCGTTTTTCCTATCTACGTCCTATATGGCATTCTCTATGAAACTATCTTGTACTGTAGGTACTTTTAGTTAGGCCCTTAGGCGGCCAAAACTTTCCTACTCCGGATGTGATGTAAGACCATCTACAAGGTCAATTTTCCCAAGCTTGTTACATCTTAAACATCAATGACATTGTCAGTCGGCTAAATTCTGTGTCACTCTTTGTTCAAATACTTCCATCATACTATCATAGGAGACTATCTGAAACCACTCTAGTCAAGTTGTTGGACTAGGGTAATTTAGCTCCGGGATCATTCCCAATTCTCTTTCAAAGGTTGGATCAAATTTCAAGGTTTCACTTGGATACAGAACTACTAAAATACATGAGTTTATCATAAATAGGTTCTCGTTATGAAATGTTTTCAGAACACCATAAAACAACCGAAATACGTTACAAAATGAACTAAGATAAACTTAGCCATTCTAAAAACTCATTATCGTCTCACCTTTAAACATTTTTTGTGGAAAGGTGCTTTCTTCGTAGACCTATAGGGTGCGATCATACCAGCACTAATGCACCGGATCCCATCAAAACTCCTCAGCTAAGTGTGTTTAGACAAACATGATCCCTAGATGAGTAAAGCTTAACGCCAGAATGAAACCTACTTTTACCCACTACCATAACCCCATCTCAGGAACGTTAGCAGAAACACTAAGAAAAGTACAGCAATGTGCAAAAATTTATATATGTGAATATAAATCGTAAGAATGCACTTGAGATAATTATCCCCACTTACGAAGTCGTTTTTCTTCGTGAAACAGAGCTATGTCTGCACCAAGAGGCAACCAACCAACTAGCAAGACGCCAACCCTGCAGATAGACTCTGCTACTTTTCAAGCTGCAGTCACGGCAGCCGTGGCAGCCGTCATGGCGCAGCTCAATGCTAACCACGCCAGCAGGCATGAAGATGGTGTCAGAATTACTAACCGCATTAACAATCAAGAACACCAGCGGGCATCTACCAACGAATATGCCTCAGGCCACAAACTTACGAACAAGAAGCGAAAGTTTTGGAACAAAAAGGAGCGCAACCAATCCCAAAGACTCGATAAAAGACAACAACCCATGGCCACCCCTACAATTACAACAGCAGACGCGACACACGCCTCGGCACTAGCCACAAAGTCTGTCACCCAAACACCGGCCAGACCATATGAGGGATCACTTCCAAGGTGTAACCAGTGTGGCTACCATCACACAGGAGCTTGCCGGATTTTACACTGTAACAACTGCAACATGAAAGGACATACCGTCCGTTTCTGCAAGGCCCCGACTCAGAACATCACTTCAACCACCAATACCAAGGTAAGTCCAGTGAGCTTCCTATGTGGCGAAACGGGACACTTCAAGAGAGACTGTCCAACTGAGAGGAATGACGGGGGAGCCGGAGGGGTGTGACAGACGAACCAGCAAGGGTAACAAAGAATCTTATTAGGACTTTTGTAATGTTCCCGACGACAAAACGTTTAAGTACCATATGTTTGTAATGAATTTGGTATGATTGCCAAAATCACTGTCACTCTAAAAGTAGTTAAAATACTCTCTCGTTCAAATCAAACCAAAGACACTCATATATGACCTTAGGATCATTACCTGTAAGCTGTGATGACATTGTACATACATCGGGGTTAATTATAATCAAATACTAAAGACTTGAAACCAATAATTCCATCCTGACTCCTGTTCCATGTCTAGTAGTGGGATTAGGGTGGAGCCACCCACTCGACGATTTCACCAATATCAAATTTCATACGACGTGCATATACCGCTCGATAATAGAGTGACCTGTCAGAAATCATGATATAAAGTATCATTACCAGCTATCAGAACCCGCTCACTACCAGTGCTAGTTGCTTTAGTACGAATCATCTGCAGTAAAAATAACATCGAACAAAACGGAGCACACCGAAAGGGAACACGAGATACTCTATCACCCTAATCAGCGTTTCTTACAAATACAGCTTAACACATGTTTTACCTAAAAAGATGTTGTCACCATTCAAATTCGGTTGGTGTAGCCCTCATCTTCCCGATTTAACGGCTACGAAAGGACCCTTCACCCAACCCACTGAACATCGAAACCTTCGTCTCCCATAAACACATCCAGCAATGACCTCCAGGTCATATCTCGCTGTGAAAACCCCAAAACACTCACCAGAGGAGTATCATACCTTTCGAAACCTTACCGCAAGTATTTCCAGGAGACCCTTCAAGCAGCAAATAAAGTTCAAGCACAGAAGCTTGGGACGAATACAGTTAGTCTACCACTACTACATGTATCGGCGAGGATAATGTATAACTAAGATTCTACGGACAGTGGATGTGTGATTCCGCCCTATTTCCTGTTCCTTTCCTGGTTGTGGACTTGGGGCAGAGTCACCCATCCAACTGCCTTGCCAACCTTAAATACATACGACCTATACGCGCAAGTTAATGATAGATGGACCAGGTACGAGTCCTACCGCAAACTTCGGGACAAGGTCACCCAGGAGTGCAAGTGAACGCCCTATCATCCGAATAAGTCTAGTCGTATAAACCAAACCCGTATGCTCCCTACCGATCTAATCAAACGAGAAACACTACAACAGGCCCTATTGCAGCGCTCCGAGGTTGATAGATTGACCAAATCCGAGCACCTTCTACCAAAGGAAACAGACAAGATGGAGAAGTTAACCGGGACGTACATCAAAGAGATTGTGCAACTGCATGGTGTACCAATATCCATTATCTCTGACTGAGATAGTAGATTCACCTCGCGGTTCTGGCAGTCCTTACAGAAATCTCTGGGAACTAGGCTTGACATGAGTACGGCCTACCATCCACAAACCAACGGGCAAAGCAAGAGAACCATCCAGACATTGAAAGACATGTTGAGAGACTGTGTGATAGACTTTGGTAAAGCATGGGATACCCATTTACCACTTGTCGAATTCTCCTATAATAACAGTTATCACACTAGCATCAAGGTTGCACCATTTGAACCCCTCTATGGCCGTAAGTGCAGGTCACCTCTGTGCTGGGCTGAAGTGGGTGACACGCAACTAGATAAGGGACAAGTCCCTAATAGCACCCTCACTGGCCCGGAGATAATAAGAGAAACCACAGAAAAGATCGTTCAAATTCGGGAAAGACTGAAAGCATCCCGAGATCGGCAAAAGAGTTACGCGGATAAGCGACGCAAACCCTTGGAATTCCAGGTCGGTGATCGAGTACTACTGAAAGTTTCCCCTTGGAAAGGAATGATACGTTTCGGTAAACGTGGGAAACTAAACCCAAGGTACATCGGACCATTCGAAATCCTTGCCAGGATTGGCCCAGTGGCATACAAACTCCGATTACCACAAGAACTAAATCACGTGCATCCTACCTTCCGCGTATCAAACTTAAAGAAATGCCTATCCGACGAGACCCTCGTGATACCACTCGACGATATTGAAATCAACGAGAGTCTCCACCTTGTGGAAGAACCGGTAGAAATCATGGATCGAGAGATAAAAAGAACAAAGCAAAGTCGTATTCCCATTGAGAAGGTCCGCTGGAACGCTAAACGAGGACCCGAATTCACCTGGGAACGCGAGGATCAGATGAAACAAAAATATCCACATCTCTTCCCAGATTCTTGAAGTCCCATTCAATAAGCTAATTTCGGGACGAAATTCCTCCTAACGGGGGGATGATGTGACAACCGTCAAATTCTGGTCAAGTCAAAGTCAACAAGTCAAACCGATCAACTAAATTTAACCCTTGTATATTAGGGTTCACGTTAGGTAATTACTACTCAATGCACTATTTTAATGAGAAAACATCATTTGGAAAATTCGTGTGTTCGAATTTCTGTAGCCTTAATAATGCTAAACATTGAACCAAAACGATAACACACCATTGCACACTCATCGGGAGTGTATACGACACTAGAACAAGGATTAACATAGTGTAAGAACCTTGCGTTGCGAAGCCAAACACTCAAAAAGGTCACAAAAGAAATCTCTCCCAAATCTCTCTCTGTATGAGAAATCTCTCCAAGAATGTCAAATCTCCCCCAAATCTCTCCAAGAATGTGAAACCTCTCTCAAAATCTCTCTTAAATTTTTATAGTCTTTCGGGTCATCCCGACCCTTAACCGGGTCAAAAACCGCTTAAAACGGGGTAAAAACGGGTAAAATACCCTTAAGGACCCGAAACCTACCTTATAGGGCCGAAGCCTCTTAGGGCCGAAAGTCCTCTTAGGGACCAAACCCTGCTGAACCGAAAGCTAGAAGACCGAACCCGAAGCCCCGGAACCGAACCTCCCTTTCGGGCCCGAACCTCGCATGAAGAACCGAAGCTACCTTTCGGTCCATTTCGCCTTCGCCCCATTTCGCTTCCTAGCCTACCTTCGCCTTCGGGCCCAGCAGCATCAAGGACCGAACCTCGGCCAAGACCGAGAGGTCTCGCAGAAAAGCCTTTTCTTCCCGGTTTTCGACTAGTTTTGCGTTCTAAGCCCGATTTTAATTATTTTAACGCGGGATTTTCACCCAAAACTTTATTTTAACATATAAGGCCCCATATTTATTAATTAATCACATTTTTCGGGATAAATCTTATCCAAAATTTAGTGGGTAAAGTACAAGAGGTAGAGTGTTGACTTTTCCTTAGTTTATGACACAAGCAACCACCCACACCCACTCTATGACCAGTCACATCTCCCCACCATCCCTAGTCACTTCCTTATACTTTTCCATCAATCATCATCCCCTCCCACGTTCTAAGAGCTGGAGCAAATCAACCTCTCTCCTCATTTTCACTCACTTGCTCTCATTTCACCAAAAATCAAACACAAGTTTTCTCTCAAACTTTCTCTCTCTATTTCGAGACTCCAAGGCTGATCATCAAGCTTTATTCTACTCTTGGTAAGTATAATTCATCCACCTTGTGATTATTACACTTCATTCTACTCCAATCATCGATTGCTTACACAAACTCCATCACTTTGATGTTAGATTCTCAAAAATCTTCAAGGCATCTTCAAGTGTTCTTGAGTTGAACACTTCCCTTCTCCAACATTCATCTACTGAAATCACATAAGGTGAGTTCATACCCCTACATTTTCATGTTTTCTTACGTTTTAAGGGGGGGAATACAAGTTAAAACACCAAGAACACAACTAAATTCTTCTAACAGCTTTCATCAGAAAAGTTGGACTCCATTCACGGACTGTTTTGGTCAACTTAAACATTTTTATTTTCAAAACTGTACAAGGTGCAAGTAGTTCAAGTTCTTAGCTTTAAAATGGCTACTTGCACATCACCATAAGATTTTTCTACAATTTATGGTGATTTTTACAAAACTGCCTATCATTTCAAACATCAATCCGGACCAGTCTGTGATTATGGACTTTTTCACACAAGTTGGAGGTCATTAAAAATCATAATAAAATTTATGAACAAACTAGACTCATTTCCCAAACTCTCAGAATTTACGGATTCTGATTTGGACCTATGATGATTTTTCTACAAATTTTCTAAGAACAGTAATAGAAATTGTTAACAACAGAAAAATGCTATCAATTTTATTACACCTTGTAACATGTTGAGCGAGGTGTATATCTTTATGTGATTATATGTTATTGCATTATATGACATTTTGTCTTAGTATAAGGACATACAACAGTTAACAAATGGATTTTGCTAGATAAAGAATAGAAATAACAAGTTATTATAATCAAAGTACATCCATTATATACAAACATTTGGATAAACTATGTTAAGTATAGTTTACATACATTACTACTACTACCCTTGTTTTGATAAACTATAATAGGTATGGTTTATGTTTCCATCAACACAACAAACACATTTCGGAAGGTTTTATTCCCACAGAAAAAGGTTTTACGCTCACGCACACCACACGTAAACTTGTTAACTTAAATTGTGAGACATTCTTCTCAGTACTCCTAGAGTACGGGTTAAAATTCCTGGTAGTTATAACCAGAGTCTCTTGTAGGGAGAACGTGATAGTTGTGTATAGATCTATATTGGGTTTGACACCCCACACCTTGCTGCTAGCTACAGTGGGACCTGCAGGTCTACGGGTGACAAATGTCATAACAATTTTCGGCGCCTGAGAAACGCCGTGGCAGGTTCATTCAGTCATAAGTATGGTTATAGCGAGTCACATAGGGAGTTAACAACACATAAAGTTTACGGGAATTTTTATAAATCAAAAGGGGTTTTATGTCGATTTAAAATCACTTTTATTATCGATAAGTATGGATATTACTATACACTTTCAGTCTTGGTATTTAAGACTACACAACATCCATTACGGATTTTCTCAACTTAAAAAGGGTTTTATGCCGATTTAAAACCACTTTTACATCTTTAAGTATGACAAATACTTGTTTATTCTCGGTCCTGGTATTTAGGACTACATAACTTTTATAAGGAAAATATTGGATTTTTCTTGGTAAGATACAACTCATTACAAAGATCGGTTTTCAAACTCTTACTATCAAAAGCTTATGAACTCACCAACTTAATTGTTGACACTTTTTCAAAACTACTTGTATTCTCAGGAATTCAGTGAAACAGGAAATCAACAGCTTTTGAGGATGGGACGATAAATCGTCAAACAGTTCATTTTGTCATCATAATGTAATTGATTTGAATCATGTAAACCTATGTTTTAGTGTAACTTTTTCAATTATATTTATGATTGGTTGTAATTAGTTTGAGCACTATTATACTCTTTGTTGTGATACTATACATGAAGTCATCCACCCCCGGACGTTTCCGCCATCCTTGGTTTGGGGGTGTGACAAGGTCCAACAAACCTTCACCCCTAGCACAAGTGCCAGTGAAAGGTGACTTTGTCATTTTACCAAGCAAACAAGATTCACAACTATCATCTGACTTTAGGTCAAATGACTCCAAGACTCCATCCTTTTGGAGTTGGCCTATGCGTTTTTTGCTTACATGTCCAAGACGACAATGTCATAAAGATGCTTTATCTAAGCTAGTGGAAGAGTCAATACACAATACATTATTTCCTAGATTATCTACAACAGATACAGTTTCATACACACCATCACAAGGTAATGCTTTAAAATAAAGAACATTATTAAAGAAAGCATCAATACTACCATTATTATTATCAAAATAAAAGGTAAAACCTTGTTTATACAATGCATGAAAGGAAATAACATTTCTTGCCATTTCTGGTGAATAATAACATTTATTCAAATCTAATGTAAACCCAATATTTAGCACTAAGGAATAAACTCATATCTTGGTGACAGGCGAAGCTTTCCTGTTTCCCATGATCAAGTTTATCTTTCCTTGCTCCACATTCTCACTTCTTCTTAGTCCCTGCAAATCACAACATATGTGAATACCACAACCTGTATCAAGGACCCAAGACTTAGAATGAGGTGAGTTATTAGACAATATAGTGTATATACCTGCATGATTGGGTTTTACTTTCCCATCCTTCAAATCTTGCTGGTACTTTGGGCAGTTTCGCTTCCAGTGCGACTTTTCATGGCAATAGAAGCATTCAGCCTCATTAGGGTTAGCAGAAGGAGTGACAAAACCTTTCTTGGTTTTGCTTGAAGAGGAGCCTTCAAGGGTCTTACCCTTGGTACCCTTAGAAGGGTTCTTTCTCTTCTTCCCTTTTCCATGCCCGATTGCCAAGACATTGGCCGCAGTTGGAGTAGGAGTAGGAGTAGTAACAACCGACTTACCCTTTAGACCACTTTCGGCGGTCTTCAAGAGTCCTTGAAGTTTGCTGAGGGTGACTTCTTCCTTGTTCATGTGATATGTCATGCGGAATTGATCATAACACGATGGCAAGGAGTGCAAAATGATGTCTATTGCTAACTCCTCAGGGAAGTTCACATTCAGCTTCAGTAAACGGTCCACATACCTTTGCATTTTCTGCATGTGGCCCGTGATGGGTTCACCATCCTTCATTCGGGTTGTTATCATGGAGGAGATTATTTCATATCGCTCTTGACGAGCACTTTGATGGTAGCGGTCCATCAAGTCCTGGTGCATCTCAAAAGGATAATAGTCCTCATAGGACTTTTGGAGCTCGGCTGTCATGGTGGCCATCATGATGCATGCCACTTTTGTAGCATCTCTTTCATGTACCTCATATTCAGCAAGCTCTTCAGGAGTAGCAGTTGGCTCGGGTACCTTCAGCTCCTTGTCGAGAACATATTCTTTGTTCTCATACCGAGTGACCATCCTGATGTTTCTGATCCAATCTGTAAAGTTCGACCCATCAAAGATGACTCTCCCACAAAGATTCATGAGAGAGAAGGAGCTAGTGGGGTTTGAGCCAGAAGCATTGTTATTGGAAGACATCTGAAAAGAAGAGGGAATAGATTAGATTAGATATAGAGATAGTCCTTAACAAAACACCCAAATGTAATATTAAGGCTAGGACCCAACACAATATTTTATAACTTAGAAGAGGGATGCCGTAATCTAAGCTATAAGATATTTGAAGGTAGGTGAATGACGATTCACCAATTTCCACCATGAAAAACGAAATATTTAATTAGGTTTTAATTGGTTTAGAAACTCCTAGATTCTTTGAGATTCATTGAACTTTCTTCAATGGCATGTTTCAATCTCGAGTGTGCCCTTCAAGTTTTGTGATTGGGATGCCGAGGATCACAAAACAAGGTGTGAAGTAACCATGCAAATTACTTGGTACCCTTAATGTATTACCCCTCAATCGATGTGCCGGTTAACCACACACGCTCCATCGATACTATGATAAACATTAAGTCACCCTTTACCTACCTTGTTAAGTTCAAGTTAGTGTGCCGGTTAACCACACACACTCCACTAACGACTTAAACAAAGTGTAAAGTGTAATTTCATGGATTAGCACCTTATTCACATTTTCCTAAAATAACTAAGATTGGGAATTCAATAAAGTTTAGTTACTTTAGTATTATCATTATACTTTTAATGAGAATTTATAAGTCCTTGTCCTACCCGCTCGGCTAACGACCCTCCACCGATCAAGGAAGCGGTGGGTGAGAGTGGACACCCATTAAGTTGCCATTTTATAGGCAACAACCTTATACCCCCCTTATAGACTGGCTTCGTGAATTAGGCGTACTAGCGGTAAGACGACTTGATCTTATACATATATAACTATTATTAAACTTATAATATTATAAAGTATAAGGGTTGAATTTTAACTTTTAAAATTCTAGGGGTTGGAACTAAAGTTTTTAATATGACCTTACATGTTCCAAAACTTGAGGGCAAGTTTTGTAAACTTTCAAAACTTTTCATTTCTCATAACTTATGAGTTAATGGTTATTAAAAATGAAGACTGTTCATTTTTTGTAACCTATGTGTTCTTTTAATGGTTATTTATAAATGTGACTTTTGGTTATCCATAACTTAAGAACTAGTTATGGACTCCATTAAAACACATAAAGATTAAGAATTAATTTAACCAATTATTAGCACATAATTTCTATGATCTTCTAAACTCATATGTTTATGAGTGTTCATATCAAAAATTTCAAGAATCGTAAGTACATATACAAAACTTGAAATTTTGATACGAGCTTTTGAACAAAACTTCGATTTTCAAGTTTTTTTTTTTTTTTTTTTGCATCAAGTATCAAATAAACAAACCAGGCTCTGATACCACTGATGGGATTTGAGCATTCTAACACTCCTATGGTGTACATGCAACCCTAGAAACCTTGGATCTATGTTTGACTAAGATACATGCAAATAATTATTTTTCCAAGGTTCTTATCCTAACTAGCATGGCATGGGATACTTGAATCAAATAAAACTAGTAGAATTACTTACCTTGTAGTAGTAGTTGATTGCTTGGAGTTTGAGAGCCTAGCACCAATAATGTGGATGCCTCAAATGGAAGTCACAAATCACCACAAACTTGGAAACTTGAGAGAATAGTCACAAACTTCTTGAAATCGGCCCTCTTGGTTTACACACATCAACTAGTACAATTTCAAGAACCAAAGCCTCCTTTATATAGTGTGGTGGATTAAGGTTACATCCATGTAAACCCTAATACCCATGTCTTTTCATTTCCATGAGATCCTTGGGTTAAAGCTCCATGGAGTATCCATGAACTTTCCATGCAAGCCTAGCCCATTCCAAATAAGCATTAGCCCACACTATATAAATACAAGAGCCCATATTTAATTAGTCATACTTTTGATCTCTAAATTAATTCTAAATTAATTATAGATCAATACTAATTAAATAATATGATTTTATATTAATATATTAGGACTTATAATATATTAATAAATCATAACTTATACTATTCTCAAACGATTATCCATAAATTGTTAGGGTGAAGTGCAACCCAAATGGATCATGCCGGGTCGGGTCAAGTACATACCAAATATAGTTATGGACTTAGACACTATATCCAACAATTTTGGGGTCTACTTACTGGCTCCGGCTGATCGTACCCTCTGCATCCTCCTTTACTTATTTTGAAACCATTTGAAAACCATTTGAAAATCTTTCCTTGATTTGAGATTGGATTCACACGAATGTTCCTCCAATTCACTCAAACCAAGGCTCTGATACCACCTTGTAACACCCATAAAATTCAAGCTAATTTAAAACATTTTAACCCATTCAAAACCATTAAGTTATTAATACTTGTTTTCAAAATAGTTTAAACATCAGAGTATCCCCAGAACCAAATCACAAAATCATGAAATATGAGGAGCGGTACGATCACGCCTTTGCCTTGCCACGATCACCTAATGTACCTGAAACAATAAACTGAAAACCGTAAGCTCGAAAGCTTAATGAGTTCCCCCAAAATACCCGTACACACATAACCATACACATACAACCATGAACAACATACTATGGGTCCAATCAACCATCAGATTGGAATACCCCAGGCCCTCAACCATCGGGTTGGAATGCCCACCTACTATGAGTCCAATCATCCTACCGGGATGGAATACTCCTGGCCCACAGCCATCGGGTTGGAATACCCACACACCTATACATACAATAACTACTATGGGTCCAATCATCCCTCGGGATGGAATACCCCCAGGCCCTCAACCATCAGGTTGGAATGCCCACCTACTATGAGTCCAATCATCCTACCGGGATGGAATACTCCTGGCCCACAACCATCGGGTTGGAATGCCCACCTACTATGAGTCCAATCATCCTATCGGGATGGAATACTCCTGGCCCACAACCATCGGGTTGGAATGCCCACCTACTATGAGTCCAATCATCCTACCGGGATGGAATACTCCTGGCCCACAACCATCGGGTTGGAATGCCCACATACTAGCAAACATGTGCACCTATCAAATAATCATATAATAGTCTACAAGACAACATACTAGGGCCCTATCATCCTACCGGGATGAAATACCCTCTACTACTTCTCAACACGTGCACACATAACATGTAATCTCCTACCAGCATACAGACAGTCAGACCGACTACAGGTCACTAAGCATAGCCACATATAACCATCCTATCTACCAGGATGTTAACTATCATATCACAGCAGCAACTATCTCAAATAACAAATCAAAGGGCCGGCCTTGGTGCCTTAGACCCTTGGGTATAGTGAGGATAACTCACCTTGCAACTGCCGAACCGAAACACGAAAACACTGACTCGAAGCACTGCTCCAAACTCCAACACCTGATGCCATCAATGAACCATGACATAAATATCCAAAATACCATAACACCCCTGAAGGTCAAACAGGTAAAAGTCAAAGTCCTGGCCAAAGTCAACCTTCCTGATTGACTCTAATCGGCGAGTCAACCCGTCGACTCACCGAGTTCCCAACTTCAGAAAACTCTTATATCACAACTCGACTCACCGAGTCACTCCATGACTCGTCAAGTTTAACGATCTCTGAGTCCTATCGTGTCCAACTCACTGAGTCACCACTCAACTCACTGATCTGAGTCTTAACCAGAAGAGGTTGGGGTTTTGCGTTCTGACTCGCCGAGTCCAAGAACAGACTCGCCGATTCCACGACAATCTTTAACAGACTCGCCGAGTTGTTCCTCCAACTCGTCGAGTTCATGCCTTTCTTCAACAGACTCGCCGAGTCCAAGAACAGACTCGCCGAGTCTCTTCAGTCCTTTATACATGAAGAGGCTTTTCGAGTCTTGCAGGGGCTCCAAACTATAGATCCACTCTTCTAGGGCATGACTCTCACGTAAAGTTGCAAACTTTACGTGGAAACAAGGAGTTATAAGCCCAAATCACTCTAGCGCTAAGGTTTAAGACAATGATGCTTCACCAACAAGCCGAGGTCTGATACTTTGTGAGGTTCTGGACCAAGACAAGTCTAGATCTGAAGTAGCAACCTCAGATCTAGACCCCTAACCCGAATTAGATCCTTAACATGCCAAAATGGCCCCAAATATCATTCTTGAATAGATATAAATGCAATAGAGTCAAGGTAACAGCTTGTTACCTCTAAAATGTGACCAAGCTGAAGTAGAATCTGGATCTACACCAATCCCTTGATGCTGTACACTTTGATCTACAAAGCTTCTTTGCTAGAATCTCCTTCCAAAGCTTCCAAGTTCACTCCAAAGGCTCACACACGATTCTAGGGTTTTCTGACTCTCAAGGGGGTGACAAAGAGGCTGAGGTGAGGATTCAAGGTCCTTTAAATAGGGTGCAAGCCCTAAGATTAGGGTTTACTCTTCCCAGCACCAACTCGTCGAGTCCAGCTTCCGACTTCGCGAGTTGGTCACTTAATTCGCGACCAAATCGCGCTCCGACTCGACGAGTACTCTCACCTACTCGTCGAATAGCTTCCTCAATGCACACTTTAAGCCCTTATATCATATTTCTGAAATTTGGGATGTTACACATGGTGTCCTAAGCCATCTTAAATCTTTATGTGAGACAAAGGGCTCAACTGTCATTTGTGTAGCCGAAGGATCTGGTCAGGTTACTCAAAATTTTAAAAGTGTTATTTTTATTTTCTAATTTTTTATTGTTTTTTTTAATTTAGAGTTTTTTTGGAGAAAGAAAACGAGAAAGATGCGTTTGTGAATGCTACATATAGCTAAATTTAATTTTCTATAGTTTTTGTCCCTATAGTTTTGGTCATTGTATGGTTTTTGTCCCTCTAACAGTTTTGGTCCATGTTGCCACAGTTTTGGTCCTTGTGTTTTTGTCTAATTTATTATTTTTATCCCTATAACAGGTTTGGTCCAGGATGTATTGTTTATAATCTTTTGCTTCTTGATCATATCCTTATGTAATTGTATCCCTATAACAGTTTTGGTCCAGTCTGTCGAACGTTTTTAGTAATATTGTTCTATGTGTTTTATTTGAACACGTGGGAGGTATGTTTTTTTTTATGTAATCATAATTAAATATAAAAAAATAGATTCTATTTATATGAATCATATTTCCCACATTAGATTTCATCTTCCTTAACATGGACATTCCATTTTTATACCGATTTTTATTATATTCAATAACAACTATTTATGTAAAGATTTGAAGTATCTTTGGATACATGCGTTTTAGGCCTGCAACTTTTTTATTTTGTTCCTCAAGTTGCTTGGTTTTTAATTTCTCATAAATTGGTTTGTTGAGTTTTATAAATAAACTCTTAAGCTTGATCAAGAGTCAAACCTTCATGTACTTAACATGAGATACTTACATTATGCTTTATGTTTAGTTGTTTACTAACAACATGCGATCTAAATTTAAAGACCATGTAAAATTTTATCTTCTTTATTTTTGTTGTTGTTGATGATATTATTGTCGTATTAAGTCTTTCAATATATCTTTTTTTTATCGTTTATTATATAAAGTTTATATTATTGTCAATTGGAATGGAACAGAGTAGTTCTCACGGAATGTGATTCTTTCTCTTTGGCTTAATTTTATTCCATGGGGGATGAGAGGTGCTTTATTCCATTCCTTGATGGAACGGAATGATATATTTATAACTATTAATTACTTTAATTTATTAAATATTCAATAACACCATTTTTTCGTAAAATTGATAAAACTCTAATTAAATTAGTTTTAGTCGGTTTCAAACAATAACTAAATATATTATTTTAATGTAATTCTATTTTGAGATTTTAGGGTATTTAATCTAATTTAAAATTTTAGTTTTGTGACTTGTTATCGATATCTCGATACTTGATCAAAGTTCAATTTAATAAAATATTGTTATTGTACTGATTTATCAATTTAATGTCATTTACTTTTCCAGATGTACTAAAAAGCAAAATGTTTGAATGACTCATTCCATTCCTTCAAGCCAACCAAACATAATAATGGAATGTAATGACCGTGTTCCATTACCTTGCTCATTTATTTGATTTTGTTCATTCTATTCCATCATACCAGACAAATCATAATTGATACCAGAAGAATTCATTTTTTATTTACAAAAAAAAACATAATTGCTTGGTGCTAATGCATATTTTCCTGTTAATAAGCACAAGAAGGAACAACTTCGTGACAATGTGGTGTCCATGATGCAATCCCAACAACATTTTCGAGTACAATCTTAATTTATTAACAATTTAATAAAGCAAATTTTAATTTTATAAACTAGCCAACAAATAATATTTTATTATCTTTGATTCTCAGCTGGGAATATCAGGTGGATTCGGTTTGGGGGGTGCATATTCATCACATCAACAACAACAACAACATGTTCCCATAAACGGTGGTGGGCTCTCATACTTTCCTGCAAACACTCAAGATCTCCATTTTCATGGTTTGGAGGTGGTGTTTACTCTCTTACAATCTTAATTTATTAATAGAGCTTTTGCTTGTGTTTTATGGTAAAATCCATAAAACATGGAAGAATTGAATTTTGTCCATTCGAAATCCAAACATACCATGGAACAGAATCACGAGTTCCAATCCTGTAGTTCTATAAACTTTTCAGCGCAATCTAAACAAATATGACACTATTTTTTCAGGCAAGGAACAACGGAATGCTTCCAACGGGATCACGACCTGTGAGCGTATTGGGTGGGTCCTATGATCAACTGTTGCAACAATATGATGGGGCTTTAATGATACGTATTTGCGTGTCGTTAACGCGTGTCATAAGGTTACGACATGCAGATGTGTGTCGTCTTCCTTTATGACAAAGACTTCCTTGACACACAATGCGTGTCGTAAACGCGCATCGTAAGTTTACAATGTGCAAAAATGCATCGACTTCCTTTATGACAGGGTCTTCCTTAACATGCATTTGCGTGTCATCTGTGGCTTTTACGACACGCCATGCGTGTCATTAAAGGGTATTTTTGGAGTAGTGACATCTATTATCTTGTTTAAGCATCATACTTTTTATCTCTTTGTCATTTTGACATCATGTTTTAAGTTTTATGATTATTCGTCCTCCAACATTATTACTTTATGTCATTGGAAACATTTATCGTTAAGTTTAAGTTGCTTAACATATGATATATTCCAACAGTCTTGTACCTCATAACTCAACTCATATTGGGTGCTCACCTTGTAACTTGATTTCCATGTCGCATTACACATCACGCTCCACATAATAGTTATGACTTGTTTTATTACTAGAGTACTACTTGTACATAAGTCTCATTTGTCTTAACACTTATTGCATAACATTTCTTATGTATAACCACAATATATCATGACATACATTTTCCATAAATTTCTACCTTAATCAAATTCCTTCCAAGGATTGCACTTTCATCTAATGGTTATAAGGTAGTGTACCTTGGTTTATTGCTTATTCAAACAATCGAAAATTCACCATTTACTTATTGCAATATTTTTATCATTCCGTTGACTAATTCCATGACTTTGAATCCGTTCACTCATTATATAATGCATAACATCACACTTTAATTGTGACAACCCGGAACTTTTATATTGTACACTTAGTCAATTCAATCAATGTTAAACTTGTTCTGTTGACTTCTTGTACTGTTTAAGGGTCCATTTAAGCGTTCTAATCTTGAGTATAGCCAAGGTTGAGTTTAGGAATGAGTCAGCAAGGCGTATAGTGTAAAAACCGGGCCATACACACCCTTAGGAGGAGTGTACGGCCATACACATGGGTGTGCGTCCGCACACTCACCTCTTGGCCGCACACTTACTTCTAGGCAGCACACCCACCCTTATATAAAGGGTAGACCCCTTTCCTTTCATTCCTTTAACACCTTGGCAACACACCACTCCATTTTTCTTCGAGAAAGCGATCCGTCTCAATCTTTCCTCTGGTGAAGCTCTCATGATTTACGGTGATAAGCCTAGTTCGAACCTTCGTATCATTTCATGCATCAAAGCCCAGAAAATATCTGCAGAAGGAGTGTCATGCATTTCTAGCCCATGTTGTTGATGATACACAAAAGGTTAAAGACCTCGAGAGCATCCCCGAAGTTTGCAACTTTCCTGATGTTTTCCCCGAAGATCTCCCAGGAATTACTCCTGAGCGTCAAGTCGAGTTTCGTATCGACTTAATCCCCGGAGCTACTCCTGTAGCTAAATCTCCCTATCGTTTAGCGCCGGCAGAAATGCAAGAATTATCTGGCCAGCTTAATGAGCTGACCAGTAAAGGATTCATAAGGACGAGTTCCTCACCTTTGGGAGCTCCAATCTTATTCATGAAAAAGAAAGACGGAACCTTCCGGATGTGCATTGACTACCGAGAACTGAACAAGCTAACTGTCAAAAACCGATATCCATTACCCAGAATCGATGATCTCTTCGACCAACTTCAGGGAGCCAGCTATTTCTCAAAGATAGATCTAAGATCAGGGTACCATCAGTTGCGAGTTCACGAGAATGATGTACCCAAGACAGCATTCCGAACTCGCTACGGACACTACGAGTTTGTAGTAATGCCCTTTGGTCTGACCAACGCACCGGCAGTATTCATGGACCTGATGAATCGAGTGTGCCGCCCTTTCTTGGACAAGTTTGTAATCGTGTTCATTGACGATATACTTGTCTATTCGTGGAGCGAGAACGACCATAAACAAAACTTGAGGCAGGTGCTCGAAACATTGAGGGCAGAGAAGCTATATGTAAAATTTTCAAAGGACGTTTTTCTCTAAAACTAAATGCTTATAATCAACACTTGAGGCCGGTGATCGAGACATCTGTGGGTTTTCGAGCAATCTCTCAACTTATCTGTATAAATGACTTGGTTTTGGAATGGCTAGAGGAATCTTATGGAATATGTTGGTGTTGTTTTTGGAGATTCTAACCAAGACGAATTTCGAGGACGAAATCCAATTTTAGTGGGGGAGAGTTGTAACATCCTGTTTCGATAAGTTTATTATTTCGAGATTGTGGACAATAAATGGATCAAGAAGAGGCATTGGGCTTCAACTGAATAGGGTTTAGAACTTATTGGATGTGGATAATATTGGTTATGTGATCTAAGCCCTGGTTTGTGTTTTGAAGTCAAAGGGTAAAATGAGAAAAGTAGAATTCTGGACTTATGCATGGATTATGGTTTTTATTTCAACATGTGTTAAGCCAACTTTAACTAGATATCAGTGTGGGGTTTGTCAAGACCTTTCCGTAGATATAAAGATCGTTGAAAATGGAGTTCAAATGAAGAAGTTATGGTTGTTTGAAGTTGAGGTGAATTTGGGTGAAAACCGTCGCCACAGAATAGGGATCAGAGCCTAGAGTGTGGCAGTCGCCATGAAATGTGGATAGAGCCCATGTGTGCTAGTCTGTCATACCCAAATCCACGATTTTAGGTTTTTGAACGTATTTAAGCATAAGGTTCTACATTTTTGCAGCCTCCACCACCTCTAGGACCCCTTGGCAGAAACCCTAGCCTCCATCTTCAAGATTTGAGCTTCTCCCGTCTCCTCTATTCTCCTTTGGATTCTTTTTATGATATTTTGATGAATTTAGAAGATCAACAAGGTTCTTTTTCTTTCAAGGAAATTTGTTTCAAGTTTGGATCCATCAAAGGCACTACATTTCTTGACTATTGTAAGTATAAAGTTTCGATCTTACTATCTAGTTCCTTAGATTGTTTCATCTCGGGGTTTTGGCACTTTTGGTCCATTTCATGGGTAACCTTCAAGTTGAGTGAACTCCAACATCTTTTGATCATTTTAGAATGATTTTTGGACCTCATGGACTAAGAAAGTTATGATCTTTTGCCTTCCCTTCTAGCCATGCAAGTTATCTTGGTACTTTAGGTAATTTTGGTGTATTAAAGTTTAGATCTTGATAGTTGGTGACATTATTATGGATTTATCCATCTAAACATCATGTTGATCTAGATCTGAAGGATGAAGACTTGGACTTAACAGATTAAGTTAAGAAAGATGCATTTTGGGTCCCTTTGTGACTTAAAGTCCACATCTTGGTGGTTTGGACCTTCGTAATAGATAAAGTTAGAAACTTTATCCATTATGACCTTGGAAAGGATCAAATTTGAGCTTTAGAGCTCTTGAAATCGGAAGAAAATGGATTAAGCTCGTTTGAGTTGTTCAGACCAGTCCCCACAGCGTGGCCTTCAGGTGAGTTTTCTCACTATGCCTATGGGTCGAAGGCACTAAGGCCAAACCATTCATTATGTTTTGTACTTGATTTAGGATTATTATGTGATTAATTGTTATTTTTAAATGTCGACATATTTGAGAAGGTTGGGTTGAGGCGGGAAGAGAACAAACCCAAATGGTTGGGTTGAGGTATTGGGCCAACAAACCCATGATTTTCGGATGGGTATTTTAGGAAATTCGCTAAGCATTGGCTTACAATTTGATTTCATGGTTTCGGGTATTTCAGATGATCGGGGGAAGGCAAAGGTATGATTGTGCACATCATCCTTGGATATTTTATGGATACATGATTTTCGGATACTCTGATTTATGATTATGGCTTTTTGGAAACAATATTTTGTATGACTTTTGGATTCGGTTGTTTATTGTCTTTATTTTGCATTTTCCTTCAGGTCCTTCTGATCATACGAGTTGTGTGGTAACGAAATGAAGATGCTAGCTTAACACCAATGACAAATCCAAATAAAAAAAAAAACATACACATGGTCACATGGACGCTGGTTGTTTTAATGGTATTGGGTTTGTGAAATTAATAGTGTTTTCATTAGGTAATTAGTAATTACCATTAATACCATAATTACCCTTTGAGTTGCATGGATCTCATGGTGTCCTAAGCTATCTTAAATCTTTATGTGAGACAAAGGGCTCAACTCTCATTTGTGTAACCGAGGGATCTGGTATGGTTAATCAAAATTTTAAAAGGGTTATTTTTATTTTCTAATTTTTTATTGTTTTTTTTAATTTAGAGTTTTTTTGAGAAAGAAAACGAGAAAGATGCATTTGTGAACGCTACATATAGCTAACTTAAATTTTCTATAGTTTTTGTCCCTATAGTTTTGATCCTTGTATAGTTTTTGTTCCTCCAATAGTTTTGGTCCATGTTGCAACAATTTTGGTCCTTGTGGTTTTGTCTAATTTATTATTTTTATCCCTATAATAGGTTTGGTCCAGTATGTATTTTTTTCTAATCTTTTGCTTCTTGATCATATCCTTATGTAATTGTATCCATATAACAGTTTTGGTCAAGTCTGTCGATCGTTTTGAGTAATATTGTTCTCTGGTTTATCTGAAAACATGGGAGGTATGTTTTTTTTATGTAATCATAATCAAATATAAAAAAATAGATTCTATTTATATGAATCATGTTTCCCACATTACACTTCATCTTCCTTAACATGGACATTCCATTTTTATACCGATTTTTCTTATATTCAATAACAACTATTTCTGTAAAGATTTGAAGTATCTTTGGATACAGGCGTTCTAGGCCTGCAACTTTTTAATTTTGTTCTTGAAGTTGCTTGGTTTTTAGTTTCTCATAAATTGGTTTGTTGAATTTTCTAATTAAATAAACTCTCAAGCTTGATCAAGAGTACTTAACATGAGATACTTACATTATGCTTTATGTTTAGTTGTTTACTAACAACATGCGATCTAAATTTAAAGACCATGTAAAATTTTATCTTTTTTATTTTTGTTGTTGTTGATGATATTATTGTCGTATTAAGTATCTCAATATATCTTTTTTTATCGTTTATTATATAAAGTTTATATTATTGTCAATTGGAATGGAGTAGTTCTCACGGAATGTGATTCTTTCTCCTCGGCTTAATTTTATTCCATGGGGATGAGAGGTGCTTTATTCCATTCCTTGATGGAATGGAATGATATATTTATAACTATTAATTACTTTAATTTATTAAATATTCAATAACACCATTTTTTCGTAAAATTGATAAAACTCTAATTAAATTAGTTTTAGTCGGTTTCAAACAATAACTAAATATATTATTTTAATGTAATTCTATTTTGAGATTTCAGGGTATTTAATCTAATTTAAAATTTTACTTTTGTGATTTGTTATCGATATCTCGATACTTGATCAAAGTTCAATTTTATAAAATACTGTTATTGTACTGATTTATCAATTTAATGTCATTTACTTTTCCAGATGTACTAAAAAGCAAAATGTTTGAATGACTCATTCCATTCCTTCAAGCCAACCAAACATAATAATGGAATGTAATGACCGTGTTCCATTACCTTGCTCATTTCATTGTTTTTGTTCATTCCATTCCATCATACCAGACAAATCATAATTGATACCAGAACAATTCATTTTTTATTTACAAAAAAAAATAATTGCTTGGTGGTAATGCATATTTTCCTGTTAATATGCACAAGAAGGAACAACTTCGTGACAAGGTGGTGTCCATGATGCAATCCCAACAACATTTTCCTGTACAAGCTTAATTTATTAACTATTTAATAAAGCAAATTTTAATTTTATAAACTAGCCAACAAGTAATATTTTATTATCTATGATTCCCAACTATGAATATAAGGTGGATTCAGCTTCGGAGGTGCATATTCATCACATCAACAACAACAACATGCTCTCATAAACGGTGGTGGTCTCTTATACTTTCCTGCAAACACTCACGATCTCAATTTTCATGGTTCTGAGGTAGTGTTTACTGCCTTACAATCTTAATTTATTTATAGAGCTTTTGCTTGTGTTTTGTGGTAAAATCCATAAAAAATGGAACAATTGAATTTTGTCCATTCGGAATCCAAACATGCCATGGAACGAAATCACGAGTTCCAATCCCGTAGTTCTATAAACTTTTCAGCACAATCTAAATGAATAAGACACTATTTTTTCATCCTATGAACAGCAGAATGCTTCCAACGGGATCACGACCTGTGAGCGTATTGGGTGGGTCCTACGATCAACTGATACAACAGTACCAACACTTCCAAACACAATCCTAAATACACCTAGTTAGCCCCTTTAGAGACCAATATCTAAAATTCCCTCAACCATCACAATCCTCTGCTGACCGATTCCGTTTACTCGGTTTATATTTGTCAAAGAAGAAACTACAGTCTAGCATGCTTTACAAATAGATATAGAATCTAAGAATATCTTCAGACCCCAAATCAGGGCCATTATCTGCACTTCTTGTGGAAGGCTCTATGAATACAACATCTAAAATCCAGAACCTTCATCAACAATAGAAGATTTGGAATGATTATTACTATTTGTTGTGAAGGTGGTAAGCAAGTCAAGCAAAGTAGCTCAGATGTTGTCAAAGTGGTCGACAAGTTCTTCTGGTACTACTACTATTTGTTGATGACTTTCACTCCTTCACATTTGATGTATTACATTGTATCGACTATTGGAATGATTATTTGTATGCCATTAAATTTTTTTCAATGGATTGTATTTCTTGTATATAATATTTTATTTTGTATTATGAGACATTAAATGCTAATTTAATTTGAAAATTAGTAAATCTATATATAATATTTTTTTAAACATTTAAAATTATGATACGCAAATGTGTGTCATAAGGTTACTACACGCAGATGTGTGTTGTCTTCCTTTATGACAGAGCCTTCCTTGACACGGAATGCGTGTTGTAAACGCGCGTCGTAAGTTTACAACGCGCAAAAACGCGTCGTCTTCCTTTATGAAAGGGTCCTCCTTAATATGCATTTGTCTGTCATCTGTGGCTTTTACGACATGCAATGCGTGTCATTAAAGGGTATTTTTGGAGTAGTGACGTCTATTATCCTGTTTAAGCATCATACTTTTTATCTCTTTGTCATTTTGACATCATGTCGTAGATTTTATGATTATTCATCCTCCAACATTATTACTTTATGTCATTGGAAACATTTATCGTTAAGTTTAAGATGCTTAACATTTGATATATTCCAACGGTCTTGTACCTCACAACTTAACTCATATTGGGTGCTCACCTTGTAACTTAATTTCCATGTCGCATTACACATCACGCTCCACATAATAGTTATGACTTGTTTTATTACTAGAGTACTACTTGTACATAAGTCTCATTTGTCTTAACACTTATTGCATAACATTTCTTATGTATGACCACAGTATATCATGACATACATTTTCCTTAAATTTCTACCTTAATCAAGTTCCTTCCAAGCATTGCACTTTCATCTAATGGTTATAAGGTAGTGTACCTTGGTTTATTGCTTATTCAAACGATCGAAAATTCACCATTTACTTATTGCAATATTTTTATCATTCCGTAGACTAATTCCATGACTTTGAATCCGTTCACTCATTATATAATGCATAACATCACACTTTAATTCCCATTTAAGTATACTATTTTCAATATCTCTGTTTTAAATAACTCATTATATAGGTTTCATGCATGATTCCAAGCATAATATGCAACAAACTTTCCATAAAGTCCACGCCCAATACCATTCCATCATCTTATCCTTATACATCTATTATCCTATTTAAGCATCATACTTTTTTATCTCTTTGTCATTTAGACATCATGTCTTATCTTTTATGATTATTCGTCCTCCAACATTATTACTTAATGTCATTGGAAATATATTTTTATGTGTCTTATTACAACTACCAGGTTTTCCATATAGTGGTATGTAAAGGACTACTTAAAAGTGCATTACACACAAACGTTTTTTAAATCCATTTTAAGGAATATGTTATTAATCATGAACTCCAAATACAAACATACCTAAAATCATAATTTTATGGATATTACATCTTTTATCTCCTCATTTGGCATGAAATAATCCTCATTACTGAATTATGAATATCATAATGTTACATTTACTACTAAGAAATCGTGTGTCACCGTTTGCTTGTATAAGATATGGGTATTCCATTTCTTCACCAAATGTGATCGGGTGTCACAATAGATGTGTTACCCATATTTCCTATAATGACATGTTTCATGAACACTACAAGCACCTTAAGATTAATTGGCATTTTCTATTGATAAGTTGTCACTAGAAGTATAGTTTGTCTATCTCCCACCTCCTCCATCCGCTAGCATACTTATGTATTTATTATAGCTTTTATCACCAGGGATGCTTCTCTACACTTCTTTCCATAAAATTATATAAAGACGTAAATCATAATAACTTTGAGGAGGGATGATACTGGTATGTATATTTCTTTTCTAAACGACATATATTAAGAAAAAATGAGCCCATGTTAGGCACATGCTAGCGAGGAAAAACATGTCATTTCAACAAATTACATATTCAAGCTAGATGAGTTTAACCAAGTACACCTATCCAAATTAATTTTTCTACTCCTTACCGAAATCCAATAAAACGCTTTCACAATACTGTTTTGAAAAAGAGTCTCCAGTTCTCCACACAGCCTTTCGAATGATAGATGATAATGATGTTTCTTAAATTCCATAGTTCCCACAAAAGCGAAGCAGACACAACAAACAAAAGAATTTTCTCTATATTTGACACCCGAAATGAGATATTACAGTGTCCAAGTCTTATATTCCATAGTTCCCCCACAACACATGACCCACGACCATCACATGAGAGGTAAATCGCATAATACAAACGAGCGAGGGATGATGCGTGGGTTCTAATCCCAACACCAACAATATAGGACTCCGCTTCTCAATGGATGGGCTCCCATTGCAGGGACTCCTTTAAATGATTGGGGTGGCTGGGCAACATATGGTTTTTTGTTACTTAGCTCAAGCTGGGTTTACATCTCGAATGTGAGAGTGTGCTGGTATTGGATCTTGGTGTCACAATGGAGGGCATCTGAAGAAAGAACACTCCAGAGGCTAAAAATGAATGGTCCGCGCGACATAACTAGAAAAAAGGAGAGCCTGTGTGGTCGTCTCCCTTAAAATCAAAGTCAATAGAGATATATATAAAAAATAGTAAAAAGCTGTTCACAAAACAAGAACGTTGTGAAGCATAAATAAATAAATAAAGTTGTCAATTAATTCTGAATTAGTTACCCACCGGCAATAAAAAACAAACGAAAAATAACAACTTGTCATTAAAGAATAATATATTTATTGCATGTGATTCAATTATAAACTTAAACTGAAAATAAAGGAGTTACACTTTGATGAGGTAGGTATATGATGATGCGTTTGTGTAGAGGGAGAAATTAAAGAGTTTTGTTAGTCCCACATCGGTAGGAAAGTAGAAGGTGTTGAAAGAGAGGGAGGAATAAAAGGTGAGGTGGACGAGCATTACAAGCATCTTTGCGCTTGGGGCAATGACGCAGCTAATGAGGTATTAACCGAGGCGCGTCAATTGCTGGTTGAAAACTATTTCCAAACCCCCTCTTTGGCCTTGGGTCTCCCTTGGCCATCGAGAATTTCTGGAAGGGTTTCCTTTGACTGGGAAGCCCTAAAAATTCTTAGTTTGTCAAAAGCTTTTATATCCTAATCCTCTTAATTAGATTAGATGGCCAAAGAGTAATATTTTCATGTAATTAAAAAAAAGTCGTTAGTAATTATGACAATAATATTTGTTTGTATGGTGATTTTTTTTGTATTTAAATATGGATAGTAATAGTATTTATGACCAATTAATATTTGGGAATTATACAGGAGACTAAATCAGTCAACACAGAAGTGAAGGTTCCCTCCCACATCGGGTGAGAGAAGATTACATACAAGATGGCAGTGGATATAGAAAGCAAGCCCCAAGAAAACGAAAAGCATACCTTTCTCGGCCTTTTGGCTAAGATCAAGTGTAGTATCTGTTCTTATCAGTTTAATATCTGATATGTAGGCCATCGGCCTACTCGATATTAATCTTATTTTTTATGGGGGAGAGTCCATCACAGTAGCTTGCTGCTGGGTCTCTCGAGTGTCGCCTTAGCGTTGCACTACAGCCTGGGCGTGGCGCACCCCTCCAATCCTAGTCCAAAACTACTTTAATAGACTTTACTTGTTACCTTGTTATGGCTAATAATGCTATCAATTTATTCGAACCAGGATCCAACATTCCAAAGAAGAGGTCGGAAGTGTTTAGCCTTGGCTTGGCACACCCGTAGCTCCAATGTAAGTTTAAAACTTATATATTGGCCTTTAATTAAGTCGTTTTCATGAGATAGGAAGCAAGCTTTTCCTGTGTTCGGAAGGCATATATAGTATAACAGATCCTGCTCAATTAGTAATAAGATGGTGATCAGTTTTCTCAACGTTTCCTGATCGCACTGTTCCTGTTACAAAATGGTTACACTTCATCTATAAATTGACATCGGTAATACTACAGAACAAATAAGCATATTATGTGGAATTTAATTATGACAAGTTTTTTTTTATCCAAATTAAGAAAACATTGTAATTCAGAAGCATGCATCAACTTTGTCTTAATCTTCATTTTTGGAATGGACTTCTCCCATTTACCACAATCAAAGATTACAATTCTTTTGAGAGGGAGAGACCGTATTGATCTAACAGGCCCAGACACACTTGAAATAATGCAATTATATAACTGCCACTTAATTGGCTGTGCGCTTTAATTTGCCCAGAGGATAGGGGAACTAATGGAACACTATAATATGTCTCATGTGATGTGAACCTGATCCCACATTGGAGGCTGAAGAAAGAAAACAGAAGCTGGATTGTTGCATAAAAGGTGAGGGCAGGAGAATGGAAAACTCACTTACCTGGACAGGGTCTATGGGCCATCAAGAAGGTCCATGGCCTAGGTTGGTGATCTCCATTGCACATTACGGAGAGGTGCCTGTCTAAGGTCGGCCCAAGTTGGTCGAACCTATGTCATAATTTGTGCCAGTGGGGGCCTGCGTTCGCGCGGCCCCTACCAATATCCTAGTTTTAACATCTACTTTTTTTATTTTATTGGTTCTTTTATTATTTTCAGATAACTTAAATCTGAAAATAAAATTTAAAGAGGATATGTTACAAAGCAGTGCTTTCAAAATTGACGATTTGTTAAAGGTGTAGATTTTTTTTTTCTAAATAAGGAAGAACGTGTTGACCAAGTGACTCCGTGTCACATTTTTCCTTTCTCGTCTTTTCAATATGAACTTTCTCTCTACATCTTAATCATGAGAGCTCCTCTTGTAACACCTCTCCCTGGCTACGTTGGTTACTGATCTATCTGGACCGGGCTTTGTAAGAATGGGGAAATCGTAAAATACAAGGTAACACTTCAACAACTGAAATCCACTACACTTTGGGTTGTTTGTAACCGTAAAAGAAATATGTGATTTCCCAAAGCTTTCTGTATAGAGACAAATGTGGCTCATAAGTGTCGGCTTATCCGACGTCTAAAATAATATCAAACACTTGGTCACATAAAACAAGTGTAGAACCAACCAACGAAACGGATTAAAAACTAGGATGCATAAATACGATAACAATACCTACAAAATTGAAAAAAAAAACGTTCCAAGATAAGAAACTGTAAATGACAATTAGTCAACACATGGATACGAGTTTCTAATTAACATTTTTCCACCATCAGGGACACGCTCGGAAAAAATATTTCGGAGCCTCTAAAATATAAAAAATTTAGGCCATAAGACTAACAAGACTAACGGATGTAAAAAATACTAAAATGTGTCCCTTTATCCAATTAAATCTAATTAACATGTCTAAGTCCACCATTACATTATTTATCTCGTGAAACTCTTATTTAAACTATATTTTATTATCAGCAATTCTCTGATTCCGATTAATGAACATCGCATAATAACTTTCAAAATGCACGTCCAAATAATTTTTATCAATAAAAATTTCGCATCCTAACACTCTTTATTATGTTACCACCAACTCCCAATCATGTTTAATATTCATGGATTCAAGATTTCTAATCCTAATGTGAAACATGTCATCTTTTATCTTGCCATCGTTGGCCAATAATCACAATGTGCATTCGTAGGTGCACACATAGAACACACCAAAATGCACTTAGCTATTTTGTCTCTTTGGTATTTTCATAGAGAGAAGCAGCTTGTTGGCTCAACTTTTTTTAGCACTTATGGTCGGACTGTAGATGTAAAATCTCTGATGTGGTTCCCACTAGTGTCTTAATGGATAAAATTTTCAACTTTATCCATTGAGATGCTACAAATAATAAAGATCTAAACCCCTAATTCATTAAATGCCCAAAAACTTACTTTTTCTCATGCACGGAGTAAAGAGAACCACCAATTCCTAGATCTATGAATGAAGAAAATGAAGCTTAGATCTTTATGACTATCAAGGGTCCAAGTGGTGTATGAGGGTTGATCTCTTTAGATGTAAATCTTCAATGACCAATCTTTCAAGAACATTCACTTCACTCTAAAACCACCAAAAACACACCAAAAGTGGATGAGAGGTGTAACGCCGTAAATTTTCAAACAAATTTTTTTCATAAAAATAAAACAATTATCTCATTCCCAAAAAATAACAAAAATCCCACAAACATCAAGTTATCAAAACATATGGCTATGTGTTTTGCCCAGAGGATAGGGGAACAAATGGAACCTGCTCCTACATTGGAGGTTGAAGAAAGAAAACAAAAGCAGGATTGTTGCATAAAAGGTGAGGGCAAGATAATGGAAAACTCACTTACCTGGACAGGGTCTATGGGCGATCAAGAAGGTCCATGACCTAGGTTGGTGATCACCATTGCACATTACGGAGAGGTGCCCATCTAAAGTCGGCCCAAGTTGGTCGTATCTATGTCATAATTTGTGCCAGTGGGGGCCTGCGTTCGCGCGGCCCCTAAGAATATCCTAGTTTCAACATCTACTTTTTTTTATTGGTTCTTTCATTATTTTCACATAAATTAAATCTGAAAATAAAAATTAAAGACGATATGTTACAAAGCGGTGCTTTCAAAATTGACGATTTGTTCAAGGTGTAGAATTTTGTTTATGGAAGAACGTGTTGACCAAGGTATTAGCGGCGACAAAAATCGTCGCGATTGATGCCATTTGTTGTCGCTAAAGGTATTAGCGACGACATGTCGTCTCTAACGGGTCGTCGCTATTACCTCGTAGCTAATACTCGTTTGTCGTCGCTAATACCTGTCGTCTCTAATACTCGTAAGTCGTCGCTATTGATGTCGTCTCTATTGTCTTTCCGGCCACCGGACGGAGTTTTTCCGGCAAAGCTTCCCGGAGTTATGTGTCGTCGCAATTCGTCCATGTCGTCGCTAAACGTGTCGCTGCTAAAGTTTTTTTTTTTTTTTTTTTTTTTTTTTTTTTGAAAAAAACGTATTTTTTTATGATATTAGTTTATATATATTATAAAATGCAGATTTGATAAAAATACACAAATAAATACATACCACACTACATAAAACATCAAATATACCATATTACATATATCTAATAAATCCCAAATAAACATCTAATATATCATCCATAAACTATCTAGTAAATCCCAAATAAACATCATCCATAACATAAAACAAGAATTACTATGTGTCTTCGTCTTCCCCATTGTTGTTTTCCTCGTTGTTGATTTGGTTTTTAAACGAGCGGATAATGTCTCCAATGGCCGTCACAAATGTCGGGTTTTGAAGAAAATCATTCACATCAACATCCTACAATTAAGTCACAAGCACATTAAGTCATTAACAATTTAACAAACTATCAAACCATCAAAGCACAAAATGAATTAAATCGTTAACAATTTAACAAACTATTAAACGACCAAATCAATTAAGTCTTTAACAATATAACAAACTACCGAGCTACCAAAAATTACTACAAATACATTAAGTTCTTAACAATATAAAAAAGCTACTAAATTCATTAAAAATTTAACAAGTACTTGTGTTAGTTGTGGTGCTTGTGACTGTGACTGACATTGGGATGGAGCACTTGTACCCGCAGCTGAAGAAGGTTTAGGCCTAATGCCTCTCACATGCCCCCTTCGTGTACCCAAGAACCCGAAATTAATTTATAAATCAATTTCGGGCGGGCATTTCTATGCTTTTGATGTATTAAAAAGAAGAGACTTAAACTAAAAAAAACTTACTTTTTTATTATAGCATTGTATTTTAGCGTCTTAATTTTGATTTTGATTTTTTATTATGGCATTGTACTTTCAACGATATTATATATTTGTTATTTATATCATTTTTTTCCATATTTTAATTTTTAATCTCAACTTATTTTTTTTTTCTATTTTGAGTAAATTATAACTTAGTAGATTTAGCGTCTTAATTTTTCATTTTTATTTTTTCTTATAACATTGTACTTTAAACGATATTATATATTTGTTATTTATATCATCTTTTTTTTCCATATTTTGATTTTTAATCTCAACTTAATTTTGTTTTTATTTTTCTATTTTGAATAAATTATAACTTAATAGATTTAGCGTCTTAATATTTCATTTTTATTTTTTATTATAGCATTGTACATTAAATGATATTATATTTTTGTTATTTATATAATCTTTTTTTTTCATATTTTGATTTTTAATCTCAACTTATTTTTGTTTTTATTTTTCTATTTTGAGTAAATTATAATTTAGTAGATTTTTAATTTTTAATTTTTATTTTTTCTTATAACATTGTACTTTAAACGATATTATATATTTGTTATTTATATCATCTTTTTTTTTCCATATTTTGATTTTTAATCTCAACTTAATTTTGTTTTTATTTTTCTATTTTGAGTATATTATAACTTAATAGATTTAGCGTCTTAATTTTTCATTTTTATTTTTTATTATAGCATTGTACTTTAAATGATATTATATATTTGTTATTTATGTCATTTTTTTTTTCATATTTTGATTTTTAATATCAACTTATATTAACTTTTATTTTTCTATTATAATACTTTAAAAAGACATTGTAATTTATAACATTTTTTTTTAATTATAACTTCCTATCATAACATACATATACATCCAATAATAACATATTTTATCATAACATACAATATACACACATACGAATGCACTTAAACATATTTTTTTACATATAAATACCTACATTTTCACATAAAAATGCCTACATTTCATTTACATACATTTTTTCACATACATGTTTTCATATATATACATATATACATATATTTCACATAGAAATATACTTATACACACATTTTCACCTACATTTTTTTCATACATACACATACATATACATTTTTCATACATATTCACACATACACATTTGCATATACATTTTACATACATATTCATACATTTTATCTAGATTTAACATACCAAAATATACACATTTCATATACCAAAATATATACATTTCATATACATTAACAACATAAAAAAAAAAAAAAAAGAAGAACCTGCTGTTGCCGGAAAATTCGACCACTCGCCGGAAAATGATGAAAACGGTGGTGGTCACCACCGGAGTTTACTTAAAATCACAAAAAAATGAAATTAGGGTTAAATATTGGTCAGAAAACAAGAGAAAGAGAAAAGTGAAGAGAAAACGCACCTAACTGAAGGTTTATTGTCTCTGGAGAAACAATGTATTCGCCGGAAAACGCCGGAAATTGGCGGAAAACACCGGAAAAGGAAAGCCTAGAAGCAATCTATGTTAGTGGTGGTTTGTGTTGGTGTAGTGTCGGAAAAACACAACAGAGGACCTTGGTCGCTGGAGCTTTGCAAGAAGGAGGGTTACGTAGAAACTGAGTCGTCTGGGACGAAGGAGTGGTCAAAAGGACGGTATCTTTAGCGGCGACACCGAGACAGTAGCGGCGACAAGTTAGAGGGAAAAACACACACCATTCTTTGGTGCCTAGTAGCCGTCCAATCTAAAAACAATTGAATGGTCACGATGACATTCACGCGGATCGCTATCAATAGCGGCGACACGTCTTCGCAATTGGTATCGCCGCTATTACATCTCACCAGATGAAACCCCAACCGATGGATCACTATAGCAGCCTACGGTCACGATCAAATGGTGTGTGGCACAAGAGGATCGCCGGTGGAAGCCCTTTAGCGACGACAATAACCTTTAGTGACGACATCATCTATTGTCGCCGCTAAAGCTTCCGTCGCTAAAGGGCTTATTTCTTGTTGTGTGGGGAAATCGTAAAATACAAAAATGTGTCCCTTTAGCCATTTAAATCTAACATGTCTAAGTTAACTGTTACATTGTTCATCTCGTGAAATTCTTATTTAAACTATTTTATTATCACAATTCTCCGATTCGGATTAACAAACATCGCATAATAACTTTCAAATTACAAGTCCACATATCTTTTATCATTCAAATTGCAAATCCAAACACTCTTTAGTATGTTACCCTCAATTCCCAATCATGATTAATAATCATGAATTCAAGATTTCCACTCATGACGAGAAACATGTTATCTTACATGTTGTCATCGTTGGCCGATAATCACAATATCCATTCGTAGGTGCACACAAAGAACACACCATATGTACTTAATTGGTCTGTCTCTTTTGTATTTGCTTAGAGAGAAGTTACCTGTAGGCTCAACTTTATATGTTTTTTTCTAGAATTTATAGTCGAACCGTAGATTTGAAATCTAAAAGTTTAATCAAAACAACCAAAAAGAACAAAATATATTTGAAACTTACAAAAAGAAATTATATATTCATCAAAAAGACAAGGAATGTGAGAAATCATTGACTAAAAAGGGACTACCTTAATAAAATGAATTGTTAGTTTAATATGTGGTTCTAACTAATACGTATTAGTTTGTCTTTTCTGGCAGGTTGTGTGTAACTATAAATAACAGGGTTCGTCATATGAGAATTAACTCATTATGTGAATAAAATTTTACAGCCATTTCCATTCTTTCTACTCTCAATACACTAATTGATTCTTTTTCGTCTTACCGGATCTTTCTCTTCTTCAATCTACTTTCGGGTTTCATTCTTCAATCGTTTGATTTTGTGATTCCGCTCGTATAATCGTTTTGACTTCCTCTTAATCAATTCCGTCTTGGAATCGTTTGTCTAGTTCCTTGTTTCTTATCTTCTTTTGATGAATCACAATTTATAGTGTGCGATTCAAGGTGGAGCTGGTTGAATATGAAGTTGAACAATCTTCGATTGGAAGTGTGGACTATTCTAGGCAACTATATTACAATCAAATGATTTTTGGATTCGTTGATTCTTGGAGGTCAATTTGAAGTTATCGACTGATTTGATTCTTGGAAGTCGATTTGGATTTGTTCGTACCTGGTTACCAGTTTTTGAATCAAGAATCAAAGATTGTTTTCAGAATTCAAGAAAAATGCCTCTACATATGATCAAGATCGACAAGTTCACCGGTAAGAACAGTTTTAGCTTATGGAGAATCAAGATGAGGACTCTCCTGAAACACAGGGCATCTAGGCACCTTTGGTAGGAGCTAGACCTGATGACATTTCCAAATCAGATTTCACCAAACAAGATGAGAAGGTTCATTCTACCATCTTATTGTCTCTGACTGATGAGGTGATTTATGAAGTGATAGATGAAGAAACTGATGCATCTCTATGGTTGAAGCTTGAGAGTGTTTATATGACCAAGTCTTTAACAAACACATTATTGTTGAAGCAAAGATTATTTTGTATGAAGGAGGGAATGTTATTGAAGGATCATCTTGACGAATTGAATTCCATTCTTATAGTTTTAAAGAATGTTGATGTCAAGATTGATGATGATGATGTTGCTCTCATTTTATTGGTTTCATTGTCCTCCTTTTATATATATATATATATATATATATATATATATATATAGCTTGGTATGGCTAATAATGCTATCAATTTATTCGAACCAGGATCCAACATTCCAAAGAAGAGGTCGGAAGTGTTTAGCCTTGGCTTGGCACACCCGTAGCTCCAATGTAAGTTTAAAACTTATATATTGGCCTTTAATTAAGTCGTTTTCATGAGATAGGAAGCAAGCTTTTCCTGTGTTCGGAAGGCATATATAGTATAACAGATCCTGCTCAATTAGTAATAAGATGGTGATCAGTTTTCTCAACGTTTCCTGATCGCACTGTTCCTGTTACAAAATGGTTACACTTCATCTATAACTTGACATCGGTAACACTACAGAACAAATAAGCATATTATGTGGAATTTAATTATGACAAGTTTTTTTTTATCCAAATTAAGAAAACATTGTAATTCAGAAGCATGCATCAACTTTGTCTTAATCTTCATTTTTGGAATGGACTTCTCCCATTTACCACAATCAAAGATTACAATTCTTTTGAGAGGGAGAGACCGTATTGATCTAACAGGCCCAGACACACTTGAAATAATGCAATTATATAACTGCCACTTAATTGGCTGTGCGCTTTAATTTGCCCAGAGGATAGGGGAACTAATGGAACACTATAATATGTCTCATGTGATGTGAACCTGATCCCACATTGGAGGCTGAAGAAAGAAAACAGAAGCTGGATTGTTGCATAAAAGGTGAGGGCAGGAGAATGGAAAACTCACTTACCTGGACAGGGTCTATGGGCGATCAAGAAGGTCCATGGCCTAGGTTGGTGATCTCCATTGCACATTACGGAGAGGTGCCTGTCTAAGGTCGGCCCAAGTTGGTCGAACCTATGTCATAATTTGTGCCAGTGGGGGCCTGCGTTCGCGCGGCCCCTACCAATATCCTAGTTTTAACATCTACTTTTTTTATTTTATTGGTTCTTTTATTATTTTCAGATAACTTAAATCTGAAAATAAAATTTAAAGAGGATATGTTACAAAGCAGTGCTTTCAAAATTGACGATTTGTTAGAGGTGTAGATTTTTTTTTTCTAAATAAGGAAGAACGTGTTGACCAAGTGACTCCGTGTCACATTTTTCCTTTCTCGTCTTTTCAATATGAACTTTCTCTCTACATCTTAATCATGAGAGCTCCTCTTGTAACACCTCTCCCTGGCTATGTTGGTTACTGATCTATCTGAACCAGGCTTTGTAAGAATGGGGAAATCGTAAAATACAATGTAACACTTCAACAACTGAAACCCACTACACTTTGGGTTGTTTGTAACCGTAAAAGAAATATGTGATTTCCCAAAGCTTTCTGTATAGAGACAAACGTGGCTCATAAGTGTCGGCTTATCCGACGTCTAAAATAATATCAAACACTTGGTCACATAAAACAAGTGTAGAACCAACCAACGAAACGGATTAAAAACTAGGATGCATAAATACGATAACAATGCCTACAAAATTGAAAAAAAAAACGTTCCAAGATGAGAAAGTGTAAATGAAAATTAGTCAACGCATGAGACTCGGAAAAAATATGAGCCTCTAAAATATAAAAATTTTAGGCCCTAAGACTAACAAGACTAACGAATGTATAAAATACTAAAATGTGTCCCTTTATCCAATTAAATCTAACATGTCTAAGTCCACCATTACATTATATATCTCGTGAAACTCTTATTTAAACTATATTTTATTATCAACAATTCTCTGATTCCGATTAATGAACATGGCATAATAACTTTCAAAATGCACGTCCAAATATATTTTATCATTAAAATGTCGCATCCTAACACTCTTTATTATGTTACCACCAACTCCCAATCATGATTAATATTCATGGATTCAAGATTTCTAATCCTGATGAAAAAACATGTCATCTTTTATCTTGCCATCATTGGCCAATAATCACAATGTGCATTCGTAGGTGCACACATAGAACACACCAAAATGCACTTAACTATTTTGTCTCTTTGGTCTTTTCATAGAGAGAAGCAGCTTGTTGGCTCAACTTATTTTTAGCTCTTATGGTCGGACTGTAGATGTAAAATCTGTGATGTGGTTCCCACTAGTGTCTTAATGGATAAAATTTTCAACTTTATCCATTGAGATGCTCCAAATAATCAAGATCTAAACCCCTAATTCATAAAATGCCCAAAAAGTCACTTTTCCTCATGCACGGAGTAAAGAGAACACCACCAATTCCTAGATCTACGAATGGAGAAAAGGAATCTTAGATCTTGATGACTTTCAAGGTTCCAGATGGTGTATGAGGGTTGATCTCTTTATATGTAAATCTTCAATTACTAATCTTTAAAGAACGTACACTTCAATCTAAAACCACCAAAAACATACCAAAAGTGGATGAGAGGATAGAGAAGGAGCTTAAAACCCTAAAAGTGAGACGTGGGTTTCATATGAATCGTTCATGGGTTGATGGAGGCTGAGAATGAAAACACCCTAAAACATCCTAGGGTTAACGTCCTTTAAATAGTCCGCAAACCTTAAAAAGACGTTCAATCCACGGGCTGGATGCCGCCTGTCCCCTTAATTTTTAAGATACCAAATTTCAGCTAAATAAGCAGTTTAGGCCCGAACGAGCTACATATCGAGACTCGGGTGTTACACAAGGAGGAAGCGATTGTTTTGATTGGATCGAGGATTGCAAAAGGAGGCTGAGTGATTTGTAGATGGATTGAGATGTCACTATCTACGACATGGGTTATGTTCTTCCAGCTTTCCGTGGGTTATGTTCTTCCAGCTTTCGGAGGAAAGAGGGAGCAGACATGTGATTTTCAGAGTTGGGATGTAGACCAAACATGGGGCTAGATAATTGCGGTTTTTGGCATAAGTATGGCTATATGGGAATGCACACGAGGATTCTTATGGTAGGATTGCCTTGAAATGATATCAAGGGCATGCTTATTTGAATATAGCCAGGTCAAGTGCAAGTTAATTGTTTCAGGCGATCAGGGAAATGAATCGAGAACGACAACTTTTGTTTTTTCTGATGTATCCCAACTATGAGAGTGATGCCTCTTGTTTTATAAATGATTCAGGGTTGGTAATGGGTTTTCTTGAGGGTGTGTATTGTGGTAAATTCATTAGATATTGTCATGAGGGGTGTATGTGGGCCGAACAAGATAACAAATGAGCTATTGGTTTGAATTTATTTGTATTGTTCTTTTTGGTTTACAGCCTTTGAATTAGAACAAGAGTACAACAACCTATCTCATTCTTGGTTGTATATGACCATGTTTTCATATGATTTTGTGCTGATAGCAGCTTGTACTGTGAAAGGAGGGAGGGCAAATAAATCCCAAATAAACATCTAATATATCATCCATAAACTATCTAATAAATCCCAAATAAACATCATCCATAACATAAAACAAGAATTAATATGTGTCTTCGTCTTCCCCATTGTTGTTTTCCTCGTTGTTGATTTGGTTTTTAAACGAGCTGATAATGTCTCCAATGGCCGTCACAAATGTCGGGTTTTGAAGAAAATCATTCACATCAACATCCTACAATTAAGTCACAAGCACATTAAATCATTAACAATTTAACAAACTATCAAACCATCAAAGCACAAAATGAATTAAATCGTTAACAATTTAACAAACTATTAAATGACCAAATCAATTAAGTCTTTAACAATATAACAAACTACCGAGCTACCAAAAATTACTACAAATACATTAAGTTCTTAACAATATAAAAAAGCTACTAAATTCTTTAAGAATTTAACAAGTACTTGTGTTAGTTGCGGTGCTTGTGACTGTGACTGACATTGGGATGGAGCACTTGTACCCGCAGCTGAAGAAGGTTTAGGCCTAATGCCTCTCACATGCCCCCTTCGTGTACCCAAGAACCCGAAATTAATTTATAAATCAATTTCGGGCGGGCATTTCTATGCTTTTGATGTATTAAAAAGAAGAGACTTAAACTAAAAAAAACTTACTTTTTTATTATAGCATTGTACTTTAGCTTCTTAATTTTGATTTTTATTTTTTATTATGGCATTGTACTTTCAACGATATTATATATTTGTTATTTATATCATTTTTTTCCATATTTTAATTTTGAATCTCAACTTATTTTTTTTATTTTTCTATTTTGAGTAAATTATAACTTAGTAGATTTAGCGTCTTAATTTTTCAATTTTTTTTCTTATAACATTGTACTTTAAACGATATTATATATTTGTTATTTATATCATCTTTTTTTTTTCCATATTTTGATTTTTAATCTCAACTAAATTTTGTTTTTATTTTTCTATTTTGAGTAAATTATAACTTAATAGATTTAGCGTCTTAATTTTTCTATCTTTATTTTTTATTATAGCATTGTATATTAAATGATATTATAATTTTTTTATTTATATAATCTTTTTTTTCCATATTTTGATTTTTAATCTCAACTTATTTTTGTTTTTATTTTTCTATTTTGAGTAAATTATAACTTAGTATATTTAGCGTCTTAATTTTTCATTTTTATTTTTTCTTATAACATTGTACTTTAAACGATATTATATATTTGTTATTTATATCATCTTTTTTTTTTCCATATTTTGATTTTTAATCTCAACTTAAATTTGTTTTTATTTTTCTATTTTGAGTAAATTATAACTTAATAGATTTAGCGTCTTAATTTTTTATTTTTATTTTTATTATAGCATTCTACTTTAAATGATATTATATATTTGTTATTTATATCATCTTTTTTTTCATATTTTGATTTTTAATATCAACTTATTTTTGTTTTTATTTTTCTATTATAATACTTTAAAAAGACATTGTAATTTATAACATTCTTTTTTCAATTATAACTTCCTATCATAACATTCATATACATCCAATAATAACATATTTTATCATAACATACAATATACACACATACAAATGCACTTAAACATAATTTTTTACATATAAATACCTACATTTTCACATAAAAATGCCTACATTTCATATACATACATTTTTATGCTAGTTTCAACATCTACTTTTTTATTGGTTCTTTCATTATATTCAGATAACTTAAATCTGAAAATAGAAATTAAAGACGATATGTTACAAAGCGGTGCTTTCAAAATTGACGATTTGTTCAAGGTGTAGATTTTTTTTCTAAATAAGGAAGAACGTGTTGACCAAGTGACTCCGTGACACATTTTTTCCTTTCTCGTCTTTTCAATATGAACTTTCTCTCCACATCTTAATCATGAGAGCTCCTCTTGTAACACCTCTCCCTGGCTATGTTGGTTACTGATCTATCTGGATCGGGCTTTGTAAGAATGTATCACTTCAACAACTGAAACCCACTACACTTTGGGTTGTTTGTAACCGTAAAAGAAATATGTGATTTCCCAAAGTTTCTGTATTGAGAAAAATATGGATCATAAGTGTCGGCTTATCCGACATCTAAAATAATATCAAACACCTGGTCACATTAAACAAGTGTAGAACCAACCAACGAAACGGATTAAAAACTAGGATGCATAAATACGATAACAATGCCTACAAAATAGGAAAAAAAACATGTTCCTAAGATAAGAAAGTGAAAATGACAATTAGTCAACACATGAGACACGGGCTTCTAATTAAAAATTTTCCACCATAAGGGACACGCTCGGAAAATATATTTCGGAGCCTCTAAGATATAAAAAATTTAGGCCCTAAGACTAACAAGAATAACGGATGTACAAAATACTAAAATGTGTCCCTTTATCCAATTAAATCTAACATGTCTAAGTCCACCATTTCATTATTTATCTCGTGAAACTCTTATTTAAACTATATTTTATTATCAGCAATTCTCTGATTCCGATTAATGAACATCGCATAATAACTTTCAAAATGCACGTCCAAATAATTTTTATCAATAAAAATTTCGCATCCTAACACTCTTTATTATGTTACCACCAACTCCCAATCATGTTTAATATTCATGGATTCAAGATTTCTAATCCTAATGTGAAACATGTCATCTTTTATCTTGCCATCGTTAGCCAATAATCACAATGTGCATTCGTAGGTGCACACATAGAACACACCAAAAATGTACTTAACTATTTTGTGTCTTTGGTATTTTCATAAAGAGAAGCAGCTTGTTGGCTCAACTTTTTTAGCACGTATGGTCGGACTGTAGATGTAAAATCTCTTGATGTGGTTCCGACTAGTGTCTTAATGGATAATATTTTCAATTTTATCCATTGAGATACTCCAAATAATAAAGATCTAAACCCCTAATTCATAAAATGCCCAAAAACTTACTTTTCCTCATGCACGGAGTAAAGAGAACACCACCAATTCCTGGATCTATGAATGAAGAAAATGAAGCTTATATCTTTATGACTTTCAAGGGTCCAGGTAGTGTATGAAGGTTGACCTCTTTAGATGTAAATCTTCAATGACCAATCTTTCAAGAACGTACACTTCACTCTAAAACCACCAAAAACACACCAAAAGAAGATGAGAGGTGTAATGTCGTGCCTTCCCGTGATTCTGAGAGGTACCTGAAACACATAAAACATAACACGGTAAACACGAGGCTTAGTGAGTTCCCCAAAATACCACACATATCTCATTATCCTCTCATGGCTATGCTCAAAATAAGACCCTCCGGTCAATGTGTCTCAGTGGGACTCTTCGGTCCTACAATTCGGGTGGACCCTCCGGTCCTAACTCAGTAAGCTCAGAATAATGCACGACATAAATCACATAGACATAATGCAAGATATAATAATACTCAATATAAGCACATAAGACCCTCCGGTCACACAAAGGTTACCCCTCTAGGTAAGTATAGTGAGAAGACTCACCTTGTAATCAAGTAAGTAATGATCGCGTACACGAATCTCGAACTAGCCTCCGCCTAACACATAAGATAATAATATCTAATCAACACTTAAATCACGACTCGAAATAAACTAGGTTAATCTCCCTCTCAAACTCATTGAATGGGTAAAAGACCATTTTACCCCTCCACGGTCCTCATACTCCCTGCCTTGACCAGCCCTAAAGTCAACAAAAGTCAACACTCGAGTCAACTGTCCATGTTGACCCGACTCACCGAGTGCATCTATGTGACTCGCCGAGTCCCCCTTGTTCCTTCAGAACCTCGCGAAAACCCAACTCAACTCGTCGAGTTGTCTCGTCAACTCGCCGAGTTACCCATGTTCAGACTTATCGGGGAAAACCCTAGCGGACTCGTCGAGTCAGCTCTTTGACCCGTCGAGTCCCTTAAGTCAAATTCTCGTTCAGGCGTTTTAAGGCAGATCTATCACTCCAAACTCTAGATCTAGCCTCTCAAGGGTCGAATGTCACGTAAAGCTTCGATCTTTATGTTCATGTATGGCATGTTTGCTCCATAATGCCAATTAAAAGCTCTAGCCAAGGTGTTTAATCACAATAACTCTTTATGGATGGATAAAGTTGGGACCTTTGGACTCTATGGACCTCACAAGGTCCAGATCTGATGTCTCAATTCTTGGCAAGCACAAGTCATACCAAATATCAAGGAAATATGGAAAAAGCCCCAAAAGTTTCTCATTAACAATATCTAAACAACATGATGAGCAAGGTGACGACTTTTACCTTCCAACAAAAGCTCCAAGTGAATGAATACTGGATCTCACAGACTTTCCTCGTTCCTTGCTTGAATCTCACTTCTTCTTCCAATGTTTCACCAAAACACTCAAATATTAGCTCTATCACTCTCTCTTAGCTCAATGGCCGATTAGGGTTTCTCTCAGGGAAGTAGGGTAGCTGGTGAGGCGGAAATGAGGACATAAGTTTCCTTAAATAGGCCCCAAACCCGGGGAGTTAGGGTTTCCTCACACAGCGCCAACTCGGCGAGTCGCCATCTTTGACTCGTCGAGTCGGTTTTTTTTAACCCGCGTGCTCAAATCCAACTCTACTCGGTGAGTCGAACACACAACTCGCCGAGTCACTAATTATTTCCCAAAAATAAATAAATAAATAAATGTAATACCTAGGAGTCGGGATGTTATAATTCTCCCCCACTAGAATCAAACTTCACCCTCGAAGTCATGCTCCAGAAATAACTTTGGATACTGCTCTTGCATCTCGGACTCCGGCTCCTAAGTCCACTCGGACCCTTTCCGATGTTGCCACTGGACCTGAACCAGGAGCACCTCTTTGTTCCTCAGAACCTTCACCTTCCGATCCAAGATGGCAACCGGTCTCTCGATGTAATTTAGGCTAGCATCAACTTGAATGTCCTCTAATGATACCACTGCCATCTCATGGGCTACACACTTCCTCAACCGAGACACGTGGAAGGTGCTATGGATTTGGCTCAACTCTACAGGTAGCTCTAGCCGGTAAGCTACCTTACCCACTCTGGCGGTCACTCTGAAAGGACCAATGTATCTAGGGCCCAGCTTGCCCGGTTTCCTGAATCGGATCACCCACTTCCACGGGGATACCTTCAGGAGGACAAAATCTCCAACCTGGAACTCTAGCTCTGATCGTCGTCAGTTTGCATAACTCTTCTGACGACTCTGGGTTGTCAGCAATCTTTGTCTAACCTGCTGAATCTGCTCGGTCTTCTTCAGCACTATCTCAGTGCCATCCATCACTCGTTGCCCTACCTCTCCCCAATACATGGGAGTCCGACACCTCCTCCCATATAGAAGCTCAAAGGGAGGCATGCCAATGATGGAATGGTGGCTGTTGTTGTATGAAAACTCAACCAAGGGCAAATAGGTGTCCCAACTTCCTCCGAAGTCCATAATACATGCACACATCATGTCTTCAAGCGTCTGAATCGTCCGCTCACTCTGTCCGTCTGTCTGTGGGTGGTAAGTTGTGCTGAAGTGCAGCCGGGTACCCAACTCCTCATGAAACTTCTTCCAGAACCTGGAAGTAAAACGCACATCCCGATCTGACACTATCAATGTCGGCACCCCATGCCGTGCCACCACCTCTCGAACGTAAATCTCGGCTAATTTCTCTGCAGAAGAGCTCTCACTGATAGCGAGGAAGTGAGCACTCTTCGTCAACCGATCTACAATCACCCATATCGCGTCTACCCCACGCGCGGTCCTCGGTAGCTTGGTGATGAAATCCATGCTGATCTGTTCCCACTTCCCACTGGGGAACCTCTAAAGGCTGTAGTTGACCATGGGGTCGCTGGTGCTCTGTCTTGACTCGACGACATGTCAAACATCTCTCGACTACCCAAGCCACATCCCTCTTCATACAGGGCCACTAATAATCCCTTTTCAGATCCAAATACATCTTAGTGGCCCCAGGATAGATCAAAAATCTCGATCTATGCGCCTCGTCCATCAATGTATGTCGGGCTCCACCTGTATATGGCACCCAAATCCGACCTCGTAAAGTCATAAGTCCCCGACTATCTGTCTGAAACTCGTAAATCTGACCGAACACACGCTCTCTCTTGCGTTTCTCCGGTCTCATAGCCTCTACCTGAGCCTCTCGGATGGTATCTAAGACTGGAGTCATCACTGTCATCCTCATACACACATCTCGGATCGGAGCGCTTTCGGCTTTGCGACTCAAGGCATCGGCTACCAAATTAGCCTTGTCGGGGTGATATAAGATCTCACAGTCGTAGTCCTTCACTACATCCAACCATCTCCTCTGCCTAATATTCAGGTTGGGCTGATCCATCAGGTACTTCAGGCTCTTATGGTCCATGTATATGGTACACCAGACACCATAAAGATAGCGGTGCCAAATCTTGAGGGCGAACACCACCTCCCCCAACTCCAAATCATGGGTGGGATACCTCGTCTCATGAGGCTTCAGCTGCCTCGACGCATATGCTATCACGTGACCCCACTGCATCAACATTGCACCCATCCCTGAAATAGACGCGTCACAATCGACTACGAAGTCCTCCACTCCCTCCGGAACGGCTAACACCGGAGCTTCGCACAACCTCTGGCGAAGAGTCTCGAATGATGTCTGCTGCTCAGGTCCCCAAACAAAAGTAACGCCCTTCCGGGTCAATCTGGTGAGAGGAACCACAATCTTGGAGAAATCCTTAATAAATCTCCGATAGTAGCCGGCCAATCCCAGAAAAATCCTGATCTCGGATGGGGATCTCGGCACCTCCCATCACATAACTGACTTAATCTTGGCCGGATCGACCAAAATTCCATTCTGATTTACGAGGTGTCCCAGGAACTGGACCTCTTGTAACCGGAAATCACACTTGGAGAATTTGGCATATAGCCTCTCCGACCTCAATACCCCAAGAACCTCTCGCAGATGCTCCTCATGCTGCTCTCTGGAACTCGAATACACCAAGATGTCATCAATGAACACAATCACCGACCGGTCCAACATAGGCTTGCACACCCGGTTCATGAGATCCATGAACGTTGCTGGTGCGTTGGTGAGCCCGAAAGGCATCACCATAAACTCGTAATGCCCATAACAAGTTCTAAAGGCTGTCTTCTGAATATCCTCCTCGCATACTCTCATTTGGTGAAATCTAGATCTCAAATCAATCTTGGAAAACCAAGATGCCCCTGCAACTGATTGAATAAATCGTCGATCCTCGGAAGTGGATAACGGTTCTTGACCGTTAGTTTGTTCAACTCCCGGTAATCAATACACGTCCGGTGTGAACCATCTTTTTTCTTGACAAAAAGGATCGGTGCTCCCCACGGTGAGCTACTCGGTCTGATAAAACCCTTCCCCAGTAGCTCCTAGAGCTGTGAGGATAACTCCTGCATCTCTGGTGGCGCAAGGCGATAAGGTGCCTTGGCAATAGGAGCCGCTCCCGGAACCAAATCAATCCGGAACTCCACCTGTCTCTCGGGAGGCACACCCAACAACTCCTCGGGGAAAACATCCGGAAACTCGCACACTATCGGAACCTCAGTGGTAGAACTCGGCCTTTCTGTGGGAACCCGCGTATCCATCACATACGTCAAAAAGCCCATACAACCCTAATGTAGACTCTGTCTTACTCTGGCAGCAGAGCAGAAAGCTGACCCAGATCTGGTACCCTCTCCATACACTGTAAGCACTCCCCCACTAGGGTCTCGTATAGTCACCAACTGACGCTCGCATTCGATCACTGCTCCAAAACGGCTCAACCAATCCATGCCCACGATGACACAGACATCACCCATCGCTATCGGCACCAGACCTATTGGGAACTCGACACCAAAAATCTCCAGCACACATCCTCATAATACATCAGTAGCAAAAACCGCATGCTCGTCAGCTATGGAAACCCTCAGAGGTCGACTCAACGCCTCACGTCGGATACTGATGTGACGACTAAAAGCTAAAGACACGAAGGATCGACTCGCACCCGAGTCAAATAACACCAAAGAAGGTACAGAACTCACCAGAAATGTACCTAAATACAACACAGATTAAGCACAATAAATAGATAAGGAAATGTGTGCCAGCCACGACATCAGGTGTTGTGCGGACCTCCTCCACTGTCAGCTGAAAAGCTCTCCCACGAGCCCTCGGAGCCTCGGCCTTCACCGGCCGACTATCAATACCACGTAAAGCAGTAGGAGTGGAACCCTGGGCTGATCCCTGAACAAGCTGAGGGCACTCGGCCTTCCGATGGCCGTTCTGATTGCAGTGAAAGCAAACTGCAAATCCCTTGGGGCAGTCCTTCGCCATATGCCCCTCTTTGCCACATTTGTAGCAAATCCCCGCCCGACAAGATCCCTCATGACTCTTGCCGCACTTGCCACAAGTGCAGCCCTTCTGGCCTCTTGATCTCGAATCAGCGGGCTTATCCCGCTTAGCTGCCGGCTGCGACTGCGCCGGCCTCCGGTCTCTCCCCTGAGACTCCGCCTCCTCCCTGGCCCGAGTCTCCAACTCGATCTCCCTCCTCCTGGCATTTGCCTGAAGCTTGGTAAATGTCCGATAAGACGAGTTCACCATGAACTCTCGAATATCCCTCCTTAGAATGCTCAAATACCGGCTCATGCGTGCCTGCTCAGTAGACACGTGCTCAGGGAAGAACAACGCCCTCTCGTGAAATATCCTCGTAATCTCCGTCACCGACTCTGTCTTCTGCTTGAGAGACAGAAACTCCTGGGCCAACCATTCCCTCTCCACCGGGGGAATATACTCATCTCAGAACATCAGCATAAACCTCTCCCATGACACTGCAGTATGCTCTGCAGGAGTAAAACTGGTTGTCACAAATATCCACCAGTCCTTCGCTCTCAAGCAAAGCTGGTTCAGCACGAAACTAACCCTCAAATGCTCTGGGCATGAACAAGTGTAAAAAATCCCTCAATATCAGAGATCTACCTCATAGAAGCAATCGGATCCTATGTCCCATCAAACTCTGGTGGTTTCGTGTTGCTGAACTCCCGAAACAGCAACGAGTCACCTCCCTGTGGCCTGGCAGTAGCGACAGCTGCAGTGGCTGCAGCAGCAGCCACCTCAGTAACAGCAACATATTGCTCATCAAATGTCTCGATCAGGGTGGTCTTAATAGACCCAAACATATCAGGAATCGCCTCTCGAATGGCTGCGGCCACCTCATCATGAATCATCCTGTGAATCCCATCATCGCTAGTCCCACTGCTCTCAGGGTTGTGGCGTGTACCCACCATGATGTATCTGAAACATAACACAAAAATCATCAGAGACTCGCTCAAGCATACTCACACTCGGCCACTCATCCCTACTTGTTCCTTAGCATCCTAAGGATTCTTACTTAGATTGCATACAGATCTAGTGCTTTTAGTAGTACGGGCCCAATACTACCTTCCACACCTAACCTGTAGTCATCCCAAGTCCTCCTCCTAGGATTCTAATTCACAAGTACTCTATCTCTCACAAATATCATACTACTCTCTCAGTAGGCTACTCGTATGCTCATCTAGGTATCCCTCCTAGATTACCCCTCAACTCATAACTCAGCACATGCTCAGGGAAAATAACAGATAACACTGATCAATAGCATCTCCTAGGCTAAGGCATCACAAATCAGGCAACTCTAGCCCTAGAATATGAAATACCTAGCCTACTCTCTAGCATGCATTTCTAATATCTCATAAATATCTCATAACACAAATAAGTAAGGGTATTTTGGGAAATCACCATTCGGGCTCTGGCTGATTGTACACACTGCTCCAACTCGTTTTCTCTTAAAACTCTTTCTCATTTTAGAAAAATCATTTCTGTTGAAAATTTTTCTCAAATCCTTAGTTTGAGTCCAGACACCCCCGAAGGTGCATCCGAATCCCTCAAACCAAGGCTCTGATACCAACTTCTAACGCCGTAAATTTTCAAACAAATTTTTTCATAAAAATAAAACAACCTATCTCATTCTTGGTTGTGAGTGACCATGTTTTCATATTATTTTGTGTTGGTAGCATCTTGTATTGTGAAAGGATTTATGCATTATAGAAAGGTATGGATTGTGTTGTGTTGTGTTGAGAGGAATGTTGATTAGGGTTACTGCAACTCAGTAGGTCGATGGATGAGTACCTTCAAGCCCCTATGGTGTTGGTCGCGAGTCTTTAGGCCTATGATGGAATGAAGGCAAGATCGGCGTGGTATCGTGAGCTTATTGTTATATTGGCTAGAGGGTGTCATGATGTATCGTGAACGAGTGGTTATATGACTCATATCGGTGGGACCCGGTAGACATTTTATTGAGACTCTTAGGTCTCGGATCATTAGTATTATTGTCATGGTTAGGTGTTCGTGCATTTTTGGCAGTCGAGAGACTTAGTGACCATCTCTGTTTGGATCATGTGGACAATAAAATTTTATTGAGAGTATTAGTTACGCATCATATGTCTCTTGATAAATGGTTGCATTTGTGGGATTTTATTAGGAGCTAGATTGCATAGATGAGTCTTGGATCTAAAACTTAGGGTTGTGAGGATCGTTGATATGTCTCGAATGATTTGTCAAGTGGCTGTACGCCTAATCTGATGAGGGATGTAGATGCAACATGAGATTCTTGGATGGACCATCAATATGCTCTTGGGATCAGTGGTTTGGTGATGACTTGTCAGGAAGTCAAGTAGGTATTTAATATTTTTGGGCACAACTTATGGATTTGGGATTGCTCAGAGTTCATGATCAATATGTTTTGAGTTTTCATTCGGAATGGTTTGGTGGTGTTCCTAGTCAAGGACTAGAGGTAGGTACGTCAAACGGATGATCATCAATCTTAAGGTATGGTTCCTGGAGTTTTGACTTATGGGTTCCTAGTTTTGCGGAGTTTACTAATGGAAGTAGTTTGTAATCCTAATTTTTGAGAAGTTTTCCTCTTTGAGTGGTTGTCGTTGTGATTTGGGTCTTACAGTTAGGGAGAGAAAGATAGTGGTTGTGGTTGAGTATTTTCAAGTTATTGAGTTGTTTGTTGACAACTGTGGGTTTTCGAGCAATCTCTCGACTTATCTATATAGATTCCTTAATTTTGGAAAGGCTAGAGGAATCTTATGGAATATGTTGGTGTTGTTTTTAGAGATTCTAACCAAGACGAATTTTGAGGACGAAATCCAATTTTAGTGGGGGAGAGTTCTAACATCCTGTTTCGAGAAGTTTCTTATTTCGAGATTATGGACAACAAATGGACTAAGAAGAGGCCTTGGGCTTCAACTGAATAGGGTTTAAAACTTATTGGATGTGGATAATATTGGTTATGTGATCTAAGCCCTGGTTCGTGTTTTGAAGTCAAAGGGTAAAATGGGAAAAGTAGTATTATGGACTTTATCCATGGATTATGGTTTTTATTTCAACATGTGTTAATCCAATTTTAACTAGATATCAGTGTGGGGCTTGTCAAGACCTTTCCGTGGATATAAAGATCGTTGAAAATGGAGTTCAAATGAAGAAGTTATGTGTAGAGACATAAGAACATGGTTTGGCATGCGGAATTAAAGTTTGCACAATGAACATGGTGATTTGGGTGTTCAAGAGATGTATTGATTGTATATGGTGTTACACAAAAAGGATCTAGATCTAGACTACATAAATAACACACACTTACACACTCATTTTTACATCTCTTAAGCACACCTCTACAAGTGGACTAAACCCACCTTATATAGAGGTGTTTACATGTCTATCTCTCACTCTCTATCTCTCATGTGTCATAAGGCTAATACTCCACATGCAAGTGGGTTTTACAAAAATCAAACATTACAAAGTAATTCAAGGAAAAATTTGTACCCCAACATTCTCCCCCTCAAAGTTAGGAATGAATGACCCACTTCAAATCTTCCAAAATCGAGCAACTACGCGATCCGAGCCTCAAGGGTGACACATGTCGAAACGAACTTCAATCTTCAATTCTTCCATGATTCTTAAATTTGGGCTCTAGGATGTGAAACCATACAAACCGAGCATCAACGAATGATCACGAGCTTCTCAAACTCCAAATTGATCACCAAAAGTTGAGCATAAAGCACACCCCAAAAATTTTCAATAAAACCAAACCCATTTCGAATACATCACTTCCGAACTTCTAATTTCATCATTTCGTAAGCTTCAAAAATTCAAGATCACTTCAGTCGTCAAATCCGCGTAATATGAAAAATTCAAGTTCGAATTTCCATATAAATTTCTCCCCCTTTTTATAATCGAAACTTGATTATAAAACCTTCAAGGAAAGAGAACGTGCTCTATTCTGAATTTTTCGTGTCAGAACTCCCCCTTAACATGTGGCATAAACTTTGTACTTCAATCCGGAAAACCCAAAAAATATTCAATTTTTAGCTTCGTTCACGGACCGCCTTTGACAAAATTTCACAAAAATGGGTAGAAATTGTCAATTTCAAAATTCTGCAGTGACCCGGTGCGCCCAAAACAACAAAATATGCAAAACTCTCCCCTTTTTCCAAAACTGAGTAGAAAGCGTCAATTTGCACAAACTGCAGGGGCTTGAAATGCATTTTCTTCAATTTTCAGCAAAAACAGTCCTTTTTCGAACTTGGGTACAAACTGCCAAACATTCGAAGCCTCAGGGACTATTTTCGAAAATTCTGCCCTTTTTGCTCCAAAAGTACGAAAAGTTGACCAAACATTCGAAGCTTCATTTAATTTTCAAAGTGCCAAATATTTGAAGGTTCAGGGGCTGAATTTGAAAATTTGTCATTTGTTCTTCAATTCATATGAAATTTCCTCCTGTCTATTCATACGAATGTTTGGAAAATTTGTTAAACTGTCCAAAGTTTAGGGGTCATTTACGAAACTTTGAGCTTTGTCATTTTCAATTCACACGAAAATTTGATACTTCGTACGAAACTATTCTTTCCCAAGCATACGAACTTTCACTACACCCTTTGAACGAATTTATTTGCTTCGTACGAAATCTTCAATGTCATATTAACGAAAAAAAAAATTTCACACAAAATCGAAGCATAACGAAGCCTCTTAATAAACAGTAACCTCTTAATCATCCAACCTCTGAATCGGATTTACCCAGTTCGTTCTTTATCCCCAAACTAACGAAATTACTCTTCCAAGCTTTCGTTAATACAAGCCTTCTTCCCAAAATTCCAACTGTGAAGCCATTTTCGAAATATTGACTGCCGTTCCAATATCTTCGATTGACAAACAATCCAAAATCAACAATTTGCTTTTACAGATCATCGACTCCAATCATGCGAAATCCAGATTTCAAGTCTTCGTTAAAATCAAAGCTTTTGACCATTTGATTCATTCCCAAATCATCAATCAACGAAATCAAAATAATCGATTCCAGTCACTTCGCTTTTCAAACATGAACCCAAATATTCGTTTTTACATTTCTTCCAAAATCATCAAAAACTTTCGTCTTTCAAACACTAACCCATCGATTCCAAACTAACGAATCCAAAACCAAAACCCATCTGTTCGATTTTTCGTCATCTGTTTGTCAATTGACTTCAAATAACGATTTCCAGTGAACCACGAATTCGCTTTTTTCATCACAGCAACTCGATCCTTTGATTCACAAATATAGATCCCAAATCATCGATTCCCAAACCAAATTATCGATTAACACTCTGTAAGAATTCGAAATCAAACCATATACATACTTCGCTTTTGCTTTTAACAAATAAGAAATCCTCGACCCAAATTAAACCTTCGTCATTCACCTGATCATCAAATCGACTCCAAACATCACCCACCGACTCAAATAGAGTTCGTCATCAAGAATGTTGACTCTTCCAAATTCGAAATTAAACTGTAATCAGAATAGATTTCGACTCTTTCAACCTCACAACAACTTGTAACTATCAATTTCTTCTTACAATTCATTGAATCAACCCAAAAACTCAATTTTGACTTTCCGTTTGACTCTTCTGTTTAATCGAATTCATAACAACAAATTCAAAGTTTTCATTCCAGTTCTTCTTTCTAATCTATAATCGACATCAAAACATGTTAAATCGAACTTCGATTCCAATTGATTCTTTAACTGTCGATATATATCGTAACTTCCTTTCAAAATCAGAGATCGAAAATCAGTGAAGAACAAGAACTTGAATCAAAGATTTGATTATTAACTCAAGAACAACTTTGATACAAGAATCAAGAAAGGAATTACTAAACAAAACGATTCATTGAATTATTTTTATTAACGAATCAAACAAACCGAGATGGTGAAATCAAAAATCGTGAATCAGCAAATTCAACGAGACTGAATTGGGATACGAGATTAATTTGGGCTTTAACATCGGATATAATATCATATTGAACTTTTGGGCTTGTTTTTGAATTAAACGAAGAGTAACAAAATCAATCATGTTACAATTGGGCTAAAATCGAATTAAACGAGAACAAATGATTTGGGCTCAAAAAAATTTATCCATGAACAGTAACATATTCCATATGTGTTTCGAAATATGACCAATGATTTAACAAAATATGAACAGTGAATTTCGATTTTGGTTTGGATTTTTGTAATTTTGATCTAAACAAAAATAATTGGATCAACTATTGGGTAAAAACAGATTAGATCCAACGAAACACATCGATCAAAAATTCAAGAACGTAACGCACGATTTAAACGAGATTAAGAGAGATCATAGAGAGAGACTCACCAAAATTGCTTCCATTGTGACAAAAGTTGCCAAACCGAGAATCGTTCTTCAAAAATCACCTTGATCTTGAAGACCCGCTCTGATACCAATTGTAGAATCAAAAGAACATGGTTTGGCATGCGGAATTAAAGATTGCACAATGAACATGGTGATTTGGGTGTTTATGAACATGGTTGTTTGAATTTGAGGTGGATTTGGGTGAAAACCGTCGCCACAGAATAAGGATCCGAGCCTACAGTGTGGAAGTCGCCACGAAATGTGGATCAAAGCCCACGGCGTGCTAGTCTGTCATGCCCAAGTCCATGATTTTAGGGTTTTGAACGTATTTAAGCATAACATTCCACATTTTTGCAGCCTCCACCACCTCTAGGACCCCGTGGGAGAAACCGTAGCCTCCACCTTCAAGATTTGAGCTTTTCCCCTCTCCTCTATTCTCCTTCGGATGCTTTTTACGATATTTTGATGAAGTTTGAAGATCAACAAGGTTCTTTTGCTTTCAAGGAAATTTGTTTCAAGTTTGGATCCATCAAAGGCACTACACTTCTAGACTATTGTAAGTATAAAGTTTCGATCTTGCTATCTAGTTCCTTAGATCTTTTCATTTGGGGGTTTTTGGCACTTTTGGTCCATTTCATCGGTAACCTTGGAGTTGAGTGAACTCCAACATCTTTTGATCAGTTTAGAATGATTTTTGGACCTCGTCGACTAAGAAAGTTATGATCTTTTGCCTTCCCTTCTAGCCATGCAAGTTATCTTGGTACTTTAGGTAATTTTGGTGTATTAAAGTTTAGATCTTGATAGTTGGTGACATTATTATGGATAAAGTTGGAAACTTTATCCATCTAAACTTCATGTTGATTTAGATCTGAAGGATGGAGACTTGGACTTAATGGATTAAGTTAAGAAAGATGCATTTTGGGTCCCTTTGTGACTTAAAGTCCACATCTTGGTGGTTTGAACCTTCCTAATTGATAAAGTTAGAAACTTTATCCATTAAGACCTTGGAAAGGATCAAATTTAAGCTTTGGAGCTCTTGAAATCGGAAGAAAGTGGATTAAGCTCGTTTGAGTTGTTCAGACCAGTCCCCACAGCGTGGCCTTCAGGTGAGTTTTCTCACTATGCCTATGGGTCGAAGGCACTAAGGCCGAACCATTGATTATTTTATGTACTTGATGTAGGATCATTATATGATTAATTGTTATTTTCATATGTCGACATATTTGGAAGGTTGGGTTGAGGCGGGAAGCGAACAAACCCGAATGGTTGGGTTGAGGTATTGGGCCAACAAACCCATGATTTTCGGATGGGTATTTAGGAAATTCACTAAGGATTGGCTTACAGTTTGATTTCATGGTTTCGGGTATTTCAGATGATCGGAGGAAGGCAAAGGCGTGATTGTGCACATCATCCTTGGATATTTTATGGATACATGACCATACACATACAACCATGAACAGCATACTATGGGTCCAATCAACCATCAGGTTGGAATACCCCAGGCCCTCAACCATCGGGTTGGAATGCCCACCTACTATGAGTCCAATCATCCTACCGAGATGGAATACTCCTGGCCCACAACCATCGGGTTGGAATGCCCACACATCTATACATACAATAACTACTATGGGTCCAATCATCCCTCGGGATGGAATACCCCCAGGCCCTCAACCATCAGGTTGGAATGCCCACCTACTATGAGTCCAATCATCCTACCGGGATGGAATACTCCTGGCCCACAACCATCGGGTTGGAATGCCCACCTACTATGAGTCCAATCATCCTACCGGGATGGAATACTCCTGGACCACAACCATCGGGTTGGAATGCCCACATACTAGCAAACATGTGCACCTATCAAATAATTATATAATAGTCTACAAGACAACATACTAGGGCCCTATCATCCTACCGGGATGGAATACCCTCTACTACTGCTCAACACGTGCACACATAACAGGTAATCTCCTACCAGCATACATACAGTCAGACCGACTATAGGTCACTAAGCATAGCCACATATAACCATCCTATCTACCAGGATGTTAACTATCGTATCACAGCAGCAACTATCTCAAATAACAAATCAAAGGGCCGGCCTTGGTGCCTTAGACCCTTGGGTATAGTGAGGGTAACTCACCTTGCAACTGCCAAACCGAAACACGAAAACACTGACCCGAAGCACTGCTCCAAACTCCAACACCTGATGCCATCAATGAACCATGACATAAATATCCAAAATACCATAACACCCCTGAAGGTCAAACAGGTAAAAGTCAAAGTCCTGGCCAAAGTCAACCTTCCTGATTGACTCTACTCGCCGAGTCAATCCGTCGACTCACCGAGTTCCCAACTTCAGAAAACTCTTATATCACAACTCGACTCGCCGAGTCACTCCATGACTCGTCGAGTTTAACGGTCTCTGAGTCCTATCATGTCCAACTCACTGAGTCACCACTCAACTCACTGATCTGAGTCTTAACCAGAAGAGGTTGGGGTTTTGCGTTCTGACTCTTCGAGTCCAAGAACAGACTCACCGAGTCCACGACAATCTTCAACAGACTCGCCGAGTTGTTCCTCCAACTTGTCGAGTTCATGCCTATCTTCAACAGACTCGCCGAGTCCAAGAACAGACTCGCCGAGTCTCTTCAGTCCTTTATACATGCAGAGGCTTTTCGAGTCTTGCAGGGGCTCCAAATTGTAGATCCACTCTTCTAGGGCATGACTCTCACGTAAAGTTGCAAACTTTACGTGGAAACAAGGAGTTATAGGCCCAAATCACTCTAGGGCTAAGGTCTAAGACAATGATGCTTCACCAACAAGCCAAGGGCTGATACTTTGTGAGGTTCTGGACCAAGACAAGTCTAGATCTGAAGTAGCAACCTCAGATCTAGACCCCTAACCCGAATTAGATCCTTAACATGCCAAAATGGCCCCAAATATCATTCTTGAATAGATATAAATGCAATAGATTCAAGGTAACAGCTTGTTACCTCTAAAATGTGCCCAAGCTGAAGTAGATTCTGGATCTACACCAATCCCTTGATGCTCTACACTTTGATCTACAAGCCTTCTTTGCTAGAATCTCCTTCCAAAGCTTCCAAGTTCACTCCAAAGGCTCACACACGATTCTAGGGTTTTTTGACTCTCAAGGGGGTGACAAAGAGGCTGAGGTGAGGACTTAAGGTCCTTTAAATAGGGTGCAAGCCCTAAGATTAGGATTTTCTCTTCCCAACACCAACTCGTCGAGTCCAGCTTCCGACTCGGCGAGTTGGTCACTTAATTCGTGACCAGATCCCGCTCCGACTCGACGAGTATTCGCACCTACTCGTCAAGTAGCTTCCTCAATGCACACTTTAAGCCCTTATATCATATTTCTGAAATTTGGGATGTTACAACTCTCCCCCACTTAAATTAGGCTTCGTCCTCGAAGCCTACTGCAGTATATGCTTCCGAACAACTTACTCGCACTGCAGACTCTGATTTCCTAATTATCTCAGGTCCTTCCAGACCCGACTACTACACCCCCTTTAACATATCTCCTACTCGCGAGGCACCCTTGCCAACACTCCAAGCCGAACATCGGCCTTTTCTTCTTGTGGACAACACATAATAGCCAAGTATCACCCGATGATACTATTCCTTCCTGTCAGGAACACACTTCCGTGACTTGCAACTACTAGGTACCACCATGACTCACTGGGTCCTCCCACAGTGTCAAACTACCATTCCCTTTCCAAACTAGAGATAGCCCGAGTAACTCGCAATGTTGGGACCCAATCCATCCTCTTCTTGAATCCATTCTCTCTCGTGCTGACAGGATACTGCATCCTTCAGCTTCTAGAAATTCCCATGAATTAACCAGCTATATCTCATAAGCACTCGCACCTGACCCAATCAGCCTCGGGCTGGAATACCAGGCACACCTATAACGGGTCCAGTCATCCCTAGGATGGTATACCCACGCATTCCCATGCATGTTTGGCCCAATCAACCCTCGGGTTGGAATACCAAACGCACCGGGTCCAATCAATCATAGGGTCCGGTCATCCTCATGATGGAATACCATAGATTGGAATACCACTACTCACATAACCCATGCCTACAACCATACTTGAAGCCCAAGGATCCAACCTTGCAGCTCCCTCTATCTACTCTGACTCGACACAACCGAGTACAACTTACCCAAATCTCAACAATACGCTTACCACAAACCCACTACAGCAGGGAATATAACTATCACGATCTCTACGCCCACGACCTATGACTGGAATACCCTTACGCGGTTCTCAGCATAAGTCTAGATTGCTTCTGAGCCCACATCATGAGTCTGGTATGCCCTCCCCGGCCCTCAGCTCATGACTGGAATGCTCCCGATGACCGATCGACACTACTGTCGTCACTTCCGTTTCCCAACACTTCGACCCTACTGCGTAGAGCAGGACCGCCTCAACCCCATTCAAATGCCATAACTGATCAAGAAAAGATATAACCCGATTCCCAAAACCTGAATGACAGGATATTCTAATCCCAGACCTTCCTAAAACTGACTAATACCCATTCGGATCCACTCTCAGTCCCCAACTGGAGCATTACCCGATCCAAGAAGATGAAACCTCGGAGATACTCCGAACTGATGGGATCGCCAAGATCTTTTGAACTCCGTCCGACCTCTAATAACAATTTCCAATCAGCCAAAATACACCGGAGTCTCCAGTATACCGGACCGCCTCATTGCACCACTTCCCGTAACCGACATCCAAACTGCGTCAGGCGACATCCTTCCAAACCACGCCCCATCCGAGAATTTCCAATTCTCCCCCACTTAGAGCACTAACTACTGTCTACCGGCGGCGAACCTGGTATGCGACTCAATCGTTCCAATCCGAGACAACGAACTTCAAGGGATCCGAGTTTCCGTTGGTGATTCCGAATCTCTGAATCATGACCCTCCTCTCTCTTGAATGCGTCACCAGATACTACCCCTCTATAATTTCTCAATAATAACTTCTCACTATCATCTACTATGCTCTAATAACTTATGCAGGAAACAACAACTCATAATAACATGAAAAAGATATAGAAGAAAAGACATACCGACTGTCATCTCTGGCGCTGTCCCGATGTCCTCGGCCACAAGCTGATAAGCACGCCCTGGAGCCTTCGGAGGCTCTGCTCGACCCTGACCCCCGTCAGTAACTCTCAAAGTGGCTGGTGTTGGGACCTGCACTGGCTTGGCAGCCAGGAGAGGACACTGGGCCTTCATATGGCCCACCTGATCACAATGATAACAAAGTCGGACTTTGGCAGCTGGGGCCTGCTGCCTGCAGTCCTTCGCTATGTGGCCCTCCTTGCCACACTTGTGGCACCCAGAAGAGGATCGAAAAACTCCATCGTGTACCTTACCGCACTTCCCACAAGTGCGACTCCTCTGACTTCCCTGACGATAATCAGCGGCCCTCATCCGTTTTGGCGCAGGCTGCAACTGCACCGGGGCCTGTCTCTGCTCCCTCAGCTGGAGCTCAATCTCTAACTCACGCCGCCTGGCGGCCTCCTGCAACTCCAACAAAGTATCACATCTCTGTGTGGACACAAACTGTCTGATGTCCCTCTTGAGCATGCTCAGATATGTGGTCATCTGAGCCTGCTCCAAAGCAAACTCAGGGCAGAACATTGCCCTCTCCGTAAACATCCTGGTGATCTCCGTCACCGACTCTGAATCCTGTCTAAGCTCCAAAAACTCCTGAGCCAATCTCTCCAGCTCAACCCGCGGAACATAACGGGTATTGAACATGTCTCGGAACTGATCCCAAGTAACCGCAGCTCGCTGCACGTCAAAGTATGATCCCGTAGTCAACCTCCACCAATCCTTCGCCCCGAGCCTCAAAAGGTTCAGAGCACACCTCACCCTCTGCTCAGCAGGGCACGAACACGTGAAGAAACATCCCTCCACGTCCGACAACCATCTCATCGCAACAATCGGATCCTGAACTCCATCGAAGGTAGGGGCTTCATATTATCGAAGTCTCGATACTGGAAGCCCCGACCGGCTCCTCCCCCTGCCGCGGTTACAACTGTTGTAGCTGCCGCGGCAGCCGTCTCAGTAAGAGCTGCATAACGATCATCGAAGTACTCCCTCATAGCGGACTTAATAGTCCCAAAAAACTCCGGAATCTGACCCCGGACAGTCTCGACCACCTCCTCGCAGATGATCTCCCTGACCCGATCCTCTGTCAACATTGGCCCCTCCTGACCGATAATCTCAGGTGCCACTAGGGCCCCTTGATCACCCTGACCTGATCCTGATCCGGATCCAGTCACAACACGCCTCGTAACCACCATACTGAAAATAGAAAAGGAAAAAAATATCAGACAATCCGCCTAGATAACCGGGGACCAACTCCCTTCTAAACCCTAGGGGTTGTGACTTCCTTGCTACGCGTATGGGTCCTGTGCTTTCAGTAGTACGGGCCCATACTACCTTCCACACCTACCCATATTTGTCTCAAGTATCATCACAACGCCCTAACAACATACATAAACATAGCGAGCGCTCAATCCTCACTTCTAGAGGAATGCTAAATATCTTATAACCGGCCTCCCGGCTTCACACAACCCACATATCCATGAAACTTCCACCAACCCCTACAGCACTAGTGTATGCTAGCCATACATAACGCTAGACCCCATAGACTTTCGAATATCCAATCCTACCCTAAGCTCCCAATCAGACAAGAACAGATCATAAGGCCAAATCAAACATTCTCAGGCTATAAGATCTTAATTATGTATAACCGTGATGCATACACAAGACAACTACAGTAATGATGTCAATTTCACATAAAGGAAACCCTAGGCTAGCAGGCATCATGTAATCAGGCAATTCTATCATGCAATTCCTGAAGATCCCTAGCCTAGTACTAGCATGTTGTTCTAACATATCACAATATCAAATAACTGTATGGTATTTTTGATGGGATTTGAGCATTCTAACACTCCTATGGTGTACATGCAACCCTAGAAACCTTGGATCTATGTTTGACTAAGATACATGCAAATAATTATTTTTCCAAGGTTCTTATCCTAACTAGCATGGCATGGGATACTTGAATCAAATAAAACTAGTAAAATTACTTACCTTGTAGTAGTAGTTGATTTCTTGGAGTTTGAGAGCCTAGCACCAATAATGTGGATGCCTCAAATGGAAGTCACAAATCACCACAAACTTGGAAACTTGAGAGAATAGTCACAAACTTCTTGAAATCCGCCCTCTTGGTTTACACGCATCAACTAGTACAATTTCAAGAACCAAAGCCTCCTTTATATAGTATGGTGGATTAGGGTTACATCCATGTAAACCCTAATACCCATGTCTTTTCATTTCCATGAGATCCATGGGTTAAAGCTCCATGGAGTATCCATGAACTTTCCATGCAAGCCTAGCCCATTCCAAATAAGCATTAGCCCACACTATATAAATACAAGAGCCCATATTTAATTAGTCATACTTTTGATCTCTAAATTAATTCTAAATTAATTATAGATCAATACTAATTAAATAATATGATTTTATATTAATATATTAGGACTTATAATATATTAATAAATCATAACTTATACTATTCTCAAACGATTATCCATAAATTGTTCGGGTGAAGTGCAACCCAAATGGACCATGCCGGGTCGGGTCAAGTACATACCAAATATAGTTATGCACTTAAACACTATATCCAACAGTCTCCCACTTGGATAAGTCTAATAACTATAGTTGCAAGTATGACTTCAGGAACCAATCAGCAATCGTAGCTCTTTAAACTCTGTTGAACTATGAAGCGCCATTTTAGATAAGTGATCATATAATCCTCTGTTCTAGATATCAGCCGGACAAATACATGGAACATGGTCTTGCTTATTGTCCAACATTTGTTTCCCGATTTCCGATTTGTTTGACATAGAACTTAACTGAACACATCAATTTAGTTCTGACCGGGCCCGGTACATAGGTCAAAACAAAATCATCGAGGGGCCTAGATATCGCTTCTAATTCTAGAAGGAACAGATAAACTTCGACTCATATGTTTGCTCTACTACTTGTTGAATTACACACAAAAGCACGGTTTATAACATCGAGTTACCAATGCGTTTTCGTGCAATCAATGCATAACCAAATCATAGGCAACACATCATATCTCTAGGTTTGAAGACTTATATGATATTACCGTCTCACGATCACTCGAGATAAATTCCATGAAGTGATACAAGTGAGCGTGGGTTGAATCCAATACTCAGAACTTACGAGCACTCATGAGTGCTGTAGCCCCGCTTTGTCTAACATCTTAGACCTCTACAAGCCAACCCATGACAGTCTTGATTCATATCTACTTCCAACATATGACCGACTGTGGAGAGTTTGAATAATATGATATAAACCATAACATAATTATTCTGGAAGTCAAAACATGCAAAAAGAAATAATAGTAAACGATTGACAAGAGATAGCAACACTTTACTCATAAATAACAGCTTTTATTTATCATCAAATGTTAATTACATTTTACAAATTTCAAGATTATCTAACTACTAAAACTAATATCATCCTTCAGCCCTATGCTCCGAGCATGCTGGAGATGCTTAACCCGAGTCAGTCCCTTCGTGAGGGGATCTGCTGGGTTCTCATCCGATGATACCCTCTTTGCCACGAGGATTCCTTCTTCTATTCGATGTCTGATGAAGTGATATTTTCTGTCAATGTGTCTGGATCTCCCATGATCTCTTGGTTCCTTGGCTAAGGAAACCGCACTATTGCTGTCACAGAAAATCTCCATTGGCTCCTTTATAGCTGGTACAACTCCAAGGTCTCTGATGAAGTTCTTTAGCCATATAACGTCCTTTGCTGCCTCGCTTGCTGCTATATACTCTGATTCACAAGTGGAATCAGCCACTGTATCCTACTTGGAACTTTTCCAAGTAATTGCCCCTCCGTTTAGAGTAAAGACCCAGCCCAACTGAGAGCGGAAATTATCCCTGTCAGTCTGAAAGCTAGCATCACTGTACCCTACAACTCTCAAGTCCTCATTGCCACCGAGGGTAAGGACCCAGTCCTTAGTTCTCCGTAGGTACTTGAGGATATTCTTTACCGCAGTCCAGTGTGCCTTGCCAGGGTTCCCCTGATACCTGCTAACCATGCTCAAAGCAAAGGATACATCAGGTCGAGTACACGTCATAGCATACATGATCGATCCTACAGCTGAAGCATAAGGTATTCGACTCATTTCTGCTATCTCAGTCTCAGTACTAGGGCTTTGTGTCTTACTCAATCTGGCGTTACTCTGGATGGGTAACTCTCCTTTCTTGGAGTTATGCATGTTGAACCTTTTCAACACTTTGTCCACATAGGTGCTTTGACTAAGTCCAATTAGTCTTTTACTCCTGTTTCTCAAAATCCTTATCCCTAGGATATAGGCAGCTTCTCCAAGGTCCTTCATAGCGAAACACTTCCCAAGCCAGGACTTTACTTCCTGCAGGGTTGGGATGTCATTTCCTATGAGTAGTATGTCATCCACATACAGTACCAAAAAGCTGACTATACTCCCACTAGCCTTGATATAGACACAAGATTCATCTTCACTCCTTGAAAAGCCAAATTCTTTGACTTTCTCATCAAAGCAAAGATTACATCTGCGAGGTGCCTGTTTTAATCCGTAAATGGATTTCTCGAGCTTACACACTCTACTGGGGTACTCTGTACTGACAAAACCCTCTGGCTGAACCATGTAAACATCTTCAGCCAACTTTCCATTAAGGAAAGCGGTTTTGACATCCATTTGCCATATTTCATAATCATGAAATGCAGCAATGGCTAACAGAACCCTAATAGACTTAATCTTGGCCACTGGTGAAAAGGTCTCATCATAATCAACTCCCGGAGTTTGAGAATAACCCTTTGCAACCAGTCGTGCCTTATAAGTGTGTACATTACCATCCATGTCGGTCTTCTTCTTGAAGATCCATTTGCACCCAACTATCTTACGATCAGGTACATTGTTAACCAAGTTCCAAACTTGATTGTCATACATGGACTGTATCTCGCTATCCATAGCCTCTTTCCATTTAGCAGCCTCAGGGCCTGCCATGGCTTCCGTGTAGCTGTTAGGCTCATCCAGATTTACCAGTGTGTTATCACTGATAAGTGTCTCACCTTCTGCAGTAATATGAAAACCATAATAATGCTCAGGTGCATTTCTAACTCTGGTGGAACGCCTCAGAGGTATAGATTCTTCAGTCGACTCAATAGGAGTTTCCTCCTCAGGTTGAGGGCTAGGGTTTGAGGTTCCTTCACCACTTGACTCTTGAATTTCCTCAAGGTCAATTTGCCTCCCACTGTCTCCTTGGCTCATAAATTCTCTCTCTCGAAAGAATCCTCTTCTTGCTACAAAGACCACATTATCACTGGATCTGTAGAAGATGTAACCAAAGGATTTATGTGGGTAGCCGATGAAAATACACCTTTCGCTTTGGGTTTCGAGCTTATCGTGAGTCTCGCGTCTCACGAAAGCCTCGCAAGCCCAAATCTTGATGTGGTCTAGATTGGGAACTTTTCCAGTCCACACCTCGTGAGGTGTTTTGGCAACCTTCTTTGTAGGGACCAGATTAAGGATATGGGCGGCAGTCTCTAAGGCATACCCCCAAAATGAGATTGGTAGCGAAGCTCGACTCATCATGGAACGAATCATGTCCAACAAGGTCCGATTGCGCCTCTCAGCTACACCATTCAACTGTGGTCTCCTAGGAGGTGTCAATTGTGAGACAATCCCACATTCCTTAAGATAGTCAAGGAACTCAGTACTAAGATACTCACCACCACGATCGGATCGAAGCATCTTAATGTTCCTGCCCAACTCATTCTCCACTTCTTGCTTAAACTCTTTGAATTTCTCAAAGGTTTCTGACTTATGCTTGATTAAGTAGACATATCCATATCTACTAAAATCATCAGTAAAAGTCACATAGAAACGATTAGCATCTCTTGTGGCAGTTATGAAGGGTCCACACACATCCGTGTGTATGAGGTCTGTGACAACCGTCAAATTCTGGTCAAGTCAAAGTCAACAAGTCAAACCGATCAACTAAATTTAACCCTTGTATATTAGGGTTCACGTTAGGTAATTACTACTCAATGCACTATTTTAATGAGAAAACATCATTTGGAAAATTCGTGTGTTCGAATTTCCGTAGCCTTAATAATGCTAAACATTGAACCAAAACGATAACACACCATTGCACACTCATCGGGAGTGTGTACGACACTAGAACAAGGCTTAACATAGTGTAAGAACCTTGCGTTGCGAAGCCAAACACTCAAAAAGGTCACAAAAGAAATCTCTCCCAAATCTCTCTCTGTATGAGAAATCTCTCCAAGAATGTCAAATCTCCCCCAAATCTCTCCAAGAATGTGAAACCTCTCTCAAAATCTCTCTTAACTTTTTATAGTCTTTCGGGTCATCCCGACCCTTAACCGGGTCAAAAACCGCTTAAAACGGGGTAAAAACGGGTAAAATACCCTTAAGGACCCGAAACCTACCTTATAGGGCCGAAGCCTCTTAGGACCGAAAGTCCTCTTAGGGACCAAACCCTGCTGAACCGAAAGCTAGAAGACCGAACCCGAAGCCCCGGAACCGAACCTCCCTTTCGGGCCCGAACCTCGCATGAAGAACCGAAGCTACCTTTCGGTCCATTTCGCCTTCGCCCCATTTCGCTTCTTAGCCTACCTTCGCCTTCGGGCCCAGCAGCATCAAGGACCGAACCTCGGCCAGGACCGAGAGGTCTCGCAGAAAAGCTTTTTCTTCCCGGTTTTCGACTAGTTTTGCGTTCTAAGCCCGATTTTAATTATTTTAACGCGGGATTTTCACCCAAAACTTTATTTTAACATATAAGGCCCCATATTTATTAATTAATCATGTTTTTCGGGATAAATCTTATCCAAGATTTAGTGGGTAAAGTACAAGAGGTAGAGTGTTGACTTTTCCTTAGTTTATGACACAAGCAACCACCCACACCCACTCTATGACCAGTCACATCTCCCCACCATCCCTAGTCACTTCCTTATACTTTTCCATCAATCATCAGCCCCTCCCACGTTCTAAGAGCTGGAGCAAATCAACCTCTCTCCTCATTTTCACTCACTTGCTCTCATTTCACCAAAAATCAAACACAAGTTTTCTCTCAAACTTTCTCTCTCTATTTCGAGACTCCAAGGCTGATCATCAAGCTTTATTCTACTCTTGGTAAGTATAATTCATCCACCTTGTGATTATTACACTTCATTCTACTCCAATCATCGATTGCTTACACAAACTCCATCACTTTGATGTTAGATTCTCAAAAATCTTCAAGGCATCTTCAAGTGTTCTTGAGTTGAACACTTCCCTTCTCCAACATTCATCTACTGAAATCACATAAGGTGAGTTCATACCCCTACATTTTCATGTTTTCTTACGTTTTAAGGGGGGGAATACAAGTTAAAACACCAAGAACACAACTAAATTCTTCTAACAGCTTTCATCAGAAAAGTTGGACTCCATTCACGGACTGTTTTGGTCAACTTAAACATTTTTATTTTCAAAACTGTACAAGGTGCAAGTAGTTCAAGTTCTTAGCTTTAAAATGGCTACTTGCACATCACCATAAGATTTTTCTACAATTTATGGTGATTTTTACAAAACTGCCTATCATTTCAAACATCAATCCGGACCAGTCTGTGATTATGGACTTTTTCACACAAGTTGGAGGTCATTAAAAATCATAATAAAATTTATGAACAAACTAGACTCATTTCCCAAACTCTCAGAATTTACGGATTCTGATTTGGACCTTTGATGATTTTTCTACAAATTTTCTAAGAACAGTAATAGAAATTGTTAACAACAGAAAAATGCTATCAATTTTATTACACCTTGTAACATGTTGAGCGAGGTGTATATCTTTATGTGATTATATGTTATTGCATTATATGACATTTTGTCTTAGTATAAGGACATACAACAGTTAACAAATGGATTTTGCTAGATAAAGCATAGAAATAACAAGTTATTATAATCAAAGTACATCCATTACATACAAACATTTGGATAAACTATGTTAAGTATAGTTTACATACATTACTACTACTACCCTTGTTTTTATAAACTATAATAGGTATGGTTTATGTTTTCATCAACACAACAAACACATTTCGAAAGGTTTTATTCCCACAGAAAAAGGTTTTACGCTCACGCACACCACACGTAAACTTGTTAACTTAAATTGTGAGACATTCTTCTCAGTACTCCTAGAGTACGGGTTAAAATTCCTGGTAGTTATAACCAGAGTCTCTTGTAGGGAGAACGTGATAGTTGTGTATAGATCTATATTGGGTTTGACACCCCACACCTTGCTGCTAGCTACAGTGGGACCTGCAGGTCTACGGGTGACAAATGTCATAACAATTTTCGGCGCCTGAGAAACGTCGTGGCAGGTTCATTCAGCCATAAGTATGGTTATAGCGACTCACATAGGGAGTTAACAACACATAAAGTTTACGGGAATTTTTATAAATCAAAATGGGTTTTATGTCGATTTAAAATCACTTTTATTATCGATAAGTATGGATATTACTATACACTTTCAGTCTTGGTATTTAAGACTACACAACATCCATTACGGATTTTCTCAACTTAAAAAGGGTTTTATGCCGATTTAAAACCACTTTTACATCTTTAAGTATGACAAATACTTGTTTATTCTTGGTCCTGGTATATCGAACCACATAAGATATACAAACTATAAATGCATTGGGACTAAGGTCTCTGATTTAACATTTTCAAATAACTATACTTTTAGAAATAAAAATTTTCTTATATAAAGTATACGTGCCTGCATTCATACTAAAATCAGTGTCACAATGACAAGAACAAAAGTATTACGATTGTTGAATATCACAAGTAAGCTTGGGGATGTATGGTCAGTCCTGGGAATGGCATAGCCTGATCAACTATGTTGGTCTGAGGAGTGATTAGCATATGCCCAAGAATGGTTGTGATGTGGCAACAAGTCTAAAAACTTACCAACACTACCACAATGAAATACCATAGGGGTATTTGGTGTTACTATAATTACTTATCTGAGAACTAAATAGATTTTTATCAATAGGTTAATAATTGCTTAGTGGATACATTAAGTATTATATGTATCCAGGACGTCATAGACTTAGAATATGTGGATCTTTGCTTTACTTCCTGTTCCTCGTTGGGTTGTGGACTTAGAGTTAGGGTCGCTTATTCAAAGGTCTATCCTGTCCCGAATACATATAACTAGTATGCACTAAGCAAGTATTGAAGTATCTGATAAATATCATCTTATAATTATCTAATTAGTACGTCTACTTAGTTATTTCTTATATTCCCTTTTCTCGCGTAAATATCATGGCTGAATTCCATCCCCACGACGACCTGTACTACCCTAACCACGGCAATGATGGATGGCTCGGAGAGGAGCCAGAGAATGATCACCCAATCCCTGTGGATGGTCACCAAGCTGAAGGCTTTGCTGATGATTCTGACTCCGTACCTGAAGTGGAGAACCTGCCCCCGATGGATCTTGTTCCGAATCCTGACCCTCGTCCGGCTTTTCAAGGCCCGACGCCTCCTTGGGTAGAGAGCTTGGAAATTTGGAGCGAAGAGCAAGACCAACCTATGCCGTTTAATGGAGACCGAAGCTTCTACAACATAAGCGAAGGAAGCTCAGCAGACATAATTCTTCCAATTCTGGTCCGTAGAGTTGCCCGAAACGAGATTCAGGACAGAACAGCTCTCCATCGTATCGCAGAGGTTGATGCAAATGCAAGAATGCATACAATCCGCACCAATCGCCTTGAGCACACTCGTGAAAAATCTGAGAGAGACCATGAAACCCTGCTGCAAGCACTGGCTGAAACACGAGCCGAAGTCATAGAACTCCGAGTATGCCAGAGGGTGTATGAAAGGCACATGCTTGATATGGAGCGGCAACTGGCTGAACTGAGGGTTCACCAGAGGGATGACCGCCGCCAGTAGTAGATGCCTTACTTTCTTTCCCTGTTAAAAAGGAATCGTTTTTCCTATCTACGTCTTATATGGCATTCTCTATGAAACTATCTTGTACTGTAGGTACTTTTAGTTAGGCCCTTAGGCGGCCAAAACTTTCCTACTCCGGATGTGATGTAAGACCATCTACAAGGTCAATTTTCCCAAGCTTGTTACATCTTAAACATCAATGACATTGTCAGTCGGCTAAATTCTGTGTCACTCTTTGTTCAAATACTTCCATCATACTATCATAGGAGACTATCTGAAACCACTCTAGTCAAGTTGTTGGACTAGGGTAATTTAGCTCCGGGATCATTCCCAATTTTCAAAGGTTGGATCAAATTTAAGGTTTCACTTGGATACAGAACTACTAAAATACATGAGTTTATCATAAATAGGTTCTCGTTATGAAATGTTTTCAGAACACCATAAAACAACCGAAATACGTTACAAAATGAACTAAGATAAACTTAGCCATTCTAAAAACTCATTATCGTCTCACCTTTAAACATTTTTTGTGGAAAGGTGCTTTCTTCGTAGACCTATAGGGTGCGATCATACCAGCACTAATGCACCGGATCCCATCAAAACTCCTCAGCTAAGTGTGTTTGGACAAACATGATCCCTAGATGAGTAAAGCTTAACGCCAGAATGAAACCTACTTTTACCCACTACCATAACCCCATCTCAGGAACGTTAGCAGAAACATTAAGAAAAGTACAGCAATGTGCAAAAATTTATATATGTGAATATAAATCGTAAGAATGCACTTGAGATAATTATCCCCACTTACGAAGTCGTTTTTCTTCATGAAACAGAGCTATGTCTGCACCAAGAGGCAACCAACCAACTAGCAAGACGCCAACCCTGCAGATAGACTCTGCTACTTTTCAAGCTGTAGTCACGGCAGCCGTGGCAGCCGTCATGGCGCAGCTCAATGCTAACCACGCCAGCAGGCATGAAGATGGTGTCAGAATTACTAACCGCATTAACAATCAAGAACACCAGCGGGCGTCTACCAACGAATATGCCTCAGGCTACAAACTTACGAACAAGAAGCGAAAGTTTTGGAACAAAAAGGAGCGCAACCAATCCTAAAGACTCGATAAAAGACAACAACCCATGGCCACCCCTACAATTACAACAGCAGACGCGACACACGCCTCGGCACTAGCCACAAAGTCTGTCACCCAAACACCGACCAGACCATATGAGGGATCACTTCCAAGGTGTAACCAGTGTGGCTACCATCACACAGGAGCTTGCCGGATTTTACACTGTAACAACTGCAACAGGAAAGGACATACCGTCCGTTTCTGCAAGGCCCCGACTCAGAACATCACTTCAACCACCAATACCAAGGTAAGTCCAGTAAGCTTCCTATGTGGCGAAACGGGACACTTCAAGAGAGACTGTCCAACTGAGAGGAATGACGGGGGAGCCGGAGGGGTGTGACAGACGAACCAGCAAGGGTAACAAAGAATCTTATTAGGACTTTTGTAATGTTTCCGACGACAAAACGTTTAAGTACCATATGTTTGTAATGAATTTGGTATGATTGCCAAAATCACTGTCATTCTAAAAGTAGTTAAAATACTCTCTCGTTCAAATCAAACCAAAGACACTCATATATGACCTTAGGATCATTACCTGTAAGCTGTGATGACATTGTACATACATCGGGGTTAATTATAATCAAATACTAAAGACTTGAAACCAATAATTCCATCCTGACTCCTGTTCCATGTCTAGTAGTGGGATTAGGGTGGAGCCACCCACTCGACGATTTCACCAATATCAAATTTCATACGACGTGCATATACCGCTCGATAATAGAGTGACCTGTCAGAAATCATGATATAAAGTATCATTACCAGCTATCAGAACCCGCTCACTACCAGTGCTAGTTGCTTTAGTACGAATCATCTGCAGTAAAAATAACATCGAACAAAACGGAGCACACCGAAAGGGAACACGAGATACTCTATCACCCTAATCAGCGTTTCTTACAAATACAGCTTAACACATGTTTTACCTAAAAAGATGTTGTTGTCACCATTCAAATTTGGTTGGTGTAGCCCTCATCTTCCCGATTTAACGGCTACGAAAGGACCCTTCACCCAACCCACTGAACATCGAAACCTTCGTCTCCCATAAACACATCCAGCGATGACCTCCAGGTCATCTCTCGCTGTGAAAACCCCAAAACACTCACCAGAGGAGTATCATACCTTTCGAAACCTTACCGCAAGTATTTCCAGGAGACCCTTCAAGCAGCAAATAAAGTTCAAGCACAGAAGCTTGGGACGAATACAGTTAGTCTACCACTACTACATGTATCGGCGAGGATAATGTATAACTAAGATTCTACGGACAGTGGATGTGTGATTCCGCCCTATTTCCTGTTCCTTTCCTGGTTGTGGACTTGGGGCAGAGTCACCCATCCAACTGCCTTGCCAACCTTAAATACATACGACCTATACGCGCAAGTTAATGATAGATGGACCAGGTACGAGTCCTACCGCAAACTTCGGGACAAGGTCACCCAGGAGTGCAAGTGAACGCCCTATCATCCGAATAAGTCTAGTCGTATAAACCAAACCCGTATGCTCCCTACCGATCTAATCAAACGAGAAACACTACAACAGGCCCTATTGCAGCGCTCCGAGGTTGATAGATTGACCAAATCCGAGCACCTTCTACCAAAGGAAACAGACAAGATGGAGAAGTTAACCGGGACGTACATCAAAGAGATTGTGCAACTGCATGGTGTACCAATATCCATTATCTCTGACCGAGATAGTAGATTCACCTCGCGGTTCTGGCAGTCCTTACAGAAATCTCTGGGAACTAGGCTTGACATGAGTACGGCCTACCATCCACAAACCAACGGGCAAAGCAAGAGAACCATCCAGACATTGAAAGACATGTTGAGAGACTGTGTGATAGACTTTGGTAAAGCATGGGATACCCATTTACCACTTGTCGAATTCTCCTATAATAACAGTTATCACACTAGCATCAAGGTTGCACCATTTGAACCCCTCTATGGCCGTAAGTGCAGGTCACCTCTGTGCTGGGCTGAAGTGGGTGACACGCAACTAGATAAGGGACAAGTCCCTAATAGCACCCTCACTGGCCCGGAGATAATAAGAGAAACCACAGAAAAGATCGTTCAAATTCGGGAAAGACTGAAAGCATTCCGAGATCGGCAAAAGAGTTACACGGATAAGCGACGCAAACCCTTGGAATTCCAGGTCGGTGATCGAGTACTACTGAAAGTTTCCCCTTGGAAAGGAATGATACGTTTCGGTAAACGTGGGAAACTAAACCCAAGGTACATCGGACCATTCGAAATCCTTGCCAGGATTGGCCCAGTGGCATACAAACTCCGATTACCACAAGAACTAAATCACGTGCATCCTACCTTCCGCGTATCAAACTTAAAGAAATGCCTATCCGACGAGACCCTCGTGATACCACTCGACGATATTGAAATCAACGAGAGTCTCCACCTCGTGGAAGAACCGGTAGAAATCATGGATCGAGAGATAAAAAGAACAAAGCAAAGTCGTATTCCCAATGTGAAGGTCCGCTGGAACGCTAAACGAGGACCCGAATTCACCTGGGAACGCGAGGATCAGATGAAACAAAAATATCCACATCTCTTCCCAGATTCTTGAAGTCCCATTCAATAAGCTAATTTCGGGACGAAATTCCTCCTAACGGGGGGATGATGTGACAACCGTCAAATTCTAGTCAAGTCAAAGTCAACAAGTCAAACCGATCAACTAAATTTAACCCTTGTATATTAGGGTTCACGTTAGGTAATTACTACTCAATGCACTATTTTAATGAGAAAACATCATTTGGAAAATTCGTGTGTTCGAATTTCTGTAGCCTTAATAATGCTAAACATTGAACCAAAACGATAACACACCATTGCACACTCATCGGGAGTGTGTACGACACTAGAACAAGGATTAACATAGTGTAAGAACCTTGCGTTGCGAAGCCAAACACTCAAAAAGGTCACAAAAGAAATCTCTCCCAAATCTCTCTCTGTATGAGAAATCTCTCCAAGAATGTCAAATCTCCCCCAAATCTCTCCAAGAATGTGAAACCTCTCTCAAAATCTCTCTTAACTTTTTATAGTCTTTCGGGTCATCCCGACCCTTAACCGGGTCAAAAACCGCTTAAAACGGGGTAAAAACGGGTAAAATACCCTTAAGGACCTGAAACCTACCTTATAGGGCCGAAGCCTCTTAGGGCCGAAAGTCCTCTTAGGGACCAAACCCTGCTGAACCGAAAGCTAGAAGACCGAACCCGAAGCCCCGGAACCGAACCTCCCTTTCGGGCCCGAACCTCGCATGAAGAACCGAAGCTACCTTTCGGTCCATTTCGCCTTCGCCCCATTTCGCTTCCTAGCCTACCTTCGCCTTCGGGCCCAGCAGCATCAAGGACCGAACCTCGGCCAGGACCGAGAGGTCTCGCAGAAAAGCCTTTTCTTCCCGGTTTTCGACTAGTTTTGCGTTCTAAGCCCGATTTTAATTATTTTAACGCGGGATTTTCACCCAAAACTTTATTTTAACATATAAGGCCCCATATTTATTAATTAATCACGTTTTTCGGGATAAATCTTATCCAAGATTTAGTGGGTAAAGTACAACAGGTAGAGTGTTGACTTTTCCTTAGTTTATGACACAAGCAACCACCCACACCCACTCTATGACCAGTCACATCTCCCCACCATCCCTAGTCACTTCCTTATACTTTTCCATCAATCATCAGCCCCTCCCACGTTCTAAGAGCTGGAGCAAATCAACCTCTCTCCTCATTTTCACTCACTTGCTCTCATTTCACCAAAAATCAAACACAAGTTTTCTATCAAACTTTCTCTCTCTATTTCGAGACTCCAAGGTGATCATCAAGCTTTATTCTACTCTTGGTAAGTATAATTCATCCACCTTGTGATTATTACACTTCATTCTACTCCAATCATCGATTGCTTACACAAACTCCATCACTTTGATGTTAGATTCTCAAAAATCTTCAAGGCATCTTCAAGTGTTCTTGAGTTGAACACTTCCCTTCTCCAACATTCATCTACTGAAATCACATAAGGTGAGTTCATAACCCTATATTTTCATGTTTTCTTACGTTTTAAGGGGGGGAATACAAGTTAAAACACCAAGAACACAACTAAATTCTTCTAACAGCTTTCATCAGAAAAGTTGGACTCCATTCACGGACTGTTTTGGTCAACTTAAACATTTTTATTTTCAAAACTGTACAAGGTGCAAGTAGTTCAAGTTCTTAGCTTTAAAATGGCTACTTGCACATCACCATAAGATTTTTCTACAATTTATGGTGATTTTTACAAAACTGCCTATCATTTCAAACATCAATCCGGACCAGTCTGTGATTATGGACTTTTTCACACAAGTTGGAGGTCATTAAAAATCATAATAAAATTTATGAACAAACTAGACTCATTTCCCAAACTCTCAGAATTTACGGATTCTGATTTGGACCTATGATGATTTTTCTACAAATTTTCTAAGAACAGTAATAGAAATTGTTAACAACAGAAAAATGCTATCAATTTTATTACACCTTGTAACATGTTGAGCGAGGTGTATATCCTTATGTGATTATATGTTATTGCATTATATGACATTTTGTCTTAGTATAAGGACATACAACAGTTAACAAATGGATTTTGCTAGATAAAGCATAGAAATAACAAGTTATTATAATCAAAGTACATCCATTATATACAAACATTTGGATAAACTATGTTAAGTATAGTTTACATACATTACTACTACTACCCTTGTTTTTATAAACTATAATAGGTATGGTTTATGTTTCCATCAACACAACAAACACATTTCGAAAGGTTTTATTCCCACAGAAAAAGGTTTTACGCTCACGCACACCACACGTAAACTTGTTAACTTAAATTGTGAGACATTCTTCTCAGTACTCCTAGAGTACGGGTTAAAATTCCTGGTAGTTATAACCAGAGTCTCTTGTAGGGAGAACGTGATAGTTGTGTATAGATCTATATTGGGTTTGACACCCCACACCTTGCTGCTAGCTACAGTGGGACCTGCAGGTCTACGGGTGACAAATGTCATAACAATTTTCGGCGCCTGAGAAACGCTGTGGCAGGTTCATTCAGTCATAAGTATGGTTATAGCGACTCACATAGGGAGTTAACAACACATAAAGTTTACGGGAATTTTTATAAATCAAAAGGGGTTTTATGTCGATTTAAAATCACTTTTATTATCGATAAGTATGGATATTACTATACACTTTCAGTCTTGGTATTTAAGACTACACAACATCCATTACGGATTTTCTCAACTTAAAAAGGGTTTTATGCCGATTTAAAACCACTTTTACATCTTTAAGTATGACAAATACTTGTTTATTCTTGGTCCTGGTATTTAGGACTACATAACTTTTATAAGGAAAATATTGGATTTTTCTTGGTAACATACAACTCATTACAAAGATCGGTTTTCAAACTCTTACTATCAAAAGCTTATGAACTCACCAACTTAATTGTTGACACTTTTTCAAAACTACTTGTATTCTCAGGAATTCAGTGAAACAGGAAATCAACAGCTTTTGAGGATGGGACGATAAATCGTCAAACAGTTCATTTTGTCATCATAATGTAATTGATTTGAATCATGTAAACCTATGTTTTAGTGTAACTTTTTCAATTATATTTATGATTGGTTGTAATTACTTTGAGCACTATTATACTCTTTGTTGTGATACTATACATGAAGTCCTCCACCCCCGGACGTTTCCGCCATCTTTGGTTTGGGGGTGTGACAAGGTCCAACAAACCTTCACCCCTAGCACAAGTGCCAGTGAAAGGTGACTTTGTCATTTTACCAAGCAAACAAGATTCACAACTATCATCTGACTTTAGGTCAAATGACTCCAAGACTCCATCCTTTTGGAGTTGGCCTATGCGTTTTTTGCTTACATGTCCAAGACGACAATGTCATAAAGATGCTTTATCTAAGCTAGTGGAAGAGTCAATACACAATACATTATTTCCTAGATTATCTACAACAGATACAGTTTCATACACACCATCACAAGGTAATGCTTTAAAATAAAGAACATTATTAAAGAAAGCATCAATACTACCATTATTATTATCAAAATAAAAGGTAAAACCTTGTTTATACAATGCATGAAAGGAAATAACATTTCTTGCCATTTCTGATGAATAATAACATTTATTCAAATCTAATGTAAACCCAATATTTAGCACTAAGGAATAAACTCATATCTTGGTGACAGGTGAAGCTTTCCTGTTTCCCATGATCAAGTTTATCTTTCCTTGCTCCACATTCTCACTTCTTCTTAGTCCCTGCAAATCACAACATATGTGAATACCACAACCTGTATCAAGGACCCAAGACTTAGAATGAGGTGAGTTATTAGACAATATAGTGTATATACCTGCATGATTGGGTTTTACTTTCCCATCCTTCAAATCTTGCTGGTACTTTGGGCAGTTTCGCTTCCAGTGCGACTTTTCATGGCAATAGAAGCATTCAGCCTCATTAGGGTTAGCAGAAGGAGTGACAAAACCTTTCTTGGTTTTGCTTGAAGAGGAGCCTTCAAGGGTCTTACCCTTGGTACCCTTAGAAGGGTTCTTTCTCTTCTTCCCTTTTCCATGCCCGATTGCCAAGACATTGGCCGCAGTTGGAGTAGGAGTAGGAGTAGTAACAACCGACTTACCCTTTAGACCACTTTCGGCGGTCTTCAAGAGTCCTTGAAGTTTGCTGAGGGTGACTTCTTCCTTGTTCATGTGATATGTCATGCGGAATTGATCATAACACGATGGCAAGGAGTGCAAAATGATGTCTATTGCTAACTCCTCAGGGAAGTTCACATTCAGCTTCAGTAAACGGTCCACATACCTTTGCATTTTCTGCATGTGGCCCGTGATGGGTTCACCATCCTTCATTCGGGTTGTTATCATGGAGGAGATTATTTCATATCGCTCTTGACGAGCACTTTAATGGTAGCGGTCCATCAAGTCCTGGTGCATCTCAAAAGGATAATAGTCCTCATAGGACTTTTGGAGCTCGGCTGTCATGGTGGCCATCATGATGCATGCCACTTTTGTAGCATCTCTTTCATGTACCTCATATTCAGCAAGCTCTTCAGGAGTAGCAGTTGGCTCGGGTACCTTCAGCTCCTTGTCGAGAACATATTCTTTGTTCTCATACCGAGTGACCATCCTGATGTTTCTGATCCAATCTGTAAAGTTCGACCCATCAAAGATGACTCTCCCACAAAGATTCATGAGAGAGAAGGAGCTAGTGGGGTTTGAGTCAGAAGCATTGTTATTGGAAGACATCTGAAAAGAAGAGGGAATAGATTAGATTAGATATAGAGATAGTCCTTAACAAAACACCCAAATGTAATATTAAGGCTAGGACCCAACACAATATTTTATAACTTAGAAGAGGGATGCCGTAATCTAAGCTATAAGATATTTGAAGGTAGGTGAATGACGATTCACCAATTTCCACCATGAAAAACGAAATATTTAATTAGGTTTTAATTGGTTTAGAAACTCCTAGATTCTTTGAGATTCATTGAACTTTCTTCAATGGCATGTTTCAATCTCGAGTGTGCCCTTCAAGTTTTGTGATTGGGATGCCGAGGATCACAAAACAAGGTGTGAAGTAACCATGCAAATTACTTGGTACCCTTAATGTATTACCCCTCAATCGATGTGTCGGTTAACCACACACGCTCCATCGATACTATGATAAACATTAAGTCGCCCTTTACCTACCTTGTTAAGTTCAAGTTAGTGTGCCGGTTAACCACACACACTCCACTAACGACTTAAACAAAGTGTAAAGTGTAATTTCATGGATTAGCACCTTATTCACATTTTCCTAAAATAACTAAGATTGGGAATTCAATAAAGTTTAGTTACTTTAGTATTATCATTATACTTTTAATGAGAATTTATAAGTCCTTGTCCTACCCGCTCGGCTAACGACCCTCCACCGATCAAGGAAGCGGTGGGTGAGAGTGGACACCCATTAAGTTGCCATTTTATAGGCAACAACCTTATACCCCCCTTATAGACTGGCTTCGTGAATTAGGCGTACTAGCGGTAAGACGACTTGATCTTATACATATATAACTATTATTAAACTTATAATATTATAAAGTATAAGGGTTGAATTTTAACTTTTAAAATTCTAGGGGTTGGAACTAAAGTTTTTAATATGACCTTACATGTTCCAAAACTTGAGGGCAAGTTTTGTAAACTTTCAAAACTTTTCATTTCTCATAACTTATGAGTTAATGGTTATTAAAAATGAAGACTCTTCATTTTTTGTAACCTATGTGTTCTTTTAATGGTTATTTATAAATGTGACTTTTGGTTATCCATAACTTAAGAACTAGTTATGGACTCCATTAAAACACATAAAGATCAAGAATTAATTTAATCAATTATTAGCACATAATTTCTATGATCTTCTAAACTTATATGTTTATGAGTGTTCATATCAAAAATTTCAAGAATCGTAAGTACATATACAAAACTTGAAATTTTGATACGAGCTTTTGAACAAAACTTCGATTTTCAAGTTTTTTTTTTTTTTTTTTTTTTTTTTTGCATCAAGTATCAAATAAACAAACCAGGCTCTGATACCACTGATGGGATTTGAGCATTCTAACACTCCTATGGTGTACATGCAACCCTAGAAACCTTGGATCTATGTTTGACTAAGATACATGCAAATAATTATTTTTCCAAGGTTCTTATCCTAACTAGCATGGCATGGGATACTTGAATCAAATAAAACTAGTAGAATTACTTACCTTGTAGTAGTAGTTGATTGCTTGGAGTTTGAGAGCCTAGCACCAATAATGTGGATGCCTCAAATGGAAGTCACAAATCACCACAAACTTGGAAACTTGAGAGAATAGTCACAAACTTCTTGAAATCGGCCCTCTTGGTTTACACACATCAACTAGTACAATTTCAAGAACCAAAGCCTCCTTTATATAGTGTGGTGGATTAAGGTTACATCCATGTAAACCCTAATACCCATGTCTTTTCATTTCCATGAGATCCTTGGGTTAAAGCTCCATGGAGTATCCATGAACTTTCCATGCAAGCCTAGCCCATTCCAAATAAGCATTAGCCCACACTATATAAATACAAGAGCCCATATTTAATTAGTCATACTTTTGATCTCTAAATTAATTCTAAATTAATTATAGATCAATACTAATTAAATAATATGATTTTATATTAATATATTAGGACTTATAATATATTAATAAATCATAACTTATACTATTCTCAAACGATTATCCATAAATTGTTAGGGTGAAGTGCAACCCAAATGGATCATGCCGGGTCGGGTCAAGTACATACCAAATATAGTTATGGACTTAGACACTATATCCAACAATTTTGGGGTCTACTTACTGGCTCCGGCTGATCGTACCCTCTGCATCCTCCTTTACTTATTTTGAAACCATTTGAAAACCATTTGAAAATCTTTCCTTGATTTGAGATTGGATTCACACGAATGTTCCTCCAATTCACTCAAACCAAGGCTCTGATACCACCTTGTAACACCCATAAAATTCAAGCTAATTTAAAACATTTTAACCCATTCAAAACCATTAAGTTATTAATACTTGTTTTCAAAATAGTTTAAACATCAGAGTATCCCCAGAACCAAATCACAAAATCATGAAATATGAGGAGCGGTACGATCACGCCTTTGCCTTGCCACGATCACCTAATGTACCTGAAACAATAAACTGAAAACCGTAAGCTCGAAAGCTTAATGAGTTCCCCCAAAATACCCGTACACACATAACCATACACATACAACCATGAACAACATACTATGGGTCCAATCAACCATCAGATTGGAATACCCCAGGCCCTCAACCATCGGGTTGGAATGCCCACCTACTATGAGTCCAATCATCCTACCGGGATGGAATACTCCTGGCCCACAGCCATCGGGTTGGAATGCCCACACACCTATACATACAATAACTACTATGGGTCCAATCATCCCTCGGGATGGAATACCCCCAGGCCCTCAACCATCAGGTTGGAATGCCCACCTACTATGAGTCCAATCATCCTACCGGGATGGAATACTCCTGGCCCACAACCATCGGGTTGGAATGCCCACCTACTATGAGTCCAATCATCCTATCGGGATGGAATACTCCTGGCCCACAACCATCGGGTTGGAATGCCCACCTACTATGAGTCCAATCATCCTACCGGGATGGAATACTCCTGGCCCACAACCATCGGGTTGGAATGCCCACATACTAGCAAACATGTGCACCTATCAAATAATCATATAATAGTCTACAAGACAACATACTAGGGCCCTATCATCCTACCGGGATGAAATACCCTCTACTACTGCTCAACACGTGCACACATAACATGTAATCTCCTACCAGCATACAGACAGTCAGACCGACTACAGGTCACTAAGCATAGCCACATATAACCATCCTATCTACCAGGATGTTAACTATCATATCACAGCAGCAACTATCTCAAATAACAAATCAAAGGGCCAGCCTTGGTGCCTTAGACCCTTGGGTATAGTGAGGATAACTCACCTTGCAACTGCCGAACCGAAACACGAAAACACTGACTCGAAGCACTGCTCCAAACTCCAACACCTGATGCCATCAATGAACCATGACATAAATATCCAAAATACCATAACACCCCTGAAGGTCAAACAGGTAAAAGTCAAAGTCCTGGCCAAAGTCAACCTTCCTGATTGACTCTAATCGCCGAGTCAACCTGTCGACTCGCCGAGTTCCCAACTTCAGAAAACTCTTATATCACAACTCGACTCGCCGAGTCACTCCATGACTCGTCAAGTTTAACGATCTCTGAGTCCTATCGTGTCCAACTCACTGAGTCACCACTCAACTCACTGATCTGAGTCTTAACCAGAAGAGGTTGGGGTTTTGCGTTCTGACTCGCCGAGTCCAAGAACAGACTCGCCGAGTCCACGACAATCTTTAACAGACTCGCCGAGTTGTTCCTCCAACTCGTCGAGTTCATGCCTTTCTTCAACAGACTCGCCGAGTCCAAGAACAGACTCGCCGAGTCTCTTCAGTCCTTTATACATGCAGAGGCTTTTCGAGTCTTGCAGGGGCTCCAAACTATAGATCCACTCTTCTAGGGCATGACTCTCACGTAAAGTTGCAAACTTTACGTGGAAACAAGGAGTTATAAGCCCAAATCACTCTAGCGCTAAGGTTTAAGACAATGATGCTTCACCAACAAGCCGAGGGCTGATACTTTGTGAGGTTCTGGACCAAGACAAGTCTAGATCTGAAGTAGCAACCTCAGATCTAGACCCCTAACCCGAATTAGATCCTTAACATGCCAAAATGGCCCCAAATATCATTCTTGAATAGATATAAATGCAATAGAGTCAAGGTAACAGCTTGTTACCTCTAAAATGTGACCAAGCTGAAGTAGAATCTGGATCTACACCAATCCCTTGATGCTGTACACTTTGATCTACAAAGCTTCTTTGCTAGAATCTCCTTCCAAAGCTTCCAAGTTCACTCCAAAGGCTCACACACGATTCTAGGGTTTTCTGACTCTCAAGGGGGTGACAAAGAGGCTGAGGTGAGGATTCAAGGTCCTTTAAATAGGGTGCAAGCCCTAAGATTAGGGTTTACTATTCCCAGCACCAACTCGTCGAGTCCAGCTTCCGACTTCGCGAGTTGGTCACTTAATTCGCGACCAAATCGCGCTCCGACTCGACGAGTACTCGCACCTACTCGTCGAATAGCTTCCTCAATGCACACTTTAAGCCCTTATATCATATTTCTGAAATTTGGGATGTTACACATGGTGTCCTAAGCCATCTTAAATCTTTATGTGAGACAAAGGGCTCAACTGTCATTTGTGTAGCCGAATCTTTATGTGAGACAAAGGGCTCAACTGTCATTTGTGTAGCCGAAGGATCTGGTCAGGTTACTCAAAATTTTAAAAGTGTTATTTTTATTTTCTAATTTTTTATTGTTTTTTTTAATTTAGAGTTTTTTTGGAGAAAGAAAACGAGAAAGATGCGTTTGTGAATGCTACATATAGCTAAATTTAATTTTCTATAGTTTTTGTCCCTATAGTTTTGGTCATTGTATGGTTTTTGTCCCTCTAACAATTTTGGTCCATGTTGCCACAGTTTTGGTCCTTGTGTTTTTGTCTAATTTATTATTTTTATCCCTATAACAGGTTTGGTCCAGGATGTATTGTTTATAATCTTTTGCTTCTTGATCATATCCTTATGTAATTGTATCCCTATAACAGTTTTGGTCCAGTCTGTCGAACGTTTTTAGTAATATTGTTCTCTGTGTTTTATTTGAACACGTGGGAGGTATGTTTTTTTTATGTAATCATAATTAAATATAAAAAAATAGATTCTATTTATATGAATCATATTTCCCACATTAGATTTCATCTTCCTTAACATGGACATTCCATTTTTATACCGATTTTTATTATATTCAATAACAACTATTTATGTAAAGATTTGAAGTATCTTTGGATACAGGCGTTTTAGGCCTGCAACTTTTTTATTTTGTTCCTGAAGTTGCTTGGTTTTTTAATTTCTCATAAATTGGTTTGTTGAGTTTTATAAATAAACTCTTAAGCTTGATCAAGAGTCAAACCTTCATGTACTTAACATGAGATACTTACATTATGCTTTATGTTTAGTTGTTTACTAACAACATGCGATCTAAATTTAAAGACCATGTAAAATTTTATCTTCTTTATTTTTGTTGTTGTTGATGATATTATTGTCGTATTAAGTCTTTCAATATATCTTTTTTTATCGTTTATTATATAAAGTTTATATTATTGTTAATTGGAATGGAACAGAGTAGTTCTCACGGAATGTGATTCTTTCTCTTTGGCTTAATTTTATTCCATGGGGGATGAGAGGTGCTTTATTCCATTCCTTGATGGAACGGAATGATATATTTATAACTATTAATTACTTTAATTTATTAAATATTCAATAACACCATTTTTCGTAAAATTGATAAAACTCTAATTAAATTAGTTTTAGTCGGTTTCAAACAATAACTAAATATATTATTTTAATGTAATTCTATTTTGAGATTTTAGGGTATTTAATCTAATTTAAAATTTTAGTTTTGTGACTTGTTATCGATATCTCGATACTTGATCAAAGTTCAATTTAATAAAATACTGTTATTGTACTGATTTATCAATTTAATGTCATTTACTTTTCCAGATGTACTAAAAAGCAAAATGTTTGAATGACTCATTCCATTCCTTCAAGCCAACCAAACATAATAATGGAATGTAATGACCGTGTTCCATTACCTTGCTCATTTATTTGATTTTGTTCATTCTATTCCATCATACCAGACAAATCATAATTGATACCAGAAGAATTCATTTTTTATTTACTAAAAAAAACATAATTGCTTGGTGCTAATGCATATTTTCCTGTTAATAAGCACAAGAAGGAACAACTTCGTGACAATGTGGTGTCCATGATGCAATCCCAACAACATTTTCGAGTACAATCTTAATTTATTAACAATTTAATAAAGCAAATTTTAATTTTATAAACTAGCCAACAAATAATATTTTATTATCTATGATTCTCAGCTGGGAATATCAGGTGGATTCGGTTTGGGAGGTGCATATTCATCACATCAACAACAACAACAACATGTTCCCATAAACGGTGGTGGGCTCTCATACTTTCCTGCAAACACTCAAGATCTCCATTTTCATGGTTTGGAGGTGGTGTTTACTCTCTTACAATCTTAATTTATTAATAGAGCTTTTGCTTGTGTTTTATGGTAAAATCCATAAAACATGGAAGAATTGAATTTTGTCCATCCGAAATCCAAACATACCATGGAACAGAATCACGAGTTCCAATCCCGTAGTTCTATAAACTTTTCAGCGCAATCTAAACAAATATGACACTATTTTTTCAGGCAAGGAACAACGGAATGCTTCCAACGGGATCACGACCTGTGAGCGTATTGGGTGGGTCCTATGATCAACTGTTGCAACAATATGATGGGGCTTTAATGATACGTATTTGCGTGTCGTTAACGCGTGTCATAAGGTTACGACATGCAGATATGTGTCGTCTTCCTTTATGACAAAGCCTTCCTTGACACACAATGCGTGTCGTAAACGCGCATCGTAAGTTTACAATGTGCAAAAATGCATCGAATTCCTTTATGACAGGGTCTTCCTTAACATGCATTTGCGTGTCATCTGTGGCTTTTACGACACGCAATGCGTGTCATTAAAGGGTATTTTTGGAGTAGTGACATCTATTATCTTGTTTAAGCATCATACTTTTTATCTCTTTGTCATTTTGACATCATGTTTTAAGTTTTATGATTACTCGTCCTCCAACATTATTACTTTATGTCATTGGAAACATTTATCGTTAAGTTTAAGTTGCTTAACATATGATATATTCCAACAATCTTGTACCTCATAACTCAACTCATATTGGGTGCTCACCTTGTAACTTGATTTCCATGTCGCATTACACATCACGCTCCACATAATAGTTATGACTTGTTTTATTACTAGAGTACTACTTGTACATAAGTCTCATTTGTCTTAACACTTATTGCATAACATTTCTTATGTATAACCACAATATATCATGACATACATTTTCCATAAATTTCTACCTTAATCAAATTCCTTCCAAGGATTGCACTTTCATCTAATGGTTATAAGGTAGTGTACCTTGGTTTATTGCTTATTCAAACAATCGAAAATTCACCATTTACTTATTGCAATATTTTTATCATTCCGTTGACTAATTCCATGACTTTGAATCCGTTCACTCATTATATAATGCATAACATCACACTTTAATTGTGACAACCCGGAACTTTTATATTGTACACTTAGTCAATTCAATCAATGTTAAACTTGTTCTGTTGACTTCTTGTACTGTTTAAGGGTCCATTTAAGCGTTCTAATCTTGAGTATAGCCAAGGTTGAGTTTAGGAATGAGTCAGCAAGGCGTATAGTGTAAAAACCGGGCCATACACACCCTTAGGAGGAGTGTACGGCCATACACATGGGTGTGCGTCCGCACACTCACCTCTTGGCCGCACACTTACTTCTAGGCAGCACACCCACCCTTATATAAAGGGTAGACCCCTTTCCTTTCATTCCTTTAACACCTTGGCAACACACCACTCCATTTCTCTCAAGTTTCTTCAACCACAAACCCTCCAAAGCTTCAAAAACGTGAGTAATTCATCCTCTAGCTTGAAAACCATGAAAGACCACTCTATCTAAGCCTTAAGTGTGTAATGTTCGTCATGTTCTTCGTGTTTGGAAGTGAGTGCGGCCGCACACCCCCATAAGGTGGCTGCACACTCTTAAAATACCCTCCAAAGTGAGAGTTTGACTTCCATATTCGAGTTGGACATGACCCTAGCTTTGCTACACCTTAGAATTGCCATTTTGGACATCATCATGTATGGTGTACGACCGCACACACCTGTATACGGCCGCACACACCCTTGTGCAGTAGCACACTCCTTGTGTGCGGCAACACACTCCAGTGTGCGACCACACACTCATCCTAGGGCCGCAAACCCACTTCTAGGACCCTTAACTTGCACTACAATTGAGTATAGACCTAGGACACTTCATGAATGCAAGTATGAACCTTGAAACACCTCAAAGACACTTTCTAACATGAGTGTATGACCGCACACCCCTTGGGCCGCACACCCATGGCCGCACACACCTTTAAGGTGGCCATACACCTCCCTCATGCAACCCTTTAAGGTCCTAACACTTAGTGCAAGTAGTTCCAAGTCCCTAGATTGGTTCTCCATCACATCTAGTGGTGAAATACCTTCATTTGACTCCTTTATGTGTCATTACGTGTTAATTAGGATCAAATCGTGTTCAATGCTTCACTTGAACATCCAGCTTTCCGTATCGATCCTTCAATCAAAGCACTTACCCGAGATGAGTTCATACCCCTACATTTTCTGTGTTTTTTTTAATGTTTTCAGGGGGGAATACAAGCCAAACTCAAAGTATTTTATTAAGTTTTAAACTTATTAATACAGTCCAATGATTTCCACGTTTAATAACATATTCAGATATTTTATCCCTTTTTGTAATATGTTGAGCATAAGGGAAACTTTTATTTTGGAATTCTAACTTCATAGCTTTCAGAAAGGTTTTTACAAAGCATTTTCCATAACAATTCTATTAAACTATAATGGGTATAGTTTGGGATAACCCTCTAGGCAGTCTTTACCAAATCAGATTTCATGGATGAATATATATAAACTATGGCAGATTTAGTTTATGTTATATATTTTATCAGGAGTGTAAAGTACAATTATTCAAGGATAAATATTGTTTTATATTGTTTCTAGATCGTAAATTAGATTATACAGAATTGTGAGGCTCTACTTCAATACTGTACCCTTATGTGTACAGGGCTAAATCCTATCTCAGTATAACCAAAGTCTTCTGGAGGGAGAGCCTGAGATTTGTGAATAGATCTATTCGGGACTGACAATCCCACACCAGAACTGCTAGTTACAGTTAGGCATGCATGCCTGTGGTGGACAAATGTCATTTAGCTTAACGCCTGAAGAACGTTATAAATGTTTCTAGGTCATATCAAGTATGGTTATACGACTCGCAAATAAGTATAAACTAACTTTGGTTTACGGACTCTACTCTTCATATGTTTTATTTTAAGTAATAAAACTACTTTCTTATATACTGATAGTAATCAGGGATTTCTAAACTTGCATCTCTACCTCTAGGACGGATAACTTGTTTTTAGGGAAAATATAGGATTTTCCCAGGATAACACCGACATTTCTAAAACTGATAGTTTACTACTCTACTAACGGATATTCACATTCATTCCATGACTCATTGGATTGTGCGTATCAAGTATGAACCGGGAAGTCATGGAAGGAATGAGTTTTCAAACATACTTTTCATAAGAAAATATGGGATTTTTTTTAGGAACACTTTTCAAAAAGGATCAAAGGACGTTTTTCTCTAAAACTAAATGCTTATGAACTCACCAGCTTTTTACTGATATTCTTTCAAAACTGCTTGTATTCTCAGGGAATCAGTAGTAGATAGGTACCTTCCGAGCATTGTGAAGAAGTCGGAGCGAATAAGATTATGTCTTTATATTTTCCTTATACTTTTGGTGTATTCGAATCATATTTAAAACCGATGTAAACTTATTAAATTTTCATGTATGCAATGTTTGGTTGTGTTTACTATGATTGCTATTATACACTGGTTGTGATGCTAAACATGACGTCCTCCACCCCGGAACGATTCCGCCATTCTGGTTTCGGGGTGTGACAGATTGGTGTCAGAGCCCTTGTTTATAGCGAACTAAGTATACCGAACCTTACATGGTATACAACTATAAACATTAAGGGGCCTAAGTGCTCTAAACTAAAAGTATATTTTCAAAAATATAAGTATTTTTATAACAAAGTATATAAGTATACCCGAGTACCAGAATCCGTGTCATAAGTAGAACAAAACAAAAGTATTTGGATGTTGGGACACTGCGGTTAGACCTGGGCAGTTATGTAATCATGTCTAGGGTCAATATAGCCTGATCAACTATATTCATTCGAGACATGACCAACATGTGCTTGGGAGTGACTGTGGTGTTACAGCAAGCCTAAAACTTACCAAGAACAAAAATATTCAACATAAAATACTATAGGAGTATTTTAGCTAGAGTCAAATTTAATATATAGATTCCAAGTGTTGCTACCTCTTCTTTCTTAAGCGATAACTTACTTGCGTTAGTAACCTTTCTTTGCTTATCGCTTGGTAGAACACTTTTATTATCAGGATGAGATATATCTTGTTTCATATATCTTGAGGACTTACCATCCTCTTCTTCCTGGTTGTTTCTAGAACAAGATGCCTCCCCGACGAAGACCCATCAGAAGGAACAAAACCACTCCGCCACCACCACCCCCTCAGTTCGACCCCGTCATGTTCCAGGCAGCAGTTACAGCCACCGTGACTGTAGCAATGGCACAATTGAACTCTGGTGGGGCTGGAGGTGGAACCGACCCTCAAAGACAAGACGAAAGTCAGCGACATCAAAAGGAGTGTTCCTACAAGGACTTCATGACCGCAAAAACTAAGTCCTTCGACGGAAATGGAGGTGTTATCGCTCTGACTCGATGGTTCGAGAAGATCGAATCCATCTTCGAAATTTGTGCCTGTTCCGAAGCAAACAAGGTGAAGTTCGCCGCCTGCACCTTCACCAACAGAGCTTTGACCTGGTGGAATGGTCAAGTCAAAACCCTAACCCTGCCAGTAGCTAATGTCATGGGTTAGGAAAGACTAAAGGAACTCATGCTTGCGGAATACTGCCCGAGGGGAGAGGTGCAAAAGTTAGAGCACAAACTCTAGAACTTGAGGATGAAGGGTTCCGACATCGCTGCCTAGACCGCTAGATTATGTGATCTGGCTCTCCTCTGTTCGAGAATGGTCACCCCAGAAGGTAAGAAAATAGAGAGGTACATCTGGGGACTGACGGCCCCAACCAAAGGAAATGTCTTGGCTGCTAGACCGACTACATTTGAAAGCGCCAAGGATCTGGCGCAGACTCTGATCGATCATGGAGTCGATCTTGATGAAGTGGCAACCATTCCCGAGCCACAAAAGGAGAGTGGTGGGAAGAATAAGAAGTTCGACAACAAGCAGAAGGGCCAGTCGTCGCAGGAGCCCTCCAAGAAACAACAAACAGTGCCAGTCTACGCTGCTACTACTCATACTGCTGCTCCCACTGCTGTTCCAACCACCCAAGCTCCTACCGGTGTGTTATTCAGGGAAACTACCTCTGTGCAACAAGTGTAACTTTCATCATCACGGACCCTGCCGTGATTTGAAGTGCAACAGCTATGGAAAGAAGGGACATACAACTCGATTCTGCAGGACACCAGCCCAACCAACCAACCAACCAGGCTCTGGGAGCGGGCGCTAGTCAAGCTTGCTATGGATGCGGAGAGGTTGGGCATTTCAAACGAAACTGCCCCAAGGCGAAAACATGTGGCAATACAGGAAGGGTACTGGCTATGGGCCAGGAGGAAGCGGTCGCTGATCCTACCGTTGTTACGGGTACGTTCCTCCTTGACAACTCTTATGCATGCATTCTTTTCGATTCTGGTGCGGAGAGGAGTTTTGTTAGTCATGCATTCAAACAACTAATCAAATGTAAATCTCAACCTTTAACCGAAACATTCACCGTCGAGATGGCTAACGGAAAGAAAGAGAGCACGAACGACATATTCATAGGTTGTACTCTTACCTTAGACAATCATTATTTTCCCATCGATCTTATGCCTGTCTCCCTTAAGAGTTTTGATGTCATTATAGGCATGGATTGGTTAAGCCCCAATCGTGCTGGTATCCTTTTCTTCGAGAAAGCGATCCGTCTCAATCTTTCCTCTGGTGAAGCTCTCATGATTTACGGTGATAAGCCTAGTTCGAACCTTCGTATCATTTCATGCATCAAAGCCCAGAAATATCTGCGGAAGGAGTGTCATGCATTTCTAGCCCATGTTGTTGATGATACACAAAAGGTTAAAGACCTCGAGAGCATCCCCGAAGTTTCCAACTTTCCTGATGTTTTCCCCGAAGATCTCCCAGGAATTCCTCCTGAGCGTCAAGTCGAGTTTCGTATCGACTTAATCCCCGGAGCTACTCCTGTAGCTAAATCTCCCTATCGTTTAGCGCCGGCAGAAATGCAAGAATTATCTGGCCAGCTCAATCAGCTGACCAGTAAAGGATTCATAAGGACGAGTTCCTCACCTTTGGGAGCTCCAATCTTATTCATGAAAAAGAAAGACGGAACCTTCCGGATGTGCATTGACTACCGAGAACTGAACAAGCTAACTGTCAAAAACCGATATCCATTACCCAGAATCGATGATCTCTTCGACCAACTTCAGGGAGCCAGCTATTTCTCAAAGATAGATCTAAGATCAGGGTACCATCAGTTGCGAGTTCACGAGAATGATGTACCCAAGACAGCATTCCGAACTCGCTACGGACACTACGAGTTTGTAGTAATGCCCTTTGGTCTGACCAACGCACCGGCAGTATTCATGGACCTGATGAATCGAGTGTGCCGCCCTTTCCTGGACAAGTTCGTAATCGTGTTCATTGACGATATACTTGTCTATTCGTGGAGCGAGAACGACCATAAACAAAACTTGAGGCAGGTGCTCGAAACATTGAGGGCAGAGAAGCTATATGTAAAATTTTCAAAGGACGCTTTTCTCTAAAACTAAATGCTTATAATCAACACTTGAGGCCGGTGATCGAGACATCTGTGCGTTTTCGAGCAATCTCTCAACTTATCTGTATAAATGACTTGGTTTTGGAATGGCTAGAGGAATCTTATGGAATATGTTGGTGTTGTTTTTGGAGATTCTAACCAAGACGAATTTCGAGGACGAAATCCAATTTTAGTGGGGGAGAGTTGTAACATCCTGTTTCGATAAGTTTATTATTTCGAGATTGTGGACAATACATGGATCAAGAAGAGGCATTGGGCTTCAACTGAATAGGGTTTAGAACTTATTGGATGTGGATAATATTGGTTATGTGATCTAAGCCCTGGTTTGTGTTTTGAAGTCAAAGGGTAAAATGAGAAAAGTAGAATTCTGGACTTATGCATGGATTATGGTTTTTATTTCAACATGTGTTAAGCCAACTTTAACTAGATATCAGTGTGGGGTTTGTCAAGACCTTTCCGTGGATATAAAGATCGTTGAAAATGGAGTTCAAATGAAGAAGTTATGGTTGTTTGAAGTTGAGGTGAATTTGGGTGAAAACCGTCGCCACAGAATAGGGATCAGAGCCTAGAGTGTGGCAGTCGCCACGAAATGTGGATTAGAGCCCATGTGTGCTAGTCTGTCATACCCAAATCCACGATTTTAGGTTTTTGAACGTATTTAAGCATAAGGTTCTACATTTTTGCAGCCTCCACCACCTCTAGGACCCCTTGGCAGAAACCCTAGCCTCCATCTTCAAGATTTGAGCTTCTCCCGTCTCCTCTATTCTCCTTTGGATTCTTTTTATGATATTTTGATGAATTTAGAAGATCAACAAGGTTCTTTTTCTTTCAAGGAAATTTGTTTCAAGTTTGGATCCATCAAAGGCACTACATTTCTTGACTATTGTAAGTATAAAGTTTCGATCTTACTATCTAGTTTCTTAGATCGTTTCATCTCGGGGTTTTGGCACTTTTGGTCCATTTCATGGGTAACCTTCAAGTTGAGTGAACTCCAACATCTTTTGATCATTTTAGAATGATTTTTGGACCTCATGGACTAAGAAAGTTATGATCTTTTGCCTTCCCTTCTAGCCATGCAAGTTATCTTGGTACTTTAGGTAATTTTGGTGTATTAAAGTTTAGATCTTGATAGTTGGTGACATTATTATGGATAAAGTTGGAAACTTTATCCATCTAAACATCATGTTGATCTAGATCTGAAGGATGAAGACTTGGACTTAACAGATTAAGTTAAGAAAGATGCATTTTGGGTCCCTTTGTGACTTAAAGTCCACATCTTGGTGGTTTGGACCTTCGTAATAGATAAAGTTAGAAACTTTATCCATTATGACCTTGGAAAGGATCAAATTTGAGCTTTAGAGCTCTTGAAATCGGAAGAAAATGGATTAAGCTCGTTTGAGTTGTTCAGACCAGTCCCCACAGCGTGGCCTTCAGGTGAGTTTTCTCACTATGCCTATGGGTCGAAGGCACTAAGGCCAAACCATTCATTATGTTTTGTACTTGATTTAGGATTATTATGTGATTAATTGTTATTTTTAAATGTCGACATATTTGAGAAGGTTGGGTTGAGGCGGGAAGCGAACAAACCCAAATGGTTGGGTTGAGGTATTGGGCCAACAAACCCATGATTTTCGGATGGGTATTTTAGGAAATTCGCTAAGCATTGGCTTACAATTTGATTTCATGGTTTCAGGTATTTCAGATGATCGGGGGAAGGCAAATGTGTGATTGTGCACATCATCCTTGGATATTTTATGGATACATGGATTTCGGATACTCTGATTTATGATTATGGCTTTTTGGAAACAATATTTTGTATGACTTTTGGATTCGGTTGTTTATTGTCTTTATTTTGCATTTTCCTTCAGGTCCTTCTGATCATACGAGTTGTGTGGTAACGAAATGAAGATGCTAGCTTAACACCAATGACAAATCCAAATAAAAAAAAAACATACACATGGTCACATGGACGCTGGTTGTTTTAATGGTATTGGGTTTGTGAAATTAATAGTGTTTTCATTAGGTAATTAGTAATTACCATTAATACCATAATTACCCTTTGAGTTGCATGGATCTCATGGTGTCCTAAGCCATCTTAAATCTTTATGTGAGACAAAGGGCTCAACTCTCATTTGTGTAACCGAGGGATCTGGTCTGGTTAATCAAAATTTTAAAAGGGTTATTTTTATTTTCTAATTTTTTATTGTTTTTTTTAATTTAGAGTTTTTTTAGAAAGAAAACGAGAAATATGCATTTGTGAACGCTACATATAGCTAACTTAAATTTTCTATAGTTTTTGTCCCTATAGTTTTGATCCTTGTATAGTTTTTGTTCCTCCAATAGTTTTGGTCCATGTTGCAACAATTTTGGTCCTTGTGGTTTTGTCTAATTTATTATTTTTATCCCTATAATAGGTTTGGTCCAGTATGTATTTTTTTCTAATCTTTTGCTTCTTGATCATATCCTTATGTAATTGTATCCATATAACAGTTTTGGTCAAGTCTGTCGATCGTTTTGAGTAATATTGTTCTCTGGTTTATCTGAAAACATGGGAGGTATGTTTTTTTTATGTAATCATAATCAAATATAAAAAAATAGATTCTATTTATATGAATCATGTTTCCCACATTACACTTCATCTTCCTTAACATGGACATTCCATTTTTATACCGATTTTTCTTATATTCAATAACAACTATTTCTGTAAAGATTTGAAGTATCTTTGGATACAGGCGTTCTAGGCCTGCAACTTTTTTATTTTGTTCTTGAAGTTGCTTGGTTTTTAGTTTCTCATAAATTGGTTTGTTGAATTTTCTAATTAAATAAACTCTCAAGCTTGATCAAGAGTACTTAACATGAGATACTTACATTATGCTTTATGTTTAGTTGTTTACTAACAACATGCGATCTAAATTTAAAGACCATGTAAAATTTTATCTTCTTTATTTTTGTTGTTGTTGATGATATTATTGTCGTATTAAGTATCTCAATATATCTTTTTTTTATCGTTTATTATATAAAGTTTATATTATTGTCAATTGGAATGGAGTAGTTCTCACGGAATGTGATTCTTTCTCCTGGGCTTAATTTTATTCCATGGGGATGAGAGGTGCTTTATTCCATTCCTTTATGGAATGGAATGATATATTTATAACTATTAATTACTTTAATTTATTAAATATTCAATAACACCATTTTTCGTAAAATTGATAAAACTCTAATTAAATTAGTTTTAGTCGGTTTCAAACAATAACTAAATATATTATTTTAATGTAATTCTATTTTGAGATTTCAGGGTATTTAATCTAATTTAAAATTTTACTTTTGTGATTTGTTATCGATATCTCGATACTTGATCAAAGTTCAATTTTATAAAATACTGTTATTGTACTGATTTATCAATTTAATGTCATTTACTTTTCCAGATGTACTAAAAAGCAAAATGTTTGAATGACTCATTCCATTCCTTCAAGCCAACCAAACATAATAATGGAATGTAATGACCGTGTTCCATTACCTTGCTCATTTCATTGTTTTTGTTCATTCCATTCCATCATACCAGACAAATCATAATTGATACCAGAACAATTCATTTTTTATTTACAAAAAAAAATAATTGCTTGGTGGTAATGCATATTTTCATGTTAATATGCACAAGAAGGAACAACTTCGTGACAAGGTGGTGTCCATGATGCAATCCCAACAACATTTTCCTGTACAAGCTTAATTTATTAACTATTTAATAAAGCAAATTTTAATTTTATAAACTAGCCAACAAGTAATATTTTATTATCTATGATTCCCAACTATGAATATAAGGTGGATTCAGCTTCGGAGGTGCATATTCATCACATCAACAACAACAACATGCTCTCATAAACGGTGGTGGTCTCTTATACTTTCCTGCAAACACTCACGATCTCAATTTTCATGGTTCTGAGGTAGTGTTTACTGCCTTACAATCTTAATTTATTAATAGAGCTTTTGCTTGTGTTTTGTGGTAAAATCCATAAAAAATGGAACAATTGAATTTTGTCCATTCGGAATCCAAACATGCCATGGAACGAAATCACGAGTTCCAATCCCGTAGTTCTATAAACTTTTCAGCACAATCTAAATGAATAAGACACTATTTTTTCATCCTAGGAACAGCAGAATGCTTCCAACGGGATCACGACCTGTGAGCGTATTGGGTGGGTCCTACGATCAACTGATACAACAGTACCAACACTTCCAAACACAATCCTAAATACACCTAGTTAGCCCCTTTAGAGACCAATATCTAAAATTCCCTCAACCATCACAATCCTCTGCTGACCGATTCCGTTTACTCGGTTTATATTTGTCAAAGAAGAAACTACAGTCTTGCATGCTTTACAAATAGATATAGAATCTAAGAATATCTTCAGACCCCAAATCAGGGCCATTATCTGCACTTCTTGTGGAAGGCTCTATGAATACAACATCTAAAATCCAGAACCTTCATCAACAATAGAAGATTTGGAATATTATTACTATTTGTTGTGAAGGTGGTAAGCAAGTCAAGCAAAGTAGCTCAGATGTTGTCAAAGTGGTCGACAAGTTCTTCTGGTACTACTACTATTTGTTGATGACTTTCACTCCTTCACATTTGATGTATTACATTGTATCGACTATTGGAATGATTATTTGTATGCCATTAAATTTTTTTCAATGGATTGTATTTCTTGTATATAATATTTTATTTTGTATTATGAGACATTAAATGCTAATTTAATTTGAAAATTAGTAAATCTATATATAATATTTTTTTAAACATTTAAAATTATGATACGCAAATGTGTGTCATAAGGTTACTACACGCAGATGTGTGTTGTCTACCTTTATGACAGAGCCTTCCTTGACACGGAATGCGTGTTGTAAACGCGCGTCGTAAGTTTACAACGCGCAAAAACGCGTCGTCTTCCTTTATGAAAGGGTCCTCCTTAGTATGCATTTGTGTGTCATCTGTGGCTTTTACGACATGCAATGCGTGTCATTAAAGGGTATTTTTGGAGTAGTGACGTCTATTATCCTGTTTAAGCATCATACTTTTTATCTCTTTGTCATTTTGACATCATGTCGTAGATTTTATGATTATTCATCCTCCAACATTATTACTTTATGTCATTGGAAACATTTATCGTTAAGTTTAAGATGCTTAACATTTGATATATTCCAACGGTCTTGTACCTCACAACTTAACTCATATTGGGTGCTCACCTTGTAACTTAATTTCCATGTCGCATTACACATCACGCTCCACATAATAGTTATGACTTGTTTTATTACTAGAGTACTACTTGTACATAAGTCTCATTTGTCTTAACACTTATTGCATAACATTTCTTATGTATGACCACAGTATATCATGACATACATTTTCCTTAAATTTCTACCTTAATCAAGTTCCTTCCAAGCATTGCACTTTCATCTAATGGTTATAAGGTAGTGTACCTTGGTTTATTGCTTATTCAAACGATCGAAAATTCACCATTTACTTATTGCAATATTTTTATCATTCCGTAGACTAATTCCATGACTTTGAATCCGTTCACTCATTATATAATGCATAACATCACACTTTAATTCCCATTTAAGTATACTATTTTCAATATCTCTGTTTTAAAAAACTCATTATATCGGTTTCATGCATGATTCCAAGCATAATATGCAACAAACTTTCCATAAAGTCCACGCCCAATACCATTCCATCATCTTATCCTTATACATCTATTATCCTATTTAAGCATCATACTTTTTTATCTCTTTGTCATTTAGACATCATGTCTTATCTTTTATGATTATTCGTCCTCCAACATTATTACTTAATGTCATTGGAAATATATTTTTATGTATCTTATTACAACTACCAGGTTTTCCATATAGTGGTATGTAAAGGACTACTTAAAAGTGCATTACACACAAACGTTTTTTAAATCCATTTTAAGGAATATGTTATTAATCATGAACTCCAAATACAAACATACCTAAAATCATAATTTTCTGGATATTACATCTTTTATCTCCTCATTTGGCATGAAATAATCCTCATTACTGAATTATGAATATCATAATGTTACATTTACTACTAAGAAATCGTGTGTCACCGTTTGCTTGTATAAGATATGGGTATTCCATTTCTTCACCAAATGTGATCGGGTGTCACAATAGATGTGTTACCCATATTTCCTATAATGACATGTTTCATGAACACAACAAGCACCTTAAGATTAATTGGCATTTTCTATTGATAATTTGTCACTAGAAGTATAGTTTGTCTATCTCCCACCTCCTCCATCCGCTAGCATACTTATGTATTTATTATAGCTTTTATCACCAGGGATGCTTCTCTACACTTCTTTCCATAAAATTATATAAAGACGTAAATCATAATAACTTTGAGGAGGGATGATACTGGTATGTATATTTCTTTTCTAAACGACATATATTAAGAAAAAATGAGCCCATGTTAGGCACATGCTAGCGAGGAAAAACATGTCATTTCAACAAATTACATATTCAAGCTAGATGAGTTTAACCAAGTACACCTATCCAAATTAATTTTTCTACTCCTTACCGAAATCCAATAAAACGCTTTCACAATACTGTTTTGAAAAAGAGTCTCCAGTTCTCCACACAGCCTTTCGAATGATAGATGATAATGATGTTTCTTAAATTCCATAGTTCCCACAAAAGCGAAGCAGACACAACAAACAAAAGAATTTTCTCTATATTTGACACCCGAAATGAGATATTACAGTGTCCAAGTCTTATATTCCATAGTTCCCCCACAACACATGACCCACGACCATCACATGAGAGGTAAATCGCATAATACAAACGAGCGAGGGATGATGCGTGGGTTCTAATCCCAACACCAACAATATAGGACTCCGCTTCTCAATGGATGGGCTCCCATTGCAGGGACTCCTTTAAATGATTGGGGTGGCTGGGCAACATATGGTTTTTTGTTACTTAGCTCAAGCTGGGTTTACATCTCGAATGTGAGAGTGTGCTGGTATTGGATCTTGGTGTCACAATGGAGGGCATCTGAAGAAAGAACACTCCAGAGGCTAAAAATGAATGGTCCGCGCGACATAACTAGAAAAAAGGAGAGCCTGTGTGGTCGTCTCCCTTAAAATCAAAGTCAATAGAGATATATATAAAAAATAGTAAAAAGCTGTTCACAAAACAAGAACGTTGTGAAGCATAAATAAATAAATAAAGTTGTCAATTAATTCTGAATTAGTTACCCACCGGCAATAAAAAACAAACGAAAAATAACAACTTGTCATTAAAGAATAATATATTTATTGCATGTGATTCAATTATAAACTTAAACTGAAAATAAAGGAGTTACACTTTGATGAGGTAGGTATATGATGATGCGTTTGTGTAGAGGGAGAAATTAAAGAGTTTTGTTAGTCCCACATCGGTAGGAAAGTAGAAGGTGTTGAAAGAGAGGGAGGAATAAAAGGTGAGGTGGACGAGCATTACAAGCATCTTTGCGCTTGGGGCAATGACGCAGCTAATGAGGTATTAACCGAGGCGCGTCAATTGCTGGTTGAAAACTATTTCCAAACCCCCTCTTTGGCCTTGGGTCTCCCTTGGCCATCGAGAATTTCTGGAAGGGTTTCCTTTGACTGGGAAGCCCTAAAAATTCTTAGTTTGTCAAAAGCTTTTATATCCTAATCCTCTTAATTAGATTAGATGGCCAAAGAGTAATATTTTCATGTAATTAAAAAAAAGTCGTTAGTAATTATGACAATAATATTTGTTTGTATGGTGATTTTTTTTGTATTTAAATATGGATAGTAATAGTATTTATGACCAATTAATATTTGGGAATTATACAGGAGACTAAATCAGTCAACACAGAAGTGAAGGTTCCCTCCCACATCGGGTGAGAGAAGATTACATACAAGATGGCAGTGGATATAGAAAGCAAGCCCCAAGAAAACGAAAAGCATACCTTTCTCGGCCTTTTGGCTAAGATCAAGTGTAGTATCTGTTCTTATCAGTTTAATATCTGATATGTAGGCCATCGGCCTACTCGATATTAATCTTATTTTTTATGGGGGAGAGTCCATCACAGTAGCTTGCTGCTGGGTCTCTCGAGTGTCGCCTTAGCGTTGCACTACAGCCTGGGCGTGGCGCACCCCTCCAATCCTAGTCCAAAACTACTTTAATAGACTTTACTTGTTACCTTGTTATGGCTAATAATGCTATCAATTTATTCGAACCAGGATCCAACATTCCAAAGAAGAGGTCGGAAGTGTTTAGCCTTGGCTTGGCACACCCGTAGCTCCAATGTAAGTTTAAAACTTATATATTGGCCTTTAATTAAGTCGTTTTCATGAGATAGGAAGCAAGCTTTTCCTGTGTTCGGAAGGCATATATAGTATAACAGATCCTGCTCAATTAGTAATAAGATGGTGATCAGTTTTCTCAACGTTTCCTGATCGCACTGTTCCTGTTACAAAATGGTTACACTTCATCTATAAATTGACATCGGTAATACTACAGAACAAATAAGCATATTATGTGGAATTTAATTATGACAAGTTTTTTTTTATCCAAATTAAGAAAACATTGTAATTCAGAAGCATGCATCAACTTTGTCTTAATCTTCATTTTTGGAATGGACTTCTCCCATTTACCACAATCAAAGATTACAATTCTTTTGAGAGGGAGAGACCGTATTGATCTAACAGGCCCAGACACACTTGAAATAATGCAATTATATAACTGCCACTTAATTGGCTGTGCGCTTTAATTTGCCCAGAGGATAGGGGAACTAATGGAACACTATAATATGTCTCATGTGATGTGAACCTGATCCCACATTGGAGGCTGAAGAAAGAAAACAGAAGCTGGATTGTTGCATAAAAGGTGAGGGCAGGAGAATGGAAAACTCACTTACCTGGACAGGGTCTATGGGCGATCAAGAAGGTCCATGGCCTAGGTTGGTGATCTCCATTGCACATTACGGAGAGGTGCCTGTCTAAGGTCGGCCCAAGTTGGTCGAACCTATGTCATAATTTGTGCCAGTGGGGGCCTGCGTTCGCGCGGCCCCTACCAATATCCTAGTTTTAACATCTACTTTTTTTATTTTATTGGTTCTTTTATTATTTTCAGATAACTTAAATCTGAAAATAAAATTTAAAGAGGATATGTTACAAAGCAGTGCTTTCAAAATTGACGATTTGTTAAAGGTGTAGATTTTTTTTTTCTAAATAAGGAAGAACGTGTTGACCAAGTGACTCCGTGTCACATTTTTCCTTTCTCGTCTTTTCAATATGAACTTTCTCTCTACATCTTAATCATGAGAGCTCCTCTTGTAACACCTCTCCCTGGCTACGTTGGTTACTGATCTATCTGGACCGGGCTTTGTAAGAATGGGGAAATCGTAAAATACAAGGTAACACTTCAACAACTGAAATCCACTACACTTTGGGTTGTTTGTAACCGTAAAAGAAATATGTGATTTCCCAAAGCTTTCTGTATAGAGACAAATGTGGCTCATAAGTGTCGGCTTATCCGACGTCTAAAATAATATCAAACACTTGGTCACATAAAACAAGTGTAGAACCAACCAACGAAACGGATTAAAAACTAGGATGCATAAATACGATAACAATACCTACAAAATTGAAAAAAAAAACGTTCCAAGATAAGAAACTGTAAATGACAATTAGTCAACACATGGATACGAGTTTCTAATTAACATTTTTCCACCATCAGGGACACGCTCGGAAAAAATATTTCGGAGCCTCTAAAATATAAAAAATTTAGGCCATAAGACTAACAAGACTAACGGATGTAAAAAATACTAAAATGTGTCCCTTTATCCAATTAAATCTAATTAACATGTCTAAGTCCACCATTACATTATTTATCTCGTGAAACTCTTATTTAAACTATATTTTATTATCAGCAATTCTCTGATTCCGATTAATGAACATCGCATAATAACTTTCAAAATGCACGTCCAAATAATTTTTATCAATAAAAATTTCGCATCCTAACACTCTTTATTATGTTACCACCAACTCCCAATCATGTTTAATATTCATGGATTCAAGATTTCTAATCCTAATGAAAAACATGTCATCTTTTATCTTGCCATCGTTGGCCAATAATCACAATGTGCATTCGTAGGTGCACACATAGAACACACCAAAATGCACTTAACTATTTTGTCTCTTTGGTATTTTCATAGAGAGAAACAGCTTGTTGGCTTAACTTTTTTTTATCACTTATGGTCGGACTGTAGATGTAAAATCTCTGATGTGGTTCCCACTAGTGTCTTAATGGATAAAATTTTCAACTTTATCCATTGAGATGCTCCAAATAATAAAGATCTAAACCCCTAATTCATTAAATGCCCAAAAACTCACTTTTTCTCATGCACGGAGTAAAGAGAACACCACCAATTCCTAGATCTATGAATGAAGAAAATGAAGCTTAGATCTTTATGACTTTCAAGGGTCCAAGTGGTGTATGAGGGTTGATCTCTTTAGATGTAAATCTTCAATGACCAATCTTTCAAGAACGTACACTTCACTCTAAAACCACCAAAAACACACCAAAAGTGGATGAGAGGATAGAGAAGGAGCTTAACAAACCCTAAAAGGGAGGCTAGGGTTTCATAAGAATCGTTCATGGGTTGATGGAGGCTGAGAATGAAAACTCCCTAGGGGTTAATGTTCTTTAAATAGTTAGCAAACCTTAAAAAGACGTTCAACCCACGGGCTTGATGTCTCCTGTCCCCTTAATTTTTAAGTTACTAAATTTCAGCTAAATAAGCAGTTTAAGCCCGAACGAGCTACATATCGTGACTCGGGTGTTACACACAATTTATGTAAACCATATTTACTATCTAGATTCACCAATTACGATTAGTAAACATGACAATACAACTTTAAAATTGTGCATCCCTAAATCCCATATAATTCATATTGCATATAGAAATAACTTTTATTTTTGTTATCACTAATTCCAAATTCTGTTTTGTATTCATGGATTCAGTATTCCACTAATTGTGCAAAACTTGCCATTTCCATGTTGTTGTTGCGGGCCAATAATCACAATGCCCAACTATATCAACGCAAAAAATGGATCAAAATCTACTTGACTACTCGCTTCTTTTGTGTTTACATAGAAAGAATAAACAACTTTGTTGGTGGAAATTTTTATGTTTTCTTTTCTAGGAGTTCAAGCCTAACTCTATAAGTGAAATCTAAATGCCTAGTGAAAAAAAAAGATTACATGAAAAAATATGTGAAATATACAAAAAAATCACTAAAAACAAAGAGTGTTAGAAACTAACATCTAAACAAGGATTACCCTAATTAAGTGAAACAGATGTGGTTTTAGGATAACTTCCACATTGTACAATTAATTATCTTTGTCAAAAAAAGTTGTTTGAAAAAAATGGATATTTAGTTAAATTCCCTTTGGTATTGTTTGAGTTTTTGAGAAAACGTGGCATAATGACAAATGGAACCTGCTCCCACATTGGAGGCTGAAGAAAGAAAACATCCCACATTGGAGGCTGAAGAAAGAAAACAGAAGCGGGATTGTTGCATAAAAGGTGAGGGCAGGAGAATGGAAAACTCACTTACCTGGACAGGGTCTATGGGCGATCAAGAAGGTCCATGGCCTAGGTTGGTGATCTCCATTGCACATTACAGAGAGGTGCATGTCTAAGGTCGGCCCAAGTTGGTCGAACCTATGTCATAATTTGTGCCAGTGGGGGCCTGCGTTCGCGCTTTTTTTATTGGTTCTTTCATTATTTTTAGATAACTTAAATCTGAAAATAAAAATTAAAGACGATATGTTACAAAGCGGTGCTTTCAAAATTGAAGATTTGTTCAAGGTGTAGATTTTTGTCTAAATATGGAAGAACGTGTTGACCAAGGGACTCCATGTCACATTTTTCCTTTCCCATTCTTTTTAATATGAATTTTCTCTCTACATATTAATCACGAGACCTTCTCTTGTAGCACCTCTCCCTTGCTATGTTGGTTACTCTATCTGGACCGGGCCTTTTAGGAATGGCACAACAAAAAGTGTAACCTTTAGCGGCGACAAAAATCGTCGTAATTGATGCCACTTGTTGTCGCTAAAGGTATAAGCGACGACATGTCGTCTCTAACGGGTCGTCGTTATTACCTCGTAGCTAATACTCGTAAGTCGTCATTATTGATGTCGTCTCTATTGACTTTCCGGCAAAGCTTCTCGGAGTTATGTGTCGTCGCAATTGGTCCATGTCGTCCCTAAAGGTGTCGCTGTTTTTGTTTTTTTTTTTTTTTTTTTGAAAAAAAACATATTTTTTATGATATTAGTTTATATATATTATAAAATGTAGATTGGATAAAAATACACAAATAAATACATACCACACTACATAAAACATCAAATATACCATATTACATATATCTAATAAATCCCAAATAAACATCTAATATATCATCCATAAACTATCTAATAAATCCCAAATAAACATCATCCATAACATAAAACAAGAATTATTATGTGTCTTCGTCTTCCCCATTGTTGTTTTCCTCGTTGTTGACTTGGTTTTTAAACGAGCGGATAATTTCTCCAATGGCCGTCACAGATGTACGTCGAGTTTTGAAGAAAAGCATTCACATCAACATCTTACAATTAAGTCACAAGCACATTAAGTCATTAACAATTTAACAAACTATCAAACCATCAAATCACAAAATGAATTAAATCGTTAACAATTTAACAAACTATTAAACGACTAAATCAATTAAGTCTTTAACAATTTAACAAATTACCGAGCTACCAAAAATTACTACAAATACATTAAGTTCTTAACAATATAAAAAAGATACTAAATTCATTAAAAATTTAACAAGTAAGTGTGTTGGTTGCGGTGCTTGTGACTGTGACTGACATTGGGATGGAACACTTGTACCCGCAGCTAAAGAAGGTTTAGGCCTAATGCCTCTCACATGCCCCCTTTGTGTACCCAACAACCCGAAATTAAATTTTAAATGAATTTCGGGCGGGTATTTCTAGGCTTTTGATGATTTAAAAATAAGAGACTTAAACTAAAAAAAACTTACTTTTTTATTATAGCATTGTACTTTAGCGTCTTAATTTTGATTTTGATTTTGATTTTTTATTATGGCATTGTACTTTCAACGATATTATATATTTGTTATTTATATCATTTTTTTTCCATATTTTGATTTTTAATCTCAACTTATTTTTGTTTTTATTTTTCTATTTTGAATAAATTACAACTTAGTAGATTTAGCGTTTTAATTTTTAATTTTTATTTTTTCTTATAACATTGTACTTTAAACGATATTATATATTTGTTATTTATATCATCTTTTTTTTCCATATTTTGATTTTTAATCTCAACTTAATTTTGTTTTTATTTTTCTATTTTGAGTAAATTATAACTTAATAGATTTAGCGTCTTAATATTTCATTTTTATTTTTTATTATAGCATTGTACATTAAATGATATTATATTTTTGTTATTTATATCATCTTTTTTTTTTTTCATATTTTGATTTTTAATCTCAACTTATTTTTGTTTTTATTTTTCTATTTTGAGTAAACTATAACTTAGTATATTTAGCATCTTAATTTTTCATTTTTATTTTTTCTTATAACATTGTACTTTAAATGATATTATATATTTGTTATTTATATCATCTTTTTTTTTCCATATTTTGATTTTTAATCTCAACTTAATTTTGTTTTTATTTTTCTATTTTGAGTAAATTATAACTTAATAGATTTAGCGTCTTAATTTTTCATTTTTATTTTTTATTATAGCATTGTACTTTAAATGATATTATATATTTGTTATTTATGTCATCTTTTTTTTTTTCATATTTTGATTTTTAATATCAACTTATTTTTGCTTTTATTTTTCTATTATAATACTTTAAAAAGACATTGTAATTTATAACATTTTTTTTAATTATAACTTCCTATCATAACATACATATACATCCAATAATAACATATTTTATCATAACATACAATATACACACATACAAATGCACTTAAACATATTTTTTTACATATAAATACCTACATTTTCACATAAAAATGCCTACATTTCATATACATACATTTTTTCATATTTATATATATATATATATATATATATATATATATATATATATATATATATATATATTTCACATAGAAATATACTTATACACACATTTTCACATACATTTTTTTCATATATACAAATACATATACATTTTTTCATACATATTCACACATACACATTTGCATATACATTTTACATACATATTCATACATTTTATCTAGATTTCACATACCAAAATATACAAATTTCACATACCAAATTATATACATTTCACATACATTTCATATACATTAACAACAGAAAAAAAAGAACCTGCTGTTGCCGGAAAAGGAAAGCTGTCGTCGGAAAATTCGACCACTCGCCGGAAAATGATGAAAATGGTGGTGATGTGGTGGTGGTCACCACCGGAGTTTACTTAAAATCACAAAAAATGAAATTAGGGTTAAATATTGGTCAGAAAACAAAAGAAAGAGAAAAGGGAAGAGAAAACGCACCATACCGGAGGTTTATTGTCGCTGGAGAAACAATGTATTTGGCGGAAAACGCCGAAAATTTGCGGAAAACACCGGAAAAGGAAAGCCTACCAGCAATCTATGTTAGTGGTGGTTTGTGTTGGTGTAGTACGTCGGAAAAACGCAGCAGAGGACCTTGGTCGCTGGAGCTTTGCGAGAAGGAGGGTTACGTAGAAACTGAGTCGTCTGGGACGAAGGAGTGGTCAAAAGGACGGTACCTTTAGCGGCGACACTGAGACAGTAGCGGCGACAAGTTGGAGGTAAAAACATGCGCCATTCTTTGGTGCCTAGTAGCCGTCCGATCTAAAAGCAATTGAATGGTCACGATGACATTCACGTGGATCGCTATCAATAGCGGCGACACGTCGTCCCAATTGGTGTCGCCACTATTACTTCTCACCAGATGAAACCCCAACCGATGGATCACTATAGCAGCCTACGGTCACGATCAAATGGCGTGTGGCACAAGAGGATCGCCGGTGGAAGCCCTTTAGCGACGACAACTATAACAGCGACAATAACCTTTAGCGACGGCATTATCTATTGTCGCCGCTAAAGGCCAGTGTCGTCGCTAAAGCTTCCATCGCTAAAGGGCTTATTTCTTGTTGTGTGGTGAAATCGTAAAATACAAAAATGTGTACCTTTAGCCATTTAAATCTAACATGTCTAAGTTAACTGTTACATTGTTCATCTCGTGAAATTCTTATTTAAACTATTTTATTATCACAATTCTCCAATTCGGATTAATAAACATCGCATAATAACTTTCAAATTGCAAGTCCAAATATCTTTTATCATTCAAATTGCAAATCCAAACACTCTTTAGTATGTTACCCCCAATTCCCAATCATGATTAATAATCATGAATTCCAGATTTCCACTCATGACGAGAAACATGTTATCTTTCATGTTGTCATCGTTGGCCGATAATCACAATATCCATTCGTAGGTGCACACAAAGAACACACCAAAATGTACTTAATTGGTCTGTCTCTTTTGTATTTGCTTAGAGAGAAGTTACTTGTAGGCTCAACTTTATATGTTTTTTTCTAGAATTTATAGTCGAACCGTAGATTTGAAATCTAAAAGTTTAATCAAAACAACCAAAAAGAACAAAATATATTTGAAACTTACAAAAAGAAATTATATATTCATCAAAAAGACAAGGAATGTGAGAAATCATTGACTAAAAAGGGACTACCTTAATAAAATGAATTGTTAGTTTAATATGTGGTTCTAACTAATACGTATTAGTTTGTCTTTTCTGGCAGGTTGTGTGTAACTATAAATAACAGGGTTCGTCATATGAGAATTAACGCATTATGTGAATAAAATTTTACAGCCATTTCCATTCTTTCTACTCTCAATACACTAATTGATTCTTTTTCGTCTTACCAGATCTTTCTCTTCTTCAATCTACTTTCGGGTTTCATTCTTCAATCGATTGATTTTGTGATTCCGCTCGTATAATCGTTTTGACTTCCTCTTAATCAATTCCGTCTTGGAATCGTTTGTCTAGTTCCTTGTTTCTTATCTTCTTTTGATGAATCACAATTTATAGTGTGCGATTCAAGGTGGAGCTGGTTGAATATGAAGTTGAACAATCTTCGATTGGAAGTGTCGACTATTCTAGGCAACTATATTACAATCAAATGATTTTTGGATTCGTTGATTCTTGGAGGTCAATTTGAAGTTATCGACTGATTTGATTCTTGGAAGTCGATTTGGATTTGTTCGTACCTGGTTACCAGTTTTTGAATCAAGAATCAAAGATTGTTTTCAGAATTCAAGAAAAATACCTCTACATATGATCAAGATCGACAAGTTCACCGGTAAGAACAGTTTTAGCTTATGGAGAATCAAGATGAGGACTCTCCTGAAACACAGGGCATCTAGGCACCTTTGGTAGGAGCTAGACCTGATGACATTTCCAAATCAGATTTCACCAAACAAGATGAGAAGGCCATTCTACCATCTTATTGTCTCTGACTGATGAGGTGATTTATGAAGTGATAGATGAAGAAACTGATGCATCTCTATGGTTGAAGCTTGAGAGTCTTTATATGACCAAGTCTTTAATAAACATTTTATTGTTGAAGCAAAGATTATTTTGTATGAAGGAGGGAATGTTATTGAAGGATCATCTTGACGAATTGAATTCCATTCTTATAGTTTTAAAGAATGTTGATGTCAAGATTGATGATGATGATGTTGCTCTCATTTTATTGGTTTCATTGTCCTCCTTTTATATATATATATATATATATATATATATATATATATATATATAGAGCTAGGTTCAGGTGTTTAAAGTAATTATTGTGTTATTGTATGCATAAATGTGGGCCAATCAAAATTTAAAATAAAAATAAATAATTAAATTAATAAATAAGGGAAAATAGGTAATTTGATAATTAGTTTCCACAAATAATATACTATAATTATGGTAATTTGATATTAATCACGTATATTTATAGATGATAATTTTAGGGTTTCAATTTTCCAATTGACTTCTACCCAGAGTCAAGATCAAAATCCTGATTTCTCGACATCAACACATCACTCATCAGCTTCGTGAGATTCGTCGTCCGTCGATACTCGATTGCCTGTCCGTCTTCACCGAATCACCGTCTCTGGTCGTCTTCACCGTGTCCGGTCGTCTTCCTCGTCTCTGTCTGCCGAGTGCCGACTGCCGACCTGCTGCTGCCTCCGATCAAGCCTCACCGACCCTCCTATCTTGACGAAAAAGCAAGCCTAAGAAGCCCCTGCACCATGTCGATCTCGGCTACACCCATTCCGACCACAAACAACCCTACCTAAGAACCCATGCACGGTGTAAAATTAGGTTACAAATCAGCGACTCTTATTATGTTTATTTACATACTGCGGCTAGCAAGGGAGGCTATGAGTGGGCTTTTCCCGCTAACTCCTGCAATGTGGCAGCAATGGGCAAATGACGAAATTTCTCTCACCCTGTCTTCTGGGTAGGCTATTGTTATGGCTGGAGTGTTAGGTATTTATGGTTTGATTATCGCTGTGATTATCTGGAATTAACCCTAAGGCTAAATCCTATTACCTTTTCGATGGATATGCTCATCTTTCCTCCGGTCTTGCTTGTGGCCTTGCTGGTCTTTCTGCTGGTATGGCTATCGGAATCGTCGGTGATGCTGGTGTTAGGTAATTTCCTTCAGTATCTCATTCTATACGTCTCTGTTACTGTTTTATTTTTAATTACTTCAAACTTATATTTTCCACATTTCAGATCAGTATCCACATGATAATCTGTAAGTTAACATGAACGTTTTATCATGAATCCATTAAGATTAATTCAATTTCTCATAAGTTGAAAGCTTTACCATACATACAGTTGAAGTTCCAAGATTTTGATTTTTGTTCAAGTTCTTGTTTTCATACATTGCAACTGCAACAAGACTACAACCCTTCATTCATCTCTAGTTTCTTGAACTCTTGGTAACTTGAATTTGTTTCTTCAGAGCCAATGCACAACAACCAAAACTATTTGTTGGGATGATCTTCATCCTCATTTTTGCTGAAGCTCTTGCCCTATATGGTCTCATTGTTGGCATCATTCTTTCTTCTCGTGCTGGTCAATCCAGAGCAGATTAGAAGGTATTCATTCTTTCTGATTTAACACTTCATTTATGTGGACAGTGCAGGATCTTGACAAGGTTGAATTCTGAAAAGGTATCAAGTTTGTTTTTGTAGATGATTCAATGGTTGATATTGGTGAAATTCCAATTCTATTGGAATGGAATCACGAATTCCAATTCTGTTGGAATGCAAAACGGGAGCCCAATTCTGTTGGAATCACAGAATTTGATGCTTGAAGAACGGACAACAAAATTGAAACGGACCACATTATTCTTTTAGAATGTATTAGTCGTTGTTAGATTTTGATGTAATTCTTAACAATTGTTACCCGTATTCTAAAAGAAATAATGCATTTTTTGTTTTTATTCTTCAATTGATTGTTCAAGAATTTGTTATTCTACAAGAAGTTTTTAAATTCATGATCAAGAAATAGGTTCAAGAATATTTTTATTATTTATGGTTCAAGAATATTTTTATTTTTTGAATATACTCATAAACATATTCTGTCAGAATGTCTGAATTAAAAGAATTATAATTCGTAAAATCAGATTTTTAAAATTAATAGAATCTATGATCCCTTAAAAAATGCAATTTTCATTTACTAAATCTATATTAATTGACTAAATTACCCTTGTAATTAATTAAGATGATATTTTTCAATTATATTTAATTCAATAATATATATTAATCACTTTCTTAAAATAAGTAAATTTGATTGGCCCACATTTATGCATACAATAACACAATAATTACTTTAAATAGAATAACCTAAGCCTATATATATATATATATATATATATATATATATATATATATATATATATATATATATATATATATATATATATATATATATATATATATATATATATGAGAATTTTGTAAATTCGTTCGTTTTTGGAAGAGATATTATCACCATAATATAAGTTTGTTCAAATCTACACTCTAGAGGGCTACGTCACAAAGCTTCTGGAAATATTTCAGATAACCAATCAGTAGGGCTATCAGTAGTGAACAAAGACAAAGAAAGAGGCAGAAATAGAGGTAGCGATAAAGGAAAATGGAATTGGAAGGGAAGAGGTAGATCAAGATCAAAGACTAGAGGTTCAAATGGAAACTCAATGATGGTTGCCACTACTGTTTACAAGGTCACTGGAAGAAAGATTATTCGAAATTGAAGGCAAAAGGTACAACTGCAGTTGCAAAAGATGCTTCTGGTTCAGAATTTGATTTGATGCTTTCAATGATTGTTTATAGAAGTCAATCAGATGTTTAGGTTCTTGACTGTGCATGTTCTCTCACACGACATCAAGAAAAGATTGGTTCAATTCATATGAAAATGTGGCAACTAGAAATGTCCTAATGTGCAATGATATGCCATGTAGTGTTGCTGGAATAGGGTCAGTAAACATCAGAATGCATGATGGGACAAATAGAACCTTAACTGATATTCGACATGTGCTTGGTCTAAAGAAGAATTTAATTTCTTTAGGAGTGCTAGTTTCTAAATGTTTAAAGTACAATGTTGAAGATGGAGTAATAAGAGTCACCGGGGGTGATTTATTAGTGATGAAAGAAATCAAGAAAGGTTCCTGGTATGTACTTGAAGGAAACATAATGGTTGGAACAACATCAGTTCAAGATTCTTTGATAAGATTATGGAACATGAGGTTGGGATGTTGGTGAAAAGGGGACGATAGTTCTTAGCAAGAAAGGACTTCTTGGAGGTCATAAGGTTGCTGAGTTGGGATTTTGTGAGCATTACATCTTTAGAAAGCAAAAGAGAGTAAGTTTTGCTAAAGCTGTTCACACAACTAAGTCTACTTTAGATTATTTGCATGTTGATTGTTAGGGTCCTACATCACTCACTTCTCTAGGTGGTGGTCGCTATTTTCTTTCTATTAGGTTCATAATGTTTAGATCTGATGATGGAAAACATGTACATTGTTTTATACTTATACTACTCATTATTAACATACATTCTTGACTAAGTAAGTGTGAATATTACAACTTAGCAAGATACGCTGTTAGGCAGCCAAGTCATCTTTGTGTTGTGAGTTGTTTTATTTTGTATAATGTTGGAGTTGCCAAAGACTGAAGATAGATATATGTTACTGCTCTACCAAACCCTGAAGTCCATATGTCAAAGAATAAAGACTAGATCTGAGATGCCTTAGCTACTGAAGAGTTTTGATGTTGCTGAAGTTTTTGGTGCTACTGAAGATCATAATCTATTGACCAGAACTGAAGACATGCTGATGACATGCACTGATGGTGTTATTGGCATGTGAGGCCACTGAAGATGTTATCAGCACGAAAATCCACTGAAGATCTTATGCCGCTGATGATACACGACCAGATACCATTAGTTGAAGCTAAAGCTACTTGAGTTGAAGCTGAAGCTGAAGCTGATCAGTAGATGACCCGCTATGCTGATGTCCGAATCTGGAACATATCATAATTACTGTAAGATATTAAACTAGTGTTACCTTGGTGTCCAAGGATGAAATCTGAACAGGAAAAAACCCGAGAGAAACTTTAAGATTGAGATTACTATGTACACAAAACTTTATTGCTGGAATACTTAAAAAAACAAAGACAATGCCCTTATTTATACTAAAAGAGATAACATCCTAATCTAACTCAAATTCTGCTAAAAAGGAAGGTTTCCATAAAAAAACCATGTACTCAAAATATTCGATTAACCCAACAATCACCCCCTTAATCGGATTGGTCATACCACTCGTTCAAAACACTGTCGGTTCATCTTCGATTAGACCCGCTTCTTCCTTTTCCCATTTAGGACACTTGTTTTTATAGTGACCAAGCTCACCACATTTGTAACATAAAACATGACTTTTATCCCGGACACGTTCATTACCATCTCGACTTCTCCCGGACCCCCGACCCCTTCCCCGATCATGTCCAAAGTCATCCCGATTTGAATGTCCATTGTCACAATGCTTACAAACATGTGATTTTTCCTCACTAGATAACAACAACCCACCTTGAGTGTCCTCCACTTTTTCAGTTCCTCTTATACGCTCCTCGTATGCCTTCAATCTACCAACCGCTTCATCGAATCCAACTCGAAACATTGCTCTATTGACGCCACGATTTGAAGAAACGACTTAGCCATCAAATTAAGTAAACTTTTCACCAAATCAACTTCTTCAAGCTCGTAAACAAGGCTCCTTACTTTTGACGTTAAACCGGATAATTTCGTCACAAAATCGTCAATGGTTTCACCCTCCTTCATGCGTAAACTTTCAAGCTCCCTTTTTAAGGTTGCAAGTCGAGCCGTTATCACCCGATCATCTCCCAAATACTGTGTTTTTAGTCCATCCCACACTTGCTTTGGGTCGGTGTAACTCGCCATTTGCAACACCATGTCTTCGGGTATTGCTTGAAACAAAAAGGCAAGAGCTTGTTTTGACTTCTTTTGATCCAATGCTTCACCTAACGCCTTTGGTTCGACCGTCTCCCATATGCCGTGTGCATCCATAATCAACTTAACTTTAATCGCCCACACCGGATAATTCGTTGGAGTCAAAACCGGAACTTGATACGTCATCGAACCTCCTTCTTTAACCAACGACATATTTTTCTCCTTAACCCCGACCTCTTTGATCAAGCTTGTTCCGAAAGCACTCTTCCACCGGACAACAAAACAAGGTCACGAACACCTTTACCATCTTCCGTCACCCGCAAAACGAACCGAATCAAAGACACCCGCTTTGGCGTCTTCCCGTCCATTTATTCCGCACCTACGGTTAGTCTCTCACTAGCCTGATTAAGAGAAGTCGGGGTTGCTTGTAATCAACCTCGAATCACACCCCCTTCACCAAAACCGCTCTGATACTAAGTGTAAGATATTAAACTAGTGTGGCATTTGTGCCCAAGGATGAAATCAGAACAGGAAAAAAACACGAGAGAAACTTTAAGATTAAGATTATTATGTACACAAAACTTTATTGTTGGCATACTTAAAAAAAACAAAGACAATGCCCTTATTTATACTAAAACATATAGCATCCTAATCTAACTCAAATTCTGCTAAAAAGGAAAGTTCCATAAAAAACCATGTACTCAAAATATTCGATTAACCCAAAGTCATCAACCAAAAACAAGGAGATATAGAAGATTTGGAGAAGAAACTTGTAGAAAAAGAAAAGGAGATCTCAGAGCTGAAGGAGAAGCTTGAAGAAAGAGAAGTTATAAAGAAGAACTTTCATCTATAAGTGTTCAAAAATAAGAAGTACCTAAAGAAAATTTGTCCTCAAGAAACCCTAAAGCTCGTACTGATGAACCTTACAACATTTATCACGCTGATGAACATCAACAGTTCTCGTGCTGAAGAATATCACAAAGAATTTCAAACTGATAAACTTGTTGGGTTTCTTTTAAAAATAGTCTATAAAAACTACAAGATTAGGCAACAGAAGCATTAAAACTTGAATAATAATAATAACATTTTATACCCACCAAGGATCATTTTGCAATCATGGAAATATTAAAACACCCATAGAAGAAAAAAGAAGTGCAACCTTTGAAGACTTTGATTCCTCACGGGAGATTGGAAGTTGATAAAGATGAAAATGACTCAAAGTAGAGTTTCTCTTGAAGTATCCACCAAACAAGAGTAAACCACTTCAAGATGCTAGTCTTCACTTATAGTTAGTTCTTCTTAAGACTTACAGACTTATACCAATAAGCCTTAAAATGAGAAGTAATTAGAACACGTAAAAGCTCACAACACTTTACAAGAGAGAGAGGGGAGATGGGGGAGTTTTTTCTCTCGAGTTTCATCAACAAAAGAAGAAGGAAGGATTAATATGAGATTAAATATGTATTAAAAGGAAACATATTTGAGACTGAATGAAATGGTATCAAGGATTAATATTCAGTCCTCAAAAGGTAGTATCGGAGACTAATATTACACAAAATTAGAGGATCAATGTAAACAAATTAGAGAATAAATGAGATATTATCAAAGACTGATTTTTTGTATTTAATACTTGGATGTATTATGGACTAATTTTTAGTCCTAGATACATAAAAAGTGAGTATCTAAGACTAGGTCTTAGGGACTAGCTAAATCAGTCCTCTATTCTCATCATAGACTAATTATTGACCATTGGAGACTAATTATGCGAGTCTTCGATACCCTTTTTTCTTGTAGTGAAATTTAAGTTCAGGTTTATTACTGCTAAAGAGAAGGAAAGCAGGCTACCATCGAAGTGCTCATGATTAGGAAGTTTTTCATTGTGTTTCTCAAGGATCCATTGGAGTCCTTTGTGAGTGCAGAGAAAGTTGCCATTAGGATTATGTTGTCAGGGATATATGAGTTGTCCTCATAGCAGAAAGCTATTGGGAAAGGAACTTGATGTGGTAATTAGTTCCCTTCTGGAGGAATAGGGATCTTGATAAAGAATCATTTAAGCCGCTTGGGTGTGTATCAGGTATAGAGAGCATGGTTAGCTCGTTGTATCAATCGATATCTATGGACAAGGATGGGAAAATGTTGATATGTCGATCAACTTCATAGTTTGGTATATGTATTTTTGCGTGGGATCATTGGGTTTAGTTTGTCGATCCATATTCGATCGTTTTGGTCATTTTGTTCGTCGTTAATAATTGAGGTTGTTTGAAGGTTTTGAGTTGTATCAGTTGAAGGTTCAATTGGTGTGTCAACCCTTCGTCGAGTTTTGTCAAGTGTATATCTTGATTTATGGGTATGTATACTCTTGAATGTTTGGTTGTGGAATTATTGTTCCTAGCAGGCTAGAGTTTGGAAGTTGTCCTTGGTTATTGGAAGTTCGGATATCGGAGAGACGTTGTTCAATATTCTAGGTGTGACCTCGGGTCTAAACAGAGCTCAGTTTAGGATGCCACGTCTATGGGATTGGTATTTAGGGTGAATTTAATCGGTGTTCTAACAACATTTCTGGATGTTGTTGGAATTTCCCTTCATATCTGGGAGTTTTACCGGGTTAATTACGCACTGATGGAATTTGTTCAGCTTTATTTAAGGTTTATGATCTTGTTTCAGTTGTTTTGGAGAATGTTTTTGTTAGTGATTAAGTTTCATCATTTCGTTAGATCCAATGGTACTTCACCATTTAAGTAAGGTTGTAATGATGAACGAATGCAGTAGAACTGGGGTTGGTTGTGTGTTCTCCTTAGGGTGTGAAATGTGACAGTTCATCAAATATTGTTATAAAGATTTTAGGTGAACTAAATAAGATAGTGTAACATCCGGACTTCCAGTTATATTGTTTATTTATTTATTTTGAGGATTATTGAGCTACTCGACGAGTCGGTGCTACAACTCGTCGAGTAGAGTCGCGATGTGTCATGTGGGATTAATGATCTACTCGACGAGTCCAAGAGCCAACTCGCCGAGTAGATGCTGTGAAGAGAAACCCTAAATCCCCGGGTTTGGGGCCTATTTAAGGGCAATTATAGCCTCATTTGCGGCTCATCAACTGCTTGACCTTACTGTGTGAAACCCTAAACGAGTGTAGTGAGCTAAGAGAGTCTCCAAGCTAACCTTGAAGGTTTTTAGTGCATATTTGAGGAGGAAGGGGAGTTTGTTCAACAAGGAACAAGAAGGAGCTCTTGGGGTTCAAGCCATTTCGTTCATAGCTTCAAGAGGAAGGTAAAAAGCTTGAATCTTTCCCCTTTATTTGGTTAGATCTCATGAGTTTGAGAAGTTAGGGTTTCATCACATTTTATTGGGATTTCGAGAATACTAAGTTATCTAGACGTTTAAACCTCAAATTTGGACCTTGTGAGGTCCCTATAACCCCAAAGGTCCCAACTTTATTCATCCATGTGGGGAGTATGGTGTTTAACACCTTATGAAAACATATATTGGTAGATTGCAGCAAAACCACCATGCATGAGCGTAAAGATCGAAGCTTTACGTGACAATCGAGCCTTAGGATGGTAGATCTAGTGATTGGAGTGATAGATCTGCCTTAAATCGTCTGAATGAGAAATCAGATCGAAGGGACTCGCTGAGTCCATGAACTGACTCGACGAGTCGGTTAGGGTTTGTCCCGATGAGCTGGACAATGCGATAGCTCGGTGAGTTAGGGGCTAACTTGACGAGCTAGACCTTCACAAGACTTATGAGGAACGAGTGGACTCGACGAGTCACATGAATGCACTCGGCGAGTCGGGTCAAACTTGGACTGTTGACTCGAGTTGACTTTAGGGTTTGGTCAACATTAGTAATGGAGGCCATGGAGGGATAAAATGGTCTTGTACCCATTCCAAGAGTTAGAGAGAAAGAGAGAACAATCTTTGGTGTATTTGAGTATGAGTAGAGTATTAATTAGTGATTATTATCCTATGTTTTAGGCGGAGGCTAGTTCGAGATTTCCGAGTACAAGACTTTTACTTGCTAGCTTACGAGGTGAGTCTTCTCACTATACTTACCATGAGTGGTACCTTTGTATGATTGAGATGTTTATTGTGCTTACCTGTGTATCTTAATATTCTGCATTATGTCTTTTTGCTTTATGCTGAGTATTGTTATTCTGAGCTTATCGAGTTGGGACCGGAGGGTCCCACTAAGACACATTGACCGGAGGGTCTTATTAAGTTATAGCCTAGAGTGGCTAATGAGTGGCGTGTGGTATTTTGGGGAACTCACTAAGCTTTGTGCTTACCGTGTTATGTGTTATGTGTTTCAGGTACTTCTAAAGATCACGGGAAGGCGCCGACTTGATTGTACACACACATTAGCGATTGAATTATGATTTGGAGGATCTTGGAGCTTTGATATATGATCAGTTTTTGATAATGAGATTTAATAATTTGACATTGTGACATTTTGTGATTTTATTATTGAGATAAATGTGTTTTTAAATTAAAAAAGTTGGTTTGAAAATTTACGTTGTTACAGATAGCCTGAGAACACTTGGTCTAACTTTTTTTGGCATGGTTCTTTTCTGATTTATTGCTTTCGGGTTGGAACAAGCGTTCAACTGTCTATCTTATTTTCTGGCTACATACGACCATGTTTTCGTTTGAATTTGTATCAATATCAATCTGGAATGTGGAAGGGTTTGTGTGATATAGGATGATATGGTTTGTGTTGTGTTTAGCAAAGTGTTGGGAGGGATGTTGACTAGGTTCCTGCAGGTCGGTAGGATGATGTTCGTGTGCCTATATGCCCACTAAGGTGTTGGTAATGAGTCTTCATGCCTGTGGTTGGATGATGGCAAGAGCAATGTAGAGTTGTGAGCTTATTATTCCTATGATTGGGTGGTGTCACAACATATTGTGAACCATCATGGATATGACTTATGTGAGTTCGAATTGATAGTGGTGTAGTGGAGACTCGTATGTTTGGTTTGTTAGTCTTTCGACATGGTTGGATGTTTGATCAATATGGGAATACTATTGGTGGCTCTGTAGCCGACATGTTGGGTCTAACATTGTTAGGATGTTGACTTGTTGAAAAACTCATGGTTATATATCAATATTTCCGTTTTGAGTTTCTTCTTAATGGATCACTATTTGAGAATCATTACGTATGAGTTAAGATACCAGTGATGGGGTTCGTGGTAAGTCTCTTGGATGATCTATCAGGTGGTTGCACACCTGAGCTGGGATGAAGTTTGGACGCAACATGAGATTTTAAGTTGTCTATTGTTTTATGTTGGGTCAAAAATATGGTTTATACTTTGCTTTTCTAGGAAATTGGTTTACGGCCGTAAACCCAATTTGCGGCCCAGTCCAGTAAATATAGGGGTGATGAGTGTGAGGAATTGATTGATGAACACATAGACTAGGAGAGCTTAAGTGTGTGAAACTCAAGGTGTTCTAGAGAGAGAAAAAGAGAGTGTATGTTGGTGTGTGTGAATCTTATATACGGATCTTCATTCATAATCAATACATACAAGATTCATCATATTCTTCTTCTCCTTCTCTTCTATTTGATCTGACATCATCCGTTTGATTGGGATTCCGCACCATCAAATGGATCTGATTGATACACAAGCAGATTAGGGACTTACAATTAGTATCAAAGCTTACGGTCTTTGAAGGGTTTACGGTCTTTGAAGAGTTTACGGTCCGGAGTTTACGGTCGGCGGCTTGCGGCTCGGAGTACTCGACTCGGCGGTTTACGGCTCGGATCGTTTGCGGCTCGGCTCGGAATACGGCTTGGTGGATCGCGGCTTGGAGGACGGATCGGCTCGGCTCGGCAGCATCAGTGGACTTCAGGCGCGCTTCAATAAAAAGGGACGCGAAGTTGGGGGGTGCCAGGGATCGAACCCGGGACCTCTAGGTCATTGCCACAGCGCGCTTAACCATCTCAACCAGCCAATACCTTGTGTCTTGCCTTCGAATTTTTAAACTTAACATCTCATTCCCGCATCCAAGTTTCGCAATTTGACAAATTCAGCCCAAAATTCAATTTCTTTTCATTTTAAATTCCAATTTCAACCAAAAATTTTAATTTTTAATTTTTGACTTTTATTTTTGACTTTTTACTTAAAATTTTGTCTTTGACTTTAAAGTTTGACCTTTGACTTTAAACTTTGACCTTCTTGTTTGACTTTTAAATTTTCAAATTTAGCTTTTCGGTTTGACTTTTAAGTTTGACTTTTCAAGTTTGACTTTTGAGTTTGACTTTTTAAATTTGACTTTTAAGGTTGACTTTTGAGGTTTATAGTCAAAGGGCATTTTTAAATTTAAGTTTGACTTTTAAGTTCTAGTTGTGCTTTTAATAGTTTTTGAAGTTTACGAGGGAATTGAAGACATGAAAGAGAGTCGTCAGGAGATGTTAAGACAAAATTTCAACATGTTCGATTATATCCCTGGAGAAACCCTGGAAGCTCAGTTGCAACGTTTTACCACACTCACTACTGAGATGAATATAGCTGGGATCTTCTTGACCAAATCTGAGATAAACAAAAAGCTATTGAATGCACTTCCGAAATCATGGGATATGAACGTGGCTGACATCAAGAAGACAAAAGATCTCAATCGTCTTAGTCTTGCTGCTGTAATTGAAGAACTTGACGCTTTGAATTGTCGAAAAACAATGAGTTCCACAAACCTTCCGGTCAATGAAGTTTCTTGTTCTCAATCATGTGAAGTTTCATGTTCTCAATCATGTGAAGCCACGATTAAACTTCTTCGTGAACATAATGATTTATTAAAAAGAGAAGTTGAGGACCTGAGATATGAAGGTTATCAACTCAGGAAAGGACAGAAACCCCTAAAGGCCCAGTTAGAAACAAAAATAAAGGACTTTAGGAAGCTTCAGGAAGAATTCAGCAACAAGTGTGAAAATTATGACTATATTAAGAGACAACTTGATGCTGTAACCGAAGAACTTGACGCCTTGAAAATTAAGTGTGGAAAAACTTATGTTAGTTTCAAAAATTATACTGCGTCAAGTAAGACAGTCGACTCCTTATTTGAAACCCAATTAAAATTTAAAGATAATCAAAACAAGGGTCTAGGGTATGATAGTGTTCCTCCACCTTTCAATCATAACTACACATCCATCCCTTCGACACAGGAAGAAATTGACAGGGAGGCACATCTTCAATATGGCAAACCAGCTGGTTTTGTATCAGGAGGCATTATTAATGTTGATAATCCTGATGCTCCTGATGTTTCTGTTACATGTGCAGGTAAAGTAGTAGAGGATGAGAACAAGGAGAACACCATTGAACAAACCAACATCTCCTTGAACTCTGAATCGGTTGCTTCGAACTCAGTTGCTTCTGATCAACCTGCTGTTCAGAAATACAGGCCACCAATTCCAGTGAAACAGAGTGCCTGTTGTAACTGTGCGTGTGGGAAAAGCAAGAAACAAGGCAAGGATACGCCACCAGGGGCAGGAAGAAACAATTTCCCAGTGAAGAAAAGGACTTGCTTTCACTGTGGAACACCTGGACACATTGCCAGACATTGTCCAAATCGCGCATACGTTCCCTACTATGCACAAGGCTGGCAGAACGCGCCAAGAGGGAGATACTTCAAAAGAAACCCCTCAAGGTCACGTTCATACCATGATGACTGGAACGCGCAGAAGGTCAAGAATCAAACCCACAAGGCCAAGAATCCAACTCCCAAGGGAAATAAGGGAATGCCGGCCAAGAAGCCAAATCCAAGAGATGCTCCCGTGAAGTCAAAATCAAAGTCATCTCAACGGCCGACATCAAGTTCAAAAGCAAGTACTGAGCCACCCATCAGATCGAAAAAGAAATGGGTTAAACCCAACTATAAATGGGTTCCAAAGGCTCACTCTCCCAAATCAACTAATGACTCTAATATTTCTTCATCTTCTGTTTGTGATAAACAGGATATGTCATGGGAGAGAGTACCGTGCAAGGATGACAAAGGTCGACCCAGTTTCAAAATGGACTGGGTTCCAAAGACCAACTGATCCCGCTCTGTGTCGGAGCAGCTATGGAGGCATATCATCAGACTTTGGTTTGTTGGTAGTGGCTGTTCCAGGCACATGATAGGAGACATTTCTCAATTGTACAACACTCAGAACATTGTTTGAGAGTATGTGTCTTTTGTGGGAAGGGAAGAAAGGAAGGGATCACTCGTGGGGTTAGTGCTTAACGATGTGAAGAATTTTTGGATCTGTTCTGAGATTACACGTGCTGTTCTCAGACCTTCTGGATGCAAATTCAATCGGTGACTTACGGTTTGAGTTTTCTTCTCTATACTCCTGAGTTTTTCGTAAGCTGATTCACTTTAAAGACTAATTTTTGTTTTAGGATAGTTTAAATTTGCGCATTTACTTTCGTTTCTCTCCTATGCACAAATTTAGGGGGAGAAATAAAAACAAAACAAAAAAATTAGAAAGTTTTAAACAAAATCCAAAAACATTAGAAAATCCAAAAATCCAAAAATATGTTGGTTAATGAAATGAGTTTGAGTGAGATGTTTTGGGAAGTGATATTATCAAGTGATAACAGGCAATCTGAGTCTGTGTAACGTACCCAAAGTTGAAGGGTCTATGCTCTGGGTTTGATGCGCTGGTAGGCACGAAAGATTCTAAATGGACTTGACTAGGCAGAGTTGAACTTAAGAAATTCTTAGACTTGACAAATCTTGACCTAGTTAAATCCGTTTAGCCTGACAATATGACGCTCGGATAGGTTGAGCAGGGAGATATATATGGGAATCTACTGGTCATATTAAAGAACTCGTATCTGGAACTGTGGATTAACTTTTCCTTGATGTGCGAATTATGTCCTTAATTCCGGTATTGATGGGGCGACTGGTAAATTCCGATGAGTTAGGTCTGTAGAAAATCGTTTTCTTTCTCTTCCTATCTGTCAGTCATATGTTGCATCCTTTGCGTGATTGGAAGAGATCCGACCTGGACAGCAACATATGCAAATCTATTTCTCTGCATATTATTTCTGTGAAACTCTTCCTATCTGTTAGCCATATACTGTCTCCTTTGCGTGACTCATAATCCGACCTGGTACACAGTATATGCACCATTCTACTTCTCAATCCCTCTAAGAACTATAATTAATAATAATCTGAATCCATTCTCTCTCTTAATGATTGTCTGCTCACCAGATGTAAGGAGTACTCTGGAAGTTCTTGATTACTGGGGCATATCAGGAAGCGGGAAACATGTTCCAGTACAATTAAAATTGAACACTCAAAGATTGTCTATAGATCTCGCTGCTCAATTTAGGTGGACAACAATATCCCTGGTCGTCGTCAGCTGAATGGTCCTTAAGATATAGTATCTAGGAACTTAGGATCAGATTTAATATCTAGGAACTTAGGTTCACCTTGTCTTATAACAAATAGTATGTCCTAAATCTGTCACAATTTTTCGTGTTTAAGTGGACAACAATACCGGCGATCGACCAGACAAAGACGTGAAGATAAAAGGTACCGAAAAGTGGATTAGGGCTGTCTAACAACTTTGATCCCAAATCACTCTTAAAGTTAGATATCATTTTATTTTTGTTAAATTTGTTCATAGTTTTCTTCTAATTTAAATATTAAGGGAGAATTAAAAATTTTGAAAACCAAAAAAAAAAAAATAGTGTTATTTTTGTTTTATTTCTTTTTCAGAAAATATGAAAAATCCAAAAATATTGTGTGCTAAACTTTCTTTTAGTTTTGTTTTGTCTTGAATAGTGAATTCAAGTAAAGATGAAACTCATGGAGTTTGTGTCGAAGATTTCTGAGCCAAGGCTTCATTCGTGATCATCGAAGAATTCTCATTCGAAGGAGCAAGAAATGAAGATTATTCTTTCGACATTCAATCTTTCAACCCCAGAAGCAAGGTGAAGCTGAAATTGAAGATTATGTGACAGATTGCATTGAAGCCTCCTCAATCAGTCCGCTGCTATCTTGAACCTGCTGAAGTGATCCAGAAGATTTGTTCTCTCTGATGTTCTCTCTGAAGATTCTCAAACTGAAAACGCTATCTTTCAAGAATCAGTACAAGAAGCCTCCTCACCCAATGTGCGTTCAATGTCAAATCTTGAAGAAAGGCCCAACTGCTCAAGATGAAGTCATTCATTGAAGATTCATATGTTCATCTTGAAGCTGTGAAGAATTCGAAGATTAAAGCTGAAGCCAAAGCTCCCAATGAAGATTATCAAGAAAGCCAGCTACTTTTTAGGGGGAGCTTGTTGGGTCATTTGAGAAAAGAAAAGAAAGCTATAAACCAAGGGGGAGATTGTTGGGACAAAAATATGGTTTATACTTTGCTTTTCTAGGAAATTGTATTGTTATGTAATATCGTATATGTGTTGTGACTTTACGACCGTAAACTGAGTTTACGGCCGTAAACACGTTTACGACCGTAAACACGTTTACGGCCGTAAACCCAATTTGCTGCCCAGTCCAGTATATATAGGGGTGAGGGGTGTGAGGAATTGATTGATGAACACATAGACTAGGAGAGCTTAAGTGTGTGAAACTCAAGGTGTTCTAGAGAGAGAAAGAGAGAGAAAAGAGAGTGTATGTTAGTGTGTGTGAATCTTGTATACGGATCTTCATTCATAATCAATACATACAAGATTCATCATATTCTTCTTCTCCTTCTCTTCTATTTGATCTGACATCATCCGTTTGATTGGGATTCCGCACCATCAAACGGATCTGATTGATACACAAGCAGATTAGGGACTTACATTTTACTTGTGGGAAAGATGGGTTGGTGATAGTTTGTCAAGAAGTCAAAGTGTTCACCTGAGGTCTTTCAGTCATAAATTTCCATAGTGGAGATTAGGTTGGTTGTTATGGTCAAAACATTTTGAGTGCTTGTTTCAGCATGATATGATAGTTTTTCTAGTCTTAGGGACTAGGGGATGGGTATATCAGGGGTTGACCGTCAGTCGTGGGTATGATTTTTAGGATTTCAGACCAATGGATTCCAGTCTTGGGAAGTCTACCGTTAGACTTGGGTTACGTTTGGACGTTAGACTTGGGTTGCATTTGTAGTATTGGGAGTTTCCCACTATGAGTGGTTTCATCAGAGCTGATTAGACCGTCGAGTAAGGAAGGTGATTTTTTGTAGTTGTGTAATTTCAAGTGATTGGATTGCTTTGCTGGCATATGTTAGGTTCCGATTGGTCTCGTAAACTGTTATGGATACATTGACTTTACAAAATGGTTTGTGGAAGCATATGGATTGTGTATGGATCTGTTTTCTGAGATTCTAACCGAGACAAATTTTGAGGATGAAATCAAATTTAAGTGGGGAAGAATTGTAACATCCAGTTTCTGGGTGTTTCTTATTTTGAGATAGCGGACCGCAATTTGATCAAGTAAAGGTCTCGGGTTTCAAGGGATAAAGTTTGGACCTTATTAAATGATGTTTAAGCGATTTAATCCCCTGAATTGTGTATTGGAGCCAAAAGGGGTGAAATGGGAAAATGTGATATTTTGGACTTTTTGAATGTATTTATGAATTAATTTCTGTAATGATTAAGTCAAAAGTAATTGGATAGAACTTTGGGGAATGTTATTACCTTCTCGTGTATATAAAGATCACTGAAAACGGGTTTAGAACGAAGACGTTATGATTGTTTAAAGATGGAATGGAATCTGAGAAATATGTCACAGTGGCGTGGTAAGAATGTTACCACGACATGGTGAGCTGTGCAACCCATGCCCATAAGATTAGGGTTTACACCTTATTTAGAGCATTGTTTTGTGTTTTAGGTAATTTTTCAGCCTCCATCACATGAAAGAAAGATTGAGTTTTGGAGCTTTGCAATAGAATATCCCAACCTTCATATACCTTTTGGACCCTTGTAAGTTGTAAATATCCTTGCTTTATTATATTTCATCTTTGGATTTATGAGTTTATGGTGTTTTGGTCCATATTTTGGTGTTTTGGTCCCTTTAATGGTTTGATATTGGGAGTTTGGACAACTCCATGATCTTACATTCATAATAGACTTCAGATCTGAACTTTTGGTCGAGTTTAGATTGATGGGTTTTATAGGTTACATTAAACATATTTGCATAGCGGAATCATCATAAAATCTAATTATGAGCATATGCAACCTATGGATCTATGTCTTTACACATTATAGCAACACACTATTGAAACTATCATAAACCCTAGGTGTAATAGAAATTCTTGGATAGAATTACATACCTTTGTGTGATAATCATATATAACACATTAGAATCCTCAGATCTACTTCAGAAAGCTAGCACCAAAAGTATGGCTGCCTCTAATGGCTCACACCCACAACCCTAGAATAAAGAGGAGAGAGAGAGAGGAGAGAGAGAGAAGAAGATAATTTTGTTTTCCACCTTATGGTAAGTGAGAACCATAAAATTTGATGCCCAAGGGGAGGTATTTATAGCTAGGGGATATCTAGGATAAACCTTGATTTTTTAATAAAGTATTCAGATTTTATCTATTCAAGGCAATTATCCTTATCACCTATAGGATGCTTTCAGAAACCCTAAAACCCTCCTTAAAATCGTCCATGCCATTGAGGGTTCTACAATTGCTTCTTTTGTTCAACTATTGAACAATTACAATTCAGCCCTTGCACCTTTAATTAATTCCAATTAATCCTAAATTAGTTCTGATTAATTAACTCCAACAATTTCTAATTAATTTATTAATCACATAACAAATTAATAAATCTTTTCCTTTCTCTCCTAACATCATTTCTAGCTATTTATGGTTATGAGGGCAACCCAAAAAGGACTTTGTTTTTATTCACTAAGAATGTACCAATTTAGTTAACACCTGATACACCTAATCCAACAGTCTCCCACTTGGATAAGTCGTCAACTACAATTGCAAGTATAAACTTTGAATAACCAGCAAAGGTTTTTTCCAATTCCATTTCCGAACTTTGATTAAAATCAAACGTTGGTCCTAAGATAAGTGATCAACTATTCCTTCTCTCTACAAGATATTGTATGGACATGAGACATGGATATAAATCAATCTCATCATCCAAGATTTTGTTTCTCGATTTTCGATTTCTGATGACTGGATTCAGAATACTAATTGAACACATCAATTTAGTCCGGGCAAGGCCTCGCACATGAATGTCAACATCAAATCACTGAGGGGCCCAAAGATATCGCTTTTCCTATTAAGGCAAAAGAAACGAATAAACTTTGACTACATTAATTATAACATTTACTCATCATTTCATGCATGGAACTATGTTTTATAACATCAAGTTACGAATGTGTTTACATAATACCAATGCATAACAGACATGCAAACTATAACTTATGTATCTCCGTTTGAAGAATAGAAGATATTATCGTATTAGAATTACTCGTGATTGAATCCACGAAGTAATCTCTAAGAGTGGGTTTATCGAATACTTAAAGTCTCCATTTAAATACTCATGATTATAACAAAAATCTCTATGCCATGTCTAATCGCCATGGAAATCTACTAATACTCCATGATAATCTTGTTTCAGTACTGACTCCCAGGAGTATAAATGATTGTGTAGTTTCGAGCTACTCCTAAGAGTACAAACGATTGTGTAGTTTTGATCTAATTACTCAGGAAGAAAAACGCAAAATGAAACACAATAATAAATTAATTATCTATGGCGTCATACTCCTAAATATAAATAAATCCTTATTATCTAATCACCATACAATTACAGATTCATTGATTGCATAAATGTTTCTGGGTAACCGACTTAACAACTAAATATGTTAACATTTCTCATGCCAATGATCTTCGCATGCACATCATGTTTTCCTTTGGCCATCAATGTTGTGAATGAATCACTAGGAAGATACTTACTTCACAACTAGTTCTCCATCCTCAACTTTATCGTGGATGTGGTGGAATTTCCTCCTTTTATGCATTGGCCTTCTGTGGTCTCAAGGACTATTAGTCAATACGACTGCTCCTTCACAAAATATTTCTAATGGAAATTTGTTACTTAAAACAATTCTAAGGTCAACTATGAAGTTTTTCTAGTCCAGGTATGCTCCTTGGATACTTCACTTGCACTAATGTAATTTGATTCAAAATGTTGAGCCTTCCACCATGTCCTACATGAAACCTTTTATGCTACCACACTGCCTATACAAGACTAATATGTATTTATACTATGACTTTGAGTCATATCTAAAATTCATGTAATTATAGCTCTTTTCAATCATGTTCTCTACTATCTACAAGAAACTACTCCTTGGTATATCTCAAATACCTCAGAATGTCCCTGATAGTTGTCTAGCAATTCAGTCGACTAAAAATCTGATACTTTCTCACGATGCTCATGGCATCTGAGATATCAGAACAAGCACAAGTCATAGCATATATGATCGATCCTATATCTGAAGCATATATGAATCGACTCATCATATGAGTTGAACTTTGAGATTCATTCAAACTTGTTGTATACACACTTATCTGATTGATTCAACTTGAAACCATGTGACAAGACAACATCATCAAATTTCTAATGTCGCTGTTTTAGTGCTTGCTTTAGCCTATACAATGACTTAACCAATTTGTACACCTTATGCTCATTATCAGGCATAATAAAACCCTCAGTTTGCTTCATATAACCTCTTCCTCTAAATCACCATTTAAGAATGTTGTTTTAATATCCATTTGGCGAATCATCAAATTATGAATTGTTGTTAAGGCAATCAGCAGTCTAATGGTAGATATACGAGCAACTGGAGCATAAGTGTCAAAATAGTCAATGCAAGGTTTTTGTCTAAAACCTTGAATAACCAGTTGGGCCTTAAACTTGTCAATTGATCCATCAACCTTCATCTTCCTTTTGAATATCCACTTGCAACCCAAAGGTTTGCATCTAGGAGGAAGATCAGACAACACCCAATTAGTATTTCCCATGATGGAGTCCATCTCATCATTTATTGCTTCTTTCCAGAAAGCAACATCTTGAGATTTCATTGCTTCATAAAATGTTTTAAGGATCCTCTTCAACACTAAAAAAAATATGAATATTGATTTGCAATTGCATATCTAGAACCCTCAACTAGGTAGAGTTGAAAATCATTACAAAATTATTTAGCTTTGCTTTGTCTCTTGCTTCTTCTAAGCTCAGGTGATTTATTTGAATAAGGTACAACTTCCTTGGAAGTTTCACTGGAACTAGGAACCAAGTCTTTTGGTCTAGGTATGGATAAAAAATGATTTTCATCAAATATTGCATCTCTAGATTCTATAACAATGTTAATTGAAGCATAAGCATTAGGTTCTATTACATAAAACCTATAAGCCTTGGAATGCTCATCATATCCAATAAAGATACAATCAATACCTCTTTCACCTAAATTCTTCATTTTTTGGTTCAGTCAACCTCACAACAGCCCGACAACACCAAACTTTAAGATATCCTAAGTTTGGTTTCTTTTTGTACCAAATTTCAAAGGGAGTTACCTTGTTCCTTTTGTTTGGAACTCTATTTAAAAGATAACATGCAGTAAACATAGCTTCTCCCCAGAAACCATCACTCAAACCTGAGTAAGACAACATAACGTTCACCATTTCCTTTAGAACTCTATTTTTCCTTTAAGAAATCCCATTTTGTTGAGGAGTATATGGAGAAGTTATTTCATGTATAATACCAACATATTGAAAATATCTAGGATCATAATACTCTACACCACGATCAGTGTGAAGTCTTTTGATTAAATCAATTTGTTGCGATTCAACTTCACTTTTATAAATTTTGAATTTATCAAGGGCTTCATCCTTGGAATGTAACAAGTATACATAGCAAAAACGAGAATAATCATCTATAAAAGTAACTATGTATTTCTTATTTCCTAAGGATGGAGTTGAATGCAAATCACATAGATCACTAGGAATTAATTCAAACATTACAGAGTTCCTTTTAATATTAGGAAAAGGTTGTCTACTTATTTTAGTTAACATACAAATTTTACATTTTTCTATGTTAACATCGAAAGATGGTATTAGTCCATTTTTATACATTTCAAGCATTCTTTTATAATGTACATGTCCTAAACGAGCATGACATAAAGATGAATCATCAATGCTAGAATAAGCCATGTATATAGAATCTGTAACTTTATTATTATTATTTACATTCAACCTAAACATACCATTACAATAATACCCAAACGCAACAAATGTACCACACTTAGTTAATTCATATTTATCATATTCATAGACTTGTTTATATCCACATCTATTAATTACGACACCAAAAACTAAGTTCTTTCTAAACTTAAGAACATGAATAACATTCTTAATAAGAAGAGTTTTTCCTGAACTAAAACATAAAGAAACACAACGACGACCCACAACAGGTGCTTTATTATGGTCTCCCATGTACAACACTGATCCATCATTAAGTATTTTATAATCCTTGAACCAAGAGCGATCTTTACATACATGACTCGTCGCTCTCGAGTATATCCACCATGCATGATCATCATCCTGAACATCGAATGATTCATGAATTAGTGTTACATGATATATAACAGCAGTAGTTGCAATTTCATAAAACATTTCCTGATCGCACTGCTGTTCCTATTACACGATGGTTACACTTCATCTACAACTTGACATCGGTAATACTATAGAACAAATAAGCATATTATGTGGAATTTAATTGTGACTATTTATTTGATACAAATAAAACATTGTAATTCAGAAGCATGCATTAACTTTGTCTTAATCTTCAATTTTGGAATGGACTTTTCCCATTTACCACAATCAAATATTACAATTCTTTTGAGAGGGAGAAACCATATTGATCTAACAGGCCCAGACACACTTGAAATAATGCAATTATATAACTGCCAATTGGTTGGGTGTTTTGTCATAGGATAAGGGAGCTAATGGAACACTACAATATGTGATGTGAACCTGATCCCGCGTTGGAGGTTGAAGAAAGAAAACAGAAGTTGGATTGTTGCATAAAAGTTGAGGGCAGGAGAATGGAAAACTCACCTACCTGGACAGGGTCTATAGGCGATCAAGAAGGTTCATATGGCCTAGGTTAGTGAACTCCATTGCACATTACGGAGAGGTTCCTATCTATGGTCGGCCCAATTCGGATGAACATATGTTATAAATTGTGCCAGTGGGGGCCTGCGTTCGCGCGGACCCTACCAATATCCTAGTTTCAACATCTAACCTTTTTCTTGGTTCTTTCATTGTTTTCAAATAACTTATATTTGAAAATAAATATTAAAGAGGATATGTTACAAACCGGTGCTTTCAAAATTGAGGATTTGTTCAAGGTGTAGATTTTTGTCTAGATAGGGAAGAACGTGTTGGCCAAGTGACTCCGTGTCATATTTTTCCTTTCTCGTCTTTTTAATATGAACTTTCTCTCTACATATTAATCATGAGAGCTGCTCTTGTAAAACCTATCCCTGGCTATGTTGGTTACTCTATCTGGACAGGGCTTTGTAAGAATGGGGAAACCGTAAAATACAATGTGACACTTCAAAAACTAAAATCCACTGCACTTTGGGTTGTTTGTAACAAGAAAAGAAATATGTGATTTCTGAAAGGCTTCAATATAGACACAAATATAGCTCATATGTGTCGGATTATCGCGCATCACCTTAGTTAGTAAGCATCCACAAGAAGGCCAAATCATTAATGTTGGGAGTTCATGTCAAATAGGATTGTTTGACTCCTGTCGGAAATACCATCCCACGAATATGCTAAGATTTTCACTACACATACAAAACTAGGATGCATAAAAACGATAACAATGTCTAAGAAATATAGAAACAAACGTACCAATATAAGAAAGTGTAAATGACAATTAATCAACACATGAGACAAGAGCATTTAATTAACGTTTTTCCACCATCGCGGACAAGGTCGAACAAAAGATTTTAGGGCGTATAAAATTTAAAAAGTTTAGGCCCTAAGACTAACAGATATATAAAATACCAAAATGTGTCCCTTTAGCCATTTAATTCTAACATGTCTAAGTCCACCATTAAAATATTTATATCATGAAATTTTTATTTAAACTATATTTGTAACATTCAGTTTTGAGGTATGTTTTATTTTTTTTAATTTAAAATTCAACTTTGGGAGTCGACATGACGTGGGGAAGGATAGCCACGACGTGGCGAGGCATTTTCCTGTTGCGGGTCTCTTTTGGCTCGCCACGACATGGCTAGGAAGGCCATGATATGGTCGCCACTGACGTTTCAAACCCTAATTTTCAGGTATTGCACCCTATTTAAAGGAATGTGGAGGCTAGGGTTTGCTCACCCTCAGCCTCGGCCACCCTCTTTTACTCAGAAGAAACCCTACTTCCTTTCCTCCATTGTTGAAGCTTTCTTGAGTACTTCTGAGAGATCTTGAAAGAAGAAGCAAGAAGGAGTATGCCAAGGATCAGCAAGAAAGTCCCTACCTTCCTTCCTAGCTCGATTATGGACCCTTGTAAGTGTTCAAGGTTCCACCTTTTTGATAATCAGTTGCTATATCGTGGATTTTGTCGCAATTTCTTTATAATCTAATTTGATGGGATGGTGATATTTCATAAAGGTTGCAACTCTATGAATTTCTGGAACATTTGGAGTATTTCATGGTTTGTATATGACGTTTGGTTGGTTGTTTGAGCCATGCGTAAGTTTTGGCCATAAACCCCATTTTGACCTAAGTTGAGTCAAGGACATGCATTGGACATGCATGTCTAAAAAAACACCAATCTTTAAGTAGGTTTTAGTGTTATAAGCTCTTCTAGAGCAAATCGGTTTTAGACTTAAGGGATTAAGTGCTTCTTGGTTAAGCCCATGCCATGGTTGTGCTTTATGGACCTAAGACTTGAGATCTAGAGCCCCCGGTGAGTCTTAAGGGATAAATTTGGAAAGTTTATCCATTTTGACTATAATAATGATCAGATCTGGACTTTGGAACATTTGGGATTGGAGGATTCGGCTTAACCCATTAAAAAACTTTGAACCCAGTTCCGACGGCGTGGCAACTGAGGGAAAACATGTATGTTTTGTCGTTTGAGGGCCACGACATGGAGATTCAACTTTGACCGTTAACTTTGACTTTTGACTTGCATTGACTTTTGGTCAAACCCCTAGTTTTGGAAGGAGAGCTAGGGGTGTACTTTGTACAACTGTATAGGTGGTTTATAGCATTTGTATTCGCGACAATAGGAGTAGTAGTGGTTGATCATCGTTTGTTAGTTGAGTCTCTTCACTATACTCATGGGTCGAAGAAACCAATGCCGACCCATTGGATTACATTTGCAGGATGATAGTTGTCTTTGTGACACTTGCTGATATGCATGTATGTTCTTGTTGTCTTTGTGACTCTTACTGATATGATTGTATTCTTAGTTGCAAGGTTGAAATAGACTCATTACCGGTTGAAAGATATCGAAGGGGGTGAAATAGACCCAGTATTGGTTGAAAGATACCGAAGGGGTTAAAATAGACACAGTACTGGTTGAAAGATACTGAAGGGGTGAAATAGACCCAATTTAGATTCAAGCTATTATGTATGTTTGGTATACGGTATTTTATGGAAACTCATTAATCTTCGTGCTTACAGTTTTATGTTTACAGTTTCAGGTACTTCTGGCTCGAAAGGGAAGGGCCTGACATGATCGCACTGTATCCACCAACATTCTGCAATATATGACATGATTTGTACTCTGATAACTATTTTATACATTATCACATTTTGATGGATTCTGGAATGAATGAATGATGTTTCTGTTAGTTTAAAAATAAAATTTTAACATAGTAATTTTTGGGATGTTACAATATTTTATTATCATCAACTCTCCAATTTCGGTTAACAAACATCACATAATAACTTTCAAATTGCATGTCCAAATATCTTCTATCATTCAAATTACACTTTCAAAGACTCTTTATTATGTTACCACCAAGCCCCAATCATGATAAATAATCATGGATTCAATATTTCTACTCATGATGAAAAACATGTATTCTTTCATCTTGCCATCGTTGGTCAATAATCACAGTGTCCATTCATAAGTGCACACAAAGAACACACCAAAATATACTTAACTATTCTGTCTCTTTTGTATTTTCATAGAGAGTAGTTGCTTGTTGGCTCAACTTTATATGTTTTTTCTAGTAGTTATGGCCGAACTGTAGATGTGAAATCTAAAAGCTTTATCAAAACAACCAAAAAAGAACAAATAAAAAAAGTGAAACTTACAAAAAAAAAATTATATATCAATAAAAAGACAAGGAATGTGAGAAGTAAATGGCTAAAAAAGGAATACCTCACTGAATAAACACGTGGGTTCAGGATAACCACCACATAGTAAAAGTTCTCTTTTTCAAACAATATTTTTAGAAAACAAAAAGTTTTTTGTTGAATTTCCTTGAGTTTTGTTCTTTTCTTTGAGAAAACCTGGCATAATAACGAATATACCCCCTTTAGAGTTAAACGTAAACTATTGTTCCTATGGGATCAAACTTGGACTCCTGCATACTACCTCCGTCCCAAATTGATAGTCCACTTTTGACTTTTGAAGTCTTTTTTCTTCAACTTTGACCTTAAATATTTTTGTTTTTGATAGATAATACTTGATGCAAAATATATAAATGAATTGTATTTTAAATGTTTTTTCATTGTAATAAGTTTTATCAAGTAATATATAACACAAATAAAAATATTTAAGGTCAAAGTTGAAGAAAAAAAGACTTCAAAAGTCAAAAGGGGACTATCAATTTGGGACGGAGGGAGTATAAGCCTAGTAGTTTAACTTCTACATTACATCCATTTTTGTTATAAATGTCGAAACTATATATATCTGTCACACCCCGAAACCAGAATGGCGGAAACGTTCCGGGGTGGAGGACGTCATGCGTAGTATCACAACAATTGTATAGCAAGCATAGTAAACACAACCAAACATTGAATACAAATATGAAAAAGTGTTTACATCAGTTTAAAACTTGTTTTAAGTACATCAAAAGTATGTAATCATATAATAATATAACTCTTATTGCTCCGGCTCCTCAAAATCCAGCAGGTACCTGTCTACTGATTCCCTGAGAATACAAGCGGTTTGAAAGAATATCAGCATAAAGCTGGTGAGTTCATAAGCATTTAGTTTTGGTGAAAAATGTTCCTTCGAAATCCTTTTGAAAAGTGTTCCTTAAGAAAATCCCATATTTTCTTACGAAAAGTAGTGTTGAAAGAGTATCTAGCGGTAGAAAGTAAACCATCAGTTTTAGAAATGCTAGTGTTATCCTGGGAAAATCCTATATTTTCCCTAAAAACAGGTTATCTGTACTAGAGGTTGAGATGCCAGTCTAGAGATCCCTGATTACTATTAGTATATATAAAAGTAGTTTTATTACTCAAAATAAAACAAATGAAGATTAGAGTCCGTAGACGAAAAATAGTTTATACTTGTTTTGTGAGTCGTATAACCATACTTGATATGACCGAGAGACCTTTATAACGTTCTTCAGGCGTTAAGCTAAATGAAATTTGTTCACCCCAGGCGTGCCCGCCTAACTGTAGCTAGTAGTTCAGGTGTGGGATTGTTAGTCCCGAATAGATCTATTCACAAATCTCACGCTCTCCCTCCAGGAGACTCTGGTTATACTAAAAGGATTTATCACTGTACACCTAAGAGAAACAGTATTGAAGTAGAGCCTCACAATTCTGTATAATCTAGTTTACTAGCGTGAAAGAGTATGAAACAGTAATTATCCTTGAATAAATGTACTTTATACTTCTGAGAAAACATATATAACATAAACTAAATCTGCCATAGTTTATATATACTCATCCATGAAATCTAATTTAGTAGAGACTGTCTAGAGGGTTATCCCAAACTATACCCATTATAGTTTATTAGAGTTGATATGGAAATGCTTTGTAAAACCTTTCTGAAAGCCGTGAAGTTAAATTTCCGAAATAACAGTTTCCCTTATTCTCAACGTATTACAAAAGGGATTAAGTATACGAGTATGTTATTAAACGTGGAAATCGTTGGACTGTATTAATAAGTTTAAAACTTAATAAAATACTTTGAGTTTAGCTTGTATTCCCCCCTGAAAACATTAAAACCACGGAAAAAGGTAGGGGTATGAACTCACAGTTTGACGTAAGACCCGAGCGTAAGGTCGGTGTGAATGCTGAGTGTCAACTGATGTTTCGTACGCAAGTGGATCCTATTAACATATGATAATACATATATGCATTAGATGGGGACATAACACTATTTGTTATGGAAGGAAACCACCTTTGGGACTAGGAAAACACTTGAAACAAAGTGTTAGAATCACACGTGATTGAAGATGGGGAGTTTGCGGCCGTAATAAGGAGTATACGGTCAGGGGTTTGCGGCCCAACAGGGTTTACGGCCCACAAGTTTGCGGCCCAAGTGTTTGTGGTCCATGGGTTTACGGCCTATGGGTTTTCGGCCGTAAACACTTGGTGAAAGGTGCGATTTTCGGTGTTTCAAGGTCCTTTCTAGCCTCTTGGAAGTGTTCTAAGCCTTGTGCCCAGCTCAAGGAAGAGCTTAAAAGCCAATAATCGACCAAAAAGGGAGTTTACGGCCATTGAAGGGATTACGGCCGTAAACTCATTTCGTGTTCATGATTTGGGTCGATTTTTAGGCGAAAATCGATGGTTTCTAGCGGATATCAAGTACAGATGGTAGTTACTTACTGTTAAGGAGCTTGGAATGAGGTTTTTAGCCACCAAGAACTAGTGTGTGTTCTTAGTGTTCTTGGTGAGAGACAAAATCTAGACAAAGATGAGATTTAATGAGATAGGAACATGGATTTACCACTAGATAGAGGAATGAAGCAACAATTAGAGGTGAAAAACACTTACCACTTGGAGATCTTGAAGAATTTTCGATGAAGGTAGAGAGAGAAAGCCTTTAGAGTGCTTAAAGCTTGAAATGAAGGCCACTCATCCTTTATATAGGGGTGAGTTTACGGCCAAGGGGTGGGGGGTTTACGGCCGTGAACATGGTTTACGGTCGTAAACTGAGTTTGCGGTCGTAAACTCCTCTCGAATGGGGTGTTTGGCCCGGATGCTATGTTTTGACTTAGAAACCTCGATTTTGAACCCAAAACTTAATTGGACCGAGCCTAGAATATTTAATTAAGCTCAAAATAATGACAGCAAGAGCAGAAATAAATTCCAGAATGATTTATTTTTAACGATTTTGAACGAAAGAAATTTCGGGTTGTCACAATATATATATATATATATATATATATATATATATATATATATATATATATATATATATATATATATATATATATATATATATATATAAACTCAAAAAGGTTAAGAACCATATGAACCATTTTTTAAATGTTTTCATTAAGATTTTTTTGGACAAATCCAATATTTATATTGTATTAAGAAAACTTTTTCATTCCCTAGTATTCAACTAGTTGCTACTTATCGTCGGACCACCGTTGGACCGCCGCCGAACTAACACCAAATTCAGTCGCATTTTTTGGTCGTATTCACAACTCAATAGAACAAATATTGTAGCTCCCATTTCTTTGGTAATACTTTCTAACACATACAATTTCATTTTTGTAACCAAATATAGAAAATTTAATAAAGAAATAAAATCATGCATTGAGAAATTCAATTTTCTCTCTTTTAAATGGTAGACTTCTTAAAAAAATGTGTCGTTTATAAAACATATTCACAATTTAAAATATCATGTTCACAGTTTAATAGACATATTAATTCATTAATACGCACTTTGATTTTTTTCATGCATACATTAATTCATATTTTAACACAAAATTTATATAATATATACAATTTAATAGAATCGATTTTTAGTTTAATACATAAAATTCACAATATAATGCAATCCATTATACACTAATTCACAAATTCAAATATGAGAACCTCAAACTCTACCACCACCACTAAGTACCACATACCGCCACTAACTACATGTGCCACTTTCGCAATCATCCTTCTTTCCGAATATATAAAATTATGGATTCATATTGTAAATATTATATTCACAGTTTAATAAACCAATTAATTTACAAATTACGAGTTTAATGCAAAATAATTTTAAAAACTAATATAATGTTACATATTTATACAAAACAAAAAATAAATATATTCACAAAAAAATAATACAAACATTTGTACATAAATCAGTAATATTTTAACTTAAAATTCATAAAAAATTCAGAGCTTAATACATTTATTTCACAGCTTAATACAGTCAGTTCATAGTTTAGAGCAAAAAGTTCACAACTTAATATAATAAATCCATTGTTTAATACACATAAATTAAATATTCACGGTCATATTCTCAACTTAAAACTTACATTATACTTTCAGATCTATAGGATAGTGTTTTTTTAAGTTGATTTACACAAATATTCACGGTTTAAATTTTACATATTTTATTCAAAATTATATAAAATATAATATGTGTATAATGGTTCTTTCATCTCACATTTCTGAAGCAAACAAAAAATTACAGCTTAATACAATCAATTTATATGCGAAGGATCATCCATATTAGTGGTTGTGTCCACATAAGATGTTTCCACATTGTCACCAAGACTTCCAGTCTCCTCGAAAGTCGACTTGACCGGAGAGTCCCTCTAGAATGAATCGAAGCCCATATCATCAGTACGAAGTGGGGATTGAGACTTACCACTATCCTCAAAGTCTGTTTCGAGAACTGCCTTATCCAAAGTATCCTCCACTTGTTTGCGCTTTTTGGTGATTTTCTTCACCATGTCTATAGCTCTTCATTTCTTTGATGATGGAGAAACAGGAGCTGGAATTTCCCGAATAAGCACCCCCTTGCGATTTAGTTGAGGTTTGCGAATTTTCTTGACCTTTGATGCGAAAGTCTCTTTGGGAGAAGAAACAGATTGCTCAATCACTGGTTCGATACAAGGCTGCCTCTCAGGAGAATGACGAGGCCTATGTACCATTTTTTTCAACTTTTTGAGAACTCTAGACTTTGAAGGCATGACTACCTTTGCTAGTTGAGAAACCTTTTCATGAACAGGCTGAACAGGAGCAGGCTTCGATGTACTAGCCTTCTTTGTAACCTTCTTTAGTGTAGAATCAGAAGCCGGCTTCAATGGACTAGCCTAAACAACTTTCTTAGAACCCTTAGTCTTTTTGGAAGGACCAGCAACACCCTTCGCCAATAACACACCAGTCTCAATCGAAGGATTAATTGTTTGAAGATAGGCAACAAGTAGAGAATTAGCAGGACCCACTTCGCGAAGCATTGCATCAGGTATCCTTGCAACTGTGGGAAAAACTTTTGAATCATCCTCCACAATCTTAGTATGTTGATAGACCACGAACTCAGCTCTAGGATCATCATTAGGAACCATGATCCTTTCCTTTTCGTAGATATACTTCAAAATTAAGCTCCAATAATGAGCACGTGAAACGCCATTCACCACATTTGTGTTAGCAATGTTGTTTCCAAACTCTTGCCATAGTTGAGTTGCATAATCAACCTGTAAATCATAATACAATCATGCGACCATAGCATAAACCTCTAGTTTTGCTATATCCAATCCAACACTTCGACCTGTCAAGCATCGAAGGAAAATACGAAAGAGAAAATTCCAGATACATGGAAGAGAGGATTTCTTGAAGTCACTCATTCTTGTAAGAGGTGGTTGATAACCCATCTCATTGAACATATGAACCACCTGCTCATTAGTAACCTCATAGAAAGTTTCGACATTAGGAATGTTCAATATTTTGGCGAATGCTTCTTGGTCAATTTGTACGTCTTCTCAATGGTCAGTTGAAAAGTAACCACCGTGGTTGTCTTGTTAAACACAATCGTGGAACCAGCAAGTGTTAACCATGTCATCAGAACAGAGAAGGATGCCGACATAGCAGTAGATAAGACAGAATGATTCAAGGCAACGATGAGCATCTTCAGGATACTTGCTAACATTAGGTTAAACTTGGTAATTAGTGCTCTGGATCTTCATCAGTGGTTGTGAAGTGGCATCATAGGTTGTTTGAGAAGGATCAACATTCATGTTGATAGCCGTCATTGTTAGGGTTTGAAGCTTTGAGAATAAAAGGAAAGAGAATTAGGGAAAATCTTGATTCCGATCGTGTAAAGTTGGAATAAGATGATCCCAAACCCTTTTATACGTAAACCCCAAGTTTGAATTTGAAGCAGTTAAGAATTAAATGCATGTCGCGTGGTGCCTTAAAAACCGGTCCTGTAGTCGTAAAGTTCTGCACGTCTGAAAAGTGATGAGCACTTTTTCCTTGAAAACCGTAAAGCAACCAAACGGTCACATCAATTAGTCGTTTTGCATGCCCCAAGAGGATAAGAACCGTTAGAGAACCTTCAGCATGGAGGTTGGGCTCTTTCGCTTTTGGGTTACGAAGCGAAGTTATATGCCAGACCTTTCGAAATCATCAGCCTGAGTTGGTATTACTCAGAACCTCAAGGATTTCAGTGTGTGCATAAGTGTACAAAAGAATGAGATAAGAGCAAGATAAAAAAAAATTTAGATCTATGATGGCAATTAAACATTGACACAAAGGCAGTTAGACCCCACATAGTTCGAATCCCAAGTGGGGGAGAACTAATTGTCTAGGGCGAAGGCACCAGATTGGGATCAAGGTTTTGTTTACCTGCCAGGGCTTGGCAGTACATTCAGCACGGGTGTGCGGGTTATCTAGCGTATATAGTGGATACGCGGTTCAGGGATCAAATTTCAATTTTAGAGGTTCCAGTAGTCAGGGAGTTTGCTGGCGTGTTCCCTGAGGAGTTACCCGGAGTGCCTCCGGAGAGACAGGTCGAGTTTAGGATCGACCTAGTGCCAGTTGCAGCCCCTATCACTAAGGCATCATACCGGTTGGCACCACCGGAGATGCAGGAGCTGTCATCACAGCTGCAGGAACTGCTGGGCAAGTAGTTCATTCGTCCGAGCAGTTCTCCGTGGGGAGCGTCGATTCTCTTCATCAGGAAGAAGGATGGTTCACACAGGATGTGCATCGACTACCGGGAGTTGAATAAGCTAACGGTGAAGAACCGTTATCCACTCCCAAGGATATATGATCTATTCGATCAGTTGCAGGGGCATCTTGGTTCTCCAAGATAGACCTGAGGTCCAGGTATCATCGGGTCAGGGTTAGGGAGGAAGATGTTGAGAAGACCACGTTCCGGACTCGTTATGGACATTACAAGCTCGTGGTGATGTCGTTTGGGATAACCAACGCGCCGGCGGTATTTATGGACCTGATGAATCGGGTCTGCAGACCGATGCTCGATCGCTCGGTCATTGTGTTCATAGACGATATTTTGGTGTACTCCAAGAACCGTGAGCAGCATGAGGAGCATCTTCGGGAGCTATTTGGAGTTTTGAGGCGAGAACGACTTTATGCCAAGTTCTCAAAGTGCGAGTTTTGGTTACGAGAGGTTCAGTTCCTTGGACACCTTGTTAACCAGGAGGGGATTTTTGTCGATCCGATCAAACTCGAGGCGGTTATGCAGTGGGAAGTTCTGAAATCTCCCTCGGATATCAGGAGCTTCTTGGGATTGGCAGGGTACTACTGGAGATTCATACATGATTTCTCCAAGATTGTAGTACCCCTCACTCGTATGACGAGGAAGGGGGTGGATTTCCGGTGGGGCCTCGAGCAACAGAGGGCATTTGAGACCCTTAGACAATGACTATGCGAGGCTTTAGTCTTGACTCTCCCGGAGGGAGTTGAGGATTTTGTAATGTTTTGTGACGTATCCATCACAGGACTGGGAGCGGTCCTCATACTGATAGGACGGGTGATAGCCTACGTGTCGCGGCAGCTAAAGCCACACGAGATGAGATATCCTACTCACGATCTGGAGTTGGGAGCGGTGGTATTCGCTCTCAAAATTTAGAGACATTACCTCTATGGGGTCCGTTGTACCATATACACGGACCACAAGAGCCTGAGACACATCATGGATCAGCCGAACCTGAACATGAGACAGCACAGGTGGCTGGATGTAGTCAAGGACTACGACCGTGAGATCCTTTACCACCCAGGTGAAGCGAACGTGGTTGCGGACACTCTGATCTGCAAGTCAGCAGGATCTTCTACCCCAGTGACATGTATGAGGATATCCATGAATTCTCCACTTGTGAGCTTGATCAGGGAAGCTCAGGCAGAGGGTATGCGCCAGGAGAACTGGAAGCTTGGGAGGATTAAGGGTGAGAACACCCGATTTGTGCAGGATAGCCGGAAATTATTGACTCGCTGCGGTTGGGTCTGGGTTCTGATGTCTGGTGGGGTCAAACAGATTATATTGGAGGAGGCTCATAAGTCTCGCTTATCAATTCACCCGGGGGCCACCACGATGTATCGGGATTTGCAATTAAGTTACTGGTGGCCGTGCATGAAGCGAGAAATCACTTGGTACGTGGAGAGGTGCCTGACCTGCAGGATGGTCAAGGCCGAGCGCCAGAGGTCACATGGAAAGCTGCAGCCTCTAGAGGTTCCCATGTGGAAGTGGGAACAGATCACGATGGATTTTATCACCAAGCTGCCGAGGACGGCGAAGGGCTTCGACGCTATTTGGGTCATCGTGGATCGATTGACCAAGAGCGCCCACTTTTTAATGATACAGGAGAGTTCATCGGCCAAGAAGCTGACCGACGTGTATATCCGCGAGATCGTTGCTCGCCACGGGATGTCGGTCTCTATTGTCTCAGACCGCGATGTTCGGTTCACCTCCCGTTTCTGGCAGAAGTTCCACGAGGAACTGGGCACGCGATTTCACTTCAGTACAGCATATCATCCGCAGACCGACGGCCAGAATGAGCGGACCATACAGACTCTCAAGGATATGCTGAGAGCCTGCGTTATTGACTTCGGTGGGAGATGGGACTCCTACCTACCCCTTACAGAGTTCTCCTACAATAACAACTTTCATTCCAGTATTGGTGCTCCACCATACGAGCTGCTGTATGGACGGAGATATCGCACCCCAGTCTGTTGGGGTGAGATCGGTCACAGGGTGATGGGACGGACAGAGTTAGTGTTGGATTAGATGTCTAAGCCCATAACTATTATTGGTATGTACTCGACCCGAGAGTAGCATGGTCATTTGGGTTGCATAACATCAGGACAATTTGTTAGGATGGACTTTTGAGAAGAGGTTATATATGATTTATTAATATATTATAAGTTCGAATATATTAATATGAAATCATATGATTTAACTAGTATTGATCAAGAATTAGTTTGGAATTAATTTAGTGATCAAAAGAGACTAATTAAATCTATGGGGACTAATTATGGTAATTGGTTATATTTATATGTGTTGGGCTTATGATCCATATTGGACTAAGTTTATATATGGATACATAAAGAGTTGGGCCACATGAACCATGGATCATAAAACCCATGGGTATGGATTTGGGTTATACCCATGACTCTTGAAATCCTACATATAAATATAAGCTTCATAACCTAAAAACATATACTTCTGGTTCTTGCAGTTCATGGAGGTGTTTTTGGTGCATGGAAATTCTCTCTCAAGAGTCACCTTTGTCCTAGGTGAGTTGTGATTCCATTTGAGGTGCAACACTTGGGGCACTAAGTTCTTAAAGGCCAAAGTCTTCCTAGCAACATCAACAACATCAAGAGGTATGTCTAAAACTTGTCTTATTATTCATATGTTATTTGCATGCTAGTTATAGGCTTAATGCTTTGGAAACACCATTACATGTATAATTAGAGAAAAAATAGATCCAAGGCATTTAGGGCTGTATGTGCACCATAGGATGGTGTAGTATACTAAACCCAACAGTGGTATCAGAGCCATGGGTTGTTTTCTATTATACTTGATGCTACTTGTTTTCAAAGCTTGAAAAAATCATTTTTTTTATTCTGCCTGATCACCACGAGGTGGTCAAAATTACCACGAGGTGGTGACGGGTCTGGCAGATTTTTGGATTTCTTGGCTTAATTTGGATTTGGATAATTACTATAAAATGTTTTCTTGATAAAAATTCGATTTTATGTTGTGAAAATAATTATCCTCATCCAAATAAAAGATAATTGTCATAGTTTCAAGATTTTATTAGTTTATGTAATAGATTAATTTCTTGTAAATAGTTGATATGAATTATCTTGTTATTATGAGTTTAATCTAGATCATGGAAAAATTATTTGATTATTGTGTTAATTGGAATATTTGATCTTAATGGTTTTTATGAACTCCATAACTTGTCCTCAAGTTATGAAAAATGAAGAGTTTTTCTTTTAAAAGTTCATTAAGATTCATAGGTTATGAAGAAAATGAAAGGTCTTATTTTAATGTCATCATAAAATAGTTTTATGTCTTCCATAACTTGTCCTCAAGTTATGGAACTTGAAAAGTCTTCCATAAAAACCATATTAAACTCATAATTTATGGAAACCAAGAGTTTTTGAATTGTTCAAAACTTGCCCTCAAGTTTTGGAATTTGTAAAGTTACCCCCCCCCCCATGTATACTTTAATTCCAACCCTTAGAATTTTAAAAGTTTAAAATTCAACCCTTATACTATTATAATATTATAGGTTTAATATTTATATATATGTATAAGAGTAAGTCAGTCTTACCGTTAGTAGGCCTCATTCACGAAGCCGGTCTATAAGGGTGGGGGGTATAAGGTTACTACCTATAAAATGGCAGTTTAATGGGTGTCCACTCTCACCCACCGCTTCCTTGACTGGTGGAGGGTCGTTAGCCGAACGGGTAGGACATGACATTAATTCTCCCTTCATTAAAAGTATAATGATAAATATAAAGTAACTAAACTTTATTAAATTCCCAATCTTAGTTACTTTAGGAAAATGTGAAGTTGGTTCTAACCCATGAAATTGCACTTTGCACCTTGTTAAGTCATTAGTGGAGCATGTGTGGTGTACCGACACACTAATCTGGGACTGACAATGTGTGGCAAAGGGTAGCTTGATGTTAATCATAGATCAATGGAGCGTGTGTGGTTAACCGACACATTGATTAGGTGGTTGTAACATTAAGTGTACCAAGTTAATTTACATGGTTATTCACTCCTTGTTTGTGATGCTCGGCATCCCAGTCACAAACTTGAAGGCCACAATCGAGATTTAAACATGCCATTGAATAGCTCAATGAATCTCAAAAGATCTAGGAGTTTCAATTCATTTAAAACCTAATGTTAAATTTAGTTTTTGATGGTGGAAATTGGTAAATCGTCATTTACCTACCTTCAAATATTTTGTAGCTTGGATTGCGGCATCCCTCTTCCAAGTTATAAAATATTGTGTTGGGTCCTAGCCTTAATATTTCATATTGGGTGTTATATTAAGGGTTTAAATCAACTGAACTTGAATTTCTCCCTCATAGATGTCTAGTTATGACAACTATGGTCTTCATTATCCTTTTGGATAAAGCTATCCTAATGAAGATGATATCCCAAATGGAGATCAAGGTGAAAGATTAATCCCTTTCTTGTGCATTAATGGGACTGGAAATCATACTTCACCTCCTCCACCTCCTCCAATTGTTCTCCCTAACCCATAAGTTCTTGAATAGTTCAAGGTCACTCAATCCTTATTGGAAAGCAGTGTCTATATGTACTCACATCTTGGAGATGAAGTCTCATATTGATAAGCTGGGAGAGTTGGGTGACGAAGTCTCAAGGAAGTTGACTGTTGGCTGGGTTCTTCAATCGCTTTCCCAGTCATATAGTGAGTCCATTAAGGACTACTATGTGACAGACCACGACATGACCCTTAATGATCTTACCTATTTGCTTGTTGCTGCTGAATCAGCAATGATTTGGAGCACTGGTAAGGCAAATTTGATTGGAAGATCTACTTCCCAAACTTCCATGGACATTGACAATGGTAACATTAGAAATCCAGAAAAGCTTTATCTTCCCAATGGAAAGGGATCGTCCATGGTCATGTCATCGGACCCAATGGTAAAGAGAAAGGATAAGTCTGAGATAGTCTCGTGTACCATTCCTAAAGAGTCCATATGTTTCTATTGCCAAAAGGAAGGGGCATTGGTTGCGAAGCTGCCCTATTTACCTGAAAGTTCACTAGGATGGTAAAAGTCAATAAATTTGACTATGTATCAGGTAAAGTCCACTATCTAACTCTATTAAGTTCCTATTTGGAGATTCTTATTACATGATGTGATTAGGTCGCATTTTGATGTTTTGTAGAATCGAAAAAGGAGAGGAAGCTTAGAAGAGTATGTTGAATCTGATCGCGAAGATGGATTTCGATCGCATGATTCGAAGATCAGAATTTTGAGCTGCTGCTGAAGAGTTATGATAGATTGCTTAGGAATAGAAAACAACATAGTTTTCATATGTATTTGCATTGTAAGGATAAGTTTTTCCGCAATTTTAAAATAAAAGGAAAATTTTTAGTTTTATTTATTTTAAGTATCCTTACAACGGGATTTGTGAAAATTGTTGTTTGTATGATTCCATTGATAGCAATATTGGAAAATGGATTTGATTCTTTCGTTTGTGGTAGTGTCATAATTTACCAAATAAGGAAAGATTTTCATCACCCAAGTTTCAGTTGGATATAAACTTGGAATCATGCAACTTGTATCGTATGATGACTGAGAATTTTCATCTTTGGGAAATTAAGACTAATTCCTTGTTCACATGTATATGTGAGTCAACTGAAGGACTAGGAGATCGGGTACACTTGGTTGTGCGCTGATCAGGTCCACCACAAAGAACGATAAAGCTATTTGTCATGATTTACTAAAGTTTAGTAAATATGGTTCTGCTTACAAGTTTAAGTATAATTCTGAAACATTGGAAAAGTTTCAATGTATGGCAGGACGAATGAGAAGAATCAAATTAGGCAGAAAGATAAAAGTTTCTCCAATCTGAAAAGATGGGAGAGTACTTCAGTATCATGTTTTATGATCATCTTAATGATTAGGAAAAACCATATCACAATTGATCCTCTAAGGACATCTTAGTGCAATTGTTTGACTAAGAAGAGGAATCATGAATTGTTGAAATGGTTAAATCAAAAGATGAATCATACTTCGTTCCAATATTGAGTCTTAGAGTAATACTCCAAGATCGAGCCTTGAGTAACATAATGTCAAGAAGGTTTAAAACACTTATCAAATGTAGAGTAAAATGTTTTCTGCTCTTGTACATTTGAAATTGGTGAGTTGTGATGTTTTGGATAAAACAAAGACCAACTAAGGCCAATTGTGTGAAGTGTTTGTCTTGATAAGAATCCGCACTAACTCTTGAATATTTTCTTTGTCAAGGAATGGTTCTTGACAAGAGAATCTTATATGTCAAGAGGTCAGTGGGAGTCTTAAAGATCTTGAAAAGTTTCAAGAACTAATCAAGGGTATTGTTTATCACTAGCACATGACTTGAGGTTTATAGCCTATCGTGTTGACAAATTCTTGTTTCTGTGCCCATTCTAGTTAAAATTGACTATGCATGTGAGTTCTATGAGTTCTCAGTTGTTTGCATAACTACTTGGAAACAATGGTAGGCCCTTGTGTTTCCAGGTGGCAAGAAGTTAAGATTGAACGAGTTCAGTCTATATGAGTTTGGATTTGTCACTAACCTCCTCTCGTGGTTATGTTTTTGACAAATTCATATGGATAGGAACACATACACCATAAAATCTAAGTGTCATAGGGTTTCTCTTCGATTCATGAAAATGATGGTGAGGAAACGCTTCACTAAGTAGATTTTATGGAGATAGAAATTATGATATTTGCATTCTCAAATTCAATTATGATTAAGGCATCCCTTTTCATAATTCGAATTGTGAGCAATGGCAAAGGTCTAAACACTTGAGACTATGATTACATCATCCCTTTTCATAGTTCTAAAATTGTTTAGACACACATGTGAACTATCTAAGGAAAGGTGTATGATTTTGGGAAGCTTAGATAAAGTCTTATCGAAGCATATCGTATCAGAAACCTGAACTTTGGTAATGAAAGTCAATAAAATATTGATTTCTAGAAGTCCAGTTGATTTCTGGATACATGTCAAAGCTAGTGGGAGCATAAGTGTTATGCTGATAAGAAGATAATTATCATGTTAGTGGGAGCATGATTATTATGTTAAGTGTTGCAAGTTAGCAATGTTAATTATAGAAAACAAAAGTTTCAATTTACAAAGTTGCAGGGTTTGAAAAGTTGTTTTGCTATAATTAATGGAGAGGAAATTATACTTCATTCCAATTCTAAAAGCTTAAATTGAGATGTTAATCAAATTTAGTCAAGTATATATATATATATATATATATATATATATATATATATATATATATATATATATGAATGTTATGTTGGAATGGTTCAACATAAGGAAATTCTATATATGGAAATATTAATTGCGTTCTTAATATTCGATTATGATTACGGCATCCCTCTTCATAGTCCGAATTTTGAGAACATGGCTAATAGGAAAAATTATAGCAAAAGACTGGTCTAGGATCATGTCTTTATGTGAGACATTATGAATCGTATCACATATGCTTCAGGTATAGGATCGATTGCATATGCTATAATATTTCTATGTGTTCTGAATTTTCCAAATGCCTAGGGCATTAAGAGGGAAAAAGGACCAAAACCGTATATGACTAAAATGATTAAGCAATTATCAAGGACAATCTGAGGCTTACCAAAGATTGGTTACTTATGGACCGTTGGAAGTATAGTGTTAATTTTAGAAGGACCATATTGGCATATTCTGAAAAGAGGCAACTCTTGTTCATAAGTGATAGTCAAAATGGGAATATGGAAATGTTTCCATAAGTGGTAGTTATTCTTTAAATCTGTGTAAGATTGGAAAACTTAATGCAAGAAGGATGTTCAAAGGAATGTACTTTGAATGTGAGACTTCGTTTCCATGGAATTGCTCTCCATTGGAATACTTTGTAATGTCTGTTTCCAAGTCTTTGTGACTTTTGTGCATAGTCATTACAAGAGGATCATTGCATATAAGTTTAGAATCTAACAGATTGGCAAAGAATCTTGTATTCTCACATTTGTCATAAGGATTTGGAATTGTGAAATGAGCATCATTGAAATGTTTACAATTGATCTATTCCACAAAGAAAGGACCATAGGTAAATATAGTGTGCATGCTTGTAGCATGGGACAACTATTGTTTTAGTTCAAGTATTAAGTTGATTATTTGAAACATTATACAATGAATAATGAGTAATCAATATGGCTCAAAAGTTTTGGGGCCATATAGGATTACTATTATTCTTGTGTTTCACTTTGCATGTTTTGACTTCCCGAATAAATAGGTTATTCAAACCGTCCACAGTCAATCATACTTTGGAAGTAGGTATTGAGGCAAGACTGTCATGAATGAGTCTGTAGTATGTCTAGGTGTTTTAGACATAGTTGCAGTATTCATGGGTGCTCCTGGAATAAGATTCGAGTATTGGATTAAACCCATGCTCATTTGAATCACTTCATGGATTTTATCACGAGTGATCATGAGACGATAATATCTTATATTCTTCAAACGGAGACGTGTGAGTTGTAGTTGTGAGTCGGTTGCACATTGATATATGTAAATGCACCAGTAACTTTGTCACACCCCCAAACCAGAACGGCGGAAACGTTCGGGGGCGGAGGACGTCATGTACAGTATCATAACAATGCATAATAGTAAAACAAGTAACAACATCATCCATTGCCTTAATATAGTTAATACAAGTGTGTTATGTGTAAAGTTGTAAAACACCAAAATTTTGTAATCAACAAAATAAATACGAGTCTTGAATACGCTCCGTCTTCTCAAAAACATGGTCATCTGTACATGTCTATTGGTGACCTGAGAATACAAGTTATTTTGAAAGAGAGTATCAACATAAAAGTTGAGTGAGTGCATAAAATTTTTTTGTGACATATGTTTGCATTAGTTTCACGAAAACGTTTATATATGTAAAGTAAAAAGGTTTGTATCTTTGCAGAAAATCCTATATTTTCTACTTAAAATGAAAAGTAGTCTTCTACCAAGACTCGACTGTTTTGTATGCTTGTTCTCTCGTAAGAATGTATGTTTTTCCAAGTTTATGACTATCTTTACTAGAAAAATAGTTTGCATTCCTCAATATGAGGATATCAATGTATGAATGAATGGAAAATGAAGATGTACAGTAGTGTGGTGTAAAAATACTCTACTGAAGCACTAAATACCTTAAAACCAAATTGTTAATTAAGGTTAAGAAATGTGATTAAGTTATAACCATGCTTGATTGACTAGTATAAAACACGACGTTCTTCAGACGTCGAAATGGTATGACATTTGTCACCCGTAGACCTGCAGGTCCCACTGTAGCTAGCAGCAAGGTGTAGGATGGTCAATCCCATATAGATCTACACACAAACTCACGTTCTCCCTCCAGGAGACTCTGGTTACAAAACATGACACAACAAGTATATTGCTATGCCATGAAATAGAGTTTCACATTCCAGTTGTTCTGTTCTTGTTATAGTATATATGTTCATTTATGTTCTTGTTATAGTATGTATGTTCCTTCCTGTTCTAGTTATAGTATGTATGAACTGACTCATGTATGTTTCACTGATCTTGAAGAAGTAAGTAGTAATCCTCTAAACTATACCTATTATTGTTTACTAGCATGATTGTTTGACTGTTTCTGATTTGTAGAAAAGACTCAATAACTCACCATAAGCAACTAAGTTAAGTATAATCCTTAAATATAGGTTTAATATTCATATATGTATTTAATGAGCATAACTATGATTTAGCCGACAGTCGAACTAGTGATCCTACCCTAAGCCCACGACCAAACAAGGAACAAGAGTCAAGGTATTTAGCAGTAGTCCTAAGTCCGTTAAAGCATACTTATATGTAAATAAATAGACGAATATGATTTTGATATAAAAGAAGTCTAAAATAGTTTAAAAGAGTTTTAACAAGTTAATTTTTGAGTATAAGAAATCCTTTTGTTTACTGTTTTCACAAGTAAATGGTTAACACATTAGTATTGTGTTTTATTTGTATTCCCCCTAAAAGCATTTAAAAGTGTATTTGTAGGGGTATGAACTCACCCGATGTGAGTGATTCGGATGAAAGTTCGATATAGGATGTTTGGTATGCCAAGTGAAGTCCCGAGCACAAATGGATCCTATTTAGCATATATTAACATATATATATATATATATATATATATATATATATATATATATATATATATATATATATATATATATGATGTTAGGGCCTATAACAGCTAATATGTAAAGGAAACAACCTTAGGATCTAGGAAACACTTACAATGAAGTGTTAGAATTGAAAGTGTGGGGTTGAAACTTGATCACGGACAAACAAGGAGGGTTCACGGCCTTAGAGTGGTTCACGGCCAAGAACACTTGAAGATCCTTGATGAAAAGATGATGAATCAATATGGAAAGCAAGGAACTTCTCATAAACCATAAGAAAGGGATGAGTTACTTACGATTTTGAGATGAAAGGAGACCCTTTGTGGATGATACTTGAGAGAGAAAGTAGGAGTTCACGGTTGAAAGATGAGAAGTGAAGAGAAAATGGCTAACACTTTAATATATAGGGGGAAGGTAGTTCACGAACCAAGGATGGGTTCACGGCCGTGAACCTAGTTTACGGCCGTGAACCTCTTTTGAAGGTGTTTCCGGCTCGAATGCAATCCAATGATCTCTTGCTAACACTTCCTAACACACAATCCCTTAAGTGTACTAGGCCTAGAACTCATAAAATGACCCTTAACTCAGTAAAAGATAACAGAAACAAGTCTGGACTTTTGATTGATTTGATTGACTTTACAAGATAAGAATTTCAGGTTGTCACATCATCCCCCTGTTAAAGGGAATTTCGTCCCGAAATTAGAGTTTAAGCAAATACAAATAGACTAAGGGAAAAGATGAGGATATTTAAGTTTCATTTGATCCTCCCACTCCCTAGTGAATTCGGGTCCCCGCTTTGCATTCCAGCGAACCTTCACTATCGGGATACGGCTTTGTTTCATTTGCTTGACCTCCCTGTCCATGAGTTCTATTGGTTCTTCTACGAAGTTGAGGCTCTCATTGATCTCGATTTCATCGAGTGGGATAACAAGAGTCTCATCGGATAGGCACTTTTTCAGGTTCGATACGTGGAAGGTAGGGTGTATGTTACAAGTTCTTGAGGTAGTTTGAGTTTGTAAGCTACAGGGCCGATCCTAGCGAGAATCTAAAAAGGCCCTATGTACCTTGGATTTAGCTTTCCACGCTTTCCGAAGCGTATCAAGCCCTTCCAGGGTGAGACCTTCAACAGAACAAGGTCACCAACCTGGAATTCCAAAGGTTTCCGTCTCTTGTCAGCGTAGCTTTTCTGTCGGTCTCTAGAGGCTTTCAATTGTTCACGAATCTGAACAATCTTCTCTATCGTTTCCCGAATGATTTTCGGACCTGTGAGAGTGCTGTCATGAACTCCTTTAGCTAATTGTGTGTCACCCACCTAAGCCCAGCACAGAGGGGATCTGCACTTCCGGCCATAGAGGGCTTCAAATGGAGCAACTTTGATACTAGAATGGTAGCTGTTGTTGTATGAAAACTCGACTAATGGCAAATGGGTATCCCAAACTTTACCAAAGTCGATCACACAAGCTCAGAGCATGTCTTCCAACGTTTGTATCGTTCTCTCACTCTGTCCATCAGTTTGTGGGTAGTAGGTTGTACTCATGTCCAGCCTAGTTCCCAGGGACTTTTGTAGCGACTGCCAGAATCTTGAAGTGAATCTACTGTCTCTATCAGAGATAATAGATATGGGATGTGACATCCCCAATTTCACGGCCAGAAAAGACCGATTTGTTTATGCTTTGTTTTTAAAATCAGAGTAATCTTTTAAAGAAAACAGGTTGCGGAATTTGTTCCCAAAACAAAATATGATAAGAATTTATCAAAGCATTTCTTTAAAGAAATGTATTTTTATTATATATCAAAATCTCGGGATGTCATGTTCAATACAGACCAAAAGCATAAACAGAACAAAATAGACCTTACAACCGCTATGTGTAACTACTGGCCTATAATCCAAAATCTCTCGTCACATCAACCAACTTATGCCCTTGAGCCACTACCTGTAATGCAAAGAAAACTGAGTGGGTCAGGCTTGGGAGCCTGGTGAGCATATAGGGTTTTCAACCCACAATAATATAATTATTATATTCAATTATCAAACAATCAACCCAATTACCCATCCCCATTATCTTCTTTACTCTTAAGGTTTTACCCTAAGAATCAACTATCCTTCATTCATTCATTCCTAAGGATTAACCTGAGGGATTGGCACGAAGTCCATTGCTGCCAAAGTTTATCTATCAGGTACTAAGTCCATAGTTACCAACCTTTATCTCTCAGGTACTAAATCCATAGCTATCAGGCGCTAACTCCATAGTCACCAAGGTTCACTTAACAGGCACGAAGTCACATCGTCACCAAGGTTTATCAAATAGGCACGAAGTCGCATCGTCACCCAGGCTTACATAATAGGCACTAAGTCGCATAGCCGCCAGGGTTTACTCAATAGGCACTAAGTCGCATAGTCGCCAGGGTTTACTCAATAGGCACTAAGTCGCATAGTCGCCACGGTTTACTCAATAGGCACTAAGTCGCATAGTCGCCACGATTTACTCAATAGGCACTAAGTCGCATAGTCGCCAGGGTTTACTCAATAGGCACTAAGTCGCATAGTCGCCAGGGTTTACTCAATAGGCACTAAGTCGCATAGTCACCAAGGCTTACTCAATAGGTACGAAGTCGCATCGTCACCAAGGCTTACTCAATAGGTACGAAGTCGCATCGTCACCAAGGCTTACTCAATAGGTACGAAGTCGCATCGTCACCAAGGCTTACTCAATAGCATCGTTCATCACATACCAACTACTCCATCTACCCATGTTCTACCCAACATTTTCGTAGATATAAATACTTACACAGTTTAAATCATTTAACACCCGTATAAAACATCAATTCCAAGCCCATCTCAAATAGACAACTAATATATAACACATAGCACGTATTTCACAGCTAATACTTCATATTTATGTGTTAGAAGAAAGTAACTACACACTCACTTGATCAGAAGATGATCGGACAGCACTACGGCTCTAAGAGTAGTATTCTTCGGTGAAACCGGGATCACTTCACACACCGGACTTCTCGCAGGCAGAGCTTCGGCTCGGAAACTCTTTTCTTCTCGGGATCTTCGGGCTTCGGGACTTGCTTCGGGTCTCGGGATGATACCGGGGCTTTGGGGGTACTTCTTTGCACGAAAATCGAGGTAATATGGGTGAGAGAAGGGTGAATTAGCAACCTTGGCCGGCTGCCCCTTCAAATCTATTTATAGGGCAAATTTTTCATTTTCCACGTCGTGGGCACTGTTTCCACGTCGTGGGCTTGGTCGTCACTGCATGCGTCATCGCAAGTTGGATCTGGCAGACTCCAGGAGGTGTCAGAAAACATGCCACGTCGTGGACACTGTTTCCACATCGTGGCCACTGACACAGCTTTGGGGTTTGCGCCCCGAACTTCAGAAATTCATAACTTTCGCATACGAACTCCATTTTCGACGCTCTTTATATCGACGCGAAGGTGAGATTATGCTCTACAACTCTCGTTTAGACTCCGTTGGCTAATTTTGACTTTATTATTAATATATTATTAATATATTATTTATATATTATTTTTAGTAGGTCGGGACAGGAAAACTCCGTTCGAAATTCATAACTCCTTCATCTGAACTCCGTTTTCGTCTGTCTTTTTATCGTTGGACTACTATCGACGAGATCTTCGACTCTCGTTTAGATTGTTTCGGCTAAAAACCGCTCGATCTCAAATCGAGTATTCGGGCTACATACCGCTAAGTCGAAACTTCGGAAAAATCATAACTTCCTCATACGAAGTCAGATTTGGGCGTTCTTTTTATGCACGCTCTCGGTTTAACATATTCTATGAATTTCGTTTAGATCACTAAGGCTAGATATTGCTCTATCTTAAATTCATATTTTACGTCGCGCTGTGTCCTGCCGGTTCTGTCGCAAAACTTCGACAGGTCATAACTTCTTCGTTATAACTCGGATTTCGGCGTTCTTTATATGTACGGAATCCTTGTAACATATACTACAACTTAGTATAAGATTATTCATTCTAAATAATCTTCTATCAAAAAGTCATTTTTTTGACGCTTATCGTCTCTAAATTTACTAGCCCGGATCTGCGGGCGTTACAATTATCTCCCCCTTAGGATGATTACGTCCCGGAAGCATCAATGAAATTGGGATTGTATAATGATTCCATACGTTATCTCTTCATCCTAGGTAATAAACGTAACTTCTATGTTCGACTTTCAATCGTAACCTTCGAGTTACAAAATAAATCCTTATTGAGGACTCCTTCTTCTTCTTAGGATAAGTACTTTCATTTATCTATTGCAACAGACCGATGGGTCGTGCTCTATTGACCTCTCATCGCATGATGCAACACTTAGTCTCAGGTCTTTTAGAGTTAAATTCCAAGATGGAATATACCTTCCTCCATATTCTAATGTGATATAATCACATTTCAGCATGTAGCATTTCTAGCTACCAACTTCTTTTAACAACGAGTGCGATAATATCGATCGCATTAATTTCAACCTTCTGAATTAAGTTAGATGTTACACCGAACTTGGTCCTCTGGACCATGTAACAAACTCATCGTAGTCGGACTCAATTTGATATGACCACTAGGGTCGGAATATCCATCATCCTACTAGCCATTACCAAAACAAGGGTAATGACATACCTGAATAAAACGGAATCAATCACTAGCTTCTTGGTAACCTTGTGACTTTCCCTGATCCAAGTGCGAGTCATGTGCTTCCGGTAGTATAGATCTCTACTACCATTCACACCTATTCATACTCGTCCCAAGTATTGTCTCGCAGTCCCCAAGTCCTAAAATCACAAAGCAACTTAACACATACGAATGTATCCAAATAATCATAAAAATTTTCCTAGACTCTACTAGGACTTCTTCCATGCGTATCTCCAGTCATCAATCCTGCTTTACCTTGGTTAATGGTGGAAAGTTCATCCGATGGGACAACTTCAGGAATAACACCGATTGTTCCATCATCCCGCCAATCGAAGGTGTACTTCGGACGTACCGTACTCCTCTAAACGTACTGTCTGACATAATCTAAAGGCATGACACCACTCTTACGATATCTTCCGACGGGTGTCATTCATTATCATAAGCCTTTTCATTTCCTCCATTTACTCAACTCTCTATGAGTTTTCTCCATGACGTTATTTTCACAGAAGCATGCATTCATTGCATCGAGACGAAAATATAGATAGAGATGATTTAGACGTGTAATCCTCCTTCTTACTCCGAAAAGTTTACATGCTAGTTCTAATATCGTAGTTAAACATTTAGAAACCTGAACACATAAATTTTCCAGATCCGGTCGGCAACAGACCATAGATCCAATCACATAACGCATATCACAAACCATTTAGCACATAAAAGCATGTTAGGCATTTTCCTAAATAAGCTAGTGCTCGTGTCTATTTAGGTGTACTACCTAAAATATAATAGACACACTCAACTCACAATCATCGCTTAGCATTCTAAGTTTAAGTCTAGAAATCCTACAAATTCCTAGTTCGCTTAAACTAATGCTCTGATACCAACGGTGACATCCCCAATTTCACGGCCAGAAAAGACCGATTTGTTTATGCTTTGTTTTTAAAATCAGAGTAATCTTTTAAAGAAAACGGTTGCGGAATTTGTTCCCAAAACAAAATATGATAAGAATTTATCAAAGCATTTCTTTAAAGAAATGTATTTTTATTATATATCAAAATCTCGGGATGTCATGTTCAATACAGACCAAAAGCATAAACAGAACAAAATAGACCTTACAACCGCTATGTGTAACTACTGGCCTATAATCCAAAATCTCTCGTCACATCAACCAACTTATGCCCTTGAGCCACTACCTGTAATGCAAAGAAAACTGAGTGGGTCAGGCTTGGGAGCCTGGTGAGCATATAGGGTTTTCAACCCACAATAATATAATTATTATATTCAATTATCAAAAAATCAACCCAATTACCCATCCCCATTATCTTCTTTACTCTTAAGGTTTTACCCTAAGAATCAACTATCCTTCATTCATTCATTCCTAAGGATTAACCTGAGGGATTGGCACGAAGTCCATTGCTGCCAAAGTTTATCTATCAGGTACTAAGTCCATAGTTACCAACCTTTATCTCTCAGGTACTAAATCCATAGCTATCAGGCGCTAACTCCATAGTCACCAAGGTTCACTTAACAGGCACGAAGTCACATCGTCACCAAGGTTTATCAAATAGGCACGAAGTCGCATCGTCACCCAGGCTTACTTAATAGGCACTAAGTCGCATAGTCGCCAGGGTTTACTCAATAGGCACTAAGTCGCATAGTCGCCAGTGTTTACTCAATAGGCACTAAGTCGCATAGTCGCCAGGGTTTACTCAATAGGCACTAAGTCGCATAGTCGTCAGGGTTTACTCAATAGGCACTAAGTTGCATAGTCACCAAGGCTTACTCAATAGGTACGAAGTCGCATCATCACCAAGGCTTACTCAATAGGTACGAAGTCGCATCGTCACCAAGGCTTACTCAATAGGTACGAAGTCACATCGTCCCCAAGGCTTACTCAATAGCATCGTTCATCACACACCAACTACTCCATCTACCCATGTTCTACCCAACATTTCCGTAGATATAAATACTTACACAGTTTAAATCATTTAACACCCTTATAAAACATCAATTCCAAGCCCATCTCAAATAGACAAATAATATATAACACATAGCACGTATTTCACAGCTAATACTTCATATTTATGTGTTAGAAGAAAGTAACTACACACTCACTTGATCAGAAGATGATCGGACAGCACTACGGCTCTAAGAGTAGTATTCTTCGGTGAAACCGAGATCACTTCACACACCGGACTTCTCGCGGGCAGAGCTTCGGCTCGGAAACTCTTTTCTTCTCGGGATCTTCGGGCTTCGGGACTTGCTTCGGGTCTCGGGATGATACCGGGGCTTTGGGGGTACTTCTTTGCATGAAAATCAAGGTAATATGGGTGAGAGAAGGGTGAATTAGCAACCTTGGCCGGCTGCCCCTTCAAATCTATTTATAGGGCAAATTTTTCATTTTCCACGTCGTGGGCACTGTTTCCACGTCGTGGGCTTGGTCGTCATTGCATGCGTCATCGCAAGTTGGGTCTGGCAGACTCCAGGAGGCGTCACAAAACATGCCACGTCGTGGACACTGTTTCCACGTCGTGGCCACTGACACAGCTTTGGGGTTCGCGCCCCGAACTTCAGAAACTCATAACTTCGCATACGAACTCCATTTTCGACGCTCTTTATATCGACGCGAAGGTGAGATTATGCTCTACAACTATCGTTTAGTCTCCGTTGGCTAATTTTGACTTTATTTTTAATATATTATTAATATATTATTTATATATTATTTTTAGTAGGTCGGGACAGGAAAACTCCGTTCGAAATTCATAACTCCTTCATCTGAACTCCGTTTTCGTCTGTCTTTTTATCGTTGGACTACTATCGACGAGATCTTCGACTCTCGTTTAGATTGTTTCGGCTAAAAACCGCTCGATCTCAAATCGAGTATTCAGGCTACATACCGCTAAGTCGAAACTTCGGAAAAATCATAACTTCCTCATACGAAGTCAGATTTGGGCATTCTTTTTATGCACGCTCTCGGTTTAACATATTCTACGACTTTCGTTTAGATCACTAAGGCTAGATATCGCTCTATCTTAAATTCATATTTTACGTGGCGCTGTGTCGTGCCGGTTCTGTCGCGAAACTTCGACATGTCATAACTTCTTCGTTATAACTCGGATTTCGGCGTTCTTTATATGTACGGAATCCTTGTAACATATACTACAACTTAGTATAAGATTATTCATTCTAAATAATCTTCTATCAAAAAGTCATTTTTTTGGTGCTTATCGTTTCTAAATTGACTAGCCCGGATCTGCGAGCGTTACATGGGAACACCATGCAGTCGTACAATCTCCCTAATGTACGTAGTTGTCAGTTTCTCCATCTTGTCGGTTTCTTTGATTGGCAGGAAGTGTGCGGATTTAGTTAACCTGTCTACGATCACCCAAATGGTATCGAGACCACCCATTGTCTTGGGCAATTTGGTTATGAAGTCCATTGTGACTCGCTCCCACTTCCACTCAGGTATTTCCGGTTGTTGTAGCAAACCTGATGGTTTCTGGTATTCGACCTTAACCTTGGCGCAAGTAAGACGCTTACTCACGAAGGTAGGAATCTCTGCTTTCATGTTAGGCCACCAGTATAACTTTTTGAGATCCAGATACATCTTATCTGAACCTGGGTGGACGAAATATAGAGTATTATGCGCTTCGTTCATGATCACGTCTCTGAAACCACCGAGCTTCGGTTCCATGAGGTACAAGGCTCCGCCACCCTTGACTTCTAAGTTCTTATCCATCCCTCTAAGGGATTCACCCGCCACATTTTCAGGCTTCAAGGCTTCTAGCTGAGCTTCCTTAATGTGTGTGGACAGATGTGAATGGATTGTCATAGTCAATGATTTGATTCTACGACCTGAGTATTCTTTCCGACTTAGGGCATTAGCTACTACGTTTGCTTTACCGGGATGATAACGAATTTCGCATTCATAGTCATTGAGTAGCTCGACCCACCGACGTTGTCTCATGTTGAGCTCCTTCTGGTCGAATATATGTTGAAGGCTTTATGATCTGTAAAGATAGTGCTTTTCGTACCATACAGGTAGTGTCTCCAAATCTTCAGAGCAAATACCATTGCTCCTAACTCAAGATCATGTGTAGTGTAGTTGACTTCGTGCGTCTTAAGCTGTCTTGAGGCATAGGCGATGACCTTTACTCATTGCATAAGAACACAACCAAGCCCTTGGTTGGATGCATCGCAGTAAACCACGAAGTCTTCTATCCCTTCTGGGAAGGATAGTATCGGTGCGCTGCATAAGGCTCGATTCAGCGTTTGGGACGCCTTCTCCTGTTTCTCTTCCCAGTCAAAGGTCACACCTTTCTGGGTCAATGTAGTAAGCAGTTTCGTGATCCTAGAGAAGTTCTGAATAAACCTGCGATAGTAGCCAGTGAGGCCTAGAAATTGAGGAATTCCTATAGGCGTCTTTGGAGCTGACCAGTTCTCAATGGCCTTTATTTTGGAATGGTCCACGTGAATTCCCTCTTCGCTAACCACGTGACCCAAGAATTCAACTCTCCGAATCCAAAATTCGCACTTAGAGAACTTCACGTAGAGTTTCTCCGATCGTAGTGTTTCTAAGATCTGACGTAGGTGTTGACTATGCTCCTCCTTACTTCAAGAGTAGATAAGTATGTCATCGATGAATACAATAACGAACTGATCTAAGTAAGGACGACACACCCTATTCATTAAGTCCATGAACACTGCGGGCGCATTGGTTAATCCGAATGGCATCACTACAAACGTGTAGTGTCCATAACGAGTTCGGAAGGCTGTTTTAGGAACATCTTCCTCTAAAACCCGTAACTGGTGATACCCGGATCTCAGGTCAATCTTCAAAAAGTAGTTCGCCCCTTGCAGTTGGTCGAACAAGCCGTCTATATGTGGTAGAGGGTATCAGTTCTTGACAGTAAATTTGTTTAGTTCTCGAAAGTCGATGCACATACGGAACGATCCGTCTTTCTTCTTTACGAACAAGACCAGTGCTCCCCAGGGTGAGAAGCTTGGTCTAATAAATTCCTTGTTGAGCAGTTCGTTCAGTTGACCGGATAGCTCCTGCATCTCAGCTGGTGCTACTCGATAAGCCGATTTGGCTACTGGGGTAGCTCCTGGAACTAAGTCGATTCTGAACTCGATTGGACGTTGTAGTGGTAATCCTGGTAGTTCTTCGGGAAAGACGTCAGGAAAGTCGCGTACTTCTGGGATGCTCTTTATGTCTTTCGCCTCTTGGCTCATATCAACTACATGAGCAAGGAATGCATGACATTCCTTCCGTAAGTACTTCTGGGCTTGTATACTTGAGATGATTCGAAGGTTCGTGTCTGGTTTTTCGCCATAGATAAATAGGGTTTCGTTAGACGGTAGATTAAGACGAACGGCCTTCTCAAAACACATGATGTCAGTACGATGAAGACTCAACCAATCCATGCCGATAATGACGTCGGAAATTTTAATTGAGACAGGCATGAGGTCGATTGAAAATGAATGGTTATCTAGAGATAGGGTACATCCTATGTATATATAGCTAGTGCTCTCAGTCTTTTCGTTAGCCATTTCTACAGTGAATGGTTCTTTCAGTGCTCGTGTTTGTTGTTTAAGTAAGTGTACAAATTTTTGGTTCACAAAACTCCTCTCCGCTCCACTATCAAATAGTACGCATGCATAAGAGTTATCAAGGAGAAACGTACCAGTGACCACTGTAGGGTCTGCTACCGCTTCCTCATGGCCTATCGCCAAAACCCTTCCCACTCCACCAGCGTTCCCTGCCTTCGGGCAGTTCCTCTTGTAGTGACCAACCTCACCATACCCGTAGCATGCCTGGCCCACTCCAACGCCAGGGACCTAGGTGATTGGCCTAGCCGGAGCTTTGCAGAAACGGGCAGTGTTCCCCTTCCTGTTGCAGTTTGCACATTGCATTTCCCGGCAGGGTCCCTTGTGGTGGAAGTTGCACTTGTTGCACTTTGGCAAACCCCCAGCGTACTGTTTCGCCGGCGCAGTGGCAGCAAGTGCTGTCGCGGCATGAACAGCCACGATCTGCTGCTTCTTGGCAGAGTTCTACGTCGTGTTGCTCTTCTTCTTGTCCCAAACCTTCCGCTTGTTGTCGGCTGTTTTGGATGGTTCTGGGACAGTAAGGGTTGTTGTTGGTGTGCGGACTCCATGATCGACGAGCCACTGTGCCAACGTTTGGCACTGTCGAAGGTAGTGGGTTTGAAGCTAATACATTCCCCTGAAATGGAGGAACCAGCCCCCAAATGTACCTCTCGATCTTCTTTCCCTCAGTGGGGACCATTCCTGGACATAGAGCCACCAGATCACTGAACCTGGCAGTGTAGGCTACTATGTTGGATCCTTTCATGGTTAGGCTCCAGAGTTCCTGTTCAAGTTTCTGAACTTCGCCCCTCGGGAAGTACTCCTCTATCATGAGGTCCTTTAGTGCTTCCCAGCCCATCGCATTAGCCACTATTAGTGTAAGTGACTCGACATGGCTATTCCACCATGTGAGGGCTCTGTCCGAGAAGGTGCAGACAACAAATTTTACTTTGCTTCCTTCCGGGCAGGAGCAGATCTCAAAGATCGAATCAGTTTTCTCGAACCATTGCGACAGAGCAATGATTCCTCCGCTGTCGTTAAAGGCCCTGGGTTTACAGTTGGTGAAGTCTTTTTACGAACACTCCCTAGAGTGCCCGTGAGAATCACCTTGAGTAGAATTAACAGTTGTTCCACCCCCGCTAGTACTGCTAGCGTTGAATTGAGTTAGGGTTGTCGTAACAGCCGCAACCACTGCAACGTGAAGAACATCAGGATCGTATTGTGGAGGAGGTGGTGGTGGTTGAGTTGGAGTTATCGAAGGATTGCGTCTTGTTGATCTACGGGGAGGCATCTTTCAATTGTAAGTTTACAAAGATGAAGATAATAGTAAGCATTCAATAGTGAGAATAACGAGAGTGATCCATGAACTAAATTACCATAGTTCAACAATTTGATGAGAAAGTGATTGCAATAGAGATCTAACAATAGAAGGATGAAAGCATTTGGACAAAGATTTCCCCAGGGGATTAGATGTCTGTCAAATCATTGGTATTAAAGATGCAATAAGTTCGGGAAAATTGACCTTGGAGTAGGTCTTACATCATACCAGAAATGAGAAACTTTTGACAACACAAAGACCTAACAGACTGAAAGTTCAAGGTCTTAACATAAGCAGGAAATTAATACCAGAGTCTATACATAGACCTAATCTATATCCAAAAGAGAGAGTATAGTAGGCTCTACTCGCGAGGGGAGTTGTTCAGGTTGGTACTTGATTCAGCCTTGGATTCAGCCAGTTGTTGTTTCGTTTCCTATACACGCCTTTGTAGTGCCACCTGGTTCTGACGAAGATCCCTAACTTTGGATTGGCAGGCATGCGGTTCTACCTGTAGGGCATCATTGCGAGTCCTTTCTAAGTTTTGGTCATCGGTCAGATGACGGAGACGAACTGTGTTGACTCCGGAGTTAGCACGGATCTCCATGACTTGGTCGAAGTTTTCTCTTCCCTGCTCAGCATTGCGAGCAACACGACGCACCAAGATAGGAAGGACTCTGTCTGCTGAGCCTCCCTCATTCAAATTGTAGAAGCTTCGGTCGCCATTGTAGGGAGGTGGTTGTCCCTGTTCGTGGCTCCACCTTCCCAAGTTCACCGCCCACAGAGGCGTCGGGCCTTGAAAAGCTGGACGAGGGTTAGGATTCTAAGCAACTTGGGGTGGATCATAGACCTCTGGTTCTGAGTCCGAGTCTTCCTAGACTTCCTCTTCGTTCTCTTCATCAGAACTTTCCTCGGGGTCTTCTACTGCTGGGACCACCGGGTTCTCTTCTTCGGGCTCCGCTTCAAGCCATCCACCATTCCCTTGATCGGGAAAGTATGGGTCACCAGGTAGATGGAATCCAGCCATGGTATCTAAGCGAGAAAAGGGGTGTAAGAAACATATAATAAACGTACTACTAAAGATAATTATAGGATGATCCTTACCAATTACTTCAATACTTGCGTAGTGCATACCAGTCATATATAACCAAGATAGAATAGACCTTCGAATAAGTGACCCAGCTCTAAGTCCACAACCAAACAAGGACAAGGAAGTAAATCAAAGATCACAGATTCTAAGTCTATAACACCTTAGTCACATATAACCTTAGCGTATCCACTCAGCAACTATTGACCTACTAGTAAAGACCTTTTAGTTTTCACATAAGTAATTATGGTACCACAAAATACTCCTATAGTATTTTAAGTTTATGTTATGTTCTAGAGTTTTCATTGTAGTAGAGTTGGTAAGTTTTTAGACTTGTTGCAACACCACAACCATTCCTAGGCACATGCTAATCACTTCTCGGAAAGATATAGTTGATCAGACTATATCATTCCCAGACCTGATTATATGTCCCCAAGCCTACTTGTGCTGTCCAACAACCGCAATACTTTTGTTCTATTCTAGTATGACATTGATCCTAGTATGAATGCATGTATGTATACTTTAATAAAATATTTTATTATTTAAAAAGTATAAACTCTTGGTCAGAGTGTTTTAATCCCGATCAGTTTATAGTTGTATATCTTTTATGGGTTGATATACTCGGTTCACCATAAACAAAGCTCTGATACCAATCTGTCACACCCCTAAACCCAAAACGGCAGAAACATTCGAGGGCGGAGGACGTCATGTACAGTATCATAACAATGCACAATAGTAAAACAAGTAACAACATCATCCATTGCATTAATAATATAGTTAATACAAGTGTGTTCTGTGTAAAGTTGTAAGACACCAAAAATTTGTAATCAACAAAATAAAGATGAGTCTTGAATACGCATGGTCTTCTCAAAAACCTGGTCATTTGTACCTGTCTACTGGTGACCTGAGAATACAAGTTATTTTGAAAGAGAGTATCAACATAAAAGTTGAGTGAGTGCATAAGTATTTTTGTGTCATATGTTTGCATTAGTTTCACGAAAAAGTTTGTATATGTAAAGTAAAAGGTTTGTATCTTTCCAGAAAATCCTATATTTTCTACTTAAAATGAAAAGTAGTCTTCTACCAAGACTCGACTGTTTTGTATGCTTGTTCTCTCGTAAGAATGTATGTTTTTCCAAGTTTATGACTATCTTTACTAGAAAAATAGTTTGCGTTCCTCAATATGAGGATATCACTGTATGAATGAATGGAAAATGAAGATGTACAGTAGTGTGGTGTAAAAATACTCTACTGAAGCACTAACTACCTTAAAACCAAATTGTTAATTAAGGTTAAGGAATGTGATTAAGTTATAACCATGCTTGATTGACTAGTATAAAACACGACGTTCTTCAGACGTCGAAATGGTATGACATTTGTCACCCGTAGACCTGCAGGTCCCACTGTAGCTAGCAGCAAGGTGTAGGATGGTCAATCCCATATAGATCTATACACAAACTCACGCTCTCCCTCCAACAGACTCTGGTTACAAAACGTGACACAACAAGTATATTGCTATGCCATGAAATAGAGTTTCACATTCTAGTTGTTTTGTTGTTGTTATAGTATATATGTTCATTTCTATTCTTGTTATAGTATGTATGTTCCTTCCTGTTCTAGTTATAGTATGTATGAACTGACTCATGTATGTTTCACTGATCTATAAGTAGTAAGTAGTAATCCTCTAAACTATACCTATTATAGTTTACTAGCATGATAGGCTGCAGACCGCTCACAGTCGGCAGAAGAGTTACACTGACAGACACCGATCTGAGCTGGAGTTCCAAGTGGGTGACATGGTACTCCTGAAGGTCTCACCCTGTAAGGGTGAGATTCACTTCAGGAAGAGGGGGAAATTGGGTCCCCGATGTTAGATAAAGTGTCTAAGTCCATAACAATATTTGAGATGCACTTGACCCGACCCGACATGGTCCATTTGGGTTACACTTCACCCGAACAATTTGTATGGATAATCTTTTGAGAATAGTATGTTTATGATTTATTAATATATTATAAGGTATAATATATTAATATGAAATCATATTATTTAATTAGTATTGATCTTAAATTAATTTGGAATTAATTTAGTGATAAAAAAGGTGACTAATTAAATATGGGCTCTTGTATTTATATAGTGTGGGCTAATGCTTATTTAGTATGGGCTAGGCTTGCATGGGAGTCCATGGATGGTCCATGGAGCTTTTAACCTATGGATCCTTGGAAAGAAAGAGTCATGGGTATTAGGGTTTACATGGATGTAACCCTAATCCTCCACACTATATAAAGGAGTCTTTGGCACTTGATTTGGCACTAGTTGTGTGTGAACAAGAGTGGTGGCCGATTTCAAGAGTGTGCATTATTCTCTCAAGAGTTTTCCAAAGTTTGTGGTGATTTGTGATTTCCATTTGAGGCATCCACACTATTGGTGCTAGGCTCTCAAACTCCAAGCAATCAACCACTACTAAAAGGTATGACATTCTACTAGTAATTTTATGATTCAAGTTACCCATGCCATGCTAGTTAGGATGTAAACCTTGGAAATTCTTATTTGCATGTATTTTAGAGAAAACATAGATCCAAGGTTTATAGAGTTGCATGTACACCATAGGAGTGTTAGATTGTTCAAAACCCATCAGTGGTATCAGAGCCTAGGCTTGTTTTCTTGAATACTTGATGCAAACTGTTGAAAAATTGAAAAAACTTGTTGTCTGGACAGTGGACTCGCCGAGTCCATGGGGGGACTCGATGAGTCCAAGCATATCTTCATCCTACTCGTCGAGTAGGTTCATGCACTCGACGAGTAGGAGGCCCAGAGTGCAGTTTTTCGAGTTTTTAAGCTGGAGTTGGACTAGAATCATTACACTAAACTGTTTTGGACTTATAAAACCTATTTTTGATATTGTAATGATTATTCTAATCCAATTTCAAAGGCTATTATCAAAATTTCAAGTTTTGTATGTGTTCATATGATTCTTAAAATTGTTGATATGGATGTTCATGAACTTATGAGTTTTGTTAGATCATAGGAATTATTTGCAAATTGTTTGTTAGTTAATTCTTGATCTTGATGTGTTTTAATGGAATCCATAATTTGTCCTCAAGTTATGGATTACCAAAAGTCTTTTCTTTTAAAGTCCATTAAAAAATCATAGGTTACACAAGTTGGAGAGTCTTTTCCATCATAAATAGTTTTATGGACTCCATAACTTGTCCTCAAGTTATAGATGTCCAAGAGTCTCTTCATTAAAAGTTTTTTTTAAACCTTAATTAAACTCATAAGTTATGAAAATCCAAAAGTTTTTGAATTGTTCAAAACTTGCCCTCAATTTTTGGAATTTGTAAAGTCTCACACACACTTTAGTTCCAACCCTTAGAGTTTTAAAAGTTAAAATTCAACCCTTATACTTTATAGTATTATAAGTTAATAATATATATATATATATATATGTATAAGAGCAAGTAAGTCTTACCGTTAGTAGGCCTCATTCACGAAGCCGGTCTATAAGGGGGGGGAGGGTATAAGGTTGTTGCCTATAAAATGACAGCTTAATGGGTGTCCACTCTCACCCACCGCTTCCTTGACTGGTGGAGGGTCGTTAGCCGAACGGGTAGGACAAGGACTATAATTATCATTAAAAGTATAATGATGAATATAAAGTAACTAAACCTTTTATAAAATTCCCAATCTTGGTTACTTTAGGAAAATGTGAATTTGGTGCTAACCTATGAAATTTACACTTTGTACCTTACCAAGTCGTTGGTGGAGCGTGTGTGGTTAACCGGCACACTAACTTGGACTAGTAAGGATGGCAAAGGGTGACTTAATGTTTGTCATAGATCGGTGGAGCGCATGTGGTTAACCGGCACATTGATTAGGTGATAATATTAAGGGTACCAAGTGAATTTGCATGGTTATCCACACCTTGTTTTGTGATCCTCGGCATCCCAGTCACAAAACCTGAAGGGCACAATCGAGATTGAAACATGCCATTGAAAAGTTCAATGAATCTCAAAAGATCTAGGAGTTTCAAATCCAATTAAAACCTAATAAATTATTTCGTTTTTCATGGTGGAAATTGGTGAATCGTCATTCGCCTACCTTCAAATATTCTATAGCTTGGATTACGACATCCCTCTTCTAAGTTATAAAATATTGTGTTGGGTCCTAGCCTTAATATTTCATATTGAGTGTTATATTAAGGATTTTAAATCAACTAACTTGAATCTCTCCCATTGTAGATGTCTGGTTCAGACAAGTATGATCTTCCCAAATCTCTTGGAACAAGCTTTCCTCTTGAAGATGATGTCCCACAACATCATGCTTCACTTCCTCCACCTCCTCCAATTATTCTCCCCGACTCACAAGCTCGAAGACTTGAAAAGTTTAAACTCACTCAAGTCCTATTGGATAGTAAACACAAGGATGGAAAGCCAGTGTGTGCACATATCTTGGAGATGAAGGCACACATTGACAGGCTAAGGATGATGGGTGTCGGGTTCCCAAGAAAGTTGGCTATTGACTAGGTTCTTCAGTCACTTCCTGAGTCATATAGTGAGTTTGTTAAAGACTACTATGTGACAGATCTCGACATGACCCTAATAGATCTTACCTATTTGCTAATTGCTGCTGAATCAGCAATGATTTGGCGCAATGGTCAAGCAACTTTGATTGGAAGGTCTGCCCCCCAAGCTGACATGGACATCCCAGAAATGATTCCTTCTCTTAAAGGGAAGGAATTGGTCATGGTCAAAAGTGATGATCATAAGAGAAAGGCCATTTCTGAGGCTGCTCTATGTGTTGGCTCATATGAGCCTGTGTGTTTCTATTGGCAAGGAAAGGGACATTGGAATCGAAGCTGCCCTTACCACCTAAGATCTTTAGTCAGTATGTATGGTTCTGCTTCAGGTAAGTCCACTATCTAACTCTGTTAAGTTCCTAATTGTTGATTCTTAATACATGATGTGACTGGGTTGCATTTTGATGTTTTGCAGGATCAAGCAAAGGGAAGGAAGCTTAAAAGAAGAGTATATTTGAATCTGATCGCGAAGATGGATTTCAATCGCATGGTTCGAAGATCGGATTCTTGAGCTACTACTTTGGAGTTATGATAGATTGCTAGGAAATATGTAATAGCATAGTTTCCATTTAAAGTTGCATTGTAAGGAATCCGCATTTTATAAATAAATAAAATTTTTGTTTTACTTTATTTTATATCTCCTTGCAATAGCATTTATGGAAAGTTAATGTTTGTTTGTTTCTAGCAATAATGAATTTGATTCTTTCATCTGTGGTAGTGTCTAAATTTACCAAATAAGGAAAGATTCTCATCACCCAAGTTTCAATTGGACCGAAACTTGGAATAATGCAGGTTGTATTGCATGATGAATGAGAATTTTTCATTTTTGGAAAGTTAAGACTAATTCCCTGGCCACATGTATATGTGAGTCAGGTGAAAGACTAAAGGATCGGGTACACTGGGTGTGTGCAGGTCAAAATCCACCACAAAGATCGATAAGACTATTCTTCATGATTTACTAAAGTTTAGTAAATATGGTTGTACCTACAAGTTTAAGTACAATTCTGAAACATTGGAAAAGTTTCAATGTATGGCAGGGCGAATGGGAAGAATCAAATTAGGCAGAAAGATAAAAGTTTCTCAAATCTGAAAAGATGGGAGAGTACTTTAGTATCATGTTTTATGAGCATCTTAATGATTATGGAACCATATCATAATTTGATTCTCAAAGGACATCTTAGTGCATTTGTATGGCTAAGAAGAGGATTCATGAATTGTTGGAATGGTTAAAATCAAGAAGATGAATCATACTCCATTCCAAAACAATTCTTGGAGTTAACTCCAAGATGGTAACCTTGAGTGACATAAAGAAGGGTTTAAAACACTTATCAAATGTAGAGTAAAATGTTTTCTACTCTTGAACATTTGAAATTGGTAAGTTGTGATGTTTTGGATAAAACAAAGACCAACTAAGGCCAATTGTGTGAAGTGTTTATCTTGATAAGAATCCGCAGTGACTCTTGAATATTTGTTTGGTTGTCAAGGAATGGTTCTTGACAAAGAGAAACTTATATGTCAAGAGGACAGTGGAAGTCTTAAAGGTCTTGAATGTTTCAAGAGCTAATCAAGGATAAAACCTATAGTTTATCGCTAGCACACGACTTGAGGTTTGTAACCTATCATGTTGACATAATTCTTGTTTCTGTGCCTATTCCTGTAAAGTTGACTATGTATGTGAGTTCTGTGAGTTCTCAATTGTGTGCATAACAACTTGGAAGCAATGGTGGGCCCTTGTGCTACCAAGAGGCAAGAAATCAAGATTGAACAAGTTCAATTCATATGAGTTTGAGTTTGTCACTAACCTTGTCTTGTGATTATGGTTTTGACAAATTCACATGGACAGGAACACATACACCATAAAATCTAAGTGTCATAAGGTTTCTTTCCGATTCATGAAAATGATGGTGAGGAAACGCTTTCACTAAGTAGATTTTAAGTAGATAGCAATTGTGATATTTTCATTCTCAAAGTCGTTAGTGGAGTGTGTGTGGTTAACCGGCACACTAACATGGACTTATGAGAAATGGCAAACAGGTCTAAACATTATGATTACGGAATCCCTCTTCATAATTGTTTAGACACACATGTGAGCTATCTAAGGAAAAGATGTATGAGTCTGAGAAGCTTAGATAAAGTTTGTCGAAGAATCTCGTATCAGAAGTCTGAACTTTGGTGATGAAAGTCAATAAAGTTTTGATTTCTAGAAGTCAATTTCTGAGTATATGTCAACGCTAGTGGGATCATAATTGTTATGCTAAATAATTATTATGCTAGTGGGAGCATAATCAATTATGATAAGTATTGTTAATTATAGAAAACAAAAGTTTCGCTTGGTTGTTTTGCTATAATTAAGGGAGAGGAGATTATACTTCATTTCAATCCTAAAAGTTTAGATTGAGATTTCAATCATCTTTAGTCAAGGATATATATATATATATATATATATATATATATATATATATATATATATATATATATGTGAATTTTATGTTGGAATGGTTCAACATAAGGGAATTCTATATATATTGCGTTCTCAAAATTCGATTATGATTACGGCATCCCCCTTCATAGTCAATTTTTGAAAACATGGCAAATAAAAAAATATTGTAGCAAAAGACTGATCTAGTATCATGTCTTTATGTGAGACATCATGAATCGTGTCCCATATGCTTCGGGTATAGGATCGATCACATGTGCTATAATATCTATCCGTTCTAAATTTTCAAAATGCCTAGAGCATTAAGAGGGAAAAAGGAATAGAACTGGATATGACTGAAATGATTAAGCAATTGTCGAGGATAATCTGAGGTTTACCTAAGATTGGTTTCTCATGGACAGTTGGAAGTATGGTGTTAAATTTTGGAGAGGAACCATATTGACATATTCTGAAAAGTGGTAGCTCTTATTCAGAAGTGATAGTCAAAATGGGAATATGGAAATGTTTTCCATATTGAGAGTTGGATTTTAAGAATCTATGAGAAAGTTAGAAACTTTTATGCAAGAAGGATATTCAAAGGAATGTAATTTGAATGTGAGACTTCGTTTCCATGGAATTGATCTCCACTGGAATATTTTGTAATGTCTGTTGCCAGGTCTTTGTGACTTTTGTGCATAGTCATTGCAAGAGGATCAATGCATACGAGTTTAAAATCTAACAGATTACAGTAAATGACAAGAATTTGATATTCTTACATTTACGGTAAGGATTTGGGATTGTGAAATGAGCATCATTAGAATCATGTTCAATTGTTCTACTTCACAAAGTAAGGATCATAGACAAACATAGTTTGCATACTTGGAGTATGGCATGACTATTGTTTAGAAAACATAGTGTACATGCTTGGAGCATGGGACAACTAATGTTTTAATTCAAGTGTTAAGTTGATAAATCGAAACAGAATAATGTGTAATCAGTATGGTGATGAATAAAAGGTGTTTTATTTATATTCATAAGTGTTGAGACCATATTGGATTTAATTATTCTTGTGTTTCACTTTGCATGTTTTGACTTCCATAATAACTAGGTTATTCTTTCCGAATGACTAAGTTATTCAAACTTCCACAGTCAGTCATACGTCGGAAGTAGGTATGAATTAAGACTGTCATGAATTTGGGCTTGTAGATGACTAAAGGTGTTTAGCCATAGCAATGGTTGCTACAACATTCATGAGTGCTCATAAGTTCTGAGTATTGGAATAAACCCACGCTCACTTGCATCACTTCATGGAATTTATCTCGAGTGATCGTGAGACGGTAATATCATATAAGTCTTCAAACCTTGAGATATGAGTTGTTACCTATGAGTTAGTTGTACATTGATTGCACGAAAATGCATCAGTAACTTGATGTTATAAAACGTGCCTTTGTGTATAATTCAACAAGTAGTAGAACAAGTATATGAGTCGAATTTTATCTATTCCTTCTAGTCCTTGGAGGATTAGAAACGATATCTGGGCCCCTCGATGATTTTGTTTTGACCTATGTATCGGGCCCGATTAGAACCTAATTGATGTGTTCAATTTAGTTCTATGTCAAACAAATCGGAAATCGGGAAACAAACTGCTGGACAATAAATACGACGTTGTTCCATGTATTTGTCCGGCTCATATCTTGAGAACAGAGGATTATATGATCACTTATCTAAAATGGCACTTCATAGTTCAACAAAGTTTTGAGAGCTACGATTGTCGGTTGGTTCCTAAAGTCATATATGCAAATATAGTTATTAGACTTATCCAAGTGGGAGACTGTTGGACAAGGTGTCTAAGTCCATAACAATATTTGAGATGCACTTGACCCGACCCGGCATGGTCCATTTGGGTTGCACTTCACCCGAACAATTTGTATGGATAATCTTTTGAGAATAGTATGTTTATGATTTATTAATATATTATAAGGTATAATATATTAATATGAAATCATATTATTTAATTAGTATTGATCTTAAATTAATTTGGAATTAATTTAGTGATAAAAAAGGTGACTAATTAAATATGGGCTCTTGTATTTATATAGTGTGGGCTAATGCTTATTTAGTATGGGCTAGGCTTGCATGGGAGTCCATGGATGGTCCATGGAGCTTTTAACCCATGGATCCTTGGAAAGGAAGAGTCATGGGTATTAGGGTTTACATGGATGTAACCCTAATCCTCCACACTATATAAAGGAGTCTTTGGCACTTGATTTGGCACTAGTTGTGTGTGAACAAGAGTGGTGGCCGATTTCAAGAGTGTGCATTATTCTCTCAAGAGTTTTCCAAAGTTTGTGGTGATTTGTGATTTCCATTTGAGGCATCCACACTATTGGTGCTAGGCTCTCAAACTCCAAGCAATCAACCACTACTAAAAGGTATGTCATTCTACTAGTAATTTTATGATTCAAGTTACCCATGCCATGCTAGTTAGGATGTAAACCTTGGAAATTCTTATTTGCATGTATTTTAGAGAAAACATAGATCCAAGGTTTATAGGGCTGCATGTACACCATAGGAGTGTTAGAATGCTCAAAACCCATCACCCGATACATAGGGCCATTCAGGATCATTGTCAGGGTTGGCAAGGTGGCGTATAGTTTGGACCTCCCAGAGGAGCTCAGTCAGATTCACAACACTTTTTACGTTTCGCAGTTGCGAAAGTGTATACCGGATAAGGAGGCGGTAGTGTCGTTAGATGATATTCAGGTTGATGAGCGCCTGAATTACGTGGAGAGGCTGGTGGCCGTTCTTGATAGGAAGGTAAAGGTTCTACGGAACAAGGAAGTACCTCTGGTAAAGGTACAGTAGGAGCACAGGAGGGGATCCGAGTGGACGTGGGAGCCGGCGGCAGAGATGCGGGAGAACTATCCACAATTGTTCGTCGCAGCAGACCTCGAGGACGAAGTCTAGTTCAAGTGGAGGAGAATTGTAACACCCTGACTCCCAGGTATAGGTTTTAAAACCTTATATACATGTTTATGGACCTACTCGACGAGTTGGTTGCCCCAAATCGTTGTGTAGAGGCAGGTTAGCCCACGTGGATTATTGGACCTACTCGGCAAGTCGGAGGACCCTGACTCGACGAGTAGGAGCTGGAAAATGAAAACCTAATTTTTGGGGTTTTGCAACCTAATTAAAGGGTCATTAGCCTCCCTCGTCCTCCCTTACCGTCCCCCTTGAGTCCATAAAACCCTAATCTTTAATACCCTCCATTTGTGTGTGTGAAGAAGCTTGGAAAGTGGTTTTTGTGAAGAAGGCTTGAAGTCTAAGGAGATTGGAGCAAAGAAAAGCTTGTGGATCTGAATCTACTTCAGTTTGGCATCATTTTGAAGGTAACAAGTCGTTACCTTGACTTCCCTCTAGCTAGATCTCTCCATGCTTAAGTTTAGGGCCATTTTAGCATATATGTGAACCATTTCGGGTATTGGTCATGATCTAAAGTTGTAACTTCAGATCTGGACTTCTCTAAGTCCCTATAGCCATAAAGTAATCAGATTTAGCAAGCTTGGCACCTTCTCCTTAGGTTAAACCTTTCCTTTAACTTGGTTTTGGCATCTAGGACCATGCATGCACGTAAAGTTTGCAACTTTACGTGGAAACCATGCCCTAGGAGGTTAGATCTGCATTTTGGAGCTTTGGGGTAGATTAAAAACTTCTGAATGAGAATGGATTGAACGCACTCGACGAGTTGCAGGTTCAACTCGACGAGTCCGAGGAAGATTAGCCGATGTTGGTTTCTATGTGGACTCGGCGAGTCAGTGAGACGACTCGACGAGCCAGTTAGGGTTTTCCCGACTTTTGGACACACATGGACTCGACGGTTTGTCTGGAAACTCGGCGAGTCAATTAGGGTTTTCACGATTTCTCGAGTCTGGAAGGACTCGACGAGTTAGTGAACTGCACTCGACGAGTTGGGTCAACATGGACTATTGACCTTGATCGTTGACTTTGACTTTGACCAAGGGATTGACCAGTTGACTTCTGGGGGTATTTTGGTAATTTAGGAATTTATGGAAGTGAATCATTGATGAATATAGGTGGTGGAGTTCGTGGCTGGGATTTGAGAGCTTGATCTTATCACTACAGTTCAACATTTGTGATGTGAGTTCTTCTCACTATATCAACACGGTCTAAGGCACCAATGTCGGCCCTTTTCGGATTTATATTCGGGTTATTGCATGATATGCTTATTGATTTACATCCTGGTAGTTAGGATGGTGATATGCTTAGTGACCTGGTTAGGTCGGTATCCTGGTATATAGGATGATGCTATGTTAGTGACCGGTTAGGTCTGTATCCTGGTTATAGGATGTTGCTATGATTAGTGATCTGTTAGATCGGTTTGACTGTTATATATGCTAGTGTATGATATTTATGTGCACATGATTGTTTGATTGGGGGTTGGATTGAGGCGGTTCTACTTTGTGCTGAAGGCCAACATACCCAGGGTTGTCTGGATAGGCTGAAGGCCCTGCGAGGCGGTCCAGTCAGGCCGAAGGCCCGGCGAGCGGTCCGGATAGGCTGTAGGACCTGCGAGGCGGTCCAGACGTGCCGAAGACTCGGGAGTGGTCTAGATAGATTGAAGGCCCATGCGAGGCGGTCCAGTCAGGTTGAAGGCTCATTATGCATGCTGTTTGTTTATATGATATGATTATAATTGTATGGCGTTGGTATTTTGGGGGAACTCACTAAGCTTCGGACTTACAGTTGTTGATTTTGTTTCAGGTACTTCCGATGATCGCGGGAAGGTGAATGCGTCATCGTACACCTCCTTATGTTTTCATGATTTGATTCTGGGATACTCTGACATTATACTATTTTGAAAACAAGTTTTGTAATAATCGTTGGCTTTGAAATGTTTTAAAAAGTTTAAATTTGGCATGATTTTTTTATGGATGTTACAATCGAAGTATGGTACGGAAACAATTGTTTCGTTTAAATCTTGAACATAAAGTTCATCGTCAATTCCTTAAAGGTTTTGAAATGTTGGGTTTCACCATCATCACGGTCTCATAAATCAGGATCATAAACACAGACTTTTTACATACCTAAATCTTGGTTGATTCGAACCAGAGATCTCTTGCGTATATGTCATAGTGTGTGATCATGAAAGATTTTTATGGTGAAAAAGATTGGTTTAAGAAATGACATGTACCTTTGCTATATTTGGACCAAGCAGGAAACTCTTAACTCAATTGAAAAGAGTAAAGTAGCTCATTGACTAATGTGAATATAGCCTGATTGGGAAGGAATCCACGTGATGAGAGATCCATTAAGTCTTCGAAACACATTGAGTCTAGGAGGCTTGGGACAACATGATGCAGCATGCTTCTAGGGACGCCTAACTAGGACAAAGTTGCGAATGTATACCTTCCCTAAAGTTGTATTGCAAGTGCCACCAAGAGACTTCGAAACCAAGCTATACATGTACAAGTTAACCAACCAAAAGAAAACAAAAAATATTTTTGACTTTTTGTTTTTGAAATGAAAATAACAAAAATAACAAAATCTTTTTGGTATTTTTGATTTTTGAATTGAAATAACAAAATAAGAAAATCTTTTTGATATTTTTGAATTTTTGAATTTTTGAATTTTTGAATTTTTGAATTGAAATAACAAAATAAGAAAATCTTTTTGATATTTTTGAATTTTTGAATTTTTGAATTGAAATAACAAAATAAGAAAATCTTGTTGATATTTTTGAATTTTTTGAAATGAAATAACAAAAGAAGAAAATCTTTTTGGTATTTTTAATTTTTGAAAATTCAAATTCGAAAGACATTAAGAAACATATGCTTGACAATCAAAATGAAATGTACCACATACAAAGATGAGGCATTGACATAATAGTTTTGCTTTGAGCAACGAAGCATAACATCTGAATCAGTTAGAGGAAATTCGAAAACGAAGCGTTTCGAACTCTTAATAGTGAACAGTAACCTCTGAATCATTCAGCGATATGTCGACACTGTTGGATTAGGTGTCTAAGCCCATAACTATAATTGGTATGTACTTGAATTGATAGCAGCACAGTCCTTTTGGGTTGCCCTCAACCTAGCAACTGGACAAGGAAATTATGAAAGGAGAGATATTAATTTATAAGATTAATAAATTAATATAAATGATTTATTAATATGTTAATGGATTAATATATTAATTAGAAATCATTATGTTTAATTAATTGTTAGCCAGAAATTAATCAGAATTAATTTTGGGGTTAAAAGAATTAATTATAAAGTGCAGGGACTAGTTTGCAATTAACTAATAGTTGAGTGGAAGGTTCCAGAACCCCCTTGGAAGGGGGTGGACGAAAACCCTAGGGGAAACCCTAGAGAATTCGTCCAAGGGCTCCAAGATAAGGCCTTGGGTCTTGCTTAGGCCCTAAGCAAAGGATAACTAGGGTTTTCCCTAAACCCTAGTTCCCTCAACTATTTAAGGAGCCTCCTGGCTCACATTTTGGGTACTGATTCTTTGGAAGAATACCTTGGCCGAAATTGCATACTCCCTCTCCTCTCTCTTCTTCTACTTTCCTTCTTGCTAGTCATTGGGTGTGATTCCATTAGAGGCATTACACTTGTGGTGCTAAAGCTTCCAAGAAGATCAAGATCAAGATCAAGGAAATATCAATTGTTTGCTATAACAATTGAAAGGTATGTAAACTCTAAACCCTAGTTTGTTAATTTCGAAATTAGCCTCTCTCCTCTAGGGTTCTTGTTTTGCAATTCAAAGTTGTATGTTCAATAGTTAAAACATAGATCCAAAGTAGGTTGCATGTGAACTTAGGAATTGTTTTCTAGTTTATTTGTTTTACCTAAAACCCATCAGTGGTATCAGAGCCATTGTTGTTTTAAATTGAATTGCTATAATAGTTGAATTGCAAATTAGGGTTTATAGCCATTAAACCCTAAAGGCCAAATTTTCGCAATTAGGGTTTTGGATTGAAGGGTTTTCGAAAACCCTAGCCTCCAAAGAACCCTAATCGAAATTAGGGTTAAGGTTTTGAAAACCCTAGCCTCCTCCCTTGTAAATTTCGAAATTTGCTTAGAAGTTTTAGGGTTTCTTGTTTTGGATAATTGTTACTTAATTAGATTAATTGGATAATTATCCTTACCCTATTTTTCGAAATTTAGAGGGATAAGGATTAGGATTAAATTAATGGATTAATTTAATTAGATAATCCTTATAAGATTTAATAATTTGATTAATAGTTAATTAAAAGATAAATATTAAATCTAGTTAATTGGTTTATTTAAATTTAAATTTAATAGCTTAAATTTCGAAATTTATAAACCCTTGAAGTTTTAAAATGTTTTAAAACACACCTTATATATATATTATAATTAATAGTTTAATATTATATATGTATAAGAATATGGTCAGTCAAATCGCTAGTATGCCTCATTCACGAAGCTAATCTATAAGGGGGGTATAAGGAAACTGCCTATAAAATGGTAGTTGAATGAGTGTCCACTCTCACCCACCGCTTCCTTGATTAGTGGAGGGTCGTTAGCAGAACGGATTTGATAGGACAACTACTTCTCATTAAAAGTATAATGATATTAAAGAAAGTACTAGAACATTATTTTCAAAATCCCAACTCTAGTTACTTTAGGAAAAATGTGAAAAGTATGCTAATCCATGAAATTGCACATTATGCTTTATTGGTCGTTAGTGGAGCGTGTGTGGTTAACCAGCACACTAAAAGGCACTAATAAAGAGTAGTAATGGGTATCTCATAATTGTCATTTTGATGGAGCGTGTGTGGTTTACCAGCACATCAATAGTTAATGATAAAGACAATGAGGTTACCAAGCACATTTGCATGGTTATTCACATCTTGTTTGTGATCCTCGGCATCCCAGTCACAAATAGAAGAGCATAATCTGAGATTAAAACATGCCATTGAATAGTTTCAATGTATCTCAAAAGAATTAGGAATTTCACTTCGTTTGTTTCGTCTAATGGTGGAATTGGTGAATCGTCATTCACCTACCTTTATGAAATTTGCACTTGGATCTCGGCATCCCATTTCTGAGTTGTGAATCTTCATAGTTGGATCCTAACCTTGATATTATATCTTTGGGTTATTTTATTAAGGTATCTTGAAATCTAACTAAAACTTTTTTTTCAGATGTCTACTCCTGGAAACACTTCTGCTTCGTCCTCCTCCAACCAAAACTTCTCTTTGCTCAATATCTGCTCCAAAGTCGTTATGGATGGCTCAAACTATAACGATTGGATGCGCAACATCAAGATGGCTCTTCGTTTCGAGAACAAAGAATATGTTCTTGAAAAGGAGCTCAAAGAGCTTGATGAGAATGAAGCTACTCCTGAAGATCTTGCTGCCTACAAGAAACATTACGATGATGCTACCAAAGTGGCATGCATCATGGTGGCAACTATGTCCCCAGAACTGCAGAGGTACTATGAGGACTACTGGCCTTTCGAGATGAACAAGGACCTTATGGAAAAGTACCATAAGCGAGCTCGTCAAGAAAAGTTTGAAGTAGTCAAGTCACTCATGGCTTGCAAGATGAAAGATGGGGAGTCGGTTGTGTCACATGTGCAAAGAATGCAACGCTACATAGAGCGTTTGGTCAAGCTCAATATTCACTTTGATGAGGAATTGGCCATTGACATGGTCTTGAACTCACTTCCTGAATGTTATGGTCAGTTTATTCTAACTTACCATTTGAACAATACTGAGCAGACCTTGGCCCAATTGCACAACTTGTTGCAGACAGCTGAGGCAGGGATGAAGGGTAAAAGTATACCCTCCACACCTACGAGTGCCCCTGTTTTGGCTATTGGACAGGGAAAGGGGAAAAAGAGGAAAGGTCCTCCCAAGCAAAACTGGAAGAGCAAGGCTCAAGCTGGGTCATCTAGTAATGGCCCAAAGGCTAAGCCCAATGGTTCCACTCCCCATGTTTCTGATCCAAAAGAGGCAGTTTGCTTTTACTGCAACCAAAAGGGGCATTGGAAGAGATCTTGCCCACAATATCTGCAAGATATCAAGGATGGCAAAGTGAAGCCATCTTCGGCAGGTATTTACACTATTTCTGCTAATAACTCATTATCTTCTCGTTCATGGGTCCTTGATACAGGATGTGGTTTTCATATCTGTTCTGATTTGCAGGGTCTAAAGGAAAGTGAGGAGATAGAGCGAGGAAGGATAAACCTGATCATGGGAAACAGAAAGTCTTCACCAGTAACCAAGATCGGAGTTTATCAGCTTCTGCTTAGTAATGATGTTAGATTAGATGTAATAAATTGTTGCTATTCGTCTGAGATGACGAGAAACATTATTTCATTTCATGCATTGTTCAGACAAGGTTTTACATATTCTTTTAATGATTTGAATGGTTCAATTTCTGTTTATAAGAATGGTGTTTTTATGTTTGAAGCTTTGCCTTGTAATGGTGTGTATGAAACAGTGACTTGTGTTGATAGCCTAGGAAATAGTGTACTTAATATTGACTTGTCTAATAGTGTAGACAAGGCATGCTTGTGGCATTGTCGTCTTGGACACATTAACAAGAAACGCATAGCCCAACTCCAAAAGGATGGAGTGTTGGAATCATTTGACCTAAAGTCAGATGATATGTGTGAATCTTGTCTTTTGGGAAAGATGACAAAATCACCATTCACAGGGTCTTGTGAAAGAGGTGAAGGTCTGTTGGATCTCATACACACAGATGTGTGTGGGCCCTTCAGATCAACTACAAGAGATGCTAATCGATTCTATGTGACTTTCACTGACGATTATAGCAGATATGGATATATCTACTTGATCAAGCATAAGTCAGAAACTTTTGAAAAGTTCAAAGAGTTTAAGCATGAAGTCGAAAATCAATTGGGCAGAAAGATAAAGATACTTAGATCCGATAGAGGCGGGGAGTATCTTAGTATCGAGTTTAACGACTATCTGAAAGAATGTGGGATAGTCTCACAATTGACTCCTCCTAGGACACCACAGTTAAATGGTGTAGCTGAGAGGCGTAATCGAACCTTGTTAGACATGGTTCGTTCTATGATGAGTCGGGCTTCGCTTCCTATTCACTTCTGGGGGTATGCCTTAGAGACAGCCGCCCACATCCTCAATCTTGTCCCTACAAAGAAGGTTGCCAAAACACCTCACGAAATGTGGACAGGGAAAGTTCCCTCGTTAGCACACATTAAAGTCTGGGGTTGTGAAGCTTTCGTAAGACGAGAGACTCACGACAAGCTAGCAGCTAGAAGTGAGAAATGTGTTTTCATTGGTTACCCAAAGCAGTCTTTTGGATATTTGTTCTACAGGCCTAGTGAAAACGTGGTCTTTGTAGCACGAAGAGGAGTCTTTCTTGAAAGAGAGCTCATATTCAAAGTGGACAGTGGGAGCACTATTGACCTTGAAGAAATTCAAGATTCAGCCAATGAAGGAACCTTAGATGACACTAGCACTCAACCAGAGGAAACAGTTCCTGTTGAACCAATTGATAACTCATTACCTCTTAGAAGATCCACTAGGGTGAGTGTGCCACCTGAGTTGTATGGTTTTCATATTACTTCAGATGGTGACACATTCATAAGTGACAGAACACTGGTAAACTTAGATGAACCAGTCACTTATAAGGAAGCAATGGCAGGCCCAGAGGCTTCCAAGTGGAAAGAGGCAATGGACAGCGAGATTAAGTCCATGTATGACAACCAAGTTTGGAATTTGGTTGATAGTGCACCAGGTCGCAAGACAGTTGGGTGCAAATGGATCTTCAAGAAGAAGACAAACATGGATGGGAATGTGCATACATTCAAGGCTCGACTGGTTGCAAAAGGTTTTACTCAAACCCCAGGGGTTGACTATGATGAGACTTTTTCGCCAGTGGCTAAGATTAAATCTATTAGGATATTGCTCGCCATAGCTGCCTTTCATGATTATGAAATCTGGCAGATGGATGTCAAAACTGCTTTCCTTAATGGGAAGTTGGCTGAAGATGTTTACATGAGTCAGCCAGAGGGTTTTGTTGATGCAAAGTTTCCCAATAGAGTGTGCAAGCTTGAGAAATCCATTTATGGATTGAAACAAGCATCTCGCAGTTGGAATCTTTGCTTCCATGAGAAAGTCAAAGAGTTTGGTTTCTCTAGAAGTGAAGATGAGTTTTGTGTGTATATCAAGGCTAGTGGGAGTATAGTAACTTTTCTGGTGTTATATGTCGATGACATATTACTCATTGGTAACGACGTTCCAACCTTGAAAGAGGTTAAGTCTTGGCTTGGAAAGTGTTTTGCAATGAAAGACCTTGGAGAAGCTGCCTATATTCTTGGGATTAGAATATTGAGAGATAGAAAGAAGAGACTAATTGGACTTAGTCAGAGCACATACTTGGATAAGGTACTAAAGAGGTTTAGTATGGAAAATTCCAAGAAGGGAGAGCTAACTATCCAGAGCAATACCAAATTGAGTAAGACTCAATGCCCGAGTACAGATGTTGAAATAGATGACATGAGTCGTGTACCTTATGCTTCCGCTGTCGGATCGATCATGTACGCTATGACATGTACTCGCCCTGATGTGGCATTTGCTTTGAGCATGGTCAGTCGCTATCAGGGAAACCCATGTAGAGCTCATTGGATAGCAGTTAAGAATATACTCAAGTATTTGCGAAGGACAAAGGACTGGGTTCTTGTGCTTGGTGGCAGTGATACTTTGAGAGTAGATGGTTACAGTGATGCCAGCTTTCAGACGGATAGAGATAACTTCCGTTCTCAGTCGGGCTGGGTATTTTTACTAAATGGAGGAGCAGTTACTTGGAAGAGTTCCAAGCAAAATACGGTGGCTGATTCTACTTGTGAATCAGAGTACATTGCAGCAAGTGAAGCGTCGAAAGAAGCAGCTTGGTTGAGGAACTTCATCGGGGATCTCGGAGTTGTTCCAACCATCCAGGAGCCTATGGAACTCTTCTGCGATAATGAAGGAGCGATTGCCTTGACAAAGGAACCGAGAGATCATGGTAAGACCAGACATATCGACAGAAAGTACCATTTCATTAGACATAGAGTTGAAGAAGGCCATCTTACAGTAAAGAGGGTGTCATCTGAAGATAACCCAGCAGATCCCCTCACAAAGGGTCTGAGTAGGGCTAAGCATATTCAGCATGCTCGGAGCATAGGACTGAAAGATGATATTAGTTTTAGTAGTTAGATTAGTTTTTGAAACTTGTAACAAAGTAAATGTAATTGACTTTTGGTGATTAAATAATAAAGTATTATTTATAAGTTTGGCTACTACCTTTTGTCAATTGTTTATTATTGTGTTTCATATTTTGCATGTTTTACTTCCTGAATAATGAGATTATTCAAACTCCACAGTCGCTCGTACTCTTGGAAGTAAGTAGTGAATTAAGACTGTCATGAATTGGATTGCAGATTGTCTAAGGATAGACATGGCAATAGAATTGCTGCAATGTTCATGAGTACTCAGAAATTGAGATTTGAGTATTGGATAAACCCACGCTCAGAGTATTACTTCATGGAATTCATCACGAGTAATACTGAGACGATAATATCTTATAATCTTGAAACGAAGATATATGAGTTGTAATTTACAAGTCGGTTGTGCATTGGTGATACGAAAACGCATCAGTAACTTGGTGTTATAAAACGTATTGTCATGCATAATTTGATGAGTAAAAGATACAAGCATATGAGTCAACGTTTATTCGTTCCTTTTGCCCTAACAGGAAAAGCGATATCTGTGGGCCCCTCGATGATTTGGTGTTGACTTATGTGCTGGGCCCAGCCAGGACTAAATTGATGTGTTCGATTAGAAGTCCTACATCATCACAAATCAGGAATCGGGAAACATAGATTCTGGACAAACAGATTGATTACATTCCATGTCTTTTGTCTGGGGATATCAAGCAGAACGAAGGGTTATATGATCACTTATCTTAGGACACGTAACTGACTGGGTCAGAGTTCGGCAGCAGCTTTTTGGAAGCTACAATTTGCTGGTCAAATTTAGAAGGCATACTAGCAATTATAGTTACAGACTTATCCAAGTGGGAGACTGTTGGATTAGGTGTCTAAGCCCATAACTATAATTGGTATGTACTTGAATTGATAGCAGCACAGTCCTTTTGGGTTGCCCTCAACCTAGCAACTGGACAAGGAAATTATGAAAGGAGAGATATTAATTTATAAGATTAATAAATTAATATAAATGATTTATTAATATGTTAATGGATTAATATATTAATTAGAAATCATTATGTTTAATTAATTGTTAGCCAGAAATTAATCAGAATTAATTTTGGGGTTAAAAGAATTAATTATAAAGTGCAGGGACTAGTTTGCAATTAACTAATAGTTGAGTGGAAGGTTCCAGAACCCCCTTGGAAGGGGGTGGACGAAAACCCTAGGGGAAACCCTAGAGAATTCGTCCAAGGGCTCCAAGATAAGGCCTTGGGTCTTGCTTAGGCCCTAAGCAAAGGATAACTAGGGTTTTCCCTAAACCCTAGTTCCCTCAACTATTTAAGGAGCCTCCTGGCTCACATTTTGGGTACTGATTCTTTGGAAGAATACCTTGGCCGAAATTGCATACTCCCTCTCCTCTCTCTTCTTCTACTTTCCTTCTTGCTAGTCATTGGGTGTGATTCCATTAGAGGCATTACACTTGTGGTGCTAAAGCTTCCAAGAAGATCAAGATCAAGATCAAGGAAATATCAATTGTTTGCTATAACAATTGAAAGGTATGTAAACTCTAAACCCTAGTTTGTTAATTTCGAAATTAGCCTCTCTCCTCTAGGGTTCTTGTTTTGCAATTCAAAGTTGTATGTTCAATAGTTAAAACATAGATCCAAAGTAGGTTGCATGTGAACTTAGGAATTGTTTTCTAGTTTATTTGTTTTACCTAAAACCCATCAGACACATCTTGACTTTATGACGAAGTCCCATTTGGAACAGCATTCGCATCAATCATTCCTAAGCCCGACAAAATCCTTAGAAATGTCTTTTCATCCAAAGATTTGGTAAAGATATTTGCAAGTTGATCTGTTGTCCTTACAAAATGAACTTCAATGTTGCCATCCTCAACATGATCTTTGATAAAGTGGTAGCAAAGTGCAATGTGTATGGTCTTCGAATGTTGCACTGGATTATGGCAGATGCGAATAGCACTTTCTGAGTCACAATACAACGAAATTTTCTTCATGTTGATTGCATAATCACGCAGTTGAATTTGAATCCAAATGATTTGAGAAGTGTAAGCTGCAGTAACAACATATTCTGCTTCTGCTGTGGAAATCGAAACACAAGTTTGTTTTTTTGATTGGCAGCTCACAAGCTTCCCATCCAAAAGTTGACATCCACCACTTGTGCTTTTTCGATCAAGTTGACAACCACCCAAGTCTGCATCTGAAAACACTTGAATGAAAAACCTTGTTTTCAAAGGGTACCATAAACCCAACGAAACTGTGCCTTTGAGATAGCGAAAGATATTCTTTACAGATGTAAGATGAGGTTCCCTGGGATTCGATTGATATCTAGCATAATTGCAAACAGCAAACATAATATCAGGTCGACTAGCAGTTAAATATAGTAACGAACCGATCATGCTTATGTACAATGTGAGATCGATAGCTGGCTTGTCCAACGAAGGACCAAATTGTGAGCCAACAGCCATAGGAACACGCAACATCGAACTATTCATCATACCAAACTTCTCAAGTAGATTTCGAGAATACTTCTCTTGATTGATGAATATTCCTTCTCTGCTTTGTCGAATGTTTAATCCCAAAAAATTGTTCATGTTCCCCATCATGCTCATCTCAATTTGACTCTTCATAAGATTCTCAAATTCACTTGCTAATGTAGGGTTAGTAGAGCCAAAAATAATATCATCAACATAAATTTGAACAAGCATGAGATGATTCCCAACTTTCTTTTGAAAGAGAGTGGGATCGACTGATCCTTGTTTAAATTTTGATTGCTTTAAGAATGTGGTAAGAGTTGCATACCAGGCTCTTGGTGCTTGTTTTAACCCATAAACAGCCTTATCGAGAATATAACCGTGATCAGGGAATTTCTCATTAATAAAACCTAGTGGTTGCTCGACATACACAGTCTCTTCTAGTTCACCATTTAAAAATGCACACTTGACATCCATTTGATAGACATCGAAGTCCTTGTGTGTTGCATAGGTTAAAAATATTTGAACAGCCTCGAGTCTTGCGACAGGGGCGAAGGTTTCTTCATAATCTATACATTCTTGCTGCGAATAGCCTTTAACAACTAGCCTAGCTTTGTTTCGAATAACATTTCCATCTTTATCAGTTTTATTTTTGAAAATCCATTTTAAGCCTATTACTGATACATCATCAGGTTTTGGAATAAGTCGCCAAACCCTGTTTCTTTCAAATTCAACAAGTTCGGATTGCACAGAAACAACCCAATCAGGATGTTCCATAGCAGCCTTGACTGATTTTGGTTCGATTTTGGAAATGAAAACATTGAACATGCATAATTCTTGATGAACATTAAGTACCTCATTCTTTGCGCGAAGTTGAGCTCTTGTCAACACTCAATCTTGAGGATCACCAAGAACTTGTTCTTTTGGATGATTTCGAGTCCATTTATCCATTGGTGGATATGCAGGATCAAAATCCAAAGGTTCATCTTCGAACATTTCATCCATTTCTGAACCTTCACCTGCATTCGACATATTATCAGTCACATCTTGAAATACATTAGTTTGGATAGTTGAAGAATTTGGTAATGATCCATTTTGCTCCCCCTCAACAACTGGATCAATGTTATGATGTTCTCCCTCGACATCTGCATTCGTTTGACTATGCTCCCCCTCAAAAGTATGCTCCCCATCAACATCATTAGTCGACCTCAAGTGCTCCCCCTCTACTTGATCATTGGGTAATACCTGCTGACTTTCGTTATGCAATGAAGAAGTCGTTGATGAATTTAAATCAATTGCATCATGAGTAAGTGTCGAATCATCAGAATGATTCGATACCTCAGGAATCTGATTATCATCTGTATGTCTTTCTGCATCGATTGCCCTATCAGGAACACCAAAAAATAAATCATAATCAAAATCCAAAGAATCCAATATTTGAGACTCATCATTAGATTCATTAATGATTGGCTTTTGGTCAAAACACTTTTCGATATTTTTGACATAATGATCATCAAAGGTAAGTGATGCGACTTCGGCTCCGACCACCTGCTCTGAGGAAGTGCTTCTACGCCGGAGACTGATCTGCGAGGTCACAACAGAGAACCGCGTTAGAGCCGCCCCAGGGACTGTGCCCCGGGAGCGGACTCCGACGGTCAAGTTAGATCATCTGGTAGATCTGAGATGGTTCTCTTTAGCTAGAGAGAACCATGTTGGTGCTGGTGGTGGTGTATGGTGGCTGACGGCGGCGGGTGGCGGCTGAGCCACCCGACCGGAGTATAGCGGTGGCTGAGCCATGGGGGAAGGATCCCCCTCCATGGAGGAGGTACTGTTCATTATATAGGGGACAATTAGGTCAAGGGGAATTAGGTCAGGCCTTGGGCCAGCCCAATTCAGGCCCAGCTAGCAAGGAGCTGGGCGAGGCCGCCCGGAGACGCCGGGCGAGGATGGCGAGTGCGCACCAGGCAAGGTTGGCGGGCGCGCACCAGGAAGGGCTAGTAAGGGAGCGCCAGGTCGGGCCGGCAAGAGAGTCCCCAGCGAGGCTGGCAAAGGAGTCCCCATCAAGGCTGGCAAGGGAGAGCCAGGCCAGGGAGCGCCAGGCCGGGCCGACGGGGGAGTCCCTAGCAAGGCTGGCACGGGAGTCCTCAGCGATGCTAGCGGGAGCGCACCAGGCAGGGCTGGCACGCTAGAGTGGTCTAGGTCATGCTAATATACCATACATCATCAAGTCCCCCCAGTCTGATGTTATTGGTACGCGGCCAATGACATTGGACTGGACTAAGTCATATAAACCAGCAGGAGAGTCCCCAACGATGCTGGCAAGGGAGTCCCCAGCAAGGTTGGCAAAGGAGCGCCAGGCGAGGCTGGCGTGCCAGAGCTGTCTAGGTCATGCTAATGGACCATACATCATCAAGTCCCCCCAGTCCGGTGTTATTGGTATGCGGCCAATGATATCAGACTGGACTTAGTCAAATAAACTGTGCGTCGTCAAGTCCCCCTAGTCTGATGTGATTGGGTTGCGGCCAATCGGGTCAGACTAGATAAAGCACCAATACAATAAATAATAAAGAGAAGTGACCGAACCTCGCCCACGAGAGTCGTGGGGTTGTGCGAAGAGCCAAGCATTACTTATGCAGCTTGAGCTGACTTGATACTCCTTTTTTTGATAGGAGTGCGAGCTGATCGGCGTGATGCAACGTAACTGTTGCTGTGATCATGCAGACCGAGGCTGCTAAAGAGTGTTACATGGCACTGATGTCGATAAAGTGTCAGGTCAGGGTAGCTAAGGAGCGTAAGCTCGCCATTCAGTCTCTGAGACTGTTATTCGACACGATTGTTGTGGTAGTCATGCGCATATGGAATGTCACTGATATCCATCTACATAGTCTGCATTAATAACCGTCTTGAAGGTATTTCTTGCTTGGGCTACACCTAGTTGGATTCCCCCCAGTCTGATGTGGGTAGCGTAGGTAGCCGCATCAGACTATGTTGCCAAACCAATAAACCGTAAGGTTGTCGACCCTAATATAAGTGGCAGAGATTCCGAGAGCTGTGCGATTAGGTTGCTAGCGAGGGTCACGCAGTGAGACTATTGCCGATAACCAGACAATAGAATTGTTGAGGGTAGGCAGTGAGGCTATTGGTAGGAAATATGCAGCGAGACTGTTGCCGAGAGCCAGGTAGTGAAGATGCTGAGGGATACGCGGCGAGGCTAAAGGTAAGGGTTGCGCAGAAAGGTCGTTGCCGAGAGCCAGGCAACGAAGATGCTGAGGGATTGCAATGAGGCTACAGGTAAGGGTTGCACAGCGAGGTCGTTACCGAGGACCAGGCAACAGAGATGCTGAGAGGTTGTAGGTTGCAGGGATTCTGTCTTGATAACCTTCTTGTTGGAGAATAACCTCGCTATAGCAGGATGTAGTGTGGAAAACGCTTCATCAATCGTCGGAGCACAAGAGAACCATGATGATTATGTGAGAGGAAGCACCGAGAGCGCGGTGTTAGGTGTGGAATAGGCTTCTGATGCGCGACTTATGGTGTGCGACGATGCGCGACTTATGTTGCGCAGCTTAGAAGAATAGCTTGGGCTTAGCAGCCAACGATCATGGAGATGTTACGCGGAAGAGCATCGTGCGGAATGGATCGGGCTTGGCTGCCAGCGATCGTAAGTACATCACGCGGGAAAGCATCGCGTGGATTCATATAGGCAGGTTGCGAGCCTTTGAGCCTCGTTGGCGGAGCATGCCGCTATAGTGGAGCCGAGCTGAGAGGTCAGGCGACTCAAGGCAAGGGTGTTGAACCTCGCATGCGGAGCGTGCCGCTATAATGGAGTCGGGCTGAGAAGCCAGGCGACTCGAGGCGAGGGTACTGAACCTCGCATGCGGAGCTCGCCGCTATAATGGAGTCGGGCTGAGAAGCCAGGCGACTCGAGGTGAGGGTACTGAACCTCGAATGATTGGGCGTAGCACCCTACAATCTATGTGTCTAGGGCGTGTGACTAGTCTAAGTTAAAGCGAAATGGTACCTGATGCTTTGCTGCATCGCTAGTCGTACTAATAATTGATGCCTCGGTGTCTTGGCTGTTTGTGGAGAGCTATGCAGCGATGCTGCTTAGAGTTAGATAATGTAGCTATTGTCAGGTGGTGCGTAACGAGACTGCTGTTAGGAACTGGTCAGCAGGGCTGTTGAGGCCCGGACAGCGAGCTGCTAGCGATAGGTGAGTAACACGACTATTGAGAGTTGGGCAACAAGACTACCGAGAGTTGGACCACGCGGCTACTTTTTCAATCCGGAATAGCAATGTCACCTTGGGGATGCACCATCATCATGGTGTCAGTTCTTTATGTACCTTAACTCTGCCCCTTCGGAATAAGAATCACTTCTACATAGTGTCGTACCAACCCTCCCCCCCCCCTTTTCCCTTAGACGAGGCGAGGAGAGAGAAAGATGGGTGCGTAGCTGCTGAAAGCTGAGATGCATAGTTATTAGAAAGAGTTGGGCGAAGCAAGCGCTTGACAAGAGCTGGGTAGCGTGACTGGCGCGAGCTGTGCAACGCGACTGTTGGAAGTTAGATAATGTAACTGCTAACGACTCGGCTCTGCGGCTGCTGAGCTGGGTCGCATGGCTGCTGAGGACCGGGTTGGGCGACTGATGAGATTCAGGTAGTGCGGCTGCTTAGAACTGAGCAGTGAGGCTAGCGGAAGCCAGTTACCATTAATGGTGAGAGCTGAGCCGCGAGACTTCATGGGGTTGGTCACCACAGCTGGTAATAGCTGGACAACACGCTTGCTGAGGGTTATTTCGGAATGCGTCACGAGTAGTAGCAACGTGCTACTCTTCTCCCTCCCCTTTTTTTTATGAAAATGTTGAGCTAGTTAGACCGCATCTTCTTGATTTGGATTTAGCTAAATTGAATTAGAGCACACGAAACTGTTGATCTTATCTTGCAAAGACGACCCGTTTTCATTGTTGAAATGACACAAAAATGCAAGATAGCCCAAATTGTGAGGAGCCCAAAACAAAATTGTAGTCTATTAGGCCCACGCCTCCTTTTTCCTTTTTTTTTTTTTTGAAAGCGTCGAGTTGGCTTGACTCCAACACATCTTCTAGAATCGAATTTTGGTGAACGGAATTGTTGTAAATGTATGCTGAACAGATGATCTAATAAACTTAAGAATGGGCCATTTTTTGCTGGGGTAGCCCATAAAATTGTTTAGCCCATTTATAAAATTATAGACCCATTTATATAAGAAACCCCGAGTTCATTGTGGAAAAAAGGGGCCCGAGCTAATTTTTTTTTGAAAATGTTGAATGGTCCAGGCCTGGCTCACAGTGAATAACGATTTTTTTAGAAATAGGTTTGTTGAATGTAATCATATCACTTTAGTGTTGACTAATAGGCCAATTTATTCTTGCCAAAACTGGGCCATTTAATCGTTTTTTAGGCAGTCCAGATGCCAAAATATGTGGGAAGCCCAAATCATATGTTATAGCCCACGTACGAATGCAGCCCGTTAGGGTTTATGGAGCTTTAAGCCCAAGTTCTCTCTTTTGTGCGTCTGAACGCTCCAAGGGTATCACGCAGGGCCTTCTTGTTCTTGTTTCGTCTTGCCGCCTCCTCCTCATGCTCTCACGATATTTCCCAAGGGTGCACAAAGAGAAATCGAAAACTGGTGGCGATTTGGTTTTGGTTTCGGTGACCAGCGCTCCTGGTGATTACTTGCCAGAGTTCGACGGATGCATTGGGATTAATCAAACATGGGGGCTGGCGATCGAACTTCGACGGATGCATTAGGATTAATCAAACATGGGGGCTGACGATCGAACTGGTTAGGGCATCGATGGTCGAGTGGCATCCCTTGTATTGCAGGGAGATCGGCGGGTTGTGGTTGTTGGCAGAGCGATTGGAGGTTTCCCGGTGAGTTTAGTTCCTCATCGGGACTCATGACTTGTAGGTGGAGGCCGGAGCAGCGACGAATCAAGGAACTGTGGTGAAGGAGCGGTGGTGCTGGGTTGCACCGGTGGCGCTGCGTTGCTGGGTTGTCACTTTAAGGTGGCCGGCGACTGGAGGTGGTCCGACGATGGCCTATAACTGAAGTTGTTGTCACCGGAGACATCTGCAGGGATAGCTGATGTGAGCTCGCCGGCGACATTGGTATGTTGTGTCGTCAGTTGAAGGTGCTCGGCGGCTGGAGGCTGTGTCAGTGACTAGGGGTGTATTGGAGCTTGTTGGGGTTAATCGGAGACGGTGATTGTTGTCGGAGCTAATCCATTGTAGATGGAGTCGACTGGTGATGGTCGGCTGTCGATGCCTGTGACGGGAGTGGGTTTTGAATGAGGCAGTCACCGATTGTACTGGGAGAGACCCACGTGACTAGGTGGGACCACTTCGAGTCTTCTGGTCAAGCCTTTCATTCAACATTCACAGCATGTGGGACCGACTGACTTTGGCATTTCATGTGTACCATATGCAGATAGGGTCCCAGCTACCCCTCTTTTTTTGTCGGTTTGAAAGAAACAACAAACGAAGTGTGCATCGTTTCTTGAACTTCTTCTTTTCTCTCTCTTTTTTTTTGGAGTATACGCAAGAATTGGACCAGTTGGGTTTCTTTTCTCTCTCTTTTTTTTTGGAGTATACGCAAGAATTGGACCAGTTGGGTCCCCATGAAGCATTCTGCATTTTAGTTCGTTTTTATGTAGACATCATCCCATTATCCCTTTTTTTTTTTGAAAATCATTAACCAAAATGGTAAAGCTATAGGGTAGAAGTAATTTTTACCCTTTGAAATGTACAAAAATTACAGCACAGCTTAAATAGACTTGTGCATTTAGACTTATTACTGAAATAATCCTTTGATGGTATATAAACTGAAAGATGGTAAAGACTTATAATGAGCTATTTTGTATTTTTTTTAGACATAATAGTACTAAAATATTAACAGTAAGCTGGAGTGGTTGGGATGTATTCACATTACAACTGAGCTTACAAGCAAATGTTTTATGCATGAAAATCAACAAAATAGATTTTCTTGGTGATATGAACTTAAAATAAGATAAAAACTTATCAAATACTTCTCCTCTCTTCTCCTTTTATTCTCTGAAGGTTTTGTAAAATATATAAGCCATATGGCTGTATGTAGAAATAATTGTTAGTGGGTAAGCATGTACATGGAAATGCACAGCTAGAGAAGGATCTTCAGATAATGTGTGAAGAAAAGATGGGATAAAACTCATAAAACACTTCTTTTCTTTTCACCTTACTGAGAAAAACCCCAAAATATAAACAAAAAACGGATTTGACAAAGTTTTTCTCTTATAAAACTTTCTTTTCCCTTCGGCTTGCTCAACAATCCATTGAAAGATGAAAGAGAAAAAATATCTGATAAATTTTCACTCTCTTTTCAACTTGTTCAACAAGACATCAGAACATAGGAACAAATCTGAAAATTTCTCGTTTTCTTTCTCTAAATTTTTGAAAAGAAACACCAAGTAAACAACTTCAAAGAAGTCTTGCAAAGAAAATCATAGACTGAAGGTGATTTCTTTGCAACATAAACTGAAAACAAAGTAAATATCTACCAAAAAGTTCTTCAGCTCTCAAGTTGGTTCTATAAAACACCAAAATGTGAATAAAAAAGGAGGAGGGCTCCTGAGAACCTCTTCTCTCCCCGAAAATATAATTAAAACGGGTCTGAGTTGGTGTTTTTAAACTTGAGAGATGATTAAGTGAACGAAAACTTTCAGATCTAGAGATCTAAGCTAAAAAACGAAAATACCTCAAGAAATCTGAACTGAAAATGAAATAGATCTTAAGATCTAAACAATGGTAAAACAGATCTGAAAAGATTTTGACAAGAACCAAACGGATCTGATCAAATGAGGGATAAGAATGGACAGATCTGAGAAAACCTGATGTGGAACTCAATAGATCTGAACAGATCTAGGAAGAACAAGGTGATGGATGCTTATTCAAGTCTGGGATGGCGCCAAATGATGCGACTTCGGCTCCGGCCACCTGCTCTGAGGAAGTGCTTCTACGTCGGAGACTGATCTGCGAGGTCACAACAGAGAACCGCGTTAGAGTCGCCCCAGGGACTGTGCCCCGGCAGCGGACTCCGACGGTCAAGTTAGATCATCTGGTAGATCTGAGATGGTTCTCTTTAGCTAGAGAGAACCATCTTGGTGCTGGTGGTGGTGTATGGTGGCTGACGGCGGCGGGTGGCGGCTGAGCCACCCGACCGGAGTATAGCGGTGGCTGAGCCATGGGGGAAGGATCCCCCTCCATGGAGGAGGTACTGTTCATTATATAGGGGACAATTAGGTCAAGGGGAATTAGGTCAGGCATTGGGCCAGCCCAATTCAGGCCCAGCTAGTAAGGAGCTGGGCGAGGCTGCACGGGAGTCCTCAGCGATGCTAGAGGGAGCGCACCAGGCAGGGCTGGCACGCTAGAGTGGTCTAGGTCATGCTAATAGACCATACATCATCAGTAAGATTAAAGGTTTCTTCAATATTCCTTGTTTTCGCTTGTTCAACACCCGATACACAACATAATTGTGCGAATATCCCAAGAATATCCCTTCATCAGCCTTAGACTGAAATTTCGAAAGGTTATTTTTAAGATTTCATAATAAAGCACCTGCAACAAAAAAAAATGTAAAAATTTCACATTTGGTTTGTGATTGTTAATGAGTGCGTAAGGGATGATGTTAAAATGATGTTTAATGAAAGATCGGTTTTGAGTAAAGCAAGCCGTCAAAACCGCCTCAGCCCAGAGATATTGTGGAAGATTTGCATATGTAAGCATCGTCCTTGCTGCTTTGCATAGTGACCGGTTCCTTCTTTCAACAACACCATTTTGTTGAGGTGTGTAAGGGGAGGAAAATTATGCGAAATCCCACGATCAACTAAAAACGAATCAAGAACTTTGTTCTTGAACTTTGAGCCATTATCACTCTTGATCTTACAAACCTTCTTCCTTAAACTCGGTTCGATGTGCTTGATGAAATCGATCATTACTTGAGCTGTATCTGATTTTATTCGTAGAAAATACACCCAAGTAAACCGAGAAAGATCATCAACAAAGACCAAGATGTACCTTTTCTTGTTGAGAGTTTCAACAGTCGAAGGTCCACAAAGGTCAATGTGAAGAAGTTCCAAAGGTTCAATGATCTTCAAATCAATAACAGTTGGATGACCTTGTCTATGTTGCTTCCCTTGTTTGCAAGTTGCACATAAAGTGTCATTATCAAATTTTAATACTGGTAAACCGCGAACAATATCATTTATCACCAACTTATTCAAATTCTTGAAATTCAAGTGAGACAGTCTTCGATGCACAGCCAGCTCATATCAGATGAAGCTTTTGAAAGTAAACAGATTGAGGGAACACCAATTATTGGTTTGATGTCAAGGGTAAACATATCTCCTTTCCTCTTGGATTTGAGCAGAACCTCTTTAGTTTCTTTGTTCGAAATCACACTTCCTTCTTCATCGAAGACAACCTGATTACCAGTGCCCACAACAAGTTGTGAAACACTTATCAAGTTATGTTGAAGACATTCGACATATGCGACTCTATTCACTGTGAAATTCCCATTTGTGACCTTCCCATAACCTTTGACTTGACATTTGTGATTATTTCCAAATTTCACCACACCCGCATTCTCCAAGCTTCGATAATCTCGCAAGTTTTCCTTCCTTCCGGTCATGTGATGAGAGCAACCACTATCTATGTACCATTTTTCATCATATTGCTCGTCACACAAAACCTGCAATCAGTGAAAGAATTTAGGTCCCCAAGGTTGTTTGGGTCCTTGGTTATTAGAACAAAATGCATGATGAAATGAAGATCCTAAAACCCAATTTCGAACTTTTGATTTCAAACTGTTAATTAGGTCTACTTCAATAAACGTAGAAATTGAAATGAAATCATCTATTGGTTTAGAATTAGCACTAACTTTCTTTTTGTCTTCAGTGGTTCGTTTGACCTCAACTTTTGGTTTCAAAACAACCTTCCATTTTCGAACCGAAGGATTCGACTCCTTTGATGAAGAACTTCCATTTAACGGCTCATTCAAGTAGCTCTCATAAGCATGCTTGTTTTCTTCTTGAGAGAAATTTCCAGACTGAAAAGTCTTTCCCTTTCCCTCAAGCCAGTGATTTATATTCTTCACATCGGATTTTCCTTTGACAAACGAAGCTTTGACTTTTCGCTTCGAATCTGGATTAGTAAATTGAGGTTGAGTAGGTTTGAAAGGTTCATTTTTCTTGTCTTTGACTTTCATCTGATTTTGATTTTGAAACTTTGGTATTGCTTGTGATTGATAACGGTTTTGAAAATGTCTCTTATAACCAACATTTGTTTGATTAAAAACATGTATTGCATTTGAAAACCGTTTTGGATTTCGAATTTGAGAAAGAAATTTCGTGATCATCATTTTGAAAACCATTTCGTAGAAATGAATTTTAAGAAAACCTTTTATTTTGAAAATTTGGAACCATATTCCTTGATTGTTGGTTTGTAACAAAATTATGATTTCTTTAAAAAGAATTTTGTTAAAATATCACATTTTGTTCATTTGTGTCAAAATTCCTTGATTGATAATTTTTACCAAAAGCTTCATTTCTTGGTTTTTGAACGGTTGGTTTTGGAGGTGATTTGGAAACATTTGTATTGCTTGTTGAAAAAATCTTTTTGCTTCATAGCGGGTTTTGGAATGGTTTTGGTTTTAGCAAAAGACTCAGTTTGAGAATTAGTCGGAATGGGTTCAGTGTTTTCTTTTGCAGACGATTTTGTTGAGAAAACATGTTGTTTCTTTCGAGACTCAATATTTTGCCAATAAACCTTCTTTCGTGCTTTAGACTTCGAAATGTCATATTCTTTTAAAATCTTTTGAATTTGTTCTAATGTTGAACATCTTGAGTTGATTTTTGAGAAACATGTTCATTAGATTGTGTGTCAACATTTGACTTCTCAGTTTTAACAACCCAATTTCGTTTTGGTTTTAGTCTTTGAAAAGTTGACAAAATTTTATTAAGATTGTTTTCAACAGTGCTTTGGTTTGAGAAAACCCTTCTTTCGAAACTTTTTCATTATCTTCCTTTGTTGATCTCAGGTTTGACTTTGTCACCATTCCCAAAGGTAACAAACACTTGATTCGGAAATACCAAGTCATCAATGCATTTGAAGTTTGGGTAGACTACTGAATTCAATTCAAAATAATGAGGACCATTTTCCTTCATTACCTTTTCGAATTTCTCTGTATCCTCATACACTTGTTCAACAACAACTCTTGGAATAGTTATGTGTTTCGTAACTTCATCATCATCATTGCTATCTGTTTGACTATCCTCGACAGTCACATGATCAGGACCATGAACTTTTGAAGGCGAGGATTGATCAGTGTAATCCTTAACCATAGAATCAACACATTTTTCTTTTCCTTTGTTTATTGAAGTGACATTAATGACTGATAACTTTGAACAATCAACAACTTCCTCCTCCTCAATTTCACTGATATTGTCAGAATCATCTTCGATATCAGCAAGATTGTTTTGTGAGTCAAATTTCGAATTCTCAATTCTTTGCAAAATTTGTATTTGTTCGTTTTTAGTCAGGGTCTTATTCACAATTTCAACAATATCATTTTCATCCAAACATTCATCAATTTTAACTATACCATATGCATATGAATCATTTGGGACCTTGTCAAACTCAGAGATTTTTCTCTCACAGTCATAGGAAGTCGAATCAATTTTCTCCCTTTCGAAAGCTAAGAAGGGCAAAAGCTTCCTATGTTGTTCTTTACTTATATCTGATGAATGATACAATGTAGTTAATTTGCCATAAAGACGCTTCGCAGAATTACAGTAGATATTTCTTTGTTTTAACAAAATACTATTACCAGGTCGCAAACAATCTCTATCACACATGATATTCGCCAATTGTAAATCAAAACTTTCTATCTTAGACTTCTTGACCTCCAAAATCCTCTGAGTTTCTAGCAATAAAGTTTTGAACCTTTCAGCATCACTACTAGCAGAGGTAATCAAGTTATTAACATATGTAACATCTCTATCAAACTCAGATAAAATTGAAAGATAAGATTTCGAGGGAATATTAAAGGATTCAAAAAGAGTACGTACCTTAGACGTCATGGGAGATTTGTCTTCACTAGTAGTGACGAAGCACTTTCCTGTCACTTTCTCTTCACCCTCACGTCCTTATTCGAACTCAACAAACATGGCACCATGCGTTAGATTACGCATCTCTCCATCGTCTGATCCAGAAGACCATATCTGATAGGTGCCTTCTTCATCACAGCTTCCTTTGGCCACCAATGACAACCCTTTTGTTTTTTCCCCCACCTCTTCGAGCCTTTCCACATAATAGACTTCATCCTTTATCCTATTTTTCTTCTCATCTCTCTTCCTCAACATACAATCATTCTCCATGTGGTTTTCACCATTGCAGTAATGGCAGTCAAACCCATAGTCTCCCTTAAGCTTTTTCTCAATCTTCGCATCCTCAGTCCTAACTTACTTCTTCTCCACTTTCTTCTCCTCTCTCACTCCCTTCATAAATGAACTACCTTTCGAATCAATTGTTTTAGGCTTCGAATTGATAGGCTTCTTGAAGAACTTTTTCATTTTATTATTTGAATAAAATGCTATTGCTTTATCATCATAATTCACAATTAACCCTTCATCTTCTAATTCTTCATTCTCAGCAGACTCAATCTCAACTTCTTTGTTTGTCACCTTAGACATCAAGGCTAGGGTACCATCCAAACTGATTATTGTTTCCTCAACAATCTCATTCACTTCCCATTCATCAGCCTTCAACTCATTGTAAAGATCACTAAGAGAAAGATTGTCGAAACATTGTTGAGTTTTTATCATCAGACCAACATTGCGCCATTCCTTACGAAGCCCCATAAGAAAAGTCACATTGTACTCTATTGTTGATCTGTTGACTCCATATCTGCTACACTTAAATATCAATTCATTCAGATGATCGTAATAATGCTTAATTTTCTCACCTTCTTTCTGCTTGAATTCACCCAACTCCAACAGACATTGCTTAACAGAGCTCTTTTTGGTTTTCTCGCTTCCTTGATACTTCTCCTTCAGTGTATCCCAAATTTCCTTACCAGTAGAGCAACCACAGACATAGTTGTACACTACAGGTGGAAGAGCAACTCTCAATTCGCGCAAGCATTGCTTCTCATTCTTCTTCTTTCTCTCTGCTTGATTAGTAACATCTGGACTGGAAGCAGCAGATCCAATGTTTTGTAATGAACTCGGAGATCCTACATCACCAGTGATACATTTCCAAAGATCTTCATCAATTCCATTCAGATAGTCTTCCATCCTATCTACCCATTGAACATAGTACTCAGGGATCAACATAGGGATTTTGGTTGAAGAACCAAGAAGATGTGAATAAGAAGTCATCATGTTCATATTGAAATTCGCCATTGTTGTACGTATAAGTTTTTGAAAAAGCTTCAGAAATTAAGATCTGATGGATGAAACTTTCAGAAATCAAACACAGAATACTCGTTTAACAAACTAAAAGCAGAATCGAATCAATATAGATGATCTGAATAGATTTTCAGAATCAAAAGTGCAGAAAATTTTGAATCTAGAACGAGACTCAAAAACTTTTGATAACAAGAGAAAATCAGAGATCAACTATCTGAATTCTGCTCTGATACCAAATGTAGTTGCTAATTATCGAGTACAAGAAATGAGATCAGAGATTGAAATGAATTATGAACACAATGTGTAAATATGATCTGGTTGGCTCGATTATGCTCTTGAAAGATACAGAGAGAAAATAGAGTACAAGTAACAAAGACTCGAAGAATACTCTACCTCTAGTACCTATCCCATATTTATAGGGATGACAAATGCATACAAAAAATACATAAGGGATAAAACATTAACGCTTCGACATACATATACCTTTATGCAAAACATACAAACAGACTTCGACACTAAAACATGACCAGGAAGACTTCGACATCTCACAACCAATTTCGACATCAACAATATATATATATATATATATATATATATATATATATATATATATATATATATATATATATATATATATATTCGGGGCGGGGAAGACACACCCCATTCCTTGCCCCAAACCCAAACAAAATACCCGATAACGACCCAATACCCGATAAGAGCGACACGACCCGACCTGAAATCTTTAGGAATCGGGTTTTCCCGTCGAGTTCGGATTTTTTTGCCATCCATGGTATTGATAAATAAATATCTTATTTTTTATATTAATAGTAGATAAATTTGACATAATTGTTTATTAAAAGTAGAAAAGGTTATATACAAATTAACCTATAATTTTATTGTATATAAATAATTTCTTGGGAAAATTACAAATTTGGTCCCTATGGTTTGGATTGATTTAAAATGACTAGAATACCCTCACATGAGATACACGTAAAGGAGTTAACAAATAGGAGATAACAAATTTTATCTCTAGGTACAAAAACCATAATGAAACCTAGTGATAGTAGACTTAGCAAACATGTCATGTCGGGTTCGTGTTGTATCCGAACATTAAACGAGTTGAGATGGATAGACCCTAAACTAATTTGTTTATTACTATGTCGTGTCGTGTCAACTCGTTTATTTTCATATCGGGTTTTCAGTTAAGGTTTCAACCTTGTAAATATGTTGTGTCATGTCGGGTTGAAACGTTTTAGTGGTTGGAAAGTAGGAGACGGGTAGGCGAAAATGAAAAAGTGAAACACTAGAGTTGGAAGGTGGAATGACAAAATTCATAGTAAATTTAGAAGGAAACATGGAAAAAGTAAGAGTTGGGGACATAAATAGGCTAGGTCGTGAGGATAAGTAAAATTAAGTCAATTTTAAAGTTTGAAACGCTTTCACACTTTTCGTTTCACCTAATCTGATTCAGTTTATCTCATCCCAAATTTTCATTTTAAGTTTTAACTTATGAATTTGGTCAACCACAAGTCTATAACATTATATATATATATATATATATATATATATATATATAATAATAATAATAATAATAATAATAATAATAATAATAATAATAATAATAAAACATTTTATATATAATGAAACGAGTCATATTCAAGTCATTTTCGAATTGAAAGTTTTGACCGTAAACTAATGTGTTTAATTTCTGTGTCATTTATTTCAACCCGTTTACTTAAACATGGTAAAGTCTTTTATCCGAACTCGTTTATTTCGCTTCGAGTTGTTGTGTCGTGCCAGGTTTTGTCGGATCTAACTGATAGGGTTAAATTTGCAATTTTTTAACCAAAGAGGCCAAAATCCTTAAAAGTAGAATACAGCATGGTCCAAATTTGTAATTTTTGAACCACAAGGACTAAGACCGGTTTATCTTTACGTAGGCACGGCTGCAGGTTTCCATTTCGACTTCTCTAATTTTTCCCCAAAAGCGAAACCCTAACGATGAATTCCATACCCAGGAGCTTCTCATCCATCTTCACACGCCCAAACGTCGGATTAAACAATCTGAACTCAGATCTACAGCAATGGCGGGGTATCCGGGTGAAGATTCTGAACAACAATTTGGAGAGAGGACTGACTTATATGCAGAGGATAATGCAATCTAGTGGCATCGAACGAATGATAAAAAACGAACAGCTATATCACATCAAGAACTCAGAGAAACGAATTTTGGCTCGAAAGAATCTACAGCGTAGGCTTAAATCGCAAGACCTGGCTCGTAAGCTCAAGTCGATTCTTGTTAGAAAAGTCAGGTACGAGGATGCGGTTTTAATTGTTTTAACTTTTAAGTTTATGCAATACGTGTTTTTAGGTATTTAGATGATTGCACTTATATTTTGATATGTGGTTCATGAACGTAGACATTGATTTTGGAATATATTGCTGCAGGGTGAAATGAAAATGACCACTTAATGTCACAACTAAGATTATTGTTTAGTATGATGGAATTGAGTGGTTTGTTTCGTTGGAATAAAAAAATGTTGTTTGTTTTGCCTGGTGGAATGGAATGGAATGGACAATTCTTGAAGGAATTTGATTCCTCCCATTTTGTTAGCCAAAGGATGTTTTTGTTTTCCATTCTAACATGAAATTGTTTAAAAAATTGCTATAACCTTTTTTCTTCATATGTAACTTTTAGCAACACAAATTTTTTCAGAAAAAAAATTCACGGTTTAACAGTTAAATTTCATTTTCTGAAAATAACTAAAAAGTTATAACTTTAGTATGATCTTATTTGTATTTCAATGAGTTAATATTATGTTTAATTTTTAATCTTTGCAAGTAAAGATTAAAAATTCATTCCATTCCTACAGGCTAACCACATGTAATCATGGAATGTAATGAGCATGAAAAAAGGGTTAGGAGAACATTATATATTGACAAAATTTTTAGTAGAGATGGTGATAAATACTAGTAATAATTTGATAATATCTGTTGTACTATTAATTACCTTATTGGAGCCATTGACATAGTGAGCAAAATAAGATCCACTTATCAAAACTTAATTACTGTATAGTTATATTAGTTTTTTTATTTTTCAATTTTTGAGCTTTTGAAGTACAAAAAGGGATAATGACTTGAAAGGGTAACGAACTTTCGACTTTGTTCACATTTAGTCACTAAACTTTTTTTCGTTATCTATTTGCCATTGAACTATTGAAACTGTTCACATTTTACCCTTATGACCGGCTGTTACCGGTCATAAGGGTAAAATGTAAACAGTTTCAATAGTTTAGTGGCAAATAGATAACGAAAAAAAGTTTAGTGACTAAATGTGAACAAAATCGAAAGTTTGTTTCCCTCTAAAAAGTTCAATGACTAAATGTGAACAAACTTCTTCTTGTATTATGTTTTAGCAAATTATTTATTTTTGTTAAATTGTAGCAACATTTGTTGATGAAGAAATCTATGAAATAAAAAAAACAAAACCCCGAAAAATATATTAAAAAAAACGAAAAACCGAAACCGAAATAAAAACCAATGGTTTGGTATTTTCCAAAATAAAAAATCACAATTTTCCAATCTGATTTTGGTTTTACAAAAATTCAACTTTCGGATTTCCATATCTAAATCTCTCCCCCTTTTTATAATCGACAAATGATTATAAAACCAAAAAGGGAATGAGAAAGCGCTCAATTCAGAATTTTCTATCCAAAACTCCCCCTTTATGACATGAGAGATAGAGAGAGAGACATGTAAACACCTCTATATAAGGTGGGTTAATACCACATGTAGAGGTGTGCTTGAGAAATGTAACATTGAGAGTGTTAGTATGTGTTAATTATATAGATTTAGATTTAGATCCTTTTTTTGTAAACACCTTTCATAATCGAATGCATCTCTTAAACACCCAAATCACCGTGTTCTTTGTGTGTTTTTTAATTCCGCATGCCAAACCAATGGTCATAATTCACAGCAGTGAGAATGGTTCATTTTTTTGTAAAACCAAAATCAGATTGGAAATTTTGATTTTTTATTTTGGAAAATGTCAAACCATTGGTTTTTTATTTCGGTTTCGGTTTTTTGTTTTTTTTTAAATATATTTTTAGGGTTTTGTTTTTTTTATTTCATAAATTTCTTTATCAACAAATGTTGCTACAATTTAACAAAAATAAATAATTTGCTAAAACATAATACAAGAGAAAGTTTGTTCACATTTAGTCATTGAACTTTTTAGAGGGAAACGAACTTTCGATTTTGTTCACATTTAGTCACTAAACTTTTTTTCATTATCTATTTGCCACTAAACTATTGAAGCTGTTCACATTTTACCCTTATGACCGGTAACAGCCGGTCATAAGGGTAAAATGTGAACAGTTTCAATAGTTCAATGGCAAATAGATAACGAAAAAAAGTTTAGTGACTAAATGTGAGCAAAGTCGAAAGTTCGTTACCCTTTCAAGTCATTATCCCGTACAAAAAAAATCTGCTATTTTTTACATGTTTTTGACCATTCTAATCTGACATGATGCAGGGGTTATTGAGGGGGAATGCACCAGAGAATTGTTACGTTGATTTTGATATAACTTTTATATTTTTTTAATCAAAAAGTTTGTTTGTTTGATGCCAAAATATGTAGTTCTTCGTTTTTCTGCATATATAAGATTATCTGGACCCATCAATTTTGACTTCAATTTGAAATAAGTCTAAGCTTTATATGTAAAACCTCACACAACAAATTTAACTATAAGGCCTTTTATTTTGGACCCTAAACTTTGATATTTTTATTTTAATATGTAATGTATCTCAAGTTACTTCTATTACCAACATACTTGCACCTTTGTAACCACAATAACATTGAACTCACATTTTTGTGTTGGAAATAAAAATCCTAAAGTTGTGAGTTTAAAAAATTGGTTGCATGTAGTCGGTTTTTGTTGTTTCACACTTGTCTCTAACGTTCATTGTTGCCAACATCAGTTATAATTAAAATAAAAATTCGGATATTTTTGAAAAAAAAAATGATCGGTAAAACGTAATAACTGATATCATTTACCTATGTCGATAGTAGATACAAATGTACTGTTATCGTGCTATTTCCAGTGAATTTTAAGATCTGATCATCTCGGTCAAAGTTTTTATTTATTTATTTTTTTGACAAGTCAAATATTAATAATGCACCCTGGTTTTTATCATTGAATGAATTGTTTTTTAAGTCAATAATATCAACCATTTTTATTTTATTAAATGTTCTACAATTAACATTTTTATTCAATAGTATTCTATTTTACTACCCTTGATATATGGAAGATTTAAAACTTTATTATTTTGACTAGTTATTTTTTTATACAATATTAAATATTAATTCATAATGTTTATATGGTATTTTTATTATTTTTTATTTTTATAACAATCTACTTAATGTAATGGTGTATGATGAGATAAACACAAAATATGGATTCTAGATTTAATAGTAGTTATTTTAATTTTCATGTCTTGTAATATATTAATTTTATTTAATGTTATTGTTAATCATTTATTAATTTTATATATATTATGTATACTTAAAAATAAAATTGTGGATTAGGGATTTATAAAATATTTTATACCGATAAGGGTAAATTAGTCCATTTCTTTTTTTTTTTTTTTTAAAAAAGACTTTTAAAAATGGTAAATGATTAGAGAAGATTTAAGTTGGAACATTTTGTTTGATAAAATAAATAATTGATGTAACAAAAAAAAAATATGTATGGGACGAGTAATTGGAGATTAAGTTTGAAACTTATTTAATAAGATATGATGAAAATATACATTTTTTTTTACTGAAAAATAGACATGAATTAGCTATAAGGGTGTTTGTTTGAGTAGATTAGTTCGATCCAATATCAAGTATAAATTAGATTTTATTCAGTATCATGATGTTTGTTTGAGTAGAGTAGTCCCAACAGACATAATTAATTTTTTTTGTGACGAAACTAAAGATTTATTACTTTAAAACTAAAAATGAAAATAACATTTCATTAAATAAAAGATAAACTACTACAAACAATAAATAAAATGATAAAGCAACTATGAAATTCGAAGACAATAATAAAAATCCTAAAATAATGATAATTAAAAACCTAAAATGAAATTCGACATCTCATAACCATAAAGTTCTTCAAATTTTCCGTTTCTTGCAAACACCGATTTCAACAACCCTCCAGTCAAATAGTCATACGGTTCAAAAAGATGCTGCATATTTTTTTCCTCTTGTTTTTCTTGGTCACTTGTATTTCATCTTCCAAGAGTGCCATTTTCTTTTTCTTTTAGCTTCCATGACACATAATTTTTCCTATCAGTAGCAGTAGCGTTTTCTCTCATTCGCCTCTGCTTTGTTTATATGGGAGTGGCCAGTGATTCAGTGAGGAGATCCGTTATTTCAGGAGGCTATAAGGATGTGGATTCCGCTTCCTTCCCTTTATGTTGCCTTAGTGGCGGCGTGTCAAACACAAACTGCTTTTTAGGCTCTACGTTGAAATCTGAAATCAGGTGGAAATTGTGTATCCGAAGAAGTTGTGTATGCATTGGAATAAGATATTTTGGTCCTTTTAGATGAAAGATGAGGGGGTGGTCATCGTAATTGTTGACGTGCAACCATTTCTATTGGGGTTGATATGGTTGGTATTGGGGATAGTTTTGGATTTAGGTATCGGGAAAGGAGTATGGAAAATCTTGAGAAGCGCTTGCGGTTTTGTTACGCCGGTTTTTGTATTTGGCTTGAGCCGACTTTTTTGGATTTTCCACCGGTAAGAGCGATTTAAAATGGAATTTGCTAAAATTGGAATGAGACTAGAGAGAATTATTATAGAATTGAAAGAAAGTTAGAGTGAAGGCGTGAGTTTTGAAGTGGTTAAAAATGATATTTATAGTAGGTAAAAAGGTTTAAAAAATAAAAAATTTGAAATGTAACCTGGTCAACGATCAACAATGATATATATATATATATATATATATATATATATATATATATATATATATATATATATATAATAGTTGTGAAACCCGTATATTAGAGGGGTTGATTAAAACAAAATGTTAAACACCAAGAAGTAAACGGAAAGTTTATTTTGTATTTGAAATTTGAAATAAGTGGAAATTATGAGAAAAAATTAAAAAAAATGCAAAAAATAAATAAATTAAAATTACGTGTTTAGTTGTCAGACCAATGTACTAAACGGGTTAATTATAACATAATGTTAAATATGAATGTTTAAATTGTATTTATTAGAATTTAAAATTAAAATTTGAAATTTGAAATTAATATAGTTATTATGGTATATTTAATTTATAGAAACTAAATTAATGATATAATAAAAAATAAAAAATGAAAGTAATGACAAGTGAAAACAAATATCTTTAAATTACCACAAATTGACATTTGACAAATTGAATGAGAAAATGACATGTGTCAATAGGATTCTTATTTATTAGAAAGGATATATATATATATATATATATATATATATATATATATATATATATATATATATATATATATATATATAATTTAGTCTTTCAACCAGCTATGTAACTTGTTATCCTTCCAATTTGGCACTACCCTCTATTCAATAGCCAAAGGTACCACGATGAGTTTATTGCAAAATTCATCAAATCCGTCCACCCTAATAAATTTTAATCTTAAAAAAACTTTGTTATATATTTTATATCAAATAACAGACATGATTCTAAAATGAGAAAATGACCATAACAACATTTTTTACAAGGTTTTTCCACAAAATAGTCTCAAAAATGAAAATCGACCAAAATGGCCACATCTGCGAGAATTGTGGTCATCTGCGAAAATCTATATAGATTTTCACGGTTGTAGCATGCGAAAAATCCAACTTTTTCCTAAACTTTAAACATTCATAACTCTTTAATACGAAGTTCACTTTGGCTATTTTTTTTTTTTTTTTTTTTGCATTATGGTCTTTGTAACATGGTCTATCCATGGAAATATTACACTCCCAATTTAAAGGTCGAGAAGTCATATTTGTTTAGGTCCAAAGTAGTCTTCTCGGTGAAATATATGAAAAAAATACTCAAACTTGGAACCTTCAAAATTCTTTAATACGAACTCCATTTTGAGGTGATTTTTTTTATTGTGTTCTACATAACCACGGTTATCCATGGAAATATTACACTTCAAATTTGGAGGTCGAGAATTCGTATTTTGTAAGCTCCAAGTTAGGATGGGTTATGACGTTGGAAATTTTTTTGGAGGTCATATTAAGTAGATACTTTATTAGTGGATAACATATAACATTACACATACACTTAAGAAAGATATCTAAATATTTAAGTTACAGAGGGGGTAACAACACCGATACATCGTTTCGTAATTCCTATTAAGCAGGAGGTGGTAGAGCCGTAGAGGGTATACTATTTTAGTTCGGTATGCAACTCGATACATGAAAAAAAAATTCAAACTATAGTTAACAAATTGGTGAATCTTTTCCAAGTTAAATGACCTCATCATTGTTATCGTGTGCCGACACAGTACACCACTTTTTTGTCACATCCCACATCTACAAATCTTCTGATTAGATGTTGTTTTTCATTTCCCACATCTACAATTCACTAGTGAAATGACAATTCTTATTTAATATTTGAAATTTGTAGTCAAAGTGTATATTTTCGTAGTCAAATTAACATGATAATTAACCGGTGAAATGACAATTCTTATTAAATGTCTGAAATTCGTAGTCAAATTGACATGACAATATCCTGGTGAAATGACAATTCACTAATGAAATGAAAATCTTATTAACTGTCTAAAATTCATAGTCAAAGTGAATATTTTTGTAGTCAAATTGACATGACAATTCTCTAGTGAAATGAGAAGTCACTGGTTAAATGTCAATTCTTACTAAATGTCTGCAATTCATAGTCAAAGTGTATATTTTCATTGTCAAAGTAACATAGCAATTCTTTGACGAAATGAAAATTCAATGGTTACATAGGGGTTAAAATGGGTTAAAATGGTCATAAATTGTTTTGGTATTTCCCATTCAGAAGGAGGCGGGAGAGGACACAAATTTGTCTATTGGTATGTAGCTCGATACACTGTAGACATCCAATAAACCTCAACCATATGGTAAAAACCTACAAATGCTAAAAACTATGATGCCGCCAAAGCATGCCCACACACTATACCACACCTGTGTCATTTCCCACATATATACTTTCGAAGTTGAAGATTTACAACATATGTGACCTAAAATCTATTACCTAAAACATGGCGGACGACATTTTTCTTATCTGCTATCAGACAGGCTTGCATTCACGAACCGATAATATGTTGATGACATATGCACTATTAAGGTTGATTACATTCTAACAGGTGTTAGGGGAAAAAGGACTTGACCATTTTCGCATGGACGATATGGCAAGCCAGTCACATGCAATATATGCCATATGTTATAGTCAACCAACGTAGTCACATGCAGTCTATGTCACATGTTGTAGTCAACCAACGTTTTCTTCAAAATCAGTCATGCATTGTATATGATTTTCATGCCCTACAGAACAAAAGATCATATGTTCTATTTTGACCAAACCTAGGGCACAAAGCAACAACCACACTCTTACAACAATACCCATGATATGAATCAAGTTGACCTAAAAAAAGTTATGATGACATCGTCCAGATTAGTTATGAATGTTACTTCCCTAGTGTCCCTAAGAGCTTCTTTCATCCGCATCATGAACCAACCAGGTACAAGAGTTGATGCTATTTGTCACGTCTAGATAAAACGCTATACGAAAACTATGGTTGTTTCCATCCATAGCAACCACTATGTACATTAGTCCCCTCTTAGAGGGATATTACATAGATGATTGGTAAAATTAACAAGTGAATGTATGAAACTATATTTTATGGCAAAATTAAACAATCAATGGTAACAAAATTAAAAAAAATGAAAATAAACAATTAAAATTTAGGAAATAAAATATCTTATCACACATCCAAGAGCCACAAAATAGAGTTGAAAATAATCTAATAACATATATTCTAATGTTGGTGTAACCATGGAGGTTCGTTCTTCCAATGTCATGCAAGTATCGACCAAGCTTTCTTCGTGATCACAGATTCTGATTTCGCAGCACGACCTCTAGTTTTCGTAATCAACGTGACAAGACAATACAACTTGTTTAAAAAAAAAATACTATATTTGACCAATTTTCTAAGATGACGTCATTAGTTTCCAAAAGGATGTTATTTTGATTTTTCGAGAAAAAAAATAAAAAATTTCATTGGCCATGTCGATTTTAACAGAGGTGACATAAGAAAATTATAAATATTGTGATTTATTTTTCATTTTTAGACTATATTGTGAAAAAAACCTTAGGAAAAAAAACTATTATGGTCATTTCTCTTCTAAAATTAACATAATTATTGCTAATGAGTTTGTTATTTAATGACCGAATTCTTCATTCTTCATATAATTATATACTCAAGTTAGAAACTTTTAAACTTTATTTTATACATGTATTCTTTATACGTTATAACAAATACCGATTAAAATCATGAATCTTTAACGTAAAATACAATTTACCTTTTTTTAATATATTTTTTCATGAAGTCTATACTTTTCTCATTACAAGAAGAGTAAACGTGACCGTAGAAGCAAAGAAGGGAATTATGCCGTCAAATATAGAAACTGCACATGAAACTCCATGTAAACGCAACTGACCGTTATTCCGTTAAATAGCTTGCATATGCACTTCAATCATCCACAAACCTATGCCCATTCCATACGCTTTCTTCTTCTAAACCCTAACCCTAATCCCATCCCCCAATCCCTTCAATTTCATTGCTTTAACCCCAAGTAAGCAACAACATACATATACATGCGTATTGCACCAATACCACGACATTGTTGCCTAATTTGTCACCAAAGCCCTAAGTTTCACGAACCAATTGGTGACAAATATGAACTCCATGGAAGCAAAGACGAAGAAAAGAAGCTTGCTTGGTGGAGAGAAGTCATACGATGGTAAAAGAAGTAAACAAGACGATTGGAAGCTTGTGCATAAGAAATATGGTGATGGGATTGCTTGGTTCAGAGGTGCAATGATAGGTAAAGGAAGTTTCGGGTCTGTTTTTCTAGCGAATTTGAAGAAACCCAAATCGAAATACAGCTATTATCCACCGATTATGGCTGTGAAATCGGCGGAGGTCTCTGCTTCTGGTTCAATCCAAAAGGAGAAAGAAGTTATGGATAACATTCGTGGGTGTCCTAACGTGATAAAATGTTTTGGCGACGAGATTACAAACGGAGAAGATGGTCAAATGGTGTACAACTTGTTGTTGGAGTATGGCTCCGGTGGAACCCTAGCTGACCTAATCAAGAAATCCGGTAAAAGCTTGCCGGAAGTTGACGTCAGACGCTACACCAGGTCAATTCTACGTGGGTTAACTCACATTCACAAGAAAGGGTACGTTCATTGTGACCTAAAACCTGAAAACATATTGCTTGTAGCCAATTCAAGAGATGGTTTCACTGCTAAAATTGGGGATTTGGGATTGGCAAAACGAGCAAAACAGAGCAAGAAGAACAAGTTGGGTCCTTACTGGAGAGGCACCCCAATGTACTTATCACCTGAAACTGTTATTAATGGTGTTCAAGAGCCTCCTTCTGATGTGTGGGCAGTTGGTTGTATTGTGTTTGAGATGTTGACTGGAAAACCACTTTGGTTTTCTGAAAAAGATTTGACAGTTGATGAGATTTTGAGTCGTATTAGTGATGATGAAAATGAGTTGCCATGTGTTTCCAGCAGTATATCTACAGATGGAAGGAGTTTCTTGAAGGGTTGTTTGTCTAGAAAGGTTATGTGTAGATTAAGGTCCAATATGCTGTTAAACCATCCATTTGTAAAAGGTTTACTTGATGACAATGTCAATGAGGTTGACAAATCACAGAAAGAAGTTTTTGACATAAACAACATCACCTCATCACTAGCTTTCTCCCATGATGATGATGATGATGATGATGATGATGGAGAGTTATGGTCGTCTTCATTTACAGATGGATCAAGCTATGATGGTCTATCTTCATGGTCAGAAGGAGATGTGAACGCCATTAAAAGTGAAGAAAGTAGAAGATTCCATCAAGTACAAAAATACCCGATTACATTAACTGTTTCCAAGGGAGTTTAGCAAGATTTATTGTTAGATATTCTTATACGTGTTATGTACAAAATATGTAACATTGTAGAAATTTAATTAATTCTTTCATTGATATAAAAAGGAAACATTTTTTAGTCAGGTTCAGTTATACAATTGGAAACAAATTCCCTACAAAAATGGCACAAGAATCTCCTTTTTCTTCTATTGAAACTGTCGTAATCTTGACTGCGTTTATCTGTGTGTGACTGTGTGTACATGTACATATATATATACATACATAACAAATTAACAAATAACAACCCCTCCATATTTTCATTCATTTTTCTAGAAATTAACCATTATCGCCATTGTTGCCATTGTTGCCACTGATGCATTTTAAGTTTTATCTATTACTATACACCCATCTGTTCTTCATTCACTACTCAGATGCATTTAACATCACAACGATTTTAAGCCAATACCCATCTTTCAGTATCTTCAATCGTTATCTTTCTGAAACAAACGTGTCATCAGAGATCAATTCACGCCAAACTATAACAGTGTTGGCTGTATCTAATGATGATGAATTGCGTTTATCTGGAAAACATCAAAATGATATGCTTGATGATATCATGAGGGTTCATGTTGTTCTTGATTATTTTGATGTTGAAAAGCTACATAATTTGCAAAACGGAACTACACAAATGACAACACTATTCCAAACCACTGGTCGAGCCCTTGGCGAACAGGGTTTCTTGAAAGCTACGGTTTCCAAGACTGGAAATGTTGTCGTTAGTCCGGCGACTAGTGGAGTCCCTGTTGGGGCTATTTTGGTAAATTCAGTGTTCGCTGAGCCGTTCAACATATCGGTGCTTCATATTAGCACTGAGATCGTCCCACTCGGGATGAATTTTCCGGTTGTTTCTGATCCAAATTCAAGTTCTCGGGTTGTCTCGCTGGCCCCTACCCCAAAAATGTCAAAACCACCTGTGTACACGCCACGATGTCGCCATAAAGTGGCCCCATCTCGTGCGAAATACTCCGCACCTTCTCCAAATCCACATGGAGAATCACCACGTGAGGGCGCATCAACTGCACCCTCAAGTGGTTCTGCAAATGCACCAGCATTTGCAGAATCAAGCACCGTTGTTGTCTCCTAAGCTAGTACCATCTCATTCGAGATCCCCAACCCCAACCCCTTCCCCAAATCCACCTTCGGCTGTAGAATCACCACCAAAGGGTGCACCCTCTGCAAATGCACCGGCATCTACAAAATCACCACCTAAGGGTACACCCGCACCCTCACCCTCAGATAGTTCTGCAAATGCACCGACATCAATAATATCACCACCTGAGGGTGCACCCTCAGGAGATTCTGCAAATACACCGGTATCAGCAAAATCACCAACTGAGAGTGGAACATCGTTGGCTGCACCCTCAGGTAGTTCTGCAAGTACACCAAAATCACCGCCAATATCACCACCAAAGATTGCAGAGCCTGCAGATACTGATCAACCATCAGGCATTGGAACTTCTAGTAGTAGTTTTGTTGTTATTACCATGGTATTATCATGTATCAATTTAATTATCCAAACATAATACACAAAGTTATGTTCTTTATTGTCTTTTCTCATGAAATGTGTTATTTTAGGTATATAAGTTGTCTACATAAACGTTGATTCCAATGGCAAAATGCCCCGAACATGCATATGCGAAATCTTGAACAGCAATACGTCACTTACTATATATGTGTGGGGTATTAGATCTAGTTAATGAATTTGGAGTTTCCATTGTATATGACGCTATAATGGACATGAAAACTGAAAACTGTTATGTTACACAAACCACCCTTAGTTCATAATAATTGACATGGAAGTCCCTATGTTTCGAAAGTATCATCAAATAAATTTCGAGCCATCATTAAAACATTAAACATTTTAATATTTTACTTATCATGCACACACAGCAATACGCTTGAAACAAACATGAAGTAACTGAAATGAACTTATATCTTTGAATTCCCTACCACGGGTATTGAACTGAAGGGGGTGTTTTTTATATCATTTAAAGATGAGGGGGCAGTTGGTAATTCACATTAACGTCGCTGTACAGACTCAAAAACGAAAAAAAGAGTTGGAAAAGGAGAGTAGAGAGAGAAAGAAAAGATAGAGTGTGTATCGGTGAAGAGCGATCATAGAGAGAGAGAGAGAGAGAGAGAGAGAGAGAGTGCTCTTTTGGCTTTGAATTAAACAGGCAAAGATGGAAATTTTAGGCGAAGAACATTAATGCGGCGGAGAAATTTATACCAAAAGGGAACCCCGATATTTTGGAACAACAAATCGAAGCTAATAGTATCAATACCTTGGGTTCCAACGAAGAAAAAGATTGATGATTGTGAAACTTAACACGTCAGTGATCGGAATTTCAATTTTGGAGGAGCTGCAAAAAGGTCAGAATTGGATATTTATGTTTACTGATAAAGTTGATTCGAAGCATAAATATCTTCAATCCGTTGTATATTTGATTCCCAATTTTGCATTGAGAAATTGAAGTTGGTGTTGGGAAATCTCCAAATTCGATCTTTTTGTTAAGCTTTACACATTTTTAAAGTTACGTTTCCGGTACTTGAAGATTCTTGAAAGTGTGAGCATGTTTCGTACACTAATTCATGAGTTTACTTGGAGTTGGATAGAGATCTCTTTTAAAAAATTAAGGGTTTTTAGACAGTGTAGATGTGAATTAGAATTAGGGTTTATTCGTTTGTAGATTAGAATTTGAATAATTGGGGATTTGGGTTTTGGAGGGAGAGTTAGTTAAAACTGTAATATGCGATTTGATTCTCTGAATCAGTACGGAAAAACCCAATTGAGAGTTTCAATAAATGTGTATTCGTTACTCGTTACGTAAATTGTTGTAGAGTAGTTTAAATTCATTCAGGAAGATGTCATTTTGTAGAAGAAGCAAAACCCTAATTTAGTTCGTCAAATTTGGGGTTTTTTTAAGTGAAGTAGGAAATTTATAGTTTTGTGAGTGTTTTATGGAACCACAGCAGAAGCATTCAAGGATCAATCTTGCCGACATGAAAGATCAATTAACCAGAAAGCTCGGACCTGAAAGATCAAAACAGTATTTTGATTACTTGAAAAGGTTTTTGAGCTTAAAGCTGAATAAGATTGAGTTCGATAAGCTTTGTTTAAGAACTATTGGAAGAGACAACTTATCACTTCATAATCAGTTAATTCAATCACTTTTAAAGAACGCTTCCACCAGAAAACCCCCACCTCCTCCTCCACCACCACCACCGAAGGTTCACCATGAAAATGGATCAGTTACAGTTACAGCTCCACTTGGGATTCCATGTGGGGCCCGAAAGGTGTCATCCAATAATCGAAAGTATGTAACTGTTTTTGACACTGGTGGATTGATGGATACGATCAGATTAAAAGAACGTATGGATCAAATTACAGCAGCACAAGGTCTTCAAGGAGTATCAATGGATTGTGCTAGTGTACTGAATAAAGGATTAGACGCTTATTTGAAGGGGTTGATAGGGTGTTTTGGTAATTTCAGGACACCAGTCAAACAACATTTTGGAAGTTTGGGGAGAAGTGAAGAACACGAAGAGAAACAAAGGATTTGTTTGTTAGATTTTAGAGTTGCAATGGAAGTTAGCCCTCGACAGCTAGGGGAAGATTGGCCCTTTCTGCTCGAAAAGATTTGTAATTGTACTTGTACACATGCTTTTCAGGAATAAAACTCTGTGGTTTACTTTTGACTTTTGACTTTTAATGCAAAATTTGTGATTTAATTTAGCTTCAACATCTTTGTAACTGTAAGTAATCTGTGATCAAATCATGTAATCAAATTCATCATTATGTTAACAATTTCGAGGTAGAAGTTCATAGGGTATAGAAATTTACATATACATATATTTACGTATATAACTATATATAGAGGAATAGAGAGAAAGATGGCTCACCGGAACCATGCACCGTATTCTGCCACCAGTTCATCGGCTGTTTTGGCCGCCTTCGATGGTAGACGGTGGACCATTTCGATCCTGTCTCACCGACGTCGTTTATATAGAGGGGAAGTATGGGTTTATGTATGTGTATCTAATGATACGTGGTTTGTTTGTGGTGGCTGATTTTGCTTTGTTAGTTATAAATTATTCAAAATCGTGACACGTGGAGGAATGCTATGGGTGCAATGCTATATATTGATAGTTGTTTATGAGTAGGTGTTTTGGTGTTACTAAAAAGCCCCTGAAGTTCTTTTGGTTGAACTTTACATTACCTTTACTTCAAATTCACATATTACTTGATTAGAGAATTTGTTTTTTAAGTGTTTCCATCGGGTATGATTCATTCCTAAACGGATTTAATCAATGAATGTTGATTTACCAATCCTTTTTGATGTCGTTTTGATATCTGACTTGATTAATTATTTTCGAAATTGGTTTTGATTGGTTAAATTTTAGCATTTGTTTTTTGAAATTATAGAAACATCATCATACATGTAAAATACGTGAAATACTGAAATTGATGTGCTTAATATCAGTCTTAATGACCTCTTAAAACGCATTATAACAAAAGGTAATTTATTGGATTAAATATAACATCATGCCATCCTATCCCTTCATCACATTCTATAAAAAGTAGATTAATTTCTAACAATAATGCAAATATCAAAATGGTCGACATCATAATAGAAGAATTTTTAAAGGGTTTAATTGGACACAACTCAAAACATAGGCAGAAAAATTATAATAACACAAAACTTAGTATCTACTCTTGTAATACAAATAACCATTTTGTTTGGATTCATTTGTTTTGCTTTCGATGGAATCCAAAAATATTAAATCGTAAGATTCTAAAAAAGATGGTAAACTATAACATGTCTATTCGTCTTAGGGTTCATATAGAAGGTCCTTCGTCAAACAATAACAATATTTTAGATATATCGGTGTTGAGTATTGAATCTTTGTGAAATTTTGCATTTTAATAATCAGGCTCTCTTTGTAAAGAGAAGATTCTAATATTTGATGTGTTTGATTGTTAAATAGAAGAAATTTGATTTTTTTTTAATATGTAATTACATCTTAACGGTGTAGAAATGTTAACATAATAAAGTATGTGGACTTATTTTATATTGGGTTTTTATTTAGCTCTTTAGCTGGTAACATACACGTTCGGTTATCGTGTTATGTAATTTTAAAAGTGAATAATATTATGAAATATTATATAATTATGGGTATTGAGTTCTAACAGATAGTTTTTACTAGAAATGAAGTAAAACTATGTTTAGAATCATCCAGAATGTTTTGGAAGTCTTATGAGATTCCGAACATTAGGCAAATATTGAAATTTAACGAAAATATAAAAAATGAAATAATTAAAATTTTATTATTGAAAGTTGTAAAGAATCTCGTTAGAAACATCTAAGCGAAAACTTCATCGAAATCCAAGTTATAACGAAGAAGTTATGACCAATCGAAGATCCGCGACAAAACCGGCAAGGCGCCGAATGACGTAAAAAGTGAGTTTTTGATAAACTACTTTTAGCCTTGGTGATCTAAATGAAAGTCGTAGTATTTGTTAAACCGAGAATTTTGATAAAAAGAACGCCAAAATCTGACTTCGTATGAGGAAGTTATGATTTTTCTAAGTTTCAGCTTAGCAGTAGACAACTAAAAAATCGAATTTTAGATCGAGTGATTTTTAGCCGACACAACCTAAACGAGAATCGAAGGTCTCGTCAATAGTAGTACAACGGTAAAAAGACAGACGAAAACGGACATCGGATGAAGAAGTTATGAATTTTTAAGGGATTTTCCTGTCCTGGTCTGTTAAAAATAATAATATTAAAAATAATGTCAAAATTAGTCGACGAAGTCTTAACGAAAGTTGTAGAATATATTATCGCCTACGCGTGCATATAAAGAACGTCAAAAAACGGAGCCCGTATGCGAAAGTTATGAATTTTAGAAGTTCGGGGCACAATTTCCGAGAAATCTCGCATGGATAAGGTCTGATCTCGGTGAGTCAACCGCTGTGTCCGATGCGTGTTGCCTGCTGATTTGACCGAAGATGTGGTCCGATGGCCTTCCGACGCGCCTCGCATCTGACTCCACCCCGTGTCCGAAGCGCTGGACCAATCCGGTTCCGACGCGTGCCAGATCCGAGCCTCGCTGTCCTCCTTCCCTTCGCGTGTCCGAGCCTCGCACGAGCCACCTGCCCTTCCTCGCATGCGAGCCATCTGGCGGCCCTCGCTGCTTCCGCGTGTCCACCTTTGGCCGAAGCCTCCCCTATAAATAGAAGAGATGCGAGCCTTGCCGAGTAATTTTGAGAAATTACCATTTTTCACCCCAAATTTCATATTTTTACTATTTTAACTTTCCCCGAAGCCCCGGTATCATTTTTAACACCCGGAACACGCCCCGAAGTGCCCGAAGACCCCGAGAAATTTATCTTTTCGGTTTGAAGCTCTACCTTCGCAGAGCCCGGTGTTTCAATAAATCTCCCGGTTTTCAACGAAGGAAGTTATATTTAGAGCCGAAGTGTTGCCCAAATTACTATTTTAACCCCCGGTTATTTCACGGTGAGTTCAATATATAGGAACAATTGTATGTTATGTGTTATATGTGCTATGTGCTTTTCAGTGTTATTATTCCGGGTTATTTTCCCGTGTTATTTTTATTTCCACTATTTATGATAGCAAAGCTATACCTTTGACCATGTGATCAGTGAAAGGACTTAGATTCACGGTGGTATTGGTACGTAGCCTCTGGCCATGTAGAGCATGTCTCCGTAAGAGAATGACTTCTATTCTATGGCATTGGCAGATGGTTAGACAGGGCTATAAGCCTGAAATCTACCGAAATGTTTAAATCAGAAAGTGTATGTCTTCTGTGCCATTTGGGCCGAAGCTTTATTGATGTATATCAAGTATAGAAATTGTCATGTCTCATTGATCGTATATCTTTGAATCAAATCATTGATTGATATGGAAAGTCTGTCACATGATTCACATATGCCTTTGTTGTTCCTTGTTTCTCTTTGCTTCTGCCATAATGAAGTATATATATGGCATAACGTTATATTGTATCTATTATTGACCTCACTAAGCGTCACCGCTTACCCCTCTCAGTGTTTAACAATTGCAGGTAATAAGAATCCAGTATAGTCATATACTGTTGGAAGATTTAAAATAGTTTATACTATTACTTTTGTACTTGAGTTTACGTATGTATAAAAGCTTAAATATCCTGGGTAGTTATGTAATATACTAAAACTTAGTCGGTTTGTATCCAGTCTTTTGTAATTAAATTATCAATGTAAAATATTGTTTATAAATATGCATGTAGCATGTTTCGGAGTAACAATATTGTGAAGTATGAAAGTTTGGGTCTTTCAGAAATACGAAAGTTTAGAAAGGGGTTCTTTCAATCATGGTATCAGAGAAGTAGTTTAAGTGAATTAAAGATCACGGATTGGTATTTAGACTTAAACCGTTGGAAGTTCAATATATGAACGGATTCATTAGGAATATATGGATACAAACCATAGGAAAGATTTAAGTGGGGTATTGGGTAGTGATAAACCCTAGTATTTTAAAATATTAAGTTACTTCAAAATTTTTAGAGAATTAGTTTAAGTGAACTAGGAATTTTGAGAAATTCTAGACTTAAACATGAATTGCTAAGTAATGATGATACGGTGTGTATCTGGTATATTTTAGGTTAAACACCTAAATGGACACAAGCATTGGAATATTAAGAGGAGATATGACTTATATTCTAATATGTGCTAAATGATAAATGAATATATCATGCCTTAGGTTGCTTGCTTATATTGTTATTACTTGAGAGAGTTTAAGGTCTGTTTCCGACCTTGATCTGAAAGAAGAAATTTTAAGTATTCCAGATTCTAAAATTTCCGTGTTATAATTGATAAGAAACTTTTCGAAGTGATAAAAATACTTATGATAGTCGGCATCGATAATGTTTATAGATAAACGATCGAGGGATATCGTAAAATAATATTTATGAAGTGTTATCGTAAATAGTGTATTAATACCTATAAAGTGGTATTATGCATTTAAAGTATGTTTGATGATATAATAACATCTTTGTAAGAAAGATGTGCGTTTGAAACACATTCAGACGAGATAAATGTTTTGGCATAACCGATGAAGTTGTTCCACCGCTGTCCAGAATGAAGCAATGAGTGCTTATAGAGTAAGAAGAACCGAAGATGGTGATCAATACTTCGACAGTATCGCAAATGATGTTGTACAAGATTTAGAAGATTTAAAGATCAAAGGAAAGGCTAATGAAGTTTTCAGACTCAATAGGCCAAGGCTTTGCCTAAACATGTTGATATAGTATGTAGTTCAAGTAGTAATCCTATACAGGATGTTCAGACTTAGTATTTAATAATACTGAGCGACTTCTGTCACATCCTTATGGAAATTCCATTGTGTGTTAAGCCGACTTTAACATACATGATTAGGATGGTGAAATAGGTTATTTGGTTGTGAAAAGGCTGAGTGGCTTACTTGTTGGAGTAAGGTAGAGTACTTAGTTGAAGAAGATATACACTCATATTATTATATGAGAAGAGATGTTGTAGTTAGGAATGATAGAGAATCAAGTTGAAGCTAGTAGAACATGCTGAGATGCAGCTATAATGCAGACCTCTTTAAATAGACTCCTATGAAGAAGACTTAAAAGATACAACCATGAGAAGAAGACTTTCTGATATACAGGAATGACGATGTCATAGAAGGATAATGAAATAAACAAATATGCATGATGACTTACATGAGTTAGAAGATGATACAGGTAGTTGGAAACCGTTTGTCTCCACACTGCTAGAATAAATTTTGGTGTAGTGTGTCTTGCAGAGTAGACACTACCCGAGAAAGAATTTCTAGAAGAATTTGGAAGTGAAATTCCTATCGATCTAGGAAAAGTATTAGGATATACTAAATCAAGCATATGCTTAAAAAGGATTCTAGAAGGAGAGTATAAGAAATCCAAGATATGTTTGATAGAAATGTGAAATCCCTAGTTGAGTCTAGGAGAAATTGTCGTATGTACTTGTTTGAACACATTCATGTGTGATAAGTCGCTTTGTGAAAACTTTTGAATGGTGACTTGGGAATTGCGAGACAATACTTGAGACGAGTATGAGTAAGTGTGAATAGTAGTAGAGGCCTATACTACTGGAAGCACAGGACTCACACTTGGATCAGGGAAAGTCACAAGGTTACCAAGAAGCTAGAAATTGATTCCGTTTTTGTTCAAGTATTTCATTACCTTCGTTTCGGTGATGACTAAGAAGATGATTTTCGTTCAGACCTTAATGGTCGTAAAGAATCGAGTCCGACTAAAATAGATCTGCGAAGTGAGGTGATTGGTTCAGAGAACCATGTCTCGTGTAGTGACGAAATTTCAGTCAGAGAATTAAAAGAAGGAGATGGTCAGACGGAGAGAACAATCCAAACAGTAGAAGATATGCTTTGTGCATATGTCTCGGAGTTGGTGCGCGTCAAGTGGAAACACCATCGAGGCCCAAATTAAAATTAGGAAAATAAGAATGAGATAAGAGCGAAATATTCTCAGTCATTTATATCGTTATGATTTCGGGGCCGAAATCCTCAAAAGGAGGAGATATTTGTAACATACACGTTCGGTTATCGTGTTATGTAATTTTAAAAGTGAATAATATTATGAAATATTATATAATTATGAGTATTGAGTTCTAACGGATAGTTTTTACTAGAAATGAAGTAAAACTATGTTTAGAATCATCCATAATGTTTTGGAAGTCATATGAGATTTCGAACATTAGGCAAATATTGAAATTTAACGAAAACATAAAAAATGAAATAATTAAAATTTTATTATTGAAAGTTGTAAAGAATCTCGTTAGAAACATTTAAGCGAAGACCTCACCGAAATCCGAGTTATAACGAAGAAGTTATGACCAATCGAAGATCCGCGACAAAACCAGCACGGCGCCGAATGACGTAAAAAGTGAGTTTTTGATAAACTACTTTTTAGCCTTGGTGATCTAAATGAAAGTCGTAGTATTTGTTAAACCGAGAATTTTGATAAAAAGAACGCCAAAATCTGACTTCGTATGAGGAAGTTATGATTTTTCTAAGTTTCAGCTTAGCAGTAGACAACTAAAAAATCGAATTTTAGATCGAGTGATTTTTAGCCGACACAACCTAAACGAGAATCGAAGGTCTCTTCAATAGTAGTACAACGGTAAAAAGACAGACGAAAACGGACATCGGATGAAGAAGTTATGAATTTTTAAGGGATTTTCCTGTCCCGGTCTGTTAAAAATAATAATATTAAAAATAATGTCAAAATTAGCCGACGAAGTCTTAACGAAAGTTGTAGAATATATTCTCACCTACGCGTGCATATAAAGAACGTCAAAAAAGGTGTCCGTATGCGAAAGTTATGGATTTTAGAAGTTCGGGGCACAATTTCCGAGAAATCTCGCATGAATAAGGTCCGATCTCGGTGAGTCACCCGCTGTGTCCGACGCGTGTCGCCTGCTGATTTGACTGAAGATGTGGTCCAATGGCCTTCCGACGCGCCTCGCATCTGACTCCGCCCCGTGTCCGAAGCGCTGGACCAATCCGGTTCCGACGCGTGCCAGATCCGAGCCTCGCTGTCCTCCTTCCCTTCGCGTGTCCGAGCCTCGCACGAGCCACCTGCCCTTCCTCGCATGCGAGCCATCTGGCGCCCCTCGCTGCTGCCACGTGTCTACCTTCGGCCGAAGCCTCCCCTATAAATAGAAGAGCTGCGAGCCTTGCCGAGTAATTTTGAGAAATTGCCATTTTTCACCCCAAATTTCATATTTTTACTATTTTAACTTTCCCCGAAGCCCCGGTATCATTTTTAACACCCGGAACACGCCCCGAAGTTCCCGAAGACCCCGAGAAATTTATCTTTTCGGTTTGAAGCTCTACCTTCGCAGAGCCCGGTTTTTCAATAAATCTCCCGGTTTTCAACGAAGGAAGTTATATTTAGAGCCGAAGTGCTGCCCAAATTACTATTTTAACCCCCAGTTATTTCACGGTGAGTTCAATATATAGGAACAATTGTATGTTATGTGTTATATGTGCTATGTGCTTTTCAGTGTTATTATTCCGGGTTATTTTCCCGTGTTATTTTTATTTCCGCTATTTATGATAGCAAAGCTATACCTTTGACCATGTGATCAGTGAAAGGACTTAGATTCACGGTGGTATTGGTACGTAGCCTCTGGCCATGTAGAGCATGTCTCCGTAAGAGAATGACTTCTGTTCTATGGCATTGGCAGATGGTTAGATAGGGCTATAAGCCTGAAATCTACCGAAATGTTTAAATCAGAAAGTGTATGTCTTCTGTGCCATTTGGGCCGAAGCTTTATTGATGTATATCAAGTATAGAAATTGTCATGTCTCATTGATCGTATATCTTTGAATCAAATCATTGATTGATATGGAAAGTCTGTCACATGATTCACATATGCCTTTGTTGTTCCTTGTTTCTCTTTGCTTCTGCCATAATGAAGTATATATATGGCATAACGTTATATTGTATCTATTATTGACCTCACTAAGCGTCACCGCTTACCCCTCTCAGTGTTTAACAATTGCAGGTAATAAGAATCCAGTATAGTCATATACTGTTGGAAGATTTAGAATAGTTTATACTATTACTTTTGTACTTGAGTTTACGTATGTATAAAAGCTTAAATATCCTGGGTAGTTATGTAATATACTAAACCTTAGTCGGTTTGTATCTAGTCTTTTATAATTAAATTATCAATGTAAAATATTGTTTATAAATATGCATGTAGCATGTTTCGGAGTAACAATATTGTGAAGTATGAAAGTTTGGGTCTTTCATAAATACGAAAGTTTAGAAAGGGGTTATTTCATTAGCTAAGTTAACATTATATATTTTTCTTATTTATAGTTGTATTTTTTTAAACAACTTTTCCTTTCAATAATAAACCTCAGCTATATATTCTTTATTTTGTTATCAACTTACATGGTATAGCTATATTCGATCAATAACTGATAATTTGATTATTGTAGAAGACTTTGTAGCAGACATCACTATTGTGCATTTGGTTTAGATCTCGTCGGGGTTCGGGGCAACGCCAAAATCCAAATTTTCATGGTATTGTTCGTCATATTTTCTTGTTTTGATCTCTTTTTTACCAGGTGTGTTTTTCGATCTCATTAGTATTTGATTCTCGTTGTTGTCGTTTGTTGTTGATTTAGTTCTCATTTTTCGTTGTTGGTTATTTGTTTTTGTGCTTGATTATTGGCATTATGGATCCAAAAGATGATTCTCTTCGGTCGATTAATACCAAAGTTTATGGCAATAACTATTCTTACTAGGGTTATGTAATGAAGAACTTTTTGTAAAAGTAAAACTGACAGATGAGAAAGCTATTAGATATGCAGCGCTACTGGATGCATGTGAAACTGATAATTCTAGGATTTTCACTTGGATCAATAACTATGTAGTTCAGTCAATTGACACCCAACTGGTGAAGTATGATACGATAAAAGAAGTTTGGGATCACTTGGATAGATTGTACACTTGGTATATCTTTGCTGAACAATACTAACTTGATATATATACTCGAGCCCTCAAACTGACTACAATTAGTGTTCATGATTTTTATGTTGTTATGTCTGATTTATGGGATCAATCGGCTATCATAGAGTCCGTTGAGTTGAAGGTCTTCAGACCTTACATTGTTGGGTTAAAAGAACAACATTTAATGTAGTTTTGATGGCAAGGACTATGTGGAATAATTCTCCATTATACCCTTATTCCCACAGTTGATTTAGTTTTTCCATAAGCTGATTGTTGAAAAAAACATGTATCAAATCTCAGGTTGACAAAGGGTCTAAAGCTTCAACTATACTTGTTTTTTTGTTCTACCACGACTATAGTCTGCAAATTAGTTTCGACCAACCTTAAAGTTGTCTTTGATGAATGTGCTTTTTTGCAAACAAAAGAATTATTAGAAGTCTCAGTACCCACTGTTACTTAACAAGGTAAAACACAAACAAAGGACGTCACAACAAAACATACCATTTGGACAATTCTTTCCATCCTTTAACCCATGCCCTTCTGGTCCTACATCATAGGCACCTCGTCCACCACAGTTCATTATTGTTGTTACACCTTCTATATAGATTGATCACCAAGCTAACATCACGTCGCCACGATCCACATGTTTTTTAGAAGTCCAGACAACATATTTCCTTTAGTCTTGCTGCCGATTCAGCATCTATGTCTCATTCGAAGTTTGTCTTCTTCCAATACTTCAAGTATTCCTTCATCCTTATGAATTTTGGATTCTGGTGCATCTCATCATATGTCAATGTGTTTGTCATCCTCTGTTTCTTTGTATGCTACTTTACATATTTCTATTATATATGTTACATCAATACCAATAGAGAGTGTTGGTTCTGTTGTTACCCCTCGTATTTCTCTCATTGATGTCTATTATATTCCCAAACTTGCTTTCAACCTTTGTTTTGTTCAGTCAGCTATGTAAATCCGGATATTTGGTCTTATTTTCTGATTCTATTTGTTGTGTACATAATCCACGTCTCAGAGGGTGGTGGGAGTCAAGGTTGTTAAAATCCCGATATTAATCTTAAATTTTTATGATTTTAAGATCCTACAAGTGAAAAACGATCCCAATTACATTACGATCCCAATCTCACCTCTCTAGTTTTATAATGTAGCCGAGTACCAAAATTTTGTCTATATAACTTGAAATCGAATATCACAAGTTGCAAGAAGTCTTGTAGAGCATCACCATTTCATTAATTTATCATGAATTAGGCATAACACACTCATTATGTCTTTAGTTCTACATGATCAAAATGATCTTTTCTAATCAAGTCATTTTCTTCTTAATTTTTACAGTTTGTAGCAACAAAAATTATGGTTCATGCTTAAGAAGTTAAAGTTGATTCCATTATCGACGTCTTAATCAACATCAACTTATAATGTATACTTCACACCCATTATCTTGCGAGCAAATTTGAATATGAGTTCATTTTGGTAGGATCTTTTGATCTCGATCCGATCTTACAATTAAGATCTTGCAAAACGTAAAACAACTTTAAGTAAGATATCGATCATGACACCCTTGATGAGATTCTTGACAACCTTGATGGGAATCGCCTGCAGGATAGGAGAATTTTATTTCGGGGTTCAACTCTAAGTTTCTGATGTTGTTTCCTCTAGTTTTGACTTGATTTCTTTTCGTTTGAGTTGTCACGTTTATAGTTTTTATTCTTTATAGATGTTTTGGATCATTAGAACAGTTGTGATAATTTTGGATACAGTTGTTGTATAATTATTTTCTTTAAGGTGGATGAAAAATACATTTAAGGTTCGATTTTAATTAAATGAAAGTCTATGTCCTATATTTTTGTTGGGGCAAAAAATTATATGTCTTGTCTCATTAGTACGAGTTATAGTTACATAACTAATAAAAAACCCCAAACAAACTTAAAATCATCATGTTTAATCATATATTCTCATGTTCAATATAATATATGTGGAGTGAGATCCAATTTTATGGTAAAATTATTACCAACTTGGTCACTCTTTTCCTGTTTTTTTACAAGGCCAGTTGTTAAAACATCAACTTAAGTTGTATAATGTTTATTATGTCATTGAGCTACAGAGTTCGATTGTCAAGAAATAAGTTTTTGGGCTAATGACATTGTTATCTAATTTCCGGTAATACCCTTATATACACATTGAGGTGTAGGAAGGGACATTCCTTGGACAACAAGGAGTCTTAAGAAGTCACTTAGGAATCAAGAAAATATAGTTAGCTTAGGGAACACACAAGTATCTTATATGGCAAGTTGTCTCCTAGTTAGATACAAACTAGGAGGTCATTATCGGCTATATATAGACAATCGAAACATGTAAGTTTCAATGATCAGAGAGAGCATTTAAGGAGAGAATATACACAATTTTGAGTTATTTTCTAATTTACAATAAGAGTTATGTACCTTTCAATTATGTTTTCTTATTTTTTTTTTGCATATTAATAGTCTTTCAATTTGTATCAGAGCGTAAAAGAAGAGATCTGATTCACCAAGCATGATATGACCGACGGATCCAAGCACATCCGGAACAAAGGAGAATTCATTTATTTTGTCTCACATACCAATGCTACTACAGCAGATTACATTGTCTGGCCAATTCACATGAAAGTCATCTTCAACGTTTACCAACTCTGGGACGATGTTGATCTAGGAATGTCGGATGCCGAGAGAAACAATGTAGCAATTGCAGTTTTATTCCAAGCAATTCCTGAATACTTAATCTTGCAAGTTGGCATGATGAGTACTATTATGATATGTGCTCCAAGCATAACGCCCTCTCGTGGTGGTTCCGTTTGAGTTAAGCCCTGTAATCACAACAATGAAGAAGTGGCGTCAGTCGACGTCTGGGAGGTGGTCCCGGGACGAAGCTATGACGGTCTAGTTAGTCTGAGTGTATATGTGAGCATCATCCCAACAGTTTCCTTTGTCTTGTCTGGGCCGATCGGATGTGGAGGATTCCCATCGGTGAATCGTGCATCACTAGTAGTAATCCTCTTTGCTATTGGTGTGGAGGGAATAAAGGATAATGCTTTGAGCGTTATACTTGTCGCCCCTAGGGAGTGGTCAATTGTGTTTTGGATTATTATAAACCGGAGATTGTCGTCTGGAGTTGGACCTGGGTGTGACATCCCCAATTTCATGGCCAGAAAAGACCGATTTGTTTATGCTTATTTAAAAACCAGAGTATCCTTTTTGAGGAAGAATATTGCGGAATTTGTTCCCAAAAACATGATAATGATATTATCAAAGCATTTCCGAGGAAATGTATTTGATTCAAATTAAAACGTTGGGATGTCATCGTCAATACAGAAACATAAGCATAACGAAATATTACAAGTCTTACAGTAATTAAACTAGTGGCCTAATACTCCTTGAATCTCTCAGCAGAATGTATCTTTAATATTGCTACTTGTGATACAATAAACTGAGTGGGTCAAGTTGGGAAACCTGGTGAGTACATACGGTTTTCAACCCACAATAATATAATTAATATGTCTAATCATCAAAAAATTAACCCAATTTCTCATCCCCATTATCTTCTTTATTCTTAAGGATCTACCCTAAGGATCATATATGCTGACAATACTAGTTCATGGATTCCTCCATGATACTTGTCAGTAGGTATCCTTCTATATTTATTCCTAAGTATTTGTCCTAAGGAATAGGCACGAAGTCCATCACTGCTAGGGTTGATCTAATAGGCACTAAGTCCATAGATGCCAGTGTTAACTATTAGGCACTAAGTCCATAGGTGCCAGTGTTTATCTAAACAGACACTAAGTCCATAACTACCAATGTTATCTATTAGGCACTAAGTCCATAGCTGCCAATGTTATTCATTATGCACTAAGTCCATAGCTTCCAATGTAATCTATTAGGCACTAAGTCCACAACTGCGAGTGTTTATCTAATAGGCACTATGTCCATAGATGCTAGGGTTTATCTTCTTTATTGGCAGTATTATTTTAAGGAGTCAACCCACAATACATGACAATGGGTTTTTAGAGTACATCTGATGAACACATGGTTCACAAACACCTACAGGTTGCGAGTCTGCTATCATTCCACTGGACTGTCAAGAATAGTTTGTGGTTGTCATCTATACTCTGCTAGATGATGTATTTTTTAAAGTCAAGGCGTATCATCATATATTTCATCTTTCATCTCCCATCATCTATATCATCTTTCATCTCTCATCATCTACATCATCTTTCATCCACCCATCTTTACCCAATATATTTACAGGTATAAAAATATATATACAGTTTAAATTAAGTAAAACTTGTATAAATCGTTCATCTAGCATAAATATCAAGAACACAAATAATAAGCACATATAACATGTATTCATATAAATACTTCATATCTATGTGTAAGATGAAAGTAACTATGCACTAACTTGTTAAAGTGACGACTCGAAACTCGGACAACTCTTCGCTTCTAGCAACTGTGATTTCCTTTGACGTAACCTAGTAGTATTATCCCTAAGTCTTGGTCTAATATTTATTGTGACTAATTATTAGTCTAGATTCATCATTAATTTAAAGTCTATTGATCTATAGCTGATACGGGACAACCAGGTAGGATCATATCGGAGGTAGGGTCCGTCTGGTATACAAAGTATACTGTTTGGAAATCCCACTTTAAACACCTCACTGAATCTAGCTAAGACATCATTCTCGTAAGTAGATCAATCAATATAAAAACTTGGAATCATTGATAAATCTTGTTTATAGGTTTATAATAACGATAATGAACTTAAACATAAGTTATACTTAAAGCACGGTAAGCATAACTCAACTCACAAGTGGTTTAGCGAGAAACCAGATTCTGCGTTGGCAGAACTTCTAAACCGAAAGATCTATTTCTCGAGGCTTTATGGCACTCCGACGCTTCACTACTAACACTTAGGAAGTGCTAGATAAAGGCATTGAGGCATTAGGAGGGTTTGGGAGAGATTAGAATGAAAAGGTGTGAAGAAAAGAGTGAAATTTAGCTTCTATTTATAGGCTGCTAGGAGCCCAGTATGTTGGGCGTACGCAAATTACGCTGGGCAGACTAGGGGCCACATGTCAACATTAGATCACAAGCCTTGGGGAGGAAGGAGTGTGCTAGATCGCGACACGTGTCGCCCTCTTGTTAATGCGAAAATTAATTATCTTGTAAAATCCATAACTTTCGCATACGATCTCCATTTTTGACGTTCTTTATATACATGCGTAGCTATCGATGAGATCTAAAACTTCCATTTAGACTCTATTGGCTAATTTTGTGTTTATTTTTAAAGTTATATTTTAACAATCTTAGATAGTTAAAGTCCGTTAAAAATTCATAACTTTGTCATCCGACGTCTCTTTTCGACTGTCTTTATATTGTTGAGCTCCTATTAATGAGATCTTCAATTTTCATTTAGATTGTGTCGGCTAATAGTCGATCAATCTAAAATTCGATTTCCGAGTTGTACACTACTCTACTGAATCTTAGAAAAATCATAACCTCCTTAAATGAAGTCATATTTGGACGTTCTCTATATGCACGCTCTCGGTTTAACGACTACTATGACTTTCGTTTAGATTACTAAGGCTAAAAAGTAATTTATCAAAAATTTACTTTTTACGATACGTAGAGTCGTGCCGGTTTATTCGTGAAACTTCAACGGGTCATAACTTCTTCGTTGTAAGTCGGATTTCAGCGTTCTTTATATGTACGAAATCCTTGTGACATATTCTATAAATTTAATTAAGGTTATTTATCCTAAATAATCTTCTATCAAAAAGTCATTTTTAACGCTTATTATCCCTAAATTGACTAGCCCGAATCTGCGGGCGTTACAATTATCTCCCCCTTAGGATGATTACGTCCCGTAATCATCAACAAAACAGGGCTTGTATAATGAATCTGCATGTTATCTTTTCATCCTAGGTAATAACTGTAACTCTTATGTCCTTTCAAATTAGTATCTAACTCTTGGACTTCTTGATAGTTGGTGATGCTCAATCTTGCACCCGCTCTTCATACTATGTTGGACTTTCAATCGTAACCTTCGAGTTACAAACTCAATCCTTATTGGAGACTCCCACTCCTTCTTAAACAAACTCAACATAAGATACGTTCTTTACTTCGATTATCATAACAGACCGATGGGTCATGTTCTAATGACCTCTCATCATATGATGCAACGCTTAGACTCAGGTATTTTTGAGTCATATTCTAGAATGGAAGACACCTTCCTTCATGTTCTAATGCCGTAGATACCAACTATGACATCCCCAATTTCACGGCCAGAAAAGACCGATTTGCTTATGCTTATTTAAAAATCAGAGTATCCTTTTAGAAGAATAATATTCCAGAATTTGTTCCCAAAAACATGATAATGAAATTATCAAAGAATTTCCGCGGAAATGTATTTTATTTATATTAAAAAGTTGGGATGTCGTCGTCAATACATAAACATAAGCATAACAAAATATTACAAGCCTTACAATAATTAAACTAGTGGTCTAATAATCCTTGAATCTCTCAACAGAATGTATCTTTAATATTGCTACTTGTGATACAATAAACTGAGTGGGTCAGGTTGGGAAACCTGGTGAGTACATAGGGTTTTCAACCCACAATAATATAATTAATATGTTTAATCATCAAACAATTAACCCAATTTCCCATCTCAATTATCTTCTTTATTCTAAAGGATATACCATAAGGATCATCTATGCTGACAGTACTAGTTCAGGGATTCCTCCATGATACTTGTCAGTAGGTATCCTTCTATGTTTATTCCTAAGGATTTGTCCAAAGGAATAGGCATGAAGTCCATCACTAACATGGTTTATCTAACAGGCACTAAGTCGATAGCTGCCACTGAAATCTATTAGGAACGAAGTCCATAGCTGCCAGTGTTTATCTAATAGGCACTAAGTCCACAGCTGCCAATGTTAACTATTACGCACTAAGTCCATAGCTGCCAATGTTATCTATTAGGCATTAAGTTCATCGTTGCGAGTGTTTATCTAATAGGCACAAAGTCCATAGCTGCCAGTGTTTATCTTCTTTATTAGCAGTCTTATTTTAGGGAGTCCACCGATAATACATGTCAATGGGTTTTTAGAGTACATCTAATTAACACATGGTTCACAAACACCTACAGGTTGTGAGCCTTCTAGCATTCCATTGAACTGTCTAGAATAAACCGTAGTTGTCATCTTTACTCTAATAGACAACATCATCTTTAAAGTCAAGGCCTCTCATCATCTATTTCATATTTCATCTCTCATCATCTATATCATCTTTCATCTCTCATCATGTACATCATCTTTCATCTACCCATCTTTATCAAATACAGTTATAAGTATAAAAATACATATACAGTTTAAATCAAGTAAAGCATGTATAAATCGTTCATCTAGCATAGATATCAGGAACACGAATATTAAGAACATATATCATGTATTCATATTAAATACTTCATATCTATGTGTAAGATGAAAGTAACTATGCACTCACTTGTTAAAAGTGCCGATTTGAAACTTGGACAGCGCTTCGCTTCAAGCAACTGTGTTTTCCTTTGACGTAATTATTATCACTAAGTCTTAGTCTAATATTTATTATGACTAATTATTAGTCTAGATTAATTCAAAGTCTACTGATCTATAGGTGATAAGGGATAACCAGGTAGGATCATATCGGAGGTAGGGTCCGTTTGGTATACAAAGTATACTGTTTGGAAATCCCACTTTAAACACCTCATTGAATCCAGCCTAGACATCATCCCCGTAAGTATATCAATCAATATAACAACTTGGAATCACTGATCAATCTTGTTTATAGGTTCATAATAACGATAATGAACTTAAACATAAGTTATACTTAAAGCACAATAAACATAACTCAACTTACAGGTGGTTTAGCGAGAAACCGGACCATGCACGGGCATTACGTCTAAAATGAAAGATCTATTTCTCAAGGCTTTCTGGAACTCTGGAGCTTCACTATTAAGACTTCAGAAGTGCTAGAGAAAGGCATTGAGGCATGGGAGGGTTTAGGATAGATTAGAAGGAAAATTAGTGTGAAAAAAAGAGTGAAATTCGACTTCTATTTATAGGCTGCCAGGAGACCAGTACGCTGGGTGTACATAAATTTACGTTGGGCATACTAGGGGCCACGTGTCAGCATTAGATTGCAAGCCTTGGGGAGGAAGGAGTGTGCCAGATCGCGACACGTGTCACCCTTTTGTTAATCCGAAAATTAATTATCTTGTAAAATCCTTAACCTTCGCATACGATCTCCGTTTTTGACCTTATTTATATCCACATGTAGCTATCGACGAGATCTAAAACTTTCGTTTGGACTCCGTCGGCTAATTTTGACTTTATTTTTAAAGTTATATTTTAATAGTCTTAGACAGTTAAACTCCGTTAAAAATTCATAACTTCGTCATCCGAATTATGTTTTCGACTGTCTTTATATTGTTGAGCTCCTATTAACGAGATCTTCAGTTTTCATTTAGATTGTGTCGGATAATAGTCGATCGTGGGGTGTCAGTCTGACTGTGGCACATGTATTGAGGAAGATCTGGTTCAACGGGGAAGATTGCATCTTGGTGGCGGCAGGAATGAGTGCTGCCTGGCGGGCCCGAGGGAAGATGCCCCAGTTCTTTGTACAGCAGGATGGTGAGTACTCTTCCCCCCTTTATTTTTTAGGAGGAGAAAGGGGCTTAATAACCTGTTTGTTGTTTGTATTTGCTGGTATCGAAAGGGTGTTATCCTTTGAGATGGTTCTGCGGGGCAAGTACAAGGGCGATTTCCAGTACAATGAGGTGGACCTGGTGGAGATTCTTCCTCTGCCCTTTAGTGTTGACCGGGCACTGGCGCTTTCCGATCCTCCTGCCTTCAGGGGTGAGGGATCTACTACCCATGCTAACCCTGGTTTGGTGGATGTACCTGTTTGTGGCGTTTCCCGTGACGATCCTCCGCCTCAGACCACTGAAGAAGAACCGACGAAGGAGGTGTTAATCCGCGACGACCGTATAACCACCAAGCGGTGGATAACTTGGATGGACTCCCTCTTGCGGAAGATGTTGGTGCCAAAACTATTGGCAAACATCTTCGCAAGAAGCGTAACGTCGATTTTTTGATGGGAGAGTCCAACACAATAATCAATATCACCGATGATGACACTTCTCATCAGTCGGAGGGGATGGACAAGGAGGAAACATAACCGCCTGGGGAACTAAAGAAAGAAGATGAGGATGTTACCGCTCTTGACGTTGATGTGGGCAAGTGTGAAAAGAAGTCGGAGGTGGACCTCCAAACTGTTCCTGGACCTACTTTGTCTCCAATGAGGGGCAACACCATTTCTGGTGTTACCCATTCGACATTGGTGGCTCTCGGTATTTATCTACCGGGATGGATGCTTACTCATGGGTCCCTACTCACACAACATGTTGTTGCATATAAGTGGTGTCTCCATGCATTCCCTCCGGCTACAATGGAAGCATTGGCATCCCTCTCCGATTCCCACATGGCGAACAACCTTCAGTATGCGGTAGCCCATATTTCCCCTACTTGGTGGCTGTCTTTGGGTTTCTGCGTCATGTGGGCTCAGACTTGGCAGAATTTACTGCCATCAGAGCTGAGTGTAACGAATTGAGGGAGAAAGTGCTGAGTCTTGAAGAGGAGAAGTGCAATTTTGAAGAGTGCTATGGTCTGTTGGCCGGGAAGAAAACTTCATTACAGGACCAAGTGACAAGCTTGGATGGTAAAGTGGAGTGCATGTCTCAGCAAGTGGAGACCTTGACAGCGGAGAAGAAAGCGTTGGAGGAGCAGGTAAAGCAGTAGGGTGAGAAAATGTCGTGGGGAGTCAAAGAGAAGGATTTTGGAGATAGACATGGCATGGCTACTCCAAAAGGGTATTGTCTGTGTGGTGGATCGGGTCATCGAGAGCACTGAGTTCTTGTTTGGGGTCCGGAAAATGAAGGCATCGTGTGTGGCTGCCGGCATGGAGGGTGGTAAACAGGCGGTGCGGGAGCAGGTGGTCGCCAGAAAGTTTAATCCAGATGAGCCGAGTGTGGTAGTGGAGAAAATCTAAGCTATACATGACTACGAGAAGGCCTTTATGGAGATAGACTTTGCTTTGCTTCATATATCCGTTTAGGTGAAGAGGATTTGGTGGGCCTCCATCACATATGTCGTGATTCTGATACCGAGGGGAACCCATCGGAAGGTAGTTCTATGAATGTTGGACCCTCCTCGAATCTAATTGATCTTTTCTTCTTCTGTCTCCCCTTGGTTTGTTGTTTTGATGATCACATTTTAGAAAAAAAAAGTTTGAACAATGTTTAACTTTGTTTGCGGCCCTACGTGGTCTTCTTGTAAGTCTGGGATGTGTCTGACATACAATTAGTTTTAATTTATTGTGTAATGATATGGTCATATTTTTCTTAAAGATTTCTTGCTGTGGTCCCAGACAGTTTATGTTGACCAGTGGTTTCGTTTCTTCTCAAAGGTTAATGTTGGCATATGAGGTGCATTTGTTCATGTTTTCCCATTGGAGGGATTTCTTTTGTGTTGGCCTTAGGAATTGACTGGGAATGACTCCTACTTGATTTGTAGGGTGTTAAGACTTGATGGATTCTTCCCTTTGATAGGTAAAAGTTAGTTGGTTCAACAACTTAGTTGTTTTACTAGGTTGGTTTGAACTATGATTTTAGGATTTATACTTAACCAAAGTTTTTTGGTTTTGGCCCGAGAGTTCACGCTCGCAAGCTCGGGGTTTGTCCTTTTTTCGAGTCATTAGCCTATGTTTTTAGGCTAAGGCTTTGGCTAGCTTTCTTTTATGGACCTTGGCTGGTTAACTTTTATTAGGGTATTCACTTTTAGGCAAAGTTTTCTAGTTACCCTTTAAGACTTTGTTCTAAGTCTTGGGCCGATGAGAGTTGCACTCTGGACCTAGTCATCTAAGTAAATCTGAGATCGTCACATCGAGGCGTTTATGACTTAGGTATTTTTTATATCAAGGGAAAGGTTATGAGCCTTTAAAGCCTTTGTTCATGTCATGGGAAAAAGTAATGGTCCTTTGAGTTAGATTGACACATTTAGTGAAAGGTTATGAGCCTTTAAAGCCTATGGTTGCATCCTTGCATCGATTTCACTCAAGTGACACAGATGATTAGTCATTGTTATCACTTGGTAAATGCGCATAAACTCTTATTGAAATGATATCAAGCTTGAATAATAATAAACATCTAAATTGTTTTCGAAAATAGTCAACCTCCATCATTATATTGATAATGTTCTGGAAATATCAACATTGTTGTCACACCCCAAAACCGGAACGGCGGAAACGTTCTGGGGTGGCGGACATCATGTCAAGTATCACAACACATGCAGTATAGTAATCAAAGCACAACAACCATTGCATTAATAGTAATAGTTTTACATAGGTTACATTTAGCAACAACATCAAAAGTAGATATAGAGAATAACATAAAATGCAGCTCGGTACAAGGCTGTCTTCACAAAAGCTTCCGGAGTGTATCTGTCTACTGACGACCTGAGAATACAAGTTATTTTGAAAGAGAGTATCAGCATTTTAATGCTGGTGAGTTCATAAGTATTTTAATGACATTGATATAAATACATGTTTTTCCTCAAAATAATCTCATTAGATGATGGTGATAAGAGCTTATAAAGTATTTGAATTCCTTCCAGAAAATCCTATATTTTTTATTAAAAGTAGTCTTCTACCAAGACCAACTGTTTTGTGTTTAAAGAGCATTTTTCCCAAATGTTACTATCATTATCAAAATATAGTCTTTACATTAATGAGTATATGGGAAAACCACAATTTAATGTAATAGGGAAAATAATATTTTACTTCAGCAATGACATTGCTGTTTATGTGGTAATAAAATGCAGACTCCGGGTAGTATTAGATGGACAATACACCCCGAGGAGTCTAAAGTAGGAAAAATACAGACTCCAGGTAGTATTAAATGAACGATACGCCTCGGAGAGTCTAAATGAATGAAATGCAGACTCCAGGTGGTATTAAATGAACAATACACCTCGGGGAGTCCAAAGCAGCCTTTAATCCTAAGTAGGTTAGTTTAAAAGTTTAAATGTGGCCTAGTGTATAACTGGGAAAATATATTATGATGGTTTTATATGTAGAAACTACCGTGATAATACTTACCTTAAGGCCATTAATTATAAGGTAAATGTAAAGATACTCGTAACCATACTGATTGACGGATGTAAACACGACGACCTGCTGGAGTCGAAATGAATGTGACATTTGTCACCCCTTGGCTTGGTCGGCCGGGACTGTAGCTAGAAGTCAGGATGTGGGATGGTATGTCCCGTATAGATCTATACACACAATGCCCGCTCTCCCTCCAGGAGACTCTGGTTACCAACTTGACAACGGTGAAATCCGCGTCATGAGGATGTATCTCGTGTTTTGATTTCTATAAACCTTTCTTTTTACTAAAAGTATAAGTTTTTAGAATATTGATATAGCTAAGTTCTCCTTCATGAAAGTTATGGTTGGTTTCTAAACTATACCTATTATAGTTTACTTGAGAGTTTATCTAGGTACCTTTGCTACCCAAAGGTATTGAACTGGAGTAAGAGTTTTAATGTCTATCCAGATATACATAATATATAATTAGGACTTCAATGACACTCGGACAAATAGTCGGATGCTCTAAGTCCACAACCAAACAAGGAACAGGAAATAAAGCAGGCTATCAGTCCTAAGTCCTTCAAACCCTACTTATATAACTATATCTATATAGACATGCATCTATCAAGAATATAAGTTTAAAAGACTTTGATAAAAGCTTAGTAATTTAAAAAGAGACTTTGGTACTTTAAAAGAGATTTGAAAACAAGATTTGAAAACCTTTAGCTGGATAAAACAGTTTAACATGCAAAAATCTAAGTACTTGACAGTTATTAATCACATGTGATTGATATAATAACTTAATAGTTCAACTTGTATTCCCCCCCCCATAAAAGCATTTAAAATCATTTCAAAGGTTGATTAAGGGGTATGAACTCACCTGCAGTGAGTGGTTTGGATGGAAGTGTCGGATAGGATGCTAAGTGTCAAGTGAGGACTTGAACACACACATGGATCCTATTTAACATGTAATGATACATATATGTATCTAATTAGTCATTTTAATAACTAATTTATCAAGTAAGGACACCCTAATACATGGATAACACTTTGATTTAAGTGTTAGGAGTACATAAGGGTTGCATCTAAGGAGAGTATGGCCTCACATTGGAGTTTACTTCTCATTTGGTAACCCTACATGTGTTTACGGTTTTTGGTCATTTCCCCCATGAGTTTACGGCCGTAAACTCATGGTAATTTGTACCATTGTGTGTTTTAAGGTCTTATACCCCTCAAGGAAGTGTTCTAGGTTTGTATCAAAGGCTTAGGAAGGGACTAGGGCTCAAAATGGCCCTTCTTTGGAGTTTACGGTTCTTGGACCACTTCTAGGAGTTTACGGTCGTAAACCCATGAGTTTACGGCCGTAAACTCATGGTCACTCCTACCATTTCGTGATTTGGGGTCTTTAGCTCATGCATGCAAGGTTCTAGTCCAATATCCAAGCCCTAGAAGGTGTTGGGGACACTTAAGCACCACTTGATGGTGTTTACGGTTCAAGGAGATCCCTTGACCGTAAACCCATGTGTTCTTGGGGGTTTTTGATGTTTTTCAAGGGATTAACAAGTAATCTAAGCACATAACTAGTTAAGAGGAGTGTACTTACTTATAGGAAGCTTGCAAGAGTGTTTAAAGTCCAAAAACATTAGTGTGTGTTCTTGGTGTTCTTGAAGAACACTTGAAGATCTAAGAAAAGAGGAGATTTCATGGATGAAATCGTGTATAAACACTAGATAAAGGGTTATATCAACAAATCTAGGGAAGAAACACTTACATTTTTGGAAGATTGGAAGAAATGTGATATGATACTTGAGAGAGAATTGTGGGTGTTCTTGAGCTAGGAAGTGAAAAATGAGCCAAAAATGACTAAGTGTCATATTTATACTCTTTAGAGTTTACGGCCGTAAACTCCATGTTTGGGGCCGTAAACTCCAAACTCTTGGAGTTTTGAGACTTAAGTGACGCACGACAACCTCTAAAGTATACTTCCTTTTATTTGTTCGTTTGACGAATATAAAATAAAAACACCCAAACGGACTGAAAACCGGCCAAAAACGTACTGAAATGAATTTGGCTACTATTCGAAGTGCTTGACTATAGAGTTTATACAAATGAAAATTTCGGGTTGTCACAATTGTTTAATGAGGACAAACATTGACTAAAATTTGACACAAAAATGGGCCTAGAACTAGAGCTAATTGTTGGGGTGTAATTATCCACTTGGAGTTAGATCACATTGCCCTCACCCTTTATGTGTCTTATTCTGTTTTTTCTCCCTGCTCTAGGAGTAAATGGCGTAAATTGTAAGCATTCCAAGTCCGGGGGATGGGCCTCCCGTCTTGTGCTTCCAAGACGTAAGCTCCATTATGGTGCGTCTCCACTATCTTGTATGGACCGTCACAGGTGACACTTAGCTTTACTTGGCGTTGAGCATGACTGGATTCATTCTTCCTCAATACCCATTCTCCTACTTTGAAGTTCTTCACTCGTACATGCCGATTGTAGTACTTCTTGATGCGAGTTTTGTAGGCAGCTTGGCAGAGCTGGGCGGCTTCGCGTTTCTCGTCAAGCATGTATAAGTCTTGACATTGTCCAGCTTCATTGGCGTTCATGGCAAAGTCTATCACCCGTAGTGATCTGGTCAAGATTTCAGGTGGGAGTACTGCCTTTATGCCATATGTTAGGCTATAGGGTGTTTCCCCGATACTGGATCTTGAGGTCGTGCAATACGACCAGAGCACTATGGGCAATTCTTCAACCCAGGCTCCTTTAGACATCATCAGGCGCTTCTTAAGGCCATTTACGATTTTCTTGTTCGACACCTCCATTTGGCCTTTGCCCTGGGGATGTGCCACTGAGGTTAATCGACGATGGATTTGCTTCTCTTCACACCATTCATTGAATGGGATTCCTTCAAAATGGGTGCCATTATCGCTAATTAGAATCCTCAGGGTTCCAAAATGTGTGAGGATGTTCTTCCACATGAACTTTATCATCTGTCTTCCCGTGACGGTGGTTAGAGGTTCGGCCTCGATCCATTTAGTGAAGTAACCGACGACGACCAGTAAGAGTTTAACTCCGCTTGGGACGGTTGGAAATGGTTCGATAATATATATGTCCTATTGGTGAAAGGGTCAGGGACTGCTGGTCCTGGTCAGTGGCATGGCAGGTCAGTTTTGGAAGGGAGCAAAAGCTTGGCACTCCGAGAAATTTTTGGTGAGCTTAGCTACATCCTTGTAGATATTTTGCCAATATACTCCTAGGTAGAGTATTTTCCCAGTGAACACCCATGCGCCTTCATGCGCACTGGCTTCTCCTGCATGGCTCTCTTCTAAAAGTGATTTCCCTTCCGAGTGGGCAATGCACTTTAGCCATGGTGCTAGATATCCCCTCTTGTATAATTATGTGTACCTTACCGCAAATTGCGGGGATTTGACCTTGACCTTCCTAGCCTCCATGGGATCATCTGGGAGGACCCCATGCAGGAGGTAGTGTGTGAAAGGCGTGGTCCAATCATGAGTTGTTGTGATAACGTCAACTTGCTTATTGTCAATGCTTCTCTCTGGGAGAACCTCCACTAAGAATTTCTTGGTTAGGTGATCGAAAGACGTCGAGGCCAATGTGCTAATATCATTAGCTCTTGAGTTTTCTCCCCTGGGGATCTGTTTGATTGAAAAGCTTTTGAATGAGCGTGCTAACTTTCGCACTGCGTCCAGGTAACTTTGCATTATTTGGTCTTTGGTGTCGTATGTGCCATTGACCTGATTGGTGATGAGGAGGGAATCACTGAGGGCTGCAAGGCGTTTCACTCCGACTTCTCGGGCTAGTCAGAGGCATGCTAGAAGTGCTTCATACTGGGCCTTATTGTTGGAGACCTGGAAGTTGAATCGCAAGGCATATGTAATTTCATCACCACTGGGGTTTTTGAGGATCAGTCCTACTTCGAATCCTTTCTTGCTCATAGCTCCATCAGCATGTAGCTCCCAAATATACCGACTTGACTCTAGTTCTGAGGGGTCTACCCACATGATTGTTGGTATGCTTTTGAGTGTTTCGAGGATTTCGAATAGGAAGTCTGCTAAAGCTTGAGCTTTGATGCTGGTGCATTGCTGATAATCTATGTCGTGTTCTCCTAGTTCAATCGCTCATTTTTCTAGGCATCCCGATTTCTCTGGTCTCAACAAGATTTGTTTTACTGGGTAACTGGTCAGGACCTTAATCTTGTGGGCTTGGAAATAGCGCCTGAGACGCCCGACTGCGTAGATTAACGTGAGCGCCAGTTTCTCTTAGATCAGATAGTTAAGTTTAGGACCTTGTAATTCTCTGCTCATGAAATATATTGGCAATTGTTTCTTATCCCTCTCGACGGCTAGTACCAATGATACGGCCTCGCTGGATGCTACCAAGTACATTTGCAAATTTTCTCATGGTAGGGGTCTCGCCATGGATGGGAGTTGATGTAAAGTTTCTTTTAGGTATTGTAGGGCCTTTTCGGCCTTTGTTTTCCATTTAAATTGATTCATATCAATACAACCTTTCAAGGTTTAAAATAGCGGGAGAGCTTTCTCGGCCGACTTAGCGATGAATCTACCAAGTGCCGTCAACCTTCCATTGATTTCTTTTACTCGTTTCTTGGCGATGAATCTACCAAGTGTCGTCAACCATAACTAATTCTTGCTCTATCAAAAATTTATATTTTCAGAGGCTTAGACTGCTAAGATTGCTGCGGAAAAATCATAACTTCCTCTCATGAAGTCAGATTTGGGCGTTCTAAATATGTACGCTCACAGTTTTACGACTACTACGACTTTCCTTTAGATTGCTTAGGCTAATAGGTCACCTATCTAAAACTTACTTTTTACGATACGCTGAGCCGCGTCGTTTTAATCGCAAAACTTCAAGAAGCATGACTTCTTAATACGAAGTCAGATTTAGGCTTTCTATATATCTACGAAAATCATATTGATGTTTCCTATGTGTCTATGGAAATTATTTTGGCTCAAGAGTAATATATTTTATTTCTTAATTTATAATAATTACAATCTCCGGCTATGGTAAAAATTGGGTGTTACAACTCTCCCCCATTTACAAGGATTTCGTCCCCGAAATCTAACTAAATAACTCTGGTTAGTTGCTCCTCATCTCTTCTTCTTGCTCCCATGTCCATTCCGATCCTTTTCAATGTTGTCATTCAACCTTTACTAAACTGATTACGTAGTTCAGACGCTCATCTACGTGGATGTCTTCTAATGGTACAATTGTAGATTCATCCATAATGCACTTCCTTAATTGAGAGATGTGGAAGGTGTTATGGATCTGATTGAGCTCTTCCGACAAATCCAAATGGTAGGTACCATTTCCCACTCGACCAATGACTCGAAAGGGTCCGATATACCTAGGGCCTAACTTGTCCTCTTCTGAACCTGATGATACCTTTCCATGACGAAACTTTGAGTAGTACGAGATCTTCGACTACGAGCTCAAGATCTAAACTTCGTCGATCTGCATAACTCTTTTGCCGACTCCGAGCAGTTTGCAATCTTTCTCTTACTTGTTGAATAGTTTGGTGATCTTGATCACAACATCAGCGCTCCCTATGACTCATTGGTCAACTTCTCCCCAGCATATGGGAGTCCGACACTTTCTCACATACAACAACTCGAAGGGAGATCTACCAATACTGGAATGGTAGCTATTATTGTATGAGAATTCTACCAGCGGTAGATAATGTAACGCCCGCAAAATCGGGCTAAGCATTTAAGATATAATATAAGTTTCGTATTAAGAAAAATAGGAAAAATCAATCGAATCGTCCATAAATTATAAAAATAAATGCGCCAATACACACACACACACACACACACACACATATATATATATATATATATATATATATATATATATATATATATATATATATATATATATATATATAATATTTAGAAAGTACACGTCCTCCCGATCCCGGAAATATAAATTTCATAGAAATTCGACTCTGTATGAATTAGATATGTTTTTTTATAAGATATAAAAGTCAGTCACGCATAAGGAATGCTTGACATTAAAAGCTACGAAGATAATGGTTGACTTTTATCTAAACTGTGACAACCCGAAAATTTCTAACTAGTAAAGTCAACCAATCCAAATCAAATGTCAGACTTGTTTCTGCTATCTTTTAGTATTGTTAGAAGTTTGTTTGAGTGTTCTAAGCCTAGTACACTTAGGGATTGTATGTTGGGGTGTGTCAGCTTAAATTCATTGAATTGCAATCGAGCCGGAAACTCCATCACAAGGAGTTTACGGCCGCAAACTAGAGTTTATGGCCGTAAACTCTTGGTGGCCGTGAACTCCTCATGATAAGTATAGTTTCCTTCATTTGTTCTTCATTTCTCACCTCTTTCAATCAAGAACACTCAAACTCTCTCAAGTATCATCAAGGGAATCCATCATTTGTCTTCAAAAACGTAAGTAATTCATCCATTTTGCTAGTTAATCTTCTTGATCATATGAATCCTATGAATCACATCCTTGAATTCATCACTTTACCTTGAAGATCTTCAAGTCTTCATCTTTTCACCAATAACATCAAGAACACCCACTTGTTCTTGGGCCGTAAACACCCTAAAGTCATCCAAAGTGTGAGTATCTCTTCTATCATCTTGTTATCCATTAGAAGCTCTTGTATCCTCATAAGACCAACACCTTATAAGCATGAATCAAGATCCAAAATGCATCATTTTGGAGAGTTTACGGCTGTAAACTCATCTCCCTTGGCCGTAAACTCAAGTGTGGCCGTGAACACACCTTCCTTTGGCCGTAAACTCCCTTTAGTCAATCACATGTGGTTGTAACACTTCATTTCAAGTGTTTCCTAGTCCCTAAGGTTGTTTCCTTGCATGTTAGTTGTTTTAAACACTAATTACATGCCTATATATGCCTATATATGTCATTTAGGACTCGTTTGTGTCTCAGGAATTCATTCGTGGAACTTCTCATCCTTACTCGAATCTTCAGTTGAATCACCCACATAAGGTGAGTTCATACCCCTATAATCAATCTTTTAAATGTTTTAAATGCTTTTAAGGGGGGGGGGGAATACAAGTTGAACACAATGTTATTGTGTAAATGTTTATCTGTGATAACCATCACATTAAAGGATTTCTTATGCTTTTATAAGTAATCAAATCAAATCAAAAACTCTTTTAAAGTTATGTTACTTTGTTGTCTATAAACTCTGTTTTTAAAAGTACAAACATAACTCAGTAGATAAATGAGTCTTTTCTACAAATCAGTAACAATTCAAATAAACACACTAGTAAACTATAATAGGTATAATTTAGGGGTTCATTTCATACTATAACTAGTACAGGGAGGAACATACTATAACTAGTACAGGGAGGAACATACTATAGCAAGAACAAGATAACAATAATGTGAAACCACTACTTCACGGCATAGCAATACACTTGTTATGTCGCGTTTTGTAACCAGAGTCTCCTGGAGGGAGAGCGGGCATTGTGTGTATAGATCTATACGAGACTGACAATCCCGCATCCCGACTGTTCGCTACAGTTTGGCCGGCAGGCCAAGGGGTGACAAATGTCACATCAGTTTCGACGCCAGAAGGTCGTCGTGTTAAACACTCGTCAATCAGCATGGTTATAATCACATCACATTTTAACCTTAATTAACAAATTGGTTTTAAGGTAGTTAGTGCTTCAGTAGTCACTTTATACAACATTACTGAATACTTTCATTTTCCCATTACTTTCTTATCGTGATCTTCTCACATAAAAGGTAATGCAAACTATTTTCTAGTAAAGATAGTCTTAAACTTGGGAAAACTTACATCATTACAAAAGAAAAACAGAACAGTCGAGTCTTAGTACACACAGTTAGAAGGAGGCCTATAATGCTAACTTTATGATTCCTCGGTAGATACATCAGGGATATATATTAATCGAGTCCGACAGATAGTAGGATGTGTGCTTTCCGCTTCATTTCCTGTTCCTTGTTTGGTGGTGGGCTTAGAGTAGATTCACACAATCTACTATCTATTCTGTCTTAGCTATATATATATATATATATATATATATATATATATATATATATATATATATATATATATATATATATATTCTGTATACACCAAGTAATCATAGGGAGTAACAGGTATGGGTCAGGTCATAGTATACAAATTCAGTAAACCGTTTTCTAGTACAAAACATACTTTTCAGATAGAACATTTAGTAAACTAAACTAGAAACTTATCAGTAAAAAGGTTTAATTCATTTTATTAAACCAGTATAACTCAAAGGACCTTTAATGGTTAATTCTATAATACCTTAGTTTATACATCAAGGTTATATATAATTAATATCCGATAGGCAGTTGGATGTGTGCTTTTCGCCTTACTTCCTGTTACTTGTTTGGTTGTGGGCTTAGGGCAGATTCACCCATTTAACTGTCCGTTCGATATTAGATTATATATAGCTAGTATAAACTAAGTGATTATAGAAGGAACTATTGTGGTTACCATTTTTACTAAAGGAAATATATGATTTTCTTAAATAATGTTTTCATCAAATATAAAGAACTATTACAGTTAACTCTGTAAGTACCAAATGAATACACCAGGGTTATATACAATGAAGATCTAACAAACAATGGGATGTGTGACTTCCGCCTCATTTCATGTTCCTTGTTTGGTTGTGGGCTTAGGGCATATTCACACAACCGATTGTCTGTTTACTCTGGTTTTTATATAACTTGTATCCATTTAGTACTCATAGAAGGAATTGTAGAGTCATTTTACTTACCTTTTATCATATCAGAAGATATAGGATTTTCTGGAGGAACATGCGAACTTTTCTAAAAGAACTTACAACTTACTTTACATCACTAAAATACTTATGAACTCACCAGCTTAAATGTTGATCTACTCTTTCAAAATAACTTGTATTCTCAGGAAATTAGTAGACAGGTACGCGCACTGGGATTCAGAAGATGGAGCATAATAGCTTCATGTCTTGTTTTGTTATTTACTTTTGGAGTCTATCTTATGTGAACCACATACTTTGTAAACACTTTAATATTAATACAATGGTTGTTTGTCACTTTGATTACTATGATGCATGTGTTGTGATACTAAACATGACGTCCTCCGCCCCCGAACATTTCCGCCGTTCCGGTTTGGGGGTGTGACAGATTGGTATCAGAGCATTGTTTATAGTGAACTAAGTATATCAACCTATAAAAGATATACAACTATAAATGCAATGGGGCCGAAGTGCTCTGACTAAAAGTATATTTTAAAAATATAACAATACTTTATAAAAATATACATACATGCTTATACATATATACATACTAGAACAAGTATCACAAGAAGAACAGAACAGAAGTATTTAAAGGTTGAACACTGCGGTCAAACCTGGACAGTTATGTAATCATATTTGGGATCAATATAGCCTGATCAACTATATTCATTTGAGATGTGACCGACATGTTTTTGGGAGTGATGCGGTGTTGCAACAGTCTTAAAACTTACCTAACTCTATACACAAGGTATTTCTAGATCAGAACATAAAGTTAAAATACTATACGAGTATTTTATGATACTATAAGACAACAACAAGTTTAAAAACATACCAAGTTCATTACATTAAAATACTATAGGAGTATTTTAGGCACTATAAATAACATATGTGAGAATTTAAAAGACCCTTCTGGTAGGTCCATGATTCCAGAGTGTATACTTCCAAGGTTCTATATAATTGAGATTTTATAGACTTAGAATTTGTGATCTATGCTTCACCTCCTGTTCCTTGTTTGGTTGTGGTTTTGGCGTAGGATCACTTATTCGAAGGTCGATTTTATCTTAAATTATATACAACTTGTATACATTGCGCAATTATAGGAGGACCCGGTAAGGACCACCCCATAATGTTTCACTTAATCTCATAAATTCTTTAGGCACTTCCATTCTCGCACGACAAACCCAGATAGATGTAACCACTTCATCATAACAGTCAGCAGAAGAGTCAAGGAGGAACAAGAAGAAGTTCATTTAGAGTTTTTCAAAAGAGGGATCAGTCGGGGAAACCAAAAACGTCTTATACGTCACACTAATAAATAATACCCATAAATGACTTAGTGAGCTAGTGAATACACTACTCACACTATGTGTTAGGATTATTTCTTTTCATGCAGCCGGTAACAGTTATTCAATTCATAGAAATTCATTCAAGGATAGCCACTTCTGATTCATAAAGTTTATTTTATATAGACTACCTTATGAATTGTTTCCAGAACCCTATGAAAGTTAGAACCAGATACACTCAGAACTAGGATAACTTTGTCATTCAGCTTTTGGCTTATAACCACTGCTATAGACTTATCTCCATCTCATCTTTGTATTCTTTTTAGCAAGATGCCTCCTCGTAGATCAAACAGGCGCACTACTCCGATAACTCCAGATCAAACTCCACTACCTCCTCCACAATTCGATCCGAAATCTATCCAAGCTGCTGTGGCTGCGGCTGTGACGGCAGCCCTAGCTCCATTCAACACGGCCGGTACTAGCGAGAGTGGATCAGGTGTTAACTACTCCCAAGGTGATAGTCACGGGCACCCTTGGGAGTGTTCGTATAAGGACTTCATGAACTGCAAACCCAAATCCTTTAATGGAAATAGGGGAGTCATTGCTCTGATGCGATGGTTCGAGAAAACAGATTTGGTCTTCGAAGTCTGTCTGTGCCCAGAAGGGAGCAAGGTGAAGTTTGCTGTCTGCACTTTCTCCGATAGAGCCCTAACATGGTGGAATAGCCATGTTAAGTCACTGACCCTATCAGTGGCTAACTCAATAGGTTGGGAGAACCTAACGGAGATGATGTTGGAAGAATACTGCCCAAGAGGCGAAGTTCAAAAGCTGGAACAAGAACTATGGGTGCACACCATGGTCGACTCAGACATAGTGACCTACACTGACAGGTTTAGCGACCTGGCAGCACTGTGCCCTGAGATAGTTACCCCGGAAAGTAAGAAGATAAAAAGGTACATCTGGGGTTTAACTACCCCGATTCAAGGGGATGTACTGTCTTCTAACCCAACTACATCGATAGTGCCAAACACATGGCCCAGCGACTCATTGACCACGGAGTCTGCCATGGCATGGCAGTCTCTGTTTCCGATCCATCAAAGGGAGGGGACTATAAACGAAAGTCGGGGAACAAGAGAAAGGAGCGAACGACACAGGAAACCCCGCGGGAGCAACCGACGGTTACTATACACGCTGCCACAACACCTGCCACTCCAGCATCCGTCAGTCGATATGTCGGAACTCTTCCGAAGTGTGGTAAGTGTAACTACTACCACACTGGATTATGCCGGGAAATGCAGTGCATGAACTGCCACAGGAAGGGGCACACTGCCCGTTTCTGCAGGGCACCGGCTCAACCGATCTCCCAAGTCCCCGGAGCTGAAGTAAACCAGGCCTACTATGGCTATGGTGAGACTGGGCACTACAAGAGGGACTGCCCGATAGCGAAAAAATCGGGCGCAGATGGACGAGTTCTGATGATCACCGCAGGAGAAACTACCTCGGAATCACTAGCGACCAGCGGTACATCTTCGAAATAAAACAATTAATTTAGAATTTTTTTTATATTTAATATAAGATTAAAACTTGGGGAAAATCTAAAAGTAATTATAATAACTCACTCGTCTGAACAAGTCACAGCATTCATAAGAGAACTAAAGATCCGTACAGGTGAACTATGATGGCTTAGAATGTACATCAGGGTTGTGCATAGCTAAGATTTTGCAGACTTAGAGTGAGTGATTCCGCCTTAATTCATGTTCCTTGTTTGGTTGTGGATTTGGGGCAGAGTCACTCAGTCGACCGTCTTATTCATCTTAATTAAACATAACTTGTATATGCCAGACGATCATAGAGGTACCGAGGAGGATCATAATATAAAGTATCGACACTAGTTATCAAAGCACTTTCACTGTTAGTACTCGCTCATCGCGGTACGACATGGCAGTGGTAATATCAAGGAGAAAACTGAAAGCACTAGAAAGTCTACACAGAATACATTGTCGAGCACACTCGGAATACACCATCGTATAACAAACGCTTCTTTCAAATCGGCCTAACTGTTGTTTCTGTAAAAAAAGTATGTTGTCATCATTCGTCATGGATTGGCGTGGGCCTCACCATACTAAGTTCATATGTTTCGAAATTCCATCGCCTTGACCGTCAAATTCACGAAACCCTCGTCATTCGTAACGACAACCCGACCTAGACATCAGTATAGTCTCTTGCCTTCTAAACCCCGAAGTATTCATGCGAGAAGTACATTGCCTACCGAAACCTTGCCACCGTATACTCGGCAGACCTTCCCGAACTACCACTCGTCCAACAGATCAAGTTCGAGCACAGAGGCTAAGGACGAATACAGCCCACCTATCACTATTAAGTGTATACGCGAGAGTAGTATATAATTATGATTATGCAGATTTAGTATGTGTGTTTCCGCCCTATCTCATGTTCCTTGTTTGGTTGTGGACCTGGGTCAGAGTCGCACATCTGACCGTCTCACTAATCTTAATTATATACGACTTGTATACACGAGGTGATGATAGATGGACCAAGTATGAATCTTATCAAGAGCGTAAGGGCAAAGTTGCCCAGGTCTACGAGTGGGTATTTTGCCATTCAGAGGAGCACAACCCCAGGAGTACTGCTAGGAAAGCTAATTTCGGGACGAAATTCCATCTAACAGGGGGATGATGTGACAACCCGAAAATTTCAAACTGGTAAAGTCAACCAATCCAAATCAAATTTCAGACTTGTTTCTGCTATCTTTTAGCATTGTTAGGAGTCTGTTTGAGTGTTCTAAGCCTAGTACACTTAAGGATTGTGTGTTGGGGTGTGTCAGCTTAAATTCATTGAATTGCAATCGAGCCGGAAACTCCATCACAAGGAGTTTACGGCCGTAAACTAGAGTTTACGGCCGTAAACTCTTGGTGGCCGTGAACTCCTCATGATAAGTATAGTTTCCTTCATTTGTTCTTCATTTCTCACCTCTTTCAATCAAGAACACTCAAACTCTCTCAAGTATCATCAAGGGAATCCATCATTTCTCTTCAAAAACGTAAGTAATTCATCCATTTTTCTAGTTAATCTTCTTGATCCTATGAATCCTATGAATCACATCCTTGAATTCATCACTTTTCCTTGAAGATCTTCAAGTCTTCATCTTTTCACCAAGAACACCAAGAACACCCACTTGTTCTTGGGACGTAAACACCCTAAAGTCATCAAAAGTGTGAATATCTCTTCTATCATCTTGTTATCCATTAGAAGCTCTTGTATCCTCATAAGACCAACACCTTATAAGCATGAATCAAGATCCAAAATGCATCATTTTGGAGAGTTTACGGCCATAAACTCATCTCCCTTGGCCGTAAACTCAAGTGTGGCCGTGAACACACCTTCCTTTGGCCATAAACTCCCTTTAGTCAATCACATGTGGTTGTAACACTTCATTTCAAGTGTTTTCTAGTCCCTAAGGTTGTTTCCTTGCATGTTAGTTGTTTTAAACACTAATTACATGCCTATATATGTCATTTAGGACTCGTTTGTGTCTCGGGAATTCATTCGTGGAACTTCTCATCCTTACTCGAATCTTCAGTTGAATCACCCACATAAGGTGAGTTCATACCCCTATAATCAATCTTTTAAATGTTTTAAATGCTTTTAAGGGGGGGGGGGGAATACAAGTTGAACACAATGTTATTGTGTAAATGTTTATCTGTGATAACCATCACATTAAAGGATTTCTTATGATTTTATAAGTAATCAAATCAAATCAAAAACTCTTTTAAAGTTATGTTACTCTGTTGTCTATAAACTCTGTTTTTAAAAGTACAAACATAACTCAGTAGATAAATGAGTCTTTTCTACAAATCAGTAACAGTTCAAACAATCGATTGTCTATTTACTCTGGGTTTTATATAACTTGTATCCATTTAGTACTCATAGAAGGAATTGTAGAGTCATTTTACTTACCTTTCATCACATCAGAAGATATAGGATTTTCTGGAGGAACATGCGAACTTTTCTAAAAGAACTTACAACTTACTTTACATCACTAAAATACTTATGAACTCACCAACTTAAATGTTGATCTACTCTTTCAAAATAACTTGTATTCTCGGGAAACTAGTAGACAGGTACGCGCACTGGGATTCAGAAAATGGAGCATAATAGCTTCATGTCTTGTTTTGTTATTTACTTTTGGAGTCTATCTTATGTGAACCACATACTTTGTAAACACTTTAATATTAATACAATGGTTGTTTGTTACTTTGATTATTATGATGCATGTGTTGTGATACTAAACATGACGTCCTCCGCCCCCGAACGTTTCTGCCGTTCCGGTTTGGGGGTGTGAGATAAACTCACCAAAAGGACAATCGTAATACTCTTTAAGATAGGAAATTTGAGAAAAAAAATGTCAAAAACGGAATCCGTACGAGAGAGTTATGATTTTAGCAAAATCATTTAATCTTATAAAAATTGAGACGAAAAATAAAGTCAGAATTAGCTGATGGAGCCTCAAGGAAACTTTTAGATTTCATCGAGTGCTTTCCATGGATATAAATAACGTCGAAAATGGAGTCTGTATGAAGAAGTTATGGAATATACAAATTATGCGATATGTGACCCCACGCAGTGCGCGCTAGGTGTGCAACGTGCGCTTCTAGAAGGTGAAAACGCGGACGACGGAGAGGCTAAAACGTGGCACAAAGTGGCTGAGGAGACGTTGCCTTAAAATGCGCGACGTGCACCCATTTTGCACGCCGTGCACCTAAAAACGACTATAAATAGGAGGCCAAGCCTCATTCCCTTCCCACACCTCCCAAGTATATTCTTTCTCGAGTTGCTTTCGATTTTTGTTTGTTTGCTCTTAGTTTTAGCCTTCATTGAAGCCTTGCAATCCTTGAAGTAGTAATATCTAGCAAGTAGAAGCTCTGCTAGCTCAGTTTCTGGACTTTTATCCAAGAAATCTCTGTAAAATAAGCTACACTCTCATTCTTTCAATGTAACTTATATTTATAGTCATAGTCGTTGTTATGAACCTATAAATAAGATTTATCAGTAATTCCAAGTCGTTATACTGATTGATCTACTTATGGGAGAGGTGTCTAGAATGGTCACGTTGGCTTGGTTGTTGGATTTCAGAAAAGCTATTATGCTGAAATGATCCTGCCTCCCAACTGTCCTGCCTGGTTGATCCTTACTTGATAGATCTTGATGTATACATTGGGATCAGTGAGGAATCTAGACTATAATTATAGTCTCCGGGATTATGAAACTAGAATAAGACTTAGTGTTATACATTTAGGTAACTAAAAGTGCTCAGACGAGGTTCTGCCCAAATTCTATGGCATCCACTTTTATCAACTAAGTGCATAGTCTCTTTCATGAACATGATTTTAATACAAGTATTAATTAATGTATTAAATATATGCTAGAAATTTTATGTGCGAGCTATATGCTTATTTCTTGGTTTATGTGTTTGAAATATATTTAAGAATATATGACATGCGAACCAGATATGGTCCTATATATATATATGAGAAAAAGGTACCTACCTATTTTCGCATGATAACAAAAATAGAAATATCATTAGTGTTATCTAGACAGAGTTGGATTTAGAGGTTTGGTAGTTATGCCCATTAATAATAAGACTAGTTCAATTAAGTTTTATATCGGGTAGTCTCATTTAGGAGATGTGTGTGTAAGTTAGGAACATAGAGTAGAATTTTGTTCCTTGGCACTTTCAAGTGTTGATGTACGGTAGCTCTGTACGGGAGTACACTATAGTGTTCCCCTTGGGATGACTAGATATGGTGGGTCCCGATCAGACAACTGTAATGGTATGTCTGCATATTCTTGGATAACCAGAAATGGTAGGTCCTGATCAGATAAATGTAAGGGTATGTCTGCATATTTCTAAACTGTTCATCAGACATGATAATCCCTCCTGATAATCTTAGACTAGGATCTGCGAGGATCTATTGGGTGCGAGTAGGATTAGGTATGAGTGTATGTAGATATCCAAATTGGATGCACATCTATATTGTTTGGTAATAATTGGTTTTCCCAACCTGACCCACTCAGTTAATTTGTATCATAGGTATCGATGAGAAGATACAATGCACTGAGAGATTAAATGAGATGTAGATCAGTAGTGTAAATTAATGTAAGGTCTGTTTTTGCTTATGTTTAATATCAGTTATGACATACCAAGTTCTTAAAGAATATCAATATTGAACATTCCTTTAGATATGTTTAATGTTAAAATTATCTCACATTAAAATACTACTTTTGGGGCCAATTCCGCAACAAATGAAATACTCTGTTTCAAAATAAGCATAAATAAAAAAGTTTTAAAATAACCGTAAATTTGGGGATGTGACAAATAAGTATCCCAACTCCCACTGAAATCATGCACACATGCCCTTAACATGTCTTCAAGAGGTTGAATAGTCCTTTCGCTCTGCCCATCGGTCTAAGGGTGATAAGTTGTGTCGGGTGCCCAACTCATCATGGAACTTTCTCCAAAACCAAGAAGTGAAACAAACATCTCTATCAGAGACTATGAGACTGGCACTCTGTGATGAGATATTACTTCCTTGATTTAAATCTATGCAAGCTTCTCAGCCGAGGAGCTTTCTTAGATAGGCATGAAGTGGGCATTCTTGGTTAAACTATCCACTATCACCTAGATAGTGTCTACTCCACGAGGATTCTTTAGCAGCTTGGGTCCATTGTTATTTGTTCCCACTTCCACATCGGGATGTTAAGAGGCTGTAATTTTCTGTGGCGCATTTGGTGTTCGACCTTGACCATCCGACAAGTCAAACACCTCTCGACGTACCATGCTATATCACTCTTCATACAGGGCCACCAGTAACCGTGTTTAAGGTCCCTGTACATATTTGTAGCTCCTGGATGAATTGAGAACTTGGACTTGTGTGCCTCATCCATTAGTACTTGTCGAGTTCCTCCTGAGTATGAAACCCAAATCCTACCATGAAAAGTCAACAACCCAGGACTATCTATGTCGAAGGCTGAGATTTACCCTACAATTCTCTCACTTTTTCGGTTCTCTTCCATGACTGCTTCGCTCTGAGATTACTTGATCATCTCTAGTATTGGGGTAATTACCGTCATCCTTAGGCACATTCCCTTCATTAGCGTGTTAGTCGTCTTTCGACTTAATGCATCAGCTACTACGTTGGCCTTACCAGGGTGGTAAAGGATTTCACAGTCGTAGTCTTTCACCACATCCAATCATCAACACCACCTCATGTTTAGGATGGGCTGATCCATTAAATATCTCAAGATTTTATGGTTGGTGTAAGTGGTACACCTAACTCCGTACAGATAATGCCTCCAAATCTTGAGAGCGAAGACCACTGCTCCCAACTCCACATCGCAATAAACTACCATGTCGTCAACACCTTCTGGGAGGGCTAATACTGGAGCTTCGCATAACTTTCACCTTAGCGTTTCAAACGGTAATTGTTGCTCGGGACCCCAACGAAAAGCAACTCCTTTCTTTGTTAAACGGGTCATAGGTACTACAATCTTGGAAAAGTCTTGAATAAATCTTATGTAGTATCCTGCTAACCCCGGAAAGCTTCGAATTTCCAAAGGAGTAGTTGGGACCGACCATTGCATTGCTATCTCTATCTTGGCTGGATCTACTAAAATACCATCCTGGTTGACAAGATGCCCGAGGAACTGGACCTCTCATAACCAAAACTGGCATTTGGAGAACTTCGGATACAGTTTCTCCTTCCTTAAGATCTTGAGTACTTCTTTCAAGTGCTCCTTATGATGTTCTTGGGTCTTTGAAAAGACCAAGATGTTGTCAATGAAATATGGCAGATGGATGTCAAAACCGCTTTCCTTAATGGGAAGTTGGCTGAGGATGTCTACATGAGTCACACTCCACTGTCTAGGAGATTCGGGCCCCGCCCACACTCTACTGTATAGGAGATTCGGGCCCCGCCCACACTCCGCTGTCTAGGAGATTCGGGCCCCGCCCACACTCCGCTGTCTAGGAGATTCGGGCCTCGCCCACACTCCACTACTAACATGCATACAAGTATCACGCAGACAACAAGTATATCTACCAAACAATCACATATCTATACTCAAATAATACTATGAGAGTCGGGCCCCGCCCACTCTAGGCTGTTACGAGATTCGGGCCCCGCCCACACTCAGCTACTAACATATCACATATACGAGCCGGCCTTGGTGTCATAGACCCGTTCCTACTGAAGGAAACTCATCTCGCAAGACTGACTGCTGAAAACTCGAGTGAGGAATCCCTGTCTGCTGCTCCGGTGACTCTCCGGCTATCAATTCCATAATAACACTTAGTCAGAATCTACTAATCCTCCTTAGGGTAAAATGACCATTTTACCCCTGGTCAAAGTCAACCTTTCAGGTTGACCTAACTCGCCAAGTCATCCTATTGACTCATCGAGTTCTGGAACTCAGAAACCCTAAAATCGTGACTCGGCTCGCCGAGTCACCCTATGACTCGTCGACTTCCCAAGCTACCCATCATCGCGACTGGACGAACTAACTCGTTGAGTCGTCCTCAGACTCGCCGAGTCCTAACATAGTCAGAAAAGGGACAAGATGATCCAACTCGTCGAGTTCCTTGACAACTATAATTGTAATAAATAAACCTGTAATAAATAAATGTAATCGTCCACCCCTTGGAGAAACCCTAGAAGTGCCGATTTTTGGAGCAAGCTACCCTCTCTCCTCTCTCTCATATTCATCTTTTCACTCTAGTGTGTTTGTGAGCCATTAGAGGTACTACATTTGAGGTACTTGTTCTCAAGATCAAAGGAAGTTCAAGAAACTAGTTGTTATTATTATATAGCAACAAAGGTATGTATTCTAATCTTTGATTTGTGAATTTAAAAATATTAGATGCATGCTAGGTTTTTCTTTTGTGTTCATTTGTTGTATGTCTAATAGAGAAAACATAGATCCAAAACTAGGGTTGCATGCACACATAGGATTGTTTGTATAAATCCCATCAATATCTTCTTCCCTTACACTCATCTGGTGATATCCTGAACATAGGTCTATCTTGGAAAACCACGATGCTCCTTGGAGCTGGTTGAATAAGTCGTCGATCCTAGGTAAGGGATAACGGTTCTTCACTATGAGTTTGTTAAGCTCTCTATAGGCGATACATATTCTGTGTGACCCATCCTTCTTCTTGACAAACAAAATCGGCGCTCACCACGGAGAATTACTTGGCCAAACCCCCTTTTCCATCAGCTCTTGAAGCTATTTAGACAATTCCTGCATCTCTGGGGGTGCAAGACGATAAGGTGTCGTGGCTACAGGTGCCACACTAGGAACTAAGTCAATCCTAAATTCCACTAGACGCTCCGAAGACACACCAGGCAGGTCCTCGGGAAACACATTGGGGAACTCACAAACTATTGGCACTTCTGCCAAGGCTCCCTCCTACCCCCCTCGGGTGTTGATTACATAGGCCAATAATCCCTCGCATCCATGTTGTAGGTATTTTATGGCCTTTGTGGCAGATAAAATGTCGAATTACTTGCAGTACTCTCGCCTCGGATAGTAAGTTCTCTCCCTCTTGGAGTCCGAACTCATACTTTCTTTGCCTACAGTCGATCAGAGCCTCAAACTGGTTTAGCCAATCTATTCCTACAATTATGCTCATTTCTCGCATAGGAATGGGAATAAGGTTTATTGGGAAACTATTGTTGCCTATTTCTAAGATAAAACTACGGTAAACTTTTAAGGCATTAATCGTTCGTCATCAGCTATTTCTACTCTTAAGGGATGATCTAAATCTCCTATGGTGTTATTAAAGTTTTTGCTAAACCTAAGTGAAACATCCCAAAAATATAGGCCAAAATTTTCTTTTTAAATCATTTATAATAAAACCATATGTCATCCATCATCATAAAGAAAACCATAATCGTGTATCTCAAAACATCGTGTCAAAATACTGTATCAAAATCATATGAAAATATCAGAGTCTAAACATCCCAGGCTGACACTGTGGTGTGTGCCATGCGATCATCCCGATCCCTTCCCCTAGCTAGTGGAAGTACCTGAAACCAAAACTGAAAGCTGTAAGCACGAAGCTTAGTGAGTTCCCCAAACTACCACATACCATACAAATATCATGCAACTAGGAGATACAGTCCCCGCCCACTCTCATGGAGATTCGGGCCCTGCCCAAACTCCGCTGTCTAGGAGATTTAGGCCCCGCCCACACTCCACTGTCTAGGAGATTTGGGCCCCGCCCACACTCTATTGTATTGGAGATTCGGGCCCCGCCCACACTCCGCTGTCTAGGAGATTCGGGCCCCGCCCACACTCCGCTGTCTAGGAGATTCGGGCCTCGCCCACACTCCACTACTAACATGCATACAAGTATCACACAGACAACAAGTATATCTACCAAACAATCACATATCTATACTCAAATAATACTATGAGAGTCGGGGCCCGCCCACTCTAGGCTGTTACGAGATTCGGGCCCCGCCCACACTCAGCTACTAACATATCACATATACGAGCCGGCGTTGGTGTCGTAGACCCGTTCCTACCGAAGGAAACTCACCTCGCAAGACTGGCTGCTGAAAACTCGAGTGAGGAATCCCTGTCTGCTGCTCCGGTGACTCTCCGGCTATCAATTCCATAATAACACTTAGTCAGAATCTACTAATCCTCCTTAGGGTAAAATGACCATTTTACCCCTGGTTAAATTCAACCTTCCAGGTTGACCTAACTCGCCAATTCATCCTATTGACTCATCGAGTTCTGGAACTCAGAAACCCTAAAATCGTGACTCGGCTCGCCGAGTCACCCTATGACTCGTCGACTTCCCAAGCTACCCATCATCACGACTGGACGAACTAACTCGTCGAGTCGTCCTCAGACTCGTCGAGTCCTAAAATAGTCAGAAAAGGGACAAGATGATCCAACTCGTCGAGTTCCTTGACAACTCGCCGAGTTTCATGAACATCATCGAGGATCCTTGATCAGACTCACCGATTTCCCATATGAACTCGTCGAGTCCCTTGCAGATCTAACCTAAACAGTTGATTTCACACTTCTAAGGCTCCAAAATACAGATCTAGATCGTTTCCATGGTCCATTTCTATAAAGTTGGAGACTTGATGGCTTTGCACACCTCAAATGTACCCAAACTCAAGTTATAGCAACCTACTTCCATGAACATGACCATTGCTTGGACAAAAACGGGTTCAATACCTCTTTTATGGTTCTAGAGGCTAAATATCACAGGAAAAAAAGGGATTGCTTGGCATACAACCCATGGAGAGTAACCTATCCTTCTCAAAGGGATCAAAAAGACCCATAAATCAACACTAAAAGAGATCTAAGCTATGGGTTATCAAGCTAAGAGCTTTTTACCTCAGAAGGTTGCCAAAGATGGATGAAATCCTGGATCTTGATCTTCTCCACAAGCTTGATGGCTCCAAGCTCTTTCAACTCTCTTCTATATCACAAAACACACTCAAAATCTCAATAATCTCTCAAGGATGAAGCTCACAACAAATTAGGGTTTTGGAGCACAGGGAGGCTGGTAAGGGAGGCCCAAAAGGGGTTAAGTGGCTTAAATAGGGTGTAAAACCCTGAAAATAGGGTTTCCTCCTGACAAACCTACACGTCGAGTCAGGGCTTCGACTCGCCAAGTGGATCATTTAAATCCCGCGACCAAGCTGGCATCTACTCAACGAGTTGGGGCTACCAACTCGTCGAGTAGCTCTTACAATATGAATACTTTAATAAATTAAAAGCGTACCAGGAACGGGGTATTACACTAAGTGATACAAAAGAATGACTTGACCCAGAATCAAATAATACTAACGTGTGCATGGAGTTGACTAGAAACGTACTGGCTACGATGTCAGGTGCTTCCTTGGCTTCCTCTGTCATGAGCTGAAAATCTCGACCCTTCGCTCTTGGAGATTCAGCTCTACACTGGCGTCCATCAGTTATCCTTAGGGTTGTAGGTGTAGTAGCCTCTACTGCACCACTTGGCTTTAAGATAGGACATCCAGCCTTGTAATGTCCTAGCTGGTTGCAATTGAAACAAACACGCATGTTGTGTTTTTAGTCCCTGACATAATGTCCTTCCTTGCCACACTTGTGGCACCCAAGTCTCATTCGACACTGACCATCATGAAACTTCCCACTCTTATTGAAAGTGCGTCCCTTATGATTTCCAAACCTTAAACCATTGGTTTTGAACTTCTTGGATTATGGATGATATGGATTCGAGCTGTGCCTCTTTTCCCTTGAATGAGTCTTTAGCTCGATTTCCCTCCTCCTGGCATGATCATGCATCTCTACCAAGGTCTTGTATTGATTGTTTGATACAAACTCTCTGATTTCGGTCTGGAGCATACTCTAGTATAATGACATTTTTACTTGCTCCAAGGATGCATACTCAAGGTAGAACAAGGATCTCTCTGTGAACTTCTTGGTGATCTCTGTCACCGACTCAGTTGTCTATTTGAGCAACAAGTATTCTTGGGCTAGTCACTCCTTTTCCACCAATGGAGCATACTCCTCTCTGAACTTATCAACAAATTTATCCCAGGTCACCGCGCTCTTCTCCGCCGATGAGTAATCCTTTGTGACAAAGTTCCACCAACCCTTCACCCCATGATATAGGAGATTTTGTGCATACCTAAACTTCAAGTTTTCTGGGAAGGCACAAGTGTAGAAGCATCCCTCTACATATGAGATCCATCTCATTGCAACAATCGGATCCCTAATTCCATCAAAATCCAGGGGCTTGGTGTTATTGAACTCACGGTAAAGCATTTCCTTCTCTCCAGGTGAAGCTGCAACAACAATAGCAGTCGTGGCTGCGGCGGAAACGATACTTGCAACGATAGCATACCGCTCATCGAACAAAGCAATCAAATCAGTCTTAATAGATCTGAACATTTTCGGGATCATTTCTCTCACAGCGGCTGATACTATCACTTTAATTATGTCGCGTATCTCCACGTCGCTTGGACCCGACCCGTCTAATCCATAACACGAACCACTCGCTCTCGTGATCATCAACATGTTGGAGATATGAGAATGTATTAATACGGATTTATAGATCTATCTTCAAAATGATCCTTTCCAGCTTTTTAGTAACTTTGCGGCTCTTCTTGATTCCTGTATGGATCATGTGCTTCCAGTAATACGGGCCCATACTACCTTCCACACCTATCCATACTAGATCTAAGAATCGTACCAATATTTCTAAGTCACTATGCTCCCTTATCTACCGCCTTTTTCACACACTCAGTGTTCAAAGGCCTAACTACTCTCTTTCCTAGATATATCTGCTAGGATCTCTTTCACTACCTTCTTCTAACAGACGAGGAAGAACTTTTAGAAAGACTAACTATTTATTGGACAAAATACGATTACAGACAGTAGGATCAAATCGTCTGTCGACTGGAAGGTTTGACACTACAATGGTTGGACTCAGACAAGATCTGCGCAATAGCGCCAAATCAGGCAGTCTAAAATTATCAAATTCTAGGGCATGCAACCTAACATATTTTGTCAAATAACTAATTTAGCATTACTATAGGTTCTAAATACAATTTAACAATCAAGTCCCTAGACTATAAGGCATCTTAGGTATCAGAAAGTTCTAATCTATAATTCGTGAAAAGATCCCTAGCCTAAATACTAGCATGCATTTCTAACAAATCATCTATAGCAATATATATATATATATATATATATATATATATATATATATATATATATATATATATATATATATATATATATATATATATATTGGGAATCACTTTTCTTTCTGAGCTCCGCCTAACTGTACACATCGCATCCTTTTCCTCTTTATATTATTTCTTTTAAAAATAGTTTTGTTTAAGATATTTAGATCCTTAGTTTGAGTTTGGAATCACACAAGTGTTCATCTAATTCGCTCAAACCAAGGCTCTAATACCAACTTGTAACGTCCCTAAATTTCAAGAAATCTTTTTCATTTTATTTATTTCAAAATATATGTCTTACAAAACATTACAAATCATTATTACATAATTAATTTATAAAAGAGTGTTTCATCGGAAGGTTATAAAACTTTATTGATTCTTCGATGCAAATGCAATCACGCGTGAGCCTTTCCACAGTCTGATGAACAACTTGTAAAACAGTTATTCAACAACTGTAAGCCGAGGCTTAGTGAATTCCCTCAGAATATTCCATACCACAACATATATACAATGCATACACATAATGACCTTCAACATATAATTGGTCCACCCCTTCGCCTTCAACATAAAGTTGGACTGCCCCATTTTCCTACAACATATAGCTGGTCCACACCTTGGACTTTAGCATAAGCTAGTCTACCCGAGTCTATTAGCCTTTAGCACGAAGCTGGTCCGCCCTCAACTCCCATATAAAATATTAACACATAAAGCAAGCAATATTCCAATATTACAGGAAACTATCTAGCCTAATTGCTTAAGTGCATACTACAGACAACTATATCCTAACATAAAGTGGATACATATTGGTGTATAGAATATAGTGAGATGAACTCGCCTGGACCGTTTCTCAATGGATAAACAGTTAACCATACACTTCGACTAACGCGCAGCACTCCAACGAGGATCTACCTACATTACTATAGTTTATTAGTTCCTATGAAAATCTAGTAAAGAGCACTAGATCTATCACTAATCCTAATGAATACTGATAGTTCTATCAAATAAGGATCAACCAGGCAGGAAAATTGGGAGGCAGGACCATTTCGGCGTATAGCCTTTCTGAAATCCAACAACCAAGCCAACGTGACCATTTTAGTCACCTCTCTCGTAAGTAGATCGATCAGTATTTAGACTTGGAAGTACTGATAAACCTTATTTATATGTTCATAATAACGACTTATGACTATAAATATAAGTTACACTGAGATCGAGACAGTGTAGCTCAACTTACAGAGGTTTTTTGCAAGAACCGGGAAAATACGCAGACAGAATCCCGACACGAACACTTCTATTTGCCGAGCACTCCAGGGCCTTAGAACCTTACTAAAATATCCTAAAAGTTGGGAGAAAGTCAGACTCGAAGGTGGGAAGGATTTTGAGAGAGATTTGAAGAAGTTGTGAGGAAAGAATGTGGTTTTTTGCAGCCTATTTATAGAGTTTACAGGGGTGTGCGCTGCACTCATTTATTATGCGCATCGCACACATGGGGTCTGCTGGCTCCACTCTCCATTCGCCACGTGTCCTTACCTGGTTCCTCCTCGCCTCACTCTTCTAGAATGTGAAACGTGTCACACTCTCTTGGAGCCACGTGTCACCACCGAATCTTGCCACATCGCTTGTTTCTTGGAGGAGTGGAAGTTCGGCTTGCCACGTGGCGCACTCCGGTGATGCCACGTCATCAGCGCAGACGATTTCTCGCAGATCTTCGGACGACCAAAATTTTTGCATACGAGCTCCATTTTCGATGTTATTTATATCCCTGGAATCCTATCGAAGAGATCTACAACTTTTATTAAGGGCTTCACAGCTAATTATCGCTCTATCAAACATTTATATTTTTATAGGCTTAGACTTCTAAGATTGCTGCAGAAATATCATAACTTCCTCTCATGAAGTCAGATTTGGGTGTTCTAAATATGCACTCTCTTGGTTTTATGACTACTACGACTTTTTTTTAGATTGCTTAGGCTAATAAGCAACCTATCTAAAACTCACTTTTTACAATACGCTGAGCCGCGTCGGTTTAATCGCAAAACTTCGAAGAAGCATAACTTCATCATATAAAGTTGGATTTAGGCGTTCTATATATCTACGAAAACCGTATTGATATTTCCTACGTGTCTAAAGCAATTATTTTGGCTCAAGAGGAATATATTTTATTTTGTATTTGATAATGATTATAATCTATGGCTATGGGAAAAATGGGGTGTTACACTTCGCCACTTCTTCACTTATTGCCTTGTTTCTATCACCTGCTTTCCCCCTTTTTGTTTTGTTTGATGGGGATGCTTCCCGGGATAACATTTAAGCTATGCTTGATGACCTGATGGTCGAACCCTGTCATATCCGTAGGTTGTCAAACAAAGACCTTGGAATACTGTTTCAGGAGTGCGGCTAACCTTGCTTTGGTTCCTTTCGATAGGTTGGCGCCTATTCGTACTGTTTGCTCTGGATAATTCAAGTAGATGATGTCTTTTTCTGTATGGCAACCTTCCTTCGATTTTTTCGAGGCTCGTACTAGTTCTGGTGCGATAATGATTTGATGGCAGTGACGTACACGTGGGTTAGTGGCAACGATTGTGTCTAACCCGACGCGTGTGCTGAACTTGACGATACCATGGATTATTGAAGGTATGGCCAATAGTTGATAAGTGTCGGTTATCCGAGCAAGATATTGTATTTTGCTGGAAAACGCGCCACTGAGAATTCAATCGTTCATGTGATCTTGTCTTTCCCATCATGACTGACTAATGTGAGCAGAAGATGTATGGTACCCAATAGTCATAGAATATGCCTGGTGAACCCTATGATCGGAACACCTGTCGGAGGTTTTAGACCCTCCCTGGAGGTAAAAGCAATGTTCGTAGAGTACATCGGTGCTACTGCCGTTTTCTATGTTTACACGATGAACTTTCGTTTGGTGTATGTAGCCAGTGACCAAGAGTGGATCCCTGGGGTCCTAATTGGGTGGCCTTGGGTATTAGATTGAGAATGTGATGTTGAGTATATTTGTGGATAATACCTCAATGTCTTCCTCTGTTTTGTGAGGTTCACTTCTCTTGCGTGGCCTGGTGATAGTGAAGATGTCGCCCTTTTTGTCTTGGCGCTTGCCAACATCTTTTTGAACTTGGACGTTCTTTTGGCCGGCATTGAACTTGGATCTCAAGTCCTTTGCAATATCAGAGAGGTTTCCCATAAGTTGCTTTTCTTCAATATTTTTCCTCAACACCATGCCTTCGCCAGTATCGTGAGTTTTACTTTTGTGATACTCATAGTACTTGCCCTTTTCTTTTTCCGCCTTTAGTGGCGTTTTCTCGATGGCATGTTCTTCGGTTCGATGATTCCAGTGTTCATCTTTGTTGAATAGACGGTATCTCCGGGGCGAATGTCACGAATGTCGGTTGTGCTTGTCATTGCCCCCATCCCGACACTCTCGATGGCCAGTATTAGGGAGAGGGACTGCTTCTTCTTGTTTTATGTATGCATTGGCAACAACCTTTAGGTTGGCTTCTTTTCTCTCTTCACATTCGAGTTGCCTGAGGTATTTCTCAACTATGTATTTGAGTCCATCCCTTGATTGGGGTGTCGTTCCTTACATCTTCTTTGATATAGGGTCGGGATGTAAACCTTGGGTGAAGGCGCCGGTGACAAGGAATTCCTCGTGGTCAATTGTGTTTTGGCTTAATATAGACCATAGATTATTGTATGGAGTTAGACCTGGGCGCGAGAGTGCCAAGCACCAGATTCCTAGTGCGAGGCCGCGAGGGCGAGGGTCTGGCACTAGGCTGGTTAGCGTCTGTTAGCTAAGTCATCCTAAAGATAGTAGTTCTATTATCTTTAACGTATTACTAGAAGGATACGTTAACAAGTACCACAAAGGAGATCTGGGAAGCCATTAAAATTCGACACCTTGGAGAAAATAGGGTAAGGGAAGCTAATTTACAAACCCTAATAAACGAGTTTGAAAACTTAAAGATGAAGGAATCAAGTACGATTGACGAGTTTGCAAGTCAGTTTTCGGGCATCTCATCAAAATCTACTTCTCTTGGCGAAACAATAAATGAAAGTAAACTTGTTAAGAAATTTCTTACAAGTTTACCAAGAAGATTCATACACATTATTACTTCCATTTAACAAGTTCTAGACTTATAAACGGTAGGATTCGGAGATGTGGTAGGAAGTTTCAAAGCTTACGAAGAACACATCCGAGAAAGTGAACCAACAATGAACAAAGCAAACTTTTTCTCAACAAAAATGAGTCTTCTTCTCGAGGTGGAGAACCAAGTCGTTGTGGTCGAGGAGCTCGTGGTAGGGGATGTGGAGGACGTGGAGGTCGTCATAAAAAATTCTATCAACAAAATTGAACCACAACATCAAATAATGGAGAGTCTGAAAAAACCAAAAGGGAAGAACAAAGATCGTTCGAAAGTACAATGTTATAGGTGTGACAAGTTTGGTCACTGTGCATCACAATGTATGGAATGAAAAGCCAAGCAAGAAGAATCGTATGTATCTGAAGTTGAAGATCATGATCCACATCTTTTTATGGCTCAAACCTTCTACGAGACAGTTTTCTTAAAGGAATAAGGTGTTATACCAAGAAAATTCAAGAATCAAGAAAACAAAAACGATACTTGGTACTTGGACAACGGTGCGAGTAATCATATGACATGTAATCTATCTTTCTTTACTGAACTTAATGAAAGAATTAAAGGTAGAGTAAAATTTGATGATGACTCTTTTTTCGAGATACATGACAAAGGTTCTATTTTGTTCGATTATGAAGGGGGAAGCCAGAAGTTATTAACTGATATATATATTAAATTCTGAGACTTAGAACTAATATTATCAATCATTCCGAGACTTAAAACTAATATTATCAGTTTAGGACAAGCAACCAAAATTAGGTGTGACGTGTCATTCAAAGGTGGTTATCTACACCTTTATAATAGCCAGAATATTCTTCTATTTAAAGTAAAACGTTCCGCGAATCGTCTCTACAAAATAAAAATCAAAGTAGGAAAGCCAATTTGCTTACACACACGTCTTAGTGAGAAATTGTAGCTATGGCATGCTAGACTAGGGCATACCAACTTTGATAATATTTCAGCAATGTCGAAAAAAGAACTTGTCAAAGGGCTACCCACCATCACCGAATCAAATCAACTTTGTGAGTCATGCTTAGTTGGAAAACAAAAACAAAGCAATTCTTCAAAAAAGGCTTCGTATTGAACTGAAAAAGTCTTATAACTCGTGCATGGAGTCTACGGGCCAATATCACCATCAACAATTGTCGGAAACATGTATATCTTCATTCTTATTGACGATTACTCAAGGGTCATGTGGAGATATCTTTTGAAATAAAAAAAACGAGACCATAATATGTTTAAAGAAATTCAAGGCATTATTTGAAAAAGAATGTGAAAATAGTATAAAAGTTTTTCACACAGAAAGAGGAGGAGAATTTACTTCACAAGAATTCAACAAGCTTTGTGAAGACGACAGTACGATACAACACCTCACGTCTGTAACATCTAATTTTCCATGTATTTGCTTTTGACCCTTGAGTTATGAATTGTTTGCAAGATGGGTCTCCAATGGAAATTTCGTGATTTTTGGGTGCAGCTTGGGTACGCTGGGCGTACACTTTGGTACGATGGACATACCTAGTCCTGCTCCAGTACGTTGCGCGTACGTGGTTTAGACCAAAACCTTAATATTTAGGCTTTATGCACTATTTAAGCACCATTATAGCCCTGATACCTTTCCCTTTATCAATCTCCATCCCAAGATTGACCCTCCTTGTAAACCCTAGTCTATTTTGAGCATTTTGAGCTTTTGGAGTGAGTTGTGGGCTTTCTTGTTTGTGAAGAAAGATCTTCAAGGAGTAGGCTTTGCTCTCAAGACTTTGGATCCAACATCTTCTCTTCATTGTGCACCATTTTGAGGTATAAAGCTCCAACCTTGGCTCTTATTGTTCTAGATCTTGTTTAAGCCTAAATTTTCTTCTCATTTGTCCCAAAATCTAGGTCTTTGTAAGTATGAGGTACTCCAAAGCCTTTAAGCCGTCCTTTTAGACATTTCCAGGCATTTTAAGTCATAAAAATGCAAGCTTGGATCTTGATTTGTCCACATGTAAGAGTTATGGTGTAGAAAAGGTTTGAGCAAGTTAGGTTCTACTGTTGGGCTTATTGTAGCCATGCAAAGGCATAAAGTTTGCAACTTTATGGACTTAGGGGTCGTATTAAGCTCAGATCTCAAATTTAGACGTAGGGTCTTAAGGCATTAAGACCTTATTATGAGTTTTGCCTTAGGGGTGCGTACGTTGGGCGTAATACCCAATACGCCGTGTATACTACACCTCAACCACAATCCGTCTTGGTTGATCGTATACGCAGGGCATACCAGTTGGTACGCGGGGCGTATGGACCAGTTCCAGCTCTTGGGTCATTTTTGGGCCTTGAATCGTTTGGGCTTTGCTTGTTAGACTTGGACCATATACTTTTAATGGTATTGGGTCACTTCTGGATTTAGGCCCATGTTGGACCTTGGATGATCTTTGGGCTTTGGGCCTAGGATTTTGTTTTGGGCTTAAATAAAAAAGGATAAATTGGCCCTTTTTGCCTTAGATATTGGATAAGTAAAGTAGAGTCTCAGCTATGGGTTATACCCCTATTATTGGTTGGGGCTTTGTTGGTTTAGTTAGCATGGGGATTTTTCCGGTCCAGCAACCCGAGAATTTATCTGATTTTTCAGCAGTTGAGGTGAGTTTCCTCACTAGATCCATGGGCCGAAGGCACCAATGCCGACCCATTGCTTGTTGTGTAGAATGCTTGATGCCTTGTGATAATTTTATGAAAGACCAGGATCTGGCCCCTGGCATTTATATGAAATACCAGGATCTGGCCCCTGGCACCTGTATGCAAGACCGAGATTTGGCCCTTAGCACTGAATGGAAAGACCATGGTTTGGCCCATGGCAAGAAATGATTATATGACTATGATATGTGTGGTATATGGTACTTTGGGGGAACTCACTAACATTTATGCTTACAATTTACGTTTATGGTTTCAGGTACTTCCAGTTCAAAATAGAAGGGCTCGATGTGATGGTACAACATCCTCCCCTTATGATTTCCGCACATGATATAATTGTACTATGATGTTTTGAATATTGTAATGTTTTATGGTTTTTGGTACAATCAATGAATGAAATTAATAGTTTTAAATCAAAAATTCTCACCACTATTTTGGGCTTTTATAACGGCTCCTTACACACCACAACAAAACGGGGTGGTAGAGAGAAGAAATCGCACACTCCTCGAGATGACATAAAGCATGTTAAAAGCCAAAAATGTTCCAAACTTTCTTTGGGGAGAAGCAATTCGACATGAAACCTATGTTATAAATAGGTTACCAACAAAAGCTTTAAAGAATTCAACTCAGTATGAGAAATTATATCACTGCAAGCCTAACATCGAACACTTACGAATTTTTGGGTCACTAGCTTATGTAGAAAATCACAACACCTCACCAAAAGAAACTAGATGATCGGTCCAAAAAGATGGTGTATTTTGGCTCTGAACCCGGCTCCAAAGCTTATCTTTTATACGATCCAACACTGTGAAAAATCACGGTATCACAGGATGTGATTTTCGATGAAAACTCAAGTTGGAGTTGGGAAAAGAAAGTCGAGCAAACACTAAAACCTGGGATGTTTTGGGTTCATTGGACGAAGATGGTTGACACCGGAAGTGGACTGGTAGCGAGTGGTACACACGAAGTCACAAACGAAACCAAACATGGTGAAGAAAATGAGTCGATATCGCATGAGCCAAACTTACAACCGATACCATTTCAAACAAATACATAAACAGAGGTCTAAGATCAAGTTCCACAGTTACGAAGGTCGAATCGCAACACACAGTTTCCTAGAAGATATGATGATTTCAAAGTTGACTTTTACATCGAGAATCATGACTTACTTTTAGCCCGCAATGAAGATGAAACGAAAAATTATCATGAAGTAAAGACAAACCCCTTATGGGTAAAAGAAATAGAAGCAGAAATCGACTCTATTGAAAAAAATGGAACTTGAAGATTTGTAAAAAGACCGTGCAACACAACCATTATTGGTAAAACATGGGTTTATAAAGTAAAAAGATATGCAAATGGCTCAATTAACAAGTACAAGGCTATAATTGTAGCAAAAGGGTATCTCCAACAACACGATATCGATTTCGAAGAAGTGTTTGTACCAGTAGCACGAATTGAAACTATCAGAATTTTGATAACTCTAGCTGCTTTAAAAGGTTGGGAGTTACATCACCTCGATGTAAATCCGCATTTCTACATGGAAAACTGCAAGAGGAAGTATATGTAGAACAACCCGAAGGTTTCGAAAAACAGAGAAAGATAAAAAAGAATTTCGTATTCAAGCTAATAAAAGCATTATATGGTCTATGTCAAGCCCCTCGAACGTGGAACATGAAGTTGGATGGGATTCTTATAAATATGAACTTCCAGAGGTGTATACAAGAACAAGTAGTATACAGAAGGAAAATAAATTCTGATCTAATCCTAGTTGGAGTGTACGTTGATGACTTGGTCGTTACAGGAACGAATGTGTCAATCATAAATAAGTTCAAGCAAGTAATGTCAACGAACTTTGATATGAGTGATCTTGGAGTATTACGATATTACCTAGGAATAGAGGTGTATCAAAAGAAGGATAACATACTAATCACACAAGATGGGTATGCAAAAAAGGTGCTCAAGGACGCGGGGATGTATGACTGTAATCCTACTTTAGTTCCAATATATCCAAATGCAAAATTCTCGAAAGGAGAAGGGGAGGAAGACACGAATGCAACGAACAATCGAAGCCTAGTTAGAAGATTGAGATATTTTCTTCAAACAAGGGCTGATTTAGCTTACTCAGTTGGCATTGCGAGTCGTTATATGCAAACTCCGAAAAAGTCACACATGGCTGCTATAAAACAAATATTACGATATGTAAAAGGTACTATCTGATGAGTTGAAAAACTCTTAGATCGATTAGATCTTCAACAGGCTAAACAATAAAAGCAAACAAACACAATAAACACGATATAGAATCAAGTAATGCTTAATGATTCAAATGTAGTCACGCCTCAGCAGAGCTCGATAAAGAACTTCCACTATAGAGGCGAACTAGGGTTTGTAGTACAATGATAAGAATAATAATTAAAGCGCTACCAACAAAGGATGCATGCATGCACCTTAAATACTAAACCCTAATAAAATAAATACGGTTGGACAGGCCCAAACCGGATAACAAAACTGGGCTAAGGACCGAGCCCAAGGACGCAACACTAAATGAAAGAACGGGCTCCAGCCAATGTGAACTTGGAGTTTCAATAACCTCCTTTCGTAGCCTTTCCAACGTCCACAGAGGAAACATCGATTTCCTCTGGTTAAGCAGATTCGCTTCTCTCTTCTCATTCTCCTTATTAATGGCATCAGTGACTTTTTCCTTAATCTCCTGAGCAGCGGGCTTGGCTTTGAGAGAACTTGGTTTAGGAACCGTTTCTTCAATATCAACATCATCCTCATCATCAATATCATCAGCAACTCCTTTTCCCATATCCTGCATCCCCGAACCTGAAGCTTCTTTCCCCTTCGGTTCAGTAACCACCTTCGCTTGTTGTGGTTTCGGTTTCGGTTGTTGAGGGTTCAGTTGATGTGGTTTCGGTGGTTGAGATGAAGACTTCGTCTCTTCTCCCCCTTGTTGCGGAGATACAACAGACTCCTGAACACCCTCTATCCGGCTTAGAATATCCAGAGCAGGCCGTAACTTCTCAGCCAAATGACGTCGAACCAAGATGGTAAGAACGGAATCATAGGCTTCAAGAAGATGAAGGAGAATAGAGTGAACATTACCAAAATAGCTTTTAACCACAGACCGCTCCGAACTCAGTGCTTCAAGTTCCTTGTTCGCTTGATTAAGCTTGAGAGTCTGGGTTGTGAGTTGAGTGGTCCTCAGAGCAAGTTCATCCATCACTCTATTTTCCAAGGCAAGATCTGCCTGAAGTTTATTCAAACGTTCAGAGACAGAAGCTTGATGTTTGATGTGATCAGAGGTGAGGTTCTTGCGAAGCACCTCAAATAACTCTTTCTCTTGTTGAAGAGATTGAGTGAGGGTCTGAACCGAGGCATTGACCTTGTTAGCATTTTGCTCTGCAGCGCCCTGTAAAGATTCAAGGAAAATGTTTGCGTTAGAAATTAGTTTATCGACTTTTTCGGTCGCCTCTGTGCAAACTTTTGTTGAAGCATCAATAGCGGAAGTGGCTTTGGTGATGGAAGCTTCGTGTTCCTTGACCCAGGTGGCCATCAAGCCTTTTATAGCAGACTCAGAAGAGGAATCCTGAGTAGAGGAGGAGGCCATCAGCTTATCTAGCTTCTCATTCAGCTCCTTGAGATGGCGCTTGGTGACAGGGGCATCATCATCATCGTCGCTTTGCACCCTGTAGGGACTGTAGTAGAAGGTGTCATAATCAACATTTTCACCACCAAGAACGGTATTGGTCTCTGTCGATTGGGTATGTGATGGAGGTTTGGTAGTAACAGGGGTTTCGGGTGCTGAAGTACGAACCCCCGTATTAGATACGTTAGTCTGAACTCCAGTGGTGGTTGTTGTTGTAGCTTCAGAGAAAATAGGTGTAGGAATGGGAATGGTAGAGGAAGGTTGAGAGGTGATTATTGGGAAAGTGTGAGGTAAGGAAATAGGAATGGAAACAGGTGGAGGAGAAGGTGCTTGGGAGCGAACATGTACCTCTGGTGTAGGCGAACGAGGTGGTGTACCACCACGAGCCGAACCTTCATCATCTGAGCTTTTGCTCTCAGATTCGCTAGGAATGGTGGGTTGATGACCAGTAGGCACGTACTCGGAGTCAGAGTCGCTTGATGATTGAAGAATAAGCTTCCGAGCAGGTTTCTTGACCTTCTTCTGCTTGGGCTGGGAAGGTGCTACCTTCTCAAACTTTCACTTCTTTGGAGTCTGAACCTTTGATACTCGACCTCCTTTATCCCCCTTTTTCGCTTCTTGCTTCTTACCCCGCTTAGTAGGTTTGTCTTCTTCCTCAATAGATTTTAACATTTCAGGAGTAAGTTCCCTTGGAATAGAAGAGGGGAGCTTCTTGTACTCCTGAATAAGCTTGCTCGCAGGGGACACACAAGCATACATTGACTCAGGAATTGAGCCAATGAAGATAAACTTCGACGGATGAGTGACAATGATGTTTGTGGTATGAAATGTAGCAATAGAGGAGAGCAGTGAGTCTGCCATGATAGGAACATGATAACGCTCCATAATCCATTGAGTGACAATGGTCCAAAACCGGGCACATGAAATTTCTGTGTGGCGAGAAGCAGATGACAAACTTTGGACAAGTTGAAGCCACAAAACCAAACCATAATCAAGGTTGACACCATGGTACAACCCATAAAGCAGAGTCATGAAAGACTTGCTAGCACCATCAGATCCTGCACTTCGTTCGGAAAGTCCTTTGAAGAGAAGGGTGAAGAGGCCATTCCATTGAGGAGGAAGGCATGATTTCTTGAACTTGGCCACGGTAGTTAGGGTTTCAATGTACCTCATGTTCTATAACATCGAGAAAAGCTGACCTGTGGAGATGGAATCAGGATTCACCATGGATTCGTCATAAGTGAGCCCTAGCAACGAGCAAAATCAGCTCTTGGAGATTGAAGCCTTCTGGTTGAGAATGTCGAAGTAAATCTTCTCTGCACCTTTGTCGTACGTAGCAGTGGAATAGATTTGTGAGAGGCATGCCATTAGTACGACTTTCACCGTTGATAGAGCTTTGATGAGTGGGGAATACTTTAGACATTCCACCACTTGATACATGTAAGTATCGTAGAGGAACGGTGTAAGATCGATTAACAAGTTCTGGTTGGGCTTGATTGCGAGAAGAGTGGAGCGTGCAGTGGTTTCTTGAACGGAGGAAGATTCTGCCATTGTTGAAGCTTGATGAAGAAGAAGATGAATAGTAAATACCAAATCGCCTTCTTTTGCTTGAGAGAGGTGAAGTGTGGTAGAGAAGAATCCCACAGAAATCAATCCCTTATATACGATTTTGAAGAGAGAGAAAAATCGCTAGCAATGATTCCATTAATTTGGGAAACGACGCCTAAAAGGCGTGATTGGACAACTAGCAACCCCGATAAACCAGCCGATGACGCATGATTAGGTAACGATTCAAATTCACGCGCATTTCCAGACTTATCCTCTTTCCAAAGCACGAATCGATTAGACTTCCTGCTGTGTCACCGCTTGAACCTTCAATCGAATCTTTATTAACATAATTACCAAAGGCTTTATACCGACACATCCCTTCGTTTGGAAATAATTGCATTACATCGTTCGGAACCGAAGCTATATATTTATGAATAGCTTATGAATAACCAAACAAGACTTTTGGAAAATTCAAGATTTTCGTGCAAGATAGTGTCAAAGATAAAGAAATAAATCAAACTATTTGTGGGAATTTGTGATGTCATTTAAGACATAAAGCAGTGGATCCCGGGCACGAATCTCTTCCTTCAAAGTCAAGAGAGACTTCAAAGTGCTTGTTTGGATTCCCGTTGAATTACGATCAAGTACTTGTTGAGAAGCATTGAAAGGCATCTTTTATATATAAGGCTATTAAGGGTGGCTTTCGCTTCAATTCTGGTTTCCGATACTTGACATAACACCGAAATAGAACGAAGTACTTGTGAGACCGATGTGGCCTGTTAAACAAGTAGGTTTGGAACATATTCAGTGACTTGTTGATAACTGTTAATTAGAAACCTCAAAAAAAAACCTGGATCCTTTGGGAAGAAAAGTCTTGGTGAAAGACATTTTCATAAGGATCTCTCAAACATAAAAGGAGATTTCAGGGTACTTTCATAAAAGTGGTTTCGTAAATTCAAAGGGTGAAATCTAGAACAATGAATTGTTCACCGTCAATGCTTTAAAGGTTTTGAATTTTGGGTTTCACTTAGCACGTAGTGGCACGAAACTAAGATCATTAACACAGAAGTTGTGTAACCGTAAACCTCAGTGGTAATGCTGAGAGTCTCAAGGGTTACATTTATGAGATGAAGTATGATGGAGAATAAATAAGAGGTGGTTAAAGAACCGAATGTACCTCTGCTATAAAAGATAGACTAAGCAGAAAAACTCTTAACTCAATTTGAGAAGAGTAAGGTAGCTCATGATTAGAGTGAATTTGACAGCCTGATTGGGAAGACATGATTTGTATAGATCAAGTCATTAAGGCTTCACTCAAAATCTTTTGAGGCTTGGGTCAACATGCAGCAGCATGCTTCTAGGGACACTTAGCTAGTACATAGATAAAGAATTATACCTGCCCCAGCTCCATCACTGAGAATAGTCCTTATACACAAATTATATTAAGAGTGAAGCAAATTGCAATAAAATGAAAGAAAATATTTTTGAGTTTTGAAGTTTCAGAAAAGAAATAAAACAGAAAAGAAAAATATTTTTGGATTTTATAAGATTTTCTGAAAAAGAATTAAAACAGAAAGAAAAATATTTTTGAATTTTATGAAAATAAAAGGAAAAACATAAAATAAATTACGAGAAAAGAGGATACATACTATACAACCGAAACCATCATTTGGAGATGAGAGGCGAACCGAGCCCCGTGAGACCGAACCCGAAATAAGCCGAGCGTTCGGTTCATTTCGGTTCCCGGAAGAACCGAACCCGAAATGGACCGAGCGTTCGCTCTATTTCGCTTCCAACTTTTATTGAGACAAAAGAGATTTCGGTACAGATTCAACTTCCATCAATCCTAAGCCTTGTAGGATTTTATTAAAACTTGCTTCAGGCAAGGCCTTAGTGAAGATGTCAGCCAATTGATCAGTAGTTCTTACGAAATGAATTTCAACGTTACCATCTTCCACATGATCTTTGATAAAGTGATACCTCAGTGCTATGTGTTTCGTCTTTGAGTGTTGCACTGGGTTATGACAAATCCTAATTGCACTCTCTGAGTCACAATATAGTGGTTTTTTCTTCATGTTCAGGCCGTACTCTCGAAGTTGACTTTGTATCCAAATGACCTGAGATGTGCATGATGTTGCGGCTATATATTCTGCTTCGGCAGTGGAGAGAGACACACAAGTTTGTTTCTTAGATTGCCAGCTAACAAGTTTGCCGTCCAGAAATTGGCATCCTCCAGTGGTACTCTTTTGGTCCAGTCCACATCCCCCAAGATCAGCATCTGAGAATGCTTGGACAAAGAACCCTGATTTGGTTGGGTACCACAAACCGAGAGAAGAGGTTCGCTTCAGGTACCGAAAGATGTTCTTCACAGCTAGCAGGTGAGGTTCACGTGGATTAGTTTGAAACCTGGCACAATAACAAACAGAGAACATTATGTCTGGTTGAGACATCCCCATTTTCACAGCCAGAAAAGACCGATTTTGTTTATGCTTTATAAAAATCAGAGTACCTCTTTTAATAAAAATGTTGCGGAATTTGTTCCCAGAAAAACATGATAAATACGTTATCAAAGCATTTCCGAAGAAATGTATTTTTATTCATTTTCAAACATTGGGATGTCATCGTCAATACAGAAACATAAGCATAAACAGAATTTACATTCATTATCACTAGTGATCTATATTTCTTTTAAATCCCTCAGTGTAAAGTGGCTTCATATCGACACCTGTGATACAAATAGGCTTGAGTGGGTCAGGTTGGGAAACCTGGTGCGTACATAGGGTTTTCAAACCACAATAATATAATTATTATGTTTAAACAACAAACAATCAACCCAATTACCCTTCCCCATTATCTTCTTTATTCTACCCTAAGAATCAACTATTCCTCGTTCATTTATTCCTAAGGATTATCCTAAGGAATCGGCACGAAATCCATCATTGCCAGAGTCTACTCATTTGGCACTACGTCGCATAGTCGCCAGGTTTTAGGCACTAAGTCTCATAGTCGCCATGGGTTTATACAACATGCACTAAGTCGCATAGTCGCCAGGGTTTATACAACAGGCACTAAGTCGCATAGTCGCCAGGGTTTAGGCACTAAGTCTCATAGTCGCCAGGCTTTGTTTATCGACAGTATCGTTTCCGAGAATCCACTCGCAATACATGTCAATGGGTTTTTAGAGTACACCTGGTGAATACACAGTTCAAAACACTTACAGGTTACGAGCCTGCTAGTGTCCACTGGACTGTCTAGAATAGTCCGTGCTTGTCATCCATACTCTGCTGAATGACGGGGCCAACAAATGGGTAAAAGGCTTCTCTCATGGTTTACCTCTCACCCTTATCTCATGGTCTATATCACATCTCATCATTTTGTTTTTGTCACACAGCAACTATTACATCTACCCATGTTTTACCCAACACATTTTGTAGATATAAAATACATATACAGTTTAAATCATTTAAAACGTGTATACAATCGTTCATCCATCATAGATAGCAAGTATACAGATAATATGCACACGTAGCACGTAATTTATATAAAATACTTCATATCTATGTGTAAGATGAAAGTAACTATGCACTCACCTAATTAGGTGGTGACTCGGTACTTGAACAGCGCTTCGTTATCTCAAAACAATTTTTCCTTGACCAGAACCTAGTATCAATACCACTAGAGTTTAGTTTTAACGTTAACCGCGACTAATTAATAGTCTAGCTATTATTATTAGTATATAAGCGTTAAATAACACTCAATATAACTTATAATAATAGCCCAAATAATTATTTTAATGACCTAATAACATTACTATAATTATTTAAAAGCTATATTAAAAATTACGTAGGCGTAGCTCACTTACAGCGGGTTTTCTTAAAAACTGGGCTTTGCTTGGAGCAACGTTTCCGAACCGAAAGACCCTTTTTCTCAGGACTCTGGGAGCCTCGGGGCTTCATTCGGGTGCTAGGGGTTTTTCCTAGGGTTTAGGGGGTTAGAAGGGTAGTGAGAGAAAGTAGAGAGAGAAAGGAATGAAGAAATGAGTGAGAAATCCGGAACATTTCGCATGGTATTTATAGGGCCGAAGTTCGGACCTACGCTGCGCGTACCACTCAACTACGCTGGGCGTAGTTCGGATGAGGGTGCCAGCTTCGCACCAGCTGTCTCGCACACCGGAAGAGGATAAGGACCGAAGGTACGCTGGGCGTACCAACCTTGGACGCGGGGCGTAATTGCGAGGCTACGTGGCGTGATCCGAAGCGAAGCCTTGGGCAACAAGCAACGGCTCAGATGCGGCCACGTCATCACCCTTTCTCACAGATTTCGCAAATTGCACACTCGAATTTAAAAAAATCATAACTTTCACATACAAGCTCCGTTTTCGACATTCTTTATATCCACGCGTGGGCGGGAACGTACTCTACAACTTTCATTTAGACTCCGTCGGCTAATTTTGATTTTATTTTAAATTTCATATTTTTAATAGGCCGGGACAGGATTGGTCCGTTAAAAATTCATAACTTCTTTATCCGATGTCCGTTTTCGTCTGTCTTTTTATCGGTACGCTACTATTAACGAGGTCTTCGATTCTCGTTTAGGTTGTGTCGGCTAAAAACCGCTCGATCTAATATTCGAACTTCGGGCTATACACTCCTAAGCCGAAACTTCGAAAAATCATAACTTCCTCATACGAAGTCAGATTTGGGCGTTCTTTTTATGGACGCTCTCGGTTTCACGTTTTCTACGACTTTCGTTTATATCGCTAAGGCTAAAAGTTGCTCTATCGTAAATTCACTATTTACGTCTCCCGGTGCCGTGCCGGTTTTGCCGTAAAACTTCGACGGGTCATAACTTCTTCGTTATAACTCGGATTTCGGCGTTCTTTATATGTACGGAAACCTTGAGACATATTCTACAACTTGGTTAAGATTATTTATTCTAAATAATCTTTTGTTGAAAATTCGTTTTCGACCCCTATTATCTCTAAATTGACTAGCCCGGATCTACGGGCGTTACAATTATCTCCCCCTTAGGATGATTACGTCCCGGAATCATCAACGAAACGGGGCTCACATGATGAATCCACATGTTATCTCTTCATCCTAACTAATAACCGTAACTTTGATGTTTCTTCGAACGAGTATCTAACTCTTGGACTCGTTGACTGCAGGCGGTGCTCCATCTTGCACTTGCTCCCTATCTCACGTTAGACTCCAAATTATGACCTTCAAGTCACAATCTCGATCCTTACTGGATACGAACTTAAGATAAGTTCTTTTATTATTACAATGGAACGATGTGTCATATTCTAATGACCTGTCATCATATGTTGCAACGCTTAGACTTAGGTCTCTTAGAGTCAAATTCTAGAATAGGTTATACCTTCCTTCATGTTCTAATGGGATATAATCACATCTTAAAAGGTAGAATTCCTAGCTACAAGCAACTATTGCGATACCTCTACTGATCGATTTGAATGTCTTTCACTTCAAGCTTCTAGCTTAAGTCAGATGCTACATCAGACTTGGTTCTCTGAACCACGTATCATACTCACCGTAGTCGGACTCAATTCGATATGACCACCAGGGTCGGAATAACAACAATCTTCTTAGTCATTACCGAATCGATGGTAACGACATGCTTGAATAAAACGGAATCAATTACTAGCTTCTTGGTAACCTTGTGACTTTCCCTGATCCAAGCGTGAGTCATGTGCTTCCGGTAGTATATGCATCTACTACCTTTCACACCTACTCATACTCGTCCCAAGTATTGTCTCGCAGTTTTTTTCCAAGTCACCATACAGAAATCACACAACAGTTTAACACACCAGATAACAAAACGATGGATTTATTATTTCTTGAAACTATTACATAGGTGTTCAAATTCACCCTAGACTATGCCTCTAATAGGGTACATCATATGAAACTACGGCTACTGCATAATCTGATCTTTGGATGAGAAATCCTCATCCTTGATTCCTCGCGTTGTTGTCTGCTTCATCGAGGATCATGTGGAATGCCCTTGGTTTCGGCGGTGCTTCTGGCCTTGTTGCTTCATTTTTCTTTGGCCAATCTTTAGAAATATTCCCTTCTTTGTTACATCCGTAGCACACCTTCTTGTTGGACGTGCAGTTGTTGGCGTAATGCCCTGTCTTTCCACATTTGTAGCAAGTCATCCCCTCGCTACACTTTCCAAAGTGTTTCTTCTTACACTTCTCGCACCACTTAGCTTCACCTTCTCCTCCAAATTTTGAGATTTTGCTTTCTTTGTGGGTCTTTGAAGATCCCTCATGCTTCCTTTTCTCACCAACTTCGACCTTTTTGGCGGCTCTACTCTTGATCATCTCTTCTACAGACTTAGCAGCCCAGATAGCTGCCTCCAGAGTATGTACCTGACGTACCGGCACCGCATACTCCCATGGGAGTCCCTTGGCATACTTGTCGATTTTCGTTAATTCATCCGGCACAAGACGCAAGGCAAACTCCATCTTTTCTGTGAAGTTGTTGGTGTACTCATCAATTGACATGCTTCCCTTCCTCAGGGTCAGGAACTGGTTCTCTAGCTCGAGCAGGTTTTGGGCTGAGCAGTACTTGCGTTTGAATTGCACAAAAAACTTTGCCCATGTCAGTTGCAGGGGCTCATTGGGGTTTAGAGTCTTCCCCAGGGTGTTCCACCAACGAACCGCGCCTCCTCGGAACTGACCCACTACAAACGTGGTTTGTAGCTTGCCTTTGCAACCACATGTCATGAAGGCTAATTCCATCTCCGAGATCCAATCCATAACTCCGATCGGATCTTCCTTCCCAGTGAAAGTCGATGGCTTGCAAGTTAGAAAATCTTTGTACTTGCATCCATTCCTCTCGACTCCATCATCTTGGTTGTTCCTTCTAATTATCGGCGGATCAGCTTGACCAACGGTCCTGCTGTAGTTTCCTTCCTCAGACTGCCCATCGTTCAATTCAGGCTCTTCAACATGCATCGTAGGTTCATCCCTCTCTTGTAGCAGTAACCGCCTTGTTTCCTCCATTTGGCGATCCAACATCATCTGGATCATCGCTTGTACTCCGGCCATTGTGATTGGTTCGGGAGCGGCTACCACCACGGGTATTTGCTCAACTACTGGTGGTTGATTCCTGTTTCCATTCGCATTCCCAGCTCCACTGCGGGTTCTTGCCATCTTGATCTATACACCAAATACGGTGAATTTTAGATCCTTATTTAGGATAGACATTTAAATCATCCTTATCTCTCCGAAACGATTACATGTTAGTTCTAATATCGTAATCGTACGTTTAGAATCCTAAACACATAAGGTTTCCAGATCCGGTCGGCAACAGACCATAGATCCGAACAAATAACAACATATAAGGCATAAATCATTTAGCACATAAAGCATATTAGGCATTTACCTAAATAAGCTAGTGCTTGTGTCTATTCAGGTGTATTACCTAAATTCATTCCTCACGATCATAACTTAGCATTCTAAGTTTAAGTCTAGAAATAAATCCATATTCCTAGTTCGCTTAAACTAATGCTCTGATACCAACTGTGACATCCCCATTTTCACGGCCAGAAAAAACCGATTTTGTTTATGCTTTATAAAAATCAGAGTACCTCTTTTAATAAAAATGTTGCGGAATTTGTTCCCAGAAAAACATGATAAATACGTTATCAAAGCATTTCCGAAGAAATGTATTTTTATTCATTTTCAAACATTGGGATGTCATCGTCAATACAAAAACATAAGCATAAACAGAACTTACATTCATTATCACTAGTGATCTATATTTCTTTTAAATCCCTCAGTGTAAAGTGGCTTCATATCGACACCTGTGATACAAATAGGCTTGAGTGGGTCAGGTTGGGAAACCTGGTGAGTACATAGGGTTTTCAACCCACAATAATATAATTATTATGTTTAAACAACAAACAATCAACCCAATTACCCTTCCCCATTATCTTCTTTATTCTACCCTAAGAATCAACTATTCCTCGTTCATTTATTCCTAAGGATTATCCTAAGAAATCGGCACGAAGTCCATAGTTGCCAGAGTCTACTCATTTGGCACTACGTCGCATAGTCGCCAGGTTTTAGGCACTAAGTCTCATAGTCGCCATGGGTTTATACAACAGGCACTAAGTCGCATAGTCGCCAGGGTTTATACAACAGGCACTAAGTCGCATAGTTGCCAGGGTTTAGGCACTAAGTCTCATAGTCGCCAGGGTTTGTTTATCGACAGTATCGTTTCCGAGAATCCACTCGCAATACATGTCAATGGGTTTTTAGATTACACCTGGTGAATACACAGTTCAAAACACCTACAGGTTGCGAGCCTGCTAGTGTCCACTGGACTGTCTAGAATAGTCCGTGCTTGTCATCCATACTCTGATGAATGACGGGGCCAACACATGGGTAAAAGGCTTCTCTCATGGTTTACCTCTCACCCTTATCTCATGGTCTATATCACCTCTCATCATTTTGTTTTTGTCACACAGCAACTATTACATCTACCCATGTTTTACCCAACACATTTTGTAGATATAAAATACATATACAGTTTAAATCATTTAAAACGTGTATACAATCGTTCATCCATCATAGATAGCAAGTATACAGATAATATGCACACGTAGCACGTAATTTATATAAAATACTTCATATCTATGTGTAAGATGAAAGTAACTATGCACTCACCTAATTAGGTGGTGACTCGGTACTTGAACAGCGCTTCGTTATCTCAAAACAATTTTTCCTTGACCAGAACCTAGTATCAATACCACTAGAGTTTAGTTTTAACGTTAACCGCGACTAATTAATAGTCTAGCTATTATTATTAGTATATAAGCGTTAAATAACACTCAATATAACTCATAATAATAGCCCAAATAATTATTTTAATGACCTAATAACATTACTATAATTATTTAAAAGCTATATTAAAAAATACGTAGGCGTAGCTCACTTACAGCGGGTTTTCTTAAAAACTGGGCTTTGCTCGGAGCAGCGTTTCCGAACCGAAAGACCCTTTTTCTCGGGACTCCGGGAGCCTCGGGGCTTCCTTCGGGTGCTAGGGGTTTTTCCTAGGGTTTAGGGGGGTTAGAGGGGTAGTGAGAGAAAGTAGAGAGAGAAAGGAATGAAGAAATGAGTGAGAAATCTGGAACATTTCGCATGGTATTTATAGGGCCGAAGTTCGGACCTACGCTACGCGTACCACTCAACTACGCTGGACGTAGTTCGGATGAGGGTGCCAGCTTCGCACCAGCTGTCTCGCACACCGGAAGAGGATAAGGACCGAAGGTACGCTGGGCGTACCAACCTTGGACCTAGGGCGTAATTGCGAGGCTACGTGGCGTGATCCGAAGCGAAGCCTTGGGCAACAAGCAACGGCTCAGATGCGGCCACGTCATCACCCTTCTCACAGATTTCACAAATTGCACACTCGAATTTAAAAATTCGTAACTTTCACATACGAGCTTCGTTTTCGACGTTCTTCATATCCACGCGTAGGCGGGAACGTACTCTACAACTTTTGTTTAGACTCCGTTGGCTAATTTTGATTTTATTTTAAATTTTATATTTTTAACAGGCCGGGACAGGATTGGTCCATGAAAAATTCATAACTTCTTCATCCGACGTCCGTTTTCATCTGTCTTTTTATCGGTACGCTACTATTAACGAGGTCTTCGATTCTCGTTTAGGTTGTGTTAGCTAAAATCCGCTCGATCTAATATTCGAACTTCGGGTTGTACACTGCTAAGCCGAAACTTCGAAAAATCATAACTTCCTCATACAAAGTCAGATTTGGGCGTTCTTTTTATGGACGCTCTCGGTTTAACGTTTTCTACGACTTTCTTTTAGATCGCTAAGGCTAAAAGTCGCTCTATCATAAATTCACTATTTACGTCTCCCGGTGTCGTGCCGGTTTCGCCGTAAAACTTCGACGGGTCATAACTTCTTCGTTATAACTCGGATTTCGGCGTTCTTTATATGTACGGAAACCTTGAGACATATTCTACAACTTGGTTAAGATTATTTATTCTAAATAATATTTTGTCGAAAAGTCGTTTTCAACCCCTATTATCTCTAAATTGACTAGCCCGGATCTACGGGCGTTACACTGGTCGACTTGCTGTTAGATACATTAGAGACCCTATCATCTGACGATAAAGGGTCATGTCAACAACCGGTTTGTCCAGAGAAGGTGTTAGCTTTGTGCCAAACGCCATAGGAACCTTTACTTTCGAATCTCCCATCATTCCAAACTTGGCGAGCAAGGTATTCGTGTAAGCCTCTTGATTAATGAAAATGCCTTCGGGTCCCTGTCTTATATTCAAGCCAAGGAAAAAGTTAATAGGACCCATTGAGCTCATTTCAAATTTAGTCTCCATCAACTTCCTAAATTCAGCTGTTAAGCTAGGATTTGTGGAACCGAAGATGATATCATCAACGTAAATCTGAACGATCATAAGGTGGTCACCCTCTTTCTTACGAAAGAAGGTTGGGTCAACCGAACCTTGTTTAAACTTAGATATTTTGAGAAATCTAGTTAGAGATTCATACCATGCCCTTGGTGCTTGCTTGAGACCATAGACTGCCTTGTCCAGAATGTAGCAGTGATCTGGATACATCTCGTTCACGAAACCCGATGGTTGCTCTACATACACCGTCTCTTCCAGTTCTCCATTTAGGAAGGCACACTTCACATCCATTTGGAATACTTCAAAGTTCTTGTGTGCAGCATAGGCGAGAAAAATACGAACCGATTCTAGCCTTGCTACTGGAGCGAAGGTCTCTTCGTAATCTATGCCTTCTTCTTGACAGTAACCTTTCACAACCAATCTTGCCTTGTTGCGTATCACATTTCCTTCCTTATCCATCTTGTTCCTGAAAACCCACTTTAATCCAACCACGGAAGCATCCTTTGGTGTTGGAATCAGTCTCAACACTTTATTTTGCTCGAACTCATTGAGTTTGTCCTGCATCTCCTGTACCCAATCAGAATGATCGAGTGCACTCTTGATCGTCTTTGGTTCGACTTTGGAGACGAACGAATTAAACATACAGAATTCCACTTTAGAGAAAAGTGCAGTTTGTTTCGCTTTCAGTTGTGATCGTGTGAGAACCTTTTCTGTCGAATCACCAATAATTTGTGTTTGTGGATGATCTTTGGTCCATTTGGTGAGAGGAGGGTAATTAGGATCATATGAGGGATCCATTTCAGTATTCACTTCTTCTTCAAATTCTGACTGAATATCATCATCGTTTGTATTCGCATTCTCCCCCTCGAATGATGATACTTCCTCAGCTTTAGGCTCAGAATTCTCCCCCTGGACTCGACTTTCGGTTGGAATGAATGATGATGAGCTCTCCCCCTGGAATGGTGAATCTTGGTTATGTGGAAAAGACGAACCCTCCCCCTGAATATGAGAACTATCTTTTGGAGGTTCGCTTGTGTCTGGCTGTTCGGTTGTTACCGGTTGTTCTTCTGCCATTTTCTTCGCAGCATCATCGATTATCTTTTTCAAGTTATCTACCTTGTTGTCTGCAGCTTCAGATTCAGAGAGAATAGCCTTTTCTGGTTCATCAAATAGCATCATGTATTGCTCAAAGAGGTTTGAAATGTGTACCGTAACTTGACCAGAGATTGGAAATATTTCCTCCACAGAGCCTTCGGTTGTCTTCAGTTTCTTGACGTAGTTATCATCGAAGGTAACATAATAGGTCTCCTCTATTTTCTTTGAACGCTTGTTGAGAACCCTATATGCTTTGGAGGTTAAGGAATAACCCAGAAAGATTCCTTCGTCTGCTTTGACATCAAACTTGTTTCGGTGCTCCTTTGAATTGAAGATGAAGCATCTTGAACTGAACACGTGGAAAAACTTTACATTAGGCTTTCGGTTGTTCAAGATCTCATAGGGAGTGATGGAGAAACGTTTGTTGAGATAAGATCTGTTCTGTGTAAAACACGCAGCAGCTATGGCATCAGCCCAGAAATATATAGGTAGAGAAGCGAAGCTCAGCATGGTTCGGGCTGCTTCACATAAAGATTGGTTTCGCCTTTCGACAATTCCATTCTGTTGTGGAGTATACGGAGCCGAGAAATTGTGAGTTGTTCCCTTCTCTGCAAGAAAATCTTCAAAGTCTCTGTTCTTGAACTCCAACCCGTTGTCGCTTCTTATGTTGCGAACTACCTTTCGCAGTTGAACTTCTATCTGCTTGATAAAGAGTTTAAGTTTGGGAGTGGCCTCTGATTTCTACTTCAAAAAGAACACCCAAGTAAACCGAGAGAAGTCATCCACTATGACAAGTATATACGTGTTACCGCCAATGCTTTCGATTGAAGATGGACCACATAAATCAATGTGAATTAATTCAAGTGGTTCAATAACTTTTGTGTTGACTCGAGAAGGATGACTTTGTCGACTTTGCTTTCCCATTTCACATGCAGCACACATGTGTTCTTTATCGAACTTCAGAACAGGAAGACCTCGAACATGATCCCCAAGCACCAGTTTGTTGATGTCTTTAAAATTGAGATGGGAGAGTCTTCGGTGCCAAAGCCAGCTTTCGTTTGAATGAGCCTTCGTTAGTAAGCAGATTGTTGGTTTCCCTCGTATGGGATTGAGATTCAGAGGGTACATCTCTCATTTTCGCTTCGATTTCAGCAGAATATTGTTCGTCTTCTTTTCAATAATCTCTGAACCATCGTCATCGAATGAAACTTTTAACCCGGTACCAACAACTAGTTGAGAAACACTGATAAGGTTGTGTTGTAAACCTTCAACGTACGCCACTTTTCGTATCGAGAAATCGCCATTGGTGATCATACCATAACCTTTAATCGTGCCAAAAGAATTATTACCATACTTGACACTTCCACCATTTGTAAGGGACCGAAACTCCCTCAGCTCTTCCCTTCTTCCTGTCATGTGACGCGAGCAGCCACTGTCTATGTACCATTCATCGTCAAACTGCTCGTCACGTATAACCTGCAAAAATTAAGCAGATTTAGGAACCCAAAGTTTCTTGGGTCCTTGTGAGCCTTTTACAGAACAGGGAATTGTAAGAGAAACATCAACTAAAAAGGTTCTTTTTATTAAGGTTGTTTCATCTTTTCTTTTTAAAGTGAAAATTTTGATTTTATCTGATTTGAATACTTTAGGTTGAGTTTTTGAATTTGAGAATTTGACGTTGGCAGACTTTCGGTTCTCAAAATCAGGTTTAAAGGACGTCTTCTTTGCGTTTTCTGGAGAGAGCTTTCCTTTTCCCTTTCGATCATTCTGTGAGTGACAGTGAGAACGAGAGAGATGAGATTTGGAATCAGAGTTAAACTTTTGGTCATTGATCTTACATGGTTGAGAGCCGAAACTACTTTCCCTTCGGTTCCTCTCACTGGTTGGTCTAGAACCGAAACCACCCTTTTGGTTTCTCTCATCTTGAGGACCGAAACTTCTTGTTTGGTTTCTGTGCCTTTGTGGACCGAAATTCTGTTTTCGGTTGTTTTGATTCTGAGGACCGAAACTCTTCTTTCGGTTGTTTTCATCATGTTGAGCACGAGAATTGGAGTTTGCTTTTCCTTCCTCCTTTGACTTAGAAGGCTTTTCATAGCGAACGTAATTAGGGTTTTGAGATCGCCAAAACTGTTTCCTTTCAGTGAGATTCTTCTTGTACCTCAAATTTCGTTGATGTTTTCGGTCTAACACCTGTTTTGGATTTTTGTGGATGTTGGCCTTTTTCATTGGTCTTTGAGCACGAGGCTCGCTCTTTAGCGAAGAGGTTTCGCTAGACACCATGACCGGTTCACCTGAAGGAATTTTGGTACCACTTGTGTTGGGCACATCAAAGCGTGTAGAATCATTAAGTGGTTCTGCCACATACCTACCTTTTACTCTCCATGATGTTTTCTTAGATAGACCTTCTGTTTCATCAGCGTTATCAATCGGTGCTGACCAGAAAAACTTATCACAGCCACCAGCATTATCTTCTGCTACTAATGCTGTCAGTTCGGCTGTCTGTTGCTGAGTAACTCCTTGAACTGTATAAACTTGATTTGGAGTCGTTTGGAAATTTTGATATACTACAGCCTTTTCCTTGAGGACTTTGGTCCTTTCTTTGGATAAACGAGCGAACTCAACGGAATTTTCAGAAATAAGATTTTTGTTGGTTTCGGGTTCGCTTTTGACAAATTCCGAACAGTCAACCTCATCTTCTACAGATATTACACTCATATCATCATCCTCATTGAATTCAAAAGTGTTTTCAATATCAATTTTATTTTCTGAACTCAACTTGGCATTCAAAGAGTCAAATTTCTGTACAGTTTCGGTTTTGATTTTTAATTTGTCATTTTCATCCAACAAATTTTTGAGCATGTCCTTATGGTCTTTTGACTTTATGAAGGACTCTACTTTGTCAAGACCAATTTTGTAAGTGGGAGAAATGTCACCAGAAGAAACAACGTTTTCACAGTTATATGCATCGGCATCGATTTCATCCTCCTTTAACTCAAGGAAGGGTAAAATCATACGATGTATCTTCTTCCCTATTTCACAATCAAGATGCAATTGAGTAATGTTGGAATATAATCGTTTAGCAATTAAACAAAAAACATTTCGTTGTTTTAAAAGCTGTAAATTATCTCTTTGCAAATAAATTGTTTCATCCCTAGACCTAATCAACTCCTTCTCCTTCTTCTCAATCCATATATGCCTCTCATCACTCTTCGATGATACCCTGCTGATTTGATCACTTAGGTTAGAGTTTGTGACGCGAATTTGAGTTAAACTACCACTTATACTAGAAAAATTAGATTTTAATCCATTTAGTTCTTTTTCATAGTTTGTGATGGGAATTTGTAAGGAAACAAGAATAGATTGTACCTTCTTGATCAACTCATCACATTCATTGATCTGCTCACTGACAGGTTTCGCTGCAAAACACCTGTCTTCTCGCTCCTTTGCTTCATCCAGTCCCCCATCAGTGGTATAGCCTCTCATTTATGACACCCCAGAAGTCACCATTAGACACTTTCCTGCAATGTCCTCTTCTTTCACCAACAAAGCCTTGCCATGAGTGGGCTTCCTCACTTCTTCATCTTCTGAATCAGTGGACCAAACTTCAACACCTCCGAACTCATCGTCAACAATATTTCCCTGTACAATAAGAGCATTCATAGTGTTATTAGATCCAGCTTTCTTCTTCTTGATTTCTTCCAATCGTCGTGTGAGGTTCGCTTCCTCGTCCTCATCTTCATTCTTTTCTGACATCTTTCTCAGCATACAATCTTTGGCGAAGTGATTTTTGCCTCCACAGTAGTGACAATTAATGCCCGAGTCACCACCAAGTTTTACTTCCTTCTTTGGTTCTTCGTTCTGAGAAACACTCTTCGGTTCCTCCTTTGCTTTCTCGACACTGTAGCTACCTTGCCAGTTTCGGTTCTTATTTGTTGGGAACCTTCTTTTGATGAACTTCTTGGGATTTGACACCATCAAAGCATACCCTTCACTTGTTAGATCATATTCAGAAAGATCCCAATCTTCTTCTTCTTCAGCAGCATTCTTTCCTTTGGAGATTAAGGCCAAGGAACCCATGCCAGAGACCACATTTGTTTCTTTAGTCACGATACTCTCATGTGACTTTAATATTCCCACCAGTTTTGCTAGAGAATAAGTCTTGAATTGTTCATGTGCCTTCATAGTAGACACCACAACCATCCATTCGGGTCTAAGGCCATTCATGAATGTCACCTTTTGTTCAATGACTTTCCTTTCAATCCCATGCTTTATCATCTTACTAAGGAGATGATTGAAGCGATCGAAGGCTTGAATAAGCTTCTCTTCGGGCTTCTGCTTGAAGTCACCAAATTCTCAGAGCAATAATGTTTGGATTGAATGCTCAAGATCTTCATCCGTAGAATACAATTCCTTCAATCTGTCCCATATTTCTTTTGTCGTTGTGCATGAGCTTACTAACCGAAACGTGTCCGATTGTAAAGCAAACCTAATCATTCTTAAAGCTTTGATGTTGCACTGAAACTTTTCCTTCTCATCTTGGGGAATGTCTTTCACATCATTGACGAGTTGATTGTACTCCTTTTGAGTTTTAACAATTCTTGAAGTGCTTGAGTGAGCGAATGGACCTACAGTAATCGCCTCCCAGATCAAGTATACATTGTCTTCTGAGCCAATCACGTAGTCTTCAAAGTGATGCGTCCAGACCTCATAATCCTGAGTGTACAACATAGGAATCCTTGTCGTCGATCCTATGCTGTTGGAGATATTGATTGGGTTAGACTGAGAATCATCCATGGACATGACGATGTTTGTTCAAAAACCTGCTTAAGATCAGACTTGTAAATAACGTTAGGGTAAGATCGAATATTTAAAGAACTACGTCAATAGCAAATGACGGCTCTAACAATATCAATCAAAGCGGAAAACCCTAAGATCTTCTTCAACAGAAAAGATGTGTATGAATTACACAGTCTCCTGCTCTGATACCAATTGATGAGTTGAAAAACTCTTAGATCGATTAGATCTTCAACAGGCTAAACAATAAAAGCAAACAAACACAATAAACACGATATAGAATCAAGTAATGCTTAATGATTCAAATGTAGTCACGCCTCAGCAGAGCTCGATAAAGAACTTCCACTGTAGAGGCGAACTAGGGTTTGTAGTACAATGATAAGAATAATAATTAAAGCACTACCAACAAAGGATGCATGCATGCACCTTAAATACTAAACCCTAATAAAATAAATATGGTTGGACAGGCCCAAACCGGATAACAAAACTGGGCTAAGGACCGAGCCCAAGGACGCAACACTACTAGACCCAACACTATCGGATATGAGATTTGTTACAGTCGCAATAATCTAGTAAGTTTGGTTGGATATTGTAATAGCAGTCACAACATTGATCAAGATGATGGAAGAAGTACCACCGGGCATGCATTTTACTTTGGTAAATCGCCAATCACATAGTGCTCTCAAAAGCAAGAAACAATGGCATTATCATCTTGTGAAGCTGAGTATATGGTTGCTTCTGCAGCAAGTTGTCAAGCAGTTTGGTTATTAGATCGTTTGGGAGAAATAACAGGTTCTCAAGTACAAGAAGTAGTAATTAAAATTGACAACACATCAGCAATTGCATTAATAAAAAACCCAACTTTTCATGGCCAGAGCAAGCACATCAAATCTCGTTTCCACTACATACGAGAACAAGTTGAAGACAAGGAGATCACAGTTGAGCATGTCAACAAAAAGGAACAACGAGCTGACATTCTGACAAAGGTGTTAGCTAAGATAAAGTTCGTTGAAATACACAAGCTGCTAGGAGTTGAAGACCTCTCAATTTCCATTCTGAAATTAGGGGGTGATTGTTAGTTAATTTCCGGTAATACCCTTCTATACACAATGAGGTGTAGAAAGGACATTCCTTGGGCAACAATGAGTCTTAAGAAGTCGTTTAGGACTCGAGCAAATCTAGTTAGCTTAGGGAACAAGCAAGTCTCTTATATGGCAAGTTGTCTCCTAGTTAGATACAAATTAGGAGGTCATTATCGGCTATATATAGACAATCAAAACATGTAGGTTTCGATGATCAAGAGAGCATTTGAGAGGAGAGATTGTAAATAGTTTTTGAGTTATTTTCTGATTTACAATAAGAATTTTATACCTTTCAATTATGTGTTCTTATTTTTCTTCATATCAATAGTCTTTCAGGCATGATACATACTAGATGTCGATGTAATTGTAAACACTAAATGAAATCAATGAAAAAATGTATCATATGCCTTTATTTATCTTTGTGTATCATGATTATCCTAACAGGTGTTGCTTGTACTCTCCGTGAAACACTGAGCGAGCCCTAGTTTCTTCCCAACAATATGCTAAAAAGTTTTATTTCATCAATGATCATTCATTATATTCTCGAGCACCAAAGAAAAATAAAAAGAATAACCCAAGCTTGAAACATAACATTGATGTTTTCATCAAGTGCAAAAAGACTACTCAACAAATCATAACTTTATTAAAAACAATATTTAAAAATAAAAATGGTTTAATATACAGACAACAAAACACAATCCTTAACAAATTTCATCCATTAAGTTATTAATGTATCTAATAACATTTAATTTGGAACACCAGCAGCAAGCATTGCTCTCAAGTCTTTACGAAGAATTTTCCCTGATGGTGATTTAGGAATCGCATCGATAAAAAACACACGGTTTATTCTTTTATAGAATACTACCTGTAAATTATATAAAAAAAATACCATTAATCTATATACATTGAAGTAAAGACATATATAGTTTATAAATGATAAATGATTTTATATAAATATAATTACCTGTTTGTGTACAAATTTCTTGATATCGTCCTCTGTTATGCTTGAGCCAGCAGATTTTACCACAAAGGCAACCGGAACCTCTCCTGCTGCTTCATCTTTCATTCTGAGATAAATGCATCACAAAATATTATGTCAAAAATCAAATGGATGCAATTTGAAAAAAGTAAAAACCTAATTAAAATCTACCTTTGTATGATAAAACAAGTCAACCTACTTATAAGGAGTCAAAGTGTCAATTTTCATGGTGGATGGGCACTCCTTGTCTTAGTCAGAATAGTTGGTGGGAGGTAAGTGCATATTTAGATATTTTATAATATTTAATTTCTCTTATAAAATATAATTCTATTTAATGCTAGAGCCAACTAGAAAAGGACAACATATGTGCCTACCCGATTTTGATGCCAGATCCAATCATGCTATTCTCGGTATTTTCTTTTTTACCCCCAAGGACAATTTAGGTATTTGTAGAGTTGGATACTCGCATTAATCATCTTTTTGATTATTCGTTTATTATGTGTAACAAAAAGTTCATTGTACTTCACTAGCGAGACAAAATAGAAAAGGTAAATCACAATCTTGACATAGTACGGATATCAGAACATCTTTTTATTAATTTTTATATTTTATATCCTTACCACTTACGTGAGTATTATTTTTAATCATGGTCTTTTGCTCACAATTAATTCAGTACTTACGGGACAACTGCAGCATCAAAAATGTCGGGATGAGTAAGCAACAAGGCTTCCAGCTCAGCGGGTGCTACTTGAAATCCTTTGTATTTAATCAACTCCTTAAGCCTATCAACAATGGTAAGCTCATCATCATCATCAATGTACCCAATATCACCCGTATGTAACCAACCCTCTGAGTCTATTGTACTCTTAGTCGCCTCAGGGTCATTCAAATAACCTATACATAATTCAATCCACATTAAAAAAAACATATTTGGTTGAATAGTTGATGATCAATTAAATTGTGACAAATATTGGTGTTGACACATAGTGTACAAAATAAGGATTAAAAAAAAGGTAAGAATACCTTTCATGATTTGGTCACCACGAATACAAATCTCGCCACGTTGGTTTTTGGGAAGTGAGGCACCGGTTTCGGGATCGATGATTTTCATCTCGGCATTACGGACTACAGTGCCACATGCACCGGACTTTATGTCGAATGGCTCTTTAGCAAAGGCTAAGCACATGGCTAACACTGGTCCTGCCTCTGTCATACCGTAACCCTGTCATTTATTCAACTATCAGTTATCAATTATCAACTACCAGCTTCTTCTGGAGAACAGCTAATGTTGTCAAATATGCTCTCGACGTAAAGATCTAGTAAATAGTTTTCTTCTATCTTTTTTCTAATGCAAATTTTATTTTACACATTTAAATTATTATTGAGAAATTAAATTTATTATAAGTAAACAAGTATAATGCATATTTTATTTATGTATAAATATTTGGTATGTCGCTGTAAGCTTTTAAAATGTGTAAAATTACATAAAATATATATAAAGTTAACAGGCTAAAAGCTAACTGAAGGTGTTAAATTACATATAATATATACGAGTAACCAATCTCCGTATTCTAACAAAATAATATGTTTATTCTCCTTTTGTCATGTGTCACCCTATTTGGTCTCATAATTAATGTCAGGTCAGTTGTCAACCTATTTTGTCAACCTATTGGCTTTCCATTTCAAATTTCAAAATTTCCACTCTAATTACATTAAATTAATAACATTAAAATAAAAATTAAAATAAAGTTAATAAAGATTATAATGTGATATAATTTCACGTATTTATTTAAATCAATGATTATAATTTTATATAATTAAAAAATATCTCTTAATTAATAATTTATTTAAAATAATTGATTAATAATTTTGAGTTTTTTAATATGAAAGTTTAATTAATTTGGTAACCGTGGTTGGTACGGGTTATAAACTAGTTTACAAAACAACTAGCTACTACAATTATATAGAATTTTAATTTAGGTATTTCTATAATTGATAATAATGATGTAATTGGTATTTTACCAACCAATTATGTCGATGGTCGATGGGGTGGGTAACAAATATTTATGGACTCCTTGTGACCCAAGTTGTATAAAAATGAATCAATTGGTCTTATTATGTTTATAAGGACCTAACAAATTAAATCTCATCTATTCAATGAAGCAATGGATTCGGTTTTCAATTAATTCAGTGGGTCTAAAAAAAATTAAATATTTTTGGCTCTTTCCATTTAATATAAAACCATCAATCAAACAACATTTCCAGTCATTTATCTTTTTAACAGTTTCGCAAAAGGACAATACTTGTTCAATTGTGTTCATATAACGAGAAGTATTGAAAATGATGTTGATTTTAGATAATCATAAGAAATACGTGTAGACAGATGCATCAACTGTGTGTTCAAGTGTGAGAGAGAGAGAATGTTGTGGAAGGAACGCCATACCTGTCCAAGCTTCGCATTCGGGAACTTCATCCTAACAGTATCTTCAAGCTCTTTTCCCAACGGCGCCGCGCCGGACATTACCGTTCTTATCGATGACAAATCGTACTTATCCACCAATTCCTCGTTGTTCGCGATCGTCAACACGATCGGCGGCACGAATGGTCCGATCGTCACTTTGTACTTCTCGATCAGTTGCAGAAACGGAACTATGTCGAATTTCTGCATGATAAGGATGGCTGCACCTGCGCGTAATCCACACAACAAGATCGAATTCAACGAGTAGATGTGGAACAACGGCAACACGCAAATCAACACATCCTCTTTGTGGATCCATAAATTAGGATTCTCTCCATCGACTTGTTGTGCGACGCTCGTCACAAGCCCCTTGTGAGTCAACATCACTCCTTTTGGCAGTCCAGTGGTCCCGGAGGAGTACGGTAGCGCCACCACGTCGTCAGAAGAGATCTCAACCTCCGGCAATTTAGTCTCGTCGCCGGAAATCAGCTCCGAGTAGTGCAGACATCCTTCCGGAGCCGAATCGATGCACACAATCTTAATTGAATTCTCCGATGCGAAGTCTCTGACCTTCGGTACGTGTGCGGATTGCGTGATGATGATCTTAGCGCTGGAGGCTTTTGCCTGCTTGATGATCTCAGCAGCGGTGAAGAACGGGTTGGCCATGGTGGAGATGGCGCCTAGGTAAGATGCACCGAAGAAAGAGTAAACGAATTCAGCCGAGTTTGGAAGCAAGATCATGATTACGTCGCCCTTGTTGATGCCGTGTTGGTGAAGAGCAGAAGCAACTTTTCGTGACGTGAGCTCGACTTCGGCGTAGGTGTGGACTTCACCGGTGGCGCCATCAATGAGACAAGGGCGTTCACTGAAGTCTGAAATGTTTTCAAAACAATACGAGTGTAAAGGTAGATGTTTGGGTATGTAGATATCCGGGAGTTTTGATCGGAAAATTATCTCCTTCTCCGGCTCCATCGGAAAATATTTCTAGAGAGAGAAATAGGCGTCTGGATTGGGAATTAAAAGGTTGTAAAAAGGCAAAATCCTTTATACGCCTGTTGTGGCCGGAGGGTAGTTTGGGGATTATGGGTTGGTTTGAAGGGTAATAATGGAAATTTGTTCAAGTGGTCGGAGGGCATAATGGGCAATTGGGCATTGGTGTGGTTGGTGAGGTTGGAGTCGTTTTTTTGTTATACCACTTTTATGCTGACTTTGTAGCCACATGTCTTTGAATAAAATAAATTATGAACGAGATTATACTAAGTCGACAATAACGTGGAATCATATGAAACGGAAAGTCATGTTTATGTTTGTTTATTAAGTTAAGATGGTTTTGGTATTGAGGGGTAGGTCAACTTTTGGGTGGTGATTCTTTAAAGTTTGATATCACAAAGTTAAGACGCCTTGTCTACCTACCACACTTACTCGCTGGAGGACATGTGATCTATTGCCGTCGGCGACAATTCCGGTGAATCACCGATGATTTACAATTACAACGTGCATTTAAAAAGTATACACGTTTAAAATTAACTTTTAGACATCTAGCGATTCATTTTCTAAAAAATGTAATGCGTTTTTTTATAAAAAAAAATTCTTACAACTTTCCTAATGATTTTATAGTTGACGAGACTATAACAATAATGTATATCTTGTTGTCATTTTTTGTGGTTTTATTCAATAAAATTTTGGATTTGTACCTGTTTAAATTTAAATCTTTTTTGTCTTTTATTATCTTACACTTTTTTTCCTTCAAATTCTATATTTCTTTTCATATTTAAAATATTTAAGAAATAAAATGGAACCCATCCCACCCCACTAGGGGTGAGCAAAAACCACACCGCAACTAAAATTAACCGCAAAAACCACATAAACCGCAATCGATTAACCGCGACCGCAATAAAAACCGATGGTGTGGTTTTCTGTTTTTCAAAAACCGCAAATTTGCGGTGCGGTGCGGTTATTAGTTTTCAAAAACCGCAAAAAAAAACCGCACCGCACCGCATATATTATATATAATTTTTTTATTAATTATTAATATATTAAATATTAAAAATAAGACAAGTTTCATGGATGAAAGAAAGATAAAATTTTAGAAGACAAAAGTGTTGGTTTTTTTTATGTTTAACATTGGAAAATGGTGAAATTTGACAATTTTAAGATATTTATTATTAATTACTAGAGATTTAAAGTTTTTAAGATATTAGTTGTTTGTGATTTAAGTTAATTGTTTTATACCTTATAGTTTTTTATTAGTACAAGTAATATGTTTAAACTCTTAAAGCTGTTTGAACTCTAAAGTGCGGTTAAAAACCACAAAAATAACCGCACCAAATCCATGCCGTTAATAACCGAAACACAAAAAAACAAAACAACACCGCAAAAAATAACCACCTAACCGCACCGCAAAAATAACCGCACCAAGCAGTTTTGAAAATGGATTAACCGCATTTGCGGTTAGTGGTGAGGTTTTGGCCAATAGTCGCACCGAACCGCACCGCGTTCATCCCTACACCCCACCATATCCTTTTTCATTCAAACATGTTCAAGAAATTATATTCATATTCTCTTTCAAAAAATTCTCATATTGCGGTCCAGATTAGTATGCTCCGACGACATTGTTTCTCTGCTATGACATCCATTGAAGCCTCTGTTGTGGTTATCGAAACCTAAACCGTCATCTACTTTCATCTTCTTTTCCAATAAACTGCAACATCGACAAGTAAGAAAAACTAGTCTCCTACGTCAATATCAACATCAACAACCCATTGATTTCACTTTTTGCCTTGCAATTTTTGGGTCTACAAGATGTTGAAAAGCTTACATCTTTTACTCCTAACGATTAACATTCGGTATGAATCTTCTTTCATTTTTGTTTTTGAGATCATTATGAATCTCAAAGCTATTGAAGTCCACATTTGACTTTTCGTGATCGAGTAATTATACATCATTTTGAAAATTTTCTAAGAATTATTTCTTTGTGACATAAAAAAAAGATAATTTGATGAAAAAAGCAGAATGTATTCATATAATATAACACCCGTTTTCAAGGTTGTTAAATTGTCAATTTGAGGATTTTAAGATTTTGCGGTTTAAGGGAAAAACCCGTAGTCGCAATGTGAATATAGAGGTATAGCGCTGCGAGCCACGTCACAAGTAGCGACATGACCATGGATGGGTCGCGACGTGAAGCCGCAAAAAGCCCAAACCTTAATCTAGGGTCTTGAGCCCTATATAACGACACTAACTTCTAGGGTTTCCCCAATTTTCCGGCCTCCAACCCCAGAAACCCTTCACCTCCAAAACCCTAGACTCATTTACCTTCTTTCCTTGTGTTTGGTGCTTTAGAGAGAAATTGAAGAGTCGGTTGCTATTTTTATGTCTAGAGAAGCAAACTCCAAAGAATTTCTACCTTCTTATGGCCTTCTCAAGCTCAGTAAATTATCAAGTTCCCACCTTTAAGGTTTTTGCATGCTAGATCTAGGATTTAGAGCTTAGTTGGTCACCTTTGTCTTGACTCCTTGGAGTTTGGATAACTCATGGGATATAAATGAAAGATCTTATATGTCCAAGAGTCATTATAGAATGATATTGCTAATAACATATGATCTTATAGGGTCACACCTTATAACAAGTTACCATTAATTGATTTTGTATTAATATATTTTGATTATTATTAAATATCAACACTTGTATTTAATTGTAAAAACATTATTTTATGAAAATAATATTTAACAATATATTGGGAATTATTATTTTCAGTGTTCATTGATTATTAATAATGTTTTCTCTTATTTACCGACTACGTATGATTATGCATTCATAATGCCACCATCAATGTTACTAATAGCCTTGCATGGTTGTGGGTGAAAGGTTATGAACATATTATCTAAGAAAATATAGCATTGAAAGCATATAACAATTTTCTAGTCAAATGTCTAACTAAACTTACAAGGATCCTACATTTTCATTATATTATTGCAACTACAATGTAACATCCGATTATCATGTATTATCATCTAGCTCTTAACTTTATCAAAGTTGCATAATTGGTCCCTTGTGGTAAAAGTTTCACATTTTAGTCGTACGTTGGGCGTACTTGAGGGTACGCGCAGTGTACTCGTGTGATGTGGGATCGCGGGTGTCCTACTAGTATGCATGGCATAAGTGTGGTACGCCAGGCGTACTAGCCCAGTCACTAAACCCTAATTTTAAGGGTTGCTCCTTATTTAAACAACCCTATGCCTCCTTTGGACTATAATTAGCAGCCACCATTCCCTCCTCAAACCCTAATCTCGAGTCTAAGCTTGTTAGTGAGAGTTTGGGAGCTTATTAAGGGATTTTGGTGTATATTGTTGAAGAAGTAGGCTAGAGAAGAAGGAGTTGTTGCTTGCAAGCTTGTAGATACAGAAACCACTCCTCATTGTGCATATTTTTCAGGTATAAAGTTTATACCTTGATGAGTTTCCTTTTTGATCTCCATGGATAAGTTTTATGAGCTTTTTGTCCCCAAGTTTGGACCTTTATGAGTTTGGAGCACTCCAAGGAATATTAGTTGTCCTTTCATACATTTTAGGACTTGTAGATTCATAAAAATGGTTGCTTGATCATTTCCTATGGCCCATGCATTAGTAAAGTGACTTAGAGTGCGATGGAAGTTAGAGTTTGTTGCATTGGGTCCTTTCTAGCCATGCAAAGGCTAAAGTCGACGACTTTATAAGTTAAGCTACCCTAGGATGATCAGATCTAAAGTTGGGTTAGATGTCCTAACGAATTAAGACATAAAAGTTGGTGAAGTTGGATAAGACGGAGTATGTCAGGCGTACTCCTAGCTACGCCCTGCGTAACCAGTTCCTTTCCCGATTGGTTGATGATCAAGTAGTACGCCTCGCGTAAGAAAGAGTACACCCAGCGTACGCATTGGGCAGTTGAATTCCGTTGACTTTTGGTCAAGATTTAGGGTTTTGGACCATGGGAAGGGCAAAATGGTATTTTTGCCCTTAAAGGACATAGTTGTGGGATTTGGACTCGTGGGTTGAGTTATGGACCTTAATTATTAATTAGGTTTAATTAATTCGTTGATTAGGGGGAGTCTAGTTCCAGCAGTTCGGGTGTGAGATTTACTTGTCGTCAGTAATAAGTGAGTCTCCTCACTTATTCTTACATGTATGGTAGAATAGCTGTATTTGTGATGACCAACTAGGTCTACTGTTATTTGTAGTATGATGTTTATGTATGACTGAGACTGAGGGTAGTCTCCAGGGTTGCTGATAACCCATAGGGCGTGCTGTTGCCCACTGGGACTGCTGATATCCCCAGGGTGTTGATAACCGTAGTCGTTTATTTATGTTGTGTTGTATGTGGTATCTTGGGGAACTCACTAAGCTTTTTGCTTACAGTTGTTGATTTATGTGTTTCAGGTACTTTTGAGGACCATGGTGTGACAACCATCAAATTTCGGTCAAGTCAAAGTCAAACAAAGTCAACTAGTCAAACCGGTCAACTCCATTAACCCTTGTATGATAGGGTTTACGTTATGTAATCACTGTATAATTCGCTATTTTAATGAGAAAACATCATTTGGAAAGTTCATGTGTTTGATTTTCCTTAGCCTTAACAGTGCTAAACAATGAACCAAAGCGATAAAACACTATTGCACAATCATCGGGATTGTGTAGGACACTAAATCATGGCTTAACGGGGTCTATGGACCTTGCGTTGCGAAGCCGGGCACTCAAAAAGATCACAAACGAAACCTCTCGCAATCTCATTCAAACCCTACTCAAGATTACTTGACGCTAATAGGATCGAAACTCATACACTACGATATAAATTGACGTTAATAGCAATATAGTATAGTACAACGTTATAACTATAATCAAATTAAATTATGATACCATATTAAAATCAAATCAAAGTATAATGCTCTAATTAAATTTAAAAGAATCAAACTTGAATGCTATAATTAAACTTCAAATCAAAGTAGATTGTTATAATCAAATAATAACTCATCTTTTATAAAACTCAATTTTTATAAACTTTACATTAAATTTTATAAAACTCTATTTTTATAAACTTTACATTAAATTTTATAAAACTCTTATATTAATTATGTAAAAGATGCTTGTGTTAGTGGGAAATTATGAAGACCACCAAAAGCAAAAAGATTATTCCCATGGTCTCCCACTCACACCTCCCATCCACTTTCCTTTCCTTTTTCTCTCAACACATTATTCTCTTCACCACTTAAACCTTCTCTATTCTTTTTCTCACTCTCAATCTCGAAATTTCCTCCAAGAATACTCATATTTCATCCAAGAACAATCTATTATACTCAAATCTTCATCCCTCTTGAAGCATTCATCAAGGTATGTTGTTAAAAGTTTCATATTCATACAAGAAACAAATTAAATCCACCAAAATATCTAAAACTCATTTTATGCATAAACCTGATTTTTCTAAGAATCCCATCAATAAAATAAGAAGTTTTGGAAATTTTCAGAAAATAATTTATTTTTATTGAATTACTATAATTATTGCAATAAAGTAGGGCAATAATTCACATAAAATACCTTTTGCATTCAATAAATTCTGAGAAAATTCTGGGATGACCTGTATACTGATTAAACATGATATATGAAGTTTCATGCATTTATATTACTTTTTACTATTATTTATGATTTTATTGATTAATTAATAATGAAATATATAAAAAATACTTCTCATAGTCACAAATATCTGAAACTTATACACTGAGCTCTACATCATGTTATAAAACTATGGTTAATTTTACAGATTTTTTGAGAATCATTTACTATTTTTCCCGAATTTTGTGTTGTTTAATCATTAAAATATTAAATAAATACTAAAACAGTTCAGAAAAATATACAAATTTTACAGTAATTCATATTGTATGAAATAATGATTTCCTAATAATTTCATAATTTTTCAATACTGGTTACTATTTAAAACTATTTTCCTAAGTATTTAAGCATGTAAAAATGCATTTTAATGATTATTTCATATAAATAATTGTTAAAATCTGTAAATAATTATAATTGGGCAAGTTATTATTTTAATAAGAAATTATTAAAATCTGGCCTAAATTGAAAATATAAATTAATTATGCAAAGTAAGTAATTCAATTTAAAATTCATTTAACAAATAAATACCTTAATATTATAATCAAAATGAATTATTGTTAATTCATCTAATATAAGAATATGTGTCTAATTATTTGTATTAATACTCCATTCTCGTTTAGCAGTTCCTAAACCAAAACTATTAATTATATTAGGTTCTACGCCATTTTGACCCGAATCGTCTATCGTACGACACACGCATTTCGTTTTGGGACTAATGTGAGTAATCTACCCCATACTTTATAATTTTCAATACTTTTGGGGTGTATCATGTGGTTCTAATATGTTCCAACTTCATTTTATTGTTTTATCACAATTGAGACATTGTTGGAACATTTATACGTGAGTCATTAATTGTATAACTATTGTTTGTTTACGCTACATGTACTTGTAGTGCATTATCATTTTTAGTCTAATCTCCATGACTATGTCCGTATTCTTGAGGTACGTTATGGACAATAATAGCGCTATTGGGTTGACCACCTCGCCTTGGGACGCTAAGGTGATTGATCGCACGTGGTTGAGTGTGTATGATGATTAGATGCTCCATCCTATATATATTTATATATATATATATATATATATATATATATATATATATATATATATATATATATATATATATACATATGTATATATAGGGTGAGGACTTATTGTTGTTGTTATCATTTGTTAATCAATTTTTGATTTATAAACCGTTATCTCAAATACAATTGTTTGCCGACTTCAAAAGAAAACAAATTTCCAATTATAAAGGTTTCAACTTCACAATTTTCTCTACTAAAATTAGATTACTCACCAACTCTCGTAGTTGACCTGTTTTTACCCATGATGCAGATTTGAAGAATGAAGTTGATGAAAAATAGGTTGTGCCTTAGAAATCCACAAGACTATTTAAATTTGATGTAATAAATGTTGTTCATATTTGGATTTGTATTTGTATGTTGTGGATCTTGTTTGCATACTTAGTACTTAATTGAATCTAATCCTATTATAACATAGTTGTCATGAGACTTTGAACAATATATCACGCCTCGATCGATTCCGACAAGGATCGGGGTGTGACAGATTGGTATCAGAGCCCTTGACTATAGGGAATTAGGTTAATTGCCTTGACCTAGTCTATAGCCTCTAGGGTCCTCTCGTATGCTAGTTTATAAAATGCACACACAACTGCATGCAATTCGCACTTAGAAAATCCTAGGAATACCTGTGTGTGTTAATTGCTCCCTTATGTGCATACGTATTACTCCTGACACTTATATGTGTGCATACACTTGTGAATATTCTCCACTTTCTCTGAAAATCACACACATACTCAAGTTGTTTAACAAAATGTATATACATATATGTATTCCTTAGAGCTCATAGGAAATTCAAAGTCATCCACTCTAGTTGGGTAGGATCATAGTAATGGACGCGTAGTAACCGGAAGGGAGAGGTGCCGGTAGCCCGAAAGTCCTGACTAGGTAAGCATTCGTATACATCCCAATCAACCGAGGGACCAGTTTGCTTATCTGGGGACCAAAGGCGAGAGTTCCCAAACCTATAGGCCAAAGCGCGTCATTCACATTACTTTTGAGCCATCAAAATACCCGACCTTATCAAACGTATCCGAAAAGATACACTCCAAAATGGCCAACTCATTGGACTATTAAGTTCCCTATGGGCCTAGAAGTGGGAAAGAAATGTGAAAACTTAGTTTTGTGGGGGCCCACGCAAGTGCTACATGTTTCACATTTAGTAACCATGGAAAGCCCAAAAGGTGCCCAACACTCCTAACCATGGCCCAACAAGTGTTTTACAATTATTTTACCCAACAATGTCTAAAAAAAACTTTATTTCCCTAATCAATTTACAAATAACTCACAAGTTCATATGCGTGTTTCTCATAGTTGACATGTTCCTTGTTTGGTTGTGGACTTAGGGTAGACTCATTAGGATCAACAGTCTAATAAAATTTTAATTACACATAACTGGGGGCATGTCGAGTGAATCTTAGGAGTGGATCAGACATGGAACAAATCACAAGATTATAATCAAGTTATTCCTACTAAATTCATAAGTCTATTTATATAGACCTCTGGTATAGAGTCGTCAGCGTAGTCGTGTCGGCAATCTAGAATATAGCTAAATACATATACAAACTATAATACCCAAATTATACAAAATTTTCTGCATAAAAAAATCAATAGACAAACACAATGAAACTAAAAAGGGTATCAATCTATCAAGAGAAAAACACATACAATGTAGATTAAAATCCACTAATTATAACAAAATGGCTAAAAGAAAAGGTAAGGACTAAGGATTGTTAAGTCCTCTCTTCTTATAAATAGCTTTGAAGCAAGCTTGCCTAAGCTTCTTTGTTCTTTCTGTCAATTCCATACCTGACAATTTCTCCATCATCTTCTTGTGCCCTGCTAACGTCTCTACCTCCTCCTTTAATCCCAACTCCTAGTTTTTTTAGGTAGATGCAATATATTTTTCGTGTGAGTTCATAAAATTTACAATGAGTTAAGTTTATGTAAATATAAATCAGAAATCGTAGTAAAACAACTGATTCGATGTGGCATATGCCTAGGGCCTATGTTTATGTTATAAAGAAACTAATAATTAAAATTTTAGAAAATACCAAAATAACTTTGGTTACCAAGTGCATGCATACATGCATGAGTAATGTATAGAAGGTTATTATCGTAGTTTACCTTGGCATTTTGAATGAGGGATTGAAGGCTCTTAAGTTTTCTATGAGGCCATCTGTTTATGTTTAGCTCTCTGCATCTTTTCTTCAACAATGTTAACCCTATCCCTAGTTCCTTTGCTGCCATGATTATCGGCATCTCAAAGTACTTCGCTATCTCTTCAAACTCCAATGGTATCAATCTATTTGCCACCTTCCGGCCACCGTGATCAGTGGTGGCAGCACTAGAACTACCTGTAGCCTCACCACCGGATTTACAGTCTTCACTGAAACTAACCAATGGTAAATTACCATCCTCCCAACAATCCCATAAGCTTATGTCTTTAAGGGGATCCAAATCGTGAAACTCATTTCTAGAAATGATGTTTTGATCTTTGTTAAGTACTGTGGAAACGTTCTGATCGAGCACTTCATGCAATTTTTCCGACAACTCGTAATCATGATGGTCGAGCATGTCACCACTGCAAAAATCCAAAAAAAAAAAAAAAAAAAAAAAAAAAAAAAAAAAAACTCAAGATAATCAAATCCAATACGATGAAAGACTCTTTTTTATCACTACAAATCCAAACCGTGTTTTGATCAATATAGACAAAATCACTTTTATGTGCGAAAGATGGGGTAATGAGTGACGTTTATATATACCTGAAAAGATCTTGATGATCAAAGTACTGAAACCAATCGAGGTCATCTATGGGGTTTTGATGATCTGCAGGTGGATCCATTTGTGAGGGAGAAGTTAAAAGTTACGGTAAGAATGTGATGATTTATATAAGTGAAGTGGGAGAAGTAATTAATAACAAATAAAGAGGAAATGAATATATATGGTCTTTGAACTGTAACCTTCTTCTTCAATTCACACACATATACGTATATGTTGCCGCAAATTATGACTTATGTGCCTCATGCATTTAATACATCACATGCCTACCGCATATTCTTGACTTTGAAGCTACGTACCAGTTTCAAATTTCCCCAGTAGCACACTTTTCATTAGAAAGTACTCCAAGTCTTCACACATGAACCAGTTAGAAAGTACTCCAAGTCTTCATACATGAACCAGTTAGAAAGTACTCCAAGTCTTCACACATGAACCAATTAGAAAGTACTCCAAGTCTTCACACATGCAAATTATGACTTGTGTGTCGCTATAGGTAACTAATAAAATTTTATTTTTTAACCCCTTAAATATCAGTACAAGCTTCTAACCTCGACGTTTAAATTCAAAATTTCTTTTTATTACTAAAACTAGCATCGATTCAAGTATATAAACCATGAATCTTGAGAACACGGCAAAACCCAAATAAGTCTTATCATCTATGTAAAAAAAAAACTCAGGGTTTTTACTAGTAAATCTATCAGTGGCGGAGCTTGAACAATTAACTTGGGGGGGGGGGGGAATATTATAAACTGAAATTAAAATTAAAAAAAAAACAGATTGTTTTCTACAAATAAACACCAAAAACACCTAGAAAAAGAATTACAACTCAGCCCGACAGCCTTTAATGTCTTTAAAAACAGATTATGAATGATATATTAGTAAGCAGACAACAATTTCTCTTTCAATGTTTTCATCTTTCCCATGATTATATCTAGAAAAATCAAAATGAAGGAACAATTGATCCAATCAAAACAAAATCAAATTCAAAATTAGAACAATAACCAATAACTCATTTAACAATAACCAAATCAATCTTTGTTGTCACTTTTCAGTTTTGTTTGAAGCTGACAAGCTGTTAAGCATAACCAAATCAATAACCAAATCTATAAGTTCATAACTTATAAATCAAATTGGCAAATCGCCAAATCGCAAATGACAGCCAAATTAAAAGGAAACTCAGTAAGACAGTAGTAACGCATAAATAGGCAACAAATTGACAGAAAACAGCAGCAGCAGTGCAATACGCCAACACCAACAATCAACAATCTTACAATCAGAAAAGAAAGAACATCTGAACAGGATTTGGGTCTCGGGATTACATACCTGATTTCTGTGAAGTGAGAATGGGGACTTGGGCACTTGGCGATGGCGATTGGCGAGAGTGAGACCAGGCGACTGACTTGGCGAGACAGCGACAAACGAACAACAGGCGAGATAGGCAGCGAATTGGGAAAATAGGGATGAATCGATTTTGATTTCTTGATACCGCTTGGTCGCTTGGAGAATTGGGAGTATTGGACCATTCTGATTAGGAATCGGGAGGGGCCAAAGCCCAAGTTTGAAGATATCAGGCCTATAACTATTTTATTTTGAACTACAATTCCTACTTCTAGCCCAATAATACTACGCCCCTGGAATCTATGAGGGCTAGTGTAAACATTATGGTCATATATCATTAAGATTCTATGGACTTAGAATGTGTGATTCCGCCTCATTCCCTGTTCCTTGTTTGGTTGTGGGCTTAAGGCGGGGTCACCCATCCAAAATGCCCTTGCAATCTTAATGATATACGACTAGTTTACGTCAATCGACTATAAAAGAACTTGTAGGACTTATAATGCAAATTTCGTCAAAATTTGTTGAAACATTCGTAATGATGGAACTCGCTAACTACGTTATAAAATATTCATAGTGGTAATACCAAGGATAAAACAGGGAGTATAAAAGCACACATAGAATACTCTATCATCCCAAAACAATAAACTCCTTTTAAATTGACTCAGTTCAAGTTACAATAAGAAATTTCCAAGGTCATCATGTGACATCAGGAGGGTTGTTCCTCACCATAATCAATTTCTTGTACTATGAAAAGTTTTCCACATCTTTTTCCAAACTCTTGAAGTCCCAATCAAAATGCAAATTTCGGGACGAAATTCCCTCTAACGGGGGGATGATGTGACAACCATCAAATTTCGGTCAAGTCAAAGTCAAACAAAGTCAACTAGTCAAACCGGTCAACTCCATTAACCCTTGTATGATAGGGTTTACGTTATGTAATCACTGTATAATTCGCTATTTTAATGAGAAAACATCATTTGGAAAGTTCATGTGTTTGATTTTCCTTAGCCTTAACAGTGCTAAACAATGAACCAAAGCGATAAAACACTATTGCACAATCATCGGGATTGTGTAGGACACTAAATCATGGCTTAACGGGGTCTATGGACCTTGCGTTGCGAAGCCGGGCACTCAAAAAGATCACAAACGAAACCTCTCGCAATCTCATTCAAACCCTACTCAAGATTACTTGACGCTAATAGGATCGAAACTCATACACTACGATATAAATTGACGTTAATAGCAATATAGTATAGTACAACGTTATAACTATAATCAAATTAAATTATGATACCATATTAAAATCAAATCAAAGTATAATGCTCTAATTAAATTTAAAAGAATCAAACTTGAATGCTATAATTAAACTTCAAATCAAAGTAGATTGTTATAATCAAATAATAACTCATCTTTTATAAAACTCAATTTTTATAAACTTTACATTAAATTTTATAAAACTCTATTTTTATAAACTTTACATTAAATTTTATAAAACTCTTATATTAATTATGTAAAAGATGCTTGTGTTAGTGGGAAATTATGAAGACCACCAAAAGCAAAAAGATTATTCCCATGGTCTCCCACTCACACCTCCCATCCACTTTCCTTTCCTTTTTCTCTCAACACATTATTCTCTTCACCACTTAAACTTTCTCTATTCTTTTTCTCACTCTCAATCTCGACATTTCCTCCAAGAATACTCATATTCCATCCAAGAACAATCTATTATACTCAAATCTTCATCCCTCTTGAAGCATTCATCAAGGTATGTTGTTAAAAGTTTCATATTCATACAAGAAACAAATTAAATCCACCAAAATATCTAAAACTCATTTTATGCATAAACCTGATTTTTCTAAGAATCCCATCAATAAAATAAGAAGTTTTGGAAATTTTCAGAAAATAATTTATTTTTATTGAATTACTATAATTATTGCAATAAAGTAGGGCAATAATTCACATAAAATACCTTTTGCATTCAATAAATTCTGAGAAAATTCTGGGATGACCTGTATACTGATTAAACATGATATATGAAGTTTCATGCATTTATATTACTTTTTACTATTATTTATGATTTTATTGATTAATTAATAATGAAATATATAAAAAATACTTCCCATAGTCACAAATATCTGAAACTTATACACTGAGCTCTACATCATGTTATAAAACTATGGTTAATTTTACAAATTTTTTGAGAATCATTTACTATTTTTCCCGAATTTTGTGTTGTTTAATCATTAAAATATTAAATAAATACTAAAACAGTTCAGAAAAATATACAAATTTTACAGTAATTCATATTGTATGAAATAATGATTTCCTAATAATTTCATAATTTTTCAATACTGGTTACTATTTAAAACTATTTTCCTAAGTATTTAAGCATGTAAAAATGCATTTTAATGATTATTTCATATAAATAATTGTTAAAATCTGTAAATAATTATAATTGGGCAAGTTATCATTTTAATAAGAAATTATTAAAATCTGGCCTAAATTGAAAATATAAATTAATTATGCAAAGTAAGTAATTCAATTTAAAATTCATTTAACAAATAAATACCTTAATATTATAATCAAAATGAATTATTGTTAATTCATCTAATATAAGAATATGTGTCTAATTATTTGTATTAATACTCCATTCTCGTTTAGCAGTTCCTAAACCAAAACTATTAATTATATTAGGTTCTACGCCATTTTGACCCGAATCGTCTATCGTACGACACACGCATTTCGTTTTGGGACTAATGTGAGTAATCTACCCCATACTTTATAATTTTCAATACTTTTGGGGTGTATCATGTGGTTCTAATATGTTCCAACTTCATTTTATTGTTTTATCACAATTGAGACATTGTTGGGACATTTATACGTGAGTCATTAATTGTATAACTATTGTTTGTTTACGCTACATGTACTTGTAGTGCATTATCATTTTTAGTCTAATCTCCATGACTATGCCCGTATTCTTGAGGTACGTTATGGACAATAATAGCGCTATTGGGTTGACCACCCCGCCTTGGGACGCTAAGGTGATTGATCGCACGTGGTTGAGTGTGTATGATGATTAGATGCTCCATCCTATATATATTTATATATATATATATACATATGTATATATAGGGTGAGGACTTATTGTTGTTGTTATCATTTGTTAATCAATTTTTGATTTATAAACCGTTATCTCAAATACAATTGTTTGCCGACTTCAAAAGAAAACAAATTTCCAATTATAAAGGTTTCAACTTCACAATTTTCTCTACTAAAATTAGATTACTCACCAACTCTCGTAGTTGACCTGTTTTTACCCATGATGCAGATTTGAAGAATGAAGTTGATGAAAAATAGGTTGTGCCTTAGAAATCCACAAGACTATTTAAATTTGATGTAATAAATGTTGTTCATATTTGGATTTGTATTTGTATGTTGTGGATCTTGTTTGCATACTTAGTACTTAATTGAATCTAATCCTATTATAACATAGTTGTCATGAGACTTTGAACAATATATCACGCCTCGATCGATTCCGACAAGGATCGGGTGTGACACATGGGAAGGCGAAGATCTGATTGTACACACTCGCTAGGAGATTTTTTAGAGGGACAGTTTGAGATACTCTGATATTTCGTGATGATGTTTGTTTTCGACACTTATGTTTTTGATAACTTGGATTGTGAAACTTTATTTTGATAAATTAAAAATGAAAAAAATTGGTTTAAAATTTGAGGTGTTACAATTTGGTATTAGAGCCCTGGTTTTGAGGGATTTGGATGAACCTCAGGGTAATTCCAAACTCAAACTAAGGATCTGAAGATTTTATAAAAACTTAACAAAAAATGAAGATTTCAGATCCATCACTCTAAACCATAAAGGGACTATGGGGATCCATAAAGTTTGCAACTTTATGGAACCCCAACCTTCCAACTAGCCTAAACATGAAGGATAACACAAGAAAACCTAGATTTAAGCACATGGAGTCATAAAGATTGGAACTTGAGGACTTACAAAAGTCCAGAGAACATGCACAAGGAGGATGGTGAGGCTTGCAAGTTGAAATTATGCACTAAGACTTCTTCTCTTCTTCTTCTTCTTCTTGGCTAGAAATCACCCAAAAACTCAAAGACTTCAAAGATGGAGTTAGGGTTTCAGTGAGGGAGGAAGGGAGGTGATGGAGGCTGAGGGTGTGCAAACCCTAGCCATCACATCCCTTAAATAGGGACGCAAACCGAGGAATTAAGGTTTTCATTAAACAGCTCCCACGATGTAGCACCCGTTAAAGATGCGCACATCCTCAAACTATGGCCACGCCGTGGGAACTCATTCCCCACACTGTGTCCACCAAAAATTCTAAACTTTAAACATTAATTTCTTAAATGAACACACCAGAAACTTGGCGTTACAGTGTAAGTTCAAAAAAAATTAGACTGAAACCACAAAAAATAACAACCATGTGGACCATTTTTACATCTTTCTCATCATAGTTCATTGATTTTTTTTGGAACGGCATGCATATATTAAAAATATGCTAGCAAGAAGCTAGAGATAATTACACATAAGTAAATGCCATTTTGAGGAAAGACAACCAGCAATCTTAAGAAATTATATATTTCCTACGTCTATTGCTAATCCAAAAAAAGGAAAAAAAAAATCGAAGATCATCAAGATTTTCATCTTCTGTGGGCTTTAACGTTCCAAAGACAAGGTTATTGCGAACGCGAGAAATAATCCAAAAAGCAACTCTTATAACTGCATAAAAAATTCTTTTTAGCCTCCATGTCAAGAACCATAGAATCAATCTAATTCAATAAAAATGAATTGAAATGACTTTCGTAGTTGGTAACCCTCACCACAATGCAATCCTATTCCAAATGGGAACTAATAAAGTGCAAGAAGAGAAGGGATGATCAGTGTACTCATCCGTCTGAGAGCACACCGGGAAAAGCATCGACTCTAGATCAATTCCTTTATCTCGGAGGTTTTAACGAGATGGGATCCTATCCCTATTAATCCCCCAAAGAAAAAATTTATTTTTCTAGGAGTTAAAGTATTCCGGTTGGTAGAAATTGGAGCATTTCCCAGCAAAAAATAATCTAAACAAGTTCTCGTAGACGAAACAAAGAAACATCCATTAACCTCTAAATATCAAGTGTATCGATGCAGCACATTAAAAAATAAATAAATAAAAATTAAAAGTTAAAAATTAAAAAAATAATAAAAATAATATAAAAAAACATCTTCAAGCTTAGAACACAACTCTTACAATTGAGTAATTGTGACGACCCGCCCCCGGCTCCCTTTCAAAAGCCTCCAAAATATTTTCTTGGGAGTTTTTAGCAGTTAGAATACGCTCTAACGCAAAAAGTCTAGAAATTATCCCTTTAAAGTAACTGAACCTATCACAATTTTACTAAATATATCATATTTTGTTAATTATTAAGAAACAGAAGATACAATAATTTAAAGCTATCATACCTAAATATACATTACTTAAAATTAAAAACTAAATATATATTAATTAAGATATGCAAGCCCTAAAAGATGAAATGCCTAACAATGATACCTAAACATACATTATTTAAAAGAATACAATACTCCAAAAGTCGTTACTTGAAAAGTACTAAACATAAAAACAAATTTCTAAATAAACCCTAATTTAGGTTTATAAAACCTCATTTATGCAACATTTATTAATTATGATGTGAAATGGAAAATCAATATTGCATTTGGTTTGAATGTGAGGCCTTAAGGCTATACATAGTGCGATGGCATCTCCCAACGACATCCTAATTGGTAAGGGATGTCGGCCAAGCATGTCGGCCAATCACACCGCCCCATAATAGGTGCATCGGCAAAAACCATTGCGTGAACAACATGTTCATCCTAGTTGGCAAGGTTGGATCGGATTTGGACCAAATCTTCCCAAATCCGAATCGGATTTGGGCCGGATCGGATTAAAAGTGACATCTCCTAAACTGGATCGGATCATATCAAATCCTAGTTTTGTGCACCTCTACTCCTATTAGAACTTCACTTACCTCTTCATTGGACCACATTGGTCTATTGAGATAATGTCTCAACGATTTACTTATCTACCAATCCAGTTAAACATCAAAACATGAAACAATCGAGATGAATATACATTTTATTCGGAAAAAAGTCAACCTTGGCCACATCTGAGTTCTTCACATACCTTCGGCCTACCAGTATGCCAACATCTTCGGTAGGGGTCTTACTCACCAACTTTTTCCCAAAAAACAGATCATTTAATCTTTGTAATAATTCAACTCTTTATATTGCTCATTCTATTACCTTGTTCGTTCCATTACTTTGTAATTAATTTTTTCGTATCAAATGGACCTGATTAAGTGACTGAAGCAATTATCCATATCCCAATTATTAGGATAAATATAATCTTTGTTTGTAATCTGTAATAATTTGGCTTTATTGTATTTTTGTTGCAATATTTAGATAATTGTTGGTATCTTCAGTGTGTTTTATATATATTCGCATTTGACAACTCTCGGTTTGCTTTTCTTTTGCAAAACATCAGCCAACTCAAAGACAATATATGAACACAAATCACATGAGTTCTTAGAGTTTATTACTTCCAGATTCTCTTCAAGATTCCACAACGATCATACTTTGCAAGGAAGAAAATCACAACAGATTTTATGGCATAGAAAACCAATTTACAGTGTAATCCTTTGCAGCATTAGAAGGGACGTCTTCAATGACTTTTTCTTGTCCCTTAGGGTAATAGATTCCAGTACGACCATCAGGGACCCAAACGATATTAGCATCTGAAAGAGACCCACTGCACAAATTCTTGTTCTTAGCTTCGTCATGGTTCAGTTTTGTAGTATGATCAGCACCCCCACTCTTTCTGCTATGATATGCCTTTCTCAATGCTGGTCTGGAAATAATTTATAAATATACTTAGTTTTTCATGATCTTATAAACTGTAATAGCCGTTCAAAAAAATGCAAATTATACGTAATCATTGTTTAATTTAACAAATTAAATTCAAGATTAAGAGAAATTAATGAATCAGTGACTTTGAACGAATGTTATTCTTGTCTCATGGTAATATTGAAGCATAGATCATCAACCATTGAGCATTTAGATTTTTGTGAATAAAATATAGATACTGTAATCAAAGTGATTGTATAAAGATATGGTGGCAGTTGGTTTCTTTGTTGAGTTAAATATTTACTCCAATAACTAGATTTCCTTATCAACCTTTCAACAAGAAATATAAATGATCATCAAGTTTGAAAATTTATTATTTTGAAATAAATATGTATTATTTTATTTATTTTTTGACAAAAAAACAATTTTAAAACTTATTTTTGGTAATAAGAAAAACAATTTTGAAATTTTAGTTCGAAATAGCAATTTCAAAAATTGCCTTTTAGTTGGGAAAATGTTTTTAGTTCGAAAATAACAAAAGTATCATATAAAATTAAATATTTTTAGTATCTTGATTTTTGTTATATTTATTTTTAAACAAGTTAAATGATTATATATAAAGAATTAAGATTAAGATGTTGTCTTTTAATATTTAGAATTTTGTTTGAAGTTTCAAAGATTAAACATTTCAAAATAACAAAAGTATCATATAAACTAAAAATATATATTAAATAAAATACGGAAATCAGCTAACGATTATTCAACCATATTACTTTATTGAAAACTAGATGGAAAAGAAATATTAAAGGTAAGAACAAAAAATATAAATTATGAATTATATTATTTATTATTTTTAGTTACTTAATATAATATTTAACATCTTAAGCTAAAAATAATTGTGTTTGATGAAGTTTGTGTTTTTTTTATTTGTAATATATTATCATTTGGTTATTAAAAATAAATTAAAATAATATCAAGTAACTGAAATGCTTTATATTAATTTGTAGAAGTTGACAAATAAAAAAAATCAAATTAATGTATTAAAATATAATTATTTGTTTTGAATCACACTAGTTAAATGATTTTTTTATAAGATACTTAATGTATTCATGTACTGTATTTATATACGTTATGTGAGTGTAAAATTGTTTTGTAATAATATTGATAAGTTATTTATTTAAATAACTAAGTCATTCTAATGTGAAATTTCTAAGAATTTATTACTGAGATTTATTATTATTATTGTTTGGATAAATAAGATGTTATCGCACACTAATCACTCCCATGTAAATGCAATGGATATACTTCTCTTACCACATCAATCGATATCAATTAAAATAGGTCTCCCCTGGCCCTTAAAAACTAGGGATTCCCTTCCAAATCTATGAAAAAAATGGTTTTCCCTCCCCAAAATAGATGAACAGTCTAGTAAAATACTTATTAATTGTGACATTTCAAAACCAATACCCGTCAAATATTTATTAGCTGTACTTTAAAGTTATAAATTTTCAATGACTAAGGTGAAGACTTAAAAGTAACATCGGTAGAAATAGTTGTCAATCATTCACTTTTATAAGTCTTGCTACCTCTTTCATTTCTAATTCTCGTTCAATATGGAATGCGTGAAAAACAATTGTTTCAAAAACAATTCATCCAACATTATCTTATGAAAGAAACAAACCCTGTAGTTTTAGTAAAATTGTAAGGGAACCTTTTACCTATATTGAAGACTAATTTTTTGGTTTTCTTCCAAATATTTTAATCAAAATCAATTCAAATTTTCGAAAACATGTAATTATTATTGGAAACGATTCTATGATGGCTTTTAAAATCCAAAAATCCATCATGATTGGTTTTAGAACCAATTATGTGCAATTTAGTTAGGTACATCAACGCTATTTGTAATAGATTATGAATAATAGATTTATGAATTTAATTTTTCCATTTTTTACTAATAATTGATTTTTTTGTAAAATATATATTAAATTAATAAATAATAATTGGTGATAATGAAAATATTGATAATACTAATAATAGTGTCAATATAATGACAATAATAACGGTAATAATAATGATAACAGTTGTATTAATAAAAACTCATACTAAATAATAGTTACAATATTATTTTAATTAATGAAGATGGTACCCCTGTTTAGCATTGTTAAATATGAATGTTAAATATGCAGAAAACCAACCAACATGTTATCAATCGAACCAAAAAAGTTGTCAATATGTTTGGTTGATAATATTGTACCAACCTATATATATATATATATATATATATATATATATATATATATATATATATATATATATATATATATGATTACAAATTTGTACCAACCAAACTTGTTGGTAGCCAAAACGAGTTGGTACGAAGTATACTTAGTATGATACTGGTAGCAAAAATTACTGTACATAGTTTAAAGAAAAAATAAATCGGTACCGTACCATGTTCACATATACCCCTGTTATATCTCTTCAATACATTTCATTACTTCATTATTTCATCAAACCATAGAAAAAAACTCCATAATTAATTTATCAATTTTGCTGTTTCCTTGATTATCTTTTTATTTGTAAAATAACATCTGAACCATTATCAAGAATAAATCAAATTATTTTCCAAAGTAGCCCAAGGTTATATGTTTATTCATCACTGTAGACATGTTACGTATAAAGAGAAAAAAAAATTTATATATTTAGCACACAAAAGACTGAAAATACATACAATTGGATGCTACTAATTTACAACACATCTGATTTTAAGTTCTAATCTAGAACTTATATATACATAATCTTCTTCATATCTTTAAAGAAAATAAGAAATGTATATAACGTAATTAGAGCTTACTTTATGTAGAAGGTATGCATGTTTTGAGCTCCTTTTCCAATTGTTGTAGACATCTTGCAAGAATCGATTCTATCTATATATCTCATTTAGCTTCACCATTCCACCCTCTTTTATAACCACCATGCTTTCTATTTTCTGCCTTATATATATATATATATATATATATATATATATATATATATATATATATATATATATATATATATATATATATATATATATATATATATATATATATATATATATATATATATATATTAGGCAACAGCCAACAAGAGACAGTTTAGTTTCCCAAGAAAAATGGTTAGCACCATTTGAGCCTCATACATCATCATATCTTCTAATTTTGGCCATCCTACAAGTCACCTACAACAAAAATAAAATCCCATTTAAAATATTAAATAAAATAATTCCAATTTCAAGATTGGTAAAACATTAAAATTAATGTTATAAAACCAATCATATATATAAAAGACGAAAATGATGATGGAGACATCCATGATCCATGTATGGGCTTGAAAGGATGATTGCATGAAGTAGTTCTCATATTGCCCACAAATGTGTAATCTTGATAACTACCATCATGAGTCATGCCATCATTACACCATGTCCCAAAAACTCAACTCATTATCTCATCCATTTTCATGCCATACCCAAATACCCAATCACGAATTGTCCCCATTTAAGATGATGCTTATATGCATCTTCTAAACATAAAGTATTATATCGTATTGCAATATTGTAACTTTTGTATTTGACCATTCTAATTTTAACATATTCTGTCAAAAAAATCAAAACCGAGTCTAGAATACTTGTGTATTTTGTATTATTAAATCAAGATTTTGTGAGCACAAATGTGTAAAATATCAGAAAATGATAGAAACATCGCTAGGTTATCATCCGAATAATACACAGACAAAGTTTTATATGTACGCAAGTGGGAGGAAGAACATATTGTGAGTTTATTAGATTTTTCTTGCCTTAATCTTTTAGAAGTCTACAAAACTAGATAAACTCAAGGTTCGGATAAGGTTAAGGACAGTTTCCTTCTACCTTATAATAATTGACTTTATTCTCAATTAATAAACCATCAATAATCACATGGACCATGAGATTTATAGTTTAGAAAGTTATTTCATTTCTTTCAAAACAATAATTAAGATCTTTGTTACGAGTTTATACTCAATTAATAAACCTGGTTACCTAAATTAAAAATTGACTTATTGGTAATATGATCCTGCATTTAGTTACAAACGTATAATCTTATGTTAAACGTTTATTCTGAACGTATGTTTCCTAAAATAGAAACATTCTACATGCAATTTGCACAAGTTAAAGTAACAAAACAAGTAGCATGGAGTAAGATTTAAGAAGCATCAACGTAATGCACAAACGTTTCAGAAATATGTAAAATTGTAAATACAAAAGTGAAGTAACGATAAGCAAGTTGTAATTGTATAAACTTGCATCTTGCAGAATCCTTCAAAAACTCGAATCCTCTGTTGTTGGTCTCCTCAGAAAGTATCGTAAACTATTTGCCAAAACCTACAAAATGTTTCTTAAACTTAAAATCTTACACCCTAAAAATCATGCTGTGATTGTGAATTCTCAAATCACCTGTTGAAGTGGCTCAATAAGTGATTTTCCCCTATAATTCACATGAAATTTACCCTTTGCCAACAACCCCTACATTGCAATTTAATAAGTCATCAAGTCTCGAACAGATTCAATGTAAATTGGGCTCCCTTGATGGACCACTGTGTAACTTATTTACATACACAGACAGTGTGGGCCAGCTCAGGGTTTGCTAAAAGAATAACAGAAAAAGATTGCTTTTTAACTACTTTACACGAAGAGTTTTTTGATTTACTTTCAAAAAGACTCCCATGTATATAGAGACAGATAGGACAGTGTCTAGTCATTGTGGGACCCAGAACCCAATAACAGGTTTCAGATTACCTCAGTGTCAAACTCGCCTGACTCCACTGCAACATTTATGTCCGTGAAAATCTTTACAAGATCTACCAGTAATCCAGGCCGATCTGCGGTTTCTACTGAGAGCAAACTGCATAATCCAACACTCTATGTTCATCACTTTTTTTTTTCTCTTTTGATAACAGAAATACATAATATCTATATGTTTCCTATTTGACCTTCGATTAGGGCCATCGTCATACACATGTATGCGTGTTGCAATGTCCACATCAATCTGGAATAGTCCACCAATTATTAGGAGAAAAAAAATATTTGATAAATAGTTAAATGCACAACTTTACATACAAAAATTCTATAAAGTTTAAATTTAAAAGGTAATGCAGTTGCTGGCTTAATTATATGTTAAAAGGTGATGATTATTGATTAGTACCTTATTTTTTGGTGCCTCGATTCCAAAGGCTTCCCCCATTGCTAACTGGGCACTTGATTCCTATAGGCCATCAATTTCATAAAGTTCGTAAGGGCACATTAGTCATTACAGTTAAAAATATATATATTATATTTTCGGCAGTTTTGCAGTTTAACCACTAATACGTTTTTTTTTTTTTCCAATAAAACCATAAAAGTTTCTGACTTTTTTTCAAATTAACAAATTTCCAGATTAGCATTTTGACCTCTTACAAATTGTATGAAACTTATATGGTTTGATTGGAAATAATAAAGTATAAGTTATTAAACAACAAAACTGTCCAAAATATAATGGTTTTTCTGTAATTTGCCTATTTTATAAAGATCAAGACGAGGAGAATACTGGGTGATATTTAAGAAGATTGCTAATAATTGTTAAACGAATTGCTTCAAGCAACTCTGGGTCTTCAACCTTACGCCCAGTTGAGCTGCAAAGAAACCGGATATAAATTAATCAAAATTTTAAAAATTGATGCTTTATTAATAATAGATTCATGATGTTTTTTATAAATGTTTCTTGCTGAAATTATGTAAGAAAACAATGATGTAATTTGATAAAAAGATAGATATAGCTCAATACTTACGCTTTAGTGATTGAAAACTTGGTGTGTTTCCCTGAAGAATCTAGATGAACATTTGCTTTCACAACATTTAGTCCAAGATTTTGCAGAGCGTTCATCTGTACATATATTTTTACATTTATCCCACAATCACAAAACGGTTAGATGGATATAAGTTTCTAATGATGAAAAAACAAAATTGATGGGCAGACGTACAGTGTCAAGAAGAGCTCCAAGGCGATTCCCGAAGGTAATCTGTACGAAAGTTGCATTGAGATCCGAATCCTGGTCTATGATCACCTTTGGAATCGGAACATCATCAGTTTCCTGATAAATTTCATCCTGTTCGACACCAGATTGAAGACACGAATGAAATTAGATAAGTTTACAAGACAAAATTGAAGTTTTAGAACAAATTCTTTCTTGATACCTCTAAAGCTGTGGCTGAAGCTTTTGGAATCATAGTTCTCAGTGAATATGATAATCTGGGTAAGAACCCACATCAGGATAACAAAACAAAACAAAAAACAAAAAAACGTAGATCCTGAATCCGTGATGCGTGTTATAAAAGAAATCGATGGTGCTTTGGATCCTAAATTCCTAACGATAACGATTATTCTATTTTCATTTTCTTACTTATGAAACTGTATATCGGCTGTGAAATTCTGAATTATACTTAAAAGTTGCTAATCCATTTTGAATTAAGACGATAGCTACAAAAATTAGCTAAAAAGTGGTCAAATCAGTGTTATTAAACTTTGAAATTCGAGATTTCATGTATTTACAGACAGAAAGAAACCTTAGAAATCTTGAGAGATCAAAAATCACACAATGCAGACAGCTTACTGAAATAGAACTGGGGTTGGAATTTATAAGTTGATTTAGTAGCATACCTGGATTTGGGGGAAACACAGAAGTGTCTAGCAGGATCCGAACCAAAAGAAAAGGTAGAAATTGGGGATTTAGAGATGGCTTGCTTTGGAGATGCAACCAAATCGTCATAAACCCCAGCAATACAACCGTAAGAACCCATAGACACGGCCATTTGCGGATTGCCTGGTTAAAATGAACACTTCGTATGTGAAATTTGAAGTCTAAACAAAAGGGGAATCAAAAACTGGAGTTGTTGAATTGGGGGAGAACGTGGGCATGACGAAAATCACGAGGTTGAGGGCTGGTGCGAAAATTGATGATGGACTGCACCAAAAGTGTAATACGTCAACTTGTAAGATGGGAGTAAACTTGTACTCTATTTGCTTCCATAACACGAGGGCCGGTTCTAAGAAGTTAAATTTTTTTAAAGGCCTATGACCAACAATAAAAAAAAGGTTTTTATCGTTATTATAATTTTTTATTTTTAAATAAAAATATATAATAAAAAAAATTGGGCCATGTGCAGCTGCCCACTTTGCCCCCCTCAACGCCCCCTGTGATAGCATCCCATTTGTAGCTTGCATGGGAAATTTTTCTAAATTACTAAAATATATTATTTTTGGTTTAAAATACAGTATATATATATATATATATATATATATATATATATATATATATATATATATATATATATATATATATATATATATATATATATATATATATATATATATATATATATATATATATAAAATGGATTCAAATGAGATTTAACCTATTCAGCCGTTCTAAACTTTAACCTACATTTGAGTGGTGGTTTGTTGTTTTAGTAAGATCAGGATTTTAATCGTACACTCGTAGTATCGTTTGATCTTTAAAAAAAAAAACCATGATTTTAAAGCGTACTCATAATGGGTTGGAGGAAATGAATTTCTACCACCTTAATAATATTGGTTTTGAAGCAAGATCAAACTTAAGTTCATAGGATCGCACATTGGATCATAAGAGTGTATACTAATCCGATTTCATCCATTCTCTTTAATTTGGTCTTTAATATCTTAAAGTGTAAATTCTAAAGCCATTTTCTAACCCAAAAAGACTAATCTAACAATTCAAAATTCCAAAATCCAACGTAGAGCCTCAAAGATTTAGACCTTCATCTTGAAACCGAGCCCAAAAAATCCATTTATTCAGCATGAAATCGAGCATCACATATCACATGATGCCACACAGAGTCTCACAAGTTCATATATGCATCTCAAAATAGGTAGAGCATCACGAAATGCATATCATGTAGGTTTGTCCCTTTGTTTAATTTTTTTGTTTAAGATGTTTTCTTACATGTAGTTATAGGGGTCAACATGACCTTGTTTTTTCAGCTCAATATGTTCTTCCTAACTCATTATGTGTCATTAGTTGTATAGATTTGTGATGCCATGTAGTCCTAAAGGGTGAACACAATGATCTCGACAAAGATAGTTTTTTTATCCGTCATGTTTTGTTCTCAACCGTCCAAATATGTTTTGTCAAGTCTTTATGAAGATCATGATGGATCTCAATATTACGTACTAGTTTTCTTCTTGCCATGTACTCATCGCTACCAAATATAGTGGTTGTGTCGGTGGATCGATTCATGCACTACAAATGAAGAATTTGGTGCAGCCTTGTTATATATGTCATTGAATATCGATGGTTAGCATTAATATCATAAGCGAACCGGGAGCGCCAAATAAGGCATGTCATATCCATAAATCATGTGAGTTCAAGTATGATCGTAATATGTATCGACCATGGTATTAGTAGCGGATCCAGCCCGGAAGTCAAGTGGGGTTCATTGTTGACCGTTGACTATGTAAATTAATAATAACAATAATAATAATAATAAATACTTAAAAGTAGAATAACATTAAAACATTCAACTAATGTCATTTTACAATTGAAATCTACGAGGGGACATAGCTAAGAAACGTTTGATAATACTTTCATTGGTAACCTTGGAAAATCCTTCTCTTTCAAGCGCGCAAATTACACAACCATTTAAAAATTCATCCGAAATCCGATTCCGCAAATCTGATTTGACAAGCTTCATCGCAGAAAAACATCTCTCCACCGTTGCGGTTGCAACCGGCAAAAGCAATGACAACTTCAATAACCGTAAACCAAAGGAAAGTTAAGATGCATATTGCTTTCCACCATCACTTTAGCAAGGTCATATATATTCTTTAAAGTAGCAAATCTTGCATCTTGACATGGTCTTTTAATCAAATATTTTCTTCTTATATTGTCCCTTTGATTAGGGTGATAATCTGAAAAAAAAATTCTATCAGCAGGATCCCAAGGAATGTCACTTGAATCAATTTCACTCGGTATCGGTGGAATAAAACTAGGTTGCGGAATTTCAGCTGAAGATGGTCCTGATTATGGTCCTGATGTGGATGTTCTACTGTAAAATCTTTTCATTGCACCTGTTATTGGGTTAAACAAAAAAAAACATTAAACAATGTTAAACACAATTACCAAAACCATTAAACATTAAACAAAACAAAGCACTAAATTAGAAAACACCATTAAACAAAACAATTAAAGAAAATTAATTTTTTCCATCTCTCTTAAGCTTAGTTCGTTTCCTGTCCCAGATAACCATCAAAAGCAAACCAAGCCAAACTAACAAATCCATTGCACAGATTAATCTTTTGAGAGTGTTAAATCAAAATAAAATCAGTTTACAAATCAAAAATCCCAAATCAGAATTCATAAACCATTCAAATCAGTTCATCAAATCAAACCCATTTGGGAAAATCAAACTAAATAAAGGGAATAAACTTACAACGATGGTGGCGAGCGAAATCAGACAATGCTGGTCCGTTTGCGCGCGAGGGTAGATGGTGTTGCTCAGCTGGTAATGAACGAAGTCCGTCACTGCGTTGGCAGCGCTGCAGCAGTGATAGGTTCCGGCGATTGTAGACGATGTCGGCGGCTGTGGAGTACTAAATTCCAGTGGTTGTGGAGTGTTTAATTTTGTCACTGATTCAGTGCATTTGGTGACTCAGGGCATTTGGTATGCTAGGTCAAAACTCTGAAGAAAGAAGTGAAAAATCCGGAGTGAAAAATCAGAAAAGAGAGAAGTGAGGATGAGTGGGAGTAGTGGGGACCAATCTATTGTAAGTGGGAACCATAAGGTGAGTTTTTTTTTTAATATGTATTCCTGGTGGGGCCCACTTTTAAGTGGGGTCCATGCCCCCCCCCCTCCCATACATTGAATCTGCCACTGCATGGTATGCATTCGGGGAATTTCTTCATTCTCAATGGATGCCATTCAAGTTTATTAACATTCTAGAAATTCATGTACATTTGCATGATGAGCATGCATTTGTTGGATGTCATTGGAAGTATAATAGGTTTACACATATATCGTGGACCATACAACATCATGACATACTTGTAAAATTTGTGAAGACTTTCTTGTACGGTACACATTCTAAGATTCTCATCTCGTCCATCGGTAGGGTGTCATATGCTATCATATGAAGCGTGGTTGTGTATTTTTGCAATGGATTAGGACCTACTATATCTCTTGCATCAGGAGATTGTTGGAAATATGAACACGCTTTCGTCACATGTTCGACTATACACTAAAATAAATGTTTATGCATTTCAAACCGTCGTAAAAAAATCCTATTCGCCACCGTTTTAGCAACGCCCATCGCCGCTTGTAGCACCATGTCAAAAGTTCGAAGTTGAAGATGAAGATGAAGAAGACATTTTAGAATAGTTAAAAAGAAAGTGTTGGTGTGGTATAAAATGGTATATTAGATTGGTATTTATAGTGTATTAGAATTGAAGAAAAAATCAAATAAAATAGTTATTGGCTGGTCAACACACACACATACACACAGAGAGAGAGAGAGAGAGATGACTCTGTCACCTCAGCATGCCGAATAAACGCGATGGTGTGCGTCGTGTCACGACAGCCTCCTGTGCCGATGGGCAAATAAAAGCACCAATTGCCAATTACCCAATGGATTTTTGAATAAAAAAAATAGTGTTAATTTGGTTGAAATATTTAGATATACAAAGGTTTGTTTATAAGGATGCCCACAATAGATTTTTGACCCCTAACACACAAAATTCCTAGTTGGCCACTCCACGTAGCCTCAAAAATTTACACATGGAAGTTGAACTTACAAAAAAAATTAATTAATTAATAACTTCTATTTGGTCTTTGACGATATAAGTCTTAACCAATTTTGTTGCATGGCATCCTTTATAAACCGTGCTAATCCAATTTTGCGAACTTTTCAATTTTGCTAAAATAACTTCATTTTTCAATTTTGCTAAAATAACTTCATTTCACCACAGAAAAATATATCATATTCACGAAAATAAAATAACTTCATGAAACTTGATGTTATTCCAGGAAAAAGTTTGTAATCGACCATTGTTTTATTTTTCTAGTTTTGGAGCCAGGCCAGCAAAGCTACAAAAAAGAACATTAAACAAGCATGCACTCTATTTAAAGCTTACAGCCTAATCACAAAATTCAGCCAAAAAATCTAAACAGAAATTAACTTCTCAACAGGAATAGCGTTAAACAATAAATTATGAATTATATATTTACTGAACCTCAATGAATTCACAACATTCCTCTAACATATACACAATCAATATGAATCACTTTGTACATTAAATAATATAATAATTAATGGGTTTCTACATATATTCACCTATGACAATGCTGATGTGTCAGACAAGTAAACATTCCGGCGAGACTTGTTACTAACCACCGGATTTCCCGAATCATCAATCTCAATCACAGCAGTGTCCCCCTTCTCAAACTCTCCAGAAAGAAGTGATTCACTCAATGGATTTTCAATTATCAAAGTCAACGCCCTTCGAAGAGGTCTTGCCCCATAACTCCTATCAAAACCTTGTTCACATATAAGCTCCAATACTGGTACAGACACTTCCAGATTAATTCCAAATGAAACAAGCCTCTTTTTCACCTCTTCCAACATCATATTCAATATCTCAAGCATCTGCAATCAAGACAAAATAAACAATGTCAGTCTCTCTCGGTCAAGTTAAAGTGTCAAACACAGTACAATCTGTTCTGCTCTGTCATGTCATGTCCTAGAGGGGCAAAGACAAAGACAAACCTGCGTCTTTTCGAGTGCACGGAACACGACAACTTCATCTATCCTGTTTAGTAACTCGGGACGAAAATACGTTTTGAGTTCTTCCATTACTAGTGATTTTAATCCGGCATAAGAAGATGAAGACTCGTTGTCATCAAGTAGGAAACCGATGGAATTGTGTCTCCCCTTTGCGATAGCTGTGGACCCCACGTTAGAAGTCATCACCACTAACGCGTTCTTGAACGATACCCTACGACCCTGAAATCATGACAAAATCTAATGAGATATATGACATATATCAGATGACTGGCGCATAATGCGCCAGTCATCTAATATAAATGCACCAGTCATCCGGATCGGAATATTCGGACGACTGGTGCATTTATTGATTTCCTAGGTTCACGAACCTGGGAATCAGTGAGGTGACCATCTTCGAAAATTTGAAGAAGAATATTGAAGATATCAGGATGGGCTTTCTCTATTTCGTCAAGAAGCACCACTGTGAAAGGCCGTTTACGGATGGCTTCCGTAAGGGTCCCGCCTTCACCATACCCTACATACCCTGGTGGTGAGCCTATTAGTTTGCTGACTGTATGGCGTTCCATGTACTCACTCATGTCCAATCTTAGCATCGAACTTTCCTGTAAAAAAAAAAAAAAAAAAAAAAAAGATGTAAAACAAATTTAGAAGGAAAAAAAACTAAAAAATATAAAGGGTGTTATTGTAAATCTATATAAATTAGAAAAAATGGTTTTTACCGAGCCAAAGTAGGAAGCTGCTAGGGCTTTTGTGAGTTCGGTTTTGCCAACTCCCGTGGGCCCACAGAAAAGCATGGCAGCAATCGGACGGTCAGGATCGTTTAATCCTACACGAGATCGCTTCACAGCGCGACAAATGGCATCCACAGCTTCATTTTGACCACAAACTCTTTCTTTTAATCGGTCTTCAAGTCCCACCAATAACATTCTTTCATCAGCTGTCAGCTGTTGAATTGGAATCCCTGACCATAGTGAAGCAACTGCTGCTATTTCATTAGCCCCCACAATTGTAGGCCTGAAAAAGTAATTCAAAAAAATCATAATTTATATAAAAGTAACACCACGAAAAAAATTCAAGTAGAAGTTTGTAAGAATATAAAAAGCATACTCTTGATCATCAGATGTCGAAGAAGTCAAAGCAGCATCACTGGTTGTGTCTGTTGGGTCAACAAGATTGCTTCTTCTGCTTGCCAAAACCTGAATTTGGATAATGTTGTTTTTCATTTATTAATGTTTTTTTAAACTTGAAAAAATCTATCCAATTATAGCAGTGAAAATGTAATGTAGTCACTTACCACATCATGCATAGCTTGAACTGCTTTAATCTCTTGCCAATAGTCATTAGGGGACTTTGAAAGTATATCAATTTGTTGTTCCTTGTTCTTTCTGAAAGATTCCATTCTTGCTTTACTTCCTGCTTCATCAATGAGATCAATGGCTTTATCTGGAAGATATCTATCAGGAATGTATCTTGATGACAAGTACACAGCTGCATTTATGGCTTCCAATGTGTATTTACATTTGTGATGAGCCTCGTATTTTTCTTGTAGCCCCATTAGAATCCTCACTGCATCTTCCTGTATTTTCATAGAATGAATATTTTTAAGAAAGAATTTTGGTATAATTGTTTATTTTTTTTCTTTTTTAAATATATATTACCTGATTTGGTTCTTCAATTATGACAGGTTGGAATCTACGTGCCAATGCTTGATCCTTGTCGAAATGCAATCTGTACTCATCCATAGTTGTGGAAGCAATACACTGAAATAACAACGCTTTTTCTTAAAAAATGGTAAATATGACCTAAAATTTAAAAGTTATTAGTTATAACACATTACACAAGTTCAATTTTAGTATAATGAACAATGGAGAATAATAAAAACCTGTAATTCACCCCTCCCAAGAGAGGGCTTCAAAAGATTACCAATGTCAAGTCCAGATCCCTTGTTACCTCTTCCAACAGTCCCTGACCCAATCAGTGTATGGACTTCATCAATGAAAAGTATCACATCACCTAAAACACCAATAAAATAAAAGAAATGATCAAAATACACAATTATTATTATTAACCTAACAAGATTTAATGTATTATGCTTACCTGACTCTTTTACCTCCCTAATTAAACTCGTTACACGTCCCTCTAATTCTCCCCTCTCCTTTGCACCCGAAATTAACAAACCGATATCCAATGACATAACTCGTTTTGTCTGCAGTTAAACCAATAAAAAAATTAACAAAAAAACACAACCCAAAAGACAAATTTTCTAGGGTTATCTTAAATTATGGGGATGAGGAGGGCATTCACGTCTTTTCCACAAACAAGATATCTAAAGCAAGTCCTTGTCCCACCTTTTGCAGTTGGACAAATTTTTTTGAATATTGTATCAGTCTCAGTCGACTGCATGCAGTGCAACAAGTTCTATCATATCATAATCAAATGCGGTACAACATGTTTTGTTCTGTCATGTCATAGTCAAATGCAGTGCAACATGTTCTGTTCTGTCATATCAATGACAGCCTATTCTGTTATGTCATATCATGCTAACTAAAAACAGGGGCGAAAAGGACTAATTACCATGAGAAAGACAGGGACATTTGCATCAGATATACGAATGGCTAGCCCTTCTGCAATGGCTGTTTTTCCAACCCCAGCTTGACCTAGAAGAATGGGATTATTTTTAGTTCTTCTGCAAAGAATCTGAACTATTCTTTCAACTTCATTATCTCGCCCAATCACAGGATCAATGCGCCCATTACTAGCACTAGCAGTAAGATCCACACAGAATTGATCTAATGCACTTTTCCCTGAAAAAAAATTGCCAAGAAAATGTCACTATCTAACACCAACATGTTTATAGAACAAAAAAGATAGCACCATGGATACAAAAAGACATAATATTATTATATTTTACCTTTTGCTTTTTCAGGGGATCTGACTGATGTTTTACCAAAAGAGGAATTTTTTAACATTTTCGTGGGTTCTCTTCCATCTTTGGCAAGCTCTCCTTGCAGTCTAGAGACTGCAACATCTGCGAGGTGGTTTAAATCTGCTCCTAATCTGCGAAAATAGAATTCCACCATTAATGACTTTCAAACGCAAGCTTCATATGAAAATGGCTTTGGTTTCACTCACTTCTGAAGGACACGACTGGCGCTGCCATCGTCTACAGTGAGCAATCCGATGGCAATGTGCTCAGGAGCGATGAATTTATAACCCATAGTTCTCGAATACTCAACTGCAGCCTCGAACACCCTTTTTGTGCTATTTGAAAACGACACATCTGTGGCGGACGTGGTTGATGTGACTTGCTCCTTTTTATCACCCTCTTCTTCTTCATCCCAGATACTCCGAACAGCTTCACGAGCAGCGTCTATGGTGATGCCGGATTCGAGAAAGCCACCAGGAGAACGATCTTCAGCGATTAAACCCAATAACAGATGCTGCGTAAAGACCATGTCTTTGCCCAAAGCTTTAGCTTCCCTTTGAGAAAACATCACAGCTTTGATTGCTCTTTCGGTAAATCTCTCGAACACACCAGCTACAATATAGAACGACCCACGCCTTTTTCGAGGAAGGGTGTGATTATTCTTCAATTTCAAGGGTTTATGAGAGATGGAAAGTCCAAAATAAGACGACGATGCAGAAGAACAAGAAGAAGACGAAGTGTTACAGGTGGTGGAAGGGGTGAATCGGGTAACTGGTTTGGAAGAGAAACGCGATACGGGTCGGGTCAAAATAGGTGGGGCGAAGTCGAGTCGATGAATCGAAAGTGGGGAGGAACATGATGACGATGAGACCTCCATTAAAGAGAAAAAGTGCTATAAAACTATAATTATACACAAAAATTGAAGAACAGTGGGCTTAAAAGCTATAAATTTACTATACGAATCAAATCTGTGTGTGCTTATATCTACAAATCATAATCATACATGTGTGGAGCAGAAAATATTGAAAAGAAGAGGAACAAACGGGAAGAGGATGAAACCTGCACGTTAAAGTTTTCGATTTAGGGGGTTTGGTGAATGATTACTTTCTTTTCTTGATCGATTATTTATGATTGCGTAACATGTTAGGCTGCTTTGTGTGCCGTTAATTTTAACGCCACGATGGTCAAAGGGTCGGTTCCTTTGATTGTGTTTCATTGCAAGATGCCAAATATGAGAGGGTTGCTTGCTTTGAATCAGACGGATAGAAGAAGAGGTTTAGCGGTCAACCAATGGCGCACGCAACGCCATCGGTGCCTTCTCTTGTTCAAATCTTGATGCCATTAATGTTATTTTTTGTTAATCTTCAATAACAAACAAGTTAGGATCTAATTTACTTGATCATCATGGTTTATTGAATCGAATTTAATAATTTGACAATTTTTTTCTCAAACCAAAAGAAATCGACCATTATACTCAATAGTTCGTTAGTGGTAAGTTTCAAATACCAAAAATATGGTATTGATAATTTGTTTTAGTTTAGTTTTTTTTTTTTTCGAACGGGCATCAGTATATTATTAGGTTTTGGGGAGTGATCACAGCCAAACAACCGGAAAAACGTTGTCAACTTAATGTCACGTCAGCTTCATCACCAATTCACTAGACATTGGAAATGGTTACCACTTCACAATATTCATTTTTTTTACTTTTTATTTTTTATGATTAAGTTAAATAAAAAAACATAATTTAAAACATAAATAAATATTTTAAAAACATAGAAAAATAAAACCACATTTCATTAATTAAAAACATAGAAATTTAAAACCTAAATTGCTCAAAAAAAACATAAAACATACCAAATAAAACATTACATTACTTAAAAAACATAAAAAAATTTAAAAATTATCTATTTTTTGTTGAATGTGTGTTTGTTTTGAAAGAGTGTATTTGTTTTGTTTTGAAAAATGTGTAAAATGAATGTATATACAGGGAGAAATTAAATTAATAATGAATAGATTTTTTTTATTAAATGCTTTCAAACGGTGTCAACGTTCAAAAATTAAGCTCAGCCAATCAAAATGCACGTCTTTGTCCGTCCTACCACCTACATCACACCCAACCCACCCACCATGGGGTCGGTGTTCACCCGTCTCCAGGGTGCCAAATCAGCAACTCACGCGTGGAAATCTCATCCACTCCGGATAGCCTTAAGGAAAACTAGTGATCCATTAGAATCATTACATCATATAATCAAAGTTAATAGGGGAAAAACACCGATCAAAAAAATTAATCGAATTAAAGCCAGCCTTATGAGAAAACAAGAGTCAACAACGACCTCTTCTTCTTTTTGTCCAAATTTATGGAGCACACATCAGTAATCAAACTCACTTTATCCAAAGGATGAGAACATAACAACTTTGATCGGTTAACAAATCATTTCCAAACTTCACTCACATAAGGACAACCAAAGAAAAAATGGCCAGTGTCTTCCTGTGAATTAACGCAAAAGGGGCATAAGATCAAGGACAAAACAACTCTCTAATTGTAAGATTGTGCATTAGACATAATTCTATTTAAAAACAAACGACACACGAAGCAAGTAACTTTTAATGGAGCTCATTTCTCTCAATGAAAATTCATGTCTTCCTCATTGTTTTGGTCAAAAATCAACTATGTGGATATCAACCAAAGTGTATGAGAGGTTGTGGTGTTGTTAGTGAAGTATAAAGGAAATCAAAACAAAGCTACACGATAGATTTACAAGGAAAGCTCTTGATCCTTGCTAGGATCTCCGACATAAAACCTTGGGAGGTGATAATGATCACCTGCCTTAATGATTTTATTGATTGAAATGAATGATTACAGAGAAAATATAATGAGTACGAGTACAAGTGCTAGTATACTGCCAAAAATCGTGTGTAGTGTGATGAATACAAGTGATTTATATAGTCAAAGGCTAATAACTAGAACTCTGAAAATTTCGGTATCCCCCGAGATCAACTTATAGTCGTTGCTTGACTTGGTCCTCCGGGTCTTTTGCATGGTTGTGACGACTATTCGTTGAGAGTGTGACTTTGATTGGTTAATTTTGCACATGTGAGAAAGACAAAAGAATATATTGTTGTTATAAATATTAAAAAATATCAGTCAGGATCCTGAAGTATATCTGGGATCCTGAGGTTCGAGGATCCTGAGCCTTTGAGGATCTCATAGTAGTTCCGAGATCCTAGCCCTAACAATTGCCCCCAAATTATTTTTGCGAAATATTTTGGAGTTAGTTTGCTAAAATTCAAAGGAATAATTTTAAAAAATAAAAATAAAAAGAAATAAATATGATAAAGAGTTTTGAATTTTAAACCCTAACGGATAGGATTTATCCGTTCAAGAGTCATCATAACCGGTCTAATTAATCTTTCTCTTTCTTCTGCCATTAGCATAAATAGAGACAATCGATTAGGGCTACTCTTATGTGCGTCTTTAAGCTTTCGTCAAGTCGTCTTTTGAAGGAACATTTCTCTCTTATTCTCCTTAATTTTTCCTTTCAGTAACAATGGGCAAGAAAATGATCGTATCTCGTAAGAACATCCTCGTGTCTACTGAGGATGATTTTGTCAACCAAAGGATCTTATCATACGATGAGATCTGTTCTTCCGACGACGATGATATCGAGTCGTTGAAAACAGTTGGGGCTTTCTCTAATAAAGTTGTCTTTAAACCCTTCGATCCAAAACTCCAACCTTACTTTGCTTCCTCATCTTGGGTTTGCTTTCCCGGATATCCCTTTAGTTTGGGTCTGAAATACCCTTTTTGGGGATTATCTCCAAGTTCTTCGAAGTCACCCAAATTTCTTACATCCAAGCTATGCCCATTGTCTGGAGAATCATATTTTAGATTGAGAAACTGAACTAGTCCAGAGGTCTAGATATAGGTTTGGATGAGTTGGCTCACGTGTATGATCTCACTACCTTTGGGACCTTCCGTTTTCTTCTTAGGCTCAAACCCCACAAATCCCCTTTTGTTCTGAAAATGAAACATAACGACGGTGCTCTGAATGAGAAATACTTCTTTGTAAAACATGATTCGATTCCTGGTGGGGATTCCCTACCGAAGTCTTGGGTTAAAAAGGGTAGGAATAACTTTTCCTTGTATTGAGGATCCTGGATTTCACATTTCATTACTTCGTTTGGTGTTTTGTAGCTTTCAAGTTTTAAGAATTCATTCCTATCTTCAGGGATACCGAAGAGAAGATAAAGAAGCTTTTCACTGTATCTGCAGCTGACAGGTCCTTCAGGTTCGATTACTCTAGTCTCCACGAAGGTTCATCCACCACCGCGTCAATGGCTATTGGTAAGAACTCTTGTATTTTTTGTGATAGTTTGAAATCGATGAGGATCCTGAGTTAATGATGATCTTGAATTGATATGGATCTTATGTGGTGTGCAGGATCCAAGGTTATCCGTTCTAATACCCGATTCGCTTTATCTGATCTTGAAGATGATGTGTCCAGCGGCTTGATCATAGCCAAGAGGGAGAAAGTTGCCTTGCCCCTTCCTCTTAAGAAGTCCCTCATCGACCGTACTGTGAAAACCCCAGGTTCCCATAAAAGGAAGACCTCTGAAGCCACGGATCTAAACTTGGAGAATCATGGAGCCGAAGAGTCGCTTCAAAAGTTGTTTTCCTTTTATCAAGTCTTAAGTGTTAGTGTTATATTAGTTTCTAAGTTCTACTAGTCTCTACTAATTCCATGCTTATTTCAGGTTTCCGCTCATGTTTCCCAATCAGTAGTTGATTTAAAGATCCAGGTTTAGGAGGCTAAGCGAGTTCTGAAGGAGCGGGAGAAGGAGTGGAAGGCGACTAATGAAGATTTCCTCAAGAGGATTAAGTTGTTGATCAAAGAGAAAACCGAGAAGGAGGAGGAGCACACCCTAGAGATCGAGGAGATGATTGTTGATGCAAAGCCAAGTGCGGCGGTGGCTATCTGGGAGGCCAAGATCAAGTTGGCTGAAGATCTTGATAATTCAGGATCTTGGAACGTAGCTGGATGGCGCGAGGCACTAGCCAAAATAATTGGCAAGCCTGCCACTGCTACTGAGGATCCTGGATCACAACCCACAGAAGAGGAGAAGAAGAATGGGGCTGATGATGACCAAGCTAAGGTCTAGGCCTGTAGGAAATTAGTTTAAGTTTTTTGTTGTTTTAGTAATGTAAGACAATTAAATTTTTTGTTGTTGGGTTGGTGTGCAACCCCTTTTGAATGCAATGGTCGTGCTTCCTTTACATATTTCTTTCTCGATTATCCTGCATAATTATTATGATACTAGGATCCTTATATAACTAGGATCCTAAAAAACTTGGTTCATGTGAACAACCCTAAGGCAAAATTTTCTTTATAAATCATAAGTAATCCTTTTAAGCTTAAAGACTTAAGTTCTGATAACCAATTAATTACTATTCGGGATCCTAAAAAAGTTTAAGATCCTCAGTCTTTATTTAGAGTTTTTCAAATATAAGGATAGATGAAACCTGGTGATCTTAGGAAAAAATTGAAATCATGAATTCCCTGTCTTCGTATAATCTTTTAAGCTTAAAGACTTAAGTTCTGATAACCAATTAATTACAATTCGGGATCCTAAAAAAGTTTAAGATCCTCAGTCTTTATTTAGAGTTTTTCAAAAATAAGGATAGATGAAACCTGTCTTCGTATGATCTTTATGCCATCATGTGAAAGGATCTTTGCTTTAGAAGCTTGCTGGGAAGGATCTTCATTTGTCTCTATTTTGTCAAATTTCAGGAAGGATCCTTAATTTTAGCTTGAGGAAAGTCTTCGTATGATAACGCTATGAATTCTTGTTTATGGTATGGGGAGTATCCCATCTTCAGTAATGTCATGGAAAGTTTCTGAGAGGAATCCCAAATTAAGGTAACATATTAATGTTACAATTTTTGGTGAATTACGGGAAAAATCCCAAATTGTATGTTATAAGCTTCATGCATTTTTTTGGAGGATCCCAACTTAAGATAACATGCGAATGTTATAAACCTTAGGAATTTTCTGGGGAAGATCCCATCTTAAGATAACATGTAAATGTTATAAACCTTAGGAATTTTCTAGGGAAGATCCCATCTTAAGATAACATGTAAATGTTATTAACCTTAGGAATTTTATGGGGAAGATCCCATCTTAAGATAACATGTAAATGTTATAAACCTTCCTGAATTTTCCGGGTTAGATCCCATCTTAAGATAACATGTAAATGTTATAAACCTTAGGAATTTTCTGGGGAAGATCCCATCTTAAGATAACATGTAAATGTTATAAACCTTAGGAATTTTCTAGGGAACATCCCAACTTAAGATAACATGTAAATGTTATAAACCTTAGATACAAGCTTTAGGATCTTAACTTATGTTCAAAAATAAGAGGGTTGCCAAGTCACTGAGGCGTGAAATGATCCCCTTATTCACATCCCATAGTAAGATATCATGCGTCCAAGCGAGGTGTATAAACCTTAACTCGTGTGAAAGAGGTAATTAACTCTTTAAACCTTAGAGGATTTAAGTACCCTTATTCATAGGAGAGATGGTCAGTTTCTATTCTTAGGAGATTCATATCGTTAGTCGTCGGATTTTCTCAGTCACGGGGTTCTTGCATGCTAGCTGTCTTTTGGATATCAGGATCTCTGAACATACATCTGTCAAAATCCTTGGAGGTCAGGATCCTTAAAAGTCTGGATCCTTAAATGTTAGGATCCTTAGAGGTTAGGATCCTGGAGCGTCGGGCTCCTTCAGTCTCTGCATGTAGCAAACATTAGCTAGGGGTGGGCGTTAGCCTAGCTAACGCCCCTCCGATGCTTAAGTTAGTACTGATATTTGAAGAAAATAAATAATGAAAAATGAAGTATATCATGCGTACCTTGAGTGTATCTGGAGATGACCAGTTTTACTTACATGAAATAGGTTTTGAGATGTATAGCATTCCAGGATCTTGGTAGAATATTTCCATCTAGGGCGGCCAACCGATATGCCCCCTTTCCTGCTTCGGCATTTATGAGATATGGCCCTTCCCACTTAGGTCCCAGTTTACATGCACTAGGATCCTTGGTATTTTGGAATGTTTTCCTTAGTACCAAGTCTCCTATTGGAATCTTCTGACTTTTATATTTCAATTGTACGCCTTGGTGATTCTTTGTTGATGAGCAACAATACAGATCTTGGCAAGATCCCTAAGTTCATCTATAGTTTCGAGATCTTGGGCCAGGATCCTGCTGTTGTCCTCTTGGTTTTGGAGTAGATATCTTGTTATGGGGATCACCACATCAGTAGGGATCATTGCTTCCGTCTCAAACACTAATGAGTATAGGGTTTGGCCCGTAGCTACCTTGGAAGTGGTCCTATATGCCCATAATACGAAAGGAAGTTCTTCTGCCCATCTTCCTTTCTTCTCATCCAACCTTTTCTTCAAGTTGTTTACTATAATTTTATTGTTGGATTCTGCTAGGCCATTGGCTTGAGGGTGGACAGGAGTAGACATCACCATCCCTCGTCCTTTTGCTTATGAATTAGGATCCATTATCACATATAATTTCAGCGGGGATCCTGAACCTGGTCAATATGTTACGTTTGATGAAGGAGACTACCTCTTTGTCTCTTACTTGGACATAGGCTTCAGCTTCTATCCACTTCAAAAAATAGTCAGTCATCACTAGCATGAAGACCTTTCCTCTGGGGGCTACTGATAGTTTACCTACTATATCCATTCCCCATTTCATAAATGGCAAAGGGGGAATGATAGGGTTTAGAGGTTCTACTGGTTGGTGTAGTATGTTGTTATGTCTTTGGCAAGAGTCGCATTTATGGGCATGAAGGAAGGAATCTTTCTTCATGGTTGGCTAGTAGTATCATGTCCTCAATACTTTGGAACACAAGGATCTGCCCCCAGTGTGGTTGTCACAGTCTCCTTCGTGAATATCCTTTAGGACCTCTGCAGCTTCATGATCATCTAGGCACCTGAAGTTTGGCCCTGCTACAGATTTCTTGTATAACTTACCTTAGATTATAAAAAACCTTGAGTTCCTTATTCTGAATACTCTCTCGCTTTTCTCTTCCTTAGGGATTATGCCAGTTTGGAGGTATTCCATGATGGGTTGGATCCACGATCCTGAAGTCAAAGAGGGATCCTGAATGTTGGGATCCCAATGTTGGATCGTGGAGTCGGAATCTTCGATTGCGGCAATGTCGGCAGTCTCCTCGTGATCGTCGGGATCTTTTAGTCCCTTGGCGGAATCCTCGATTGTCGGGATCGATATGTGAATTATAGGTATCTTGGTTTTCGGCGGGATCCTTAAGGAGGATCCTAGATTGGCTAAAGCATCTGCTTCGACATTGTCTTCTCTAGGAACTTGGGTTAGGCTAAATGTTTTGAATTATGAGGCCAGGTTTTTGAGGATTTTGAGATATAGAGTTAGCTTTTCTCCTTTCATTGCATAGGATCCATTAAAATGGTTAGTTAGTAGTAAAGAATCAATGAATACATGAAGATCCTTGATTTGAAGATCCTTAGCTAAATGTAGTCCTATGATCAACGCCTCGTATTCTGCTTCATTGTTGGTTGCATTGAATTCACAACTGACTGCTTCGGGTAGGATATCCCCCTGTGGCAATTTTAGTATGATCCCTAAGCCATTTCCTCTTTGGTTCGATGCTCCATCTGTGAATAGCGTCCATCTTCCCATGTTTTCCTCTTCTAGAAGTTGTTGGCTTCTATTTCGACTTCAGCTCTTAGATCATCACTAAAGTTAGCCACAAAATTTGGCAATGCTTGGGACGTACATTATTGCGTATGTGGTTAACTTCACAGACCATTTTGCCATTCTTCCTGACATTTCTGGTTTTCTCATAACATTCTTGATTGGATAGTTAGTTCTTACAATTATAGGGTGTGTTTCAAAATAATGTCTTAACTTAGTAGAAGTTGTTACTAATGCAAGTATGAGTTTTTCAAGGTGAGAATACATGGTCTCAGGATCCAAAAGACTTTTACTTATGTAGTATATGGGATGTTGGCCCCCATCGAGATCCTTAGCTAGTACAACGCTTACCGCGTTTGAGGATACTGAGAGGTAAAGAAGGAGTGGGTCCCCGTCTAATGGTTTTACCAATAGGGGTGGTGAACTTAGATATATTTTAAGTTCTTGGAAATCATTTTCATGTTCCTGGGTCCACTCAAATCTTTTGTTCTTCTTTAAGATATCATAGAAAGGTTTGCATCTTTCTGAGGATCTTGAGATGAACATGTTTAGGGCTGCCACTCTTCCTGTTAATCTCTGAATATCCTTTGTTGATGATGGTGGTCTCAGATCAAGGATGGCCTTGATTTGCTCCGGGATCGCTTCGATCCCTCTTTTGGTCACCATGTATCCCGGTAAGTTACCCGATCTCATCCCAAAGTGGCACTTAGAGGGATTCAGCTTCATGTTATATTGGTCTAGGATGTTGAAGGCTTCTTCAAAATCCTTGAGGTGATCCTCAACTTTTTTGGACTTGACCACCATATCATCGATGTAGACTTCCATCGTGTCCCACAGTTTCTCATTGAACATCTTATTCACCAACCTTTGGTATGTTGCTCCTGCATTTTTAATACCAAATGGCATGTCAGTGTAACAATAGATACCTGTTGGAGTTATGAATGTTATGTCTTTTTGGTCATAGGGTTCCATCTAGATCTATTGGAATCTTGCCGATGCGTCCATGAACATTAGTAGTTTGTGGCCTGTTGTCTCGTGTGTCATGGGGTCGATGTGTGGTAGAGGCAAAGGATTATTGGGACAAGCCTTGTTAAGATCTGTATAGTCCATACACACTCTCCATTTACCGTTCTTCTTTTGTACCATGACCATATTAGCTAGCCATCTTGGGAACTTCACCTCCTTGATCATGCTTGTTTTGAGAAGCTTTTTTACTTCTTCGTGTATAAATTGGTTTCTTTCTGGTGCAAACTTTCTTCTCTTTTGGTGTATGTTAATTTTGTGGGTTATTATGCTTTTATCGATGCCTGTCATGTCCTCATGCTTCCATGCAAACGTATTGCATCTATCCTTGAGTAACCTTATGAGTTCATGTTCGAGTTGTTTAGGCATTGAGGATCCTATGAGAACATTGGCTTCATGATCCTCACGGTTCAGGGGTACTTTTATATCATGCTCTCTTGTTTCTAGTACATCTCGTGCCCCTGCCTTAATTGCTATGCTTGTCGCAGTATTGTTGAGGATTTCATCGAAGTCTTGTAGCATTCCTTGGATTCTTGTTGATCTCCTGTGATCTTCACTGTCCCGCATGGGGTGGGCATCTTTACGCATTGATGATATGTTGACGGAACGACCTTTATTTCGTGGATCCACTGTCTACCTAGTATGACATTATAAGAGGATAATGTATCAATGACACAAAAACGTTGTACAGAATTTACCCCCTTTATGTAGATTGGTAGCTTTATTTCACCGATGGTGTGCTTGGTTTCACCACTGAATCCGATTAGCACTGATGATCTTGTAACTATCTCAGACTCAGGGATGTTCATTCTTTTCAATGCGTCTAAGAGTATGATGTTAACTGAGGATCGTCCATCGACGAGGATCCTTCTGACGAAGTGGTTGGCAATGTAGAGAGTAATCATTAGTCTGTCATGGTGAGGATCCTCGATGTCCTGCCTATCCGCTTCGTCGAAGATGATTTCATTTTCATTGGTGATCGTTGTGTTCTTCTGTGGTCCCTTTTCCTTCTTCGTTTTGGATACCTTGGCGTGCCTTTTTGCTGCAGAGTAAGAGGTACCACAAATGTCAGATCCTCTAGAGATCACATTGATTACCTTTGCGTCAGCTGGAGGGTATCCTGGTCGTTTTCTTTGGTTTTCTCATTTCTTCTTCCCAGGATTTCTTTAAGGTATCTTTTGCCCAGGAGATAGCTTGATAGTTTCATTTTATTTACTTCTTTTTAAAGTTTATTTTAGCACATTCCATCTCATTTTAGTTAATATTCATGCATATTTTCTCTTTTTGTTATTTTTCTCCTTTATCGGGTGCTTTCCAGTCTTTTGAGCTTAATTGCAGGATTTACCGAAGACTATTTGTCATTGGAGGTATGGAAGGAGTGCGGGACTTTTGGAGGCTTGCGGTTTTCTTGTGCACTTGAAGTGGTGTGATTGGGCATGTTGTCAACATAATCAAAGGAGCAAGTCGGGCTTAATTTTAGATGAAGAATGATGATGATGTGAAGAGAATTTTGAGCTATAGAAGATCAAGGAAGCAATGACCCATCTTGGGAGAGTCACGAAGACACAATTGGGCTATCAAGAACCTTTACATGTGGGTTGGACCAAGAAATAAAGGAGCAAAACTAGAAGGCCAATCAAATGGGCCAAATGGCCCAGAATCCACGCGGTCCGCATGGATTTACAAATGGTCCGCGTGGATCGCACTGTGAAGAATCCAGATTTTTGACTTTTTGACTCTATTTTGGGAAGGTTGGTGGAATGCTTTTGGGGGACTTTTGGATCCGATTTTTGACCACTTTTACTGAAGTTTTGAAGCAAGAAGGAAGATTAACACCTTGAAGAACAACTCTATTTTGCTCTCTAGAAGGCTTGGGAAGATTTTGAAGATTGTTGTCATTTCATTTCATCTTGCACTTAGAACAATGTTTGGTATTTCTAAAATACCTTGTATTTCTTTTATTTTGGCCATGCTTGGCTAAATTCTCATTTGGTTGATTAAGGTTTAACCCATGGATGATTAGTTGCTTTGAAGACTTATTATTATCTTGTGTTTGAAGTTTATGGAAATGTTTTCTAGTTAAACATCTTGTTGTGTTTATTTATCTTTGATCATGAGCTTAGATGAATGAATGCTTATTTTTGTTGACTAATTTCTTGGTTAAGTAATGGACCCTCAAATTAGTAAGAAACAAATGGTTTATATGTTTGTTTTCATTTCATTTAGACCATGGAAATGTTTCCTCCATAATGATAATGTAAGCATTTGATTATCTTTTGGACTTGGTAACTCTTAGAACTTAAAGCTAATTGATTTTCACAAGATTATATGCTTCATTGATTTTGTGACTTTAATTAAGGAAATGCGTTAAGAGCTCCTCTAGCCATTTGAATAACAATGAAGAGTTGAGGTAATTTGTGCTTATGGATTGCTATACCCAAGTTAAATTAATTCACAAGTGTTATTCTATTTATTCTAATGATAAGTCAACCATGTCATCCATGTGGTGTATCCAAAATCAACCAATTTCACTTCATTGAATTTAATCAAATCTTTTACTTGTTTACTTGTCATATTTATATTCTAGCTAGTTTTAATTTTGTCAAACAATCAAAAAGAACTAAACCCCCCATTTTACTTTTGCTTTTGTTTTACAAGTACTTGAACAAGTGATTTACATAGAGATTTAAATTGAACCAATCTCCGTGGATACGATCCCTTTACCACTATATACTATTTTAGTGTATAATATTTAGGGTATTAATTTTGTTGGCCTCGACAACCACCAAATTTTGGCGCCGTTGCCGGGGATTGGTTTATATTTAATTAGTTTGTTTCTCTATGCCTAGATCTCATTGTGCAGGTACTCTAGTTTAAAACTCAAAATTTTAAAAAAAGTATGGTTCGGAAATGAACACTCCTTGCATTGAAGATAAACTTTATGAGCTAGCTCAGTTAGTTATGATGATTGAAAGTGACCAAAGTGTGCAACCCAAGCCTCTTCTTTGTGATAATTGCACCCAAAATGGACATCATTCTGACATGTGTCCATATTTACAAGGAGAATGGGAGGAAGTGCAAGAAAGGGGAAGCTATTACTGGTCAAATCAATGGAGTTATGATCTACCTCAATATGATCAATGGTGGGACAACAACCAAGCTTGGGGATACAACCAATACCAAAGCCCATACCAAGCTTGGAGAAATGACCAATACCAACCAACTCCATAATTCCAACATCCATGTCCTCCACCTCCTCAACAACCTGAACCGCCAAGCATGTCCTTAGAGGAGATTGTGAAGAGCATTTCCACTTCTACCCAAAATTTCCAGGAAACAACGCAAGCTAGCCTCAAAAGCTTGGAGCAACAAATAACACAACTTTCTCAAACAATAAGTATAATGGAAGCTCAAGACAAACTACCATCTGAAGAGATCCAATGGCATAGCGCATGTACCATTCCTTTGAAAAATGAGAAAAGTTTTGATGGCCCAATAGTGTCATATGAAGAAGAGGAAGAAGAAGTAGAAGTGGAAGAGGCTGTCAAGGAGGAAGAAGACATTGAGAAAGTTGACATTGAAACTATAGAGGAAGTGTTGGGTGTTAACGAAAGAGAGGTTGAGCCACCCAGTATCATTGAGAAACTAACTCCAGTGGTAGAACAACCACAAGAGCCGGAAACATTAAATCTGTCGGACCCTTCAAAGGATACGTATCCCGAGAACGAAGACGCCCAACCGGTCACCTACTCAACCACCATGTCAAAGATGGAAGAGTTAGTCACCTTATTGAACAAATACAAGAAAGAATACGGTTGGATGATTGCTATTATCAAAGGTCTAAGTCCGATATGGTTTTCTCGTAAAAAGAAAGTCAAATACAAGAAATGATTCCTAATGGAGGTGTGGAAATTAAAAAATGTAGACACGGGGCAAATCTTCAAAGTCAATGGGCATCGTTTGAAACCTTTCTATGAAGGTTTTAATGCAAATGTGATAGATGTCATCCATTTGGATACCCCGGTATACTGAAACCGAGAGGGAATGACGTCTCGCCAAAGACGTTAAAGAGGGGCATTTTTGGAAAACTTAGTGTTTTCATCTTTTCTAATTCCAAATAAATGTTTTAGATAAATTCTTTTTGCATTTCACATTTATTCTTCTCCCTTCTTGCAGTAAAAGAGTGTTGAATTTTAAGCCCCCGTGTTTGTTTTGGTCAAGCATGAAGGTTTAAGATTTTTCACGGATTCACAAATGGACCGCGTGTACTCGGAAGGGCGCCCGCGTGGGTTATACAAACGGACCGCGTGTGGCCAATAAAATCGACTGCGTCATTCTTCAAATATGGATGGTTACAGAACTTTTTACGCGGACTGCATGTACTCGAGGGGTCGTCCGCGTGGGTTATTGAAATGGTCTGCGTGTACCCAACGCCTTGTCCGCGTGTACTATAAATGGTCCGCGAGTACTCCAGAAACTGTCCGCGTGGATTCGTTGACCAGATTTGACCAACATTGACTTCCATTAACTTTTGACCAAATAACTTAAGTGACATGCAATCCTTCTTTTTCATTAGCACACCAGTTGTTTCCCTCTCTCTATGCATTCTTTCTCTCTCAAGAATCAATACCCATATCCTCCTCCCGATCCCCGGTTTAGGTACTTTCGCCTCGCCCCAAGCATTGAGGACAATGCTTATTTCTAAGCTTGGGGTGGGGTATTCCTTTTTTTTCTTTTTGCTTTCTCATGCATTCTAACTTAGGTTGCATAGCATTTTAGCCTTAATTTGCATTCATTTTTTTTATAAAACTCCAAAAAGATTTTATTTTCTTCTTTTTCACTTTTTATTTTTACATGACATTTAGCTTAGGGCATTAACATTCATGCATTTTTGTTATCTGTTTTTTCTCACCCCCTTGGATGCCATGGAACAGGTTCACAATTATTGTATCATTATTGGTCCAGGATCTTGTTGCTATCTCACCCATCGAACCGGGACCACTAGCTGCAGCTTGGGACTTCATACTTGGGATCAGATGCTGGAAGCTTAAAGGGGTAAGTGATCATGGCCAGGTAGTTTCACAAAGAATTATGCATGCAATACTAACAACTGTAGGATATATTATAGCAATGGATGTTCTTAGCCTTGCGGTCCATTATGCCGAGAGGATCACACTTGATCATGTTTGAACCGTTAGGATGAAGCATTGGTGCTTGTCCTTGAGTAGAATCCATATCCGATCACTCTTTAGATCACCATATTCTTTTTGCGATTTACTTAGGATTTTAGAGAGTCTTTTAGCCCACATTTGGGCATTTTCTTTATTTTTGAAAAATCGCAAGTTTGAAAAGTGAAGTGATAAACGAAATCAGAACAAAGCTACACAAGAGATTTACAAGGAAAGCCCTTGATCTTTGCTAGGATCTCCGACATAAAACCGCGGGAGGTGATAATGATCACCTTCCTTGATGATTTTATTAATTGAAATGATATATTACAGAGAAAATATAATGAGTACGAGTACAAGTGCTAGTATACTGCCAAAAAATCATGTGTAGTGTGATGAATACAAGTGATTTATATAGTCAAAGGCTAATAACTAGAACTCCAAAAAATTTGGGGTCCTCTGAGATCAACTTATAGTCATTGCTTGACTTGGTCCTCCAGGTCTTTTGCATGGTTGTGATGACTATTCATTGAGAGTGTGACTTTGACTGGTTAATTCTGCACATGCGAGAAAGACAAAAGAATATATTGTTGTTATAAATATTAAAAAATATCAGTGAGCATCCTGGAGTATATTTGGGATCCTGAGGTTCAAGGATCCTGAGCCTTTGAGGATCCCTAAACTTGAGGATCTCATAGTAGTTTTGAGATCTTAGCCCTAACACTCATCACTTATCAAATCCGCCTTAGCAATCAAACTTCTCATATTCTGGACAGAAAAACCTTCAACATCTTTACCTTGCGAGACCCATTTGTCTGGGTAGTCTGTCAAGGTCATAGTAGCTAACTTGTTCTTCAGATCTGTAAGCGAACTAGCCTCCCTTCCACATCTAAGACCTCTCAACCACATCCCCTGGAAGCAATCGATACCCATGTTGTTCACTTTATCAAAAACCATACATTTTTTTGTTAACCTCCAACCTATATAGTGACGGGTAAGTGTCTTTCAACACTAGATTTTGGCACCATTTGTCTTTCCAAAAATAAGTGTTATTTCCTGCCCAAGCCTCCTTATAAGGAGCTCATTTAATTCAATACCCCGCTGCTCCAAATCCACATTTATAGTAGCGATGGAAATCCAGACAACCGAACCACCAGCTTTGGCCAAGGGAATATATTATGCCAAGCCTTAATACTTTTGGAGCAAAGGGCATCACTCTCTAACTTAAGTTCCACAACCGTTTGACTAGCAAATCCATATTTAAAGAACGAACACACCCAATGTCAAGACCACCTTTATTTTTTGGTTTTACCAAAGTGCTCCATGCCACCCAATTTATCTTCCTCTTGTAACCTATTTCGCCCCATAAAAACCGCCTCCTTATGCCTTCTAAAGTGTAAATAACCTTTATAGGAGCTTTAAAAAGAGAGAACTAATACAATAGGAGGCTGCCCAAAACAGACTTCACAAGGGTGAGTCGACCCCCAACAGAGAGATTAGTCGTTTTCCACTTTGAAAGCTTTGCTTTGAACTTATCAACAACTGGTGCCCAATTCTTGGAAAGCTTCATGTTGGCCCCGATCGGAAGCCCAATATAAAAAAAGATGGGAACTTCGTTGTTTCACAACAAAGAAAACTTGCTAAACGGTTAATCTCCAAATCATCCACACTAATCCCGAACACTTTGCTTTTATGAAGATTCGCCTTCAAATTGGAATTAATGAAGAAACATCTCAAGAGCCTATTGAGATTAAAAAATTCACATCAGATTATTCACCAACAAAGGTAACATCATCCACATACATTAAATGAGACAAGATAGTGATGGGTTTTGAACATTCTAACACTCCTATGGTGTACATGCAACCCTAGATGCTTTGGATCTATGTTTTCTCTAATATACATGCAAACTTTGTTTCTACAAAACATCATCCTTACTAGCATACAATGGAGTATCTTTACTACAAAATTCTAGTTAGATGACATACCTTTTGTTGTAGCTGGAACCCTTGGACCTTTAAGAACTTAGCACCAATAGTATGAATGCCTCAAATGGAATCACAACACACCTTGGACAAAAGGTGACTTTTGAGAGAGAATTCCTTGCTCTAAAAAAAGCGCCTCATATGAACTCCAAGAACATAGGTCACAATTTTAGCTATGGAGCAACATATATATATTGTAGGATTCCAAGGATCATGGGTAAACCCTAATCCATACCCATGGGTTTATTATCCATGGTTCATGTGGCCCAAATCTTTATGTATCCATACATAAACTTAGTCCAACATGGATCATAAGCCCAAAACATATATATATATATATATATATATATATATATATATATATATATATATATATATATAACTAATTTACACAATTAGTCCACATTGATTTAATTAGTCTCTTTTGATCACTAAATTAATTCCAAATTAATTATTGATCAATACTAATTAAATCATATGATTTCATATTAATATATTATAACTTATAATATATTAATAAATCATAAATAACCTATTCTCAAAAGTCCATCCTATCAAATTGTCCTGATGATATGCAACCCAAATGGACCATGCTACTCTCGGGTCAAGTACATACCAATTATAGTTATGGGCTTAGACACCTAATCCAACAGTCTGCCACTTGGATAAGTGTAATACCTATTATTGCAAGTACGACTCCAAAATCCCGACTAGCAATCGTAGCTCTTAAAAGTTGTTGTCGAACTCTGACCTAGTCAATGACACGTCCATTAGATAAGGGATCATATATTCCTCCATTCTACAAGATATCATATGGACTGAGACATGGATTATAATCATTCTCTCTGTCCATCTTTTCTTTCCCGATTTCCGATTTATGACTACCGATTAATTGAACAAATCAAATCAGTCCAGGTTCATCACTCAATCATCGAGGGGCCCACATATATCACTTTTATCCCTCTAAGGGTAAAAGGAATGGATAAACTTCGACTTATATGCTCGCTTTCACTTACTCATCAAGTCACACACAACAATATGTTTTATAACACCAAGTTACTGGTGCATTTACATACGTCAATGTGCAACCGACTTGCAACTACAACTCACATGTCTCCGTTTCAAGAATATAAGATATTATCATCTCACAATCACTCGTGATAAAATCCATGAAGTGATTCAGATGAGCGTGGGTTGAATCCAATACCCGAATCTTATTCCAGGAGTACTTACGAACACTGCAGCCACCTTGTCCTAGACAGACTACAGACCCATTCATGACAGTCTTGCCTCAATATCTACTTCCAAAGTATGATCGACTGTGGATGGTTTGAATAACCTAGTTATTCAGGAAGCCAAAACATGCAAAGTAAAACACAATAATAATACTAATCCTATATGGCCCAAAAACTTTTGAGTCATATTGATTACTCATTATTCATTGTATAATGTTTCGAATAATCGACTTAATACTTGAATTAAAACAATAGCTATGCCATGCTCCAAGCATGCACACTATGTTTGTCTATGGTCCTTACTTTGTGAAATAGATCAATTGAACACATCTTCAATGAAACTCATTTCACAATTCCAAATCTTTATCACCAGTGTAAGAATTCTAAATTCTTGTCACTGCCAGAATGTGTTAGATTCTAAACAATCATGCAATGCTTCCTTTGTAATGTCTAGGTACCAAAAGTCACGGAGACTTGACCAACTATATTACAAAGTATTCCTTTGGAGATTGTTACAAGACAATTCTATGGAAGCGAAGTCTCAAATTCAAAGTACATTCCTTTGAACATCCTTCTTGCATAAAAGTTTCTAACCACAGATTCTTAATATCCAACACCCAATATGAAAACATTCCATATTTGCCATATGACAACTCATTATTAATAGAATACTTTCTATTTATAATAATGTCGATATAGTCCATCCATTACTATACTTACAAGTACCCTTAAGTGACCAATCTTCGGTGAACCTTAGATTGTCCTTTAACAGTTGTTTAACCACTTCAGTCATTTCCGGTTCTATCTCTTTTTTCCCTCTTAATGCCCTAGGCATTTGGAAAATATTTAGAACGAATGATTATTATAGCACATGTAATCGATCCTATACCCGAAGCATATATGACACGATTCATATAAAGACATGATACTTGACCAGTCTTTTGCTATAATATTTCTATTTGCCATGTTCTCATCATTCGAATTATGAAAAGGGATGTCGTAATCATAGTCGAATTCTGAGAATGCAATTTACACATCCATATATATAATTTCCTTATGTTGAACCATTCCAACACAACATTCATATATATATATTTGACTAAATCTGATTAAAATCTCAATATAAGCTTTTAGATTTGAAATGAAGTATGAATTCCTCTCCCTTAATTATAGCAAAACAACTTTTCAAACCCTGCAACTTGCGAATTGAAACTTTTGTTTTCTATAATTAACATTGCTAACTTGTAACATTCATCATAATTGATTATGCTCCCACTAGCATAATAATCATTACTTTTACTAGCATAACATTTATGCTCCCACTAGCTTTGACATGTACCCAGAAATCAGCTAGACTTCTAGAAATCAATACTTATTGACTTTCATTACCAAAGTTCATATTTCTGATACGATATGCTTTGATAATACTTTATCTAGGCTTCTCAAACTCATACACCTTTCCTTAGATAGCTCACATGTGTGTCTTAACAATTTTAGAACTTACATCAATAAGTCTCAAATGTTTAGACCCTTTGCCATTTCTCATAATTCAAATTATGAATAGGGATGTCGTAATCATAATTGAATTGGAGAATGCAAATATCACAATTCTATCTCCTTAAAATCTACTTAGTGAAAGCGTTTCCTCACAATCATTTTCATGAATTGGAGAGAAACCTTATGACACTTAGATTTTATGGTGTATGTGTTCCTATCCATGTGAATTTCTTAAAACGATAATCACAAGACATGGTTAGTGATAAATCCAAACTCATATGGACTGAACTTGTTCAATCTTAATTTCTTGCCACCTGGCAGCACAAGGTCCTACCATTGCTTCCTAGGTTGTTATGCAAACAACTGAGAACTCACAGAACTCACATGCATAGTCAACTTAACTGGAATGGGAACAAAAACAAGAATATGTCAACACGATAGGTTACAAACCTCAAGTCGTGTGCTAGTGTTTGACAATAGGTTTATTCTTGATTAGTTCTTGAAACTTGTCAAGATCTTTAAGATTGCCACTGATCTTTTGACATATAAGATTCTCTTGTCATGAACCATTCCTTGACAAGCAAATATTCAAGAGTTAGTGCGGATTCTAATCAAGACTAACACTTCACACCATTGGCCTTAGTTGGTCTTTGTTTTATCCAAAACATCACAACTTACCAATTTCAAATGTACAAGAGTAGAAAACATTTTACTCTACATTTGACAAGTGTTATAAACCTTTCTTAAGATTATGTCACTCAAGGCACAATCTAGGAGTATGACTCTAAGACTTGTTTTGGAACGAAGTATGACTCATCTTCTTGATTTAACCATTTGAACAATTCACGATTCATCTTCTTAGCCATACAAATGCACTAAGATATCCTTAGAGGATCAATTGTGACATGGTTTTCATAATCATTAAGATGATCATAAAACACGATACTCAAGTACTCTCCCATCTTTTCAGATTGGAGAAATTTTTATCTTTCTGCCCAATTTGATTTTTCTCATTCGTTCTGCCATACATTGAAACTTTTCCAATGTTTCAGAATTATACTTAAACTTGTAAGAATAACCATATTTACTTAACTTTAGTAAATCATGACGAATAGTCTTATCATTCTTTGTGGTGGACTTGACCAGCGCACACCAGTGTACATGATCCCCTAGTCCTTCACTTGACTCACACATACATGTGAACAAGGTATTAGTCTTAATTTCCCAAATATGAAGGTTCTCATTCATCACACAATACAAGTTGCATGATTCCAAGTTTCTATCCAACTGAAGCTTGGGTGATGAGAATCTTTCCTTATTTGGTAAATTCTCGACACTACCACAAACGAAAGAATCAAATTCATTTTTCTAATATTGCCAGAAGCATAAACATCAATTTTCACAAATGTCATTGTAAGGAGATATAAAATAAAACAAAATCAAAATTTTATTTATTTATAAAATGCGGAAAAACTTTTCCTTACAATGCAATTACAAATGAAAACTATGTTACTACATATTTCTAAGCAATCTATCATAACTCTTAAGCAGCAGCTGAGAAATCCGATCATCGAACCATGCGATCGAAATCCATCTTCGCGACCAGATTCAGCATACTCTTCCTTTAAGCTTCCTTTCTCTTCTTCGATTATTCAAAACATCAAAATGTAATTACACTACATCATGTATTAAGAATCTCCAAATAAGAACTTAATAGAGTTAGATAGTTGACTTACCTGAAGCAGAGTCAAAATTTCGACTTTACCATCCTTAGATCTTTCAGGTAAATATGGCAGCTTCGCGAGCAATGCCCCTTCTCTTGGCAATAGAAACATATGGACCTTTTTCGGAATGGTACATGGGACAATCTCGGACTTAGCCCTTCTCTTTACCATTTGGTCAATCGGGTTGACTATGGCCAATCCCTTTCCATTGGGAAGAGAAAGCTTTTCTGGACTTCCAATGTTACCATTGTCAATATCCATGGAAGTTTGGGGAGTAGATCTTCCAATCAAATTTGCTTTACTAGTACGCCAAATCATTCTGATTCAGAAGCAACAAGCAAATAAGTACGATCAATAAGGGTCATGTCATGGTCTCCCATATAGTAGTCCTTAAGGGAACTCGCTATATGACTTAGGAAGTGATTGAAGAACCCAGTCAACCGCCAACTTCCTTGAGACTTCGACACCCAACTCTCCCAGCTTGTCAATATGTAACTTCATCTCCAATACGTGAGTACATACAGACTTTCTTTCCTGCCAATAGGGCTTTAAGTGACCTTGAACTTGTGGGTTAGGGAGAATAATTGGAGGAGGTGAAGGAAGTGAAGTTCCACTAAAGCACAAAGAAGGGATTAATTTTTCACCTTTATTGCCTTGTGGAAAATCATCTTTATAAAGAAAGTTTTTTTTAAAAGATTCGGGAAGACCATAATTGTCTGAACTTAGACATTTATGAGGGAGAAATTCAGGTTTAGTTGATTTTAGTCCTTAATATAACACCGAAATGAAATATTAAGGCTAGGACCCAACACAATATTTTACAACTCGGAAGAGGGATGCCGTAATCCGTATGCAAAATATTTGAAGGTAGGTAAATGACGATTTACCAATTTCCACCACGAAAAAAGAAATTTATCATTAGGTTTTAAATGGATTGAAACTCCTAGATCCTTTGAGATTCATTGAACAATTCAATGGCATGTTTAAATATCGATTGTGCCCTTGAAGTTTGTGACTAGGATGTTGATGATCACAAACAAGGTGTGAATAACCATGCAAAATAGCTTGGTACACCCAATGTTACAACCACCTAATCAATGTGCCGGTTAACCACACACGCTCCATTGATTTATGATTAACATCAAGCTACCCTTTGCGACACACTGTCAGTCCCAGGTTAGTGTGCCAGTTAACCACACACGCTCCACTAACGACTTAACAAGGTGCAAAGTGCAATTTCATGGGTTAGCACCAAATTCACATTTTCCTAAGTAACTAAGATTAGGAATTTATAAGTGTTTAGTTACTTAGTATTTCATTATACTTTTAGTGAGAATTTAAATGTCATGTCAAATCCGTTCGGCTAACGACCCTCCACCAGTCAAGGAAGCGGTGGGTGAGAGTGGACACCCATTAAACTGCCATTTTATAGGCAGTAACCTTATACCCCCCTTATAAACCGGCTTCGTGAATGAGGCCTACTAACGGTAAGACTGACTTTACTCTTATACATATATATATATATATATATATATATATATATATATCAATATTAAACCTATAATATTATAATAATATAAGGGTTGAATTTTAAACTTTTAAAACTCTAGGGTTTGGAATTAAAGTGTTCAAAAGGTGAAACTTTACAAATTCCAAAACTTGAGGGCAAGTTTTGAAACTTGTCAATACTTTTCAAATCCATAACTTATGAGTTTAATATAGGTTTTAATGAAAAGACTCTTGAAAATCCATAACTTGAGGACAAGTTATGGAGTTCATAAAACCATTTATGGGAAAAAGACTCTTCAAGTTCATAACCTATGATTTTAATGATCTCTTTAAAAGAAAAACTTTTCATTTTCCATAACTTGAGGACAAGTTATGGAATTCATCAAAACTATTTAGATCAAAAAATTCTAACAAGAATTTTTTTTTTGTCTATGATCTAAATTAAACTCATAAAAACAAGACAATTCATATCAAACAAATTTCATGCAATTAGCCTAACCATATAAACTAATACAAAACATGAAACTTTGACAATTATCTTATAAATTTGATAAGCATGATCATTACCACATCAAAAACGGGTTTATGAGTTCAAAAATAGTTTAGGGTAATGATCCTAGTCCAATTCCAGCCTTAGAACTCGAAAATCTGCATCCAGGAGCACCAACTCGTCGAGTGCATGAACTGACTCAGCGAGTTGGTCAGATTATAGGGTGGACTCGTCGAGTTCCCCAGTGGACTCGGCGAGTCCACTATCCAGACGAGAGAAAATCGATTTTTTTTAGCTTTTGAAAGCAAGTAGCATCAAGTATATTGGAAAACAACCCTGGGATTTGATACCACTGATGTGTTTTGAGCATTCTAACACTCCTATGGTGTACATGCTACCCTAGATGCTTTGGATCTATGTTTTCTCTAATATACATGCAAACTTTGTTTTTCCAAAGCATCATTCTAACTACCATACAATGGAGTATCTTTACTACAAAATTCTAGTTAGATGACATACCTTTTGTTGTAGCTGGAACCCTTGGACCTTTAAGAACTTAGCACTAATAGTATGAATGCCTCAAATGGAATCACAACACACCTTGGACAAAAGGTGACTTTTAAGAGAGAATTCCTTGCTCTAAAAAAACGCCTCATATGAACTCCAAGAACATAGGTCACGATTTTAGCTATGGAGCAACATATATATATTGTAGGATTCCAAGGGTCATGGGTAAACCCTAATCCATACCCCCATGAGTTTATGATCCATGGTTCATGTGGCCCAAATCTTTATGTATCCATACATAAACTTAGTCCAACATGGATCATAAGCCCAAAACATATATATATATATATATATATATATATATATATATATATATATATATATATATATATATATATATATAACTAATTTACACAATTAGTCCCCATTGATTTAATTAGTCTCTTTTGATCACTAAATTAATTCCAAATTAATTCTAGATCAATACTAATTAAATCATATGATTTCATATTAATATATTAGAACTTATAATATATTAATAAATCATAAATAACCTCTTCTCAAAAGTCCATCCTATCAAATTGTCCTGATGATATGCAACCCAAATGGACCATGCTACTATCGGGTCAAGTACATACCAATTATAGTTATGGGCTTAGACACCTAATCCTACAGATAGGACTATCTTTTGGAAGAGCAATACCATTAAACATATGTTGATCACAAGCTTCATGCATAGTAACACTAAAATTATGTCTGCTATATTTGTAATAAAGTGCTTTTGAATTCATCTTATCTTTTAATAATTTAATTTCTTCTTTGTTGAGTAATAACTTAATCCTTAAATAAAATGTTTCTTGTAGCAATATCCATAGATATTTCAACCTAACGTTTTTAATTACGAAATCAAATTAGACGTTGCATTAGTTCACGAATTATGACAAGCATTCTATCTCTATATAGAGAAAAAAAGATATTTTTTCGAGGGAAATCCATTCAGTCTTTTAAGTTTTTTCTTTCACATTCTCCTAAGCCTTCCATTGCGATTATAAAAAGAAAAGGTGAAAGTGGATTACCTTGCCTCACCCCCTTTCTAATAGCACACTCTTTGGTGGTGCATCCTTTAAAAAAAAGATGGAAGCTCTCCCGGAAACAAGACAACCTTTTATCCAAACTCTCCATTTTTTGCTAAACTCCATTTGTTCCATAATCGGATCCAAATAATGCCAATTAAGCAAGTCAAACGCTTTGTCAAAGTCAACTTTGAAGATTAATGCTTTCTTTTTCTTCCTTTTAGCCCAAGTATCTAACTCATTTAACACCAAAGACCCATCTAAAATGCTTCTCCCTTTTATGTAAGCTGGTTGTTCCGGTCCAACAAGCTTGTTCAAGAACTTCTTAATCCGTAAGGCAAGGATTTTAGACAAAATCTTGTACATACAACCAATTAAGTTCACCAGCATCTAGTCTTTTAATGAAAGAGGATCTCTAATATTCGGAATAAGCGATATAAAAGACGCATTACAACCTCTACTAAATTCTCCCTTTGACTCAAAGTTCTTTATATAATTAAAAATCTTAATTTTAATAATGTCCCAGAACTCCTTCATAAAACCTAAATGTAAATCCGTCGAGACCCGGGGGTTTGTCATTTACGCAACACCACACCGCCTCCTTTATCTCATCACGAGAGAAAGAACCATCTAGAATTCCACGATCGACTGTTGACAACTTCTTGAATCTTGAGTTTATCAGCTTGGGCCTAATCGGAACATCTTCATAAAATTTTGAGGCAAAGAATTTCCAAACTTCTTCCTTAACTTTCATTCAGATTAGTGGACCAAACATGTAACGCCAGTGTTCCAGATAATTTTCATTTTAGCATTGATTCATTAAAAAGTTTGCAAAATTGGTCCCTACGTTGGGTGTACGAGATAGGTACGTCGGGCGTAGGACCTTAAAAGATGATCGCGAAGCCCCTCACGTACGTTTGGGCGTACGTGTGTATACGTTAGGCGTACGCAAGCAGAGGACAAACCCTAATTTTTAGGGTTTGGATCCTATTTAAAGAACTTATTGTCCTTAAACCCTTTCTTACCTTCAGCCTCCATCTCTCTTTGTGACAACCGTCAATTTTTGGCCAAGTCAAAGTCAACTAAAGTCAACAAGTCAAACCGGTCAACTCATCTAACCTTAGAATATTAGGGCTTGCAATATGTTAGCTACAATACAACTCGTTATTTTAATAAGAAGTTATCACTTGGAAAGTTCGTATGATTGAAATTCTTAAACCCTAAACGGGATAAGTGAGGTAGCAAAACGATAAAACACTATTTCATACCCTCTAAGGGGTGTGTAAGACCCCTAAACATGGCTTAACGACGTTTACAAACCTTGCGTTACAAAGCCAAACACTCAAAAAGGTCACAAAAGAAGTCTCTCCCAATCTTTTTCACTCTATCTCTCTCTACCTCAAATCTCTCCCAAATCCCTCTAAGTATGTGAAATCTCTCCTAAATCTCTCTCTGTATGAGAAATCTCTCCAAGTGTGTGAAATCTCTCCCAAATCACTCTCTGTATGAGAAATCTCTCCAAGTGTGTGAAATCTCTCCCAAATCTCTCCAAGTATGTGAAATCTCTCCCAAATCTCTCTCTGTATGAGAAATCTCTCCAAGTGTGTGCAATCTCTCTCAAATCTCTCCAAGTATGTGAAATCTCTCCCAATCTCTCTCTGTATGAGAAATCTCTCCAAGTGTGTGAAATCTCTCCCAAATCTCTCTCTGTATGAGAAATCTCTCCAAGTGTGTGAAATCTCTCCCAAATCTCTCTCTGTATGAGAAATCTCTCCAAGTGTGTGAAATCTCTCCCAAATCTCTCTCAACTTCTTATAATCACTCGGGGCATCCCGACCCTTAATTTAATCGAAAACCGCTCGAAAACGGAAGTCTATGCGAAAAACAACTTTAAGGACCCGAAACCTCTTAAGGAGCCGAACCCTTTTAGGAACCGAACCTCCCTTAAGGAACCGCAACCTCCTCAGAACCGAAACCACCTCCTGAACCGAACCTGCTAAGGAACCGAACTTAACCTTCGGTCCGAGAGGCTACCTTCGGTCCGAGAAAACTACCTTCGGTCCGAGATGTGAAGCTGCTTAGCCGAACCCTACTCTCGGTTCCCATCCACTTTCGGTTCCCATGGCTAGGACCGAACCTCCGGCCCTGAATTTCAGATTTTAGCAATTTCTACCCGGTTTTCAATATTTTTAGCGTTTTGAGTCCGTTTTTCGTGATTTTAACGCGGGATTTTCACCCAAACTCGTATTTTAACATAATAAACCCTAAATATTCATATTTTAATTATATTTTGGGGAAAATCCTTGCCTATGAATAAAATCTAGTAGGTAAGATTTATGGGTGGAGTGTTGACTTTACTTTAGTGTATGACACAAGCAACCACCCATGCCCACTCCATGACCAGCCCTTGTCCTTCCACCATACCTAGTCCTTTCATTGTAATCTTTCCATCATTTTTCCAGCCATATCCTTGATCAAAGGCTGGAAAACTCCCCTCTCTTCTCACATTTCTCTCATTTTCCACCAAAGAACAAACTTCATTCTCTCTCACTTTCTCTCTCTAAATTTCGAGATTCAAGGCTATTCTCCAAGCTTTTCCTCTACTTTTGGTAAGTATTATCATCCTCCATATGATTATTTCACTCCTTTCTACTCAAATCATAGGTTTCTTACACAAACTTCATCATATTTGTGTTAGAACTTCGAATCTTCAAGCAATCTTCTAAGTGTTCTTGAGTTGAACACTTCCTTTCCTCAACATCCATCCACTGAAATCACAAAAGGTGAGTTCATACCCCTACATTTTCATGTTTTCTTCAAGTTTTAGGGGGGGAATAGAAGTTAAAACACCAAAAACTTAACTAAACTCAAACAACAACTTTCATTAGCAAAGTTGAGTCTTATTCACGGACTGTTTTGACTATCTTAAACTTAATATATTTCAAAACTGTTTAATATGCAAATAGTTCAGGTTCATACCTTTAAAATGACTACTTTCACATCTCCATACGATTTTTCTACGATTTATGGTGATTTTTACAAAACTGCCTATCATTTCATAAACGAATTCGGACCAGTCTGTGAATATGAACATTTTAACACAAGTTAAAGACTTCTAAAAATCATAATAAAAATTATGAATAAACTAGACACAATTTACGAACTCTCAGAATTTACGGATTCAGTTTTCGACTTTGTATGATTTTTCTATGATTTTTCTAAAATAGTGTAGAAATGTCAAAAACTAGTTAACAGCTTATAACTTTCATCACACTTTGTAACATGTTGAGCAAAGTGTTAATCTTTGAGAATTTCATATTTTACATGAGTTTCTTGTTGTGGTATAATTATATAACGGAAAATACTCACTGAATTGTAAGAATCCTCCATCATTACCAATAGTACAAAACAAGGCATGATAAACATAGTTATATTTTTGCTATACATTCGACTTACATAGAAAAGGGCTCTTATACACCACAAACAAACATGCTAAACTATAATAGGTATAGTTAGGTTGCAAATACATTACAAACATTTTGATAAACTATAATAGGTATAGTTTATGTTTCATTTACATTTCGAACTCATTACAAAGGACTTTCACAAAAAGGGGTACATTACAAAGTACCGGGTTTACACAAAAAGGGGTACAAATACAAAGTACCGGGTTTTCACAAAAATGGGTACATTACAAAGTACCGGGTTTACACAAAAAGGGGTACAAGTACAAAGTACCGGGTTTACACAAAAAGGGGTACAAATACAAAGTACCGGGTTTACACAAAAAGGGGTACATTACAAAGTACCGGGTTTACACAAAAAGGGGTACAAATACAAAGTATCGGGTTTACACAAAAAGGGGTACATTACAAAGTACCGGGTTTTCATATATACGGGGTACAAATACAAAGTACCGGGTTTACACAAAATGGTTTTATGGTATTAAAACTCCATATCATTAGACTTGTTAGTTTTCATCTATAATTGCTAAGTGTACATGTTAGAGTTATATAAAATTGAATTAAAATCGACTTAGAATTGGTGGGCCCGCCTTATCTCCTGTTCCTTGTTTGGTTGTGGACCTAGGGCAGACCCATTATATTCAACGGTTTATTTAACTTAAATTTATATAACTTATATACGCTGGGTGATTATAGAAGGAACCTACAGGTCTTTCTAGGGTTCATTATCGCATAACATAGGAGCATACATTTTACACTTAACAAAGAAAATATTGGATTTTCTGAAATCATACTCTATCGCTTTTACAAGGAAAACGGTTTACTTTCTCAAACAAAACTCTTATGAACTCACCAACTTAATTGTTGACACTCTTTCAAAACTATTTGTATTCTCAGGAAATCAGTGATACAGGAAACCAACAACATTTTGAGGATGAGACGTTAAATCGTCAAACAGTTCATTTTGTCATCATAATGTAATTGATTTTGAAACATGTAAACATATACTATGATGTAACCTTTTCAATTATATTTATGATGGTTGTATTTACTTTGAGCACTATTATACTCGTTGTTGTGACACTATACATGAAGTTCTCCACCCCCGGACGTTTCCGCCATCCTTGGTTTGGGGGTGTGACAGATTGGTATCAGAGCATTGTTTATAGTGAACTAAGTATATCGAACCACATAAGATATACAAACTATAAATGCATTGGGACTAAAGTCTCTGATTAAACGTTTTCGAAAAGACTATACTTTTAGAAATAAATAGTTTCTTGTTAAAAGCATACATGCATGCATGCATACTAAGGTCAGCATCATACTAGAACAAAACAAAAGTAATGATTGTTGAAAGGCACAAGTAGGCTTGGGGATGTATAGTCAGGTCTGGGAATGACATAGCCTGATCAACTATGTCTAACCCATAAGTGATTAGCATATGCCCGGGAATGGTTGTGGTGTTGCAACAAGTCTAAAAACTTACCAACTCTACCTACCAAGAAACATTAAAAACATAAGTCAAACATTTAAAATACTATAGGAGTATTTTGTGCTACTATACCCAACTTATGTGAAAACTAAAGACCCCTATTAGTATGTCTATAATGACTGAGTGCATACACTAAGGTTATACATAATTAAAGATATTATAGACTCAGAATCTATGACTATTGCTCTACTTCCTGATCCTTGTTTGGTTGTGGACTTAGATTAGAGTCATTTATTCGAAGGTCTATTCTATCTCAGATTATGTATAACTGGTATGCACTATGTGATTATAGACATGACTAATAAGGATCACCCCCATAAGTAATTATAGGATTAGACGCCTATTAATTATCTCTTCTACCCCTATTCTCGCACAAGCAACATGGCAAAAGCTCAACTACCAGGAGACCCCTATTCTCCTACCCACGAAGATGGTGGTTAGAACGAAGAAAGTCCCGGAGAGGACCCTGAGGAAATAATAGAGTAAGACCCAAAGACAATTCAGATGAAGATCCGGAGGAAGCGAAACCAAAAAGAAGACAAAGACAAAGAAGAAATAGGAGAAGACTCTGACGAAGAGCCCGAGGTCTACAATACACCCTCCAGTCACCACACCCCGACGAGGCTCCCATGGCCCGACACCTCGATAAGCCGTAGAACTACAAAGATGGAGTTAGGAACAAGGTTAACACCCTCCCTATGACATGGATGAGGCTTCTACAACCTCAACAGAGGAGGATTGGTAGACAAGGCTCTCCTTGTCATAATACCCTGCATCACTCACTTGAGCGTACAAACACGAGCATCGGTCAGCCGAAATCATGGAGGTTGGCGCTACCACCAAGATCACCGCAATTCGCCTTCGTCACCTGGATGGAGACCATGAACAGATCAGAAACCACATCAAAGCCTTCAGAGGGAAGTAACCGCAACCCGAGCCGAGATTAGGAGTAACAGGAACTTCACATAGCGTTAGATAAAACGTGTGGCAAAAGCAGAACATCAAATGGCAGAAGCCAGGGCAGAGGATAAGACAATGCAGACTTTCATGTCTTCATTCTATGGCCCACGGAACTTCACCCGCTACGAGTAGTGTGTACACTACTGACATATCATTACAGACTCAAACTCCTGTAGTGCGTTGGAAACATTGCCCCGTCCTATACATAAATTCGACCTTTCACATGTAGAGACTACACTATTCAAGGGGCCGTGTCACCGTCAAAGTTTTTCCTTACATTAACAAAAACGTAGACCTATTATAAGGTCAAAATTTCCTGAACTCTATGAGCTAGAGTATATCAATAAAATTGGCATGCATTTTATTTCATTGGGAGTTTACCACATATTTCATAACATGGTATTACAAACAATTTGCTTATGATGACTCTAAGATTACTTAATGTATACCTCAAGATTATGTGTAATTAAGAGACGATCGACTTAGAAATGGTGAGTCCGCCTTAGGTCCTGTTCCTTGTTTGGTTGTGGACTTAGGGCAGACTCATTAAGTTCAACGGCCTATTGGACCTTAATAACACACAACTGGTATACATCGGGTGATCTTAGGAGTGGATCAGGCATGGAACAAATCACAAGATTTCATTCGAGTCACTACTGCTAAATTCATTCATATGGATTTTCGTTATAAATTGCATGCAAGATACTTTTAAGTCGAACATAATATAGAAAAATCTAGTTCAATAACAACCGACTTGTCACTGCTATTGGGAACTTACCGTCTGTTCATCTTTACAAACTTATGACAGAACTATGCCACCGAAGAAAAATTCCAGACCTTCAGGCAGCGCAGCAGCAGCACCACCTCCGCCACCACCTCCACAGTTTGATTCCGCAATGTTCCAAGCTGCAGTAACAACAGTCGTGGCAGCCGCAATGTCACAAATTGGTATGAATGGTATCGGTGGTGCTGGATCTGGAGCCACAAACTCTAACCAGGGGGACAGTACAGGACGTACGAGGGAATGTTCGTACAAGGACTTTACTAGTGCCAAACCCGATTCTTTCAATGGAAGCGAGGGCGTCATCAAACTGATGCAATGGTTCGAAAAGACCGAAACGGTCTTCGAAATTTATGCATGCCCCGAAGCAAGCAAGGTCAAATTTGCAGCTTACACTTTCTCTGGCCGGGCCCTCACTTGGTGGAAAGGCCACGTTAAGTCACTAACGCTTGCAGTGGCTAACTCGTTAAGCTGGGAGGACTTAAAGACGATGATGCTGAAAGAATATTGCCCAAGGGGCGAAGTGCAAAAGTGAAAGCAAGAACTGTGGAATCTTAAGATGACAGGCTCTGATCTTGCGACTTATACCGCCCGATTTTGTGATCTAGCACTCATTTGTCCCGCTATGGTCACCCCGAAAGACAAAAAGCTGGAACGATATGTCTGGGGATTGTCTCCCCAAATTCAAGATAACGTGTTAGCCTCAAGACCAACTACCTTCGACAGCGCCAAGGAGTTGGCACAACAACTCATCGACCATCGTGCCAACCATGACACTACGACAACCACCCCTAATCAAGCAAGATAAGGGAACAACAAAAGAAAGTTCTGGGACAACAAGAAGGACCAACCAGCCCAGGACTTCACTAAGAAGCAACAGATCGTTGCTGTTCATGCTGCCACAACCCTCGCCACGCCAGCACCCATAAAACAATACGCTGGAACCCTTCTGAAATGCAACAAGTGTAACTTCCATCACACTGGGGCTTGCCGAAAGATGCATTGCAAAAATTGCAATAGAGAGGGGCACACTGTCCGTTTCTGTAAGGCACCAGCACAACCCATCAACCAGGTCCCTGGCACTGGAGTAAGCCCAGCTTGTTACAAGTGCGGCGAAATGGGACACTTTAAAAGGGACTGCCCAAGAGCAAGAAATGTCGGTGATGGTGGAAGGGTTCTTGCGATCACCGCAGGAGAGACCACCCCGGAACCGCCCGTAAATATCAGTACGTGTTTCTAACATCGACGTTTAAATTTTAAATTTCTTTTTATTACTAAAACTAGCATCGATTAAAGTATATCAACCATAAATCTCGAGAACACGGCAAAACCCGAATAAGTCTTATCATCTATATAAAAACACAGAGTTTTTTTACTAGTGAATCTATGATGGCTAGTGTAAACATTATGGCCATATATCATTAAGATTCTATGGACTTAGAATGTGTAATTCCGCCCTATTTCCTGTTCCTTGTTTGGTTGTGGGCTTAAGGCAGAGTCACTCATTCGACTGCCCTTGCAATCTTAATGATATACGATTAGTTTACACCAAGCGATTATAAAAGATCTGGTAGGACTTATATGGCAAATTTCATCACAAATTGTTGAAGCATTCGTAATACTAGTACTCACAAATTACATTATAAAATATTCATAGTCGTAATACCAAGTATAAAGCGGAGAGCATAAAGGCACACGTAGAATACACTATCATTCCAAAACAATAACTCCTTTTAATCGACTCAGCTCAAGTTACAATAAGAAATCCCAAGGTCGTCATTTAACATCAGGCGGGTTGGTCCCCACCATAATCAATTTCTTGTACTACGAAAAGTTCCCCCATCTTTCCTCCAAATTCTTGAAGTCCCAGTCGAAACACTAATTTCGGGACGAAATTCTTTCTAACGGGGGGATGATGTGACAACCGTCAATTTTTGGCAAAGTCAAAGTCAACTAAAGTCAACAATTCAAACCGGTCAACTCATCTAACCTTAGAATATTAGGGCTTGCAATATGTTAGCTACAGTACAACTCGCTATTTCAATAAGAAGTTATCACTTGGAAAGTTCGTATGATTGAAATTCTTAAAGCCTAAACGGGATAAGTGAGGTAGCAAAACGATAAAACACTATTGCATACCCTCTAAGGGGTGTGTAAGACCCCTAAACATGGCTTAACGAGGTTTACAAACCTTGCGTTACAAAGCCAAACACTCAAAAATGTCACAAAAGAAGTCTCTCCCAATCTCTTTCACTCTATCTCTCTCTACCTCAAATCTCTCCCAAATCCCTCTAAGTATGTGAAATCTCTCCCAAATCTCTCTCTGTATGAGAAATCTCTCCAAGTGTGTGAAATCTCTCCCAAATCTCTCTCTGTATGAGAAATTTCTCCAAGTGTGTGAAATCTCTCCCAAATCTCTCCAAGTATGTGAAATCTCTCCCAAATCTCTCTCTGTATGAGAAATCTCTACAAGTGTGTGAAATCTCTCCCAAATCTCTCCAAGTATGTGAAATCTCTCCCAAATCTCTCTCTGTATGAGAAATCTCTCCAAGTGTGTGAAATCTCTCCCAAATCTCTCCAAGTATGTGAAATCTCTCCCAAATCTCTCTCTGTATGAGAAATCTCTCCAAGTGTGTGAAATCCCTCCCAAATCTCTCTCTGTATGAGAAATCTCTCCAAGTGTGTGAAATCTCTCCCAAATCTCTCTCTGTATGAGAAATCTCTCCAAGTGTGTGAAATCTCTCCCAAATCTCTCTCAACTTCTTATAATCACTCGGGGCATCCCGACCCTTAATTTAATCGAAAACCGCTCGAAAACGGAAGTCTACGCGAAAAACAACTTTAAGGACCCGAAACCTCTTAAGGAGCCGAACCCTTTTAGGAACCGAACCTCCCTTAAGGAACCGCAACCTCCTCAGAACCAAAACCACCTCCTGAACCGAACCTGCTAAGGAACCGAACTTAACCTTCGGTCCGAGAGGCTACCTTCGGTCCGAGAAAACTACCTTCGGTCCGAGATGTGAAGCTGCTTAGCCGAACCCTACTCTCGGTTCCCATCCACTTTCGGTTCCCATGGCTAGGACCGAACCTCCGGCCCTGAATTTCAGATTTTAGCAATTTCTACCCGGTTTTCAATATTTTTAGCGTTTTGAGTCCGTTTTTCGTGATTTTAACGCGGGATTTTCACCCAAACTCGTATTTTAACATAATAAACCCTAAATATTCATATTTTAATTATATTTTGGGGAAAATCCTTGCCTATGAATAAAATCTAGTAGGTAAGATTTATGGGTGGAGTGTTGACTTTACTTTAGTGTATGACACAAGCAACCACCCATGCCCACTCCATGACCAGCCCTTGTCCTTCCACCATACCTAGTCCTTTCATTGTAATCTTTCCATCATTTTTCCAGCCACATCCTTGATCAAAGGCTGGAAAACTCCCCTCTCTTCTCACATTTCTCTCATTTTCCACCAAAGAACAAACTTCATTCTCTCTCACTTTCTCTCTCTAAATTTCGAGATTCAAGGCTATTCTCCAAGCTTTTCTCTACTTTTGGTAAGTATTATCATCCTCCATATGATTATTTCACTCCTTTCTACTCAAATCATAGGTTTCTTACACAAACTTCATCATATTTGTGTTAGAACTTCGAATCTTCAAGCAATCTTCTAAGTGTTCTTGAGTTGAACACTTCCTTTCCTCAACATCCATCCACTGAAATCACAAAAGGTGAGTTCATACCCCTACATTTTCATGTTTTCTTCAAGTTTTAGGGGGGGAATAGAAGTTAAAACACCAAAAACTTAACTAAACTCAAACAACAACTTTCATTAGCAAAGTTGAGTCTTATTCACGGACTGTTTTGACTATCTTAAACTTAATATATTTCAAAACTGTTTAATATGCAAATAGTTCAGGTTCATACCTTTAAAATGACTACTTTCACATCTCCATACGATTTTTCTACGATTTATGGTGATTTTTACAAAACTGCCTATCATTTCATAAACGAATTCGGACCAGTCTGTGAATATGAACATTTTAACACAAGTTAAAGACTTCTAAAAATCATAATAAAAATTATGAATAAACTAGACACAATTTACGAACTCTCAGAATTTACGGATTCAGTTTTCGACTTTGTATGATTTTTCTATGATTTTTCTAAAATAGTGTAGAAATGTCAAAAACTAGTTAACAGCTTATAACTTTCATCACACTTTGTAACATGTTGAGCAAAGTGTTAATCTTTGAGAATTTCATATTTTACATGAGTTTCTTGTTGTGGTATAATTATATAACAGAAAATACTCACTGAATTGTAAGAATCCTCCATCATTACCAATAGTACAAAACAAGGCATGATAAACATAGTTATATTTTTGCTATACATTCGACTTACATAGAAAAGGGCTCTTATACACCACAAACAAACATGCTAAACTATAATAGGTATAGTTAGGTTGCAAATACATTACAAACATTTTGATAAACTATAATAGGTATAGTTTATGTTTCATTTACATTTCGAACTCATTACAAAGGACTTTCACAAAAAGGGGTACATTACAAAGTACCGGGTTTACACAAAAAGGGGTACAAATACAAAGTACCGGGTTTTCACAAAAATGGTTACATTACAAAGTACCGGGTTTACACAAAAAGGGGTACAAGTACAAAGTACCGGGTTTACACAAAAAGGGGTACAAATACAAAGTACCGGGTTTACACAAAAAGGGGTACATTACAAAGTACCGGGTTTACACAAAAAGGGGTACAAATACAAAGTATCGGGTTTACACAAAAAGGGGTACATTACAAAGTACCGGGTTTTCAT